>NC_134102.1:132571797-135528047 GCF_000715075.1 Nicotiana tabacum
AATTCAACTCTCCAAATCCCTAGCCTCAACTCCCAAATTTCACCTTAAATACACACAAACTAGGTGGGAAAATCAATGGGGAAACACAATTATTGAATAAATTAGACTACAAGTGACTTACCTCAAGAAATCCCCTGAAAACCCTCTCAAGAATCGCCAAATCCCGAGCTTGAAATGTTAAAAATGGTAAAAATCTCAAAACCCTCATTTTAAATAATTTGCCCAACATTCTCGCTTCTGCAGCCAATTTAGCCACTTTTGCGGCACCACTTTTGCGGTCCATCATCTGTATCTGCGGAAGCCACTAAGCCGACCAACAGCTTCTGCGGTCGAAATCCCTACTTCTGCGGGTCCGCATCTGCCTGAACAATCCTTTTCCACTTCTGCGATCCTCCACACGCAGGTGCGAGTCCGCACCTGTGGAATTCCTTCCGCAACTCCGCTTCACAGTCTCCATTCCAACCTCCGCTTATGCGTTTCCCAGCTTGCACCAGTGATCAAAGCTCCGCAGGTGTGATTACATCAGCAGACCCCCAGCTTCAGCAATGCACTGAGTCTTATTTTCGATCTGTTAACCATCTGAAATCAACCCGAGTCTCCCGGGACCTTAACCAAGCATACCAACAAGTCCTGAAACACGATATGAACTTAGTCGAGCCCTCAAATCACCTTAAACAACATCAAAAACACCAATCACAGCTCAATTCAAGCCTATTTAAACTAAGGAATTCCAACTTCTACAAACGACTCCGAAAAGTATCAAATCACGTCCGATTGACCACAAATTTTGCACACAAGTCACAAATGTCACCACATATCTACTCCAACTTCCGGAACCCTAATCCGAGCCCAGTAACCACAAAGTCCACTCTCGGTCAAACTTCTAAATTTCTAATTTTTGCCATTTCAAGCCTAATTCAACTACGGACCTCCAAATCACAATCCGGACACGCTCCTAAGTCCAGAACCACCCAACGGAGCTAATGAAACCATCAAAACTCCATTCTGAAATCGTTTACACATAAGTCAACATCCGGTCAACCTTTTCAACTTAAGCTTCTAACTTTGAGACTATGTTTCTCAATTCATTTCGAAATCCCTCCGGACCCAAACCGACTACCAGGAAAGTCACATAACAGCTATAAAGTACAGAATGAGCAGTAAATAGGGGAACACGGCTACAACTCTCAAAACAATCGGCCGGGTCATTACATTATTGGATTTCATATATTTCTAAACTAAACTAAATTAATATTCTATTTGCACAGCCTCTCCACTATTTTACCTTATTTGAATCCTAAATTGGGATAATAACTCATTTGATGCTTCACTGTATTCAATTTGGAAATTGTATTTAATTGTGTTTAAATTATTCAGTGGTCATCTTGGTTGATATTGATACGAAAACTATATACATGGTAGAATGAGGATTTTACCGTGCAAATGTGATTCGGAAAGATGTGGTTAGGCTTCGTCACTACTCTACCGAAGATTTTACATGGTACCTGGCCTCGTCACTACTCTACCGAGGTTAGGCTTCATACTTACTAGGTACCGCTATGGTGTACTCATGCTACTCTTTTGCATATTTTTGTGCAGATCCAGGTACCTCAGAGTTATTGATATTCCTATTATTTGATCGGGCATTTCTATGGAGACTCAAGGTACACCTGTTGTCGCCTTCGCAGGCGTCAAAGTCACCTTATGATATTTTCTTTGCACTGTTTGATTCTATTCTGGAACAGTTATATTTAGAGATTTTTAGTAAACTCTGTAGAGCTTATGATTTGTACTGCTGGTTTTGGAATTTTTAGGAAAATTCTATTTCATATTTAAAAATTATTGGTTTAGTTGCCACTAATTCAGTAAGTGTTAGGCTTTCCTAGTCCCTAAGACTAGATGCCATCACGACATCCTACGGAGGGAAATTTGGGTCATGACAAGTTAGTATAAGAGCTCTAGGTTCATAGGTGCTACAAGTCTTAAGCAGGTTTAGTAGAGTCTTGCGAATTGGTACGGATACGTCTGTACTTATCTTCAAGAGGCTACAGAAACTATTAGGAAATTCCACTTCTTTTATTCCTTATTGTGCGATATTGATTCAGCTTGAAGCATATATCTTATATTCATTTACATCTACTCGTGTATGGCATTGCGCACTCGGTATCAGCTGTGCGCCGACAGTTCGTGATGCTATAGATGGACTACGAGGGAGCCAGGGATACTCAAACATCGTCTCAATGTGTGGTCCCTACTAAAGATGCAAATGTAGTGAAAGATCACTCAGTGATTTATGTGGGGGTGCAACGGATTCTGGCATCTGGTTGATGAGTACGAGCTGTGAAGGTTAGCATTGTGGATCATCAAACGTGGTGTCCTATGGCTTCACGCCATATGAGGGAGTCCACTATAGACGAACATATTGCGAAGTCATGTATTATATCAGTTCTGGACGGAGATGTATATATGTGGTAGAGAAAGGTTCCCCACAATTTGCACATGTTTTAGGCCTGGGATTTTGCAGGTGATAATGTTGGGACTTGCGGTATGTCCGCATCCTTAACAATCCTATACTTCAGTACCAAAGGAGTTAGAAAAACAACTTCAAATTTACAGAAGGTCTACTCAGCGTGGGCGTTTCGGTTGTGGCAGTATGGGGTGCCTCAGAGGAAGTACGGTGGTTGATGAGCTTCTGGGCTACGTGGTTCGTGCAAAGATTTGTCTATATGGAGCTTTACTTTGGGATCGTTGTGTATAAATAGGGAGAAGTGTTACCCTAAGGAAGAATCAAGGAGTATGTGAAACATGGGTCAGCTCGGCAGTGCTGGGTCAGCTCGGCAGTGCTGGGTCAGCATAGCAAAGGAAGAAAATGGCCTTGGGAGAGATAATTCTCCACTGGTGTTCGTGGCAAGTCTATGAAGAGGGCAGACCAGCCAATGCAACACTACCTACTTGGGCTCAGTTTTTAGAGATGTTTTTTAGGGAGTTTGTGTAACGACCCAGCCAGTCGTTTTGAGAGAATTATCCCCGAAACCCTATTTATTGATTCCTCCATTTCATTTTTTGGTTACGTGACTTGCCGGGAGATTTAGTTTTTGGTTTCAGAGTGAAATGGGACACATAGTCCCTAAATTGGGATTTTAAGTACTAGGAATTGACCGCAGTTTGATTTGTGTGAAGACGACTCCGGAATGGAGTTTTGAAGGTTCCAATAGCTCCGTAGGGTGATTTTGGTCTTAGGAGCGTGTCCAAATGTTGATTTGGAGGTCCGTATGTCATTTCGGCATCAAATAGCGAAAGTTGGAAAGTTGGATGATTTTTGGAAAGTTTGATCGGGAGTGGACTTTTTGATATCGGGGTCGGATTCTGATTCTGGAAGTTGGAGTAGATCCGTAATGTCAATTATGACTTGTGTGCAAAATTTGTGATTTGATAGGTTTCGGCATCGGATGTAGAAGTTTGAAGTTCTAAAGTTCATTAAGCTTGAATTGGGGTGTGATTCATGGTTTTAGCATTGTTTGATGTGATTTGAAGGCTCGAATAGGTTCGTATGATGTTTTAGGACTTATTGGTAGGTTTGGTTGAAGTTCCGGGGGGCCTCGGGGTGGTTTTGGATGGTTAACAGATCGAGTTAAAGATTAAAGAATGGCTGAAGCTCTAGATTTTTCTGGTGTCTGGTTTCCTTCTATGCTTTTGCGAAGGTGCTCCCGTGTTCGCGTAGAGGAGCTTGAGTGTTTCTAGAAATTTAGCCTTCGCGTTCGCGATGTAGGTCCCGCATTCGCAAAGCTTTGGAGTTTCAGGTCTACGCGTTCGCGAGAATGTCTATGTGTTCGCATAGAGGTATGGTCAGTGGGGGCATCAAGCTTTAAGCCTATGCGTTCGCGAGTGAGGTTCTGCGTTCGTGGAGGCCTGGGGGGAAGTGTTCATCGTATTTGCGAGCGGGCCCTCGCGTTCGCGTAAAAGGTTTTATTGGGAAGTAACTTTTTGTGCTTCGCGAACGCGAGGCAACTTCTGCGTTCGCGAAGAAGAAATGCCTGGGCAGCAGATTAAATTTCAAAAATTGATGGTCCCATTTTAATTTTGGGACTTTGAGAGCTTGGATTGAAGCGAGATTTTGGAGGATTTTAAAAGAAAACGTTTGGGTAAGGATTCTTGACTCATTTTTTATTATATTCACTAATCTATCATTAATTTCTTCATTTAATTAAGGATTTGGGTTGAGAAATTGGAGGAAAAGGTGTTGAGTTCTTAGACCAAATTTTGGGGTTTTGATTGAGATTTTGGTATCAGATTAGAGTAATTTTGGTATGGGTGGACTCGTGGGTGAATGGGTGTTCGGAATTTGTGAATTTTACCCGACTCTGAGACGTGGGCTCGGGTCGACCTTTTGGGGCGATTTTCCAATTCATTGCTAAAGTCGTAGTTTCATTATTTAAATTAGTTTATTATAGTCATATTTGTAGTATGTAATTGTTTTAGCTAGATTCGAGCCGATCAGAGTTGGAAAATCGAGGCAAAGGTCTTCTTATTGATTGAGTGAGTGAGGTTTGAGGTAAGTGACTTATCTAACCTTGTATGGAAGAAATTCCCCTTAGGATTTGGTATTGTTATGGTATTTGAAATACGTGAAGGCCGTGTACGCGAGGTGACAAGTGCGTACTCGGGCTAAATGTTGAAAAATCTGGTTTTTGCTAAATAGTTCCTTTTTATTCCATTAGTTGAGTCACTCTAGTACTTGTAGTCATCATTTTTAGCCTAATGTCACATGTCTACGAGTCTTATCTCTTATGTGCAATTTGTGCAACATGCCTAGTTGAATTACCTATTTTCCTTGATTTCGTGTCTATTCTCTAATTGTAGGATTTCTTGCTGTAATTTCATTGTTTCTATTTATTATGTGTTGTTTTTGTGACTTTTGTTGAGATAACTGTTGGTTGTGGCACAAGGCTTCTGCCATGCGGAGTGTTATTGTAGCACGAGGCTTCTGACGTGCTGAGTGTTATTGTGGCACGCGGTTTCTGTTGTGCGGAGTGTTATTGTGGCACGAGGTGTCATCCGTGCGGATTGTTATTGTGGCACGAGGTTTCTGCCATGCGGAGTGTTATTGTGGCATGAGGTTTCTGTCGTGCGGTGTGTTATTATAGTACGAGGTTTTTGCCGTACAATTATCATTGTTTGCACGAGGTGTTTGTCGTGCCGTTGTGAGATATTTACTTTTGGGACTACGAGGCGGTACCTCGAGAGTGCCCCTGTTGTTTACCTCTATTTGTTGTATTGTTGTTGTAGTTGTTGTTGTTTCTTAACTTGTAAGATTCTTGTTGTCTTACGTGTTGTAGTTGTCTTCTTGAATTCCGTGTTGTTATAATCTGTGAATTTCTATTGCTATGTTTCTCTACCATTCATCACATTATTATATCTTCCGCCCTAATTTTCTCATTATTTCTAGTAGGGCCTTGACCTGACCTCGTCACTACTCTACTGAGGTTAGGCTTGGCACCTACTGGGTACTGCTGTGGTGTACTCATACTACGCTTCTGCACATCTTTTTGTGCAGATCCAGGTACTTCCTACGAGGCTAGATATTAGTGAGCTAGCCACGCGTGGAAACTTCAAGGTATACATGCCAGCGTCCGCAGACCTCGGATTCCCCTCTATCCTTATTACGTTGTTTTCCTTATTTTCATTATACTCTGATATATAGAGACATTTAGTATTTCTATTTAGAGCTTGTGACTTATTTCTATCGGGATTTAGGAGTTGTAATTATTTTGAATCGCAGTTTTTATTTAATTTCAGATGTTAAGGTTTGAGTTTCAGCTTTATATTCAGTTATTCCGCATAATTGATAGGCTTACCTCGTTTTAAAGACTAGGTGCCGCCACGACATCCTACGGAGGGAAATTGAGGTCATGCCAAGTTGGTATAAGAGCTCTAGGTTCATAGGTGTTGTGAGTCACAAGCAGGTTTAGTAGAGCCTCATTGATCGGTACTGAGACGTCTGTACTTATATTCGGGAGGCTATGGAACTGTTAGGAAAAGTTTCACTTCTTTGATTCCTTATCGTGCGAGATTTTGATTCGGATTCTAAATTTCTGTCTTTATATTCTCTCACAGATGGTGAGAACACGTATAGCTGGATCGGAAGACTAGACACCCGCGCCCCCTACTAAAGTCGCAAGAGGCCGGGGCCAGGGTAGAGACTGAGGACATCCACGTGGTGTAGCCAGAGCACCTGCATGAGGTGCTACAGAGGAGACACCAGTAGTTCCAATTGGAGGGAAGGCACCTGAGGTGCCTGTTACCACACCAGCTTTCCAGGGGACTCTCACCCAGTTTATGAGCATGTTCAGCACCTTGGCTCAGGCAGGATTGATATCGTTTGCTCCTACCACATCTCATACTGGGGGAGGAGCACAGACCCCAGGCGCTCGTACCCCAGAGCAGCGGGTCCAGGTCGATTAGGTTTCGGAGGTCGTACTAATGCAGCCGGCAGCCCCACTTCAGCCCGAGGTTAGGGCATCAGTTTCTGAGGAGGAGGAGCTCAGGCTCGAGAGGTACAAGAAGTACCACCCTCCTACTTTCAGTGGCTTGGCGTCAGAGGAAGCCCAAGGTTTTCTTGAGGAGTGCCACTATATCATCTGTACTATGGGTGTTGCAGAATCTAGTAGGGTTTCTTTCACTACGTTCCAGCTTAGAGAAGCGGCCTATCAGTGGTGGCGAGCATACGAGTTGGGTAGTCCAGCCGAGGCAGGTTCACTCACTTGGTCTCAGTTCTCAGATATGTTCTGGAGGGAGTATGTCCCCTAGAGTCTCAAAGATGCATGGCACGCAGAGTTTGAGCAGTTACACCAGGGTGCTATGATCATGTCGGAGTATGAAGTCCGGTTCAGTGATTTGGCAAGGCATGCACCATCCTTGGTTGCTACTGTTCGAGAGCGGGTTCGTCGATTTATTGAGGGTCTCAACCCCAGTATCAGATTTAGCATGGCCCGAGATTTGGAGATGGATATCGCATACCAGCAGGTGGTAGGGATCTCTAGGAAATTGGAGGGCATGCTGACTCGGGAAAGAGAGAAGAGGGAGGCCAAGAGGTCTCGAGAGTCCGGCACATATAGTTGTACTCGTGCCCCAACTGCAGCTCGTCATGGTAGGGGTTATGTGGGTCGCCCTGCTCATTCAGCACTTCCAGCCACCAGCAGTACTCTAGCCACTCCTAGGCCCCACGCTCCCTATTATGCATCGCCATTGTCTAGTACACCTCCTGCAAGGGGTGTTTTTAGTGGTCAGACCAGCCGATCAGGCCCGAGCCAGTCACAATAGCCACGTCCTCCAAGAGCTTGGTTTGAGTGTGGTGACACTCGTCATATGGTGAGGGACTGCCCTAGACTCAGGAGGGGTGCACCTCCACAGACCACTCAGGCACCGTGCGCTCCACTGGGTCCTCAGGCTATGATTACAGCACCAGCTACCACTCCACCTGCACCGCCAGCTAGAGGTGGAGGTCGAGCAGGTAGAGGTCGCCCTAGAGGGGGAGGCCAGGCCAAATACTATGCTCTTCCCGCTAGGACGGAGGTAGTTGCATTCGATTCTGTCATCACTGGTATTGTTCCGGTCTGTCATAGAGATGCATCAGTCTTATTTGATCCAGGCTCCATTTATTCCTATGTGTCATCTTATTTTGCTCTGTATTTAGGCGTATCCCATGATTCTTTGTGTTCTCCTATCTATATGTCTACACCCGTGGGAGATTCTATTGTTGTTGACCGTGTGTATCGGTCATGTTTGGTTGCTATCAGTGCTTTTGAGACCGGAGCTGATTTATTACTGCTCAGTATGGTGGGTTTCGATGTTATTCTGGGCATGGATTGGTTGTCGCCCTATCACGCTATCCTTGATTGTCATGCAAAGACGGTGATGTTGGCTATGCCAGGTCTACCGCGGTAAGAGTGGAGACCAGGTACCTTAGATTATGTTTCTAGTAGGGTTGTTTCATTTCTAAAGGCTCAACGGATGGTTGAAAAGGGGTGTGATACGTATCTAGCATATGTAACGGATGTTAGTGTTGATACTCCTACAATCGAGTCAGTTCCGGTAGTGAGGTATTTTCCAGATGTATTTTTGGTGGATCTTCCGGGCATGCCGCCCGACAGAGATATCGACTTTGGTATTGATTAGTAACCGGGCACTCAGCCCATTTCTATTCCACCCTATCATATGGCCCTAGTAGAGTTAAAAGAGTTAAAGGAACAGTTGCAAGAGTTTCTTGATAAAGGATTCATTTGACCCAGTGTGCCGCCTTGGAGTGCTCTAGTCTTATTTGTAAAGAAAAAGGATGGTTCTATGCGGATGTGTATTGATTATCGCCAGTTGAAAAAGGTTACAGTGAAGAACAGGTATCCATTGCCATGTATTGATGATTTATTTGATTAGCTTCAGGGTGCCAGAGTGTTCTCTAAGATCGACTTGTGTTCAGGCTATCATCAGTTGAAGATTCGGGAGCCAAATATCCTGAAGACTGCTTTCAGGACTCGGTATGGTCATTACGAGTTCCTTGTGATGTCTTTAGGGCTGACCAATGCCCCAGCAACATTCATGCACTTGATGAGCAATGTATTTCAGCCCTATCTTGACTCTTTCATCATTGTGTTTATTGACGACATTCTGGTGTACTCCCGGAGCCGAGAGGATCATGAGCAGCACCTGAGGACTGTGCTTCAGACCTTGAGAGAAAAGAAGTTATATGTAAAATTTTCAAAGTGTGAATTCTGGCTAGATTCAGTGGTATTCTTGGGATATGTAGTGTCGAGTGAGGGGATCAAGGTAGATCCGAAGAAGATTGAGACAGTGCAGAGTTGGCCCAGACCGTCCTCAGCTATAGAGATCCGGAGTTTTCTTGGCTTGGCAGGGTATTACCGTCGATTTGTAGAGGGTTTCTCGTCTATTGCAACACCTATGACCAGGTTGACTCGGAATGGTGCTCCGTTCAGGTGGACCGAGGAGTGTGAGGAGAGCTTTCAAAAGCTCAAGACTGCTTTGACTACAGCCCCAGTATTGGTATTGCCTACTGGTTCGGGGTCCTATATGTTGTATTGTGATGCGTCGCGCATTGGTCTCGGTGTGGTGTTGATGCAGGACGGTAGGGTGATTGCCTACGCATCTAGATAGCTGAAGGTGCATGAGAAGAACTATCTTGTCCACGACCTCGAGTTAGCAGCCATTGTTCATGCCTTGAAGATCTGGCGGCACTATTTGTACGGTGTCCCTTGTGAGGTCTACACCGATCACCGGAGTCTACATCATCTATTTAAATAGAAGAATCTTAACTTGCGGCAATGGATGTGGTTGGAGTTTCTTAAGGATTATGATATCACCATTTTCTATCATCCCGGGAAGGCCAATGTGGTGTCCGATGCCTTGAGTCGCAAGGCAGAAAGTTTGGGCAACTTAGCATATCTACCGATAGCAGAGAGGACTTTAGCCTTGGATGTTCAGGCCTTGGCCAACCAGTTTGAACTATTGGATGTTTTCGAGCCGAGCCGGGTTTTGGCTTATGTGGTTTCTCAGTCTTCTCTTTATGATCATATCAGAGAGCGTCAGTATGATGACCCTTATCTGCTTGTCCTTAAGGACACAGTTCAACACGGTGATGCCAAGTAAGTCACTATTGGAGATGACGGTGTGTTACGAATGCAGGGCACGCTATGTGTGCCAAATATAGATGGTTTGCATGAGTTGATTCTACAGGAGGATCACAGTTTGCGGTACTCCATTCATCCAGGTGCCGCGAAGATGTATCAAGACTTGAGGCAGCACTATTGGTGGAGGCGGATGAAGAAAGACATAATGGATTATGTAGCTCGGTGCCTAAATTGTTAGTAGGTAAAGTATGAGCATCAGCAACCGGGTGGATTGCTTCAAAAGTTAGAGATTTCATATTGGAAATGGGAGCGGATCACTATGGATTTTGTTGTTGGGCTCCAACAGACTCAGAAGAAATTTGATGCAGTCTGGCTGATTGTCGATAGATTGACCAAGTCATCTCATTTCATTCCTGTGGTTACTATTTACTCTTTGGAGCGGCTGGCTCAGGTTTACATTCGCGAGATTGTTAGGCTTCATGGCGTGCCAAAATCTATCATCTCTGACCGGGGTACATAGTTTACATCACGGTTCTGGAGAGCCGTACAATGAGAGTTGGGTACTCGGGTGGAGTTGAGTACAATATTTTACCCTTATATGGACGGATAGTCCAATTGCACTATTTAGATATTTGAGGATATGCTTCGTGTGTGTGTGATGGATTTTAGGGGTGCTTGGTATCAGTTCTTGCCACGTGCGGAGTTTGCCTACAACAACAGTTATCAGTCGAGCATTCAGATAGCACCGTATGAGGTTTTGTATGTTAGGCGGTGCCGGTCTCCGGTGGGTTGGTTTCAGCCGGGAGAGGCTAGGCTATTGGGTACAAATTTGGTTCAGGATGCTTTGGAAAAGGTTAAATTAATTCAGGATCGAATTCGTATAGCCCAGTCCAGGCAGAAGAGTTATGCGGATCGGAAGGCTCGCGACGTTGCATTCATGGTTGGGGAGCGGGTCTTGCTCTGGGTTTCGCCAATGAACGATGTTATGATATTCGGAAAGAAGGGCAAGTTGAGCCCTGGGTATATCGGGCCTTTTGAGATTCTTGAGAGGGTTTGAGAGGTGGCTTACAGACTTGCACTACCACCTAGTCTCTCTGTAGTTCATCTAATATTCCATGTTTCCATGCTCCGGAAGTATCACGGCATCCGTCTCATGTGTTAGACTTCAGCTCAGTCCAATTGGACAAGGATCTATCTTATGTTGAGGAGTCAGTGGCCATTTTGGCCAAGCAGGTGGAAGTTGAGATCAAAGAACATCGCATCAGTAAAGGTTCAATGGAGGGGTTATCCAGTCGAGGAGGCGAATTGGGAGACCGAGCATGATATGCGCAGTCGTTATCCTCATCTTTTCAACACTTCAGGTATGTCTCTATACTCATTTGATGACAAATGTTTGTTTTAAGAGGAGGAGGATGTAACGACTCGACCAGTCATTTTGAGAGAATTAGCCCTGAACCACTATTTATTGCTTCCTCCATTTCATTTTTTAATTACGTGACTTGCCGGTATATTTGGTTTTTGGTTTCAGAGTGAAATGGGACACATAGTCCCTAAATTGGGAGTTTAAGTACTAGGAATTGACCATAGTTTGATTTTGTGTAAAGATGACTCTGAAATAGAGTTTTGATGATTCCAATAGCTCTGTAGGGTGATTTTGGTCTTAGGAGCATGTCCAAATATTGATTTGGAGGTCTGTATGTCATTTCGGCATCAAATAGCGAAAGTTGGAAAGTTGGATGAATTTTGGAAAGTTTGATCGGGAGTGGACTTTTTGATATCGGGGTCGGATTCTGATTCTGGAAGTTGGAGTAGATCCTTAATGTCAATTATGACTTGTGTGCAAAATTTGAGGTCAATCGGACGTGATTTGATAGGTTTCGGCATCGGATGTAGAAGTTTGAAGTTCTAAAGTTTATTAAGCTTGAATTGGGGTGTGATTCATGGTTTTAGCATTGTTTGATGTGATTAGAAGGCATGAATAGGTTTGTATGATGTTTTAGGACTTGTTTGTAGGTTTGGTTGAAGTCCCGGGGGGCCTTGGGGTAGTTTCGGATGGTTAACGGATCGAGTTGAAGCTTAAAGAATGGCTGAAGCTTCAAATATTTCGGGTGTCTGGTTTCCTTCTACGCGTTCGCGAAGGTGCTCCCGCGTTCTCCTCGAGGAGCTTGAGTGTTGCTGGAAATGTAGCCTTCAAATTCGTGATGTAGATCCCGCATTCGCGAAGCTTTAGAGTCTCAGGTCTACGCGTTCGCGAGAGGGTCTATGCGTTCGCATAGAGGTATGGTCAGTGGGGGCATCAGGCTTTAAGCCTATGCGTTCGCGAGTGATGCTCTGTGTTTGCGGAAGCCTGGGGGCAGTGTGCATTGCGTTCGAGAGTGGGCCCTCACATTCGTGTAAGATGTTTTGTTGGGCAGTAACTTTTTGTGCTTCACAAACGCGAGGCAACTTCCGCGTTCGCGAAGAAGAAATGCCTGGGCAGCAGATTAAATTTCAAAAATCGAGGGTTTGCTCCCATTTTCATTTTGGGACTTTGAGAGCTCAGATTGAGGCCATACTTTGGAGGATTTTCAGAGAAAACATTTGGGTAAGGATTCTTGACTCAATTTTGATTATATTCCACTAATCTATCATTAATTTCTTTATTTAATTAAGGATTTGGGTTGAGAAATTGGGAGAAAAAGGTGTTGAGTTATTAGACCGAATTTTGGGGTTTTGATTGAGATTTTGGTATCAGATTTGAGTAAATTTGGTATGGGTGGACTCGTGGTTGAATGGGTGTTCGGATTTTATGACTTTTACCCGATTCCGAGACGTGGGCTCGGGTCGACCTTTTGGGGCGATTTTTCAATTCTTTGCTAAAGTCGTAGTTTCATTATTTAAATTAGTTTTTTATAGTCATATTTATAGTATGTAATTATTTTGGCTAGATTCGAGCCGATCAAAGTTGGAAAATCGAGGCAAAGGTTTTCTTATTGATTGATAGAGCGAGATTTGAGGTAAGTGGCTTGTCTAACCTTGTGTGGGAAAAATTCCCCTTAGGATCTTTTATTATTATGGTATTTGAAATACGTGAAGGCCGTGTACGCGAGGTGATGAGTGCGTACTCGGGCTAAATGTTGAAAATTTTGGTTTTCTCTAAATAGTTCCTTTTTATTCCTTTAGTTGAGTCACTCTAGTACTTGTAGTCATCATGTCTAGCCTAATGTCACATGTCTACGTGTCTTATCTATTACATGCAATTTGTGCAACATGCCTAGTTGAATTACCTGCTTTCCTTGATTTTGTAGGATTTCTTGCTGTAATTTCATTGTTTCTATTTGTTATGTGTTATTTTCGTGACTTTTGGTGAGATAACTATTGGTTGTGGCACGAGGTTTCTGCCGTGCGGAGTGTTATTGTGGCACAAGGTTTTTGCCACGCGGAGTGTTATTGTGGAACGAGATTCTTTGTCGTGGGGAGTGTTATTGTAGCACGAGGTTTCTGACGTGCGGTGTGTTATTATGGTATGAGGTTTCTGCCATGCAGTTATCATTGTTTGCACGAGGTTTCTGCCATGCCGTTGTGAGATATTTACTTTTGGGACTACGAGGCGGTACCTCGGGAGTGCCCATCTTGTTTACCTCTATTTGTTGTACTCTTGTTTTTGTTGTTTCTTAACTTGTAAGACTGTTATTTCCTTACGTGTTGTAGTTGTCTTATTGAATTCCGTGTTGTTATCTTCTCTGAATTTCTATTGCTACATTTCTCTTCCATTCATCACATTATTATATCTTCTGCCCTATTTTTCTCATTATTTCCAGTAGGGCCCTGGCCTGACCTCGTCACTACTCTACCGAGGTTAGGCTTGGCACTTACTGGATATCGCTGTGGTGTAATCATACTACGCTTCTGCACAACCTTTTGTGCAGATCCAGGTACTTCTTACCAGGTCAGATATTAGTGAGCTAGCCATACGTGGAGACTTCAAGGTATATCTACTAGCGTCCGCAGACCTCGGAGTGCCCCTCTATCCTTATTATGTTGTTTTTCTTATTTTCATTAGACTCTGATGTATAGAGACATTTAGTATTTCTCTTTAGAGCTTGTGACTTATTTCTACCGGATTTTGGGATTTGTAATTATTTTGAATCGTAATTTTTATTTAATTTCAGATGTTGAGGCTTGAGTTTAAGCTTTATATTCAGTTATTTCGCATAATTGATAGGCTTACCTCGTCTTAGAGACTAGGTGCCATCACGACATCCTACAGAGGGAAAGTGGGGCCGTGACAGTTTGTTCCCCAGACTCTACCTAATACATGGCGCACAGAGTTTTAATGGTTGCGTCAGGACACCATGACGGTGTCAGAATATGCCATCTTGTTCAGTTAGTTAGCCCGTCATACTCCTACTTTGGTTCCTACAGCCAGAGAGTGAGTCCACATATTCATTAAAGGACTTAGTTATGATCTTAGATTTTGTATGACTCGGGGGCTACAAGCTGATACTTCATTTCAGCAAGTGGTGGAAATTGCCAAGATGTTAGAACATGTTCGGGGTGAGGAAAAGGAAACTAAGGAGACCAAGGGGTCTCGAGGTTTTGTAGGATTCAATGGATTTTACTCTGCAGCTATAACTCATTATGTCGGAGACTCGAGCAGTCGGTTATCTCAGTTTGCACATCAGATTACTTAGGGTGCACCAGTAAGTTCTTTTAATGCACCACCGGCACAGGATTCCTACAATGGTTATTACAGTTATCCGGTGCATGCTCAGTATGAGCAACCGAACCCGCAGAGGGTTGTTATGAGTGTGGTGATAGTAGGCACATCATGGAAAATTGTCCCAGACTTGAGAGAGACAGATTTCATCAGAACACTAAGGCTATGAGCCCTATTTCAGTTGCTACTCCACCTACATATTCAATTAGGGGGGAGGACAGACGGGTAGAGGGTGTCCTAGAGGTGGAGGCCCGACCCATTGATATATTTGACATGGTATGGCTAAGGCCGCTACACCAGATGGTTTCGTTACAGGTACGCTCTCGATTTATTATAAAGGAATAATTTTCTTAACTTGATTCGGTTCTGAGTATCGAGGTGAGTCCTCCTATTATGCTCCACTTATAAGTGAGCTTTGTAAACCTGTAATCTACTTATGTGTTTACTCCTGTTGGGAGATTCTATGGAGATAGTCGTGTCTATCATTCTTTTTTAGTCACTAAAAAGAGCTGTGAGGCTAAAAGTAACTTTCTGTTACTCATTACGGTGAGTTTGGATGTAATTTCTGGATAATTGATTACAATTTGTGAATTATATGCCTACCGGTATGGGGGTTCATTATGCGTTGTGATTTTGTTTAACAGAAATTATTTAATAGAAGAAAATGGAAAGTTTTGATTTGCACGATGTGCATATTACTTGTGATTCAGAGCCGAGGATGGGATCCTAGCATTTTAATGTGAATTGATATGTTTAAACCGTGTTACGTGCCACTGTAGAAGTTATATAAGGACGAGATCCTTGTGATGAAAATATTTATGTGTTTAAATTCTCCCTTGTGAAATTATAATTTGTACTATAGTACTAATAGGTAGTCATGCCTGTTAGGCTTATTTGATATTTCTTGTATGTATTTCTCTGTGCATAATTAACCATATTCGTGTTGTAATTATTGAGTTTTAGCCTACGATGTGAGCATCCATGTGGCATTAAATGTGACTCGTTAATTTAGGTAAATAATTATGAAGACTTCATGCCTCATGTCTCGTTGTCAGTATTGTGAAGGTTTGGAACGAGATTTTTGTAACATGAAGTTAATTGACGAGGTTGTAATTGACTATGAACAACTATTATGACCAGAGATGTGGTTATGGGTGTATGCATATTGCAATAGCCATGAGTTGTGGTTGTGCCGTGTGAGCGTAGGCACAAGTTGCTACAGCCGGTTGAGGCTAATACCGTGTGTCGATATGAAAATCAGACCTTTTAAAAATGTTTGGAGTGTAAGAAATTTAGTTCTAAGGTCTATAAGGGTAGACATGAGAAATAATCTCAATGGAAATAGTGATACCGGACTTATGTCGATTGGGGTGACGTGGGATCACACGCGAGTATATGTGTAAGAATAAAATCAGCAATTTGATAACCTCAGAATAAGTCTTAGCACGTTCGAGAACGAACGTTTGTTTAAGAGGTGGAGAATATAACGACCCGACTTGTCATTTTGAGAATTAGCATCATGTTCATCGGCTTAAGATCTCAAGCAGCTTTGTAATGCATATTATGAATTGCGTGTGTGGTTGAGTTTAGTTTTCGGATAATTCGGGATCAAATTGGGAGAACAATTCTTATTTAAGAAGCTTAAAAGAAAAGAGTTGACCGGATAATTGACTTTTGAGCAAACGACTCCAGAATGGAATTTTTATGATTCCAATAGTTTCGTATGGTAATTTCGGAGTTAGGTGTATGCACGTATTTGGATTTGGAAGTCCATAAGGCAATTTGGCGCATTTTGGCGAAAATTAGAAAAGTTGAAGTTTTAAAATATCTATAAGTTTGGCTGAAGATTGATTTGTTGATAATGGGGTCGAATTTTGATTCTGGAAATTGGAATAGCTCCATTACGTCATTTATGACTTGTGTACAAAATTTGAAGTCATTCCGAATTGAGTTGATACGTTTCGGCGTAAATTATAGAATTTGGAAAATTAATAAACTCATAATTTGATTCGAGGCGCGATTCGTAATTTCGACGTTGTTTGATGTTGTTTGACATGGTTTGAGGCCTCGAATAAGTTCGTATTATTTTTTGGGACGTGTTGATATATTTGGTTAAGGTTCTGAGGGCCTCGAGTGGATTTCGGAAGGTTAACGGATTGGATTTTAGACAATTGGAGTTGCTGGAAATTTGACTGCTGGTGCAATCGCTTCTGCGATGTCTTGGTCGCAGAAGCGAGGTTGAGCTCACAGAAGCGACTGGAAAGGGGGACTAGATAGAGGTCGCAGGTGCGAAGAATTTCCCGCATCTGCGTGATCGCAGAAGTGGACAGCAGCGCAGAAGCGCAACTCCAGTCGCACCTGCGGTTGCGTAGAAGCAGAGCTAGTGTCCGCGGGTGTGGGGCTTCAGCTGGCAGTGGTCATTCGCAAAAGCGAGATTGGTCTCGCAAAAGAGGCTTCGCAGAAGTGCAAATTCCCTCCGCAGAAGCGAAACTGGGCAGAAACATAAGGATCGAACTTGGTCATTTTTATATTTATGTTTTGGGATTTGTGGAGCTCGGTTCTTGGGCGATTTTGAGGAATCCTTCATGATTTCGACATGGGTAAGTTTTCTATATCCGAAAGTGGTTATATTTCATAAATCCATGGTTATATTCATCGTTTAATTCGAGTTTTAATGGAAGAAATTGGGATTTTTGTAAAACTCTTCAAAAATGAAAATTCAAGATTTGGAGGTCGATTTGTTATCGGAATTTGATAAAATTGGTATGGTTGAACTCATATCGGAATGGGTGTTCGGATTCTTTCAGGCAAACCACAAAATGCAATAGGCACTAAGGTCTCCATGAAAACATGGCAGTCATGACTTTTCAAATGGCTCAACTTCCCTACCTCCATATCTACTTTTTTTCCAAGATTCGACGCATAACCCTCAGGCATCTTCAATTTCGTAACCCAATCACAAATTTGTCGTCTTTCCTCCAAATTGAATGTGTAACTTGCTTTGGGCTTGAACACCTTACCATTGTTTGCTGTCTGCAAGTATAATTCAGGCCGCCTGCAATATTCTTGTAAGTCCATTCTAGCCTTCGGGTTATCTTTTGTCTTACCTTTAACATCCATCACTATGTTGAACAAATTATCAAAATAATTCTTCTCAATATGCATGACATCAAGGTTGTGTCGGAGAAGATTATCCTTCCAATAAGGCAACTCCCAAAATATACTCTGTTTCGTCCAATTATGATTAACACCATATCCGGGGAATCTATAAGGTAGAGCCTCAGTAACTTTACTGAAGTTCTGGACCCTCTCCCAAATTTCCTCACCTGAAAGTATCGGAGGTGGAGAATCATATTCCATTTTATTCTTTTTGAATTCATTTTTTATCCTTCTAAACTCATGATCATCAGGCAAGAATTGACGGTGACAATCAAACCATGATTGCTTTCGGCCATGTTTCAAAGTGAACGCTTTACTATTTTCCATGCAGTAAGGACAAGCTAGCTTCCCAGCAGTCATCCACCCAGACAATATTCCATACGCAGGAAAATCATTAATAGTCCACATTAAATTAGCACGCAAATTGAAATTCTTCTTGGTTGATATGTCATATGTTTTAACACCATCATACCACAATTGTTTTAGCTCATCAATCAAAGGTTGCAAATATACATCAATCAAACTTTTCGGATTACGTGGACCGGGGATAATACAATTTAAGAATATATATGGACTAGTCATACACAACTCAGGTGGTAGATTATAAGGTGTAAGAAAGACAGGCCAACATGAATATGGTGTCGCAGATATGGTGTCGCAGACCTAACCGAATGTTCCTTGGTTCACTAGCAAAATCTGGATATGTCCTATCAAAGTGCTTCCAAGCTTCTCCATCTGAAGGATGACACATAACACCAGGTGGTCTTCTATTTTCAAAGTGCCATCTCATATGAGGAGCAGAACTCATCGACGCATATAACCTCTTTAACCTAGGTATAAGAGGTAAATAATGCATCGCCTTGACAGCGACCATATTCCCGCTGGAAAGCCTCTTGAAACGAGGCTTTTCGCAAAATTTACAACTGTCTAAAGTTGCATCATCTTTATAATATAACATACAACCATCTTCACAACAATCAATTCTCATTGACGAAAGTCCTAACTTAGAAACCAATCTCTTTGCCTTATAGAAATCACCAGGTAAGTTGATATTAGGGTCAACTAGTTTACTCATAAGGTCAATGAAAGAGTCCATGGCTGCTTGAGAAATATTCCAATTAGATTTGATACTTAGTAATCTAACTGTAACAGACAGCTCAGAGTGCGGACTTCCTTCACGTAGTGGACGACTAGCTTCCTCTAACTGTTCATAAAAATATTTTGCGTCATCATTAGGAGTTTGTTCAACATTTTCATTGGGCTCACCCCCGAAGTGCATCCCAAAAGCATCCGCAACCATATCCTGAATTCTAGAATCAAGATTTGTATTCTCCACCGACCTACTACTTTCACCAACAACCATGTTATGAAATATCCCACGGCTACCATCGATCTCTCCATGATTAGTCCACACAAAGTAATTCTCTATAAACCCCTTCCTATAAAGATGAAGCTTAACTTCCTCTGATTTTTTAAACTTCATACAATCGCACCTAACACAAGGGCACCTAATTACTCCTTCACTTTGGTATGGTGGAAGTGACATTGCATTTCTAATAAAGTCATCAACCCCTTCTACAAAATCTTCCCGCAATCCCCGCCGATTAGGATAATTCCTATTGTACATCCAAGTACGATGTTCCATCTATAAAAATAAAATAAGAATAAATTAATTTATTCTACAATTATAAATTAATTATATCATTTTTAGTTAATTCAAGATAATAATTGGCTCCTAATTACACCAATTTATATCCTAAAAGTTTAATTCATATCCAAAAGGTCCAATTCATATCTTAAAAGTTCAATTCATATCCTAAAAGTTCAATTCACAAGAACAAATCCTAAAAACTAAAATTTCAATTCATATCCTACGAGTTTAAATATAAACTAACTAAACTAAAGAAATTTAACCCATACCCTAAAAGTTCGATTCACAAGAATAAATTAATTTATTCTACAATTATAAATTAATTATATCCTTTTTAGTTAATTCAAGATAATTTTTTTTTTTCTAATTACACCAATTTATATCCTAAAAGTTCAATTCATATCCAAAAGGTCCAATTCATATCTTAAAAGTTCAATTCATATCCTAAAAGTTCAATTCACAAGAACAAATCCTAAAAACTAAAATTTCAATTCATATCTTACGAGTTTAAACATAAACTAACTAAGCTAAAGAAATTCAACCAATACCCTAAAAGTTCGATTCACAAGAATAAATTAATTTATTCTACAATTATAAATTAATTATATCTATTTTAGTAAATTCAAGATAATAATTGGCTCCTAATTACACCAATTTATATCCTAAAAGTTTAATTCATATCCAAAAGGTCCAATACATATCTTAAAAGTTCAATTCATATCCTAAAAGTTCAATTCACAAGAACAAATCCTAAAAACTAAATTTTCAATTCATATCCTACGAGTTTAAACATAAACTAACTAAACTAAAGAAATTCAACCCATACCCTAAAAGTTTGATTCACAAGAACAAATCGTAAACCCTAAATTCTAACTAAACTATTCATGACAATACAAAGTTTATAATTCAATTCTAACTAAACTATTCAAGACAATACAAACTCAAAATTGAAACACTCATCAATTAAAATTAATTCATAACTAATTGACTAATTAACAAAACTAATTAGTTAATAAAACTAATTAACAAAACTAATTAAAATAAGACCTAAACCCTAATCCTCAATAAAATACAATGTTCAAATAATTGAAACACTAATCAATTGAAACTAATTCATAACTAAATAACAAAACCTAGAAATAATCAATAAATGGGTTATAATCCAAACCTAGAATTTTTAGGAGATGGAGAAGGAGAGGGGCGGCAGTGGCAGTGGCAGCGGCGGCAGCGGCGGCGAGGGCACGGCGAGGGCTGGGCGGTGACGATGCGGGGTGGGGAATGGGATTTATGTGAGGGAAATAGATAAGGAGAGGGGAAGGTTTTGAGTGAGGAAAATAGAGAAGAGAGAGGAAAATAAGAGAGAAATGGGGTTTTCCCCCGTTTTTCAATTCTCTGATTTCAGAATTACCGATCAAAGTTGGTCGGTAATTTTGGTCGGTACATTAAGTGTTGACCGTTTGACAAAAAACCGACCAACTTTGGTCAATATTTTTTTTTAAAAAAATTAAATTCTCTTTTTTGTGTTTTTTTTCTTATAATATTATAAACTATAAAAAATATATTATAAACTACAAGCATTTATTTTATTTAACTATGCAATTATTATAAATAATTATAAACTATAAGCATAATCTTTATAAATAATTATATTAACTATTTAATTTTAATAAATTATAATAACATCTATCTAAGTAAATTTTCTAAGTTATAATTAAGTATGTGAGTAATTTCTCACACACACACACACATACACTATATTGTAATTGATGCTAATAACTTCTTTTTTCATTCGTTCATCACTAATAATGCATGACATAGATTAATCGATATATAGGTCGAGACGTTTTGATGAATCATCGATTAATATTCATCGATACATCTAAGTAAGTTATAAGTCGATGAATCAATTTACAAATAGATATATTTGATGATAAAGTATATATACTAATTAGTATCTTCCCAAGTCTATCCCTAAAAGAACCTGACCCTGTGGTCCTAGCGCTTCGTGTTCTTATATATATATATATATATATATATATATATATATATATATATATATATACACACACACACACACACAAAAACACACTTCACTGTAATACTTTAACTATATATATAGCTTGTTATAGTATATGTTAGTGTGTGTATATATATAGCTTGTTAAAGTTTGACCATGTTTGACCTATTAATTTAACTCGTTTACTTAATACTAATAGCTTCTTTCGTTTATTTAATTTGTGATCCATATATATATATATATATATGTCAAAGATGTTTAGTATTAATTCTTTTATTTTTCATTCATTCATCACTAATAATGCATGGCATAGCTAGATTAATAGATATAGGTCGAGACGTTTTGTTTTTACTATTAGTCGATATAGGTCAAACGTTTTATTTTTAATATTCATCGATGCATCTAGATAAGTTATAAGTCGATGAATCAATTTACAAATAGCATGTTATATATAGTATATGTTAGTGTATTCATTATTTGTATTACAAAAGTGTTAACGAATTACATTTATATTATTTAGATAGTAAATATAAAAGTAATTCGAAAGTTTGACCAATGTTGACATAATAACCGACCAACTTTGGTCGGTTATTTTGCAGAAAATAACAATTACCGACCAAAGTTGGTCGGTAAATGCTTCCCCTACATTAACCGACCAACGTTGGTCAGTAATTTTAAATATAAATTTTTAAATATTATAAAGCATTTTAAATAAAATGAAGAAGAGTGGGGCAATTTACCGACCAACGTTGGTCGGTATTTAGTTTTAAAAAATATAAATTTTTTTTTTCCCAGTTTCCGTCCAACCCGGACGGTTTTTGGTCACTTTTTTTGACCGACCAACGTTGGTCGAAAATATTTGGTCGGTTTTTAGCAGATTTTTAGTAGTGATCTCGTCTCTTATTTGTGGCCAATAATATAATTGGGGGTTTCTAGTTCTAGCTTAGCCCGAGGCTAGAAGATAGGTGAATATGCCATGCATGATATATAATTCACTCATACGAAGAACGTGACAATTGGAGTTACGTTATTTAGGTTTGAGGGGCAAGTAACGGGGGTCCTAGAGTACTACTACTGCCTTTCTTGTTATAGTTTTTTTCCTTTCGAAAGAGAAAAAAAAACAACAAAAACTAGCTAGAAATTTGCCAAATGCGATTGATAACATCACCAGACACAGACCGCAGCACATGAACACACCAGAATTATCAATCTGCAAGGCAACTCGACTCCACCAGTTCCTAGCCTTTCTTGTTATTGTTAGATACAATAAATTCCCTTGCATAGTTGAGATTAGGGTGAATTTGCATGCAATATGAAGAAGAGTGGTGGCTAGAAACTGATTAGGTTTTAAGAATAACAACGGAACGGTCCTATAGAGTGTTGCTCTCTAATTATTATTGTTAGATATAAAATATTATCACTAACTCCTAAACGTCAATTTATCAAACTCGTCGAATGCATAATTAAGGTGCCTATAAGTTCTTTCTTTCTTCAACTCTTTTTCTTTAATTAGCAAAAAAGAAAAAAAAACACACTCCTTATTATATCTGCATTATTTTTACAATGTATCTTATAGAATATAATTGCGTCCACTCTAAACCTTTTGACCAACTTTTGCATGATTTTATCCATCAAAATAGCTTCTTGGACGAACTTGAATCTGTCCCCAACTACAGTCTAGTATTTCTTTTAAAGACTAATCTAGAATTGGAATTAGTGTAGTTTATTTTAAATATTTTTTTGTGTATATCGAGCCAGAGGCAATAAGTTGCAGAACCATCCTTCATCCAGTGACGAATGTACCATCATAGGTACATACTTTTGATTGAAATCATAACTTTCGACGTGGAATATAATTTATATGTTAAAGATTCAATAAAATTACAATAAATATTAGAGATGAACGCATAACTTTAAAAATATAATGAGTTTAATGGATAAAACCTTAAAAGTTGTACTCATAGAGCTTAAATTTTGGATTTGTCTCTACCTGCGTCGCTCACTTTACTAGAACATATGCAGATGTAATCAACAAGTACAAATAATAGATCTTGAACTCAGTAAATCGAATGAATTGTGATAAAATACTGAAACTGAATTCATTATATTTAAATTTTGGATCCGCCTCCGCTAACCTAATTTCCCACCTCAACACGCATGCCATCAACTTTATATCCCACAAACATGTCAAGTTTTATTCCTCTTCTATGATTGGCTTATCACCTATATAAATATATGTAAGTGCTAACTCGAGGGTGCTTAATCCTTACGTTTGAAGCACCTGCATAAAACAATTATACTATATGGCAAAAACTTTTCAACAAAAACCAAATGACCAAAAAGAAAACTTGTCTACTTGTTTCAACCAAAAGAATATAAAGAGAGTAAAAGGAGTAGTACTAGCCAAAACTATCCAAAACATATTCTCAAAACCTCATTTCCCAAAAGGGAATTCAATTTACTCTGAATATGAAGAAAAAGGCAATAATATTCAAGAAAATGAAGCTAATGCTTTGTTTTCAGTCATTGGAATGACTTGTTCTGCATGTGCTGCTTCTGTGGAGAATGCCATAAAAAAACTTCCTGGAATTAAACTGGTTGTAATTGATGTTTTGAATAACAAAGCTCAAGTTATTTTCAACGCCAGTCTTGTCTATGTAAGTTTTGCAACATCTCTCTCATAGTGGATTTTTTTCTTTTTATTTCCCATCTAAATTAGTCTGACCCCAAAGTGAGTACTTGACAATGGGTGGAAAAACCAAAAAAATTAGTACTCCCTCCAATTCACTTCAATTAATTTTTTGACCTTGTTTTCGCACATATTAAGGAATCCACATTTTAACATTAATAAACAATGAAATTGACCATATTAACCTTAATTTATTCGTTGTAATTACAACAAATATTCCTAGGCTCTTTACTCTAAGGTCAACTTTTTCCTTCTTGATATCTGAAAAAATCAAATATTATAGACCACATATAAAAGTCAAAAAATCAATTAAAGTAGACCGGAGGACCGGAGGGAGTAACATATATCTCGTATTTCCTTCCTTATTCAAATGCAATTCTTCAATGTTATAGTAATAGTTACACCAATTTATGATTGTTCATTCCTCCTCCGACCCCTTAAAACAAAAACAAAAAATGAAAGGAAACAGCAAAAATGGAATATCCTGTGAATGAATAAGAAAAGGAGGAGTTAGAACAAAATCACAAAGTTTTACCAACAAAAAAAGTGTAACTAAGTTTAACCAACATGTCAAAATTTAAAAATTCACGAAGCAAAGACACACCAACTTCAACAAAATTAAGTTGTAGTTTTAACTTTCTAATCATAATCTATATTAAACCATGTAAATTAAAGAAATAATAGAGAAAATAATACGAGTATTCTAGACACCATTACAAAGAAACCCCAAACACCAAATGCTAAAGCCCCAATGTTCACGCAAAAGTTGAAATTATGAAAAGATATACTATCATATATTTAACAAATTGATATAAGTAAATATTTTTAAATAAAATAATTAACAAGACTCGTGTGTGTGTGTGTGTGTGTATAAAGTGTTTGTAAACTTGAGATATGATTGGAAGTTGCTGACTGTAAAGCATTAACCGAATCCATGCGCTCTAGTGGAGAAATATTTGTATCTTCTTTTTCTAAAGAATTTTTTCCTTTTTTCCTTTCTAGTGTTTTGTGCCAGCCTCTCAGATTCCTCATACACAGTTAAGAAATTTTAAGGTGCATATAGAAAACATAAAAACTTTTTCTTTTCCAGAAGTGGATACGGGTGTTGATCATTATCAAAGATTATCCACAAATCCCACTTTAATTAGACAAAGACTAATGGTAAAATATATGAAAATCTGTACATCTTATTCTAAATTCCCCTTCTATTTAACAACTTTAATAAGTTGAAAGTTGCTAACTTTAATAATTAAGCTGCAATAAGGTACATCAAAATTCAAAACATAGTATCATAGATATAACACTATCCTGATTGTTCAATATGTTTGGTTGGTGTTAGGTTTCTCAAAAGGGGTTTCTTCTGCTAGGCACTTTGCCTTTACAACTATAGAACTGTAAAAGCCTAGTCCTATTGTTCGCTTTAGGCTTAGGCCCGCACGGCTTTAAAATGGGGTCTAAGTCATGTTTACGTATATTCCCAACATTTCTCTATGTTGTCCATGTGGGATTCACGTAGGGTGTCCCAATAATCTTGTGAGGATAAGAAAATCTCCAAGAATTATTCTTACATAGTTGAAATGTTTCATGTTAAAATATGACTAGGAGGAGATGATCCGCGACACCATAGAGGACGTCGGATTTCAGGCTAAATTGTTAAAAGAAGAGATGAATCAGAAGTCCTCTCAAGTATGCAGGATTCAAGTAAATGGAATGACTTGCACTTCTTGTTCCACAACTCTTGAATCAGCATTGCAGGTAATCCCTGGTGTACATAAAGCACAAGTCGCATTAGCAACTCAAGAAGCTGAAATCTGTTATGATCCAAAAATAGTAGATTACAATCAGCTGTTAGAAGCTATTGGAAATACAGGATTTGAAGGCAAATTGATTAGTACAGGAGACGATAAGAGTCGTATACTGCTAAAAGTTGATGGAGCTAACACTGAGAATTGTGTTAAACTGATAAAGAATTCTCTTCTTGAACTTCAAGGAATTCAAGAGATAGACTTTGACCTGCAGCTCAAAAAATTATCAGCCACTTATAGAGCAGATGTAACAGGACCGAGAGACTTTATTCGTGCAATCGAATCAACTGGAACAGGATGTTTCAAAGCATCTATATTTCCTGAGGGAAGAGAAAGAGACGAACATAGACATCAAGAAATCAGGCAATACCATAGAGCTTTTCTTTGGTGTTTAGTATTTACAGTTCCCGTCTTTTTTACTTCAATGGTTTTTATGTATATTCCTGGTTTGAAAAATGTATTGGAAACTAAGGTTGTCAACATGCTAAACATTGGAGAGGTTCTGAGATGGGCATTATCTACACCAGTACAGTTCATCATTGGTCGAAAATTCTATATTGGTGCCTATATTGCCTTAAGCCATGGTTATGCAAATATGGATGTTCTTATTGCATTAGGAACAAATGCAGCTTACTTTTATTCAGTCTATTCAGTACTAAGAGCTGCTACTTCTCCAACTTTCAAAGCTAGTGACTTTTTTGAGACTAGCTCAATGCTTATCTCGTTCATTCTACTTGGGAAATATCTGGAAGTTTTGGCTAGAGGAAAGACATCTGAGGCCATTGCCAAGCTCATGGATTTGGCCCCAAAGACTGCAACACTGTTAACAATAGATGACAAAGGCAATGTGGTAAATGAGGAAGAAGTTGATAGCAGATTGATACAAAAGAATGATGTGATTAAAACCATTCCAGGTTCAAAAGTGGCTTGTGATGGTCTTGTCATCTGGGGACAAAGCCATACAAATGAAAGCATGATAACAGGAGAATCTCGTCCGGTCACAAAAAGGACGGGTGACATGGTGATAGGAGGGACTTTGAATGAGAATGGGGTGTTACACATCAAGGCAACAAGGGTTGGGTCAGAGACTGCTCTATCGCAGATTGTTCGGTTGGTTGAATCAGCACAAATGGCTAAAGCTCCTGTACAGAGATTTGCTGACCACATTTCCAAGTACTTTGTGCCTCTTGTGAGATTAAGCACCCCTTACATGTCATTGTTGTCTACGTATATATATATAACTAACCAATTATATCTAGGTTTGGCTGAAAATTAGTGATTGATTCCAATTTCTCAGGTCATTGCTCTCTCATTTTGTACTTGGGTTTCTTGGTTTTTAGCTGGAATGTTTAAAGCTTATCCAAGAACTTGGATTCCTTCTTCCATGGATAGCTTTGAGCTTGCCCTGCAGTTTGGCATATCGGTCATGGTGGTAGCCTGCCCCTGCGCACTCGGCCTAGCTACTCCCACTGCCGTTATGGTCGGTACTGGAGTTGGCGCTTCCCTTGGTGTCCTCATTAAAGGTGGTCAAGCATTGGAGAGTGCACGAGAGGTCTGAGTTCAAACTCTTTCTTCTTAATAACAATCCTAATTTTGTTAATGAACTTTGTTGTAAAGTACTGTTTCATTCTACAGGTGAACTGTATAGTTTTTGACAAGACGGGCACTCTTACTATTGGTAAGCCTATGGTTGTCAATACTAGGCTTTTCAAAACTATGGTACCTCAAGAATTCTATGAACTTATTGCTGCTGCTGAGGTAGGATATTGTGTTGTTTATGATTCTTCATTGGGAAGGTCAATTCATACCCTTAATAAAACTTTGCCTCTTTATAGTAAAACTAACATAAATGACTACTAGTAGCTATCTTTTGGAATTTGAAAGGTTTCAATGCCAAGAAAAGTTGTTAGCCCTTAGTTACCAAAATGCCAACAATTTAAGTGTCTTCTACTGCATTTTAACTTGACAGGTAAATAGTGATCACCCCTTAGCCAAGGCAATTGTTGAGTACGCGAAAAAATTGAGAGGAAGTGAGGAGAAACTTATCTGGCCTGAAGCCTTGAACTTTGAGTCCATAACTGGTCAAGGTGTGAAGGCTATCATCTGCAACAAAGAAGTGATTGTGGGGAACAAAAGCTTGATGCTAGAGGAGGAGATTGCCATTCCAGTTGAAGCTGAAGAAGCATTAGCAGAAACAGAAGGACTGGCTCAAACCGGCATCCTAGTATCTATCCATAAAGAGCTGATAGGTGTTCTTGCCATTTCCGATCCATTGAAGCCAGAGGCTCCAGAAGTCATCTCCATTCTAAAATCCATGAACATTGAGAGTATGATAGTAACAGGCGACAACTGGGGAACAGCAAATGCCATAGCCAAGCAAGTTGGAATTGACTCAAAATATGTTGTTGCAGAAGCCAAACCTGAGCAGAAAGCTGAAAAAGTGAAGGAACTACAGGTAGAAGCTGATGTTCAGTTACTCTCAGCTTTTCATCATTCAAACATCTATCTTCTTCACATGCTTCAACTGTTCCATTTAAGGGGTTAATCTCACATGTAGTCATTGAACTTTATCCTCTATAACAGCAGAGTAATGAAACTATTTGTCACTTTAAAGTAACTTGATTTTACCCACTGTAATAGTAGAGTCACAAAACTGTTTTTGTCACATTAAAGTAACTGAACTTACCCGATACGACAATAAAGTCACTCAACTTTACCCACTATAATGACAAAACCTACCAATCAAGGTGAATTCGCTGTTATAGGGGGTAAAGTTTGTGAATTTACTGTGACAGTGGGTAAGTTCAGTGACTTTAATATGACAAAAAGTAGTTTGTAATTTTTCAGTGACCATACGTGAAACAAACTCCTAATGTTTAGTTACTGAACCTTTCATTCAAGCTATATCTTCTTTGCATGATTCAACTGTTCCATTTTAGTCGACCAGGAATTAGGCAAAGTTGTGGCAATGGTGGGAGATGGAGTTAATGACTCACCGGCACTTGTGGCTGCTGATGTAGGAATGGCAATTGGTGTAGGCACAGATATAGCAATTGAAGCAGCTGACATTGTTCTTATGAAGAGCAGCTTGAGTGATGTGATAACTGCAATTGATCTTTCCAAGAAAACCTTTAAGAGAATCCACCTCAACTACTTTTGGGCTTTGGGATATAACCTCCTTAGCATCCCAATTGCTGCTGGGGTTCTGTTCCCATTTACTGGTTTTCGCTTACCACCATGGGTTGCTGGGGCTGCAATGGCTGCTTCTTCAGTGAGTGTTGTTTGTAGCTCTCTTTTGCTGAAGAAGTACAGGAAACCTAAGAAGCTGAACACACTTGATTTACACAGAATCATTGTTGAGTAATTCTTGGCTGCTAACTTAGTAGCAAGCTAAACTCTGTAGATTTTTGGCCAATGGGAGAAAAAAGATACATCCAGTGGATTATTTTCTGTTAAGTCATGTTCTTTATATATTATGTTCAACAAGAAAAAACTGGAAAAGCAAATAAAGGACACTTGAAACAACTGGTTGGGCTCTTTTTAGAACCCCTTATATCACTATAAGAAGTCATAATCTTGAATGCAATTCCATACTCATATATCTGATACAGTAAAGTAATATAACAGATTTTATTGACAAGAGTCGGATCTCTCAACACTATTTCCTGGACCCAAAATTCTGTTACGATCCTTTTCCATAGGCAACAGTGAAAATGCACCAGAGGCGATAGAAATAGAATTCAGTATTCATATATTTGATACAGTGAAGAAACAGATGTATAGCCAAGATTAAGGGACTCTCAGCTTGTGTGATTACATATTTTGTGGACTAGGATTATCACATTGTACACTTATTTTACAAGTACATATACATAAAGATAATGAATCAGAAAAGCTTGGATCAGAAATCTCCTTCCTGTATCAGCTTTCACATACACGCTGTTCAGCAAATATTTATCCCGTTATCCGCCATGGTGCACAGTGATTCTGCGAACACAATGCAGCACCTGGCTCCTAATTGCTATCTCACATCTTCGAATGCAAGTCAAGTTTTCTGCTCGATTGAGGAATGCTACTTCCTACAGCATCTCTTTGCTTTTGGAGCTTCTCTTTAGCTTTGAAGAGGATTAAATGTACCTCTTGGAAATGAGGTTCCATGGCATTCTTTGTGTCATCAATCCACTTCAAAACTCTGTTGTATGGGCCTATTATCCGCTCACGGTCCTTCGAATCAAGAACCTAAACTCACAGGAAAAAGAAGATTCTACAAGACGTGAGAACAAGTACTTTCTCCAAGTCCACTCAAGTGGATATACTTCCATCCTAAGAACCACAACCGAGAGAAAATCATCATTTCGTCATCAGCTATACTAGTAAAGACCATACCAAAGCATCTATAACTAAGGCACTTCATTATATAAAAAGATTTAGTCTTTTCAAACAAAAATAACTGGCTCACTGAAACTACTCATAGCAGAAGTGGAGAGAACAAGTAGAGAACTGACGGGAGGAAACAATTGGTGGCCATGAATTACCCTTTAACCCAACCTAGAGAAGAGAACAGAATTATTATTACCTCTTTGTCTTGTAGAATAGGGACTTAAAAGGGCAACACTTATACCACCATGTGCAGTGAATTTATGGAAGTTTATATAAGCTGACAGAGGGGAAAGCAACCGTTAACACGGTTCTGAATGTCAATAACTACATTTTGAGACAAAACAATTAAGTCATGGTTTTGCATGTATGCATCATTTCCCTTTAAGGGGAAGTTCAGATATGATACAACAATAACAACAACAACAACAAACCCAGTGGAGTCCCACAAGTGGGGTCTGGGGAGGGTATTGTGTACGCAGACCTTACCCCTACCCATAGGAGGTAGAGAGGCTGTTTCCCGTAGACCCTCGGCTCAAGAAGTTCCGACATGATAGTTTACTGAAAATATCTACTTATAGAGTGCTCAAATAACGTTCTAAGCAACAGATTCCTCTTGATAATTTATGCTTTGGATCAACAGAAGTAAAGCAACAGCAGGAAAAGGGAAAATCTCTATACCTCAAGTTGCATAATCTCACACACTAAGCTAAGATCTGCAATTGAAGGTTGGCCACTCCCAAGCAAAAACCGTCCTTTTTTCTGGAGCCAAACAGACTCGATCTTCGCAAGAGATGCCAAAAGGACTTTCTCAGCTTCTGCTGCTGCTTGTTGATTCAAAGGCAACCCAAATGCAGGAGCAAAAACAGTACTAAAGACATATACAGCTGAAAACATAACCGCTGCTTCAGAAAACTATTGGAAACAGCTAAAAGAGTGGCATATCAACAAGTAGTAATCACAGAACATTGGGGAAAAGACTATTTTATCATAGTGTTTTTAGTCACCGCCATTCTTGAATAAAAACTTTACCATCATTAAGTGGCTAGATTCACAATTAGAGGTTTGAGAAAGGTCAATTGTTTCAATCACAAGAAACAACTATTAAGATAGTCTAAGAAACTTGCAGGCTTGCAACAACTGTCTTACATTAGGTTAGTAGCAAGAATCTTAGTAAAGAGCATTATAAAAAGCCAGTTGCTCTTCTTTCAAAATGATCATACAGACAAAATTCCCCGATTAATTTCATTTTGGCTCGAAAAAACCAGCCTCCCCGTTAAATTAGCTCATGTAAGGCTAAGGCAAAGTAATAATTTTCCAACTGGAAACTAAGTAGGCGTTTGGACATAAGAATTGTAAAATTCGAAAAAATGGTGAAAAAATTTTTCAACTGAAAATGGTATTTGAAATTAAAAGTTGTGTTTGGACATAAATTTCAGTTTGGGTTGTTTTTGAAGTTTTGTGAGTGATTAGAGTGAAAATTTTGAAAAACAGCTTTTTGTAGTTTTTCAAATTTTCGAAAATTTCCAAAATGCATCTTCAAGTGAAAATTGAAAATTTTATGAACAAACGCTGATTTCGAAAAAAAACTGAAATTTTTTTGGAAAAATCTTCCATCAAATTTTATGTCCAAACGGGCCCTAAAATAAACTCAATCTCTGATATAAGAACCTGCACCACGACGCAAGTTAGAGTGATGCCAATCCAACACAGAGTCGACCTTTGCTCTTTTGTATAAGTCAGCTGGGTACCTTCAATAGGATGGAGTAAGACACGAGTTAATAGCAGCTAAACCGAGCATTTTTTTATATGGAACTTAGATATATATGAGAAAATCACTAAATTTTTAATAACTATTGAATTATGAATCCATAACTTTAAAAGTGCAATGGGTCCAACGATGAGAACATAAAAATTGAAACTACCAAGTTTAAACCGTGGACCTGCTCGGGTCATGTTCCATGTCAAGAAGAAGAGCTTTAAAGGGTACTCATTTCCATGATAAGAAACATTTGATTCAGGTTTAGTGGAAAACCTGAAGTTGCTGCACTTACCAATGATCTGCAACTCCTGGAAATGCACAAGCCAGATATCTAAGAATTGCATGACTGCACGCAGACAAAATTAGTTAGCTAGCTTTTGAACGTATCCAATATAAAAGATTATTTAACACAGTCCTGTCTCCACAGTAGTTACTTGTGCCCACATTGTACTAGCACAATACATATCAATCTTTACGAAAACGCTCTAAACGTAACAGAATTTTTCCTTCTTGTAGTTTATATGCACAGGTGAACATCAAAATATGAGCTTTTATGTGAATAAATCACTAAATATTAAGCTTTAGGATGCATGCAACACATACAATGAAAAGTAATCATTGACAAAGTTGTAATATTGGAAAATGCTAAAAATTTCAGCTCAAGGTGAAAATTACCTTTCAAAAAGCTTAAATCTTCCATCCATTATAGCTGGTACTTGCTTCATGGGGTTAACTTCTGAAGATGAATTAAACTATTGAAATTATCTTGAAATTAAGTAATAAATAATAATTCAGAAACATTTTTTTAGGAAAAAGTAGAGTTAATAAAATGACAAACCTTTAAATTCAGGAGACAAGTGCTGGCGTTTGGAGAGGTTTATGTAGATCTCCTCAAAGTCTATCCCATTTAACCTTTTGGAAAAACTAATCTTTAGAAACTCTATTTTCAGCTTCATAACTAGAAACAAGAATCAAGGGTATACCCAAAAGATAATAACAAGAAAAATTAAAATTAATCATTAACAACCACATTATAAGCTCTGAAGCTAGAAACAGAATTATGGAAATTCAAAGAAAATAAGAAAACTTTCTCACCGCTTAACTCTCTGGTAATCATTAAAAACTCCATTTTGAGCTTTGCAATTAGAAACATAATTAAGAGTATTCAAGGAAAATTAATAATAAAAACCTCCCTTTTGAGTTTAAAAAATACTTACCGAATTAAGGGTGTTCAAAAAAATCTATACCTGTATTTATCTTTTTGGAGAATTACTCATTAAAACTCCATTTTGAGTTTTGAAATTAGAAACAGAATAATGATTATTCAAAAAAAATAAAAAAAAATAAAAACTTTCTGTCCCTTTTAACCAATTAAAAAAATCTCATTATGAGCTTCAAAACTACATATAAACTTAAGTGTGTTCAGAGAATAAAATACTATCCCATCTAACCTGTTGGAAAATTAATCATTAAAACTACATTTTGAGCTTTAAAACTAAATAAAAATGAAGGGTATTCAAGGAAAACAAGAAAAAATTGAATCTTGATTTCAAGGAGAGAAATTATTAAAGAAAAAATGCTTACTTGCAGAAGATGAGAAGTGCACGAGAAGGTTGGGACATACGATCTACGTATAATTTCAGCGTCATCTTTTCTCCAAATCTATCCTTTTGCTAAATTTGCTAAATTTATAGTGTTGAAAATTGAATTAGCGCCACTCCTAAATTTGCTGCGGTTGGCGTTGGTAGCTAAGGTGGGATCCACCTTGACGGGTCAGATAAGGCTGAGGCCCAATATTAGTTGGGGGTTGCTAAGCCCCCACACGCCCGTTTGGGAATTAGCCCAATTAGCCGTCCACCCAATCGCTTAAACTAAAAATAGTCGACGAATATACAATATATATATATATATATATATATATAAGTTATATATTATATGTGTATAATTATGTATAATCAATTTATAATTTATATATATGATTAGAAAAAATAAACTGTAAATATGACCGACTATTTATGTAAAGATCTCTACCTTTTCCACAAGCATAAAAACAGTGAAGTTGAAGTGATGTGTAAATGAAAATAATTTAATTATTTAGGTTTGATGATTAATATATGATATATGAAGATATTATCTATTGTATCAAAATAGGATAAGTGAAATGCAAAAATACTACCAGAATGTTATGTAATTAATACCTATCGAAGTAAAAGACATGTTATAAAGTGCCGTTGTAAGACCAGTAATGTTATTTAAGCCTCTAAGTTCAACATATCCATAAAATAAGTTTCGTAAAGATACGAATGTTAAGATAGATATATTGTGATATAAAAGTAGATGAAACTAAAAATGATCACATTCAATAAATGCAAATAGCACACATAGACAAAACAAGAAAAGGTCATTTGAGATTGTCTAGTCTGTTCAATGTCAAGCTTCAGATATATGTGAAATCATGGTGAGCGAAGATATTAAAAGTGTAAGAGATAGACCTAAAATTTTACAGAAATTGTCATGAGAGCCTTACACTTTATTGGAATCCAAGCAGACCTAGCAAAAAATAGGCATAGTGAAAAAAATATATCCAATTGATACTAATTAATTGGGATTAAGTTTGATTATGTTAGTATCCAATCTAATATTTTCTAGGACTTTTCCAGTTTAATTAGAGATCTATAAGACACTAGAGAATTTTTTTTTTTTTTTAAAAAACTTCTAGCATTTTTCAATATATGATATTAAATTGAGAGAAGCTTAAATGGAGTGACTTCACTAATGAAAAAGAAGTGCAAGATAGTTTTGTAATCTTGTATGACAAGGCATAAAATTCAAAGGCAAATAGGCGCAGAAATAGTTTGCCTTGCAAGTGACATTCTTGGATAAAATTCAAAGCTCATACATTTGAAACAGTGAAAACATAACAGATTTCTTGCCATCTGCCAAGATTAAGGGACTCTCAGCTGTACACTGTTTTATATTAGTACAAATACATAAATAAAATGACAAAGGGAAGCTTGGATCAGAATTCTCCTTCCTGCTTCAGCTCACACACACACACACACACACCCCCCTATCCAGGAAACATTTTTATCCCCTATGGTGCACGGCGATGCAACGAGCACAATGCAGTGCCTGGGTTCCTAATTTATTTGTCATATCTTCGAATGCAAGTCAAGTTTTTTGCTCGATTGAGTAAATCTACTTCCTACAACATATCTTTGCTTTTGTAACTTCTCTTTAACTTTGAAGAGGTATGAATGTACTTCTTCAAAATGACAAAATGAGGTGCTATGGCATTCTTTGTGTCATCAAAATTCTCTTGTGCGGGCCTAATATCCGCTCATGATCCTTCTCATCCAGCACCTAAACTCAGCAGAAAAAAGGTTTCCCACAAGACCTCAGAATCAAGTGCATTCATCAGTGGATAGACTTCTATCCTATATAAGATAGAAACACAACCGAGAGAAATCATCATTTCACTATCAGAAATACTAGTAATGACTATAGGGAAGCATCTATAAGGCATTTTATTATATCGAAAGATTTAGCCTTTTCAAATAAAAATGATTCGCTGACTGAAACTACACCCCCTTTTCCCTAGGGACAAATGACATGCATCGAGAAGCCATTGGGAGAGGTGGGGGAATCGATTAAGAGAATTAATTAGGTGTTGTAAGCCTAAGATTTTCTAGTATGTTTGTACGTTTGGACAGTGCAAGAAAATATGATTGATTGTTTCGCTCGCTTGGTGACAAAATAAACAAGCTGCTTCCGATAGTACACCTATGTGGTGAAGTGAAGATGTTGACGAATATGTAGGAAGTTATGCGTGAGTAACTATAGAAATGATTTAATTTTTGGGGGTAACTGGCAGTCGCCAAAGCCATGCATGTATAAGGGGTTTGATGTTCCGTATTAGCTATGGATTTATGGAGTAGAGCAACATACAATTGATTGGGCTGAGAATAAACCATTGTTTGTGAGAGCCCAGAATACACCATCAAATTTGGTGGTGTAGAGAGGGAAGTGGTGATTTTGTAGGAGAGCTTTGAAGCGGGGAGGAAAGTCAAAAGGGAATTTGTCTCAGTCCCAATACTATCATGAACGAATATAATACGGTATTCAACTAAGCAAGACTGTTAGGTATATTTCTATTCTAATTGCGAAATCTTTCCTCGTGCCACGGGTTCAGAAACAACCTCTCTCTAATTCCACTCTAATCTAAACACAGCTTTCCCAAGCCTAGATAGTAAATAGAACTCAACTACTGGCCAAACAATTAAGCAATTATACCCAGAATTAGAGAAACAACCAAAGATGATAACTCGAATTAACAATAATATAATTAATAAACTTCAATATTTATGACAACCACAATCCAAGAACGCGAAGTTTAGCTCCACATAGACATGGTAGCAAAACAACAATTCATCCAAAGAAACGTAAAGATTATTAAGTTTGATGGAAGAAAGATGAAATCTGATGAATTCCGGCCTTCACGGAGGCTCCGTGCTCTCCCCTTGGTCCAAATTTTTTTTTTTTATAAAAATTATGTTTAAAGACTATTTATAGGTGTAGGGAGAAGCTTAGAGAAAATAATCAAGTCCAAAACGAAAAAAAAAAAGGAAAAGAAATAATCTCGTACCAGAACACGGCGCGTTAGGCTGCGCCTCGCGAGGCTTGTCGCGAACTAACACTCGCATCGCTTGGCATATGGCGGCTGAATTTGACGCCTCACTTGTTTCCAATTGATTTGCTGTGCCTAACTTTCCAATTCTCGTTTCTGTTTTCTTTTTAAATCCTTTGCAATTGTTTCTTTTTGTCTTCGATCATTGTCTAATTATGTCATTATAATATTTTCAATCAATAAATAATCATGAACCATTATAATACACATAAACTTTTTACGTTACTCTCAATTTCATCTTCAAAGTATCTACACATAAAATAAATTCAATTAAGCATAAATATAGTACAATTTAGCATTAAAACATCAAAATATAAGGTAAGCAATGCACTAAAAATATGGAATTATAGTCATGCATCAATGTCACACTTGTAAAAAAATAATTCCCCGTGGGATATGCCCCACGACCTTCCGCACCAGGTAGCAAAGTCTGCACCTCTATACCACCAACCGAACTAATTCTGTAAAGCAATCAAGAATCCGCAAATCCATACGCAATGCCTCTTACACAGGATACCGTTCTCAGACGACACTAAGATAATGTTAGTTTACTCTAAACATCTGAAATCTTCTCCCGCTCCTCCGAGCTCGTGACATTCTTGTCAACACCGAACCGCGACCTTGATCCCCCACTTCCAATTCGCTCACTGCACCTATCGTACCGCTACGCGAGAGTACAAGAATTCATCATAACCCTGAACTACTAGTAGAATAAGTACTCTATTGGCTAGAAACCTTTCACTTAACTCGTTTTAGAAGAACCATTGCAACACGCAACGAAATTCCCATAATCGCAGAAAATACAAACCTCAAGTCGTGGTCTAAACCTCCATAACTCTTCCGGGATCCATTTACACATAACAAGGCCATTAGAATCAAATACCTCCCAAATCAATCAAATACCTCTCACCTGTATAACTTAACATGCCAAAGGAACTGATCATTGCCACAATCATGCTGATTCAAACCATTACCAACCGACACAACTTCCTCCAATTTACTCTTAACTTGCCTTTGAAATAATAATAGCTCCATTCAAAAACATAACGAAACTCAACCAACACTCATCCCGAGTGACCCAAATTATGAGATCGTATCGTCTCAATAGCCATGAACCATCTCATACCCTCCTCATGCACTCAATAGTATTTCCAATTGATACACATGTTCTGAAACACCTCTTGCGAATCCGAAGTTGTTTCTCCCATTTCTCCAATACTGCACCGCAGACTCGATTATAACATAGAAACACTCCAAGTCCTTTTTCATAACCCACTACAAAAACTCTATCCTTAACCACACAACGAACCCAAAATTCTTAGACACTGCACTTTAGTTCTTGAACCCACTAGAACCATTATTGAGAGTCACCCACTCTGACCTGCAGGTCCCGAATATAGCCAAACTCCAATGCTCTGTTAGCAGATGAACACTCTCTCAAAGAAGCAACTGGATGAATTCTTTTTTGTGTGCATCACTTCCACAAGAAGCATAAACTCTAAGTCATCCCAAAACCTGCACATGAATCGATAAGGCGAAATGTGGCATGCATTCCTCAAGTCCTTTGCTCGAATTACCTCTAATGTTTTCTTTTCTTAGTCATAAATAATCCACCAAGGCACCGATAACTAGAAATCGCACAGGCACACAACCACGCGATCCAATCATAGACGGTGGGCTCCCCCCACTTAGCTTTAAGCTACAAGCACATAAATCTAGAATCCACAAAGATTCCTCTTTCTCAATTATCATGATATCGCAACGTTAACCCGCCAAATTTCTCATAATATATTGTTAAACTTTTCATGAGCATTCCGAATTATCAGCCACAATTGCATATTCAACCTCCTACTGGGTAATAAGTAGAACTCTTCGTAGAAACTTCATCAAAATCATGCAACCATTAAACTTCTCGTAGGAGATAGCCCACCTACGGAATTTCATACCGACATCTTCCAATGACTTTGCATTGGGTACAACTACCACGAAATCAGTAAACCCTCCCGAGCACATGCTCGTCCACCAGCTGAAAAAGCCTGTTCATTCCCCATTGACATCGACTGAAAGTCTGACAATACGTTCCAAACTCGAAGCCACGTTGCATTCAAAAACAATAATCAAGTTTCCATACCCCTCTTCATTTCAAGCAAACTCCTCTCTACCATATTCAATCTTACTCAGTACAGTAGCCACCATCCCAAATAAAATCCGTAGACTTAGCTAGCATTTGGCCATAGATTTCCAAATTTGTTCTGAAAATTTTGATTTGGGTGAAGTTTGGTTTGAAGATGAAAATGTGGTTGGACATCAGTTTTCAAAACATATTTCCCAAATTTATTTTGGAAAACATGAAACGTGACTTATACCTACAAGTTCTAAAAACTATCACAAATACCTAACAATACCATTATCAATAACATTCATTATGTTATCGCAAACCATAGTCCTGAACATAAATAAATTTGATACAAAATTATCATTTTTATAATGAACTACATGATACACTATAGGGTGACCAAGAAGACGAAGCAACATTATTATAAAATAATAAATGGTGGACTCTTTTATAAAATATAAAAGTTTGGAGCAATTTTTAAAATATGTAATAGTAATATTTTGGCCCAAAACCGGCTATTGAGCTGATTTTGGGATTTGGGATTTGGGATTTTGCCAAAATGTAGGCAAAATATATGGCCAAACATGTGTTTGCCAAATAAAATCCAAATTTATTTTGGCAAAATTTATGGCCAAACGGGTCCTTAGTCATTTCCACCATGATTCCCAAATCGCTCTAAACTTTCTCAAGGCATGTGGCTATCCTACCACAGAATCTATACGCTACTCTGCCACTCCCATTTCGGTTAAACCATCTCCTTAAGCAACTTCTCGACCTCTGATGTTCATACTTGACCTGCTAGCAATTCAATCACTGCGAGACACCTCCCACCATGTCCTTCCTCCTCCTTTGCTGCCAAAATACTACCTCAAATCATAATCCATTTTTGTAGCACCCGAATGGAAGCCTCCTCGAAGATCATTTCCCTCGAGCCACCAATATTAGAAGCACCGATTCGACTATGAATCCAACATACACCGCCATATCTAATAACTGCCATATCTGATAACCGTTCTACAACACCCTGCCCCGAAGGCAAATCAAAGGAGACCCTAACACTCATAGGCCTTAATGTGTTCCAACAAGGACGATGACACTAGTCCACAGATAAAAATTCCACTACGCTCGAAAATATAAAGTCTTGCTACTCCGTCAACCAAGGCCTGAACATCCATCGTCCAATTGCATTTCCTCCGTTGGAATTAAATATCGAACCTCTAAATTATGAACTGAGAAATCCTCTTTTTGGGTCATTCACTATCGCGATCCATAAATGAGCAACCTACCATTCATAACAACACAACACAATAACAACGCACGGACATCATAACAATTTGTGCATAGCCTCAAAATCATAGGCAATACTGATACATGGCTGAGATGATAAAACACCCTTCCACAAGATGACGATAATAACTCGCTCGAATACGCAAGGAGAAACATCCTGCACCACATCTGCAGTACTACCATAACTCCTCGATGCTCAATTGATAATAAGCGCTCCACGCCATATAAGGTTGAGTAGGAAGGAAATGAATGCATAAGTTTCAATGGAATCAATCGCATGACGAGGAATCAAGAAGGAAAGTTCTCCTAACAGCCCTGTAGCCTCTCGAAGATAAGTACATCTGTACGAATCCGCAAGACTCTACTAGACTTGCTCATGACTCGTGAGACCTAAGTGAACCTAACGCTCGGATACCAAGCTGTCACGACCCAAAAGCCACTATAGGTTGTGATGACTCCCAACGTCGTTGTTAGGCAAACCAACGGTAAACTACCAACTTAATTATTTATTTTATTATTTTTAAAATTATAAGTCTTATTAAGTAAAGGATTCCATATGTTTAAAAATCATGAATACTTAAAATATTAGTGAGATATAAAATAAAAATGACAATATCAAGCCGAACTATAAACAACCACTAGAGTATCCCAAAATCCTGTGTCACAAGTGCATGAGCATTTACTAAGGAGTACAATAATAATATAACATCTGTCTGGAATGTAAATAACACAGGATAAAGTAAATAGTACGATGGAGACTCTGTGGGCTACGATACGTAGCCTGGAATTTGTAGCTCACCATAAAATCTCCTCAGCAGTTGCACCTACACGCCAAGATGACCACTGAATAAACCTGACAGATCCTACACATTTAGTGCAGAAGTGCAACATGAGTACGTAAATCAACGCGTACTCAGTAAGTATCTAGCCTAACCCCGGAGAAGTAGTGACGAGGGGTCGACATCGGCACTTACTAGAGGTCCAATAAAGCAATATGATAAATCATAAGCAAATATGAAGCACAATAGCAATAATGGGGTAAACCTGTAAGTTACATAATCTTCCAAAAATTTCTTTTAAGGATATAAATTTCTCAGTCTTGTATTCTATGTCAACAGCTCAGATGTACCAAATATCAGTATCAAACGGATAAGGAACACCATATAAAATGCCAGGCATCAGTGGAAGGATAATCTCGTAAATATTCAGACTGCTAGCGATATAACGCACAATTATGCCGAGGTCGTACGGTTCGATCCAGAATAATGTGTACACTGCCGAGGGTCGACCGGCACAAACCATAGATGCATCTATTATATTGCCGAGTTGTTATATATATATATATATATATATATATATATATATATATATATATATATATATATATTATTATAAATTACATGATAAAGTCCTAAGTCTACCCGAACATAAACATGCTTTAGCTACGTATAGACTCTCGTCACCTCGTGCGTACGTAGCATCCACAACTAGTAGCACATAAAAATTACATCACCTAGGGGGTAGTTTCCCCCTCACAAGGTTAGACAAGAGACTTACCTCGCTCCGAAATACGATAACCAGCTTCAACGCCTTTCTAACACCTCAAACTGATGCCAAATAATCCGAAACAGATCAAACAACGTGCAAACCAATCAAAATATACTCTAATACTCGTAATTTAACAATTAGAAATAAATTTCCAACTCCTCAAGAAAAGTCAACCACCGGGCTCACGCGTCCGGATTTCAAAAATTATCGAAAATAATTATTAACCATAACTAATATAGTTTATATTCCGAAAATAATCTAGTTTCATCCATTAATTGACCCTCAAATCAAGGATTTACCATCTCATAACATTGGGACTCAAAAACCCCAATTTCTACAATCCAAATACGGATAAAAATGATAACCAACGAATATAATTATGTAAAAACATCAAAATAAAGGTCATATATTTACCCCCCATTTGAGACGAGAACAATACCGCGAAAATCACCTCAAACGGAGCTCTAAAATTCAAGATATGCTCAAAATACTAAAATGCTCGATCTGTCCATTTAAAACACTGCCCAGGCGATTTTTGTTCTTCGCTTTCGCGTTCGCGAAGAACAATTTTTCACATTGACCGGTCAACCAAAATTTTCTTCTTTGTGTTCGCAAAGAACAAAATCAGCACCAGAGACCAGCAATCTTTTCCGATACGGAAATGGGCATAACTCTATCATACGACCTCGAAATTCGATGATTCTTGTTGCTATGGTTCCGTAATTACGATGCAGATATAATAGATCAATTCAATCACAAATCAAAGGTCTTTTTCTCAATATGTTACCCTTTATGTCCAAAGAAACAACGTTGAAATGTTAAATAAGAGCGTGATATAACCCAAACACATCTGAAACACACCTGAGGCCCTCAGGACCCCCTCCAATTACAAAAACTAATCCCAAAATATAACACAAACCTACTTGAGGCCTCAAATCATACCAAACAATATCAAAATCATGAATCGACGATCAAATCTTCCTTTTAACTTTCAAACATTCAAACTTCGACGAACGTGTCCGAATTACAGTTAAACAATCCGGAATGACGCCAAACTTTATGTACAAGTCATAAATCACGATACGAACCTATTTCAAGATTCAGAACCCCAAACAGATATCGATAACACCAAAGTCCACTTCAAACCAAACTTAGAAAATTCTAAAACCTTCGAATTGCCAACTTTCCACAATAGGCACTGAAATGCTCCTAGACCACCCGATACTCAACTCGAACATACGTCCAAGTACGAAATCATTATACGAACCTATTAGAACCTTCAAATCCCGATTTTGAGGTTATTTACTCAAAAGTCAAACCTTGGTCAACTCTTCCAACTTAAAGCTTCTGAATTGAAAATTCTCTATCCGAATCAATTCTGAACTTCCCGAAATTCGATTCCGACTACGCGTACAAGCCATAAAATATGAAGTGAAACTACTCAAGACGTCAAACTGCCGAACGATGCACTAGAGCTCAAAATGACCAATCAAGTCATTACATATTAGGTATACAATATATTTCATTTCATTAGTTAAGAAAATGAGCTGAACATTTCCTCTCTCTATCTTTTCTCTTCTTCTTCTCTCTTCATCTCTGCTCTCGATCCTTCTGTAAATATCAGACATGGAGGACCTATGGCATGATCTTAATAGTAAGAGTATCATATATATCTAATTAATTACGCTTTGATTGTTCGTCTTTGTAGGTTCAGGCGATAATTAATCATCTTGACTCGACAAAGAAATTCACCATACGACGATCTATATTGATTTATTCATAGAAATTTATACCTTTTTCTTCCATAATTAATTACTTACGAGGAATCTTATTTTAATAATATTTATAGTATTTTACAAAACTATTCTTAGGTGCGCTGTTTGCGCGTGTAATCCTAAATCAATACAACAACAACAACAACAATATACCCAGTATTGTCCCATACCGTGGGGTTTGGGGAGGGTAGTGTGTACGCAGACCTTACCCCTACCTTGTGAGGATAGAGAGGCTATTTCCAATAGACCCTCGGCTCAAGAAAGCATAAGCACCATATTAATGAAAATATAGACAAGAAGGGACAGTCCCAAAAAGCCATACAAAAGCAGAATAAAAATAACTAGATAGTAAGGTGATCAACAATGAAAGAAAATAATATTTAGTCATAAAAACCTACTACCAACAGAAAGTGAGACTGTGTGACAATACTATTGTTATAAACACTCTAGACTACCTACTCTACTACCCTAATCCTCGACCTCCATGCCTTCCTATCAAGGGTCATGTCCTCGGTTAGCTGAAGTTACGCCATGTCTTGCCCAATCACCTCTGCCCATCTTTTATTTGGCCTACCTCTACCTCTCCGTAGGCCCTCCGATGTCAACCTCTCACACCTCCTCACCGGGGCATTTGTGCTCCTCCTCTTCACATGACCAAATCACCTAAGCCGCACTTCCCGCATCTTGTCCTCAATAGGGGCCACACCCACCTTGTCGCGAATAACCTCATTTTTTATCCTATCTAACATGGTGTACCCGCACATCCATCTCAATATCCTCATCTTTACTACCTTCATCTTCTCGACATGAGTGACCTTGACTGGCCAACACTCAGCCCCATACAACATCGTTGGTCTGACTACCACTTTGTAGAACTTACCCTTAAGTTTCAGTGGCACCTTCTTGTCACACAAAACACCGGAAGCGAGTCTCTATTTCATCTATCCCGCCCAAATACGATGTGTGATATCTTCATCAATCTCCCCATTCTCATAAATAATAGACCCAAGGTACTTAAAACTTTCTCTCCTAGGGATGACCTACGAGTCCAGCCTCACCTCCCCTTCCCCTCCTTGAATCTCGCCACTGAACTTACACTCTAATTATTCTGCCTTGGTCCTGCTTAACTTGAAATCTTTAGATTTCAGGGTCTGCCTCCATACCTGTAATTGCGCATTCACACCGTCTCACGTCTTGTTAATCAATACAATATCATCTGCAAATAGCATGCACCATGACACCTCCCCTTGGATGTGGCACGTCAGTACGTCCATTGCTAGAGCAAACAAAAAAGGGATGGGTGCCGACCCCTGATGCAACCCCATCATAAACGGAAAATGGTCCGAGTCCCCACCCACTGTCCTTACTTGGGTCTTTACTCCATCATACATGTCCTTAATCAACCTAACATAGGCAACATGTACATCTCTTGCCTCCAAACATCTCCACAAAACCTCCCTCAAAACTTTATCATCCACCTTTTCTAAGTCGATGAACACCATATGCAAGTCCTTCTTTCTCTCCCTATACTGCTCCATCAATCTCCTAACAAGGTGGATGGCTTGTTTAGTCGAATGCTCCGGCATAAACCCAAACTGGTTCTCAGAAATAGACACACTCCTCATTACCCTTAGCTCTACCACTTCCTTTCAGACTTTCATAGTATGGCTAAGCAGCTTGATACCCCTATAGTTATTGCAATTTTGGATACCACCCTTGTTTTTGTATACAGGAACTATCGTGCTCCACCTCCACTCTTCGGGAATCTTCTTCATTCTAAAAATGGCATTAAATAACCTAGTGAGCCACAACAAGCCTGCCTTGCCCGTACTCTTCCAAAACTCTACCGAGATTTTATTCGGCCCGGTCGCTTTTCCCCTGCTCATCTTACGCATAGCCCCCTCAACTTCATAAACTCTAATCCACCTACAATACCCAAAGTCACAACGTCTCCCGGAGAGTTCCAAATCACCCAGTACAATGCTTATGTCCGCCTCCTCATTCAAAAAACTATGGAAGTAGGTATGCCATCTCCGACGGATAAGCCCCTCATCCAACAAAACTCTACCATCTCCGTCCTTGATGCACTTCACTTGGTCCAAGTCACACGCCTTCCTTTCTCGCTCTTTGGCTAACCTGAACAACCTCTTATCCCCACCTCGGCCCTCGAGTTCCTCATACAAATGACTAAAAGCTGCAGTCTTGGCCACCGTAACTGCTAGCTTTGCCACTTTCTTAGCCAACTTACAATGCTCCCTATTCGCCCTTTTCTCCTCCTCGTCTACACTTTCCAGTAGCTTCAGATACACTATTTTCTTGGTTTCCACTTTTCTTTGCACCTCTCCATTCCACCATCAGTCTCCCTTGTGACCACCAAGGTAACCCTTTGAGACTCCTAATACCTCTCTCGCAACTTCCCTAATGCACTGCACAGTCGTGATCCACATAGCGCTTGCATCTCCACTACTCCTCCAAACCCCCATAGTCAATAGCTTGACCCCCAACTCCTGCGCTTTAGTTTCCGTCAAGGCTCCCCACTTGATCCTATGTTGGCTATACATCTCCTTATTCCTCCTCTTTCTCGTGATCTCAAGGTACATGACTAGGAGCCTATGAAGGGTCGAGAGGTTCTCACTCGGGATGACCTTGCAATTCGTGCAAAGACCTCTATCGGACTTCCTGCAGAGTAAATAATCAATCTGAGTCTCGGCCACCGAACTCCGGAAGGTGATCAAGTGCTCCCTCTTCTTCAGGAAACTCGAGTTTGCTATCACCAAATCAAATGCTCTAGCAAAGTCCAGTAGAGACGTTCCTCATCCGTTTCTATCTCCAAAATCAAAGCCACCATGCACATCATCATAGTCCTATATCAATAAATATATTATTTTAAAAAATTACATAAATATTTATTAAATAATATGTTTGACTTATAAAGTAAAAATTAACGAAAAGGCTTGAGTTCTTGAAGATGTCACTCAATGGAGAAAGAAATCCTGCCATAAAAATCCTCAAATGTCTTATTGTAATTTCTTAGGACATCTATAGGAATATCTTATGAAAATCGGTGTTATTTCTATGAAAATAACATTAAACATAAAAATACTATTATCTACAAAATTTTGTCGAATAAACAAATTAAAAATTGAATTTTTCTATCTCTTTGGGAATGAAAAGGTTGTGCTCGTGAAAAGAATTGGTAAGTGACAATGTAAAGTCTAAAATAAATAATATTATCTTAATATTCTATAACAAATAACTTATTATATAAAACATATAGGGAGTTGTTATTCGTTGACAACTCATTTATAATATAGTTTGTCTTATACTATTTATTGTTTCAAAATTGCATTTTTATTAATTAGACTCATAATACTATACTATAACCAATTTTGCCATATTTCTGATTTCTTTCATCGGTAATGGTCTCCTTATAAAAAAAATTATTTATCTTAAGATATTTATCAACTTAAAAATAATTTTACTTAGATGATGCAACAACAATATACCTAGTATATCCCCAACAGGTGGGGTCTGAGATGGATAGTGTGTAGGCATACCTTATCCCTACCTAGTGAAGGCAGATAGGTTGTTTCTAATAAACTCTCGGCTCGGAAAGGGTGAGAAGAAGAAGAAGAAGAAGAGGAAGAAAAGAAGGAAGGAGGGGAAAAGCAAGAAAAGGAAGAGAGAAGAAAAAAAGGGAGAAAATAATGAGTAGTACCAAATAGTAACAACATGGAATACAATACTTGGGCGAACATAACCACATGACGTAATAAAGATCTAAGAATAAGAAGAGACATGCATGCTACTAAGACTACTAGTAAGCAATGAGAAACTTTCAACTGCTTGCTAACCTTCTACCCTAATCATCGACCTCCACACCCTCCTATCAAGGGTCATGTCCTCAGTGAGTTGAAGCTGCGCCATGTCCTGCCTAATCACCTCTCCCCAGTACTTCTTAGGCCTACCTCAACCTCTTCTCAAGCCCACAACCTCTCACACCTCCTAACAGGAGCATCACTGTTTCTTCTCTTAACTTATATGGTGAATTTAAAAAATAATAAAATTAATTTCTTTTGTTAATTAGTTAATAAAACACTTAATTATTTATTCTTATCACTAAAGGAAATAGTTTACATATCGTTGGTTCAAACTCTTCAGATAGCTCATCCATTATCTTATTCGTTGTAATTATAATTTTATTCAATTAGTATTATATTATCAAACGTTTAAAAAAATTGAGTGATTTTTCACTTTCGAATTTTTGTGTTTGCAGAATAATTAGTGTCTTGTCAACCACTTTTCTCTTCTCTTTCTCTCACACCAGTTATTTTGTATTTTTAAATATTTTATTGGTCATTTATTCTACATATTGATCAGTGTGCTTTTTAAATATTATAATAATTATAGTTTCTATTATTATTCTTATTAAAAGAAAAATTAGGAAAAAAGAATGAATATACACGCACAAACCTAATGCTCGTATGCTCAAATCTTTTCATGGCTACAAGTTTTTGGTTTCTTTATGTGCCTTATGATAGTTGCTATTATGAGTGTATATATGCTGAGTTGGTTCAGGTTTTTCAATAATCAAACCAAACCAATTGTATCAAGTTATTAAATCTAAAGATCAAACCAAACCAGTTGTATCAGGTTATTAAATCTCGAATTTTCTCGGGTTTTCGGCTTTTTCTCATCTTTTCGTGTATTTTCAGGTAAAGTCTTCATAGCACAACTATATAAGGTGTACTATAACTTGTGCTTCAAATATTTCTTTAATCCAAATAAGATTGTAACGATCCGGCTAGTCGTTTTGAGAGTAGTACCCTTATTTTTCTATTTACAGCTCATTTTATGCTTTACAATTGTTATATGACTTGCCAGAGTGGTTGGTTCGGATCCGAAAAGGTTTCAGAATGAATTGAGACACTTAGTCTCAAGGATGAAAGTTTAAGTTGAAAAGATTGACCGGATGTTGACTTGTGTGTAAATGACTCCGGAATAGAGTTTTGATAGTTCTGTTAGCTCCGTTGGGTGATTTTGGACTTAGGAGCGTGTTCGGATTGTGATTTGGAGGTCTATAGTTGAATTAGGTTTGAAATGGCGAAAGTTGGAAATTTGGAAGTTTGACCGAGAGTGGACTTTGCGGTTATCGGGCTCGGATTGGGGTTCCGGGAGTTGGAGTAGGTTCGTAGTGTTATTTGTGACTTGTGTACAAAGTTTGAGGTCAATCGGACGTGATTTGATAGGCTTCGGCATCGAATGTAGAAGTTAGAAGTTTAAAAGTTCATTAGGTTTGGATCGATACACGATTCGTGGTTTTAGCATTGTTTGATGGGATTTGAAGGCTCGATTAAGTTCGTATAATGATTTGGGACTTGTTGGTATGATTGGTATTGTTCTTCGCGATCGCATGAGGAAGGACGCGATCGCACAGGTCTGAGGAGGCAGTGGTCCGCGATCATAGGTGTGGAGACGCATTCGCGTAGGCTTGAATTTCTGGGGCAGCTGGGTTGTGCTTCGCGATCGCGAGGCAATTTCCGCTATCGTGAAGAAGGGTCACCTGGGTAGACTTAAATATATCAAAATGAGAGTTTGAGTTCATAACACAAAATTAATTTTGGGAGCTCGGTGGGAGGCGATTCTTGGAGAGATTTTCAAGTGGGTGATTGGGGTAAGTGATTCATACCTAGTTTTGGTTAATTTTCATGTTTATATCTTTGATTTCATCATTAAATTAGTGATTTGGGGTAGAAAATTGAGGGGAAATGGAGAAAAGTTTTTAGACCGAATTTTGAGGGTTTGATCGAGATTTTGGTATCAGATTTGAGTAATTTTGGTATGGGTGGACTCGTGGTCGAATGAATGTTCGAAATTTGTGACTTTTACGCGATTCCGAGACATGGGCCCGAGGGCTGACTTTTGAGTTGACATTTTGACTTTTAATTAAGAGATTAGTATTTTCATATGGAATTGATTCCTTTAGCTCGTGTTGATTGTATCGAACTGTTTGTGGCTAGATTCGAGGCATTTGGAGGCAGTTTCGCGAGGCAAGGGCTTGTCGGAGTAGGGATTTGTACAGCTTGAGGTAAGTAACACTTCTAAACTTGGTTCCGAGGGTATGAAACCCTGAATTACGTGTTATGTGATAGATGTTGAGGTGACGCGCATGTTAAGTAACGGGCATGTGGGTGTGCACCACAGAAATTATGATTTAGTCATTTCCCTAGAGCTGCGTAGTCATTTTTTCTGAACATTCTTGATGTATTCTATGCTAGAAATCATGTTTAGGCTATATGTTGGTACTGTTGGGACCCATAGTGGACGTTCTTGCTGTGACTTATTTGTTAAATTACAGTTATATACTCAGTCTTATTCATCATTTCTTATCACATCTTCGTCTTTGTTACTATGTATTGTCACATCTCGTATCATTGATTAGGGCTGCTTAGTATGAGCATTGTGAGCCTAAGGTATCACGACCCAAAATCTACTAAAGGTCGTGATGACGCCTAACACTGTCGTCACGCAAGCCAACGGTAATTTACTAATTTAATTTCTCATTTTAGTATTTTGAAATCATAATTTTCCTTGATTGAATAGTATAAAATAGAATTTACAGAGTAAATGAAAATATTTCCACAATTACAACAACGAACAACCCGTAGAAACCCTCAAAAACCTGGTGTCGCAAGTGCATGAGCATTTTCTAAGGAGTATAATTATCACGACCCAAAATCTAACTAGTCGTGATGGCACCTAACCCATCCCGTTAGGTAAGCCAATTTCTAACTAACCAATTTCAATAATAATTATTAAAGTAATTTAAGTGAATAAAGATCCTGATCTTATACAATCCCCAAGAACTGGCAGTACAAATCATGAGTTTCTAAGAATAGAGTATACAAAGCAAAAATGAAATAAATACATAGTCTGTTTGAATAGTACACAAACAGAGCTTTTATAAAATCTAAGGCTACCCTAAACAAGAGACATCTACAACAGGAACACAGGTACATCTTCAAGTCCCGCAACCATCGAGAACAACAACAACAGCCAACATCTGCACGCAATGTGCAGAAGTGTAGTATCAGTACAACCGACCCCACATACTGAGTAAGTAACAAACCTAGCCGTAGGTTGAAAGTAGTGACAAGCTTCCACCAAGGTCGGGTCCAAAACCAATAGTCCACAACAATCCATAACAACATAAAGCAAATAATACCAGAAGTAACTCAGGGATAAAATACTCAGCCTAATAATGATTTCAAAAAAATAGTAGTTCTTTCTTTCAAATACATCAGTGAAAACCCAAATCGTTTGCCGAAGTTTTCAATAATATGAATAGTTTGAAAACAATAAATTTCTCCAAAAAAAAATTTCTCGATAATAAATAATATGTTTCATTTTCCTTCCGGATAACCCGTGTAAAAAAAATGAATCACTATGCCCATCTGTCAAAATGTGTGAAAAATCATGAATGATATGATGTTGTACACCATGAGAAAAAATACATCTCTATGCTTGTATGTCATGTGTTCATGCCAATGCGATGCAACTCAGTGATAAAATCATAAACAGCCCCTCGGACAGAACATCACTCATATACAGCCCCTCGGACAAACCTTATAGTCACTCTTGCGTCCCAGTCACTCAACACTCGGCACTCGCATTCAGTAGGTACCTGCGCTCACTGGGGGCGTGTACAGACTCCGGAGGGGCTCCTTCAGCCCAAGCGCTATAATTTGCACGGACAACTCACATGCTGCACGGACAACTCACGTGCTATAATAATAAAGTATGCTTCAGGCGAGCAGCCCCAATCCACACTCATCCTCACAATCAGGCCCTCGGCCGATATCAAGCATGCTGCGGTGTGCAGCCCGATCCCATAAATATCCTCACAAATCAGGCCCTCAGCCTCACCCAATCATAAACCTCTCAAGCCACTCGGGCATTTTAGTAAAACAGGGCATTCGGCCCAAAACATTTATATGCATTAAAATAGAGTCATAAAACTGAGTTATGACATGTAATGAAATGAATATGACTGAGTATGAATTTTCAATTTAAAAAAAATAATTCACAGCAATATGACCTCTGTGGGTTCCAATAATACTGGCACATACCCTCAATCATGATTTTTAATATGCTTTTCAACTTAATTTCTCTAACTCATAAAACGCATGAAAAATGCCAAGATCATTTAACTACAAAATTCCACATAAATAATTATGTCACAATTTTTATAGTGCACGCTCACACGCCCATCACCTAGCATGTGCTTCACCTCCCAACAATTCACGAAATACATATATTCAGGGTTTATACCCTCAACTCCAAGATTAGAAGAGTTACTTACCTCGAACAGGCCAAATCCAATGTCGAGCAAGCTAAGCAATGCTCCAGAAATTCCATTCGCGTATCAACTTCCAAACGGCTCGAATCTAGTCAGAATAATTTGTCTCAGTCCACACAATTTATAAGAATTAATTCCATATCAAAATGCTAATATTTTCCATAAAATCCGAAATTACGCCCCAAAAATTACCCGTGGAGCCCACGTCTCAAAATCCGACGAAACTTACAAAATACGACAACCCATCCAATTACAAGTTCATCCATACTAATTTCACTCAAATCCGACTCCAAATCGTTATTCAAACTTGAAAATTTTGTTTTGTGACATTATAGAAATTTCCTTCTATTTCTCTTGAAGATTCAATAATCTTACACCAAAAATGAAGATTAATTCATGGAATATAATCACAAGGGAGTTAATAACACTTACCACAAGTTATGTGGAAAATTTCCTCTCCAAAATCGCCCAACCCGAGCTCCAAAATTTGAAAATGGGTGAAAATGTTGAACCCTCGAATTTAAGGTTCTGCCCCAGCGATTTCCGCATCTGCGGACAATATTTGCGCACCTGCGCATCCGCTTGTGCGAGCAAAATATCGCATTTGCGGACTCCACTCGCTTGCCCAATTTCCGCTTCTGCGTGCATTCGTCGGCATCTGCGCTCACGCAGGTGCGGAATTTTCCCTCGCACCTACGACTAATGCCTCACAGCCCTCTGCCCGTATCTGCGCTCCTTCTCACGCAGGTGCGATTCCGCACTTGCGAAGCATCTTCCACACCTTTGCACCTCGCTTCGCATACCCCTGCTCGCACTTGCGAGCTCGCACCTGCGACCACTTTTTTGCAGGTGCGATTACACCAGAAGGCTTCAGTTCCATCAGTCTTCCAAATTCAAAAATCAATCCGTTAACCATCCAAAACTCACCTGAGGCTCCCAAGACCTCAACCCGCTAATCAACAAGTCCCATAACATAGCACGGACCTACTCGAGGCCTCAAATCATACCTAACAACCTTAAAAATATGAACTACACACGGATTCAAGCCTAATAAATTTCCAAATTCCACAAATGACGCCGAAACCTATCAAATCACGTCCGATTGACCTAAAGTTTTGCACACATGTCACATTTCACATTACGGACCTATTCCAATTTTCAGAATTGGATTCCGACCCCGATATCAAAAAGTCAACCCCCCGGTCAAACTTTTCAAAAATTCAACTTTTGGCATTTCAAGCCTAATTCCACTACGGACCTCCAAATAATTTTTCAGACACGCTCCTAAGTCCAAAATCACCATACGGAGCTATTGGAATCATTGGAATTAAATTCCAAGGTCGTTTACACGTAAGTCGACATCCGGTCACTATTTTAACTTAAGCTTTAAACCTTTGAACTAAGTGTTCCAATTCATTCCAAAACCTCACCGGACCTGAACCAATTGTCCCGGCAAGTTACACAACAACTGTAAAGCCCAATTTGAATAGTAAATGGGGAAACGGGGTTGTAATACTCAAAACAACCGGTCGGGTCGTTACATTCTCCCCCACTTAAACATACGTTCGTCCTCGAACGTACCAAGAGTTGTTTCCAAGCCATCAAACCACTGTTCCATCTTACCACACACGTACCCGGGGGTGAACCCACGTCACCCTATTCCACATAGGCTTGACTACACAATACAACTAAAAATCATTAATTTAGCCTTAGCCCATAAACCTTGGAGTTTAATTTCCAACCTTTAGAATTTCTTTTAAGATACAAATCTTACATTTACACACCGTATAAGTCTGAACAAGTTGCATCGAGCTATAACTATAACCACGAATATAATCAACCAACATATTGCACAACGGGCATGCTCGTAGCACCATTCCTGATCGCAGTGACTACTCCAAAACCAACCGCATACTAGTATTAAACCCATATCGAACCAAATCTCATCCCAAAACCTTCGTACACTGTTGATAGTAAAAGAAATATGCGAAATTTCATGATCACTCACCATTTCTGATTCCATCTCCACCGCCTGAATGTCTAACACATCTCTCATACACGATCATCCAAAGAACAATATTTTAAAAGTTCTTCCGTTCCACTTGGCAAAATTTGAATATCAGCAGTCGATCAACCAGGAAAAATGCCGCAATACCGATGAGATATCCATAATTCAAAACATAGTGCGCATACGTTCGTCCTCGAACGTACCAAGAGTTGTTTCCAAGCCATCAAACCACTGTTCCATCTTACCACACACGTACCCGGGGGTGAACCCACGTCACCCTATTCCACATAGGCTTGACTACACAATACAACTAAAAATCATTAATTTAGCCTTAGCCCATAAACCTTGGAGTTTAATTTCCAACCTTTAGAATTTCTTTTAAGATACAAATCTTACATTTACACACCGTATAAGTCTGAACAAGTTGCATCGAGCTATAACTATAACCACGAATATAATCAACCAACATATTGCACAACGGGCATGCTCGTAGCACCATTCCTGATCGCAGTGACTACTCCAAAACCAACAACATACTAGTATTAAACCCATATCGAACCAAATCTCATCCCAAAACCTTCGTACACTGTTGATAGTAAAAGAAATATGTGAAATTTCATGATCACTCACCATTTATGATTCCATCTCCACCGCCTGAATGTCTAACACATCTCTCATACACGATCATCCCAAGAACAATATTTTAAAAGTTCTTCCGTTCCACTTGGCAAAATTTGAATATCAGCAGTCGATCAACCAGGAAAAATGCCGCAATACCGATGAGATATCCATAATTCAAAACATAGTGCACATACGTTCGTCCTCGAACGTACCAAGAGTTGTTTCCAAGCCATCAAACCACTGTTCCATCTTACCACACACGTACCCGGGGGTGAACCCACGTCACCCTATTCCACATAGGCTTGACTACACAATACAACTAAAAATCATTAATTTAGCCTTAGCCCATAAACCTTGGAGTTTAATTTCCAACCTTTAGAATTTCTTTTAAGATACAAATCTTACATTTACACACCGTATAAGTCTGAACAAGTTGCATCGAGCTATAACTATAACCACGAATATAATCAACCAACATATTGCACAACGGGCATGCTCGTAGCACCATTCCTGATCGCAGTGACTACTCCAAAACCAACCGCATACTAGTATTAAACCCATATCGAACCAAATCTCATCCCAAAACCTTCGTACACTGTTGATAGTAAAAGAAATATGCGAAATTTCATGATCACTCACCATTTCTGATTCCATCTCCACCGCCTGAATGTCTAACACATCTCTCATACACGATCATCCCAAGAACAATATTTTAAATGTTCTTCCGTTCCACTTGGCAAAATTTGAATATCAGCAGTCGATCAACCAGGAAAAATGCCGCAATACCGATGAGATATCCATAATTCAAAACATAGTGCGCCTTCTGAAATGCACACTCTACTCACGCAATACCAAATAGTTATAGCATTTATCTAAACATCGAAAACTGTTCATGCCTTCTAAGAATTTATGACCTCCCTTTCAAAGATAAACCATGACCTTGCACATGCCAACCTTAATCCCACACAACACCGCATCTATCATGCCATCATTTGAAGAAAAACAAATACGAGAACCTCATAATCATTCTGAGTCATAAGTAAAATACATATATGATCAGCCGGAAGCCTTACATTTGATCTTATCCAGTATAAAATCACAATACTCAACATGCTCCTCAGGTCGGTAGGAAAATACCCATCTCAAACCGTGGTAGAAAACCTCGAGAATGCTTTGGTATCCATTTGCACATAATCAAGCCATCAGAGTTGAATCTCTCTAAATCAACCAAGTCACGCAGGTCGCCAAGCCCAGGTATATTGCCACAAAGCACCTGTAGAAAACCCCCACATCATAAGTACCCAAAGAACCGATCATATCCATTACCATACTGATCCAACCTACTACCTGTTTGTCTTAATTTCTCCTGAGTTTCTTCTGAATCTGTCTTCAGATTATTACTTCTCCTTGCTAAAACGCCACGATCTTTAGCCACAACTCACCCCACAAACCTAGCATAGAACCACAATGCCCTACGACCCACAAACAACTGTATTCTTCTTAAGCACCTTCAAAAAAACTACAACTATAACACTCACTCTGAGAATACCTTATGTGAATTTGAAATTGTTCTTATTACCTTCCTTATATAAAAATGTAGAATCCATAGTCATATAGAATTTTCGCAAGTCCAGGCACCATCAAACGCAAATTCTCAGATTTTATCCACACACAAGTTCGGAAACATTCTCAATTGCTATATATATTTCTCAAACCCACTGGAATTTTCTCGGGAGTCACCCACTTTGCTCAAATCTAATTGCACCGCCCAAATGGGCCAAAAGACACATGCCCCATTAGCACCACAACACTCAAAGAAGTAACTCTACTTTAACACCACATATCAAATTCATACTATGTGCGTACTATATCATTCACCAATAACAACTCACTCATCCCACGAATTTCATATACTCATACGTGCAATATAATCCTTAACCAGGAGTTTCCTTATTCGAGTCATCCTCGATCTCAACTTCTGCAAGTCATAGCTAACCCACAAGTATGCCTCAGACCAAAATTAAAATTTAACACCTAACTATGAAATCAAATTGTCAATAGCATACTCCCCCACTTGGCTCAAAGCTATAGATTAAAACATTCCATAACTCACAATACCAATACTCTCTTACTGCCATAATGCCACAGTCAGTTCAACGAAATTTCTTCTCAAACTCATGCAATGCCAACCATAAAAATACCCCAAATCATCCGCTAAGCTCGCAATCATTCTCTTGACGCTCAAGTCAACTTTCTCAGCCAGATTCAAATTCAAATCTCCACACATATGCCCTACTGGCAGAAAATAAACTCTCCACTCACTTCATAAGGAATACACCTATGTAGATTACTCCGCAGGGAATAACTCACCTACTTAACCTCAAATTGGTATCTTGATATACCCTTTCGCAGTCACAATTACTATGCAATCACTTAGTCTATCTGAGTCCAAACTCACTAACTAGACATGAGAATTTAATTTGTCCCAAAATTTAACAATCATGAAAGATCCTTCAAAACATTCACATTCAAGACTGTACGTCACATCAAAACGAAAATCAAGCACCCAATGGCCTTCCTTTACATTTCAAGGAAACACTTCTCGTCATATTCCAATCGTCTTAATACATCCCGCGGTTATATTATACCCATCACACCGCCATTCCATCGCTCATCGAGCCACAAATTCCACTGTAGGATCATTACCGGACATATGAGTCCAATTGTACAGGTTACAACTGAAGCTACTGAGCTCAAGCTGCGGTCTAAACCTGGCCTCAAGTCCTCCAGACTGGTGCATCACCAAAACATAGAATACTCATCTCGAATTTCATTCATGGAATCAGAAGATGGTGATGCACAGCTGATACTGAGCGCTCATGTGCGCATACGAATACGTGGAAGGAATTCAAAGAGTTATGTCCCAAGCTGAATCAATCCCGCACGATAAGGAAAGAAAGATGGGAAGTATATATCCTAAATGCCCTGTAGCCTCTCGAAGATAGGTATGGACGTCATCATACCGATCCGCAAGACTCTACTAGATACTTGCTCATGACTTGTAGAACCTATGAACCTAGAGCTCTGATACCACCTTGTCACGACCCAAAATCCAACTAGTCGTGATGACACCTAACCCATCCCGTTAGGTAAGCCAATTTCTAACTAACCAATTTCAATAATAATTATTAAAGCAATTTAAGTGAATAAAGATCCTGATCTTATACAATCCCCAAGAACTGGTAGTACAAATCATGAGCTTCTAAGAATAGAGTATACAAAGCGGAAAAGAAATAAATACATAGTTTGTTTGAATAGTACATAAATAGAACTTTTATAAAATCTAAGGCTACCCTGAACAAGAGGCAGCTACAACAGGAACGCAGGTACATCTTCAAGTCCCGCAACCATCGAGCACAACAACAATAGCAGCCAACATCTGGACGCAATGTGCAGAAGGGTAGTATCAGTACAACCGACCCCATGTACTCAGTAAGTAACAAACCTAGTCGTAGGTTGAAAATAGTGACGAGCTTCCACCAAGGTCGGGTCCAAAACCAATAGTCCACAACAATCCATAACAACATAAAGCAAATAATACCAGAAGTAACTCAGAGATAAAATACTCACCCAAATAATGATTTCAAAAAAATAGTAGTTCTTTCTTTCAAATACATTAGTGAAAACCCAAATCGTTTGCCGAAGTTGCCAATAATATGAATAGTTTGAAAACAATAAATTTCTCCAAAAATAATCTTCTCGATAATAAATAATATGTTTCATTTTCCTTCCAGATAACCCGTGTAAAATAAATGCATCACTATGCCCATCTGTCAAAATGTGTGAGAAATCATGAATGATGTGATGTTGTATAACATGAGGAAAAATACATCTCTATGCATGTATGTCATGTGTGCATGCCAATGCGATGCAAATCTGTGATAAAATCTTAAACAGCCCCTCGGGCAAACCTCACAGTCACTCATGCCTCCCAGTTACTCAGCACTTGGCACTCGGCACTCGCACTCAGTAGGTACCTGCGCTCACTGGGGGTGTGTACAGACTCCGGAGGGGCTCCTTCAGCCCAAGCGCTATAATCTACACGAACAACTCACGTGCTGCACGGACAACTCACGTGCTATAATAATAAAGTATGTTGCAGGAGGGAAGCCCCGATCCACACTCATCCTCACAATCAGGCCCTCGGCTGATATCAAACACGCTGCGGCGTGCAGCCCGACCCCATAAATTTGCAACACGTTTCGGCGTGCAGCCCAATCCCATAAATATCTCACAAATCAGGCCCTCGGCCTCACTCAGTCAGAAACTTCTCAAGCCACTCGGGCATTTCAGTAAAACAGGGCATTCGGCCCAAAACATTTATATGCATCAAAATAGAGTCATAAAATTGAGTTATGATATGCAATGAAATGAATATGACTGAGTATGAATTTTCAATTTAAAACAAATAATTCACAACAATATGACCTCTGTGGGTCCCAATAATACTGGCACATAGCCTCAATCATGATTTTTAATATGCTTTTCAACTTAATTTCTCTAACTCATAAAACGCATGGAAAATGCCAAGATCATTTAACTACAAAATTCCACATAAACAATTATGTCACAATTTTTATAGTGCACGCCCACACGCCCGTCACCTAGCATGTGCGTCTCCTCCCAACAATTCACGAAATACATATATTCAGGGTTCATACCCTCAACTCCAAGATTAGAAGAGTTACTTACCTCGAACAGGTCAAATCCAATGTCGAGCAAGCTAAGAAATGCTCCAGAAATTCCATTCTGCGCGTATCAACATCCAAACGGCTCGAATCTAGTCACAATAATTTGACTCAGTCCACACAATTTATAAGAATTAATTCCATATCAAAACGCTAATATTTTCCATAAAATCAAAAATTACGCCCCAAAAATCACCCGTGGGGCATCTTGAAATCTGACGAAACTCATAAAATACGACAACCCATACAATTACAAGTTCAACCATACTAATTTCACTCAAATCCGACTCCAAATCGGTATTCGAACTTGAAAAATTTGTTTTGTGACATTATAGAAATTTCCTTCTATTTTTCTTGAAGATTCAATAATCTTACACCAAAAATGAAGATTAATTCATGGAACATAATCACAAGGGAGTTAAGAACACTTACCCCAAGTTGTGTGGAAAATTTCCTCTCCAAAATCGCCCAACCCAAGCTCCAAAATCCAAAAATGGGTGAAAATGTTGAACCCTTGAATTTAAGGTTGTGCCCCACCGATTTCCGCATCTGCGGACAAGATTTGCGCACCTTTGCATCCGCTTGTGCGAGCAAAACGTCATAATTGCGGACTCCACTTGCCTGCCCAGTTTTTGCTTCTGCGCGCATCCGTTCGCATCTGCGCTCATGTAGGTGCGGAATTTTCCCTCGCACCTGCGACTAATGCCTCACAACCCTCTGCCCGCATCTGCGCTCCTTCTCGCGCAGGTGCGATTCTGCACATGTGAAGCATCTTCCACACCTGCGCACCGCAGTTCAGCGCACCCCTGCTCGCACTTCCGAGCTCGCACCTGCAACCACTTTTCTGCATGTGCGATTGCACGAGAAGGCTTCAGTTCCAGTAGTCTTCCAAATTCAAAAATCAATCCGTTAACCATCTGAAACTCACCCGAGGCCCTCGGGGCCTCAACCCACTATATCAACAAGTCCCATAACATACCACGGACCTACTCGAGGCCTCAAATCATGCCTAACAACCTCAGAAATATGAACTACACACGGATTCAAGCCTAATAAATTTCCAAATTCCACAAACGACGCCGAAACCTGTCAAATCACGTCCGATTGACCTCAAATTTTGCACACAAGTCACATTTCACATTACAAACCTATTCCAATTTCTAGAATCGGATTCTGACCCCGATATCAAAAAGTCAACTCCCCGATCAAACTTCCCAAAAATTCAACTTTCGGCATTTCAAGCCTAATTCCACTACGAACCTCCAAATAATTTTCTGGACACGCTCCTAAGTCCAAAATCACCATATGGAGATATTGGAATCATCAGAATTAAATTTTGAGGTCGTTTACACATAAGTCGACATCCGATCACTATTTTAACTTAAGCTTTAAACCTTGGAACTAAGTATTCCAATTCATTCCAAAACCTCACCAGACCCGAACCAATTGTCCCAGCGAGTCACACAATAACTGTAAAGCCCAATTTGAGCAGTAAATGGGAAACTGGGTTGTAGTACTCAAAATGACCGGTCGGGTCGTTACAATAATAATACAACATGTGTTCCGAATGTAATAAGATGGAATAAAATAAATAGTACAATGGAGACTCGGTGGACTGCGATGCGTAGCTTGGAATGCATCTCACATAAAGTCTCCTCAACAGGTGCGCCTACGGGCCAAGGTGATCATCAAATGAACCTGTCAGATCCTGCACATTTAGTGCAGAAGTGCAGCATGAGTACGTAAATCAACGCATACCCAGTAAGTATCTAGCCTAACCCCGGAGAAGTAGTGACGAGGGGTCGACATCAACACTTACTAAAGGTCTAAATAAATAATATGATAATGCATAACATATATGAAATGTACAGCTATAGTGAGTAAATCTGTAATCTCATAATATTTCCAATTTATTCCCTTTAAAGCTTAATTTTCTCGATCTTGCAATCTACCTTAATGGCTTAGAAAATGCCAAGTGTTAATACTAAATAAATAAGGGATACCATAAAATATCGGCCATCAGTGGGAGGTTTATCTCGTGAACAGTCGGACGACTAGCGATATAACGCACAATTCTGCCGAGGTCGTTTGGCCCGATCCAGAATAACGTATACACTGCCGAGGGATGTGCGGCATGATCCATAGATGCATCTATATACTGCCGAGGCGTTCGGCCCATTCCACAAGAAAAGAAAAGGAAATCACTGAATTACGAGACACGTGTTTACAATACAGCACATGAACATCAATTGAATATAATTTTTACCATTTCTCAAATTATTCACCCACAACTCAAAGTGTTAAGGCTTAGCCTAGTGTGTATATATTTACTTCTAAATCAATTTCAATTATAACTTCAATTAATTAAGCCAGCAGAATGAGTTCAAATAATTCAAACATTTCATGATAAGATCCTAAATCTACCCGGACATAAACATGCTTTAGCTACGTATGAACTCTCGTCACCTCATGCGTATGTAGCACCCACAACTAGTAGCACATAACAATAACTATCACCTAGGGGTGATTTCCCTCTCACAAAGTTATACAGGAGACTTACCTCATTCCGAAGTTCCGTAACCGGCTCCAAATCCTTTCTAATACTTCAAACCAATGCCCGTCGATCCAAAACTGTGCAAATAAATGTGCAAACCAATCAAAACATACTCTAATACCCATAATTAATCATTTTAAACAATTCCTAACTCCGCTCGAAAAGTCGATAAAATCAACCCTCGGGCCCTCACGCCCGAATTTCGAAAATTTTTCGAAGATAAACTTTACCCATAACACCACGAACTCAAATATATAATTTATTCCTATTTTCATATCCAATTTCATGGTCAAAATTCAAAAATACCAAATTCTAGATTTTCTACCAAAAACCCCAAATTTCTACCAATTTTCATGTTTAAACCCATATATAAACCATGTATTTAACTTGTAATAGGTGGAAATCACTTACCTTGTGATGCTTGATGAAAATATCCCCTTGAAGCCCTCCAAAATCGCCCCAACCAAGTGAAAATGAGAGAAAATGGGCCAAATCCCGCTTTTTAAAAGAATCCCTCTGCCTAGACGACCTCTCGCATCTACAGAAAAGCAGCCGCTCCTGCGGCTCCGCTTCTGCGCAAACTTCCTCGCTCCTATGCAAGACCATTGTTAGCAGTCCGTCGCACCTGCGAAAATTCTTCTTTTCCTGCGCAACCGCAGGTGCGACATAGCCTAGTGCATCTGCGCAAATTCCCGCACCTGCGGCCCTGGCCTTGCTTCTGTGCACATGCAGGTGCGCTGCTCACCCCAGCTTCTGCAACTTCACACCCAGGCTGCCCAAGCTGCTTCTGAGAGCCTAACCTTACTTCTTCGACCAAACTTCCGCAGAAGCGATCACACTAGTTGTTGCCCAGCTTCAACATCTCATAAGTCTAAAATAAATTTGTTAACCGTCCGGAATCCACCCGAGGTCCTCAGGACCTTAACCAAATATACCAGCGCGTCCCAAAAAGAAATACGAACTTAGTCGAAGCCTTAAACAACGTCAAACAACATCAAAATCATAAATCGCGCCTCGAATCAAACTTATAAATTTTCAAATTTCCAAATTCTATATCCCGTGCCGAAATATATCAAATTAATCCGGAATGACTTCAAACTTCTCACACGAGTCACAAATGACATAACAAAGCTATTCCAAGACTTGGACCCCCGAACGGACATCGATACACAAAGCCAACTTCAAACCAAAGTTAGGAAATTCTTAAACCTTCAAAATGCCAACCTTCCATAATAAGCGTTGAAATGCTCCCGAGTGATCCGATACTCAATCCGAACATACGATCAAGTCTGAAATCAACACAAAAACCTATTGGAACCTTCAAATTTTGATTTCGAGGTCGTTTACTCAAAAGTCACACCTTAGTCAATTCTTCCAACTTAAAGCTTCCGAAATTAGAATTGTCTTTCCAAATCAATCCTGAACTTCCCGAAATTCAATTCCGACCAACACATACAAATCATAATACCTGAAGTGAAGCTACTCAAGGCCTCAAACGTCCAAACGACGCATTAGAGCTCAAAACGTCCGGTCAGGTCGTTACATTCTCCCCACATAAACATGCGTTCGTCCTCGAACGTACTAAGAACTGCTCTGGAGTTGTCCAAAATCACTGTGCAACACCTTGTGCACCTACCCATGCCACCACAACCCAGTTGGGCACATTAGCTCGAGTCGGACTGAAGGTCCTCCCTTTTATTTAGTCAATAAGCCTTAGAACCAAATTCCAACCTCCGAATTTCTCTACAATACCTGATTCTAACATACGGACACTATACCAATCACCACACACCGTACCAAAACACGATCGTACACCTTTTGCTGAATTCACACTATACCCCACATAATTCGCATGCCCATAATAACATACTCCAACATTAGCTGTAATTTCACAAAGTTGATGCCCGCAATACATCGCATGACATATATAAATCATGTTCCAACTCTCACAATACTGCCACGACGAAAGTGACATGTTGAAACTCATAACCACCTGCCGAATTAATAATTCATGGAGCCTCCCCTCCTGTTAGAACAATTACCTCATTCTGAACAGAATAACAACATTTTCCCTTTTATATACCTTATATAAGTCTGGTTGCACAAATTTCAAGTCTAATAATCTCGGCTTACCCAGTACAAGCTGCTCAGGCAATAAGCCACCTCAAACACTTACTTAGATCTCATATGACACCATCAATGCGCCGACAAGCTACAACTCGAATATGACACATAAGGGAGAACGAACTCTGGAAAAGAATTACCTAGCCCGCGTAACGAATAAAACGACTGAATAGATGTTGTGAACCTACCTCAGGGATGAAAACAAGGCACAAACAATAAGTATAAGGAGCTATGCTCAACATCTCGTTGTTGCGGCGTGCAATCCGATCCGACATGACATTGTTGCTGCGTGCAACCCGATCCACATAAGATGCCCGTGGTGGCGTGCCACTCGATCTGCACATAACAATCACGAATAAAATACACATACCAAGTCGTAACTCTTATACTTACGAAATAGCCGAATATCGACCACAAGCATGCCAAGTGCATAACACCAAATCCTGGGGAGACGGATAGCGCCATATGTTATAAAACCCAAGCACAACTAAGGTGCAATGATGACCTGCATCTCGAGAGCCACTTGCTCACATAACACCACAAGCTACACGGGACCTCAACACGTGTGCGAATAATCAAGCTGCCTCACAACCCACATGGCACAATAGACATTTACATGTAATAGCTGATGACGGGAATAACATCCAATGCCCGACGACTCCTCCGTAAGTAATGCTATGACGAATGAACACGTTCGACCTGACATAGGGTAAACATTCACATTAGGCCCACCAACGGACCTCAAACCGATTCCGATCGTACCACATTGGGCCAATAACCTTCCAAGGATCCACAACGCCCCTATGTATGATACATAACAGTCGTCCCATCCAAAATAAACTCACACGGTTCACAACCCAAGGAATAGAACGCCTTTCAGGCATAAACTCTCGCATTAACGATAGTACCACAATCTTCATACTTGATTTCAATCTTTAACAATCAAGTGACTAACATGTCACACTGATACATATTTCCCTGTGGGATACTCTCACACGACCTTTCGCACCAGGTAGCAAAGTCTGCACATCCATACCACTAACCGTTCTAATCCATAAAGCAATTCCAGTACCCGCAAATCAATACACAATGACCCTTTCACAGAACACCATTCTCAGGTGACACTAAAGAAAATGTCAGCTTACTCTGAACATCTGAATTCACCCCTGCTCATCCAAGCTCATTACATTCTTGTCGACACCGAACCGCGACCTTGATCCTTAACTTACAAATTCCTATGCCGCTCACTGCACCTATTATGTCGTTACGTGATAATACACGCATTCACCATAACCCTTTAACTACTAGTGGAATAACCACTTCATTGGCTAGAAACCTTTCACTTAGATCATTTCAGAAGGACCAATACAACACGCAACTGAATTCCCAAACAGCATAAAATACAAACCTCACGTCATGACCTAAACTGCCATGACTCTTCCGGAATCCATTTACATAACAAGGCCATTTGAATCACCTTGGAGATCATCGAGGTAGCTGTTTGGCATTCGCAAACCTTGATTCTCCTCCCTTGTCTTTCATTTTATGTTTCTATTTTTGTTTTCTAGATGGTGTACCAAACTATATCTTTATGTATATGCTCATGTACTCGGTGACACCCCGGTTTTGGGAGAGATTATGTATTGAGATGACCTCCTATCCTATTTTTTAAACTTTTCCTTAAATTAAACTGTTTTCGTATCTTTCAGAGCTTTAAAGTGTTGGAAATGTCTGAGTAGTCTGCGTGCCTAGTATTATGATAGGCGCCATCACGACGGGTTAATTTTGGGTCGTGACAAAGATACAACTATATAAGGCGTTTCCCAAGAAAATAAAAATCCCTCTGTTCCAGTTTATGTGAACCTATTTCCTTTTTAGTCCGTTCCAAAAAGAATGACCCCTTTCTAAATTTGGAAACAATTTAGCTTAAACTTACAATTCTATCCTTAATGAGAAGTTTTTATAACCACACAAATACTCTGGGGCCCTTTTTGACTTGTTTAGGACCACAAATTTCAAAAGTCTTCATTTTTTCTTAAACTCCGTGTCCAGCCAAACAGGTTCACATAAATTGGAACGGAGGAAGTATAAAATATGAGATGTGTCATGACATTGTCCTAAAATATTCAACAATAAAGATAATAAAATCGCACAAAATAAATATTGCTAATTAATAGGCCATAATGAAAATAAACATAATTTAAAAGTACTAAGTCATGCTAAAAAAAGTATGACTAATAAGTACTATCAATTACACAATTAAACACTAAAGAAAAAATAAAAAACATTTTTATCTAAATCATTACAAAATTAAAAAATAGATATCCAACAAATTATCATTTCTAGTATTGGATTGAATGTCTTTTGTTAGCATTAGTATTGATTTGATTTTGATTTGGGCTTTATTTATAATGGACAATAAAACTTATCGGAGCATTCAAAAGTTCTAAGTCCAAACTTGAAATAACACGTTAAAAGATAAAATTATAAAAAATTTAATAAATATTTATAAATTATATTACAATAATTATTTTTATGCATTACATATACTTTAAATTTCTATATATGTTATGTCGAGTTGGTTTGAGTTTGGTTTGACTTTTATTAGTTATATGTGATTTGAAGGCTTGACTAAGTTCGTATAATATTTTAAGACTTATTGGTATAATTGGTTGAGGTCCCGGGGGCCTCGGGTGTGATTCGGACCATGTTCGGTGCATTTTAGAACATTATGATTGCTGAAATCTGGTGCTTCTGGTTTCCGTCTACGCGTTCGCAAAGGTGTTTCCGCATTCGCGTAGAGTCTTTAGAGATGGATGGAAATTTAACCTTCAAGTTCGCGATGATGGCCATGCGTTCGCGAAGATGGCCATACGTTCGCGAAGGGGTCAGGTCTTGGTGATATACGATCGCGTACTGGGTCACACGTTCGCAAAGAAGAGAAACGATTAGGTGCACCTAACGCTTTGGCCTACGAGTTTGCGAGTGAGGCTCCGCGTTAGCGGGGGCTTGGGATCACTGGCCATCGCATCCGTGAGTAGACCCTCGTATTCGCATAAGAGGAATAAGTGGGCCCGACTCGACTTTTTGGGGCGATTTTTCCAATTCTTGCTAAAATCAAAATTTCATTATTTAGATTAGTTTTCTATAGTTATATTTATAGTATGTAATTATATTTGGATAGATTTGAGCCATTTAGAGTCGAAAAATCAAGGGAAAAGCCTTCTTATTGATTGATTGAACGTGGTTTGAGGTAAGTGACTTGTCTAACCTTGTGTGGGAGAAATTCCCCTTAGGATTTGGTGCTGTTATGTTATTTTGCAATATGTGAAAGCCGTGTACGCGAGGTGACGAGTGTCTACTCGAGCTAATTGTTGAAAATCCATTTTTTGCTAAATAGTTTCCTTTTATTTCCTTAATTGAGTTACTCTAGCATGTGTAGTCATCATATTTAGCCTAATTTCACATGTCTACGTGTCTTATCTCTTATTTGCAATTTATACAACATGCTTAGTTGAATTACCTGCTTCCTTGATTCCGTATTCATTATTTGACTGTGGGATTCTTTGCTTGAAATATCATTGTTTAAATTGTTATGCTTTGGTTTTCGTGATTATTGTTGAGGTGATTGTTGTGTTGTGGCATGAGGTTTCTGCCATGCGTATTGTTATTGTGGCACAAGGTTTCTGCCATGCAGGTTATTCTTGTAGCATGAAGTTTCTGCCGTGCGGTTGTTACTATTTGCACGAGGTTTCTGCCGTGCCGTTGTGATCATTGATACACATTGGTGGTATAAGATAAGATTACGAGATATTTACTTTTGGGACTACGAGGCGGTACCTCGGGAGTGCCCCTGTTGATCTCCTCTATTTGTTGTATTGTTTGTTATTGTTGTTCCTTAACTTGTAAGATTCTTTCTTCCTTACGTGTGTATTCGTCTTCTTTGATTCTATGTTGTTGCCTTCTGTAAATTTCTATTATTACACTTCCCTGTCATTTTAATGTATCATTATATCTTATGCCCTATTTCTTATTATTCCTAGTAGGGCCCTGACCTGACCTCGTCACTACTCTACTGAAGTTAGGCTTGGCACTTACAGGGTATCGTTGTGGTGTACTCATACTATGCTTCAGCATATGTTTTGTGCATATCCGGGTACATCCTATTAGCCACGATATTAGAGTGTTGTGCTCCTGCTTGGAGACTTCAAGGTACACCTTCCCGCGTCCGCAGGCCTCGGAGTCCCCTTCTATTCAGTCTATCCCTTGTTTCTTTGTGTTTTGATAGACAGTGATGTTTAGGATGTTTGCAACATTGTATCTAGAGCTTGTGACTTATATCTACCGGGTTTTGGGAGTTGTATATACTTTGAGTTGCAATTTTATTTATTATAGTTATTGATATTTTGCGTTTTAGCTTAATATTTCAATTATTCTGCATGCTTGTTAGGCTTACCTAGTCTTAGAGACTAGGTGTCGTCATGACATCCTATGGAGAGAAATTGGAGTCGTGACAAGTTGGTATCTGAGCTTTAGGTTCATAGGTGTTATGAGTCTTGTTATGAGTCACAAACAGGTTTAGTAGAGTCTCACGGATTGGTACGGAGACGTCTGTACTTATCTTCGGGAGGCTATGAAACTGTTAGGAAAAACTTCACTTCTTTGATTCTTTATCGTGCGAAATATTTGACTTTGATTTTTAAATTTCTGTCTTTATATTCTCTCACAGATGGTGAGGACACGTACAACTAGATTGGATGACCAAACACCCGCGCCCCCTGCTAGAGCCGCGAGAGGTCAGGGCTAAGGTAGAGGTCGAGGGCGCCTACGTGGTGCAGCCAGAGCACCCGCACGAGCTGCTACAGAGGAGCCACTAGTAGCTCCAGTTGGAGGGCAGGCACCTGAGATGCCTGTTACTATATCAGTCCTCCAAGTGACTCTCGCCCAGTTTCTTAGCATGTTCAGCACTTTGGCTCAGGCAGGGTTGATACCACTTGCTCCTGCCGTATCGCAGGCCGGGGGAGAAGCATAGAATCCTGCTACCCGTACCCCAGAGCATCGGGTCTAGGTCGACCAGGTTCCAGAGGTCATACCAGTGCATTCGGTAGCCCAGTTCAGCCCGAGGCTAGGGCAGCAGTTTCTGAGGAGGAGCAGCTCAGGCATGAAAGGTACAAGAAGTACCACCCTCCTACTTTTAGTGGCTTGACGTCAGAGAATGCCTAGGGTTTTCTTGAGGAGTGCCACCGTATCATCCGTACTATAGGTATTACAGAGTCTAGTGGGGTTGCTTTCACTATGTTCCAGCTTAGGGGAGCGGCCTATCAGTGGTGGCGAGCATATAAGTTGGGTAGTCCGGCCGAGGTAACTTCACTCACTTGAACACAATTCTCAGATATGTTCTTAAGGGAGTATGTTCCCCAGAGTCTCAAAGATACATATCGCGTAGAGTTTGAGCAGTTGTACCGGGGTTCTATGACCATGTCGGAGTATGCAATCTGGTTCAATGATTTGGCTAGGCATGCACCAGCCTTGGTTGCTATTGTTCGAGAGCGGGTTCGTCGATTTATCGAGGGGCTCAACCCTAGTATCGGATTTAGCATGGCCCGAGAGTTAGAGATGGACATCGCATACTAGTAGGTACTGGGGATTGCTAGGATATTAGAGGATATGGTGACTCGGGAGAGAGAGGGGAGAGAGTCCAAGAGGTCTCGAGAGTGTACTCGTGCCCCAGCTGCAGCTCGTCAGGGTAGGGGCTATGTGAGTCTCCCTGTTTATTCAGCACTTCCAGCTGCCAGCGGTATTCCGGACACTCCTAGGCCCCAGGCTCCCTATTTTGCACCGCTATTGTCTAGTTCACCTCCTGCACAAGGGGCTTTAAGTGGTCAGTCCAGCCGATCAGGCCCGAGCCAGCCACAGCCTCCGAGAGATTTTTTTGAGTGTGGTGACACTCGTCATATGATGAGGGATTTCCCCAGACTTAGGAGGGGTGCACCTCCACAGACTACTGAGGCTCCGCGTGCGCCACCAGGTCCTTAGGCTATGGTTATAGCACCAGCTACCACTCCACCTACACATCCAACTCGAGGTAAAGGTCGGGCAAGTAGAGCCCGCCCTAGAGGGGGAGGCCAGGCCAGATATTATACTCTTCCTGCTCGGACATAGGAAGTTGCATCCGACTCTGTCATCAGAGGTGTTGTTCCGTTCTGTCATAGAGATACATCAGTCTTATTTGATCCAGGCTCCACTTATTTTGATCTGTATTTGGGTGTATCCCGTGATTCTTCAAGTTCTTTTGTCTATGTATCTACACCTGTGGGAGATTCTATTGTTGTTGACCGTGTGTATCAGTCATGTTTGGTTGTTCTTAGTGGTTTTGAGTCCAGAGCTAATTTATTATTGCTCAGTATGGTGGATTTTGATGTTATTTTAGGCATGGATTGGTTGTCGCCCTATTATGCTATTCTTGATTACAACAACAACAACAACAACAACAACCCAGTATAATCTCATTAGTGGGGTCTGGGGAGGGTAGTGTGTACGTAGACCTTACCCCTACCCTGGAGTAGAGAGGTTGTTTCCGATAGACATTCGGCTCCCTCCCTCTAAGAACTCATCACCTTGCTCTTGGGGTGACTCGAACTCACAACCTCTTGGTTGGAAGTGGAGGGTGCTCACCACTAGAGCAACCCACTCATTTTAGGCATGCTATTTTTGATTGTCACGCCAAAATGGAGACGTTGGCTATGCCAGATCTACTGCGGTTAGAGTGGAGAGGTACTTTAGATTATGTTCCTAGCAGGGTTGTTTCATTTCTAAAGGCTCAGCGGACAGTTAAGAAGGGTGTAATGTGTATCTGGCATATGTGAGGGATGTTAGTGTTGATACTCCTACTGTCGAGTTAGTTCCGATAGTGAGGGATTATCCAGATGTATTCCTGGCGGATCTTTCGGGCATGCTGCCTGACAGAGATATCGACTTTGGTATTGATTTGTTACCGGGCACTCAGCTCATTTCTATTCCACCCTATCGTTTGGCCCTAGCAGAGTTGAAAGAGTTAAAGGAATAATTGCAAGAGTTGCTTAAGGGATTCATTCGGCCCAGTGTGTCACCTTGGGGTGCTCCAGTCTTATTTGTAAAGAAGAAGGATTGTTCTATGCGAATGTGTATTGATTATCGCCGGTTGAACAAGGTTACACTGAAGAACAGGTATTCATTGCCACATATTGATGACCAATTTGATCAGCTTCAGGGTGTTAGAGTGTTCTCTAAGATCGACTTGCGTTCAGGCTATCATCAGTTGAAGATTTGGGAGCTAGATATCCCGAAGACTACCTTCAGGACTCGGTATGGTCATTACGAGTTCCTTGTGATGTCTTTTGGGCTGACCAACGCCCCTGTAGTATTCATGCACTTGATGAACAATGTATTTCAGCCCTATCTTGACTCATTCATCATTGTGTTTATTGATCACATTCTGGTGTACTCCAGGAGCCGTGAGGATCATGAGTAGTACCTGAGGACTATGCTTCAGACCTTGAGAAAAAAAAACATTATACGCAAAATTTTCAAAGTGTGAATTCTGGCTAGATTCAGTGGCATTTTTGGGTCATGTAGTATTGAGTTAGGGGATTAAGGTAGATCCAAAGAAGATCGAAGTTGTGCAGAGTTGGCCCATACCATCTTCAGCTACGGAGATCCAGAGTTTTCTTGGCTTGGGGGGTATTACCATAGATTTGTAGAGGGTTTCTCGTCTATTACAACACCTATGGCCAGGCTGACCTAGAAGGGTGCTCCATTTAGGTGGACCGAGGAGTGTGAGGAGAGCTTTCAAAAGCTCAAGACTACTTTGACTACAGCCTCACTATTGGGATTGCTTACTGGTTCGAGGTCCTATACGGTGTATTGAGATGCGTCGCGCATTGGTCTCGGCGCGGTGTTGATGCATGATAGTAGGGTGATTGCCTATGTGTCTAGACAGCTGAAGGTGCATGAGAAGAACTATCATGTCCACGAGCTCGAGTTAGCAGCTATTGTTCATGCCTTTGAGATCTGGAGGCACTACTTGCATAGTGTTCCTTATGAGGTCTACACCGATCACCGGAGTCTGCAACATCTGTTCAAATAGAAGTATCTTAACTTGCGGTAGTGGAGGTGGTTGGAGTTGCTTAAGGACTATGATATCACCATTCTATATCATCCCTAGAAGGTCAATATGGTGGCCGATGCCTTGAGTTGCAAGGAGGAGAGTTTGGGCTGCTTAGCATATCTACCGGTAGCAGAGAAGCCATTAGCATTGGATGTCCAGGCCTTGGCCAACCAGTTTATTAGATTGGATGTCTATGAGTCGGGCCAAGTTTTGGCTTGTGTGGTTTCTCAGTCTTCTCTTTATAATCATATCAGAGAGCGTCAGTATAATGAACCCCATTTGTTTGTCCTTAAGGACACGGTTCAGCACGATGATGCCAAGGAGGTCACTATTGGAGAGGACGGTGTATTACAGATGCAGATCAGGCTATGTGTGCCCAATATAGATGGCTTGCGTGGGTTGATCCTCCAGGAGGCTCACAATTCACGGTACTCCATTCATTCAGGTGCCACGAAGATGTATCAGGACCTGAGGTAGCATTATTGGTGGAGGATAATAAAGAAGGACATAGTGGAGTATGTAGCTCGCTGCCTAAATTGTCAGCAGGTGAAGTATGAGCATCAGCGGCCAGGTGGATTGCTTCATAAGCTAGAGATTCCGGAGTGGAAATAGGAGCGGATCACTATGAATTTTGTTGTTGGGATCCCATGGACTCAAGGAAGTTTGATGCAGTTTGGGTGATTGTGGATAGAATAACCAAGTCATCTCATTTCATTCCAGTGGTGACTACTTATTCTTCGGAGCAGCTGTCTCAGGTTTATATTCGCGATATTGTCAAGCTTCATGGCGTGCCGGTATCTATCATCTCTGACCGGGGTACGCAATTTATATCGCGGTTCTGGAGAGCCGTACAACATGAGTTGGGCACGCGAGTGGAGTTGAGTATAGCATTTCACCCTCAGACGGATGGACAGTTAGAGCGCACTATTCGGATATTGGAGGATATGCTCCGTGCGTGCGTGATGGATTTTGGGGGTTCTTGGGATCAGTTCTTGCCACTTGCGGAGTTTGCCTACAACAATAGTTATCAGTCGAGCATTCAGATGGCCCCGTATGAGGCTTTGTATGGCAGGTGGTGTCAATCTCCGGTGGGTTGGTTTAAGCCGAGTGAGGCTAGGCTATTGGGTACAGATTTGGTTCAGGATGCTTTGGAAAAGGTTAAATTGATTCAAGATAGATTTTGTAGAGCCCAATCTAGACAAAAGAGTTATACGGATCGGAAGGCTCGCGAAGGGTGTTATGAGGTTCGAAAAGAAGGGCAAGCTGAGCCCTAGGTATATCGGGCCTTTTGAGATTTTTGAGAGGATTGGAGAGGTGGCCTACAGACTTGCACTACTACCTAGTCTAGCTTTAGTTCATCCAGTGTTCCATGTTTTCATGCTCCGAAAGTATCACGGTGATCCGTCTCATGTGTTAGACTTCAGCTCAGTCAAGTTGGGCAAGAATCTATCTTATGTTGAGAAGCCGGTGGCCATTTTGGACGGGCAGGTTCGAAAGTTGAGGTTGAAGAACATAGCATCAGTGAAGGTCCAATGGAGGGGTCATCCAGTCGAGGAGGCGAGTTGGGAGATCGAGCATGATATGCGTAGCCGTTATCCTCAGCTTTTCACCATTTCAGGTATGTCTCTATACTCGTTCGAGGACGAACATTTATTTTTAGAGGGGGAGGATATAATGACATGGATGGTAGTTTTGAGAGTATGAGACTCAATACCCTATTTATTGCCCCCTCTATATCATTTTGTGGTTACTTGACTTGTTGGGGTGCTTGGTGTCGGGTTCGGAAGAGTTTCAGAGTGAAATAAGACACATAGTCCCTAAATTAGAATTCTAAGTCGTAGGAGTTGATCATATTTTGACTTGTGCAAAGACGCCTCTGGAATGGAGTTTCGTCGGTTCCAATAGCTCCATGTGGTGATTTTGGTCTTAGGAGTGCGTCCGGATGTTGATTTGGAGGTCCATAGGTCATTTCAGTGTTAATTGGCGAAAGTTGGAAAGCTGGAAGATTTTTTGAGAGTTTGACCAGGAGTGGACTTTTTGATATCAAATAGCATCGGGTTTCCTTCTATGCATTTGCGAAGGTGTTTCCGCGTTTGCGTAGAGTCTTCAGAGATGTCTGAAAATTTACCCTTCGCATTTGCGAAGATGGCCACGCATTCGTGAAGGGGTCAGGTCTTGATGCTATGCGATTGCGTACGGGGTCATGCATTCGCGATGAAGAGAAACAGCTGGGTGGACCTCACGTGTTGGCCTACGTGTTCGCGGGGGTAAAATGTACCTGGATCTGCACAAAAAGATATGCAGAAGCGTAGTATGAGTACACCACAGCGGTACCCAGTAAGTGCCAAGCCTAACCTCGGTAGAGTAGTGACGAGGTCAGGTGAGGCCCTACTGGAATATAATAATGGCATGGTAAAATGTTTATCAATGTAGTAAAATAAAATGACATTGGAAATGAATCAAATAGTATGTCACATTTAATGACATCAAATAATTACAAATAATATCTCGTGGAATCAAAACAGAATTTCCTTCAACTTTATGAAAATCACAACAATTAATCGAAAGCAACTATGGCCATAAATCAATATCAACAAGGGCACTCCCGAGGTACCGCCTCGTAGTCCCAAATCATAAATAAATTCACAATATCTCATTTCCTTATATCACCGCGGGAGCCTTCACAATTTATTTAAAGAAAATATTTTTTTCCGAAATAGCATCCCGCGTTTTAGCCACCCTTATCACACCGCATGACTTCTAGTAGTTCCCCTACTAGCCACGCGTATCAAGCCACCCTTATCTCACTGCATGCGTTTCAACACCCAGACCTTATACCACCGCATGCGTATCAATATCACAATATATCACAATTTGCACCTCAAGTGCTCAAATAATTTAACTTGCCAAAATAATTCAACAACAATATTTTTCTACAATAAAGAGCTCACGGCTCATGCCAAAATAAATCATCAATAATGGTTTTCCACAATAAAGAGCTCACGGCTCCCTCACAATGAGTATAAAAATATTCAGGAGTAAATAATTTAGGAAAATAATATTTCAAAATCTGTACTACGTTGCTTCTATATCAAGTTTAAAAATGTCAAATACTTCATATTAATAATATTTAATTTAAAAAAAATCAACCTTCAAATAATGCACAGAATAAAAGAAACCAAGTTTCAACTAAACATGTAAAACAATTAGTAAGAAAAGATCAAACAAATTTGAACTATATATCTCAGATCAATGATGAAGAATATAACAAGATAAAATAATTTAATAAATGCGCAACAATGATCTACACAATTTAAAAATATAATCTTTCATAATTTAGCCCGTGTACACAATCGTCACCTCGTGACACGACTTTCAACACATTTCAATAATCACATCAATATCAATCCTAGGGAAAATTTTCCCCATACAAGGTTAGACAAGTCACTTACCTCGACTTGCTCCAATTTAACCAAGTATTATGCTTTTTTCTCGAATTTCTGACTCCGATCGACTCGTATCTAGTCATAATTAATTCGATACAGTCAACAAAAATTATAGTAATCACTTTCACAAGAAAATATTATATTTTCATTAAAATCCGAAATTAGCTCAAAATTTGCCCGTAGGGCCCACATCTCGGAATCCGGCGAAACTTACAAAATCCGATAACTTATTCAATTACGAGTCCACCCATACCAATTTTACCAAAATCCGATAAAAACTCGACCTCCAAATCTTAAATTTTCGTTTTTGGAAGATTTTGCAAAAATCTTGATTTCTTCCATTTAAATCCGAAATAAATGATGAATATGATCATGGATTAATGAAATATAATCACATTTGGATATAGGACACTTACCCAAGTTGAAGTCTTGAAGAAATCCTCAAAATCGCCCAAGAACCGTGCTCCAAAATTCCAAAACGAAATGAAGGAAATGACCATTTTTGGTCCTTAAGTTTCTGCCCCAAAAACACTATTCCGGTCGCTAAAAGTCCAATTCTGTCGCTAAAAGTATCACATCTGGTCGCTAAAGGTGCACACCAAGACTATTTACACCAACAGTTTTATTTCACTAAAAAGGCTCTAACTCCATCATACAAACTCGGAATTCGACGATTCTTGTTCCTATGAGTCACAAATAAAACTACGAACCCATTCGGAGCTCATTTGCTCAATGTGATACCAATTTCGCTCGTTAAACAATTAACTCATATTTCGCGCTTAAAACTCAATCGCGACTTGATGAAATTAGACCAAACTTTCCAGATCACTCCTACAATTCATTATCAAAATGTCGAAAGTCTCGAAATCGAATTTCGATCTCTAGAACTAAAAATAGACATTTGGATCATTACATACTTATGTTAAAAATATCAAACTCTTCCTCGACAGCCTGTAGTGTATCAATCATAACTTCTTGTACTCAACTCCAACTGCCAAACGATTTAAAGTTCTGCAAAATAGATACAAAGTATTACAACTTTTATGTTTTTCTCATCGCCCAACTCCTTATAGATTGCGAGATATAAGCTCCCAAAGTCAGCCCTGTGCAGTAGAAATTTCTGGCGATGCACACAGCTGTAGCAAAAATCTGCAGTACCAGCTTCAGTCAATCGATTATAACATTTTGTATAAATGTCTGAATGATAAATGGTTTATCATTCTGGAAACTAGAATCAAAGAGCTACAACTTTCATGTTTTGATAATATTCAGATTCCTTATAGATTTCGAGATATAAGCTTTCAAAGTCAGCTCTGCGATTGCACCGGTTGCTGTCCAAAATAGCTTCTGCAGCAGAAATATTCCAGCAGTTTCTTTTTGTCCGAAATCCATTCCGTTAACCTTCTGAAATTCACCCGAGGCCCTCGGGACCTTAACCAAATATACCAACATGTCCCAAAATATAATATGAACTTAGTTGAGGCTTCAAACCATGCCAAACAACGCCGAAATTACGAATCGCGCATCGAATCGAATTATGAGTTTTCAATTCTTCCAACTTATATATTTGGCGCCGAAACATATCAAATCAATTACGATTGACCTCAAATTTTGCACACAAGTCATATATGACATAACTGAGTTATAAAAATTTTCAGAATCGGATTTCGACCCCGATATCAAAAAGTCAACCCCTCGGTCAAACTTCCCAAATATTCAACTTTCGGCATTTCAAGCCTAATTCTACTACGGACTTCCAAACAAAATTCCGATCACGCTCCTAAGTCCAAAATTACCATACAGAGCTGTTGGAATCATCAAAATTCTATTCCGGGGTCATTTGCACATAATTTAATATCCGGTCACTAATTGAACTTAAACTTTTAATTTTTCATCAAAATTTCATATCTCTGGCTAGGGACCTCGGAATTTGATTCCGGGCATACGCTTAGGTTCCAAATCACGATACAGACCTACCAAAATTATCAAAATACTGATCCGAGTCTGTTTGCTCAAATTATTGACCAAAATCAACTCAATTGAGTTTTAAAGCTCTAATTCACCTTTTAATTTATTTTTCACCTGAAAACTTTCTGAAATATTTTTACGGACTGCACACTCAAGTCAAGTAATGGTAAATAGTGCTTAGATCACATAATTAATTATTAAATTTAAAGATGACATTTTGGGTCATCACAACTCACTACAACAAAAAAATATTATTACGTCGGTGTTTTTAGCGTATAATAGCGGTTTAAAATCGCCACAATAGCGTATAATGGCGTTTTTGAAAAACGTCAGAATCACGTCCGCTAAAAATATATTACGGCAATTTTTACGAAACCACTATAATCTTATATTTGATAAAATGGCGGTTTTTGTTTGCGTATTATGACTGTTGAAAACTGCCGCAATGTGTTCCATATGCCATTAATATTATGTTCAAACTCCGCCACAATTGTGGTCTAATTATTTTATTTATTATTTATTTGTGTACTTATATCTAAACCTTCTTATCACATCAATGCATCCAAACTTGCTTAATACATTAGAATAACTTTGACACAAATACAAAACATCAATTAAGTAAAATATTTAATGTTTAAAAATAGGTACTTCAATATTTACATCATCAAATGAATTGAAATTCCAAAGAATTGTTCAATAACAGTATATACAATCATAGTCAATCTTTGCAACATTTTTGAATGAGCACTTGGTGATTTGCATTGAGCCTGCCTTCTCAACATCGATAAAGATACAGAAAATGCTACTCTCTTCGTTTTAGTATATGTTAATCTATTTTCTTTTTGGTATGTTCCAAAAAGAATGATCCCTTTCTAAATTTAGAAATAACTTAGCTTAAACTTTCAATTTTACTCATAATGAGAAACTTTTATAACCACACAAATACTGTGGACCTTTTTATGACTTGTTTAGGACCACAAATTGAAAAATCTTTATTTTTTCTTAAACTCCGTGCTCAGTCAAACATATTCACATAAATTAGAACGAGGGATTTTATCGTGACAAAGCTTCTATTTGGGGATCTTATAACTAATTTCTAAAACTCATCTTCATCTCCCATAATTTCTTTTTCCAAAGATCGTTCCCTGAGCAGCTCTACTTTCTTGTTCTCTGCATAAAAAGATTGCATCACATGAAGAGAGTTAAATATATAAATGTGGGTAAGAAGCAAATACTCTTTCAGTCTAAATCAACTCCTAATAATGGCACCATATAGCTCAGAAAACACAAAAGTTGTCGATCCAATTCAAATTAAATGTGAATGCTAATTCAACAGGAAACCCAAATTAAAGCTAAGAAGAATCCAACAATTAACCCAATCGTCTAATCTAGCGGATTAAAGTAATTGAAAAAACCTTCGCATATCTGAGTCCTAATCATGTTTTTGCATTATTTATCGGTTTGAGCTGTGTGTCTACTTTTGAGACTACGAGGCGGTACCTCGGGAGTTCTCGTTGCACATTTACTTTTGAGACTACGAGGCAGTACCTCGGGAGTTCTTCTTGTACATTTACTTTTTAGACTATGAGGAAGTATCTCGGGAGTTCTCCCTGCACATTTACTTTTGAGACTACTAGGCAGTACCTCGGGAGTTCTCCCTGCATATTTACTTTTGAGACTACGAGACGGTACCTCCGGAGATTTTCTCGCATATTTACTTTTGGGACTACGAGATAGTATTTCGGGAGATCCCATATTAAGTATTCACTTTTGGGACTACGAGACGGTATCTCGGGAGCGCCCCTGTTGTTACCTCATTATGCTGTGTTGTTATTGCTCTGTGAATACTTCTGTTAAATTCTCCGTTTTACTTCATTTCATTATATCATCTGTCTTATTATTATATCCCAGTAGGGCCTGGACTTGACCTCGTCACTACTCTACCGAGGTTAGGCTTGACACTTACTGGGTACCGTTGTGGTGTACTCATGCTACTCTTTTGCACATGTTTTGTGTGCAGATCCAGATGCTTCTTATCAGCCCCGCTATTAGCTGAGAATGCTTGTTGTTGTATGGAGACTTCAAGGTACATCTGCCGCGTCCGTAGACCTCGGAGTCCCCGTCTATTCCCTCCTATGTCATTTACCTTCTCGTATTTTTCTTAGACTCTAGTGTATAGAGATACTAGTCTTTCTTCTGTAGCTTGTGACTTATGATTACAGGGTTTTGGGAAACATACTCGAGTGTTGGGTTTTGTACGTGCCGAGCGGCATCTTATCAGTTATTTTATTATTCCGTTGCAGTTTAGTTGTAAATTTTACTTTGATTTACGTGTTCCCGCAAATTTATTAGGCTTACCTAATCGTAGAGATTGGGTGCCGTCACAACGTCTTACGGAGGGGAAATTGGATCGTCACACCATGAAAAAACTTTAGTCATTATGTTTTGTATATGTTTAACTTTCTTTTGCAGTTCGAAATATGTTTACTCACTACAACAAAAAAATGTTATTACAACAGTGTTTTTAGCGTATAATAGCGGTTTAAAACCGTCACAATAGCGTATAATGGCGTCTTTAAAAAATGCCAGAATTACGTCCGCTAAAAATATATTACGGCGATTTTTACGAAACCGCCATAATCTTATATTTGATAAAATGGCGGTTTTTATTTGCGTATTACGATTGTTGGAAACCGCCGCAATGTATTCCATATGCCATTAATATTATGTTCAAACTCCGCCACAATTGTGGTCTAATTATTTTATTTATTATTTATTTGTGTACTTATATCTAAACCTTCTTATCACATCAATGCATCCAAACTTGCTTAATACTTTAGAATAACGTTGACACAAATGCAAAACATCAATTAAGTAAAATATTTAATGTTTAAAAATAGGTACTTCAATATTCAATATTTACATCATCAAATGAATTGAAATTCCAAAGAATTGTTCAATAACGGTATATACAATCATAGTCAATCTTTGCAACATTTTTGAATGAGCACTTAGTGATTTGCATTGAGCCTGCCTTCTCAACATCGATAAAGATACAGAAAATGCTACTCCCTCCGTTTTAGTATATGTTAATCTATTTTTTTTTTGGTATGTTCCAAAAAGAATGATCTCTTTCTAAATTTAGAAATAACTTAGCTTAAACTTCCAATTCTACTCATAATGAGAAACTTTTATAACCACACAAATACTGTGGACCTTTTTATGACTTGTTTAGGACCAAAAATTGAAAAAATCTTTATTTTTTCTTAAACTCCTTGCTCAATCAAACAGATTCACGTAAATTGGAACGGAGAGATTTTATCGTGACAAAGCTTCTATCTGGGGATCTTATAACTAATTTCTAAAACTCATCTTCATCTCCCATAATTTCTTTTTCCAAAGATCGTTCCCTCAGCAGCTCTACTTTCTTGTTCCCTGCATAAAAAGATTGCATCACATGAAGAGAGTTAAATATGTAAATGTGGGTAAGAAGCAAATACTCTTTCAGTCTAACTCAACTCCTAATAATGGCACCATATAACTCAGAAAACACAAAAGTTGTCGATCAAACTCAAATTAAATGTGAATGCCAATTCAACAGGAAACCCAAATTAAAGCTAAGAAGAATCCAACAATTGACCCAATCGTCTAATCTAGCGGATTAAAGTAATTGAAAAAACCTTCGCATATCTGAGTCTTGATCATGTTTTTGCATTATTTACATTGTCTTACCAAACGAAAAGCGAGAAATTACATGTGACATGTTCATCTGAGAAGCATCAAATGAATGAGCTGCCAAACGAGCTGATATGGCAAGGTTTCCAGGAACCTGAACAATACATAACATAAACTGACATAGAGGAATAAAGATCAAAACCAAAGGCAGAAGATAGAAAGATGAAGAAGAGGAATTTCAGTACACTTTTCACGGCCGAGAGTAGCACTGATAAGGTTGTCAAACATTCGTAAAGGGATCAAACATATAAAATAAATAACTAGAAAAGTGCTTCTTTCAGCGTGCTAGCACAATTTAACATTTTAACATTGATACACATAAGCAAATTAGTCACACAATAATGGCCTAAATTTTACAACGTAATGAAAGCGCCTAACAAGGGATTTTGTTTTTCTTTTTGAATTTGAGAGGATTTGGAATAACAGTCAAACCAATAAAATATGAACGACATTAACCAAGATAAGTTAATGATTTATCTACGATCGGATCCTTTTCTGAAGATGCAAATGGAGGGATACCCTTGTATGTGATTCCTGAACATTTATTATTAGATGATTGTAAGGCACAAGGATAAAAATGAAATCATAGCTAGAAAATCATCAATGCAAGGAATGTTAGTTAAGGCAACTCTAAGAACTTCCATCCAAACTATAGGAAACACAAAAACTCCCTCTTATTAAAGCATAAAGTATGAAATGTCCAACTTAATCTCCTCCTTTACTGAGGTAATTTCATTTTCTTCGAGTTCACCATCATGGACTCATGACCCAACCAATCAATACTGTAGAAATTGAGAAATTGAATTGAAGCATACTAGTAATATTTTATTACCGAAACTTACTAGTAATATTTTATTTACTAACGAGAATAGTCTACTTATATGATGAGACCTTGATGAGAATATATTAACTTATTAATGGAAGCTAGTCTATTCATGATAGTAATTTTTATTGTTCTGATGATTTTTCTCCTTTGAGCCGTAAGTTGAGACATGCTTCATCTTATATCTTTCAAAGAAATTCTAATAAGTTGTATAAAAACTTGTGTGAGCAGGAGAAAAAAAAGAGAATGAATATAGTTATAAACCTTGTGTGATGGAGAAAAGCAAGAGAGAAACAATATAGATATATAAAAACCTGTGTGAGAGGGATAAAAATAAGAGAGATCCAAGTCACTTTCTTATTGAGTAACTAATCCTAACACTTACTATCCTGCTGCATTATTGAGTAACTAATCCTAACACCTACTATCATTCACTTCACTACTATTTCTTTTGTGGTATATACTGGTATTCAATCGTAAAAAAGGTAAAATAATACTGGCTTGACTATCCGAGGTGAATTCTTTAGATAGAAAACCGTGAGATAAGAATATTTCGCGATACCTGCCACTTTGGTTTTCTATGTATTTTATTTCATGTGAGATTTTTGTTAGAAGGAGGCCTTCGTTTTGTAAAGAAAACAAAGGTCAGCAGCTTCCCAATTGTCTGGCTACATTTTGAAGTCATCGATTGTTGTTTCAGCCATCTGGCTCTCAATCAATGATCAGGATATTTAACTCTTGTGTGCCTAGGGTGGAGACTAGGAAATTTAAGGATGAATTACGAATGAAGAATGACTAAATAGTTTTATTTGAGAAATATTAAAGTTACATATTGCTATTTCCCATGAAAGAATACTATATGAAATAATATCATAAACATAGATGATATAAACCAGTCAGTGATGTCTTTATTGAGTAAAATGTGCAAGAGAGGTTTCTTTCTTAAGCATAATCTACAACTGTGTTGTATTGTGGAAAACATGACTATTGTTTCATTGCACTAGAGACTTCTTTTGAGTTATATATCTCTTTATTCAATATAAAACAAGTGCACCAAATGTTGGTTTATACAGGCTTTTATAAAAATGACAGGCTCCATATGCATAATTGTGATTTTTACAGCAGTTTGGTTTATATGGAAATTGACATTTTAGAAATTTAAGATTCATAATTTTTTTCATTAATGGATTTACTGATAAAGTTAAGATTCCTGGCCCAATGATTATTGTAGCTTGTGTATGAGCTGCAGGACCATAGCCGCAGTAACAACCAATCCATAAGCTGTTGTGTCACATACCCCAGTAGCCTGCTTGAATTTCGTATCAAGTGATGAAAGTTTGAAGCAAATGGAGGTTTGTTTTTGGAGTATACGCTATAAGTCACTATTGACTTTATGAAGAAAAGAAAAGTTAATTATTTGTAATTCTTGGTTTTAGACTCCTGTTCTAGCTCTATGTCAATTATTATTTGGTTACGTTATTGTGAGTTCCTGATTATTTGCGCGTCATGATTTGTCTTGGCAGTAACTGGGCTGCTAGAAGCTTCCGTCAAGAGGCAATAGATTTGGAATTAAGCATTACATTAGCAGTTACTGGTCAGATTGTTTTTTCTAACAAGGTACATGCACGTCTTAAAGACTATTATCCTTTAGTTGTGTGTGCAAACTTTCTGCTATTGATTTAGATCAATTGTATAGCTTTTTCCCTATAGAAGGCATGATACTTTCATACTACCTAAGCAATCCACAAACATCTTTTCAAATGAGAGAAAGTATTATACTGCTTTTTCAAAACTGACAAAATTACTGCTAGAAATTTGAATACCATGCTCACACAGAATAATTATACTAATATATATATATATATATATATATATATATATATATATATATATATATATATAAAAGTATTCCGGGTGAACATATAATTTTCATTAATGAAAGACTGGACAAATTAATAACAGAAGTCCAGAAAATATCTAGGAAGGATACTACAAAAGGTAAAGAGCAAATTGCTACTGCCAGTATCCAACAGCCTCCTAATGTCAAAGACTTTAAAATAAAAAGTCTCGAGAACCTTGAGAATTTATTAGATAAAAAAATTGAAGAATTTAAAATTAGTCCTTTAAATTTAGAGCATTTATCTTATGAAGAGAGCAATGTAAATGTAACGACCCGACCCGACCGGTCATTTTGAGCCCTAGTACATCGTTCAGCAGTTTGAGGCCATGAGTAGCTTCACTTCAGGTATTACGACTTGTACGTGTGGTCGGAATTAAATTTTCGGGAAGTTCAGAGTCAGTTTGGAAAGAAAATTCTCATTTCGAAAGCTTTAAGTTGGAAGAATCGACAAAGATTGAATTTTAGATTAAACGGCCTAGGAATCAGGATTTGAAGGTTCCAGCAGGTTCGTATGATGATTTCGAACTTGGGCGTATGTTCGGAACGGGTTTTGGATGCCCCGGGAGCATTTCGGCACCTATTGTGGAAGTTAGCATTTTGGAAGAATTCTATAAATTTGGGTTGAAGTGCATTTCGATGTTATCGATGTCCGTTTGGAATTATGAGTCTGGGAATAGCTCCGTATGGTGATTCCGGTATTGGGAGCGTGTCCGGAAGTGGATTTGGAGGTCCGTAGGTCATTTTGGAGTCATTTGGCTAAAGTTAGAAATTTGAAGGTTTTGAGAAATTTGACCGGAAGTGGACTTTTTGATATTAGGGTCAGAATTCGATTCCGAAAGTTGAAATAGGTCCGTAATGTCAATTATGACTGGTGTGCAAAATTTGAGGTCAATCGGACGTGATTTGATAGGTTTCGGCATCGATTGTAGAAGTTTGAAGTTTCAACGTTCATTAAGTTTGAATTGGGGTGCGATTCATGATTTCGATGTTGTTGGATGCAATTTTAGGTCTCGAGCAAGTTCGTAATGTGTTATGGGACTGGTTGGTATAATTGGTTGGGGGTCCCGGAGGCCCCGGGTGTGTTTCGGGATGGTTTCGGACCAAATTCCCCTTGTTTATGATTGCTGGTTTGTGGTGTTAGGGTTGTTCATCGCGATTGCGTAGATGGGCACGCGATCGCATAGTGCTGACTGGGAGCTGGAAAAGTTTTTCTTCGCGATCGCAGGGGAAGGTACGCGATCGCGGAAGACATTGGTCTGAGGCATGAAGGTTTGGCCTTTGCGTTCGCGGAGCTGGGCTCGCGTTCGGGTAGGTTGATCAGGCAGAGGTTCGCGATCGCATCATAGTTGTTGCATTCACATAGAAGAGAAGTTGGGACAACAGAATTTGGTCTTCGCGATCGCGAAGGTGTTCCCGTGATCGCGAAGAAGGAATCGGACTGGGCAGTGAGATGTTTTAAAACGGGATTTTTGGCCATTTTCACTTCATTTTCTCTATGGGAGTCAGTTTTGGGGCGATTTTGGAGCTCCATCTTCATTATCTATGTCAAGGTAAGTGATTTTCACCTATTGCAAGTTAAATACATGATTTATATATGGATTTAGAGATGAAAATTTATAAAAATATGGGATTTTGAAGAAAAACCTAGAACTAGGTATTTTTGGATTTTGACCACGAAATTGGACATGGAAATGGAGAATAAATTATATATTTGAGTTCGTGGGGTTATGGGTAAAGTTTATCTTTGAAAATTTTCAGAATCCGAGCATGTGGGCCCGAGGGTGATTTTATCAACTTTTCGAACGGAGTTGAAAATTATTATAAAATGATTAATTATGAGTATTAGAGTATATTTTGATTCGGTTGCGTCATATTTGACTAGTTTTGGAGCGACGAGCATCAATTTGAATTGTTAGAGCGGCCTTGGAGCCAGTTATGGAATTTTGGAGTAAGGTAAGTCTCCTTTCTAACCTTGTAAGAGGGAATTAACCCCATAGGTAAATTAAATAAATGTTTATACCTAATTGTGGGGGCTACGTACATACGAGGTAACGAGAGTCCGTACGTAGCTACTATTATGCTATTGTCCGGGTAGTTTAGGACCCGTATCATGCTATACTTAGAATGTTGGTGCCCTTACTTGCTAATCTAATCACTTAGTCATGATAGAAATTGATAAAAGAATTGTATGAGATTAAATTCACCTACTTGAAGGTTTATACGATATACTTGACTGTAAATGAGAAACTTATGTTTTCTTGAAAATAATTATTTTTTGTAGATCGGGCCGAGCGCTTCGGTAGTAAATAGATGCATTTATGGTTCGCGCCATTTGACCCTCTGGTAGTGCACAATTTAAATAATTATTAGATCGGGTCGTACGACCTCGGCATGATTTGCGCATGCTTGTATTGCTTGCCTTGAAACTTATAAATAACGATATTGCCTCCCTGGTCTGAGATAAATTGATAATTTGATATGGTCTCATTGGTCGGAGATATAAATTGTTAAAAGATAAAAATAAATTTGGAAATCTCCTATTAGCAAGAGAATTATTTACCCGTCTCATGTTATTGTGTTTACCATTGCCTCATAAAAAAAAATCCATAATTTATCATAACATTGGTATGTTGATTATAGCCCATTGTAAGTGTCCGAGTCGACCCTCGTCACTACTTCTTCCAGGTTAGGCGGGATACTTACTGGGTATGTGTTGATTTACGTACTCATGCTACACTTGCTGTACATTTTTGTGCAGGTACACATATGTTTAGCGGCCTTGTGGGCGCCGAGGCACGATTATGGCGGGGACTTAGGTGAGCTGCATTTTATACGACGTTCCGCAACCAACAGAGTCTCCTTCAGAGTACTTACATTTTTCCTATCCAATTGTATTCCGGACAGCTGTTGTATTTATTTTACATTCTTAGTAAATACTCATGCACTTGGGATGATTATGGGTTGCACTGTATTGAAAATTCTTTTAAAGATATTATTACGTATTTTTTAAACTCCATCTTCTGCTATTTAATTGAGGGGAATAACTATGATTTCAAATATTAAAATGAGAATTTACTAATTATTGGTATTGGCTTGCCTGATAATAGTGTCCGGCGCCATCACGACCTTTCAAGGATTTTGGGTCGTGACAGTAAAACTCTCTAACCAGTAAACCCTGCTACTATCATATCAATAGGCAGTAGCAGTAGCAATTTTCTCTTTACCTTTTGAAGTATCCTTCCTAGATATCTTCTGGACTTTTGTTATTAATCTGTCCAGTCTTTCATTCATGGAAACTATTTGTTCACCCAAAATACTAATATATATATATATATATATATATATATATATATATATATATATATATATATATATATATATATATATAATTATTGCATGAGCATAGTATTCAAATTCTTAGCAGTAATTTTGCCAATATCATCTTCAAATAATTTTGAAAAAACTGTAAAACAAATTACTTTATCTTTTTCTCCCATTTGAAAAGATGTTTGTGGGGAACCACAGATCTAGTAATTTCACCACTATTGAGTTTATAATCTCTTTCTAGCATGGAAATATATCCATCGACATATTTAGACATAAATCATGATACATAAGCAATTATCTTATTGTGATCACTAATATCATTAAAGATATCATCTTGAAAGGATTTTATTAATTTTTCATCAAAATTATCAAAAAACCAATTTCTGAAAAGTTCCCATCTGTGTTTTTTAAATTCTTCAGAAATTATTTTTCTTACCGGTGAACCCGGACTAAAATCTATTTTGTTTCCATCCATTTAAACTATTAGAAAAATTCATTTCAGATTCAGTTGGATCAGGAATAGCACTAGCAATATTATATGTACTAATTTTTATGACATCTATTATATTATTTTTCCTAATTTGTAATGCAGATGCTCTTGATGAAAAATCTACAGTATAACCAACAGGTAAAATATAAGAGGAATTTGATCTAGTTAATCTAGATAAATAAGTGACATTATCAGCATGATCGGGTTCATTGAACCTGATCTTTACAGTTCCATCCGAAGTTTGTTCAACTTCTGTGATTTCACTGTTAATGTTATTTCGAAGAGCTATTGCTTCCTCAATGACCCATTCTTTGGGAAAATCTATTTCATCCCACTTAATAGGTCTTCTGGTAGTAACTTTAGACTTACCAAAATTAGTTTTTATAAGAATTGTTTCATTTTTGAAAACCATAATTTTGCACATAGGATTTAAAGTATATAAACGTTTATAATAAATCCTATAACAGATATATATAACTTCTGTTCTTGGTATATAATCATAACCATGAAACTTAATACTCAATACATCACTCAAAGAAATTTGCAAATTAGGATATGCATTAAAATATATAGGGCCATAGGCCAAACTGGTCTGTACTGTCCCTTTAAGGTTTTTTTCAGTTTTGGTTTCTATCGTCTCTGAGAGCTGCTATGAAAATTTCAGGTAAGCCTCTTAACGTAAGTGGATTGAAGGCAACTTGTATTAAACCAATATATAAAAATCTATGAGTTTCTGTATAAGGGGATAAATTATTTACACATAATAATCTAAAAGTAGCATGATCACTATCTACTGTGATAGTCTCTTAAGTAGTTTTAACTAGTTTTAAACCTAATTTTTCAAAGGTACCTAATTGGTATATAACCTTAGGTTGGATTCTAGGAATCTTCCATTTATTAAGTAAATTCAATTGTTGGGCATATCATATTCTTCTTTACTACTGTTTTTAACAGTAGTATGTTTCCTAATGATATTCATTAGAAAGAAAGTGTTGAACTTAGCACCTATTTCTATTCTTCACATGGTTCTGATACCAAGTTAAGACCGGATCGCTTCAATGGAACTACATGATAATATTTTACTGATACACCAGCCCTGTCAAGCTACAGTCATATCAAGCAAACCTTAAACCACAGTCCTCTTCATGACTCTCTCAACGCCCACCTGACTAATACGAGTTTTAAGTACCACCGACTATGTTGCCATAACCAAGGTTTACTGTCTGGACTGTTAGACTGCCTGGGCTCTACAGTCTCAACCTCAGAACCATTGGGTGATACAGTATAAAGCTAGCAAGAAGACATGTTTTAAGAATAGACTAGTATGTATAAGTTCAACACAACACTATTTAGCATATCATTTAGGCTAAATGAATATCATAATTATAAAAAACTAAATAAATTAAATAGTACTTGAGACTATCAAGGTTGTGGCCAAGTGACATTTTCTAATTTTATTTCCAATAAACAAAAAGGGCAGTCCAGTGCATTAAACTCCCACTATGCACAGGGTCCGAAAAAGGCCGGACCATGAATACAAAGATGTTTTTACAAATAGAGAGCGAGAGTTCCTAAAATCTGGCTGAAGAAAAGTCTATGTCACAACCCAAAATTCAACTAGTTGTGATGGCACCTAACCCAACCCGCTAGGTAAGCCAATTAACGACTAACCAATTCCAATGAAATTAATAAGGCAATTAATTAAAAGAATATATCTGAAACCGATACATTTCTCCAAGAACTGGTAGTACAAATCATGAGCTTCTAAGATTAAAATTTAAAAAGCTGGTATGAAATAAATACATCATCTATTCAAAATGTACATAAACAGATTTTTATAAATCTAAGGCTACCATGAACAAGAGGCAGCTACAACCGGAACGCATGTACGTCTTTAATTCTAGCTCCCGTCGATCACAACAACATCAACAACCAAAATCTGCACGCAAGGTGCAGAATTCTAGTATGAGTACAACCGACACCATGCACCCAATAAGTAACAAACCTAAACTTAGGTTGAAAGTAGTGACGAGCTGGAACAAAAGTCGGGTGCAACACCAATAGCCAACAACAGTCCATAACAACGTAAAGCAAGTAATAAAAGAAGTAACTTAGAGACAAAATACTTAGCTTAATCATGATTTCTGAAAATAGTTCTGCCTTTCAATTGCATTAGTGAAAACCCAAGCCGTTTACCGAAGTTGCCAAAAATATGAGTATGTTTGAAAACAGTAATTTTTTTCCAAAACTCCTTCCAACAATAAATAAGATGTTTCATTTTCTTTCCAAATAGCCAGTGTAAAATGCATCAATATGCCCATATGTCAATATGTGTGAGAAGTCATGAATGACGTGATACCGTACAACATGATGAAAATACATCTCTATGCCAGTATGTCATGTGTGCATATCAATGCAACGTATCTCAGAGATGAACTCATGTACTCACACTCTCAGAGTACTCAATCTCACTGTCTCACACTTTTCACTCATCATGATTAATCACTCAGTACTGTATATGGCCAATCCGGCCCAGGAAAAATCCATCTCGGAATATATACATCAACTGACCATCAGTCACTCAGTACTGAGTAGGGCCAATCCAGCCCATGGGAAAGATCCATCCCCAGGTATAAATGCTTCGGACAAGATCCATGTCTAGGGAAGATCCATCTCTCAATATAAATCAATCGCGCTCACTGGGGGTGTGTGTATACTCTGGAGGGGCTCCTTCAGCCCTAAACCGCACGGACAACTCACGTGCTGCATGGACAACTCACGTGCTATAATATCAGTATTTGGATCTGCACGAACAACTCACATTATGAACGGGCAACTCACGTGCCATAGTATCAATATCCTCACAATGAGGCCCTCGGCCTCACTCAGACATCAATCTCTCCAGTCTTTCGGGCTCACAATGTCAGGAAACTAGCTAAAAAATGATTATATGATGTGTCAATATGTAGCAACAAAGACTGAGATATGATATGAAATGAATGAACATGACTGAGTATGAAATTGCAATGTAAGCAAAAAAACTCAACATGAGTAACGATCTCAATGGGTCCCAACAGAATAAGCATGTAGCCTAAACATTGTTTCTAACATGAATCACAACTCGATAACTCTAGTACGTAGATATTTCATGATTACAGATAAGTTCGGGTAACTACACAGTACCACAAGAATAACGGAGTCACAGTTCACACGGTGCATGCCCACATGCCCGTCACCTCAACACCAAACACATAACACGTATAATCAGGGTTCATACCTTCAGCTCCAAGATTAGAAGAGTTACTTACCTCGAACAAGCCAAATCCAATGCCGAACAAGCTAAACAATGCTCTAGAAATTCCATTATGCGCGTATCAACTTTCGAACGCTTCCTATCTCCTCAATTCAAGCCAAACGATCCGTATCTATTCAAACAACGAGCAAATTAATCACAATTTACTCCAATACTTACAATTTAACAATTTACAACAATTCTCAACTACGCTCGAAAAATCGACAATATGGCCCACGTCTCGAAATCTAACGAAACTCACAAAATCCGACAAACCATTTAATTATGAGTTCAACCATACTAATTTCACTCAAATCCGACTCCGAATCGATATTCAAATTTCGGAAATTCATTTTATGCAATTGTAGAAAATTCCTCAGATTTCTCTTGAAAAATCAATAATCTAACACCGAAAACGAAAATTAATTCAAGTAATATAATCGCCTTGGAGTCAAGAACACTTACACCAAGTTGTGTGGAAAATATCATCTCCAAAGTCGCCCAATCCGAGCTCCAAAATCCGAAAATGAAGAAAGAAACCAAAACCCACGATTTTATCTTTTGTCCAAGCCTCTACGCACCTGCGACAATGGTAGCCGCTTCTGCGGCAACGCTTTTGTGACCAGGAGGCCGCTTCTATGGAGACTACTCGCCAGCCGACACCTCGCACCTGCAGAAACATTGTCCGCTTCTGCGACATCGCAAGTGCGAGTCTTTTTTTCTCTCCTGCGCCAAGTCCCGCTTCTGCGCCTTCGCAGGTGTGACCCTTTTTCTCGTATCTGCGGAGCCTGTCCATCAGTGCCTTTTTTGCTTCTGCGATGGGTTGCTCGCTTCTGCGACCAAGGTTTCGCAGAAGCGATGGCACCAGCACCAGAATTCTTCAGCATTTTCCTAAGTCCAAAATTTGATCTGTTAGCCATCCGAAATCCACCCGAGGCCCCCGTGACCTCAACCAAATATACCAACAAGTCTCAAAACATATTACGGGCTTAGTTGAAACCTCAAATCACATCAAACAATGCTAAAACCATAAATCATACCCAATTCAAGCTTAATGAAACTAAGAAATTTCAACTTCTACATTTGACGCCGAAACCTATCAAATCAAGTCCGATTCACCTCAGATTTTGCACACAAGTCATAAATTATATAACGGACCTATGAAAATTTTTAGAACTAGATTCCGACCCTGATATCAAAAAGTCAACTCCCCGGTCAAACTTCCAAATTTAAATTTCTATTTTAGCCATTTCAAGCCTAATTTAACTACGGACTTCCAAATAATTTTGCGGACATGCTCCTAAATCCAAAATTACCATATGAAGCTATTGGAATCATCAAAGTTCTATTCCGGGGTCATTTACACATAAGTCAATATCCGGTCAACCTTTTCAACTTAAGTTTTAAGTCATGGAAGTAAGGGTTCCAATTTATTCTGAAACCTCTAGGACGAGTCACAAAATTATAATTAAACACAGGATAAGCAGTAAATGGGGGAACGAGGCTGTAATACTCAAAATGACCAGCCGGGTCGTTACAGTCTGCCTCTAACTATGGATTTTAGATCCTTATATAAAATGGATCTCTTGATAAAACGGACAAAAAAAAAAAATAAAATGGCTGGCAAAATAATTACATATTATTGCCGACAAAGAAAAAAGAGAAAAAGTAATAAAACAAATAACTTTATAAAGTTGATTCTTCTTTATCAGAAGGTCCCATCGCTTTATTCCCCAATAATTCTGAGAGATGGGGTCCTGTGTCACTGAACCTTTCCTTTGCCTTTAATGTTTTGTGGTGTAGAAGATTCTTCTACTCCTTCCTTCATTTTGGTCAGAAATCCTTCAATTTCTTCTAAATTAATCTGTTCATGTTGGCTTCTTTGGGCCTCTCCTGCCATACAGGTTTCTTCATCTGTGGTATTACCTATTGATGCCATTGACATGTCATCTGACATCTCAACTTCAAAATTCCTTATTAGATCTTTCTTTATTTCTTCAAAATAAGAAGCAATAATTTCCTTCTTAGAAACAACTCATTTTTTCATTTGAAAATTTCTAGTAAGCTGTTGAAATGGACTTAATTCTTCCACTTCGACATTTGTCATTTCCTGTTTGCTATAAGCTTCAATTTTCTTCTGAATATCCTCAATAATTTCTTGACCATAAATTTTTCCTTACTGGTCTGATTAAAGTAATTTATTCCAGAATTTTGTATAAAAAATGTTGTTTAAACATGGGAATCCCTCCATGGTTTGATTCACTTCTACATCCCATTTCATAATCCATGGAGTAGAGAATTCTATAAAGAAGTAGATTGTTGCTATGCCATCGAAAAAGATATTATCTTTTTGCAAAAGCAATAATCTTGGGAGATATATCCACCCATTGAGTATATGAACTCTTAAAAATTGGCGGCAGTATTTCCAAAGATGGACCATATGATATCCACCATTTACAAAACCAATTTGGTATCTGTTGTTCAAACAAATTAGAACATAATTTTATGAACCAAAAGTATTTCCTATTAGGATTCTCGTATAATAAAGTTTTATTAACACTTTCACTATAATCCCAGTAATTAAACTTTACCGAGACTTTCTGTTCTGGATGAGTATATTCACTCTCCTTTAATGTACTCATTCCCTATTCATCTGAGGCTAGTATGTTTTTATAATAATTTTAGAGAAATTATAAATTCTCTTTGTATTTGCTGGATAAAAATGTTGAATTTCAGTTGAACCAGTAGATGAAAGAATTAACTCATAATTCATTCTGTATTTGTATCCAGTGGTAGCTGTAATGACCTGGATGATCGTTTTGAGAGTAATAGCCCCGATCCCCTATTTATTGCTTTCACCATATCTTTTTATGCTTATGTGACTTGCCGAGAGGTTTTATTTTTGGTTTCAGAGTGATTTGGGACACTTAGTCCCTAAAACGAAGCTTAAGTTCTAAGATTTTTTACCGTAGTTGGAACTGTGTGAAGACAGCTCTGGAATGGAGTTGCATCGATTATGTTAGCTCCGTTAGGTGATTTTAGACTTAGAAGCGTGTCAGGATGGTGAATTGGAGGTTTGTAGCTGAATTAGGCTTGAAATGGCAAAAGTTAAATTTTTGGAAAGTTTGACCGAAAGTGGACTTTTTGATATCGGGGTTGGATTCCTATTCCAGAAGTTGGAGTAGGTCCGTAATTTCAATTATGACCTGTGTGAAAAATTTGAGGTCAATCGGACGTGATTTGATAGGTTTCGACATCGGTTGTAGAAGTTTAAAGTTTCAAAGTTCATTAAGTTTGAATTGGAGAGTGATTCATGTTTTTAGCATGGTTTGATGTGATTTGAGGGCTCGACTAAGTCCATATGATGTTTTAGGACTTGTTGTCATATTTGGTTGAGGTCACAGGGGCCTCGGGTTGATTTCGGATTGTCAACAGATCGAATTGGAAGTTAGAGGAATTTCTCAAGCATTGCAGCTTCTGGTGTAATCACACGTGCGAGAAGAGGGCCGCAGATGCGGGAAAGATGAGGATGGCCAGTGGTCACAGGTGCGACGTGAGGAGCGTAGAAACGGAACCGCTCCTCTGTAGGAACAATCACAGAAGCGGGAATGAGCTAGAAGGGGAAGTCCGCAAAAGTGGACAAAAGTTCGTAGGCGTGCACTCGCAGGTGCGGCCTTCTGATCGCAGAAGCAGACTAGGGGACTTAAGTCAAGTCCGCACCTGCGATGGAATTTCCACAGGTGCGGTACCGTTGGTGCGGTTGTGTGTCCGCAGGTGCGAGATCGGTGGGTAGAAAAGGCTAAATTCGAGGGTTTTATCCCATTTTCATTTTGGGACTTTAAGAGCTCGGTTTTGGGCGATTATTTGAAGGATTTTTAGAGGAATATATTGGGTAACAATTCTTAACTCATTTATGGTTATATTCCACTAATCTATAGTTGATTTCATCCTTTAATTAAGGATTTAGGTTGAGAAAATTGGGGAAAAAGTTGAAAAGTTCTTCAACCAAATATTTGGATTTTGATTGAGATTTTGGTATCGAATTTGAGTAATTTTGGTATGAGTGAACTCATGATTGTATGGGTGTTCGTATTTTGTGACTTTATCCCGATTTTGAGACGTGGGACCAGGTAGACTTTTGGGGAGATTTTCTAATTTCTTGTTAAAGTTTTGATTTCATTAATTGGACTATTTTCTTATAATTATATTTACGGTATGTAATTGGTTTTTGCTAGATTTGGGCCATTCGGAGTTAGAAAGTCAGGGAAAAAGGCAATCTTACTGATTGATTGAGCTTGGTTTGAGGTAAGTGGCTTGCCTAATATTGTGTGGGGGAAATACCCTTAGGATTTGGTACTGTTGTGATACTCATGTGATATGTGAGCGATATGTATGGGAGGTGACGAGTGTGTATACAGGTTAATTGTTGTAAAATCCAATTTTTATTGAGTAGTAACCTATTACATCTTAATTGAGTTACACCAGCATGCGTAGTTATCCCGTTTAGCCTAATATAGCATGTCTACGTGTCTTAAATGCTTATTTGAAATCTGTGCAACATGCTTAATTGAATTTCCTATTTTTCATTGATTTGTATCAGTCTTAAACTGTAGAGTTCTTGCTGTTAATTGTTGTTTTCAATCAATTCGAGCTGTGCGTTTACTTTTGGGAGTACGAGGCGGTACCTCGGGAGATCCCCCCTGCACATTTACTTTTAAAACTACGAGGCGGTATCTCGGGAGATCTCCATGCATATTTACTTTTGGGACTATGAGGCGGTACCTCGGGAGATCCCCTTGTATATTTACTTTTGGGACTACGAGGCGGTACCTCGGGAGATCTCCTTGCATATTTACTTTTGGGACTACGAGACGGTATATCGGGAGCGTCCCTGTTGTTTATCTCATTGTGCTGTGTTGTTATTTCCCCGCGAACTCTTTCTGTTAAATTCTCAGTCTTCCTTCATGTTATTATAGCATCTATTTTATTATTATATCCCAGTAAGGCCCGGACCTGACCTCGTCACTACTCTACCGAGGTTACGCTTGGCACTTACTGGGTACCGATGTGGTGTACTCATGCTACTCTTCTGCACATGTTTTGTGTGCAGATCCACATACTTCATATCAGCCCTGCTACTCGCTGAGTGTGCTTGCTGCTGTACGGAGACTTAAAGGTATTATTCAGTTATTCCGTAACTGTTAGGATGACCTAGTCTTTACATCTTAGGTGCCGTCACGACATCTTACGGAGGGAGAATTTGGGTCTCGTGGATTTTTTTACTTAGTAGAGTCTCGCGAATCGGTACAGAGACGTCTGTACTTATCTTCAAGAGGCTATGGAACTGTTAGGAAAGATTTCACTTCTTTGATTCCTTGTCGTGCGAAAATGTTGACTTCAAAATTCTAAATTTCTGTCTTCTATTCTCTCACAGATTGTGAGGACACGTATAGGCAGATCAGAAGAACAGGCACCCGCGCCCCCTGCTAGAGCCGCGAAAGGCCGGGGTAGAGGCCGAGAATGTCCACATGGTGCAGCTAGAGCACTCGCACGAGATGCTACAGAGGAGCCACCAGAAGCCCTAGTTAGAGTGCAGGCACCTGAGACGCCTATTATTGCACCAGCTCTTCAGGAGACCCTGGCACAGTTCCTCAGCATGTTCGGTACCTTTGCTCAGGCAGGATTGATACCTCTTGCTCCTGCCACATCTCAGGCCGGGGGAGGAGCACAGACTCCCGCCGCCTGTACCCCAGAGCCACGTGCCTACAGGTCGACCAAGTTCCAGATATCATATCGATGCAGTCGGTAGCTCCAGTTCAACCCGAGGTTAGGACAACAGTTTCTGAGGTGGAGTAGCTCTGACTTGAGAGGTACAAGAAGTGCCACCCTTCTACTTTCAGTGGATTGGCGTCATATGATGCCCATGGCTTTCTTGAGGAGTGTTACCGTATCCTTCGTACCATGGGTATAGCGGAGTCGAGTGGGGTTTCTTTCACTATGTTCCAGCTTAGAGGAGCAGCCTATTAGTGGTGGTGTACTTATGAGATGGGTAGTACGGCTGAGGTAGCTTCACTTACATGGACTCAATTCTCGGATATGTTCTTGAAGGAGTATGTTCCTTAGAGTCTCAGAGATGCATGGCGTGCAGAGTTTGAGCAGTTGCGCAAGGATGCTATGACTGTGTCAAAGTATGCAGTTCGCTTCAGTGATTTGGCTAGGCATGCACCAGCCTTGGTTGCTACAGTTTGAGAGATGGTCGGTCGGTTTATTGAGGGGATAAACCCCAGTATCAGTCTTAGCCTAGCTTGGGAGATGGAGATGGATGTTGCATACCAGCAGGTTGTGGGGATTGCTAGGAGATTTGAGGGTATGCTTTCTCGGGAGAGAGAGGAGAGAGAGGACAAGAGGTCTCGAGAGTCTGGCACTTATAGTTATGCTCGTGCCCCAACTGCAGTTTGTCATGGTAGGGGTTTTGTGAGTCGCCTTGTTCATTCAGCACTTCCAGCTGCCAGTGGTATTCCGGCTACTCCGAGTCCCCAGGAGCCTTATTATGCACCGCTAGTGTCTAGTGTACCTCCTGCACGAGGTGTTTTCAGCGGTCAGTCCTGCAGACCTGGCCTGAGCCAGTCACAGAAGCCACACCCTCCGAGAGCTTGTTTTGAGTGTGGCGACACTCGCCATATGGTGAGGGATTGCCCAGACTTAGGAGGGGTGCACCTCCATAGACTTATCAGGCACTGCATGCTCCATCGGGTCCTCAGGCTATGATTATAACACCAGCTACAACTCCACCTGCTCAGCTATCTCAAGGTAGAAGTCGGGCAGGTAGAGGTTGCCGTAGAGGGGGAGGCCAGGCCAGATATTATGCTCTTCCCACTTGTACATAGGCAGTTGCTTCTGACTCTAATATTACAGGTATTGTTCCGGGGTGTCATAGAGATGCGTCGGTTTTATTTGATCCAGGATCCACTTATTCCTATGTATCCTCTTATTTTGCTCCGTATTTGGGCGTATCCCGTGATTCTTTGAGTTCTCCTATTTATGTATCTGCACCTGTGGGTGATTCCATTGTTGTTGATCGTGTGTATCGGCCGTGTTTGATTGCTCTTAGTGGTTTTGAAACCATAGCCTATTTGTTATTGCTTAGTATGGTAGACTTTGACATTATTTTGGGCATGGACAGTTTGTCGCCCCATTATGTTATTCTTAATTGTCATGCCAAGACCGTGATGCTGGCTATGCCAGGATTACCGTGGTTAGAGTGGAGAGGTACCTTAGATTATATTCCCAGCAGAGTTATTTCATTTCTTAAAGCTTAGTGAATGGTTGAGAAGGGGTGTGACGCATATCTAACTTATGTGAGAGATGTCAGTATTGATACCCCTAAAATTGAGTCAGTCCCAGTAGTGAGGGATTTTTTAGATGTATTTCTAGTTGATCTTCGGGGCATGCCGCCCGACAGAGATATCGACTTTGGTATTGACTTGTTACCGGGCATTCTGTCCATCTCTATTCCTCCATATCATATGGCTCCTCCTGAGTTGAAGGAGCAGTTACACGAGTTGCTTGATAAGGGCTTTATTCGGCCTAGTGAGTCACGTTAGGGTGCTCCGCTCTTGTTTGTGAAGAAGAAGGATGGTTCTATGCTTATGTGCATTGATTATTGCCAGTTCAACAAAGTTACAGTGAAGAACATGTATCCATTGCCTCATATTGATGACCTATTTGATCAGTAACATGGTGTCAAAGTGTTTTCCAAGATTGACTTGCATTCAGGCTATCATCAGTTGAAGATTCAGGAGCCAGATATCCCGAAATCTGCTTTCAGGACTCGGTATAGTCACTACAAGTTCCTTGTGATGTCATTTGGGCTGACCAACGCCCCCAACAACATTCATGCACTTGATGCACAATGTATTTCAGCCCTATCTTGACTCATTCAACATTATATTTATTGACAACATTCTGGTGTACTCCCAGAGTTGGGAGGATCATGAGAAACACCTGAGGGTTGTGCTTCAAACCTTGAGGGAAAAGAAGTTATATGCAAAATTCTTAAAGTGTTAGTTCTGGCTAGATTCAGTGGCAATTTTGGGACATGTAGTGTCGAGTGAGGGGATCAAGGTAGACCTAAAGAAGGTTGAGGCAGTGTAGAGTTGGCCTAGACCGTCCTCAGTTATGGAGATCCGGAGTTTTCTTGGTTTGGCGGGGTATTACCGTTGATTTGTAGAGGGTTTCTCATCTATTGCAGCACCTATGACCAGGCTGATCCAAAAGGTTGCTTCGTTCAGGTGGACAGAGGAATGTGAGGAGAGCTTTCAGAAGCTCAAGACAACTTTGACTACAACCCAGTATTGGTATTGCCTACAGGTTCAAGGTCTTATACTATACATTATGATGCGTCACGGATTGGTCTCGGCGCGGTGTTGATGCAGGATTGTAGGGTGATTGCCTACGCATCCAGACAGCTGAAGGTGCATGAAAAGAACTATCCTGTCCATGACCTTGAGTTAGCAGCTATTGTTCATGCCTTAAAGATATGACGGCATTATTTGTACGGTGTTCCTTTGTGAGATCTACACTGATCACCGGAGTTTGCAGTATCTGTTCAAGCAGAAGGATCTTAACTTGCATTAGCGGAGGTGGTTAGAGCTGCTTAAGGATTATGATATCACTATTCTATACCATCCCGGGAAGGCCAATGTGGCGGCTGATGCCTTGAGTCGCAGGGCGGAGAGTTTGGGGAGCTTAGCATATCTATCAGCAACATAGAGGCCATTGGCATTGGATGTTCAGGCCTTAGCCATCCAGTTTGTTAGATTGGATATTTCTGAGCCGAGTCGAGTTTTGGCTTGTGTTATCTCATAGTCTTCTCTTTATGATCGTATCAGGGAGCGTCAGTATGATGACCCCCATCTGTTTGTCCTTAAGGACACAGTTCAGCACGGTGATGCTAAGGAGGTCACTATTAGAGATGATGGTACATTGAGGATGCATGGCAGGCTGTATGTGCCCAATGTAGATGAATTGCGTGAGTTGATTCTCCAAGAGGCTCACAGTTCGCAGTACTCCATTCATCCATTTGCCGCGAAGATGTATCAGGACCTGAGGCAGCATTATTGGTGGAGGAGAATGAAGAAGGACATAGTGGAATTTTTAGCTCGGTGTCTAAATTGCCAACATGTGAAGTATGAGCATCAGCGGCCAGGTGGTTTGCTTTAGAAGCTAGAGATTTTGGATTGGAAATGGGAGCAAATCACTATGGATTTCATTGTTGGGCTTCCACGGACTCAGAAGAAGTTCGATGAAGTTTGGATGATTGTGGATAGGCTAACCAAGTCAGCTCATTTAATTCCTGTGATGACTACTTATTCTTCCGAGCAACTGGCTCGAGTTTATATCCGCTTGATTGTCAGGCTTCATGGCATGCCGGTATCTATCATCTCTGACTGGGGTACACATTTTACATCACGGTTCTGGAGAGCCGTACAACATGAGTTGGGTACTCGAGTTGAGTTAAGCACATCATTTCACCCTCGGATGGACGGGCAGTCCGAGAGCACTATTTAGATACTGGAGGATATGCTCCGGGCATGTATGATGGAGTTTGGGGGTTCTTGGGATCAGTTCTTGCCACTTGGGGAGTTTGCCTACAACAACAATTATCAGTCGAGCATTCGGAGTATGAGGCTCTATATGATAGGCGGTGTCGGACTCCAGTGGGTTGGTTTGAGCCGGGCGAGGCTAGACTATTGGGTACAAACTTGGTTCAGGGTGCTTTGTAGAAGGTTAAGGTGATTCAGGATCAACTTCGCACAACCCAGCCCAGACAAAAGAGTTATGCAGATCGGAAGGTTCGCGATATTGCATTCATGGTTGGAGAGCATGTCTTGCTCTGGGTTTCGCCCATGAAGGGTGTCATGAGGTTCGGGCAGAAGGGTAAGCTGATCCCAAGGTTTATTGGCCTGTTCTAGGTGTTGCGACGAGTTGGGGAGGTTGCTTATGACCTTGCCTTGCCTCCCATTCTAGCAGGAGTTCATCCAGTATTCCATATTTTCAATGCTACGGAAGTATCACGATGATCCGTCTCATGTGTTAGATTTCAGCTCAGTCCATTTGGACAAGGATCCGTCTCATGTGTTAGATATGCTCCGGGCATGTATGATGGAGTTTGGGGGTTCTTGGGATCAGTTCTTGCCACTTGGGGAGTTTGCCTACAACAACAGTTATCAGTCGAGCATTCGGAGTATGAGGCTCTGTATGATAGGCGGTGTCGGACTCCAGTGGGTTGGTTTGAGCCGGGCGAGGCTAGACTATTGGGTACAAACTTGGTTCAGGGTGCTTTGCAGAAGGTTAAGGTGATTCAGGATCAACTTCGCACAACCCAGCCCAGACAAAAGAGTTATGCAGATCGGAAGGTTCGCGATGTTGCATTCATGGTTGGAGAGCATGTCTTGCTCTGGGTTTCGCCCATGAAGGGCGTCATGAGGTTCGGGCAGAAGGGTAAGCTGAGCCCAAGGTTTATTGGCCTGTTCTAGGTGTTGCGACGAGTTGGGGAGGTTGCTTATGACTTTGCCTCGCCTCCCATTCTAGCAGGAGTTCATCCAGTATTCCATATTTGCAATGCTACGGAAGTATCACGACGATCCGTCTCATGTGTTAGATTTCAGCTCAGTCCATTTGGACAAGGATCTATCTTATGTTGAGGAGCCAGTGGCTATTTTGGACAGGCAGGTTCGAAAGTTGAGGTCAAAGAACATTGCTTCAGTAAAGGTTCAGTGGAGGGGTTAGCTGGTCGAGGAGGTGACTTGGGAGACTGAGCATGATATGCGCAATCGTTACCCTCATCTTTTCACCACTTCAGGTATATCTTTATTCTCGTTCGAGGATAGATGATTGTTTTAAGAGGGGGAGGATGTAACGACCCGGCCAGTCATTTTGAGAGTAATAGCCTTGATCCCCTATTTACTGCTTTTCCCATATCTTTTTATGCTTATGTGACTTGCTGGGAGGTTTTGTTTTTGGTTTCGGAGTGATTTGGGACACTTAGTCCCTAAAACAGAAGCTTAAGTTCTAAGATTTTGGATCGTAGTTGGAACTGTGTGAAGACGACTCCGGAATGGAGTTTCGTCTATTCCATTAGCTACATTGGGTGATTTTGGACTTAGAAGCATGTCCGGGTGGTGAATTGGATGTTTGTAGATGAATTAGGCTTGAAATGGCGAAAGTTGAATTTTTGGGAAGTTTGACCAGAATTGGATGTTTGTATATGAATTAGGCTTGAAATGGAGAAAGTGGATGTTTCGGGGTCCGATTCCAATTCCAGAAGTTGGAGTAGGTCTGTAATGTCAATTTTGACTTGTGTGCAAAATTGTAGGTCAATCGGACATGATTTGATAGGTTTTGACATCGGTTGTAGAAGTTTGAAGTTTCAAAGTTCATTAAGTTTGAATTGGAGAGTGATTCATGTTTTAAGAATGGTTTATTGTGATTTGAGGGCTTGACTAAGTCCATATGGTATTTTAGGACCTTTTGGCATATTTGGTTGAGGTTCTGGCGGCCTCGGGTTGATTTCGGATGGTCAACAGATCGAATTGGAAGTTGGAGGAATTGCTGAAGCATTGCAGCTTTTGGTGTAATCGCACCTGCGGTGAGGTTGACCGTAGGTGCGGACTCGCACGTGCGAGAAGAGGGCCACATATATGGGGGCGATGAGGATGGCTAGTGGTCGCAGGTGCGACATGAGGACCGCAGAAGTAAAGCTGCTCCTGCAGAGGAACGATCACAAAAGCAGGAATGAGCTAGAAGGGGAAGTCCGCAGAAGCGAACAAAAGTTCGCAGGCACGCACTCGCAGGTGCGGCCTTTTGATCGTAGAAGTAGACCAGAGGACTTAAGTCAAGTCCGCACCTGCGATGGAATTCCCGCAGGTGCGGTACCGTTGGTGCGGCTGTGTGTCCGTAGGTGCGAGATCGCTGGGCAGAAAAGGCTAAATTTGAGGGTTTTATCCCATTTTCATTTTAAGAATTTGAGAGCTCAGTTTTGGGCGATTATTTGGAGGATTTTCAGAGGAAGCTATTGGGTAACGATTCTTAACTCATTTATAGTTATATTCCACTAATCTATAGTTGATTTCATCATTTCATTAAGGATTTTTGTTGAGAAAATTGGGGAAATAGTTGGAAAGTTCTTCAACCAAATTTTTGGGTTTTGATTGAGATTTTGGTATCGGATTTGAGTAATTTTGGTAAGAGTGAACTCATGGTTGAATGGGTGTTCGTATTTTGTGACTTTTACCCGATTCCGATACGTGGGCCTGAGTCGACTTTTGGAGGATTTTCTAATTTCTTGTTAGCGTTTTGATTTCATTAATTGGACTAGTTTCTTATAATTATATTTACGGTATGTAATTGCTTTTGCCATGATTTGGGACATTCGGAGTCGGAAAGTCATAGAAAAGGCATTCTTACTGATTGATTGAGTTTGGTTCGAGGTAAGTGTCTTGCCTAACCTTGTGTGGGGGAAACTCACTTAGGATTTGGTACTGTTGTGATACTCCTGTGATATGTGAGCGCCGTGTACGCCAGGTGATGAGTGCGTACACTGGCTAATTGTTGTAAAATTCGATGTTTATGGAGTAGTAACCTGTTACATCTTAATTGAGTTACACCAGCATGTGTAGTTATCCTGCTTAGCCTAATATTGCATGTCTACGTGTCTTAAATGCTTATTTGAAATCTGTGCAGCATGCTTAATTGAATTTCTTGTTTTTCCTTGATTTGTATTTGTCTTAAACTGTTGAGTTCTTGCTGTTAATTATTGTTTTCCATCGATTCAAGCTGTGTGTTTACTCTTGGGACTACGAGGCGGTACCTCGGGAGATCTCCCCTGCATATTTACTTTTGAGACTATGAGGCGGTACCTCGGGAGATCTCCCTACATACTTACTTTTGGGACTACGAGGCGGTATCTCGGGAGATCTCCTTGCATATTTACTTTTGGGACTACGAGACGGTATCTCGGGAGCGCCCCTGTTGTTTATCTCATTGTGCCGTGTTGTTATTTCCCCACAAACTCTTTCTATTAAATTCTCAGTCTTCCTTCATGTTATTATATCTTTTGTCTTATTATTATATCCCAGTAGGGCCTAGACCCGACCTCGTCACTACTCTACCGAGGTTAGGCTTGGCACTTACTGGGTACTGTTGTGGTGTACTCATGCTACTCTTCTGCACATGTTTTGTGTGCAGATCCAGGTACCACCTACCTGCCCTGCTATTAGTTGAGCGTACTTGCTGCTGATTCAAAGATTTCAAGTTATATCTGCCAGCGTCCGCAGACCTCGAAGTCCCCCTTTATCCCTTATGTTGTTCCTCCTTTATTTTTCGTAGTTACTGATGTATAGATACAGTTAGAACAAATTCTTAGAGCTTGTGACTATCGGGTTTTGGGAATGTTGTGTGTGTATATATATATATATATATATATATATATATATATATATATATATATATATATATATATATATATATATATATATATATATATATATATATATATATATATATATATATATATATATATATATATATATATATATATATATATATATATATATATATATATATATATATATATATATATATATATATATATATATATATATATATATATATATTAAGGTGTAGTCGTTAATTTATGTTATTATTCAGTTATTCCGCAACTGTTAGGCTGACCTAGTCTCTAAGACTAGGTGCCGTCACGACATTTTACTGAGGGAGAATTTGGGTCGTGACAGTAGTATATGATGCTGTGTCAAAATACCTAGTCATGATTTGCCAGGGTTTATCCTTCCATTTTAGATCGGATTGTTCCAAAAGAATTATTAAATCTTTTCTTTCTTTCTGGTTATATTATTATTCAGTTATTCCGCAACTGTTAGGCTGACCTAGTCTCTAAGACTAGGTGCCGTCACGACATTTTACTGAGGGAGAATTTGGGTCGTGACAGTAGTATATGATGCTGTGTCAAAATACCTAGTCATGATTTGCCAGGGTTTATCCTTCCATTTTAGATCGGATTGTTCCAAAAGAATTATTAAATCTTTTCTTTCTTTCTGGTTATAAACCTCAATGTTATCATGGCTATCATCTGCCAATGTTGAGGAATATGATGGAGGATTGTTGTCCATGTCTTGTTTGGATTTCATAAAATCCAAAAATTCTTTGTACATTAGGTGGTCTGTATCAAGACCTGATGTTCCTGTGATATTGGCAGCTATTAACTACTGATTTCCTATCTGGGCTAGGATATTTTCTCTGCCATAGGAAGATTCTGATTTCTTCCTCGTCCCCTCCCTCGAGGAGGCCTATATGCAGGTCTCATATCTTGTCATCATATTAAAAGAATTCTTAATTCAAAAGTTCTTTAGTAAGAAAGTCAGGGAGACTATTATATGTCCCTTTTTTGTAATTAATTTCAAGATCAAATGGAGCTAACATGGCTTGCCATATTGCAAACATCTATTTAGAAATATCATGTTTATAATCTTTATTAAAGATAAACTTTGCTGCTTGGCAATCAGTTTTTATTTAAAACTTCTGATTATATAAATCAGTCTGGAACTTTAGTACACATTTTACTATGGCAAGGATTTCTTGTCATCTTCCATCTTCTACTGGTCAATTGAAAGGCTGGTGGGATAATTACTTAAGACCTGAACAACGCGCAAAAATAATGGGTGCCATAAAGGTAGAAGATGGTCAGGATGTTCAAAACACTGTCTATTCTTTAGTTCTCAATATTATAGAACACTTTTCTGGAAGATGGTCAGATAATAGTGAGACCTTAAGGACGATGCTCCAAAATCTTAGGTGTAATACCTTAACAAATTTTAGATGGTATAAGGATGTGTTCTTATCCAGAGTAATGGAATTACCAGAGTGTAATAGCACTCACTAGAAGTCCAAATTTATTGATGGACTCCCAACACTTTTTGCTGAAAGAGTTAGAAAAACTCTTCGTGGAACAACAATGAGTATAGGTTATAATAGCTATTCCTATAGAAAGCTTATTAGTGTATGTACACAAGAAGGCTTAGCCTTGTGCAATGAAATTAAGTTAAATCATAAAATTAAGAAACATCGTCTTAATGAAAGACAACAATTAGGAGAATTTTGTGAAGAATTTTCCATAGATATTCCTAAGAATAAAAAGTCTCATAGGTATAAGAAAGAACCGAAAGAACCTTATAGGTATAAAAGGAAGAATAGAGGTTCTTCTGATAAGAGATATGAACAAAAAGAAAAGAGAAGTGTCACGATCCCAAATCTACTAGTCGTGATGGCACCTAACCCAACCTACTAGGTAAGCCAATTAACCACTAACCAATTTCAATAACAATTAATAAAGCGATTAAGTAAAGAAATATCTAAATCTTATACATTTCCCAAGGACTGGTAGTACAAATCATGAGTTTCTAAGAATAGAGTTTATAAAGCTGAAATGAAGTAAATACATCATCTATTTGAAAAATACATTAACAGAGTTTTATAGATCTAAGGCTACCATGAACAAGAGGCAGCTACAACCGGGATGCAGGTACATCTTCAATGCCGGCTCCCGTTGATCACAGCAACATCAGTAGTCAGTATCTGCACGTAAGGTGCAGAAGTGTGAATGAGTACAACCGACCCCATGTACTCGATAAGTAACAAACCTAACCTTAGGTTGAAAGTAGTGACGAGCTAACACGAAGGTCGGGTCCAAAACCAATATTCCACAATAGTTCATAACAACATAGTACAAGTAACGAAAAAGGTATCTCAGAAATAAAATGCTCAGTTCGTTCACAGTTCCAAAAATATAGACATTTCTTTTCAAGTATCTTAGTGAAAACACAAATCTTTTACCGAAAAAGCCAAAATACGAGTAAGTTTAAAAAGTGTGATTTTTCCCAAAAAGTCCTTTGAAAAAATAGTAAGATGTTTACTTTTCAGATTGCATGAGCAAAGTACTTCTCTATGCCTCATTTCAGGATACAGGTAAAATCATAAATGTCCCCCAAAACTGAGTAGTAGAAGGAAATGCACCTCTATGCATTTATCATAAGTACGCATGTCTAATGTAATGCATCTCGATGATGAGCTCATGTACTCACACTCTCAGAGTTCTCAATCTCATTGTCTCGCATGCTCTCTCACTATGCTCAGCACGCTCAATCACTCAACGCTGTACAATATCCGCTGCGGCGTGCAGCCCGATCCATATTTATAGTCGACTACGCTCACTGGGGATGTGCAGACTCCGAAGGGGCTCCTTTCAGCCCAAGTGCTATATCCGCACGAACAACTCACGTGCCATAATATCAACATCTGGATCCGCACGGACAACTCACGTGCTATAGTATCAATATTTGGATCCGCACAGACAACTCACGTGTTGCATGGACAACTCACGTGCTATAGTAACAATATCCTCACAAACAGGCCCTCGGCCTCACTCAGTCATTAATCTCTCCAGTCTCACTCACGGTCTCACAATGTCATGAAACTAGCCCGACAACAATGATATGATGTATCAATAAATAACAACTGAAACTGAGATATGATATGAATGCATGAATATGACTGAGTATAAAATATCAATGAAATCAATGAAATGACAGCAAGAAACGACCACTATGGGTCCTAGCAGTATCGTCATAAAGCCTAAACATGATATCTAGCATGATTGACAACTCAATTACTTTATCACATGGTGAAAACATGGACATCAACAAAGTAGGACCACTATACAGTGCCATAGAAGCAACAGAGTCCCAATTCACATGGTGCACGCCCACACGTCCGTCACCTAGCATGTGTGTCACCTCAATACCGATAACATAACACGTATTATGGGGTTTTATACCCTCAACACTAAGTTTAGAAGAGTTACTTACCTCAAACAAGACAAATTCAATGCCGAGCAAGCTAAACAATGCTTCAGAAATCCCATTCTGCGTGTATCAACTCCTGAACAGCTCGAATCAAGCCACAATAAATTTGATTCAGTCCACACAATTATAGGAATTAATACCATAACAAAATACTAATATTTTCCCACAAAATCCGAAATTACACTCCAAAAATTGCCCGTGAGGCCCACATCTCAGAATCCGACAAAACTCACAAAATCTGACAACCCATCCAATCACAAGTTCACCCATACTAATTTTACTCAATTCTGACTCTAAATCGATGTTCAAAACTCAAAAATTCATATTATGAACTTTAGGCAAACACCCCCAATTTCCTCTTTAAATTCATCAACCAATTGCTAAAATGAAGATAGATTCATGGAATATAATCACAAAGGAGTTAAGAACACTTACCCCAAGTTGTGTGGAAAATTTCCTCTCCACAATCGCCAAAACCGAGCTCCAAAATCCGAAAAAGGTGAAAAAAATCACGAACCCTCGAACTTAGAGGCTTCTGCCCAGCACTTTCGCAGATGCAGACAAGAGGTCGCACCTGCGACCCTCGCTTCTGCGGAAAACAATTCGCTTCTACGAGAATAGCTTGGCTAGCCCTGATCGCTTCTGCGATGCCTAGGACCGCACCTGCAGTTGCGCTTTTGCGCAACATGCACCGCACCTGCGAAGACCCTCGCTTCTGCATGTGCATCGCACCTGCGCGCCCTTTTCCACAGGTGCGATCACACCAGAACCAGCAAATCTTCAGCAATTCTTCAACTTCGAACCTTGGTCCGTCAACCACCCAAAATCAACCCGAGGTCCCCGGGACCTCAACCAAACATACCAACAAGTCTTATATCCCAATACGAACTTAGTTGAACTCTCAAATCACCTCCAACAACTTCAACAATACGAACTACACACGGATTCAAGCCTAATGAACTTCGAAATTTCCAAATTTTAGAAACGACATCGAAACCTATCAAATCAAGGTTGATTGACCTCAAATTTTGCACACAAGTCACATTTGACATAACGAAGCTATTCAGATTTCCAGAATCGGATTTCGACCCCGATATAAAAAGGTCAACCCCCCGGTCAAACTTCCCAAAAATTCAACTTTCGCTATTTCAAGCCTAATTCCACTACGGACCTCCAAATAATTTTCCGGACACGCTTTGAAGTCCAAAATCACCATACAGAGCTACTGGAATTATCAGAATTCGAATCTGAGATAGTTTACACATAGATCAATATCCGGTCGACTTTTCCAGCTTAAGCTTTCTATTTAATAGACTAAGTGTCTCATTTCACTCTATATTCTCTCCGGACCCAAACTAACTAACTCGATAAGTCATACAATAGCTATAAAGCACAAACAGAGCAGTAAATAGGGGAACGAGGCTGTAATCCTCAAAACGACCGGCTGGGTCATTACAAGAAGAAATGCTTATAAGCATAGAAAGGATTTTATAAAATCTAATACGCCTAATATATGTTACAAATGTGGCAGAGTAGGCCATTACGCTAGAGATTTCAAAGTCAAGGATAAGATTAAGAACCTTGACTTAGATGATAATATTAAGAACTCTTTATGCAAGATTCTATTAAATTCTTCTCAGGAAAATTCACCAGAAAATAATGATAGAGAAGATTCTTCAACTGATGAAGATCTAAGGGCTCTACAAGATGAAGAATACCTTCCTTCAAATGATGAATGTGGACCCTGCAAACAGAATCAGGATCAGTGTTGTAATAACAACACAGATGATGAGTGTTTTAATATTTATTCTCAATTTAAGGACTTAGAAGTCAAAGTACTGACCAATGATAGTTTATTAGAACTTCTAAGGTTTATTAAAGACCCAAAATTAAGGTCCCAGATAATTGATCAAATGGACAAAATTTAGGATAACGTTCCTAAAAGTCCAGATATTGTAGAAATTCCTTCTCAAAAGGGATCATATACAATGTTTGATATTAAAAGGATTTTGAGAGAAAAATCCTAGGCCATTGACAGGACAACTACTGTTCAAGATTTGAAAAATGAGATCCATAATCTCAAAGGAGAAATTTTGGACTTAAAGGATTCAAATGTAGCCTTAGACAAGAGAATTATTAGATTAGAAAATTCGCATGTCCCTATAAGTCAGGAATTAAACACTAATATTACTGAAGAAGGTTTGGAACATATTGATGCTGGTACCTCTAAGGACGCAACAAGAGGTGATTTTCTAGGAGCTGTTAATATGGATGAAAATGAGTTTTTACAAAAACTTCAGCTCTTTACTACTCAAAAATTTATAATTAAGGTTACTCTTTTAATAGATTATAATTTCAAAAATGAGTTTACTGCTTTATTTGATAGTGGTGTAGATTTGAATAACACCTTAAAGATATTTTCATAAGACTACTCATAAATTAAAAAATGCCAGTGGTAACCTAATGGGTATTTCTTATAAACTACCTAAGGCCTATATTTGCGAGAACAAAATCTGTATACCAGAAAGTTTTGTTTTAGTAAAAGATATTTCCCAAGATATAATATTAGGAGTTCAATATTTCCACCACTTAATTCCTTTTGTGTCACGACCCAATTTCACCTATAGGTCGTGATGGCGTCCAACATCACCGTTAGTCAAGCCAACTAGTAGATTAAACATCTATTTTTTCTTTTAATAAATTTTCGAGTAATAAAGCTTTCCTTAATTGCAAGATTTAAGAAAAACAGAGAGTCTAAATAAAACCAAAATAATAATTTTCCAACAGCAGTCTACTAAAGTGCGTGCCAAGATCTGGTGTCACAAGTGTATGAGCATCTAATAGATTATACAAAATCTAAAATATTGTCTGAACATAAAATAGACAGAATACAGATACAAAGAGAGATACTAGGTGCTGCGGAATGGCTCAGGAAAAGCAGCTCACCACTAGGCCTTGGGATAACGGGGATGTGCACTGGTGGAACCGCCTGAAGCACATGTCTCAGATACTGCAAACAAAGTGCAGCAAGTATAGCATGAGTACGTAAACAACATGTACCCAGTATATATCAAGCCTAATCTCGAAGAAGTAGTGATAAGAGATCGACTTCGTCACTCACTAGGGGTCAATAATGTAAAGACGAAGAGATTTAAATAAATATGGTTTATGTGAATAGCAATAATTTTCTTAACAAGCAGATATAAATAATTCTTTCATAATTTAACAAATTTCCAATAATCATTTACCTTCACAAGCCGCAATAAAATAAATATCAAAGCACCGAATAATTTTTATTATAAAGCACGGTTTCTACCGAGGTCGTATGACCCGATCCAGAATAATATGTACATTGTCGAGGGTCGAGCGACACAAACCATAGATGCATCTATCTACTGCCGAGGCGTTCGGCCCGCTCCACAAGATAAGGAGAATGTTTTATAAGCATTGAATTGGATATAATTGAGGTTTTTATACAACAATAATACTAATTTCATAAGCGAACTTCCACAATTATCCCAACAATTACTAATATGATTTAGACATTTTTAAATTATCAAGTATGATGCAAGAATTCCAAATAACTCATGAATTGGGTCCTAAACACTACCCGAACAATAGCATAATAGTAGCTACGCACGGACTCTCCTTACCTCGTACGTACATAGCCCCCACAATTAGAGACAATTATTTATTTGAAACACCTATGGGGTAAATTCCCTCTTACAAGGTTAGACAAGAGACTTACCTCATCTCAAAGCTCAGTTCCCAATCACAACTTCGTGTTAAAGCCTCAATTTGGTGCCGAAAAATCCGAAACTAGCCAAATGATATATAATTTAATCAATAAATACTTAGAATTTCATAATTTATCTATTAGAGAAATTACCCAACCCAAATTGGTAAAATTCCTAAAATTCACCCCAGGCCCATGTGCCCGGATTCCGGAAACTTTCGAAGGAAATCGTCACCCATAACCTCAAGAATTCAAATATACAATTTTCATCCCAATGCATAACCATTTTCGTGGTAAAAATCTCATTTTTATCAAGGGGTCTCGCGAATGCGAAGGCTTACTTGGCCTACCCTTCGCAAACGCGTGAGCTCCTTCGCGAATGTGAAGGGTAAAATATACTGACCCCTCCCAGGCCCCATTATTCTATGCGAACACGAGAAGGCCTTCGCAAACGCGTAGGCCTGGGATCCCCAAGCTTCGCGAATGCGACCCCTTTCCCACGAATGCGAAGGGTAACTGCCCAGCTTCCCAAATCCTTCATCGCGAACGCGAGAGTCCTTCCGCGTTCTCGAAGAAGGAAACCAGAACTGGAAAATCTAGTTTTTCCAACATTGCTCCAGGCAGCTTGAAACTCACCCGAGCTACTCAGGAACCCGTTCAAATGCACCAACAAGGCTGTAAATATAATACGGACCTGCTCGAACTCTCAAAACCCGTAAATCAATAACGAAACCAAGAATCGCACCCCAAAACCGAATTGAATCAAAATATGAACTTCAAGTTTCCAAATTTCTCCGAATGCGCCAAATCATACTTAGACTACTCAGAATGACACCAAATTTTGCGTGCAAGTCTTAAATCACCATACAGAACTATTCGTAGGCTCGGAATCTCAAACCGGCCTCGATTACTCCAAAACATACTATAAAACAAATTTAAAGCCTTCAAATAGTCAACTTTCATTGTTAAGCGCCGAAAGGCTCCTGGGTTGTCCAAAACCCGATTTGAACATACGCCCAAGTCCAAAATTATCATACGAACCTATTGAAATCGTAAAATCTCAATTCCGAGGTCGTTTACTCAAAATGTTGACCGAAGTCAAACTTGGCCTTTTAAAGCCAAACTAAGGAACCAAGTGTTCCGATTTCAACCCGAACCCTTCCAAATCCCGAACTAACCATCCCCGCAAGTCATAAAACAGTAAAAGGCAAAACAACCAATTCAGTCGTTACATTCTCCGCCTCTTAAACAAATGTTCGTCCTCGAACGTGTTTAGAATCATACCCGGAGTGCTTAATATGTGTGGATATCTGCTCCGCATGTCCTCCTCGGCCTCCCAAGTCGCTTCCTGGAGTGGTTGGCCCCTCCACTAAACCTTTATTGTAGAAATCTTCTTGGACCTCAACTGGCGAACCTGCCTATCAACAATGGCAACTGGTTCCTCTTCATAGCCCAAGCTCTCATCTAGTTTAACTGTACTGAAGTCTAACACATGTGACATGTCGACATGATATATCCAGAGTATAGATACATGGAAAACCGGATGAAATCCCGATAGATTGGGAGGCAAAGTAAGCTCGTAAGCAACCTCCCCAACTAGTCTCAACACCTCAAATAGGCCTATAAACCTTGGTCTCAACTTGCATCTTCCCGAATCTCATGATTCCCTTCATCGGCGAAACCTTTAAGAGAACTTTTTCACCCACCATAAATGACAAATGACTCGCTTTCTGATCCGCATAACTCTTATGCCTGGACTGTGCTGTACGAAGTCGCTCCTGAATCAACTTCACCTTTTCCAAGGCATCCTTCACCAAATCAGTACCATATAACTTGGCCTCATTGGGCTCAAACCATCTGATAGGCGAACAACATCGCCTACCATATAAAGCCTCAAATGGAGCCATCTCGATGCTGGATTGGTAACTTTTGTTATAAGCAAACTCGGCCAAAGACAAAAAACGATCCTACTGACCTCTGAAGTCAATCGCACATGACTTGAGCATATCCTCCAAAATCTGAACTGTCCGCTCCGACTGCCCGTCGTTCTGTGGATAAAAGGCTGTGCTGAGCTCTACACGGGTCCCCAATTCATTTTGTACTGCTCTCCAGAAATGTGAAGTAAACTGAGAGCCCCTATGTGATATGATGGAAATTGGCACACCGTGCAACCAAACTATCTCCTGATTATAAATCTGGGCCAACCTCTCTGAAGTATACATAGTGACAACTGGAATGAAGTGTGCCGACTTGGTCAACTTATCGACAATGACCCAAACTGCATCAAACTTCCGCAAGGTCTGCGGCAACCCAACTACAAAGTCCATAGTAATGCGTTCCCATTTCCACTCCGGTAGAGTCATCTGCTGAAGTAGGCCACCTGGCCTCTGGTGCTCATCTTAACTTGTTGGCAATTTAGGCACCTTGTTACATACTCAACTATGTCCTTCTTTATCCGCCGCCACCAATAATGTTGCCTCAGGTCACGGTACATCTTCGTAGCACATGGATGAATAGAATACCGAGAGCTGTATGCCACCTCTAGGATCCTTTCCCTCAAGCCATCAACATCAGGAACACATAGGCAACCCTGGATTCGCAGAACGCCATCATTACCGATAGAAACCTCTTTGGCACCACCCCGTAGTACCGTCTCTCGGAGAACCAACAAGTGTGGATCCTCGCACTTGCAAGCCTTGATCTTCTCAAATAGTGAAGACTGTGCAACTATCATGACCCAATTCCATTATAGGCCGTGATGGCACCCAACACCATTGTTAGGAAAGCCAACGCTGATCAACTAGTGACTTCCCGATTAGGTAAATTTGTAAACGATAACTTTTCCTTATTTAAAAAAAATAGATTTAGGAATTTGCAATTTTAAAATAAATAAATAGAAGCAATTAGTACTAATCATAATCATATGAGCAAACCACAACCATAAGTCCACTAGTGTCTGAGACAAGACCTGGTGTCACAAGTATGCGGGCAATCTAGTAGAATATACAAAACAATGCTAGCCTACTGTCTGAAAGGAAATAGACAGAAAATAAAAAAACATAAGAGAGACTCCAGCTGCTGCAGAACGGCTCAGGAGGGCAGCTCACCGGGAAGTCTCGAGCTGGGAGATCAGTCTACATGCCGGACTGGTGGCCAGATGCACCTGCCTTAAATCCTGTACAATCATGTACAGAAGTGTAGCGTGAGTACATACAAAAAATATGTACCTAGTAAGTATCTAGTCTAACCTCGAAGAAGTAGTGACGAGGGGTCGACTTCGACCCTCACTAGGGCCAACAATATAATAATATGTGATTCTAAATAAGCATGAATCTTGAAATCCTCAACTTAGTTCCATTCAATGCAAATAAACAATAATGTTAAGATAGCGGTACCCACAAAGCATGGTATAAGCCTAGAATTATCCGGACATAACAAGAATAGTAGCTACGTACGGACTCTCGCCACTTCGTGCGTACGTAGCCCCCACAAATAATCATACATTAATTAAGTTCACCTATGGGGAAATTTCCCTCTTACAAGGTTAGAAAAGAGACTTACCTCGCTTTAAGGCCTACTTTCAGGTCCAAGCTTATGCCCAAACCCTCAATTTGGTGCCGAACAATCCAAAACTATCCAAATAGTGTAGAAACGAATCAATACAGGCTTAAAACTTCATATCCCTACTATTTAAGTAATTTCCCAACCCTAAATGCAAGATTCCTAAAATTCACCCCCGGGCCCACGTGCCTGGACTCTGGAAATTTTCGAAGAAAGTTGTTACCCATAACCTTAGGAACATAAATATATGATTTTCAATAAGTCCCATAACCATTTTCGTGGTAAAACTCCATTTTTATCAAAAACCTAGGTTTTCCTCTAAACCCATGATTTTCACTAATTTACATGTTATAATCTACCCATAAACTATGTATTAAACTCACATTAGGTAAAAATTACATACCTCACCAAGCTAGGTCGAAATCCCCTCCTTAAGAGCTCCCAAGTTGCCCAAGAGTGAAATAAATGACCCCAAAATGCCTAAGTCTCGATTTTAAACTCACTGCCCAGCTCCTCCCCTTCTTCGCGATCGCGGAAGAGGCCTCACGATCGTGAAGGCAAACGGCCCAGGCCCAGGAAAACTTACCCATTGCAAACGTGACAGGAGCAATGCGAATGCGGAGGTTCACTTGGCCTACCCTACGCGAACGCGAGGGCTTCTTCGCGAATGCGAAGAACGAACATCGGCCACCCAGCTCAGCCTCTTCTACGCAAACGCGGGCCAGGTCACATGAACACAAAGACTAGAGGATCCAGACCTCTGCAAATACAGTCCTGCATATGCAAACGCAAAGGGAAAAAGCTTCCTAGCCTACAGACTCTAAATACTTCATCACGAACGTGAGGGTCTGATCGCGTTCGCGAAGAAGGAAACCAGAAGTAGAAATCTGGTGTGTTTCAACTCAACTCCGGGCGGTCCGAAACGCACCCGAGCCCCTCGTGACCCCGTCCAACAACTCCAACAAGTCTATAAACATAATACGGACTTGCTAGAACTCTTAAAACACGTAAAAAAAACAACAAAACCGAGAATCACACCCCAAGACCAAATTGAATCAAACTTTGAACTTCAAGTTTCTAAATCGCTGCGAACGCGTCGAATCATACTTATACTACTCGGAATGACACCAAATTTTGCGTGCAAGTCTTAAATGACATTATGAACTATTCGTAGTCTCAGAATTCCATTTGGACCTCTATATCACAAAAATCTGCTCTAAACCAAATTTAAAGAACTTCAAAGTTCTTCAAGAACCAACTTTCACTATTAGGCGTCAAAACGCTCCCGGGTTATCCAAACCCCAATCCGAACATACGCCCAAGTCTCAAATCATCATACGAACCTATTCAAACCGTCAAATCCTGATTTCGAGGTTGTTTATGCAAAATGTTGACCGAAGTCAAACTTAGCCTTTTAAACCAACCTTAAGGAACTAAGTGTTTCGATTTCAACCCGAACTCTTTCAAATCCCGAACCAACCATCCCCGAAAGTCATAAATCAGTAAAAGAAAGTACGTGAAGTCTTATTTAGGGGAACGGGTATCTAGAAAGTAAAACGACCGGTCAGGTCGTTACATTTTCCACCCCTTAAACAAGCGTTCATCCTCGAACGGATTTAGATTCATACCTGAAGTGCTGAATAAGTGTGGATATTTGCTCCGCATGTCCTCTTCGGACTCCCAGGTCGCCTCCTTGACTGGTTGGCCCCTCCACTGAATCTTTACCGCGGAAATCCTCTTGGACCTCAACTGGCGATCCTGTCTAACAACAATAGCAACTGGCTCCTCCTCATAACCCAAGCTCTTATCTAGCTGAATAGTACTGAAGTCTAAACACATGAGACAAATCGGCATGATACCTCCGGAGCATAGACACGTGAAAAACTAGATGAACCCCTGATAGGCTGGGAGGTAAAGCAAGCTCATAAGCAACCTCCCCAACTCGCCTCAACACCTCAAATGGGCCTATAAACCTTGGGCTCAACTTGCCCTTCTTTTCGAGTCTCATAATACCCTTCATCGGCGATACTTTCAAGAGAACCTTCTCTCCGACCATAAATGATACATCACGCGCCTTCTGATCAACGTAGCTCTTCTGTCTGGACTGTGCTGTGCAAAGTCGCTCCTGGATCAACTTTACCTTTTCCAAGGCATCCTTTACCAAATCAGTACCATATAGCTTAGCCTCGTCGGGCTCAAACCACCCGATGGGAGAACGACATCGCCGACCATATAAAGCCTCAAATGGAGCCATCTCGATTCTGGACTGCTAATTGTTGTTGTAAGCAAACTCGGCCAAAGGCAAGAACTGGTCCCACTATCCTCCAAAGTCAATCACACATGCTCTCAGCATGTCCCCCAATGAACTGTTCGCTATGACTGCCCGTCGGTCTGTGGATGAAACGCTGTGCTGAGCTCTACACGGGTCCCCAACTCACTCTGTACGGCTATCCAGAAATGCGAAGTGAACTGAGGGCCTCTATCTAATATGATGGAAATAGGCACACCATGCAACTGAACTATCTCCCGAATATAAATATGGGCCAACTTCTCTGAAGCATAGGTAGTCGCAACCGGAATGAAGTGTGCCAACTTGGTCAACCTGTCGACAATGACCCAAAGTGCATCAAACTTCCGCAAGGTCCGCGGCAATCCAACTACAAATTCCATAGTAATGCACTCCCATTTCCACTCAGGTATAGTCATCTACTGAAGTAGGCCACCTGGCCTCTGGTGCTCATACTTAACTTGCCGGCAATTTAAGCACCTAGCCACATACTCAACTATGTCTTTCTTTATCCGCCGCCACCAATAATGCTGTCTCAAGTCATGATGCATCTTCGTAGCACCTGGATGAATAGAATACCTAGAACTGTGTGCCTCCACTAGAATCCTCTCCCTCAAGCCATCGACATTAGGAACACATGGGCGACCCGGGAGTCGCAGAACACCATCCTTGCCAATAGAAACCTCCTTAGCACCACCCTGTAGTACCGTCTCTCTGAGAATTGCCAAATGTGGATCATCGAACTGCCGAGCCTTGATCTGCCCCAATAATGAAGACTGGGCAACAACACATGCAAGAACTCGACTGAGCTCTGAAATGTCCAACCTCACAAGTCTGTTAGCCAAGGACTGAATGTCTAAAGCTAGTGGCCTCTCCTCTGCTGAAATGAATGCCAAGCTACCTATACTCTCTGCCTTCCTGCTTAAGGCATCCGCGACCACATTTGCCTTGCCTGGATGATAAAGAATGGTGATGTCATAATCCTTCAGTAACTCAAGCCATCTACACTGTCTCAAATTGAGATCCCTTTGCTTGAACAAATGTTGTAACATTATTGTATAAACCTGGGGATATAAACCTCAGTATAAACCTCACATGATACCCCATATAGATAATGCCTCCATATCTTAAGAGCATGGATAATCGCGGCCAACTCCAAGTTGTGCACAGGGTAATTATTCTCATGGATCTTTACTTGACGTGAAGCATATGCAATAACTCGCCCCTCCTACATCAAGACACTGCCTAAGCCAACGTGTGAAGCATCACAATAGACCGTATACATCCCCGAACCAAAAGGCAACACTAGAACTTGTGTATGGTCAAAGCTGTCTTGAGCTTCTGGAAGCTCGCCTCACAATCATCGGACCAACGAAATGGAGCACCCTTCTGGGTCAATCTAGTCAAAGGTGCCGTAATGGATGAAAAGCCTTGCACGAACCGGCGGCAATAACCCGCTAACCCCAGGAAACTCCTAATCTCAGTCACCGAAGTGGGACGAGGCCAACTCTGAACTGCCTCAATCTTCTTGAGATTCACCTTAATACCTTTTCTTGATACAATATGCCCCAAGAATGCCACAGACTCTAGCCAAAACTCACACTTGGAGAACTTAGCATATAGCTTCCGTTCTCGCAAGGTCTGTAGTACTACTCTCAAATGCTGCTCGTGCTCCCCCAGGCTACGTGAGTAAATCAAGATGTCATCAATGAAGACAATAATGAAGGATTCAATATAAGGCCTGAATACCCGGTTCATCAAATCCATAAACGCTGCTGGGGCATTAGTCAAGCCGAAGGATATCACTAGAAACTCATAATGACCATATCTGGTACGGAAGGCAGTCTTCGGAACATCTATGTCTCGGATCTTCAACTGATGGTACCCCAATCTCAAGCCGATCTTAGAAAACACCTTGGCACCCTACAACTGGTCAAACAAATCATCAATACGTGGCAACGGGTACCTGTTCTTCATAGTAACTTTGTTCAACTGGCGGTAATCAATGCACATCTGCATAGTTCCATCTTTATTCTTCACAAATAACACTGGTGCATCCTAAGGTGATACACTCGGTCTGACAAACCCCTTTGCCAATAACTCCTCAAGCTGCTCCTTCAGCTTCTTCAGCTCTTTCGGAGCCATACGGTACGGTGGGACCAAATCAATACAGACATCAATATCACTATCTGGCGGCATGCCTAGAAGGTTAGAAGGAAACACATCGGTAAATTCCCGGACTACTGGCACTGAATCAATCGTCGGAGACTCTGCGGTGGTATCCCGAACATATGCTAGATACGCCAAACAACCCTTCTCGACCAGATGTCTAGCCTTCAGAAAAGAGATAAACCGACTAGATGTACTAACGTAGGAACCCTTCCACTCCAATCTCGGCAACTCTGGCATCGCTAAAGTAACGGTCTTGGCATAACAATCAAGGATGGCATGATATAGGGATAACAAGTCCATGCCCAGGATGACCTCAAAGTCGATCATATCAAGTAACAGAAGGTCTGCTCTAGTCTCATAACCACATAATGTAACCACACATGACTGGTAGATCCGATCCACAACCACAGAGTCGCCCACAGAAGTGGACACATAAATAGGAGTACCCAAGGACTCACAAGGAATAACCAAAAAATGAGCAAACAGAGATGACACATATGAATAGGTAGAACCTGGATCAAATAATACCGAAGCATCCCTACCGCATACAGAAATAATACCTGTGATCACGGCATCTGAGGCTATTGCATCTGGTCTGGCCGGAAAAGCATAGAATCTAGCTGGAGCGCCGGCCGGTTGGCCTCCGCCTGGCTAAACAATAGCTGACTGACCTCCCCCATGCCTGGCCTCCACCTCTGGGATGGCCCGTACCTGCCTGTCCTCCACCTCTAGGTGATCAAACGGCTGGTGTTGTAATCATAGGCTGATGACCCTGCTGTACTGCCTTGCCCCGAAGTCTGGGACAAAATCTCTTCATATGACTCGGATCTCCACACTCGTAACAACCCCGCAATCCCATAGACTGTTGTCCCGATGCCTGACCCTGATGGCCTGTATACCCACTAGAAGAACTTTGGATGGTTGGTAAGCGGTATGAACCCTGTGGCATGACACTGAAGTAGGCACTAAAGGAACCCTGATAAACTAGTGGGCGATAAGAACTCTCTGGCATAGCACTAAAATAGGGTCGTGCTGGAGCACCCCAAGGAAGTGGTGGTGGTGTTGGATATGTGGGCCTGGTAGGCCGACCCCTCTCAAACTGACACCCCATATAGATACCCCATATAGATTCTATTATAGGCCGTGATGGCGCCCAACACCATTGTTAGGCAAGCCAACGCTGATCAACTAGTGACTTCCCGATTAGGTAAATTTGTAAATGATAACTTTTTCTTATTTAAACAAAAATAGATTTAGGAGTTTGCAATTTTAACATAAATAAATAGAAGCAATTAGTACTAATCGTAATCATATGAGCAAACCACAACCATAAGTCCACTAGTGTGTGTGCCAAGACCTGGTGTCACAAGTATGTGGGCAATCTAGTAGAATATACAAAACAATGCTAGCCTACTATCTGAAAGGAAATAGACAGAAAATAAAAGAACATAAGAGAGACTCCAACTGCTGCAGAACGGCTCAGGAGGGTAGCTCACCGGGAAGTCTCAAGCTGGGAGATCAGTCTACGTGCCGTACTGGTTGCCAGATGCACCTGCCTCAAATCCTGTACAATCAAGTACAGAAGTGTAGCGTGAGTACATACAAAAAATATGTACCTAGTAAGTATCTAGTCTAACCTCGAAGAAGTAGTGACGAGGGGTCGACTTCGACACTCACTAGGGCCAACAATATAATAATATGTGATTCTAAATAAGCATGATACACAGAACTAGCAAAAAACACTCAAAACAAGAAAATAACTGTACAGTTCTTCCATCATATCTATGAAACCAAAACACTTCCTTCATTTTAAACAAATGATCATTAATATAGTAAATTTATACCAATTATAAAAAAGGCTTCCACTTCTATTATCACACAAAAATTCCACCGAGGATGTTCGGCCCGATCCAACATAAAAATGTAAAATGTGCACTGCCGAGGGTCGAACGGCGCAAACCATAGATGCATCTATTAACCTGCCGAGGAGAACGGCCCGCTCCCATGAGAGTAGTGGAAATAGTCACCCCGCTTGCGGAATATACTTGCGACGCGGTTAAATATAAATATAACAAATTGTTTCTCAATTGTTTTCAAAATATTAACTTACTTGAAACCTTTGAAATCGTGAAATCCTCAACTTAGTTCCATTCATTGCAAATAAACAATTATGTTCAGATAACGGTACCCACAAAGCATGGTGTAAGCCTAGAACTACCCAGACATAACAAGAATAGTAGCTACGTACGGACTCTCGTCACTTCATGCGTACGTAGCCCCCACAAATAATCATACATTAATTAAGTTCACCTATGGGGAAATTTCCCTATTACAAGGTTAGAAAAGAGACTTACCTCGCTTTAAGGCCTACTTTCCGGTCCAAGCTTATGCCCAAACCCTCAATTTGGTGCCGAACAATCCAAAACTATCCAAATAGTGTAGAAACGAATCAATACAGGCTTAAAAGTTCATATCTCTACTATTTAAGTAATTTCCCAACCCTAAATGCAAGATTCCTAAAATTCATCCTCGGGCCCACGTGCCCGGATTCTGGAAATATTCGAAGAAAGTTGTTACCCATAACCATAGGAACGTAAATATATGATTTTAATTAAGTCCCATAACCATTTTCGTGGTAAAACTCCATTTTTATCAAAAACCCAGGTTTTCCTCTAAACCCATAATTTTCGCTAATTTACATGTTATAATTTACCCATAAACTATTTATTAAACTCACATTAGGTAGAAATTACTTACCTCATAAAGATAGGTCGAAATCCCCTCCTTAAGAGCTCCCAAGTTGCCCAAGAGTGTAATAAATGACCCAAAAATGCCTAAGTCCCGATTTTAAACTCACTGCCCAGCTGCTCCCCTTCTTCGCGATCGCGGAAGAGGCCTCGCGATCGGGAAGGAAAACGGCCCAGGCCCAGGGAAACGTACCCATCGCGAACATGACAGGAGCAATGCGAATGTGGAGGTTCGCTTGGCTTACCCTACGCGAAAGCGAGGGCTTCTTCGAGAATGCGAAGAACGAACAACGGCCACCCAACTCAGCCTCTTCTACGTGATTGCGGGCTAGGTCACGCGAACACGGAGACTTGAGGGCCCAGAACTCTGCGAACGTGGTCCTACGCATGCGAACGTGAAGGGAAAAAGCTTCCCAACCCACAGACCCCAAATCCTTCATCACGAACGTGAGGGTCTGACCGAGTTAGCGAAGAAGGAAACCAGAAGCAGAAATATGGTGTGTTTCAACTCAACTCCGGGTTGTCCGAAATGCACCCGAGCCCCTCGGGACCCCGTCCAACTACTCCAACAAGTCTATAAATATAATACGGACTTGCTCGAACTTTCAAAACGCGTAAAACAACAACAAAACCAAGAATCACACCCCAAAACCACATTGAATCAAGCTTTGAACTTCAAGTTTCTAAATCGCTTCGAACGCGTTGAATCATACTTATACTACTCGGAATGACACCAAATTTTGCGTGCAAGTATTAAATGACATTATGGAACTATTCCTGGTCTTGGAATTCCATTTGGATCTCGATATCACCAAAACCCGCTCTAAACCAAATTAAAAGAACTTCAAAGTTCTTCAAGAACCAACTTTCACTATTAGGCGCCAAAATGCTCCCGAATCATCCAAAATCCAATCCGAACATATGCCCAAGTCCAGAATCATACGAACTTATTGAAACCGTCAAATCCCGATTCCGATGTCGTTTACTCAAAATGTTGACCGAAGTCAAACTTGGCCTTTTAAGCCAACCTTAAGGAACTAAGTGTTCCGATTTCAACCCAAACTCTTCCAAAACACGAACCAACCATCCCCGCAAGTCATAAATCAGTAAAAGAAAGTATGGGAAGTCTTATTTAGGGGAACATGGTTCTAGCAAGTAAAACAACCGGTCGGGTCATTACAACAACGACACCCGCAAGAACTCGGCTGGGCTCTGAAATATCCAGCCTCACAAGTCTGTTAGCCAATGACTGAATGTCCAAAGCTAATGGCCTTTCCTCTGCTGAAATAAATTCCAAGCTACCCATACTTTCCGCCTTTCTACTTAAGGCATCTGCAACTATATTCGCTTTGCCCGGATGGTAAAGGATAGTAATATCATAATCTTTCAGTAACTCAAGCTATCTGCGCTGCCTCAAATTTAGGTCCCTCTACTTGAATAAATGCTGCAAACTACAATGATCAGTGTAAACCTCACAAGACACCCTATAAAGATAATGCCTCCAAATCTTAAGAGCGTGAAGAATCGCAGCTAACTCCAAATCATGTACCGGGTAATTCTTCTCGCGGGGCTTCAGCTGACGTGAGGCATATGCAATAACTCGCCCCTCCTGCATTAATACACAATGCAGGCCAACACGTGAAGCATCGCAATACACTATATACATCCCTGAACCGGAAGGCAACACTAATACCGGTGCTAAAGTTAATGCTGTCTTGAGCTTCTAAAAGCAAACCTCACAATCATCGGACCATCGAAATGGAGCCCCTTTCTGGGTCAATTGGGTCAAAGGTGCCGCAATAGATGAAAAACACTCCATGAACCAACGATAATAATCTGCTAACCCCAGAAAACCCCTTATCTCGGCCGTCGATGTGGGACGATGCCAATTCTAAACTGCCTCAATCTTTTTAGGATCAACTTTAATACCCTCGCCTGACATAATATGTCCTGAGAATTCTATAGAATTTAGCCAAAACTCACACTTGGAGAACTTAGCATATATCTTTTGTTCCCGCAACGTCTGAAGCACCACTCTCAAATGCTGCTCATGGTCCTCCATACTACGTGAGTAGATCAAAATGTCATCAACAAAGACAATGACAAATGAATCAATACATGGCTTGAACACCCGGTTCATCATATCCATAAATGCCGCTGGGGTGTTAGTCAAACCGAAGGACATCACTAGAAACTCATAATGGCCATATCTAGTTTAGAAAGCAGTCTTCGGAACATCAGAATCCCGAATCTTCAACTGATTGTACCCCGACCTCAAGTCAATTTTTGAGGACACTCTGGCACCCTGCAATTGGTCAAATAAATCATCAATACGCGGCAACGTGTACTTGTTCTTAATGGTAACTTTATTCAATTGGCGGTAATCAATACACATCCGCACAGTCCCATCTTTCTTCTTCATAAATAGTACTGGTGAGCCCCAAGGCGACATATTCGGCCTGACGAACCCCTTTGCCAACAACTCCACAAGCTGTTCCTTCAGCTCCTTCAACTCTTTCGGAGCCATATGATACGGTGGAATAGATATAGGCTGGGTACCTAGAGCCAAATCAATACAGAAATAAATATCATAATCCGGTGGCATGCTTGGAAGATCAGAAGGAAACACATCGGAGAACTCTCTGACTACAACCACTGAATCAATTATCGGAGTCTCTGCAGTAGTGTCCTTAACACAAGACAAATAAGCCAGACAACCCTTCTCAACTATGTGTCGAGCCTTCAAAAAGTAAATAACCCGACTAGATGCACCGGCAGATGAACCCTTCCACTACAATCTAGGCAATTCCGGCGACACCAAAGTAACAGTCTTAGCATGATATGGGGATAGCCAATCCATGCCCAGGATGATCTCAAAGTCGATCATATCAAACAGTTGAAGATCCACTCTAGTCTCATGACCATAAAAAGTAACAATGCATGACCGGTAGATCTGGTCCACAGTAATAGAATCGCCCACAGGAGTGGACACATAAGAAAGAGTACCTAAGGATTCACGAGAAACACCCAGGAAATGAGCAAACAAAGATGAAACATAGGAATAAGTAGACCCTGGGTCAAATAAAACTGAGGCCTCTCTACTGCAGACAAAAATAGTACCTGTGATCACGGCACCTGAGGCCACTACATCTGCTCTGGCCGGGAAATCATAGAACCTGGCCGGAGCACCACCTAGATGTCCCCTACCTGGCTGGCCTCCACCTCTAGGATGTCCTCTACCCACCTGCCCTCCGCCTCGGGGCGGCCAGACGACTGACAGAGCAATTAGTGCGGTAATCATAGGCTGCTGACCCTGCTGCACTGGTATACCCCGAAACTTGGGGCAGAACCTTCGCACATGACTGATATCCCCCCACTCAAAACAGCCTCTTGGTTTGATGGACTGCTGACCTGAAGTTTGGCCCTGATGACCTGAATACCCTCTGAAGGAGCCCTGAATAGCTGGTAGGCGGTAAGAACTCTCTGGCATAACACTGAAATAAGGTCACACTGGAGCACCCCGAGGAGGTGGCGGTGCTGGATAAGGGGGCCTGCTGGACTGACCCCTCATGAACTGACTTCTGCCCCCACCCGAGGCACCACTAAACTCTCCCGAATATAGAAATCGCTTGTTCCTCGCTGCCTGCTCACGGCTCCGCTGACGGACACCCTCAATCCTCCGAGCTATCTCTACAACTAGCCCATAAGAAGTCCCCATCTCCACCTCTTGTACCATAGTGGACTGAATACCAGAGTACAATCCGGCGACAAACCTTCGTTCTCTCTCTGCATCGGTTGGTACTATCATATGTGCATGGCGAGACAACTCAGAGATCCTCGCCTCATAGTCAGTCACTGACATCAGACCCTGCTGGAGCTGCTCGAACTGGATCCGCAACTCTTCCCTTTGAGAGGGTGGTATATATTTGTCCAAGAAGAGGCGTGTGAATTGATCCCAAGTCATGGGAGGTGAACCTGCTGGTCTACCGAGAAGATGTGACTGCCACCACCTACGAGCCCTGCCCTCCAGCTGAAAAGTGGTGAAGTCTACCCCATGGGACTCTAGTATCCTTATGTTGTGCAGTCTGTCTCTGCACCAGTCAATAAAATCCTGGGGGTCCTCATGTCGCACACTTCCGAAAGTAGGAGGATGAAGCCTAGTCCATCTGTCTAGTAGCCTGTGCGGATCACCTGCCATAGCTGGTATGGGCTCCAGTGTAGCTCCTGCAACTGGCTGAGCTCTGCCCACGGGTAGTGCACCCCGGGTCTGGTATATAGCAGCTGCCTGCCCATGAGCATGTGCGGTAGGGGTCTGTGCTCCCCCTCCTGCCTGAGATGTGGCTGGGTCTGCCAGAAATAAACCGGCTTGAGTCATAATATCCATGAACCGCAGCATACGACCCATGACCTCCTGGAATCCTCGTGCAGATGTGAAATCCACCGGAGCTGGCTCTGCTGTGGGCACCTCGCCTTACTCCTCGATGATAGGATCCTCTACTGCATCCACTGGTGGCAGAACTAGAACAACTCTGGGACGTCCTCGTCCCCTGCCACGGGTTGGAGCCATCCCTCGGCCTCTAACAACATGGGGAGCAGCTATTCCCTAGTCTGGATCCTCCGTAGAGCGCGTTCTCACCATCTGTGAAGTAAGGGGAAGATACTTAGTATTACATCAACTGCACGATAGAAGATGAAGAAAGGTAGTTTCCTAACACCCTATAGCCTCTCAAAGATAAGTACCGACGTTTTCGTACCGATCCGCAATACTCTATTAGGCCCGGCTCATAACTTGTTAGACCTACGTGAACCTAGTGCTCTGATACCATGTTGTCACGACCCAATTTCACCTATAGGTCGTGATGGCGCCCAACATCACCGTTAGGCAAGCCAACTAGTGGATTAAACATCTATTTCCTCTTTTAATAAATTTCTGAGTAATAAAGCTTTCCTTAATTGCAAGATTTAAGAAAAACAGAGAGTCCAAATAAAACCAACATAATAATTTTCCAACAACATTCTACTAAAGTGCGTGCCAAGATCTGGTGTCACAAGTGTATGAGCATCTAATAGATTATACAAAATCCAAAATACTGTCTGAATATAAAATAGACAGAATACAGACACAAAGAGAGACACTAGGTGTTACGGAACAGCTCAAGAAAAGCAGCTCACCACTAGGCTTCAGGATAATAGGGATGTGCACCGGAGGGACCGCCTGAGGCACCTATCTCAGATCCTGCACAAAAAGTGCAGCAAGTGTAGCATGTGTACATAAACAACGTGTACCCAGTAAGTATCAAGCCTAATCTCGAAGAAGTAGTGATGAGAGGTCGACTTCAACACTCACTAGGAATAAATAATGTAAAGACAAAGATATTTAAATAAATATGGTTTATGTGAATAGCAATAATTTCCTTAACAAGCAGATATAAATAATTCTTTCATAATTTGACAAATTTCCAATAATCATTTATCTTCACAAGACGAAATAAAATAAATATCAAAGCACCGAATAATTTTTATTATTAAGCACGATTTCTGCCGAGGTTGTACGGTCCGATCCAGAATAATGTGTACACTACCGAGGGTCGAGCGGTATGAACCATAGATGCATCTATCTACTGCCAAGGTGTTCGGTCCGCTCCACAAGAAGAGGAGAATGTTTTATAAGCATTTGACTTGGATATTATAGAGGTTTTTATACAACAATAATACTAATTGCATAAGCGAACTTCCACAATTATCCCAACAATTACTAATATGATTTAGACATTTTTAAATTATCAAGTATGATGCAAGAATTCCAAATAACTCATGAATTGGGTCCTAAACACTACCCGGACAATAGCATAATAGTAGCTACGCACGGACTCTCGTCACCTCGTACGTACATAGCCCCCACAATTAGAGACAATTATTTATTTGAAACACCTATGGGTAAATTCCCTCTTAAAATGTTAGACAAGAGACTTACCTCGTCTCAAAGTTCACTTCCCGATCACAACTTCGTGTTAAAGCCTCAATTAGGTGCCGAAAATTCCGAAACTAGCCAAATGTTATATAATTTAATCAATAAATACTCAAAATTTTAAAATTTATCTATTAGAGAAATTACCCAACCCAAATTGGTAAAATTCCTAAATTTCACCCTGGGACCACGTGCCCGAATTCCGAAAAATTTCGGAGGAAATCGTCAGCCGTAACCTCAAGAATTCAAATATACAATTTTCATCCCATTCCATAACCATTTTCGTGGTTAAAATCTCATTTTTATCAAAACCTAGGTTTTTCATCTAAACCCTTGATTTCCACAATTTACATGTTATAATCTACCCATAATCTATGTAATTAACTCACAATAGGTAGAAACTTACCTCCAAGTTTCTAGGTGAACACCCCTCTCAAGAAGCTCCAAAATCGTCCATGAATAGAGAAAATAGGCTCAAAAATGACTGATCTCCGTTTTAAGGCATTTTGTTTGGCACAGTAAAATCCTTCTTCGCGAACGTGGTAAGTGCCTCGCATTCTTCTACGCGATCGCGAGAAGGCCATCGTGAATACGTAGGCCTGGGATCCCCAAGCTTATGCGAACATGACCCCCTTCCCACGAACACAAAGGTTAACTGCCCAGCTCCCTAAATCATTCATCGCGAATGTGAGAGTCCTTCCGCGTTCGCGAAGAAGAAAACCAGAACTGGAAAATCTGGTTTTTCCAACATTGCTCCGGGCGGTCCGAAACTCACCCGCGCCACTCGGGACCCCGTTCAAATATACCAACAAGTCTGTAAATATTATACGGACCTGATCGAACTCTCGAAACACGTAAATCAACAACGAAACCAAGAATTGCACCCCAAAACCGAATTGAATCAAAATGTGAACTTCAAGTTTCCAAATTTCTCCAAATGCGCCGAATCATACTTAGACTACTCGGAATGACACTAAATTTTATGTGCAAGTATTATATCACCATACAAAAATATTCCTAGGCTCGGAATCTCAAACGGACTTCGATTACTCCAAAACATACTCCAAACTAATATTAAATAACTTTAAAACCTTCAAATAGTTAACTTTCACTATTAAGCGCTGAAACGCTCCCGAGTTGTCCAAAACCCGACCCGAGCATACTCCCAAGTACAAAATTATCATACGAACCTATTGGAACTGTCAAATCCCGATTCCGAGGTCGTTTACTCAAAATGTTGACCAAAGTCAAACTTGGCCTTTTAAATCCAAACTAAGGAACCAAGCAACCCGAACCCTTCCAAATCCCGAACTAACCATCCCCGCAAGTCATAAAATAGTAAAAGCACATTTGGGGAGTCTTATTTAGGGGAATGGGATTCTATAAGGAAAAATGACCGGTTGGGTCGTTACATTTTACTAACTGGGATACTCACAGTTTCACACGAACCTTTAATGGGAAAGAAATTACTTTCGAATTTATAACTCAGCCAGTTCAAAGATTTTAAAATGAGATCATTTCTAATAATATTATTGCAAAAATCAAACAAATTTATTTCTTAAAAAATGAAATTTGTAGTTTACTATTGCAAAAGATTAGAAAAACCCAAAGCTTAGAGAAAAAATTGATCTTTTGAAAAATCAGTTTTCATTAAAAATATGTGGTGACCATCCAAACCAATTTTGGAATAGGAATGTAATGACCCGGCCGTTTTGAGTGTACAACCCTTTTTCTCCATTTACTGCTTATCATGTGTTCAATTATAATTTTGTGACTCGTCGGAGAGATTTCAGAGTGAATTGGAACACTTAGTTCCAAGATTTAAAGCTTAAGTTGAAATAGTTGACCGGATGTTGACTATGTATAAACGACCTCAGAATAGAGTTTTGATGATTCCAATAGCTCTTTATGGTGATTTTGGACTTAGGAGCGTGTCCGGAAAATTATTTGGAAGTCCGTAGTTAAATTAGGCTTGGTTGGCCAAAAATAGAAATGTAAGTTTGGAAGTTTGACCGGGGAGTTAACATTTTGATATGGGGGTCATAATCCTATTCTGGAAGTTGGAATACGTCCGTTATGTCATTTATGACTTGTGTGCAAAATTTGTGGTCAATCAGACTTGATTTGATAGGTTCCGGTATTCAATGTAGAAGTTAAAATTTTTTTGTTTCATTAAGCTTGAATTGGGGTATGATTCATGGTTTTAGCATTGTTTGATGTGATTTAGAGGTTCGACTAAGTTTGTATGATGTTTTAGGACTTGTTGGTATATTTGGTTGAGGTCCCGGGGGCCTCGGGTGAGTTTTGAATGGTTAATGGATCAAATTTGGACTTAGAACAATTGAAACTTGCTGCTGCCTACTGATGCAATCGCACCTACGAAAATGGGCTCACAGGTACGAGCTCGCAGAAGCGAGGAGTGAAGCGCAGAAGCAAAATGAGGAGGTAAGCTGTTCATTGCAGAAGCGGGCACAATTGCGTACCTGCGCAATCGCAGGTGCAGTCACTGGAAAACGCAGGAGCGATGCACTTCGCAAGAAAAGAGCATGTTGCACAAAAGCACGACCGCAGATACGGTCCTAGGCATCATAGAAGTGATCATTGATGGCCAAGATGTCTCGCAGAAGCGAGATTTATACCACAGAAGCGGTGGTCAAAAATGCGACAATGCGACCGCAAATGCAGAAACGCTGGGCAGAATGCCTTATATTCGAGGGTTCAACATTTTTTTTATCCATTTTCGGATTTTAGAGCTCGGTTTGGGCGATTTTGGAGAGGAATTTTTTCACATAACTTGGGGTAAGTGTTCTTGACTCCCTTATGATTATATTTCATGAATTAATCTTCGTTTTTGGCATTAGATTATTGATTTTCAAGAGAAATTGAAGGATTTTTCTACAATATCATTAAAATGAATTTTCGAGATTTGAACATCGATACAGAGTCCGATTTGAGTGAAATTAGTATGGTTGAACTTGTACTTTAATGGGTTGTCGGACTTTATGAGTTTTGTCGGATTTTGAGACGTGGGTCCTGCTGTCAATTTTTTGAGAGGAGTTGGGAATTTTCATAAATTGTTAATTTGTAAGCATTGAAGTAAATTGTGATTTATTTGCATGCTGTTTGAATAGATACGGGTCGTTTGGCCTGAATTGAGGAGATAGAAAGCGTTCGGAAGTTGATACACGCAGAATGGAATTCCTGGAGCATTGTTTAGCTTGCTCGGCATTGGATTCGGCTTGTTCGAGGTAAGTAACTCTTCTAATCTTGGAACTGAGGGTATGAACCCTGATTATACGTGTTATGTGTTTATTGTTGAGGTGACGCATGATCTCGGCCAAACCCACACCACAATTAAATAGTGAGGCGGTCGATGCAATAATAAACCCGACGAAGGTCGGGATCGAATCACAGGGAGTTAGAATATGGGATTAGGTGTATATCTAAGTTAATTGCAAGTTTTGGCTCCAATTACACTTCCACCAACTTTATTGGTGTTATACTTCTACATTACTCTATTGTTTTCAAGTATAAAACTAAGGGCAATATTTTTGGTTTGAGTTCTTCAAATGATTAAAAGGGACTAGGGTCGTGACTTCTACCTAGGTGGTTATCTAATGAGTTGTAAATTCCATGGCAAATTTGATTAGTTAGGGCCATGATATAGCAATCCCATCCGGGTACTCACTCTATACCTTTCGGTAGTTTGAGTGATTTTGCCCAATTTGGATTTCTAAAGACCAATTGGGTATTTGCACAATACAAGTTATATTAGCTCAAGTCGAGTATTACTATCTCTAGGTTTAACCCTTTAATTGGGGATATCAATTTCTTGAATTCACCCCAATTTCTTGTTAACCAAGTTTTCCTAGACTTAGTCTCTCTTTCTCAAGTAGAGGCTAAGTCAAATAGGCATGAATCAATGTTTGCAACCATTGATTCTAGGGTTCAATCATGAACAAGGCTAAATATCACTAACCCAATAAAAAATAAGCCCTAAATTAAACACCCATCAAATACCCACACTAGGGTTGGGTCTCAACCCTAGCTAAAGATTTAGCTACTCATGCAAAGAATAGAAATCAAAGAAGAAATTAAGATAGAATGCATATTAATTGATTAGGGTAAGAAAATCTACTGTATAGATGTTAAACTAGTACAACAATCCTCAAAATAGCAATGAAAACGACTCAGGTACTCTTCTCCAATATCACTTCCCCTAAAAATGACAAAAAGTTCTATTTATACCAAGCTGAAAATATCTGACGAAAATGTCCCTGCGGAGGTTGTGCGGCCGCATAATTCTGGTGCGGTCCGCACATTGAGCTTCTGTGGCCGCACAATTATTGTGCGGTCCGCATTCTTGGAATTTTGGGCTTGGAACTTCGGGGCTTCTACTGCCCGCATAAAAATGAATGCGGCCCCGCTTCTGATTGTGCGACCGCATAAATATGATGTGATCTGTACTCCTTGATTTTGAACTTGAATCCAACTCTCTGATTCTTCACTCCTGCAGACCGCATAATAGTGAGTGCGGCCGCACTTGATATTCTGCGGCCGCACAATTTTGGTGCGGTCCGCACTCATTCAGCTTGCCCATATACCATTCTCTGAATCTCCTCTCTGTGGACCGCATAATAGTGAGTGCGGACGCATTTGATATTCGGCAGCCGCACAATTTTGGTGCGGTCCGCACTGCTGGCCTTTTTGCCCTGTTTTGGCTCATGTTCACTTTTGACTCCTTTATGAGTTAATTTTGACTTATTTGGCTCATATCCCAATATTCCTACAAGTAAGCATAATTTGTTAGTTTCCAGGAATGCCTTAAAGCATTTTTGAGCTAATTTGCAAGTAAAAGAGAGCAAATAATCGGTTAAAATCCCTACTTATCAACTCCCCCAAACTTAAGCTTTTGCTTGTCCTCAAGAAAATAAGGCATTTCCCACCTCCACTAGAAAAAGAGATATTTCAGTTGGCTTAAGGTGCATCAATCACAAATCAATTGGGACCAACAATTACCCACAACACATATGAATTATCAACAATGCAATAGTTTGACGTTTTGAGTACAATAGTTTTAATGTGACACTAGAGCATCAAGAGTTAACTCTTTTCATCAAGGAAGCTCGCTCTTTCACGTAGGTCATTGTGGACTCAAACTCCTCCTCCTCTACTCTCCATTTGCACAACTCACTTTAGAATGCAACACTCGATACAAGGATTGTGAAAAATTCGCTCATCTCTCTTAAAAGAATGCCACAAGTCCGGCCCTAAGTACCATAAGCTTGCCCCTCATGTAAATCATCACTAATGTAAGCTCAATCAACTTGAAATCATGTAGGGCTTTTGCGGGATGTAATGAAGGCTTTTGGACCAAGGTAGGACTTGTTGGAATAGAATGGTTTCATCTTTCCTTAAGCACTCCATTTTCTCTTTTCGGCTCATACTTTCTCGACTCTTTGAGTCATTTTCTTCTTCCTCGGGGGAACTGGAGAGACGTAACGTCACTCTTTCTTGATCATGACATTCATTTTTGTCCTTTTGTATTTACTTTAGCCTTTTATCCCTACTTTCTTTTGAATTCCCTTCAACTCTTCATTTTATTCACTTTCTTTTTGGCATTTTTCTTTTTTTTTTCTTTGCCTTCCCTTTTCTTCATTTCTTTCTCTTCTTTGTACCTTTTATCACTTCAAACTCCTCATCTCTCCCCCAAACTTATGTTTTAGCCCATCGTTTCTCAAGAATGCTAAGGAAAGATCGGGTGCCAAGAGAGGGTCACTACAAAACGGATAAAGACTTGTAACGTGGTTATTGAAAGAAAAAGGCTTCAGATCAAATGTGTTGACTAGGGTTATCACATTGATAGGCTATGGAAGATTTCAATTTCAAATTGGATCAAGGAGAGCCTACAATGATTTCTCAAACCAAGCTACACTTAGAATTTTGCCTAGAAAAACACTCGGGGAAAGTTCTAGACTATTGGCAGGGGAACTTGGACTTGCAATTCAATACCTCACCTCTCACACTGCTGGATTGCTAAAGAGAATGGAGTCAAGGGACCACAACAACCTTAGCTAAGATTGAGAATCACAAATGGCTCGACTGAACCAATCGATGATTGTTTGACTCAACCCAAGAGTCTAAAGGTCATAACTAGAGCTATTTATGCCAACAACTTTGTTTTTAACCATAAGGTCAAAGGTAAATGTGTTGGTACTAAGTGAAGCATGCTCGAGATATTTTTATTCATTACTACTATATTTTGTCAAAACATAAAAGAAAACAGACTCAATCCATTAAGAAGGTTGTCACGCTATCCATCGTTGGGAAGAGCCACCCAATTCACATAAAATCCACCTTTGGAAAGAACCGTGGCATTAAGAAAACCAAAGACTTATTGTTCACTCAAAACGTAAAAAGAAGCTAACAAATTAAAAAGAAGCTACTAAAGTAAATAAGAAGTTATACTACTAAGGAAAAGCAAATTAAAGAAGATCTGAAGTAAACTACGGGAAGAGAGATAAATTAATATACAAACTGAAGTCAAATGAATATATACATAAGGGAAATGGATATCTACATCAAATGGGGAGAATATATACATACCAAAGGGAAAATAAGAATGAAAGAAAAATAGTATCAGAGTTATTACATGCCAAATGTCAAATGTCAGTTAATCAAAATAGACCACCCCCCAAATGAAAAATAAGCATCATCCCCAATGCTTCACAAAAATAGGAACAGGGAAGGGGTAGAGAGTCAAGAGAACTCCCTATGTGGTCTCAGTCTGCATGGGATCATCAGCACCCTCTATCTCCTCTAACTGTATGTCATCATCTCCTGGCTGAGGGATAACTAGGTTGCTGAGCATCTATATCATCTCCTCAGCAGTGTGTGCAGTCGCAACCGGCTATTCAGACTGGCCGGCTGCTACCTCTGGTGCTGGGACTGTCTGCTCCATAAGCAAGTTCAATGGAAGATCTCCGGCAAATGCAATCTTTGCAACCTCTTTGCTCAGCGTCTCTACCGACTTCTTTGATGTCTGGAATCTACGCATCTTCTTGACCTGTTTGCCCAAATCTTTAATGACCTTCCCATGCGTTGCCAGAGTATCAATAATGTTCTTCTGGTTCTCCAGAATCTTCTTCGATGTTTCCTCCACTGACGGAAGTACCTGTGGCTCTGCTGGGGCTGCTGGGGCTGAGGACTGTGCTACAACATCACAGGATATATCAGTCAGCTTTGTAGTAGCTGCCTGCATCCAGTTGTTGAGACTCGCCAATGTCTAGGAAACTCGCAGCATAGTCTGAGGATATGTAGATGAAGCCGACACTGATAATGGCACTGATAGTCTAGCAGAAGCAGGTGGTCCAGAAGATGAAGGTGGCATGGCTGCTGTCCTGGTAGAAGTACCGGTTGTGGTGGATGGCTCGACAGCTGAATCAGTAACCACAACTGTTGGCTCCTCAAACTGGCTAGTGGAGGTAGTAGCTTAACCCTTGAATTTCGGGGTGTCAGCTCCCTGAAGTTGGTACCAAGAGAAAGGCTTCTTGGCCTTCACCTCGATATCATAATGCCTTGGCTCCACCCCTTGGTCCTTGAAGTACTATATGAGGAAGTTAGGGTATGGGTAGGACCTTTCATCTTTTTGGACAGCCAAAGTGATGTTTGTGGACATGATAGCACCCACATTAATTGGCTACCCAGCCATAATTGAGGCTACCAAGACTGCACGGGGAAGGAGAAGATTATTCTCGTTGAGGCATGGTCATACAAATGCTTTCCACCCTTTTGCTTCAAAGTTTAGGGTGACTCGGACTATTGGAACTCCTGTTGTGCTCCACGGAGGTGTTGACCCTCGAATTGCCATAATATCATCTAGCCATGGACGAGTTGCATCACCCATAGCCAGCTTCTCCAGGTATTGGACTGCCATCACTTCCTCAAACCCCACATATGTGTTCAAGGTGCAGGCATCAAACTTGATTTTCAAATTTCGAACTTTTGTCACCTTGGTACCCTTTTTGATATGAGCTACATTAGTATAGAATTCCTTGACCAAATACTCATTAGCATCCATAGCTTTGTGGGTGAACCTTCTCCAACATTTTTGCGCCCGGAATTATTGGAGGACATTGGGGGTTGTACTTGTCTAGATCTTTCATCAAGAACTGCAACTCAAGAGTGAGTGACCACTGCGGCCACCATTGCCTAAATTTAGTAAAGCCAGCAGCACTGACGAATCTGTCCTCCCATATCTCTGGTCTCTTTGATCTCTCCAAACCTCCTACTATAGTATCCCTCCCCCCTCTTCCATCGTCTGGGACATCATCATCATCGTCCACATTGATTGGATCAGCTGGAGCATGTGAGGAAGAGGGCTCTAAGGCTTGACTACCCTCTTCCGAACCTAGAGGTAGGTTGGGTATACCTCGACCTCGGCCTCGGTAGGGTTCTGCCCTCCCTTGCGATGCATCTCCTCTACAATACATAAGGATAAGAGTCAGTTAGATTTGTAAACCACAGGTGCATGCATAACAATTGCAGTAAAGCAGTCTTAGAAGGGGCAGTGCGGACCGCACAAAAGTGAGTGCGGCCGAATAACAAAACGTGCGGATCGCACAATTTTGAGTGCGGACGCACATGCCCAAGTTCAGACTACTAGGGTCTCTGATGTTTCATCAGTGCAGACCGCACAAAAATGTGTATGGTCGCACAAGTCAACTACGGACCGCACAATTTTGATTGCGGCCGCAAAAATCATGCACACTGATACCCTAGTTCAGAGAACTGCGGACCGCACAAAAATGTGTGCGGCTGCAGAAGCTCATGGTGCGGACCACACAAAAATGAGTGCGGCCGCACAATTTGAATTCATGCGGCACTGACTTAGGGTTCATGGAATTTTATTCACCAATTACTCAAGTTTTTAGCAATTAAACATCATCAGTCACTTACACATACCCCAATTAACGTTTAAAAAGGCTATCCACATGATTCTAAGCAGAAACAACTAACCATTGACATATTTAGGCATGAAAATAACCCTAGGCAAAAGAATAAAATTAAGGAAAAATCTAAAGAATAAATTAGCATACCAGTAATGAAGATGCAGGTGAGATTCAACACTGATGAAATAAGGAGAGATTGAAAACAATGAGGATATGCACTGTGCTAGCTTAGCTTCAGGTTTCAAAAGAGCGTAAAGTGTACAAAGCTGAGGGAGGCCCTATTTATACTTTTACCCGTCGGGCCCACAATTTTACCTGGAGTGTGGCCGCACAATTTTGAGTGATTTCCGCACTCATTACCTACCCTTGTGAAGAATTGATGCGGACCGCACAAAAATGAGTACGGCCGCAAAATTAGTGCGGACCGCACAAAAATGGGTGTGGCCGCATTTTGTTAAGGATTTTTGTCAGGCCAAACTTCAGAAACCATGTATTTTTCATCTCCCAGCTGTGCGACCGCACACAAAATTGTGCGGCCGCAGAGTGGCAGTGCGGTCCGCATAATTTAATGCGGTCTGCACTTTTGTGACACTTAGCCAAACTTTTCATGCTCAATTCCTGCAATGCACACCCATTCCTACATACACTTCAAAACTAGTTAGTACAAAACAAAGCCTATCTAATGTAAAGAAGAAAAACAAGAAAAAGAAAAAGACACATGGATTGCCTCCCAAGAAGCGCATGATTTAATGTCGCGACACAACACATGTTACCATCAATCACTTGAAATGGAGCAACGCCATAATGTGGCCATCATCAACCTTGCCAATATAATGTTTAACCCGGTGCCCGTTGACTCTAAACACCACATCATTCTTATTTTTCAAATCTAGAGCACCAAAGGGTGTCATATGTACAACTTCAAATGGGCCACTCCACTTTGATTTCAGCTTTCCCGGAAACATCCGCAACTGAGAGTTGAACAAAAGCACAAGATCACCTGCTTTGAATTCTTTGTTTCGGATATACTTGTCATGGAGTTACTTCATCTTGTCCTTATATAAGGACGAACTGGAGTATGCATAGAACCGATACTCATCAAGTTCATTCAATTGCTCCACCCTAAGATTTGCAGCTACATCCCACTCAAGGTTAAGCTTTTTCAACGCCCACATAGCCTTATGCTCAAGTTCCACCGGAAGGTGACAAGCTTTCCCGAACACTAACCGATACAGATACATATCAATTGGTGTTTTGTAAGCTGTTCTATAAGCCCAAAGAGCATCCTTATGTTTCTTCGACCAATCTGTCCGGTTGGCATTCACAGTCTTTGACAGAATACTCTTGATCTCCTGGTTGGAGACTTCAACCTATCCACTTGCTTGAGGATGATAAGGGGTAGACACTTTGTGAGTGACGCCATACTTGGAGAGTAAAGTATCAAAAGCTTTGTTGCAAAAGTGTGATCCCCCATCACTAATGATGGCCCTTGGAGTACCAAACCTTTTGAATATGTTGTTCTTCAAGAAAGATACCACACTCCGAGCTTCATTGTTGGGAAAAGCCACAGCTTCAACCCATTTGGACATGTAATCCACAACTACCAATATATAGGTGTTCCCACCTGAGCTCACAAACGGACCCATAAAATCAATGCCCAAACATCAAAAATATCAATCTCTAGGATTGTGGTGAGAGGCATCTCATTTTTCTTGGAGATCCCACTGGCCTTTTGGCATTCATCACAATGCTTAACGAGATCGCTAGCATCCTTGTAAAGGGTAGGCCAATAGAATCCACAACTTAGCACCTTTGTAGCAGTTCTCGCTCCATCATGGTGACCACCATACGGTGAAGAGTGGAATGTTTCAAGAATACCCAATTGTTCTTCTTCTGGTACATGATCGAGGCCAAACCTACACCACTATAGAGTAGCGATGATGGTTGGTGCAGTTTTACCCAATGAGGTCGGGATCGATTTCCACAGAGAGTTAAGTTGTCTTGGAGTTGGGTATCTAACTAATCTAGATGTGCGTGTTGTTCCTAATTGCACTTCCAAACATTGTTGCGATTGATTCTATTCTAATTTTATACTATTGTATGCTAAGTGTAAGCTAAGTACAATATTTTTGGTGAAAGTTTTCAAGTGTTAAAAGGCACTAGGGAAGTGACTTCCACCTAGGTGAGTATCTAATGGGTATCAAGAATCTACGACAAATGTTTTATGATTGGGGTCGTGATATAACCATCACATATAAATGCTCACTCTATACCTCTCGGTAGTTTGAGTGACTTTGCCCGATTTCGCTTTCTCAAGCCCAAATGGGTGTTCATACAATACAAGTGAAATTTTCTCAAGTCGGGTATTACTATCTCTAGGTTTAACCCTTTAATTGGGGCTATCAATCTATTGAGTTCACCCCAAATTCTTGTTAGCCTAATTTTCCTAGACTTAGTCCCTCTTTCTCAAGAAGAGCCTAAGTCATAAAGGCATGAATCAGTGTTTGCAACCACTAATTCTATAATTTTAGCATAAATTAGGCTAAATATCACTAACCCATAAGCAATTAAGCCCTAAAGTTCAAGACCCATTAAATACCCACATTAGGGTTGGGTCACAACCCTAGCTATGGGGTCTATCTACTCATAATAATAGCAAAAATCAAAGATAAAGATGAAATATAAGACACAATATTAAAGTACAAGATGAAAATCTAAAGTTTGAAGGTAAATCTACTCTAAAATTACCCAAAAAGGGAAAAACCAGTCGTTCACGTTCTCTGCTAAACAAAACTTAACCTAAAATTGATAAAAGGATATATTTATACTAGGCTAAAATTTCCTGACAAAAATGCCCCTGCGGAGGATTCGCGGACACGTAATTCTGACCGCGTCCGCGCTTGAGTTTTTGCGACCACGTAATAATTAGCGCGGTCCGTGTTTCTTCAATACTGGTGTTGGATTGGGCTTAGTTTTGTGGACCGCGTAATTTCAACCGCATCCGCGTGTGCTTCCATCATGGCTGCGTAATTTGGACGCGGACTGCGTTCTTCAGTTAAGCCTGACTTGCAGGGTCTCTGAACCTCAAGATGCACTCTCAGCAGAATTCCCTTCGCGGATGCGCCAAAGATTTCGCGGCCGCGCCTTTCCAATGTGGTCATCGGTGATTTTAGTACTCAAAGCAGATTAACTGAATCTACTTTCGCGGACCGTGTAATAGTGGCCGCCTCAGCAGTGGTCCTTACGTGCCGCGCTTTTCTGCCGCTCTCAGCGCTCCAGTCTCAGCCTTGGATTCATGTAGATTTGACTCCTTCATGAGTTGATTATGGCTTTTTTGCCTCATTTTGACCAAACTCTGCAAGCAAGCACATTAAGTTAGTTTTTGGGAATACCTTTACGCATTTTTGACCCAAAACCTAAGCAAAAGAGAGCAAATAATAGGCTAAAACCCCTAGTTATCAGTACACATCTTCGGAGAACACCATCAGTACAAATTTTGAAGAGATATGGCTCATCCCAATAGTAGTCCAGGCAGTCCCATTTGAGCTTCTTCCTTTGTTTTGAAGAGAACTCATTCGGAACAATGCGACTCACAAGATAGTTGGCCACATCGACAAACCATGGCATCCCAGTCATAGAAATGGAAAGGAGTTGTTCGTCAGGAAATGAATCATTGATCTCAAGGCCATCATGTTGCCTCCCCTCCTCCTCCAATCGGGACAAGTGGTCCGCCACTTGATTCTCATTACCCTTGCAGTCTTGAATCTCTAGATCAAACTCTTGCAATAGAAGCACCCACCGCATCAAGATTGCCTTAGAGTCTTTCTTGCTCATCATATAACGAAGTGTCGCATGGTCGGTGTGAATAATCACCTTACCCATTAGGTACGTTCGGAACTTCTCCATAGCAAAGACAATGGCTAGAAGTTCTTTCTCGGTCACCGTATAGTTGACTTGGGCCTCGTTCATGGTTTTGCTAGTATAGTAGACCAGATGAAAGATCTTGTTAATTCGTTGCCCCAATACCGCTCCAACTACCACATCGCTTGCATCACACATGAGCTCAAATGGTAAGCTCCAATTTGGCACGGTGATAATAGGAGTGGTAGTCAACTTATACTTGAGTAGTTCAAATGCCTTCATATAATCTTCATTGAAAAGGAACTTGGTATCTTTCTCCAAGAGTTTGCACAAGGGGTTTACCACTTTAGAAAAGTCCTTGATGAATCGGCGGTAAAACCCCACATCACCTAGAAAGCTCCTCAATCCCTTTACGGAAGTAGGGGAGGGAGTTTGGATATCACTTCAATTTTTGCTTTATCAACCTCAATACCATTCTTGGAAATCTTGTGACCAGGGACAATGCCCTCCTCGACCATAAAGTGACAATTCTCCCAAATCAACACCAAGTTAGTTTCATCACAACGTGCAAATACCTTATCCAAGTTATCCAAGCACTCTTCAAAAGAATTCCCCACGATAGAAAAATCATCCATGAAAACCTCGAGAAAGTCTTCCACCATATCGGTGAAGATGGCCATCATGCACCGTTGAAAAGTTGCTGGTGCATTGCATAACCCGAATGGCATCTGCGAGAATGCGAAAGTGCCATAGGGACAAGTGAAAGTGGTCTTCTCTTGGTCTTCAGGAGCAATAAGAATCTGGTTATACCCGGAATATCCATCAAGGAAGCAATAATAAGCACGTCCCTATCCAACATTTGATCAAGAAATGGAAATGGAAAATGGTCTTTTAGAGTAACTTTGTTGAGCTTCCTATAATCTATGCACACTCTCCACCCAGTGACAGTTCTTGTGGGGATCAATTCATTTTTATCATTTGTTATCACAGTCATGCCCCATTTCTTTGGGACACATTGAACCGGTGAGGTCCACAAACTATCGGAAATAGGGTAAACAACCCCGGCATCCAACCACTTGATGATCTTTTTCTTTAATACCTCTTGCATGGACTCATTCAATCGTCTTTGATGTTCCATGGAGGGTTTGGCATCCTCCAAATGATTTTGTGCATGAAAAAGGCGGGGCTTATACCCCGAATATCCGCCAATGTCCAACCTATTGCTTTCTTCCTCCTTTGGAGCACCGCAAGAGTGGAATCTACCTGCATGTTAGTTAAGCACAAGGAAAGAATAACAGGTAAAGTGGAACAAGGAACTAGAAATTCATACTTGAGGTGTGAAGCCAAAGGCTTTAACTCCAAGGTGGGAGGCTCCTCGATTGAGGGCTTTGTTGGTAGAATCTTCCAGTTTTCGAGATCCAAGGAAAGTTTTCGGGGATCATAAGTATATGATCCCATTCCTTGCAAAGCATTGACACATTCTACAAAGCCTTACTTCTCATCCTCATCACGATTTAATAAGACAGCTTCCAAGGTATCTTCAACATTTATCATAGCACTTGTGTCATCATTAATTACTTCGGTCACAAGATCCACGAACGAACACACTTCGTTGCTATTTGGCTGCCTCATTGATTTACAAACATGGAACACCACGTTTTCATCGCCCACCCGGAAGGTGAGCTTGCCAGCTTCCTCATCAACTATGGTCTTCCCTGTAGCAAGGAAAGGTCTCCCCAAAATGATTGGCACCTCGTAGTCAACCTCACAGTCAAGTATCACAAAATCTGCGGGAAGGATAAACTTGTCGACCCGAACTAACACATCATTAATTATACCCAATGGCCTTTTCATTGTCTGATTCGCCATTTGCAACCTCATGGATGTGGGTCTTGGTTGCCCAATCCCCAACGTTTTGAACACAAAATAGGGCATCAAGTTAATGCTTGCCCCCAAGTCATATAAAGCTTTGGCAAAATCGACACTCCCAATAGTGCATGGGATTGTGAAAGCACCGGGGTATTCCAACTTTGGAGCCATGGAGTGCACAATAGCACTCGCTTGATGTGTCATTTTGATCATTTCACAGTTCATGGATCTCTTCTTTGTTACCAAATCCTTCATGAACTTGGCATATCCTGACATTTCTTCTAAGGCTTCAACCTATGGCACATTTATGGACAAACTTTTCATCATATCAATGAATTTCTTGAATTGATTCTCATAGTTTTGCTTTTCAAGTCTTTGAGGGTATGGAGGAGGAGGCCTTGGCATTGGTGCCTTAGCCTTTGGCACTACCAGCTCTGGCATGTCAATCACGTGCTCCCTTGACGTGATCACTTCTTCTTGCGTCTCCTCCATATTTTCATCAATATCAATCCTCGCTTCTTCATTATCTTGAACATCATTGCTTGGATCATCATCATCTTGCACGAACACATCATCACCCACATGTCTTCTTTGGTTTGAGGTACTATCAACTCCACCTCTCCCACAACTTGTTGTCACGGCCATTGCATGCCCCGTATTCCCACCTTTCGGGTTCACCACCATATCACTAAGTAGTGCCCCCTTTGGACGAGTATTTAAAGCTTGAGAAATTTAGGCAAGTTGAACCTCCAAGTTGCGGATACAAGTGTTGTGGGAGGCTAATTAGGCATCGTAGTCGGCATTTTTCTCCATCATTTGCTTAAACATGTTTTCAATCCATCCCATTTCACTATTGGAAGAACTATGACCTTGCGACGGATATGGAGGTGGGTTGTTTGGTTGTTGATACATCGGGGGCCTCTGAAAGCCCGACCCCTGATTTTCTTGATTGCTATTGGTCCAACCCCCTTGATTATTATTGCCTTCCCAATTGCTTTGATTGTTGCCCCCCCCCAATTACCTTGATTATTTCCTCCCCAATTGCCTTAATTACCCTAATTGCTTTGATTATTGTTGTTGCCACCACTCCAATTTCCTTGGTGGCCTTGGTTGTTCCAGTTTCCTTGGTTTCCTTGTGATCTCCATTGTTGTTGATTTGGAGCATTGCTTCTTTGACCTTGATAATTGTTGACATATTGAACCTCTTCATCTTTCTCATCATATGAATCATCTTGATTATACCCACTATTACTTTTCTAAAATTGTTCCATATGGTTTTGTACTTGTTGACCTCGTTGCCGTCTCTTGTTTACCATCATGTTCACCCATTCCATAGCATTCACCTGTTTCGACCCTTGAACCTGTTAAAGCTGAGCCTTGGCCAATTGGTTCATGGTGGTTGTCAACTCCCCAATAGCTTGCCAATGATCATGTAGCTCCTTGTGTAGGTGAATAACATTTGGGTCACCCTGAGGAACATTGGCTCTACTTTTCCACGCCGAAGAGGTGTCCGCCATCTCATCCAAGATTTCACAAGCTTCAGAATAAGGCGTGTTCATGAAGTTACCCCCAGCGAGTTGATTTACCACACACTGATTCGTTGTGTTGATCCCCCTGTAGAAGGTTTGTTGGATCATGGCCTCGGTCATATCATTGTTCGGGCATTCTTTGACCATGGTACATTGGGCTCTTGTTTGAAATCTAGAATTTCATCCCTTAGTGTAGTCATGTGCCCCGAAGTGAAGAATTTGGCAATGAACTTCTCAGCCAACTCATCCCAAGTATGGATGGAATGATTGGGCAATCTCTCTAACCAGTCCAAAGCCTTTCCCCGTAGAGAAAAGGGAAACAACCTTAACCGCAGTGCATCCTCAGAGACATTTGTTTGCTTGCTCCCCCAACAAGTATCGACGAAACCCTTGAGATGCTTGTAGGCATTTTGGTGTGGAGCTCCAGTAAAGAAACCCTATTGCTCAAGCAGTGTAAGCATCACGTTGGTTATTTGGAAGTTGCCCGCCCTAATCCGGGGCAGGACTATTGCACTTGCATAGCCCTCGTTCGGCAATACCCAGTGCGCTGCTCTTGGTAGATGTGTGGGAGGGTTTGGGACATTATCATGAGGCGGTCGGCCTCGCCTGTTTACTTTAGGCTCAGGATGAACCTCATCTACTTGATCATCATCTACCTCCTCCCCCAATGGTAAATTTTCGAGGGGCTCGTTGTTAAGGGCCATTTTGTACCTTAAAGCAATTCACAAACAAAATTAGTGACTCGGAAGGAAAGAAAGACAAAACACACAAATACTTAGATATATAGCTAAATCCTTTTAACTCCCCAGCAACGGCGCCAAAAATTGATCTCGGCCAAACCCACACCACAATTAAGTAGTGAGACGGTCGATGCAATAATAAACCCAACGAAGGTCGGGATCGAATCCACAGTGAGTTAGAATATGATATTAGGTGTATATCTAAGTTAATTGCAAGTTTTGGCTCCAATTACACTTCCACAAACTTGATTGGTGTTATACTTCTACTTTACTCTATTGTTTGCAAGTATAAAACTAAGGACAATACTTTTGGTTTTGAGTTTTTCAAATGATTAAAAGGGGCTAGGGTCGTGACTTCTACCTAGGTGGTTATCTAATGGGTTGTAAATTTCAGGGAAAATTTTATTAGTTGGGGTCGTGATATAGCAATCACATCCAGGTACTCACTTTATACCTTTCGGTAGTTTGAGTGATTTTGCCCAATTTGGCTTTCTCAAGACCAATTGGGTATTTGCACAATACAAGTAATATTAACTCAAGTCGGGTATTACTATCTCTAGGTTTAACCCTTTAATTAGGGGATATCAATTTCTTTAGTTCACCCTAATTTCTTATTAACCAAGTTTTCCTAGACTTAGTCTCTCTTTCTCAAGTAGAGGCTAAGTCAAATAGGCATGAATCAATATTTGCAACCATTGATTCTAGGGTTCAATCATGAACAAGGCTAAATATAACTAACCCAATAAAAAATAAGCCCTAAATTAAACACCCACAGTAGGGTTGGGTCACAACCCTAGCTAAAGATTTAGCTACTCATGAAAAGAACAGAAATCAAAGAAGAAATTAAGATAGAATGCATATTAATTGATTATGGAAAGAAAATCTACTGTATAGATGTTAAACTAGTACAAAAATCCTCAAAATAGCAAATAAAACGGCTCGGGATGCTCTTCTCCAGCGTCACTTCCCCTAAAAATGACAAAAAAGTTCTATTTATACTAAGCTAAAAATATCTGACAAAACTGCCCCTGCGGAGGTTGTGCGACCGCATAGTTCAGGTGCGGTCCGCACATTGAGCTTCTGCGTCCGCACAATTATTGTGCGGTCCGCATTCTTGGAATTTTGGGCTTGGAACTTCGGGGCTTCTGCGGTCCGCATAAAAATGAGTGCGGTCGTGATTTTGATTGTGTGGCCGCATAAAAATGACGCGGTACGCACTCCTTGATTTTGAGCTTGAATCCAACTCTCTGATTCTTCACTCCCGCGGACCGCATAATAGTGAGTGCGGTCGCACTTGATATTCTGTGGCAGCACAATTTTGGTGCGGTCGGCACTCCTTCAGCTTGCCCAAATACCATTCTCTGAATCTCCTCTCTGCGGATCGCATAATAGTGAGTGCGGCCGCACTTGATATTGTGCGGCAGCACAATTTTGGTGCGGTCCGCACTGCTAGCCTTTTTGCCCTATTTTGGTTCTTGTTCACTTTTGACTCCTTTATGAGTTGATTTTGACTTCTTTGGCTCATATCCCAATATTCCTGCAAGTAAGCACATTTTGTTAGTTTCCGAGAATGCATTTAAGCATTTTTGAGCTAAATCGCAAGTAAAAGAGAGGAAATAATTGGTTAAAATCCCTACTTATCAACGCACATGCTAGGTGACGGGCGTGTGAGCATGCACCTTGTGAACTGTGACTCTGTTATTCCTATGGTACTGTGTGGTTACCTGAACTTATCTGAAATCATGAAATGTCTACGTATTATAGTTATCGAGTTATTATTCTTGTTAGAAACCATGTCTAGGCTACATGCTTATTCTGTTGGGACCCATTGAGGTCATTTCTGTTGTTGAGTTATTTGCTTACATTGCAATTTCATACTCAGTCATGTTCATTCATTTCATATCATATCTCAGTCTCTGTTGCTACATATTGACATATCATATCATCATTTTTAGGCTAGTTTCCTGACATTGTGAGCCCGAGAGACTGGAGAGATTGATGACCGAGTGAGGCCGAGGGCCTGATTGTGAGGATACTTTTGGGATCGGGCTGCACGCCGCAGCAGGCCATATTGGCTTTATATACTTTATTATTATGGGATCGGGCTACACGCCACAGCAGGCTAGATTGGCTTATTATAGCACGTGAGTTATCCGTACGATTTATAGAGCTTGGTCTGAATGAGCCCCTCCAGAGTCTCCACACACCCCCAGTGAGCGCAGTTGATTTATATTGAGGGATGGATCTTCCCTGGACATGGATCTTGTCCAAAGCATTTATACCTGGGGATGGATCTTCCCCACAGGTTGGATTGGCCCTATTCAGTACTGAGTGACTGATGGTTAGTTGATGTATATATTCCGGGATGGATCTTCGCTGGGCCGGATTAGCCATATACAGTACTGAGTGATTGAGCATGATGAGTGGAAAGTGTGAGACAGTGATATTGAGTACTCTGAGAGTGTGAGTACATGAGTTCATCTCTGAGATACGTTGCATTGACATGCACACATGACATACATGCATAGAGATGTATTTTCCTCATACTGTACAGTATCGTGTCATTCATGACTCTCACACATATTGACATATGGGCATAGTGATGCATTTTACACTGACTATCTAGAAAGAAAATGAAACATCTTATTTATTGTTGAAAGGGGTTTTGGGAAAATTACTGTTTTCAAACTTACTCATATTTTTGGCAACTTCGGTAAATGATTTGGGTTTTCACTGATACACTTGAAAGATAGAACTATTTTCAAAAAGCATGATTATGCTGTGCATTTTATCTCTGAGTTACTTCTTCTATTCCTTGCTTTACGTTGTTATGGAATGTTGTTGGCTATTGGTATTGAACCGTGTAATGACCTAACCGGTCATGTTTACTTTTATAACCAAATTCCCCTAAATAAAACTACTTGTATGTGCTTTTACTAATTTATGACTTGCGGGGATGATTGGTTCGGAATTTGGAAGTGTTCGGGTTGAAATCGGAACACTTGGTTCCTTGAGTTGGCCTTAAAATGTTAAGTTTGACTTCGGTCAACATTTTGAGAAAACGACCCTAGAATCGGGATTTGACTATTCCAATAGGTTCTTATGATGATTTTGGACTTGGGCGTATATTCGAATCGGGTTTTGGACAACCCGGGAGCGTTTCGGCGCTTAATAGGAAACATTGACTATTTGAAGGTTTAATGTTCTTTAAATTTGGTTTGGAGTAATCTTTGGAGTAATTTAGGTCCGTTTGGAATTGCGAGCCTGAGAATAACTCTGTATGGTGATTTAAAACTTGCACGCAAAATTTGGTGTTATTCCGAGTAGTATAAGTATATTTCGGCACGTTCGGAGTAAGTTTGAAGAATTTGAAAATTCTAAGTTGAATCAATTTGGTTTGAGGTATGATTATTAGTTTTAATGTTATTTTACACGTTCCGAGGGTTCGAGCGAGTCCGTTTTATGATTTCAAACTTGTTGGTACGTTCGGGCGGGGCCCCGGGGGCCTCGGATGTTAACCGGGCGAGGCTTAGATCGATTTTGGACCATGGAGTAGTAGCTGAAGCTTCCAGCTTCTGCTGCAACCGCACCTGCGCTTGGCCAGCCGCAGGTGCGTGGAAGGCACCGCAGAAGCGGACTGGGCGCATATGCACAGGTACAACCGCAGAAGCGCATCACAGATGCGATGTACAAGCCGCAGAAGCGGACGTGGCCGACTTAAGGGGAAGCCACATCTGCGATGCCTTTTCCGCAGATGCGAAACCACTACTTGGCAGAATGGGTTAGAAATCGGGGCTCAACCATTTTTTAGGCCGTTTTCTCCATTCTTGGGCGATTTTGGAGCTTTTTGAGAGAGGATTTCAACTAGCAACTTGGAGGTTAGTTAATTCTACACACTTTGAGTTAAATACATAGATTATAGGTAGATTATAACCTGTAAATCTTGGAAATCAAGGGTTTAGATGAAAAACCTAGGTTTTGACAAAAATGAGATTTTAACCACGAAAATGGTTATGGAATTGGATGGGAATTGTATATTTGAGTTCTTGAGATGATGGGTAACGTTTTCCTCCAAACATTTCCAGAATCCGGGCACGTGGGCCCGTGGTGAAATTTAGGAATTTTACCATTTTGTGTTGGGTAATTTATTTAACAGTCTAATTTCAAATTATTGAGCATGTATTAATTATTTTATATAACTTTTGGATAGTTTCGGATTTTTCGGCACCGAATTGAGATTTTTCACAATATTGTGATCGGGAAGTGGGCTTTGAGACAAGGTAAGTCTCTTGCCTAACCTTGTAAGGGGAAAATTAACCCATAGGTTATTTAAATTAATAATCGTTCTAATTGTGGGGGCTACGTATGCATGAGGTGACGAGAGTCTGTGCGTAGCTACTATTTATGTTAAAGTCCGGGTATTTTAGGACTCAAATCATGAATTTCTTGTGATAATTACTCCTTTCATTTAATTAGATTACTGGAATTATATTGCAAATTGTTTGAGGAAATAGTAAAAGATCTAAACTTGATATATTCGAAATTTTGTGTAAATTATTGAATTGTTAATAGAGATTTAACATCCTACGAGTTAATATTATAATAACTTCTCAATCCGGAGGTTCAAAAGAAAATGTCGTCCTTTCTTGTGGAGCGGGCCGAATGCCTCAGCAGTATAGATGCATCTATGGATCACGCCGCACGTCCCTAAGCAGTGTACACGACACTCTGGATGGGACCGTACGACCTCGGCAGAAATCATGCCTAATAATAATAATTACACGATACCTTGATATTTTAATTGTTGCTTGTGAAGTTAATTGATAAATTGGAAATTATTGAAATGTAAGGATTTAATCGTTTCTTCTTGTTAATAAAATTATTGTTGTTCACCTAAAAATCATGTTTAATTAATTATATTCTATTATGATATTATTGACCCTTAGTGAGTGTCAAAGTCGACCTCTCGTCACTACTTCTTCGAGATTAGGTTTGATACTTACTGGATACATGTTGTTTACGTACTCATGCTACGCTCGCTGCACTTTTTGTGCAGGACCTGAGACAGGTACTATCGGAGGACCTATCGGCACTCACCCACGTTATCCAGAGGCTTAGTGGTGAGTTGCCTTTCTGAGCCGTTATGCAGCAACTAGTGCCTCTTCTTGAAATTTTATTCTGTCTTTTTATTTCAAACAGTATTTAGAATTTTTGTATAATCTACTAGATGCTCATACACTTATGACACCAGTTCTTGGCACACACACTAGTAAAATTTTTGGATTTAATTATTTTTCTTGATTATTTTAATTTACTAGATCTTTTCATATTGTCTTAATTCCTGAAAGTAAGAAGAGTTTAATTTCTGGATTAATTTTTAAAGAGTTGATCATGTGTTTAAATCACTAGTTGGCTTGCCTAGCTGGGATGTTGGGCGCCATCACGACCTATAGGTGAGGTTGGTTCGTGACAGACCGGATCTTTGTTCCAGCTCGTCACTACTATCAACCCTAGGTTAGGTTTGTTACATATTGAGTACATGTGGTCGGTTGTACTCATACTACACTTCTGCACCTTGCGTGCAGATGTTGGATGCTGATGTTGCGAAGACTGACGGGAGCTGGATTTGAAGATGTACCTGCGTTTCAGTTATAGCTGCCTCTTGTTCTGTCACGACCCAAAATCAACCATTGTGATGGCGCCTATCGTGGAACTAGGCCAACCTCAACTCAACAATCCAACACCAACAACAATAAGTTTGAAAACATTAACGGAAGTATTTAACATTTAAGAAAAACTGTTTATGTAAATCCCAAAGTGATAGGGTGTCACTGAGTACATGAGCATCTAGATAAGAAATACAGTCTACTATAGTGTCTAGAGATATAAACTGAAAGTACGACAAAGATAAAGAAGAAGAGTCAAGGCCCGTGAACGCTGTGTAGCTACTTTAATAGTCGCCAAAACTCTAAAATCCTCAATCAGCAACCGCTGCTATGACCGGTATCGCCTAGAACTGAGTACACCAACTCAGTAAGTAATAAGTCCAAACTTTGGACTCAAAATTAGTGACGAACTCAACCTCAACAGGTATAACCGAAATAAATGTGCAGAAACATAGGCAAGCTTTCAAGTCAAATATACAGCTCAAATAGTAAAGGAAATACAGATCTGAACAGTGTAAGGTATACCACTCAGCTATCTCTACATGCCAATGCATAGACTGTATGAAATGCACCATGTGCTCCACTCTCAAGTATCCAACCACTCGGTACTATATATGGCCAACCAGTCTAAGGAAATCCATCCCGGAACATATACAACACTGACTATAAGTCACCAGTACCGAGGAAAAAGGGCAATCCAACCCTGTGGAGAAATCCATCTCCAAGTGTCAAGTACTTTGGACAAATCCATGTCCAGGGAAATCCATCCCTCAATAATATCATCCGCGCTCACTGGGGGTGTGTTACAGACTCCGGAGGGGCTCTTACAGCCCAAGCACTATCATAATCATCAAAATAACCACTGCGGCGTGAAGCCAGATCCCATAACTGTCACTCATAACTAGGCACTCGGCCTCACTCAGTCATCAACCTCTCCAGTCTCACCACGGGCTCACAATGTCATGAAAACAACCTGGAACGTTGATATGATGAATCAATAAATAACTGAGACCGATATATGATATAAAAATGCCTGATCATGATTGAGTATGGAATAGTAAATGAAACTAGTGAGATGACAGTAAGAAACGACCGCTGAGGGTCCTACCATTACTGGCACAAAGCCTAAACATGATATCTAGCATGATTTACAGCTCAATTACTTTATCACATGTTGAAAGCATGTATATTAACATAATAGAGTCACTAAACAGTGCCACGGAAACACCTAAGCCACAATTCTCACGGTGCACGCTCGCACGCCTATCACTTAGCATGTGAATAACATCAATACCAATCACATAACACATAATTTGAGGTTTCGAACCCTCATAACAAAGTTTTGAAGCATTACTTACCTCAGACCAAGCAAAATCCTACTCCGCGATGCCCTTGCCTCTCAAATCGGCCTCCAAACGTCCCAAATCTAGCCACAAGCAATACAATACGATCAATATAGGCTAAAGGAACCAATTCCACAAGAAAAATACCAAATTATAGCCAAAATTCGAAATCGACTCAAACCCGGCCCCCTGGGCACACGTCTCGGAATCTAACAAAAATTACAAAACCCGAAAGCCCGTTCACTCACGAGTCTAGTCATATCAAATTTACCAAAATCCGACCTCAATTGACCCTCCAAAACCTAAAAGTTCACTCTCCAATTCCGAAGCCCTAAATCCCCAAATTTCCAATCCCAATCCCTAATTAAATGATCAACAAAGCCATAGATTCACGCAAATTAGACCAATACGAGTTAGAATCACTAACCCCAACGTCCTTCTCGAAAACCTTCGAAAAATCGCCTCTCTCCCGAGCTCCCCAAGTCAAAAATTAAAAATGGAAGACAAAGCCTCGAGCTGGGGTTTTCTGCCCAGTTAAAACCGCATCGACGGTCCTAGTTTTGCACCTGCGGAAACACATCTGCGCACCGGGCTCCGCTTCTGCGAAAATTCATTAAAAGCTAGACTCCGCTCCTGCGATCACTTGACCTCATCTGCGGTCATCGCAGATGCAGGACCCAAGCCACACCTGCAAACCATTTGGGCATCTGTGCCTCCCAAATCGCTTCTACGATCACCGCAGATGCGGGATTTCCATTGCACCTGCGGTCTTAGCCCAGGTCTCCCTTAGCCATACCTGAGTCTCTTCCTTTGCTCCTGCGGCCTCGCACCTGCGGTTCCCACTCCGCAGGTGCGGAAACACCAGAACCAGCAGCTTCAGCTGCATTTCATCAACTCCAACTCTTCCGTTAACCACCCGAAATCACCCCGAGGCCCTCGGGACCTCGACCAAACATACCAACGCATCCCATAACATCATACAAACTTAGTCGAACCTTCGAATCACTCAAAACAACATCAAAACACCAAATTACCCTCGGATTCAAGCCTAAGAACTCCTAAACTTCCAAATTCCGCAAACGACGCCGAAACCTACCAAATCACGTCTGAATGAACTCAAATTTTACACACACATCACAAATGACACCACGAACCTACACCAATTTTCGAAAATCCATTCTGACCACGATATCAAAATTTCCACTGTCGACCAAAATTGCCAAATTTCTAACTTTTGCCAATTCAAGCCAAATTCTCCTACGGACCTCCAAATCACATTTCGGACGTGTTCCTAAATCCACGGTCACCTAACGGAGCTTATGGAATCATAAAAATTCAAATCCGAGATCATTTACACATAAGTCAACATCTGGTTGACGTTTCCAATTTAAGCTTCTAATAAAGAGACTAAGTGTCTCAATTTACTCTGAAACCATTCCGGACCCGAACCAACTAACCCGACATATCATAATATAGCTGAAGAACACAAAAAAAAGTATAAATGAGGGAAATGGGGCTATAACTCTCGAAACGATCGGCCGAGTCGTTACATCCTCCTCTTCTAAAACAATCGTTCGTCCTCGAACGGGTCTAGAAACATACCTGGAGTCTCAAATAGGTACGGATATCTGCTCTGCATCTCCCGCTCGGTCTCCCAGGTGGCCTCCTCCACAGGCTGACCTCTACGCTACATCTTCACTAAAGCTATATCCTTTGACCTCAATTTTCGAACCTGCCGCTTCAAAATGGCCACTAGCTCCACATTATAAGTCATATCACTATCCAACTGAACCGTGATGTAGTCCAAAACATGGGACGGATCACCAATATACTTCCGGAGCATAGAAACGTGAAACACTGGATGCACACTCGACAAGCTAGGTGGCAAGGCAAGCTTATAAGCCACCTCCCCTATCCTCTGAAGCACCTCAAAAGGCCCAATGAACTGGGGGCTCAACTTGCCCCTCTTCCCAAACCTCATAACACCCTTCATGGGTGATACCTTCAGCAAAACCTTCTCTCCGACCATGAAAGACACATCACGGACCTTCCTGTCCGCATAGCTCTTCTGCCTAGACTGCGCCGTGCGAAGCCACTCCTGAATCAATTTCACCTTGTCTAATGCATCTTGGACCAAGTCTGTACCCAAGAGCCCAGCTTCACCCGGCTCAAACCATCCTACTGGAGATCTACACCTCCTTCCATATAAAGCCTCGTATGGAGCCATCTGAATGCTCGATTGATAACTGTTGTTATATGCAAACTCCGCGAGCGGCAAAAATTGGTCCCATGAATCCCCAAAATCAATGACGCAAGCACGTAGGATGTCCTCCAATATCTGAGTAGTGCGCTAAGACTATCTGTCCATCTGAGGGTAAAAGGTTGTGCTCAACTCAACCTGAGTACCCAACTTTCGCTGCATGGTCCTCCAAAACTGCGATGTAAACTGAGTGCCCCTATCTGAAATGATGGAAACTGGAACACCATGCAGGCGAACAATCTCTCGGATGTAAATCTCAGCCAACCGCTCTGAAGAGTAAGTAGTACCAACTGGAATGAAGTGCGCGGACTTGGTCAACTGATCCACAATAACCCAAATAGAATTGAACTTCCTCGAAGTTCGTGGGAGCCCAACTACTAAGTCCATGGTGATCCGCTCCCACTTCCACTCTGGGATCTCTAACCTCTGAAGAAAGCCACCTGGTCTTTGATGTTCATACTTAACCTGCTGACAGTTAAGACACCGAGCCACAAACCCAACTATATCCTTCTTCATCCGCCTCCACCAATAGTGCTGTCTCAAATCCTGGTATATCTTCGCGGCACCCGGATGGATAGAATACCGCGAGTTGTGGGCCTCCTCAAGAATCAACTCCCGGAGCCCATCTACATTAGGTACACATATCCGGCCCTGCATCCTCAACACGCCGTCATTACCAATAGTCACATCCCTAGCATCACCTCGCTGAACCCTATCTTGAAGAACGAGCAGGTGGGGGTCATCATACTGACACTCCTTGATACGGTCATAAAGAGAAGACATGGAGACCACACAAGTCAATACCCGGCTCGGCTCCGAAATGTCCAATCTAACAAGCTGGCCAGCTAAGAACTGAACATCCAATGCCAAAGGTCTCTCTGCTGCTGGAAGATATGGTAAACTCCCCAAACTCTCCGCTCGACGGCTCAAAGCATTGGCCACCACATTGGCCTTCCCCGGATGGTACAAAATAGTGATATCATAGTCCTTGAGAAGCTCTAACCATCTCCGCTGACGCAAATTAAGATCTTTCTGCTTGAACAGATGCTGAAAACTCTGATGATCAGTATAGATCTCACAATGAACCCCATACAAATAATGACGCCAAATCTTCAAGGCGTGAACAATGGCTGCTAACTCAAGATCATGGAAAGGTTAGTTCTTCTCATGGGTCTTCAACTGGCGCGAGGCATAGGTAATCTCTCTACTCTCCTGCATCAGAACACATCCAATACCTATCCTCGAAGCATCACAATACACGGTGTAAGAACTTGAAGCTGACGGCAGAACTGGAGATGTGGTTAAAACAGTCTTGATCTTCTGGAAGCTCTCCTCACACTCATCCGACCACCTGAATGGAGCACCCTTTTTGGGTCAATTTTCTCAATGGCGATGCAATAGATGAAAATCCCTCCCCAAAGCGACGGTAATAGCCCGCCAAACCAAGAAAGCTCCTAATCTCTGTGGCTGAGGATGGTCTAGGCTAACTTTGCACCGCCTCTATCTTTTTTGGATTTACCTGAATACCCTCACTGGACACCACGCACCCCAAAAATGCTACTGAACTGAGCCAAAACTCACACTTGGAGAACTTTACATAAAGCTTCTCCTCCCTCAGTCTCTGTAATACAATCCTCAGATGTTGGGCATGTTTCTCCTAGTTAGAGTATACTAGAATGTCATCAATGAATACAATAACGAATGAGTCAAAATAGGGATGTAATACAATGTTCATCAAATGCATGAACGTTACTGGGGCATTGGTCAGCCCAAAAGACATCACTAAGAACTCATAATGGCCATATCGGTTCCTGAAAGCTGTCTTAAGAAAATTCGAATCTCGAATCTTCAGCTGGTGATACCCAAACCTCAAATCAATCTTGGAGAACACCCTCGCCCCCTGAAGCTGGTCAAATAGATCATCAATACGTGGCAAAGGATACTTGTTCTTGACCGTGACCTTGTTCAACTTCCTGTAGTCAATGTGCATCCTCACAGAACCATCTTTCCTCTTTATAAATAGAACCGGTTCTCCCCCAAGGTAACACGCTAGGCCAAATAAACCCCTTATCAAGGAGTTCCTGAAGCTGTCCCTTCAACTCCTTCAACTGCGCTGGTGCCATACGATACAGTGAAATAGAAATGGGTTAAGTGCCCGGCACCAAATCGATACTGAAGTCAATATCCCTATCAGGCGGCATGCCCGACGGGTCTGCAGGAAACACATCCGGAAAATCACGCACCACAGGAACAGAATCAATAGCAGGGACCTCTGCACTAACATCCCTCACAAAAGCCAAATAAGATAAGCCACCCTTCTCAACCATCCGCTGAGCCTTCAAGTATGAAATCACTCAACTGGGAACATAGTCTATAGAATCTCTTCACTCAACCCTCGACAACCCCGACATCGCAAATGTCACAGTCTTAGCGTGACAATATAGAACAGCATGACATGGAGACAACCAATCCATACCCAATATCACATCAAAATCGACCATACTGAGCAACAAAAGATCCACTCTGGTCTCCAGACTACCAATGGTCACCACACATGACCGATATACATAGTCCACAATAATAGTATCACCCACAAGAGTAGATACATGAACAGATGAAACTAAAGACTCACGGGGCATATCCAAAAAATGAGCGAAATACGAGGAAACATATGAATAAGTGTAACCATGGTCAAATAATACAGAGGCATCTCTGTGACAAACCGAGACAATACCTGTGATCACAGCATCTGAAGCAATGGCATCTGGTCTGGTTGGGAGGGCATAGAAATGTGCCTGGCCACCCCCTGATCTGTCTCCCCCTCTCGGGCGACCCCTAGCTGACTGAGCTCCACCCCTAACTGGCTGAGCGGGTGGTAGAGGAACTGGTGCTGAAGTCGAAGGCTGACTCCTTTGCTGAGATGAAACTCCCGTCAAGCGGGGACAATAACTCTTGATATGACCCAAATCCCCACAGTCAAAGCAACCTTTACCGGCCACTGGGGATTGAAGGGAACCCCAAGCACTAGAATAACCGCTAGAAGTCCTGATATAGATGTACCCTAAGTTGATGGTGCATGTGACAAACTCTGAGCTGGTAGTGCACCAAATGATGTCTGGCCCTGCTGATAACCATGTGGCCCATGACCGGATGATGCAAACTCGGTGCACTGGACGAGCCGTCTAAGCATGCCTAAAAGGACGACCTCTACCGTGCTGGAACTGACCCCCAGAAGGAGTACGACTAAATCCACCCTATCCACGAGGCCTCTTGGCCTCCCTCTCGACCTATTCCTGACTGCGAACCATCTCAATCTGCCGAGCAATGTCGACAACCTCATCAAAAGTAGCACCATACACTCTCTCTGGTCATAAGCAATCGCAGCTGGTAAGTGAGGCCATCTATAAATCTCCTAGTCCTCTCCCTGTCTGTAGGAACCAACCAGATAGCATGACCGGCCAACTCCGAGAATCGCATCTCATATTGCATCACAGATATATCACCCTAACGAAGCTGCTCAAACTGCCTGTGCAACTCCTCCCTGCGGGACTGAGGCACGAACTTCTCCATAAAGATAACGGAGAACTGCTGCCAAGTAAGGTGCCCTGCGCTGAGCAGCCTACGCCTCTCGTAAGCCTCCCACCAACTGAATGCAGCCCTAGAGAACTAAAAGGTAGTGAACAAGACCCCACTAGTCTCCAGAATACTTGCTGTACGGAGTATCTTCTGACACCTGTCCAAGAAACCCTATGCATCCTCTCCCTCTGCACCACTGAAAGATGGAGGCCGGAGTCTCCCAAACCTCGCCAATCTATGTTGCTCATCCTCAGGCATAGCAGGAACCACATAATCCTAAACAGCTACAACCGGATGGGCTGGTGGTGCCCCCGGTGTCTGGAATCCCTGTACCACCTGCTCTGGTTTGTGGGCAGCGGGAGTCTAAGCACCTCCCCCGGCCTGAGAAGTGGCTGCTGCGGCCAGAACAGAGACCGCCTGAGTAAGACTGGTACACACGGTCAGAATCTGAGCTAAGGCCTCCTAAAGGCCTGGAATCACAATAGGCACAGGTGGTGCCTGAGCTGGTGCATCAACAACTAGAATGTGGTCCTGATCTGGGGCAACTGGTGGATCTGCAGGTACTGCCTCAGCTGCTGTGCGGGCTGCACCTCTACCCCTATCGTGGCCTCTACCTCGCCCGGCCCTGGCTGGTGGTACTGGTGGCTGTCCATCCTGCCCGGTAGTACGAGTCCTCACCATCTGTGGGAGAATGAAAGAACAGATGTTTAGTTACTAGAATCAATAGATTCGCATGACAAGAATTCAAGAATGTGGAGTTTCCTGAGGGTTCTACAGCCTCTCGAAGATAAATACAGACATCTCCGTACCGATCTGCAAGACTCTACTAAACCCGCTCATGACTCGTGAGACCTATGTAACATAGGCTCTGATACCAACTTGTCACGACCCAAAATCAACCGTCGTGATGGTGCCTATCGTGGAACTAGGCTAGCCTCAACTCAACAACCCAACACCAATAACAATAAGTTTAAAAACGTTAACGGAAGCATTTAACAACTAAGAAAAACTGTTTAAAACATATGTAAATCCCAAAGTGATACACTCCAGCTCAAAACTAGGGTGTCAGTGAGTACATGAGCATCTAGATCAGAATTACAGTATACTACAGTGTCTAGAGATATAAACTGAAAGTACGACAAAGATAAAGAAGGAGAGTCAAGGCCCGCGAACGCTGTGTAGCTACCTTGATACTCTCCAAAACTCTAAAATCCTCAATCAGTAACCGGTGCTACGACCGGTATCGCCTGGATATGCACACGAGGTGTAGGGAGTAACGTGAGTACACCAACTTAATAAGTAACAAGTCCAAACTTTGGACTGAAAAGTAGTGACGAACTCAACCTTAACAAGTATAACAGAAATAAATGTGCAGAAACGTAAGCATGCTTTCAAGTCAAATATATAGCTCAAACAGTAAACGAACTAAAGATCTGAACAATGTAAGGTATACCACTCAGCTATCTCTACATGTCAATGCACAGACTGTATGAAATGCACCATGTGCTCCACTCTCAAGTATCCAACCACTCGGTACTATATATGGCCATCCGGCCCAGGGAAATCCATCCTAGAACATATACAACACTGACTATAAGTCACCAGTACCGAGGAAAAAGGGCAATCCAACCCTGTGGAGAAATCCATCTCCAGGTATCAAGTACTTTGGAAAAATCCATGTCTAGGGAAATACATCCCTCAATAATATTATCCGCGCTCATTGGGGGTGTGTTACAGACTCTGGAGGGGCTCCTACACCCCAAGCGCTATCATAATCATCAATATAACCACTACGGACGTGCAGCCCAATCCCATAACTGTCACTCATAACCAGGCACTCGACCTCACTCAGTCATCAACCTTTCCAGTCTCACCACGGGCTCACAATGTCATGAAAACAACCCGAAACAATGATATGATGAATCAATAAATAACTGAGACCGAGATATGATATAAAAATGCATGATCATGACTGAGTATGGAGTAGTAAATGAAACTAGTGAGATGACAGCAAGAAACGACCGCTAACGGTCCAACCAATACTGGCTCAAAACCTAAACATGATATCTAGCATGATTTACAGCTTAATTACTTTATCACATGTTGAAAGCATGGATATTAACATAATAGAGTCACTAAACGGTGCCACGAAATCACCCAGGCCAGAATTCTCACGGTGCACGCCCGCACGCCCATTACTTGGCATGTGCGTAACCTCAATACCAATCACATAACACATAATTTGGGGTTTCGGACCCTCAGAACCATGTTAGAAAGCGTTACTTACCTCACACCAAGCAAAATCCTACTCCGCAATGACCTTACCTCTCAAATCGGCCTCCAAACGTCCTGAATCTAGCCACAAGCTATACAATACGATCAATATAGGCTAAAGGAACCAATTCCACAAGAGAAATACCAAATTATAGCCAAAATCCAAAATCGACTCAAACCCGGTCCCCCGGGCCCATGTCTCGGAATCCAACAAAAATACAAAACCCGAAAGCTCATTCACTCACGAGTCTAGTCATACCAAATTTACCAAATTCCGACCTCAATTGCCCCTCCAAAACCCCAAAGTTCACTCTCCAATTCTCAATCCCTAAATCCCCAAATTTCCAATTCCAATCCCTAATTAAATGATGAACAAAGCCATATATTTACGAACATTAGACCAATACAGGTTAGATCAATTACCCCAACGTCCTCCTTGAAAACCTTCAAAAAATCGCCTTTCTGCCTAGTTAAAACCGCACATACGGAACTGCATCTGCGCACCTGGCTCCGCTTTTGCGAAAATTCATTAAAAGCCAGACTCTTCTCCTGCGATCACTTGGCCGCATCTGCGGTCATCACAGATACGGGACCCAAGCCGCACTTGTGATCCATCTGCGCCTCCCAAACTGCTTCTATGACCACTGCAGATGCGATATTTCCATAGCACCTGCGGTATGAGCCCAGGTCTCCCTTAGCCGTACATGCGGCTCTTCCTTTTCTCCTGCGGCTCACACCTGCGGTTCCCACTCCGCAGGTGCGGAAACACCAGAACCAGCAGCTTCAACTGCATTTCATCAACTCCAGTTCTTTCCTTAACCACTCGGAATCACCCCGAGGCCCTCTGGACCTCGACCAAACATACCAACACGTCCCATAACATCATACAAACTTAGAGAACCTTCGACTCACTCAAATCAGCATCAAAATATTAAATTACCCTTGGATTCAAGCCTAAGAACTCCTAAACTTCCAAATTCCGCAAACCACGCCGAAAGCTACCAAACCACATTCGAATGACCTCAAATTTTACACACAGGTCACAAATGACACCACGAACCTACTCCAATTTCCGAAAATCCATTCCGACCCCGATATCAAAATTTTCACTGCCGACCAAAATCGCCAAATTTTCAACTTTTGCCAATTCAAGCCAGAGTCTCTTACGGATCTCCAAATCACAATCCGGATGTGCTCCTAAGTCCACAATCACCTAACGAAGCTAACATAACCATAAAAATTCAAATGCGAGATCGTTTACACATAAGTCAACATCTGGTTGACTTTTCCAACTTAAGCTTATAATAAAGAGACTAAGTGTCTCAATTCACTCTGAAACCACTCCGGACCCGAACCAACTAACCCGACATATCATAATATAGCTAAACAACACAAAAGGAAGAAGAAATGGGGAAAACGTGGCTATAACTCTCGAAACGACTGGCCGGGTCGTTACATGTTCAAGGTAGCCTAAGATTTATAAAAATCTATTTATGTACATTTCGAATAGATAATGTATTTATTTCATTCCAGCTCTGCAAATTCTAATCTTAGATGCTCATGATTTGTACTACCAGTCCTTGGGGAGTGTATTAGAGTCAGTTAAATATTAATTTAATTGGATAATTGTTAATTGGCTTACCTGGCAGGTTGGGTTAGGTGCCATCACGACTAAGTGGATTTTGGGTCGTGACAAAAAAAGCACATAGTTCGTCTGCCATATGAAGAAGACTTTTCGGAGGATAATATTCCTACTAAGGCTAGACCTTGCCAAATGAATTCAGAATATTTGGAATTATGCAAAAAAGAAATAGATTCTTTGTTGCAGAAAGATCATAGTTAGTCTTCCAAATGGTCTTGGACTGCTTTTTATATTAATATACATGTTGAACAGGAACGAGGAGTTCCAAGGTTAGTTATTAATTATAAACCCCTTAATAAAGTTTTAAAATTGATTAGATACCCAATCCCGAACAAAATGGATCTATTGGATAGGCTACATGATGCCATAATAATTTAAAATTTTGATTTAAAATCTGATTATTGGCAGATCCAGATATCTGATTTAGATAAATATAAAACTACATTTAATGTCCCAATGGGACAGTACAAATGGAATGTTATGCCTTTCGGTTTGAAAAATGCCCCTTCTGAATTTTAAAAAATAAAGAATGATATTTTCAAGCCTTATACAAATTTTATAATTGTTTATATTGATGATATTTTGGTATTTTCAAAATATATTGAAATTCATTTTAAACATTTGGAACTTTTTAGAATCTCTAAACCAAAGATGGTCCCTTTTCAGACAATTATAAGATTCTTAGGTCAAAATATCCAAGACGGAAGAATAGTTCCGATCCAAAGGAGCATTGAATTTGCATCTAAATTCCCTGATGTCATTACTCATAAGACTCAACTCCAAAATTTTCTAGGAAGCCTTAATTATATTTATCCTTTCATAAAGGATCTTTCTAAGTATACATCAATTCTTTATGAAAAATTAAAGAAGAATCCAAAGGCATGGACTGATGATCATAGTAAATCGGGCAGACGGATTAAGCAGAAGGTTGATAATCTTCCATGTCTTACAGTTGATAATCCAAGCTGGGCAAAGGTTGTTGAAACTAATACCTCGGATATAGGTATGGTGGGATATTGAAACAGTGTTCCCCAATTGATAAACAAGAATATCTTGTTCAATTCTATTTGGAAAAATGGAATAATTCCCAAAAGAATTATTCTACTGTGGCTAAGGATATTCTAGCCATAGTAAAATGTGTACTAAAGTTCTAGAGTGATAATGTGGCTTAGATACCCAATCCCTAATATAAAGGATTTATCGGATAGGCTACATGATGCCATAATATTTTTAAAATTTGATTTAAAATCGGTTTATTGACAGATCCAGATATCTGAGTAAGATAAATATAATACGAATGGAATATTATGCCTTTTAGTTTGAAAAATTCCCCTTCTGAATTTCAGAAAATAATGAATGATATATTCATGCCGTATACAAATTTTATAATTGTTTATATTGATGATATTTTAGTATTTTCAAAATATATTGAAATTCATTTTAAACTTTTGGATTTTTTTAGAATCTCTAAACCAAAGATGGCCCTTTTCCAGACCAATATAAGATTCTTAGGTCATAATATCCAAAATGGAAGAATAGTTCCGATCCAAAGAAGCATTGAATTTGCATCTAAATTCCCTGATGTCATTACTGATAAGACTCAACTCCAAAAGTTTCTAGGAAGCCTTAATTATATTTCTCCTTTCATAAAGGATCTTGCTAAGGATAATTCAATTATTTATAAAAGATTAATAAAGAATCCAAAGGCATGGACTAATGATCATAGTAAATCGGTCATACGAATTTAACAGAAGGTTAATAATCTTCCATGTCTTACACTTGTTAATCCAAGCTGGGCAAATATTGTTGAAACTGATGCCTCGGATATAGGATATGGTGGGATATTAAAACAATGTTCCCTAACTGATAAACATGAATATCTTGTTCAATTCTATTCGTGAAAAATGGAATAAAACCCAAAAGAATTATGTTACTGTAGCTAAGGAAATCCTTGCCATAGTAAAATGTGTACTAAAGTTCCAGACTGATACTGTGGCTTAGATACCCAATCCCTAATATAAAGGATTTATTGGATAGGCTACATGATGCCATAATATTTTAAAATTTTGATTTAAAATCTAGTTATTGGTAGATCCAGATATCTGAGTCAGATAAATATAAAACTGCTTTTAATGTCTTAATGGGACAGTACGAATTGAATATTATGCCTTTCGGTTTGAAAAATGCCCCTTCTGAATTTCAGAAAATAATGAATGACATATTCATGCCTTATACAAATTGAATAATTGTTTATATTGATGATATTTTAGTGTTTTCAAAAAATAATGAGATACATTTAAACATTTGGATCTATTTAGAATCTCTAAACCAAATATGGCCCTATCTCAGACCAATATAAGATTCTTAGGTCATAATATCCAAAACGAAAGAATAGTTCCGATCCATAGGAGCATTGAATTTGTATTTAAATTCCCTGATGTCATTACTGATAAGACTCAACTCTAAAGGTTTCTAGGAAGCCTTAATTATATTTCTCCTTTAATAAAGGATCTTGCTAAGGATACTTCAATTCTTTATATATGATTAAAGAAGAATCCAAAGGCATGGACTGATGATCATAGTAAATCAGTCATACAGATTAAGCAGAAGGTTAATAATCTTCCATGTCTTACACTTGCTAATCCAAGCTGGGCAAATATTGTTGAAACTGATGACTCAGATATAGGATATGGTGGGATATTAAAACAGTGTTCCCCAACTAATAAACAAGAATATTTTGTTCAATTCTAATCGGGGAAAATGGAATAATTCCAAAAAGAATTATGCAACTGTGGCTAAGGAAATCCTTGCCATACTAAAACGTGTACTAAAGTTCTAGTCTGATATTGTGGCTTAGATACCCAATCCCTAATATAAAGGATTTATTGGATAGGCTACATGAAGCCATAATAATTTCAAAATTTGATTTAAAATATGGTTATTGGCAGATCCAGATATCTGTATCAAATAAATATAAAACTACTTTTAATGTCCTTATGGGACAGTACGAATAGAATGTTATGCCTTTCGATTTGAAAAGTGTCCCTTCTGAACTTCAGAAAATAATGAATGATATATTCATGCCTTATACAGATTTTATAATTGTTTATATTGATGATATTTTATTATTTTCAAAAAATAATGAAATTCATTTAAACATTTGGATCTTTTTAGAATCTCTAAACCAAAGATGGCCCTATCTCAAACCAATATAAGATTCTTAGGTCATAATATCCAAAATGGAAGAATAGTTCCGATCCAAAGGAGCATTGGATTTGCATTTAAATTCCCTTATGTCATTACTAATAAGACTCAACTCTAAAGGTTTCTAGGAAGCCTTAATTATATTTCTCCTTTCTTAAAGGATCTTGATAAGGATACTTCAATTCTTTATAAAAGATTAAAGAAGAATCCATAGGCATGGACAGATAATCATAGTAAATCGGTCATACGGATTAAGTAGAAGGTTAATAATCTTCCATGTCTTACACTTGCTAATCCAAGCTGGGCAAATGTTGTTGAAACTGATGACTCAGATATAGGATATGGTGGGATATTAAAGCAGTGTTCCCCAACTGATAAACAATAATATTTTGTTCAATTTTATTTGGAGAAAATGGAATAATTCCCAAAAGAATTATGCTAGTGTGGCTAAGGAAATCCTTGCCATACTAAAATGTGTACTAAAGTTCTAGACTGATAATGTGGCTTAGATACCCAATCCCTAATATAAAAGATTTATTGGATATGCTACATGATGCCATAATAATTTTAAAATTTGATTTAAAATCTGGTTATTGGTAGATCCAGATATCTGAGTCAAATAAATATAAAACTGCTTTTAATGTCCTTATGGGACAGTACAAATGGAATGTTATGCCTTTCGATTTGAAAAATATCCCTTTTGAATTTCAGAAAATAATGAATGATATATTCATGCCTTATACAGATTTTATAATTGTTTATATTGATGATATTTTAGTGTTTTCAAAAAATAATGAGATTCATTTAAACATTTGGATCGTTTTAGAATCTCTAAACCAAATATGGCCCTATCTCAGACCAATATAAGATTCTTAGGTCATAATATCCAAAACGGAAGAATAGTTCTGATCCATAGGAGCATTGAATTTGTATTTAAATTCCCTGATGTCATTACTGATAAGACTCAACTCTAAAGGTTTCTAGGAAGCCTTAATTATATTTCTCCTTTAATAAAGGATCTTGCTAAAGATACTTCAATTCAGTATGAAAGAATAAAGAAGAATCCAAAGGCATGAACTGATGATCAAAGTAAATCGGACAGACGGATTAAGCAAAAGGTTAATAATCTTCCATGTCTTACACTTGCTAATCCAAGCTGGGCAAAGGTTGTTGAAACTTATTCCTTAGATATAGGATATGGTGAGATATTTGTCACGATCCGAAATTCCCACCTTCGGGACCGTGATTGCGCCTAACATTTTACTTGCTAGGCAAGCCAACGTTAGAAAAATCTGAACCATTTTTAAACAAATCAATTTATACGGAAGTCAGTTACTGAAATAAAGTGCGAAAGACCATAACAATCGAATCATCCAAATACATTCCCGAATCTGGTGACACAAGTGCACGAGCTACTACAATAATACAAATAAAGGTCTAAATCAAATTCAAGTTGTTTGAAAGATAATACACAGCTAAGATAAGATAGAAGGGGATGTAAGGATCTGACCAGTCATTTTTCTTTTTTAGAACTCTTTTCCCCTAAATAATACTCCATGTATGTGCTTTTACTATTTTATGACTTGAGGGGATGGTTAGTTCGGGATTTGGAAGGTTTCCAGTTGAAATCGAAAACTTGGTTCCTTAAGGTTGGCCAAAAAGACTAAGTTTGACTTCGGTCAACATTTCGAGTAAACGACATCGTAATCGGGATTTGTTGGTTACAATAGGTTCGTATGATGATTTCATACTTGTGCGTATGTTCGGATCAGGTTTTGGATGACCCGGGAGCATTTCGGCGCCTAATAGTGAAAGTTGGATCCTTGAAGGTTTCAAAGTTCTTTAGATTTAGTTTGGAGTAGGTTTTGGTGTTATCCAGCTATAATAGTAATTTTGAGACCGGGAATAGTTCCGTAATGTCGTTTATGACTTTCAGGCAAAATTTGGCGTCATTCCGGGTAGTTTAAGTAGGTTTCGGCGCATTGGGAGTGAGTTTGAAGAACTTGAAGTTCTTAAGCTGATTCAATTTGGTTTGGGGTGTGATTGTTAGTTTTGTTGATATTTTATGTGTTCCAAGGGTGCGAGCGAGTCCGTTTTAAGATTTCAAACTTGTTTGCATGTCCGGGAGGGGCCCCGGGTGTTAATCGAACGAGGCTCGCACCAAGTTTGAACTCGGAGTAGTAGTTGAAGCTTCTAGCTTCCGGTGTAATCGCACATGCACTTAGCCAGCCGCAAGTGCAAGCTCGCAGAAGCGAGCCTGTTGCGCCCCCTTTTTTCTTCGCGAAAGTGGGCTTTGACACGTGACAACACCTTTTAAGAATGGGAGATAGAGTGCTAAAGGAGAGGAGTCGCCACCTAACGATTTTAAGGTGTATTAGGGCACCTATTATGCAGATAACTCTATTTGACTAGTCAACGCCACCAAAGATCGGGTAAGGGCTCAAGTTACGTCAAAGAGAAGGTGTTAGGCACTCCTCGAGGTCCACAACTGTGGGTCCCAGCCGAACTTAAGATTATGTCGATTACGATTATGCTAGGTGATCAAATAAACAAAGGGAATTCAGAAGTCAAAGAACCTTATTACAACATGATTAATACAAATATTAGTGCGAATATAGTGATACAACTATTTAGATCTAATAACAACATATAAAGAGGGGGGGGGGGGCCTAAGTTTTTTAGCATAAAGGATCACCCCGTGTAACATAAATAATACTTCACAACTCCCTTTAGATAAGGAGTTACTCATTTTATTCAGCGGGCACAGACTATCATTTCCTGCAACCTGATTACTATGTTAAAGTTGTTTACCTAAAAGCGCTCTAATTCAATTCTAAGTCGTACCCTATGCGTGCACTACCCGTCCCATACCTATGGCTCAGGAGGTATTAGACCTCTATTTGGGTGGTTCTAGACCTTACTTAGGCTACTTAGAAATGTCAAAACTAGGCGACATACAAAAACACAATGGAATTCAAGTATGGATAATTAAGGGCTCAAGTTTTCCTCCACACTTAAGCAACAAATGCACACAAGACAAGTTTTCATGTTAGGCAATTCAAAATTAAGAACCTTAAGCCCTATAGACAGGATTTCTATGTGACAAGGCATCAAAGCACACAAGCAGTTTCAGAGGCCATGCACTGCTCATAGATAGGATTATACACTTTGATTATTGAGATTACAGGTTTTCAGTTATTAACCCTGTTGTGTCTAGGTGACTTACGCAGTAAGGAGTAATGAAGACCATTAGGAGGAGACAAGAATCTTATGCGTGATGACAGTGGCATAAACAAGCAGTAAATAGTTTTTAGAGGTCCATCATTAATATAGAACGAGTAATTATACCCTATAGGCAGGATCTCTAATAGTTGACGCTTGGAACTTATTTTATTGTTATACTTAGTCCTATAGGCATGGTTTCTAGTGAACAGTGCGATACAGTAGCAAATGAAGTGATCCAAATCCTATAGGCATGATTTCTAGTATATATGCTGCAGCAATGAAAATTGAAGGAAAGTTCAACGATATTTATTTCCTATGGGCATGTTTTCTAATAACATGTAGAAACAAGGATAATTGAAGCATTTGAGCTCATGCTTTGCTAGTAGACAATTAGTGTGAGTGTGTGCTTCTCCTAATGGCATGATTTCTATAGTGTACATAGAGAGTGAACGACACATATAGCATACACATTATTAAGTCATATAGGCATGTTATCTACCCATCGCATGTAAATATTAAAATCTACCCCATTCCCTTTTACTAACAACCCCAATTGTTTATATAAAGATTATTACAGGCCCAATAATGAGTAAAAGTAACAGTGTTACATAACAGTGATAAGAGGCCCACAACAGGCCTAATAAATACCTAGAATTGCCTGGTCCTTCAATAGCTCTTGCACAACATACCCAGGCCTTCAACAAAGAGCTACATTCAATACACGACTCATGGATCCATATATGAGTCCAAAACCAATTTACTCAACCATGGCACCAAGTGTTGCATCATTTAAATTAGCCAATTCAAGTACACAGCACATAACAGGGGGGAAGTAGAGTGAATAGGAATAGTTTGAGATTAAGGGAGTGACTAAGGACCAAGCCCTAGTGTGTCAGAGTTCACAAGGATCTCAATTGGACCCCGAGCAGTACTCACACTAGGGAGGCCAATAATAGAACCTAGGTAGCCTTGGCTTTCAGCCGGCTAAGAATGAAGAGTTCAGAATAGCATTAGTTGCCAGTGAGGAAAATGGACAGAAGTTAGGAGATACATTCATATCCTAAAATAGACATAGCCAAATTGAGCATATAGAGTAATTAATCAAATAGACCAGTAGGTTCAGCAGGACAGCAAAGCACCACATAGATAGCCTCATATTGAAATAAATTGGGGAAGAAACAAGTTTGCAAGATATACATAGATTATCATTCATGACATTAAACCATTTGAGACCTAAGAGGTTCGGATTAAGCTAAGCATGCATCTTAGGGTCATGCTAATAAGTATTTAGACATTATGATAAACACTGGATGAGACAGGTATCAAATGACCAAAAGACAGACTGGAAATATATTAGAATGGAAGCAAGATCATAGTCCCTAGAAAATAGTTTTAATACAAATTGCAACACATTGTATATGCAAGATAAACATTGCAGAGATTCAGGACAGTGTGTGATAGCAAACACATGTAGGTATTATGGGATTGATATAATAGACTAATCTACTAGAGAGGATCTAAGTTATGTCATAAAGCAAAATAGTTCAAACAGGGTAGAGAGATCAAGTTGAGATAACTGTCAAGATCTTAGTCAATCACTAATGGTGTAGGGGGATCATGCTGAGTGACAAAAGAGCAGGTGAACATGTCATAATTACCACAGGAAGTTCTAACACAAGCATGAAGCATTCACTATAGAGATTAAGGACAAAGCAAGTAAGCATGTATTAGGGAATATCCAGACACTCATACATTTAAGAGGATCAGATTATCCAAGTTGGATTTAGGCATACTCAAAACTAGTAGCATTAGGAAGAAGTTAGATGCTAAAAGACTTAGAACAAAGTAGAATTAACATAATTGTGCATAAAAGTAATCCAGAAAAACATATTAAGCCAGGAATTTTAGAGGCGAGAACACATGCATATCAAAGGCACATAGGGATGAAATTGCAAGAGTCAAGTAGCTTACCAGTTAACGGACAACAATAAAGAGTAAAAGATCTACAAGAACCCAGAAACCTCGATGTGTCAAAGTTCCCAAGAGCTTCGATGAACTCGGGGCAATGCTCGCACCAAGAACAGGCAACGAAATGCTAATGGCCTTGGCTTTCAGCCGGCCATTACAGAATACCAAGCAAGAGAGTAGCAAAACCCCCAAAGTTTAGTAAGAATCGATTCTTTTTCGTCTCTCCCTCAGAAGGGAAAATGAGGGGGTTTATATAGCATTCAAAAATCAAATAAACACATAAGGAAACAGAGTAAATTAAACAACTAATAAGGAAAGAAAACATAAAAATCAATTTGAAATCGATTTACGAGAGAAATTCGGTAAACACTAGTTTTTAGGGAAAGTGTAAATCAGCAGAAATATAGTATTGAACGTATGTAGACGAGATATGGCCCAGATTCAAATGATTGAAATTGAATGGGCAGAATCAGAGAGATAGTACTTTCCATGTTTAGGCAAGTACCAAGTGATACCATGGAGGAACAACCAGTAGCGAAAAAGCACAGATTTGGCAAGTAAATGAGAGGGATTTAGGGAGTGGCGGCGATTTAGGGTTCTTCAGAGAAAGGGGAGGGTTCCAGGGCGGCGGGTGAGAGGGAAATGGGGATTAGGGTTTGGGTGTTGGGCAAATAAAATGGTAGGTTAGTTGTGGGTCGTTGATCTTAGAGATCGGGCTACCATCAGTTGAAGATTCAGAATTCGGATGTTCCGAAGACTGCTTTCCAGATAAGATATGGCCATTACGAGTTTCTAGTGATGTCCTTCGGCCTAACTAACACCCCAACGACGTTTATGGACTTGATGAACAGGGTTTTCAGGCCGTACATTGATTTGTTTGTCATTGTCGTCATTGATGACATCTTGATCTACTCGCGTAGCATGGAGGAACACGAGCAGCATTTAAGAGTGGTGCTTCAAACCTTGTGGGAACAGAAGTTGTATGCTAAGTTCTCCAAGTTTGAGTCTTGGCTAGATTCTGTAGCATTCTTGGGGTATGTTGTATCATGCGAGGGTATTAAGGTGGATCCCAAGAAGATTGAGGCAGTTTAGAGTTGGCCTCATCCTACTACGGTGACTGAGATCAGGAGCTTCTTGGGGTTAGCAGGTTATTATCACCGGTTTGTGGACTTCTCATATATTGCAGCACCTTTGACTAGATTGACCCAGAAAGGTGCTCCATTCTGTTGGTCCGATGATTATGAGGCGAGCTTCCAGAAGCTCAATACAGCTTTGACTACTGCACCGGTTCTAGTGTTGCCTTCCGGTTTGGGGATGTATACTCTGTATTGTGATGCTTCATGCGTTGGTTTGGATAGTGTGTTGATGCAGGAGGGGCGAGTTTTTTCATATGCTTCGCGTTAGCTGAAACCCCATGAGAAAAATTATCTTGTACATGATTTGGAGTTGGTTGCGATTGTTCATGCTCTTAAGATCTGGAGGCATTATCTTTATAGGGTGTCCTGTGAGGTTTACACTGATCATCGCAGCTTGCAGCATTTGTTCAAGCAAATGGATCTCAATTTGAGGCAGTGCAGGTGGCTTGAGTTACTAAAGGACTATGATATTACCAATCTTTATCATCCAGGAAAGGCGAATGTAGTTGCGGATGCCTTGAGTAGAAAGGCAGCGCGTATGGGTAGCTTGGCATTTATTTCAGTAGAGGAGAGGCCACTAGCTTTGGACAGTCAGTCCTTGGCTAACAGACTTGTGAGGTTGGATATTTCAGAGCCCAGCCGATCTTGGCATGCGTCGTTGCCCAGTCTTCACTATTGGAGAAGATCAAGGCTCGACAGTTTGATGATTCGCACTTGTTGGTTCTCAGGGAGACGGCACTACATAGTAGTACCAAGGTGGTTACTATCGGTGAGGATGCTATTCTGGGAATCTAGAGTCGTCTATGTGTTCCTAATATCGATGTCTTGAGAGAGAGGATTCTAGATAAGGCACATAGTTCTCAGTATTCTATTCATCCAGGTGCTACGAAGATGTATCGTGACCTGAGGCAGCATTATTAGTGGCGATAGATGAAGAAGAACATAGTCAAGTATGTTGCGAGGTGTCTAAATTGCCAGCAGGTTAAGTATGAGCATCAGAGGACAGGTGGCCTACTCTAGCAGATAATTATACCTGAGTGGAAATAGGAGCGCATTACTATGGGCTTCGTAGTTGGGTTGTCGGGGATGTTGCGGAAGTTTGATGCAGTTTGGGTCATTGTCGACCGGTTGACCAAGTCGGCACACTTCATTCCGGTGGTGACCACATATACTTCAGAGAGGTTGGCCCGTATTTACATTCAGGAGATAGTTCAGTTGCATGGTGCGCCTGTTTCTATCATATCAGATAGAGTCCCTCAGTTTACTTCGCATTTCTGTAGGGCAGTACAAAGTGAGTAGGTGGCCCGGGTAGAGCTCAGCATAGCATTTCATCCACAGACCGACGGGCAGTCGAAGCGGACAGTTCAGATCTTGGAGGACATGCTCAGAGCATGTATGATTGACTTTGGAGGGTAGTGGGATCGATTCTTGCCTTTGGACGAGTTTGCTTACAAAAACAGTTATCAATCCAGCATCGAGATGGCTTGATTTGAGGCTTTATATGGCTGGCAATGTCGTTCTCCCATCGGATGGTTTGAGCCCAGCGAGGCTAAGTTATACGGTACTGATTTGGTGAAGGATGCCTAGGAAAAGGTAAAGTTGATTTAGGAGCGACTTCGCACAGTACAGTCCAGACGGAAGAGTTACGCAGATCAGAAGGCGTGCGATTTATCATTTATGGTGGGAGAGAAGGTTCTCTTGAAAGTCTCTCCAATGAAGGGGGTCATGAGGTTCGGGAAGAAGGGAAAATTGAGCCTAAGGTTTATAGGCCTATTTAAGGTGTTGAGACGGGTTGGGGAGGTTGCTTATGAGCTTTCTTTGCCTCCTAGTCTATCGGGAGTTCATCCGGTTTTCCACCTGTCTATGCTCCGTAGGTATCATGCCGACAGGTCACATGTGTTAGACTTCAGCACAATTTAGTTAGATGGGAGCCTGGGTTATGAGGAGCCAGTTGCCATTGTTGATAGGCAGGTTCGCCAGTTGAGGTCCAAGAGAATTTCTGCGGTAAAGGTTCAGTAGAAGGGCCAACCAGTCGAGAAGGCGACTTGGGAGTCCGAGGGGACATGCGGAGCAGATATCCACACTTATTCAGCACTCCAGATATTATTCTAGACACGTTCGAGGACAAACGTTTGTTTAAGAGGTAGAGAATATAACGACCCAACCAGTCATTTTGCTTTTTAGAACTCTGTTCCTCTAAATAAGACTCCCCATATGTGCTTTTACTATTTTATGACTTGCGGAGATGGTTATTTCGGGATTTGGAAGGTTTTGGGTTGAAATTGGAATACTTGGATCCTTAAGGTTGGCCAAAAAGACTAAGTTTGACTTTGGTTAACATTTCAAGTAAACGACCTCAAAATTGGGATTTGACGGTTCCAATAGGTTTGTATGGTGATTTCGGGATTGGGCGTATGTTCGGATCGGGTTTTGGATGACACGGGAGCGTTTCGCCAACTAATAGTGAAAGTTGGCTCCATGAAGGTTTCAAAGTTATTTAAATTTGGTTTGGATTAGGTTTTGGTGTTATAGAGGTCTAATAGGAATTCCAAGATAGGTAATAGTTCCATAATGTCATTTATGACTTGCACCCAAAGTTTGGTATCATTTCGAGTAGTTTAAGTACGTTTCGGTGCATTGGGAGTGAGTTTGAAGAACTTGAAGTTCTTAAGTTGATCAATTTTGTTTGGGGAGTGATTCTTAATTTTGTTGATGTTTTATGCATTCTGAGGGTGCGAGCGAGTCCGTTTTATGATTTCAAACTTGTTGGCATGTCCGGGCGGGGCCCTGGGTGTTAATCGGATGAGGCTCGAACCAAGTTTGGACTTGGAGTAGCAGCTGAAGCTTCCAGCTTCTGGTGTAATCGCACCTGCGCTTGGACAGCCACAGGTGCGAGCTCGCAGAAGCCAGCCCTTGACCGCAGAAGGGGCCCAATGGGGGCGGCCCAGTAACCACAGAAGCGGGCGATGTACCGCACCTGTGGAGACGCAGGTGCGAAGGAGACCATCGCAGAAGCGGACTAAGGTCGCAGGTGCGGCGCACATATTACAGGAGCGGTCTCGTAGAAGCGAGCCGCTGGTCGCAAAAGCGAGGGTGCCTCTTGAGGAGAGGACCGCAACTGCAAGGTTCTTTCCGCAGATGCGGAGCCGCAGAAGTAGCCAAACATCCGTAGATGCGAAAATCGCAGAAGGCAGAACCCCAATTTAATGCGGGACTTAGGCATTTTGAGCTCATTTATTTCATTGCTTGGGCGATTCATGGAGCTCTTAGAGAGGGGATTTCATCTAACACTTTGAGGTAAGTAATTTCTACACAATGTGAGTTTAATACATAGATTATGGGTAGATTTAACATGTAAAATTTGTGAAATCATGGGTTTAAATGAAGAACCTAGGGTTTTGGTAAAAATGGGATGTAACCACGAAAATGGTTATGGAATTTAGTAAAAATCATATATTTGAGTTCATGAGGTTATGGGTAACAACTTTCTTCGAAAATTTCCGGAATCTGGGCACGTGGGCCCGGGGGTGAATTTTAGGAACTCTTCCATTAGTTTGGGAACTCGCTTTAATAATTAGGATATGAACTTTTGAACTTGTATTGACACTTTTATATAACACTTGACTAGTTTCGATTCGTTGGGCACCGAATTGAGGGTTTAAACACAATTGTGGACCGGAAAGTAACCTTTGAGGCGACGTAAGTCTCTATTCTAATCTTATAAGAGGGAATTAACCCCACAGGTGAATTGATTTAATATGTGCTTCTATTTGTGGGGGCTACGTACACACGAGTTTTCGAGAGTCCGTATGTAGCAACTAATTATGCTTATGTCCGGGTAGTTTAGGACCCATATCATGTGATACTTGCGATATTTGTACCCTACTTGTTGATTTAAATGCTTAAATCATATCGGAACTTGATAAAAGAATTGTAATTGGTCGGATTTCATTTACTTTAGTTTTGTACGGGTTACTTGACCGTTAATGAGAATTGGTGTTCCTTTGAATATTAGCCTCTTAATAATCTTTGAATTGGTAATTTATAAAGTATTTTCTCTTCTTGTGGAGTAGGCCGAACGCCTCAGTAATAGAATAGATGTATCTATGGTTCATGCCGTTCGACCCTCGGTAGTGCACAGTTTATATATATTTGTATGTTGGATCGGGTCGTATGACCTCAGCATATTTCGTGAGTAATAATTCTTGAAGCCCAACTATAATTGATATTGTTTCATTGGCTTGAGAGATTAATTTGTTAAATGATGGAAATTAATTGGGACTTGCCATTAGTGAAAGAATTGCTCATTTATTCTTGTTACTGCATTTTCAGTTGTGTTTATATAGTCCATTCTTAGTTATAATTCCATAATTTTATTGTTAGCCCATAGTAGGTGTCAGGGTCGACCCCTCGTCACTACTTCTTCGAGGTTAGACTGGATACTTACTGGGTACATGTTGTTTATATACTCAAGCTACACTTCTGCACTAATCGTGTAGGATCTGAGGCAGGTGCATTTGGATATCAGTTTGGCGCGCATCCTTGATTACTACGCGACTTAGCGGTGAGCTACCTTTCGAGCTCGTTCTGCAGCAACCGAAGTCTTTCTATTGCTGTCATTTCTGTCTATTTCATTTCAGACAGTAGTGTACTACTCTTTCGTATATTCTACTAGTAGCTCATACACTTGTGACGCCAGGTCTTGGAGATTTATGCTAGTAGACATTTGATGGTTTTGGGTTACTTTATGTATCTCACTTGTTTTTTCCAAAATTTTGATCTCTCATTTTTATTAAATTCTTACTTCATATTTATGCACGAACTAAAAATCAACTATTTCAACTCTCTAAAAGAAAGGATCATATAGTTAGTTCACTGTTGGCTTGCCTAGCAATAACGTGGGGCGCCATCATGGACTATAGGAGAAATTGGGTCGTGATAGGGGACTTCAGAACTGCAGACGCTGTGCAGTTATACCTCAAGTCTCCTCTAGGTAGCTGAATCCGAGCAATTCTATGGTACGTCGTTGGGACCAACTCCAAAATCTGCACAAGAAGTATATAGTGTAGTATGAGTACAACCGACCCCATGTACTCCGTAAGTGTCGAGCCTAACCTCGACGAAATAGTGAAGAGGCTATGACAAGACACGTACGTAAACAACCTATACAAGTATTACAAATACGAAGCAACAATAGCATAATAAATAACAATTTATAAATTTGGAAAGGAACATGCGAAGGGGGATGATATAGTAATTTCAGCAGGAGAAGTGTCACGTAGAAGCCAATTAATTTATCAACAATAATATGAGCAGCTGAAAATATCAAATGGCATGACACCACCCTTCGTGCTTTTACTCTCATCCTTCCCATAAATTTATAAAGAAATAATAAGATTGGCACGGCATCACCCTTCATGCTTTAACTCTCTTCTGACACGGCATCACCCTTCGTGCTTTAACTCTCTTCTGGAACGACATCACCCTTCGTGCTTTTACACTCTTTTGGAAATGACACGGCATCACCCTTATTGCTTTTACACCCTTTATCACCATGGCAAGGATAATATAAATAATATAAATGGCTCGGCATCACCCTTCATGCTTTTACACTCTTCCTTACCATGAAAATAATAATATAAATTCGGAAGTGTACTTAAATGCGGGGATATATACTTATCAATCAATTCAATACCAGAATACCGACTTCACCTTCCAAAATATTCAACAATAATTAAACTACAATAATCTCATGAAAAATGATCAAATAAGCAATAATAACTTAAGCATAAATATCTTAATTAAATAGGCAATTATTCACAATAAACAAATTCCATCTGTATGCTTTGACTCAACCACAACACAGAAGTACTCGTCACCTCACATATCCATTGTACCTGCACCTTAAATCACGTAGCAAATAGACAAATAAGTCCTACTCCCTCAAGTCAAGGTTAACCACGACACTTACCTCGATTTGCAACCAACTCAAGATTCCAATAAACCTTTGCCTCGCGAATTGGTGTCGGAATGCCTCGAATCTAGTCACAAATAATTCAATATATTCAACACGAATTATAGAAATCAATTCTATATGAAAATATTAAATTTTCCAATTAAAATCTGAAAATTAACTCAAAACTCGCTCGTGGGACCCACGTCTCGGAACCCGACAAAAGTTACAAAATATGAACACCCATTCAACCACGAGTCCAACCATACAAATTTACCAAATTCCGACATCAACTCGACCTTCAAATTCCCAAATCTTATTTTCAAATACCTAGGCCCAAATCCTCGAATTTCACCTCAAAATCATATAATCTAGTCAGAATAATCGATGATAATTCAATATTGTTGACTAAAAATGATCACAAGTGACTTACCTCAAGTTTTCCCATGAATTCTTGCTCAAAATTCGCCCCAACCCGTACTTGAAATGTCAAAAAATGAGAAAAATCTCGGATCCCCTCTGTTTTAAACACAATCAGTGTTTCCGCGTCTGCGATGCACTTGACCGCATATGCGGTCTCATAGATGTGAGGGTGGAGGTCGCTTCTGCGGACTCCCTTCTGCGAAGAATTGTCTGCTTCTGCGGTCCAAGGCCCCCTTAGCCCAGGCTTCATCTGCGACCATTGCGTCGCTTCTGCTACGCGCCTTCCGCTTCTGCGGACCATCCGCTTCTACAAGGCCCGGCTCGCTTCTGCGAGCTCGCACCTGTGGTAAAAAATACGTAGGTGTGATTACACCAGAAGGCCAAAATTTTAGATTTTCCTTAAGTCCAAATTTTGATCCGTTAACTATCTGCAATCCACCCAAGGCCCTCGGGACCTCAACCAAATACATCAATAAGTCCTAAAACATCATACAAACTTAGTCAAAACCTCAAATCACATCAAACAATGCTAAAACCATGAATCATACCCCAATTCAAGCTCAAGGAACTTAAGAAACTTCAAATTTTACATTCGATGCCGAAACCTATCAAATCAAGTCCGATTGACCTTAAATATTGCACGCAAGTCATAAATGACATAAGAGACCTATTCAAATTTCCATAACTAGATTCCAATCCCGATATCAAAAAGTCAACTACCCGGTCAAACTTCTAAACTTAATTTCTATTTTAGCCATTTCAGGCCTAATTTAACTACGAACTTCCAAATAATTTTACGGACACGCTCCTAAGTCCAAAATCACTATACAGAGCTATTGGAATCATCAAAACACTGATCCGGGTCCGTTTGCTTAAAATGTTGATCGAAGTCAACTCAAATGAGTTTTGAAGCTCCATTTCACATTTTAATCAATTTTTCACATACAAAGTTTTCGAAAAAATTTACGGACTGCGCACGCAAGTTGAGGAAAGCAGAATGGTGTTATTTGAGGTTTTAGAACACAAAAATAGTTATTAAATTTAAAGGTGGCCTACTGGGTCATCACATTCTCCACCTCTAAAACAAATGTTTATCCTCGAACGAAATTAGAAAATTACCTCAGGTGGTGAAAAGGTGTGGATATCTACTCCACATGTCCGACTCGGACTCCTAGGTAGATGCTTCAACTGGCTGACCTCGCCATTGTACCCGAACTGAAGGATAACTCTTAGACTCCAACTGTCGGACCTGCCGGGCTAGAGTAGCTACCGGCTCCTCCTCATAAGTCAAATTCTTGTCTAATTGGACTGAGCTGAAATCTAATGCATGGGATAAATCATCATGATATTTTCGGAGCATAGACACATGGAACATCGGATGAATTGCTGATAAACTAGGTGGTAATGCAAGCTTGTAGGCTACTTCACCCACCCTTTCAAGAATTTCAAAGGGTCCTATATACCTAGGGCTCAACATGCCCTTCTTTCCGAACCTCATTACACCCTTCATAGTGAAACCCGGAGCAAGACTCTTTCTCCAACTATGAATGTAATATCACGAACTTTACGGTCGGCATAACGCTTTTGCCTAGACTGAGCTGTACGAAGTCAATCCTGAATAATCTTGACCTTATCCACGGCTTCCCGTACCAAATCGGTACCCAACAACCGAGCCTCTCCCAGTTCAAACCAGCCAACTGGCAAATGACACTGCCTCCCATATAATGCTTCATATAGAGCCATTTGAATGCTCGACTGGTAGCTGTTATAATAGACAAACTCCGCAAGTCGCAAGAGCTGATCCCAAGAACCTTCAAAGTCTATAACACAAGCGCGAAGCATATCTTCCAATATCTGAATAGTGCGCTCTGACTGTTCATCTGTCTGTGGATGAAATGATGTACTCAACTCAACCCGTGTGCCTAACTCATGTTGTACAGCCCTCCAAAAGTACGAGGTGAACTGCGTACCTCGATCAGAAATGATAGACATGGGCACACCGTGAAGGCGTACAATCTCGCTGATGTAAATCTTTGCTAACCGCTCTGAACAATAGGTAACCGCTACTGGAATGAAATGTGCCGACTTGGTCAACCTGTCCACAATGACCATACTGTGTTGAACTTTCTCTGAGTCCGTGGAAACCCAACAACAAAATCCATAATGATACGCTCCTACTTCCACTCATGAATTTCTAACTTCTGAAGCAAACCACCAGGTCTCTTATGCTTGTACTTGACTTGTTGACAATTTAGACACCGAGCTACATATGCAACTATATCCTTCTTCATTATCCTCCACCAATAATGTTGCCGCAAATCTTGATACATTTTGGCGGCACCTGGAAGAATACAATACCGGGAATTGTGTGCCTCTTCAAGAATTAATTCACGAAGACCATCCACATTAGGCACACAAATACGACCATGCATCCGCAGAACTCTATCTTCACCCACAACAACCTGCTTGGTACCACCGTGCCGAACCATGTCTTTAAGGAAAAGAAAATGAGGATCATCGTACTGTTGCTCTCTGATGCGCTCATATAAAGAAGTCTGAGTGACTGTGCAAGCTAGAACTCTACTGGGCTCTGAAACATCTAACCTCACGAATTGATTGGCCAAAGTCTAAACATCTGAAGCTAACATCCTTTCACAAACCGGAATATATGCAAGACTGCACATACTCACAACCTTTCTACTCAAAACATCGGCCACCACATTGGCCTTCAACAACTCCAACCATCTTCTCTACCTCAAATTGAGATCTTTTTGCCTGAACAGATATTGTAGGCTATGATGATCAGTGAATACCTCACACAAGACACCGTAAAGGTAATGCCTTTAAATCTTCAGCACATGAACAATAGCTACCAATTCTAAGTCATGAATAGGATAATTCTTCTCGTGAACTTTTAACTGTCGTGATGCATATGCAATCACCCTGCCATCTTGCATAAATACTGAACCAAGCCCAATGCAAGATGCATAACAATACACCATATAAGGTCCTGAACATGTGGGTAATACCAACATTGGCACCGTTGGCAAAGCAGTCTTGAGCTTTTGAAAACTCAACTTACACTCGTCTGACAATCTGAATAGGGCACCCTTCTGGGTCAATTTGGTCAATGGAGATGCTATAGATGAAAACCCCTCCACAAATCGGCGATAATAACCTACCAAACCTAGGAAATACCAAATCTCTGTAGCTGAAGTAGGTCTAGGCCAATTCTGAACAACCTCAATTTTCTTAGGATCCACTTTTATGCTTCTGCCGATACAACATGCCCCAAAAGGGCAACTGAGTCTAACCATAATTCGCATTTCAAAAATTTAGCATATAACTGATTATTCTTCAAAGTCTGAAGCACAATTCGAAGATGCTGATCATGCTCCTCTTGACTGCTAGAGTAAATCAAGACATCATCAATGAATACAACCACAAAAGAATCCAAATAGGGTTTGAATACCTGGTTCATCAAATCCATAAATATTGTTGGGCCATTTCTCAGCCCAAATGACATCACTAGGAATTCGTAATGCCTATACCGAGTCCGAAAAGCTGCTTTAGGGACATCAGATGCCCTAATCTTCAGCTGATGGTAACCAGACCTCAAGTCGATTTTTGAAAACACCTTGGCACCTTGAAGCTGATCGAATAAGTCATCAATTCTTGGCAACGGATACTTGTTCTTGATAGTGACCTTGTTCAACTACCGATAATCTATACACATTCTCATCGACTCGTCTTTCTTCTTCACGAACAACACGGGCGCACCGTAGGGCGAGACACTAGGTATAATGAAGCCTTTATCAAGCAATTCTTGTAATTATTCTTTTAATTCCTTCACCTCCGACGGGGCCATATGGTATGGTGGAATAGAAATAGGCTGGGTGCCCGGAGCCAAATCAATACAGAAGTCAATATCTCTGTCGGGTGGCATCCCTGACAAATCTGCAGGAAATATATCTGGAAACTCACGGACAACTGGAAGTGAATCCATAGAAGGAACTTATGTGCTGGGATCGCGAATATAAGCCAAATAAGCTAGACATCCCTTCTCGACCATACGCCGAGCTTTCACATAAGAGATAACCTTGCTGATAGAATGGCCAAGAGTCCCTTTCCAATTCTATTCGAGGCAACTCCGGCATAGCTAAGGTCACTGTTTTGGTGTGACAATCCAATATAGCATGATAGGGTGAAAATCCATACCCAAGATGACATCAAAATCTACCATGTCAAGAAGTAGAAGATCCACGCTAGTCTCAAGACTCCCAATAGTAACCACACACGAACGATAGACATGATCTACTACAATAGAGTCTCCCACCGGTGTGGACACACAACAAAAGCACTCAGAGAATCGCGGGACTCAACTAGATATGAAGCAAAATAGGAGGACACATAGGAATAAATAGATCTTGGATCAAATAGAACTGAAGCATCTCTATAGCAAACTGGAACAATACCTGTGATCACGGCAATGGATGACTCGGCCTCAAGCCTAGATGGAAAAGCATAAAATTGGGGTTAGGCCCCGCCACTCTAACCGCATCTCTGGGACAGCCTCTAACTGGTTGGCCTCCACCTCTAACGGCCTGACCTCCACCTCTAATGGTCTGACCTCCACCTTTAGCTAGCTGGGCGGGTGGCGGAACAACTGGTGCTGGAATCATAGCACGAGAACCCTGTTGTTGCATGCTGCCGTGAAACCTGGGGCAAAATCTAATAATATGCCTCAGATCACCACAAGTATAACAGGATCTCGGCTGTTGTGACTGTTGGCCTTGGAACTGGCCATGTCGACCTGGATAATCACTCTAATGACTCTGGATCGGAGGTGCACTAATAGGAGCTGGTGATGCACTATAAGCTAGCTGGTTGGAATGAGACATATGAGAGTCGCGACCACTTGAAGCACAGTGGGATACCTGGAGCGCTGAATGATACGGCCTGGGAGGATGGCCTCTACCAAAAGTACCCCTGCCTCCAGACGAGGCGCTAATGAACCCACCGAACTGGCGAGGCCTCTTATTAGATCCCTTCCCTCTCTCTTGTGAAAGAACCATCTCAATCCTCCTAGTAACATTAGTAGCCGCTTGAATGGGAATCTCACTTACGGTCTCTTTGGCCATCTAAAGCGTGATAGGGTGAGTGAGTCCATCAATAAACCTCCTCACTCTCTCTCCCTCAGTAGGAAGTAAAAGAGAGCATGACGGGCTAGATCCACAAAACGGTTCTCTACTGAGTAACAGTCATACTGCCCTATTGGAGACGCTCAAATTGCCTATGGTAATCTTCTCTTAATGTGATAGGGAGGAACTTCTCTAGAAATAGCTGTGAAAATTTCTCCCAAGTCAATGCAGGTGACCCAGCTGGTCTGGTCAACATATAGTCTCTCCACCACCTCTTGGCAGAACCCGCCATCTGAAATGCATCAAAAGTGACCCCGTTGGTCTCAACTATACCCATGTTCCACAATACCTTATGGCAGCTGTCAAGATAATCCTGTGGGTCCTCAGAAGGTGTACCACTGAAGTGAACTGGAAAGAGCTTAGTAAACTTGTCCAACCTCAGTAAAGAAGACATGGTGGGCCTATCACCGGCCTATGCCACAACAACTGGCTGAACTACCCCAACTGGCGGGCCTGCTGGAGCATGATACTGGGGAGCCATCTTCTCCGGAGCAGGAGTAGTGAGAGTTTTTGCTCCTCCCCCAGCCTGTGAGATGGCTGGTGCCACTGGAAATGTACCATTCTGGGCCACGCCCTCCATAAGACTCACCAAACGGACTAGAGCGTCCTGAAGCACTGGAGTAGCTATGAATCCTTCCAGGACCTGAACTGATCCAACGGGTACAGTCTGAAGTGGAACCTCCTCCTGAAGATCCACTTGAGGCTCCACTATGGGTACTGCTGCTCGAGCTCTAGATTGAGCTCTGCCTCAGGCACGCCCTCGGCCTCTACCCCTGGTCATAGTTACCACCAGGGGTTCAGGTCCCTGTCTGTCGGTAAATGTATTACGTGTTCTCACCATCTACGAGAGAATAAGAATAGAATGGTTCAATCATTAGTGATAGAATTAGGATCGCACGACAGAATAAGAAAGAAGTGATATTGTTCCTAAACTTCATATCCTCTGAAAGATAAGTACAGACGTCTCCGTACCGATTCTTCAGACTCTACTAAGCTTGCTCGTGACTCGTGAGACCTAAGCAACCTAGTGCTCTGATCCAACTTGTCACGACCCGAAATTCCCACTTTCGGGACCGTGATGTCGCCTAATATTTCACTTGCTGGGAAAGTCAACGTTAGAAAAATCATAACCATTTTTAAACAAATCAATTTAAATGGAAGTGAATTACTAACATAAAGTGCGGAAGACCATAACAACCGAATCATCCAAATACATCCCCGAATCTGGTGTCAAAAGTGAACGAGCTACTAGAATAATATAAATAAAGGTCTAAATAAAATTCAAGTTGTTTGAAAGATAATACATAGCTAAGATAAAATAAAAGGGGACTTCAAAATTGCGGATGCTGTGCAGTCTCCTCTGGGTAGCTGAATTCGAGCAAGTCTATGGTACGCCGAGGGGACCAACTCCAAAATCTGCACAAGAAGTGCAGAGTGTAGTATGAGTACAACCAAACCCATGTACTCCGTAAGTGTCGAGCCAAAACTCGACGAAGTAGTGACGAGGCTATGACAAGAACGTACGTAAACAACCTGTACAAGTATATACAAATACGAAGCAACAATAGCACAATAAATAACAATTTATAATTTTGGAAGGGAAGATGCGAATGGGGGATGATATAGTAATTTTAGCAGGAGAAGTGTCACGTAGAAGCCAATTAATTCATCAACAATAAAATGAGCACCTAAAAATATGAAACGACACGGCACCACCCTTCGTGCTTTCACTCTCATCCTTCCCATAAATTTATAAAAAAATAATAATATTGGCACGACATCACCCTTTATGCTTTAACTCTCTTTTGGCATGACATCACCCTTCGTGCTTTAACTCTCTTCTGGCACGACATCACCCTTCATGCTTTTACACTCTTTAAAAATGACACGGCATCACTCTTCGTGCTTTTACACTCTTTCTCACCATGTCAAGGATAATATAAATAATATAAATGGTACGGCTTCACCCTTTGTGCTTTACACTCTTCCTTACCATGAAAATAATAATATTAATTCGGAAGAGTATTTAAATGCGCGGATATATACTTATCAATCAATTCAATACCAGAATACCGACTGCACCTTCCAAAAAATTCAACAATAATTAACCTAGCAATAATCTCAAGAAAAATGATCAAACAAATAATAATAACTTAAGCAGGAATATCTTAATTAAATAGGCAATTATTTATAATAAACAAATTCTATCCGCATGCTATGACTCAACCACAACGCATAAGTACTCGTCACCTCACATATACGTTGTACCCGAACCTTAAACTACGTAGCAAATACACAAATAAGTCCTACTCCCTCAAGTCAAGATTAACCATGACAATTACCTCAATTTGCAACCAACTCAAGATTCTAATAAACCTTTGCCTCGCGAATTGGTGTCTGAATACCTCGAATCTTGTCACAAACAATTCAATATACTCAACACGAATTATAGAAATCAATTCTATATGAAAATACTAAATTTTCCAATTAAAATCCGAAATGTAACTAAAAATCGCTCGTAGGGCCCACATCTCGGAACCCGACAAAAGTTATAAAATATGAACGCCCATTCAACCCCAAGTCCAATCATAAAAATTTTACCAGATTCCAATATTAACTTGACTTTCAAATCCCGAAATATTATTTTCAAATCCCTAGGCCCAAATCCTCGAATTGCACCTCAAACACACGTAATCTAGTCGTAATAATCGATGATAATTCAATATTATTCCCTAACAATTATCACAAGTTACTTACCTCAAGTTTTCCCGTAAATGCTTGCTCAAAAATCGCCCCAACCCGTACTTGAAATGTCCAAAAGTGAAAAAACAATCTCGGAACCCCTCTGTTTTTTAACACTGTCAGTGTTTCCGCATCTACGGTCTCGCAGATGCGAGGGTGGAGGCCGCTTCTATGGTTGGATTGCTTCTGCGGACAATAGTCCGCTTCTGCTGACTCACTTATAAGAAGAAGCCTCCTCTTTTGCGGTCCAAGGCCCCTTAGCCCAGGCCGCATCTGCGACCATTGTGTCGCTTCTGCGGTCGCGCTTTTGCGACACACCTTCCACTTCTGCGGACCATCCGCTTCTGCGAGTCCCGGCTCGCTTCTGCGAGGCCCGGCTCACTTTTGCGAGCTCGCACCTATGGTCAAAAATTCGCAGGTGCGATTACACCAGAAGGCCAAAATTTTAGATTTTCCTTAAGTCCAAATATTAATCTGTTAACCATTCGGAATCCATCTGAGGCCCCGAGGACCTCAACCAAATATACCTACAAGTCCTAAAACATCATACGAAATTAGTCGAAACCTCAAATCACATCAAACAATGCTAAAACCACAGATCATACCCCAATTCAAGCTTAAGGAACTTAAGAATTTTTAACTTCTACATTCGATTCCGAAACCTATCAAATCAAGTCTCATTGACCTCAACTTTTGCACGCAAGTCATAAATGATATAACAGACCTTTTCAAATTTCCAAAACCGGAATCCGACCCCGATATCAAAAAGTCAACTCCCCGGTCAAACTTTCAAATTTAAATTTCTATTTTAGCCATTTGAGGCCTAATTTAACTACGGACTTCCAAATAATTTTTCGGACATGCTCCTAAGTCCAAAATCACTATACAGAGCTATTGGAATCATCAAAATACTAATCCGGGTCTGTTTGCGTAAAATATTGACCGAAGTCAACTCAAATGAGTTTTGAAGCTCCTTTTCACATTTTAATCAATATTTCACATAAAAACTTTCCGAAAAAATTTACGGATTGTGCACGCAAATTGATGAAAGATGAATGGTGTTATGTGAGATTTTAGAACACAAAAATAATTATTAAATTTAAAGATAACCTATCGGGTTATCACAATATTAAAACAGTGTTCCCCAACTGATAGACAAGAATATCTTGTTCACTATTCAGGAAATGGAATAATTCCCAAAAGAATTATGCTACTGTGGCTAAGAAAATCCTTGCCATAGTAAAATATGTACTAAAGTTCCAGACTGATTTATAAAATCAGAAGTTTTTAATAAAAATTGATTGCCAAGCAACAAAATTTATCTTTAATAAAGATTTTAAACATGATATTTCTAAACAGATGTTTGCTAGATGACATGCCCTGCTAGCTCCATTTGATTTTGAGATTATTTATAAAAAAAGGGACAAATAATAGTCTCCCTGACTTTCTTACTAGATAATTTTTGAATTCATAATTCCTTTAATTTTATGACAGGATATGACAGCCGCATATAGGCCTCCTTGAGAAAGAAAATCAGAATCTTCCTATGGCATAGACAACATGATGAAATCCACCCAATGTACAAATGGATTTATTGGATAGATCACCCAATGTAAAAAGAATTTTTGGATTTTATGAAATACAAACAAGACATAGACAACAATCCTCCATCATATTCTACAGCATTCGCAAATGATAGCCATGATAACATTGAGGTATATAACCAGAAAGAAATAAAAAAGTTAATAATTCTTTTGGAACAATCCGATCTGAAATGGAAGGATAACCCCTCGCAAATCATGATCAGGTATTTTGATACAGCATCATATGCTACCACTGCATACAACTACAGAATAAATTATGAGTTAATTCTTTCATCTACTAGTTCAGCTGAAGTTCAGCATTTTTATACAGCAAATACAAAGAGAATTTATAATTTCTCTAAAATTATTATGAAAAAGGTGCTATCCTCAGATGAATGGGGAATGAGTACATTAAAGGGGAGGGAATATACTCATCCAGAGAAGAAAGTCTCGATAAAGTTTAATTACTAGGATTATAGTGAAAGTTTTAATAAAATTTATTATACGAGAACCCTAATAGGAAATATTCTTGGTTCATAAAATTATGTTCTAATTTTTTTGAATAACAGATACCAAATTGGTTCTGTAAATGGTGGATATCATATGGTCCATCTTTGGAAATACTTCCGCTAATTTTTAAGAGTTTATATACTCAATGGATGGATATATCTCCCAAGATTATTGCTTTGCAAAAAGATAATATCTTTTTCGATAGCATAGCAACAATGTACTTATTTATAGAATTCTCTATTCCATGGATTATGAAATGAGATGTAGAAGTTAATCAAACCAGGGAGGGATTCCCATGGTTAAACAGAGTTTTTTATACAAAATTCTGGAATAAATTACTTCAGTCAGACCAGTAAGGAAAACAGTATGGTCAAGAAATTATTGAGGATATCCAGAAGAAAATTGAAGCTTATAGCAAACAGAAAATGAAAAATGTCGAAGTGAAAAAATTAAGCTCATTTCAGCAGCTTACTAGAAGCTTTAAATGAAAAAATGAGATGTTTCTAAGAAGGAAATTATTGCTTCTTATTTTGAAAAAATAAAGAAAGATCTAATAAGGAATTTTGAAGTTGAGATGTCAGATGACGTGTCAATGGCATCAATAGGTAATACCATAAATGAAGAAACTTGTATGGCATGAGAGGCCCAAGGAAGCCAACATAAACAGATTAATTTAGAAGAAATTGAAGAATTTCTGACCAAAATGAAGGAAGGAGTAGAAGAATCTTCTATAACACAAAACAATAAAGGCAAAAGAAAAGTTCAGTGACACAAGACCCCTTTAGAATTATTGGGATAATGAAAATAAAAGACTTTAATGAAGCGGTGGGACCTTCTCATAAAGAAGAATCAACTTTATAAAGTTGCCTGTTTTATTACTTTTTCTCTTTTTTCTTTATCGGCCATAATATGTAATTATTTTGCCAGCCATTTTACTGTTTTGTTTTTTGTCCGTTTTATCAAGAGATCCATTATATAAGGATCTAAAATTCATAGTTAGAGACAGGCTTTTCTTCAAACCAGATTTTAGGAACTCTCTCTCTCTCTCTCTGTAAAAATATCTTTGTATTCAGATTTTATTGGAAATAAAATCAGAAGGTCACTTGGCCAAAATCTTGGCAGTCTCAGGTACTATTTAATTTTTTTATTTTTTTATAAATAAGATATCATTTAGCTTAAATAATAGGCTAAATAGTATTGTGTTGAACTTATGCATACTAGTCTATTCTTAAAACATGTCTTGTTGCTAGCTTTATATTGTATCACCCAATTGTTCTGAGGTTGAGACAGTAGAGCCCAGGCAGTCTATCAGTCCAGGCAGTAAACCTTGGTTATGGCAACATAGTCGGTGGTCCTTAAGACTCGTATTAGCCAGGTGGGCATTGAGAGAGTCATGAGGAGGACCGTGGTTTAAGGTTTGCTTGACAGGACTGTGGCTTGACAGGGCTGGTGTCTCAGTAAAAAGTTATCCTGTAATTCCATTGAAGCGATCCGATCTTAACTTGGTATCAGAGCCATGTGAAGAATAGAAATAGGTGCTAAGTTCAACACTTTATTTCTAATGAATATCATTAGGAAACAGACTATTGTTAAAAATAGTAGGAAACAATTGGATTTACTTAATAAATGGACGATTCCTAGAATCCAACCTAAGGTTATATACCAATTAGGTACCTTTAAAAAATTAGGTTTAAAACAAGTAGTTAAAACTATTGAAGAGACAATCACAGTAGATAGTGATCATGCTACTTTTAGATTATTATCTGAAATTGATTTAGCCCCTTATAGGGAAACTCCTAGATTTTTACATATCGGTTTAATACAAGTTGCCTTCAAGATACCTACGTTAAGAGGCTTAACTGAAAGCTTCATAGCAGCTCTCAAAGACGGTAGAAACCAAAACAGGAAAAAATCCTTTATAGGTACAGTACAGGCCAGTTTGGCCTATGGCCCTGTATATTTTAATGCTTATCCTAATTTGTAAATTTCTTTGAGTGATGAAAACTCTTTAAATGCCTTAATATTGAGTATTAAGGTTCATGGTTATGATTATATATCAGGAATAGAAGTTATAGTTATATGTATCTGTTATAGGATTTATTACAAACCTTTATATATTTTAAATCCTATGTGCAAAATTATGGATTTTAAAAATAAAACTATTCTTATAAAAACTAATTTTGGTAAGTCTAAAGTTACTACCACAAGACCTATTAAGTGGGATGAAATAAATTTTTCCAAAGAATGGGTCATTGAGGAAGCAATAGCTCCTCGAAATAACATTAACAGTGAAATCACAGAAGTTGAACAAACTTCGAATGGAATTGTAAAGATCAGGTTCAATGAACCCGATCAGGCTGATAATATCAGTAATTTATCTAGATTAACTAGATCAAAATCCTCTTATATTTCACCTGATGATTATACTATAGATTTTCCATCAAGAGCATTTACATGACAAATTAGGAAAAACAATAAAATAGATGTCATAAAAATTAGTACAGATAATATTGCTAGTGTTATTCCTAATCCAACTGAATCCGAAATGGATTTTTCTAATGGTTTAAATGGATAGAAACCAAATAGATTTTAGTCCGGGTTCACTGATTTCTGAAGAATTTAAAAAACCCAGATGGAAACTTTTCAGAAATTGTTTTTTTGATAATTTTGATGAGAAATTAATAAAATTCTTTCAAGATGATTCTTATAATGATATTAGTGATCACAGTAAGATAATTATTTTTGTACGATGGTTTATGTCTAAATATGTTGATAGATATATTTCCGTGCTAGAAAGAGATTATAAACTCAACAGTGCTGAAATTACTAGATCCGTTATTGGATAGGCTAATAAAGTTAAGGCCGGATCTGATACCAATTAAGTTAAGACCGTGCAAACTTTCTGCTATTGATATAGATCAATTGTATAGCTTCTTCCCTATAGAAGGCGTGATACTTTCATACTACCTAAGCAATTAGCATGAAAACCTGATGTGTGAGCACTTAAAGTCTTTAAATGAAAATAAGGTCAATGATTACTGAAAAAGCTAAATAATAGCCATGGAATAAGCAACTGGATATTATGAGAAAGTTTATCCAGTTGCTTGAACGTGCAACTTCATTAATAAATTTGAAATTTTCATTCAATATGTTGTGAGTTCTAGAAAAGCTGGAAAACAAAAAAATAAGTGTATACATCAGAAGAGAAGTTATGAATACTATATTAAAAGTGTCAAAATGATGAAAATTGCAGATGACTATTATGCATTATTGCTTGAGTAAAAACTTAGAAGCTAAACAACTAATCGAACGACTTTATATTTCAAAGGTTGTTCATTCACAAAGATGGCCTAGCTTGATTAAGTAAGCTGGATACCACCATGATTAATACTCCTCATACTATCTACAAATTATAGAATTCATAATGTTTTAGAAAAGCAGTGAGCTTTATTTACTCTATATGCCACATTTTGTAATGACCCGACCGATCGTTTTGAGAGTAATAGCTCATATCCCCTATTTACTGCTTCTCCCATATCTATTTCTGCTATTGTGACTTGTCGGGAGGTTTCATTTTAATTTTTGGAGTGTTTTGGGACACTTAGTCCCTAAATGGAGGATTAAGCCTTAGGATTTGGACCGTAGTTAGAACTGTGTGAAAATAACTACGGAATAAAGTTTTGTCGGTTCTGTTAGCTCCGTTAGGTGATTTTGGGCTTAGGGGCATGTCCGGATTGTGTTTTGGAGGTCTGTAGCTCATTTAGGCTTGAAATGGCGAAGGTCGAGTTTTTGGAGATTTGGACAGATAGTGAAAATTTTGATATCGGGGTCGGATTTTATTTCCGGAAGTTGGAGTAGGTCCATAATATTGAATATGACCTGTGTGCAAAATTTGGGGTCAATCAGACATGGTTTGTTAGGTTTCGACATCGGTTATGGAAATTTGAAGTTTCAAGTTTTTTAAGTTTGAATTGGAGGGTGATTCGTGATTTTAGCGTTATTTGATATGGTCTGAGACTCGACTAAGTTCGTATGGTGTTTTAGGATTTGTTGGTATATTTGGTTGAGGTTCCGGGGGCCTCAAGTGTATTTCGGATGCCCAACAGATCGATTATTGGACTTAGGAGGTTGCTGAAGTTTTCTGGTGTCTGAGTTCTGGTTTCCTTATACGCGATCGCATGGGGTGATCCGCGATCGCGTAAGCTAGTAGGGCAAGAAGATGGAATTGTTCTTCGCGTTCACGGATAGGGGCATGCGAACGGGTAGTGATGTGAGGTGGTACTTCGCGAACGCAGAGCCAAGGTCGGGTTCGCGTAGTGTTAAGTGGACCAAAGCGGGGCAACACGCTTTGCTCATCGTGAACGCGTTGGGTTGTTCGTGATTGCGTAAGTATGAGAGCCAGAGCATCACGTTCGCGTGGTGTTTTACGCGTTCGCGTAGAGTTAATTTCTGGGGTAGAAAAAGTTGTTCTTCGCGATCGCGAGGCTATTTCCGCGATCAAGATTAAGGAATCACTCGGCAGACTTATATCATTTCAAAAACGAGGGTTGGCCATTTTTATCAAAACTTGCGTTTGGGAGCTCGGATTTGGACGAGATTTTCAGAGATATCGATTGGTTAATGATTCAACACTTAATTTTGGTTATATCCCACTAATCTATCATTAATTTTATCATTTAATTTCGAATTTTGGAGTGAAAATTTGAGAAAACTTCTTAGGCTGAATTTTGGGGTTTTAATCAAGATTTTGGTATCAGATTTGAGTAATATTGGTACGAGTGAACTCGTGAGTGAATTTTTGTTCGTATTTTGTACTTTTACCTGATTCCGAGACGTGGGCCCGGGTCAACTTTTTAGGACGGAATTCGGAAATTTTATTAAAGTCTTGATTTCATTAATTAGATTAGTCTACTATAGTAGTATTTATGATATGTAATTGTTTTTGGCCAGATTTGGGGCATTCAGAGTCGGATATTCGTGGAAAAAAGGCATTCTTACTGATTGATTGAACTTGGTTCGAGGTAAGTGGCTTGTCTAACCTTGTGTGGGGGAAACTCCCCTTAGGTTTTGGTATTGTTTTGATATGTGAGCGTCGTGTACGTGAGGTGATGAGTACGTACACGGGCTATTTGTTGTAAAACTCTATTCTACACTAAGTAATAACATGTTTCTCCTTATTTGAGCTACACTAGCATATGTAACTATCCTGTTTAGTTTATAATAGCATGCCTACGTGTCTTAACTGCCTATCTGAACTCTGTGCAGCATGTTTAGTGAAATTCCTATTTTTCCTTGACTTGAACTTAGTCTCAATTGTAGGTTTTCTTGCGGTAACTGTTATTTCCGTTGGTTGAGCTGCATATTTATTTTGGGACTATAGAACGGTATTCCAGGAGATCCCCCTGTACTGCATATTTACTTTGGAACTACGGAATGGTATTTTGGGAGATCTCCCTGCAATGCATATTTACTTTGGGACTACGGAACGGTATTTCGGGAGATCCCCCTATTCTGCATATTTACTTTAGGACTACAGAACGTTATTTCGGGAGATCCCGTTCCTATTTAAATTTGGGACTATGAGACAGTATCTCGAGAGATCCCCTGTTGTTATCTCTATGTACTGAGCTGTTATCTTCTATGAATATTTTCTTGTTAAATTTTTGTCTTATTTTACTGCGATATTTTGTTCTTGCCTTGCTTTATTATTATTTATACCAGTAGGGTCCTGACCTAACCTCGTCACTACTCGACCGAGGTTAGGCTTGGCACTTACTGGGTACCTATTGTGGTGTACTCATGCTACTCTTCTGCACATAATTTTCGTGTGCAGATCCAGGTGCTCCTTATCAGCCACACTATTAGTGAGCCGGGACAACTTTAGAGATTTTAAGGTATATCTGTCGTATCCGCAGACCTCGGAGTCCCCTTCTACTCTTCCTCATGTCCATTAACTTCTATATTTTCTTTTGATAGACTCTGATGTATAGAGATACTAGATTTTCCTTCTGTAGTTTGTGATTCACGACATTCCAGGTGCTGGAAATGCTGTGTAGAATATTGTGGAGTTGGTTATTGTACATGCCAAGCAGCCTGATATTCAGTTACAGTGTTATTGCGAAAGTTAGTTGTTAAATTTATGTTTTCATTTCATTATTCCGCAAATGTTAGCCTTACCTAGTCATAGAGACTAGGTGCCATCACGACGTCATACGGAAGGGAAATTGGGTCGTGACAAGTTGGTATGAGAGCTCTACGTTCATAGGTATCGTAAGTCACAAGCCGATTTATTAGAGTCTCGTGGATCGGTACGGAGACATCTGTACTTATCTTCGGGAGGCTATGGAACTGTTAGGAAAATTTTACTACTTTGATTCCTTGTCGTGCGAAAAATTATTGACTTCAAAAATTCTAAACTTTTGTATTATATTCCCTCACAGATGGTGAGGACACGTACAGGCGGATCTGATGACCAGGCACCCGCCACCCCTGCTAGAGCCGCAAGAGACCGGGGCAGGGGTAGAGGCCGAGGACGTCCACGTGGTGCAGCCAGAGCACCCGCATGAGCTTCTATAGAGGAGCCCCCAGTAGCTCAAGGTGGAGGGCAGACACCTGAGGTACCTATTTCTGCACCAACCCTCCAGGAGATCCTAGCCTAGTTTCTGAGCATGTTCAGCACCTTAGCTCACGCTGGATTGATTCCACTTTCTCCTGCCACATCTCAGGCCGGGGGAGAAGCACAGACTCTCGTCGCCGATACTCCAGAGCAGCGGGTCCAGGTAGAACAGGTTCCAGAGATTGTACCAATGCAGCTGGTAGCTCCAACTTAGCCCGAGGTTAGGGCAGAAGCTTCTGAGGTGGATCAGCTTAGACTTGAGAGGTACAAGAACTACCATCCCCTACCTTTAGTGGATTGTCCATAGATGATGCTTTGGGTTTTCTGGAGGAATGTCATCGTATTCTCCGTACTATGGGCGTAGCGTAGACGAGTGGGGTTTCTTTTACCACCGTTCAGCTTAGAGGAGCAGCCTATCAGTAGTGGCATGCTTATGAGTTGGGTAGTCCGGCTGAGACAACTTCACTTACATGGACTCAGTTCTCAGACATGTTTTTGAGAGAGTATGTCCTTCAGAGCCTCAGGGACTCATGGCACATGGAGTTTGAGCAGCTACGCCAGGGATCTATGACTGTGTCAGAGTATGCAGTTCGCTTCAATGATTTGGCCCGACATGCACCGGCCTTGGTTACCACAGTTTGAGAGATGGTTCAGCGTTTTATTGAGGGACTCCACCCCAGCATCCGGATTAGTATGGCTAGGGAGTTGGAGATGGATAATTCTTGTCATCAGGTTGTGAGTATCGCCAGGAGATTGGAGGGCATGCTTTCCCGGGATAGAGAGGAGAGGAAGGCCAAGAGGTCTCGAGAAACTGGTTCTTATTCTGGAGCTCATTCCCAAGCAGCTCGCCATGGTAGGGGTTATGTGAGTCGCCCCGTTCATTCAGCTCTTCCAGCCACCAGCGGTGTTCCATCTCCTTCTAGGCCCCAGGAGCCTTATTATGCACTGCCATTATCTAGTGTGCCTCTGCACGGGGTGTTCCTAGCGGCCAGTCCAGCAGACCTGTCCTGAGCCAGTCATAACATCCATGCCCTCCCAGAGCTTGTTTTGAGTGTGGCGACACTCGCCATATAGTGAGGGATTGCCCCAGGTTTAGGAGGGGTGCACCTCCACAGACTTCTCAGCCACAGCGTTCTCCACCGGGTCCTCAGGCTATGATTACAGCATCAGCTGCCACCCCACCTGCTCAGCCAGCTCGAGGTGGAGGTCGGGGAGGTAGAGGTCGCCTTAGAGGGGGAGGCCAGACCAGATATTATGCCCTTCTTGCTCGTACAGAGGCAGTTACTTCTGATTCTGTCATTACAGGTATTGTCTCGGTCTGTCATAGAGATGCGTCAGTATTATTTGACCCAGGTTCTACATATTCTTATGTGTCCTCTTATTTTTTCCCCATATTTAGGTGTATCTTAGGATTCTTTGAGTTCCCCCGTTTATGTGTCTACTCCTATGGGAGATTCTCTTGTTGTGGACTACGTGTATCGGTTGTGTTTGATTGTTCTTAGTGGTTTTGAGACCAGAGCCGATTTATTATTGCTTAGCATGGTGGACTTTGATATTATTTTGGGCATGGACTGGTTGTCGCCCCATTATGCAATTCTTGATTGTCACGCTAAGACCGTGACGCTGGCTATGCCAGGATTTCTGCGATTAGAGTGGAGAGGTACCTTAGAGTATACTCCCAGTAGAGTTATTTCATTTCTTAAAGCTCAACGAATGGTTGAGAAGGTATGTGACATATATCTAGCTTATGTGAGAGATGTCAGTATTGATACCTATACAGTTGAGTCAGTTCCAGTAGTTAGGGACTTTCCAGATGTGTTGCCAGCTGATCTTTCGGGCACGCCGCCCGACAGAGATATTGATTTTGGCATTGATCTGTTGCCGGGCACTCAGCCCATCTCTATTCCTCCATACCGTATGGCTCCTCTTGAGTTGAAGGAGCAAGTACAAGAGTTGCTTGATAGGGGCTTCATTCGGCCCAATGTATCACCTTAGGGTGCTCTTATCTTGTTTGTGAAGAAAAATGATGGTTTTATGCGTATGTGCATTGATTATCGCCAGTTGAACAAAGTCACAGTGAAGAACCGGTATCGTTTGCCTCATATTGATGACATATTTGATCAGTTACAGGGTACTAGAGTGTTTTCAAAGATTGACTTGTGTTCAGGTTATCATCAGTTGAAGATTCAGGAGCCAGATATCCTGAAGACTATTTTCAGGACTCGGTATGGTCATTACGAGTTCCTTGTGATGTCATTTGGGCTGAACAACGCCCCAACAGCTTTTATGCACTTGATATACAGTGTGTTCCGGCCCTATCTTGACTCATTCGTCATTTTATTTATTGACGACATTCTAGTGTACTTCCGGACTCGGGAAGATCATGAGCAACACCTGAGGACTGCGCTTCAAACCTTGAGAGAAAAGAAGTTATATGCAAATATTTCAAAGTGTGAGTTTTGGCTAGACTCAGTGGCATTCTTGGGTCATATAGTATCGAGTGATGGGATCCAGGTGGATCCGAAGAAGATTAAAGCAGTGCAGAGTTGGCCCAGACCGTCCTTAGCTGCAGAGATCCGGAGTTTTCTTGGTTTGGCGGGGTATTACCGTCGATTTGTAGAGGGTTTCTCATCTATTGTAGTAACTATGACCAGGCTAACCCATAAGGTTGCTCCGTTCAGGTGGATAGAGGAATATGAGGATATCTTTCAGAAGCTCAAGACATCTTTGACTACATCCCCAGTATTGGTATTGCCTACAGGTTTGAGGTCTTATACTGTATATTATGATGCATCGCAGATTGGTCTCGGCGTGGTGTTGATGTAGAATGGTAGGGCGATTGCTTACGCATCCAGACATCTAAAGGTGCATGAAAAGAACTATCCTATCCATGGCCTTGAGTTAGCAGCTATTATTCATGCCTTGAAGATATGGCGGCATTATTTGTACGGTGTTCCTTGTGAGATTTACACTGATCACCGGAGTTTGCAGCATCTGTTCAAGTAAAAGGATCTTAATTTGCGTTAGAGGATGTGGTTAGAGCTGCTTAAGGATTATGATATCACCATTTTGTACCACCCTGGGAAGGCTAATGTGGCGGCCGGTGCTTTGAGTCATCGGGCAGAGAGTTTGGGGAGCTTAGCATATCTACCAGTAGCATAGAGGCCCATGGCGTTGGATGTTCATGCCTTAGCCAGCCAGTTTGTGAGATTAGATATTTATGAGCTGAGTCGAGTATTGGCTTGTGTGGTATCTCGGTCTTCTCTTTATGATAGTATCAGGGAGCATTAGTATGATGACCCCCATCTGCTTATCCTTAAGGACACGGTCCAGCATGGTGATGCTAAGGAGGTCACTATTGGAGATGATGGTGCATTGAGTATGCAGGGCAGTCTATGTGTGCCCAATGTAGATGGTTTTCGTGAGTTGATTCTCTAGGAGGCTCACAGTTCGCGGTACTCTATTCATTCTGGTACCACAAAGATGTATCAGGACTTGAGACAGCATTACTGGTGGAGGAGGATGAAGAAGGACATAGTAGATTATGTAGCCCGATGTCTAAATTGCCAGTAAGTGAAGTATGAGCATCAGTGGCCAGGTGGGTTGCTTCAGAAGTTGTAGATTCTGGAGTGGAAATGGGAGCGGATCACTATGGATTTCGTTGTTAGACTCCCACGGACTCAACAGAAGTTTGATGCAGTTTTGGTGATTGTGGATAGGCTAACCAAGTCGGCTCATTTTATTCCTGTGATGACTACTTATTCTTCTGAGCAGTTAGCTCGAGTTTACATCTGCGATATTGTCAAACTTCATGGCGTATCGGTATCTATCATCTCTGACCGGGGTACGCAGTTTACATCATGGTTCTGGAGAGCTGTACAACGGTACTTGGGTTGAGTTGAGCACAGCATTTCACCTTCAGACAGATGGACAGTCCGAGCGCACTATTCAGATACTGGAGGATATGCTCCGCGCTTGTGTGCTAGGTTTTGAGGGTGCTTGGGGCCAATTTTTGCCCCTTGCAGAGTTTGCTTACAACAATAGTTATCAGTCTAGCATTCAGATGGCACCATATGAGGCTCTGTTTGGTAGGCGGTGTCGGTCCCCAGTGGGTTGGTTCGAGTTGGGTGAGGCCAGATTATTGGGTACTGACTTGGTTCAGGATGCCTTGGAGAAGGCTAAGGTGATTTAGGATAGACTTCACACAGCCCAGTCCATACAAAAGAGTTACGCGGACCGGAAGGTTCGCGATGTTGCATTCATGGTTGGAGAGCGGGTATTGCTTCGGGTTTTTCCTATGAAGGGCGTTATGAGGTTCGGAAAGAGGGGCAAGCTGAGCCCAAGGTTTATTGGTCCCTTTTAAGTGTTGCGGCGAGTTGGGGAGGTTGCTTATGAGCTTGCCTTACCTCCCAGCCTAGCAAGAGTTCATCCAGTATTCTATGTTTCTATGCTCCGAAAGTATCACGGAGATCCGTCCTATGTGTTGGATTTTAGCTCAGTCCAATTGGACAAGGATCTATCTTATGTTGAGGAGCCAGTATCTATTTTAGACAGGCAGGTCAGAAAGCAAAGGTCAAAGAACATTGCTTCCGTGAAGGTTCAGTGGAGGGGACAATCGATCAAGAAAGCGACTCGGGAGACCAAGCAGGATATGCGCAACCGTTATCCTCATCTTTTCACCACTTCAGGTATGTCTCTATACTCGTTCGAGGATGAACGATTGTTTTAAGAGGGGGAGGATGTAACGACCCGGCCGGTCGTTTTGAGAGTAATAGCCCTGATCCCCTATTTATTGCTTCTCCCATATCTATTTCTGCTATTGTGAGTTGCCGGGAGGTTTCGTTTTGATTTTTGGAGTGTTTTGGGATACTTAGTCCCTAAATGGAGGTTTAAGCCATAGGATTTGGACCGTAGTCGGAACTATGTGAAGACAACTTTGGAATTGAGTTCTTTTGGTTCCGCTAGCTCCGTTGGTGATTTTGGGCTTAGGGACGTGTCCAGATTGTATTTTGGAGGTTTGTAGCTCATATAGGCTTGAAATGGCAAAAGTCGAATTTTTGGAGATTTGGACCGGTAGTGAAAATTTTGATATCGGGGTCGGATTCCGATTACCGAAGATGGAGTAGGTCCGTAATGTTGAATATGACTTGTTTGCAAAATTTGGGGTCAAACAGTTATGGTTTGATAGGTTTCGGCATCGGTTGTGGAAATTTGAAGTTTCAAGTACTTTAAGTTTGAATTGGAGGGCGATTCATGATTTTAGTATTGTTTGATGTGGTTTGAGGGCTTGACTATGTTTGTATGGTGTTTTATGACTTGTAGGTATGTTTGGTTGAGGTCCCGTGGACCTCGGGTTTGTTTCGGATGCCCAATGGATCGATTTTTGGACTTAGGAGGTTGCTGAAGTTTTCTGGTGTCTGAGTTTTGGTTTCCTTATACGCGATCGCATGGGGTGATCTGCGATCGTGTAAGCTAGAGGGGCGAGGGGATGCAATTGTTCTTCACGTTCGCGGACAGGGGCATGCGAATGCGTAGTAATGTGAGGTGGTGCTTCGCGAACGCAATGCCAAGGTCGTGTTCGCGTAGTGTTAAGTGGACCAAAGTTGGGCTACGCGCTTTGCTCATCGAGAACGCGTTGGGTTTTTCACGATCGCGTAAGTATGAGAGCTAGAGCATTGCATTCGCGTGGTGTTTTACGCGTTTGCGTAGAGTTAATTTCTGGGTCAGCAAAGTTGTTCTTCGCGATCGCGAGGCTATTTCCGCGATCGCAATTAAGGAATCACTGGGTAGACTTGTATCATTTCAAAAACGAGGGTTGGCCATTTTTATCAAAACTTGAGTTTGGGAGCTCAGATTTGGACGAGAGTTTGAGGGATTTTCAGAGATATCGATTGGGTAATGATTCTACACTTGATTTTGGTTATATCCCACTAATCTATCATTAATTTTATCATTTAATTTCGGATTTTGGAGTGAAAAATTGAGAAAAATTCTTCGGCCGAATTTTGGGGTTTTGTTCAAAATTTTGGTATCATATTTGAGTAAATTTAGTACGAGTGAACTCGTGAGTGAATGTGTGTTCGTATTTTGTGACTTCTACCCGATTTTGAGACGTGGGCCCGGAATCGACTTTTTAGGACGGATTTCAAAAAATTTGTTAAAGTCTTGATTTCATTAATTAGATTAGTATATTATAGTCGTATTTATGATATGTAATTATTTTTGGATATATTTGGACCATTCGGAGTCGGATATCGTGGAAAAGGCATTCTTACTGATTGAGCTTGGTTCGAGGTAAGTGGTTTGCCTAACCTTGCGTGGGAAAAACTCCCCTTAGGATTTGGTACCGTTTTGATATGTGACCGCCGTATACGTAAGGTGACGAATACGTACACGGGCTATTTGTTGTAAAACTCTGTTCTTCACTAAGTAATAACCTGTTTCTCCTTATTTGAGCTACACTAGCATATGTAACTATCATGTTTAGTTTAGAATAGCATGCCTACGTGTCTTAACTGCCTATCTGAACTTTGTGCAGTATGTTTAGTGAAATTCCTATTTTTCCTTGACTTGAACATAGTCTCAATTGTAGGTTTTCTTGCGGTAACTGTTATTTCCGTTGGTTGAGCTGCATATTTACTTTGGGACTACTGAATGGTATTCCAGGAGATCCCCCTATACTGCATATTTACTGTAGGGCTATGGAACGGTATTCCGGGAGATCCCTCTACACTGCATATTTACTTTGGGACTACGGAACGGTATTCCGGGAGATCCCCCTGCACATTTACGTTTAGGACTACGAGACGGTATCTCGGGAGATCCCTTGTTGTTATCTCTGTGTACTGAGCTGTTATCTTCTATGAATTATTTCTTGTTAAATTTCAGTCTTATTTTACTGCAATATTTCGTTCTTGCCTTGCTTTATTATTATTTATACCAGTAGGGTCCTGACCTGACCTCGTCACTAATCGATCGAGGTTACGCTTGGCACTTACTGGGTACCGATTGTGGTGTACTCATGCTACTCTTCTGCACATATTTTTTGTGTGTAGATCCAGGTGCTCATTATTAGTCGCACTATTAGTGAGCCGGGACAGCTTTGGAGACTTCAAGGTATATCTGTCGCGTTCGCAGACCTCGGAGTCCCCTTCTACTCTTCCTCATGTCCATTATCTTTTGTATTTTCTTTTGGTAGACTCTGATGTATAGAGACACTAGATTTTCCTTCTGTAGTTTATGATTCACGATGTTGCGGGTTTTGGGAATGTTGTGTAGTATATTGTGGAGTTGGTTATTGTTCATTCCAAGCGGCATGGTATTCAATTACGGTGTTATTGCTACAGTTAGTTATTAAATTTAAGTTTTCATCTCATTATTCTGCAATTGTTAGGCTTACCTAGTCATAGAGACTAGGTACCGTCACGACGTCATATGGAAGGGTAATTGGGTCGTGACACATTTATATCCATTACCACCTGCCTGTATTATTCAAAAAATATTAATGATCTTTTCATCTTTGGTTTAGACTCTTCATAGTTGGTCAACCTTTCTGGTGCAATATCTTTCTTTTTTTTAATATTTACATGTGACCTTGGTACTTTGGTTGCTTGTAAAGTTGGTGATTGAAGTCATTCTTAGAACTATGCTTCAAAATCTTAGAAAAGAAAACTCTCGGCTTTTAAGAATGGTAAGACCATCACCAAGTTCTTCAACTAATTAATGAACATTTTATTATTACCAATTAATTAGCTTGTTGATACTACAATACTACGACATTATCCTTGCTAAATAGCTTAGACTCTTATCGTACCATATGTTGTTGTTCTACTGCTTTCGAATATCTCACCTGAAAATGGATCTAATAGACTGTCCCGACCCAAAATCTCACCACATACGTCATGATGACACTTAGTCTTTAAGACTAGGTAAACTGATTATAATTGCATTTCAAGCCATTATTTTTTACAAGATAATCGAAACCAACAGCGGAATTAATTAACAACTTTCCAAGACTGGTAATACTAAGTCACGAACTCTAACTGAATGCATGCAATGGTATCAAGGATCGAATATACAATACTGTTCGAATAAGAGTTGACAGTACAATAAAACAGAAAGACTCCAAGGGACTACGATGGTCAAGCAGCTCTATCTTGAATCCTCGCGTTCAACACACTAACTCTGTCTGAGTTCGATATCTCCAATACCTGGGTCTGCACAAAAATATACAGAAGTATAGTATGAGTACACCAGAGTCGGTCTCGGTGGAGTAGTGATGACGTACAGTCAAGACACTCACTAGTCTAATAACCTGTGCAATATAATATATAAAAATAATAGAAAACAAATAGCAGTGATAGCAACAATAATCAACTAGTGATGTCAATAGCAAGGCAACAAGAACACCATAATTATTACTCACACGAATAAGAAACACAAGTACAACCTATTAAACAAGTCCTTCAAATATAAATCTTTCACATATAATTCTTTCGAATAAATACCCTCCAAATATATTTTTTCAAATAAATATCTTTCGAATATAAAACTCTTTCAAATAAATATCTTACTTCATAATCATAAAATACGGGTCTCGGTCCCCTTTCATATTCTCACGGCAACTCGTGCCCATATCTCTATCACAACCGCACGGACAACTCTCGTGCCAAATATGTCAATACATAAAATCCACACGATCAATTTATTTTCAATAAAGTAAAGTTACAAATTTTAAACCAAGTAAGAATTCAACAAAGAAATGAGTTTATTTTAGAAATAGTTTGAGTGAAGAAAATGACATTTTCATTTAAATAAAGCATCAGATAAGCTACTGATTTGGATGTACAACTTATTAAATTAAAATATAATAGTAATTTTTTTTATTTAAAACAACTCAATCATCAAGAACAAATACAAACCAGAAATACAAATCCTCAGAGTCTCGTACGAAAAAGTCAAAGTCAATACTATACTACAAGAAATACAAAACACTTAATATTAAGCCAAATAATACATCACGGAGAATACTGAAATTTATATATTACGGAAAAATAAAATAACCAAAGGCAAGTGCAGCTATAGAGAAATATCAACAAAAGGGAACTCTCGAAGTACTGCCTCATAGTCCCAAATCATAAATAAATTTCAACAAACAACAATTCCCCCAGTTCATCACAAGTCATCACAAATCAATCCCCGACGTAGCCATCCATTGTATCACCTACAATTGTTTCAAAGAGAGATTAGTAACCCGGAAGAAAAAGAAGACAAATCACACACAAACCTATATATATATATATATATATATATATATATATATATATATATATATATATATAGCCCGCCTTGTCATGCCGCATGTGCATATATCAATAGTAATAATAGCATGGCAGAAATCTCGTGCAAACACCCAAACAAACCTCCCAACAATATTATGTGCCAATATCATAACATCTCATAAATTGCACCTTAAGTGCTCAAATATTACAACATATCACAGATTGCCCATCAATTGCTCAAATATTACAACTCGCCACAAAAATTAACAATACATTAATTTCCACAATAAGGGGTTCACGCCTCGACCATAATGTGCACAAAATCATAACAAAAATATTCGGGAGTGAACAACTCAACAGAATAATATTTCACAATTTAACACTTTGCCTCAATATGATTTATGGCCTTTATAAATCAATACCAATTTCAACAACATGAATTGAAAAGTAATTCATCAAGGAACAACGCTTTCTTAAATCAAAATTTTATATAATTATATTAACGCCTCAATTTAAACTTATTTAATTAATTATTTGCAGATGAAAAATCCATAAGGAATAAAATTCCAATAAAATATCAAATCAACAAATACACAGAACTCACATAAAAATCCAAATGACAATCACACCAAATTATCATATAAAATACAAACTCGACAAACAAGGAATGAGGCATGCCAAATTCAAGGATTTACTAAATGCTAACAATTATCCAATTTAATACATAATAATGCCTAAGACTTTAAACCAATAAAATTTCTACATATAAGCCCGAGTACGTACTCGTCACATCGCGTACACGGCTTTCAATCACACAACTTCCACATAAGACTCAATACCGAAGGAGTAATTCTCCCACTCAAGGTTAAGCAAGATACTTACCTTTTTAAAGTTAGGCCGATATTTCAAAATCGCCTTCTTGCTTGAATTGACCTCCGGACAGCTCAAATCTAACCAAATTAATTGTATAACTTCATTAAAATTCATCAGAAATAATTACGGATAATAAAACATCAACTTAAGATTTTACATTAAAAAATCAACCAAAGGTCAATGCGGCGCCCGCATCTCGGAGCCAGGTAGAATTTTTATGAAATCCGAATATTCATTCTGATACGAGTCCAACCATACTAGTTTCACTCAAATACGACTCCGAATCGACATTCAAATCCCAAAAATTAGTTTTATGAAACTTCTACAATTTTTCCCAAAATTTGCATCTCAAAATACTAATTAAATGATGAAAACAATGATATATTTATGTATATTAACTAAATCCGAGTTAGAAACACTTACCCCGATGATTTTCTTGAAAAACTCATGAAACATCGCCACAAACCGAGCTCTCTAGGTCCAAAAATAAAAAATGAGATGAAAATCTCATTTATATGGTACCACATTTAATCTCCAAAGTACTGGCCGCGCATTGTTTTGTGTGGTCCGCACATTTAAGGTCTCTGCAGCCGCAATCCAAATTGTGCGGCAGCACTTCAGCAGCCACTATACTACTAGGCTTCAGTAAATTGACCAACACTTTCGGTGCAAGTATCCAAATGATGATTGGTTTATCTTTAAAAAAACTAGACTCAACGGACTACAACTTTCGTTTTTGGATCATCTCCAAATTTCTTATAGATCAAAACATAAAAACTTCCGAAGTCGGACCATCGAATCTGCAGAATCTCTTTTCTGCAGCCGCGAGAAGAATTCTGCGGACTGCACAATTTCAACTGCAGTCCGCATATTTTAAACTGTGGTCCACACAATTATCGCTGCCTCTGCAGTTTGGGAGTTTGCGGCCGCACATCCGCACTTCAAAATGTGCCCTCCACACTTCGACTGTTGCAGAACATCATTAGAGTACCGAAATGCCCAAACTCGTTCAGAACTCACCCGACCCACTTGGGACCTCAACCAAATATACCAACAAGTCCTAAAATATAACGCGGACCTGCTCGAGGCCTCAAACCACATCAAACAACGTTGAAACTACAATCGCACCACAAATCGAACTCATAAATTTTTAAATCTTCCAACTTCCAAAATTCATGCCGAAACATATCAAATTAACCCAGAATGACGTTCAAATTTTGCATGCAAGTTCCAAATGACATAATAAAGCTAATCTAATTCTCGGAATCACATTCCGACCACGATATCACCAAAGTCAACTCTCGGTCAAACTTCCAAACCTTCCAATTACAACTTTCGCCATTTCAAGCCAAAATCAACTACGAACTTTCAAATAAATATCCGGACACACTCCTAAGTCCAAAACCATTATACGGAGCTATTAGAATCATTGAAACTTCATTTCAGAGTAGTTTGCTCAAAAGTCAACTCTCCGGTCAACTCTTTTCTTTTTGTCTTCTTAAATAAGAATTGTTCTTCCAATTTGATCCTGAATCATCCGAAAATCAAACTCGATCACACATGCAAGTCATAATATACATCACAAATCTGCTCGGGACCTTAAGTCGCTGAACGAGACACTAATTCACAAAATGACAAGTCGGGTCGTTACATAGACGAGGCCATGCAATAAATTTAACGGATAGATACTCACTGAACCAATAGAAAAAAATATATGTTGCACTAAAAGGGTGTAATTAATATTCATTTAAAATTATGATAGGAAAATACAATCTATTAGTAAGATTAAATGATTAAACTTCATTTAAAAGCTTTAGCTGCTCAAGATGTAGCTAAGGCTGGCTCTGCAGTAGGAAAAGAGCAACCTGTAGTTATTGAAGCCAAGGAAAACCTCGAGTAAGTTTCTATTTTCTTGTAAGTTATACATGTTGATATAGTGATTATTTTCCAACATGAAAAAACAAAGATAGGTGGTAAAATCTTCCTCACTGATAAATGATTGTTTCAAATTTCTATAGAATTTATATTGATATAGTGTTTAGTGATTTTATACTTTATTATTTGGAGTGCTTACAACATCAATTAATTGATGGCTCCTAGAAATTATTGGCTGTAATATTTACATCTGTAAGAAGAAGAAAAGGTTTCCTTTGATATTTAGATCTAAAAAGGTAAAATGTTTTTGGCTTAATACTGCTTGTGAAAATATTTTTTATGAAACTTTTACTAATTATTTATTTCAATTTTTTTGTAGGTGAAGCAAATGTATTGTGAGGACCCAAAAGGTCATATTTAAATTTAATAAATTATTTCTATGTTCTGAGTCCTCAAATAGAACTATTCATCATTTCTTGAATTGCGTGCGCAGTCCGTAAATTTTTTCGGAAAGGTTTTTTGTGAAAACATTGATTAAAATATGAAATAGAGTTTTAAAACTCAACTGGGTTGACTTTGGTCAACCTTTTAATCAAACAGACCTGGATCAGTATTTTGATAGTTTCGGTAAGTCCGTATCGTGATTTAGGACTTGGACGTATGCCCGAAATCAAATTCGGAGGTCCCTAGCTCGAGTTATCGCATGTTGTCGAAATTTTTAAGTTTAAAGGTTTAATGACTTAAGAGATTTGACTAATGTTTGACTTTATTGATACCAAATCTGTATTTTGATTTCGGAACCCGTTATAGCTCCATTACTATATTTATGACTTGTCTGCTAAATTTGGTGAGAAACGGAGCTGGTTTGATATGATTCGGACGTCCGGTTGTTAAAATAGAAATTCTAAAGTTTTCTTAAAAATTTCATTTGATTTGGTGTCCGATTTATAGTTCTAGGCATTATTTTTGTCTTTTGATCACGTGAGCAAGTTCGTATGATATTTTTGGACTTGTGTGCATGTTTGGTTTGGAGCCCCGAGGATTCGGATAAATTTCGGATAGGCCACGGGTGGTTTGGAACTAAGAAAATCTGGTTTTTGCTGAGCTTCAGCTGTCATCTGGTTTCCTTCTTCGCGTTTGCGAAGGCACACTAGCGAACGCGAGGAATGAACGGGTTGGATGGGATTTTACCCTACGCGAACACTAAGGGCTGTACGCAAAGTGGAGGGGGGCTTCCCTTCGCGAACGCTGACAGTGAATCTCGAACGCGTAGCTTTGTGAACCTGGGGGAGGGGAAACCGATCAATGCTCTTCGCGAACGTGACACAAGGCTCGCGAATGTGTAGGCTGGTGGGTGTAAGCCTCCGCGAACACGAAGGGTATCTCGTGAATGCGTAGGCTATTTGAGCCGCTACATCGCGAATGCGACAGGCCCTTCGCGAACGTGAAGAAGGCCTGACGCCGAGTGATTAAAACAGACCAAAAATGGATTTTTACCACTTTTCATAAACCCTCCATTAGAACTCGGTTTAGGGGCGATTTCAAAGGGTTTTTTCATGATTTCGAACTGGGTAAGTGTTCTTTATCATATAGTGACTAATTTTCATAAATTCATGCCTATATTCATCATTTATTTCGGATTTAGATGGAAGAAAATTGGAATTTTTATAAAAGTTTTCAAAAATAAAATTTAAGATTTGAAGGTCCATTTGACATCGAAATTTGATAATTTTTGTATGGTTGGACTCGTCTCAGAACGGGTATTCAGATTTTGTAAGTTTTTCCGAGATTCGAGACGTGGACCCTACTGTTGATTTTTAGATGAATTTTGGATTTGTGTTCCGAAAAATAAGTAAATTCATATGGAATTAATTCCTACGATTTGTATTGAGGATATTGAATTGTTTATGACTAGATTTGAGGATTTCGGACACGAATTAACTAGACAAAGGCTTATTGGAATCTTGAATTTAGTTGCAAAGCGAGGTAAGTGTCGTGGTTAACCTTGACTTGAGGGAGTAGGATTTATTTGTCTATCTGTTACGTGATTTAATGTGCGGGTACAACGTATATGTGAGGTGATGAGTACTTTGTGGTTGAGTCAAAGCATGCTGGAGGAATTTATTTCATTTTGAATAATTACTTATTTAATTAAGATATTCCTATTAAAATTTATTATTGATTATTTGATCATTATTCATGAAATTTTTATTGATTTATTTATTTATAAATATGGTGAGAAAGAGTGTAAAAGCACGAAGGGTGTTGTCGTGTCAATTTTGAGAGTAAAAGCACGAAGGGTGATGTCGTGCCATTTTCAGAGAGTGTAAAAGCACGAATGGTGATGCCGTGCCAATTATTATTATTCATTTATCAGTTTATGGGAGGAATGAGAGTAAGAGCACGAAGGGTGGTGCCGTGCCATTTTCATATTATCAGTTACTCATTTTACTGTTGAGGAATTAATCGGCTGTTAAGTGATAATTTTCCTGCTGAAGTTATTATATCATCCCCCTTTGCATACCCTCCCAAATTTATAAAGTGTTATTTATTGTATTTATTGTTGCTTCGTATTTGTATATACTTGTACAGTTTTTTTACGTATGTCTCCTGTCATAGCCTCGTCACTACTTCGTCGAGATTAGGCTCGACACGTACGGAGTACATGGGGTCAGTTGTACTCATTCTACACTTTGCACTTCTTGTGCGAATTTTGGAGTTGGTCCCAGTGGCATACCATAGAGTTGCTCGGATTCAGCTACTTAGAGGAGACTTGAGGTATAACTGCATAGCGTTCACAGTTCTGAAGTCCCCTTCTATCTTATCTTAGTTGTGTATTATCTTTCAAACAATTTGAATTTTATTCAGACCATTATTTGTATTATCATAGTAGCTCGTACACTTGTGACACCAGATTCGTGGATGTATTTTGATTATTCGGTTGTTGTGGTCTTCCGCACTTTATTTCAGTAATTGACTTTTGCTTAAATTGATTTGTTTAAAAATGGTTAAGATTTTTTTTAACGTTGGCTTGCCTAGCAAGTGAAATATTAGGCGCCATCACGGTCCCAAAGGTGGGAATTTTGGGTCGTGATAAGTTGGTATCAGAGCATTAGGTTACATGGGTCTCACGAGTCACGAACAAACTTAGCAGAGTCTGAAGGAACGGTACGGAGACGTCTGTACTTATCTTTCGGAGGCTATGAAGTTTAGGAACAATATCACTTCTTTCTTATTCTGTTGTACGATCTTATTCTATCTACCGATGGACAGGGACCAGAGCCCCCGATGGCAACTATGACCAGGGGTAGAGGTCGTGCTAGAGTCCGAGGCAAAGGCAGAGGTAGAGCTCAGTCTAGAGCTCGAGCAGCAGCACCTGTTGTAGAACCTCGGGTGGATTTGGAAGCAGAGGTTCCAGCTCAGACCGAACCTGTTATACCAGTCCAGGTCCCAGAAGGATTCATAGCTACTCCAATACTTCAGGATGCTCTAGTCCGTTTGGTGAGCCTTATGGAGGGTCTGGCCCAAAATGGTACATTTCCAATGGCACCAGCCGTCTCACATGCTGGAGAAGGAGAACAAACTTCCACTACTCCCGCTACGGAGCAGATGGCTCCCCAGTATCAGGCTCCAGTAGCCCCTCTAGTTGGGGTAATTTAGCCAGTTGTTGCGGTGCATGCCGCTGATAGACCCGCCATGTCTTCTGGGGCTTTATTGAGGTTGGAAAAGCTTACTAAGCTCTTTCCAGTTCACTTCAGTGGTACACCTTCTGAGGACCCACGGGATTATTTTGACCGCTGCCATGAGGTATTGCGGAACATGGGTATAGTTGAGACCAATTGGGTCGATTTTGCTGTATTTCAGATGACGGGTTTCACCAAAAGGTAGTGGAGAGATTATACGTTGACCTAACCAATTGGATCGCCTACATTGACCTGGGAGCAGTTCTCATAGCTATTTCTAGAGAAGTTCCTCCCTATCACATTGAGAGAGGATTACCGCAGGCAATTTGAGCGTCTATAGTAGGGCAGTATGAATGTTACCCATTAGGAGACCCATTTTGTGGATTTGGCCCGGCATGCTCTCCTTTTACTACCTACTGAGGGAGAGAGTGTGAGGAGGTTTATTGAGGGAATCACTCACCCTATCAGGCTTCAAATGGCCAAGGAGACTGGAAGTGAGATTTCCTTTCAGGCGGCTACTAAGGTTGCGAGGAGCATCGAGATGGTTCTTGCATAGGAGAGAGGGTAGGGGTCTTATAAGAGGCCTCGTCAGTTCGGTAGGTTCAGTGGTGCCTCGTCTGGAGGCAGGGGTAATTTTGGTAGCGATCATCCTCCCAGGCCATTTCATTCAGCGATCCAGGCATCCTACAGTGCATCACTAGCTCATATTAATACACCTCCGATCCAAAGTTTTCAAGGTGGTTACTTAGGTCGACAGGGACAGTTTCAAGGTCAGTAGTCACAACAGTAGAGGTCCTGTTATAGTTGTGGTGATCCGAGGCACATTGCTAGAATTTGTCCTCGGGCACCGGGCAGCTCAAAGCAGCAGGGTTCTTGTGCCGTCCCAGGGACGTGGTTCAGAGTGGTGAGGCCCAGCCCCGATTTTATGATTTTTAGCTAGGCCTGAGGCCGAGTCATTCGATGCAGTGATCACAGGTATTGTTCCAGTTTTCCATAGAGATGCTTTAGTTCTATTTGATCCAGGATCTACTTATTCTTATGTGTCCTCCTACTTTGCTTCATATCTGGTTGTGCCTCGTGATTCTCTGAGTGCTTCTGTATGTTTGTCCACACCGGTGGAAGATTATATTGTGGTAGATCATGTCTATCATTCATGTGTGGTTACTATTTAGATTCTTGAGACTAGAATGGATCTTCTACTACTTGACATGGTAGATTTTGATGTCATCTTGGGTATGGATTGGTTGTCACCTTATCATGTTATATTGTATTGTCACGCCAAAATGGCTACCTTAGCCATGTCGGGGTTACCTTGATTAGAGTGGAAAGGAACTCCTGGTCATTCTACCAGCATGGTTATTTCTAATATGAAGGCTCGGCGTATGGTCGAGAAGGGGTGTCTAGCCTATTTGGCTTATATTCGTGATCCCAGTGCGGATGTTCCTTCTATGGTTTCAGTACCAGTTGTTTGTGAATTTCCAGAAGTATTTCCTGCAGATTTGCTGGGGATGCCATCTAATAGAGATATAGACTTCTGTATTGATTTTGCTCCGAGCACTGAGCCCATTTCTATTCCAACGTACTGTATGGCCCTGCCAAAATTAAAAGAATTGAAGGAGCAGTTACAAGACTTGCTTGATCAGGGATTCATTAGGTCCAGTGTCTCTCCCTAGGGTGCACTAGTGTTATTTGTAAAGAAGAAATATGGTTCAATGCGGATGAGTATAGATTATCGGCAGTTGAACAAGGCTACTATCAAGAACAAGTATCTGTTGCCAAGAATTGATGACTTATTCGATCAGCTTCAGGATGCCAAGGTGTTTTCAAAGATCAATTTGAGGCCTAAAGTTACCATCAGTTGAAGATTAGGGCATCTGATGTCCCTAAGACAGCTTCTCGGACTTGGTATAAGCATTACGAATTCCTAGTGATGTCATTTGGACTGACAAATGCCCCAGAAATATTTATGGATTTGATGAACTGGGTATTCAAACCCTATTTAGATTTTGTTGTGGTTGTATTCATTGATGATATCTTGATTTACTCCAGCAGTCGAGAGAAGCATGAGCAATATCTTCAAATTGTGCTTCAGACTTTGAAAAATAATCAGTTATATGCCAAATTTTCAAAATGTGAATTTTGGTTAGACTCAGTTGCCTTTTTGGGGCATGTTGTATCGGTAGAAGGCATAAAAGTGGATCCTAAGAAGATTGAGGCTATTCAGAATTGGCCTAGACCTACTCCAGCTACCGAGATTCGGAGTTTTCTAGGTCTCGCAGGTTATTATCGCTGATTCATGGAATGGTTTTCATCTATAGCAAACCCATTGACCAAATTGACCTAGAAGGGTGCCCCATTCAGATGATCAGACGAGTGTGACTTGAGCTTTCAGAAGCTCAAGACCGCTTTGACTACAGCGCTAGTGTTGGTACTACCCACAGGTACAGGATCTTATACGGTGTATTGTGATGCATATTACATTGGGCTTGGTGCAGTATTGATACAAGATGGCAGGGTGATTTCATATGCGTCGCGACAGTTGAAAGTCCATGAGAAGAATTATCATGTTCATGACTTATAATTGGTAGCCATTGTTTATGCGGTGAAGATTTGGAGGCAATACCTTTACGGTGTCTCGTGTGAGGTATTTAGTGATCATCGTAGCTTACAATATCTTTTCAAACAAAAAGATATCAATTTGGGGTAGAGAAGATGGTTGGAGCTGTTGAAAAACTATGATATCACCATTTTGTATCATCCTGGAAAGGCCAATGTGGTGGCCGATGCTTTGAGTAGAAAGGCTGTGAGTATGGGCAACCTTGCATATATTCGGATTGGTGAAAGGCCATTAGCCGCAGATATTCAAACTCTGGCTAATCAGTTTGTGAGGTTAGATGTTTCAGAACCCAGCCGGGGTCTAGCTTGCACAGTCGCTCAGTCTTCTTTATACAAGTGTATCAAAGAGTGACAATATGATGATCCTCATTTGCTTGTCCTTAAGGACACGGTGCGGCACGGTGATGCCAAACAGGTTGCTGTGGGGGACGATGGAGTTCTACGGATGCAGGGTCGTATTTGTGTGCCTAATGTGGATGGGCTTCATGAATTAATTTTTGAAGAGGCACACAGTTCCCGGTATTCTATTCCTCCGGGTGCCGCCAAAATGTATCAAGATTTGCAGCAACATTATTGGTGGTGGAGAATGAAGAAGGATATAGTTTCATATGTAGCTCGGTGTCTAAACTGTCAGCAAGTCAAGTACGAGCATCAGAGAGCTGGTGGTTTGATTCAGAAGCTAGAAATCCCTGAGTGGAAGTGGGAGCGTATCACTATGGATTTTGTGGTTGGGCTCCCACGGACTCAGAGAAAGTTCGACGCAGTATGGGTCATTATGGACATGTTGACCAAGTCAGCACATTTCATTCCAGTAGCAGTTACCTATTCTTCATAGCTGTTAGCGAAGATTTACATCCGCGAGATTGTACGCCTTCACGGTGTGCCCGTGTCTATCATTTCTGATCGAGGTACTGACTTGGCCGGTTGTTTTGAGAATTTAAGTCCGGCATAAAGAACTGAGCAACTTCGTATCATGTGTATTGACTTACGTGCGTGGTTGAATTCAATTACCGGGTGATTCGTAGTGATTTGGGATACTTAGTCCCTAAAACGAAAGCTTAAGTCTTAGGATTTTAACTATAGTCGGTATTCTGTAGAGAAAACTCCGGAATAGAGTTTTTTCGGTTCCGTTATATCCGTTGGGTGATTTTGTACGTAGGGGCGTGTCCGGATTGTCTTTTGGAGGTCTGTAGCTCATTTAGGCTTGAAATGGCGAAAGTTGAATTTTTGGAGATTTTGACCAGAAGTGGACTTTTTGATATCGGTGTCGGAATGCGATTCCGGGAGTTGGAACAGCTCTGTTATGTTATTTTAGACTTGCCTGCAAAATTTGACGTCATTCCGGGTGGGTTAGATTGGTTTCGGCATGAGTTTTCGAAGTTGGAAGTTTTAGAAGTTCATAAGTTTGATTCGTGATGCGATTTGTATTTTCGGTGGTATTTGATGTGATTTGAGAACTCGAGCGAGTCCGTGTAAAGTTATGAAACTTGTTTGTGTTTTAAGGCGGGGTCCCGGGGGCCTCCGTTGTGTTTCGGATGGGCTATGAGCCATTTCCTTCTATTTTTTGAATTGCTGTTTTCTGTCATCTGGTTTCCTTAATCGCATTCGCATCCCTTCCTTCTCGTTCGCGAAGAGTAATTTTGGAGGCGGAATTCATTGTTCTTCATGTTCGCATGATCACGTTCGCGATCGCGAAAGTCTGCTTTCTCCTTCTTCGCGTTCACATCTGTTCCCTCGCGTTCGTGTAGTAGAAATTGGGAGCTGGGGGTTGTTGGCTATTTCTTCTTTGCATTCACGTCATTCTTCCCGCGTTCGGATAAGTTCTGTTTCTTACCCTTTGCGTTCGCGTCCTTTAGCTCGCGTTCACGTAGGGTGATCCTGGCAGCCTACATTTTTCTTCTTCGCGAATGCGATACTTTCTCCGCGTTCATGATGTGTTGATGCCTGGGCAGAATATAAGATCTTCAAATTGAGGGTTAGGCCATTTTCATCATATATTGACTTGTAGAGCTCGGTTTTGAGCGATTCCTTTTGGGTTTTTCAAGCAAATTGATTGGGTAAGTGTTCTTCACCTAGCATTTATTATATTCCATGATTTTATCTTTATTTTTATCATTTAATATGTGTTTTGAGTTGAGTAAAATGGAGGTTTTCGAAAAATATTTCAAAATGAAAAATCATGATTTGAGGGACGAAATGGTATCGGAGTATGATAATTTTAGTATGGTTGAACTCGTATCGGAATGGGTGTTCGGGTTTTGTAAAATTTGTCGGGTTCCGAGATGCGGGCCCGAGGGTCGACTTTTGGGTCGATTTTTAGATTTTGATAAAGCTTGAGGCTCTATGATTCAGAATAGTGTCTTATGAGTTTTATTTGTGCTTTGAAGTTATTTTGGTTAGATTTGAGCCGCCCAGAGGTTATTTCACCCGAGAAGTTCATTTTAGAGTATCGGTCTGTCTTCTTTGAGGTAAGTATCTTGCCTAACTTCGTGTGGGGGAACTACCCCTTAGGATTTGAGTTTTCTATGCTAATTGTAGTCTGTGTACGCAAGGTGACGAGTACGTGATCGGATTTATTTGTGGAAAGATGGCCTTAGGGTTCTTAGGTCCTCGTATTCACTGAATATGCAATTATTTTTGTTATGATTACGTTTCTAAATTACTAGTTTCACCTCTACCTGTTTTAATTAGAATTAATTGCTTCATGATACGCCCTTGATGCTTATTTGAGTCATCTGTGCCTTAACTGAAATTGTTATCTCTTCTATTGCCATGTTATCTTTCCCCTAACTGCTTATCTTTATTCGAAGTTGTAGTTATCCCTTATGTAAATGTTCACCCTTAATTGAGGTTATGGTTATCTTTCCGCCGCCTACCTTTATTTGAATTTGTTGCATCTCTTTCGTAATTTTCCAAACTTAAAAGAAGCTTAGATATCCTATGCCTTTGTTGATATACCCTTATTTGGAATGATTTGACTTGTGTTAGTTTTCTTGTTATTGAACCGTATATTGTGGGATCATTGTTACATATTATTTTATCCCCTGTTGAGATGTTCTTATTATGCCTAGTATTCTTTATTATGACTATTCCTGGCGAACTAGTTTTACCGTTTCTTGTGATCGAAGGTTCTTAAGTTGATTTATTTGGCGTACCCTTGTATTAGTGTTATTGTTGATGTTGTACTTATTGTACTTGCATATTTACTTTGGGACTACGAGGTGGTACCTCGGGAGATCCTCCTATCTTGCATATTTACTTTGGAACTACGAGGCGGTACCTCGGGAGATCCCCTGTCCTACATATTTACTTTTGGGACTACGAGACGGTATCTTGATAGTGCCCTTTTGTTGACATCTTTTTGTTATGGGGTTGCATGAGGTTTCTACCGTGCTATTGTTATTATTGATATTTGCATATGCGGCGTGACAAGGTGGGATATATATTTGCACATTCGGCGTGACAAGGTGGGATATATATATGTGTGGGTTGCGCATGTGGCAAGACAAGGTGGGAACATTATTATGCACGTGTGGCGAGACAAGGCGGGCATTTACTTTAATATTGCACACGTGGCGAGAGAAGGTGGGCTGTGTCAGGGATAGATTTGTGATGATTTGCGATGGCCTGGGCGCATCCTTGCTGTTGTTATTTGGGTAGTGGTACACTTACCCGTGTGAGCTTTATCTTGTAAAAGTTGTGACGAAAATTCTACGTGTTGTCCGTTCTTTTCCCTTATGCTCACTAGCTAATATGCACTATGTTAGGACACTTGCACAAGCATACACGTAGTTAAGCACTCTTATCAAAGAAGAGGTTTCATTGATATTGTTGAGTATAGAGGTACACCCTTGCTTATTCGCCTTCTATGTGAGAATGGCTCTATTTCGCACGCGAGTCATCAGTTCGGTTATGAGGTGTATTAAGGGAAAAGGATGCCAAGTGTTAGGGTTCAGGTATTGAGACCCGTGAGTTGTGATTTGTCCGAGCTTCGGTACCTCGTGGAGTTTGTTGACTAAAAACCTGATGTGAAAGCGGTCGTTGTTGCTGAGTTATTAATTGTCCTTGCTGTATCTGTGATTTCAGATTTAGGTTGTGTTTACGTTCACCCTTCTATGTCATTGTTATGGTATTCCGCTGATACTTGTTGATGTCCTTTCCTATTGAAATTACTGTATTGTTAGTCATATCGCGTAGTCTTTATGTAGATATCACACTCTGTTGTTTCTATACTTATACCTTGTTCAGGTTATTTAGTCCAATAGGTGTCTTGACTATTCCTCATCACTACTCCACTGAGTTTAGTCTGGTTAATTGCTGGGTACCGCCGCGGTGTACTCATACTGCACTTCTGCACATTTTTGTGCAGATCCAGGTACTTTGAAGTCAGTTGATCATTAGTTAGTTGTGCGGACTGTTGCTGTGGAGACTCAAGGTAAACCTGCTGCTACGTTCGCAGGCTTCAAAGTCACCTTCCTATTTTGTATTCACACTGTTTTACCTATTTCCAAGCAGTTGTATTTAGAAAATTGTAGAAAACTCTATAGAGCCTAAGACTTGTACAACCGATTTTGGGAATTGTAAAATTTATTGAGATTTATATTTCAAAAATTTTTAAATGTTATTTAATTATTATTGTTATTCAGAAAATGTTAGGCTTACCTAGTCCCTAAGACTAGGTGCCATTACGATAACCAACGGAGGGAAAAGTGGATCGTGACAAGTTGGTATCAGAGCTCTAGGTTCATAGGTGCTACGAGTCATAAGCGAGTTTAATAGAGTCTTTTAGATCATACGGAGACGTCTGTACTTATCTTCGAGAGGCTACGGAACTATTAGGACAGTTTCACTTCCTTCATTCCTATCGTGCGAGTTCATTGATCTCGAAGTTTGAACTTTTATACTCTATTCTCTCACAGATGGTGAGGACACGAGCTGCAGTTCCTGATGATGTTACCCCTGGAGCGGATGTCGTTAGGGTCAGAGGTAGAGGTCGATGAGGAGCATGTGCCGCAGCTAGGGCACCTATCAGATCAGCAGTTGAGGAGCCGCCAGTAGTTCCAGTTGGGGGGCAGGTACCGGAGGCGCCTGCTGTTACCCCTGGACTTCAGGAGACCTTAGCACAGTTCCTGAGCATGTTTGGTACATTGGCTCAGGCAGGGTTGATTCCGGGTGCACCAGCTACTTCACAGACCGGGAGAGGGACCCAAACTCTCACCGCCCACACTCTACAGTAGCGAGTCCATGATGGTCAGGTTCTAGGTGTCATAGAGACACAGCCTGTGGTTCCAGTTCAGCCCGTGGTCAGGGCAACAACATCTAAGGAAGAGCAACTTAGACTTGCAAGGTTCAATAAATATGACCCTTCTACTTTCAGTGATTTGGCTTCAGAGGGTGCACAAGGTTTTCTAGAGGAGTGTTATCGCATTCTCTACACTATGGGTATTGTTCAGATAAGTGGTGTTGCTTTTACTACTTTCCAACTTAAGAGAGCGGTTTATCAGTGGTGGCGGGCATATGAGGTTGGTAGTCCGGCCGAGTCAGCTTCACTTACATGGGTTCAGTTTTCAGAAATGTTCCTGAGAAATTTTCTACCTCAGTCCCTTCAAGATGCAAGGCGCGTAGAGTCTGAAAAGCTGCGCCAGAGCACTATGTCAGTGTCAGAGTATGTCGTTAGATTCTCTGATTTGGCCAGACATGCACCTTCTTTGGTTGCCACAGTTAGAGAGCGTGTTCGTAGATTTATTGAGGGGCTCAGGCATGATATTCGGTTCCGCATGGCTAGGGAGTTGGAGATGGATGTTTCATTTCAGCAGGTGGTAGGGATCGCTCGTCGAGTGGAGGGTATGTGGGATCAGGAGAGAGAGGACAGGGGGGGCTGTGAGAGAGAGGACATGCGAGGTCAGGAGAGGGAGGACAGGGAGGTGATGAGGCCTCGTAGACCGGAGAGATCTAGTGGTCCTTATTTTGGAGGCAGGGTACGACATGGTAGACGTTTTGTGGGTCAGCTAGTTCAGTTTGCACTTCAGGCTTCGCACAGTTTTTCAGGTGCTCATGGGTCTCAGAGTACCCGTACCGCACAGTTCCTATAGCCACGTCAGTAGATAGGTTGCTTTGAGTGTGGAGATACCATCCACAGGGTGAGAGATTGTCCGAGACTCCAGACAGGTGTGTCACAGCGGAGTATTCAGGCAAGTAGAGGGCGCCCAAGAGGGGAAGCCCCGACCCGTTGATGTGTTTCGTATAGTAGGCTTGAGGCCACTGCGCCAGAGGATGTCATACATGTATGCTTTTGATTTATTACAGAGGGGCACCATTCGTATTTTGATTCAGTTTTGCTTATCAGGGCGAGTTCCCATATTTGTTGTCCCACCTATGGGTGAGTTCATGACCTAGTATTATGTTTATGTGTTTTTCCCTGTTGGGAAATTCTATGAGTGATATCCGTGTCTATCATTGTTTTAATTCATTATTAAAAGTTACGAGACTAGAAGTGAATTCATGCTGTCTATTATGGCAGGTTTGATATGATTCCTGAGTAATTTGGTTACGATTTGTGATTTGATACTCTATCGGGGTGAGAGTTCAGTAAGTTTTGTGATTTTATGGGCAGAATTGAGTTAGTGGAAGATTTTTATTGGTATGATGTGTATTCGGATTGTGATTCAGAGATGAGGGTGAAAACCTCGTGATTCCATGTGATTTGATATGTTTGAGCCGGGCTACGTGCTGCGGTGGAGGTTATATCAGGATGAGATCCTTGTGATTTGTTCAAATACTTTAATTTTTCCTTCTAAATTGATTTGTTGGATGGTACTCATAGAGAGTTGTGCCTGTCGGGCTTGTTTGATATTTCTCTTATGTGTTTTCTCTTTACATATTCGGTCATTTTTCATATGTGCTTCTTGAGTTTAACTTGCGGGGTGTGTGCCCGGCGGTGTTAGTTGTGACATGTTGATTCGGGTGTGTAGCTAATAGGTCTTCATATTTCCTGCATCATTGTCAGTGTTGTGGAGGTTTGAAATAGGGTTCTATCAGTTATGAGGCTAATTGCAGTGCTGGTTTTGATTACGGGCAACTTTTGTGATCAGAAATGTTATTATGGGCCTATGTATGGTGTGTCATGTTAGGTGGTTGTACCTTGTGGGTGTAGGCATGAGTTGTTATAGCTGGTTGAGATTGATACCGTGTATGGGTTTAGAATCGGGTCTTTTGGAGATGAATGTGAGGTGAGAATTTTGACTCTAAGGCTTATCGGTGTTGGTAGAAAGGATACATTATAGTTGAGATGGTTTTGTCAGTCTTATGTGAATTGGGGTGACGTGGGGTCACCCACGGGTGTATGTTGGATATGTGCTTTCAGCGATTTGAGGACTTCGAGGTGATTCTTAGCACGTTCGAGGACGAACGTTTGTTTAAAAGGGGAAGGAGGTAACGACCGGTCGGTCATTTTGAGAATTTAAGTCCTGTCCAGCAGCATAAGGCCCCGAGCAGCTTCGTATTATGTGTATTGACTTGCGTGCGTGGTTGAATTCAATTACCAGGCGATTTAGAGTGATTTGGGACACTTAGTCCCTAAAATAGAAGCTTAAGTCTTAGGATTTTGACCCTGGTCGAACTGTTTGGAGATGGCTCTGGAATGGAGTTTAGTCGGTTCCGTTAGCTTATTTTGGACCTAGGGGCATGTCCGGATTGTGTTTTGGAGGTCTGTAGCTCATTTAGGCTTTAAATGGCGAACGTTGAATTTTTAGACATTTTGACTGGAAGTGGGCTTTTGATATCGGGGTTGGAATGCGATTACGGGAGTTGGAACAGCTCCGTTATGTTATTTGGGACTTGCCTGCAAAATATGATGTCATTCTATGTGGGTTAGATTGGTTTCGGCATGAGTTTTCGAAGTTGGAAGTTTTGGAAGTTCATAAGTTTGATTCGTGGTGCGATTTGTATTTTCGGCATTGTTTGATGTGTTTTGAGACCTTGAGCAAGTCTGTGTTAGGTTATGGAACTTGTTTGTGTGTTTAGATGTGGTCTCGGGGGCCTCAGGTGTGTTTCGAATGGGCTACGGGCCATTTCCTTCTATGTTTTGAACTGCTGTTTTCTGTCATCTGGTTTCCTTAATCCTGTTCGTGTCCCTTCCTTCGTGTTCGCGAAGAGTAATTTTGGAGGAGGAATTCATTGTTCTTTGCGTTTGCATGATCACGTTCACGATCGCGAAAGTCTTCTTTCTCCTTCTTCGCGTTCGCATTTGTTCCCTCGCGTTCGTGTAGTAGAAATTGGGAGTTGGGGGTTGTTGGCTATTTCTTCTTTGTGTTCACGTCATTCTTCCCGTGTTCGCGTAAGTTCTGTTTCTTACCCTTAGCGTTCGCGTCCCTTAGCTCGCGTTCATGTAGGGTTATCCTAGCAGCCTACATTTTTCTTCTTCGCGAACGCGATCCTTTCTTTGTGTTCGCGATGCTTTGATGCCTTGGCAGAATATAAGATCTTCAAATCGAGGGTTAGGCCATATTCATCATATCTTGACTTGTAGAGCTCGGTTTTGAGCGACTCTTTGTGGGTTTTTCAAGCAAATCAATTGGGTAACTGTTCTTTACCTAGAATTTGTCATTTAACTGTTTTTCAAGCAAATCAATTCCATGATTTTATCTTTATTTTTATCATTTAATTTGTGTTTTGAGTTGAGAAAAATGGAGGTTTTTGAAGAAAATTTTCAAAATGAAAAATCATGATTTGAGGGACGAATTGGTATCGGAATTTGATAATTTTAGTTTGGTTGAACTCGTATCGGAATGGGTGTTCGGATTTTGTGAAATTTGTCGGGTTCTGAGATGCGGGCCCTAGGGTCAACTTTTGGGTCGATTTTTAGATTTTGATAAATATTGAGGTTCTATGATCCGGAATAGTTTCTTATGAGTTTTATTTGTGCTTTGAAGTTATTTTGGTTAAATTTGAGCCTCCCAGAGGTCATTTCACCCGAGAAGTTTATTTTAGAGTATCGGTCTATCTTCTTTGAGGTAAGTATCTTGCCTAACTTCGTGTGGGGGAACTACCCCTTAGGATTTGAGTTTTCTATGCTAATTGTAGTCCGTGTACGCGAGGTGACGAGTACATGCTCGGATTTATTTGTGGAAAGTTGTCCTTATGGTTCTTAGGTCCTCGTATTCACTGAATATACAATTATTTTCATTATGATTACGTTTCTAAATTACTAGTTTCACCTCTACCTGTTTTAATTAGAATTAATTGCTTCATGATCCGCCCTTGATGCTTATTTGAGTCATCTGTGCCTTAACTGAGATTGTTATCTCTTCTATTGCCATGTTATCTTTCCCCTAACTGCTTATCTTTATTTGAAGTTGTAGTTATCTCTTTTGTAAATGTTCACCCTTAATTGAGGTTATGGTTATCTTTCCGCTGCCTACCTTTATTTGAATTTGTTGCATCTCTTTCGTAATTTTCCAAACTTAAAAGAAGCTTAGATATCCTATGCCTTACTTGATTTGCCCTTATTTAGAATTATTTGACTTGTGTTAGTTTTCTTGTTGTTGAACCGTATATTATGGGATCTTTGTTACATATTATTTTTTCCCCTATTGAGTTATTCTTATTACGCCTAGTATTCTTTATTATGGCTATGCCTTGCGAACTAGTTTTACCATTTCTTGCGATCGAAGGTTCTTGAGTTAATTTATTTACCGTACCCTTGTGTTAGTGTTATTGTTGTTGTTGTACTTGTTGTTCTTACATATTTACTTTGGGACTATGAGGCGGTACCTTGGGAGATCCCCCTGTCTTGCATATTTACTTTTGGGACTACGAGACGATATCTCGGGAGTGCCATTTTGTTGACATATCTTTGTTATGGGGTTGCACGAGATTTCTGTCGTGCTATTGTTATTATTGATATTTGCACATGCGACGTGAAAAGGTGGGATATATATATATGTGTGGGTTGCGCATGTGGCGAGACAAGGTGGGAACATTATTATGCACGTGTGGCGAGACAAGGCGGGCATTTACATGTGGCGAGACAAGGTGGGATGTGTCAGGGATTGATTTGTGATGATTTGTGATAGCCTGGGGCATCCTTGTTGTTGATATTTGTGTAGTGGTACACTTACCTATGTGAGCTTTATCTTGTGAAAGTTGTGAAGAAAAATTCTACGTGTTATCCGCTCTTTTCCCCTTATGTTCACTAGCTGGTATGAACTATGTTAGGACACTTGCACAAGCATACACGTAGTTAAGCACTCTTATCGAATAAGAGGTTTTCTTGATATTGTTGAGTATAGAGGTACACCCTTGTTTATTCGCCTTCTATGTGAGAATGGCTCTATTTGTCACGCGAGTCGTCAGTGCGGTTATGAGGTGTAATGAGGGCACAGGATGCCAAGTGTTAGGGTTCAAGTATTGAGACCCTTGAGTTGTGATTTGTTCGAGGTTCGGTACCTCATGGAGTTTGTTGACTAAAAACCTTATGTGAAAGCGGTCGTTGTTGTTGAGTTATTAATTGTCCTTGCTGTATCTGTGATTTCGGATTTAGGTTGTGTTTACGTTCACCCTTCTGTGTCATTATTATGGTATTCCGCTGATACTTGTTGTTGTCCTTTTCTATTGAAATTACTGTATTGTTAGTCATATCGCGTCGTCTTTATGTAGATATCATACTCTGTTATTTCTATACTTATACCCTGTTCAGGTTATTTAGTCCAGTAGGTGTCTTGACTATTCCTCGTCACTATTCCACTGAGTTTAGTCTGGATACTTGCTGGGTACTGCCATAGTGTACTCATACTACACTTCTGCACATTTTTGTGCAGATCCAGGTATTTCGAAGTCAGTTGATCATTAGCTAGCGGTGGGGACTGTTGTTATGGAGAGTCAAGGAAAACCTGATGTTGCCTTCGCAGGCTTCGGAGTCACCTTCCTATTTTGTATTCACACTATCTTACTTATTTCCAAACAGTTGTATTTAGAAATTTGTAGCAAACTCTGTAGAGCTTATGACTTGTACTACCGGTTTTGGTAATTGTAAATTTTATAGAGATTTCTAATTCAAAAATTGTTAGATGTTATTTAATTATTGTTGTTATGAAGAAAATGTTAGGATTACCTAGTTCCTAAGACTAGGTGCCATCACGATACCCAACGGAGGGAAAATTGGGTCGTGACAGGTACACAGTTCACCTCACACTTCTGGAAGGTTGTACAACGTGATTTAGGCACGCGGGTTGAGTTGAGTACAAAATTTCATCCTCAGACAGACGGATAGTCAGAGTGCACTATTCAAATATTGGAAAATATGCTTTGCGCTTGTGTTATAGGCGTTGGAGGTTCTTGGGATCAGTTCTTGCCACTTGGGGAGTTTGCATATAATAAAAGCTATCAGTCGAGCATTCAGATGGCTCCACATGAAGCAATTTACGGGAGACGGTGTCATTCGCCCATTGGCTGGTTTGAACCGGGACAGGCTCGGTTGTTGGGTACCAATTTGGTACAGGATGCCTTGGATAAGGTCAAGATTATTTAGGATCGACTTCGCACATTTCAGTCTATGCAAAAGAGTTATGCCGACCGTAAGGTTTGTGATGTTGCATTCATGACTGGAGAAAGAGTATTGCTCCGGATTTAACCTATGAAAGGTGAAATGAGATTCGAAAAGAAGGGCAAGTTAAGCCCTAGGTATATTGGACCCTTTGAAATTCTTGAAAGGGTGGGAGAAATAGCCTACAGGCTTGCATTACCACCTAGTTTATCAGCGGTTCATCCGGTGTTCCATGTGTCTATGCTCCTTTAATATCATGGTGATCTGTCCCATGTGTTAGATTCCAGCTCAGTCTAATTGGAGAAGGATTTGACTTACGAAGAGGAGCCGGTAGCTATTCTAGCCCGGCAGGTCCGACAGTTGATGTCTAATATTTATCCTTCAGCTCGGGTGCAATGGAGAGGTCAATCAATTGACACAGCTACCTGGGAGTCCGAGTCGTACATGCGGAGTAAATATCCACACCTTTTCACCAGCTCAGCTACTTTTCTAATTCCGTTCGAGGACGAACGTTTGTTTTAGAGGTGGAGAATGTGATGACTCAAAAGGTCATCTTTAAATTTAATAAATTATTTCTATGTTCTGAAACCTCAAATAGCACTATTCATCATTCCTTGACTTGCGTGCGCAGTCCGTAAATTTTTTCGGAAAAGTTTTATGTGAAAAATTGATTAAAATGTGAAATAGAGCTTTAAAACTCAATTGGGTTGACTTTGGTCAATATTTTGACCAACGAACCCGGATCAGTGTTTTGACAGTTTCGGTAGGTCCGTATCGTGATTTGGGACTTGGGCGTATGCCCGGAATCAAATTCGGAGGTCCCTAGCTCAAGTTATCGCATGTTGTTGAAATTTTTAAGTTTAAAGGTTTAATGACTTAAGAGATTTGACTAATGTTTGACTTTGTTGATACCGGATCTGTATTTTGGTTCCGGAACCCGTTATAGCTCCATTACTATATTTATGACTTGTCCGCCAAATTTGGTGAGAAATGGAGCTGGTTTGACGTGATTCGGACGTCCGTTTGTTAAAAAACAAATTCTAAAATTTTCTTAAAAATTTCATTTGATTTGGTGTTCGATTCGTAGTTCTAGGCATTATTTTGGTGTTTTGATCACGCGAGCAAGTTCGTATGATATTTTTTGACTTGTGTGCATGTTTGGTTTGGAGCCTCGAGGGTTCGGGTGAATTTCGGATAGGCCACGGGTGGTTTGGAACTTAGAAAATCTGGTTTTTATTGAGCTTCAGCTGTCATCTGGTTTCCCTCTTCGCGTTTGCGAAGGCAAACTCGCGAACGCAAGGAGTGAACGAGCTGGGTGGGATTTGACCCTACGCGAACGCAAAGGGCTGTACGCGAAGTGGAGGGGAGTTTCCCTTCGTGAACGCGGACAGTGAATCGCGAACGCGTAGCTTTGTAGACCTGGGGGAGGGGAAACCGATCAATGCTCTTCGCGAACGCGACACAAGCCTCGCGAACGCGTAGAATGGTGGGTGTAAGCCTTCGCGAACGTGAAGGGTATCTAGCGAACACGTAGGCTATTTGAGTTGTTGTATCGTGAACGCGGCAGGCCCTTCACGAACGCGAAGAAGGCCCGACGCCGAGTGATTAAAACAGACCAACAACAAGATTTTTACCGCTTTTCACAAACCCTCCATTAGAACTCGGTTTAGGGGCAATTTCAAAGGAGTTTTTCACGATTTCGAACTGGGTAAGTGTTATTTATATTTATCATATAGTGACTATATTTCATAAATCCATGTCTATATTCATCATTTATTTTGGATTTAGATGGAAGAAAATTGAAATTTTTGTAACATTTTCCAAAAATGAAATTTAAGATTTGAAGGTCCATTTGACATCGGAATTTGATAATTTTTGTATGGTTGGACTCGTCTCAGAACGGGTGTTAGGATTTTGTAAGTTTTTTTGAGATTCGAGATGTGGACCCCACTGTTGATTTTTTAGATGAATTTCGGGTTTTAATCCGGAAAATTAGTAAATTCATATGGAATTAATTCCTACGATTTGTATTGAGTATATTGAATTGTTTATGACTAGATTTGAGGATTTCAAACACGAATTTGCTAGGCAAAGGTTTATTGGAATCTTGAATTTGGTTGCAAAGCGAGGTAAGTGTCGTGGTTAAGCTTGACTTGAGGGAGTAAGATTTATTTGTCTATTTGTTACGTGATTTAATGTGCGGGTACAACGTATATGTGAGGTGACGAGTACTTTGTGGTTGAGTCAAAGCATGCTGGAGGAATTTATTTCATTTTGAATAATTTCTTATTTAATTAAGATATTCCTATTAAAATTTATTATTTGTTCATTATTCATGAAATTTTTATTGATTTGTTTATTGTTGAATATGGTGAGAACGAGTGTAAAAGCACGAAGGGTGTTGCCGTATCAATTTTGAGAGTAGAAGCACAAAAGGTGATGTCGTGCCATTTTCAGATAGTGTAAAAGCACGAAGGGTGATGCCGTGCCAATTATTATTATTCATTTATTAGTTTATGGGAGGAATGAGAGTAAAAGCACGAAGGGTGGTGCCGTGCCATTTTCATATTATCAGTTGCTCATTTTACTGTTTAGGAATTAATCGGCCGCTAAGTGATAATTTTCCTGCTGAAGTTATTATATCATCCCCCTTCATATGTTCCCTCCCAAATTTATAAAGTGCTATTTATTGTATTTATTGTTGCTTCGTATTTGTATATACTTGTACAGGTTGTTTATGTATGTATCCTTTCATAGCCTCGTCACTACTTCGTCGAGGTTAGGCTCGACACTTACGGAGTATATGGGGTCGGTTGTACTCATACTACACTCTGCACTTCTTGTGCAGATTTTGGAGTTAGTCCCAACGGCGTACCATAGAGTTGCTCGGATTCAGCTACTTAGAGGAGACTTGAGGTATAACTGCACAACGTTAGCAGTTCTGAAGTCCCCTTCTATCTCATCTTAGCTGTGTATGATCTTTCAAACAACTTGAATTTTATTCAGACCATTATCTGCATTATCCTAGTAGCTCGTGCACTTGTGACACCAGATTCGGGGATGTATTTTGATGATTTGGTTGTTGTGGCCTTCCGCACTTTATTTCAGTAATTGACTTCCACTTAAATTGATTTGTTTAAAAATGGTTCAGATTTTTTTTTAATGTTGGCTTGCCTAGCAAGTGAAATGTTAGGCGCCATCACGGTCTCGAAGGTGGGAATTTCGGGTCGTGACATGAATGAAGGATAGACAATAGCTATGAGAACTTGGATGTATTAGTGATCGTTGCAAGAGTTTCAGTGTCACGATCCAAAATCCGTTAAAGGTCATGATGGCGCCGGACACCATTATCAGGCAAGCCAACACTAAATAGTTAATTAAATTCTCATTTTAATATTTTTGAAATCGTAAATTTACTTCAATTTAACTAGTAAAAGATGAATTTATAGAATAGATAAAAATGTTTTCCAATTTTAATACTGAACATCCCATAATCATCCCAGAACCCGGCATCACAAGTGCATGAGCATCAATTAGGAAGATAAGATAAAATACAACACCTGTCCAGAATACAAATTAGACAGGAAAATACATAAGTAACTCTGAAGGGGACTTTGCTGGCTGCGGATCGTAGATGGAAATGCAGCTCACCTAAGTCTCCGCATTGACCACACCTCTGCGCCTGCAAGGCTTCTAGACATTTATGCACCTGCACAAAAATGTGCAGCAAGTTTAGTATGAGTACGTAAATCAACGTGTACCCAATAAGTATCCAGTCTAACCTCGAAGAAGTAGTGATGAGAGGTCGACTTCTGACACTTACTAGTGGTCCAAAAATAATATACCGATAATATGATAAATTATGGATTTTATAAGGCAACTGTAAACTCAATAACATGAAGCAGGTAAATAATTCTTTTGTTAATAGGGGATTTCCAAATTTATTTTCATCTTTTAACAATTTATATCTCCGGCCAATGAGGCCATATCAATTATCAATTATTCCAAAACAATCAATTAAGTCATGAGCAAATCATGCCGAGGTCGTACGTCCCAATCCAACATAATATCAAACTATGCACTGTCGGAGGGTCGAACGGTGCGAACCATAGATGCATCTATTTAATCTGCCAAGGCATTTGGCCCATTCCACAAAAGATAAACACATTCAGACAACCAAATCAAGGATTTATTTAGGTTTGATGTTTAAAGAAATATCAATTCTCATTAATGGTCAAGTGACCCATCCAAAACCCAAGTAGGTGAAGTCTAACCCTTTTGAAATTCCTTTATCAAGTTCCAATCTGTTTTAAATAGTTAAATTAACAAGTAGGATGCAAACATCGCAAGTATAACGTGATTTGGGTCCTAGACTACCCGGACATAAGCAAAATAGTAGCTACGCACGGAATCTCGTCACCTCGTACGTACGTAGCCCTCACAAATAGAAGCACATATTGAATTATTTCACCTATGGGGTAAATTCCTTCTTACAAGGTTAGAAAAGAGACTTACCGAGCTCCGCAGCTCCTTAACTGGTTTCCAAACCCTTCCAACGACTCAAACCGATGCCCAATGCTCCAAAACTAGCCAATAAATATACAAACCCATAAAGATATACTCTAATACTCATTATAATCCAATTAATAATAATTTCTAACCCCGATCGAAAAGTCGATAAAAATCACCCTCGGGCCCACGTGCCCGGACTCCGAAATTTTTAAGATAAACTTTACCCCCATGGTACCACAAACTCAAATATGTAATTTATTCCAAATTCCATGCCCAAAATCGTGGTCAAAATCCAAAAATACAAAATTCTAGGTTTTCTACCAAAGCCCCACAATTTCTACTAATTTCCATGTTCAAATCCATATATGATCATGTATTTAGTTTATAATAAGTGGAAATCACTTACCTTTACATTGATAACGAAGAATGAGCTCCAAACTCCCTCCAAGACCGGCTCTCATGGAGGAAATGAGGTGAAAATGAGCCAAGCCCTCATTTTTTAAAGAACACATTGCCCAGCCCCGTCCTTTGCACCTGCGGTCAAGTAGCCGCACCTGCGGCTACGCAGGTACGAGAAACCTTCCGCTTCTGCGCCTGCTTCCGCTTCTGCGAGGTACTTTCCGCTTCTGTGCTTGCACAGATGCGGCCAAAAGCTCCGCACTGCGGTCCTTCACCTGGCTAGCCTGCCTCGCTTCTGCGACTCTAATGTCGCTTATGCGCCCTCCGCACCTACGGTCAAAACCTCGCAGGTGCGGGTACACCAGATATCAGCTGCCTCACATCTTCTTCAAATTACAAATTCGATTCGTTAACCACCTGGAATCCACCCGGGGCCCTCAGGACCTTAATCAATTATACCAACACGTCCTAAAACACATTACAAACTTAGTCGAGCCTCCAAATCACATCAAACAATGTCGATTTCATGAATCACATCTCATTCCAAGCTTAATAAACTTTAGAATTTCAAACTTCTACATTCGATGCTAAAACCTATCAAATCACGTCCGATTGACCTCAAATATTGCACACAAGTCACATTTGACATTACGGACCTATTCCAACCTCCGAAAATAGGAATCTGACCCCGATATCAAAAGTCCACTTCCGGGCAAACTTCTCAAAAACCTTCAAATTTCTAACTTTCGCCAAATGACTCCAGAATGACCTACGGACCTCCAATTGCACTTCCGGATGCGCTCCTAATACCAGAATCACAATACGGAGCTATATTCAGACTCGGAATCCCAAACGGACATCGATAACATTAAAATGTACTTCAATCCAAATTTATGAAATCCTAAATTTTTCACAATAGGCGCCAAAACGCTCCCGGGTTATCAAAAACCTAATCCGGACATACGCCCAAGTACTAAATCATCAAATGAACCCGTTGGAATCTTCAAATCCCGATTCCGAGGTCATTTACTCAAAAATCCAATCTTATTCAATTCTTCCAATTTAAGGCTTTCGAAAATGAGGATTTTCTCTCCAATACCAACTCCGATCTCCCCGACATTCAATTCCGACCACGCGTACCAGTCATAGTACATGAAATGAAGCTGCTCATGGCCTTAAACCGTAGGACGATGCACTAGAGCTCAAAACGACCGGTCCGGTTGTTACATTCAGATGTTCTAGGAATAATTTATTTTTGAACTTTTTGAAAATATATGTACGCCAACACTTGAATTGTCAAACACTATTGTATATTTTTCTTTTATATTTGGATATACAAGTTTGTATTTTGGATTATGATTTTATTGATGAATAGTTTTCTTTTGTGATTTATGCAAATCTAAGTCTATTATATTTTATTATATAGGTTAATTACTTATCACAACCAAATAAAAGGGTAAATCCTCACATTATTAACTTGTAGCAATAGGTTCTAAAAAGCGTTGCAACAGACTTAATAAAGTGTTGCAATACACTAGGAAACCTTTGCAATAGTCTTAATAATGTGTTGCAATACACGAGGAAACTGTTGCAATAGTCTTAACAAACTGTCGCAATAGCTCGTAATAACTGTTGCAATATATCAAATAAATCATTGTTTTAGTATAACAACCATTGCAAATGCCTCAATAACCGTTGCATGAAGTGATATTGCAACATGTTCTTAACCGATACATTAGACTAAATAACAGTTACAATAGATGAGCCTATGGTAATGGTACAAAACCCTTGCAATAGAAGTCCTACCTCAACAGTTGTAGAGTCGTTGCAATAAACCATTGCAATAGACCTATTGGCACACGATCGGGTGAAAATGTAACGACCCGGCCGGTCGTTTCGAGAGTTATAGCACTGTTTTCCCCATTTCTACTTCTTTATGTGTTAATTAGCTGCATTGTGATATATCGGGTTAGTTCGAGTCCGGAGTGTTTTCGGAGTGGAATGAGACACTGAGTCTCTTATTTAGAACCTTAGGTTGGAAACATCAACCGGATGTTGGCCAATGTATAAACGATCTCCAAATTTAATTATGATGGCTCCATTAGCTTCGTTAAGTGATTTTGGACTTAGGAGCACATCTGGAATATGATTTGGAGGTCCGGAGTGGAATTAGGCTTGAATTGGAGAAAGTTGGAAATTTGGCGATTTCGATCGGCTGTGGAAAATTTGATATCGGGGTCGAAATAGAATTTCGTAAGTTGGAGAAGGTTCGTAGTGTTATATGTGACATGTGTGCAAAATTTGAGGCCATTCGGATGTGGTTTGGTTGGTTTCAGCATCGGTTGCCGAATTTGAAAATTTAGAAGTTCTTAGGCATGAATACGAGGGTAATTTGATATTTTGATGTTGTTTTGAGTGATTCGAAGGTTCGACTAAGTTTGTATGTTGATATATGAATTGTTGGTATTTTTAGTTGAGGTTCCGAGGGCATTGGGGTAATTCCGGGTGGTTAACAGATTTGTCGAAGTTGGAAAATGCAGCTGAAGCTGCTGCTACTGATATTTCCGCACCTGCGAAAAGGGAGTCAAAGGTGCGCGGCTGCTGGTGTGCATGGGGGTTCGCAGGTGCGGGCAGTGCTGGGCTAGGCAGGACGCGCATGTGCAAGAAGGCTATCGCATTTGCGAGCCCGCAGGTGCGAGACCTGGGGCGCAGATGCGGAAGGAAGGAAGAAGGCTAGCTTCGCAGATGCGGCGTGTCACGCGCAGGTGCGACAGCTTGGCCGCAGATGCGGAACCTGGGCTCATAAGTGAGTTCCGCACCTGCGATGGAGTTTTCCGCTGGTGCGGTTGCGCAGAAGTGAGAAATGGTCCGCGAGTGTGAAAAATCCTGTGCAGAAACCATAAATAGAACCCATTTTCAAGTCGGTTTTTGGGGCTTTTAGAGTGATATTTGGAAGGTGATTCAAGGGATATCAGTGAGGTAAGTTTCTTGAGCCCTAATACTCGTATATATGGTGATTTCCCGTTGTTTAATCTTGTAATTAGTGAAAATGAGGGGTTAGGGCTTGGGATTTTTAAGAGTTTAATTTAAGGAATTGAAGGACCAAATGATATCAGATTTTGATAAATTTCATATGTATGGACTCGTGAGTGGATGAGCTTCCTAGTTTTGTAAATTTTGTCGGATTTTGAGACGTGGGCCCGGGGGTCGGGTTGAGCCAATTTCGGGGTTCGGGCTAATTTGATAGTTTTTTTGTGGAATTCATTTTATTATTTTATATTGATGGTATTGTACTAATTGTGAATAGATTCAGAGCATTTGGAGGCTGAGTCAAGAGGCAAGAGCATTGCAGGGTAGAGATTTGACTGGTTTGAGGTAAGTAACGATCGTAAATCTAGTCCTGAGGGTATGAAACCCCGAATTCTGGATCATTATACTATTTTGAGGTGATGCACACGCTAGGTGATGGGCATGTAGGCGTGTACTATTGGGGATTGTGACTTGGTCCGTCCCGTAGCAACTGTAAAGTTGCATATTTTGTTGAAACTATATGATACTTATATGTTTTAGAAAGAGTTTCTGTAAATTGGGCTGAATGCTATATTTTGGGCCTTGTGCTAGTGCTGCATGGACCCTTAGGGGCCTTTTATTACTATCCTCTCACTGTTTTCGATTGAAAAACTATACTCAGTCATGGTTATACTTATTTACTGCATAACTCAGTTTTTACTACTCGGTTTTGATGCATATAAATGTTGTTTTGGGTAGAATACCCTGTTTTCACTGAAATGCCCGAGTGACTTGAGAGGTTTATGACTGAGTGAGCTTGAGGGCCTGATTTGTGAGGATATTTATGGGATCGGGCCGCACACCGCAGCATGTTTGATATAGGCCGAGGGCCTGAGTGATTTATGACATGATTTGGCTTGATATAGCGCTTGGGCTGTAAGAGCCCCTCCGGAGTCTGTACACACCCCCAGTGAGCACAGGTACCTACTGAGTGCGAGTGCCGAGTGCCGAGTTCTGAGTGACTATGAGGCATGAGTGATTGTGAGGTATGCCCGAGTGGAAAGAGTGATTGTGAGGTATGCCCGAGTGGCAAGAGTGATTGTGAGGTATGCCCGAGTGGCACGAGTGACTGTGAGGTTTGCCCGAGGGGCTGCATATGAGTGATGCTTTGCCCGAGGGGCTGTTTATGATTTCATCATTTTTACTCACCTGTGCATTTTTCCTCTGTTTGAAAACTGTTGAAAAATATCTTTAAATGATTTTTACTGGAACTAGGTTTAAACGAGATGGTTTGATTCAAATCCTTATTTTTAAAGCATGTGGTATTTTACTGAGATTTCATGATATGAACGCTATATGCTTTATTGCTCGTCACTACTACTCAGTCTTTATTTATTGTTGTTACTTACTGAGATGGCATATTCACCTTACTCCCTGCACCTTGTGTGCAGATCCAGGTGTAGCTGGACATGGTAGCGGTTGTTGATTATTCTGGTCGCAGATTTTTTTCTCGGAGATAGCAAGGTAGCTGCTTCTCCCTCTTATCTTCCTTTAGTTGTAATTAGCTATTTTCCAGGCTGAGTTAGCCTTGATATTGTTAGACAGATTGTAGTAGGTGCTCATGACTAGTGACACCCCAATGTCGGGCTTTTCTTTTCCGCACTTTTGTTTTGATTTGAACTCCTTTACGAAGGTTTTTATGCTAAATAGCCTTGAAAGTATCCTTGAAATGAAAATATCGGTTTTGGAATGAGTCGGCTTGCCTAGTACCACGATAGGCACCATCACGACCGGTTAGGTATTTGGGTTGTGACAGATTGGTATCAGAGCCTAGGTTACATAGGTCTCACGAGTCATGAGCGGGTTTAGTAGAGTCTTGCGGATCGGTACGGAGACGTCTGTACTTATCTTCGAGAGGCTGGAGAACCTTTAGGAAGATTTCACATTCTTGAATTCTTGTCGTTAGAATTTGTTAATTCTAGTAACTAAATATCTGTTGTTTCATTCTCTCACAGATGGTGAGGACTCGTACTACCGGTCAGGAGGGCCAGCCACCAGTACCACCAGCCATGGCCGCGAGAGGCTGAGGTAGCAGTAGAGGTCGTGGTAGGGGCATAGGTGCAGCCCGTACAATAGCTGGGGCAGTACCCGCAGATCCACTAGTTGTCCCAGATCAAGACCAGGTTCCAGTTGTTGATGCACCATCTCAGGCACCACCTGTGCCTATTGTGATTCCACGCCTTCAGGAGCCCTAGCTCAGATTCTGATAGTGTGTACTGGCCTTGCTCAGGCGGTCTCTATCTCGAAGGCCGCAGCCACTTCTCAGGCTGGGGGAGGCACTCAGACTCCCGTTGCTCGCATACCCGAGCAAGTTCTTCAGGGACTTCAGACACCGGGGGAACCACCAGCCCAGCCGGTTGCAGCTGCACAGGATTATGTGGTTCCTGCTATGCCTGAGGATGATCAGCATAGGTTGGAGAGGTTTGGGAGACTCCAGCCACCACCTTTCAGTGGCACAGAGAGAGATGATGCCCAGGACATCTTGGACAGATGTTAGAGGATTCTCCGTACTACTGGTATTCTAGAGACTTATGGGGTCTCATTCAACACCTTTCAGTTTTCTGGGGCTGCACTCAGATGGTGGGAGACTTACGAGAGGCGTAGGCCTGTTGGCGCAGCACCCCTTACTTGGCAGCAGTTCTCCGTGGTCTTTTTGGAGAAGTTCGTGCCTCGATCCCGCAGAGAGGAGCTGCGCAGACAGTTTTGAGCTGCTTCGGCAGGTGATATATCCATGGCACAGTATGAGATGCGGTTCTCTGAGTTGGCCCGTCATGCGATCTGGTTGGTTCCCACGGACAGGGAGAGGATCATGAGGTTTATTGATGGTCTCACTTTTTAGCTACAGTTGCTTATTACCAGAGCGAGGGTGTCTGGTGCTACCTTTGATGAGGTTGTCGACATTGCTCGACAGATTGAGATGGTTTGCGGTCATGAAAGGGTTGAGAGAGGGGCCAAGAGGCCTCGTGGTCAGGGTGGATTCAGCGGTGCTCCTTTTGGGGATCAGTTTCAGCACGGTAGTGGTCGCCATTTCAGACAGGCTCAGTCAGCTCGGCTGTTTCACCATGGTGCATCATCTGGACATGGTTCTCACAGTTCTCATCAGGGCCACTCATCACTTAGTGCCCTTCCAGCTCAGAGTTTGTTCGTGCTCCACCAGTTTAGGGCTCCTCTATGCCAGGTTCTTCTACTAGTTATCCCGGTGCTCCCTTCAGTTCCCACCACCAGCACCAGGGAGTTGTTTTGAGTGTGGGGAGTTTGGGCATATATGGAGGCAGTGTCCTCTTCTTCATGGAGGTTTATCTTAGCAAAGGAGTCAGCCTTCGACTTCGGCACCAATTACTTCACCACCCGCCCAGTCAGCTCGGGGTGGAGGTCAGTCAACTAAGGGTCGCCCTAGAGGGGGAGGCAGATCAGGGGGTGGCCAGGCCCGTTTCTATGCCCTCCCTGCCAGACCAGATGCTATTACTTTAGATGCTGTGATTACAGGTATTGTCTCAGTTTGTCATAGAGATGCCTCAGTATTATTTGACCCTGGTTCCACGTATTCATATGTTTCCTCGTATTTTGCCCATTTTCTGGATTTGCCTCATGAGTCTTTAGTTTCATTTGTTCATGTGTCTACTCTTGTGGGTGATACTATTATTGTGGACCGCGTATATCGGTCATGTGTGGTGACTATTGGGGGTCTGGAGACCCAAGTGGACCTTTTGTTGCTCAGTATGGTTGACTTTGATGTGATATTGGGTATGGATTGGTTATCTCCATGTCATGTTGTTCTAGATTGTCACGTTAAGATGGTGACATTGGCTATGCCGGGATTTTTGAGGGTTGAGTGGAGCGGTTCTGTAGATTATGTACCAAGTAGGGTAATTTCATATTTGAAGGCTCAGCGCTTGGTTGAGAAGGGTTGCCTATCTTATTTGGCTTTTGTGAAGGATGTTAGTGCAGAGACTCCTGTCATTGATTCTATTTCGGTGGTACGTGATTTTTTGGATGTGTTTCCTGCAGACCTGCAGGGCATGCCGCCTGACAGGGATATTAACTTCGGTATTGATTTGGTGCCGAGCACTCATCCCATTTCTATTTCATCGTACATATGGCACCAGCGAAGTTGAAGGAATTAAAAGAACAGCTTCAGGAACTCCTTGATAAGGGGTTTATTTGGCCTGGTGTGTCCCTTGGAGTGCACCGATTATATTTGTGAAGAAGATGGATGATTCCATGAGGATGTGCATTGATTACAGGCAGTTGAACAAGGTCACCGTCAAGAACAAGTATCCTTTGCCTCGTATTGATGATTTATTCGACCAGCTTCAGGGAGCGAGGGTGTTCTCCAAGATTGATTTGAGGTCTGGTTATCACCAACTGAAGATTCGGGATTCAAATATTCTTAAGACAACTTTCAGGACCCGATATGTCCATTATGAGTTCTTAGTGATGTCTTTTGGGCTGACCAATGCCCCAGCAACATTCATGCATTTGATGAACAGTGTATTCCAGCCCTATTTGTACTCATTCGTTGTTGTATTCATTGATGACATCCTGGTGTACTCTCGTAGCCAGGAGGAGCACGCTCAGCATTTGAAGATTGTATTACAGAGATTGAGGGAGGAGAAGCTTTATGCAAAGTTCTCCAAATGTGAGTTTTGGCTCAGTTCAGTAGCATTCTTGGGGCACGTGGTGTCCAGTGAGGGTATTCAGGTGGATCCGAAGAAGATAGAGGCGGTGCAGAGTTGGCCCAGACCGTCCTCAGCCACGGAGATTAGGAGCTTTCTTGGTTTGGCGGGTTACTACCGTCGCTTTGTGGAGGGATTTTCATCTATTGCATCGCCCTTGACCAAATTGACCCAAAATGGTGCTCCATTCAGGTGGTCAGATGAGTGTGTGGAGAGCTTTCAGAAGCTCAAGACTGCTTTAACCACAGCTCCAGTGTTAGTTCTGCCATCAGCTTCAGGTTCTTACACCGTGTATTGTGATGCCTCGAGGATAGGCATTGGTTGTGTATTGATGTAGGAGGGAAGGGTGATTTCCTATGCCTCACGCCAGTTGAAGATCCATGAGAAGAACTATTATTTGTATGGGGTTCATTGTGAGATCTATACTGATCACCGGAGTCTGCAATATCTTTTCAAGCTGAAGGATCTTAATTTGTGTCAATGGAGATGGTTGGAGATTCTTAAGGACTATGATATAACTATCCTATACCATCCGGGGAAGGCCAATGTGGTGATCGATGCTTTGAGTCTCCGGGCATAGATTTTGGAGAGTTTAGCATATCTTCCAGCAGCAGAGAGACCTTTGGCATTCGATGTTCAGGCCTTAGCAGGCCAGCTTGTTAGATTGGATCTTTCGGAGCCTAGTCGGATATTGGCTTGTGTGGTCTCCAGTTCTTCTCTTTATGACCGTATCAAGGAGCGTCAGTATGATGACCCCCACTTGCTCGTTCTTTAGGATAGGGTTCGGAGAGGTGATGCTAGGGATGTGACTATTAGTGATAACGCCATGTTGAGAATGCAAGGCCGGATATGTGTGCCTAATGTAGATGGGCTTCGAGAGATGATTCTTGAGGAGGCCCACAATTCGCGGTATTCCATCCATCCGGGTGCCGCGAAGATATACCAGGATTTGAGATAGCACTATTGGTGTAGGCGGATGAAAAAGGATATAGTTGGGTTTGTGGCTCAGTGTCTCAACTATCAGCAAGTTAAGTATGAACATCAGAGACCGAGTGGCTTGCTTCAGAGATTAGACATTCCAGAGTAGAAGTGGGAGCGGATCACCATGGACTTTGTAGTTGGCTCCCACGGACTTCGAGGAAGTTCGATGCTATTTGGGTTATTGTGGATCGGCTGACCAAGTTCGCACACTTCATTCCAGTTGGTACTGCTTACACTTCAGAGCGGTTGGCTAAGATTTACATCCGAGAGATTGTTCGCCTGCATGGTGTCCCAGTTTCCATCATTTTAGATAGGGGTACTCAGTTCACATCACAGTTTTGGAGGGCCGTGCAGCGAGAGTTGGGTACTCAGGTTGAGTTGAGCACAACTTTTCACCCTCAGAATGACGGGCAGTACTATTGCACTATTCAGATATTGGAGGACATGGGACCAGTTTCTGCCACTTACGGAATTTGCATATAACAACAGTTATCAGTCGAGTATTCAGATGGCTCTGTACGAGGCTTTATATGGGAGGAGTTGTAGATCTCTGGTTGGATGGTTTGAGCCAGGTGAGGCTAGGCTCTTGGCTATAGACTTGGTCCAGGATACATTAGATAAGGTGAAATTGATTCATGAGCGGCTTCGCACGGCACAGTCTAGGCAGAAAAGCTATGCAGACAGGAAGGTCCGTGATGTATCTTTCATGGTTCGGGAGAAGGTTTTGCTGAAGGTATCACCCATAAAGGGTGTTATAAGGTTTGGGAAGAGAGGCAAGTTGAGCCCCCGGTTCATTGGGCCTTTTGAGGTGATTCAGAGGATAGGGGAGGTGGCTTATAAGCTTGCCTTGCCACCCAGCTTGTCGAGTGTGCATCCAGTGTTTCATGTTTCCATGCTCCGGAAATATATTGGCGATTCGTACCATGTTTTGGAGTTCAGCACAGTTTAGTTGGAGGGTAATATGACTTATGACGTGGAGCCGGTGGCTATTTTGGATCGGCAGGTTCGAAGGTTGAGGTCAAAGGATATAGCTTCGGTGAAGGTGCAGTGGAGAGGTCAGCCTGTGGAGGAGGCCACCAGATAGACCGAGCGGGAGATGCAGAGCAGATATCCACGCCTATTGGAGACTCCAGGTATGTTTCTAGACCCGTTCGAGGAAGAATGGTTGTTTAAGAGTAGGAGTATGTAACGACCCGGCCGGTCATTTCGAGAGTTATAGCCCTGTTTCCCCCATTTCTACTTCTTTATGTGTTAATTAGCTTCATTGTGATGTATCGGGTTGGTTCGGGTCCGGAGTGTTTTCGGAGTGGAATGAGACACTTAGTCTCTTATTTAGAACCTTAGGTTGGAAAAGTCAACCGGATGTTGACCTATGTGTAAACGATCTCGGAATTTAATTCTGATGGCTCCATTAGCTTCGTTAGGTGATTTTGGACTTAGGAGCGCGTCCGGAATGTAATTTGGAGGTCCGGAGTGGAATTAGGCTTGAATTGGCAAAAGTTGGAAATTTGGCGATTTCGGTCGGTAGTAGAAAATTTGATATCGAGGTCGAAATGGAATTTCGGAAGTTGGAGTAGGTTCATAGTGTCATTTGTGGCGTGTGTGCAAAATATGAGGCCATTCGGACGTGGTTTGGTTGGTTTTGGCATCGGTTGCCGAATTTAGAAATTTAGAAGTTCTTAGGATTGAATCCGAGGGTAATTTGGTGTTTTGATGTTGTTTTGAGTGATTCGAAGATTCGACTAAGTTTGTATGTTGATATATGACTTGTTGGTATTTTTGGTTGAGATCCCGAGGGCGTCGGGGTGATTCCAGGTGGTTAACAGATTTGTCAAAGTTGGAAAATGCAGTTGAAGCTGCTGCTAGTGATATTTCCGCACCTGCGAAAAGGGAGTCGTAGGTGCGGGGCCACTGGTGCGCATGGGGGTTCACAGGTATGGGCAGTGCTGGGCTAGGCAGGATGCACAGGTGCGAGAAGGCTATCGCATCTGCGAGCCTGCAGGTGCGAGACCTGGGGCGCAGATGCGGAAGCAAGGAAGAAGGCTGGCTTCATAGATGCGGCGTGTCATGCGCAAGTGCGCAACCGCAGGTGCGACAGGTTGGCTGCAGATGCGGAACCTGGGCTCATAAGTGAGTTCCGCACTTGCGATGGATGTTTCCGCAGGTGCGGTTGCACAGAAGCGAGAAATGGTCCGTAGGAGCGAAAACGCCTGGGCAGAATCCATAAATAGAACCCATCGCGAATTTGGTTCATTTCCACCATTTTTAAGTCTGTTTATGGGGATTTTGGAGTGATTTATGGAAGGTGATTCAAGGGATATCAGTGAGGTAAGTTTCTTGAGCCGTAATACTCGTATATATAGTGATTTCTCATTGTTTAATCATGTAATTAGTGAAAATGAGGGGTTAGTGCTTGGGATTTTTAAGAGTTTAATTTAAGGATTTGAAGGACCAAATGATGACAGATTTTGATAAATTTTGTATGTATGGACTCGTGAGTGGATTAGCTTCCTAGTTTTGTAAATTTTGTCAGATTTTGAGACGTGGGCCCGAGGGCCGGGTTGAGCTAATTTCGAGTTTTGGGCTAATTTGATAGTTTTTCCTGTGGAATTCATTCCATTAGCATATATTGATCGTATTGTACTGATTGTGAATAGATTCGAATCATTTGGAGGCCCAGTCGAGAGGCAAGAGCATTGCGGGGTAGAGATTTGACTGGTTTGAGGTAAGTAACGATCGTAAATCTAGTCTTGAGTGTGTGAAACCCCGGATTTTGTATCCTTCTACTATTTTGAGGTGACGCACATGCTAGGTGACGGGCGTGTGGGCGTGCACTGTTAGGGATTGTGACTTAGTCCGTCCCGTAGCAACTGTAAAGTTGCATATTTTGTTGAAAGTATATGATACTTATATGTTTTAGAAAGAGTTTTTATAAATTGGGCTGAATGCTATGTTTTGGGCCATTTGCCAGTGCTGTGTGGACCCTTAGGAGCCTTTTCTTTCTATGCTCTCAATGTTTTCGATTGAAAATCTATTGTCAGTCATGGTTATACCTGTTTACTGCATAACTCAGTTTTTATTACTCGATTTTGATACATATAAATATTATTTTGGGTTGAATACCATGTTTTAACTGAAATGCCCGAGTGGCTTGAGAGGGTTATGACTGAGTGAGGCCGAGGGCCTAATTTGTGAGGATATTTATGGGATCCTGCTGCACGCCACAACATATTTGATATAGACCGAGGGCTTGAGTGATTTATGCCATGATTTGGCTTGATATAGCGCTTGGGCTGAACGAGCCCCTCCGAAGTCTGTACACACCCCCAGTGAGCACAGGTACCTACTGAGTGCGAGTGCCGAGTGACTGTGAGGCATGAGTGATTGTGAGGTATGCCCGAGTGGCAAGAGTGATTGTGAGGTATGCCCGAGTGGCACGAGTGACTGTGAGGTTTGCCCGATGTGCTGCATATGAGTGATGCTTTGCCCGAGGAGCTGTTTATGATTTCATCATTTTTGCTCACCTATACATTTTTCCTCTGTTTGAAAACTGTTGAAAAATATCTTTAAATAATTTTTACTGGAACTAGGTTTAAACGAGATGGTTTGATTCAAATCCTTATTTTTAAAGCATGTGCTATTTTACTGAGATTTCATGATATGAACGTTATATGCTTTATTGCTCGTCACTACTGATCAGTCTTTATTTATTGTTGTTACTTACTGAGGTGGCGTACTCACGTTACTCCCTGCACCTTGTGCGCAGATCCAGGTGTAGCTGGACAGGGTAGCGGTTGTTGATTATTCTAGTTGCAGATTGTTTTCTCGGAGATAGCAAGGTAGCTGCTTGGTGATCGCAGCCCATGCTTTTCTCCTACTTATCTTCCTTTAGTTGTATTTAGCTAATTTTTAGGCTGAGTAAGCCTTGATATTGTTTGACAGATTGTAGTAGATGCTCATGACTAGTGACACCTCGATGTTGGGCTTTTTTTTTCCGCACTTTTGTTTTGATTTGAACTCCTTTACGAAGGTTTTTACACTAAGTAGTCTTGAAATTATCCTTGAAATGAAAATATCGGTTTTGGAATGAGTCAGCTTGCCTAGTACCACGATAGGCGCCATCACGGCAGGTTATGTATTTGGGTCGTGACAGAAAACGGTCCTTAAATCGTTGCAACATGTCTATCGCAACGGTTTATTGTAAGATACATATAGGTCTGTTTTCTACTAGTCACGCATTCAAATATGCGACTAAGATACATATTTTGTGTCTTTTGAGCTTCTAAGCCGTTAATAATTTAAATATAATGTTTCATTTATTTTCTATTATTATAATCAAATCACTATCATATCTTGCATAACATTAATTTCACTCTTATTTTATAATTATTGCTCGAAACATTTTCAGCGTGCCATTTACTAAGAACCCATTTGGACATAAAATTTGATGGAAGTTTTTTCCAAAATAATTTTATTTTTTTTCGAAATCAGCGTTTGTTCATACAATTTTCAATTTTCACTTGAAGATGTATATTGAAATTTTTCGAAAAGTTGAAAAACTCCAAAAAGCTGTTTTTCAAAATTCACTCAAATCACTCACAAAACTTGAAAAACAACACAAACTGAAATTTATGTCCAAACAAAACTCTAAATTTTAAATATAATTTTCACTTGAAAAATATTTTCATCATTTTTTCGAATTTTACCATACTTATGTCCAAACGCCTACTAAGTTCTAGCAAAATATTTTAAAACATAATTTTCGTTTTATCAAGCGATCTAATTATTTGCTCGACCTTAACAACCTATTCAATAACTACTAATTTCTATTTGCACGTGTACCTTTATTTATTAAAAGGAGAGAAAAAAACCTTTACATTAAGTTAAGTGGCAATCTCACAATAAGCCACTTAACAATTTCGGGCAAAGTTAGGTAATAATTAACTTTTTTTGAATTTAAATTTTGAAAAAAATTAAATTGTGCATTATGTGTTATTAATAATTAGTTACTCTTTTTGAATTTGGATTTAAACATAGTTAACTTTTGTTTTTTACAGAGGGGAAATTTTTTATATATTGAAAATTATTTATTCTGAAACTTATTCGATTTTAAATTGGGAAGTTTGCAACATATAATATAACTTTATATATTATATTAAAATACTGATAGTGAAGCATGAGGTCAAGCCAAGTGTTATGTATTGAAAATGTTATTTTGCACTTTAAAGGCAAAAGTTAACTAGATTTTATGACAAAATATATCTTTACTTTTATAATGCTAAGAGTGTATTTGAAATTGAAAGTTAAAATACACCATCTTTAATCTTCTTATTAGATTATATCATTTCGAGATTTTAATTGATAAACAAAAATATTTGAATTGAGATAAGGCTTATAAATTTGAATCGAGAAGCAAATATTTGAATTAATTTTAAAAAATATATATTCTTCTCTCTTCCCCAATTTGTATTGGTCTCGCAGGTCATTATCAATTCATACAAAATAAAAAATATATAATAATAAAATAATTATAAGCAACATAGTAAAAAAATATAAAAATTAAAACTTTATATTGAAAATAAAATAGAAGAAAAATCTAATTATTTATTACATATAATATAGAAAACAATATTAAAAATATTGATACATTTTATAAAAAATAATAAAAGGACATATATTTTTGACGAAGTAAAAAATCAAAATTATTATTAACTAGAAATTATTTCAGTTATAGATTATAGATAAAATACTAAATTTAAGAAATAAAAGAAAGTAAGTATATAATACTCAATATATTATTCAAAAATGTAAACAATGGAAGAATTAAGAAAGCTTAAAAATGATCTATATATTATGAAAAGAAAATAAAAAACCTTCAACAATTTAGGACAAAGTTAGGTAAATCACGAACAATTTAGGACGACAACCTGACGACAGTTTTCTTACAAGGTACTCCTAAAAGCAGCAGTTGATCATGTCTGCCTACTTTTTGCCCCGCGCATTGAATTAAAAGACTCCGTTCTGTAACATGTTGCTAAAAAATAGGCAATGTTTGGTTTATTGGATAACTTCATACTTTTCACTGTTGTTTAAGTCAATCTTTAATTAAAGTGAACAGCTCTTGCATAAAAAAACATAACTTCTTTGTCATCAATCTTAAAAACAATAAAGTTTTTAAATGTGTTTGAGTTATACTGTAACAGAACTAGTCCGGTTAAAGGAGGAGGGTTTACTGTCTATTAGAAGTTAGTTGTTGTATACGGTCGAAATAGATTTCGGCATCCGTACGTTTGATCGAGTCCGAATGGCAAGCGATCGAAGTAAGAGCTCGAGACGAGTTCCAAGGATAGTACATACAAGCCTCGAGCTCCAAGACCGATCGAGGAATCGACTCGATATCATTATCAAGCTCGTGACCAAATCGAACAGCAAGGCAAAGAGAAGGTTGTCGGAGATGCACAAACCAATTGACACTCACCCCGAATATCGAACTCGAACTCAAGGCCGAGGGCTCGATCCAATACCGAGCTCGAGCCAATATCGAGCTCGCAGACAGGAGCCGTTGCAACCGCGCTAGGGAGAGAATCTTGACAGTAATCGAGGAAGAGACAATTCATCATGGGTTCTCCACTATATATTTTTTATTATAAATAAAGTAACATCCCGCTACTATAAAAGGGAGAAATCCTTGTAAGCAGGGGGCACACTTTGTAAGAAAAGACTACTTCTATTTATTGAAGAAAATCTCTTAAGCTTGTTTGACTCAACATACTCACGCTTCTAGTTCAATAATTTATATCTTATTTCCATAGCCAAAAATTCTAACACTTCCACTTCTACGTACGATTTATGTCAGGCTATATCACATATCCTTAGAACTACTTATAAATTCAACTATATCCGATTTTAAGGGTAAACAGTTGTCTAACTGCTTCATTTTCATGTGTTGCTTCGATTTTACTCATCTACAATTTGCCCTTCTCTGTTATAATAAAGCTGCTTCTTATCCATCAACGTCCTTTCATGTTTAGTAGTAATAACTTGACTACAAAGTTTTAGGGATATATTAGATATGCCCTAGATCCAATCTCATATTTGATGATTTGAACATATTTTTATCATAGTTAATATTAATTGCTTGATTAATTTAATAAGTGTCACGACCCAAAATCTAACCCGTCGTGATGGTGCCTATCTCAATACTAGGTAAGCCGACAATCTCAATAAATCACATATATTTTAAATTTGAAAACATAATGATTAAATTCAGCGGAAGAAATCTCACAAGTACAAATATAAATACTACCAAAACCCAGTGTCACTAAGTACATGAGCATCTAATATGAATACAAGTCTGAAAAATACGGTCTATAATAGTCTAAGACCAAATACAGTAAACAAGGAGATAGGGAAGGAGAGGCAAGGTTCGCGAAACACGACAGCTACCTCTGAATCTCTGAAAAATTAATTGTGCCAAAGAATCAACACCCGCTATGTCCTGAAACACCTGGATCTGCACACGAAGTGCAGGGTATAGTATAAGTTCAACCAACTCGGCAAGTAACAATAATAAATAAGGAACTGAGGATAGTGACGAGCTACACAATTATAGATCATTTTAAGTAATTCCAACAAAGAATAGACATGCTTTCAAATCCGACAGTTTAAGTCAAATAAGTTTTATATAGTTCAAGTTCAGGTATTCCGGATATAAAATCTTTCAGAAATTTCACAACAATGATAGATAGAAACTAAGTGCAACAACAAACGAAAAGCAAGTACAGCCTCTCAGGGCAACAGTCACTCAACTCATCACAACAGCTCAATCACTTGGCTCTCACCCTCAGTACTCACACTCAATATGTACCTGCGCTCACTGGGAGTGTACAGACTCCGGAGGGGCTCCTACAGCCCAAGCGCTATAATCTGCACGGATAACTCACGTGATGCACGGACAACTCATGTGCTATAGTATAAATATCTGGATCCCCACGGACAACTCACGTGTTGCACGGACAACTCACGTGTTATAATATCAATATTTGGATCCGCACGGACAACTCACGTAATGTACGGACATCTCACGTGCTATAGTATAATATAAGAATCTGCACGGAGAACTCACGTGTTGCATGGACAACTCACATGCTATAGTATAATATAAGAATCTACATGGACAACTCACGTGCTATAGTATAATATCTCACAATCAGGCTCTCGGCCTCACTCAGTCATAAATCTCTCCAGTCTCTCGGGCTCTCAATTGTCATGATATTCAGCCCAAACAACAATAATATGATGCATCAATAATGAACAATAGAGACTAAGATAAAATAAACAAGTAAACTGCGACTGAATACAAAACAACAATTTAGAAAATAATTCAACATGTACACGACCTCTGTGGCCTTTACAGCACCAACACATAGCCTAAGCATGATTCACTGTCAAATTTCTATAGCATAGAAAGGGCACACAGCTAACAACAAGCTTATTCACTTTCCAGTTTCACGGAATGGACCAAGTCCCAATTTCCATGGTGCACGCCCACACGCCTGTCACCTAGTATGTGCGTCACCTCCAAAATACTCGCACAATACAATAATTCAGGGTTTCATACTCTCATGACCAAATTTAGAACTGTTACTTACCTCAAACCGCATAAATATTTATTTCGCTATGCCTTTGCCTCGTGAATTGGCCTCCAAACGCCTCGAATCTAGCCACAAATAATTCGATTCAGTCAATAACACTTATTGGAATTAATTCCATAAGAAAATACTAATTTTCCAACAAAATCCAAAATTTAGCTCAAAAATTGCCCGTGGGGCCCACGTGTCGGAATCTGACGAAACTCACAAAATCCGACAAGCAATTCAATTACGAGTCCAACCATACTAGTTCCACTCAAATCTGACTTCGAATCGATATTCAAATCCCAAAAATTCATTTTTATGAAATTTCTACAATTTTCCCCAAATTTTCATTTCAAAAAACTAATTGGATGATGATAACAATGATATATTCATATATGTTAACCAAATCTGAGTTAGAATCACTTACCCCGATGAATTTCTTGAAAACTGCACAAAACATCGTCACAAACCGAGCTCTCTAGGTCTCAAAAATGAAATAATACCCTAGGCCTCGGTTATAAAGTACACCCTCTGACCTCCCAATGTGTGGTCCGCACATTTCCAAGTGCGGTCGCACATTTTCAAGTTCTGCGGTCGCACAAAAATTGTGCGGCCGTACTTCACAGCCTCTCCACTACCAGACTTCGGTAAATTGGCCATAACTTTCTCTACAGATGTCCAAATGATAATTCCTTTATCTTTCTGGAAACTAAACATGAAGGGCTACAACTTTTGGTTTTGAATCTTCTCCAAATTCCTTGTGGATCAAAAGATTGATGCTTCCGAAGTCGGACAAGTAAACCTGCAGAGCACCCTGAAGTGTTGCCGCAGATAAAATTGTGCGATCCACATTATTCCTCTGTGGTACTCACATTTTCATCTGCTGCAGCACTTTTTCATCTGCTACAGCACTCAAAAATGCACCTCAGCACACAAAATTGTGTGGTACCGCACTTCCAACGTTCCAGAACAACATCAGAGTGCCGAAATACCCGGACTCGCTCAAAACTCACCCCGAAACTCACCCGAGGCCCCCGAGACCTCAACCAAATACACCAACAAATCCTAAAACATTATACGAATTTAGTCAAACCCTCAAATCACCTCAAACAACGCTAAAACCATGAATCATACCCTAATTCAAGCCTAATGAAAAATTAGCAATTTCCAACTTCTACCTTCAATGCCGAAACCTATCAAATCAAGTCCGATTAATCTCAAATTTTGCACACAAGTCATAAATAACATAATGGAGGTATTCCAATTTTCAGAATCGGATTTCGGCCCCGATATCAAAAAGTCAACTCCCCGGTCAAACTTTCAAACTTAACTTTCTATTTTAGCCATTTCAAGCCTAATTTAGCTACGGGCTTCCAAATAATTTTACGGACACACTTCTAAGTCCAAAATCACCATACTGAGCTATTAGAACCATCAAAACTTCATTCCAGGGTTGTTTACACATAAGTCGACATCCAGTCACTATTTTACCTTAAGCTTTAAACCTTGGAGCTAAGGGTTCCAATTCATTCCAAAACCTCACTGGACCCGAACCAACTAACCCGGTAAGTCATAAAATAATTGTAAAGCATAAATTGAGCAGTAAATGGGGAAATGGGGTTGTAATACTCAAAACGACCAGTCGGGTCATTACATTCTCCCCCACTTAAACATACGTTCATCCTCGAATATGCCAAGAGTTGTTTCCAAGCCATCACATCGCTATTCAATCTTACCATGCATATACCCAGTGTGATCCCATGCTACCATATTCCATATAGGCCTGACAACATTGAAGATCATTACTTTAACCTTAGTCCGTAAAACTTAGAGCCCAATTTCCAACATCCAGAATTTCTTACAAGACCAGAGTCTCACATCTACACACTGTATAAGTTTGAACAAATTGTAACAAGCAATAACCATAACCCTAGATAGAATCACATAACATACCACACAACTTGCATACTCCCAGCACCATTCCCTATCACAGTAACTACTCAAAAACCAACCAAGTACTAGTATAAAACCCCATAACAAACAAAACCTTGTTCCAACACTTTCGTAAATTGCTGATAATGAAAGAAACATGCGGAATCTCATGACCCCTTATCAGATCAACAAGTCGTGGAGCTCTCTCACCCCAACCAAAACCATAATCACTTGCTAAGTCAACTTTCAATATTATCCTTCCGAATATATTGTAATCAAACATGATAGTACCCATTCTAGGTCCAATGACCTTGTATTATTAAATACCACTATCCTACAGACACGCCACATCAATATAACTCCAGTCACAACTGCGCAATTAGTGTACCCAACTATGGGAGATGTCTCAAGGAAGAGAACCATATTGTAAGTTCAACAAGCACCACCACAACCACAATGTTACAACCAACTCCTCAAATTTCGTGAAGAGGATAACCGTAGGCGCATGTGCACAATTGTAGAGGAAGGAAATTAATGAATCAGATAAATTATCATAGAAATAAAATTCCCACACACGGCACAGACAACTCACGTGCCAATAATATGAATCGCATGGCATGGTCACAGGCCTCCAATCCCAGCATATCATACATGAGTAATTAAACAAGTACACTTGTATATGATAATGAAATAAGATTCTCATGCTCCCGGACTAATATAAATAACATGCCATAGTGTAAGCATGTGTAAAGTTTGTTATCACACTTCAAATCAGCAATTTAAGGTAAAAATAGTAATTACCCCGTTTATTCAGGGAATTAGCCTCTTTGTAACCTCAAGTGTAGCCCAGATAGTTCTCAACAAAGGTAAGAATACGTGAAATGTTATAATTTTACGCTTAACAATCAACTCTAGGCATATCATCGCCTAAGAATTCTTTTGAGTATAAATACTTGCCCTGATGCCCGCACATTAGCTCAAACCTCACATATATGCACACTTATAGCGCGTAGCTATCACAAATAATTAACGCAACTAGCGCCTCCACTGAGTTTAAATAAAATACGCACCTCAAACAGGCCGCAACTCGAAACAATATACTTCTGAGAACTCCTAGTCTCCAAATTCATCGAACGCATGAATCACCGTAACGGATCCCAACTCGAGCACTAGAATGACTAACACATCTTTCATTCACGATAATCCCATGAGGAATACATTCATAATTCTTCCGTTCCACATAGCAATAATTTGAATATTAACAGTCTATCAACCAGGTGGGTACTGCAGTACCAATGACATCCGTAAATCAAAACACAATGCGCCTTTTGAAATGCGCATCCTTCTCATGGATTTCCGAGCAGTTATAACATTCATCTAAATATCTGAAACCGACCATTATGTCCAAAATTCGTGATCTTCCTTTCAAGAATGAACTACCACCTTGTACATGTAAATCTAAATCCCGCACAACACACCACATCTATCATGTGAAAGGCACGAGAATCTCATTATAAATGTCGAGTCACCAACAAATTACATACCCTATTAATTATAAACCTTTATCTTGCTTCTTTACAGGAAGAAATCACAATACACAACACGTTCCATACACTAGTAGAAAATATCTGGTCCAAACCATGGTAGAAACCATCATGAACACTTTGAAATCCATTTGTACATAACCAAGCTATCAGAACTGAATTCATCTAACTCGACCAAGCCACACAGGTTGCCAAATCCGAGAGTATTGCCACCAAAACACCCGTAAAGTCCCACCTCATCATAAGAACCAAAAGAACCGAGCATACCATTACCATATTGATCCAGCATGTTACCCATTTGTCCTATTTTCTACGAGTTTCTTCTGAATTACCCTCAAGTTGACATTTCTCCTTGTCAGAACACTACTATCCTTACCCAAATCTCACTACAAGACATCCTAACATAAAACCACACCGCCCTAAGGCCCATAAGCCACTGTATTCTTCTTAAGCAACTCCATAAATACCACAACCGTAACACTCACTCTGAAAATATCTTATGCGAATTTAAAATTGTTCCTCTTTCCTTTATTATATTGAAATATAGAATCCATAGTCAATAGGAATTACCTCACATCCCGATACCATCCAATGTAAGTAACTGATTCTAGTGATATACAAATTCAAAAAATTTTCAATTGCCACATATACATTTTGATTCCATTAGATCCCTCTCAAGAGTCATCCACTCTGCTCAAATATAATTTGGTCCGCCCCAAATGGGCCGAAAGACATATGCTCCTTTAGCAAAATCAACACTCAAAGAAATAACCCTGCCTTAACACGACCAATCAAATTCATACTTCGTGCGCACTACATCGTTCAAAATAACAACTTAATCATTCCATAATTTTCATAAAGGGCAACGTAACCCGTATCCAAGAATTTACTTACCCGAGTCATCCTCGATCTCCACCTATATAAGTCATAACTAACCCACAAGTATGCCTCAGACCAAAACTAAAAATTTACATATATCTATGAAATTGAATTGTCAATAGTAGACTCCCCCACCTGGCTCAAAGCCATAGAACAAAACACTCAATAACTCACAATACCCATACTTTATTACTGCCATAATACTGCAGTCAGTTCAATGAAAATTCTTCTCAAGCTTATGCAAAACCCACCATAAAATACCTCAATCATCCGCTAAGTTCGCATTTATTCTCGTGACAATCAAGTCAACTTTCTCAACCAGATTCAAATTCAAATCTCAACACATATGCCCTGCTGGTAGAAAAGAAACTCCCCACTCAACATTATAAGTAACACACCTACGTAGATTACTCCGCAAGAGATAACACACCTGCTTAGCCTCAAATTGGCATCTTGCTATGCCCTTTTCGTACCCATAATTACCACAATGTCACTTAATATTTCTGAGTTTGAACTTACCAACACGACATGAAAATCTACTTCACTCCACAATTAAACAATATGACAGATCCCTAAACTCACTCTCATCTCAAGTTTGTACGTCTTATCAAATCATGTATCAAGTACCCAATAACAGACTCTTGAGTCATAAGTAAACTTTATTTGTCACATTCAACCCATTTCAACACATCCCGCACTCACATCATACTCATCATATAGCCATTCGACCACTCATCACCATAATTTTGCACTCATAGGGACACTATCGGACATATGAGTCCAAATATACAAGTTCACACAACCGAAACTACCGAGCTTAAGCTGCGGTCTAACTCTGGCCTCAAGTTCTCCAGACTGGCCCATCAATCTCGTTCATGGAATCACAAGCCGATGATGCACAACTGATACCGAGTACTCACAAGCGCACACGAATGCGTGGAAGGAATTCAAAGAGTTATATTTCAAGTTGAATCAATTCTGCATGATAGACTACAAGAAAGTGAAATTTTCCTAAGGGATCGGCAGCCTCTCGAAGATAAGTACAGACGTCTCTGTACCGATCTGCAAGACTCTACTAAACCTTCTCATGACTTATAAGACCAATGTAACCTAGAGCTCTGATACCAACTTGTCACGACACAAAACCTAACCCGTCGTGATGGCACCTATCTCAATATTAGGCAAGATGACAATCTCAGTAAATCACATATTTTTAAATTTGAAAACATAATGATTAAATTCAGTGGAAGAAATTTCACAAGTACAAATATAAATACTCCCAAAATCCTGTGTTACTGAGTACATGAGCATCTAATATGAATACAAGTCTGGAAAATACGGTCTATAATAGCGTGAGACCAAATACAGTAAACAAGGAGATAGGAAGGAGAGGCAAGGTCTACGAAACACGGCAGCTATCTCTGAATCTATGAAAAATCAATTGTGCCAAAGAATCAACACCCGCTATATCCGGGAACACCCAGATCTGCACACAAAGTGCAGGGTGTAGGATGAGTACAATCAACTTAGTAAATAATAATAATAAATAAGGAACTGAGGAAAGTGACGAGAAACACAGTTATAGATCATTTTAAGTAATTCCAGCAAAGAATAGACATGCTTTCAAATCCAGCAGTTTAAGTCAAATCAGTTTTATACAGTTCAGGTAATCCGGATATAAATTCTTTCAAAAATTTCACAACAATGACAGATAGTAACTAAGTGCAACAACAAATGAAAAGCAAGTACAGCCTCTCAGGAAACAGTCACTTAACTCATCACAACAGCTCAATCACTCGGCTCTCAGCCTTCAGTACTCACACTTAATAGGTACCTGCGCGTACTAGGGGTATACAGACTCCGGAGGGGCTCCTACTACCCAAGCACTATAATCTGCACGGACAACTCACATGCTACACGTACAACTCACATGCTATATTATAAATATCTGGATCCGCACGGACAACTCACGTGCTATAGTAAAATATAAGAATCCGCATGGACAACTCACCTGCTGCACGAACAACTCACGTGCTGCACGGACAACTTACGTGCTGCACGGACAACTCACGTGCTATAGTATAATATCTCTCAATCAGGCCCTCGGCCTCACTCAGTCATAAATTTCTCCAGTCTCTCGGGCTCTCAATAGTCATGGTAATCAGCCCAAACAATAATAATATGATGCATCAATAATGAACAATAGAGACTAAGATAAAATAAACAAGTAAACTGTGACTGAGTACAAAACAATAATTCAACATGTACATGACCTCTGTGGTCTCTACAGCACCAACACATAGCCTAAGCATGATTCACTGTCAAATTTCTATAGAACAGAAAGGGCACATAGCTAACAACAAGCTTATTCACTTTCCAGTTTCACGGAATGGACCAGGTCCCAATTCCCATGGTGCACGCACACACGCCCGTCACCTCCAAAATACTCGCATAATACAATAATTCATGGTTTCATACCCTCATGACCAAATTTAGAACTGTTACTTACCTCAAACCGCGTAATTCTTTATTTCTCTATGCCTTTGCCTCATGAATTGGCCTCCAAACGCCTCGAATCTAGCCACAAATAATTCGATTCAGTCAATAACACTTATTGGAATTAATTCCATAAGAAAATACTAATTTTCCAACAAAATCAGAAATTTAGCACAAAAATTGTTCGTAGGGCCCACGTCTCAGAATCTGACAAAACTAACAAAATCCGACAACCCATTCAATTATGAGTCCAACCATACTAGTTTCACTCAAATCCGACTTCGAATCGACATTCAAATACCAAAAATTCATTTTTATGAAATTTCTACAATTTTCCTCAAATTTTCATTTCAAAATACTAATTGGATGATGAAAACAATGATATATTCATATATGTTAACCAAATCTGAGTTAGAATCACTTACCCCGATGAATATCTTGAAAAACCCACGAAATATCGTCACAAACCGAGCTCTCTAGGTCCCAAAAATGAAATAATACCCTAGACCTCGGTTATACAGTACACCCTCTAACCTCCCAATGTGCGGACCGCACATTTCCAAGTTCTGCGGTCACACAAAAATTGTGCGGCCGCACTTCACAATCTCTCCACCACCAGGCTTCGGTAAATTGGCCATAACTTTCTCTACAGATGTCCAAATGATGATTTCTTTACCTTTCTGGAAACTAGACACGAAGGACTATAACCTTTGGTTTTGAATAATCTCTGAATTCCTTGTGGATCAAAAGATATAAGATTCCGAAGTCGTACCAGCGAACCTGCAGAACACCCTGAAGTGCGGCCGTAGACAAAATTGTGCGGTCCGTATTTTTCCTCTGTGGTCCGCACATTTTCATCTGCTGCAGCAGTTTTTCGTTACAGAACTCAAAAATGTGCCTCAACACATAAAATTGTGTAGTCCCGCACTTCAACGTTCCAAAACAACATCAGAGTCCCGAAATGTCCGGACTCACTCAAAACTCACCCGAGGCTCCCGGGACCTCAACCAAATACACTAACAAATTCTAAAATATCATACGAACTTAGTCGAACTCTCAAATCATCTCAAACAATGCTAAAACCATGAATCATACCCCGATTCAAGACAAATGAAAAACTAACAATTTCCAACTTCTACCTTCAATGCCGAAACCTATCAAATCAAGTCCGATTAACCTCAAATTTTGCACACAAGTCATAAATGACATAATGGAGGTATTCCAATTTTCAGAATTGGATTCTGGCCCCAATATCAAAAAGTCAACTCCCCGATCAAACTTCCAAACTTAATATTTAATCAAGGACCTTATTGTAATGACCCGATCAGTCGTTTTGAGTATTACAACCCCGTTTTCCTATTTGCTGCTCAATTTATGCTTTACAGTTATTTTATGACTTACCGGGTTAATTGGTTTGGGTCCAGTAAGGTTTTGGAATGAATTGGAACCCTTAGCTCCAAGGTTTAAAGCTTAAGTTAAAATAATGAACGGATATCGACTTATATGTGAATGACCCCAGAATGAAGTTTTGATGGTTCCAATAGCTCCGTATGGTAATTTTGGACTTAGGAGTCTGTCCGAAAAATTATTTGGAAGCCCATAGCTAAATTAGGCTTGAAATGGCTAAAATAGAAAGGTTGTCATCATGATGGAGATCATGATAATGAGAGTAAAGTCTCTTACAACTTAATCTAAATTTTGTTTTTGATCGTAGGATTATCAATTTGGACATTAGTAACGCGGTTAGATCAATATTTATATGATCGTCTTTTTGGGATAAAGATTAGTTGATCTCATTAACTAAATAACATAAATAGATGATGCATATAGAGATATGATCATTGAACCGATTCATTAGATAAATCCTAATGGTTAGAATTACCATAAACTGTCAATAAAATATTCTCTTGAAGAATGTGATGTAAGAGTTTCCTTTGTTATGATATCATCATAGTAATTGACAAGTTATTTATTGTGCTTTGATACTAAACACCTATGTCCCTAGGGCGATAGTTGAAAGGATATTGGGTACGATTAAATACTTGTAGAATCTGTCAACTCTTGGTAATGAGTTTAAGCTCTATGTTGTCATGAATTATAACCGGCCAAATTAAGACCTTGGCCAAGGCGATTGAATGAAAGAAGAAAAGAGTTTCTTAGGTCATTCAATGGTCGATTATATTTAGCATGAACACATAGTTGGTCGCCTATTAGGATTTGACAGTTGAACCATATCCTAGGGTGACCCAGAGTTATAAGAACAGAAGGAATATTTGTATACTTCATGCTATCCGGTCGTTAAGGAGTATTGCTAAACGTCACCCTTGATTAGTATATTGATGTAGTCAAGTTACTACCGACTTAGTATTGAACCTATGTGGTCGCACACTAACGAGTGTTCTGATCTTTACTAAACGATTAATTACTTTAGTATTTGATAATTAAATTAAAGAATTTAATTAGTCAAATAAATTTAAATTATTAGTCCAAATAAAATATTATTATATTCTTTACTAGCATAGAAGATATAATTAATATTGTGAATAAATTGAAGTTTTTTATTTGGAATAGAAAATTAAACTATATCTCTTGGATAAAATATATATGTGATATATATAGTTGGTACTCATAAATAATATGAACTATTAATAAAAGAGTTATAAGTTGAATCCAACTTTGAATTGGATCAACTGGAAAGTCCACGTCTGCCACCACAATCCCATTTAGAATGGATTCATAATTCTCTTAGTCCATAAAGGACATTCGGCAGATTCATTTCATTGGGATGGGATTTGAATTTCTAAGTTATTATTGGATTAGTAACGTGAATTTTTCAAAAAAATGACATAGAAAAATTTCTTGAAGTAGGAGACCACTTTCATGCATATATAAAATGTGATTGTAACTTTACAATATAAAAATAATTGTAAAGAAGGAAAATATTGAATTATGTGACTTTGTTTTCACATTCAGTCAGAGCCTCATCCTTTTCCTTAGCTTTAAGGGAAAGAGTTGGTGAAGTAATATATATATATATATACACACACCTAAAAGAAGGCGGCTAAGTAAGTTCTTTTGGTAGTGCCGCAAGAGTCAAGAAATATTCGGACATGAAAAACAGTTTTTTTTTGTTCTTTTACTTTTGGGCTGCAATTTTTGAGAAAATTCAGCACAAGTTTTCATTTAATTTGTTCACGAGTGTGTTATGAACACCTATATGCAATCCTACAGTGGTATCAGAGCCATGGTTTCTCGTGTCCAAAATTTATTTACTAAATATTTTAAGATTTTATTTGAAAAGTTCAAACCATTATCCTTGTGTCTTCTGCAATAGTCAAATTGTTTGAATGCATATGGATTGTTATTATTTTATTGTGAATAAAATATGTATTCATATAAGTTAAACTACTCAGATAGTTCGTAACTTGAATTTGAAATTTTGTACAAGATACGACAGATCTATAATAGGTTATTAGATTATATAATTATTTTAATTATTATTAGTTTATGAGATATAAATTAATAATAATATTCTGGCATGAATTATTTTATGTGATATATAAGATGAACATGTTAGAAGTTTGTTGAATTTCGTTTTATGTCACGTGCTTGTTCGTCATATGATTTTGAATTATTATTACATGTGATGTAAATTAATTTAGGACAAAGCATGAAGACAACTTGAACAAAATTCATGTTCTATAAAAGATTAGATCATCATGTTATTAAAAGTTATTTTAGTAACAATTCACTCTTGCTAAAATTTGAGTTCTTACTAATAAAATATAAGATATATTTTTTAAAGCTATCCATCAAAATAAATAATTTTATTTATTTCTTGTTTATAAGGAATGACCTGACAACCAAGAAACTTATAGTTCGAGAATATGTTAAAATTATTTATTGCATTAGATTCATGGATTGGAAGAATTATTTAATTTTATACTAGACGCCTGGACTACCCGGGGAGTATAAAATTTAATAAGTTCTTTGATATCATGATGGTTGAACTCAACTATGCCAATAGGATCGACCTGACTACCAGCAGACTATTTGACATAGAGCTATTTAAGAAAATTGCATAGGGATACAATTGCTAAAAGTACCTACCTTTAAAATATATGTGAGAAACGACTTGACTTTCAAGGGGCTTATACATATTGTTGAAGGATTTCTGTAACGACCCGGCCGGTCATTTCAAGAGTTGTAGCCCCGTTCCACCATTTACTACTCCATTTTTGCTTTATAGCTGTTATATGACTTATCGGGTTAGTTGGTTCGAGTCCGGAGTGAATTCAGTGTGAAATGAGACACTTAGTCTCTTAAATGAAAAGTTTAAGTTAGAAAAATTGACCAGATGTTTATCTATGTGTAAACGACCCCAGATTCGAATTCTAATGATTCCAGTAGCTCCGTATGGTGATTTTAGACTTAGGAGCGTGTCCAGAAAATTATTTGGAGGTTCGTAGTGGTATTAGGCTTAAAATGGCGAAAGTTGAATTTTTGAAAAGTTTGATCGGGGGGTTGAGTTTTTGATATCGGGGTCGGATACCGATTCCGAAAGTTGCAGTAGGTTCGTGGGGTCATTTATGACTTGTGTGCAAAATTTAAGGTCAATCAGACGTGATTTAATAGGTTTAGGTGTCATTTGGAGAATTTGGAAATTTCGAAGTTTCTTAAGCTTGAATCCGTATGTAATTCGTGTTTTCGATGTTGTTGGAGGTGATTTGAAGATTCGATTAAGTTTGTATGATGTTATAAGACTTGTTGTTATGTTTGGTTGAGGTTCTGGGGGGCCTCGGGTTGATTTCGGGTGGTTAACGCACTTGGAATGTGATTTGAGAAGTTGCTGAAGTTTGAGAGCTGCTGGTGTGACCGCACCTGCGGAGAGAGGACTGCAAATGCGATACCGCAGATGCGGCAGGTTGAGCGTAGATGCGGAAAGGGTGGAGACCAGCAGGGGTAGTAGGTGCGATGGTTTCTCTGCATCTGCGATAGCCCAGATGCTGACCATGGGTCGCAGGAGCGGAGGCAGCCGGGGTTAGTCATTTTCATAGGTGCGCCTAGATTTTTCGCACCAGCGGGCGCGCAGGTGCGAGCCCAAGCTCCACAGGTGCGGAAGTGCTTGGGCAGAAACTATATCAGCGGGGTCCGTGATTTTTGGCTCCATTTCATCATTTTGAGCTCGGATTTTAGATATTTTGAGAGGGCTTTTCAAGTGGAATTCTTGAGGTAAGTTCGTGTATTCATTTTTCTTCAATAATTATGTTTCCCCATAGATTTCCCACCTAGATGGTGTATTTTTGAGGTGTAAATTGAGGATTTTGAGGCTAGGGATTTGGAGAGTTGGTTTTGAGGATTTAAATGACCAATTGGTGTCAGATTTTGACGGATTTGGTATGGTTGGGCTCGTGAGTGAATGAGCTTTCGGATTTTGTGACTTTTGTCGGATTTCGAGATGTGGGCCTGGGGGCTGGGTTTGGGTCGATTTTGGATTTTAGCTATAATTTCGTATTTTTCTTTTGGAATTAACTCTTTTAGCCTATATTGATTGTATTGAACTGCTTGTGGCTAGATTTAGGACGTTTGGAGATGGATTTGAGAGGCAAGGGCATTTTGGAGTAGAACTTAGCCCGGATTAAGGTACGTAAAACTTTCAAACTTGGTTCTGAGGGTTTGAAACCCCGAATTATGTGTTATGTGATTGGTATTGAGGTGACGTACATGCCAAGTGATGGGCGTGCACCATGAGAATTGTGACCTGGTTGACTCCATGGAACCGTATAGTGGTTTTATCTTATTGATATAAGTGTTTTCATAATGTGATAAAGTAATTGAACTATCACTCATGCTAGATATCATGTCTAGGCTTTATGTCGGTACCGTTGGGACCCATAGTGGTCGTTTCTTATTGTTGTCTTACTGATTTCATTGATATTTCATACTCAATCATATTCATTCATTTCATATCTCATTGCAGTCTCTGTTGTTATTTATTGATGCATCATATTATTGTTTTCGGGCTAATATCATGACATTATGAGCCCATGAGAGAGGGACTGGAGAGATTGATAACTAAGTGAGGCTAAGTTCCTGATTATGAGTGACATTTATGGGATCGGGCTACACGCCGCAGTGGTTATACTGATTTATGATAGCGCTTGAGCTGAAGGAGCCCCTCCAGAGTCTGCACACACCCCCAGTGAGCGCGGTTGATATTATATGGAGATGGATCTTCTTCACGGGGCTAGATTAGACTTCCTTGGTACTAGGTGACTTATAGTCAGTGATATATATATGTTCTGGGATGGATCTTACCTGGGCCGTATGGGCCATATACAGTACCGAGTGGTTGAGTATTTGAGAGTGTGAATCTGGAGATGGATCTTCTCCACAAGGCTGGATTGGCCTTCCTCGGTACTGGGTGACTTATAGTCAGTGATATATATATGTTCTGGGATGAATCTTCCCTGGGCCGTATGGGCCATATACAATACCGAGTGGCTGAGCATTTGAGAGTGTGAGCATATGAGGCTGACAGCATGGTCCATCACATACATCATGTGCATTGGCATGTAGAGATAGTAGAGTCATATTCTTTACACGGTTCGGATCTGCTGTACTTTACTGTTTTGAGTTTCCCATTTAATTTGAAAGCATGCCTATGTTTCTGCACTGTTATTTTCTGTATTGAACTGTGCCGGTTGAGTTCGTCACTGCTTTCAGCCCATAGTTTGGGTTTGTTACTTACTAAGTTGGTTGTACTCACGCTACACCCTGCACCTCGTGTGTAGATCCAGGTGCTTCTGGTTACGGCGATTGCTGATTGAGGAGATAGGATCTCGGAGACTATCGAGGTAGCTGCATGGTGTTTGCAGGCCTTGACTCTCCTTCATTATATTTATATGTACTTCCGTTTTTACTCTTTAGACATTGTAGTAGACTGTATTCTGACATAGATGCTCATCTACTTGGTGACACCCCGGTTTTGGGATAGATTGTATTGTGTTGCGGGTTTATTTCGATTTTAAAAAGGGTTTTCTTAAATTTTAAATTGCTTCTCCTTGTATTTTAAAGCTTTTACTGTGTTGAGATAGTTGAGTAGCAACTTTCCTAGTTCCACGATAGGCGCCATCATGACAGTTTTTGGGTCGTGATAAGTTGGTATCAGAGCCTAGGTTACATAGGTCTCACGAGGAACCATCAGAAATCCAATCAGAGGTCAAATACTAAAAAGTCAAACTTGGTCAAACCTTTCAAATTTAAAGCTTCTAGCTGAGAAGCTTTCATCCAAATCAATTCCAAATAACCTGAAAACCAAAACCGATGATCTACATAAGTCATAATACATCATACGGAGCTACTCATACCCTCAATCAACCGAGCGAAGTGCAAATGCTCAAAACGACCGGTTGGGTCGTTACATTTAATGACTATTTATTTTTGTAGGGAAAAGACCTAGACAAAATAACCAAGTCCAAAACCAAATAGGAGACAAAATAGGCTTTAAAAATCCGGAACACCCTCACTATAGGCCTCGCCTCGCGACCTCTATAGCGCGCTCCACCTCGCTTTACACTATGCCTCGCAAGCTCTGTAGCGAGCTCCTCCTCGCGGTTGGCCTCGCAGCGCACACTCACACGTGAGCAAGAAAGATCGCCCCTCCTGCTCTATAGCGAGCAACAAGGCTCGCGTCGCCTGGAAGGTTGCTTTGCTCACATTTTTGATTTGTTGCCTAACTTTCATTCCAGTACTAATTCTCATTTCTTTGTCTTTCTTCTTTCTCATTTATTCCTTCTTCATCAATAATTCCCTTCTTTTTTTCAATTTGTTCTTTTGTCTTCTTTTGGTTGGTCTTCAAACATTGCACAATTATACATCATAATATTTTCTGTCATCAAATAATCACGAACTATTCTTGTAGTATATAAAATACACATAAAATCTATACTTTGCTCCCAATTTCGTCCTTAACGTACCTACACACAAAATAAACTCAATTAAGCACACATATAATACAATTTAGCATTAAAGCACCTAAATGTACGGTAAGTAGTGCACTAAAAATATATAATTACAACCAAACATCAATAGAGATGGTCCGCAGTCAGGAGCGGGGTGAGATGGAGGCCAAGAGGCTTCGTGGATCAGGTGATTTCAGCGGTATTCCTTAAGGGGGTTAGACTTACCACGACAGAGGTCGATATTACAGGCATGCTCAAACGGGACGTCTAATTCACCGTGGTGCATCATCCAGCCATGCTTCATATAGTTATCATTAGGGCCAGTCATCTCTCAATGCCCTACCAGCTCAGAGTTCATCCCATGCTCATCGGCACCGAGTTAATCTAGCGGGTATTCTGGTGCTCGGGACTTTCTCCAATCCCCACCGCCATTCACAAGGAGGGGTTGTTTCGAGTGTGGAGATATGGGTCACATCAAGAGTTATTGTCCCCACCTTACGGGAGGTCCAGCTCAGTAGAAGATTCAGCCTACGACTTCAGCTCCTGTTATTTTGCCAACCATTCAGCCAGATCGGGGTGGAGCTTAGTCAGTTAGGGTCGCCCTAGAGGAGGAGGCTGATCAGGAGGCAGTCAAGCTCGATTCTATGCTATTCCTACCAGACCAGATATTGTTGCTTCAAACGCAGTGATCACAGATATTGTCTCAGTTTGCCACAGAGAGGCCTATATACTATTTGACCCTGGTTCCACTTATTCATATATATCATCGTATTTTGCTCATCCTTTGGATATGCCCCGTGAGTCCTTAGTTTCATCTGTTAATGTCTCTACACCGGTGGGCGATACTATTATTGTGGACCGTGTATATTGGCCGTGTGTAGTGACCATTGGGAGTCTGGATACTAGAGTTGATCCCGTATTGCTTAACATGGTTGATTTTGACGTGATCTTGGGTATGGATTGGTTGTCTCCATGTCATGTTGTTCTAGATTGTCACGCTAAGACTGTGATGGTGGCGATGCCGGGGTTACCGAGGATTGAGTGGAGATTTTCTCCAGACTATGTTTCCAGTACAGTGATTTCATATTTGAAGGCCTAGCGGATGGTTGGGAAGGGTTGTTTGTCTTATTTGGCTTTTATGATAAATGTCGATGCAAATACTCCTACTATTGATTCAGTACCGGTAGTGAGAGACTTTCCGGATGTATTTCCTGCAGACCTGCCGGGTATGCCGCCCGACAGGGATATTAACTTCGTTATTGACTTGGTGTCGGGCACTCAGCCCATTTCTATTCCACCATATCACATGGCACTAGCTGAGTTGAAGGAATTGAAGGAGCAACTTCAAGAACTCCTTGATAAGGGGTTTATTTGGCCTAGTGTATCACCTTGGGGTGCACCGGTGTTGTTTGTGAAGAATAAAGATGGTACCATGAGAATGCGCATTGATTATAGGCAGTTGAACAAAGTTAAAATCAAGAACATGTATCCTTTTCCGCGTATTGATGATCTGTTTGACCAGCTTCATGGAGCGAGGGTGTTCTCCAAGATTGATTAGAGGTCTGGATATCATCAGTTGAAGATTCGGGACTCGGATATTCCAAAGACAGCATTTGGGACTCGTTATGGTCATTATGAGTTTCTCGTGATGTCTTTTGGTCTGATCAACACCCTAGCAGCGTTCATGCATCTGATGAACAATGTGTTTTAGCCTTATCTCAACATGTTTGTTATTGTTTTCATTGATGATATCCTGGTGTATTCTCGTAGCCAGGAAGAGCATGCCCAGTATCTGCGGATTGTGTTGCAGCGGCTGAGGGAGGAGAAGCTTTATGCCAAGTTCTCCAAGTGTGAATTTTTGCTCAGTTCAGTGGCATTCTTGGGACACATGATGTCCAGTGAGGGTATTCAGGTGGATCCAAAGAAGATAGAGGCGGTTCAGAGTTGGCCCAGACCGTCCTCAGCTACGAAGATTTGGAGCTTTCTCGATTGGCCGACTATTATTGTCGCTTTGTGGAGGGTTTCTCATCTATTGAATCAACCTTGACCAAATTGACCCAAAAGGGTACTCCTTTCAGGTGGTCAGATAAGTGTGAGGAGAGCTTTCAGAAGCTCAAGACTGTCTTGACCACAACTCTAGTTCTAGTTTTGCTGTTAGCTTTAGGCTCTTATACAGTGTATTGTGATGCTTCTCGGATAGGCATTAGGTGTATGTTGATGCAGGAGGGTAGAGTAATTTCTTATGCTTCGCGCCAGTTGAAGCCTCATGAGAAGAACTACCCTGTTCATGATTTGGAGTTGGTTGTCATTGTTCATGTGTTGAAGATTTGGAGGCACTATCTCTATGGTGTGTCGTGTGAGGTATTTACTGATCAGCGTAGCCTCCAATACTTGTTCAAACAAAAGGATCTAAATTTGAGACAACAGAGATGGTTGGAGCTGCTAAAAGACTATGATATCACCATTTTGTATCATCCAGGGAAGGCTAATGTGGTGGCTGATGCCTTGAGTAGAAAGGCGGTGAGTATGGGTAGTCTTGCATTCATTCTCGTTAGGGAGAGACTTCTTGTAGTTGATGTTCAGGCTTTGGCCAACCAGTTCGTAAGATTGGATATTTCGTAGTCCAGCTGGGTTCTAACTTGTGTGATTTCTCGATATTCCTTATACGATCGCATTAGAGAGCTCCAATATGATGATCCCCATTTGCTTGTCCTTAAGGACACGCTTCAGCACGGTGATGCTAGAGATGTGACTATTGGGGATTATGGGGTATTAAGGATGCTAGGTCGTATTTGTGTGCCCAATGCGGATGGGTTACGTGAGTTGATTCTTGAGGAGGCCCACAGTTCGCGGTATTCCATTCATCCAGGTGCCGCGAAGATGTATCAAGACTTGAGGAAGAACTATTGGTGGAGGAGGATGATGAAGGATGTAGTGGGATTTGTAGCTCGATGCCTTAACTGTCAGCAGGTGAAGTATGAGCATCAGAGACCGGGTGGATTGCTTTAGAGGTTAGAGATTCCAGAGTGGAAATAGGAGAGAATCACCATGGATTTTATAGTTGGACTCCCACGGACTTCGAGGAGGTTTGATTCTTTTTGGATGATTGTGGATCGGTTGACTAATTCCGCGCACTTCATTCCAGTTGGTAGTACCTATTCTTCGGAGTGGTTGGATGAGATTTACATCCGAGAGATTGTTCGCCTTCACGGTATACCAGTTTCCATCATTTCAGATAGAGGCACGCAGTTTACATCACAGTTTTGGAGAGCCGTGCAGCGAGAGTTGGGCACCCAGTGTGAGTTGAGCACAGCCTTTCATCCTCAGATGGACGGACAGTTCGAGCACACTATTAAGATATTGGAGGAAATCCTATGAGCTTGTGTCATTAATTTTGGGGTTTCTTGGGATCAGTTTCTACCACTCGCGGAGTTTGTTTACAACAACAGTTATCAGTCGAGTATCCAGATGGCCCCGTATGAGGCTTTGTATGGGAGGCGAGGTAGATCTCTGGTGGGTTGGTTTGAGCCCGGTAAGGCTAGACTTTTGGGTACATACTTGGTTCAGGATGTATTGGACAAGGTTAAATTGATTCAAGAGCGGCTTCGCACGGAGCAGTCCAGATAGAAGAGCTATGCTGACAGGAAAGTCTGTGATGTGTCTTATATGGTTGGGGACAAGGTTCTGCTAAAGGTTTCACCCATGATTGGTGTTATGAGGTTTGGGAAGAAGGGAAAGTTAAGCCCTCGATTCATTAGGCCTTTTGATGTACTTTAGAGGATTGGGGAGGGGGCTTACAAGCTTGCCTTGCCACCTAACTTCTCGAGTGTGCATCCAGTATTTCATGTTTCTATACTCCAGAAGTATATCGGCGATCCGTCTCATGTTTTGGATTTCAGTACGGTTCAGTTGGATGGTGATTTGACTTATGATGTGGAGCCGGTGGCCATTTTGGATCGGCAGGTTCGGAAGTTGAGGTCAAAGGATATAGCTTCAGTTAAGGTGCAGTGGAGAGGTCAGCCCGTGGAGGAGGCTACTTGGGACACCGAGCGGGAGATGCGGAGCAATTATCCACACCTATTTGAGACTCCAGGTATGTTTCTAGACCTGTTCGAGAATGAACGTTTGTTTAAAAGGGGAAGGATGTAACGACCCGGCCGGTCGTTTCGAGAGTTGTAGCCCCATTCCCCTATTTACTGCTCCATTTATGCTTTATAGCTGTTATATGACTTATTGGGTTAGTTGGTTCGAGTCCGGAGTGAATTCATTGTGAAATGAGACACTTAGTCTCTTAAATGGAAAGCTAAAGTTGGAAAAGTCGACCGGATGTTGATCTATGTGTAAACGACCCCGAATTCGAATTCTGATGGTTCCAATAGCTCCGTATGGTGATTTTGGACTTAGGAGCATGTCCGAAAAATTATTTGGAGGTCCGTAGTGGGATTAGGCTTGAAATGGCGAAAGTTAAATTTTTGGGAAGTTTGACTGGGGGTTAACTTTTTGATATCAGGGTCGGATTCCAATTCTGGAAGTTGCAATAGGTTCGTGGGGTCATTTATGACTTGTGTGCAAAATTTGAGGTCAATCAGACGTGATTTGATAGGTTTCAGTGTCGTTTGGAGAATTTAGAAATTTTGAAGTTTCTTATGCTTGAATCCGTATGTAATTCATGTTTTCGATGTTGTTGGAGGTGATTTGAAGATTCGATTAAGTTTGTATGATGTTATAAGACTTGTTGGTATGTTTGGTTGAGGTTCTGGGGGGCCTCTAGTTGATTTCGGGTGGTTAATGCACTTGGAATGTGATTTGAGAAGTTGCCTAAGTCTAAGAGCTGTTGGTGTGACCGCACCTGTGGAGAGAGGACCGTAGATGCGATGCCGCAGTTGCGGCAGGTTGAGCGCAGGTGCGGAAAGGGTGGAGACCAGCAGGGGTCACAGGTGCGATGGTTTCTCCACACCTGCGATAGCGCAGATGCGGACCATGGGTCGCAGGAGCGGAGGCAGCCGTGGTTAGTCATTTTCGTAGGTGCACCCATATTGTTCGCACCAGCGGGCGCGTAGGTCTGAGCCCAGGCTCCACAGGTGCGGAAGTGCCTGGGCAGAACCTATATTAGCGGGGTCGGAGATTTTTGGCTTCATTTCATCATTTTGAGCTCGGATTTTAGAGATTTTGAGAGGGCTTTTCAAGTGGAATTCTTGAGGTAAGTTCCTTGTCTTCATTTTTCTTCAATGATTATGTTTCCCCACTGATTTCCCACCTAGATTGTGTGTTTTTTAGGTGTAAATTGGGGATTTTGAGGCTAGGGATTTGGAGAGTTGGTTTTGAGGATTTGAATGACCAATTGGTATCGGAGTTTGACGAATTTGGTATGGTTGGGCTCGTGAGTGAATGAGCTTTCAGATTTTGTGACTTTTGTCGGATTTTGAGACATGGTCTCGGTGTCGGGTTTTGGTAGATTTCGGATTTTGGCTATAATTTCGTATTTTTCTTGTGGAATTAATTCCTTTAGCCTATATTGATTGTATTGAACTGCTTGTGTCTAGATTCGGGACATTTGGAGACGGATTTGAGAGGCAAGGGCATATTGGAGTAGAATTTAGCCCGAATTGAGGTAAGTAACACTTTCAAACTTGGTTTTGAGGGTTCGAAACCCCGAATTATGTGTTATGTGATTGGTATTGAGGTGACGCACATGCGAAGTGACGGGCGTGCAGGCGCGCACCATGAGAATTGTGACCTGGTTGACTCTATGGCACCATATAGTGCTTTTTTCTTGTTGATATATGTGTTTTCATAATGTGATAAAGTAATTGAACTGTCACTCAGGCTAGATATCATGTCTAGGATTTATGTCGGTACTGTTGGGACCCATAGTGGTCATTTCTTGTTGTTGTCTTATTGATTTCATTGATATTTCATACTCAGTCACATTCATTCATTTCATATCTCATTGCAGTCTCTGTTGTTATTTATTGATGCATTATATTATTGTTTTCGGGCTAGTATCATGACATTGTGAGCCCGTGTGAGAGAGAGACTAGAGAGATTGATGACTGAGTGAGGCCGAGTGCCTGATTATGAGTGATATTTATGGGATCGGGCTGCATGCCACAATGGTTATACTGATTTATGATAGCGCTTGGGCTGAAGGAGCCCCTCTGGAGTCTGTACACACCCCCAGTGAGCGCGGTTGATATTATATGGAGATGGATCTTCTCCACAGGGCTTGATTGGCCTTCCTCGGTACTGGGTGACTTATAGTCAGTGATATATATATGTTCTGGGATGGATCTTCCCTGGGCCGTATGGGCCATATACAGTACTGAGTGGTTGAGTATTTGAGAGTGTGAACTTGGAGATGGATCTTCTCCACAGGGCTGGATTGGCCTTCCTCGATACTGGGGGACTTATAGTCAGTGATATGTATATGTTCTGGGATGGATCTTCCCTTGGTCGTATGGGCCATATATAGTACCGAGTGGTTGAGCATTTAAGAGTGTGGGCACATGAGGCTGACAGCATGGTGCATCACATACAACATGTGCATTGGCATGTAGAGATAGTAGAGTCATATTCTTTATACTGTTCGGATTTGATGTACTTTACTGTTTTGAGTTGCCCATTTAATTTGAAAGCATGCCTACATTTCTGCATTGTTATTTTCTATATTGAACTGTGCCAGTTGAGTTCGTCACTACTTTCAGCCCACAGTTTGAGTTTGTTACTTACTGAGTTGGTTGTACTCACGCTACACCCTGCACCTCGTGTGCAAATCCAGGTGCTTCTGCTTACGGCGGCTGCTGATTGAGGAGATAGGATCTCAGAGACTATTGATGTAGTTGCATGGCATTCGTAGGCCTTGACTCTCCTTCATTATCTTTATTTGTACTTCCGTTTTTACCCTTTAGACATTTTAGTAGACTGTATTCTGACATAGATACTCATGTACTCGGTGACACCCCGGTTTTGGGATAGATTGTATTGTGTTGTAGGTTTATTTCGATTTTAAAAAGGTTTTTCTTAAATTCTAAATTGCTTCTGCCTATATTTTAAAGCTTTTACTGTGCTGAGATATTTGAGTAGTGGCTTGCCTAGTTCCACGATAGGCGCCATCACGACAGTTAGTTTTTGGGTCGTGACAATTCCTTTACTCGACTAATAGAAATTATGATTTCTTAAACTATAATAAGGGTAAATAGTTTAAAATAATTAGCGGAAATATCATTTAGATAAAAGTCCATGTCTTTATGATATGTGTAAATATGTTCTTATAATATTGCCTTTTCTTTTCTAATATTAGATTTCTCAATATGTCAGTTATATCACTGCGTGGAATACTTGAGACCAACAAGTTGGTAGGACCAAACTTTGATGATTGGTACATAAATTTGAGAATTATTTTCATGCATGAAAAGCTTATTGATGTGATCGATAAGCCTGCCAAGGAAGTCCCAGATGAGGATGATGATGATGCCACCAAGATTTATCAGAAATTCTTGGAAGAATGTCTTACTACCAAATGCATCATTCTCGCTTCTATGAGTTCTGAGTTCCAGAGGAAACATCAGGATATGGATCCAACTGCAATCATTGAACATCTTAAAAAGATGTTTGGTACAAAAAGCAGGACAACTAGATATTAGCTATCTAAGGCTTTATTTGGATCCAAATTGACTGGAAACTCTCCAGTTGGACCCTGTGCCAATCATATGATTGATCTTATTGAAGAACTTGAGAAGTTGGGGTGTAAACTGGGAAAAGCATTTTCTCAAGATTTAATCTAGCAGTCGCTCTCTGAATCCTTTTCACAATTTGTTATTAATTTCAATATGCATAAAATGGATTGTGATCTTCATGAGATGCTGAACATGCTGATTTATTATGAGAATCAACTTGCAACTGAGAAGAAGAAAGGAACTATCATGTTGGTTGGAAACTCTTCTAAGAAGAAGGGTAAGGATAAAAATAAACCCAAGAAGAAGCCTACTGTGCCTAAGGGTGGTGTGACCAAACCCAAAGGCAAAGGAGGCAAAGCTGGCTAATCCGATGCTGAATGTTTTCATTGTAAGAAGATAGGACATTGGAAGAGAAACTACAAGGAGTACCTTTCAACTCTTAATGACAAGAAACAAGGTAAGACTCAAATGAAAAATGTTTTCAAAGTTTCTTTAACTACTACTGATGCTTCATTGTGGGTATTATATACTAGCAATGGTTATAATATCTGCAATATGTTGAAGGGGTTCCAAATAAGTAGAAGGTTGAAGAAAGGAGAAATTAATCTACAAGTTGGAAATGGTGCAAAAGTTGTGGTCATAGCTATAGGATCAATTTCTTTAATAATGCCTATGGGAAAAGTACTTATGTTGGATGATTGTTATTACGTTCCTAAATTTATTTCGAACATAATTTCAGCTTCTATGTTAGACAAACGTGGTTTTCTCATTATTATAAGCAATGGTATTTGCTCTATTTTTTATGGTGATAATTTATATTTGAATGACTATCTCCAACATGATATTCATGTCTTACCTAATGTGAATGCTATTTCGATTATGCATGTTTCAAGTCTTAAGAGGAAAATAGATGATCAAGTAAATCATGCATACCTTTGGCATTATAGGCTCGGTCATATTGGAAAGAAAAGAATTAACAAGTTGTACAAGGAAGGGTACCTTGTCAAGTATGATTTCGAATCATATCCAACTTGTGAATCTTGTCTCAAAGGAAAAATGACCAAATCTCCATTTACTGGAAGTGGAGAAAGAGCTACTGAACTATTGGGACTAATTCATACAGATGTTTGTGGGCCCATAAAAATTCAAGCTAGAGGTGGATATTCTTACTTCATCACATTCACTGATGATATGTCAAGTTATGGATTTGTGTATCTTATGAAACACAAATCTGAATCTTTTGAAATGTTCAAAAGGTTCCGTAGTGAAGTTGAGAAACAGACGGGTAAAAGTATCAAGGTACTATGGTCTGATAAAGGTGGAGAATATCTTAGTGAAGATATTACGGGGTACTTTAAAGAAAATGGGATTCTCTCACAGTGGACACCTCCAGGAACACCACAACATAATGGTGTGTCTGAAAGGAGAAATCAAACCTTATTAGATATGGTGAGATCTATGAAGGGGTTCACTGATCTTCCAATATATTTATGGGGATATGCTTTGGAAGCAGCAACATACTTACTTAATAAAGTCGCCACTAAGTGAGTCTCTACAACACCATATGAGATATGGAAAGGACGTAAGCCTAACCTTAAGCATATTAAAGTTTGGGGTTGTCTAGCTTATGTTAAAAGATTGCAATATGATAAACTTGACTCAAGATATGATAAGTGTAGGTTCATTGGGTATCCCAAAGAAACAATGGGATATTATTTCTATCACCCTTCTGACTATAAAGTGTTTGTGGCTAGAGGAGTAACCTTTTTGGAAAGGGAATTTCTTTTAGAAGGAAATTATAGTAGAGAAATAGAACTTGATGAAGTTCAAGAAACCAATGAATCAACACAATATCAAGATCATGAGACACAAGTTGAAGAACCTTTATTGGATGTTTTGAAGTTGACAAGGAAGTTGCCATATTCAACGGTTGAAGTTCAACAACTAAATGTAGTTCAAGAACAGGTTAATGAACCAGTTCCAAACAAAATTTAAGAACAACTAAATCCAACACAAGGTGAGCAAGCTGCACAAGCACCTCTTAGAAGGTCTACACGAGAACGTCATGTACCAACTAGATTAAATCTAAAGGTACAAGATTATGTATCAAATGAGGTTGATCATAATGATGATGACCCTAAGACCTATGAAGAGGCTATACAAAGTTCTGACTATGAGATTGAGAGATGGCAAAAGGTCATGGAATCCGAAATGGAATCCATGAAGAAAAATAAAGTATGGACTTTAGTTGAATTTTCAAAGGATATAAAACCTATAGGCTGTAAATGGAGTTTTAAGAAAAAGATTGGAGTAGACGGAAAGGTGGATACCTATAAAGCTGTAGCGACCCGACCGGTCGTTTTGAGTATTATAACCCCGTTCCCCCATTTACTGCTCAATTTATACTTTATAGTTGTCTTATAACTTACCAGGTTAGTTGGTTCGGGTTCTGAAGGATTTCAGAGTAAATTGAGACACTTAGTCTCACAATTGAAAACTTAAGTTGGAAAAGTCGATCGGATATTGACTTATATGTAAACGACCCCGGATTTAAATTTTGATGGTTCTGTTAGCTCCGTTGGGTGATTTTGGACTTACGAGCGTGTCCGGATAGTGATTTGGAGTTCTGTAGTGGAATTAGGCTTGAAATGACGAAAGTTGAATATTTGGAAAGATTCAGCGGGGAGTTGACTTTTTGATATCGAGGTCGAAATCCATTTATGAAAATTGGAATAGGTCTGTTATGTCATTTATGACTTGTGTACAAAATTTGAGGTCAATCGGAATTGAATTGATAGGTTTCACCATCAAATGTAGAAGTTGAACTAGCGTGTGATTCGTGTTTTTAGCGTTGTTTGATGTGATTTGAGGATTCGAATAAGTTCGTATGATGCTTTAGAACTTGTTGGTGTATTTGGTTGAAGTCCCGAGGGTCTCGGGTGAGTTTCGGATGGCTAACGGATAAATTCAGACTTAAAACCACTGCTGGAAATTTTGCTTCTGGTTGTCTCGCACCTGCGGAGGTCACATCGCAGGTGCGAATCTACATGTGCGCAGCAACCCATCGCAGAAGCGGCCAAGCATGAAGAGGGGCAGTGATCGCAGGTGCGAAGAAATTTTCGCACATGCGAGGTCGCATGTGCGAAGCTATGCACGTAGAAGCGGAAAAGGGGAAGGGGAGATGGCTTCGCAGAAGCGAAGAAAATGTCGCATGTGCTACTCTGCAGGAGAGGAATTTCTATCCCCATATGCAATGAAGCTGTAGAAGCGAAGGAATTCTCGCATCTGCGAGACCGCAGGTGCGGATAAAAATTCCGCAGAAGCGAAAACCCCCAGACACTACAAAAACAGAAGGGTTCCGAGCTTTTGCCATTTTTGGGGCATTTCAAGCTCGGGTTGGGCGATGTTTTAGCGAGGTTTTCATGGAAATTCTTGAGGTAAGTCACTTATGATCATTTCTACTCCATAATATTGAACTATCATCGAATAATTCGGCTAGATTACGTGTTTTAGCGGTGTAAATCGGGAATTTGGACCTAGGGATTTCAAAATAAGATTTGAAGATTTGAGGGTCGAGTTGATGTCAGAATTTGGTATAATTGGTATGGTTAGACTCGTGGTTGAATGGGCTTTCGGATTTTGTAACTTTTGTCAGGTTCCGAGATGTGGTCCTCACGGGCAATGTTTGGGTGCAATTTCGGATTTTTGTTGGAAAATTAGTATTTTCATATTGAATTAATTCCTATAATTCGTATTGACTGAATCAAATTATTTGTGGCTAGATTCGAGGCGTTTGGAGGCCGATTCATGAGGCAAAGGCATTGCAGAATAAAGAATTTCACGGTTTGAGGTAAGTAACAGTTCTAAATTTTGTCCTGAGGGTATGAAACCCCGGATTTTGTGATATGTGATTGGTTTTGAATTGACGCACATGCTAGGTGATGAGCGTGTGGGCGTGCACCATAGGAATTATGACTTGGTCAATTCCACAGAACTGTGTTGTTGAATAATTTGTTGATATCCTTACATTTTTCACGTATTAGAGAAATCGAACTATAAATCATGTTTAAACTATGTGTTGACAATGTAGGGACCCACATAGGTCGTGTACATGTTGAACTATCTAATAAATTGCTATTTTATACTCCGTCACAGTTTTACTTGCACATTACATCTCAGTATCTATTGTTCATTATTGATGGATCATATCATTGATGTTTGGGATGCTTATCATGGATTCTGAGAGCCCGAGAGACTTGAGAGATTGATGACTGAGTGAAGCCGAGGGCCTAATTGTGAGGATATTTATGGGATCGGATTGCACGCCGCAACATGTTTCATTGATTTATTCCATGATTGGCTTGTTATAGTGCTTGGGTTGAAGGAGCCCCTCTGGAGTCTGTACACACCCCCAGTGAGCGCAGGTACCTGCTGAGTGCGAGTGCTGAGTGATTGAGAGGAATGAGTGAATGAGAGGAATGAGTGACTATGAGGAAAGAATGACTGTGAGGTTGGAGTGAATGAGAGGACTAAGTGACTGTTACTCTGAGAGGATGCATTGATTCCATTATTGCTGCATTCAGCTGTCATTATCACTATTTTGGAAAAACTCTGAATGGCATTGTTTCTGTTTCTGTCAAAATTGATATGAAATTACTGTGGAGTTTTAATTGTTGAACTTGAAAACATGCCTACCTTTTTATGTTGGAAATTACTGTATTTGGACTTAGCTGTGAAGCTCGTCACTACTTTCAGTTCTTTATTTATTATTGTTACTTACTATATCCTGCACTTCGTGTGCAGATCCAGGTGATCCCGGACACCACGGGTGTTGATTTTTTCGCACAGTTGATTTTTCGGAGATTTCGAGGTAACTGTCGTGTTTCGCAGACCTTGTATCTCCTTCCCTATCTCCTTGATTACTGCATTTGGCCTCAGACTATTATAGATCGTGTTTTCTAGACTTGTGATGTATAGATGCTCATGTACTCAGTGACACCGGGTTTTGGGAGTGTATTTGTATCTGTAATTGTGAGGTCTTTTATTAAATTCAAGTTATTATATTTTCAAACTTAAAAGAAAAATGTGGGTTATTGATGTTGTCGGCTTGCCTAGTACTGAGATAGGCTCCATCACGACAGGTGTGATTTTGGGTCGTGACAAAAGCCCGTCTTGTTGCCAAGGGATATCGTCAGAAAGAAGGAGTCGACTATGATGAGACTTTCTCTCCCATGGAAATGCTCAAATCAATTCGGATTTTGCTTGCTATAGTAGCATACTACGATTATGAAATATGGCAAATGGATGTGAAAACAACTTTTCTTAATGGTGAGCTAGAAGAGGATGTGTACATGACACAACCTGAAGGTTTCACATCTCTGCCTGATTATAATAAAAGTTGCAAGCTACATAGATCTATTTATGGACTAAAGCAAGCTTCTCAAAGTTGGAATATTCGCTTTAACAAGACAAAGGTCACACTTTAATAAGCAAGCTTCTTTTAATAAGACAATTGAAAAGAAGAGCCTTGTGTGTACAAAAAGGTTAGTGGGAGCACAATTATATTCTTAATACTGTATGTTGATGATATATTGCTCATAGGAAATGATATACCGACATTGCAAAGTACCAAGATTTGGCTATCGGAATAATTCTCCATGAAATACTTGGGAGAAGCAGCTTATATATTGGGAATGAAGATCTATAGAGATAGATCTAGGAAGCTGATTGGGCTTTCCCAGTCCTTGTACATTGATAGCATCTTAAAGAGGTATAACATGGATAATTCCAAAAAAGGCTATCTACATAGGCACTGGAATTACTCTCAGTAGGGAGGATTGTCCTAAAACACCTGAAGAGAGAGAACGCATGAGTAGGATCCCATACGCTAGTGCATTGGGAGCTATCATGTATACCATGACATGTACACGTCCTGATGTGGCTTATGCACTAGGAGTGACTAGCCGATATCAGGCAAATCCTGGCGAGGAACATTGGAAGGTGGTAAAGACCATTCTTAAGTACTTTAGAAGGACTAAAGACGAATTCCTCATTTATAGAGACTCTGAGTTGAAACTTGAAGGTTATACTGATGCAAGGTTCTCTTCAGATAGAGATGATAGAAAATCTATTTCTGGTTATGTATTTACCTTAAATGGTGGTGCAGTGTGTTTAAAAAGTTCCAAACAAGATACAGTAGCTGATTCAATGACTGAAGCAGAATATATAGCATCTAGTGAAGCTGCTAAGGAAGCTGTATGGATGAAAAAGTTCTTAACTGAACTTGGTGTGGTTCCTTCAATAGAAGGTGCAGTTCCATTATTGTGTGACAATATTGGAGCCATTGCTCAAGCAAAAGAACCAAGATCACACCAAAAATCCAAACACATTCTGCGAAGGTATCACTTGATAAGAGAGATCATTGAACGTGGAGACGTCGAGATTCAAAAGGTTGATGGAAAGGAAAATGTTGCAGACTCATTCACTAAAGCTCTTGGAGCAAAGGAGTTTGACAAGCACAAGTGGAAATTGGGAATGAAGTACAAGAGCGATTGGCTCTAGTGCAAGTGGGAGATTGTTAGGGATATATTAGATATACTCTAGATCCAATATCATATTTGATGATTTGAACATATTTTTGTGAATGTTATTTGATATAAAAATATATGGCATTTGATATTCGTTTATCATAGTTGTTATTAATTACTTAATTAATTTAATAAGGTCCTTCATTAAATTTTGAGACTTGTCATCATGATGGAGATCATGATAATGAGAGTAAATTCTCTTACAACTTAATCTAAAATTTGTTCTTGATCGTAGGATTATTAATTTGGACATTAGTAATTGTTAGATCAATATTTATGTGATCGTCTTTATGGGATAAAGATTAGTTGATCTCATTAACTAAATAACATAAATAGATGATTCGTATGGAGATATGATCATTGAACTGATTCATTGGATAATTCCTGATGGTTAGAATTACCATAAACTGTCAATAGGATATTCTCTTGAAATATGTGATATAAGAGTTTCCTTTGTTCTGATATCATCGTAGTAATTGAAAAGTTATTTATTGTGCTTTGATACTAAACACCTATGGCCCTAAGGTGATAGTTTAAAGGATATTGGGTATGATTAAATACTTGTAAAATTAGTGATTGATCAAGATCGAATCTGTCAACTCATGTAATGAGTCTAAGCTCCATGTTGTCATGAATTATAACCGGCCAAATTAAGACTTTGGCCAGGCCGATTGAATGAAAGAATAAAGAGTTTCTTAGGTCATTCAATGGTCGATTATATTTGACATGAACACATAGTTGGTCGCCTATTAGGATTTGACGGTTGAACCATATCCTAGGGTGACCCTGAGCTATAAGGACATAAGGAATTACTACATTATTCTTTTACGGGTTCTTGAGAGTAAATTGTATACTTTATGCTATCCGGTCGTTAAGAAGTATTGCTAGACTCCACCCTTTATTAGTATATTGATGTGATCAATTTACTACCGGCTTAATATTGAACCTATGGGGTCGCACACTAACGAGTGTTCTGATTTTTACTAAAAGATTAATTACTTTATTATTTGATAGTTAAATTATAGTATTTAATTATTCAAATAAATAAATAAATTTTTAGTCCAAATGAAATATTATTATATTCTTTGCTAGCACAGAGGATATAATTAATATTGTGAACAAATTGAAGTTTTTTATTTGGAATAGAAAATTAAATTTTATATATGTGTTATATATAATTAGTATTTATTTATATAAGGTATGTATATAAAATATTAATGAAATACTTATGAATCAAATCCAATTTAGAATTGGATTTTCACGTCAAAGTCCATAAAGGACGTTCGGTAGATTCATTCCATTGGGATGGGATTTGAATTTCTAAGTTAGAATTAGATTAGTAATATGAATTTTTCAAAAAAGGGACAGAGAAAAATTCCTTGAAGTAGGCGGCCACTTTCATGCATTTATAAAATATGATTGTAACTTTACAATATAAAAATAATTGTAAAGAAGGAAAATGTTGAATTATGTGAATTGGTTTTCACATTCAGTCAGAACCTCATCCTTTTCCTTAGCTTTAAGGGAAAGTGATGGTGATGTAATATATATATATATATATATATATATATATATATATATATATATATATATATGCATAAACTTTAAAATGTGGCTAAGTAAGTTCTTTTGGTAGTGCCGCAAGAGTCAAGAAATATACGGACAAGAAAAACAATTTTTCTATTCTTTTACTTTTGTGCTGCAATTTTTGAGAAAAATTTCAGCACAAGTTTTCATTCAATTTGTTCGCGTGTTTCATTGATCAAAGAGTTGATAGCAAAGATCGGTCTCGGTGTGGATACACATAGAGTCTTTGCATTATCGAAGAAAATTTTGAAACGAGACTCTTTTAACCAGGTACGTCTTAGATTCGATCTTTGACATGTAAATAAATTTTAAACATGAAAAGTTCTGCCTAAGATTGTTACTTTTTCCGCTGCGTGTTACGAATACCTATATGCAATCATACACAAATATCACTAGTACTTGCCTTCATTGTTTTCTTCTGTGACTTGCATGTTGTTAATTAGCTGCATATATGATATTCTTAAATAGGGGCGGATGTAGTGCATTGTCGGCGAGTTCAATTGAACCCATAACTTTCGACGCAGAGTAAAACTTTATATGTAAAAATTCATTAAAATTGCAAAAAAGTAGATATGAACCCATAATATTAAATAATGGGTTCAATGCTAAACATTTCAAAAGTTGAACCCATAGGATTTAAATCTTGAATCCGACTCTTCACGTGGTATTTATTAGTATTAAGAATGAGAAAAATTACCGCTTATTTTAGAAAGCCCGAACCATCGCTTTTATCGTCAATAGAGAGAGTCGCTCGATAAAGGAAGTCGACTTTGGGAAAAAATCATTCCTTTGTCGGGCGCTAGTCAAAGTAGTAAAAAAGGGCAAGTGGGCAAGTAGCGAACAAGAGCAGTGTTGGGATTTGTGGTCGTTAATGGGAACAAATGAAGAGGAGCATAGCACCCTCTGCACTCGATTGGCTAATCAAAGTCAAAGCGGCCAGCTTCTTTTGAATGGGTCACCAATAGAACCGTCGGTTCTTCAGAATCTAACATCGGGATCACCTTTAAAGTTACCCGGTCTTGTTCCAAATCAGCTGTTCATTCAACACTGCTACAACCTCCGCACGCATTCGTTGACTAGCAGAAGTGCTTTTTCAGTTTGTTATGGGTTCCAACCCATGGACTTGGTAGAAGACGGTTCAGACGATGGTTGTGTCCTAAACCCAGTCAGTGGCACATCTCCTATCTCCTAGAGAAGCGGCTGAACAGCTGCGAGCCACTAGTTTCCTGGAGAACGGTGGGAGAGGCTAGGCGAGACTTAAAGGCTGTAGCGAATAACCATCTGGTAAGAGCTTCCCTGCTTCGGTAGAACCTTCTACTTTAATAAGTCAAAAGTGTAAGCTGGGACACCACATTGATTAACTTTGTGTTCTGCCATTACATATTCCACTTCCTTCGAAAAGGAAGTCGTTACCCTTTCCGGTGGCCTCTAGGGAACACCTCTTGTAGGGTCTTCCATGTCTGGATGGTATGTCTTTATACACTCCACATGGAAGACAGGGTGGATCTTTAGCTTGGAAAGAAGCTAAAGTTTTTAGGAAACTTGTCCTACTTTCTTTATGATGGGAAATGTCCCCTCATACTTGCGGCTGACACCCTTACTAAAAAAGAAGGAAAGAGTTTTTGCAATAGTGGATTTTTTTTCTCATCCTTCCGCTTGGAAATTCAGTTTATTGAGTTTCCCCTTTCTTCTACAGATGCTGGGGGTCCATCCCTCATACAAAATTGCCTATGAGATCGCATTCCATCGATTTTTTAAGATTGGAGGGCTCCCTCTAGTGCTAAATAAAAAAGATCTTTGAGCAAGGGCTAGCTTTTCAACAGGCGAAGAAAGGCCTCACCAAACACTTCATGCCCAAAGGAAGAAGCAAATGAGCAATCGAGCCACGAGGAAACGAATAGTGATGCAAGTCTTCATCAAAGCTCACACGCTAAGTTTGGAACCCTTACCCTTTCCTGCGAAAACCAAAGCATCAATGATATCGGCCACCTAGTAAAAAACTGACAGTCGATGAAGAAAAATGCTTCAATTATGAACATCCCAGTGGGCCCCCTCACATCAGGTTTTCGAGAAAGAAGAAATAAGAATTGCTTTTAACTTCCTATCGGCCCTCTTCTCTGTTCTAGGTCCTTTCCTCATTGAGGACCATGGGCCAATAACTTCAGATACAAAGCATGATTTTTCCAAGACGTGCAAGGCTCCCCCTAGCCTTACAACGGGAAAGACTTTAACATAAAAGATAATTTCCATTCTTCCTGTTCCCGCGGCAGATGTATGCTCGGTTGAAGCTGGATTTAGAAAGGATCAGCAGCGGTGCATATATGGTATTTTAAGGACAAGAGATATTGGACTAGACTATTCCTTATGTAGATGTAGTGGATAAGCTCTCCGTGTTGGGATAGGCGTTCGAATTTCCACAGCTATTCTAAGAGCGTGCTAAATCCAACCGTTGCACGTTCCCCCTTTGGCTAAACCACAACTTCAGGCTAACCCTTTTGCCTGGCTGGCGCTTACTCAAGTTAAAGTTTTGCGCTCTCGCAAAATGCCTGCACACCAGCAAGTGTTCTCCCCGGTCCTACAAATTGAGCTTCCGAATGGGGTGCTTGCTGGAGTAGCTCAACGATATGTGGGTTCAATTCCCGCTATGCCTCATCCTAGTAGGTGTTTGCACAATTGGGCCCGCTAAACTTGCTCTGAACTAGTGTGCGTCCTCTCCTGCTTTAGCTTGAGCCCACCCGGACAGACTCTAACATGACTCCCGTCACCATACATAGGTAATAGCATGTCCCATTGCTATCTTCCTCGAAGTTGCTGCTCAATATGATCTTGTTTTTGGGGAGAGGATCCACAAAATGGACAAACGGAGCACTGTCGGGTCGATAGCCCTTGCTCCGAGATCTTTCTTTAACAAAAAAGAGTTGTCTACTAAATACGTTTAAGACACTGATCATGAACAGTGATTGGATTGGCCATAAACTGGCAGGCATGATTAACAACATAGCGGAGGTACGGTCGAGTTAGAGTGATATATTAGAGAGCACCAACAGTACTCCGATAGACCTGAGGATCAGATGGAGGTGTACCATCCAAAGCTGAAAGTTTAGAACCAGAAGCAATTTGTGTAGCACAAGGTTTGCAACCAAGCATGTTGGTCCGGCAGAATCAATCTAAAGCATATTTGGTTTGTGATAGAAGAAGGCCAGAGGAGTCATGCTGAGCTTCAATGCCAAGGAAGTCATTGAGATAACCCAAGTCCTTCATGGAAAAATATTTACTGAGACGGTGAATAAATTGAGTGAGAAGAGATCTATTGTCACCAGTTAAGATGATGTCGTCAACATAAAGCAAAAGAATGATACAGCCAGTAGAGGAATGGTGAAGAAAGATAGATGGAGGTATCTGTAACTCTGTAACGAAAGCCACTTTGGAGAAGATAGGTACCGAACCGTTGAAACCATGCCAATTGTGCTTGATGAAGACCAACAATGGCCTTATGAAAGCGACAAAGATGAGTAGGCTTATAAGGACCAACAAATCCAGTAGGTTGTTGCATGTATACCTCTTAAAGTCAAAGACCATGAAGGAAGGCATTTTTCACGTCAAGTTGGCGAATGGGCCAATTTCGTGAGATGGCAACTGTTAGAACTGAATTTAGTAGTCCGAAATGGCAAAGAAAACCATTATGGACTAAATTGATTAGAGGCATCCTTTCTTTAAGCGGTCCATATCTTGGCCACCACATCATTTGGAACTATTCAAGGACTGGTCCAATATTGAAGCAACTATCGAATTTGTATGATTGTAGTCTTAATTTGAATACCTCTCCGTGGGGATCTCGAATAATGCATTTTTGTAGTCCAAGTAAAAGATAGGCATACATCAAGATCTATGGGTTTGGCCATGCAAGAAATGCATCCGGGTTCATTTTTGAAAGATGGTCCCCAATCTTTCCATGGTATAACCATTCTGATAACAAGCATAGTTGACAGGACTGATCCCTTCTCGTTCAGGTATTTTTGTAAGTGGACCGATCTTTTTCGTATAGAATTGTCTCTTCTTGGTCCCATATAAGTCTAGATCCTTCATTACAGAAGTCATCTTTCCCCTGTATTTCTGAAGGACGAGCGTATGAAAGAAAAGGAGGAGCCATAGTGGTAGGGCATTTCCGAGTTATGTCTGTGCTGTGACCTTATGAACCGTGTCAGAATAAGTATCAAATAAACCAAAAGTTATCAGCTTCTTTCTTAAGTGCTTCAGTTCGACGTGATCTATCACACACGCTTTTGAATAAGACTCTTCCCCTACTTTCCACGCATCATGAGCGTATTATTCCTCTGAAACTCCAGCCAAATTGTTTAGGGATGACGGTAAACCCATTTGCAAATCACAAAGCAGACAACTCATCGATCTTCATCTAGCTCCCTAACTACTTACTAATAAAGGGAAATAATAAAAATTGGTAGAGCCAGATTCTGTACTGACCGTCAAGACGTGATAATTCATGATTCCCAACTAATTAGTCATCTGAATCTTAGAATGTGCTAATGGTTAGGGGCCCGCCCAAGCTTTCTCGATCAATAGAAAAATTAACCTGAAATCCACTTTCCATCGCTCTTTTTAGGTTGGCATAATATAGAAAGAGAGTGCCAAGAAACAACACATACATACCACTTTTGGACGGTTTGGAACCCTTACTCAACATAGGGTCCAAAAACCCAACATACCCTTTTTTAGAGAGTATAAAAGGAAAAGAGCTCTTACATCGTTAGCTGCTTTTTAGCATTTCCTTCCTGAGTTGTTGACTATCACCTGACCTCACACGGGAGGCCCCGCGCCGAATGATTCTCCCCCAAAAAACTCTACATGTGATATTCCAAAAACAGAAACATGTGATTTAGTAAATTAGAACCCATTGTGGGGTTCAACCAGGGAACAACTATCAACTAGTTTGAAAAGTTCTTCCATTTAGTAATGGAAGTCATCCGTTGTCACTTTCTAAGGGTATGGTAGAGAGGCTTGAGAAGGTGGACAATCCTTCAGTGAAGACCTAACGAGAGGCTGAATTCAAACACACCCAAAATCCACGAATATCTATGGAGCATAGCAAGGAACCTTGGCTTCAGCTCTCGTCACCTCACTCAATCCTACAGCAGAAACTCGAGTCAAGGCACTGCAAGCGAGCAAAGAAGCACTTCTTGTAACCAAAACAAAAACCCCATGGATCAGCAAAGGCTTGTTCTGGACCACGCCGCAAGATTGAGACTGGCACCTTCTTTTTTGAGTAAGGAATGAATATCGGACCCTACTAACATTCAACTGACGACCGGAACTAGTGGTGCTTTTGGATTTTCCTAATTCAGCTTGGATTAAAAATACTGGACATGAAAGGAAAACAAATTGTCCAGCCTTTCAAGCCCTACTAAGTAAAAGGGGATGCGTTGTTGGCTACTTTAACCCCACTTCTGCTAAATGTCGATCCTCTCACATACTTCCTCAAGCAGCGTAACACTCAATGCCCAAGCAGTTACACATTGTTGATTTTAGACTCCTCCGGTAGAGGCAACAACCATTCAGTGAATTATCTTGTGTTACTAAGTTTCAAGACGTTCACTGAATCCTTCACGATATTTTAGTGGTAGGTACTAGTACATTGAAGCCTTAGAGAGCCGCTGGACTCCAGACAAGCCGTTACTAAGCGCCATCAGCCCAGGTCGCCAAAGGCACTTAGCAGCCAAATATGAGCACCGTGGATTTTTCTTTTCCTTTGGAAATTTCCATAGCCACTTCGTAAGAAGGGCTGATTTGGTTGAAGCCTCCTCACGTCCACGAACAGTTGAGGTCATAGCAATGCCCTCTTGCTCACTTGCCATGATGTCTCGCCCAAGCACGTTACCCTCCTCGTAACCGTTCTCTGATAGAAGGCTCAAATCTTCAATAAATATCATAAGAGAAGATGCGCAAGCAAAGAAGGTTGTGCATCTTTTTTTCTCCCATGCTTTCCGTTGGTCAACAACCAACCAAAGTGCTCTGTACTTCTTCAGTACTCATACAGGCTTGATGGAGTTAAGCTGTATTGAGGGAATCATTTTGTCTCAATTAATCAAGAATGTTATATATTTCAGGAGCTAGATTAGTTAGCGATGAACAAGTAAGAATTGCCTCAACAAAAATTGATGGAATTGGACCTAAAAAAGCCTTTCAGGTTCGTTATCGATTAGGTATCAGTGGAAACATAAAGATAAAAGAATTAACTAAGTATCAAATCGGCCAAATTGAACAAATGATATGTCAAGATCATGTTATTCATTGGGAATTGAAGAAACGTCGATCCTCTCACATACTTCCTCAAGCAGCGTAACACTCAATGCCCGAGCAGTTACACATTGTTGATTTTAGACTCCTCCGGTAGAGCGAACAACCATTCAGTGAATTATCTTGTGTTACTAAGTTTCAAGACGTTCACTGAATCCTTCACGATATTTTAGTGGTAGGTACTAGTACATTGAAGCCTTAGAGAGCCGCTGGACTCCAGACAAGCCGTTACTAAGCGCCATCAGCCCAGGTCGCCAAAGGCACTTAGCAGCCAAATATGAGCACCATGGATTTTTCTTTTCCTTTGGAAATTTCCATAGCCACTTCGTAAGAAGGGCTGATTTGGTTGAAGCCTCCTCACGTCCACAAACAGTTGAGGTCACAGCAATGACCTCTTGCTCACTTGCCATGATGTCTCGCCCAAGCACGTTACCCTCCTCGTAACCGTTCTCTGATAGAAGGCTCAAATCTTCAATAAATATCATAAGAGAAGATGCGCAAGCAAAGAAGGTTGTGCATCTTTTTTTCTCCCATGCTTTCCGTTGGTAAACAAACAACCAAAGTGCTCTGTACTTCTTCAGTACTCATCCAGGCTTGATTGAGTTAAGCTGTATTGAGGGAATCATTTTGTCTCAATTAATCAAGAATGTTATATATTTCAGGAGCTGGATTAGTTAGCGATGAACAAGTAAGAATTGCCTCAACAAAAATTGATGGAATTGGACCTAAAAAAGCCTTTCAGGTTCGTTATCGATTAGGTATCAGTGGAAACATAAAGATAAAAGAATTAACTAAGTATCAAATCGACCAAATTGAACAAATGATATGTCAAGATCATGTTATTCATTGGGAATTGAAGAAACGTCGATCCTCTCACATACTTCCTCAAGCAGCGTAACACTCAATGCCCGAGCAGTTACACATTGTTGATTTTAGACTCCTCCGGTAGAGAGAACAACCATTCAGTGAATTATCTTGTGTTACTAAGTTTCAAGACGTTCACTGAATCCTTCACGATATTTTAGTGGTAGGTACTAGTACATTGAAGCCTTAGAGAGCCGCTGTACTCCAGACAAGCCGTTACTAAGCGCCATCAGCCCAGGTCGCCAAAGGCACTTAGCAGCCAAATATGAGCACCGTGGATTTTTCTTTTCCTTTGGAAATTTCCATATCCACTTCGTAAGAAGGGCTGATTTGGTTGAAGCCTCCTCACGTCCACGAACAGTTGAGGTCATAGCAATGCCCTCTTGCTCACTTGCCATGATGTCTCGCCCAAGCACGTTACCCTCCTCGTAACCGTTCTCTGATAGAAGGCTCAAATCTTCAATAAATATCATAAGAGAAGGTGCGCAAGCAAAGAAGGTTGTGCATCTTTTTTTCTCCCATGCTTTCCGTTGGTCAACAACCAACCAAAGTGCTCTGTACTTCTTCAGTACTCATACAGGCTTGATGGAGTTAAGCTGTATTGAGGGAATCATTTTGTCTCAATTAATCAAGAATGTTATATATTTCAGGAGCTAGATTAGTTAGCGATGAACAAGTAAGAATTGCCTCAACAAAAATTGATGGAATTGGACCTAAAAAAGCCTTTCAGGTTCGTTATCGATTAGGTATCAGTGGAAACATAAAGATAAAAGAATTAACTAAGTATCAAATCGACCAAATTGAACAAATGATATGTCAAGATCATGTTATTCATTGGGAATTGAAGAAACGTCGATCCTCTCACATACTTCCTCAAGCAGCGTAACACTCAATGCCCAAGCAGTTACACATTTTTGATTTTAGACTCCTCCGGTAGAGCCAACAACCATTCAGTGAATTATCTTGTGTTACTAAGTTTCAAGACGTTCACTGAATCCTTCACGATATTTTAGTGGTAGGTACTAGTACATTGAAGCCTTAGAGAGCCGCTGGACTCCAGACAAGCCGTTACTAAGCACCATCAGCCCAGGTCGCCAAAGGCACTTAGCAGCCAAATATGAGCACCGTGGATTTTTCTTTTCCTTTGGAAATTTCCATAGCCACTTCGTAAGAAGGGCTGATTTGGTTGAAGCCTCCTCACGTCCACGAACAGTTGAGGTCACAGCAATGCCCTCTTGCTCACTTGCCATGATGTCTCGCCCAAGCACGTTACCCTCCTCGTAACCGTTCTCTGATAGAAGGCTCAAATCTTCAATAAATATCATAAGAGAAGATGCGCAAGCAAAGAAGGTTGTGCATCTTTTTTTCTCCCATGCTTTCCGTTGGTAAACAAACAACCAAAGTGCTCTGTACTTCTTCAGTACTCATCCAGGCTTGATTGAGTTAAGCTGTATTGAGGGAATCATTTTGTCTCAATTAATCAAGAATGTTATATATTTCAGGAGCTGGATTAGTTAGCGATGAACAAGTAAGAATTGCCTCAACAAAAATTGATGGAATTGGACCTAAAAAAGCCTTTCAGGTTCGTTATCGATTAGGTATCAGTGGAAACATAAAGATAAAAGAATTAACTAAGTATCAAATCGGCCAAATTGAACAAATGATATGTCAAGATCATGTTATTCATTGGGAATTGAAGAAACGTCGATCCTCTCACATACTTCCTCAAGCAGCGTAACACTCAATGCCCGAGCAGTTACACATTGTTGATTTTAGACTCCTCCGGTAGAGCGAACAACCATTCAGTGAATTATCTTGTGTTACTAAGTTTCAAGACGTTCACTGAATCCTTCACGATATTTTAGTGGTAGGTACTAGTACATTGAAGCCTTAGAGAGCCGCTGGACTCCAGACAAGCCGTTACTAAGCACCATCAGCCCAGGTCGCCAAAGGCACTTAGCAGCCAAATATGAGCACCGTGGATTTTTCTTTTCCTTTGGAAATTTCCATAGCCACTTCGTAAGAAGGGCTGATTTGGTTGAAGCCTCCTCACGTCCACGAACAGTTGAGGTCACAGCAATGCCCTCTTGCTCACTTGCCATGATGTCTCGCCCAAGCACGTTACCCTCCTCGTAACCGTTCTCTGATAGAAGGCTCAAATCTTCAATAAATATCATAAGAGAAGATGCGCAAGCAAAGAAGGTTGTGCATCTTTTTTTCTCCCATGCTTTCCGTTGGTCAACAACCAACCAAAGTGCTCTGTACTTCTTCAGTACTCATACAGGCTTGATGGAGTTAAGCTGTATTGAGGGAATCATTTTGTCTCAATTAATCAAGAACGTTATATATTTCAGGAGCTAGATTAGTTAGCGATGAACAAGTAAGAATTGCCTCAACAAAAATTGATGGAATTGGACCTAAAAAAGCCTTTCAGGTTCGTTATCGATTAGGTATCAGTGGAAATATAAAGATAAAAGAATTAACTAAGTATCAAATCGGCCAAATTGAACAAATGATTTGTCAAGATCATGTTATTCATTGGGAATTGAAGAAACGTCGATCCTCTCACATACTTCCTCAAGCAGCGTAACACTCAATGCCCAAGCAGTTACACATTGTTGATTTTAGACTCCTCCGGTAGAGCCAACAACCATTCAGTGAATTATCTTGTGTTACTAAGTTTCAAGACGTTCACTGAATCCTTCACGATATTTTAGTGGTAGGTACTAGTACATTGAAGCCTTAGAGAGCCGCTGGACTCCAGACAAGCCGTTACTAAGCGCCATCAGCCCAGGTCGCCAAAGGCACTTAGCAGCCAAATATGAGCACCGTGGATTTTTCTTTTCCTTTGGAAATTTCCATAGCCACTTCGTAAGAAGGGCTGATTTGGTTGAAGCCTCCTCACGTACACAAACAGTTGAGGTCATAGCAATGCCCTCTTGCTCACTTGCCATGATGTCTCACCCAAGCACGTTACCCTCCTCGTAACTGTTCTCTGATAGAAGGCTCAAATCTTCAATAAATATCATAAGAGAAGATGCGCAAGCAAAGAAGGTTGTGCATCTTTTTTTCTCCCATGCTTTCCGTTGGTCAACAACCAACCAAAGTGCTCTGTACTTCTTCAGTACTCATACAGGCTTGATGGAGTTAAGCTGTATTGAGGGAATCATTTTGTCTCAATTAATCAAGAATGTTATATATTTCAGGAGCTAGATTAGTTAGCGATGAACAAGTAAGAATTGCCTCAACAAAAATTAATGGAATTGGACCTAAAAAAGTCTTACAGGTTCGTTATCGATTAGGTATCAGTGGAAACATAAAGATAAAAGAATTAACTAAGTATCAAATCGACCAAATTGAACAAATGATATGTCAAGATCATGTTATTCATTGGGAATTGAAGAAACGTCGATCCTCTCACATACTTCCTCAAGCAGCGTAACACTCAATGCCCAAGCAGTTACACATTGTTGATTTTAGACTCCTCCGGTAGAGACAACAACCATTCAGTGAATTATCTTGTGTTACTAAGTTTCAAGACGTTCACTGAATCCTTCACGATATTTTAGTGGTAGGTACTAGTACATTGAAGCCTTAGAGAGCCACTGGACTCCAGACAAGCCGTTACTAAGCGCCATCAGCCCAGGTCGCCAAAGGCACTTAGCAGCCAAATATGAGCACCGTGGATTTTTCTTTTCCTTTGGAAATTTCCATAGCCACTTCGTAAGAAGGGCTGATTTGGTTGAAGCCTCCTCACGTCCACGAACAGTTGAGGTCATAGCAATGCCCTCTTGCTCACTTGCCATGATGTCTCGCCCAAGCACGTTACCCTCCTCGTAACCGTTCTCTGATAGAAGGCTCAAATCTTCAATAAATATCATAAGAGAAGATGCGCAAGCAAAGAAGGTTGTGCATCTTTTTTTCTCCCATGCTTGCCGTTGGTCAACAACCAACCAAAGTGCTCTGTACTTCTTCAGTACTCATACAGGCTTGATGGAGTTAAGCTGTATTGAGGGAATCATTTTGTCTCAATTAATCAAGAATGTTATATATTTCAGGAGCTAGATTAGTTAGCGATGAACAAGTAAGAATTGCCTCAACAAAAATTGATGGAATTGGACCTAAAAAAGCCTTTCAGGTTCGTTATCGATTAGGTATCAGTGGAAACATAAAGATAAAAGAATTAACTAAGTATCAAATCGACCAAATTGAACAAATGATATGTCAAGATCATGTTATTCATTGGGAATTGAAGAAACGTCGATCATCTCACATACTTCCTCAAGTAGCGTAACACTCAATGCCCAAGCAGTTACACATTGTTGATTTTAGACTCCTCCGGTAGAGACAACAACCATTCAGTGAATTAGCTTGTGTTACTAAGTTTCAAGACGTTCACTGAATCCTTCACGATATTTTAGTGGTAGGTACTAGTACATTGAAGCCTTAGAGAGCCGCTGTACTCCAGACAAGCCGTTACTAAGCGCCATCAGCCCAGGTCGCCAAAGGCACTTAGCAACCAAATATGAGCACCGTGGATTTTTCTTTTCCTTTGGAAATTTCCATAGCCACTTCGTAAGAAGGGCTGATTTGGTTGATGCCTCCTCACGTCCACGAACAGTTGAGGTCATAGCAATGCCCTCTTGTTCACTTGCCATGATGTCTCGCCCAAGCACGTTACCCTCCTCGTAACCATTCTCTGATAGAAGGCTCAAATCTTCAATAAATATCATAAGAGAAGATGCGCAAGCAAAGAAGGTTGTGCATCTTTTTTTCTCCCATGCTTTCCGTTGGTCAACAACCAACCAAAGTGCTCTATACTTCTTCAGTACTCATACAGGCTTGATGGAGTTAAGCTGTATTGAGGGAATCATTTTGTCTCAATTAATCAAGAATGTTATATATTTTAGGAGCTAGATTAGTTAGCGATGAACAAGTAAGAATTGCCTCAACAAAAATTGATGGAATTGGACCTAAAAAAGCCTTTCAGGTTCGTTATCGATTAGGTATCAGTGGAAACATAAAGATAAAAGAATTAACTAAGTGTCAAATCGGCCAAATTGAACAAATGATTTGTCAAGATCATGTTATTCATTGGGAATTGAAGAAACGTCGATCCTCTCACATACTTCCTCAAGCAGCGTAACACTCAATGCCCAAGCAGTTACACATTGTTGATTTTAGACTCCTCCGGTAGAGACAACAACCATTCAGTGAATTATCTTGTGTTACTAAGTTTCAAGACGTTCACTGAATCCTTCACGATATTTTAGTGGTAGGTACTAGTACATTGAAGCCATAGAGAGCCGCTGTACTCCAGACAAGCCGTTACTAAGCGCCATCAGCCCAGGTCGCCAAAGGCACTTAGCAGCAAAATATGAGCACCGTGGATTTTTCTTTTCCTTTGGAAATTTCCATAGCCACTTCGTAAGAAGGGCTGATTTGGTTGAAGCCTCCTCACGTCCACGAACAGTTGAGGTCATAGCAATGCCCTCTTGCTCACTTGCCATGATGTCTCGCCCAAGCACGTTACCCTCCTCGTAACCGTTCTCTGATAGAAGGCTCAAATCTTCAATAAATATCATAAGAGAAGATGCGCAAGCAAAGAAGGTTGTGCATCTTTTTTTCTCCCATGCTTTCCGTTGGTCAACAACCAACCAAAGTGCTCTGTACTTCTTCAGTACTCATACAGGCTTGATGGAGTTAAGCTGTATTGAGGGAATCATTTTGTCTCAATTAATCAAGAATGTTATATATTTCAGGAGCTAGATTAGTTAGCGATGAACAAGTAAGAATTGCCTCAACAAAAATTGATGGAATTGGACCTAAAAAAGCCTTTCAGGTTCGTTATCGATTAGGTATCAGTGGAAACATAAAGATAAAAGAACTAACTAAGTATCAAATCGGCCAAATAAAACAAATGATTTGTCAAGATCATGTTATTCATTGGGAATTGAAGAAACGTCGATCCTCTCACATACTTCCTCAAGCAGCGTAACACTCAATGCCCAAGCAGTTACACATTGTTGATTTTAGACTCCTCCGGTAGAGCCAACAACCATTCAGTGAATTATCTTGTGTTACTAAGTTTCAAGACGTTCACTAAATCCTTCACGATATTTTAGTGGTAGGTACTAGTACATTGAAGCCTTAGAGAGCCGCTGGACTCCAGACAAGCCGTTACTAAGCGCCATCAGCCCAGGTCGCCAAAGGCACTTAGCAGCCAAATATGAGCACCATGGATTTTTCTTTTCCTTTGGAAATTTCCATAGCCACTTCGTAAGAAGGGCTGATTTGGTTGAAGCCTCCTCACGTCTACGAACAGTTGAGGTCACAGCAATGCCCTCTTGCTCACTTGCCATGATGTCTCGCCCAAGCACGTTACCCTCCTCGTAACCGTTCTCTGATAGAAGGCTCAAATCTTCAATAAATATCATAAGAGAAGATGCGCAAGCAAAGAAGGTTGTGCATCTTTTTTTCTCCCATGCTTTCCGTTGGTCAACAAACAACCAAAGTGCTCTGTACTTCTTCAGTACTCATCCAGGCTTGATTGAGTTAAGCTGTATTGAGGGAATCATTTTGTCTCAATTAATCAAGAATGTTATATATTTCAGGAGCTGGATTAGTTAGCGATGAACAAGTAAGAATTGCCTCAACAAAAATTGATGGAATTGGACCTAAAAAAGCCTTTCAGGTTCGTTATCGATTAGGTATCAGTGGAAACATAAAGATAAAAGAATTAACTAAGTATCAAATCGACCAAATTGAACAAATGATATGTCAAGATCATGTTATTCATTGGGAATTGAAGAAACGTCGATCCTCTCACATACTTCCTCAAGCAGCGTAACACTCAATGCCCGAGCAGTTACACATTGTTGATTTTAGACTCCTTCGGTAGAGCCAACAACCATTCAGTGAATTATCTTGTGTTACTAAGTTTCAAGACGTTCACTAAATCCTTCACGATATTTTAGTGGTAGGTACTAGTACATTGAAGCCTTAGAGAGCCGCTGGACTCCAGACAAGCCGTTACTAAGCGCCATCAGCCCAGGTCGCCAAAGGCACTTAGCAGCCAAATATGAGCACCGTGGATTTTTCTTTTCCTTTGGAAATTTCCATAGCCACTTCGTAAGAAGGGCTGATTTGGTTGAAGCCTCCTCACATACACGAACAGTTGAGGTCATAGCAATGCCCTCTTGCTCACTTGCCATGATGTCTCGCCCAAGCACGTTACCCTCCTCGTAACTGTTCTCTGATAGAAGGCTCAAATCTTCAATAAATATCATAAGAGAAGATGCGCAAGCAAAGAAGGTTGTGCATCTTTTTTTCTCCCATGCTTTCCGTTGGTCAACAACCAACCAAAGTGCTCTGTACTTCTTCAGTACTCATAAAGGCTTGATGGAGTTAAGCTGTATTGAGGGAATCATTTTGTCTCAATTAATCAAGAATGTTATATATTTCAGGAGCTAGATTAGTTAGCGATGAACAAGTAAGAATTGCCTCAACAAAAATTGATGGAAATGGACCTAAAAAAGCCTTTCAGGTTCGTTATCGAATAGGTATCAGTGGAAACATAAAGATAAAAGAATTAACTAAGTATCAAATCGGCCAAATTGAACAAATGATATGTCATGATCATGTTATTCATTGGGAATTGAAGAAACATCGATCCTCTCACATACTTCCTCAAGCAGCGTAACACTCAATGCCCGAGCAGTTACACATTGTTGATTTTAGACTCCTCCGGTAGAGCCAACAACCATTGAGTGAATTATCTTGTGTTACTAAGTTTCAAGACGTTCACTGAATCCTTCACGATATTTTAGTGGTAGGTACTAGTACATTGAAGCCTTAGAGAGCCGCTGGACTCCAGACAAGCCGTTACTAAGCGCCATCAGCCCAGGTCGCCAAAGGCACTTAGCAGCCAAATATGAGCACCGTGGATTTTTCATTTCCTTTGGAAATTTCTACTTCGTAAGAAGGGCTGATTTGGTTGAAGCCTCCTCATGTCCACAAACAGTTGAGGTCATAGCAATGCCCTCTTGCTCACTTGACATGATGTCTCGCCCAAGCACGTTACCCTCCTCGTAACCGTTCTCTGATAGAAGGCTCAAATCTTCAATAAATATCATAAGAGAAGATGCGCAAGCAAAGAAGGTTGTGCATCTTTTTTTCTCCTATGCTTTCCGTTGGTCAACAACCAACCAAAGTGCTCTGTACTTCTTCAGTACTCATACAGGCTTGATGGAGTTAAGCTGTATTGAGGGAATCATTTTGTCTCAATTAATCAAGAATGTTATATATTTCAGGAGCTAGATTAGTTAGCGATGAACAAGTAAGAATTGCCTCAACAAAAATTGATGGAATTGGACCTAAAAAAGCCTTTCAGGTTCGTTATCGATTAGGTATCAGTGGAAACATAAAGATAAAAGAATTAACTAAGTATCAAATCGACCAAATTGAACAAATGATATGTCAAGATCATGTTATTCATTGGGAATTGAAGAAACGTCGATCCTCTCACATACTTCCTCAAGCAGCGTAACACTCAATGCCCAAGCAGTTACACATTGTTGATTTTAGACTCCTCCGGTAGAGACAACAACCATTCAGTGAATTATCTTGTGTTACTAAGTTTCAAGACGTTCACTGAATCCTTCACGATATTTTAGTGGTAGGTACTAGTACATTGAAGCCATAGAGAGCCGCTGGACTCCAGACAAGCCGTTACTAAGCGCCATTAGCCCAGGTCGCCAAAGGCACTTAGCAGCCAAATATGAGCACCGTGGATTTTTCTTTTCCTTTGGAAATTTCCATAGCCACTTCGTAAGAAGGGCTGATTTGGTTGAAGCCGCCTCACGTCCACGAACAGTTGAGGTCATAGCAATGCCCTCTTGCTCACTTGCCATGATGTCTCGCCCAAGCACGTTACCCTCCTCGTAACCGTTCTCTGATAGAAGGCTCAAATCTTCAATAAATATCATAAGAGAAGATGCGCAAGCAAAGAAGGTTGTGCATCTTTTTTTCTCCCATGCTTTCCGTTGGTCAACAACCAACCAAAGTGCTCTGTACTTCTTCAGTACTCATACAGGCTTGATGGAGTTAAGCTGTATTGAGGGAATCATTTTGTCTCAATTAATCAAGAATGTTATATATTTCAGGAGCTAGATTAGTTAGCGATGAACAAGTAAGAATTGCCTCAACAAAAATTGATGGAATTGGACCTAAAAAAGCCTTTCAGGTTCGTTGTCGATTAGGTATCAGTGGAAACATAAAGATAAAAGAATTAACTAAGTATCAAATCGACCAAATTGAACAAATGATATGTCAAGATCATGTTATTCATTGGGAATTGAAGAAACGTCGATCCTCTCACATACTTCCTCAAGCAGCGTAACACTCAATGCCCAAGCAGTTACACATTGTTGATTTTAGACTCCTCCGGTAGAGACAACAACCATTCAGTGAATTATCTTGTGTTACTAAGTTTCAAGACGTTCACTGAATCCTTCACGATATTTTAGTGGTAGGTACTAGTACATTGAAGCCTTAGAGAGCCGCTGGACTCTAGACAAGCCGTTACTAAGCGCCATCAGCCCAGGTCGCCAAAGGCATTTAGCAGCCAAATATGAGCACCGTGGATTTTTCTTTTCCTTTGTAAATTTCCATAGCCACTTCGTAAGAAGGGCTGATTTGGTTGAAGCCTCCTCACGTCCACAAACAGTTTAGGTCATAGCAATGCCCTCTTGCTCACTTGCCATGATGTCTCGCCCAAGCACGTTACCCTCCTCGTAATCGTTCTCTGATAGAAGGCTCAAATCTTCAATAAATATCATAAGAGAAGATGCGCAAGCAAAGAAGGTTGTGCATCTTTTTTTCTCCCATGCTTTCCGTTGATCAACAACCAACCAAAGTGCTCTGTACTTCTTCAGTACTCATACAGGCTTGATGGAGTTAAGCTGTATTGAGGGAATCATTTTGTCTCAATTAATCAAGAATGTTATATATTTCAGGAGCTAGATTAGTTAGCGATGAACAAGTAAGAATTGCCTCAACAAATATTGATGGAATTGGACCTAAAAAAGCCTTTCAGGTTCGTTATCGATTAGGTATCAGTGGAAACATAAAGATAAAAGAATTAACTAAGTATCAAATCGACCAAATTGAACAAATGATATGTCAAGATCATGTTATTCATTGGGAATTGAAGAAACGTCGATCCTCTCACATACTTCCTCAAGCAGCGTAACACTCAATGCCCAAGCAGTTACACATTGTTGATTTTAGACTCCTCCGGTAGAGACAACAACCATTCAGTGAATTATCTTGTGTTACTAAGTTTCAAGACGTTCACTGAATCCTTCACGATATTTTAGTGGTAGGTACTAGTACATTGAAGCCTTAGAGAGCCGCTGGACTCCAGACAAGCCGTTACTAAGCGCCATCAGCCCAGGTCGCCAAAGGCACTTAGCAGCCAAATATGAGCACCGTGGATTTTTCTTTTCCTTTGGAAATTTCCATAGCCACTTCGTAAGAAGGGCTGATTTGGTTGAAGCCTCCTCACGTCCACGAACAGTTGAGGTCATAGCAATGCCCTCTTGCTCACTTGCCATGATGTCTCGCCCAAGCACGTTACCCTCCTCGTAACCGTTCTCTGATAGAAGGCTCAAATCTTCAATAAATATCATAAGAGAAGATGCGCAAGCAAAGAAGGTTGTGCATCTTTTTTTCTCCCATGCTTTCCGTTGGTCAACAACCAACAAAGTGCTCTGTACTTCTTCAGTACTCATACAGGCTTGATGGAGTTAAGCTGTATTGAGAGAATCATTTTGTCTCAATTAATCAAGAATGTTATATATTTCAGGAGCTAGATTAGTTAGCGATGAACAAGTAAGAATTGCCTCAACAAAAATTGATGGAATTGGACCTAAAAAGGCCTTTCATGTTCGTTATCGATTAGGTATCAGTGGAAACATAAAGATAAAAGAATTAACTAAGTATCAAATCGACCAAATTGAACAAATGATATGTCAAAATCATGTTATTCATTGGGAATTGAAGAAACGTCGATCCTCTCACATACTTCCTCAAGCAGCGTAACACTCAATGCCCGAGCAGTTACACATTGTTGATTTTAGACTCCTCCGGTAGAGCCAACAACCATACAGTGAATTATCTTGTGTTACTAAGTTTCAAGACGTTCACTGAATCCTTCACGATATTTTAGTGGTAGGTACTAGTACATTGAAGCCTTAGAGAGCCGCTGGACTCCAGACAAGCCGTTACTAAGCGCCATCAGCCCAGGTTGCCAAAGGCACTTAGCAGCCAAATAGGAGCACCATGGATTTTTCTTTTCCTTTGGAAATTTCCATAGCCACTTCATAAGAAGGGCTGATTTGGTTGAAGCCTCCTCACGTCCACAAACAGTTGAGGTCATAGCAATGCCCTCTTGCTCACTTGCCATGATGTCTCGCCCAAGCACGTTACCCTCCTCGTAACCGTTCTCTGATAGAAGGCTCAAATCTTCAATAAATATCATAAGAGAAGATGCGCAAGCAAAGAAGGTTGTGCATCTTTTTTTCTCCCATGCTTTCCGTTGGTCAACAACCAACCAAAGTGCTCTGTACTTCTTCAGTACTCATACAGGCTTGATGGAGTTAAGCTGTATTGAGGGAATCATTTTGTCTCAATTAATCAAGAATGTTATATATTTCAGGAGCTAGATTAGTTAGCGATGAACAAGTAAGAATTGCCTCAACAAAAATTGATGGAATTAGACCTAAAGAAGCCTTTCAGGTTCGTTATCGATTAGGTATCAGTGGAAACATAAAGATAAAAGAATTAACTAAGTATCAAATCGACCAAATTGAACAAATGATATGTCAAGATCATGTTATTCATTAGGAATTGAAGAAACGTCGATCCTCTCACATACTTCCTCAAGCAGCGTAACACTCAATGCCCAAGCAGTTACACATTGTTGATTTTAGACTCCTCCGGTAGAGACAACAACCATTCAGTGAATTATCTTGTGTTACTAAGTTTCAAGACGTTCACTGAATCCTTCACGATATTTTAGTGGTAGGTACTAGTACATTGAAGCCATAGAGAGCCGCTGGACTCCAGACAAGCCGTTACTAAGCGCCATCAGCCCAGGTCGCCAAAGGCACTTAGCAGCCAAATATGAGCACCGTGGATTTTTCTTTTCCTTTGGAAATTTCCATAGCCACTTCGTAAGAAGGGCTGATTTGGTTGAAGCCGCCTCACGTCCACGAACAGTTGAGGTCATAGCAATGCCCTCTTGCTCACTTGCCATGATGTCTCACCCAAGCACGTTACCCTCCTCGTAACCGTTCTCTGATAGAAGGCTTAAATCTTCAATAAATATCATAAGAGAAGATGCGCAAGCAAAGAAGGTTGTGCATCTTTTTTTCTCCCATGCTTTCCGTTGGTCAACAACCAACCAAAGTGCTCTGTACTTCTTCAGTACTCATACATGCTTGATGGAGTTAAGCTGTATTGAGGGAATCATTTTGTCTCAATTAATCAAGAATGTTATATATTTCAGGAGCTAGATTAGTTAGCGATGAACAAGTAAGAATTGCCTCAACAAAAATTGATGGAATTGGACCTAAAAAAGCCTTTCAGGTTCGTTGTCGATTAGGTATCAGTGGAAACATAAAGATAAAAGAATTAACTAAGTATCAAATCGACCAAATTGAACAAATGATATGTCAAGATCATGTTATTCATTGGGAATTGAAGAAACGTCGATCCTCTCACATACTTCCTCAAGCAGCGTAACACTCAATGCCCGAGCAGTTACACATTGTTGATTTTAGACTCCTCCGGTAGAGACAACAACCATTCAGTGAATTATCTTGTGTTACTAAGTTTCAAGACGTTCACTGAATCCTTCACGATATTTTAGTGGTAGGTACTAGTACATTGAAGCCTTAGAGAGCCGCTGGACTCCAGACAAGCCGTTACTAAGCGCCATCAGCCCAGGTCGCCAAAGGCACTTAGCAGCCAAATATGAGCACCGTGGATTTTTCTTTTCCTTTGGAAATTTCCATAGCCACTTCGTAAGAAGGGCTGATTTGGTTGAAGCCTCCTCACGTCCACAAACAGTTGAGGTCATAGCAATGCCCTCTTGCTCACTTGCCATGATGTCTCGCCCAAGCACGTTACCCTCCTCGTAACCGTTCTCTGATAGAAGGCTCAAATCTTCAATAAATATCATAAGAGAAGATGCGCAAGCAAAGAAGGTTGTGCATCTTTTTTTCTCCCATGCTTTCCGTTGGTCAACAACCAACCAAAGTGCTCTGTACTTCTTCAGTACTCATACAGGCTTGATGGAGTTAAGCTGTATTGAGGGAATCATTTTGTCTCAATTAATCAAGAATGTTATATATTTCAGGAGCTAGATTAGTTAGCGATGAACAAGTAAGAATTGCCTCAACAAAAATTGATGGAATTGGACCTAAAAAAGCCTTTCAGGTTCGTTATCGATTAGGTATCAGTGGAAACATAAAGATAAAAGAATTAACTAAGTATCAAATCGGCCAAATTGAAAAAATGATTTGTCAAGATCATGTTATTCATTGGGAATTGAAGAAACGTCGATCCTCTCACATACTTCCTCAAGCAACGTAACACTCAATGCCCAAGCAGTTACACATTGTTGATTTTAGACTCCTCCGGTAGAGCCAACAACCATTCAGTGAATTATCTTGTGTTACTAAGTTTCAAGACGTTCACTGAATCCTTCACGATATTTTAGTGGTAGTTACTAGTACATTGAAGCCTTAGAGAGCCGCTGGACTCCAGACAAGCCGTTACTAAGCGCCATCAGCGCAGGTCGCCAAAGGCACTTAGCAGCCAAATATGAGCACCATGGATTTTTCTTTTCCTTTGGAAATTTCCATAGCCACTTCGTAAGAAGGGCTGATTTGGTTGAAGCCTCCTCACGTCTACGAACAGTTGAGGTCAAAGCAATGCCCTCTTGCTCACTTGCCATGATGTCTCGCCCAAGCACGTTACCCTCCTCGTAACCGTTCTCTGATAGAAGGCTCAAATCTTCAATAAATATCATAAGAGAAGATGCGCAAGCAAAGAAGGTTGTGCATCTTTTCTCCCATGCTTTCCGTTGGTTTACAAACAACCAAAGTGCTCTGTACTTCTTCAGTACTCATACAGGCTTGATGGAGTTAAGCTGTATTGAGGGAATCATTTTGTCTCAATTAATCAAGAATGTTATATATTTCAGGAGCTAGATTAGTTAGCGATGAACAAGTAAGAATTGCCTCAACAAAAATTGATGGAATTGGACCTAAAAAAGCCTTTCAGGTTCGTTATCGATTAGGTATCAGTGGAAACATAAAGATAAAAGAATTAACTAAGTATCAAATCGACCAAATTGAACAAATGATATGTCAAGATCATGTTATTCATTGGGAATTGAAGAAATGTCGATCCTCTCATATACTTCCTCAAGCAGCGTAACACTCAATGCCCGAGCGGTTACACATTGTTGATTTTAGACTCCTCCGGTAGAGGCAACAACCATTCAGTGAATTATCTTGTGTTACTCAGTTTCAAGACGTTCACTGAATCCTTCACGATATTTTAGTGGTAGGTACTAGTACATTGAAGCCTTAGAGAGCCGCTGGACTCCAGACAAGCCGTTACTAAGCGCCATCAGCCCAGGTCGCCAAAGGCACTTAGCAGCCAAATATGAGCACCGTGGAATTTTCTTTTCTTTTGGAAATTTCCATAGCCACTTTGTAAGAAGGGCTGATTTGGTTGAAGCCTCCTCACGTCCACGAACAGTTGAGGTCATAGCAATGCCCTCTTGCTCACTTGCCATGATGTCTCGCCCAAGCACGTTACCCTCCTCGTAACCGTTCTCTGATAGAAGGCTCAAATCTTCAATAAATATCATAAGAGAAGATGCGCAAGCAAAGAAGGTTGTGCATCTTTTTTTCTCCCATGCTTTCCGTTGGTCAACAACCAACCAAAGTGCTCTATACTTCTTCAGTACTCATACAGGCTTGATGGAGTTAAGCTGTATTGAGGGAATCATTTTGTCTCAATTAATCAAGAATATTATATATTTCAGGAGCTAGATTAGTTAACGATGAACAAGTAAGAATTGCCTCAACAAAAATTGATGGAATTGGACCTAAAAAAGCCTTTCAGGTTCGTTATCGATTAGGTATCAGTGGAAACATAAAGATAAAAGAATTAACTAAGTATCAAATCGGCCAAATTGAACAAATGATATGTCAAGATCATGTTATTCATTGGGAATTGAAGAAACGTCGATCCTCTCACATACTTCCTCAAGCAGCGTAACACTCAATGCCCGAGCAGTTACACATTGTTGATTTTAGACTCCTCCGGTAGAGCGAACAACCATTCAGTGAATTATCTTGTGTTACTAAGTTTCAAGACGTTCACTGAATCCTTCACGATATTTTAGTGGTAGGTACTAGTACATTGAAGCCTTAGAGAGCCGCTGGACTCCAGACAAGCCGTTACTAAGCGCCATCAGCCCAGGTCGCCAAAGGCACTTAGCAGCCAAATATGAGCACCGTGGATTTTTCTTTTCCTTTGGAAATTTCCATAGCCACTTCGTAAGAAGGGCTGATTTGGTTGAAGCCTCCTCACGTCCACGAACAGTTGAGGTCATAGCAATGCCCTCTTGCTCACTTGCCATGATGTCTCGCCCAAGCACGTTACCCTCCTCGTAACCGTTCTCTGATAGAAGGCTCAAATCTTCAATAAATATCATAAGAGAAGATGCGCAAGCAAAGAAGGTTGTGCATCTTTTTTTCTCCCATGCTTTCTGTTGGTCAACAACCAACCAAAGTGCTCTGTACTTCTTCAGTACTCATACAGGCTTGATGGAGTTAAGCTGTATTGAGGGAATCATTTTGTCTCAATTAATCAAGAATGTTATATATTTCAGGAGCTAGATTAGTTAGCGATGAACAAGTAAGAATTGCCTCAACAAAAATTGATGGAATTAGACCTAAAAAAGCCTTTCAGGTTCGTTATCGATTAGGTATCAGTGGAAACATAAAGATAAAAGAATTAACTAAGTATCAAATCGACCAAATTGAACAAATGATATGTCAAGATCATGTTATTCATTGGGAATTGAAGAAACGTCGATCCTCTCACATACTTCCTCAAGCAGCGTAACACTCAATGCCCAAGCAGTTACACATTGTTGATTTTAGACTCCTTCGGTAGAGACAACAACCATTCAGTGAATTATCTTGTGTTACTAAGTTTCAAGACGTTCACTGAATCCTTCACGATATTTTAGTGGTAGGTACTAGTACATTGAAGCCTTAGAGAGCCGCTGGACTCCAGACAAGCCGTTACTAAGCGCCATCAGCCCAGGTCGCCAAAGGCACTTAGCAGCCAAATATGAGCACCGTGGATTTTTCTTTTCCTTTGGAAATTTCCATAGCCACTTCGTAAGAAGGGCTGATTTGGTTGAAGCCTCCTCACGTCCACGAACAGTTGAGGTCACAGCAATGCCCTCTTGCTCACTTGCCATAATGTCTCGCCCAAGCACGTTACCCTCCTCGTAACCGTTCTCTGATAGAAGGCTCAAATCTTCAATAAATATCATAAGAAAAGATGCGCAAGCAAAGAAGGTTGTGCATCTTTTTTTCTCCCATGCTTTCCGTTGGTCAACAACCAACCAAAGTGCTCTGTACTTCTTCAGTACTCATACAGGCTTGATGGAGTTAAGTTGTATTGAGGGAATCATTTTGTCTCAATTAATCAAGAATGTTATATATTTCAGGAGCTAGATTAGTTAGCGATGAACAAGTAAGAATTGCCTCAACAAAAATTGATGGAATTGGACCTAAAAAAGCCTTTCAGGTTCGTTATCGATTAGGTATCAGTGGAAACATAAAGATAAAAGAATTAACTAAGTATCAAATCGGCCAAATTGAAAAAATGATTTGTTAAGATCATGTTATTCATTGGGAATTGAAGAAACGTCGATCCTCTCACATACTTCCTCAAGCAGCGTAACACTCAATGCCCAAGCAGTTACACATTGTTGATTTTAGACTCCTCCGGTAGAGCCAACAACCATTCAGTGAATTATCTTGTGTTACTAAGTTTCAAGACGTTCACTGAATCCTTCACGATATTTTAGTGGTAGGTACTAGTACATTGAAGCCTTAGAGAGCCGCTGGACTCCAGACAAGCCGTTACTAAGCGCCATCAGCCCAGGTCGCCAAAGGCACTTAGCAGCCAAATATGAGCACCATGGATTTTTCTTTTCCTTTGGAAATTTCCATAGCCACTTCGTAAGAAGGGCTGATTTGGTTGAAGCCTCCTCACGTCTATGAACAGTTGAGGTCACAGCAATGCCCTCTTGCTCACTTGCCATGATGTCTCGCCCAAGCACGTTACCCTCCTCGTAACCGTTCTCTGATAGAAGGCTCAAATCTTCAATAAATATCATAAGAGAAGATGCGCAAGCAAAGAAGGTTGTGCATCTTTTCTCCCATGCTTTCCGTTGGTTTAAAAACAACCAAAGTGCTCTGTACTTCTTCAGTACTCATACAGGCTTGATGGAGTTAAGCTGTATTGAGGGAATCATTTTGTCTCAATTAATCAAGAATGTTATATATTTCAGGAGCTAGATTAGTTAGCGATGAACAAGTAAGAATTGCCTCAACAAAAATTGATGGAATTGGACCTAAAAAAGCCTTTCAGGTTCGTTATCGATTAGGTATCAGTGGAAACATAAAGATAAAAGAATTAACTAAGTATCAAATCGACCAAATTGAACAAATGATATGTCAAGATCATGTTATTCATTGGGAATTGAAGAAACGTCGATCCTCTCACATACTTCCTCAAGCAGCATAACACTCAATGCCCGAGCAGTTACACATCGTTGATTTTAGACTCCTCCGGTAGAGGCAACAACCATTCAGTGAATTATCTTGTGTTACTAAGTTTCAAGACGTTCACTGAATCCTTCACGATATTTTAGTGGTAGGTACTAGTACATTAAAGCCTTAGAGAGCCGCTAGACTCCAGACAAGCCGTTACTAAGCGCCATCAGCCCAGGTCGCCAAAGGCACTTAGCAGCCAAATATGAGCACCGTGGATTTTTCTTTTCCTTTGGAAATTTCCATAGCCACTTCGTAAGAAGGGCTGATTTGGTTGAAGCCTCCTCACGTCCACGAACAGTTGAGGTCACAGCAATGCCCTCTTGCTCACTTGCCATAATGTCTCGCCCAAGCACGTTACCCTCCTCGTAACCGTTCTCTGATAGAAGGCTCAAATCTTCAATAAATATCATAAGAAAAGATGCGCAAGCAAAGAAGGTTGTGCATCTTTTTTTCTCCCATGCTTTCCGTTGGTCAACAACCAACCAAAGTGCTCTGTACTTCTTCAGTACTCATACAGGCTTGATGGAGTTAAGTTGTATTGAGGGAATCATTTTGTCTCAATTAATCAAGAATGTTATATATTTCAGGAGCTAGATTAGTTAGCGATGAACAAGTAAGAATTGCCTCAACAAAAATTGATGGAATTGGACCTAAAAAAGCCTTTCAGGTTCGTTATCGATTAGGTATCAGTGGAAACATAAAGATAAAAGAATTTAACTAAGTATCAAATCGGCCAAATTGAAAAAATGATTTGTTAAGATCATGTTATTCATTGGGAATTGAAGAAACGTCGATCCTCTCACATACTTCCTCAAGCAGCGTAACACTCAATGCCCAAGCAGTTACACATTGTTGATTTTAGACTCCTCCGGTAGAGCCAACAACCATTCAGTGAATTATCTTGTGTTACTAAGTTTCAAGACGTTCACTGAATCCTTCACGATATTTTAGTGGTAGGTACTAGTACATTGAAGCCTTAGAGAGCCGCTGGACTCCAGACAAGCCGTTACTAAGCGCCATCAGCCCAGGTCGCCAAAGGCACTTAGAAGCCAAATATGAGCACCGTGGATTTTTCTTTTCCTTTGGAAATTTCCATAGCCACTTCGTAAGAAGGGCTGATTTGGTTGAAGCCTCCTCTCGTCCACGAACAGTTGAGGTCACAGCAATGCCCTCTTGCTCACTTGCCATAATGTCTCTCCCACGCACGTTACCCTCCTCGTAACCGTTCTTCAATAAATATCATAAGAAAAGATGCGCAAGCAAAGAAGGTTGTGCATCTTTTTTTCTCCCATGCTTTCCGTTGGTCAACAACCAACCAAAGTGCTCTGTACTTCTTCAGTACTCATACAGGCTTGATGGAGTTAAGTTGTATTGAGGGAATCATTTTGTCTCAATTAATCAAGAATGTTATATATTTCAGGAGCTAGATTAGTTAGCGATGAACAAGTAAGAATTGCCTCAACAAAAATTGATGGAATTGGACCTAAAAAAGCCTTTCAGGTTCGTTATCGATTAGGTATCAGTGGAAACATAAAGATAAAAGAATTAACTAAGTATCAAATCGGCCAAATTGAACAAATGATATGTCATGATCATGTTATTCATTGGGAATTGAAGAAACATCGATCCTCTCACATACTTCCTCAAGCAGCGTAACACTCAATGCCCAAGCAGTTACACATTGTTGATTTTAGACTCCTCCGGTAGAGCCAACAACCATTGAGTGAATTATCTTGTGTTACTAAGTTTCAAGACGTTCACTGAATCCTTCACGATATTTTAGTGGTAGGTACTAGTACATTGAAGCCTTAGAGAGCCGCTGGACTCCAGACAAGCCGTTACTAAGTGCCATCAGCCCAGGTCGCCAAAGGCACTTAGCAGCCAAATATGAGCACCGTGGATTTTTCTTTTCCTTTGGAAATTTCCATAGCCACTTCGTAAGAAGGGCTGATTTGGTTGAAGCCTCCTCACGTCTATGAACAGTTGAGGTCACAGCAATGCCCTCTTGCTCACTTGCCATGATGTTTCGCCCAAGCACGTTACCCTCCTCGTAACCGTTCTCTGATAGAAGGCTCAAATCTTCAATAAATATCATAAGAGAAGATGCGCAAGCAAAGAAGGTTGTGCATCTTTTTTTTCTCCCATGCTTTCTTTTGGTCAACAACCAACCAAAGTGCTCTGTACTTCTTCAGTACTCATACAGGCTTGATGGAGTTAAGCTGTATTGAGGGAATCATTTTGTCTCAATTAATCAAGAATGTTATATATTTCAGGAGCTAGATTAGTTAGCGATGAACAAGTAAGAATTGCCTCAACAAAAATTGATGGAATTGGACCTAAAAAAGCCTTTCAGGTTCGTTATCGATTAGGTATCAGTGGAAACATAAAGATAAAAGAATTAACTAAGTATCAAATCGACCAAATTGAACAAATGATATGTCAAGATCATGTTATTCATTGGGAATTGAAGAAACGTCGATCCTCTCACATACTTCCTCAAGCAGCATAACACTCAATGCCCGAGCAGTTACACATTGTTGATTTTAGACTCCTCCGGTAGAGGCAACAACCATTCAGTGAATTATCTTGTGTTACTAAGTTTCAAGACGTTCACTGAATCCTTCACGATATTTTAGTGGTAGGTACTAGTACATTGAAGCCTTAGAGAGCCGCTGGACTCCAGACAAGCCGTTACTAAGCGCCATCAGCCCAGGTCGCCAAAGGCACTTAGCAGCCAAATATGAGCACCGTGGATTTTTCTTTTCCTTTGGAAATTTCCATAGCCACTTTGTAAGAAGGGCTGATTTGGTTGAAGCCTCCTCACGTCCACGAACAGTTAAGGTCATAGCAATGCCCTCTTGCTCACTTGCCATGATGTCTCATCCAAGCACGTTACACTCCTCGTAACCGTTCTCTGATAGAAGGCACAAATCTTCAATAAATATCATAAGAGAAGATGCGCAAGCAAAGAAGGTTGTGCATCTTTTTTTCTCCCATGCTTTCCGTTGGTCAACAACCAACCAAAGTGCTCTGTACTTCTTCAGTACTCATACAGGCTTGATGGAGTTAAGCTGTATTGAGGGAATCATTTTGTCTCAATTAATCAAGAATATTATATATTTCAGGAGCTAGATTAGTTAGCGATGAACAAGTAAGAATTGCCTCAACAAAAATTGCTGGAATTGGACCTAAAAAAGCCTTTCAGGTTCGTTATCGATTAGGTATCAGTGGAAACATAAAGATAAAAGAATTAACTAAGTATCAAATCGGCCAAATTGAACAAATGATATGTCATGATCATGTTATTCATTGGGAATTGAAGAAACATCGATCCTCTCACATACTTCCTCAAGCAGCGTAACACTCAATGCCCGAGCAGTTACACATTGTTGATTTTAGACTCCTCCGGTAGAGCCAACAACCATTGAGTGAATTATCTTGTGTTACTAAGTTTCAAGACGTTCACTGAATCCTTCACGATATTTTAGTGGTAGGTACTAGTACATTGAAGCCTTAGAGAGCCGCTGGACTCCAGACAAGCCGTTACTAAGCGCCATCAGCCCAGGTCGCCAAAGGCACTTAGCAGCCAAATATGAGCACCATGGATTTTTCTTTTCCTTTGGAAATTTCCATAGCCACTTCGTAAGAAGGGCTGATTTGGTTGAAGCCTCCTCACGTCTATGAACAGTTGAGGTCACAGCAATGCCCTCTTGCTCACTTGCCATGATGTCTCGCCCAAGCACGTTACCCTCCTCGTAACCGTTCTCTGATAGAAGGCTCAAATCTTCAATAAATATCATAAGAGAAGATGCGCAAGCAAAGAAGGTTGTGCATCTTTTCTCCCATGCTTTCCGTTGGTTTAAAAACAACCAAAGTGCTCTGTACTTCTTCAGTACTCATACAGGCTTGATGGAGTTAAGCTGTATTGAGGGAATCATTTTGTCTCAATTAATCAAGAATGTTATATATTTCAGGAGCTAGATTAGTTAGCGATGAACAAGTAAGAATTGCCTCAACAAAAATTGATGGAATTGGACCTAAAAAAGCCTTTCAGGTTCGTTATCGATTAGGTATCAGTGGAAACATAAAGATAAAAGAATTAACTAAGTATCAAATCGACCAAATTGAACAAATGATATGTCAAGATCATGTTATTCATTGGGAATTGAAGAAACGTCGATCCTCTCACATACTTCCTCAAGCAGCATAACACTCAATGCCCGAGCAGTTACACATCGTTGATTTTAGACTCCTCCGGTAGAGGCAACAACCATTCAGTAAATTATCTTGTGTTACTAAGTTTCAAGACGTTCACTGAATCCTTCACGATATTTTAGTGGTAGGTACTAGTACATTAAAGCCTTAGAGAGCCGCTAGACTCCAGACAAGCCGTTACTAAGCGCCATCAGCCCAGGTCGCCAAAGGCACTTAGCAGCCAAATATGAGCACCGTGGATTTTTCTTTTCCTTTGGAAATTTCCATAGCCACTTCGTAAGAAGGGCTGATTTGGTTGAAGCCTCCTCACGTCCACGAACAGTTGAGGTCACAGCAATGCCCTCTTGCTCACTTGCCATAATGTCTCGCCCAAGCACGTTACCCTCCTCGTAACCGTTCTCTGATAGAAGGCTCAAATCTTCAATAAATATCATAAGAAAAGATGCGCAAGCAAAGAAGGTTGTGCATCTTTTTTTCTCCCATGCTTTCCGTTGGTCAACAACCAACCAAAGTGCTCTGTACTTCTTCAGTACTCATACAGGCTTGATGGAGTTAAGTTGTATTGAGGGAATCATTTTGTCTCAATTAATCAAGAATGTTATATATTTCAGGAGCTAGATTAGTTAGCGATGAACAAGTAAGAATTGCCTCAACAAAAATTGATGGAATTGGACCTAAAAAAGCCTTTCAGGTTCGTTATCGATTAGGTATCAGTGGAAACATAAAGATAAAAGAATTTAACTAAGTATCAAATCGGCCAAATTGAAAAAATGATTTGTTAAGATCATGTTATTCATTGGGAATTGAAGAAACGTCGATCCTCTCACATACTTCCTCAAGCAGCGTAACACTCAATGCCCAAGCAGTTACACATTGTTGATTTTAGACTCCTCCGGTAGAGCCAACAACCATTCAGTGAATTATCTTGTGTTACTAAGTTTCAAGACGTTCACTGAATCCTTCACGATATTTTAGTGGTAAGTACTAGTACATTGAAGCCTTAGAGAGCCGCTGGACTCCAGACAAGCCGTTACTAAGCGCCATCAGCCCAGGTCGCCAAAGGCACTTAGAAGCCAAATATGAGCACCGTGGATTTTTCTTTTCCTTTGGAAATTTCCATAGCCACTTCGTAAGAAGGGCTGATTTGGTTGAAGCCTCCTCTCGTCCACGAACAGTTGAGGTCACAGCAATGCCCTCTTGCTCACTTGCCATAATGTCTCGCCCACGCACGTTACCCTCCTCGTAACCGTTCTCTGATAGAAGGCTCAAATCTTCAATAAATATCATAAGAAAAGATGCGCAAGCAAAGAAGGTTGTGCATCTTTTTTTCTCCCATGCTTTCCGTTGGTCAACAACCAACCAAAGTGCTCTGTACTTCTTCAGTACTCATACAGGCTTGATGGAGTTAAGTTGTATTGAGGGAATCATTTTGTCTCAATTAATCAAGAATGTTATATATTTCAGGAGCTAGATTAGTTAGCGATGAACAAGTAAGAATTGCCTCAACAAAAATTGATGGAATTGGACCTAAAAAAGCCTTTCAGGTTCGTTATCGATTAGGTATCAGTGGAAACATAAAGATAAAAGAATTAACTAAGTATCAAATCGGCCAAATTGAACAAATGATATGTCATGATCATGTTATTCATTGGGAATTGAAGAAACATCGATCCTCTCACATACTTCCTCAAGCAGCGTAACACTCAATGCCCAAGCAGTTACACATTGTTGATTTTAGACTCCTCCGGTAGAGCCAACAACCATTGAGTGAATTATCTTGTGTTACTAAGTTTCAAGACGTTCACTGAATCCTTCACGATATTTTAGTGGTAGGTACTAGTACATTGAAGCCTTAGAGAGCCGCTGGACTCCAGACAAGCCGTTACTAAGTGCCATCAGCCCAGGTCGCCAAAGGCACTTAGCAGCCAAATATGAGCACCGTGGATTTTTCTTTTCCTTTGGAAATTTCCATAGCCACTTCGTAAGAAGGGCTGATTTGGTTGAAGCCTCCTCACGTCTATGAACAGTTGAGGTCACAGCAATGCCCTCTTGCTCACTTGCCATGATGTTTCGCCCAAGCACGTTACCCTCCTCGTAACCGTTCTCTGATAGAAGGCTCAAATCTTCAATAAATATCATAAGAGAAGATGCGCAAGCAAAGAAGGTTGTGCATCTTTTTTTCTCCCATGCTTTCTTTTGGTCAACAACCAACCAAAGTGCTTTGTACTTCTTCAGTACTCATACAGGCTTGATGGAGTTAAGCTGTATTGAGGGAATCATTTTGTCTCAATTAATCAAGAATGTTATATATTTCAGGAGCTAGATTAGTTAGCGATGAACAAGTAAGAATTGCCTCAACAAAAATTGATGGAATTGGACCTAAAAAAGCCTTTCAGGTTCGTTATCGATTAGGTATCAGTGGAAACATAAAGATAAAAGAATTAACTAAGTATCAAATCGACCAAATTGAACAAATGATATGTCAAGATCATGTTATTCATTGGGAATTGAAGAAACGTCGATCCTCTCACATACTTCCTCAAGCAGCATAACACTCAATGCCCGAGCAGTTACACATTGTTGATTTTAGACTCCTCCGGTAGAGGCAACAACCATTCAGTGAATTATCTTGTGTTACTAAGTTTCAAGACGTTCACTGAATCCTTCACGATATTTTAGTGGTAGGTACTAGTACATTGAAGCCTTAGAGAGCCGCTGGACTCCAGACAAGCCGTTACTAAGCGCCATCAGCCCAGGTCGCCAAAGGCACTTAGCAGCCAAATATGAGCACCGTGGATTTTTCTTTTCCTTTGGAAATTTCCATAGCCACTTTGTAAGAAGGGCTGATTTGGTTGAAGCCTCCTCACGTCCACGAACATTTAAGGTCATAGCAATGCCCTCTTGCTCACTTGCCATGATGTCTCGTCCAAGCACGTTACACTCCTCGTAACCGTTCTCTGATAGAAGGCTCAAATCTTCAATAAATATCATAAGAGAAGATGCGCAAGCAAAGAAGGTTGTGCATCTTTTTTTCTCCCATGCTTTCCGTTGGTCAACAACCAACCAAAGTGCTCTGTACTTCTTCAGTACTCATACAGGCTTGATGGAGTTAAGCTGTATTGAGGGAATCATTTTGTCTCAATTAATCAAGAATATTATATATTTCAGGAGCTAGATTAGTTAGCGATGAACAAGTAAGAATTGCCTCAACAAAAATTGCTGGAATTGGACCTAAAAAAGCCTTTCAGGTTCGTTATCGATTAGGTATCAGTGGAAACATAAAGATAAAAGAATTAACTAAGTATCAAATCGGCCAAATTGAACAAATGATATGTCATGATCATGTTATTCATTGGGAATTGAAGAAACATCGATCCTCTCACATACTTCCTCAAGCAGCGTAACACTCAATGCCCGAGCAGTTACACATTGTTGATTTTAGACTCCTCCGGTAGAGCCAACAACCATTGAGTGAATTATCTTGTGTTACTAAGTTTCAAGACGTTCACTGAATCCTTCACGATATTTTAGTGGTAGGTACTAGTACATTGAAGCCTTAGAGAGCCGCTGGACTCCAGACAAGCCGTTACTAAGTGCCATCAGCCCAGGTCGCCAAAGGCACTTAGCAGCCAAATATGAGCACCGTGGATTTTTCTTTTCCTTTGGAAATTTCCATAGCCACTTCGTAAGAAGGGCTGATTTGGTTGAAGCCTCCTCACGTCCACGAATAGTTGAGGTCATAGCAATGCCCTCTTGCTCACTTGCCATGATGTTTCGCCCAAGCACGTTACCCTCCTCGTAACCGTTCTCTGATAGAAGGCTCAAATCTTCAATAAATATCATAAGAGAAGATGCGCAAGCAAAGAAGGTTGTGCATCTTTTTTTCTCCCATGCTTTCTGTTGGTCAACAACCAACCAAAGTGCTCTGTACTTCTTCAGTACTCATACAGGCTTGATGGAGTTAAGCTGTATTGAGGGAATCATTTTGTCTCAATTAATCAAGAATGTTATATATTTCAGGAGCTAGATTAGTTAGCGATGAACAAGTAAGAATTGCCTCAACAAAAAATGATGGAATTGGACCTAAAAAAGCCTTTTAGGTTCGTTATCGATTAGGTATCAGTGGAAACATAAAGATAAAAGAATTAACTAAGTATCAAATCGACCAAATTGAACAAATGATATGTCAAGATCATGTTATTCATTGGGAATTGAAGTGGGGGGAAAGAGAAGACATCGAACGATTAATTTTGATTTCTTGTTAACTTGGAATTCGTCATCAGGATGGATCGCCCTTACGCGGTCAACAAACTCATACTAATGCTATGACTTGTCGCAAGCTAATTCGGAAATGAAATAAGTCTGCTGAAAGCCCTTGGTACTTGTCTGATCAATAACACTGATAACTTCAATAGTTCACTGAACGTTTTGTGAATGATTGTGATAGCTCTTCAAATCCTATTCAGTATGATTAGATATGTCACTGAAACAAAGTGATTTCGTTCTGTCTATATTTTCTTTTCGGATTTCGAGGATAAGCCTCCCGATACTAACATCATTTATGAGCAGTCGCACGACGAAGCCTCCTCCTCAGATAAAGATATCTCTGACGCTACTCTCCCGGCAAGAACAACTTTTTCTATTGTGATTTTTTTGGTGAATTCAATCAGGAGGGACAAAAGAGAGATTCTTTCTATCAGTCAAAAGAAGATATCGCCCCCCATGCTCCCACGGTCCACTTACCAAGGAATAGAAAGGAAGGACCCAGGGCCAGAGTAAGTTGGGTTGGGGTATAGAGCCGTAAGCGCTGTGGGGGATGACAGAGGACGTGCTCATACGGTTCATAGAAGGATATGAAAAAGTACTTATTTGTTGGGAAATTTCACTACTCTATATTCGAAATATGCCTCTCTAGGAGCATTATGATCTACAGGTCAAATGGTCCCTTATGAAGTCTCTATTGGTCTTATTCTTATTGTGTGCCTTGTGAGCGCATTTGGATCCACGAAGGCAATCACTCGGATGTTCCACTAACCTAACCCGGGAATGGACCGGAGGGAACCACAGCATGGGGAATGTTCATGTCTCGTCGCAAGGCTCATTTTGAGTTGTGGGTCATAAGGCAGGTAGCTTTATCTGATCAAGGGCCGGGGCATAAGGGTCCTGGTACTATCCAGGTACGAAGAACCCCAGAGGTGACTGTAATGAGCAGAAATCTCACTCACAGGCCTAAACGACGAGCAAACACTCGAACGTGAGAGCAAGGGATCACCAAACGAATGGACGAGCTAAAGGGGGGAGGGAGGCAAGAACCATGCTTTCAGAGACCTAACCCAACCCGGTCTGAATCTTATCTGAACTACGAGAATAACTGACTAAGCCGTGCCATAAGGGGTCATTCTCCAAACGGGACGGGGCTAAGCCTTTAGGTTGTTTAAGTAGGTTGGGTGACAGATCGGCCATAGGAGTACTCCGAGATATAAACCAGGGCAACAAAAGTGGAGCATATGACGATGCCGCCCGTTTTCATTTCGTGGAAGTCCCGGCAAAGGAAATGGTTGTAGGTGATGGTGCGTTCTGCTTCTTATGATGAGAGGGGCATCAAAATCCTTTCTATTGGTTCTTGCATGACAACTGGTATATATGATGAAAGGCGGGCCAGTTTTTCGGGACTTATTCTCTTAATAGGCGGCAAAGCAAAATAGGAAAGGGGCCGAGCTGACTGATGAGTGCCTTTTTAGCCTTTATTTAAATAGCTCTCATGTGGAGCTAACATGGCTAGCTACATACAAGTATAGCCAAATCAAGATGAGATGGGACGGTCGTTCAGAGGCCGCAGCGAAACTACCATAAGAAAGCCCGCCCCCACTAGCTAACATAGAAAGAGATTCTCAGATAGTAGTAGTCTCTATGTGAATCTCTTCCCGACTGGCCAGGCTGAATCGGGGCACCACTTGGGATGGGAATGGCTCAGCCCACATGCATCATTAGATGAAAGCACTCCAGCCGCCTCCGATGATTGGTTTGTCAACCACGCTTTCTCTCCCTCAAAACAATGCTCTGAACACGAAAGTGTGCAGTTCCGCCCCCTTCTCTCATGCTGAGTCACAGGCAGCACCTCGGACTTCCTCTTCTCCTTCTCTTCTTTCTCTCCCTGCCGAGCTTGTTGGAGTGCCATTGCCAAGATCTAGTGTAATTCCTTTTCCCCGGGAGCCAGTCCCACTAGTGCTAGTATCAATAGGAAGATCTTTATTGCTTAGGATATTTCTTGTTTTATCCCCTTTAGTGTAAAAGTATTTGGCATAAAGAGCCCTCAAAAACTTGCTTGTCCTGTACGCAGTAACTGAGGATAGAGGGAGTTTCAACTCGGCCTTCTACTAAGAGTGTTGCAAATTCCCTTTTTTATCCCTTCTAGTTTAAGCCTTTCCTTCCTATGTAACCAAGTCCTCCTATGAACCTATCCCCGCCTAAAGGATAGGAAAGATTACAACTAGAAAGTAAAGGTTGTCTTCAAGCAAGCTCTTAGCTTTCATCGTGAGTGAGAGAGGAATTGATGCAAGAGAATGCCCTGCTAGTCTTTACTTACACAAAATAATAAGATGGATAGAATGTATTTCAAGGAAAAATAGCCTATATAAGAGAAAGAGTTCCTCACTTGACTTCAAGCTGAGGAAGGCTAGTTCAAGAACTATAAAGATCTCACTTATGCTTACTCAGATGCCTCTTTCTTATCGAAGACTCTGGCAGCTGGAACTCATCGCCAGCAACTCTTACCACTACAACCTAGGTACTCAGGCCTTGGAGCTGATCTATCAGTCCACCGTTACCACAAACCTCTACTTTGAAGTGAAGCGACTTCGTTCATTCCCGAGTCGATAATTGCCAGAGGATGGAACCCAGTAATGGCACATCATCTTACTGATTCCTTAATAAGTATTCATTCCTGGACTTTACTTGGAACATGTTATCCCCATATGGAGTCCGCCCAAGGGAGAAATCCAATCCAATGGGTCATTGGGACTGGGCTTGACATCAAAGACAAAGAAAAGCGTATAAGCGCAAAAAAGGAAAATTGCCTGGGAAAACAATCCCAAGGGAAGCTTCTCGCTAGTGCTTTTCCCCACCACTGAACATTGCATTGCTATGGTCAATAAACAGCCAACAAGTAGTTTTGAATGGCCTTAAGGAGGCCCCGATGCAGCACCTTTCTCACTCGAAGGCTCTATGAAAGTCCCACTACGAATTCCTATCCCATTAATAAAGTATAGATAAATAATATATTCCAAGTTTGACTTTTAAAGCATACACATTGAAAATAACCTTTGGCTTTGGACTTTCTACTTTGATAGATCTTTCCTCTCAAAAGAGGTTTTACCTAACCCACTATTTCCTCTGTTTAATACCCATTTTTAGGAGCGGGAACCTTGAATTGAAAACCCTTTCTTCTGCCCTCGCTACTTATTTCGCTGACCCTATCCACCTCCTTTGCGGAATACCAAAAAAAGAGATGAATTAGCGGATTGTAGGGCTAAGTCGAAGCATGCCTGAACCTTCTTCGTCGGAGACTGAGTTAATATATAATCCCACTTTGGAGACATCCCTTCAGGATAGGTAGGATATGGTGCCACAAATTGTAGTCTACTTGGCATGCGTCGATTCTTTGCTAGAGAAGCCTAGATCACTAGTTTTGGATTATATCGAGAAACTCCCCTCTGCCCGCATCCCTGGAACATTCTTTGCATTTTTTATTTAAAGACCCGGCCTGCTTCACACCTTCTATGATAGGGGAAATACTTTTGCACGAGTACTAATTTGATTAGCATAAATGAGACTCTTCTGAGCCCTTGAGATTTTACATATCAGCTTCAGAAAATTCAATTGGATCATTCTTGGCATAGAAGAATGAGGAAGCAAAGGTAGAGTGTGCTCTAGAACTCCAACACTTGGGTATTAGCAGCCATTTCCAGTTGTTGTTCCCCTCCCAAGAGCAGGTTCAGTTTACTGAGTTGTCCAACCTCGAGTCAGGATACTGCCTTTGGAAAGCACGGATGTTGTTACAAGTGTTCAAGATAGTTAAAGAGTTGAGGGATATTCCTCTTCATGAGAACCCACTACAAATAGTACCCTTTATTCCTGAGATTACTTAGTATTTAAGTTACTAGGTAATAAAACCAACTATTCTGCAATGAGTGAAAGGCTATCAGTGCTTCCAGAGCTGCCAACTCTGCTATTTTTTATGTCATCTTCAGAGTTTTCCTTCCTAGCAGCCTATGTTTAATGTCAAAAATGGCATTAGCAAGGTCTTTCCACATGGACCTTGCTGACCTAGATTCCCTGCTAGCGAGAGCAGCTTAGAAAGAGAAAGGAGCGCAAAGAGGGGTTGTTTGAAAATGAACAGATAAACTAAGGCACTACTTATGTTTTGCCTACTAGAAATGCAACTACTCTTGAGAAATAGTCAAACTGAACTAGTTGAAGCTAAGGGCCATCGAAGACCAGATGATGGGTTACGAAGATATACAAGGAAAGAGAGGCTCTGGAATACCTTTAACTTTCAGTTAATCAGGGCTTAGGCCTGGCAGCCCTTTCATTTCTGAATGAAGCCTTACAGACGAACTATAGAAGGAGACAGGCTCAAGCCTTTCCAGAGTGAGCACCATACATTACTGTAGCACACACAGGTCCCCAAAGATAAAGGCTTTCATCCTTCCTGAATATTATGGGAACTTTATTCTATTAATTGTTTTCGAAATGTTGATTTTCCTGTCTGCGCTAAGGTGATAAGGAAAAAGAAAGTGGCCCTTAGTATGTGGGAAAAAAAGCAAAGCTGTAGGAGAGACCCCGCTTTATTATAGATGCTCAAGTTACCGAAGGTCCAAAGCAAAGGTTCCGAAGGAAAGATAGATATGAACTAACACAATCACTATAATCATCCCTCTTGTATGTATATAAGTTTTTCGATGAAAAGAGGGGATTATGATACACTAGGAGCATGTTAGAAAGATGGGTACGCGAAGTGAGTAATGGTTAAATTCTCCTCCATAAGCCCTCTGAAGCAAGGATGCACACTGCTTTAAATAGAAAGCGCAATGCAACATCCCCTAACGTCGGGTCGTCCTTATTACCGTAAGAGTAAATAGATAAGCTCCAATACATAATTCCTCAGTACGTCAGTGGCTATCAAGATCACTTTGTTAAGCAGTGACCTTAATAACCGAGAGTCTTCTAAAACTCTCTGCCACAAACTAAAAAGTTGAATTACCTTGCACATGTATCATTTCGCTTGAGCCGAGAACTCCTGTTTACCTTGAGACAGGTATTCCTTCTTATAGATATCACCGAAAAAGTAGAAGACTAAGAAGACTATGTCTCGTCCATGCCCAGGAAAGAAAAGATCAGATCAACAACGGCTTTCGAGTAGAGGATTTGTTTTCTTTCATTATTCCCTCGGAGTTGAGTTATATTTAGCATATAGGATCTAATTCATTAAGGGAAGGGATGGTAATTAACTGATAGAACCTCTTCTCTTATTTCAAATCACATCTCTCAAGTGAGAAGAAAAGGCCCCCCATGGAGCGGTGGGAAAGCAAAGGCGTAGCAGGAAGAAGAAGTATGAAAGCAACAAATCTCTCCTCCTCTGATGAGCCTTAGTACAGCTAGCCCTAGACAGATCACTCGTTTGAATTTAACTTTCACACTTGGATAGCTATAGCTACGGGGCTTTTCTGGCTTGAACGGGAAGAAATCCATGAGAGGAAAACTACTTCTTTTAGAAAACAGACTTACTTAGTTCAATAAAAGGTCTTGACCAACAAAAAGAGCTTTTTCCACCAGTCTTTTAGGCCGGGCACCTTCTTTCTCTTCATTTCATTTCAGGGAGAAGAAGAAAGGCGAAGTTCTTCTATCCAATTAAGGATGAATTACAGCTCCACATCCAGCAAAGAAGACAAGCGCATAAATTGGATTCCCGGCTGACTCTTCTTCTTTGAAGCATGCAGAGAGAATCAAGATTGGCTTAGTCAGATCTTGCCAGGCAATTGCCTTTTTTCCACAAGAGATTTCTCTCCTCCGAGGCTTGAGAGCTTATTCCCTTCTTGTTCACCTTTCTTTTTCTTTACTTATTTTCTTTATTGAATGATTGGCTCAATAGCTTTATTCCTTCAATTAGAAAAGGGGCTAATGGAAACTCAGGAGCTTCACTCAGAGCTATTAAGCTCTTTGGGGGAAGTCAGAAGTTCTTCCACTCGGAATTGCATCAGAGAAGAAAGCTCCACAGAAGACTCTGAAGGAGTAGGAATTGGCTCACTAGGTTCATCAACTAAAAAGTAGTCAAATCGCAAAACTCTTTACTACAATCCTCCTTCGATGACTACTTACTTACGTCTAGCTGACCCAGCTTGAAGTCTACCAACCCTTTTCAAGTCAGGAATAGCACATCAGTCTGATATTATAATATGTTAACTTGCACCCAGGCCTAGCTCTCTGTGGTGGGGCGGTCTCGCTAGGTGAGATAATGAGACCAAAGCATGAAAAATCGGCTGCCTGCGAAATCAACAGGAAAGCTTTGGCTGCTTGCTTTAGCAACGATGGTAAAGGGCAGGTTTTGTAGTCAACTACACTTGGTCACTTCCTGCTCTGTCAGGTCATTTGATCTTCTCAGTTCCACTCGGGCATACTCTTTCATAGGCTCGACACGGGTTGTGACGTCGGGTCCTCTCTTCTTTTCATGAATCTCAATTGGAAGCCCCCATTTTCATCAGACATCCAATGAAGTAGGAGCTCGCTTCCTAACTAGCGGTACTTCCATGGCTGGCCTCTCGAGGTCCTGTTTGAAAGGCATTTGCGAGAACCTATCTGGATTGAGTGGGCCTTTCTCGGGCAGCTACTGAGACATAGGTTGGCCCGAGCTTCCCTTGGCATACCTTCATTACTATTACTAAGAAAAGTAAGTAGGAATTCGTCCCAGATAAACTAGTGATCTAGCTCTTTCGCATCAAGGAAAACCTTTATTTCCTATTTCAGGTTAGGCGCCCTTTGCTCAAACAAAAGAGGGGTCTTTGTCGGGACCGATGCTAGTAGTTAGATTCAATATTCAAAAACTCTTAAATAGAAACCAAATCCAGTTGAGAAGAGACAAGCACGGTGACATCTATCGAAGGGATCTCGGTCGAAAAGCGGCCCAGGTAAAGCCAGATTTTAAAGGTAGAATGTATTGGTGGCACATCGACCTAGAATAAAGGCTCTAGTCCATGATTCCTGGATTCCAACCTTTCAAAGGCAAAGGAAGTCTCAAGCTGTAAAAGTAGGCCTACCATCGATGCTAAGAGATAGACGAGCTACCATAGATCTCTCACCGACGAATAGCGTACTTTCATCTTAGAATATCCCTTGAATAAGCGGATCAACCACTTGAGCCTCCTATTTCACTGAATCCGCTCCCATCTCTACAGAACCCCGAAAGCTTATAGGATCTCTAGGCTGTACAGAAAGGGCCTATGAATAAATCATTGAATCTCATCGACGCTTTGAAAGATCTAAAAGAGGTGGATGATCCCAAGTATTGCAAATATCACCGCATCGTTAGTCACCCTACAGCAAAATGCTTCGTCTTAAAGGAGAAGATCATGACGTTGCTGAGAGATGGAAAGATCATCATTGACGCTAATGACATGGCCAAAGTGAACCATGCTAGTGCTAAAGTCGATCACAAGAAGGGATTAACTTAATAGTCTTCTCCAAGGTTCTCTAACAAGCAAGGAGAGATTCACGAGACGTTCTTCCTCAAGATCAATCTGAAGTGCTGATAGAAGTTCATTGAAGATTCAACACATCACAAGGAACTCGTTTCGTTCGATAAATACACTACATTGTCCCTCAAATTGAAGAAAATAAGGAGTGATCAAGAGAAGTTGTCCTTCATGATCAATCAGAAGCGCTACTAACTCTTCTTAACGATTAAGTAAATCACAAGGAAGTCCACATCATCCTGCACTCGAGAAATACACTGCTTCAACCCTTGAATCAAGGAAAACAAATTAGAGATAAGAATCAGGGGATACACAGAGTTGTACTCATAAGTTTTATTAAAGAAAGAATTTTTCTTTACATTTGTTTCGTGATTGTAGTTATTAATTTTCGTACACAAAATTTGTCGCGAACAGTTAGCTAATCAAATCAATATGACTGGTGGAATGTGGTATTGTAGCTATTGGTCGGTAAGCTTGCAATCAAGTTATTGCTATCTTACGAGCAGCTTGTTATACTCTATTAGTGCCTCTCTTTGGTCTATCATATGCAACCGAGTGGAAGTAGGTTTTTCTCTTTCTATTTACTTAATATGCAAACTCGCTCCGAGCCGAGTCAGTGTTGGGGTTGGGTTGGTTGATCACCCAAAAATTGATTATTATCCCATCTGTCAGGTTTGTATGTACCCACGCTCCTGTTTATTATTTTCTAGAACCTCAGGAACTATCCTTTCCGGCTGCCCCCTCCCCCCTGGATTTGCCCTTGGGTTTGTCAACCAACCAGGCATGTTCAGACCGGGGCACCTTGACGATGATGTAGTCGTAGTAGTCCTCTGATGGGAAATCTATTAAGATTTACGCATGATTCATGGAACCATTCCTTCACGTGCTGTAGTTTAGGATTTGTGCTATTGTTATTGTTTAGGCACGTCAAGACCGGGTTCCTACTTTTTCTTTTTGAGAAAGAAGAGGTTGCTAGACAAGCGAAAGAGATGCCGAAAGAGCAGATGCTTTTATTTGAAACAAAAGAATTAGCCGAGACATACCTCCCGCTAAATAACACTATTGACAATGGGGTCCAAGAGACCCTAAAAAAAAGCGATAGAGCAAGAAAGAAAGAAAGAAAGAAAGGATCAAAACATCACGGGCCGTACGCAAAAGAAAAGTGAGGATAGCCAGAATTGTATTGAGGCTGCAGCAGCAAGAAAACAACAAGAGCATGTCTTCCCAAATAAAGCAGCCTTCAGCAAGAGCTGCACTACAATGCCTCAGCTCTAGGAACAGGAAGGAACTGAGCGCCCTGGTAAATAAAGAAAACCTAGAACAAAAATGGAAGCCTAATCCTTCACATCCAAAACTGAAAAATCATTAGTTGGAGAATCGTTTTTATAGGGTAGGCATGGTGAAGGCAGAATCAAAATAGAAAACTACTAAATGACTTAGTCTTGCCTCATTCTTCCTTTATGGAGAGAGGGCAAGAGCCCATACTTGGAGCACGAATTCATACGTAAGATGCCCAGTTGGATCACTAATTCATAGATGGACAACCTCTAGAAAGGATATCCCTCGAAAGGAGAATAAATACCATTATAGCTAGGCTCTGTTCTCTTGAATAGGTAGGCTCAGAACACTAAGGAAGCTTGGTCTGCTTAGGGCTCATAGGAGGTAGGACAGATAATAGAATTTCGCCGGCGAGATGAATCTGGGAAATCCTGACGGGCTAGAGGGTGGGCTTTAGAACAGTTTACTGAGACTCCATTATACTAAAATAGAAAGAGGTTGGTTCTTGGACAAGGTCCTATGCTAGGCTTAGACCTGAGCTAGACCCCTACCCCTAACTTATTTCGGAATGATTTAGAGAGTTGTGAATCAGGCTTTCAGAGTGGTGGCAAGCAGGGCAAGAAGATAAAGTTTAATCTGACCCTAAGCAGATTTTTGACATCTTTCTCGCATCCGCTTTCAGGTTTGACATGACATTAGAGCTCTCGTACTTGGTGACGAGTTTGAGCCTTAGAAGCATGTGAAGGAATAAGGTTTAAAATAAGTCTTGTATGAGTCCTTTAATTGAGTCCCTCTTCTTTAATAGGTTCTTTCAAGTAGCAAGTTTTGATTATCCTTTTACGATTACGATTCCAATATTAAATATCTCCGCCTCCCCATTCCTTTATCAAAGTGTAGTACTTATGGGCACAAGTCAATCTCTTCAAGTGGAAGCAATCATAGGGGGTTCGGGTCTGAGGTAAGCCTTCCTCTATCATTAGTAGGCAAAAAAGGGGTAAGCGAACCTGGTTGTCTTTGTTAATAAGAAAATGGGTAAGTAAGCGCAAACAGTACAAATCTCTTTCTGTATTCAAGCCTACTCCTGGTCGCTCGGACTCTTGTTGTAGTGTGAGCCTTGAAAGTACCCGAAGTTAGGCAATCAGCATGAATTCCTTTAAATGGATCCCTCATTGTTAATGACTCTTCTTAGGGAGTAGGATCTGTTACCTAGGAGCTCAAAGAAAGATAGCGAAGAAATATTTTATTTTGAAAGCAAAGAGGAGTGTGGCAGTCGTGCAAGAAAGAGAAGTCGAATATATTAGATGAGCTTGTTGCACTCCGATCCATTCCCTTAATATAATAGGCTGCCTACGTCAATTTCTTTGTAGCAAGAAGCCCTGTGAACCCCCTCTCATAGGTGACTGGGAAGGGAAAATGATAGAAAAAAAGCCCTTATTATTATTAAACGTAGTTGTCTTTAAAATGCAAGTGAAATATCGACTTTCATTCAACTTTAGAAAGCTATAGTAAAGTAGCAAAGTTTAGAGGAGCAACAGGCAAGCAAGAAGTTCATCCATTGAAGTTGAAGTAGTTTCAGTACTTCATCGATTTTAGTTGAAATAAACAATTGATCTCTATCGTATCAAGCATGAATCGATCTTTTTTATTCAATCTAGATCCCCTTGCAATTGATCTGTGCGATATCGAGTATGCTAACGCAAATCTCGAACGGTCGTAATCAAATCTCTCAATCATTTTCCTTTTCTCATGTCGTTAACTCTCAAAAGTCTTGCAACGCTATCAAATGGTCTAACTGTCGGAAACTTTTGTAATCGTTCCAACCGGTCAGTCCGATCTGGCTTTCCTGCCTCTCTCTTCTCTATTCGTCTAGTATCATACTCTTATTCAGACTATTATTTTTATTCATTCAATGAAACTTTAATTTTCTTTTCTAAGGTATATTTCAATATACAGATCACTAAAGACGAGTGGATATTCAGTCTCAGTGGCAGAAAACCAATACTGTTTGGAACTTCACTTCTAGAGCTCCATCTCCCAGAATCAAAACCTTCTTGTTCTAAAGGCATGGCTCTCTCACATCTTATTCTACTACTTTGTAGAGGAAGTCAGTCATGAATCTCGGTATAACTTTGTTACCTTAGCCTGGAAAAAAGCCTAGGAAACTAGGCCTCTTTCTGTCCCGATATTAAGCCAAGCCCGACACCACTGATTGTGTTACGGATTCAGTTTCGCAAGAACAATCAAATAGTTCGTAACTCTAATTGCATAACATGATCGGCTGTTAGGACAATGGGGACGATAGAGAGTCCTCTAGCCCGGACCCGTCCTTACATCCTTGTATTCTGATTGTTCTTACCTTGCTAGCGAATCTAAAATCTTTCATTCTGTGGTTAGGAATCTTTCTCTGTTGCCTCTTTGTTTCATAAGGATCGAAGCTTTCCTGGCCCCGGGCTGTCTTAGGCATTTTAGCTATATGCTTTTATTCCTCTTCTAGTAGCTAGTATCGAAATTTAGTATCATATCATTTCCAAAGAAAGAGAGTTTGCTAAAATAGATTTTCTTCTAGGGATAGAGCACTCTGTAAGAAGGTGTTGTGCCCTCCATACTGAGCTAAGATCCACACTATAAATTAGTTGTAGTACCTATAATAAGAGAAGAGGGAAATTAGATCGATCAGTTCTTCTTGCTTTACTCTTGCTAGGCGGAAAGAGAAGAAAGACTATTGTGAATTTGACTTCCTTACTGTTCTCTTAGTGGAATACGTATTAACACTTCTTACTTCCATACACTCAAAATGCTTACTTGCTTTTAGCTTTATAAAGGATAGGATAGATCATAATGTACACTATTATTTCGAGTCGGAGAGCCTTTCCTCTTTTACTTCACATAGCTTTTCACTCCTTTCTCTCATAGCGGAATAGTAGGTTTTATTACCTACAAACTAAAATACCCGCATTAGCTATCCCTGAAAGGAGAAGGAAGGCTGGAATGCCAATAGGCGTCTATTATTGAATTCACCCGACCCCTGACTCATTGTACTTGTTACTGCTATAGCTAGTATTGTATTGGTGTATTGCTAGTGAACTTACAGAGTGAGCTATAAAGGTAGAAAATAACAGATCAATCAAGAGATAGTAGTACTATAGTTCTTAATTTGTCCATGTGGGAAAGCAAGTACTCCTAATCGGCTGTTGCAATCTACTATCCAAGGAAGGGCGGCTAATAAGCAAGTTGACTCAGGTAGGGAGAGAGTCTATTGAGCATAAGGTTTGGCTTTGATAAAGTAAGATCCTCACAATCCGGCATTCATAAGGGTAGAAGATAGGTAAGCAAGAAATCTCTGTATCTCCATCGAAAGAATCTACTTCAAGCATTGCCTTAAAAGCTTCAATCTCTTCCTTTGAAATGAAACTAGAGTTCGAGTACCTGTTGCTTCAACCTCAACCCCTGGTGCAAGTGACGATTTCCCTTTCTCACGACGCCGTGCGCCTTGTTTTTAAGGTGATTCCCTTCACAGGCACCCGTCTTGAATGTGTTAAGCACGGGGTAGAATGTGTTAAGCATAAAATACCCGATTCGATGTTTCCAGAAAGAAGGGCTCCCAGAGGGTAAGTTCTAATGGGGTTCCAAGATCTCCTTACCAGCTATAAACCAGAGATTTTCACACCCTTTCACAGTTCTGATTACCGGGAGTTGAAGAGAAAGAAAAGGTCTTCCCCTTAGACCTTTAGACCTGACCAAGAGAAGTAAGGCCGGTAGCCAATAACTCAAAAAGAAAGGTCCCTTGAGCTTTCTTAGTAGTTAGACGAGTGCTCAGATCAAGACCGAAAGACATATGGATTGTCTGGCCCGGACCAAAAAGAAAGAGCACTAGCAGGACTCCCTGCACCCGCATGAGAGATTACTTTGAATCCATACCGAAGAGAATGGACGACTTGAAAAGGTCTCCAAAGATCAAAAGAGAGAAAAGACATTAGGAGCATTCATTCCTTGTACCCGGGGAACTGATTCATAAGAAAGGGGATCTACACCAGAAAAGGAGTTTACGGTCGGTTCCCATATAGACACTTTAACTTACATTGCTTTAGGCAGTACTCTTCTTACTAAAGAAGAAGACTTACTGAAAGAGGGAGCAAATCCGTCACTAGACGAGGAAGAAAGGGCAAGTAAGATCTGTACAAGATAGAAAGTAGATTAGAAAGCGTTAACAAGACTATCAGACCAAGAACAGAACTGCGGGAGGAACAACTACCTAAGGCTTAAAATGACATAGAATAAGTGAAATCTCATGCAAACCGTGAGGGAGGTGGTTAACCGGTGCTTAGAGAACTACATGGGATACTTTACAAGATATATTCCAAAGGAATGGGAACATTGGTTACCATGGGCAGAATAGTGGTACAATACCACTTATAATTCGGAAACCAAACAAAGAGTGTTTGAAGTGGTATATAGGTGCCAACCACCTCTAATTAGGTCCTATACTCATTAGTCCGACAAAGTGCATCAAGTTGATTGCGACTTACGCTAGGGATTGTGTTTGCAACTTTGAAAGAAGCTCACTATCAGGAAAGACGGGTATAAGCAATTAGCTATAAGCTAACATTTTTCAGAAAACTAGAACCATACCGCTTTGAACAGAGTCTCCCTCTTTGACTAGTGCTACCTCCGGTGAAAGGAATGAAGATCTTGCATAAGGGAAACCGACTGGCGTATACAAACTAAGAAAATAAGCAACTAAAAAATCGAGTGGGTTGACGAATCGTTGCTTTACACAAATAGCTAATATTACTTGAGTTGTAAGAAAAAAAAAGGCTAACCATGCTTTTTATTCTTCTTCTTCTTCTTACCGGAGTTAATATGCTTTTTCTTTTTCTTATTCTTCTTCGGTGGATGGATGAATAGAATAGGTGAAAAGTGACTCTGCCCCTGGCTTTGAATAGTAGGTTTATTAGGGGCATCTGGACTTGCTTATCTTTGATGATACTATCGGAAGGTAAACTAGAAATTAGCGACTTTAAATTAACCTCTTCCCGAAGAGAGTGAAGATCATATTCTAGTATCTTATTTTTATATTCAAGTACTCTTTTATCTTATCTTGCGTAGTCTTTCACATTCACCGGGTTTGTATCAACCCAATCTTGATTATTATCATACACTGGTTCCCTCTTGGTATTAGTTGGGGTACTTAACTTCACTAATTTGGTCTTTTTCATGATGTCCAGTGTTGCCCAATTTATTTGAAAATTAGAATCAACAGGGGCCACTATACTCAGTTTTAAATCAGCGTATTGTGTTTCATACCACTTATCACTGACCAATGGTTTAGCTAACCCCTTATGTTTAGTTAAGTTCTGGTTTTTATCAATCCAAAGAGAATAACCCTTTGGTGCTAAAAAGATAGCTTTATTTAATTTGTGCTCCAGCTTAAACTTCCCTAATTCAGTGGGTGAGACATCATCGTCAGGAAGAGGACTCCCATGGACAACTGAGTCTGTATCCGTGTAGTAACAATCTTCTCTTGAAATGTAATGATACATATGGATACGAGTGCATGTTGTGATAGCCGCCCATATATGAACTGTTGTTATCCTTGGCGGCCTCCACTGCATGTCTGGAACCCATTCTGTATTATTCTTATAGACAACGATGTAGTATTCATCACTAAGCTTCTCAGCATAGTGGAATCCTGTTGTCATAACTAATTTATTATATTTATCATAATTGTAGACCTCTGTCTGCGTGGATTCAGGGTTAATACCAAATCTACCGTATAGTGAATTCATAAGGATCTTGTACACATAGGCCATGGAATCATTACCTTCTTTCCTTGCTTTTAACCGGCTCTCAAAGAGGGAGCCAACAAACTCCCCGAAAGGGCTACCGGGATTCATATTTTGAAACATGTAGCTCGAAAGAGGGATTACCTTGTAGCCTACGCTTCTAGCATATTTTAACTCTTCACTGTAATAAACATCGACAAATTCACCTGTAGGGAAGATTAGTGTTTTAGATTTAGTATCCTTATAGGGTAAGAAAGGTCATGTTATATGTGGAGGGCACTCTATATAAGCCTCAAAAAATCCAAACAAGCTATCTAATTCCACGCTCTCCAAATTGCCCCGCCAGAGAGGCTCACCCCCAGGCATTGGGTAGTTTTTCATAATATATGGATATAATGAGTTTACATCATAGTAATATAGATTATAACCTTTATATATATGTATCGGTATGGCCCCCACAGTATCCACGATGAATGAATGTATCTTCATTCCGATTGGGCATATAGATAGGCCAGTTTTCTTGATCGTAATAGCAAGAGAAACAAATATCTAGAGCTAATACTGAAAAGGTCCTTTTTTCGCGATATCAACTCTATACAGAGAATAATAGATAGCTTGAGCAGTATGCATAACACCACCTAATAAAAGGATATCCCGTTTCATATACTCCAATAATTCTTCCCGTATCTGGATAAGATTCGACTCTTGCACTTTATCATATTGTATACATACTTTAGCCCAAATTGGGGACAGAGATTTTTAGCTAAGCTATTGAGATTACTCGGGAGAAGCATGAGCGAATCCCTTAGATGAAATAGCATTTTCTTATCTCGATAGACAACTAACTCATATAGCATGTTGTTCCTCATAAGAGGTTTAAAGGTGTGTTTAGTATCATGAATAGCGAAATATTTCAAAAATAGAATACCATCAAATCGCGATAATTTGTGGAAGTAGACAGTATGAATTGATCGAATTTTGCGAACTACGACTGCTAACCGCTCTAGAAAGTCGGACAACATCTTATTACTCCTTTTATGGATAGTTTCAAATAGATACATTGGATTGTCTTCACTGAAATATGTTTCAATACTACCGCCCATCTCTTATGACAGAGCATCGCCCGGTTCAACCACTAAAACACCCGCAGCATATGGCACATGGATATCGTTTATCAGAACTGTCTCAGTATCGGCAACAATGAAAGGCTTCCTTTCCTGTAAAGTTGATTTGACTCTTGTGATATGCTTAGGGTACTGACGTTTACGATATTCGATCTTCCTCACATCTATACGTTCCTCCGCAACCTCAATTTTCAAGCATTCCGCGAGTAGGCTAGCTATCAGCTCTTCGGTGAAATTCCTCGGTGCACTAGAGCTCGGTATTGTACCTTAACCTCAGTACACTTCACACCCACCCAATCGTGAAAAATTGACGATTCACTAAAAACTTCTCTTTTTGTTCTGACGTTGTCAACATCCCAAAATAAATTCCTTTGTTAGTGATTCGGCTTTCTATCTTAAAAAAGATAACGAAATTTTGAAGAAGCTCTTTTAAGAATATTTCCCGCACTTCTTCAGTAAATTTTTCTACTTTATTATGCTGATTCCTCTCTCAATATATTTTATGTTAGAAGGAAGGCAAAAGCTGACTAGTACTTTGTTTAGGGACGGGAGCCACTCCTTCTTTTTCGATTTTGCCTAAGAGCTCCTGTCTTAAAAGATAAATACGAATTAGTAGGTCTGCCCCCTATAACTCTTTTTGAATAGACATATGAGATAGGATCAAGCTGAGCACAAAACAGATCGGGGCTGCTAATAGGGAGGACTGTTAAGCCTTCTAGCATAGGTGATGCCTTCCCAAGGTTTGGTCTCTTCGATACAGGTACGGACTTTGAGAAGACGGCCTTTTTCTTTGACTGTGTGGAATAAGAGCGGGTGCCTTTCATTTATCAAGACTAGATAAACCAAAGCAGTCTACGATTGCCGGGTTTTTTAGGAATGGAATTTATAGGAAGATTAGCGGAACAACTAGGAATTAGTACTACATCGACTGCTATGTGCTAAAGAATACGGAATACGAGCTCTTAGTCCTTTTAGCACGGCATAAAATAAAGGTTGTTCTTGTTGCAGGTTTATCAAAGCTTGAGAATCTAGCTAGGTCTATTTGAACTAATAAGGAAAGGTAGGCATGCTAAGTACATTTTAATGGTATTGAATCTGAAGATAGCCTATCTAAGAAAAGAAGAAATAGCAAGAGCTTGAGAAGAAAAGAAGTTGTTAGGGAATGCGCTCTGACTGATATCATTCAGGCAATTGCATTCTTACTATCATATGAAGAAGGAAAGGATAAAAGATCCCACGAACAGGGTTAGCGTAAGAAGAGCTTTTGCAAGAAGGGCGTCGTTCTCAGATGGGCAGATGGAGGTATTAGAAAGAATTAAAACTTGTCGTCAAAAAAAAGGCAATCAATCAGAATCAAGAAAAAATATGGAAATAATGAATCAAGATCTAGATAGATCCCTATCTTTATCTCTATCCACGGAGATACCTATCTATATGGAGAGAGATCTATCTATGAATCGGCCTAGACTATCCTCTATCCGGATAGATATGTCTCTATGAGCGACTACGTCGATCTTTATATGTTTTGGCCATGTCCCTTTCCTCTCCGAAGAAGAAGGTTTGGACCTTTCAATCTTATGTCGTGAGGTATGTGATCTACGTTAGGTCCATAAGATACCACAGCTTTTGGTGTTCTATGATTCACCTACGAATAATGAGTAGGTAGTGCGATCCTTTTTATTTTGATCTTTTTAGTAAACTGATGGGGGGATGCGAAGCAATAGGTCGAATTACTATATAAATAAGAGTTATAAACTATAGGACTTCTTGTTCGAGTAGGAATATTTTGGTTTTTATCGTTCCTTCTCTTCGATAAAAATAGGGATTTGAAATGATACAAATTCCTCTTCATTCTGTTGTGCTCAGCGAAAGAACTGCCTAAGCACTCTTTTTCGGATCCAAACTTCTTTGTTCTTTATACGTCTTCTTCTTGCATAGAAGAACGCAACTGCTGTAAAAACCAGGATTTTAGTACTAGGCGGCATCCCCTCTTAGTTTTGAGTAGGCGAAACCATTCTGTTTTGGTTCTTCTCCACGGATGATTTTCCTATTATTTAGGCGGTTTCCCCTTCAAGCCGTCAATAAAATCGAGCTAATATGTGATCATGACAGTACATTGATGCATAGGTCTTCTTTACTTTATGGACTTTTGATTATGATGCATCATGAACGTGCCAATATGTGATCGAGGTGAGCGGTGGTTAGATATAGGGGCGGCTTTGCCGGCTTGGATTGGAAGGAAGGTCTTCGCTTTACGATCACTTTTTGAGGCCGGTTTCAATAAGCGTGGGCAAGTTCGGGATTCACTATCGCTTTTCGCTTGGAGTGGCTTACCCCCTTTTCACTTAAAGGGCGAAGTCGTTGAAGTGAGTCTAAAGGCCAAAGAGTCATCTTTGAAGGCTACTATGCATCCTTATTCATAGTAGAGTGTAAGGTAGGTTTGGGTATAGCAGGACTTGAACCTGCGACCATTAGGTTAAAAGCCCAATGCTCTACCAACTGAGCTATACACCCCAAAAAAGATGTAGTAGTAAATAAGGATTGGTATGGAAAAGAGGCCGGCCCCCCTTTTTAACATCATATTAAAGGAGCGCGGCTCTGTATGAGGCTCGTGCTGCAGAGCAAGCGGAAGAAAACATAAGGTCGCGCGTTAGCACTCCTGTAAGAAAACGGATGCGCTAAGGCGCAACTTCGTGCAGCTGCTACGCCCTTGCTTCTTGCCCCTTATTTCAAACTCAAGGAAAGCCTTGATCGATATGAGAAAGATGCGCTCAAGCGCCCAACCTAGTAAATTGGATTGGGCTCGAAAGCCGGCCTTAATCAACATGCACCTTTCTTAGTAAGGTTGCTTGTTTCCACTCATTGATGATTCTATCTACAAAAGAAGGTCAACAGGGGATACTCAAATAGCTCTCACTGACACCAGAGAAGGTGAGATCGTCTTTCTTTCCAACCGCCATACGGTTCGCCTTAAAGCCTTAAGGATCAGGGGAGGAGCAGTTATCTAAGTAATTACATTGTTGGTCGTTGTTCCGGTCCAGCACTCTCTTTTCTTTGTCTAATTCCATCTTACCAAACAAGACTGACTAAACCAACCCATGAAGGGTTGTGAGGCTGGACCAGGTACGAAGAATGAATCTATATCTGTGCACGGAAGTTGCTGGCCGGCGGCTGCTCAACTGTTCGAGCACAATGCAGTGGTGTTGGTTTCGATTCGACAAAGGTAGAATGCCTGGTCGAAGGTGCAGTACAGTAGGTAGCAGACGTGTTCGTTTTGGCTCCCGAGCAAGAATGATAAATAGGCGATGCACCATCCTTGCTGCTACGTACATTTTCCTTGACTTGACAGATTCGTTCAATTGAACCCACACTCAAAGGAGGACCACAAGCTCAGGGCTCGACGAAACGGAAAGTTTCAACATGTTGAAACTTCTTGGTGTTAGCAATGAAAGAAAGAGCCCGGCATTCATTTCTACATGAATATTCATAGCTGAGTCTACTAAAAGAGGGACCAGTCTCGTCGTGGGGCAAACAAGCATATTCTATTACAAGGTTTTAATACTAGTTATATGCCAGTGCCTCTACCGATTAAAACATTCTAGATGTGGCTTCATCAGCGGTGCCACAAGAAGAAGGTAACCATGCAAACCAAATGACGAGGAGCAACAAAAAGAAATAAATAAAGACCTAGAGGGCCTAGAGCAAGGTCAAGAAGTTAGCTCATTAGACAGATGGCTACCCAGGGAGCTGGTAGCAGATCTGTACTTAGCTCTTACTAAGCAGCCTCTAACCTAAATGAGTTCAGTTGCCTGGGTTAGTTCCTTAAGGATAGTGGGGACCGAATCAACTGGGTCACCGGTAAAGAACCTCTACTTAAGAAAAAATCATAAGAGAAGAAAGTTGCTAGAAGAGGGTGGAGAAGTGCCACACCTTCGTGGATTGATCGAGCGTAGCGTACTGATTCTTATCGAGATTGGGTTGGTGTTCAGTGTGGGCAGTCTCCTCTATCAAAATAGTAAGAGAAAAAGAAGGACTTATCTCAGATCTTTACCTTTCACATTTGAATTTCTCCTAATTTGAATTCCTCTCCTATGTTCTAAACAATGCTTCCCTTTTTACTCGAATTTTCAGCGATTGTTTTTTCAACTATTTTAGCGATTATGATAGAGATAAAGCTCTTTAGATGATGTTTTCTATTGTATAATTATTTATTGTTCGAGTTGGAGTTAGAAATACATTAGGATTTCGTGTGCTTACTTATCTTGCTTTTGGTTTTTGTATCATGGATCTTGGGTCGCACTTTATGGCATTTCTACTATAAAAATAATCCAGACATTTGTCGTGTACCTATTATGGAAAGAATTTGGACTCTGTCTCTTTTGCTTTCCTTCTCTTTTTTCTTTGATGAATTGTTGTTAGAAACGGTAGACTGCGAAGGAAAGGATTCGGGTGGGGGAGCGTCTACCTCCTCTCCCAAGCCTGATGAATGGCAAATGGCGCTAGATCTACAAGATAATCAAGTTGTACCATAATGTCTACACTTCCATATTCAAGAAGAGTTAAGATACCTCTTTAATATCGGGCAAAATACGACCCTTTCCGATGCTATGTTTGACAACTTAATTTCCTCCTTGGCCTTAGATGAGGCAAAAGTGGGTTTTGCTAAAGCCCTCCTTCAAATAATAAATGAGCTTCAATTATTTCATTACAATAAAGGGGATCACATTCCCTTTAAATTCTCCTCGAGAGAGGAGAAAGAATGTAACACCCTAGAAAATTTTAAAGTACTTAAGTGTAAGGCCTGGTAAAATTTGCAAAGAAAATAATGTTTCATGGTGTCGGACTATGCTTACGTGTTTGAGGATGCACAGGAAAGTAAAGGAAAAATTTTGGGTTGAACAATGCACAGGAAAGTAAAGGAAAGTTTTTGCCGGAAAAGTGCGTTTATGCGGTCCATTATCCGACTACATAATCACTCTGTGGGCCGCATAATGACTGCAGAAGTGAGAAGGTGAGGGCTATTCTGGAAGCAGCTATGCGCTCAACTATGCAACCGCATAACTGTTATACGGTGCATTATGCGACCGCATAACAGTTATGCAGACTGCATAGTGACCGCATACACAGGCAGTTCTTTTGGCTATTTTGTAACCAATTATGCGACCGATATGCGGTCCGCATAACCATTATACAGTCGTATATGCGACCGTAGAAACTATTCCGGAGCTTCATTTTTGGGTTTTTAAAACCCAACCCTATTTCGTTAAATACACGTTTTTGGCCATTTTTGAGAGATAATCTGACATTTTAGAGTGAGAGAGGGTGCCCTAGAGTGAGAAGGTGTTCTCCAATAATTGTTCTTCAATTCTTGCCCAAGTTTTGGAAGATTGAGAAGGGAAACTCACTAGGTCTTCATCCTAGAGGTAAGATTCTACACCCTATCCCTCAATTTCGAATTTTATGTGGAAATGGATAAAAAGCAAGATACTTTCTGGGCAAGAGGGTTGGTTATTTTACATGCATGTGTTATCAAAGGGTGTAGAAAGATTGTTGAGTTAAAAATGGTAAAGGTTGGGTTGTGGGATGATGGAATCCTCCATAAAAGGACCTTGAACCTTAATGCACACCTAGTGTTTGATAAAACACTCAAATGAGCTAGAACCATAATCATCTTCCTAATTGTGGTTCAATTTGTTATATTTCTAAAATAGATTGAAGTTTCTAAGAATTCTGAAACGCTTTAGAGTTTAAGGAAGCTCAATTGAGGTATGTTGGCTAAACTCCTCTTTGAGAATTGGAATTCCCATTATCCTTGTAAGTTCCGAGATGTTGATTATAAATCAAGTATTCCGATAAGTTCTGTGATGAAGATATATGTTCAATCCATGTATCAAATGCTCTTATCATATAGCATTATAAATTGCGGATGTGTCCCAAACTATGGATTATGTATCCACATGTTATAATTTCTAGTCGTGATTTATGTGAAAGTTATTATGTCAAGTTGTGTAGAGATTGTGATTGTGATACACCTCCACCCGCATACATTGGGGTGAGGCGGCATGACCGCTTTGTATAGGTATTATGGTATAGAGATAGTGATTGTGATACACCTCCACCCGCATATATATTGGGGTGAGGCGGCATGACCGCTTTGTGTTGGAATTATGGTATTGTGGGACTGCACCTCCACCTGCTTACATTGGGGTGAGGTGGTACGACCGCTTTGTGTATAGTTTTGGTATTGTTGTGCCACCACCACCCGCATACATTGGGGTGAGGCGGCATAGCCGCTTTGTGTAGGTTCTTGGTACTGTGGTTATACATCCACCCACATACATTGAGGTGAGGCGGTAGGGCCGCTTGATTTGAGTTGTGGTATTATATGTACACCTCCACTTGCATACATTGAGGTGAGGCGGCGGGGCCGCTTTGTGTGAAGATGGTTATAGAGGATCTCATCTTAAATCCTATAAATGTTGTTGATAGCTTTTAATAAGCTTGCTATGGTTGAGACAGTTATCTATATTATACTATTGCCGCACTGGTTCATCATATTCATCTTGTATTTCTGAATTCTTAAATTGGTGTTTAGTTTTCATACTAGTACTATTCGACGGTACTAATGTCCCTTTTGCCGGGGGCGCTGCATCTTTAAATGGATGCAGGTGGTTCCACAGCAGGAGGTATTGATCAGTGATAGCAGTACACCTACTTCCCAGCTGACTTGGTGAGCCCCACTTCATCCCGAGGTCATGTATCTTTTGTTCTTTGTGTATTCTGTTTGAGGTATAGCCGGGGCCTTATTGCCGGCATTATCATTGTACTCATCTTTATCTATAAAGGCTCCGTAGACATAGTGTGGGTTGTGTATTGGTGTTGGGGAAAGACAAACTATGTTATGTTGTGGTTGTATTACTTGTCCATTTGAGACTTTAAAAATGATGAAACTATTGGTAAGAAATTGGTAATTGCAGACATGACCACTTTATTGTTTAATTAAGGAAAACATATATTCTCTTTATTCATGAATGAGTTTGGTAGAAGGAATCTAATAGGCTTGCTCGATCAGGTTTACTCGGTTGAGCGCTGGTCGTGCTCCTCGGTTTTGGGGCGTGACAAACTTGGTATCAGAGCGAAGATGTGTCGATGGCTTGGTAGTACCTATTGAAAGAAGGGGGTCTCTAAGTGATCACGAGCGAAGACGTGTCGAACTGAAAGCCCCTGGTATTATTGAATGTAAATCTGTGCATGAGCCTATGCAAACAGGGTTAAAAGCGGTAGATAGCCTGGTTCCTATAGGTCGTGGTCAACGAGAACTTATAATCGGGGACCGACAAATTGGAAAAATTATTATTGCTATGGATACCATATTAAACCAAAAGTAATTGAACTAAAGGGCCACCTCTGAGAGTGAGACATTGTATTGTGTCTATGTAGCGATTGGACAGAAACGCTCAACTGTGGCACAATTAGTTCAAATTCTTTCAGAAGCAAATGCTTTGAAATATTCTATTCTTGTAGCAGCCACCGCTTCAGATCCTACTCCTCTACAATTTTTGGCCCCATATTCTGGGTGTGCCATGGGGGAATATTTCCCCAATAATGGAATGCACGCATTAATAATCTATGATGATCTTAGTAAACAGGCGGTAGCATATCGACAAATGTCATTATTGTTATACCGACCACCAGGTCATGAGGCTTTCCCAGGGGATGTTTGCTATTTACATTCTCGTCTCTTAGAAAGAGCGACTAAATGATCGGACCAGACAGGCACAGGTAGCTTGACCGCCTTACCCATCATTGAAACACAAGATGGAGACGTATCGGCCTATATTCCCACAAATGTGATCTCCATTACTGATGGACAAATCTATTTGGAAATAGAGCTCTTTTATCTCGGAATTAGACCTGCAATTAACGTCGGCTTATCTGTCAGTCGCGTCAGGTCTTCCGCTCAGTTGAAAACTATGAAACAAGTCTATGGTAGTTCAAAACTGGAATTGGCACAATATCGCAAAGTGGCCGCCCTTGCTCAATTTGGCTCAGACCTTGATGCTGCGACTCAGGCATTACTCAATAGAGGTGCAAGGCTGACAGAAGTACCAAAACAACCATAATATGCACCACTGCCAATTGAAAAACAAATTCTAGTCATTTATGCAGCTGTCAATGGATTCTGTGATCGAATGCCACTAAACAGAATTTCTTAATATGAGAGAGCCATTCCAAATAGTGTCAAACCAAAATTACTACAATTCTTTTTAGAAAAAGATGGCTTAACTAACGAAAGAAAGATGGAACCAGATACATTCTTAAAAGAAAGTGCTTTAGCTTTTATTTAATACAATACAAGGAAAGGAAAAAGGTCTCTTAAGGGTACCACAAATAATGGACTTACTAGTTCTTTTTCTATCTATGAAGTAGGACGAGTGTCCTACCTAATTCAATGCTAGGTAACCAAGTTAGTATGCTAGCAGAGCTCTTGAAGGGGGTAACATCCTAATGGATGAGTATGAGCACGTTATACATCTCATATTAGACCCCCAGAAAACAAAACTAAAGAAAAAGCAAAAATAGCTAAAAACAGCCTGCTTCCTTTATCATATATATATGAGATGGGCGGGCCTTTTTAAGCAAAAGGTGATCCACTATCGGTTGTAGTCTTCTTGACGTATCAAGACAAGAGGGCGAGGCTCCTAGCAATGGGGTGAAGGAGAGTGGGTAAGCAGGCTCCTTTCACTTGACTGGTTAGTTAGGAGTGATCTTTTTTCGCACATCTCCACTTTTTTTCTCTTTCAAACTAGGAGGATTGGAATTTGGCCAAGATGTGATCTATCTCTTTCCTTGGTTCTAGTGGAACTTTAATTTTATTTAGCGAGGAATCGTTTCACTCGACATCGAATGATCAATGCTAAAGGCTTTAGGCATCTTTTGAGCATCTTCAGCTTCCAAAATTCCTGGAGTCCAATGCTACAACATTATCACAGAAAGAAAACATGGCTAGTAGATAACTATTTTGTTATTGTAGAAAGCGATCAGTTCTTTTGATCTTGTTCGGGCTTGGAAAAGATTCCTTTTTCAATTCCAGAAGTTACGGAGCCTATGTAGAAGAAGCTGTAGAAGAGCATCACCATGGTTTAGGTCCCGACACATGGGGGATTAATTAAGCTGCAAGGATCATGAATCAAGGGAAGGGAAGAATGAGACCATAATTTGGAAGTCTCCCCCGACAGAGACCTAGATGACAACCTAACCGAGTACGTCATAATTGAGAAAGGGAAGACCCACCCACCAGATCCAGAACACAGGCACCGACCTCTCTACAACCAGTGGTGACGTGATCTTTTCTTATTGTAAAAAAATAAATTCAACATTTTTACAGTAGCGAGGAGAAGGAAAGGAAAAGTATGGATTAGTTGAAAGAGCTACTTCTTCGAGCTGAGTGGGGTCGCGCTCCTTCCTTCTTCTAATAAGAGAGAGTGAAAGACGCTAGGCACACTTTTATTTAAACCTTTCCAATCCCTCTTAGCTCCCGACCCAATGGAAATTCTAGTTCTTATTCACTGGAAATGCTTCCTTTACTTCCGCAGGTAATGGAAATGCTGATGTTTGAGCTTGTGTTTTCCTGTCTTCTCTGCCTTGCCCACTCCACCTTATTTGCTGGAGGGAGGATATAATTGTCGAAGCTGAAGTCCCATTCAATTCATATAATTTTTCCGACTACCCTCTTACTCGCACGCCTACTAACTATAATGAGGACAGTCAGACTAACCCCATAAAAGAACTATCACTCGAGAAAGCGGACCCCCTTCTGCCTTTCTTGCTTGATTCGTCTTTAATCTCAGTGTCTTATCCGGATTCAATGTATACTATCCCCCTATCGGACTAAGGGTTTTGATTGAATATTCCTCTCTCTACCTGAATTCAATCAGTAAGAAAAAAAATATTACATAAAGAGTGAAATTCCATAAAACATGTTCCACGGGGCACCTGTTCAATAAATCAGGACAAAGCAATTGATCCAGTTGAGAGCATAGCGTAGGAGACATGTAAGATGACCGTCAACGGAAAAAAGCCTCTCATTATTATTATTTCACTTTTATGCTTCAATCAGGCCTATATTCACATTTGAATGATACCAATCGAGATGGCTTTTTCAGGGACTGACCTCTTCCCTGAGGCAATCCATGGGATTCAAAAGAGAGAGAAGGAACTTTTTGTGTCCTATGCCATCATCACTACCCATTCCCCTTCTCTTTGCATTTCTTGATCGGTCACTTCCTTTCGCTTTCATGCGGAAGGTTCCCCCTACCGGCCTGAAAGAGAGAATGGTTTTTAGATAGAGAGTTGGCTATGGCACCATTTGTGAAGGAATGGGTTTATGCGCTTTCTTTACTACTATGCTATTTCTCTCATCTCGGATGTGATTCGTATTTTATGCTCTTTTTGGATTGGGTGCTTAATTCCTTATATAAGCTAATGATTTAGATGCGGAACATGAGCTAATGGCTCACTTCACTACCTTAAGCGGAGCTAACTATAGGCCAAAATATACTGCAATCACCCAGACCTTTCTAATACTGAAAACCTGTATACGAAATCTCTTCAGTTGCTTACTCGGCCTAAGCAAGCCTGACCGAACACCCGAAAAAAGTTCTTTCTCTATCGAACAGGAATGAACGAAGAACGAGGAGGCATTCTTCATAGAGAAGAGCCGTGAGAAATTTTACGATAACTGAAGAGGGAATGCGGCATTACTACTTTTATAAGACTATAGACTTGGAAGGCATTCCCAGTTTGCCATAACACAGTCTTAGGGTCACTACGAGCTGGACTCGTCGTGAAACTTACTTATTCTTAGAGAAATTATGTATGCTAGCCTTCCCTACTATCGGCCTATCCGCTTCCAGATCTTATTCTTTATAAACTACAAATAGTACAAAGGAAAAGACAAGGCTGCTCCCAGATCGACAGGGGGAGAAGAAGAAAGTCTCTTCCCAGCTAAGTCCTATGCTGATTAGGAAGACTGACCTCTCTCCTTAGTGGTCTACGATCCCCAATGCCTTACTACTAGCCCTTGGGCTTGCCTTACGCTTTCATTCAAGCTAACTAGACAGGTAGGCAATCCCATCCCCAATGCAGATTCAAGTAAGCCAAGCATGCCTATTCTTTATTACACGCATCGGGGCCATTTCCCTAGAGGAGGTTTTTTCTGTTAGGTTAGTGCTTGCAGGTTCAATCTCTCTTACTAGTATAGAGAAAAAAAGTCTACCTTTCTCTATACTAGAGCATATATGGAATCAAATCTAAAAACCAATATATGAACAAGAGAGCAGACGGGGTAATAAAAAGTAAATCAATCGAATAGATAGTCCTTCCTTTTTTTCTCCTTCCCCATTTCATGTTTTAGAATAGTTAGTTTCATGCAAGGCACCTTTACTAATTTTCCCCTTTCTTTTATGGCTTACTGGCTGGATTATCTAACTTCAAGGTGCTTATTTAAAACAAAGTAGAGAGAATTTAAGGTTATCATACTTTATTGTGACAATTTATATACAACCGGGGTATCAGCGTACTTCGCGGCTAACTAAAGCAGTGCAGATAATTCCTTTTCCGAATGAAAGGCAATAGGGGGCGTACCCTAAGGAAGCAAGAAGGGAGTATGTTCTTTACTTTACCACTAGAACCTTCTTTTCACGAGTGAACCCGGGCACGAGCCTACCTTGATTGAACCAAAAAAGGGGTATCCGGGTAGCAACCATTACTATATAGGGAATGAACTGGGTTAGAGGCATATGCTTTCTTTACCGATAGCCGGTACCGAACTATCCGAAAGCCCTCTAAAAGGCTCAAGAAGAAGGATTGGATGATCTGCGGAATGAGAAACTGCAATAATTGCCTGACCAATGTCTTACCCTTTCTTTCCCTTTCGACTGGCATTATCACACCAGGTTTGAAAGTTTAAGCAGCCTTGATCAACTATATTAAAGTACCAGTTTTCCACAGTGACAAGGACTTCACGCGAAAGCATTGATTTTCGGTCTTATGGTGGCAAAGAAAAATAAAGAGGAAGCTCTCTTGTTCCTGTTGCGTGGACCCCACAATAAAGAAAGATGGAAGACAAGAAGCTCAGTAGCAAGGCCATCTCATAGTCACCATTTGTCTGTCATTTCAAGATTCCAAAACAAGCAAAAAAATACATTGTCGGTTCAGCAGCTCGAAGTTCATCTCAATAAAATGCCAGGTCAATCACATGACTCATCATGTTAGTTGAGCATAGCTAACGCTACCACTGACATGACTCGTAAACAATGCTAACGCTATATAGCCATATAGACAACACTTGGGACCACCTCCCTTCGCTTCAGAGTCTTAGGTTCAGCTCTTCTAGTCAGAGAAGAGTCTAGTTGCGAGAAGAAGGCGACTGGAAAAAATAATAATGAGAGTTCGTCATGACTAGCTAGAATGAGCAAGCACAGAGCAACTCGACGGCGACAGGCGAGCAGTATAAGCCCTTCTCCTGCTTGGGGTGGGAAAGGGACATCCCTCTCTCTAAGGTGGGAAGGAGCATTTCACGACAAGGAAGGAATAAAGAAAATCAGATTAGTCGTACGAAGGTCACCCGAGAGGTTCGGTTGCTTGACTTCATAGAAGGGGCTTTGGCTATTCATTCCCCTTTTTGTTTTGAAATAAGTAGGCCTAACCTAACTATGACTAAGGTAAGGAGCTATTCATAGGGTCGATTCCTGGTTCACCACTCATTCCCGAGCTCGAGAAAGCACCTCGTTTTAGGTTAGCTGTACTTACTTGTCGTGTACCAGCACGTTTTCATAGACGGATTTGAGGGCATTTAGCTAGCCTATATCTCCATCTCTGCTCTGCTTGCTCCACCAATAAGCTCTCGTAGCAATAGTAGCCCCTGTGTTAGCATCTTAGGAAGCCGTGATATGATAAACATAAGCATCTCCGTCCATGTGAGGCAGGCGATATGGATGAAATGTATACCCGTCCATGGTAGAAATCGATCCAAGGGCTACTTTCAGGCTCTACTAAGAGAATTCAGAATTCCCGTATCTTAGTCATCGCTTTATGAAGGAGTGGGCGAATAAAGATCCGGCAAAGGCAGAGCTAGCGCACGGGAGGTGACACCAACCACACTCCTGGCTAGGCGCACTCTCATCGATCCACCACAAAGGTTAACAATGTATTAGACCGAGTTTGGAAGAAAAGAAAGGGGCCGCACATTATCCATGTGCAAATGGAGATGCGGCCCGGTTCGATCATATCCTCTCCATATCTCGCCAGATTCTTCGATTGCATACCTATCAGCAGTAGGAGATCTTGTTCCCACTCGAGAGCTTGTAGTTGCAGATCTGGAACATCTCTAAGGTGGAGTTGATCCCACGGACGCAGAGAGCATCAGAGCCGATTCACTAAGTCAATTAGATAGTTAAAGAACCTCCCCATCAATGGAAACTCTTTATCCAATCGATGAAGATCCAGCCCTAGAAATCGGCAGGGTATGAATTTCTCTCCTTCGGTATAGGCTGTCCTGGCTCGTTAGGTCCCAAGAATCCAAAGGATACAATCTTCTCAAGGCCAAGTCGGAAAGCTTTATTTGTAGAGTCTCTTTCAATTTAGGTCTTGAATCATTTGATTTGGAAAACTTTTGGACGGAGAAAGACTATAGGGCTAAGAGAAGCTCTCCTATCAAGCCTTTGATTCGACTTTTGGCAATGCCATTTCGAAAGAAAGGGAACCTGTTGGGAGAACCTAAATATGTCGATTTAGAAAAAGCCGACACATATGGGAATGAAAGGTGAGTGAAGGGGTGCTCCAGCAAGTTATTCTAGATGTCGGAAGTTTAAAGATTGGATTGAGGAATGCAAACTCATTCGACAAAGAGCCCATGCAGGACTTGTTCGGAACTATTGGAATGATTCAGTTACCATTCGATTCTACTGGGAGATCTTAACGATGAATAATGATATGGAATGGATGTGAAAATAGAGCCCCTACCTTCTCTTCTCAAAGAAGAAGCGGGAAGGAAAGGTTGGTTGCACGTTTTCTGGGAGTAATGCCTCCTTTCTCTCTCCCCCAAGGACTCAGTCTCCCGGGTATCTATCAACATATAGAGATCTTGCCTCTGTCGCTGCATAGAGTGATCTTCTTCAATCTCCGAGTTTGAAGGGTAGAACAAGGGAAGGTCAAGGCTTTCCTCTCATTACTCTTTCCATAGCAAAGTCAACATCTTAGCCTGAAGAGCAAGGATTTCTTCCTCTGCGTCTGCTGCCATTGATGTGTCTACTCTCATTGACTCTTTTTGAGTAAGATCAGTAGGTGATAAGCTCACATCCAACTCCATAGAAGGAAATATCAGAGTCATCTTATCTTGACTACTCCCTAGAAGATAGAACTCTTAACGATGCTTTGAATAGCAATCTTTCGTACCCCATTCAATCAACTTGCTAGGAAAGCTTAATAGAGTGACAAAGCTAAGACCTTAGATGAAGAGAGTGTCCAACCAATCATGACAAGAAGCCCTGCCCAAAGCACGTCGTAGTCCCAGCTTTTTTTCTCTTTTGATAGAGTTGGATTGGAAGAGTCAGCCTGCGGGGTAAGCCTTTTCATGTGTGTGCATTATTGTTGATTTCTCTCTTTTTTCTGGAGTAAGAAATCCAATAGGGATTCAAAATCTACCATAACATAAGGAGAGGAGGTAGAGCAATAGTTTGGGTTGACCCTTTTAATGAAGATCGATCTGGTAGAGGAGAATTAGATCCATTCAAGTCTAAAGCAAGGTGGAAAGTCTCAATTCAATACTGCGGTTGATGACAATAGTCAAAGGCACTGGAGGGAAGCCGCTTGGGAGATGGCTTATGCTGTTGAAAGCCTAGCTCATTCTAGCATGGCATATCTATATCCCCTGATAATGATCATTCCTATTCGATATCATGAATAGGTATGTCTGTCCACCATTTCTATATGCGAGATGGAGGGCTGCTTAGGTTTGGAGCTATTCCCATTAGGATGTTTTCTCCTCGCCTTGTCGATATAGCGCATCTTAAAGGGCACCTTTCATCAAGTAAAGGCTCGTGATAAGGCTCTTGTGGAACTAGGCGCTCTTAAGATCGTGCAAAATAGTTCTTCTTTACCGAGAAGATTGGCATGAATATTTCTATAAGTAATAGAATGTATGAAGTCGGCCCGAGAAAAAGAAAAAAATTGACTTTTTGACGTCAATAATGGAAAGGGTGGCTAAAATGGATAGATCTCTTTTACCCGGGGGTCTAACTGGATACCTTGAAAAGCTCTCATATTTTTGTCTAGAACAACAGAATCAAGAGGAGCAGAGTGAACAAAATCCGCTTTGGGGTGAATTCCCTCCCCTGAAGTTGGCGCTAATTGAACCCTAGATTATGAGCTTACTGATTCAAAGCTCTCATGAGATCTCGTTGGCATGCCCTACCAAATGAAAAGGAATTTTCAGGAGCAAGTTAAGAGTTAGAATTCCCCGACTCTGTTCCTATTTATTAGCCGTCTTCTACTTCAACATCAACTTCGTTAGCTAACTAATTGATCCTCGCCCATCTTTGGCTGCCTGTTAGGAGGATTATGTTGGACCTATGCAATCTCCTTACAACGTTCTTTTTTTTACAGATATTTCTGGTGAAAACTTCAATCTTGAAGCATGGCAAGCGAACAGAATGTCCGAGGAAGGAGAACTAGCTAAGCTTCTTCACAAGCGAAAGAATTGCATCCTAACCATCTGTGAGATCGGAGACTTCGAGAGGCTCCCCGGTCCTCTTTTAGCCTTTTCTTACTTATTTTTGATGATGAGCCTTCCCGCGCCTTCCTACACAAGCATCTGTTCTCCTGAGATCCAGGTTTCTGCATGATGATTTGTTCTGTCCTCACTTCCTTTTTTATATTTTATCCTAAGGACATCATCATTGAATTTCATCTTCACTTGGGGATTACTTCCTTTTACTAGGTTCATTCTCTCCATTCTTCATTGTATGCAGCCCCATAAAGTGGCTACTACCCTCTCTTCTTGGAGATCATTTACCCTTTTGCGGAAGTGTAAGACCATGAATCTCTCATGGAAAGGCCCATTCGTAGCAACGCACTCTGGTAGTTCATTCGCCATCATAACAATTGGAACATTCTTTTTCTTCGTAAAAAGTCTTCCATACTTTGAATCCAGCCGGACTTCCTGCCCATCGAGTACTTTTAATAATGTATTGGCATAGGAGCACCCCCTGCTTTTTTCTTTCCCTCATAAGCCTCTGCTACTTCCATAACATGGTCCTTTTATGTGTTCCCCCATATATGTGGATTCTTATCTTCTTTAGTGATGTATGCGCAGATTGGACCCTAGCCCTTTTTTGCCTAGATGTCACATTGCATTTACTCGAACACTTGGAGATTGCTTGCCTATGTCACTTGTACAGTCCTCTAACATGGTAAGTGTGCCATATCCATCTTGGCTTCAAAGTCTGATTCTGAAGAGAGAGAACACCGACCCTAGTCAGTCTAAATGATGTAGACAGAACCCGCTCCGGGCTTGATTACCACCAAAAATTTCCCGAGACGGTAGAATGTAAACTCTAGGGTGAAGAAGAAAGCATTGCTCGACTTAGATGAGCCTTTCGATTATGATTTGTTAGCACAACTAGCTAATGTACCAGATAGAATTACCTTGTTGAGGTTGTCACCTAACATCCGACAAGTGTCAAGGCTCTATCAGAAGCCGATAAGTATGCACCCCATGTACATCAGATAGAGGTGAATGATGTACCTCAAGAAGAGAACCGAGGCATACAAGAGAAGATGAAGGCACAGGAGCCAGACCTCACATTTTCTCGAGAAGACTTATTTGTTGCTAGGGGACCTTCACCATAATCGACCACTGTACCTTTCAGGATATATTGGTGAAGTAAAACTACGACAAGTGCAAGTAGATCCGGGGTCAGCTATAAATGTTATACCCCTAAAAATGGTAAGGAAGCTCAGGATTCCCACCAAGAAGTTGAACAACATTAAGACCCAGGGTACAACACTAAGTCTCAGAAAGCTATGGGCAAGATTTGCCTCAAGTGCCAGATTGCAGATCTTAAGACAGAAGTAATTTGCTCCGTGATCGAGAACGAGACTTCTAAAAGCCTTTTGCAGGGAAAGCCTTGGATCATGCAAATGGCATCTTTACTTTAAAGCTGCTGAAGATTGTTAAACGTAATTAACTATTCCACTTGATGACCTCAGAGCGATGAAAAAGCATTTTCGGGAGAAGGGTAATGGAGACCAGGAAAAAGGGAAGCGTCAGTTAGCCTTAAGGCATGGAATCGACATTCTCGTTAGCTTTTTTAGTTGAGGTAAGGTATAAGATAAGGCCTGCAAGTTCGTTCCTTGAAGTACTGGCCTCTTAGTTTAAGCTCTTGGATGATATAATCCATCTAATCAAAAGCAAGGAAGGATATAACTAGGCTTGAATCTTCATTCAGATTGATCCCAGTTGCCGCTACGCCACATCAATCCGTTATGGCTCGAACCTCTTCCTTAGCAGCTACGGATTCTCTGAGCAGCCTATGTGGATCAGTACATTAGTTAGACGAGCAATGGATTATATCAGCCCAATTTGTACCAAGTTTTCTTTGTCGGGCATGGAGAAAGCTCCAAGGATTTCTCCGGGGTTAGACCACTCTACGGAACCCCTTTGGATGACTGCTTTGTCCTTGCCGCTATCTTTCGTTCTGATCATAGATCTTACCTTGCCTATACGGTGGATATCATAATTGCTTCTCTTAGCTGGGGATACGAGACCCTAACTAAAATACCAAAGCCGGTGCTTCCTGTAGCTGGTCTAGCTCTTGAATTCAACTTTCAACTTGCTCTTAGAGAGAGGAGGTATAAAGTAGCTAGAGTACGCTTTCTGCTTTAGGCCCAACCACTAACCTAACTAACTAACCCTTGCTTTGTCTAAGAAAGTAGCTCTTAGAATGAGGGATAAGTCTCAGGAGTGGAAAGATCAGAAAGTTTCCCTGGTGAAAGCAAAAAGCCTTGCTTCGATCTTTCTCGCCTAACTGAGAAAGTAACTCCCTGCCTTCGGGCCATTCTTCGTAGTAAGGGAAAGGAATACCAAAACCTAGGTCTCTTTGAATCCGATGTCGGAATAAGAGATGAAAGCTTATTAGCAATCTAGCGATCCTACGCTCATTCCAGTTAGTGCAGTCAGTCCAAGCATAGTAAGAATAAGTAAGGAAAGTCATTAGGGAAGTAGGCTTAGCCCTTTCGGTTCTAGTGCTTTAGTACTCCTATCCCTAACTTTTTTCCCGTACAAAAGGAAGAAGGCACATGGGTATAAAATTGTAAGGTCGAAGTCCCACGATCCAATAAAATTCTTAATTAGGAGTGGCTAATGTGAGCCAGTCTGTCTTGACCCCTCTCCTCTTAGTCTTTTACTTCTTTTTGCACACCAGTGCGGATCTCCTTTCAAAGAGACTTTTCAAATAGAAGAAAGAATAGAAGCTCTTCCTCCCGGTTCTCAATGGAATTCTCTGTGAGAGAAACTGCTTTGCATCTCATTTGTGTAGTCTCGGTCAATAGATCCATATATAATCTTCTTAGGGTGCTATCAAGACTCTTTGTGGAACTCCGAGAAAGGTAGCCTTAAGTTCTTCCCTTTTTGTCATTGACTGACTCACTTAGCCATCACTCCACCTGCTCGAACACTCGCCTCAATAATGGTTTGAGGGAAAGAGAGAATGATGATTGAATCTCCATGTTGCCCACCGTTAGGGTGCCCTAAACTTGTGTTTTGATTTACAGGAGGTATAGCCAAAAAGAGAAATTTTGACTTGTTCATCCAAGGTCTTTCTGCACTACGAAGCCAATCTTGCCAAGTCTTTCATACTGGGGTTCTCACTGAACTAAGTCTTTCTACTAGAAAGTCTCCGCTATGAGGAATAGCAAAATAGATAGAGGAAATAGTCGCTCAAGTCTCAGAAATCGTTCCCAATATCATCCAAGAAAGAAGAGCGTACTATGGTGCTTAATCTGTCCATGTTGGAAAGCAAGTACTCCTAATCGGCTGTTACAAGCTGCTGTCCAAGGAAAGGCAGCTAATAAGCAAGTTGACTCAGGTAGGGAGAGAGTGTATTGAGTGTAAGGTTTGGCTTCGATAAAGTAAGATCCTCGCGATCCGGCATTCATAAGGGCAGAAGGTAGGTAAGCAATAAATCTCGGTATCTCTATCGAAAGAATCTACTCCAAGCATTGCCTTAAAAGCTTCAATCTCTTCCTCTGAAACCAAACTAGAGTTAGAGTACCTGTTGCTTCAACCTCAACCCCTGGTGCAAGTGATGATTCCCCTTTCTCCAGTAGCAAGAGCAAACCACTTATAACCGACTTACTTGATAATGCCTCCACCCTTTCTGACCTCTACCAACTGAGTGACGAATTGGATAGCCCATTCAGTCCTCTATCGCATCAAATTGATGAATTCTTTCTGTTGCGTAAAACCAGTGAAGGTGGTGGTGCTCAAACACTCAGTGGGGCTGGGGAGCAAAATTTCTAGTTTTATTTATATTCTCATTGAAGAAAAGAGAATTTACGAGGTTTCAAGAGCATGGTAGCTCGACCCTCGGTAGAGTGGCGAAGCTGTGAACGAATGGGTTAGGCGAAAAGGGGAGGCGGGGATCACCTCTAACAAGTGTATGCTTTCGAGTCTAGATTTTAACTCTCGACTTTCGCCATGTAAGGAAAAAGATTGTGGTTCGATTCCACAGCGTGCTTCTTTTATCCCATCAATCTACGCATGCTGCATAGAAAGAAGAAATAGGCTCGAGGTTCTAGTATAGATAGGGGTGAAAGTTCATAACATTACTTGGGATGGGAAAAAGTGGTTGATGCTAAAAAAGACGGGGTTTTATCAAGCTTTCGCTTTTTCGATCGACCTCACCGACAGATGATCGAAGGCCTTAACTAGTAAAATATAAAGAAAGATCTTTAAGTCAATTAAATAAACTAGTCAATTTTTGTCACTAAAAAGTTAACTTCCTTCCTTCGACAGTCGAAAAGTCTCTTAGGCGGTCTGAGGATACCAGCTTGGCGGGACCGCTGTCCAACTCAAGGCTAAGCTTTATAGTCGTGCCGCTTTCTCGATCAACTAACCGAACTCTTGAAGACAAGGAAAGGTACTGATTCACAAAGGAGTACGGCACCGACCCGGATTGACCATATCAATGCAATGTTCAATGGTGGGGCAAAGCACTAGCGAGAAGCTTCCCTTGGGATTGTTTTCCTAGGCAATTTTCCTTTTTTGTGCTTGTACGCTTTTCTCTGTCTTTGATGTCAAGCCCAGTCCCAGTGACCCATTGGATTGGATTTCTCCCTTGGGCGGACTCCATATGGGGATAACTTGTTCCAAGTAAAGTCCAAGAATGAATGCTTATTAAGGAATCGGTAAGCTGATGTGCCATTACTAGGTTCCATCCTCTGGCAATTATCGACTCGGGAATGAACAAAGTCGCTTCACTTCAAAGTAGAGGTTTGTGGTAATGGTGTACTGACAGCTCAGCTCCAAGGCCTGAGTGCCTAGGTTGCAGTGGTAAGAGTCTCTGCTGATGAGTTCTAGCTACCAGAGTGTTCGATAAGAAAGAGGCGTCTGAGTAAACAGAAGTGAGATCTTTCTAGTTGTTGAACTAGCCTTCCCCAGCTTGAAGTCAAGTAAGGAACTCTTTCTCTTATATAGGCTATTTTGCCTTGAAATCCCATTCTATCCATCTTAATCTTCTTTGTAAGTAAAGACTAGCAGGGTATTCTCTTGCATCAATTCCTCTCTCACTCACGATGAAAGCTAAGAGCTTGCTCGAAGACAGCCTTTACTTTCTAGTTGTAATCTTTCCTATCCTTTAGGCGGGGATAGGTTCATAGGAGGACTTGGTTACATAGGAAGGAAAGGCTTAAACTAGAAGGGATAAGAAAGGGAATTTGCAACACTCTTAGTAGAAGGCCGAGTAGAAACTCCCTCTATCCTCAGTTATTGCGTACAGGACAAGCAAGTTATTGAGGGCTCTTTATGCCAAATACTTTTACACTAAAGGGGATAAAATAAGAAATATCCTCAGCAATAAAGATCTTCCTATTGATACTAGCACTAGTGGGACTGGCTCCCGGGGAAAAGGAATTACACTAGATCTTGGCAATGGCACTCCAACAAGCTCGGCAGGGGATCAAGACTCTAATACTTTCATTCCTTCAGTTTTAGATAGGTGAATCAATGGGATCATTTCCTTTCTTTCACTCGTCAACTGGGGAAAGGTTCCTCTTTGCTTTGATTCGATAGTTGGAACTCTTTGTATATAGGTTATGCCTAGGTTAAGACCCTTAGGAGAGATAAGGAAGGTATTAAGAAAAGGAATTTGGTCTTTGACGATCCAGTCTTAGCTAGCAAATGTATGGACTCATACTTTGAGGACTCCCTAGTGTGCCAGATAGCTACTTTTGTCCCGTTTAAGCTGAAGCATAAGAATGATGGATTTGTGTCCAGCGTGTGATCACAGCCGGTACCGCATTTCTTTTTTCTTTGGGGGGGGGGTCCTGTGTAAGGGCAGATGGGAATGCCTACCCCTCTAAATCAGTCTTCCTCCGCCCGAATCAGAATCAAAGTAGTATCCACCTTCTTCCTTTGCCGGTATCCTAAGATCAATCTCTTGACTAAGTCATTTCACACGTTGCACTGAGAATAAGGGACTGATCTCGTACTGTGCTACTACCTTGACCTAGGATTCTTTTCCTCACATCGAATTCTGAACTGAAAAACTGAAGCTTCAAGGAAGGAGATTCTAAGACATCACATTCTGTGGCAAAGAGCCATTCGATGGCATCTGCGCCCGCTTGAATTTAACTTTCACTCTTGGATAGTTATAGCTACGGGGCTTTTCTGGCTTGAACGGGAAGAAATCCATGAGAGGAAAACTACTTCATTTAGAAAATAGACTTAGTTCAACAAAAGGTCTTGACCAACAAAAAGATCTTTTTCCACTAGTCTTTTAGGTCGGGCACCTTCTTTCTCTTCATTTCATTTCAGGAAGAAGAAGAAAGGCGAAGTTCTTCTATCCAGTTAAGGATGAATTACAGTTCCACATCCAGCAAGGAAGACAAGCTCTTAAATTGGATTCCCGACTAACTCTTCTTCTTTGAATCATTCAAAGAGAATCAAAATTGGCTTAGTCGGATCTTGCCAGGCAATTGCCTTTTTTCAACAAGAGATTGTTCTCCTCCGAGGCTTGAGAGCTTATTCCCTTCTTGTTCACCTTTCTTTTTCTTTACTTATTTTCTTTATTGAATGATTGGCTCAATAGCTTTCTTCCTTCAATTAGAAAAGGGGCTAATGAAAACTCAGGAGCTTTACTCAGAGCTATTAAGCTCTTTGGGGGAAGTCAGAAGTTCTTCCACTCAGAATTGCATTAGAGAAGAAAGCTCCACAGAAGACTCCGAAGGAGTAGGAATTGGCTCACTAGGTTCTTCAATTAAAAAGTAGTCAAATCGCAAAACTCCTTACTACAACCATCCTTCGATGCCTACTTACTTAGGTCTAGCTGACCCAGCTTGAAGTCTACCAACCCTTTCCAAGTCGGGAATGTCACATCAGTTTGATATTCTAATATGTTGACTTGCACCCAGGCCTATCTCTCTGTGGTGGGGCGGTCTTGCTAGGTGAGATAATGAGACCAAAGCATGAAAAATTGGTTGCCTGCGAAATCAACAGGAAAGCTTTGGCTATTTGCTTTAGCAATGATGGTAAAGGGCAGGTTCTGTAGTCAACTGCACTTGGCCACTTCCTGCTCTGTCGGGTCACTTTATCTTCTCAGTTCCACTCGAGCATACTCTTTCATAGGCTCGACACAGGTTGTGACATCGGATCCTCTCTTCTCTTCATGAATCTCAGTTGGAAGCCCCCATTTTCATCAGACATCCAATGAAGTAGAATCGTGCTCCCTACCTAGCGGTACTTCCATGGCTTGCCTTTCGAGGTCCTGTTTGAAAGAATGTTGCGAGAACCTATCTGGATTGAGTGGTCCTTTCTCAGGCAGCTACTGAGACATAGGTTGGCCCGAGCATCCCTTGGCATACCTTCGTTACCATTACTAAGAAAAGTAAGTAGGAATTCGTCCTAGATAAACTACTGATCTAGCTCTTTCTCATCGAGGAAAACCCCTATTTCCTCTTTCAGGTTAGGCACCCTTTGCTCGAATGAAAGAGGGGTCTTTGTTGAGACCGATGCTAGTAGCTAGATTCAATATTCAAAAAGTCTTAAATAGAAGCCAAATCCAGTTGAGAAGAGACAAGCACGGTGACATCCATCGAAGGGATCTCGGTCGAGAAGCGGCCCAGGTAAAGCCAGATTTCAAAGGTAGAATGTATTGGTGGCACATCGACCTAGAATAAGGGCTCTAGTCCACGATTCCTGGATTCCAACCTTTCAAAGGCAAAGGAAGTCTCAAGCTGTAAAAGTAGGCCTGCCATCGATGCTAAGAGATACCCTCTTCAGTCAAATAGGGAAGAGCTCTGTCCACTGTCCCCAGAGTTGACCGACGATGTGAAGGAGAAGAATGCTACTCTATAATCAATACAGTGCTATTTCTGAATGTGCTCTGCCCAGCTTAGCGCATGGAAGGGCGAGTCGTTCTGTTAGGGTAGGGGTCATGCCCTAGAAAGGTCTGAGGCAACGAGATCAACTGCTAACCCAAGAAGGTAGGGAAGAGACGATTCAGGGGCATCTATCTTTATTTACACAATGCAAAGCTATTTATTGATGTCGATTTAGATATGTTCATTGGCCTGCGACTGATCTCATCGTCCATTTTCCCCCTCTTTCCTATTCAAGAGTTCTCCTCCCTAACGACACACTGTATATAATCTCTCTAGATGGCCAATGTGAACAGTTCAATCAAACTTGTATGTGTGAAGCATATTAAAAGTGACATTAACAAAGCAAAGCACAGATTCCCTAGAATGTTAGAACTCAGACATGACAGAGAAGGTAGTCAAAAATGGTACGCTAAGCTCTTTGCTTCGTCGCTTATGTTTTCAGTTATTCAAAGAATGATGTTTTAAGCATCTCTATATGCCAGTCATCTATCTTACCTGACAAGGAGGTCGACTTTGATATCTCACCCCTTATCTCTACGGTTGGTGGAAGGTGTCTTGGAAGACGGTTCGAAATCAGATCTGGATAGAAGATTCATCTATGCTGGCAAAATGGCTGTCAGAAAGAGTCCAATCCCGAGGAGAGTTCATGTGTGAAATTTCATTGTTGAATGGAGGTGACTTTGATACACTTGTTTATAGTTGGAAATTCCAACTCTAAGGCCCTAGTACTACTTACTTTACACCAGAAACAATTGAAGCCTTTTTTCGGCATCCCATCTCAGACATCTTATTCCTTGCCTTAGTAATGTGTAATCAGCTACTTGGCACCTTTCCTTATTCTCCTTCCTTTCTTTTTAGATCTGAGGTAGTACTAATTAATGATTGAATTGCTCTTATTAGAAATAGGGCTACTCTTGGGTACGAAAGAAGGATATTCCGAGTCTGGGCATATCCCTTTGATAGCTTTGTTTAGCCTCATTTACTATGTCAATCCCTCTGTATTGGTTATGGCTGAACTCGATCCTCTCCTTGGTACTTCACCTAGTGGCTAATCTCAAGTCTCTTCTCTCGACCGGATGGGCCTATGTCACTAGAACAGGTGAGGAAGACCTCCAATCACTGTACTGACAATTCAAGATGAACTCCTTCCATGCCAACAATAATAGTACTAACCTTTCAAAAGAAGAGAGATGAGATCAGGCTTTGAAATTGGTAGCTGAAAGAAAGCTGTTCGTGAAGGTCAGACTAGAGCATAAGGAAGGAAGCTCACTCAGAAGCGAATTTTGACTACTATTTTAGGGTACCAAAGCTCAATGGCATTGATCACACCTACTACCAGAAGAAAGAAAATACATATCGCCTCGGTCCCTCCATTGACTGACTGTCTTAGAGGGCATTTTGCACAATGACCAGTGCAATTTGCGCATCTATCGGTAGAGGGTTCAAATAAAGTAAGTAGCTCGCAAAGAGGGAGTTCTCTGGCTGGTACCAATAGATAGAGCTACTAGTAAGATAAGAAAAGGATCTAGTATAGCACTGCTAATAGGACGGTCAATCGATAGCGAAAGCAAAACTTCTCACATCTCTATGACTCTTTGTTCTCATGACCTCAAAGTGCTCCTTGTATTAATAAGACTAATTGACTAACTTTTTGAGGAAAAGCTTAAGATTAAGCGTAGAAGTCGTTCGAATAGTGCAATACGCCCTGTTTAGTCATACCTTAAGTTTGTTAGAGCATATTAATATTCACGTTCTTAAAGTTAGCTCCTAACCAGCTTTCGCCTATCATTCCATCTATGATAATCACTAATTAATCGATTAGAAAGTGTAAATTGAAGACTGAGAACATATGAGGTCGGCGCTCAGAGACTGACTTAAGAAATTACTTAAGTCAAGTTCTTGTGTTATATCTCGTTCGTGATTCCCACTTGGGAATCACATCACTCCTTTTTGACTAAAGTTCTTAGAAGAGGCAATGCTTCAGAATTAGACTAGGGGCCTTATGCTAATCAACATCGTTCGTTCTCCCTGCCCGGGAAGAACTTCACTCCCAAGACATTAATCTAGCTATACTAATAGGTTTAGGCTAGGGCGCCAACCCTCACTAGAAGTCAGTTTTCCCACGTCCGGTAGACTGTCTTTCTACAACCTTGACTTTCATTAATAGAATAGTTAAAGGTTATTAGAATAGGCTGAGAAAAGCGCTAAGAGAGAACCTTACAATATTACTTAAGTAAAGGTGCGTAGCAGTTATTCTTTCAAGATCAAAATAGGCCGTCTAGTACTATATCTCATTCGTGATCCCCACCCGGGAATCACATCACTTTTGACATAGCACCCCAAGAGAATCTTTTAAAGAACTATTAGTACCCTTTACTTAAGAGATTACTTTCTTAGTAGTTACTAAAGGCTTCTTTATTCTATATCAGGAATATAGGTCAAAAGTGATCTTCAACTTGACTTTTTTTTCAACAATAAGTTCTAATTATTTAGATAAATAAAAGAGAAAATAAAACCACCAGATGAGAAAGAAAAGAAAATGAAAAGAAAAATATAAAGCAATGGATCCTAGGAATTCGTTAGGTTGGCCCTCTTGAGTTTAAGGATTACTTCCCAGAAGAGGAGGGCATGGAAATTTGACTTTGATGGCGCTACTAATCAAAATGGGTATGGAGTAGGGGCATTGCTGATTGCACCGGATGAATCGCATACCCCCATTGCCATTAAGCGGAACTTTTAAGGAACTAAGAATACCACAAAAGATGAAGCATGTATCCATGGATTAAAGACTGCCTTGACCCTGGGAATATAAGAAATCAAAGTATTTAGGGATTCAACTATTATCATCTGCCAAACTCAAAAGAAATTAAAAACAAAATATGAAAAACTTTTGACATACCATGCTTATCTTGAAAAGCTCACTGAGCAATTCAAGAAAATCAGTTTCTCTCCACTACCCAGAGAAAAAATAAGTTCGCGGATGCATTGGCAACACTGGCCTCCATGATAAAATTCCTGAGGGAAAGTCCGCCCAATCATGATAGAACAAAGAAGCAACCCGGTGTATTGCAACCTAATAGAAATTTTTGAGTTGAATCCCGGCATGTTCAATAGTGATCTTTTGGCCATTGAAAGGGCGCCCAATGGTTGTTTACTGACATCGGGGAATATATTGAACACCAAACGTATCCCAAACATGTAACGGAAAATGATAAGAAGACAATCAGGAGGTTGGCAATGCAATTCGTTGCGCGGGGATGCGATTCGCCAAGCTGGGGCAAATATTTCCCCTATCTCTAAAGGGGTTCAACTCAATACTCTTGTGTGTATCCTTTGGCTACCAACCAAGCCTTCAACCCCTCAACAGCTCCATCAGCTTTTTGTTGACTTTATAGACCCACTTTTAGCCCACTATTGATTTCCCTAGAGGAAGAGAGACTCAATCCCAAGTAGCAAACCATTCTGGTGCTACGATCTCTTTCTGCATAGAGCTGCCAGCAGGGTTGAGATATGGCCTCTGCAAAGGTATCAGGTTAAAAAAGATGGATGAAATTGCAAAAAAGACCCGTGGGAAGTAGATAGAGACTTAGTTGATACAAACCTATGAATAGGAAAACAAAGATGGGTGGATCTACATACATAGAGAATAGAAGCTAGAGAACCTAAGTCTGAAGAAGAGTCTTGGTTAGAAGTATAGGGAGAGAGGGAGACCACTGAATCAGTTGGCTCAGCTCTGAAAACTGAGTGACGAGAATCTGTCTTCACAAACCTGCGAAACTTCCCCTTAAGTTGATCAAGCTGCTGATCACTCTGAATGAGAATGACTGCATGAATCAGAATCCACTTATTAAGACAGACGACTGAGAAATAAATACTCCACGTTCGAACATTGGTTGATCTTAGCTTAACATGCTAGCCACTGCTATATTTTGTATAGTGATAACGCTTTCTCTTTCTTAGCGCTCCGCCCCCTAGTATAGTAAGGGCTACTTTGGTTGTGCGGATTTCTCTTATAGGATGACTTGACTCAGCTTGACCTACTTGACTCAGCGGTTAGAGTATCTCTTTCATACGGCGAGAGTCATTGGTTCAAATCCAATAGTAGGTAAAATCGACCGAAACCCCAGCTTTTGCCAGCATGACAGCAAGCACGGACTGGCAACAAGGAGTCAATTGAATGATCAAAGCATCGGTTGCTTCCACCTGTGGACTTCTTCGACCGCCTTGACACCTTAATATCAAGGAACCCCCTTATTCCACAAGTAGGTGGAGACCTGGAGGGTCGGAAACCCCAACGGGAAACCTTTCACCGTGCCACATGATTCTTTCGCGAAGTGCTATTTCCACTACTGCCCCCGCAAGCAAAGAGGTTTCAAGATACCATGCGACCAAGTGAAAAAAAAAAGCTCTGAGCAAATCTTCTAGAGAGCGTACCCTTAGTTTCGACTCTTTCTCTATTCTAAAAATAGGAAAAAGAAAAAGAAGCCAATTTTTATTCTATGGACCCCTTCCACCAGATTACTTTACTGACTGTAATTCATTCAAAAAGAGTAAAGGAACTGGTTTAACAAAAGGGCTCTCAAAAGTGATATAATACCTTCTTCCCTTGGTCTGGGAGGTAGGTTATGTAGGCGACAATTGTTCATAGGTTGCTCGATTAGGCCAAATAACTGATTTTGAGTATGCCTGAGATTGCCATAAGACCTTCCCCCTCTTGGAAACAGGCTAATCAAAAGGGGGCACTTTTTCCATTTTACCTTTTTGAAATTTTCCGCTTTCTTGTCTTATTATATTATGGGAGTACAATATTTATGGATAGTATGTTGCATTCGGTAAAACTTTAACCTCACATCAGTGCCTAGGGCCTACTGAAGCGCTGCAGATCCTAGTAGAGTATCATGAATGAAGGCCTAAGTGATGCTCATCAGTGTCGGGACAGCGCCAAAAAATGAATAGATAGGTGGTTCAGTATAGTTTTAAGTAAATATCAAAAAAATAGTTTGTTAATTATATACCATATTTTGATGGTTGAGTGATGAAGGAGAAGAGAGATAGCATCCCGACTGGCTAGCGATGAGGAGAAAAGAATCCCAATTTATGGTCAGAATTTAAACACGCCACCTACACGACTCACTACATAGGTTTAAGGAATGCAGGATAATATGGTTCCTCATCCCTCGATATAAAGAAGTTTAGAAGGCAAGAATGATAAGCATTCGGGCCTCTAAAGCAAGATTAAAGTGTCCTCTTGGATAAGAAGACCTAAAACACCAGTCAAGGGAAGAAGGTCGGTAACAAAAGGGAATCTTTCTTTTTCAGTTAAGTCTGCGCATGAATGATCCACTTGCCGCTGTTGACGTGACCATCTCCAAAAGATATGCCTCAATCTATGGAAGATCAACTATAGGGGGAATGTGTTGGGAGACGACCTCCCGCCGCGGTAGTATGAGCCTTCCCTTTCCTTGATGTTACACAGGATGTGCAATGGGGGGTAGTACGAGGTGACTGATAGCATTACATTATAAGAATAGAAAGAGATGTTAAAAAGAACGGCCATGGAGACTTGGGGATCTAGAGCAGGTCTTTCTTGTATATCCCTCGTGTCGAGAGCAACTTCCTCGAATATCAACGCAGGGAGCCGCAGGGAGAGGAATTCCAAGGCTCGATCTACGGCTGCGTCCCGTGGTTTGGTAGAATAGACACTTCCAAGGATAGTCTACACACATAAACCCAATCTCGTTTTCTTAGGGTTATGGTGGCACTATGTTTAAATTGACTTCCCCTCCCCTTCAACCTGCCCCAACTCCCTATATATATTATCAAATAGAAGAGTCAAATATAAGAAATGCAGTAATCCTACCCATTGTGAGAGGCATCTTCCACTTTGTAATTGAAGGGTTCCAAACCTCGCTTCGTCGCTCAGTCCCTTGCTTCTTTCCTCCTCTTTTTCCTTTCCGGCTCTTTATACCAATGTGATTTAATTCCAGGTGCATATTTCAATTATGTCTTCCATGATTCTTAGATCCAGAGGTAGCATCGGTCCATTAATAGCAGCATCCCTTCCTCTCACACCTGGTCTAGTATCTCTTAGGTCGATATCCAGTAGCTCCAGTAGCAACAGAGGGATAAGATCGGTAGTAGAAGGTAACGAACTAGAGACTCAGAAAGAGATCAGAAGAAGGCGAAACACAGGTGCTACACTAAACTTGGCATTACCTGGGGCCACACGACTCAGGCAGACTCTCTACTCGTGCTCGTGCCTATTTCTCTTTAGGAGGTATCAGAGCTGAGCTTTGGGTAAAAACCTTTCGATTTCTACTAATTTTATTCTTGTTGTACCATGTACATGATGATAGCAGTGGAGTTCTGTCAGTGGCGGCTGTTATTAAGGAAACACTCAAGGATCGAGTGACCCAACTTAATGGCAAGGTCAACCATTTGGACGGACAAGTTTAGACTATGGCAGAAAGGTAGGGGAATCTGGAATTATTGGTCACCAGACGCTCGCTAATGAGTACCGCGTCTTCCCAGTGAAGTAGAGCCGTCTTCATGGGGCCTCAACGATCCCGGTGGCGATGTCCAAAGCGTGACGGACCGGGTCAAATTGAGGAGCTTGCTGTGGAGATAGGTTTCCGGTTCGTGAACCGAATGTCTCACCTGGCGACTCCAGACTTGAGTCCCGGAACCACAGCCATTCAACGGGATTCGAAATGCCAAGGCTTAAAGACCTCTGGGATATGGAACAGTACTTTAAGGCTGTCTGTGCCCCTTTTGACGACCAAGGCACAATGGCAACAATCTATCTCTCTGGGGATGCAAACAATATTTGAAATGACTTTCGAACCATCACACGGATTCTGACTCAACTACCGTAAGAACAGAATGAAAGGGCAAAAAATGATTCTATATGCAGACGTGAAAGCTTTATCAATAGAAAGATTCTAGCTTCTTTTTATTTAGAGAGGAATGATTCCCTCATCTGAGAACCGCCATTCACATACTATTCCACCCCACTAAAAAGAGCGATTGAGAATCTCGAGAACCTAAACAAAAATGCAGAAGTGAGCGTACCCTAAGGCTCTCCTCTCTTCCCCTTTTTTAGGCAACACCTTCAACCCTATTTCTCACTGGGACAAAGCCTAAAATCTGATGACTAGAAGGAAAGGAGGTCAGAAAGATAGGCAAACGACTTGACTATAGTATAGGTCGGATGTTTCCGTGAGCAGTAAGCAGTAGATCTCCCCTTATTTTGGGAAAGCTGGTGGCCGCGTGTGAATTATTTCAAGGAAAAAGGGCGGCCTGATTTGACATTCTTATTTACTCTGATACGATCGAGGTGGTTTTAATTTACCAACACATAGGTGTTCTAATTTCCTATGATCGAGTCTTTCTACGGCTATTGTGATTGCAAGAGAAAGGAGGGATGGTGCCTTTCTTTACCATCTGGAAGTTGAAAACAAAAGTGCTTCCAGGTACATGGTTGTTAGGCTCATCCAAGGCGTATTTACGGAAGTAGCAGGGAACTTGACCGTCAAGTTTGAAAAAAGCTGGCCAAGCCTGTGTCACTTTCTTACGTTAGGAGAAAGGGAGATCAAAGAAGTATGGGACCGATATGCGAAGGATCAAATCATAGAGATAGCGGATCTTAAGAGGCGGAAGAAAAGGAACCTCGGCGACCCAGAGATCGCGGAGTCCGCGCTCGTGCCGAAAGTGAAGAAGCTTTCCTCTCCTTTCAGTCGAGCATGCCCTCCCTTTAGCACTTCCCTTCCCGAAGTGGGAGTAGGATAAAGGAAAGCGCACTCGATCAATTACCATGCCGTGTCATAAGAGAAAAAGTCACCTGCAGGAGCTTAAAACTAATATCTTGGGGAAAGGCCTCTACTCTACGAACCAAGTCTTTCTGACGAGGCACCAACTTTCTTTTTTGATCCCTGAGTAGCATTTCCTTTCACTGAGGAATGGGCGACACAAAAAAGAATAGATTCAGATCCTCCTGAGTCAAGAGATTCTTCTCCCTAAGTAGCATTCTTGTAAGTGCAGAAGGAATTCTCCTGTCTCTGAAAAGATAAAGCTAAAATCAATCTCTGGTATAGATATTGATATTGACCAACCTCTACGAGAGGTGGGTGGGGATCAAGAAAAGCAAGACCGGGCACATCATACTCTTCAGGTATTGTGTCATGTCAATTTTCATAGTGAATTTCTTGTGTATCCACCCTGAAAGTGAGAGCTCGAGGCGGTGGGAAAGGAGAATCAACAAGATAGGATGCTCTGTCCCAACCAACAAGAGTAGGAAGATTTTAGCTTTGAATCTTGTGCTTGACGGTGATCATTTCTGCCACGTTGTAACAGTCTTTAGTGTTTTCTGTTTCAATGGTTTGGAACCCTTCTTACTTTCCTTATTATATTAGGGAATGTTTTCTCTTGGTCCGCTAACTCCATAAAGGGCTGGTGGGTGGGGGTAGAGCCTCTAGCGCCAATGTCGATGAATCAAAGGTGTCTGTTTATGGCATGGAATAGGAAGAGCGAGAATAGAACCGCTATCGCTTGTCCTATCATCCGCGATGAGCTTCTTTCATTTGTCAGTATGGGGTAGGTAGAGTCCTTTGCTCATATGCTTGGCATTACTATAGTCGCACCAGTCCATCAATAGCAGCATCCCTTCCTCTCGCACCTGGTCTAGTATCTCTTAGGTGGATATCCAGTAGCAGCAGAAGGAGAAGATCGGTAGTAGAAGGTAACGAACTAGAGACTCAGAGAGAGATCAAAAGCAAAACTCAGCAAGTCAAGGAGAAGGCGGAACCCAGGTTCTACACTAAACTAGGCGTTACCTAGGGCCGCATGACTCAGGCAGACTCTCTACCTGTGCACGTGCCTATTTCACTTTAGGAGGTATCAGAGTGGAGTTTTGGGTAAAAACCTTTCAATTTCTGCTAATTCTCTTCTTGTTGTACCATGTACATGACGATAGCAGTGGAGTGCTATCAGTGGCGGCTATTATTAAGGAAACACTCAAGGATCGAGTGACCCAACTTAATGGCAAGGTCGACCATTTGGATGGACAAGTGTAGACTACGGCAGAAAGGCAGGGGAATATGGAATCATTGGTCACCAGACGCTCGCTAGTGAGTACCGTGTCTTCCCAGTGAAGTAGAGCCGTCTTCATGGGGCCTCAATGATCCCGGTGGCGATGTCCAAAGCGTTATGGACCGGGTCAAATTGAAGAGCTTGCTGTGGAGATAGGTTTCCAGTTCGTGAACCGAATGTCTCACCTGGAGGCTCCAGACTTGAGTCCCGGAACCACAACCATTCAACGGGATTTGAAATGCCAAGGCTTAAAGACCTCTGGGATAAGGAATAGTACTTTAAGGCAGTTTGTGCCCCTTTTGACGACCAAGGCACAATGGCAATAATCTATCTCTCTGGGGATACGAAGAATATTTGAAACGACTTTCGAACCATCACACGGATTCCGACCCAACTACCGTAAGAGCAGAATGAAAGGGAAAAAAATGATTCTATATGCATATGTGAAAGCTCTATCAATAGAAAGATTCTAGCTTCTTTTTATTTAGAGAGGAATGATTCCCTCGTCTGAGAACCGCCATTCACATACTATTCCTCCCCACTAAAAAGAGCGATTGAGAATCTCAAGAACCTAAACAAAAATGCAGAAGTGAGCGTACCCTAAGGCTCTCCTCTCTCCCCCTTTTTTAGCCAACACCATCAACCCCATTTTGCACTGGGTCAAAGCCTAAAATCTGATGAATAGAAGGAAAGGAAATCAGAAAGATAGGGAAATGAATTGACTATAGTATAGGTCGGATGTTTCCGTGAGCAGTAAGACACAGATCTCCCCTTATTTTAGGAAAGCTGGTGGCCGCGTGTAAATTCTTTCAAGGCAAAGGGCGGCCTGATTTGACATTCTTGTTTACTCTGATCCAGCCGAGGTGGTTTTCGTTTACCAGCATGTAGGTGTTCTAAATTCCTATGACCGAGCTTTTCTGGTCCCTGTGAACATCTTTTCTTAATGTATTAAAGAGGGCCTCTCTAACCGGTGAAAAGTGGTGGGTGTCCACCAACGGCCATTCCTGGCTCGGCTCCGATAACACAATTTTGAGAGGAGTCGGTAGTTGGGCACTAGATCCCTTCGGACCTGGAGAATGTGTGACGCTGAGTCGGGGTTTGGTGAACCAACTGGTAGCTCCTCTAGTTAGAGTATCGGGCCTCCTTTTCGTTGCCTAGGTTACACTTTCAGAATACCCCATAAGGGATTTTTTTTCTACTCCCCCCAATCTTTACTTTACGCCACGCCGACTCCCCTTTCGTCATAAGGCGTGGAATTAGACCAAGGGGAATTTTTATAGAAACTAGTCCCTTATATTTCGCACATAGGAGATCGAGATACAGCCCCAGGGCTATGGGAAAAGATGTAGATCGATCGCCCTAGATAGACAACTACATAGAGGATCTCTACTAGTCTATATATTCTTTCATTTCGTTCCCCCCCCGTAAGAAAAATATTACAACCTATGTGGTCTGCAAGTTTCACATCTAAGTAATACCCGATCCGATAGTTTACGATATAGATATATATTTCTAAAGAACATTCTAAGAAAATATATTAATAGATATCGGTAGCTGTCCGATCGTACCCAAACAATAATATTCCAGAGGAAAATGCACCTAAGATCAAATATTTCGAGCTGGCTTCCATAGAAAATTCAGACTTTCTTTTTGATGCTACGATCACATAAAAACATAAACTTTGAGGCTCAATAGCTAAATACATGGCAATTGAATCATAAGCTGAGATCATAAAGAGCAAACCGCGAGTAGGAAGTGGAATTAATACAATGGATTCAAAAGCATTACACATCTCTTGTTCGAAAGAATTGAAACATATCGAAATGGTACCAGCAGTACTTAATAATAGAAAGATTTAGCAAAAATATGTAAGATTGTCCCTCCTAAAAAGATTATTCCAGAATAAATGGGCAATAATTAGGAGAGGTGCACCAGCGGCGAGCAGAAGCAAGGTTATTAGATACCTCAGGAAAGCCCGGTCAGAACCACACGTGCAAGTTTCCCTGCATGTGGCTTATCAATGATAACTTCTTCGGATTTTCGTGAACTAGCGGACCGATCACTAAGTGGGGATGCTCTATCCAGCATGAGCGAACCCTTTCAGAACTGGTTAAAAATGGGTGGCACTATCCCAGCCCGGATCCAGCCAGGTTCTATTGATCATGTCCCCTTCCCAACAGTTGTACGTTGTCTTGGGGCGTCTTTGGCTTTACGATAGAAAGCTCGTCGAAGAAAGCCAGGTGTCGTAGGTAAGCTCTATTTGGCCCGGAGCATTGATTTCCCATATCGAATAGGCTAGCACTATCTCTCAATTACATATGCTGTGCTCGAGAAGGTCCCTCAGTTCCTCGGTAGCACCTCGAGGTGCATTTAGTTGTCTTACTTGAGACGAGGGCTATTCCCCACTCCATGGCATGACACATTTCGCTCATCCATTCCGCCCATCCAGATGCAGCGCCCTTTCTCATTATCATCTACCACCCTTTCTTTCCTCCCGGCTATTCACGCATGAAGATCATCGTATGTATGCTCGACTTCGGTTGCCGGTGCTATAATAGATAGAAGTAAATTATGGCAGGATCAATCACCCGGGAAAACAACTCTCCTCCAAGAAGAATTGTGCTATCCCCCCCCTCCCCCGATCCCTATAGAGCAAAAGAGCTGCTTGGTGATCCCTAGGTTGCAACACGTTCGGTCGTTAACTCCTCGCGCTGTTGCCACCGTTTCTAGGACCGATCGATGCCTCACCTACACAGGTACCTACGTAGTGTAGTCTCGGTTGCACATTCAACATAGCGTTCGGACTCATGTGCCTTCCAGACCCAGGGGTATTCGAATATGAGGAGATTCAACAAGGAAAGTGTTCCCAGACGAGGATGTTTCCCTGATGTCGACCTCCTTATAAACATTCAATGATCCGATTTACTTATTTGAAAATCGGATCCTTCCTCTACTCCTATTTCGGCTCTTATACATGCTGTTGTCACCTTTCAAACCAAGCTCTTGGTTCCTGCTTTAGCTTGCCGGAGGCCGTAACATAAATCGCTTTCTTGAGCTTGCATACCAAGTTAGGATTCCTAGGAGAAGAGAAGCCTGGAGTTGGAGGAGGCTGAAGAGAAACTTATTCTTGACCCCTTCCCTTATGTTGTTGAAAGGCATTCTTTTCTTCACATCAAATTGAAATAAGGCCACCTTCTGATTGTAGCCAAGGCAAGAATGCCACGAATGGTGTTTAGCAACCTGAAGCAAATGTTTTCCCTATCTCTAAAGGGGTTCGACTCAATATTCTTGAAGGAATCCTTTAGCTACTAATCTAGCCTTTGATCTATCAACTGAGCCATCCGCTTTATGTTTTATCTTGAAAATCCACTTGCAGCCAATGGCTTCTTTCCCTGCAGGCAATGAGAGTAAGTCTTATTATATTTTTCCTGGGCATTGATTTCTTCCTGTATAGCATCTCTCCAGCAAGAATGATTGGAGGCTTCATCAAATGATTCAAGTTCATGAGAAGATTGAACTGAGATGAGGTAAGCTCTATCTTTTGGGGAAAACAATTCATAAGACTTCAACAGGATAAGAAACTTGAGAGGATCGATGAAGCTGAGAGCGAGATCCAGAATTTGAGGAAGCGACTGGAAGGGAAGCAACTGGGCTAGACTGTTGATCTTCTGGAGTAGCCTGACCCTGAGAAAGAGACTGTAATCGCCGCCGAGAATAAACATGATATATCGGGTGACAGGAATCCTCTGAGGTCAGCTGAACAGGCTGACAATCGACAGAAAATGCTAAGCAAAGCTGCTGGCCTGAAGAGTGAGGCTAATCCGTAACATCAACTGCAGAAGAATGAGGTTCGAGTTGATGAACAGGAGAAGGCCGCAATACATCTCCATCATCATTCTCCCCCGGGGCTGATTAATTAGGTTAAGGAAAATATGAGGCGGCCCTATTAAAGAGAGAATTAAGGATACATCGACTCTCTTGGATTTCACTTCATAGCATATATATACCCGGATAGAGCATATCCAAGAAAGACACAAGTGGTTGCCTTAGGGACAATTTTGCTCTTAATTGCGCAGGAATATGAACAAAACACATGCATCCAATCACTTGCAAATACCTATTATAGTACTGCCCCAGTAAGAAGTTTGTGAGGTGCTGCTGCAGCTTGGATTATTGTACAATAAGAGGAGCCATCTTAGGAAATGACTTAAAAGACAGATGTCGCCGCTGCGAGGCGAGGGAGCAACTTGTCTGGTCTTGCGGTGCACTCATTCCCATTACGAGATTTAAATGATGCCCAGCTTGACTCGAGACCAAGACTCCTTACAACTCGTACCAATAGTTGTACTAAGAGGCCAGAGCAGGCCCAGCCAGCCCTCTCCCCCCCCCTAACTGCCTATCTACTCGTATTCGTAACTCGATTGGAGGTCAAGACTGTGGTCCGGTAGAAAAACAGAAGTCATCTGTATCAAGTGATATGTTAATTGCTTAGTAGTGCTTCGCCACTACCCTAGCTGGTAGAAATAGCTTAATGGTAGAGCATATCCTTGCCAAGGCTGAGGTTGAGGGTTCAAGTCCCTCCTTCCACTCTTGGCTTCGTCGTTTAGTGGTAACAAGTTCCGTGCATAAGCCACTTTAGAGATAGAGGCGAGCAACAAGCTTCCCCTTGTATAGGGTGGAAAACCTATCTGACTAATAAGAGGAAAGGGGCAAGCAAAAAGTGACTCCTAACAAGTTGCTGGCTTTTCATCAGCCGTTGTGCACTAGCCTTTTCACAACCTAGTAATGGGGCTGCTAGTTGTAGCGCGTAGTGTACTAGTGAATAGGAAAAGCGAATTGAGATTACTAATGATGGATAGAGGTTGAGGGTAGAACAGTTCCAGTATTGAAGGAAGCATTGCATAGAAAGCATTTTTGTATAAGGTTCCCACATCCAATAGATAAGGGATCTTGCCCTATAACCTAGTGAAGAGGGAAAATAAGATCAAAATATATGACTTTTTTAACTTCTAAATCTATTTCCAAATACCCTGAAAGCAGCAAAGAAAGCAGCAAGTGAAGAGATAAGGCCTCTCATTTCTATGAGGGCAGATGCATTCCCATTGTAACGACGGCGGAGGGTGCCTCCGGGTCACAGCGGTTCTTCCAAGTCCACTTAGAAAGATGTGGACTGGAGAGTTTGGATTGAGGTCACTATGCTTAACACATCGTAGTTGGACAGCTTATTGAAGAGGAGAAAAAAAATTAAAAATACATTTTTTAACGACTGATAACGCTATAGTATCGGGTTCTTGGATCAATAGAACTGGAATAAGAGGATTAATCTAATATATAAGATAAACAATGCAAGAATTCTTGGAAGCTATAATGCCTTTCTTGGGTCCTTTACAAGAAAGTTTGAGCGGGAGACAAGGGGCGCTCCCGCAGGGTCCCGATGCCTACCTTTGCCCTCTCAGGTTCGACCGCCGCAGGGTCCCAATTCTCATGAACTTGAACTAGTTGCTCAAGAAGCAGGGGAACCTTATGCATGAAAGCAAAAAGAAGCGATCGATCAAGAAATGCAAAGAAAAGTTCCACTTCTTCTAAGAAAGAATAAGAATAAGCAGAATTGCTTAAGTAAGGTAGTCGCTTCTTTTTTCGGTTTACCGCTCTACGAGCAGAGCGAATGAACATAAATCTTTCCGAATATCATGAATATCCTTCACCCATTATCTCCTCATCTTCCTATTTATAAGCCACAACTTACTTCGACGTTTTCAATTTCCCAGAGAATCTCCAGAGCTTTCTTAGCCACTATACTTTCCTTTTTTTATCTTCTTTGTCTGAAAATTGATTCAATTGATTTCTTTCAGGCCCTACTTGAAAAGGTTGGGTTCTCTATGGGGCGTCGATCCCTCGCCTTATTTTGTAGTAGGGAGATTGGATGGGAAGGGGAGCTCGGGCCCTCGAGAATTAGCATACCGCCACATAAGAGCATTCCTTGGAGAAACTCCATACCCTTCTTTCGGATCTTGAATCGAGGGAAGTCAATTCTGAGTCCTCTCAATTAAAAGGGAAGGTACCCCTGTGAAGGGGTGGGGACAAACACTCTACCATATAGTGAAGTGGATAGCTAGGACTACTAAAATGGAGATCGTGTACAACAACAATCCTATATTTGATGTCGATTCATCCACACTTCCATTCCTTGTAGAGGAAGGCTAACTGTTTGCTGGTTGGGAGCTGTATGAGCGGTATAGTCCATGTATGGCTCCGTAAGAAGGGCGGTGGACAGAAATGGCCTTGTTGTACCTCACTCTCGTCTTCAATGGGGTCTGCTCTTTCGTTTTTGGGAGAGTATGCCAATATGATCTTAATGAGGTGCGGGACGGCGGTCCCTTGGACATAGTCCTTTCAGGTAGTGGACGTTTAGTCCATGGTCCATTGGATGGTCAGTGCAAGGCCAGAAATTGGAACACATTGATTCCGCTCGTTCCCGTCCTTCGCTTCAGTGCCTGTCCCTTGGTGTGGTCAGTACTCCATACTGTCAGGCAGCAAAGCTTACACTTGTTCACTAATTATGACGGTTCACCAGGGCCTCTTTCCTCCTCCATTTTCTGCTCACTCGTAGGGGTCGAGACCCTCACAAAGGGGGAGGAAGTCGACTGAACATCTCATCTATTGGCGGGAATTTCGCCCGCATCCGATCCCCAATTCTTGTTCACCCCGGATGATCGTGTTGGGTGAATTGTGACCTCGTACGATCGTGTCGGGTGAGCAATGTCGCTTCATCACAGTACTTACTTATGGGCTAACAGGTCACACTTTAGCCAAGTATCCTACAAAGAGACTCCCCAGAGCCAAAAGTATTAAAATTAGTCACTTCCCCTGCATGGACAACTCTTGTCGGGTTAATGAATTTGAATTAATCATATATTCATTCTTACGCGTAGAGATACCTATTTATAGTGGTTTGTTTCAATAGTAGCTTGAAGCTATAGTTTAAGAGAAGTGACAAGATCATCAAAAAAAAGGGAGGCACTCAATATTGACTATACGATTGGTAGGAAAGATTTTAGACTTAAGCATACGCCTTCTTCCTTTATGGATAGGGTGACATGACACGCAACGGATCGGTTAGAAAGGAGAACAAATTGATCACATGGACCCTTCTCAACAACCTTTCCCACATCAGTAGATAGAGTTGATTTCCTATCCTTGGTCAACCTAAGGATTTTCTTCTCTCTATATTTAGTTACCACCGACCCGAGCCTATGCGAAGCAAGCCTACACCCTAGACTGGCTCCAGGACAAAGTGATGAAAATATGAATGATCGTATATTGTAATATAATATAAAAAGGTCCATGAGAGAAAACCCAGCCCTATCTTAACCTTATGATCCTAGTCAGCTCTTCTCTGTCTTAATGCCAATAACCAATGACTCTTTTATTAATCACATGTAGAATATAACTAGAATCTATCTTTCCTTTAGTGTGTAACCGATTAATATATGTTAAGCTCCCCTTTTTTTCTCTCCTTTACTTTTCTTTTGCCCCTCTTTAAAGTAAAGCTGCTTCTTAGAGTTGGCTTTTGCAATTGCAATCTGTCTCTGTCTGGCTCCTCGCTTTGAACTCAAATAAGACCTTCTTTTGGTCGAGTGACTTCGTTCCTGGTCTTCCTATTCCCTTCGCTTTCCCAGCCGCTGCCTCTAAGGCCCAAGTACTTTTTTTGTTTGATCAAATGATTGATTTAGATTTGAAATTCCTCTTTACCAAGGGAAGAGAGCGTGGATCAGGTGTCCTCTTGGATGTTCCAAACCACCATCTTGGACTTCCAGCATTTGCTTCAGACAGAAAGTTTGGGACTCAAAGTGTGCCCTCATGAGGCAGGGAAATACTTTAAAATGTGTCTTTTACGTAACTTGGATAGCTGAGTGGTCAATCAAGAACCAATCGTTGATGAGTTGTCTCGCTCAAAAGCTATAACCTGCCCCCCGAACTCGGTATCCATTCTGTCTGATGTTTTACTCCTCCAAAAGGCTATTGAAACAAGTCCTGATCCGAGACTTCTCTTAAGGGAAAACCTTAAAAACTTATTTCGAGCAGGGTCCTCTGCTGGCATATTCATTCTTTTTCTTTATTATATTATGTATGGCGTTTCCAAGTTGATTTTTTTTAGCACGCGTGCCTCCGTCGCAAAAAAGAATGTATATTCCGGACATTTTGTCGTGGGTGCTACTAGAAAAAATTGTTATCCGACCGATGGATTCCCCGATTTTTGGATTTTCAATTCTTTATGTAAAAAGAGTTGGATCAAAGGCCTCGTCTTTGTACCCTTCTGTAGAGGAGGGGCCTTCAAACGTACAAAGTGTTAAGAAAGATTGGATGTTGCTTAGTCGTTGCTCATGAATGGAGCTCGCCGCTGAAGCATTAAATGTGCTTCTATTTAGCAAATACAGTTTGACTAAGATAAAACAAAATCAAAAGGAGCTCTGGCCCGCAACGAAACTAAAATGAAATTAGTTCGAGACAGATTCAGTGGGGCACCCCCCTTATAGCAGGTATGCAACCAACCCTTCTTCTAAAGACTATCTATAAGTAGTATTCAAAAGAAGAAAATGAGGTTTGATACCATTTGTGGTTAGACTAACTAGCCTCTAAGGTTAGCGAGGTTCCTGCTATGGTGAAGTGAAAGATCTTTCACTATAGTGGGAAGAAGACAGGTGGGAACGAGCGGAGCGAAAGCAAAGCAAGTTCCAGTGGTAGGTTATCTTCCTGGTCTCATTGAAATCTTTTTCATGGTATGGAACTTACTTCATACCTGAAACAGAGTCAAAGCTGCGGTAATACTGACTCTCCTGGTCAATAGGGCTATTCAAACTATTCCCCCCTTTTTGTTTGCAATTACCGATGCAGAATAGTCATCCCTAAAAGAAGCAGTTTTCTAATTCAAATAGGTTGCTTTTAGAGTAGGTTGTTCTCGAATAAGCTCTTTGAAAGATAACTGAATGCGTTTAGTTCCTTGGGGAAGGGTCTGCACCCAGGGGCTTTTTTTAGCACTTTTGAGGAAGTGAAGACGAATAGTCGACTTTGTTGCCTGCTTGACTGCTTTCATCTCCTGATATTAGAAAAGGTGTTCTATCTCATTCTTTTAGCTGCAAGGGAACCGTCAAGTTGTAGTGGTTGAAGTAGAGCCAAGCAGCGATGGACTAAGTGAGTCAAATAACGCTGGTGCGAACCATGTTAGATGACGGATGAGGGTGATAAAGAAGTCCTGCTCTACTACCCTGTGTTAAGCAAAGTGAGTTTACTTTGTTTTAGGCCATGTTATTTAGTCTCATGGAACTAAACTCTTAGATGCAGCATGCAGCCGCCTCCATCCATCGGCATATCCACCTCACATGCACGCTTAGCCACATTGTTCATCTTGAAAGGGAGCCGTGAGGTGTTGTCATGTCAAGCCCAAGGTTCGTTCTACTGCTCTAAAATTTCTTCCATTTACACGTCTTGGTGGGGGGTCTTCTTGTAATGATCTTCATTTCTTCAGGAATGGTGCCGGTCAATTAGTGTATAGGCCATCTCGGTCCAGTTTAGAATTTACCTCTATTTTGAATCCCGCTTCCTTGTTAGCTGGGAACCCTCTCCTATATGAAGCAGAGAATGATCGATCGAAGACTGAAAAGATAGAAGAAGATCTTTTAAGCATCGGTTACGACATCAAATGAGACTTATCCATGGAGCAAAGACTCCGGTTGTCGTTCATCTTTGAAGAAGTCAAATGCAGCCTAGAAAGAGGCTACGAAGCGGTTGAGGGTTGAGTGAGGGCCAGTGGTTGCGTTGTAAATATTGAATTCCATGTGCTAGATATCCCTGCTTCTTTGAATTTGTTACTGGGTAGGCCATGTAACCATGCCTTTGGGGTGCTCTTCCTTCTTCGTTACAATAAAAGATCAAGATGCCAAGAGATGGGGGAATTCTTAATATCCATGGAGATGCTGATAGGGAGACAGCTTTCTTCTAGGTGAAGGATGACAATGCAAGATTTAATCTAACCGGGTTCCAGTTTGTTAATGCTATAGAAAGGGTTCCCCTTTCTTTTTATCCTATGCAAATCATTACGTGGCTCATATAGAGATGGGACATTTCCCTGGACTTGGCTTGGAGAAGAAAGAGCAAGGGGTCACCAAACTTTGTGAATCACAAGGCAACTTGTAGGTTGGGTTATGTTCCAACTGAAGAATACAAGGCAGCCGAGGTAGATGGGTGAAATAGAGAAGAGGGTTTGGTCCCATATCCCAAAACTCTCATTCAAAGGCGTAAATGGGTTTCTTATAATCAGCTCGAGGTGGGTTAGTTATCAGGATATCCTGAGTAGTTTATCCCCATTCTCTAAGACTTTCGGATATCGTCAATCTAGTTTATTTAAGCGGGCTATTCCCCGAAAATGCCATTCCTTTTTTGTTGGGGGTCACAATCTTCCTTATTTGGTCAATTCCTACATAAAGGTAGGGCTAAGCAGTAGCTTTACCCGTTGTCAGAATCGGATGTAGCCTTTCATTTAAAAAGGCAAGGCCCCTAGCGATAGGCAAAAGAAGAGAGGGAATGCGGGCTTCTTTCACTCACTTGAGTTTTGTTTTGGAGAGAGCATTGTGGAGCAGAAAAAGGCATAAGGGGAGTCAGAATGGAATATCGTATATAGTGTTGAATCCAATCTGAAGCTCTTTCGAACAAGCGAGGAACGAGTGACCACAAGCTCCACTTAAGCGCTCCACATGCAGTTAGCTTAAAACATGTTCATCATGTGGTCGAGCGAAGCACACCTCTGTGAAGCAGCCTAGCATCACTTTAGATAGGAGCAGAATGGATGACTTAAACTGAAAGTAAGTTCTCTAGATCGATATATCGTATGACGTAATGGAGATCTTGATCTAGATCTGGTGCTTCGCAGAATTCAGGACCTAACGATGTTCGGTTCGTCACATGAATTGAATGGTAATAGTCTACTACCCCTCTCACTTCGTTCAAGCTGAATTACATCCACCCTCTCATGGCCGAAGGCTCCGCAACACATTGGAGAGCTTTTAGATCCCGCCCTAAAACGTCCATTCCCCTAGAGTTCCGAAGTGATTTACATTCTCACCGCAACATTCTTAAGCCGAAAGAAAGCCGGGCAAGAATCTCATGGTAGTACAAAGGGGGATCAGAATCGTATCTGGGAGTGGTTCTTCGGATTGATCACAGATTCTTGGCCCCGTCCTTTGGCTTCCACTCCAATTGACCTCTCTTGTTTCCATCCCATCGTAAGAAGGTAGAGAGCAAAACCAACCCAGTAAACAACTATTATTATGCCCCTATTAGTAAAGCATGTACTTCTTGTAAAGATTACTGAGCTTTTTCATGTGACAGACATCGCAAAAATAGTCCGTTGAACGATCGCCGATCGAGGGCATCATAATAGTATACTATTTTTGAACCCTAATGGGTTTTGCAGTCGACCATTTGATAGCCCTGTTCCTAAATATACACAGAATAGGGCTTCGATGAGCCCTAGATGTAAAGGGGTTCTTGAACCCTTCTAAGCAATTAGAAGAGCGCGGAATTGGACCTCCCTCAAATAGATGGATCTGGGATTGATTATCGAACCGAGCATAGAGAACCAGGGGTGGGCAGGAAGATAGGCTAGGCGGAGTAGTCTCTCTGGAGCAAGTTCTTCGACTGGATCAATGCATGTATGAACCCTAAAAAAATCCCGAAGTTCTAGTCTAGAAAAAACCCGAATTTTGTTGGGTTAGATTTTTGGTAGGAAAGGCGGTCACAGGAAGAAATGCCCTACCAATGAATAGATTAGTCTACTAACATCAACAATCTCTTTCTTTATATACGAGACCGTCTGCTTTTCTATCCTAAAATATAGATATGAAAGAAAAAATAAAGATAGATATTCACATGGTAGGAATAGGGCAGTTGCACTAAGGAAGAGAGCTAGGGATTTGATAAAGGTGATAGGACAGGGTTCCAAACCTGCCTTAGTCTCAAATAGGGCGCAAGCTAGGGACATTACTATATGAATGAGACTTCATCTTTATTAGATTACAAGCGATACCTCAAATTCCAAAAATGCTCCTCTAGTCCCGAGCTTGGTAAATAAGGCCGTGGAAAATTATTTTCTTCTAGCCTTTAAGTGATATGGGGGAGTCACTCTTGCATTTTATCTCTTGGGTAGGTCAGTCTCGCTCTCTCTTGTCGGTAAGTATATCTGTTATGATATTGCTGTCGTGCCATTCTAGTAGTGTTTGTTAATTTGTAGTTTTGAGGGGGGGGAATGAAAAAAGGTAAATAAACACCTTAGCCAAAAGCAAGGGATTCCCGGGGCCCGAACGAGAGCAGAGGCAGCAGGGGCAGGTATTCTCAAAAAAGAAAGAAACAAAAACAGGCAGGGAGGTAAGAGCGAGTAAGACTAGGTTATAGCAAGACAACAGAGGTTAGATAGCTCTTATCGGAGGAAGAGGGTTCAGGTCACCTGTCCCCTTGAGCCAGACACGAACAAATCCTTCTCTCTCTCGAATGTATGCCCGGTTTTCGTCGAATCATTTTAATCACCTTCAAAAGCTACATCTCTCAAAGATCGAGTAGAAGGTAGCCATACTTATCTTACGATATAAGTGGACTACCCGCGATATCGAAAACTATGAGAGATAAAGCAGAACCAGTCAGCCTTTGCATCATGACGTCAAATCATCTTTCGATGAAACGACGGTATGATGCGAGGAAGCCCCGTCTGCATCAATGATACAACGGGTGATAACTCTTTGACTCCAGGGATGGCCCCATCTCGGTTGTGGATCTAATTAGCTCCATCTGACCGCCAGCCTCCACAGTGAAGCTTCCGGCTACAGCTTCTACTGCAGGACAGGAGTTGAAGTGAGTTCTTCAGGTAGATAAGCTTTGGCGCTCTCAACCTGGTTTGGATCGTTTGACTATGGCTCCGCGTTCTTTACAATCATAAGCTCAATCACGAGGGTCCAAATCAGGGTCTCCATCTCGCCTTATTTATTAACTAAGTTCGGGAAAATCAAAATTTGCATAAGTTATAGGTATAGCTCAGGAGATGAGATTGGATCCGCATCATCTGGAACTAAAGAAGCTTCGGGGTTTTGATTTTCATTCTATTCTGCATATGGAATTAGAACCGGGCAATCCCATGATCGTGATTTGATCATCATTAGGTGGTGAGAAAGCACGCCTTATGACGAAGAGGGAGCATTACGCCCGATCAAGACAGCAGTCTGCCCTCTAATAGAGGGTACTATGGAAGAAATTAAGCATTGAACTGAGGTTTAGTAGTGCTTATCACTCAGGACGGCCAGACTCCAGTCGTCGGTTTACTGGAAGACTTGATGAAGAGCTTAGTGCAAGGGAGACCGAGCAAGGGGGATAAGTTCTTCCAACTGCTGAGTTTGCCTATAAAAAGGATGTGAATCGGCCTATGTTAAGTAAGGGGGGAAGTAAGCATTCGAAGTGGTGTATGGTAAGAGGACTAACAATAAGGGGGAAGCGCAGCGATCAAAGCTTTGGTTTAGGGTCCACTTAGTTTAACCGAAAGAAGAGATCTTTCTAGCGATTCAGTTCCTAGAGGGTTCCAAACCTAGCCTTCCTATATGAGAGTGAGACAAGCAAGCCTGAATCCATCCAATGAAGGAAGTGACGCTTGCTACGATCAATATCTGAACAAGACCTTGACTTTGAATCTAGATGATGGGTGGGACCCCCTCTCCCGTGCGATTTGATCTCTCTCCCATTTGTCGAGTTGAGATATCACCCCGATTGGAATAGATATACACAACCCCTCTACCCCGCATTCTCTTTCTTTGCTGTGAAGTGGATGTGGATTCGAACCACACAAGGATTTTTCATTCCAGCTGAGCTACCTAAACCACTTTGAAATAAGTCTCCTTTCTTTATGTAATTTGGCCCGCCCCAGGATTCAAACGATGACTAAAGCCTCTATCTTGAGGGGCCGCGTGACTTTATCTCTTTGAAGAAGGATGAACTTTTCTTTATATATACAATTTGATGTACGAAATTGGAAGAAGAATTGTTGCTTTCAAGCGTGAACGAGGTCCAGGATTCGGACTAAGAATTTCTATTTTATCTGATGCAGTTAGCCCTATTCCCTGACCTGAAGGAGGGAACCATATTATCTTAGGGTGGGGGTAGCCCCACTTACTTTTGAGTATATCAGCTGCAACAAGGGCTGCGAGAACGAGTGTTGTGCTTGCCCCGACCGATACCACCATTCATTACCGTGAACCAGCCCCTCTTCAGTATAGGCAGGTCTTTCTTTAGAACAGATTCATTCCAGAATAGAAAATCTAATTTAGAATCAGAATCACGCTTGGAGCCTATCGCTAAAATGAACAACACACCAGCGACCAGACTTGCTACGCTAGTAGGGCTTGTGGAAAAAGCAAGAGATCTTATTTTATCCTTAAGGATAGGGAAGTCTAACTCACCCTCGGGGGGAGATATCGGAATAAAGTACCCTACCACTGGATTCCACTATTTTGTAAAGGGAGGTAGACTTGTTCAGCCCCTCTATAAGATAAGGATGCTTGTGTCTCTCTTTTAACTCCATAGAAAAATCCATCCATACTTGTCCTTGTTAAATCAGAGATTGGGATTGATTCATGAATTATCAGTGTAGATAGGCATGGATCTGGTATGAACTTAGAAGCCTAATAAGGGAGAGTCTGGGTCCACCAGAGGAAGAGTACTTCTAGGCTTTCCAGGAATTGGAATTATTGAAGAAGCTCTTTATACTGGAATTGAATCCTACACATAAGAGCATTACGAATGCTAAAAAGTTTCGGTTCATTTTATTTACGATTTAAAAGATGCTAAAAAAACTTTCTTTTATTAGACCAGTCAATAAAGGAATGGCAGAGTAGTTGATCCCGACCCTTGCCGATAAAGAAACTTCTTTAAGACACTGAGTTGCATCACGAAGAGTAGAGTCAGAAGAAGAGCTAAAATCTTGAGTTGAATCAGCTGAGAGTTCAAGCCACTTTTCTTTATAATAAGCTTCCACTTTTTGTTTCGTCCAATTTTATCATTCAAGCTCTCATCATAAAGCTGCAACAAGAATTCTTCATTCTAGACTTAGGGCATTAAAAAATGAACCTTGGCATTGAAATTCATTGAACCAAATCAGTTTTGTTCCTATCTCAACGAAAAGAATTTCTGACTTGCTTGCTCGCTTGATCCCTGGAATCAAAGTCAACACAAGGATGGGAGGGCAAACGGAATACAATAGAGAACAAAAGCTACTGGATGGAAGCCAATTGCACCTTCAACATCTACTGGATCTCAAAGAGAAAGATAAATCTATTTCATCTGTAACTACAAGATAGGACTTTATATCCGCCTATGATAGTAAGCCTCGAACCTTACTCTATTATATTAGAATTTTATTCGACAAATTCAGATACTAATGCGGGACTAATTTGCAAAAAACCTTCCTCTGATATTGAGTCTTCGAGAGCCAGACTGGAAATGATAATCCCTACGGAAAGATAGTTGGTTGCCATCCTAGACACCGTCTTATTGGCCCATGGAAATTATCTAAACCGAGCGGATCAAACCTTTCTTCTTCTTGCTAAAGCAAATGCCGAACCTCATTATTTAGCGGCTCTCCGAAGTCAGAGAGATGGGTGGGGGCCTTTCTGATAGGCGGGACAAAGCGCTTTCAATGGTGATGAAAGAAGGGGAAATGCCTGTACGGTCAATATATTCTTCTTGCTTACTCGCTCAGCTCTATATACTTATATATTAGTTAGCCCGTTCGCTTTCAGACTGCTACCCGCTCAAACTATTACTATTAGCTAAACAACCCTTTCTTTGTGTTTAACTGTGGTTAAACACTACCAAAGCAATGGGAGGAAAGAGCTATAAGGAAGACTGATTCACTCGCTTTCGAGAACTAAGATTTACAGCTTATTCTCCGTTCGGTGAATCTTCTTCCGGGGAATTCAACTCTTCATTCATAGAGTGGGAACATAATAAGCACCAGTAGCCTAGCCTATTGAGTTAGATGAGCTAGATGACTTTCATTAGCTCCTAGCGCAACATATCTGAATTTAATATAGGGTTAAGAGTGACTTGCTTACACTGCTGAATAACCTTCACTTTAGCGAGCTATAGGACAAACTACATTTAAGAGGAGAAAGGAAACTTTGAATAGAAGGATCAGTGCCCATAGCAGTCCTGGAGTTAGGTTATGATGGTCGTGATGAGCTCTACTAGAAAGAAAATCTCTTCTATTCATAGATGAAGTCCTATCTAAGGGCCTTCGTCGCCCTTGAATTCTGTTCCCTAGTTCAATCCGGAACTCCAGATGTGTAAGTAGCGGCCAAGTGGCTCTGTCCTTTTCAAATAGGTTATCCTTCTCTCTCCCCGCTTTTTAGTCTTATAGGATAGCTCACCATTCAAGTAAATCAATTTACTCGGTGCTTACTGTCTTCTTTCTAGCCTAATTGGTAGTAGTCCCTTTTTAGTACCACCTTTCCTTTTCTTCTCTTTTAGCAGCCCTGTAGGCCAGCTAAAGACCGAATAAAGCAGTTCAAGCCTGCTTGATATCTATCCAAGACCTGGCCGATGGCTACTTCCAATTTAATTTCCACTTATCTTAACAAAACTTGGGCTAATCGACTCCCAGCCTAGCTAGACCTGGTGAAAGCAATCGAGCCAAAGCAATACTTATTCCTTCTACGGTAAAGGATGCAAATGAAATGATAGTGGTTATGGAGACATCTACTCCAAGAAGAATAGTATTAGAGTCAAGACCAGTGCTACCCCTTCCCTGCTATGCTTCCTTACTCAACAATCAAAGAAGCATTTTCGATTCCCCGATCCACTCTCGTGCTAACATGCTAACAACGGTTTAGGTAAGCCAGGGGCTAAGCGGGAATGCCCTATCTAACTGCCTACTTCCTTCTGATCTTTCTGCTCTTGGGGATTCATCTCTACCTTTTTCATAAAATGTAGTGGCCAAACCAAATAGTCCATTTCCTCTCTTTTCTCGCTCCTCAAGAAAGATGGCTAGAAACTTCCTATTAGGAATGGCTTCCTTTCAGGTTATGTTGTTACAGACCAGACTGTTCTATCAGGGCAGGGGAGACAGATAACTAATCTAATACAGTACATCTATGATCGGGCAATAGCGCAGATAAGATCAGACTAAATGTGTGAAGGATATCGTTATGGTTCTCTTCTGTCCAGTTCCTTCAATCAAAGAAGAATCCATGCCCAGGGCTAGTGCCAACGCACAGTCAGAGTCTTCCCTGCATGCCTAATATCCACTCCTTCTAGTCGAGTGCCTTGCGGCGCCTTTAACGATGAGAGAAGGCGATACCGAAGAGAATAACTCAAGGGCACTGGCTACTCCATCAACTCAATTTCGTTGCGTAAGTGAGGATGCCAATCATCATAGTCTGAACTTTTAATCTTTCGTAGGCTCATCTCATCGATTGACATTCTGATCCTGGTCATTCATAGATATTCGGCGCTTTTAGTCATAGGCTATTGCCCATTCCTGATAGCCGCACCTCTGCCCGTTCCCTAATGAACCTGGGAATGCAGATAGGGTATTAACTGATGTTGTAACATTACGTCCCAGATATTTTGGGTGTTACTTGGCGCTTGTGGTCATGGGTATAGGTTGTGTTGTCTGGTACAAGGTGGACCCTTGCTCAATAACTAATATGCCTGATAGCACCATATTTGACCTGCTATTCAACTACGAGAAGTATTTCAACCTACAGCATTGACCGCAGGGGTTTGAGGTCGCAAAGTTTATCGATTCTGGAAATGTTACCCAGCCGGTTCCCCATGCCATTAGTGAAATGCCTTTATATGAATTAACTATTTCGGCTAGTGGCCCTCTGCTTAAGGCAATTGCGTTGGGCATAATGCTGTCATTCGCTCTTGCTGTGGGTCTTGTCCCTACAGAAATGGGATGGTATGGATAGTCTATTATTCATGAAAGTTCTTTCTTAGGGAAGATGGGTTCATAATATCACATAATAAATCTAACTTAATCTTAAGGTGAAGCGCCTAGCTGCTAGGTTCATCTCTAAAAAGTAGATTATTTCGATCAGCATTGGAATCAATATTTTGCTTGGCATAGTTGCAATACGACTTTCCTGGTCTATAGTTCTAGCTGAAGCTAGCCGAGATCGAGAGTTTTCTTATCATGCTGCTCCTGGATTGAAATGAAGCTGGTGTGCCAAGGTTAAAACTGCCAGACAGAGACGAGCTAGCAGGACTCTTACTATATATGAGTATAGAAAAGAGGTATCATCTTATGTGATATTGAAGTGCATGATAGAGATAAATGCTTCCGTAAGTTGACTTATTTCTGGTAAGCGAAAGGTAAAAGTCAATAAAAGAGATAATGCCAAACCTTAGAGTTCGCTGCAGTGCCTATTCCTTATGAGTTCAAATTGGTTGAATCTTTCTCAATCATCCTGGCCGGAACTTGTATGCAGCACTTGTACGGAGGTGCATGCATAAAGGTTTGGAACTCTTTTCTTATCTGAATCTTAAGGACAGGACCCTACCCTATTCTCGAACCCTCTGCCGAGCTCTACCCTGCCCGCATTTCCTTGTGTTTTGAAGAGGAAAAAAAAATCTCTCTACCTGCTGCCAACAGTCTTTCTTCGGAATTATCTGAACGGGTCGATCCTCCCATCCCGTTTGTTTTAGCAACTTATCCTAAGGTCTCCTCGCCAAGAGCTCCCCGGCGACGACAGAGGAAGCAACCCGTCTGCTGTGGCGGGGCGGCTTTTTTCTTTCACAATAAGACCTGGACGATTATCCCTACCTTCGGTAGCTTACGAGTTTACGTCCATCCCTGGTCGGGTACAGTTTCCTTTCGATTTCTCCCTTGTAGCCGTTACCCGAATTCGCGCAAGTGTGTCCACACCCCCCAAACTTACTTGACGAGGAATCCTTTCTCGCGAACAAACACAACCCCTACACACACCTAGGAGCACCCCTTCCTGCATATCCATACAAGACCCGAGTAGGCGGGTCGAGGTCCTACGAGGTACCCACTACTCGGAGTACCCTCCCAAAAGGAAAAAGATGTGTCTGTCAGGTTCGGTTCTTCTTAGTTGGGTTGGGCGGGTTCGACCAGAAATGCTATGCTTACACACAAGACATTCCTCAGAGCAAGGAAAGATCTTTCAAAAATAGAATCAAGAGAAAGCGCTAGAACCGATGTAAGTAAGATCCGATACAACTAGAACTCGATCTGGTACCTTCCTCAGGGTACTCAACAACTAGAGTCATCTCCCTTTCTCCTTTTAGCTTTAGTCGGTCGAGTAGCTTATTCGAACGTTGTGAACTCATTCCTGCCTTTGCAATACCAGTGCATCTTGTGCCACAGAATCGGTTGTGCTCTGCCTCTTCCCCTCTATCAGAAGATTGCCTTGTGTGGAAGGCTGACTCTGAACTTCAGTTAATGGGAGGAATCCCCTTATCTATGGTTCTTTGTATGGCACTCTAAACTCTCTTTCTTACGCGAGACAGAAAGTGTAACTACCGAAACTCTTTCAACTTGTCATGTCTTTGGATAAGTGTTGCGGTTAAGTCAGTTAACAAGACGGTAGTCGAAAAATTAAAATAAGAACTGTCAAGTGATTCTTGAATGCTTCTACTTATGTAGATGGAGTCCGTACACTACTATATATACTTAAAATTCCCAAGACAATATCGGGAGTACCCATCTTATATGATATGTAACTAGATCGTCAAACTCTTTCCCGCTATACCCAGCCGATTCTCAAGGACACCGATATATCCAGCCGACTCTCAAGGACAAAAGGTATAGCATTGCATTTTAATAGACAGATGAAAGCTAGGTCTCTGCTCCTTCTTCGCGAGGAAGAAAAACTTTTATTAGCAAACTAAAGTGCACTCTAGGTGAAAGTATACTTTGGTGTAAAGCAAGTAACTTTTGACTATTAAAGGACTTAATTTTATCAGAACAAAAATTTGGTCAAAAAACTGAGGTGCATGCGCTGCAAATAAAGTATTCAAATGATAATTGCAATTTTTATCATGCAATGAATTTGTAAACTTCTTTAGAAGTATTCTTTAATTTTTTTTTCTTCCAGCTAAGCAAATGACCTCTTAATAGAATTTAATGTTGTCACGTTTCTTTGTTTTATTTAGCAAAAACAGTAGCAGAAATCTTAGATATAGTTATTGCTTCTGCTATTCATTTTGATAATTCTGACGGAGATAAAAATATTCATGGATCTGAAGCTTCATTCTAGCCGTTGGGCCCGGGCCATTACTTCATTTGAGGAGGTTGGGGTCGTAGGGGTATTTCGGGAAAACTGTATATGTATTGGCCTAAGCCACGTGCTAACCCTTTTTCCCAAATTGAACCGAACGTCGATGTCTTCAAACTGAACGTCAACCCCCAGCTTCTTCCTCATAATTGTTTAACTCCTCTTCCAGTTTTCTTTGTCCCTTCCAGCCTTCTCTCTTCCTACTCAATTTATGTGCTTGGTTGTATAGTTATAAGGTGAGTTTTGCTTTCTTATTTTTCTAATTTTCGAAATCGTTGCTGCGTAAAAATTGTTTAAATTGTTTGTTCGCAAAAAATTGCGATTGATTGTGGACTCTGGAAAACAGGGCACGCGTGTTCCTCCAGATTCTCTTAATTGTTCAACTCCTCTTCCAGTTTTCTTTGTCTCTTCCAGTCTTCTCTCTTGCTGCTCAATTTATGTGCTTTGTTGTTGTATAGTTATAAGGTGAGTATTGCTTTCTTATTTTTCTGATTTTCAAATCGCTGCTAGGTAGAAAATGATTAAATTGGACAAATTGTTGGTCCACATTTTCTGTGTTTATCCGCAAAAAAATGCGATTCATTGTGGACTCTGGAATGCAAAGGGATAGGTTGTTTAAAGAGATGGCCATAAGGTGTTTGCTCATTTGCTTGAATGAGTTATTCCACTATGTGCTTGTTCCTATTCTGTAATACTGAATCTATATGACTGAAAACTGCTCATTTACGCTACTAAATAAGGAATAATGGTGAAGTTTGAGTACAAATTAATATCGTTGGTTGTCAAAGGCATTAGCTTTAGACGAATTGGGCAGAATTATGCAGTGACAAAATTGATTGCTGCCATCTTTCATGGAGTTAGATGATTTTAAAAAAAAGTTGGGGCAGATTGGTTGAGTTAAATTTTAGTGGTGAATTTTCCTTATTGTTGTTCTAAAAATGGAAGTTTTGGTGCATATTCAAGTCACAACACAAGGAGGATCATAACGTTAAAGTAATGATTCAAATCATCACCAGAGTATAGAATTAAAAATATGTAACTGTACCTTGTAATTAAACTTTTTTCATATATCATATTTTCATTTTGGCGAACTTATACATTTTGGTTATGATTAGTATTGACACAGGTGATTATTTGAGTGAGCTTTTTGATTAAATATAGCAGCTTCTGTATGGAAATTTGCAGGACATGTGAAGATGTAGGTTGCGGAAACTGAATCTAGAAAAGTAAACAAGTAGTAAGTTCATCATGTGACACCTTAGCCAATGAATATCATGTCACATCATGCCAAGTACCTTCGGTCTAAAAGGCTGCTGCAAGCAGGGGTGATACAAAGAACAATGAACTTTAAGCGTATAAAGTACAATTGACATAGCAAACGGTGGCACACATGATTAGTAAAGTTGCATGCATGGTAAATTTGTGCATTCCCATAGTTGTGTTGCTGCATTTTGGAGTCACTTGGTTTAGTCCATTTTTATGATATTTTGCACAGTTGCTTTTGGCAAATTAAGCCATAGTCTATCCAATTGATCCTATGTTGCAGCTTGGTTTTGGTTTGCATGTTCGTTTTATAAATTTGGGTATGCAAATAAAATAGACTATATATTGGGAAGACGTTCTATATTTAACAGAACTTGAGAAATGGTCACCAAATGCAATTTACCAAGCCACTAGAATATTTGCTTCAAATTTGGGTGTCAAGAAGGCAGAACGCTTCTACAAGTTTGTCTTGCTCCCACGAGTTAGAAATGATATTTGCAAGAATTAGAGATTGCATTTTGCTCTGTATCAATCTTTGAAGAAATCTCTTTATAAGCCTGCTGCCTTCAATAAGGGAATCTTGTTTCCTTTGTGTGAGGTATATAACCATTCTGAAAGAATTCTTTAAATTAATTGGAGAATTGCAATTATATCCAAAGTTTTCAAGATCTTCTGTAGAAAATAGCATTGATCGATTAGCTATATTCTCTAGATTGGCCGTTGATTGCTTAAGTGACTTGCTTTACGGTAAAACACGACACAGGAATACTGAAGAGTGGGTAATGGGTTTTCCATTTATCTACTTCTCTACCTTACTGATACTTTGTTACTGCTCTGCAAGACTTCGTGAAATCTGATGCCACATGCGTGCTGAGATATTTGTTGTCTAGCAGGAGTTAGTACTTAGTCGAGAATCTGACATCCTTCTTTGTATATTTCTATTAAGCCATCAACAGAAGTTCTGCACTTGAGGATAGATCTATATGCATTTAGTATCAGCTTTCTGTGCAGTAAACATCTATTTATCCGTCACTTCCGTGCCTTAGACTTGTGAGTTCGGTTGCATTTGTGAATTGTTCACCTGCGTCCTATAGTAAGTCCGAATAGCATTCTCCCTCCTTATAAGCTATATTTGTGCAGCCTCTTAAGGTTTAACACTAATAGTTGATTAATGGTTCACGATGGACAGTCAAGGTTTTCCATTAATGGAAAACCCATTTACCATTTTGTTGGGACCTCTACTTTTAGTGAGTACACTGTGGTTCATGTTGGTTGTGTTGTTAAAATCAGCCCCTTGCTCCTCTTGACAAAGTCTGTGTTCTCAGTTGTGGAATCTCCACACGTATACGAGAAACAACGATAACTTATGCATCTCAAATAGTAGTTTCATGTGAGGAGTTCAATTGTCGATTGATCAAATGCTACTTTTCTAGGCCTTGGTGCAACTCTAAATGTGGCTAAACTAACAAAAGGATCAAGTGTGGCCATATTTGGACTTGGAGCTGTGTTGTGAGTACTCTGTCCATATTGCAAATAATTTTCAATGATCTATCTTTTTCTGTCTTTGTTCTTTCCCATATGTTACTTTAAGGAATCTTATTAATAATCTGATCCCATTTGGTCAGGCCGCAGAAGGAGCAAGAATTGTTGGTGCTTCAAGGATAATTGGTGTTGATTTAATTCCTAGCAGATTTGATTTAGGTAATTAAGTTGTACCTACACAAGTGCCTTGATATTTTTCACTTGTCTCTCCAACATTCTTGATCCTTTATTTTATTTAATTCCTTCCTTATTACTTGTCTCAACTCATTCATCCATTTTGCCTATTTTCTACATCTAAGAAATTTGGTGTGACGGAGTTTGGGAATCCAAAGAATCATAATAAATCAGTTCAAGAGGTACTCATATTTTTTTAGTTTGTTAATAGATTAGTACGCACCATAAAAAAACGTGAGCTGAAGTTGATCATCTTTTATTGGATTCTTGTTTGATTAGGTAATTGCTAAGATGACTGATGGCAGAGTAGACAGGAGTGTTGAATATACTGGGCATATTGATGCTATGATTTCAGCATTTGAATATGCCCACGATGCATGTTTTCTGTCGTCAAATTTCCTTATTTTATGTTCTTATTACTACATTAGTTTTACTGGAAGTACATGCTAATAAAACTTAAATAATATTCAAGGTTGGGGACTGCCTGTTCTTGTTGGAGTACCCCATAAAGAATCTGTCTTCTAGACACACCCTATGAACTTAATGAATGGAATGACTCTCAAGAGAACATTCTTTGGAAACAACAAGCCCCGTTATGATCTTCCTTCTGTTGTTGAGAAATACATGAACAAGGAGCTTGAATTGGAGAAATTTATCACTCATAAACTCCTATTTGCTGAAATCAACAAGGCATTTGATTTAATGTTGAAAGGAGAAGGCCTTCGTTGCATTTGCTGATTTGCAATGCAAGTGCACAAAAAGTGACATAATCGGGAAAAGCTTCATTGTAGCGTTAGTTATCAATGCGTTGTTTGGTTATTTGACTGTACTTTCACTGCGTAAAAATAGTATGCTTGGTATAACTATTAAGGAAAATTCAATATTTTTGGATCTCTTATCTAACTGCATTCTTTTTTATTTAGTATTGATAGCTTTAGGTGAGCAAAATGACCTTTAAGCAAGTCAAAGTTCAAATCCTTGACTCTACATCAGCTGATCAGCTAGTGGGCAACTTTTTGGTTCTTCATGAAGATGAGTTAGGGTTAAAATGTGTTTGAATAATTCAGATAAGCGTGGATTTGACCACACCTAGGGTGAGCTATGTCCAAAGAGTTACGGTTGTGAAGAAGTTACCAGGGGATATCTCTTTCTTATCTACTTCTGCCATTCCCCTTAGTTGCACGCATGTACAATTACTTGCATCTTTCTCTTGGTGCAGTAAAGAATCCTTTTCGATGTTTCACAGATTAGGGTAGATATGGAGACTTCAGAGATGGAACCGGTTCAGATTAACAATGCACCGAGGAGACCTCGCATTCTGCTTGCAGCAAGTGGAAGTGTGGCTGCTATCAAGTTTGCCAGTCTATGCCGTTCCTTTACTGATTGGGCTGAAGTTAAAGCGGTTGCTACAAAAGCTTCTCTTCATTTCATAGACAAAGCTTCACTTCCGGAAGATGTCATTCTTTATACTGATGAGGATGAATGGTCAACTTGGACGAAGATAGGTGACAGTGTGCTACACATCGAGCTCCGGAGGTGGGCTGATATTATGATTATTGCCCCTTTGTCAGCAAATACACTTGGGAAGGTGATGTATCTTTCTACATTTTTTAGATGCTCAAATCTTATTTCATGATAACGCACATTCTGCCGCAAAGACGCAATTTATTCCCTTATTCTAGTTGACAACAGTATTACTGCTTAGTTCAGGTAATGCTTTAAAGCTTAATATAGTCAGTAAAAAGACAATTTATTGAAGATGCAAAGAAATTGGGTTTGGCTGAGAAGAGTTTCATAGCATGAGTTGCGAACTTCTCTGTGATACGGACTTGCAGAATTGTCAGATATTGCCAATGTGAATACTTCCATGATGGAAGGTGTTAAGAGAGATCGATACAATTTCCATATTATAGTTCTTGATTTGTTTGGTGCATGGTTTTGTTAGTTGTTTGATGTCGATAGATTATATTGTTTTCTACTTTGCAGATAAACTGATATATGCCTTCTGTACTGTAGATTGCTGGTGGACTATGTGATAACTTGTTAACCTGCATCGTACGAGCATGGGACTACGATAAACCCCTTTTCGTGGCACCAGCAATGAATACATTGATGTGGAATAATCCATTCACAGAAAAGCACCTTATGGCAATTGATGAGCTTGGGATCTCTCTCATACCACCAGTATCAAAGAGACTAGCCTGTGGAGATTACGGGAATGGAGCAATGGCTGAACCGTCTCTGATCTTCCAAGCTGTAAGACTCTATTATGACGCACAATTACGATCAGGTGGCAGCAACGTGGCGTGATCCACAGGTCATGAAATTTCATTCATCGGTTTGTACAAGTGATAGAAGTTGTTGAAATTCAGGACCAGGAGCCCAGCTGTGTTATTTTTCTCCTAAATTCTTCACCTCCCTAGTATCTTTCTTGTGTCCTAGAGCTACTTTCAATCAAGGTTCATGTTCATTTTAGTCGATAAAATGAGAATATCACGTAACTGCTGTTACTAATGGATGTGATCATGATCATGAACATGAAAAAACAAATGTGTGTAATGGGGAAAATTGATGCAGCTGTTATTTGGCTATATATTTATTTCCCCTCCCTCGTCTGTATTCATTTTGTTTTTCAATAACAAAGATGTTTGGGCCAATTTGCGTGCAGTTCGACTATTTGACCAGATACTTGTTACCTTTAACCAATATAGGTGCCATATAACTCTTTTGATTGCATTCTTGGACTATTCTAGCGGATACTGTTAATTGAGCTGTAAATGTCTTGTTCATTGAAACTAAACCCTCTCCAGGATAAACTGTTTTGTCATGTTAATAATTGCCATGGCAATGGGGCGGTGCGGTGCGGGTTTAGACACATGCGGGGCGGTGTGGGTTTAAACATATGTGGTTGCAGGGCTGGGCGGGTCAAAATAAAAACATTTAAAATTTATGCGGGTGCGGTGCGGGTTTAAAAAGGGTATGTGGGTTTAAGTACAGCTATATTTACTGATATTTGTTATGCTCTTTTTGCAAATGACACTTCAACTTTTTTACTCTTGCTTTCTATAGTACCTTTTGTTGTTTGTCTTACGGCTGTTGTGTTTTTACGTGAAATTGCACCTTCATCCACAATAGCTGAAGAGAAAGAGGCAGTGAATTATTTTGGTGTTATTAATGTTGCTGCTGTTTTTATAGCGGTTTATTTGTTAGCTTTTGACATTTCAGGGCCTCATGGTATTGTTTTTTCGCAAATGTTTGCTGTTATTCTTCTAATCCTATTAGCATCGCCTATTTTCATTCCTCTGTATATAATGGTCAAGAATTTTATCCGTTCGAAATCGGAAATTTAGTATTTCTAACGAAAATATCTATTAATTGATCTTCACAAAGATTTTTTGTATTTCTAACGAAAGCTTGAATAGGGTAAATTAACATATATATTTTTAACAAATATAAAAAGTTAAAAAAAAAGGAGGTATTATGATATCAAAGATTTTTGTTAAGTAACTTTTATTGCATATGTGCAAGATTTAATTTTCTTAAGTATCTTATGTTCTTCTTTCCATAACTGAAGTCTTCCGTAATCTTTAGAATTAATAAAAAGCACGAGTACATATAGTAAAAGTGTAAAAAAAAAAAAAAAAAAAAAAAACCAGCCAAAAGTTTAACAAAAAAGAAAATTGAAACTAACAAAATGAAAAGAAATCACTTATGAGGGGCGGGTTAAGAGAACCCGCCCACACCACTTGCCATCCCTTAATTCGCCCAAACAGAGATTTTAAAAAATCTGTGTTATTTAAAGAGCTTATTAATAAATATAAAGAAAAGAAAATCAAGAAGGAGCTAAAAAGAGATCTCAGATGGCACAATATTTTCATCTAGAGTCAGATGCGTGTGACGACCCGTCGTTCACAAATCGTGCAGATAACGTCACTGCTCACAAATGCACCAGCCCGGAATCGAACCGTGCCAGGGCACTATTCTACCAATAGACCACTGATACTTCTTGTTATAACATATTAACATCTAAAGCAAAAAAGGAAATTTATCCAACTTAAATTTTCAAAAAATCTTGGGATTCTGTATGTTAATCATGCTTTAGAAAATTACATTAATGAAATACCTCGGATAATAACCATTTTAAACTTGTCACATCTCTATATAATATTCCCTCCGGTCCACAATAAGTGATTTTTTGACCTTTAACACATCCCTTAAGAAAATACTAACTCTTAAAAAAGGTATTTTGACTAAATTACCCTTAATTAAAATTTATTTATTGTTAACTTGACACATTGAGATATGTAAATAAGGACAAATTTGAAAAAATAAAGTTCCATTCTTGATTATATAGGACACTTGTTTTGAACCAAAATAAAAGGTCAAAATATCACTTATTATGCATCAGAGGAAATAACAATTTCATAATACTAAAGGTGATATTTTCTCATATACTTCACCTCTCATATATCTTGTAATTAAATCAAGTCCTCGGATTAGTGCTTTCATTCTATGTTAATTAATTTGGTTGCTTATAATATTAACAGAGTTGAATCTAGCTCTAATATGTGATTTTAAAAAGTTAAATATAAAAATGCATGTGTGACACATGAGATGCATGTGCGATGCACATGCTATCAATTTCATTAAGTCACATTTACACAGAGTCTAATACAGTATTGTAGCATCCGAGAAAGCTGCAAGTAGAGTAGCAAGTTAATTATATTGTGACCACTCCCAATGTGATTCTAATTTCTAATATTAATTGGATTGAATCTAGTGAGGTCAAATCCTCCTAAGGTGATAGGACGAATACAAGAAAATGCTGCAAGAAACTAAGTCCAAAGAAAAAGAAGGAAGTTAGTTACAATTTGAAGAAATATTGTTAAATTTTTGAAATACTATATATGTAGATATTGGAATTAAGCATATAAGCTTTTCTAATGAGTATTATATTTTACATATTTCTAGGACTTGGAATTTTGTAGCACATAGTTTAACTATCAAGTCGTTGAAATATGATTATCAGCTTTCATCATTTAGAGCTTTCACTTTTTTCCTTTTTAATTTTGTTTTATACATCACATACACATTTAATAATATATATGTGATTTTTAATTTTTTTTTTTACTAATTAACACGGATGCACGTGTGACGCACGAGATATATATGTAACGCATAAGATGCACGAGTGATGCACATGATAAAAATGTGACACCGAGATGCACGTGTAACTCGGTCAAAGAAAAACTCATTTGACTCTCAAAATTTTAATATCGCTATATAAATTGAGACGGAGAGAGTAACTTCTTATGCATGCATGTATCATTTCCCTTAATAGCAGCCCTCCCCCATCCTATAGAACCATGCGTTAACTAAAAAAATCTCTAGCTTCCAACCATTATCGTTTGAAAAAGAAAAAGAAAAACAAGCACAAAACGAATCATAGTCATGAAATCAGATAAAAGTAATATAAAATACTTTTTTATTCCATTTGCTCTCAGTTTGGATGCTAAATCTGGCAGAAGTCCATATACAGTATAAGATATACATGCTTGCATGTGAATCTTTTTTTACTCAATTCTTATTTTGTATAAGGTTGTTTGAAAGTTTGCATTTTGCTCAAAAGCGTCATTACTTTTTTAAGTTCAGATTAGTTATGTAGTAGTTAGCCAAAAAAAGCATGAACTTTGTTTGTTAGAGATGGCTATCAATTCAGCTGGCAGCCGTAGGAAAGTGGAGAAAATCAAGGCTAAGATATCATAGCTCTTCCTGCATCCAAACTTTAATGTAAGCACAAGCATTATTTTTATACCCAAAGGTATATACTTTATATACTCCCTTTAGAGAGTCAAATTATATTAATTGTTATTTTGCTTTAAAATCGGACAACAATTAAACTTATAAGTGATTTTAAGGATATGTGATTTCATTTGGCAGAAACTGATAAATGTCAGAATTAATGCTAGGGATTAATTATAAATAAAGCTAACCAATGTGATAAACAACCACGGCCCTCGAGCTAGACCGCCCTCGAACCAGCTAAATATGCTATTAAAAAGCATGGACTTTAAAAACAGAGCTTGCAAGAGAAAATATGATATATTGCCTTGTTGTGCGTGAATGTATATTGGTTACAAAATGATTAAGATCCTCTTTATATAGCAAAGGAATCCTATTTATGGTATAATTCTAATTACATAAGTAAATCCCATGATAGGCAAAATATCCGATCCTAACTCGATATGTGCCGAGATTTCCGCCACGATCCTCGCCCGATCACGGATATCTCGGCTTTCCGTTATTCGTCGTAGCAGGCCTCCTTCGATCTCGCTCAATCTCTTTCTCGCTTCGGTCTCGAATTGACCTCAATCCTGATCGGCCAATGATCCACGAGCTTACCAATCCATCTCCGTACCATGTTTCGATATAACTGGGGTCGGCCGTGCCTTGATCTTCTGTCCCGATTTTGATTAGTCGTATGAAATTAGACAAGCCCGATTCTGACCGTATACAGATAGTCCCCTCGTTTTTTAGAATGCAATGACAAGAAACAAATTGAGTCTTCGAATCTACCCTCGATTTATCATGTCGTAAGCATCATGACGTAAGCGGCAGGGGTGACCGAAATGTCCCATCGGTTCTGTTTCCCAGAAATTTATGGCACGTCAGTTGTCAGTCGGCCACTAGAACCTTTGAACCGTCGTCGTGGAACCCATAGATAGGCCTTTTTTCCACTCCTTCAAATTTTATTTTCAATCTCTTCTGCTCTAATCTTCAAAGCTCCTTGCATTCCTCAAGTTCCTCATTTGCAAATCTTCAAGTTTTATTGCTAACCTCTTTTTAAAACACCAAATATCCTAATCCCTGTTCTTCCTTGTTCACAAAAATGGCTAAGACCTCTAAAACTGTCCCTCATAAGGAAACCGCCTCTTCATCAAAGTCCGTCGGTGTCGCGGCCGCAGCGGAACGTCCCCTTGAGGACTTTGTTCCCACGAAGTGTGCTACTGCTGCTGATTTCAAGGTGGAGAACACACCCCCGATTCCGGGTCGATGTGAGCCGATGTCGAGGTACGTGTGTACGATTATGGAAGGTCTCCTCAAGAAGGTGAAGGAGGAGTGCAACTGGGTTGGAAAGGATGTAGTAATTCCTGCCCCCGAGGAATCCATCACAACTCACGCGGAGGGGTATCTAAGTGTCTATACTTACCCTTCACGATAGCTCCCTTGGATCCAATCATCGTCGTCTTATGCAAGAGGTACGATGTCACTTTAGGCCAAATCCATCCGTTGTTCTGGAGGATCATAATCCTTTTTCAATTTTTTGTAAGCAAGATCGAGGGCCATCCTTTTACCCTCGATTACCTCATGCGCCTTTACGGTCCCCGGCTTTATCGTGGAGGCATAATCAAGCTTCACTGCCGAGCCACCAAACCCCCATTCTCGAGCATAGATGAGACCCGAGACCGAGGTTGGATGGGCAGATTTTTCCGAATAAAGACTTCGGATCTAATCCCTGCCGAAGACATGCCGTTCCCCGAAAAGTGGGACATGAAACGTAAATACCATTTTGCCTTTGAATATTCATTTCACTGTTTTCTTCTTGCCTTCCCCTTATCTAAGTTTTTTGTGTTGTAGTTGTGGTTGTTGTGCCGGAAGTGATCCCCGGCCTGAGGCAATGGGTCGAGGGGTTAGTATCGCAAAAATCTTATTCCGAGCATGCCTGGATGGAGTTATCAAAGGGCCAATGGGAGGCCCGTAACCATGGTAATCTTCTTTCCTTAGAAAGGTTTCTATTTGGGTTTTGTTATTGTATTTACTTATATTTGTCATTTTGCAGGTCTCGCGAAGGATGCACCCATGAGGCCCCCTCCTGCTGACGGTGAGGCACTTCCACTTCTTCCCCCATCCGCCCCGAAGTAGAGCGAAGAGAAGAAGATAAAAGAGGCTCTGAGTCCTCCAGGCTCGGAAAAGAAAAGGCCGGTCAAGAGGCCCCGTAAGCCTAAAGGGAAATTCATCCACGTATCTCTGGAGTCCTCCCAACGGATAATGGATGGGACCGAAGACGAAGAAGAAGAAGAAGAAAACTCTGAATTGATGACTCTTGTGCGAGCTAGCACCGAGCTTCAAATAACTATTGGACATGCAGGAGCCGAAGAAGCTTTGCCCCGATCTGATGAGCCCGAGCCAGAAAGAGTCGAAGATGCCTTACTTCGAGGCGGGGAGGCTACCTAGGAGGCGATCGAGGCCGGTGAAAAAATCGAGCTCGAGGCTTCCCGGAACGAAGACGATGCCTCTAAAGACCCACTTGGGGCAATAGTGATCGGGGACTCCTACTCGATCCCTCCAGTTCCGGATATTATGTACACATATACCTATTCATGATATGCCATTTACACCCATATACATGACACTATGAAGATTGCATGATTACTGAGCTATTCAGACTTACAAATTGAGTCTTTTACTCCATATTTCTTTCACGTCTTTCATATACTTCTTTTCATGCCCCTACATACTCAGTACTGAAGTACCTTTTACCTGGGGACGCTGCGTTTTATGCCCGTAAGTCCTGATAGATAGGTTGACAATCCTCCTAGTAGCTATATGCTCAGTGGAAGGTGTTGGTGCACTCCACTTGCTCCGGAGTTGCCTATTTGGTCAGTATGCTCTATGCATGTATTGATTGGTATGGCCGGGCCCTGTCCTAACCATTATGATCATTTATGTACTCTTAGAGGCTTGTAGACAGATGTCATGTATATGAGTACTTGTATGGCCTTGTCGGCCTATGGTTTGAGTATACAAATAATCATGTCGGCCTTATAGGCCCGTATGTTATATGTATAAGTTTCTATATCATGTTGGGTCATCTTATGTCTAGTATTCCTTTACGTTTTATTCTGGTTATCTGATGACGGCCCTTCGTCCTATTTACCCATGATGGTGTGCTAAGAAAGATACGTTACATTGGTACTCGGTTGAGTAAGGCATATGGTGCCCATTCGCGGCCCTCCGATTTGGATTGTGAGAATAAGGCCTTCTAAGGAGCCATCTAAATACTCAATAGGTAGCTGTTGTTGTAGGAGAACTCTGCAAGTAGTAAAAACTGATCCTATGAACCCCCGAAATCCATAACACAGGCACATAGCATATCCTCCAAGATCAGAATGGTGCGCTCGGACTGCCCGTCTGTATGGGGTTTGAAATGTTCTACTCAACTCAACTTGTGTGCCTAACTCACGCTGCATAACTCTCCAAAAATACAATGTGAAGAGCGTTCCTCGATCGAAGATAATGTACACCGGCATACCATGGAGACGAATAATCTCACGGATATAGATCGGAGCCAGATGCTCTCAAGAATAGGTAGGCATAGCCGGAATGAAGTGTGCAGACTTGGTCAGTCTATCTACAATATCCCACAATGCATCAAATTTCTTCAAAGTCTGTGGGAGCCCAACAACGAAATCCATGGTAATACGATCCCACTTCCACCCTGGAATCTCAAGTCTCTGAAGCAAATCACCCGACCTCTGATGCTCGTACTTCACCTGCTGATAGCTCAAACACCGAGCCACACACTCTACTATATCTTTCTTCATTCTTCTCCATCAATAGTGATGACTCAAATCCCGATACATATTGGTGACACCTGGATGAATGAAATACCGCGAAGTGTGCAAGCACGAAGCAAAATGGGAAAATAAGCCCAAGGGGCAAATCCCGAATTAAAAGGCTACGGCCAAATTAACACGGCTCGGAGACGTCCGAATTCCGTAACAAAACAGGCCTTTAAATGTTTTCACAACCGGTTCTAAAAGGCTACCCTCGGCAGAATCCTAATACTTAAGACATTTTCGAGAAAAAACGTCGATAAATATCGAACTCCGATAACGCCTTAACCCAGAAAGGCAATTAAAGCAAGAATTTGTTCGAACTCTCGAACACGACTTTATTATTTCATGCTAAGGCATTACAACCTTTGCGAACATGAATTCTTGAAAGCCAAAAAAGGGTAGAAAGCCTTATATATGTTAAAACGATCGTTCAACAAAGGCCAGATCAGCCAAATACGAAATCCTAAGGGCTATTCTCACTTCTAGTTCGAAATATCACTCTTACTCGGCTACTAACTCGAGTTCGAATAAATTCCCACTCGGGAACTGTTCTTCAAGCCTAAGGGCCACCTGATTTCGAATTCAAGATAACAATCTCACTTGAACATCAAACTCAAAGATTACCTTATTCCGAGCCCAGATAAATGATCTCACTCGGATCCGATTTATTGAAACCTGCCTCATGTTAAGTTCGAATGTCCGATCTGGGACCGTTGAATACAACCATATAACCGTGCGCTAAAGTACTTTGACATTTGCATAAAATAACTAAAAGACAACGGATTCGGGAACCATGGAAATAAAAAAGTTTTCATATATCAAAGTTTTTCTTACAAGGGTTGCATGGCCCGATCAATAAAATTCTTTACAAGGGTCGATCGGCCTCGAAGCAAAAACGAAAATTACTAGGCCTAAGCAGCACGGTCATTATCAGAGGAAGTTTCTTCACCCTCGGAGTCTTCTCCACCAGATCCGCTCGCATTCTCGGAACCCTCATCAGGAAATGCTAACTTTCGAGCCTTTGCTTCCCCAGCCTTGGCGATCTCAAGTTCGGCAGATATGTCAAAACTTTGCTTAATGACCCCTTCGAGAGCCACTTTGAATGATCTACCATACCCCTGGCCTGCTCGAGAGTGACTTCGGCGTCGACTCTGTATTGGGCCGAAGTAGCCTGGGGCTTAGAATTGGCCATGACCATTTCGGATCTGGCAACCTCGAGCTCTTTGACCAAATTGGCTATCACGAAGAACTCAGAATAACTTCTCGGCCATCTCGGAACGCTCTTCTTGAGCCTTCACCAGGTCTACCTGAAGCTTCTCACTAAGAAGCTTGTAAGTATCACATTTCTCCTTGAGGCCCTAGACCTCGGCCTTGCGTTCCTCTCGGATTTGGAGAAAGGCCTCGTGGTGCAACATCGAAGCCTACGATAAAGGAAGAAAATGTTAGAGATATCTGCAATTCATTTTCGCCTGGTCCTCTTCAGTGACCAAGCATCGAAGATAGCTTGCCACCCCTACGCGAGCAGAGAAAACTTGAGTATCTTCTAGGATCGAGATTATAAGAGGCCGCTTACGATCGGAGTCAATGTTGGGGGCCGGGAATTGGTCGGTCAGTGTATAGCTCGAGGACGCCTCATTTGAGTTCTTCTTCGGTACGTCCAAATCACCCAAACCGGTGACATCTTCCACGTCAGCGAAATAGCAACGAAAAAAGTCTACCTCTCCATGGGCCCCCTCTCCATGACAAGTCTCTGCAGCCCGAACGTCACGTATCATCTATTTATCTCGTCTATTTTTCGGACGATAGTCCCTGAGTGTGGGGTTAGTTGTTCGAACTTCAGTTGTGATCGGCCTTTAAGCCTGTTTACAAAATAGATCAAAAGTATGAAATTGTAAAGTAAATCTTTTTTAAGGCATGAGATATTTGGCAAGGAAAAAATTACTTCTCTTAATAGATACACGCGTACATATTTGATGTCAGGTCTTGAGAAACCTATATGGGGACGGTTCACTTGACCATTTGGCCTTTACAAAATTTACCTATCGAGACCCTGCTGTCACGAAGTGATTTCCTTGCAACAAAGTTGACATTCGGGGGATTTGTGCCCCCCCAGTATTCGAGGTTTATTATAAAGAAGCCTCAGATATTGTTAAATTATTCTACGTTAGCACGAACAATGGTTGTCTCGTTAAAAACCTCACCGGAAAACCCTATTTGGGACAAAAATCAGTCTAAGGGATAAAGAGTGCAACGTGTGCTTTCAGACCTAAAGACTCTGTGTTGAAGAATCCATCGCCGTCCTCGATCGAACACCTGTAATTGGTTAACTTAAAATATAAATTAAAATAGAGAAGGTCATACCTTAGCAGTAGTATCACTTTAGGAGTGATACGTTCCAATTGTTTGGTAATTTTTCTCCGTTCATCATGCCGAGCTTGTAGGATCCCTTTCCGATGATATCAAGGACCTGATATGGCCCTTCCCAATTTGGACCCAGTTTTCCTTCATTCGGGTTTTGAATGTTGATGGTGACTTTTCTTAGCACCAAGTCCCCAATTTTAAAGTGTCGAAGATTGGTTCTTCTGATGTAGTACCTTTCGACCTGCTGTTTTTGTGCGGCCAATCGAACGAAGGCGGCCTCGCGTCTTTCATCCAATAATTCCAAGCTCGTATTCATGGCCTCGTTATTCGATTCTTCTGTTGCATATTGAAACCTGAGGATAGGTTCCCCGATCTCGACGGGGATAAGAGCTTCGGCACCATAGACAAAGAGAACAGTATTGCCCTTGTGCTAGATTTCGATGTCGTACGGTACGCCCAAAAACCTTGGGCAATATCTCTCTCCATTTTCCCTTAGCGTCGGTCAATCTCTTTTTAAGATTTTGAATGATGGTTTTGTTGGTCGATTCGACTTGTCCATTCCCGCCGGGATGGTATGGCGTTGTTAAAATCCTTTTAATCTTATGATCCTCGAGAAATTTAGTCACTTTGCTGCCAATGAATTGTTTCCCATTGTCGCAGACAATCTCGACAGGCATCTCGAATCGACATATAATGTGGTCCCAAATAAAGTCTATGATTTCTTTTTCTGTGACTTTCTCAAAAGCCTGTGCTTCAACCCACTTAAAAAAATAATCAGACATAAATAAAATAAATTGAGCTTTACCTGGAGCCGATGGTAGAGGGCCGACGATGTCCATTCCCCATTTCATGAATGGCCATGGGGATAAAATCGAGTGAAGCTGCTCCCCGGGCTGGTGAATCATCTGCGCATACCTTTGGCATTTGTCGCATTTTTGGACGAACTCTTTGGTATCCTTTTCCATATCATCCTAATAATACCCTGCTCTGATAACTTTGTGAACCAATGATTCGGCCGGAGTGGTTCCCATAAGTGCCTTCGTGAATCTCCCGCAGGACATAGTCGGTGTCTCCCGGTCCCAAACATATCGCTAATAGCCCATCGAACATCCTCCTGAATAGAGTTCCATCCTCGGCCAAGGTGAATCGTTCTGTCTTTGTGCATAGAGTCCTTGACTCTTTCGGATTTGATGGGAGTTTCCCGTTCTTTAGGTATTCAATATACTTGTTTCTCCAATCCTAGGTCAGGCTTGTAGAGTTTATTTTGGCGTGGCCTTCTTCGATTACTGTTCTCGAGAGTTGTACGATAGTCCCCGAGTTAAGTTCGTCATCCTCTACCGATGATCCCAAGTTTGCAAGGGCATAGGCTCACCGTTCTTTTCCCGAGGTATGTGTTGTAAGGTCCACTCTTTAAACCGGTGCAAAGTTACCTGTAGCTTGTCCAAGTATCTTTGCATTCGATCCTCTCGGACTTCGAAAGTTCTGTTGACTTGGTTTACCACAAGTAGAGAATCACATTTGGCATCGATGACCTCTGCTCCTAAACTTTTAGCCAGCTCGAGACCTGCAATCATGGCCTCATATTCAGCCTCATTGTTAGTTAACTTCAAAGTTCTGATAGATTGTCTAATTATGTCACCCGTGGGTGGCTTCAAAATGATGCCCAGCCCGGACCCTTTTGCATTCGAAGCGCTGTCTATGAAGAGGGTCTACACCCCCGATGACATACCCGATTTTAATAATAGTTCCCTTTCGACCTCGAGCTCGAGGGCCGGCATGAAGTCAGCTACGGAGTCTGCCAAGATTTGAGATTTGAAGGCCATTCAGGGTTGATACTCGATATCATACCCGCTGATCTCGACGGCCCATTTGGCCAGTCGACCCGAAAGTTCGGGTTTGTGCAAGATATTGTGAAGGGGATAGGTAGTTACAACATAAATCGGGTGATATTGAAAATATGGTTTTAATTTCCTAGAGGCGCTTATTAAAGCAAGCGCTAATTTTTCTAAGTGTGTGTACTGGGTCTCGGCCTCACCTAAGGTTCGACTAACATAGAAAACAGGAAATTGCGTACCTTGCTCTTCTCGAACTAGGACCCCACTTACCGCTATTTCTGAGACAGCTAAGTATAAGTAGAGTTGCTCGTCCGCTTTCACGGTGTGAAGCAGTGGTGGGCTCGACAGGTATCATTTTAATTCTTCCAAGGCCTGCTGACATTCTGGGGTCCATTCAAAATTGTTCTTCTTCCTAAGCAACGAGAAGAATCGGTGACTCCGGTCTTAGGACCTCGAAATGAATCGCCCCAGGGCGGCTATGCGCCCAATTAGCCTTTGCACGACCTTTACATTATCTACGACCTTGATATTATCGATAACTTTGATTTTATCAGGGTTAATCTCAATTCCCCGATTGGACACCATGAAGCCGAGAAACTTGCCCGAGCCAACCCCGAATGCGCACTTTTTTGGGTTGAGCTTCATATTGTACTTCCTCAGTATATCGAAGGTTTCCTGCAAATGCTTTAAATGGTCCTCTGCTCGCAAGGACTTAACTAGCATGTCATCAATATAAACTTCCATAGATTTCCCTATTCGCTCTTCGAATAGTAGATTTACTAGGCGTTGATAAGTTGCACTAGCATTTTTTAGTCCGAACGACATTACGTTATAACAATAGGTGTCGTATTTAGTGATGAATGAAGTCTTTTCCTGATCCTCCAGGTTCATCTGTATTTGATTGTACCCGTAGTAGGCATCGAGAAAATTGAGAATCTCATGGCCTTCCTTGGCATAGATCATGCGATCAATATTCGGCAAAGGAAAAGAATCCTTAGGGCAGGCCTTGTTCAAGTCCTTATAGTCTACGCATATTCTAAGTTTATTTCCCTTCTTCGGGACTACCACTACGTTTGCTAGCCATTCAGGATATTTTAATTCTCGAATGGATCCTGTTTTGAGATGTTTGGTTACCTCGTCCTTGATGAAGGCATGTTTGATCTCGGACTGGGGCCTTCTTTTCTGCTTCACTAGGCGGAATTTCGGATCCAGACTCAACTTGTGAGTGGTAATTTCCGGCAGGATCCCTGTCATATCAAAGTGGGACTAGGCAAAACAATCCATATTAGCTTTAAGGAATTGGATAAGTTTTTTCCTGAGCTCGAGAGTTAATCCCGTGCCCAGGTATACCTTTCGACTAGGCATATGCTCGATTAGTATGATTTGTTCCAGCTCTTCGACCGTTGATTTTGTGGTGTCTGAATCATCGGAAATTATAAAGGATCGGGGGATCATATAGTCATCATCCTCGTAAATTTCCCGTTCCTCCGGTTGGGCCGAGGCTGGCGACTATGGTTGCTATTTGACTTCCAGCTTTCCCTTTGAATTCGATCCCTTTGCTGATGAAAGTGCCGATACATGTGTCACCTCATCGATCGCAAACATCTCCTTAGCGGCGGGTTGCTCCCCGTACACTGTTTTGACTCCCTCCGACGTCGGGAGCTTCATAACTTGGTGAAGGGTCGAAGGAACTGCCCTCATGTTATGGATCCAAGGCCTTCCGAGTAGGGCGCTGTACCTCATGCCACCCTTGATTACATGGAACTTTGTTTCTTGGATGGTCCTGACCACGTTCACTAGCAAGATAATCTCACCTTTGGTGGTTTCGCTCGCCATATTGAAGACGTTAAGTACTCGAGTTGCGGACACAATTTGATCTCGTAGGCCGAGCTGTTCTATGACCTTCGATCCAATAATATTGGCTGAGCTACCTGGATCAATCAAAACACGTTTAACTTGAATTTTATTTATAAGGAAAGATATTACCAATGCATTGTTATGAGGTCGTTTGACCCTTCCGCATCCTCATCATTGAAAGACAAAGTCTCTTTTGGTAAGTAATCCCGTGCTCACTTTTCTCTCGTGATCGTCACTTTGGTGCATTTAAACACCGGTCTTTGTGGAATATCGGCCCCTCCTACGATCATGTGAATCACGTGTTGTGGCTCTTCCTGCTCATTCTGCCTGTTTGAATCTCTGTTTTTAAAGTGATTCTTGGCTCGATCACTTAATAATTCCCGAAGGTGCCCCTCGTTGAACAATCGGGCTACTTCTTCCTTTAGTTGTCTGCAATCTTCTGTTTTATGGCCATGAGTACCATGATACTTGCATATTTGGTTAGGATTTCTCTAGGCCGGATCGGTCTGCAGAGGTCGAGGTCATCTAGTATCTTTGATACATCCAATGGCTGACACTATGGCAGAAGCATCTACGTTGAAGTTATATTCTGACAATCGAGGTGCTTCTTTAGATCTGGCATTATTATCGAAACCATTCTTGCTCATGAGCCCTTGGGAGCTCTGTCCTCGATCAATCCTTTTATCATTCCGAACGAGGTTTCGTACAAGGCCATTATCTCTCCGATCTCCATCGTATGGCTGATATCGATCTCTGTTCGACAGCGGTTCCCGATCAAAGTCCCTTTTAACTCTTTCCACGAGACTGTTAGGATAAACTGGACCGGTTGGAGCCCCCAATTGATCATCCTCGACCTTGATCTTTGACTGATACCGATTATGCACATCGGCCCAAGTGACAACTAGATACTCGATCAAATTCTGTTTTAGTTGTTGTGAAGCTACAGAACTTTGAGTATTGAGGCCTTGAGTAAAGTCTTGAACGGCCCAATCGTCGGTGACCGGTGGTAAATCCATCTGTTCCATTTGGAACCGAGGCACAAATTCCCTGAGCATCTCGTTGTCTTTTTGCCTTACCTTGAAAAGGTCTGATTTTCTTGTGGCTACCTTGATAGCTCTGGCGTGTGTCTTTACAAAAGAATCTGCAAGCATAGGGAATGAATCAATAGAATTAGGTGGTAAATTATGGTACCATATCACAGCTCCCTTCGATAGAGTTTCCCCGAACTTCTTCAGCAATACGGACTCAATCTCGTCATCTTCCAAGTTATTTCCCTTAACGGTGCACGTGTATGAGGTAACGTGCTCGTTTGGATCTATTGTCCCGTTATATTTTGGGATCTCGGGCATACAGAACTTCTTGGGGATTAGCTTTGGAGCCTCACTCGAGGGAAAAGGTTTTTGGAATCAAGTCCTTTCAACACCGGTGGTGCCCCCAGGATTTGGTCAACCTTGAAATTATAAGTTTCCACTTTCTTATCGTTTTCCTCGATACTTTTTTCTCATGTTTTGATTCCCTTCGTCAGATCCTGAAGCATCTTTATGATAGCAGGATTGGTCTCCGGTTCTCCTCCATTCGATTTCTTTGATACCGATTCGTCTCTATGAACAACTTCTTGCGATGGCTCGATCTCGATCCTTCTTGGTGCACGATTCTGATTCTGAAGTTGTGCTATTGTAGCTTGTTGAGCCAACAACATTTCGAATATCATTCGAAGGCTAATCTCGCCTTCTCCACCGCCCTGTGCGTTCTGATCAGCTGTTCGAGCATCTCTGCGGACGTTATTTTCAGGATCGGCGCCCAAATTCCCATTAATAGCAATATGGGAGCTGACGTCGATTGGATCCACGACCGGAGCTCCATTGGGGTTTACTGGAGGTACTCCGTTTCCCGTGGCAGCTATGTTGTCATTTTCACCATAGAGACCAATGCCATCGTCTGTGTGTGTGGGTGCTACTTGAGAGTTTGACATGTTGATCGTGGAATCAAATACACTTCAAATAACAAGCGTAAAATTATGTGTGTTACGAATGATTGTACCAAACAATCACTATTATCCTTAACCCCACGGTGGGTGCCAAACTGTTTTACCTTAAAATCGGATAACAATTAAACTTATAAGCGGTTTTAAGGATATGTGATTCCACTTGGCACAAACTGATAAATGTCAGAATTAATGCTAGGGATTAATTGTAAATAAAGCTAACCAATGTGATGAACAACCACGACCCTCGAGTTAGACCGCCCTCGAACCAACTAAATATGCTACTAAAAAGTATGGACTTTAACAACAGAGCTTGCAAGAGAAAATATGATATATTGCCTTGTTATGCGTGAATGTATATTGGTTACAAAATGATTAAGACCCTCTTTATATAGCAAAGGAATCCTATTTATGGTATAATTCTAATTATAGAAGTAAATCCCATGATAGGCTAAATATTCGATCCTAACTCGATATGTGCCGAGATTCCCGCCACGATCCTCGCCCGATCACGGATATCTCGGCTTTTCATTATTTGGCGTAGCAGGCCTCCTTCGATCTCGCTCAATCTCTTTCTCGCTTCGGTCTCGAATTGACCTCGATCCTGATCGGCCAGTGATCCACGAGCTTACTAATCAATCTCTGTACCATGTTCCGATATAACTGGGGCCGGACCTTGATATTCCGTCCCGATTTTAGTTAGTCGTATGAAATTAGGCAAGCCCGATTCTGACCGTATACAATTGTGACCAACATTTTAATATATTTTTTCACTATATTGATATGAGAAGAAATATATAATAGTATTATTAGTATAATTTTTGAATTTCTAAACTTTTTTTTAAATATCGAAATATAACAAATTTAGCTTCAAAATATTAGTCAAATGACTTTCAAATTAGAATGGGAGAGTTCGTATCAATTATGCGAGCAGTTGATTCACGAACAAGTTGAATCAATGACCATCACTGGTCTGTCTACAGTGAAAAATCTCTTTAAATTGATATATTAGGAGCGACCACTCAATGAATTTGGACAAAGCTTAGTCGTAACTCATCTAAATGGGAGGTAGATGGAGAGACTACAACATGTACATTATACGGAAATGTATAACTTCTAATGCGCTTATTTATTTATTTATTTATTTATTTATCTTTTCCACTTTTTAAAACAAATAACCAATATTAAAAAAACCAAATGGAGATTCACCAATAAGATTTTGGCTAGATTATATTTTGTCGTAACTTCTTTTATATACTTTATCAAGATACATTTTAGAATCAAGAAAATTATTAGTGTTGACAAATTTATGAATAAATATAAAGAAAAATAACTGAAAAGTCTATCAACAGAATTAAGGAGCAAAAAGAAAAAAAAAGAAGAGCTCGGTAACTTCGCTGCTCTCAATGTACATCTTGTTATAAATTCTGATGGTAATCTATAGTCAGATTATATTTTGGAGTTTACTTAAAATGAGCAGTCAACATTGACTCACAGAAAATCTTTTTATGGATTCTGTTAACCACGCTTTAGAAAATTACATTAATGAAAACCTTGGATAATAGCCATTTTAAACTCGTTACCTCTCTATATAAAACAATTTCATAATACCAGCAAAGTTGATATTGGCTCATATACTTCATCTCTCATACATCTAGTAAATCAAGTTAGTCCCAGGTTTAATACTTTCATTTTATGTTGATTAATTTGGTTGCTTAAACAATAGTTTTACGTAATTTTTTACTTTCATCTATATAAAAATGAAAACAAGTTGTGTACGCAGACCTTACCCCTACCCTAGGGTAGAGAGACTATTTCCGATAGACCCTCGACTCCCCACCCTCCAAGAACTCCTCACCTTGCTTTTGGAGTGACTCGAACTCACAACCTCTTGATTGGAAGTGGAGGGTGCTTACCACTAGTGCTTTCATTTTATGTATGTTAATTAATTTGGTAGCTTAAACATTAGTTTGGTATATAGATACATATACTTACACATTCCTACCTATAAAATGAATTTATGAAATCAGGCAATGTTGATGCATCAAAGATTTTTTGGACGATTTTTACTGGCGCTATATTTTCTTCTAAGTTACAATGGAATTCAAGGAGAAACAAAATTATCCCAACCAGAAGATGTAGAGATGGAGAAGCAACTTAAACTTTCGAACAAATCCGCAGTCAAAACAATTAAGGTATATCTTTGAAAATTCTTGTGCTTATAATTCTCTTGAGTGATTATTATATTTGTGTTGTAGGAATATATCTTCCATTCGTTTATCTTTGTCTGTGAAGACTTAAGGTCAACAAACTAAATTTCGGTAGATTAAATGTATTTATGTAACTATTTTTTATATATTAAAGTGCGACTGTATATTAATTAACTAGAATTTAGTAATAACCATATTTATGAATATAAATTTCATGTAGTTTTTGGGTTAATGTAAATACCGATTGTGAATAAATATTTACCTTTGAATTCAAATATGGATTAATCACGAGACAAATGGAGTATGTAATCGTTCTATCGATATCACTTTGCTAGGTGTTAAATTTTATGTATTCAAAAGTTACAAATTAAATTGCAAGATATTGTGTAACCAATATTAATTATTTATGAGTTTTTGGTTCACAGACTATATATTGTGATACATATGATTGTGTGGATTTTTATAAACAATCTTCATTTGATCATCCGTTATTGAATAATCACAGTTTTCATCCTCAGGCATGTCTCTTAACCGTCCGTCTTATATTGATCTTTCTATCAATTATACAGTATTTGTAATGCATAATTCAAGTTTTATTTTGGATGGACAGATGAAACCTATTTTATCGAGGAAAAAGCAAAATTTAGTTACATCATCAACTAATCAATCGCCGAGAATATGGTTAAATGGAAAAGGTTGTCCCTCTGGAACAGTTCCAATTAAAAGAATTACAAAAGATGATCTTATCAGACAAACACATATGCCACCGCCAGAGGATGTCACATTTGATGTTCAATTGGTTGCGGTAAGATAATGTTACACCAATTTACTACTTTAGCTAGAATAATTTACTTCCAAAAAATAGAATACATAATTCCATTTATATAGAAAGGGGAGTCTTGGCATAACTGATAAAATTATCGCCATGTGACCAGAAGATCACGAGTTCGAGTTGTGAAAAACAACTTCTTATAGCCATTTACATAGAATATAACAGGCTAAGAACTCAAATTTACAATAAGAAAAATTGAAAAGTTCGTGTATAAAGAATAAACATGTTTAATTTTTCATAATTTCGAAAATCTCATATATATATATATATATATATATATATATATATATATATATATATATATATATATATATATATATATTACAGAATAAACATGTTTAATTTTTCATAATTTCGAAAATCTCATATATATATATATATATATATATATATATATATATATTTACATTAAATTTTATGGATAGTCATTCAACTTTGTGTTTATTACGCAAAAGTCACTTTTCTTTTTTTTGTTACGTAAATATCATTCAACTTTGTGTTCATTATCTAAAAGTCATTTTTCTTTCTTTTATTACACAAAAATTATTTTACTTTGCTATGTTTATCACAAAAGTCACCTTGATCAGATTTTATAATATTTTTACTTGAAAAGTCTATTGTGCCCTTGAGATTATATGTCCTCATTTATGTAATTCCTTCTATATTGTATACAATATAATATATATTTAACTAGATATTTTACTTATAATTAAAATAACTTTAAATTATTTTATTTGCTATTTTTATTATATATCCATACATTTAATTTTTTTCACGGCACTCATTTTGTTTAATCATATTTAAACATGAACATATTTTAAATCTAAAAATCATAAAAAATATTTATTTTTTATATTTATTTGAAAAATAACAAACAAATTTGTTTAACAAATGATAGTTTTTTTTATAGTAAATAAAAATTTTGAAAAAAGTTTCAAAGATATTTGTATTTAATATTAAGATTTTTAAAAATTTATCTGTTAATATTATTTATTTAAAAGTATTAATATGATGTGTCATTGTGCTAAATATGGGTATTTTATTTATTTGATTAATGAGTATGGCTTGGCTGGTCATTAAAAATATTTCATTAAGCATGGTTAAAACCGTGGACTTGAGATTTGTTCACGGTAATATTTACTGACAAATTTAATAATGCTATTTATATATCTTGAAAATTATCATTAAGAAAAAAATTAAATGTACGAATATATTATAAAAAATAAAAATAAAAAAATATAAAGTTATTTTAATTATAAATAAAACACCCAGGTAAAAGTATATTATGTAGCATATAATATAGAAGGTATTACATAAATTGAATGATTTATAATATCAAGTAGATAATAGACTTTTCAGGAGAAAGATTTGTAAAATATGGTCAAAGTGATTATTGTAATAACTAGAGCATAGACAAATGATTTTTGTGTAACAAAAAAAAGAAAAGTAATTTTTGGGTAATGAACATAAAGTTAAATAACTTTTATGTAACAAAGAAATAAAAAATGACTTTTGGGTAATGAACACAAAGTTGAATAATCACTCATGAAATTTACTTATTTTTTGTATTGCCTCTGCACAGACTAATAACAATAGTGAGCCGAAAGGAATATACAGATCTTCACAAGGATACAAGGTACACGAATATAAACATTCATCTTCTCATTTTCTAGACTGTTGTTTGCTTTGTCTTTTAATTGAATTTTGTTTTGAAATAATATCCTAAAAGACTTTTTAATTATTAAATATTGAATTGTGCTTCGCAGGTTTTTCCGTTTGCCTTTTTTTATTTAGGTTTTACATGGCATAAAAACGGTTAAATATGCAAATTCTGCAATTTGTGTGGGCTTCCCACTGTCCGCTTCACTTGTCTTATACTAGTAGGCAAGCCCTTAATATTTAGGGCTTTTAATATATTTGGCTGGTAAGTCGAAAATAATTACAACGGCTAGTCAATTATATAAATATGTATATGTATGTATGTATGTATGTATGTGATATAAAATGTGTATACTATATATTAATTTACAAAATATATATTTTTCGGATATTATTTCGGAGGCGGCTATACAATATAGATTTTACTATTATTTACTCAAAGATAAAATAAATAAAAACAAGGGATAGTTATATTTTTGGGCCGCACCCAATATAATAGTCGGCAATGTATAAATATTGTATATTTAGTATATAATATACATCTAACACTCACACACATGGGTTACCGTTTGTAATTATTTTAGACCGTCGAAACAAATAAAAAAAGCCAAAACTAATATACATGTTAGATATACTTTTGTCATGGGTTGACAAAATTTCATTTACTACATACGGGTTGCTATAGTTCGGACTGAAAATAATCCAAATAATAAGTTTGTGGGAGCTCAAATGGCAGCTAGTATATGAAATCCTCGTGTTAAAGATCAATAACACAGTGCATGTCGATTGAAAATTCAAAAAGGATCATGATACTATACAAGTTTGTTGGAGAGTAAGTTCAACAACTTGCTGATACAAAAAATAGTTAATGCGTATTTTCTTTTAGTTGCTAAGAGAGGGGTAAGGGAAGAAATGGAATGAGGCGAAGGGATAGGAAATAACTATATTGTACTCTAGATGCAAGTTGTTAAATCACACCCACAAGGGTTGTGATGGAATGATACGTACTCTTTAATTCTTAATTAAAAGTTTCAAATTCAAGTCTTAGGTACAAAACCATCTTTATTAGAAAGCATTTTACTCCTTTACGTGACTTTTCTGTGTAAATCTAAATTAAATCCGACTCCAGTATAGTTACCGAACATCGTAGGAGAAACCCCAAAAAAAAAAATTAAATCACTTTCAGTAAGCTTCTCAATCATCACGATTTCTCTATTTCATACTACAGGTGGACCCAACATTATATGGAGATAACAAAACTAGGCTCTTTATACATTTTCAAGTAAGTAGTCTTATTTACTTTGATGATTTATATTTCAATATTGTGTAACTAATAATCTTTCTGTTTATCTAATGACCTCAATTTTTTCGTATATTTTGTAGGCGGGTAACAAACATTGTTTCAATACATTATGTCCTGGTTTTGTTCTAGTAAACACTGAGATACCTGTTGATATGGTATACGATCAAGTTTCACATCGTGGAGATAAAGCTTCATTGGAAGACACAATGTCCATCGGTCGGGTACGTTTTATTATTCTTTTAATTTTTTTCAATAGTACTCAAGAATTAGTATTTGAAATCAGCATTTTGTACTCTATGGGGACCGGGTGAGAATGCATAAATCTAGGTCTTGTAAATTATTATTGTCATGGTATTTAATTTGTATGCGGAAAAATATAAACTAAGTTTTATCTAGTTATATGTAAAGTATTTCACATGCTATAAATACTATTTTCGATATATTTACTTTCATTTTCCAATTATTTTGTTTGTATAAAAAAATTGATGTTCTCAATGTTGGGTTCAATTGCGTGTGTGCAATATGATTTGGAGTCGACACTGACTTGCATAAAAATAGAACAAAAGTTGAGGCAAAAAATGAATATAAAGGACGCCGACTTATAGAATTAGGACTTATTTGTGTTGTCACAATTCTTTTTGAAAAATAAAAAACTTTAGAATAAGGGAAGAGAAAATAAAATGATAGGACAAAAGGAATGGGTTTGAGTTTTGACGATGAGGAAACTTGACGGATTCAATCGAAACAGAAGTCCGTTCTTCATTTCTCCTAATTTGCCAACTTATACTTTCTTGTTTGGTTAAATCAGAAGTGCTATATATACATCAGCTTATACATATACTATTCTCTGGGCACGCACTTTGCGCGTGTACCCCTATCAATAAGTACATAAAATTTTAAAAATACATAAATATTACTTCATTAAACACTACATTTACGTTATACAATAAAAATTAAATAGAAAAATATAAGTTTTTGGAATTGATTAATATGATCCTATTTAGCTAACTAAATAAAGGAAGAAATTCTCAAATAACCATGCAAGAACCATAATAAGTTCATGACAATTTTAGAGCAAACTTTAAAATTCAATATAACTTTTTAGTTATATTTTCTACGTTGATAGGAGTAATCTTTTAGATGAAGGGTAAAATGAACATTGCACTTTTTATGGTGATTGGGTAATTCAACTTTGATATTTGGAGCTTTGATAGTACAAGGTCTGAATTTGTTTGACATAAGAGATGCACTTCCTTACGGGGCAGATTTATAGGCAAAATATGGGGCACGTGAACATATGGTCTATCCGTAAAATTAGACATTTTATGTATATATTTTTTAAAATTGGTATAATATTAACTGATGGCACCTATGCTCATAGAATATTGAATGTGTACTTGGTTGAAGGTTTGTAACGACCCAACTGGTCGTTTTGAGCATTTACGTTCCTTTCAACTATTTGAAATCTTGAATAACTTCCTACGAGGTATTATGACTTGTATGAATTGTCGGTTTTGGTTTTAAGGTATTTAGGAGTTAGCTTGGAAGAATGAATTTTCATGTTGGAAGCTTAAGTTGAAATAGTTGACCGGATACTGACTTATATGTAAACGACCTCGGATTCGAATTTTGATAATTCCAATAGCTCCGTATAGTGATTTTGGACTTAGGAGCGTGTCCGAAAAATTATTTGGAGGTCCGTAGTGGAATTAGACTTGAAATGCCGAAAGTTGAATTTTTGGGAAGTTTGACCGGGGGGTTGACTTTTTGATATCAGGGTCGAAATCCGATTATGAAAATTGGAATACCTCTATTATGTCATTTATGACTTGTGTGCAAAATTTGAGGTCAATCGGACGTGATTTGAGAGGTTCCGGAGTCGTTTATAGAAATTAGAAATTTCAAAGTTCATTTGGCTTGAATTGGGGTCTAATTCATGGTTTTAGCATTGTTTGAGGTAATTTGAGGGTTCGACTAAGTCCGTATGATGTTGTAGGACTTGTTGGTATATTTAGTTGAGGTCCTGAGGGACTCGGGTGGGTTTCGGATGGTTAACGTGTTGGATTATGGACTTGGAATTCTGCTGGAATTTTTCTGATGCACCATCTGGTTTCCTTCATCGCGTTCGCGAGTGGAGCCTCATGTTCGCGAAGAGAAATTGAGAGGCTCGCAATATTTGTTCTTCGCGTTCGCGAAGAGAAGCACGCGTTCGCGAAGGGTAGACTGGGTGTGCATCGCGCGAGAGGTGTTACGCATTCGCGAAGAAGAGAGGAAGCATCTGAGGACCCTAGGCAATTGGTCTACGCGTTCGCGTAGGGGGTGTCGCGTTCGCGTAGTGAGGGGGAACGAAGCATCACGTTTGCGATGGGTTGAATGCGTTCGCGTAGAAGGCATTGAGGCAGAGGCATTTTGTGCTTCGCGAACGCGAGGGTAATGTCGCGTTCGCGAAGGAGGAATTTGGACGGGAGCTATTTTGTGCTTCGCGAATGCGAGGCACTGACCGCGTTCACGAAGAAGAAAAGCCCGGGCAGTGAGTTTAAGTTCTGAACAGTTTTTGACGGATTTGAGCTCGGATTGAGGCGATTTTTGGGAAATTTTCAGAAAAAACAACGGGGTAAGTGTTCTTAACTCAATATTGGTTAAATTACCCGAATCCATAGTTGTTTTTAACATTTAATTGGTGAATTAAGTTGGAAAATTATGAAAACTCTCTTGGTTTAATTTGGAGATTTGAGGGTCGAGTTGATGTCGGATTTGAGTAAAATTTATATTATTGGAATCGTGGTTGAATGGGCATTAATATTTTGTAACTTTCATTGGATTCCGAGATATGGGCCCCACGGGTGATTTTTGGGGCGTAATTTCGAATTTTGTGGAAATATTATATTTTGACATGGAATTAATTCCTATAAATTTTGTGGGCTGAATCAAATTAATTGTGACTAGATTCGAGCCGTTTGGAAGTTGATACACGCAAAGTGGAATTGTTGGAGCATTGCTTAGCTTGCTCGACATTGGATTTGGATTGTTCGAGGTAAGTAACTCTTCTAATCTTTGAGTTTAGGGTATGAACCCTGAATATATGAATTTCGTGAATTGTTGGGAGGTGACGCACATACTAGGTGACGGGCGTATGGACGTGCAATATAGAAATTGTAAAATAATTATTTCTGTGAAATTTTATAGTTAAATGATCTTGGCATTTTCCAATGCGATTTTATGAGTTAAAGAAATTGAGCTGAAAAGCATATTAAAAATCATGTTGAAGCTATGTGCCAGTATTATTGGGACCCACAGAAGTCATATTGTTGTGAAATATTTAATTTAAAAATTTATACTCAGTCATATTCATTTCATTGCATATCATATTTGAGCCTCTGTTATTATTTATTGATACATCACATCATCATTTTGGGCTATTTTCATGACATTATGAGCCCATGAGAGAGAGACTGGAGAGATTGATAATTGAGGGAGGCCGAGGGCCTGATTGTAAGGATATTTTGTGGATCGGACTGCACGGCGCAGCAGGCCATGTTGGCTTTATATATATTATATTATTATTGCATGTGAGTTGGCCGTGCGGATCTATATATTATACTATTGCACGTGAGTTGGCCGTGCGGATCTATATATTATACTATTGCATGTGAGTTGGCCATGCATCACGTGAGTTGGCCGTGCGGATCCAGATTTTATTATAGCACGTGAGATGGCCATGCGGATCCAAATATTATTATAGCACGTGAGTTATCCATGCGGATTCAGATATTATTAGAGCACGTGAGTTATCCGTGCGAATCCAGATATGATATTATAGCACATGAGTTGTCCGTGCAGCACCTGAGTTGTCCGTGCTTATAGCGCTTGGGCTGTAGGAGCCCCTTATGAGTCTGTACAACCTAAGTGAGCGCAGTCGACTATCAGCAGGGATCGGGCTGCACGCCGCAATAGGTATTGTATAACGCTGAGTGATTGAGTGTGCTGAGCACAGTGAGAGAGAATGCGAGACAATGAGATTGAGTACTCTGAGAGTGTGAGTACATGAGTGCAATCTTTGAGATACATTGCGTTGACATGCAAACATGACATACATGCATAGAGGTGTGTTTTCCTCATACTGTATGGTATCACATTATTCATGATTTCTCTCACATGTTGACAGATGGGCATAGTGATGCATTTGTTTTACACTGGTTATCTAGGAAAGAAAATGAGATATTTTAGTTATTATTGAAAGGATTTTGGAAAAATTACTGTTTTCAAACTATTCATATTTTTGGCAACTTCGGCAAACGATTTGGGTTTTCACTGATATATTTGAAAGGAAGAACTATTATTTTTGAAATCATGATTTTGCTAAGCATTTTGTCTCTGTGTTTCTTCTGGTATTATTTGCTTTATATTGTTATAAATTGTTGTGGACTAGTGGTTTTGGACTTGACCTTGGTAGAAGCTCTTCACTACTTTCAACCTACGTCTAGGTTTGTTACTTACTCAGTACATGGGGTCAGTTGTACTGATACTACAATTTTGCACATTACATGCAGATGTTGGCTGTTGTTGTTGCTGTGCTCGATAGTTACGGGACTTGAAGATGTACCTGCATTCCTGTTGTAGCTGCCTCTTATTTAGGATAGCCTTAGATCTATAAAAACTCTGTTTATGTATTATTCAAACAGACTATGTATTTATTTTATTTCCGCTTTATATACTCTATTATTAGAAACTCATGATTTGTACTACCAGTTCTTGGGGAGATGTATTGGTTTTAGATATTTTCTTTATATTAATTTCATTGGAATTGGATAGATGAAAATTGGCTTACCTAAGGGGTTGGGTTAGATGCCATCACGACTAGTGGGATTTTGGATCGTGACAAGGTGGTATCAGAGCTCTAGGTTCATAGGTTCTACAAGTCATGAGCAAGTGTCTAATAGAGTCTTGCGGATCGGTATGATGACGTCCATATTTATCTTCGAGAGGCTACTGGGCATTTAGGATATATATTTCCCATCTTTCTTTCCTTATCGTGTGGGATTGATTCAGCTTGGGACATAACTCTTTGAATTCCTTCCACGTATTCGTATGCGCACACGAGCGCTCGGTATCAGCTGTGCATCGCCGGCTTCTGATTCTATGAACGAGGTTCGAGGTGAGTATTTTGTGTTTTGGTGATGGCCCAGTCTGGAGGACTTGAGGCCATGGTTAGACCGTATCTTAAGCTCGGTAGCGTCAGTTGTAACCTGTACAATTGGACTCATATGTCCGGTAATGACCCTACAGTGGAATTTGTGGCTCGATGAGCGGTGAAATAGCTTTGTGATGAGTATGATGTAACTGCAGGATGTGTTAAGACGATGTGAATGTGGCGAGAAGTATTTCCTTGATGTGTAAAGGAAGGCCGTTGGGTGCTTGATTTCCATTTTGATGTGACGTATAATCTCGAATATGCATATTTTGAAGGATCTTTTACATTTTTAAATTTTGGGACAGACTAAATTCTCGTGTCTTGTAATAAGTTTAGACTTGAAAAGATTTAGTGATTGCGTAGAAATTGTGGCTGCGAATATACATAACAAGATGCCAATTGAGGCTAGGGAGGTGGGTTATCTCCTGGAGAGTAATCTATGTAGGTATGTTCCTTGTAATGTGAGTGAAGGATTTCTTTTCTGCAAATGGGGCGTATGTGTGGAGATTTGAATTCGAAGAAAGTCGACCTGAGTATCAAGAGAATGATTGCGAGCTTAGCAGATGATTTGGGGTATTTTATGGTTGGCGTTGTATGAGCTTGAGAAGAAGTTTTTGTTGAACTGACGGAAGTATTATGGCAGTAGTAGAGTATGGATATTGTGAGTTATGGAGTATTTAAATTTATGGCTTTGATCCAAGTGGGGGAGCCTGCTGCAGACGGCTTAATTTCATGGTTATATATTAAATTTTAGTTTTGGTTTGAGGCATACTTGTGGATTAGTTATGACTTGCAGAGATAGAGTTCGAGAATGACTTGAGTAAACGAATTCTTGGATACGGGTTATATTGTACTTTATGAGTATGTGAAAATCATGGGATGAGTGAGTTGTTATTTTTAAAATATGTAGTACGCACAGAGTATGAATTTGATTGGGGGTATTAAAGTAGAGTTACTTCTTTAAGTATTGTTGTGCTAATGGGGCATGTGTCTTTTGACCCATTTTGGCGGTGCAATTAGAATTGAGCAAAGTGGGTGACTCTCGAGAAAGTTCTAGTGGGTTTGAGAATTTTATATAGCAATTGAGAATTTCTCTGGACTTGTGTATGGGTAAAATCTAAGATTTACACTAGATGGTGCCTGGACTTGCGTAAATTTTGTATGACTATGGATTCTATGTTGTAGTATAAGGAGGGTGAGGAGAACAATTTCAAATTCACATAAGGTATTTTCAGAGTGGGTGTTACAATTGTGGTATTTTTGAAGGTGCTTAAGAAGAATACAATTGCTTATGGGCTGTAGGGCGTTGTGGTTCTATGCTAAGGTTTGTGGGGTGAGTTGTGGTTAAAGATCGCGGTGTTTTAGCAAGGAGAAGTATCAATTTCAAGACAAATTCGGAAGGGACTTGGAGAAATAGGACAGCTTGGTAGTAGGTTAGATCAGTATGGTAATGGATATGATCAGTTCTTTGAGTGCTTATGATGTGGGGGTTTTCTACAGGTGCTTTGTGACAATACTCTTTAGTTTGGCGACCTGCGTGGCTTGGTTGAGTTAGAGAGATTTATATTTGAGGGAATCAAAAATAGTGGTTCGTGTATTCTATGGATTTGGAGACTGGGAGTTCTCAAGAGCAGATTGTTTAGTGGTTTTGGACTGTGAAGTCGTGACCGAAGTGAGTCATATGATATGATGTATTATGAATCAGTCGCGGTGAACTTTCGGAGGGTTATTTATCTATTGTTGTGATGAGAGTTGATTTGGGGTCCATAGGTAGTCCCAATTAAGATATGTATTCTACACCGAGCCGGAATGGTTGGCTCCATACTGCTATTGTTGAGGGATGTGTCATTCGGTTGATGTTGAACTTATCCGTGTTCTAAAATGATCTGTGAGTTACTCCTTTATGCTATGAGGAGTTGTGATTCATTGGTTATGTGCACAGATGGTGTTGTTCTATTTAAGCTTTATAGCGAAATTTGAGAATATTTGGGTATTGCATGAGCGATTGCGTAATGGTTATGTTCTTTCAGGTTTTGTGTGGCATTTTTGTCCTTTGCCTCTCTGTGGTTATTGATTTTGAGTGGGGTGGCTCGAGGTATATATTATGGACCAGCGTTTGGATGGGGTCACGCATTGCAGCAGAGTTATGTTAAGGTATGAACCTTGTGTTAGAATCGGGTGATGGTTCTACGGTGTATGATGAATTTTCAGCGTTTCGTTGTGGCGGTACTTGTTAATCTGGCGGGGCAATTCTCTCATTTGAGTCATTTTTCATTACTAGGTACATTTGAATTGTTGCTTATTGGTGCATGGATTGCACGGGTTGTGGCTCTGAGTTATATTGGTGAGGCATGTCTATGGAATAGTTGTGTTTAATAATATAAGGTCATTGGACCTAGAATGGGTACTATCAGGCTTGATTACGGTATATTCAAGAGGGTTATGGTTTTGGTTGGGGCGAGAGAGCTCCATGGCTAGTTGATCTGATGAGTGGTTATGAGTTTTTGATTGTTTCTTTCATCATTGGCAGTGTATGAAGGTTTTGGAACGAGGTTTGGCTTGACATGAGGTTTTATACTAGTACTTGGTTGGTTTGGAGTAATTACTGTGATCGGGAATGGTGCTGCGAGCATGTGAGTTGTGTAGTATGCAATGTGATCATAACTGGGGTTATGGCTATAGCTTGATACAGCTTGTTCAGGCTTATACAGTGTGTAGATGGGAGATTCGGGTCTTGAAAAGAATTTTGGATATTAGAAATTTGGCTCCAAGGTTTTTAGGCTAATGTTAAATTAATGATTTTCAGTTATGTTGTGTGGTCAGGCCTATATAGAATTGGCTGACTTGAGATCACCCCCGTGTATGTGCATCGTAAGGTGGAATAGATGTTTAAAGGTTAAGAACAACTCTTGGCACGTTCGAGGACGAACGTATGTTTAAGTGGGGGAGATTGTAACGACCCGACCGGTCGTTTTGAGCATTTACGTTCCTTTCAACTATTTGATGTCTTGAATAAATTCCTACGAGGTATTATGACTTGTGTGAATTGTCGGTTTTGGTTTTAAGGTATTTCAGAGTTAGCTTGGAAGAATGAATTTTCATGTTGGAAGCTTAAGTTGAAATAGTTGACCGGATATTGACTTATATATAAACGACCTCGGATTCGAATTTTGATAATTCTAATAGCTCCGTATAGTGATTTTGGACTTATGAGCGTGTCCGGAAAATTATTTGGAGGTCCGTAGTGGAATTATGCTTAAAATGCCGAAAGTTAAATTTTTGAGAAGTTTGACCGGGGGGTTAACTTTTTGATATCGGGGTCGGAATCCAATTCTTAAAATCGGAATACCTCTGTTATGTCATTTATGACTTGTGTGCAAAATTTGAGGTCAATCGGATGTGATTTGAGAGATTCCGGAGTTGTTTGTAGAAATTAGAAATTTCAAAGTTCATTAGGCTTGAATTGGGGTGTAATTCATATTTTTTGCGTTGATATCGGGGTCGGAATCCGATTCTGAAAATTGAAATACCTCTGTTATGTTATTTATGATTTGTGTGCAAAATTTGAGGTCAATCGGACGTGATTTGAGAGGTTCCGGAGTCGTTTGTAGAAATTAGAAATTTCAAAGTTCATTATGCTTGAATTGGGATCTAATTCATGGTTTTAGCATTGTTTGAGGTGATTTGAGGGTTCGCCTAAGTCCATATGATATTGTAGGACTTGTTGCTATATTTGGTTGAGGTCCCGAGGGGCTCGAGTGAGTTTCGGATGGTTAACGGGTTGGATTATGGACTTGAAATTCTGCTGGAATTTTTCTGATGCACCATCTAGTTTTCTTCATCGCGTTCGCGAGTGGAGCCTCTTTCACGAAGAGGAATTGAGAGGCTGGCAATATTTTTTCTTCGCGTTCGCGAAGAGAAGCACGCGTTTGCGAAGGGTGGACTGGGTGTGCATCGCGAACGCGAGAGGTGTTACGCGTTCGCGAAGAAGAGAGGAAGCAGCTGAGGACCCCGGGCTATTGGTCTACGCGTTCGCGTAGTGAGGGGGAACGAAGAATCACGTTCGCGATGGGTTGAACGCGTTCGCGTAGAAGGCATTGATGCAGAGGCATTTTGTGCTTCGCGAACGCGAGGGTGATGTCGCGTTCGCGAAGGAGGAATTTGGACAGGAGCTATTTTGTGCTTCGCGAATGCGAGGCACTGATCGCGTTCGCGAAGAAGAAAAGCCTGGGCAATGAGTTTATGTTCTGAAAATGGGACTTCGTCCCATTTTTAATTTTTGATGGATTTGAGCTCGGATTGAGACGACTTTTGGGAGATTTTCAGAGGAAACAACGGGGTAAGTGTTTTTAACTTAATATTGGTTAAATTACCCGAATCCATAGTTGTTTTTAACATTTAATTGGTGAATTAAGTGGAAAAATTGTGAAAACCCTTTTGGTTTAATTTGGAGATTTGAGGGTCGAGTTGATGTCGGATTTGAGTAAAATTTATATGGTTGGAATCGTGGTTGAATGGGCGTTAATATTTTGTACACTTTCGTCGGATTCCGAGACATGGGCCCTACGAGTGACTTTTGGGGCGTTATTTTGAATTTTGTGGAAATATTAGTATTTTAATATGGAATTAATTCCTATAAATTTTGTGGGCTGAGTCAAATTAATTGTGACTAGATTCGAGCCGTTTGGAAGTTGATACACGCAGAGTGGAGTTGCTGGAGCATTGCTTAGCTTGCTCGACATTGGATTTGGCTTGTTCGAGGTAAGTAACTCTTCTAATCTTGGAGTTGAGGGTATGAACCCTGAATATATGAATTTCGTGAATTGTTGGGAGGTGACGCACATACTAGGTGACGGGCGTATGGGCGTGCAATATAGAAATTGTGAAATAATTATTTCTGTAGAATTTTATAGTTAAATGATCTTGGCATTTTCCAATGCGATTTTATGAGTTAAAGAAATTGAGCTGAAAAGCATATTAAAAATCATGTTGAAGCTATGTGCCAGTATTATTGGGACCCACAAAAGTCATATTATTGTGAAATATTTATTATAAATTGAAAATTTATACTCAGTCATATTCATTTCATTGCATATCATATCTGAGCCTCTGTTATTATTTATTGATACATCACATCATCATTTTGGGCTATTTTCATGACATTATGAGCCCATGAGAGAGAGACTGGAGAGATTGATGACTGAGGGAGGCCGAGGGCCTGATTGTGAGGATATTTTGTGGATCGAACTGCACGCTGCAGCAGGACATGTTGGCTTTATATATTATATTATTATTTCATGTGAGTTGGCCGTGCAGCACGTGAGTTGGCCGTGCGGATCTATATATTATACTATTGCACGTAAGTTGGCCGTGCAACACGTGAGTTAGTCGTGCGGATCCAGATATTATTATAGCACGTGAGATGGCCGTGCAGCTCCAGATATTATTATAGCACGTGAGTTGGCCGTGCGAATCCAGATATTATTATAGTACGTGAGTTATCCGTGCAGCACGTGAGTTGGCCGTGCGGATCCAGATATAATAATATAGCACGTGAGTTTTCCGTACAGTACGTGAGTTGTCCGTGCTTATAGCGCTTGGGATGTAAGAGCCCCTCATGAGTCTGTACACCCTAGTGAGCGCAGTCGACTATAAATAGGGATCGGGCTGCACGCCGCAGCAGGTATTATATAACGCTGAGTGATTGAGTGTGCTAAGCACAGTGAGAGAGAATGCGAGACAATAAGATTGAGTACTCTGAGAGTGTGAGTACATGAGTGCAATCTTTGAGATACATTGCGTTGACATGCACACATTACATACATGCATAGAGATGTATTTTTCTCATGTTGTACGGTATCACATTATTCATGATTTCTCTCATATATTGACAGATGGGCATAGTGATGCATTTGTTTTATACTGGTTATCTGAGAAATAAAATGAGATATTTTAGTTATTATTGAAAGGATTTTGAAAAAATTACTGTTTTCAAACTATTCATATTTTTGGCAACTTCGGCAAACGATTCGGGTTTTCACTGATGTATTTGAAAGGAAGAACTATTATTTTTGAAATTATGATTTTGCTGAGCATTTTATCTCTGTGTTTCTTCTGGTATTATTTGCTTTATGTTGTTATGAATTGTTGTGGACTAGTGATTTTGGACTTGACCTTGGTAGAAGCTCGTCACTACTTTCAACTTACGGCTAGGTTTGTTACTTACTCAGTACATGGGGTCGGTTGTACTGATACTACACTTTTGCACATTACATGCAGATGTTGGCTGTTGTTATTGTTGTGCTCGATAGTTGCGGGACTTGAAGATGTACGTGCGTTCCTGTTGTAGCTGCCTCTTATTTAGGATAGCCTTAGATCTATAAAAACTCTGTTTATGTATTATTCAAACAGACTATGTATTTATTTCATTTCCGCTTTGTATACTATATTCTTAGAAGCTCATGATTTGTACTACCAGTTCTTGGGGAGATGTATTGGTTTTAGATATTTTCTTTAAATTAATTTCGTTGGAATCAGATAGATGGAAATTGGCTTACCTAACGGGTTGGGTTAGGTGCCATCACAACTAGTGGGATTTTGGGTCATGACAAGGTTGAGTTAGTTGCGAAGAGAAATAAAGGGATCAATTCCCACTTAATATATTTTCTCTTAGTCTTTTTTAGTAGTACATCCATGTACTACAAATTTTAGATTTGCCTCTGCTTCCTTCAACATTACTAAAATGTAAGTAAATGACAATTATTTTTAAGTTTTTCTTAAATTTGACATGACAATGTAAAAGAAACTAAGACTACCTATATATGTAGATTGACATTCATTTTTCAAATAAAATTACCATACCAGCAGCAAAGTTCCAAGTGATATGATATTTTTAGTAATATTGAACTTTGTTCCTACAATCAATCTCGTACAACGTACATGTGCTATTGCTTTCTTTTGATGACCGGTTAGTAGAGTTCAATGTAAAGATATTGGAGTACTCCATAAAGAATCCAACTTGCATACATATATTGAACCAGTACTGGTTATTAATTAACCCTTCAATCCATATGTTCATAGAATATCTACGAGCAATAGGTTATTTTTGCATGTACAATGCTAATCTCATGAACACTTGCAACGAATTTTAATGCCTACTAATACATTTGGTTAAAAATTATTAAAATCTGAAATTCTAAATTATATACTACTTCCATTGGTAACAAATAAATTAAAAGATAAAGATTATGAACACACATTTCTCGATAGAGAACTCCTTAGATATCAAGCAGAGAGACACAATAATGCTCATAAACTGGCTATGAATCCATGTGATGGAAGAGGAGGGGGGGAAGGGTTGCAGTGAAGGATAAGATACTGAAATTAGGAGTTGCATCATACAGAAAGCTGATACTTGAGAGTATATTATATATTATATTATATCTATACATAAAGATAGACCGGAAAGAAAGAACCTTCTGATGTCTTGGTCTGCTTCTTATATCTCTAATAATGTTTTATTAGTTGAAAATAGATTTTAGAAATTAAATGATATGAACGTAGAAATCCTGATAGGGAAAAGTAAAACGGTCCTCAATAAAGAGGAACTGAAAGGTCCGCAATTATTAATTGCGAAATATGTAACCTTCGATCTTTCCTCTTCATCTTCTTATAATAAGTTGCAACATTTGTGTAAGGCAAAAATAGTTACTACTACTATTATAGGATCTCTAAATGGAACCCATCTGGACGAAAAGTCAACAAAGAAACATTATGGGTGAATAATAAAATCAAATGAAAATATATTTAAGCAATTAAAGGCATTAATTAAAAGTAAGCCTTAAATACATACATTATGAATCAATAGCTTAATGGGAATGCACGGCTTATTCATTGTAACAGTTTCAAGTAAGTGATGGCTTTTAAATGTGTAATAATAGCAGGAAACTAAAGAGACTAAACACCATGCATTATGATGATAAAAAGACTTTTATTATGAATTAATTTTACCTTTTAATACATTTCTATTGAAAGAATAGTTTAGCTTCTAAAGAGTATAATAAAAAATAATATATTTATTTAATAATGTTATAAAAGTCTATTAATTTTTAAGAACATTTTAGTAATCTAACTTTTGACTAAATGACTTCCCACTTTTAGTATAATATGATAATTATATATAGTTTCGAACAAGTGACCTCAAGTGAATGTTTAACTGGTGCTAGCCCCAGCTCCCCAGCTTAATTCAACGTTCAATTCATTCTATTAGTTGTATTTGTGTTTTGCACATAAAATTATAGACTTTATAACTTGTAGCTAAGCTCATTTTTCGTATGAAATGAGGTAATGGAGAATGCGACTGAAATTAATAGATCGTATTAGCCTCTTAATGTGATTGAAGAAGGTAAAATAGACGGCAAAATTACAAATCCAAACAATCACGCACGAGTTACGACTAAACATAATAAAATAGAAGTAGTTTAAGCCTCATAAGGTGAAACTATAATCAAAGGCGGATCTAGAATTTTAGTTCAGGCAGATCTAGAATTTTAATTCTATGGGTTTAATATTTAAAGTATTTAGCATTGAACCTATTATATTTTAAAGTTATGGATTCATATATATATATATATATATATTATTTATTATAATTTTAATAATTTTTACATATATTTATACTCCATATCAAACATACTGGGTTCAATGATACTATGCTTCATCCGGCCCCGACTATAATATGGATTTGGGTCCCAAGCATTAGGCTTTACTACTAAACTAATGGCTCCTTGTCCTGCAGCTATCTGTCAACCCAAACACAATAAAGCATGCACATCTAGGTGGTCTGTTTATATATAAATCCTATTGAAGTTTTCAAGAAATAGATCCACATATAGTTAATGGGCATAATTAAAGATATATGTATTGGAAAGCGTGTCAGATTAATATAAGGGAAAAAATATTTAGAAGAAAAAAAAGCAATAAATTGCACAAGACAAGACAAGATTTACGTGGTTCGATAATTTTTGCCTACACCACGGCCACACAAAGAATAACTCTTTCTTAATTGAAAAGAAAGAAGAAGTTGAGGGATGATATACAACTGAAGGAGGGGATGCCTATTTAAAGGCAGAACGTCTACTGAAAGAAAATTTTCAGGGAATGTGAATACGAAGAGGACAGCATCGCAAACTATATGCCGAATTCTTCTTTCACATTTGCAGCCTGCCAATTTTGACTTTTCATTTCTTTTCACGTTTTCTTTCTTCTCATTCTTGCATTTTCTCTTTGTCTTCTTTTACTTCTTTTGTCTGCTTTCTTTTATTTCTTTTACGGATGGATTTGTTCCTTTCAATCTCCCCCTCAAACCCATATACATCAAGAAAGAAAAAAAAAATTTGATATTCTCTGGTGGCGCCTTCACATTATCAATCTTGATGGCTAACTGAGGCGGTGCACAACCTCAGTTTATCAACATCGACAACTTTGGTCAACATGTATGACGGGTTCTTCGATCCTGGTATCTTCTGTAGGAAAAGAGTTCCTTCACTTATCAACTCTCGAATATGATGATACCTCAACTGAATGTGCTTTGATCTTGCATGAAATACTGGATTCTTAGCAAGATGAATTAAACTCTGGCTATCGCTGAAAAGCTCACAATTGTCCTGCTCTTTACCGAGCTCTTTAAGAAAGTTCTTGAGCCAAATCATCTCTTTTACATCTTCTAAGATTGCCATATACTTTGCTTCAGTGATAGATAGAGCAACACTTTTTTGAAGTCTGGACATCCAGCTAACAGCAGTACCACCCAAGGTGAACACGTAACTTGTGGTACTTTTTTTACTATTCAGATCGCCGCCTAATTTTGCATCAACAAAACCTTGTAAGATAATATTGTTCTCTTTAAAACAAAGTGTCATACCTGAGGTGCCTTTGAGATATCGCAATATCTATTTTACACCTTCCCAATACTCCTTTCCAGGATCTGACATGTATCTACTGACAACTCCAACTGCATGGGCTATGTTAGGTCTAGTGCAAACTATAGCATACATCAAACTTTCTACTGCTGAAGCATATGCAACTTTGGACATGTATTTCCTTTCTTCATCCGTCTTAGGTGATTGGTCCTTCGACAGATTAATATGACTTACGAGTGGAGTGCTTCTGGTCTTTGCATCATGAAGACTGAATCTGCTTATTACCTTTTGTATGTACTTTTCTTGAGACAACTTTAAGGTTCCTTCAGACCTGTTTCTCTTAATCCTCATCACAAGCATTTGCTTAGCTGGTACTAAGTCTTTCATTTCAAACTCCTCTACCAGTTGTTGCTTAACCCTGTTGATCTCATTTATTCTAGATCCTGCAATTAGCATATCATCAACGTATAACAGTAAAATGATATAGGATTCATCAAGATTTTTGGTATAACAGCAATGGTCTATCTTAAATCGTGTGAAACTATTATTATGCATGAATCCATCAAATTTCTTGTACCATTATCGGGTAGCTTGTTTCAAACCATACAAACTCTTCTTCAACTTACACAGAAGGTTTTCTTTACCAGAAACTTGAAAACCTTCAGGTTGCTTTATAAAGATGTCTTCTTCAAAATCACTATGCAAGAAAGCAGTTTTAACATCTAGCTGCTCCAAATGAAAATTTTCTGCAGCTACGATACTTAGCACCAACCTGATAGTAGTTATTTTACTATAGGAGAGAAGATCTTGGTGTACGTAGTCAATTTCTTCCTTCTGCTGAAAGCCTTTTACTACTAATCGTACTTTGTATCTCTTTTTACCATCATGATCTTCCTTGACCCTGTGCACCCACTTGTTTTGCAATGCCTTCTTTCCTTTTGGTAACTCTGTAAATATCCATGTTTTATTCTTTGAAGAGAATGCGTCTCTTCTTTCATGGCTAGCTTCTACTTATCAGAGTTTATTACCCACATTGCTTCAACAAAATGCTCTGGTTCTCCAACATCAGTCAGAAGTAAATAGTGGGGAGAGAGGGTTAACCTATCTGGAGCATTCATGACTTTTTTAGATTTTCTTAATGTAGGTTCAAGAGTAACTGATCCCGAATTTGATTCAAGTCCTGACTCCGAATTTGGTTTTGCATCTGATTCTATCTCTGGTTCCAGTTCTGGTTCTGATCCAGATTCAGCTTCTGGTTCTTCATCTTCAATTTCAGAATCAGTTGTAATCCCTCTAGCCACTTCATTTTTTAAGATTTCTTGTTACACCTTGTGCGTCCCAAGGTGACGTAATAAATATGAGACTTGTTAATCATGATTTAAATGATTTTAAAGTTATAATATGGCTATATATGATGTTTGGATAGAAAATATGAAGTTTGGGAAAAATCAAATTAAAGTTGCGAAAAAACCGACTAAGGATTTGCCTTGTAACAGAGCTTTTTGAGAAATAACTTTCATGTGCAATATGAGATATTTTTGGGACATATTATATACCAAATTGAAGGTCTTGGAATTTAGTTTCCAACGCTCTTAACCTTTCATTCATACAACACCCAGATAAAATATTATAAGCATTGGAAGAAGGGCCAATCATAGGGTACCGAGTAGCACCTTTTTGACTTTTTAAAAAATAGGATATTTACATCCCATCTCATCTCTTTCGCCATTTTTCCAGAGGGCACGCCAAAATAACACCCCTAACATAACTCTTAAGCTCTCTGCAAGAGCTTCAAACAAGATTATCATCTCGAACATGGAATCAAGAAGCTATAACATTAAAACGATCCCTACGATGTAAGTATCGCTATATCGCCTCTCTTTTTCTTTGTAGTTTGAGATTTGGAAGGTACTTCATAGTTAAGAAAATGTGTAGTTTCTGTATTTAAGTGTTTAAATATCAAGTAAGGTTGATAAATTCGTTTCCTAATAGTTAGAACTCATAGGACAGTGATCGGAAGCCATGAGTTCGAGTTATTTGACTTGTAGCGGACTGTTTTGTGAGCTGTTTCGTGTTGCCTTTGGGCTGTATATTTTGCTACTGTTTAATGGGGTTTTGGAGGACAAATGGTGTGAATAAATGCCACATAATGATGGAATGATGGGCTGGTCATTCGTCGTTATAATTTTTTTAGGTTTTTTGATACTATTTTGGTTGTCGTTTTATGTATGAAGTGATTAGGGTGTGTAGGCTATTTTGTGGTATATTGTGATGGATATAAGGTTAGAAAATAATACTTACATGTTGTTATTGTCGTATTCTTGTTGTTGTTGGTATATGGTATTGGAGGAGGGCCTAGTTACAGGGGAGATGCTGCCCACATTTTTGTAAACAAGCCACTAGTTTAAGTTGCGAACTTAGTCTTTACACAACACTGATTTTGAATCTCCTTATGCTGTGGTAGATTGAGTTGAGTTGTTTGAAGAATTTCTTGGAAGGTATTAAGGACTCAACGAAGTTAAGGTATGTTAAGGCTATCCCTTCTTTCCTTTTGGCATGATCCAAATGATACAAATGAAACGAGCAAAATACGCAACTTTCATAAATGACTCTATTCATAGAAATACTAGGGATGTCTATATTCTTGATTTCTCATGTGTCTTATTATTCTATCATCTGTCTATGGGTCTCAGAAAAATATGCAAGTTGATAAAGTTTATTTCATGATATTAATCAAAGGCATAATGATCTTATGACATTTTGAGAAATCTTATTAACGTACTTCTTATGCATTTCATTCATTTATACATGTACATTGACCCATGACCAGATGGCGTTATATAGGCGTATATTATATGTATATCGGATATGGAAAAATATTATGGCGTTATATACGCACCACCACCTGATCAGTTGGTATCCGTTGATGATTTCGCCCACAGTGGCTGAGATGATATGATGGGATGCCCTCAGAGGCTTGATGATGTTATGTACACATATACCTATTCATGGTATGGCATTTATACGCACATACATGACATTATAAATTTTCATGATTCACAGAGCTATTCAGAATTACAGGTTGAGGTCTTTAATCCATGTTTCTTTCATGTCTTTTATATACTACTATCATGCCTTACATACTCGGTACTTTATTTGTACTGACGTCCCCTTTGCCTGGGGATGCTGCGTTTCATTCCCGCAGGTCCCGATAGACAGGTTGAGAGTTCTCCTAGTATGCTATCAGCTCAGCAGAAGGTGTTTGTCACTCCACTTGCTCCGGAGTTGCCTATTTGGTCAGTATGATTTGAATATGTATTGATTGGTATGGCGGGCCCTGTCCCAACCTTTATGATATTTATGTACTCTTAGAGGCTTCTAGACAGATGTCATGTATATGGATACTGGTATGGCCTTGTCGGCCTATGTTTAAAGTATATTAAGGATCATGCCGGCCTTATAGGCCAGTACGTCATATGTATAATCGGTATATCAAGTTGGATCATCCTATATTGAGTATTTCCTCATGTTTTATTCTATTTATCTCACGACAGCCTCTCCGGCTCACTTACCTATGATAGTATGATACGAAAGATATGTTACATTGGTACTCGGTTGAGTAAGGTACCGGGTGCCCGTCGCGGGCCATCGGTTTAGGTCGTGACAGAAATTGTATCAGAGTAGTTCTGTCCTAGGGAGTCTACAAGCGGTGTCTAGTAGAGTCTTGTTTGTGGGTGTATTGTGCACCACACTTATAAGCAGGAGGCTACATGGCCTTTAGGACTGTCACTTTTTTTTCCTTACTCTAAATCGTGTGGTAGAGCTCAGTTGTAAGAAATTCAAACTCCTAAATTCTATTTTATTTGTTATACAATGACATCTACGTCCAGAAAGATAGTTGGCAAGAGATTGAATGTGGATGTGGAAGAGTTGAGTCAGAGGAACTCGATTTTGCATCATGCTTATGATGAGTAAATATAAGGCCTTCAGTAGATTATGTGTGTACTACGACGTGTGACTTCTTGATAAGGAGCCCTGAGGCATGAATATCTATCTACCCTATGGTAAAAAGCAACGAGAGAATCAGAAGGTAGATACATGTTTCAACAAGTAAAAGAAGCAAGGTGAAGAAGGATACGAGGTACCCAGTTAGTGAATATTGTCTATATTTACAATTCAGGCAGAGAAATATAAGCATTCTGAGTTACTTTCAACAATAACAAAGATGTATTCACTTGGCAACACCCATTTCAGTTATGCCCTGTGGGAGCTAACAAATATAATTTAAGAGAATGATGGGATACCAACATCCAGCTGGGGTTAGAGTAACCCAAAATTGTGGATGGATTGTTATCATTAGCTCACATTTTCGAGGGATATTGCAAACGTGGTAATGGTTCTCCTTGTGAGACACCCATATGGTGCACTCTAGAATAGTACAATCAGATATGAATACTAGAATGTTCAGAAATTTCAGAAGATTGGCATTGGAATCCTAGAAGGGATAAATATTTACCTTAGTATGGATCCTGTCCCTAGTAAAGAGAGAGTGTTAGGCAACCCGAAGAGCCAGTGAGTTGAATCAAGGGGGTTAAAAGTGAAAGAATGTTTTGAAGAAGTTTTCATAATAAGGTGATAGACAGAAATATTAGCAGGAGAATAAGAAGAAAGTAGATGAAGCATTATGAGTAAGATGTGATAAATAGATGATAACTGTAAATCCAAATATGACAGGACTACAGATTCTATAGTCAAGTGAAGGAAAAGGCAAGAAGTTACAGGCCTTGAGACAATAAACGAGTATAAGGCATAAAGTCATGTCCCCATTTCGAGAAATGAGTTAGTGACTCATACGTGATTACCAGAAAGAAAAGTTAGACCTCGGAGTAATAGAAATTAGTATGGGCTAGTGAATAAGATAAACTGAACATGAATTCAGGACCGAAGGATTTGATATAGTTGACATCGTGAGAATTTCAGAGATCGCGTTCCGGCGATAATTGAATGGACAACAGAAGAATAACTTTTAAAGGTCATTCAGGAAGACGCTTCCCTAAAGTGAGCACTGTGAGCTAAGTTAAGCTTAAGGGACTAAGTGTGCCAGTTACACTAGGTTTCACCTTTGTATGTAAAAAAATAAATTATCCATGGTACAAAAGGGTTACCGCAAGGCAAGTAAGAGTCCATGAAGATGTGAAAAGACACCAAATATGAAGAGGTAAAACATTTATAGGTAAATCTTCATAGCAATAAATATTAGTACTCCCCTAAAGGGGAAAGATAGTATGATACGGTATTAAGTCGGAGTTATGTGGTTAAGGTAACTATGGAATAGTAAAGGAAGAATGTGGTAGAAAGGCGAAAGGAATGAGATTGCATTTATTCAGATCCTACGGATATGATACGACTCCAGAACATTATGTAAGCATGACGACGGGGAAAGGCAGTAAGTGTTCCATCACTAGATGTTATTGATAAATAAGTGCAAATGAACACTAGATACATAAGGAGCCAGTGTGCGGGGTAAGTTAAGACAAAGGATATAACCCAAGAGAGATTACACAGAATATATATATGAGAATGGATTAACGTTTAGTTAGTAGTTGATTCAGGAAGAGCCTAGCCATGGCTAAACAAGAGGATACAGACAAATCAGTAGATTGTGCATGATAAACATAGTGAAACCCAACATAGGGAATTCAGTCTCGCAAATATGATGACATCGTAATCCATGAGAAATATTCAGATAGGAGTTGGGGTTGTTAAAGGTACAACGTATAAGTGTTACGAAAAAAAATGGTGCCACTGAGAAGACAGTCAAAACTTTCAGTTCAGAATCAACCTTACAAGCACAAGGGAGCGGAGGTAAGTAATGAAGGATAATTATAGGCGAGTAAGAACATCAAAAATACTTTTGGGTATACGATGTAATAAGTTCACAGCTTTACAGGAGTCAAAGGGTCTCTCTTAAGTACTACAAAGAAAGACTAGCTGAGAGAATAAGGAAGAAGGTCTCAACTTAAGCATAGTGACATAAAGAAGAAATGGTCTTGTAACAACAGTCTCACAACAACATTGTATGCACTCCATAAGAAAGTGGCACCTATCATGGCTAATGAACGGGAAGAAAAAAAATCAAAAGATGATATTTGAGATCATATGAGTTACAGGAAATTCCTGTATTGGTGGGCAATGAGATAAGCCATGTATTCATACAACAAGAGGCATAACGACCATGAAAAGTAATTGCTTATGTTTAAAGACAACTAAGAAAGCACGAGAAGAATTACCCGACCCACGATTTAGAATTAGCCGCGGTGACTCATGCACTAAAGATGTGGCAGCACTATTTTTTTGGCATTCATGTTGATATCTATACGGATCATAAGATCCTTCAATATATCTTCAATCAAAAGGAATTGAATTTACGCCAAAGGAGATGGTTGGAGCTACTGAAATACTATGACATTGATATTTTATACCATCCAGAGAAGGCGAATGTAGTATCCGACGCCCTCAGCCGTAGATCTATGGGTAGCCTGTCATATTTATAGCCAGAGAAGTGTGGGATAGCCCATGAGATTCATCAGCTAGCTAGCCTTGGAGTTCGATTACTGGACTCAGGTGATACCGGAGTTACTATTCAGAACACGACAACATTCTCTTTAGTAACGGAAGTGAAGGAACGCCAGTATGAGGATCCCGTGCTAGCTCATTACAGAGATACATCCCCTCAAAAGGAGAATACACCATTTGAGATTACAGGAGATGTAGTCCTCAAATATCGAGGTCGATTATGTGTTCTAATGTGGCAGGGTTGCGCCATCAGGTTATGGGAGAAGCTCACTATTCTCGCTATTCTATTTATCCAGGAGCGACGAAGATGTATCATGATATCTGGGGAATATACTGGTGGGACGAAATGAAGAAGGATATAGCAGAGTTTGTTACTTAGTGCCCAAATTGTCAGCAGGTTAAGATTGAGTATCAGAAACCCTGTGGATTATTACAGGCTATAGAGATTCCGACTTGGAAATGGGAAGTGATTAATATGGATTTCATCATAGGCTTACCTCGTACCCAACGTAAGTTCAATGCTATATGGATTATTGTCGATAGACTTACAAAAGCAACCCATTTTCTGTTTATCAGGACTACTTACTCAGCAGAGGATTATGCAAGGCTTTACATTAGGGAGATAGTACGACTTCATGGTGTCCCTATATCTATTATTTCAGATAGAGGTGCTCAGTTTACGGTTAATTTCTGGAGGTCCTTCCAAAAAGGATTGGGGACTCAAGCAACTCTTAGTACAACATTTCATCCCCAGACAGATGGTTAGGCTGAACGTACTATTCAGACACTGGAGGATATGCTACGGGCTTATGTGATGGACTTCAGGGGTAGCTGGGATGATCATCTTCCACTTATTGAGTTTGCATATAATAATAGTTATCATTCCAGCATTCATATGGCTCCATACGAAGCTCTTTACAGATGAAAGTGTAGGTCACCTATCGGATGGTTCAAGGTGGGGGAAACTAAGTTAGTAGGACCAGAGTTGGTACAACAGGCAGTTGAGAAAATTAAGCTTATACGGGAAAGGCTATTAGCATCTCATAGTCGTCAGAAGTCCTATGTAGATAATCAACGACGAGACTTGGAGTTTCAGGTAGATGATTGGGTATTCCTAAAGGTATCACCGATGAAAGGCATTATGAGATTCGGTAAGAAAGGAAAGCTTAGTCTCGGTACATTGGACCTTATAAGATCATACGCAGAGTAGGCCAGGTAGCATATGAGTTAGACTTGCCTTCCAACCTAGAGTCAGTACATCCAGTTTTTCACGTGTCTATGCTCCGCAAGTGTATTGGAGATACTTCTAGAGTCGTTCGAGTTGACGATGTTCAGGTCGCAGAGCAACTATCATATGAGGAAGCTCCCATTGCTATACTATATAGACAAGTTCGGAGATTGAGAACTAAGGACGTAGCTTCAGTTAAAGTAATTTGGAGGAATAAGAATGTGGAGGGACGACTTGGGAAGCTGAAGTAGAAATGAAGACTAGGTATCCTCACTTGTTTTCACTTCCGGAGGAGGATCAGACTGAGACATCACAGCCTTTAGGTTGGTAGTAGTACCGTTACAGAGGAGACTCTGCCAATATTTCTATAGATTTCTGGGAGTTTAACATTCGAGGACGAATGTTTCTAAGGGGGGAAGATTGTTACACCATGTGTGTTCCAAGGTGACGTAATAAATATGAGACTTGTTAATCATAATTTAAATAATTTTAAAGTCATAATATGGCTATATATGGTGTTTGGATAGAAAATATGAAGTTTGGAAAAAATTGGATTAAAGTTGCGGAAAAACCGACTAAGGATTTGCCTTGTAACAGAGCTTGTTGAGAAATACATTTTGTATGCTATATGAGGTATTTTTGGGACATATTATATACCAAATTGAAGGTATTTGAATGTAGTTTCCAACACTCTTAACCGTTAATTCATACGACATCCAGATAAAACGTTATAAGCCTTGGTAAAAGGGCCAATCATAGGGTGCCAAGTAGCACCTTTTAGACTTTTTAAAAATGGGATATTTACATCCCATCTCGTCTCTTTCTCCATTTTTCCAGAGAGCACACCCAAATAACACCCCTAACTTTACTCTTAAGCTCTCTGCAAGAGCTTCAAATAAGATTATCATCTCGGGCATGGAATCAGGAAGCGATAACATTAAAACAATCCCTACGATATAAGTATCGCTATATCGCCTCTCTTTTTCTTTGTAGTTTGAGATTTGGAAAGTACTTCATAGTTAAGAAAACGTGTACTTTCTATATTAAGTGTTTAAATATCAAGGAAGGTTGATAAATTCATTTCCTAATAGTTAAAACTCACGGGACGATGATCGGAAGTCATGAGTTCGAGTTATTTGACTTGTAGTGGACTGTTTTGTGGGTTATTTCGTGTTACTGTTGGGCTGTATATTTTTCTACTGTTTAATGGATTTTTGGAGGACAAATTATGTGGATAAACACCACATAATAACGGAATGGTGGGCTGGTCATTCGTCGTTACATTTTATTTAAGTTGTTTGACACTACTTTGGTTGTCGTTTTATGTATGAAGTGATTAGGGTGTGTGGGCTATTTTGTGGTATATTGTGATGGAGATAAGGTTGGAAAATGATGCTTACATGTTGTTATTGTTGTGTTCTTTTTGTTGTTGGTATATGGTATCGGAGGAGTGCCTAGTTACAGGGGAGATGCTGCCCACATTTTTGTAAACAAGCCACTAGTTTAAGTTGCGAACTTAGCCTTTACACAACACTGATTTTGAATCTCCTTATGCTGTGGTAGATTGAATTGAGTTGTTTGAAGAATTTCTTGGAAGGTATTAAGGACTCAACGGAGTTAAGGTATGTTAAGTCTATCCCTTCTTTCCTTTCGGCATGATCCAAATGATACAAATGAAACGTGCAAAATACGCAACTTTCATAAATGACTCTATTCATAAAAATACGAGGGATGTCTATATTCTTGATTCCCCATGTATCTTATTATTGTATTATTTGTTCATGGGTCTCAGAAAAATACGCAAGTTGATAAAGTTTATTTCATGATATTAATCAAAGGCATAGTGATCTTATGACATTTTGAGAAATCTTATTAACCTACTTCTTATGCATTTCATTCATGTATACATGTACATTGATCTATGACCAGATGGAGTTATATACTTATATATTATATGTATATGGGATATGAGAAAATATTATAGCGTTATATATGCACCACCACCTGATCAGCTAGTATACGTTGATGATTTCGCCCACGGTGGCTGAGATAATATGATGGGATGCCCTCAGAGGCTTGATGATATTATGTACGCATATACCTATGCATGGTATGGCATTTATATACACATGCATAACATTAAAAATTTTCATGATTCACAGAGCTATTCAAAATTACAGGTTGAGTTCTTTACTCCATGTTTCTTTCATGTCTTTTATATACTACTCTCATGCCTTACATACTCGGTACTTTATTTGCACAGACGTCCCTTTTGCCTGGGGACGCTGCGTTTCATGCCCGCAGATCCCGATAGACAGGTTGAGAGTTCTCCTAGTAGGCTATCAGCTCAGCAGAAGGTGTTTGTGCACTCCACTTGCTCTGGAGTTGCCTATTTGGTCAGTATGATTTGAATATGTATTGACTGGTATGGCGGGCCCTGTCCCGACCTTTATGATATTTATGTACTCTTAGAGGCTTGTAGACAGATGTCATGTATATGGATACTGGTATGGCCTTGTCGGCCTATGTTTAAAGTATATTAAGGATCATGTCGGCCTTATAGGCAGTACATCATATGTATAATCGGTATATCAAGTTGGGTCACCCTATATAGTATGATACGAAAGATACGTTAAGTTGGTACTCGGTTGAGTAAAGTATCGGGTGTCCGTCGCGGCCCATCGGTTTGGGTCGTGACATTTCTTCTAACTCAACTATTTAAGATGTTTGTTTGTTGGTACTGGTTGGTTCTACTTCAAGTTTGTCCTTGTACATTACATTTTTATTAAATGTGACATTCGTGTATCTTAGGATCTTTCTATTTTGATCATCCCAAAATAGATAACCAAAATTATCATCACCATAGCCAATAAAGAAATATCTTTTGGCTTTATGATTAAGTTTATCTCTATCATTAGAATTTACATGCACATAAGCAACACACCCAAAAAATTTAGATGTGAGAGAGTTACCTCCTTTCCTGTCTATACCTCATCAGGAATTTCAAAATTCAGCGGTACAGAGGGTCCCCTGTTTATGAGATAAGTTGTCGTGTTAATAGCCTCAGCCCAAAAGAATTTCGGCAATCCAGAATGTATTCTCATACTTCTGGATCGTTTATTTAGGGTTCTGTTCATCCTCTCAGCAACGCCATTTTGTTCTGGTATTCCAGGAACTGTCCTGATCATTCTGATCTCATTCTCCGATCAGAATGCTTTGAACTATTGACTATTATACTCTCCTCCATTGCCAGACTTCAGACATTTTAACTTTAGGTTTGTCTAATTTTCAACTTCAGATTTCCATCTTTTAAAGGTAACAAAAATATTAGATTATTTTTCCAGAAAATAAACCCATACCTTTCTCATGGAATCATCAATGAAGGTGACATAATAGCGCGAGCCTCCCAGAGAAGTTACAGGAGCTGGTCCCCACACATACGTATGCACTTCTCTTTCTTTGGCATCTTCCGCCTTTGAGAAACTAACTCTCTTTTGTTTTCCGTAAATGCAATATTCGCACAAAGATAATTCAACATGCTTTAGGTTTGGCAACTTTTCTTTGGACGCCAACAACTTCATTCCCTTCTCACTTATATGTTCGAGCCTCCGATTCTACAATGTTGTACCACGAACATGCTCAGCTGTTGCTATAGTATCTCTCTGTATTGTAGTTGCATACAGTGTTCCCTTCTTGAAGCCTCGTGCTACAACCAAACTTCCTTTGGTTTTATTCCACGGTCCGTTACCGAATGTAGTTGTATTTCCTTCACTGTCAATTTGACCCATAGATATCAGATTTGTTTGAGGCCAGGAACATGTCGGGCATTTTACAATTTTCATAGCGTGCTTTGTGAAATCTTTATATGAATATCACCTTTCCCGACAATTTCTATAGGTTCGCCGTCTGCTAGATAAACCTTCCCTAATTTTTTAGCAATATAATTATGCAATAATTCTTTGGATGATGTAGAGTGAAAGAATGCACCTAAGTCCAAAATCCAAGATTTGACTGGACTGTCTGCACAATAAATTAGTGCATCATCGACTTGTTCAACAATTGCATTTGCTGAATTATCATCCTTGTATTGATCGTTATTCTTCTTCTTTGGCTCTCTATACTGACTACTGTAGTGATCTTTTTTATCGCAATTCCAACACGTAATGTCTTTGTGATTTTTGGATTACCCTCTTATCCTTGACTTTGATCTGCCACGACCATGACTTTGTTCTCTTGGGCTGCTTCTTCCCCTGCTTTCGGTATTCAAAGCAGATCCTGTGGAATCACTTGATTCTCTTCGGCGAATATCTTCGCTTAGAACGAAGTTTCTAATATCCTCCAATTTGAGTTTGGTACTTCCCGATGAACTGCTAATTGCAGTTATTGTTGCAGACCAACTCTGCGGTGGAGATGATAGTAGAATCAATGTCCTAACTTCGTCATCAAATGTTATATCAACAAAACTCAACTGAGTTAATATTAAATTAAAGTCATTGATATGTTCCATGACACATCTACCTTCTGTCATCTTTAAGTTGAACAATCGACGCATCAAATAGACTTTATTTGAACCAAATGGCTTCTCGTACATATTTGATAACGTCTTCATCAGACCTGCAGTGGTCTTCTCGTTAATAATGTTAAACGCCACATTTCGTGTTAGCGTCAAATGAATCACACTAAGAGCTTGGTGATCTAATAGATCCCAATCCGCTTTGGCCTTACCTCGGTCAGAGATAAGTATAATTTTTTTCTAGTACAAATAATCCTCTATTTGCATTTTTCAGAATCCAAAATCTTTGCCATTGAACTTGTCATTCTTAACCTTCCCTTCTTTCGATGTCATTTTTCACAAAAAAAATATTATGTGAATAGTAACAGCGAATACTACTCCGTGTAAGAAAAAATATCTCAACCGTATAAGGTAGACAACGATCACTATTGGTGAACAGTACTATCACTATCAATGAATAGTTCTTCACTATTGTAAATAGTGTTATAAATGATGATCAACAGTGTCGCACTATTCTTATGAATAGTACATGCACCAATACTGTATTTTTCTACCAGAATTACATTGTTTGTGCTCTGATTCTAGTTGTTGGGAAGCGTGTAAGGCTAATAAAAGCGAAACATTATTTAAAAGAGAAAAAATAACGAATTGCACAAGATAAGACAAGACAAGATTTACGTGGTTCGCAAATTTTTGCCTACTCCACGGCAGGGGCGGCTCTAAGGCTTTGGGTAGTAAGGTCATTGCCTTAGGCCCCCAAATTTATTTTAAATTTTTATTATTATTGTTACTATTATATATTATATAATTTATATAAATAATTAGAATAAAAAAAGTGTTACAGTATATTTTTTTGTTACTTAATTGAGGTTATTTTATACAATAAATTTATAAATTATGATAATTTTCTTCCCTCATTAATGAGTATATTTGACAAGAGTGGGTTGCTCTAGTGGTAGCACCCTCCCCTTCCAACCAATAGGTTGTGAGTTCGAGTCACCCCAAGAGCAAGGTGGGAAGTTCTTGGAGGGAGGGAGCCGATGGTCTATCGGAAACAGCCTCTCTATTCCAGGGTAGGGGTAAGGTCTGCGTACAAACTACCCTCCCCAGATCCCACTAGTGTGATTATATTGGGATTAAGGGCCTCCGAATATGGTTTCGCCTGAGGCCCCGAGATCTGTTGAGCCGCCTCTGCTCCACGGCCACATAAAAATAGTTTTTTATTAATTAAAGAGAAAAAAGAAGTTGAGGGATGCCTATTTATAGGCAGAACGTCTGCTGAAAGAAAATTTTCAGCGAATGTGAATACGAAGAGGACGGCACTGCAAACTGCGCACCGAATTCTTTGTTCACATTTACAGCGTGCCAACTTTGACTTTTCCTTTTTCACGTTTTCTTTCTTCTCATTCTTGCATTTTATCTTTGTCTTCTTTTACTGCTAATTGCCTTCTTTCTTTTATTTCTTTTACAAATGGGTTGTTCCTTTCAATATGTTGGTGTGGTTATAATTTGCCATGTGACATTGGATTGGCCTCAACATGAAAATTGCATAGTTTTCCGTTGTGGGACTCCATATGAGGACCTCCTCATATTTTAACGACTCCACTTTTCTTGTTTCAACTCGTTATAAGTTTGGTGATTACATTACTCTTAATTTGGTCCTTTAGATGTGTTACGTTACTCTATTGAAGAAGTAAAAGCAAACCAAGAAGAAATCAAAAGATTGGTGGAAAAATCATTAAACCTTGAATCTTGAACCTACCTTTCAAGACATCCTCAAAAAACACGGGGACATTGCAAAGGATTATTCGCTGGAGTCAGGTTACATGCTGACATCTGTTGTAGTAATTATATGTAAGGTTGTCCAAGAACTCCAAAAGAAACATTTGACTAAAGTTGATTGTAATCTCTTGAACTTTTATTATTTGGTAGTCAGGGATGCTCAGAAAATAAAGGTGAATGCAACAGATTAAAAATGATGAGGTTAAATGTTAAATTAATTCCAGATTGGAACAGATTGAAAGTGAGCGAAAAGGAGCTGGAAATAATGAAACCTGATTTGCAGAAGAAAAAAGAGAGCTCGGATGCACAATTCTTATCATATTAGATCAGATGCGCGTGACGACCCATCGTTCACAAATTGTACAAGTAAACTTCACTGCTCTCAATGCACCAGCCGGGAATCAAACCCGGGTCTGTACCGTGGCAGGGTACTATTCTACCACTAGACCACTGGTGCTTCTTGTATAAGATTTATTTAAAACATAAAGTCACCCATTTTCTTTTTCCTTGTTTTACTTCTAAGTATTTAACATTTGAATGATCTGTGTTTTTTAGCAAACATGGCTGAAAAATATTCGGCCATATGAATCCTCATTAACCATGATTCAGAATGGATATTCATATGCTATTGGTACCGTACAGGCTAATGCTTATTTCTACACCAATTAGCAATGTCATTGTAAAGCTGTATATGCATAGCTCTTAAATTTGGCAATAGTTCCTACACAAATTTTCTAACTCAATTTGATCAGTACTGGGCTCCAAGCAGTTCCGCTGAAGGTTATGTTTGACTATGTCAGTTCTGTTTTCACATTTACAGAGATTATATATGTGAGAATTTTGAGTAGGTTTTTTGGTTTTTGTGAACTTCAATTTGTACCTTTTCTGACTTGCGTCATTTCCAGAGCTTATTTTGCCAACAGTTTCCTTGTACATGTTTAACCCCGTATGTGCGAGCTTGTTCACATTTCCAGTCCTAAGCCTGGATAAAACAGGAGGAATATTGTAGGCTGGCAGTCAACGTAAATCTAGCCAATCTATGAACAATCATCCTAATACCAAATAGTATATCATTGGGACTAGCTCAGCTACGTGGCACATCAGCTTTCTACCCCAGCTTGAGTTTGGGATTGACGCGTACTTGTTGTTGTTGTTGTTGTTATTGTTGTTGTTGTTGTTGTTTTCTTTACATGTTTTTAATAGGAAAGCCTAGGTATCCTCCTCACATGAACATAAATTATCACTAGCTGAACCACCCTGATGAGCTAGATGAAGATTGAAGAGTATGACACATTTCCAACCAACCTTATCCCTGAACTGGTGAGAATGATATATGATAGGCTAAGGAATATGGCTGGTCGCTTTCGCAACCCAAGGGGAGCCATTTCAGTAGCCGGTTAGTTGGCGTGACTTTGGTGCCATGGCTGTCTTCATTACATAATTTGAGAAAAAAAATAATGAGTTCAGTTGAACCCGTAGAACCTATAATTCAATGCCCATCAATTTCCTCCGCCGGCAGCTGCCTGCTAGGACGGATAGTATGTTGTGAGTTGGTGGATGACTATGTCTCAGTTTACTTGTTCCTTCTTGTGTATTTAGCTCCGGAATTGGATTTAGTTACTAACAAGATATTGATCAGGACAATTAACAAATCCTCATGGCCAATCTACATTTTAAGTATAATAAACTCTATTTTTAATACAGTCAGACCTCTTTATAACAATATCGACAGTTATTCACTATAAAAGCCAAGTTTTTTATGGAACCATTTTTCATGCTATATTATAATATATATTCTCTATAACAACACTTCGCTATAACAGCTAAAAAAATTAGGAACAAATGAGGTTGTTATAGAGAGGTTTGACTGTACCTATTTCTTTCATCAATTTTTTTAATAAGCACGTCCAACACTAATTTCATGGAACTTATGTTTAGGTTTGGTAACAGAGTTTTTGTAACCACTAGTAATGGTGGCATTATATATATACCATGGTCTTGACTCTTTATGATTTGGTAGCATGCAAAATAATATAAAGAAGTGAAGTTGACTTTTTCCCTGATTCCTCTATTGTATGCAAGTTCAGTGGAACATATAAACGTGCCCTCAAATATTGGGATTTTTCATCTTAGTACGTGCTAGCATGTTAAGCCCAATTTCTTTGAAAAGGCAAGCAAATAATATCCACCTTAGTACAAAAAAGAAGAGCTGAAAGAGAAAGATCAAGAAAATTTAGATTGTTAGCCAACAAGATGGCCATTTCTGTGTCAAAGAAGAAAGCTAAGAGTTACAAAAGAGTTGAACCTAAAGAACTTAGCTTCTTTTTCTCTTCTTTCTTAGCTAAACTTTTCTTTAGAGTACCAACTATAGTCCTCATCTTGATTCTCATCTTCTTATGGTCTTCTTCTACTACCATTATTTCTGGTAAAGTTGTCCATATCTGTGTCTCATCTCGCAAACTCAACAATCTTTATTGCATTTCTGCTGGCACTGAACCTAATCTTGACACCCCGAGTTCGCTTCTCAATGGCACTTCCCTTTCCATTTTAGTTGATCAGAAGGATACAGCATCAAATATTGTCGATGTTCTACAAAAAGAATCTAGTCCTCTTGACATTCCATCGCCAATGGTCAATGAAAGTTCCACATCCACTAATAATGTTGTCGATGTTCTGCTAAAAGAATCTAGTCGTCTTGACATTCCAACGCCAATGGTCAATGAAAGTTCCACATCCACTAATAATGTTGTCGATGTTCTGCTAAAAGAATCTAGTCGTCTTGACATTCCAACGCCAATGGTCAATGAAAGTTCCACATTCACTAATAATGTTGTCGATGTTCTGCTAAAAGAATCTAGACCTCTTGACACTCCAACACCAATAGTCAATGGAAGTTCCACATCTACTGATAATGTTGTTGATGTTCTGCTACAAAAGTCTAGTTCTCTTGACATCCCAATTTCGCGTGTCAATGAGAGTTCCACATTCACTCCTAGTGAGAAACAAGCAAGTACAAGTGTATCTGTTGATTCTATTGCAGGAAATCAAATTCTTGCTTTCAGAAACAACATGGTTAAAAGTGGTGATGAGGAACTAGAAATGGCTTACAATGATGTAGAGGATCAATTGCAGGTGCATCGTTCGTGGGTTGCAACAAGCAAAAATCATACAACATGTGATGGCAGGGGAATTTATGTGTATGAATTACCAACAAAGTTCAACAAAGACTTGGTAGCTCAATGTGAAGATATGATTCCTTGGGTCAATCTCTGCAAGTACTTCAGCAATGATGCAATGGGTGAATCGATACAGAAACTTGGAAAAGGGTGGTACCAAACACATCAGTATTCATTGGAGCTGATATTTCATTCGCGCGTTATGAATCATCCTTGTAGAGTATACAATGCAGATGAAGCTAAGCTATTTTATGTGCCTTTCTATGGTGGATTGGATATCTTGAGATGGCATTTCAAGAATGTCTCGAACGATGTCAAGGATACGTTGGGACTAGACCTTGTAAGATGGCTAGAGTCACAAAAACATTGGTTTCAAAAATCAGGTAATGATCATGTCTTTGTTTTAGGAAAAATTTCATGGGATTTCAGAAGATCTAGTGAGACAAAATGGGGGAGTAGGTTCTTGGAACTAGATGAAATGCAGAATCCGGTTAAGCTCTTGATTGAACGACAACCTTGGCATGTTAACGACATAGGAATACCTCATCCTACTTATTTCCATCCACAATCGGACGATGATGTAATCACGTGGCAGCTCAGGATCATCAAGTCAAATCGGAAAAGCCTCGTGTCCTTTGCTGGTGCAGCTAGGCCTGGTGCACCAGAGAACATAAGGTCAATGTTGATCAACCAATGCACTTCAGCTAAAGATGAAGAATGCAAATTCTTGAATTGTAACTCAGGTAAATGTGACCAGCCCGAGTCGATAATTGAGCTATTCATGGAATCTGAGTTCTGCTTGCAACCTCCAGGTGATAGTCCAACACGAAAATCAGTTTTCGATTCGTTAATATCAGGTTGTATTCCTGTGATCTTTGATCCCTTTACCGCGTACTATCAATATTCATGGCATTTACCAGAAGATCATAGAAAATACTCAGTTTTCATAGATCAAGAAGATGTGAGAAATATGAAAGTCAATGTTATTGAGAGGCTTCTGCAAATTCCTGCTAGAGAAAGAGAGAACATGAGAAGATACATTATTTATGAGTTGTTACCTGGATTAGTGTACGGAGATCCAAAGTCTAAGCTGGAGAAATTCCAAGATGCATTCTCTATAACTATAAATAATCTGTTTGAAAGATTGAACAAATTGGAATCATGACAGTATAGATATGTTACATGTAGACTGTCAATTTTTGTTATTTCTATTTATTTATTTATTTTTGAGAATTAAATGTTAATTATGTTTTTTTTTTCTAGTTTCCCGAATAAACTAATGTTGTGAGTGAGGGGAGAGCATTTTCTTAAGAAAAGGTTTCCATAATTCAAACACACACATGTTTAACCAAAAAATAATTTTTGTGGTCAAAACAAATAAAAGAATAATTCGGGTTTCTAACAACCAGTTACTTCATTTTTCTTAATATAAAAGAATAATAATGGAAAATAAGATTGAGAAAAGAAGGAAATAGGAATCTTATTGATGATTGATGCTTTCTCTCAATAGGAAAGAACAAGATCTTCTAATGGCAGAGAATAATAAGAATATTGACAATTGATAATATTGCTTTATAGTTGTCATGATGGGGATACAAGATATGGAAGGGGGACTTATATAAGGGCACAGTTCGTAACCGCCTGCCTTATTTAATTCATGTCCGTAAATAATATTTATTACATTAATTACTCGTTACGTGAGTGATTTGTAACAACTTAAGTGATGATAGTCAATCGCGCATAATCAGGGATTCAGCTGATTTTCTTCCATACTCGTAGATGTTAATGAGCTTTCTATCTCTGTGGCTTCCAATATCCTTAATTATTTGTCCCGTACCTATTTAGCTAACATGCACGGTATCTTCGTAGACAATCTCGTGGGTATTACTCATACCTTCTCTGCACATCATTAATCTTCATTGTTTAGACTCTCATACCACTTGTCATCATAATATTGGTCCACGTGGCGAAAAGGACCAAGGAAAAGAAGTTGATCTAGTGTTCAAGTTTTCCTACTTCAAACTCAAACCTCTAGGGGGACTATATATATACAAGAAGCATATCTCGAGAATTTGCAGAAATTTTGAAGAAATTCTCAAATATGGAAGAAGATCTTGTTCTGTTCTTTCTTAGATAAATCGTTTGAATTGTTGTTCGTATTGAAAGGAGTCAAGATTGACCTAAATTCTTTCTATTTATATACCAAAAAATTCAAATAGAATTGTAGGAAATGTGATAAGAACAGAACGAATTTTATTTTATTTGTTTTCCCTCAAAAGCCTCCTTGAGGTGGAGATGGATTTGGCAGTATCTCTACCTGTAGATTAGTAAACCAAAAAGTATACATTTGAGAGGGGGGATTTTGCCTAACCTCTTCATCCTAATTAAGGAATGAACTACATTATTCCTATACAGATGAACTTCCCAGATAATAAAACCTATCAGGAAAGCTATGTTATTATAGACTTAAAGTTAACTAACACAAAAGTTAACTGTGGAGGACACCTCCTTTACAATGATTAAAGTTAGTGATCCCAAAAAGTAGCCTAAATGACTATATATGAATACTAAAGCTTCCCTTTTTTGGTTTAATTCTGAAGGTAAGCATGTTCACTCGGTCCATCTTCACTATGGCTTTAACCTGAGTTGGCATGGATACAGTCGTATTGAAGATAGTTCTGTATTTGTTGAGTACTCCTAAGTTAGTCAAAGTATCAGCGGCCATGTTGATTTCCCTGTAACAGTGATTGATTGCAAACTGCCCATGCTCCATTAATCTTCTGATTTTACTAATGGTTTCTTGAAGTTGCCAATTTGCTTTGATGCTTCCCTTTATCATATTCACCACAAGCATTTAGTCCGACTTAATACTTACAGACAGAAACTGATTTTGAACACACCAAGTAATACAAAAAGAATGGCATTTGCCTCAGCTTCATTGTTCGAGCAAATTCCATAATAATGAGAGAAGGCCATGACCACATCACCCATATGGTCTCTAAGAATTCCCCCTCCACCTGCTTGGCCAGGATTATCTTTAGAGCATCCATCAGTATTTAATTTTAACTCAAATAATTCCGGCTTATCCCATTTGAGCCTTTTAATCTAAATATTCTGCTTCATCTTCTCTATAGTGGCACGTATTTCTGACTATTTCCCATCAAAAGAGATGGAAGGAAAGGTGGAGTTCAAAAATAACAACTTGATATAATTAATCTGGCCAATTACACACCTTGTAGAAATTTGAATGCCCTCAAATCTAGCTTTGCACCTAGATTTCCATATCTCCCAGCATATGACAATAGGTAGGCATCTCCCATCTAGATTTATTTGAATTTCAAGTTTTAATAGAATTTTTTTAAGGACGAGCTACAACAACATGCACTTATTAAAGCAACTAAAAGGATTATTGTAACCGTTCAAATGGGAAAAAATTATTTTGATAAATGAGTTCTAATTTATTGACTATTACTTATAATCTCGTACCATGACGTATCTGAAATAGTAGTAATTAGTGAAATAAAAAGACTTATACAAACCATCAAAGTAATTCCATTTCCTACGGTCCAAAGATAAAAATCTTGTAATATTCTGAACTATTCATGAACATCACAGTAAAGATGATTAAAATATTTATAACTCCTATATAAATAAGTAGCTGCGCAATAACTACAAAATAGAAGTTAGATAAATTATAGAATAACGATGTACAAATAAGAACCAATCCCAAGGAAAAGGAAGAATAAATTGGAGTGGTATTAAAATTTTCCTCGGAAGGCATTGAAGAAAAAGTTCTCTATTAATAAATTTTAAATAGCTACTTCTATATCCGGTTTGGTTCGGTTTTTTCGGTTATTTTTTGATTAAAATCAAAACCAAACCAAATTTGATCGGTTTTCAAAATTCAAACTAAAATCAAGCCAAAACCAAACCGAAAAAGTATTAATTTTTTAATCGGTTTGGTTCAGTTTTCAGTTTGGTTCGATTTTTCAAATTTTTATGAACACCCCTACAAACATGGTACCTAACTTATGGGATAGGAATGAGGGAAGTCTATGTCCTTTTTCCCTTTTTTTTTTAAAAAACGTATTTGTCCATAAAAATTTATAAATTTTTGAAAATATTTTTTCTAACTACAAAACTGTAATATTTTTGTAAGTAAAATATATATCAAAACATAATTTCAAATTTCATACCTTTTTTCAACTTAACTCAAAACTACTTTTTTTCAAAAAAAATAAATATATCCAAACGCCTCCTACAAACTAAGTTGTATGGTACTGATTTGGTGAAGGATGCCTTGAAAAAGGTAAAGTTGATTCAGGAGCAACTTCGTACAGCACGGTGCAGACAGAAGAGTTATGCGGATCGGAAAGTGCGTGATTTATCATTTATGGTGGGCAAGAATGTTCTCTTTAAGGTCTCGCTGATGAAGGGAATCATGAGGTTCGGGAAGAAGGGCAAGTTGAGCCCAAGGTTTATAGGCCCATTTGAGGTGTTGAGACGAGTTGGGGAGGTTGCTTATGAGCTTGCATTGCCTCCTAGTCTATCGGGAGTTCATCCGGTTTTTCATGTATCTATGCTCCGGAAGTATCATACCGACATGTCGTTTGTGTTAGACTTCAGCACGGTTCAGCTAGATGAAAGCCTGGGTTATGAGGAGGAGCCAGTTGCCATTGTTGATAGACAGGTTCGCTAGTTGAGGTCTAAGAAGATTTCTGCAGTAAACGTTAAGTGGAGGGGTCAATCAGTCGAGGAGGCGACTTGGGAGACCGAGGAGGACATGCTGAGCATATATCCACACTTGTTCAGCACTCTAGGTATGATTCTAGACCCATTCGAGGATGAACATTTGTTTAAGAGGTGGAGAAAGTAACGACCCGACCGGTCATTTTGCTTTTTAGGACCTTTTTTCCCTAAATAAGGCTCCCCGTATGTGCTTTAACTGTATTATGACTTGCGGAGATGGTTAGTTCGGGATTTGGAAGGCTTCAGTTTGAAATTGGAACACTTGGTTCCATAAGGTTGGCAAAAAGGCTAAATTTGACTTTGGTCAACGTTTTGAGTAAATGACCTCGGAATCGGGATTTGACGGTTCCAATAGGTTCATATAATGATTTCGGACTTGAGCGTATGTTCGGATCGGGTTTTGGATGTCTCGTGAGCATTTCGGTGCTTAATATTGATAGTTGGCAATTTAAAGATTTTAAAATTCTTTAAATTTGGTTTAGAGTAGAATTTGGTGTTACCGCGGTCCGTTTGGGATTTCGTGCCTAGTAATAGTTCTGTATGGTTATTTAAGACTTGCACGTAAAATTTGGTATCATTTCGAGTAGTTTAAGTATGTTTCGACGTGTTCGGAGTAAGTTGGAAGAACTTGAAGTTCATAAGTTAATTTAATTTGGTTTGGGGTGTGACACGGCCCGAAATTCCCACCTTCGGGACCGTGATAGCGCCTAACATTTGACTTGCTATGCAAGCCAACGTTAGAATAATCTTAATAATTTTTGAACAAATTAAATTAAACAAAAGTCCATTACTAAAATAAAGTGCGGAAGACTATAACTACCGAATCATCAAAATACATCCCCGAATCTAGTGTCACAAGTGCACGAGCTACTAGAATAATACAAATAAAAGTCTGAATAAAATTCAAGTTATTTGAAAGATAATACACAACTAAGATGAGATAGAAGGGGACTTCAGAACTGCGAATGATGTGCAGTTATATCTCAAGTCCCTCTGGGTAGCTGAATCCAAGCAAGTCTATGGTACGCCGTTGGCCTACTGGGACCAACTCCAAAATCTGCACAAGAAGTGCAGAGTGTAGTATGAGTACAACCGATCCCATGTACTCCGTAAGTATCGAGCCTAACCTCGACGAAGTAGTGACGAGGCTATGACAGGACACATACGCAAACAACCTGTACAAGTATATACAAATACGAAGCAACAATAATACAATAAATAATAATTTATAAATTTGGGAGGGAACATGCGAAGGGGGATGATATAATAATTTCAGCAGGAGAAGTATCAATTAACAGCCAATTAGTTCCTCAACAATAAAATGAGCAACTGCTAATATGAAGATGGCACAGCACTACCCTTCGTGCTTTTACTCTCATTCTTCCCATAATTTGATAAATAAATAATAATAATTGGAACGACATCACCCTTTATTCTTTTACTCTCATTCCTCCCATAATTTGATAAATAAATAATAATAATTGGCACGGCATCACCCTTCGTGCTTTTACACTCAAAACTGATACGACAACACCCTTCGTGCTTTTACACTCTTTCTCACCATGACAATGATAGCAAAAATAATAAAAATGGCATGGCATTACCCTCCCTGCTTTTACACTCTTTCTCACCGTATTCAACAATAATTAAATCAATAAAATTTCATGAATAATGATCAAATAATCATTAATAAACTTAAGCAGGAATATCTTAATTGAATAAGTAATTATTCAAAATAAAATAAATTCCTCCAGCATGCTTTGACTCAACCACAACGCATAAGTACTCGTCACCTCACATATACGTTATACCCGCACATTAAATCACGTAGCAAATAGACAAATAAATCCTACTCCCTCAAGTCAAGGTTAGCCACGACACTTACCTCGATTTGCAACCAATTTAAGATTCCAATAAACCTTCGCCTCGCGAATTCGTGTCCAAAAGCTTCAAATCTATCACAAACAATTCAATATACTCAACACGAATCCTAGGAATTAATTCCATATGAATTTATTAATTTTTCGTATTAAAATTTAAAATTCATTTTAAAAATCGTCAGTGGGACCCACGTCTCAAATCCCAAAAACTCACAAAATTCGAACACTCGTTCCGATACGAGTTCAACCATACAAAAAATATCAAATTCCGATGTTAAATGGACCTTCAAATCTTAGATTTCGTTTTTTGAAAGATTTTATAAAAATATGATATTTCTTCCATAAATTCGTGGATTCATGATGTAAATAAGTATGGAATCATGAATTATAATCAATATAGGATAAGGAACACTTACCCCAATATTTTTCTTGAAACATCTCCTGAAAATTGCCTCACCCGAGTTCTTAGAATCCAAAAATGGATAAAAATGATCAACCCCCGAATTTATATGTTCTGTCAAGGGCTTTTCACACCTGCGATCAACTTAGCCATTTCTGCTGTTGAGCAGTCGCTTATGCGACCTCGGCCTCAACCCATGTCTGGTTGCTTTTGCGACCTCGGCCTCAACTCATGCCTGGTCGCGACCTCGACCCATCTGCTCGCTTCTATGACCTCGGCCTCAACTCATGCCTGGTCGCGACCTCGGCCCATCTGCTCGCTTCTACGACCTCGGCCTCAACTCATGCCTGGTCGCGACCTCGGCCCATCTGCTCGCTTCTATGACCTCGACCTCGACCTCGACCTCGGCCCATGCCTGGTCGCGACCTCGACCTCGACCTCGGCCCAAACCTGTGAGCTAAATTCTGCAGGTGCGATTGCACCAGAAGGCTAAAATTTCCAGCAGTTGTTTAAGTTCAAATTTCAATCCGTTAGCCATCTGAAACTCACCCGAGGCCCCCGGGACCTCAACCAAATACACAAACCAGTCCTAAAATATCATACAAACTTGATCGAAACCTTAAATCACATCAAACAACGCTAAAATCACGAATCATACTCCAATTCAAGCCTAATGAAACTAAGAACTTTCAACTTCTACATTCAACGTTGAAACTTATCGATTCAAGTCTGATTGACCTCAAATTTTGCACACAAGTCATAGATGACATAACAGACTTATTCCAATTTTTAGAATCAGGTTCCGACCCCGATATCAATAAAGTCAACTCAACGGTCAAACTTTAGAAATTTTTAGCCTTTAGATTTCTAGTTTTCGTTAAATGGCGCTAATTTGAGCTAGGGACCTCCGAATTCAATTCCGGGCATACGCCCAAGTCCCAAATTACGATACGGACCTATCGGAGCTATCAAAACACTGATCCGAGTTCGTTTTCTCAAAATATTGACCAATGTCTACTCAGTTAAATTTTAAAGCTCTATTTCACATTTTAATCCATTTTTCACATAAACACTTTCCGAAAAATTATACGGACTGCGCACGCAAGTTGATGTATGATAAATAGTGCTTTTCGAGGTCTTATAGCCTATTTGGCCAAGCTTATTTTTAGGCCAAAAGTTTTTTTTTGGCCAAAAGCATTTTTGGCCAAAAATTAAGATGTTTGGCCAAGCTTTTGGAAAGAAAAAAAAGTGCTTTTGAGGAGAAGCAGGAGCAGTTTTTGAGAAGCAGAAAAAAATAGCTTCTCTCCAAAAGCACTTTTTTGAGAAGCACTTTTGAGAAAAATACACTTGGAAGCAGTTTTTAAAAGCTTGGCCAAACACTAATTACTGCTCAAAAGTGCTTTTCAAATTAATTAGCCAAACACAAACTGCTTCTCACCAAAAGTATTTTTTTAAAAGTACTTTTGAGAAAAGCACTTCTCAAAATAAGCTGATTTTAGAAGCTTGGCCAAACATGCTATTAGAACACAGAAAAGAATTTTTAAATTAAAGATGACATTTTGGGTCATCACAGGGTGTGATTCTTAGTTTTGATGTTGTTTTATGCGTTCCGAGGGTGCGAGTCCGTTTTATGATTTCAAACTTGTTGGTATCATTGGGCGGGGCCTCCGGTGTTAATTGGACGAGGCGCATACCAAATTTTGGACTTAGAGGAAATGGCTGAAGCATCCAGCTTCTGGGGCAATCGCACCTGCGGAAGGACAGCCACAAGTGCGAGCTCGCAGAATCGAGCTGTCACGACCCAACTCCATGTCAGGCCGTAACGGCGTCCAGCAGCGTTGCTGGACAAGCCAACAGTGAACAACTTAGTGATTTCCCATTTAACTTTACTTATTTTAAAGCATTTGGTAAATAAAGGATTTTTAAGGCAAACAAATAGAAACATCTAAAAGCAGTTATAACTATCGAATTACAACCGAAAAATCAAAGTCTACTAATACATGCCAAGATATGGTGTCACAAGTGTGTGAGCAACTAGTAGGATATACAAAAGATGACTATCCTACTGTCTGAAACAAAATAGACCGATAAAAATAAAAGAGAAACTCTGGCATGTTGTTGAACGGCTCGGAAGGGGCAGCTCACCGTGAAGTCTTGGTCCAAGATCAAGTATGCGCGCCGGGTGGGTAACTAGATGCACCAGCCTCAGATCCTGTACAATTAAGTACAGAAGCATAGTATGAGTACATAAACAATATGTACCCAGTAAGTATCCCGCCTAACCTCGAAAAAGTAGTAACGAGGGGTTGACTTGACACTTACTAGGCCAATGATAATGTAATAAAAGTATTATGCTAAGCATGGATATCATGAATGACACTGTCAGTTCAACAACAGGAAGAGATAAGTCCTTCTTTCATAATTATATCTTAAATTTCCGTAACACCATTTAGCGACATACATTTCAAGGCATTTAAGCAGAATAAATCATGGAGAATTTCCAAATAATTAGAATGCGCAATTATGCTGAGGTCGTAAGGCCCGATCCAACAAAATATTTAAACTATGCACTGCCAAGGGTCGAACAACGCGAACCATAGATGCATCTATTTTCCCCGCTCGCGAATCATACATGCGATGCGGTCAAACATAAATTTAAGGAATTACCCTGCTCGCGAATCATACATGCGACGCGGTTACACAAAGATCTCATAAATTTTTATAGTACTCTCCCATTCTTTTCAAAATACGACATTCAAATGAAAACTTTTAAAATCCCATTATTTTTTCTCAATTCCAATTCCTATTTGAAACATTTAATAGGCATGGTGTAAGCCTAAGACTACCTGGACATAACAGGAATAGTAGCTACGTATGGACTCTCGTCACTTCGTGCGTACGTGGCCCCCCACAAACAACAACACATATTAATTTAGTTCACCTATGGGATAATTTTCCTCTGGGGTAATTTCCCCATTATAAGGTTAGAAATGAGACTTACCTCGTCTCAAGGCCTACTTCTCAATTCAAGAACGTGCTTAAACCTCAATTAAGCTAGTCAAACATTACATAAACTAATCAATCTATTCCCAAAAGTTCATAATTCCACTATTTAAGTGATTACCCAACCTAAATTGCAAGATTCCTAAAATTCACCCCCGGGCTCGCGTGCTCGGATTCCGGAAATTTTTAAATAAAGTAGTTACCCATAACCTTAGGAACATTAATATATGATTTTTACTAAATTTCATAACGAATTTCGTGGTTAAATCTCATTTTATCAAAAACCTAGGTTTTCACCTAAACCCATGATTTTCACTAATTTACATGTTATAACCTACCCATAAACCATGTATTTAACTCACATTTGATAGGAATTACTTACCTCAACTAGTTGATGAAAATCCCCTCTCTAACCAGCTCCAAAATCGCCCCCAAGAAGAGTAAGAAGTGAGCAAAAGTGCTCAAACTCCGATTTAAAACATCACTGCCCATCAGCGACTTCCGCACATGTGGTTAAATTGGCGCACCTGTGATTCCGCTTCTGCAGACAACATGCGCAGGTGCGGACCAAAGCCAGACTGCCTCATCTCGCTTCTGCGCCCAGGTGATCTCACCTGCGGCCACGCATCAGCGACAAACAACGCGCATCAGCGACACTTTCACTCCTACGATGCCTGCATTCGCACCTGCGCTTTCGCAGGTGCGGTCCTTCTTCCGCTTCTGCGATGGCTAGGCAGCTTATGCTAGGACGCATCTGCGATCATAGGGCTTGCACCTGCGGCTGACCAAGCGTAGGTGCGATTATGACAGCAGCTGGAGCTTCAGCTTTGGCTTCCAAATTTCAACTTGGTCCGAGCCTCGTATGATTGACACTCGGGACCCCCGGGGCCCCATCCAAATGTACCAAAAAATTTGTAATCAGAAAATGGACTCACTCGAACTCTCAGAATGCCCGAAACAACATTAAAACTAAGAATCACACCCTAAAACCAATTGAATCAAACTTAAGAACTTCAAGTTCTTCAATTTACTTCCAATGCACCGAAACGTACTTATACTACTCGGAATGACACTAAATTTTGCGTAAAAGTTTTAAATGACACTACAGAACTATTCCCAGTCTCGGAATTCCGTTTGGACCTCGATATTACCAAAACCCGCTCCAAACCAAATTTTAAAGAACTTCTAAAACCTTCAAGAACCAACTTTCACTATTGGGCGCCAAAACTCTCCCGGGTCATACAAAACCCGATCCGAACATACGCCCAAGTTCGAAATCATCATACGAACCTATTAGAACCGTCAAATCCCGATTTTGAGGTCGTTTACTCAAAATATTGACCGAAGTCAAACTTGGCCTTTCAAGTCAACCTTAAGAAACTAAGTGTTCTGATTCCACCCCAAACTCTTCCAAATACCGAACCAACCATCCCCGCAAGTCATAAATCAGTAAAAGCATGTACGAGAAATCTTATTTAGGGGAACGGGATTCTAGAAAGCAACACGACCGGTTGGGTCGTTACATTTTCCACCTCTTAAATAACCGTTCGTCCTCAAACGGGTTTAGATTCATACCTGAAGTGCTGAATAAGTGTGGATATCTACTCCGCATGTCCACCTCGGACTCCCAGGTCACCTCCTCGACTGGTTGGCCCCTCCACTGAACCTTTACCGTGAAAATCCTCTTGGATCTTAACTGGCGATCCTGCCTAGCAACAATAGTAACTGGCTCCTCCTCAAAGCCCAAGCTCTCATCTAGCTGAATAGTGCTGAAGTCTAACACATGAGACAGGTCGGCATGGTACCTCCGGAGCATAGACACGTGAAAAAATGGATGAACCCCGAATAGGCTGGGAGGTAAAACAAGCTTATAAGCAACCTCCCCAACTCGCCTCAACACCTCAAATGGGCCTATAAACCTTGGGCTCAACTTTCCCTTCTTCCCGAATCTCGTAATACCCTTCATCGGCGAGACTTTCAAGAAAACCTTCTCGCCTACCATAAATGATACATCACCTGCCTTCTGATCCGCGTAACTCTTCTGTCTGGATTGTGCTGTGCGAAGTCGCTCCTGAATCAACTTTACCTTTTCTAAGGCATCCTTCAGCAGATCAGTACCATATAACCTAGCCTCGCTGGGCTTAAACCACCCGATGGGAGAACGACATCGCCAACCATATAAAGCCTCAAATGGGGCCATCTCGATGCTGGACTGATAACTATTGTTGTAAGCAAACTCGGCCAATGGAAAGAACTGATCCCACTGTCCCCCAAAGTCAATCACACATGCTCTCAGCATGTCCTCCAATATCTGAACTGTCCGCTCTGATTGCCCGTCGGTCTGTGGATGAAACGTTGTGCTGAGCTCTACACAGGTCCCCAACTTACTCTGTATCACTCTCCAGAAATGTGAAGTGAACTAGGGGCCTCTATCTGATATGATGGAAACAGGTACACCGTGCAACCAAACTATCTCCCTAATATAAATCTTGGCCAATTTCTCTGAAGTATAGGTAGTCACAATCGGAATGAAGTGTGCCGACTTGGTCAATCTGTCGACAATGACCCAAACTGGAACAAACTTCCGCAAGGTCCGCGATAATCCAACTACGAAGTCCGTAGTGATGCGCTCCCATTTTCACTCAGGTATAGTAATCTGCTGAAGTAGGCCACCTGGCCTTTGGTGCTCATACTTGACCTGCTGGCAATTTAGACACCTAGCTACATACTCCACTATGTCTTTCTTCATCCGCCGCCACCAATAATGTTGTCTCAGGTCACGATACATCTTCGTAGCACCTGGATTAATAGAATACCGAGAACTGTGTGCCTCTTCTAGAATCCTCTCCCTCAAGCCATCGACATTAGGAATATAGACGACCCTGGAGTCGTAGAACACCATCCTCGCCAATAGAAACTTTTTTAGCACCACCCTTAAGTACTGTCTCTCTAAAAACTGCCAAATGCAGATCATCAAACTGTCGGGCCTTGATCTGTCCCAATAATGAAGACTGAGAAACAACACATGCAAGAACTCGGCTAGGCTCTAAAATATCCAACCTCATAAGTCTGTTACCCATACTCTCTGCCTTTCTGCTTAAGGCATTCGCGACCACATTTGCCTTGCCCGGATGATAAAGAATGGTGATGTCATAATCCTTCAGTAACTCGAGCCATCTACGCTGCCTCAAATTGAGATCTCTTTGCTTGCACAAATGTTGTAAGCTGCGATGATCAATATAAACCTCACATGCCACTCCATACAGATAATGCCTTCATATCTTAAGAGCATGAATAATCGCGGCTAACTCTAGATCATGCACAGGGTAATTCTTCTCATAAGTCTTCACCTGATGTGAAGCATATACAATAACTCGCCCCTCCTGCATCAATACACAACCCAAGCTAATGCGTGAAGCATCGCAATATACCATATACATCCCCGAGCCGGAAGGCAACACTAAAACTAGTGTTGTAGTCAAAGTTGTCTTGAGCTTCTGGAAGCTTGCCTCACAATCATCGAACCAACGGAACGGAGCACCCTTCTGGGTCAATCTAGTCAAAGGTGATGCAATGGATGAAAAGCCCTCCACAAATCGGCAATAATAGCCTGCTAACCCCAAGAAACTCCTGATCTCAGTCGCCGAAGTGAGACGAGGCCAACTCTAAACTGCCTCAATCTTCTTGGAATCCACTTTAATACCCTCTCCTAACACAACATGCCCCAAGAATGCCATGGACTCTAGCCAAAACTCACATTTGGAGAACTTAGCATATAGCTCCTGCTCTCGCAATGTCTGAAGTACCACTCTCAAATGCTGCTCGTGCTCCCCCTGGCTATGTGAGTAAATCAAGATGTCATCAATGAAGACAATAACAAAGGAATCAATATAACGCCTAAACACTCTGTTCATCAAATCCATGAATGTCGTTGGGGCATTAGTAGAACAGAAGGACATCACTAGAAACTCATAATGACTATATCTAGTACGGAAGGCAGTCTTCGGAACATCTGAGTCCCGAATCTTCAACTGATGGTACCCCGATCTCAAGTCACTCTTAGAAAACACCCTAGCACCATGCAACTGGTCAAACAAATCATCGATACGCGGCAGCGGGTACTTATTCTTGATGGTAACCTTGTTCAACTGGCAGTAATCAATGCACATCCGCATAGTCCCATCTTTTTTCTTCACAAATAACATTGGTGCACCCCAAGGTGATACACTTGGTCTCACAAACCCCTTTGCTAACAACTCCTCAAGTTGTTCCTTCAACTCCTTCAATTCTTTCGGAGCTATATGGTATGGTGGGATAGATATAGGCTGGGTGCCTGGAGCCAAATAAATACGGAAATCAATATCACGATTTGGCGGCATACCTGAAAGGTCAAAAGGAAACACATCGGCTAACTCCCGGACTATTGGCACTAAAGCAATTGTCGGAGACTCTACGGTGGTGTCTCGAACATAAGCTAAATAAGACAAACAACCCTTCTCGACCATATGTCGAGCCTTAAAAAAAGAGATGTGTTGTACTAACCGAGGAACCTTTCCACTCCAATCTTGGTAATTCTGGCATCGCTAAGGTAACAGTCTTGGCATGACAATCAAGGATAGCGTGGTATAGGGATAACCAGTCCATGCCTAGGATGACCTCAAAGTCGGTCATATCAAGTAACAGAAGGTCCGCTCGAGTCTCGTAACAACAGAATGTGACCACACAGGACCGATAGATCTGATCCACAACCACAGAATCGCCCACAGGAGTGGACACATAAATAGTAGTACCCAAGAACTCACGAGGAACATCCAGAAAATGAGCAAACAGAGATGATACATATGAATAGGTAGATCCTGGATCAAATAACACCGAAGTACCCCTACCGAAGATAGAAATAATACATGTGATCACGGCATCTGAGGCCACTACATCTAGTCTGGCCGAAAACGCATAGAATCTAGTTGGGGAGCCACCTGACTGGCCCCCGCCTGCCTGACCTCCACCTCTAGGATGGCCTCTACCCACCTGCCCTCCGCGTCTAGGCGGCCGGACGGTTGGTGCGGCTGCTGGAGCTGAAATCATGGGCTGCTGACCCTGCTGTACTGCCTTGCCCCGAAGTGTGGGGCAAGATCTCTTCATATGACCCAAATCCACACTCATAACAACCTCTCGGTACCATAGACTGTTGCCCCGAAGTCTGACCCTAATGGCCTAAATACCTACTAGAAGAACCCTGAATGGCTGGCGGGCGGTATGAACTCTCTGGCGTGGCGCTGATATAAGATCTGGAAGAACCCTGATGAACTGGTAGGCGATAAGAACTCTCTAGCATAGCACTAAAATAGGGTCGCACCGGAGCACCCTGAGGAGGTGGTGCTGCTGAATATGTGGGCCTACTAAGCTGACCCCTCCCGATCTAACCTCTGCCCCTAGCTGGGGCACCTCTAAACTCTCTAGAGAAACGGGCCCTCTTGTCCTGCTGCATCTGCTCTCTACCTCTCTGGCGGTAGCCCTCTATCCTCCAAGCAATCTCCACTACTAGCTGATAACCAATACCTATCTCAACCTCACGGGCCATACTAGCCCGAATATTGGGGTGCAACCCCGCAACAAATCTCCGCACTCTCTCTGCGTCCGTAGGAAGTATCATAAGTTCATGGCAAGACAACTCAGAAAACTTCGCCTCATAGTCAGTCACTGACATCTGACCCTGCTCAAGCTGCTCAAACTGATACCGCAACTCTTCCCTCTCAGAGGGTGGAATATACCTATCCAGGAAAGGCTGTGTGAACTGGCTCCATGTCATGGGAGGAGAACCTGCTGGTCTGCGAAGAAGATAAGACTGCCACCATCTACCTGCCCTGCCCTCCAGCTGGAAAGTAGTGAAGTCAACCCCATGAGACTCTAGTATCCTCATGTTGTGCCGTCTATCCCTGCACCTATCAATGAAATCCTGGGCATCCTCATGACGCTCGCCCTCGAAGACAAGAGGGTGTAATCTAGTCTATCTATCCAATAACTTATGCGGATCGACGTCCACAGTCAGTCTAGGCTCAGGTGCAACTGCCACAACTGGTTGCGCTCCGCCCACGGGTAGTGCACCTGGAGTCTGATATACCGCAGCTGCGTGTGCAGGAGCCTAAGCAGTAGGGGTCTGTGCTGCCCCTCCTACCTGAGATGTGGCTGGGTCCGCTGGAAATAAACCAGCCTCAGTCATAGAATCCATGAACCGTAGCATACGGCCCATGACCTCCTGAAAGCCCGGTGTTGTCATAAAATCTATTGGGGCTGGCTCTGTGGCAGGCACCTCGCCCTGCTCCTCAATAATGGGATCCTCCACCGGATCCACTGGTGGTGCTACTGGGGCAGCTCTGGGTCACCCTCGTCCCCTACCTCGGGCCGGTGCCCTCTCCCGGCCTCTGCCTCGGCCTCTAGTAATGGGGGGAGCAGCTCTTCCCGGGTCAGGAACGTCCACCATATAGGAGATGAATAAAGCATAGTTTCCTAACACCATATAGCCTCTCGAAGATAAGTGCAGATGTTTCCGCACCAATCCGCAAGACTCTACTAGGCTTGCCCATGACTTGTGAGACCTACGTGAACCTAGTGCTCTAATACCATGTTGTCACGACCCAACTCCATGTCAGGTCATGATGGCATCCAGTACCATTGCTGGGCAAGCCAACAGTGAACAACTTAGTGATTTCCCATTTAACTTTACTTATTTTAAAGCATTTGGTAAATAAAGGATTTTTAAGGCAAACAAACGGAAACATCTAAAAGCAGTTATAACTATCGAATTACAACCCAAAAATCAAAGTCTAACTAATACATACCAAGATCTGGTGTCACAAGTGTGTGGGCAACTAGTAGGATATACAAAAGATGACTATCCTACTGTCTGAAACAGAATAGACAGATAAAAACAAAAGAGAAACTCACGCATGTTGTTGAACGGCTCGAAAGGGGCAGCTCACCTTGAAGTCTTGGTCTAAGATCAAGTATGCGCGCCGGGCGGGTAACTAGATGCACCAGGCTCAGATCCTGTACAATTAAGTACAGAAGCGTAGTATGAGTACATAAACAATATGTACCCAGTAAGTATCCCGCCTAACCTCGAAGAAGTAGTGACGAGGGGTCGACTTAACACTTACTAGGCTAATGATAATGTAATAAAAGTATTATGCTAAGCATGGATATCATGAATAACACTGTCAGTTCAACAAAAGGAAGAGATAAGTCCTTCTTTCATAATTATAACTCAAATTTCCATAACACCATTTAGCGACTTACATTTCAAGGCATTTAAGCAGAATAAATCATGAAGAATTTCCAAATAATTAGAATGTGCAATTATGCCGAGGTCGTACGGCCCGATCCAACAAAATATTTAAACTGTGCACTGCCGAGGGTCGAACAACGCGAACCATAGATGCATCTATTTTCCCCACTCGCGAATCATACATGCGATGAGGTCAAACATAAATTTAAGGAATTACCCTGCTCGTGAATCATACATGCGACGCGGTTACACAAAGATCTCATAAATGTTTATAGTACTCTCCCATTCTTTTCAAAATACGACATTCAAATGAAAACTTTTAAAATCCCATTATTTTTTCACAATTCCAATTCCTTTTTGAAACATTTAATAAACACACTCCATTCTGCCCTTCTCAAGGAAAATAATATACATAAAGCAATAACAATATCAACAAGGTATGGTGTAAGCCTAAGACTACCCGGACATAACAGGAATAGTAGCTACATACGGACTCTGGTGATCGCACCTGCGGCCACGCATCAGCGACAAATGACGCGCATCTGCGACACTTCCCGCTCCTACGATGCCTGCCTTCGCACCTGCGTTTTCGCAGGTGCGGTCCTTCTACCGCTTCTGCGATGGCTGGGCAGCCTATGTTGGGACGCATCTGCAATCTGGGGCTCGCACCTGCGAGCTCGCACCTGTGGCTGACCAAGCGCAGGTGCGATTATGACAGCAGTTGGACCTTCAGCTTTGGCTTCCAAATTCCAACTTGGTCCGAGCCTCGTCCGATTGACACTCGGGACCCTCGGGCCCCCGTCCGAACATACCAATAAGTTTTAAATCAGAAAACGGACTCGCTCGAACTCTCGGATTGCCCGAAACGACATTAAAACTAAGAATCACACCCTAAAACCAATTGAATCAAACTTAAAAACTTCAAGTTCTTCAATTTACTTCCAATGCGCAGAAACATACTTATACTACTCGGAATGATAGCAAATTTTGCGTGAAAGTCTTAAATGATACTACGGAACTATTCCCGATCTCGAAATTCCGTTTGGACCTCGATATTACCAAAATCCGCTGCAAACCAAATTTTAAAGAATTTCTAAAACCTTCAAGAACCAGCTTTTACTATTGGGCGCCAAAACGCTCCTGGGTCATCCAAAACCTGATTCGAACATACGCCCAAGTCCGAAATCATCATATGAATCTATTGGAACCGTCAAATCCCAATTTCGAGGTCGTTTACTCAAATTGTTGATCGAAGTCAAACTTGGCCTTTCAAGCCAACCTTAAGGAACCAAGTGTTCCGATTCCATCCCAAACTCTTCCAAATCCTGAACCAACCATCCCCGTAAGTCATAAATCACTAAAAGCATGTACGGGAAGTCTTATTTAGGGGAACGGGGTTCTAGAAAGAAAAATAACCGGTCGGGTCGTTACACGAGCCAGCAACCGCAGAAGCGGCCCAGGAAAGGCTGCCCAGGAATCGCAGAAGCAGGGGGGACGACTGCACCTACGGAAGCGCAGGTGCGAAGCAGACGATCGCAGAAGTAGGGGAAGGCGTAAGTGCGACGTGCTCACAGTAGAAGCGGTCTCGCAGAAGCGAGCCGCTGGTCACAGAAGCGAGGGAGCTAGCTGAGAGGAGGACCGCATCTGCGAGGCCCTTTCTGCGGATGCAAAGCCGCAGAAGCGGGAGTCCTGAGGCAGTGAGCTTCATTTAAGTCGGGACTCAGCCATTTTTGAGTCCATTTACTGCATTTTTAGGCGATTTTGGAGCTTCTTGAGAGAGGTATTGACCTAGCAACTTGAAGGTAAGTAAATTCTATCTAGTGCAAGTGAAATACATAGATTATGGGTAGATTTTAACATGTAAATTTGTGAAAATTATGGGTTCAGATGAAAAACTTAAGTTATTTAACCACGAAAATGGTTATGGAATTGAGTGAAAAATTATATATTTGAGTTCGTGAGGTTATAGCTAACAACTTTCTTTGAAAAGTTCCGAAATTCGGGCATGTGGGCCAGGGGATGAATTTTAGGAATCCTTCAATTGGGGTTGGGTAATCACTCTAATAGTTAGAATATGAACTTATAAATATGTATTGATTAATTTATATAACATTTGAATAGTTTTGGACTGTTCAGCACCGAGTTGAGGCTTTAGAGTGAATTTCAGACCGGAAAGCAAGCCTTAAGACAAGGTAAGTCTCTTGTCTAATCTTGTAAGAGAGAATTTACCCCATAGGTGATTTAAATTAATATTTGCTTCTAATTATGGGGGCTAGGTACGTACGAGGTAACGAGAGTCCGTGCGTAGCTACTAATTATGCTTATGTCCGGGTAGTTTTAGGACCCAAATCATGAACTACTTGAAATGTTTGCACCCTACTTGTTAATTAACGTGCCTAAATTATATTAGAACTTGTTAAATAAATTGTGAAAAACCGTTAATGGAATTTACATTACATTGTGTATTATCCTTTAATAACGGTTAAGTCAAATGCTTATAAAGTATCTTCTCTTCTTGTGGAGTAGGCCGAACACCTCGGAAGTAGATAGATGCATCTATGATTCGTATCGAACGATCCTCGACAGTGTACACATTATTCTGGATTGGGTCGTACGACCTCGGCATAAATCGTGCTTAATAGTACTTGGAACCTAATCGTACTTGATATTATTGTTTTGCGACTTGTGAGGTTACAATTAGTGATGATAGGAAATCACTTGGAAATTTATTAAATTGTGAAGGAATTATTTGTTTCTGCTTGATAATGAGTTAGTAGTATTATCTACATAACCCATGTCTATTTAGAATTTCTATATTCATATTGTTAGCCCATAGTAAGTATTGAAGTCGACCCCTCATCACTACTTCTTCGAGGTTAGACTTTGTCACACCTCCTTTTTTTCCAATTTAAGTGACATTATTCGAAATGGGATTATTTATTTAATCAGAGTCGCCACTTGGAATAATTTATGGTGTCTCAAGTCACCGGTTTATTTTAAATCCCAAATCGAGGAAATTAACTCTTATTTATGGTCTGCGAACACAGAAGACCGGGTAAAGAATTCTGTTAACCCAGGAGAAGGTGTGAGGCACTCCCGAGATCCGTGGTTTTAGCACGGTCACACAACTATTAATAATTGCCCTAATTATCTGATTTATTATATGTTTAAAACCTATTGTGCATTTTTACTTTCTGACCGCTTTTAATAATTATGAAACTTTATTTGAACAAGTTGCGATGTCGCACACTAGTTTGTTTTTGTACATATTGCTAATTACGTCACGTGAAACGCACCAGCGATTTATAACATATTTATTTTCATTATTATTTCAAGTTGTAGTCGAGTCGCGCGAAACGCGTACTCGAATTGGGGTTATGTATCATGACTATACCACGGGAACCGTACCCATAGTCATGATGATTTATTTAAACGCGCCTAAAGCAAACTACGAATGTTCGTAAGTTATTTTCCTAAACTAGTTTGAGATTATTTATGAAGCTATTGAATTATGGAGGTTATTGTGAATGTCGTAGGTATTATGGAAGTCATTTGAAGTTATATTAATTTATAAAGGAGAATTAGCTTACATGTTTATTAGGAACATGCCAACAATTTAATTATTCTTCTTGCCTTGGGCCCAAAACGTGGGTCATTTAACATTACTCACTAATGATGCCTAAAATTAAATTGCAAACAAATCATATGACCCACTTAGCAATTAATTATAAACTAACTAAACTAAATTAAGACAAAATACTACTTAATAAACCTCAAACAACTAATCAGAGATACTGTGCAAATAATTAAACTTATGAGCATTTATATCAATGTAATCTAGCAGACTCTATTCTAACAAATAAACATCCAACATGATAAATTCAAAGAGAAGTTTAAAGAGAGGATGAACCTTTATTGCCAAAATTTCCAGCAGATACAGTGAAAGAGAAGCTCCAAAACATCAAAAATCCAAAACCAACGCTTAACCAGGACCTCAAACGACGAAACTCTAACGTGACTTCATTTCGGCGTTGGCTTTTGACGGTATTTTTTGGGGCTGATTTTGGGTGCTTTGAAGCTAGATGTTGGGGGTATTTTACTGAATTTTTCGAAAGAAAGACGAAGAAAGAATGACACGAGTAGCAATTCTCTTATCCTAGAAGAAAAAAATAAATTTCTCTCAATTCCCTCCTCTCTTGTTTTTTTCTTCTTCTCCCTCTCTTTTCTCCTCAAATTTCTCTTCTATTTATAGAAAAAATTTCGGAATTTTTTCAGATTTTATTTTTATTTTATTTTATTATTTTATTATTTTTTAATTAAAAAGAATTCTCACATCCAATTTTCTTCTTTTTTAAAAAAAATAATAATTCCCTACTTTCCTTTACTTTTATTTTTTTTAATTTCCCACTTTTTTACTCTTATTATATTTAAATTTTCACTTTTTTTACTTTTCTTTTTTTATTTTTCACTTATTTTACTTTTTTTTTTTTTTTAGTTTCCACTTTCTTTTACTTTTTTATTAAAAATTTCAGCTACCTTTACTTTTATTTTTTAATTCTAACTTTCTTTTACTTTTTATTTTTTAAATTTTCACATTCTTTTACTTTTATTTTTTAAATTTTCTACTTTCTTTTACTTTTTTATTAAACAAATTCCACCTACTTTTACTTTTACTTTTACTTTTTAATTCTACATTTCTACTTTTCCTTTTTTTTAATCCCCATCCGAAATTTTTTTTAAAAATATTTATTTTTTTCCCCGATTTTTTAATTCATTTTATTTTAAAATAAAGATAAAAAGAAAAATAATACTAATAATAATAATTGACCTAATAAATTATTATTAATTTTTACCCTATATAAAAAAGTGTAACAAAGCTAAAAATATATATATATTAAATTTCTGAAAATATTTACATAGTAGAAGGTGATAAAAATTCAAATATAGTAAACAATTAGGTGCTCACAGCTGCCCCTCTTTGCTTGGAAATATGAAGAGTTTTCAGGCATAGACTAGTGAGCAATGTGACTAATTTTTGACCAAACCGTTATTCAAAAAGAAAAGAAATAAAAGATAAGGTGCAACCGAGTCCTGGTTTAGGACAACCTACATATCCCGAGTTATAGGGTAATCATGTCGCGTGTAGTTCAAGGAGAATGGTAAAATGATGAGTTGAGGAGTGGGATGAGGTTCCATCGAGGCTCCGGTCCGCTGTCCTGCTATTATATCAAAATAAAAAAAAAACTAAACAAGTCTATCAGTTATGAGTTACAAGATTCCTATCTATGAGTCTTCTGAAACTTGATCTTGAGTCTTGACTGGTTCTTCATGTACACTCTGATCTAAACCTTGATGCTCTCTAGCTGTAGGGTTCTAGTTCAGTATTCTATAGCTTCTTCTAATCAAAACGGGACTCCAATGCTCGTGGCTTCAATCATGTCTTGAGCATTCCATATCTTTTCAACTGCTTTTGCATTTTGGATTCACTTATTTTTTCTTATCTTTTATTCTGAATTGAGACTTCTTCTTTTGGTCATCTCGAACCCTTTGGCTCGAGGTAAAACCAACTCAGACACCAAAACAAACAAATGAATGAATTTTTTCTGCCTCAGTTTGCACTAGGAAAATTTCGTAAGTTATTCTAATAAAATTCTAAGCTACTTCTTTATTGAAAGCAATAAAAGGTCGGGAGTGGTGCACCTCGAAAGAGTCATGCTATTTTTTTTTGGATGGTGTTCCTTTATTATCAAAAAGATGTCTCAACTAATGATTGGTGTACCTTATGTTGGGAAAATGTGGCCAGGGAATGGGATACCATATATTGGCAAAGATATCAGGGAGTGGTGTACCCTGCATTTAAGATCAAATCAACTAGGGAGTGGATACCCTATGTTGGAAAGGACACTAGGGAGTGGAGACCCTATGTTGGAAAAGAAGATTAGGGAGTGGAGACGCTATGTCTAAAATAAAACCAACTAGGGAGTGAAGACCCTATGTTGGAAAAGAATACTAGGAGGGAGTGGAGACTCTATGTCTAAAACAAAATCAACTAGGGAGTAGAGACCCTATTTTGGAAAAGGCGACTAGGGAGTGGAGACCATATGTCTAAAATAAAATCAACAAGGGAATGGAGACCCTATGTTGGAAAAGAGAGTAGGGAGTGGAGACCCTATGACTAAAATAAAGTCAACTAGGGAGTGGAGACCCTATGTTGGAAAGGAGACCAGGGAGTGGAGACCCTATGTCTAAAATAATATCAACTAGGGAGTGGAGACCCTATGTTGGAAAGGATACTAGGGAGTGGAGACCCTATATCTAAAATAATATCAAATAGGGAGTGAAACCCCTATGCTGGAAAGGAGACTAGGGAGTAGATACCTTATGTCTAAAATAACTTCAATTAGGGAGTTGAGACCCTATGTTAGAAAAGAGGCCAGAGAGTGAAGACCCTATGTCTAAAATAAAATCAACTAGGGAGTGGAGACCCTATGTTGGAAAAGAGACTAGGGAGTGGAGACCCTATATCTAAAATAACATCAACTAGGGAGTGGAGACACTATGTTGGAAAAGTGACTAGGGAGTGGAGACCGTGTGTCTAAAACAACTTCAATTCGGAAACCCTATGTTGGAAACGAGACTAGGGAGTGGAGACCCTATATCTAAAATAAACATCAACTAGGGAGTGGAGACCCTATGTTAGAAAAGAAGATTAGGGAGTTGAGACCCTATGTCTAAAATAAAATCAACTAGGGAGTGGAGACCCTATGTTGGAAAAGAGATTAGGGAGTGGAGGCTCTATGTCTAAAATAAAATCAACTAGGAAGAGGTGACCCTATGTTGAAATGGGCGACTAGGGATTGGAGACCCTATGTCTAAAATATCATAAACTAGGACGTGGAGACCCTATGTTGGAAAAGAGACTAGGGAGTGGAGACCATATGTCTAAAATAAAATCAACTAGGGAGTGGAGACCCTATGTTTAAAATAAAATCAACTAGGGAGTGGAGACCCTATGTTGAAAAGGGCGACTAGGGAGTGGAGACCCACTACTAATAAATCAGATTTTAGCGACAGACAAATTCTGTAGCTAAATAGAAAAATTTGTAGCTAATCTCATTTAGCGACGGATTAGCAACGGATTATCAAGATATTCTGCTAGCTACGAGCGTTTTAGCGACAGATTAGCGACGACGTTCGTAGCTAATTCCAGCTTTTTTTTTGTACTGACTCTATGTCTAAAATAAAATCAACTAGGAAATGGAGACCCTATGTTGGAAAAGAGACAAGGGAGTGGAAAAGAGACAAGGGAGTGGAGACCCTATGTCTAAAATAAAATCAACTAGGGAGTGGAGACCCTATGTTGGGAAAGAGACTAGGGAGTGGAGACCCTATGTCCAAAATAACTTCAACTAGGGAGTGGAGACCCTATGTTGGAAAAGAGACTCGGGATTGGAGACCCTATGTCCAAAATAACTTCAACTAGGGAGTGGAGACCCTATGTTGGGAAAGAGACTAGGGATAAAAAAAACTTCAACTAGGGAGTGGAGACCCTATGTTGGAAAAGCGACTAGGGAATGGAGACCCTATGTCCAAAATAATCATCAACTAGGGAGTGAAGACCCTATATTGGAAAAGCAGACTAGGGAGTGGAGACCCTATATCTAAAAATATCAACTAGGGAGTGGAGACCCTATGTTGGAAAAGCGACTAGGGAGTGGAGACCCTATGTCTAAAATAATCATCAACTAGGGAGTGGAGACCCTATGTTGGAAAATCAGACTAGGGAGTGGAGACCCTTTGTCTAAAATAAACATCAACTAGGGAGTGGAGAACCTATGTTTGAAAAGCGACTAGGGAGTGGAGACCCTATGTATGTCTAAAATAAAATCAACTAGGGAGTGAAGACCCTATGTCTAAAATAAAATCAACTAGAGAGTGGAGACCATATGTCTAAAAATAAAATCAACTAGGGAGTAGAGACCCTATGTTGGAAAGGAGACCAGGTAGTGGAGATCCTATGTCTAAAATAACATCAACTAGGGAGTGGAGACCCTATGTTGGAAAAATAGACTAGGGAGTAGAGACCCTATGTCTAAAAATATCAACTAGGGAGTGGAGACCCTATGTTGGAAAAGCAGACTAAGGAGTGGAGACCTTATGTCTAAAAATAAAATCAATTAGGGAGTGGAGACCCTATGTTGGAAAATCAGACTAGGGAGTGGAGACCCTATGTCTAAAAATATCAACTAGGGAGTGGAGACCCTATGTTGGAAAAGCGACTAAGGAGTGGAGACCCTATGTCTAAAATAACTTCAACTTAGGGAGTGGAGACCCTATGTTGAAAAAGCGACTAGGGAGTGGAGAGCCTATGTTGGAAAAACATCAACTAGGAAGTGGAGACCCTATGTTGGAAAAGAGACTAGGGAGTGGAGACCCTATGTCTAAAATAAACATCAACTAGGGAGTGGAGACCCTATGTTGGAAAATACAGCTAGGGATTGGAGACCATATACTACCATAATTTGGAATTTTCTTTCTCTTTTGTTTTCCTTTTATTAAGAAAATGAGTAAAATGCGGGAAAGAATTTGGAGAAAACTTCCCCTTTTGGGGGGTTATAGCTGCTGCAGAGCTATTTTAGTCTCAGCGCAGTTTCTTTTTGGTTGCACCTGCTTATTGCAAGATTTCTTTGGATTGAACCTGTTTCCTGTTTTTCAAACAAAGAACAATTTGTCAGTTTGAAACGTGGTTGGTTTTGCGGCCTTGAATGTTTCAGTCATTTGATCTCGGTCGCCTTTTTTTATGGTAATTTCACCGCAACTGGTTGATTCCTGAAGACCGATTTCCTTTCTGGTATCGGAGAACCTTTGGCTTTTCCAAACCTTACCATGACGGTTAGTCTCGTGGGACCTAACCTTTTTCAACTCTGTTTTGCCTTCGTGGGCATTTTAGTCTAATTTCCTTTTTTCAAATTTTACCTTCAAAGCATTGGGGAATCTTTGGCTTTTCAAACCTTGCCAAGATGATTAGTCGCGTGGACTCAACCTTTTCAACTTCATTTTCGCCTTTGTAGGCATTTCAATTTGATTTCCTTCTTTCGAGACTTTTCAATTTCAAAACATCAGCCACTATGGCCAGTCTAAGTCGACTTGGGTGCCCCTGCCAAGGCTGGATGCCTTTTTTGCATATTAGCTTGTATCAAATGAGAGCCCTGTAAATCAATCTTGCCACCCCTTCTTTGCCTTAGTTTTGGAACAGAGTTAGACCGAAAGGAATTCAAAGAAAAACAACAATGGAGTGGATAATGAATTAGATAGGAGTTGTCCCTCTCGGGGAAAGGAAAGAAGGACTTATTTGGAGTGCATGCGGACTTCAATGAACATGACATGCCTTTTGGACTAGATGCCTGATCAGTGCAAACCGTCCAACTCTCAGAAATTTATCACAACTTTTGCCTTGAAACTGAGAAACCTTGCCCAAGACTGTGTCAATATCAGTGGTCGTGAGGATCCTCTGTTTGATGAGTGGCGCCCTGTGCGGGTTTTCACCGGCTGACCTCTCTCATTTATCTTCTCACCGTCGTCTTATAGTGCTCTTTGCGAGTTTTCATTAAAAAGACTCTCTCATTTTTGAATTTCTCTACTCATCATCGCCTTACGGTGCCCGTGAGAGTTTTCACCAATAAGACTCTTGTTGATACCCAATTTTTTTCTCATATTTTTAAATATATATATATATATATATATATATATATACACACACTTTCAAAATAGTATATTTGCATCATCATTTAGCTTATAAACCTATACAAGCATTTTTCATAATTTTCTATAATTTTTAAAGACTTTGAACTAATTTATTTCAGTATTTTATTGTATCAATATCCAATAAATCCTCCAAATTTTTTTATGATGATTTAATCATCTAAACTTATCCTTTAAACCAGCATGAGGTTTTAAATATTTTTCAGTGCATTTCTTATAACTACATTTGCATTTTTAGGGCTAATTGTATATTATTGCAATAATAGCCCATATGCATGTATAATTACATTATTTATGCAAAAAATAAATTTTATATTTTTATAATGTTAATTAATTATTTTTAATCATTTTAGTGTACAAATAATATTTTATTATTTATTAATTACTTTTATAAATTATTTATTTATTAAATATTGGGTATTTAAGAACTAGCCTAAAAACCCACCCATTTTCGGACCAATTGCTGGCCCAAACCCAACACCCTAGCCCAATAAATCTCAAGCCCAAACCAAACACCCCTTTACAAAACCCGGTCGGTACCCGTTTTATACGACCCGCCCCATTTATCTTTAATCCCAGCCGTTGATCTCTCAAGGTCAACGGCCCCCATTCACCCCCTCTCTTTAACTATCCAAACCCGCCCAAACCCTAACATTTCTCACCACCTGTCGCCCCTAAATCCTCTCTACTCTCTCTTCTTCTCTGAGAAACCCTAGCTGTCGCCTCTCAAAACCCTCCCCTAATCCCTCTTCTAATGGGATTTCTCTCTCATCTCCTTACCATATTAGTATGTTTCCACTATTGGTTGATTCTCTATGGTATTACCTAATACTTGCCTAAACATGGCAAGTATTACCACTCTGATTCTATCCGATTGACTCCCATTTCTTGAATCTAGACGATATTCTGTCTACACACATTTATTCTACACCGTGTGAGTCTGATTTTGTTTATATTTTGTTGATTCTTACTTTCCCTAAAACTAGGGTTTACAGATTTTCCTCAAAATCGAACCAAAATTGGTTCAAACCCCTGATTTTGAGTATTATTCTGTCTATATTCGTCCTATGCTATTGTGACTCCAAATATTCATTTATATTCTGTTGATTCTTACTTACCCTAAAACTAGGGTTTTCATATTTCCTTAAATCAGACTAAAATTGGTTCGATTCTCTGATTTTTAGTGCTATTTGTGTCTATATTCATCCTATGTTATTGTTTTTATGTATATTCCGTTGATATTTGTTTTCCCTAAAAATTAGGGTTTGGCCTGATTTTTCTCCTAAATTGGTTCTAATTGATTCTGTATGGGGGGGGACTAAAAAATCACTATTTTTCCACTAAAACTGAAGCTTTACTCTGTGCTCGTTGAGTATCTTGTTCTGTTTTGGGCTCTTGGCCAGCTGAAAGCCATGGCTGCCGGATTTCTATTTTTTCTGACCTCTTTTGGGTATGAGCACTACCTGGGTTCTTAAAACCCTTGGGAACTTGACACGTTTGAAACTCTGGTCCTATTTGTTGTTCTTTTTTGTTTATTAAACAATCACTGGTTTGTTTCTAAACCTTCGCAATGTTTATTCCATTATGTTAGCATATTTTCTGAAACTGCATGACTTCATGTATTTCCTTGACTCTTTTCTGTATAATTCTTCCTATAATTACTAGCCTAATAATGTCTTTGCACTCAGCTTAGTCAATTTGGACAGATTGAAGCATGTTTAGCTTGGTGATTGCTGATAATCTGAATGTTCTACCTTGATTATATGGCTTAATCCATGTGTTCTGCCTAATTCTGAATCTCTAGTGATCAGTTTTTGTCATTAATATGCCTTAGTTTGTTTAAGACCTTCATTCTAAATATATAGTGTGCCCCTAAGAATATGATTGTCACTCTATGTGTCCTTGCTATATCCAGTTATGTATCTCTAATAACCTGTTATCCTTTCTTCCTTGACTGATGCCCTCTATGGTACCTGATCCTGTTTATGTTATACTGTTTAATCCTGAGTTTGGTATAATCTGATCCTTTAAGTTCTAAACTGGTTGTATTAATTGGTTCTACTAGTCTAATGCCCTTGCCTGCTAACTTTGCAATCCCAGGCTCCTTGTTTCTTGTCATATGTAACTCTGCCCTAATGTATTAGTTTGCTTCTCGAGTTCATGTTCATTATGTGATTATCTTAAAGTGTCTGCAAATGCTTTTCCAAACCTATTACTTTATTATTATTTCTTTGATTGTTTCTTGTTATGAGTCTAATTCTGGTCCGGCTGGAAGCCAAGCCCCCCTAAATCTTCTCTATTAACCTCCCTAGTGTGAGCACTGCCCTGGGTTCTTGAAACCTTTGGGAACTCTGACACACTAGGGTCTAAGGTTTTGTGGCCACTTTGTCCCAATTGCTCAATTCTGCCTCCTTTTCACCTACTGAATAAACCAATTGGTTTGTGTAAATGGTTGTTAATCAGCTGTGGTTACTGGGTTTTGGCTATTTTGTGTAAATGAAGATTGTTGTCTGGGTTTGATTGGTTATGACTTCTCGGTTGTGGTGAAACCTGTATGGATACGAAATTTGAAAGCTTGGCCAGGCTAGGTGTACTTTGGGCCTGTCTTAGGCCCACTATAGTGATTTTATAACTTTGTAATTTGATTCATTCATTGGGCCTGTAATAATGTTGTAATAACAATTGGGGTGTTAGTAAAATTGGGAAAATGGTTTTATTCTAATATTTGCATGAACGGGTAAAAATACTGCCTATAGGTGTTTAATTTACTCAACATGTTATGCTCTTATGTGTTGTTAGATAACCTGCCCATAGGAACTGAGTGTTTAATTCGTTTAACATATTCTGCTCCGATGTGTTTTATTAGATACCATGCCTATAGGAAATAAAGTGTCAATGACCAATCTTTCAATTTACATAACTGCAGCATATTCATTAGATACTATGACTATAAGGCTATGTTAGCTTATGTTCTACAAAATCTGCATTTAGAAATCATGCCTATAGGGTTTTACTTGGTTAATTCATTGTTATACTGCCCACCTAGGATACATGCCTATAGTAGCTAAGAATAAAAAATTAATTTCAATCGTTAATCGTTAGAAATCCTGCATATAGGGTAATACCACTAGCTTTTAAGTGTTAATATTGAACTTTCAACACTGTTTCGTTGCCACTATTAGAAAGCATGCATATAGGATCAAATTGAGTAATTCTGAGTATCTTCAATAGTTATCACTGCCAACTACTGGATAAATCACCTAGATATCATGTCTATAGGTTTAATTGCTTATAATCTGTAATCAGGAGGCCGAGTGTGTAGTCGCTTAGAAATTGTATCTAAAATGGCATCTTGCTCTGAAAATGACTGTACGTTTGAATCCCAAGGTCACATAAAAAGCATGTCTATAGGTCTTAATGGCTTTAACTTGTCTCAATTTTGAAACTGTCAAACGCCTAATTTGTTTGCATGCATTTGTTGTCTAAGTGTGGAGGCTAACTTGAGCCCTTAATTGCCTTCACATAAAGTCCAACTTATTTTGTATGTCGCATAGTTTTATCATTTTGAGAAACCTAAGTTAAGTCTAGAACCACCCAAAATAGAGGTCCAAACACCTCCTGGACCATAGGCATGGGACAGGCAGTGCACGCATAAGGCACGGTTTAGAATTAACTAGTGCGCTTTAGGTAAAAACTTAAAGATAGTAATTGGGTAGCAGGAGATGATAGTCTGTGCCCGCTGAATAATACGAGTAACACCCCACCTCTAGGGAGTTACGAAGTATTATTTATGTTGCACGGGGTGATCCTTTAGGCTAAAAAACTTAGGACCCCCCATCTTGTCTTTAAACCAATTATCTGTGTTTACTCAAGGACTTTCTGATAATGATTTTTTTTTTTAACTTCTTGTTTTTCTCTCTAACTATTTGACTAATTCATATAATTCAAGTTCGGCCAGGACCCACAGTTGTGGACCTCGAAGAGTGCCTAACACCTTCTCTTCGAGTTAATTTGAGCCCTTACCCGATCTTTTGTGAGGCAAACTGGTTAAACCAGAGTTATTTGCAAATAGGTACCCTAACGCACCTCAAACCCGTTAGGTGGTGACTCTATATTTTAACACCTTCCTTTAAAAGAGTTGTCACATGTCGAAACCCGATTTCGCGAGAAAAAAGGGGCACGACAACTCTCTTATTTCATTTTCTCTCATTTTGTTGTATCAGGTCCAAGCGATTGTATCCTCCCATTATTGAACATTCTCATTGATTGATTAGAAGGACTTTGAAAAGGATTTGGGTGAAAAAGATTTGGATTGAATTACAACTTTGGAATATTTCAGGCAAAACCATCGCTGAACTATTATAACATCTGCCCCAGTTTCACTTTTGGGGGAATTTGAATTTTTGTTTTGGTGTGACTGAACCCCAGAGAGAGGATGCCTACGTATCCTTTCGGAATCAAGTTGAAAGTAGTTCAAGAAACTTTATTTCTGATTTTCTTTGTTTTTCTTTTTATTTCCTTTTTTTTTTATAACACTTTCAGGTTCCAAAGAGGGTAATAAAAGTAAGGGAACCGGCCCAAAGGGTTTGCAAAGGATTGGTAGTATTTGGATAGTGAGATAGAAAGCCTTCGACATCCCAATCAGAGAACATTAATGCTACATAGAGGGTCAAACGAAGTACCTTTTGACTGCATCTACATTAACAGTTGTCTCGGGGACATTTCCTTCAATACCTCCCAAATACAACGCTCCCTTTGGCAAACACTCTTGTTAAAATGTATGGACCTTTCCAATTTGGAGCCAATTCTCCTTTAGCTTCTTCATGATGTGGGAGCATACGTCTCAGAACAAGTTGTCCCACCTTAAATTTCCTGGGCCGCACTTTCTTGTTGTAGACATGAGCCATTCTTTGTTGGTACAATTGCCCGTGGTAAACTGAGGTCAATCGTTTTTCATCAATCAGTATCAATTGTTCCAAATCGGTTCTTGACCCAATCTTTATCCTCAATCTCGGCTTCAACAATGATCCGAAGAGAAGGAACTTTAACTTCTTCCGATTTCAATTAGACTTATCTTAGGCCTACTGTTCTAATTCTTTGTTTATTTTCTAACAAGCCTTATCTTCAACACATTCTGCTTCTTGATTTATTATTTCGGGGTCTGACAGCATATTAGAATCTGGGCATGAAGTCCGCAAGCATGTCATGTCATTAAAATCTTGCATTAACAAAACTGAAAAGAGAATAAGAAAAGTGACAAGATTAAGAAAAGAGACATTCCTGGAAAATGAAATATTAATTTTATTTGATTTTAAAAAAAAAATTAAAGATAGAAGGTTTTACATCAGAAAGTAGACAATAAAGTAAAACATCCGGATTACACCCTGAAATAATCTGGACGTAGAAAGGATAGCAAGACCGGCTACCAAGACTCCCGTCTGATAGGGAACTTTCAGGTTTGGAGACCGTTTTTCGGCTTTTCTTCTGTCTCGGCAATGGCTGCAATGGCCTTCAGTGCCGGATCAAATTCCTCATCATCATAGATCATTCCAACGACTGGCCCAATGTTGTGAGCAGGCAACGGACTGTTCGTCACATCAAGAGCCTCTTCGTCCTGAAGAACGATTCTTTCGGCTCCAATCAAGTCTTCAACTGCCCTCTTGAGGGTCCAAACAGTCCTCAGTATCGTGTCCCACTGTTCCAGAGTGGTATTCACATCTAGCATCAGCTTGGTGTGAGTGGGACTCGAGGTTAGGCTGGTTCGGGATCACTGGCTGTAGCAGACCTAGCCCGATTAGCTTTTGAAACAAACTTGAATATGATTCACCAATATGGGTAAAGTGATTCCTTCTGAGGGGCTCTCTTGGGCGAGGATTGTATTGGGGAACATTTAGTTGGGGATTATATGGAGTTTGGTAGGGACGGGCATTTCTGGGATGTGGAGCTCGGTTTTGTGTATAATACTCCAGCCGCGTGCAAGGTTGTGCGTTCATCATCGTGTTGGGAGGCAATGCCACGACGTAAGCAGCATCTTGATAGGGATAATAGTGTTGTAGAGCCTTAGGAAGCATATATGATTTGTTGAATGACCTGCGGGCCCCCTCGAGCTCGAAGCCATAATGGCTCCCTCTTCTCTCATATTTCTGTTCATCAAACCCCCCGAACCATTCATAACGGCCTGTGATGCGGCCTTAACGGCAGCTTGACTCAAGATTCGGCCCGTTTTCAAACCATTTTTGACCATCTCACCAATTTTGATAGCCTCAGCGAATGGATTGCCCATAGCGGACATCATGTTCTGGATGTAGTCCGCCTCTTTGGCCTGTAGGAAGACTATAATCATTTCTGCTTCGTCCATTGGAGACTTTACCCTGGCAGCTTGCTCACGCCATTTGAAAGAATATTCACGGAAACTTTTCGCGGTTTTCTTTTCAAACTGGACATAGAGTTCTCTTTTTGGATTTTTCACTCTTGTTTTTTTTTCGCTCTTTGTTTTCTTTGTTATTTTTTTCCACTATTTTTCTTTTTTTTTTTTCTCACTCAATTTATTTAATGGCTATGATCGAATCCGATGGGGATTGCCTACGTATTATGACGCCGCATGAATCAGATCGTGCGTAGTTCGGAAAGATCAGAAATAAAATAGATAAACTAACTCTTTTTTTACTCATATACAAATAATCCGACAAAATCTCCTTGCAACAAAAATATTTTCAATTTTGTTTTTCGATTTAAATTTTTTTTAATTTTCATTTTTATTTTTGGGAATTGGTGAAAGAAAGACTTCTAAAGAAGAAAGAAAATATTTTTGAATTTTGAATTTTTTTTTTTTGTAAATTTCTAAAGAAAGAAAATATTTTTTTTGATTTTGATTTTTTTTTTTTTTAAATTTTGGTAGAAAGACTTTTTTTTTTTAAAAAGGAAAAAAATATTTTTGGATTTTTGGATTTGATGTCTCAAAGAAAAACTTCTAAAGAAGGAATTAAAGGAAAATATCTTTTTTGGATTTTTTAAAATAGGGGGCCGGAAGCGATGAGGTTTGCCTACGTATCTCACATCCGATGAGAATCAGACCCGTGTAATTCGGTAAGAAAAGAATGACCTTTTTTTTGAAAATATTTGGCGTATTTTGAATTTTGTTTTTTCAAAATGTCAGCAGAGTTTTGGGATTTTCAAATACCTGAATTTTCAGAAATCGGGTAAATTTCTCTCTCTTGCCTCACTCTTGATTTTTTTTGATTTTCTTTCCTTATTCTAGAAGTCGGTCAATATGCAAGCCGAAATAAATAAATGTACAAGTAGCACGTAACGATGCGTCAGGATGGTCTTTTGATTTGGGTACACCTGTCCTAGACGGACCCAACCCCTATGTTGAATCCTCCAAAGTCAAATGTACGTGATACAAATAAACATACCTACTAGGGATCCAATATGAGGTTATGTCACTCTAAGTTTAAATCCTCGGTGTATTGTTCTAGACCTGGTTTACCCGAACGGACAACTTGAGTCGAGGGGAGCAGCGTACCGGGAATACAGAAGCTTCACCGGCTTTGCAACTTGTCCGATTCTTGTTCTAAAATTAGGGTATGACTCTATCAGAAAAGAAGTCACGCAAGCACACGCTTCCTAGAAGATTTAGAAGACTTAGAGAAAAGAACGGTTTTCGTAACAGTTTATATACAGTTCATAGCAATATCAAAGCGGTAAAGAGCGGCAATTAGCACATTAGGCTCAAACACGTAAACAAATCATATAATAAACAAAAGCCAAGTATAAAAGTCATCTAAGCTCGAATTCTGAACCTTTAACCCGAAGTTCTGGATTCGTTTCCCCAGCAGAGTCGCCAGAGCTGTCACACCTCCTTTTTTCCGGGGGATATGGGATAGGGGAGTTTTTTCAATTTAAGTATTTCGAAGTGGGATTATTTATTTAATCAGAGTCGCCACTTGGAATAATTTATGGTGTCCCAAGTCACTGGTTTATTTTAAATCCCATATCGAGAAAATTGGCTCTTATTTATGGTCCGCGAACACAAAAGATTGGGTAAGGAATTCTGTTAATCTGGGAGAAGGTGTGAGGCATTCCCGAGTTTCGTAATTTTAGCACGGTCGCTCAACTATTAATAATTGGTCTAATTATCTGATTTATTATATGTTTAGAACCCATTGTGAATTTTTACTTTCTGATCGCTTTTAATAATTATGGAACTTTATTTGAACAAGTCGCGATGTCGCACACTTGTTTGTTTTTGTACATATTGCTAATCGCGTCTCGTGAAATGCACCCGCGATTTACAACATGTTTATTTCTATTATTATTTCAAGTTGTGGTCGAGTCGCGCAAAACGCGCACTCGAATTAGGGTTATGTATCATGACTATACCACGGGAACCGTACCCATAGTCACGATGATATATTTAAACGCGCCTAAAGCAAACTACGAATGTTCGTAAGCTATTTTCCTAAACTAGTTTGAGATTATTTGTGAAGCTATTGAATTATGGAGGTTATTGTGAATGTCGTAGGTATTATGGAAGTCATTTGAAGTTATATTAATTTATAAAGAAGAACTAGCTTACATGTTTATTGGGAACATGCCAACAATTTAATTATTCTTCTTGCCTTTAGCCCAAAACGTGGGTCATTTAACATTACTGACTAATGATACCTAAAATTAATTTGCAAACAAATCATATGACCCACTTAACAATTAATTATAAACTAACCAAACTAAATTAAGACAGAATACTACTTAATAAACCTCAAACAACTAATCAGAGATACTATGCAAATAATTAAACTTATGAGCATTTATATCAATGTAATCTAGCAGACTCTATTCTAACAAATAAACATCAAATATGATAAATTCAAAGAGAAATTTAAAGAGAGAATGAACCTTTGTTGCTAAAATTTCCAGCAAATACAGTGAAAGAGAAGCTCCAAAACAGCAAAAATCCAAAACCAGCGCTTAACCAGGACCTCAAACGACGGAACTCTAACGCGACTTCACTTCGGCGTTGGCTTTTGACGGTATTTTTTGGGGATGATTTTGGGTGCTTTGAAGTTGGATTTTTGGGTATTTTGCTGGATTTTTCGAAAGAAAGACGAAGAAAGAATGACACGAGTAGAAATTCTCTTATCCTAAAAGAAAAAAATAAATTTCTCTCAATTCCCTCTACTCTTTTTATTTTCCTTCTTCTCCCTCTCTTTTCTCCTCACATTTCTCTTATATTTATAGAAAAAATTTCGGAATTGTTTCAGATTTTATTTTTATTTTATTTTATTATTTAATTATTTTTTTAATTAAAAAGAATTTCCACTTTCCATTTTTCTTCTTTTTTTAAAATAAATAATTCCCCACTTTCCTTTACTTTTATTTTTTAAATTTCCCACTTTTTTACTCTTATTATATTTAAATTCCCATTTTCTTTACTTTTCTTTTTTTATTTTCAACTTTTTTACTTTTTTAAAAAAACATTTCACCTTCTTTTACTTTTTTATTAAATATTTCAGCTACCTTTACTTTTATTTTTTAATTCCAACTTTCTTTTACTTTTAATTTTTTAAAATTTTACATTCTTTTACTTTTATTTTTTTAATTTTCCACTTTCTTTTACTTTTTTATTAAACAATTTCCACCTACTTTTACTTTTATTTTTTAATTCTATATTTTTACTTTTCCTATTTTTTTTATTTCCCATCCGAAATTTAAAAAAAATATTTATTTTTTCCAGTTTTGTAATTCATTTTGTTTTAAAATAAAAATAAAAATAATACTAATAATAATAATTGACTTTTTAAATTATTATTAATTTTTACCCTATATAAAAAAAAGTGTAACAAAGCTAAAAAATAAATATTAAATTTCTGAAAATATTTACATAGTAGAAGGTGATAAAAATTCAAATATAGTCAAAAATTAGGTGCTCACAGACTTGATACTTACTAGGTATATGTTGTTTATGTACTCACGCTATACTTCTGCAATAACCGTGCAGGATCTGAGGCAGGTGCATCTGGCGGTCCTACCAGCACGCATCCCAAATATCCCGAGGCCTAATAGTGAGCTGCTTCCTGAGTCATTCTGCAGCCTCTAGAGTCTCTCTTTTTTATCTACATCATGTCAACTTTATATTCAGACAATAGTTAGAGTTTTATATATTCTACTAGTTGCTCATACACTTGTGACATCAGGTCTTGGCGCACATACTAATATATGATTTTGGAGTACTTATATTACTATGTTTGCCACTCAGTTATCTTAGCTTCACTTATTAAATTTTCTAATCTTAATTTCTTATTCAAATAGAACTTAATTATTTGAAAACTTATCAAAATGAGGAATAACCTGTTTAATTCACTATTGGATTTCCTAGCGGTAAATGTTGGGTGTCATCACCGCCTATGGGAGAAATTGGATCGTGACAGCCACAAACAGTAAAAATAATGTATAACACTTAGGCCTCCTAAAAGAAGTTGGCCCCAAACCATAAGTAATAGGAAACTAAAGTATCAATTATTAAATCAAACCTTTGTCTTGCCCATAAATTATCAAGCTAACGAGCAAAAGAAATTTTCGTCAGTCGACTTCCCAGTATGTAAGTTACAGTATCAAAAAATGCATGTAATCAAAACTCAATAAGAATCAAGAAAAATTGACCAAAGTAGTGAAAAAATGAGAGAAGAAAACATGATAAGTCTCCCCACTCAAAGAACGCCCCTACATACATTAACAAATCTAGAGCTACAACATACATAAACAACAACAACAACAACCCAGTAAAATCCCACTAATGGGGTCTAGGGAGGGTAGTATGTAAGCAGACCTTACCCCTACCCCGAAGGAGTAGAGAGGCTGTTTCCAAAAGACCCTCGGCTCAAAAAAATAAAAAGACAAAAGGGGCAAAAAGGGAGACAATATTAGTATCACAACAAAAATCATAGGATAAATAGGAACACCATGAAATCCAGAAGAAAGATGCAAAGTAAAGGGAGACAATATTAGTAAATATTAGTATCACCACAACAGTCATAAGAAAAATAGGAACCTCATGAAATCTAGAAGAAAGATGTAAAGCAAAAGCGATAGCTAGTAAATAGGACCTGCACTGAAAAGAGAAATAGTAAGCCACAACATTCTCACTAGTTATCTTAGAAAACAACCCAAAAAAAAAAAAAAAAAAAAAAACCTACATGGCTAGTCCCACCATGTTACGAAGTAAGGCACCACTCAACTACCTCCTAACCTACAACCCTAATACTCGACCTCCACATCTTCCTATCAAGTGTCATGTCCTCGGAAATCTGGAGCCTCGCCATATCCTGCCTGATCACCTCTCCCCAATACTTCTTAGGCCGCCCTCTACCTCTTCTCGTGCCCTCCATAACCAGCTGCTCACACCTCCGTACCGGAGCATCTGGGCTTCTCCTCTGAACATGTCCGAACCATCTAAGCCTCGCTTCCCGCATCTTGTCATCAATGGGAGCCACATGCACCTTCTCCCGAATATCATCATTCCTAATCTTATCTATCTTAGTGTGCCCGCACATCCACCGCAACATCCTCATTTCTGCTACTTTCATCTTCTGAATATGTGAGTTCTTAACAGGCAAACACTCAGCCCCATACATCATGGCCGGTCTAACCACCGCTTTATAAAACTTACCTTTGAGTATCGGTGGTACTCTCTTGTCACACAGGACTCCAGATGCTAACCTCCACTTCATCCATCCTACCCCAATACGGTGTGTGACATCCTTGTCGATCTCCCCTCCCCTCTGGATAACCGAACCAAGGTACTTGAAGCTGCCTCTACTCGGGATGACCTGCGAATCAAGCCTCACATCCACGCCCACTTCCCCTGGCTCAGCGCTGAACTTACACTCCAGGTATTCCGTCTTTGTCCTGCTCATCTTGAAACCCTTAGACTCAAGAGCCTGTCTCCAAACCTCCAGCCTCTCGTTAACACCGGCTCGCGACTCGTCAATTAGAACTATGTCATCGGCGAATAGCATGCACCATGGCACATCCCCTTGAATATGGTGTGTTAACGCATCCATCACCAGGGCGAATAAGAACGGACTGAGCGCAGAACCTTGGTGTAGCCCCATTACAATAGGAAAATGCTCAGAGTCGCCTCCTACTGTCCTAACCCGAGTCTTAGCCCCATCATACATGTCCTTAATCGCCATAATATAGGGAACCGACACACCTTTTGCCTCCAGACATCTCCAGAGAATTTCTCTAGGAACTTTGTCATACGCTTTCTCTAGGTCAATAAACACCATGTGCAGATCCTTCTTCTTCTCTCTGTATAGTTCCACCAACCTTCTAACAAGGTGTATAGTTTCTGTAGTCGAACGACCCGGCATGAATCCAAACTGGTTGTCGGATACAGACACCTACATAAAGTTGATATTAATAGAGTTTACAACACCTACACTTAAAGAGAGACAAAAGGAGAGAACCTTTTGGTGTCTCAGCAACTTCCATTCTCTATCAGGTTTTAGTTGCAATGAAGATTAGAAGTGATATATACGGAGAAAGTGGGAAAAGTAAAATGGTTCTTAATGAGAGGAAATGAATGCAACAATTATTAGGGAAAATGCAACCTTTGGTCTTTTCTCTTTAACTTTTTCTTCTTTTTCCCTTTAAAATTTTTATTTCATTTTTTTCATTCCCTCTTAATAATTGTCGTGTTTCTGTTGTTTTTTTAAGATCTTTTCCTTAGAAAAAAGTGTAGTTGCATGTAGCTTATTTAGTTAAAAATGCCAAATCAATTTTTTTATTAAAAAATGTCAAAGAATTTTTATCACTAACATAAAGAGGTTTTAAACAAAGTCTAACTATATCAGCAAGTAGTATGCAAGGCAGGAGCAAGGAAAGTTTAAAACGATGGCCGCCTGTCAGATTATTTTATCAATGCATTAATAAGGTAAAATATATTTTGCGAACCTTTTAGCCGCTAAAACTCCTCTTTGTAATAAGGTAAAAACCAGTAATAAGCCTAATAACACACTAAACCATCAACGAACAATAGAATAAAAAGCAGTATATATATATATATATATATATATATATATATATATATATATATATATATATATATATATATATATATCATACTCGGGCAAAAATTTTGAACATAGTTGAATTCATATCTCGACTAGTGGTATTCAACTAAAACATCAATATGCATCAACGGCACTTAGAAAATTACTGAACAATCACAAAAATAGTAGTAGCCTTAGAAAACATACAGAGGAAGCAATTCAAAAACAATAGAGAAACAGAGGAATCAATTCAATCAATAACAGCAAACAAATATCACAAACGACTTAGCAAACACAGAAAAAGCTATACTTTCACAAATCCCAAAATGCCATAGTTATATCAAAAATCACAAATTGGTACATGATAAGCAAAATTGTTTTGCCGATAAAGACAAGAATGTAAAGGAGAAGAATGATTTTTGCAACAATCTTGAAACCTACACAAATCCTCAATTACTTTTCTCTGCTCTCCACAATACTGTTTGAAACGGCATCCTCCTTATTTCGTAATCAACCCATTAAATCCATCGATGAATCCTTCAATCAAAGGGGAATTTAGTGTAGAGTCGAAGGACCCTTGCCTTAACAATGTTCTTTGACGAATCTATGAGTTAACGTCAAACGTCGAATTTTAATTGTATAATTCATCGTTGCAAGTCCTTTTGATTTTAGTGTTGTGTTTATAGTTGTTGCTTTTGACATTTTAATCAGTCCATCCCTGCCATTGGTGTTAGTGTTGTGTTTGTAGCTGTTTGCTCCGTTTAGGTATTTTCCGATACTACTGTTAACTCTTTGCTTCTATCTTTCAGTTTTCAGGGTTACAAGAAGAAAAGGTTCTCTATTTATTCAAGCTAACTTGGATAGGTCTTTTTTCTTTTTCCCGGATTTAAAAAAAAAGGTATTTGTCATGAAAATTTATAAGTTTTCGGAAATTCTTTTTTCAACTCATAAAAATACAATATTTTTGTTAAGTAAATACTCCCTCCATTTCAAATTAGATGAGATATTTTCCTTTTTAGTCTGTTCCAATATAAATTGACACATATCTAAATTTGGAAAGAACTCAACTTTAAACTCTTTATTTTACCCATTTTACCCTTAATGAGAAACTTTTATAACCACACAAATGTTATGGCCCCACAAAGCTTTTACCCCTTAAACTTTTAAGACCATAAGTTTCAAAAGCCTTCTTCTTTTTTCTTAAACTCCGTGCCGAGTCAAACTACCTCATCAAAATTAAAAAGGAGGGAGTATGTTAAAACATAATTTCAAATTTCATATTACCTTTTTTTCAACTTAACTCAAAAGCTATTTTTTTTAAAATAAAATAAAAATCATCCAAACGCCTGCTACTTTGGACTCTTTTCTTTTGCTGCTTTCAAAGTGTTTTTCAGAAGATCTTCTTTCTTCTTCAACGCTAAGTTCCAGGTATGATCTTCTTCTTCTTCCCTTTCTTCTCTGCTCTTCTGCTCTGAATCGCTGCCTTAACAGTCGGAGGACCCATGCCTTAACAATTTTCCTTTGACGGATGTCTGAGTTAACGTCAAACTTTGATTAGACGTTAAAATTTGAATAGCATAATTCATCGTTGCATGTCCTTCTGGTGTTAGTGTTGTGTTTATAATTTTTTTTTGACATATTATTCAGTCCATCCTTGCCATTGGTGCTAGTATTGTGTTTGTAGCTATTTGCTCTTTTTTAGGTATTTTATGGTACTACTGTTAACTCTTTGCTTCTATCTTTCGGTTTTAGGGTTACATTGATTCAATTATCTTCCTCCTTTCCCTTCCATTCCCATCTCCATAATACTACCTTTCCATTCCCTTCCCCATAATACTACCTATTTTCCTTCTTGCAGTTTTTACTTTTTAAAGGATTTTTACTAAGATGTCTATGGTAACACGTGGTGCTGCGAAGCGTCTTCGGAAACTGTCTAAGGATCCCGAGGCAGATTACGATGAGGTAATTTTTTTGTATATTGTTATTTTTCTTCTTATTTAATCAGTACATTGTGCATACCCATTTAGCTTTTTGATGGGTAAAACTTAGAATACTGGATATGTATGTTAGTCTTTTGTATTCTTAGAAACCCGGTAGATTGACCCTAAGCGGTCAGATCCGGTGTGTTTTAGACCCCTTATGTTGTATAGACTGAAGGTGTGTTGATTAGCAAGCTGATTGTATTTTGTTTCCAATGATAGTCTGAATGTGGTTTTGAATGGTAACTGATTTGTTGGTTTTATAGTTGGATGTTCCATCAATAGTTGATGTTCTTAAGTATGGTGATTGCGATTTAATGAAGTTGTTGGCAATCAAACAACTCCAAAAATTATTCGATTACGGTATGAACTGCTCCAGCTTTGTTTCTGCTGATTTTCTTGAACTCGCATATCACTTACGTTCAAATTTTTATTCACATATATGATCACTGCTCTAGAAGATGCTCGAGACTCTGGTGAACTTGTTCCTCTACCTAATGAAATTCTAGGGAGAGAGGATTTATCAAAGCTCAAGGTAGATAGTGATGTGTTGATCACCTTTTTGTGCCTCTTATTTAGTATCTTGTGGTTGTAGCTTCACACTTGCTTTATTCTTATGGTTTTGTGGTCACAGTCTGAAGCTGCTAAGGCTGTCATATACAGTATTCCTGAATTGTTGGAGCTAACTGATTTGGTGATTGAGAATAAGCTAGTGGAAACTCTTCTAAAGCTTTTGCATTTTCCAGATGGTAATGTTTGTAAGCAGGTATGTTTTAAAATTGGCAAACCCCTATGCTGTATAGACTGAAGCTATGTTTAATAGCAGACTGGTTGTTTTTTCCTTCCAAATATAGGCGGTGGAGAAACTGGGAAAGGTTGCTCAATCCGTTGTAGGTCGTGATTATGCTCTAATTGAGTGTGGGGCTTTGGATATTTTGCTGGAAATTTTGAACAACACTAACGAGATTTCAATGCTGAGAAAAGCCTCGTGGACTCTATCAAAATTTTGTGGGGGCAGGCCAAAACCACATTTTGAGAAGGTCGGTTAATTACTGTTGATTTTTTTTTTGCATCTGCAACTATTTGATGCTAAACATTACTGATTACAATTCAATTGTCAGGTGAAACCAGCATTCCCAACTCTTCGTAACCTTCTTACTTCAAATGTTGACGAAGAGGTGCTGAAAAATGCATGCTGGGTACTTTATTACTGTTTATCTGAAAAATGGATGAGTTGAATTTGTACGTAGTTCTAAGGGTATGTGGTATAACTTGACATGAATCGTAAAGAGAAGTAGAAATATCAAATATTGACTGTAAAGGATGAGAAAATAAGCAAAGTTGAAAAGAGATGATTTATGAACAAGCAAAATAAAATGATGTATGAAGCTCAAAAGGACAATCTTCCAATATAGGAATGTATCAACACTATTTTTGTTATAGTGTATGAATGACTTGGTACCCCTTACAAGAATAATAGTCATCCCTCTTATAGTGGAGGGATCCTATTTTGGATATAATTAAAAATACATAGTGGGGAACCCATGATAAATCAGTTTTTCCCTAGTTTCCGCCGAGATTCCCTCACTTAGTGCGGTTGTAATAGCTCTTGTCTCTTGGCTCGATCATGATCGGATTTGGTATTGGTCGGTTTCCCGGGTTAGAGCTCGATGTGGGTTCGAGCTCGATATTGACTCGGGGCCCAGTACTGACTCAGGGTCGGTATTGGTTGGCCTCTGGCCCTTTAATCTCAATTCCATCGGTTCTCATCATAGTTTGATTTGGACTCGAACTCGATAATGACTTCGAGCTCGGTATTTGACCTGTCCATGAAACTCGAAGCTTGTTTGTTGCTTCAGATCTCATCTCGATATTATGAAGACTCTCTTCGGTCTATTATGAAGGCCGAAATCGGTTTCGACCATATACAATTACCTTTCCTTTGGTGTAGATATGACCTCCAATGGATATTGCTCTAGATTAAAATTCATTTCTCATCCTGTTATGAGCCGTAGTGATATGATTAAGGCCCTCTTTCAAGCTGATGTTCTTCGGGTGCTACTTGATCTCTTCAAGTAGGTAGAATGTTTTTATTTTCCTCATTTAACCTACTTTTTCCTATCTAACGTGCGATTGTATATGATATATACGTCAATTGATGTTTCAGAGATCACTTACGTTCTGTAATTTCCCCTTCCATCCATACAGTTATACGTATTAGTGAGCTGGGAGATGAGCACCAAAAAGAGGTACGCGGGTATAAGGAGCTTTCGTGATTGAACCAAAACACTTTGATGAACTAACCAATGAAAAAGGGAACAAACTAAAATAAACTTAGTGATTGAAAGGTAGAAACATCTTAAACAACATGTAGTGAGATTATAATTTAGCATGTTCCTGATTCAACATCAAATTTGATGTGTTTACAGCCTAATTTCTAATAGCCTCCAAAGAACCCACCCATTTGGTAAAGTTGTCCACTACAATATTTTAAAAAAGTCTTCTTACAGTAATATCGTTCGGCTGAAGGTGTAAAAATAGGTTCTTTGTCATCTTCAAGTCATGGGCAAGTCCACCTCCCAGCTCCAGCGCTGGCCATCTAGGCTGCATTCTTTTTTTGCCTACATTATTTTTTAGTTTTTTATAACTGGTATTCACTAACTTAGCCTTTTTAGATCTTGGGACAAAATTTCTATGTATGTAAGCTGGTAATAAAAAATTTGTCCTTGATTAAAAGAAGAAGAAAAAAAAGAAAGAAGAAAAACTTGGAGTTGTCTAGATTAGGTTGAAAAGCATCTTCAACGCTAAAAAATTGTGCTTGTAAACTTCAAAATGGGGCCTTACTTTCCTAGATATCTCTAGGCATTGTCCATTTTGAGCCCAAAATGATAAAAAAAACATATCCCATAATGGGCATTCCTCTTCTTTGCAAATTAGACTGTGTGGAACATGTATTTTTTCCTACTAACCAAGTGAAGATCTGAATTTTGTAAGTTGCTGTTCGCAACCCGGAGAATTGTTAAACATAACGTCCTTGATTGCCTGTTGGGTTTGCTAAAGAGTGGAATAGAGGAGATGGTATGCGCATCTATAGCATACATTACTATTGGGAGCACGCAGCGGACAAAGGTATGTCGTATGGATTTAAAAGGACAACTAAATATATTCAGCTCTTGCATACATTGTCTGCATGTCTTCTAAGGTGCAAATTTTACAAATGTTGGGTGGTCAAATAGGGAGTTATTTGCATTTTGTACCCTTAATCTATCTGTTACTTTTTGATTCACACCTAATCCTTTTTTATTTTACACTTTACCCCTTAATACATTCATATATTTGCAAAATTGTGAAAGAGTTTAGTTTTCAAGCTGCAAAATATGAACTATTTTTTGTCAATTATAAAATAAAGGAAGAGAAAGAAAGAAGTTGCCCCGAGGAATGAAATTAAAATTTTAACCTTAAACTGGAACTGTGGATGAATGTGTTAAAACTAAAATCACGAATCCTTGTGGTTAGTGTTGGAATTTCTTAACCTTGCGATACTAGTGACAAAGTAATGGATCACTTATTCAATCAAATTTAATTTATCCTTAAGCTTTATAATACCAACTGTTTTTGAGATGTTCCAAGGGATAATCGCAATAACATTTGAGATGTTTTCCTACCTTCTTCAAGCTTCACTCTACGGGGTTATTTGGTACAATGGTGGGATATTCGATGGGATTGGCTAATCCCACCTTTTTAGTGTAAAATTTATCTCCGGATTAGCTAATCCCTACGATCAAACATGGGGCAAATTTAGTCACAATTTATATCCCACCTTATCGTATGAACCAAACGACACCTAAAATCTATTCTATCTTCATTAAAAAACTACTTTTTAAAATAAAAATTATTTAATTTCTGTTTTGCCCTTGCAAAATAAGATCTTTCATGATTTTTAAAAAAAGGGGGAAGTAGTAGTTTTTGTCCGTGTTATTGCCTAATTTCAGATTGGTTGTACATAGCAAATTATTTTGTTTTAAAAGTGTACAGATTCCCGTGGCAAGCAAGATGATCAAGTTAATTTCACAATAAAACACCACTTTCCTTTTGCTAATCTTAGAAGAGTGTGCCCACTCTCGCTCTAGATCTATCTTTCTATCTCTTCGAATCAAATGCAGCTAATCTGATGAAATCTCAAGAGAAAAGTTAAGCTTGTTTTTGAATTGGTTGTCCTTGAATTTGGCTATTCATTGTTTTTAAATTGCTTTAATTTTGGGGTTATACTTATCTGACCAGTGAGTAATTTGTTTCTTAGAATCTTCCCTAACTGATTTTTTAATTGCTGTTGAAGTTCTTTGCATGTTCGTGTCAGTATTCTACAAGTTTTTATTTTTTAAGTGTCCATTTCCAAGCGAGTCCGGAACCAAAACAATGCATATTTGGACTCAAGACACAAAAATAGGTAGAAAAAAAAGTTAGTGACCAAAATACATATAGCGCCCTTTTAAATGGCGCTATACCTTAACGGTCGTTTGCCCGTTAAGGTATAACGCCCTTTAAAGAGCGTTATACTTGAATTTGAAAAGACGGAAAAGTATAGCGTCGTTTATTAATGCGCTATAGTATAGCGCCTTAATAAACGACGCTATACTTGCATAAAAAACGGTCCTCTTCCCTTCCCCACTAAACATAAAACTCCCCCTCCTTTAAAACCCGAATGATAGCGGTTCCCCCATTAACGACCAAAAAAGCTTGAGTGGAGCCCACTCCTCCTTCAAAAAGTAAAGATTCTCGGTCCCACATCTTAGCTAAGGTATTATCTCGTTATGGATTGCTCGTTTCGGCTCCAAATCACCAAATCTTCAACTTTTCAAAAACCTTAAATCGAGGTATTCCGACTTAGTTTTTGTTAAAACTCGTATAAAAAATGCATATTAGTTGTTTTTAATGTGTTATATGTTGTTTTGTGATTGTTTTGCGATTTAACTAATTTATTTTTTTTATCCGGACTATGATATTAGTGTACTAAAATAAATTAATAAAAATAGAGAAATTATTAGTAGTTGTTAAAATAATATTAATTAGTTACTTTTTACGGTGGTATATGTATTTTCGTGAATGTTTTGTGATTAAAAATATTTGTTATTTTTATCCGATTTAGATTATTTATTTGCTTAAAGACTAGTAAAATAGATAAATTGTTACTTTAGTCCCTCTAGTGTTATCTTGTGGCCTAATGTAGCGCTTGTATTTGTAATGTAGTGCCCTTCTAGAATAGTAAAATGTAGTGCCCTTTAGCGTAGTATCCTTGTAGTTATTGAAATTAATCATTTAAGTATCTATTATACCCAAAAATACATCAAAAAAGCTGATAGTTCAAACACAAACTCTGTCCAATTCTAGTCAACGATCGTAAGAAAATAACATGAGAAAACAACAATATTTTCCGGATATCTTGGTGCTACTAGGCCTCAAATATCGAGCTCGGACCCCATATGTGAATATTTAATAATTAAATCTTGTATAATTATGAAAATTAATTATTTAATGTTATTATAGTCAAAAATAAGTGAGTCATAAATAAAAATATATAATAATAAAACTAACATATACAATACTAAACTAACATATATATAATAAACTAACATTTAAAATAACAGACATGTTGAGTAATAAATCGAGAAAATTTTCTCATCATGAACACAAGAATTCAGGATATCTTGGTGCTACTGGGCCTCAAATATCGAGCCCGGAATCCATATATGAATATCTAATAATTAAATCGTGTATAATTATAAAAATTAATTATTTAATTTACAAACAAACATATAAAATAATAAAACTAACATGTAAAATAATAAACTAACATATTAAAGTAAAATAATATAATTAATCTTGTTTAATTTACAGTAGACGACATGGAGGTTCCGCCTTTGTATCCCGGACCTGCCAGCCTAGAGTTACTGTTGTTACAGGGCGATCATAGGTCGTCTCACATATGAGAGGGACAGTTACTGGCCCAGACGTTCTGCGCCAAGAGAGTAGACGACACGTGGGGCTTTCTCAGGGACCACCATCTCTATTCCCGTATAGTCAGATGCCTCCAGGATACGGGTTTTTATAAGATTGTGGAGATCGGCCGGCTACAGCTCGATTGGTCGTTGATCACGGCCCTGATAGAGCGGTGGCGACCGGAGACGCACACATTCCATTTGCCCATTGGCGAGGCCACCATCACACTGCAGGACGTGGAGGTCATGTATGGGCTACCCGTTGATGGACACCCTGTTGCTCTGCTGCATGCCATGAGAGAGCAGACAGGTTTGCAGTACCTGGACATGCTGCAGTAGCTCACCGGTTTACAGCCACCAGAAGAGACTGCACTAGTTGGGTCCAGTCGTCTGCAGTTGACGACTGTCCGACAGCATTTGGAGGCATTACACCCTGACATCACAGACGATACACCGGAGCTTCATATTCACCGGTACACTAGGTTGCTGCTACTCCTTATGTTTGGAGGGGTTTTGTTCCAGAACACTTCGGGGAGCCTAGTCAGCTTGAGATTTCTTCATCATCTTGAGTGGCTAGATGATTTATCCCAGTACAGCTGGGGTGCTGCTGTTCTCGGCTACTTGTACAGGCAGATGTGTCGGGCAAGCATGGGCACCCAGCGTAACGTTACTGGATTTTTGCCGCTGCTACAGGTGAAAATATATTCAAATACTCAATTCATTATAACATACCCAGTAAAAATATACCTTAAATTTTATGTCCACTTTGTATGTTAGGTTTGGGCCTAGGAACGGTTCCTGCAGCTGCAGCCACCTCTACCACCATTAGCTCCGGATGCACCACCTCCATTTCTCCCTTTAGCAAGGAGGTGGGTTGATAGGCGGGGATATGGACGAGAGTACGAGGCTCGAATGACATCTGCACCATGGCAGTGACAGGCAATCCTCGTGCAGACTTCAATAACCCGTTGAAAGAATCTGACATATTTGTAGTCAGAATTCCCCATCTTCTGCCACTATCCGCATGTAAAGTCCACTTGTCAAGCTTATGTCGCATCAACCAACGATAGGCTCCCTCGTCTTCCTGCCTGATAGATTCCATGCGCCTCCTGAATTTACACTCTTGGTGATCTGTTGCAGCTATCCACATTAAATCATGCAAATCCTTATTGGGATATGCCTTCTAGAAATTGGCATTTAGGTGCCTCACACAATAACGGTGGTAGGCATACGGTTCCTGCCACGCACACAAATTATGTACAGAACTTAAAATAACACCATGTCGATCAGATATTAGACAAATACCTGAACGTTGTTTGATAACGTATTCTCTCAAGTGATTCAAAAATAGTGTCCACGTCTCTTGGCTTTCATTGGCACAAATAGCAAAAGCTAAGGGAAATATACTTCCATTAGCATCTACTGCAACGGCGATAAACAGCTTAATATCATACTTTCCATAGACATGAGTGCCGTCTATGGGTATTACCGGCCAGTATTGCACAAAACCATCAATTGCTGGTTTAAATACCCAGAACACGTATCTGAATATATATTCTGGTATTCCCGGACTCTGCTCAAGCTTTCATTCAACAACAGTACCGGGTTAAGTGTTGCAATGCGGCCATGTACCTGGGTAGAGATGCAAATGACTTATCCCAGTTACCATAAATAATTTCAAACGCACGTTTGCGCCCGAGAAATGCCTTTCTTTTGGTAATAGTGTACCCATATTCCTGGTGGACATATGTAATACACTCTTTGATCTTGTACCTTATGTTCGCTTGGCATCCACATCTGGCATACTTGGAAAATGATCAAGATAGGGAATCTCCCTTGAATGAAATGGCACATGGGACTCGTACACTCTTGGTCTAACGGAGGGTGGAGCATGCTCCCTCGTCAAATCAGGTCCAACATTCTCTTCCTCCTCATCATCACCCTCATCAGGTAAGGGTGTGTCATCCCCGGACTCATCGACATTATTGTCATAATCATTGTTCTCTTCCTGATTTTGTGCATCTGCCAGATACCGATTAAATATGTCATCTTCGGGCAATTGAGTCAGGACAGGACATTCAAGTTGCTCATTTTCACTGCACAACCAACAAAATAATGAGTTACTCAAATTGATAAATACTTTTCATATAGCTATATCACTTCACTTACAAATCGTAATGTGTTGACATCCCATGATGGACATCATCCTGTTGATGATGACTCCCGAATGGACCACCATGATCCAACACACCAGAACTACGCATATTCCAACTGGGCGTTGGTTCATAACTTGTAAAATTCATATCTGGCTGGTACACCCTGTGGAATATATAAATGTTAATACAAGTTCAATACAGCAAAAATAAACACCGTAACACAAAGAAAAATTAAAGTTTACCACTCGTCTTGTGGATCATGTAAAGTAGGAGAGAAATTATTTCATCGCTCCTCATTCGCCCGTGGAGATAAGTTTAGATCAGGCCAAACTCTTTCAGCCGGAACCTATTCGGCTAAAACTGCTCCAAAATAACCACCCGATGACTGAGGGATATCCCTGCTTTGCGCAACCTCATTATTGCAAACGTCTTAAGACTTGACGTACATTTCCAATATTTTTATTAAAAGAAATTCCCGGTATTCACCCGGAGTCCTCAAAAAGTCACTTAGAGTTTCATCATCCTCGATGTTAAACTCAGCATAACAAGCAACCCCTTGCGGAGTGACAGAATACAGATATCTTCCGGTTACTTTAAGATTCACCGAACGTTTGCTCACACTCATTTTTTTATATAATAACGATACCAATCTATCATACTCCATTGTAAGTGGCAACTTAACATGACACTGTGGAGATAAACTATAGCTTACTGAGTTATTCGCGACCACAACCTCACCCCCTTCCCCCCAATATAATGAAACCCTAATTCTTTGCTCTTCAAATATTATGACAAAATACAAAACAACTTAACGAAGAAAAATTTAACAAGACTTGAGAATTTTTTTGAATGGATTTTTATAAAATCCTTAACGTTTTTAAATAAGGCAATGCCCAATCCGGAGGGTCGAATTTTTTGAGGTATAGCGCCTTAAATAAGGGCGTTATACCCATTTGAATTATTGTTATGTCAGTTAAGCGCAAAATAATTATTGGTGGACCCACAAAATATGTATAGCGCCTTAATAAACGGCGCTATACATGGCCGTTGTTTCATATTCAAATATAGCGCCCTTTTAAAGGGCGCTATACCTTAACGGGCAAACGACTGTTAAGATATAGCGCCCTTTAAAATGGCGCTATATGTATTTTGGTCATTGTGAGTACCTGATTTTTGCCACACATATGAAATTACTCCTAAAAGATAATCCAAAAATAATTTTAATTGTTTTATGAACTTTAGAAGTTTACTTTATTTGTTTTGCATTTATTCGCATTGTTTATGCATGTTAAGAATATCGTAAATCACAAAAATCATAAAAATATTCAAATCTTAATTTCATAGCATTTTAATTTTTAAATTGCATTTTTAGGATTTAATTACATTGTTAAATGCATTATTTAAATATCTAAAAACCAAAAAACTATATTCTTAGGCTAGTTAATTAATTAGGTCATTAGTCAATTAGTGAGTAAAATATATATAATAGTTTAGCCACACAAATTGGTTTAGTCGAGCCCATCCCTTTAGAATCCCAATTTTCATGACCCGCCTGGCCCAACCGGATCCTCCTCTCTTTAAAACACCCATTTTTCCAAATCCTAAAGGGCGACAAGAGAACGGAAAGAGAACAGACCCCCTTTCTAAAAAACCCTAGCCGCCAGACCTCCCTTTATTTTCTGATCTCACTCACTCTCACTCCTCTGCGCTCACCCAATACGCACACTCATCCAATATCAGCTGGAAATCCTTGAGAATAGATAGAGAATACGAAAGTTGAGTTTCAGAAAATTAAGAAAAAGCACCAGAAAGCAAAAACAGTGAAATTTCAACCAAATACAATTAAAAAAGTTGATTCCAAAGGATTCTTCTATGTCATTTCTGGGTTCTTAAGCTGGATCTTACCTATTGGCAAAAGTTGTTTCTGCTGTAGCATTATAGTTGCGCTCATTTTCGTTTTTTCCGACCTTTATTTGGTTTACATTTCTTTCCTGTGCTGTTTTCGAGGTAATCTTCTACTACCTCATATGGTTTCTTCTAATGTACTGAAATTAGATTTTTCTCCAGATCTATTATAGCGTGAGATTGTTATCTTTATCTGCTGTTACTAGTTAGATTTATGCACTTCGATTAGTTTGATCTATTCAATGTCTGAAATCACGGCTGATCCCTGATGCATCTGCTATTATTGTATGGATTCAGTGATTTTGAATTTAGTTTTAACACAAAATAAAATGCTTTTGAACTCGATGAAAACATATTTGTAGATTGGGTCTGGTGTTATGAAGTATAAGCAGTTTGTTTGGTTTGATTCCAGCCCCTGTTTAGCATTCTATGCTTGAAAGGAAAAGGGTAACCGAACAGAGATAAAATCAGTACCTCATTGACGGATATGGAGAAGAAGAGTGAAAGAACATGAACTGAGATTTAGCTTTTAGTTGAAGTGGCGTAAATTGATCGTATTTTCATAAGTAATTATAGAATAGCCTGGATGCGTAATCTTAATTCTGAATTAGTTTTGTATTCTTTTGTTTCCATTTCATTGCCCTTTTGGTTGAAAACTAATGCACGAACATGTAAGCTCTAACGTAGTAATGAATCAGTGTATGAGAACAAGTGCAAGCAATTGATTGAATCAAATATGCCAACTCTATGACTGTTCGTAATGATCAATTCTTTAAGCACAACTAATTTCCATAACCTATGCCTTTGCAAGAATCTCAAGACTTAGAAGAATTATCAGACTCTTAAACATCGTAGCTTGCTTTAAGCGCGATCAATAAATTATCGTGATTATGGGTACGATTCCTGTGGCATAGTCATGATACATAATCCCATTCGGGTGTGCATTTCATGTGACCCGAACGTAACTTCTAATAGTAATAAAAATAAACATGTGGTAAATCGTGGGTACATTTCATGTGGCGCGGTTTGTAACGTGTACCAAAATAACAAGTGTAGGACATCGTGACTTGTTCCAGAAATAATTCCATAAATATTAAATGCGGTTCAAAAATAAAAAATGCACAATAGGTTTCAAACATGAAATAAATCAGATAATTAGGCCAGTTATTAACAGTTGAGCGACTGTGCTAAAACTACGGAACTCGAGAGTGCCTCACACCTTCTCCCGGATTAACAGAATTCCTTACCCGGTCTTCTGTGATCGTAGACCATAAATAAGAGTCAATTTTCTCGATTTGGGATTTAAAATAAAGCGGTGACTTGGAACACCATAAATTATCCCAAGTGGCGACTCTGAAATAAATAAATAATTCCATTTCGATGCATGTCACTTAAATTGGAAAAATTTCCTATCCTCTTCGGAAAAAAGGAGGTGTGACAGTCACTAACTCTTTTTTCCCCCTATTTTTGTGTCTTGAGTCCAAAAATGCATTATTTTGGTTCCGGACTCTTTCCAGGCTTTGCTATTTTTTTGGTTATAAAGATTGATTATTTCTATGCTGAAAGATTTGTTTTTTTGTCAGAACTCTTTCTTTTTCTGCTCTAGTTTGGATTAGTCAAGGCATTGTCTAGTGAAACTCTTATTAGCCATAAAACTTTTCCATTTAAAAACTGCCGAGTGGATGTTATTGAGCTGATACAGTGAATGAATACTGCTAATTAGCTAGAAGAAAGAACTAGTAGAGTTAAGCATGGCGTTAAGAAACAATCATCGATGGATCAGAATTAAGTCGCATCGTAATGGAAGAAGAGAGGAGGGCTGGTATATGGTTGTGAGGGAAGATAGCCATTGAAGTTTGGAAGTATATGGATCATCAGTCTAAAAGCAGTAGAAAGTATATTGAAGTTTGGAAAGTGTATTGAAGAAGAAGATGGTTATACTAAGCGGATCGAAGAGGCTGGGGGTTTGGAAAAGCTTGAATACTTGTCTAATACTGAAATTCGATGTGAGGTTTTTCTAATAATGGGTACATATTGGCCGTCACTAGGACGTTATGCTGAGGTGACTTTGACACATACTTTTCATCTTCATACTTTCCATCTTCATATGACTTAACCTTTTCTTGACATACTTTCCATCTTCATATGACAGAGATTGCGTATATATAAGATTGGAGCTCTGACGATGAAAAATGGGAGGACCCAATGTATTAGTGATGTCTTAAGGGATTAACCTGTTGTTAACATATTTTCCATCTTTATATGACAGAGATGGCGTAAAATGGAAAGGGATAACTTTTTGACAAATTTCTTCATTATTATATTTATACATTTCTACTTCTGCCTTGTTATAAATGAAAACTAGTCAACTCATGATAAACATGCTTACCAGCTGCAAGGGTACCATTGGAATTTAAATTGTTTGTTTTGTGCTCTAAGGATTCGTATTGTTGCAGCATTCATGTGTGTACTTTGGCTTGAATGGACGAAAAACTCAATTTATTTTGCATTTAATGCCTTTCGTCTTCCAGCCTTGGGGTATGTTTTTGTGCTACTTTATCTTTGTATTGCTGTAATTTCTCTTAGTTTTCCTTAGAAGAATTATCCAAATAGTCATTCATCCAACCGCTTAAACTAAAAAATAATTGTGTATACGATCAAAACCGGTTAGTCCTTCGTACGAACTGGTCGAAATGGTAATGCATTGGGTCGAAGAGCGTCTTCATAATATCAGGTTGAGGTCCGAGGTCAGGTCACCAAGTTTCGAGCCCTAGGGACCGATCAATGTCGAGCTCAATATCATTATTGAGTTCGAATCCAAATTGAACTATGATGCAAAGTGAAGTTATCGAGCTTATGAGGCAGAGATCGACCAACACTGACCCCGAATCAATACAAGGATCCGAGTTAGAATCGAGCTTGAGTCAAGATCGAGAGCTCGAGTCGATATCAAGCTCGAGTAAATATCGAGCTCATAGACAAGAGCCGTTGCAATCGCACTAGAGGAGAGAATCCTGGCAGGAATTATGGAAAAACTGATTTATCATGGGTCTTCCACTATGTATTTTTAATTATATCTAAAGTAGAATCCCTCCACTATAAAGGGGATGGTTATTATTTCTGTAAGGACCAAGTTTTTGCATACATTGTAACTGAGATATCATACACTCCTATATTGAAGAGTTATCCTTTTTTAGCTTCATAGATTGATTCATCTTACTTAATCTATAAATCATCTTCTTCCCAACTTTGCTTATTTTTCATTCTCTACAGTCAACACTCAATATTTCTATTCATTCTTATGATTTGTGTCAAGTTATACTACATATCCTTAGAACTACGTACAAATTTAACTCTATCCGTTTTTCGGGTAAACAAATTGTGAAGATATCCGCTGAGCCCGTTTTGGTAAATCCCCCTGCGGCACGTACTACAGTGCCACAAACACCAAGGCATACTTGCCATGTGCTATTATGATTAGTTAATCTGCTACCCGCTCTGTTTCAATTTATGTGACAGTTTGAATCTGAAGGGAGTAAAAAAAAATGAAGATTGGTAAAATTTGTGGCTCTAGACATGTCATTTATGTGGTTATCATAGCTTTTCATTGTGAGAAAAATAAAATGTATAAAGTTAATTGTTTTTAAATTTAGAAGAGTCATTCTTTTTGGAATGAGCTAAAAAGAAATATCAGGAAGAAGGGATTTCTTTTGAACCATTAAAAGAAAAAACTCTTTTGTATTAATTGCAAGGAAATTTAGCTGTGTTCTTGGGATATTTTAGTTTTACCATAAATTGGCTTTTTCTTTTTTATATTAAGCATATTTTGAACTGGTTATGACACATAGTGTAGTGTAAGGACAAGATAGGAAAGTTTGAGTCGAGCCAGACTAGCTGATTTGGCACATATGGCTAGGATGCTATTTATCTTCTTTTTTTTTTTACTTTTTCCCGTAATTTATTTTCATTTAAAACTTAGTAAATGATTAAAAGTCAAAAGTCACGTCTAATTAAAACCTAACATTACGGCCGTTCGCCTAATTTTGGAAAACCCAATGGCTCATTAACTTGGCCGTTCTCTAGCCAATGTTGCTACATTGGTAGAAATTATGTGCTTATTTTGCTTAGTTTTATCATGTGCAGGATAGATTAGTTATTATTGCCTAATATTATTCGTTTTTTACTTTTTTTTATAAGTTTTGCTATGTTTTGATACTTTTACTTTTGCAATATTGGATACATATTTAATACGGATAATGCGTCTCCCTGCCTTTAGGATTGGGTTAAGTCAGCGTACACACTAAGGGTGGCAAACGGGCGGATCGGATCAGATACCGGACGAGTCGAAAACGGGTAATGTAAAAATGGATAAATTAACCGATCCAATCCATATTTAATATTACAATGGGTTAACCGGCGAATAATACGGTTATCTATATTACCTATGACTTCTTGAATATGATCACTTTTGGAAGAATTTTTAAGTTTCCAAACTTGAGGAACCCCCAATTTGCCTTTTTACAAATTTAAAAGTTAAGCCATTAGTTATCCATTTTCTAAGTAGATAATATGGTTCTTATCCATATTTGACCCATTTTTAAAAGGTTCATTATCCAACTCATTTTTTAGCTAATAATATGGATGAATAATTATTTTTTTCCTATCCATTTTGCCACCATAGTACACACTATTTTTTCCTGACATTATTTGTGAAATTATATTGAGTTATTATTGTACACCTAAGCTAGTCCGAGTTGCAGAAACAAAAACTAATAAGAAACGTATGGAATCTCAAATGAAATTAAATCGGCCTTCCAGAATCAGATGACGGCAGAAGAAATGGTTCAACAATCCAAAACGAAGTATAATTAGACTAATTCAATTTTAATTTCCTAAACCGTCTCTCCATTGTTGGAATTCAGTTTGGACAATATTTATAAATTATAACTCTATCCATATTGTCTGAACAGGTGGAAAACAGTAGACTGTCTTTTAGTGCCTTAAACGTTCCTTCATCGAAATCTTTGAAAGTTTCTAGAAGATTTATAACCTGGATGTGCTTCCTTATTTTAAAAAGATTTCTTTTACAAAAATACTTTCCTTTGTCTAATCAATTTAAAATCACTTTTCAGCAGCAATTAAGATTTGTCAAATTTTTAAAAAATAATTTTAAACATATTTTTTCAAAAATATTTTTAAAAAAATATTTTTGAAAAAAAGTTACTTTTACTTTTTTTCTTTGGAAAAGCTTGATCGAATATATTAACTTTGGATAAAAAAAATTTTGACCAAAAAGAAGCACGGTCACTATTAACCAATTAAGTTACAAAAAGAACAGAACTTTGACAATAAAATATGAACCCAATTAATTGGATTATTTTATGTAGGCCCCAGCGCACAATATTTTATTATCAGATACAAGTTCAAAGCATATACCTTCACATCATTGCTTACGTGAGTTAAAAGAAAAGGCAAAAAACATCTAGTCTAGATAATGAGCCACAAATGCCACGAGAAAAACTTTCTTTCACCACTATTACCTCCATTATTACCATTTGTCTCTAGACAATTTTGAATAAAAGATCTCGACCGTAAATGTAATAAGCCAAAGTAACTTGAAATAATTTGATCATATTCTACGAAAATACACCAATCTATAAGCGCAACAATGACAAAAATATTTTTTGGTGTCATATGATACTAATTTGTGAAAAAATAAATTAACTAAACATATAAATTATAATTTCTAGAAAATTATATATATATATATATATATATATATATATATACAGGAACGAAGTTAAAAGAAGGTAAGTAGGTTCAATTGGATCCTCTTAGCCGGAAAATTGTAAATGAGGCAGAAAGAAATATGAAATATTAAATCTCCTTGATGTCACACCTCTTTTTTCCCGAGGCGATATGGGATATAGAGTTTTTCCAATTAAAGTGACATTATTTGAAATTGTATTATTTATTTGATCAGAATTGCCACTTGGAATAATTATTATGGTGTCCCAAGTCAATTATTATGGTGTCCCAAGTCACCGGTTTATTTTAAATCCCAAATCGAAGAAATTGACTCTTATTTATGGTCCGCGAATACAGAAGATCGGGTAAGGAATTCTGTTAACCCGGGAGAAGGTGTGAGGCACTCCCGAGTTCCGTGATTTTAGCACGGTCGCTCAACTGTTAATAACTGGCCTAATTATCTGATTTATTTCATGTTTGAAACCTATTGTGCATTTTACCTTTGACCGTTTTTTAATTATTTACTTACACTTTTTAGTATTTATGGAGCTATTTTTGAACAAGTTATGAAGTCGTACACTTGTCGTTTTGGTACACATTTCAAACCGCGCCACGTGAAACGCACCAGTGATTTACAACATGTTTATTTTAAGTATTATTTGAAGTTGTGGTCAAGTCGCGTGAAACGCGCACTTGAATTGGGGTTTACGTCTTATGACTATACCACGGGAACCGTACCCATAGTCACGATGATTTATTATTAATCGCACCTAAAGCAAGCTACGATGTTCGAATATTATTCACTTACTAATTTTGAGATTATTGTAAGGTCATGAGGTAATGATATTGTTGTGGAGGAAATGAAGTAAATTAATTATGGAAAAGTTGGCTAGCTTGTGAATGTTTATTTGTTTTTGGTCCTGGACAATAATTAACTCATAGATACGCCGGGGAAGTCTAATTAAAATCTTACACCAATCATGGCCCAACATAATCTCTTATAATTTTACTGCTAACCAATATTTGAAACTAGACTAAATTTATGGTAGGAATAGATAGATACAGGCAGAACCAATTTAGTCACTAAGATAGGAGATCAAAATAAAACTAAAGCATGCTAAAATGAAAAGCCATTACTTCATTGAATAAGCAAGAAAAGTAACAAATTAATACATATTCATCAATGAGATTAACCATATGAACTACCAAAATGAACAATAAATTAATCTTAACAAATACTCAACATGAGAACAAATTAATCTTAGCACACTCAGATGCAAACTCGACCATATCATACTCAAAGTTAAATTAAAACAGAGTGACTCAGATTATTAATGAGAAAACAAAATAGAAAGAGAAGTGAACCTTTGTATTGATGATTATGGATTTAAATTACAACCACTCAATGATCGGATAGCTCTCAACTGACCCTTCAGACTGTGAAAAATTCGAGCGAAAAATCTCAACTTGCAACCTCAATCGACCTTGCAAAACGGATGATTTAGTGGCTATTTTTGGAGCTTTTTTTTTGAGTTAATGATGGCTCAAAAGTGGTCAAGGGCTGGTGGCTTTGGGGTGGTGAAGCTGCTGGTTTTTTTTCGAAAGAAAGACGAAGAAAAAATGACACGAATAGAATTGTCCTTAGTGTAGAAGAAGCAAAAACATTTCTCTCCAAATCCCGCCCCTCTCTTTTTTCCTTTTTCTCCCCTTTTTTCTTCTTCACATTTCTCTTCTATTTATAGAAAAAATTTCGCAATTATTTTAGATTTTTTTATTTTATTATTTTTTAATTAAAAAGAATTCCTACTTCCCATTTTTCTTCTTTTTTAAAAGAAAAAATAATTCCCCACTTTCCTTTACTTTTATTTTTTAATTTCTCACTTTTTTACTTTATTTATATTTAAATTCTCACTTTTTTTACTTTTTTTATTTTTCATTTATTTTACTTTTCTTTTCTTTTTATTTCCACTTTCTTTCACTTTTGTTTTTAAAACCTTTTAGATACCTTTACTATTATTTTTTAATTCCAAATTTCTTTTACTTTTTATTTTTTAAATTTTCACATTCTTTTACTTTTATTTTTTTAATTTTTCAGTTTCTTTTACTTTTTATTAAATAATTTCTACCTACTTTTACTTTTATTTTTTAATTCTATACTTCTACTTTTCCTATTTTTTATTCAAATCCGAAAATTTAAAAAACATATTTAATTTTTTTTAATTTTTTTATTTTAAAATAAAGATAAAAATAAAAATAATATTAATAGTAATAATTGACCTTTTAAATTATTTTAAATTTTTACCCTATATATAAAAAAAATATAACAAAGCTAAAAAAATATATATTAAATTTCTAAAAATATTTACACAGTAGAAAGTGATAAAAATTCAAATATAGTAAAAAATTAGATGCTCACAACTGCCCCTCTTTGCTTGGAAACATGAAGAGTTTTCAGGCAAAGACTAGGTGAGCTATGTGACTAATTTTTGACCAAACCGTTATTCAAAAGGAAAAGAAACAAAAGATCGGGTGCAACCGAGTCCTCATTTTGGACAACCTACATATCCCAGGTTATAGGGGAATAGGTTGCGTGTAGTTCAAGGAGAATGGTGGAATGATGAGTTGAGGAGTCGAGTGAGGTTCCGGTCCGCAGTCCGCGGTCCTGCTATTATATCAAAATAAAAAAGAAACTATACAAGCCTATCAGTTATGAGTTACAAGATTCTTATCTATGAGTCTTCTGAAACTTGATTTTTAGTCTTGACTGGTTCTTCATGCAGACTCTGATCTAAACCTTGATGCTCGCTAGCTGTAGGTTCTAGTTCATTGTTCTATAGCTTCTTCTAATCAAAGCGGGACTCCAACGCTCATAGCTTCAGTCATGTCTTGAGCATTCCACATCTCTTCAACTGCTTTTGCATGCATTTTGGATTCAATTATTTATTTTTTTCTTTTATTCTGAATTGAGACTTCTTCTTTTGGTTATCTCGAACCATGTGCCTCGAGATAAAACCTACGTAGACACCAAAACAAACAAACGAACTAAATTTTTCTGCCCCAGTTTGCACTAAGAAAATTTCGTGAGTTATTGTAACAAAATTCTAAACTACTTATTTATTGAAAGCAATAAAAGGTCGGGAGTGGTGTACCCCAAAAAAGTCATATTTTTATTTTTGGGATAGTGTTCCTTTATTGTCAAAAGGATGTCTCAACTAAGGATTGATGTACCTTATGTTGGAAAAATGTGACCAAGGAATGGGATACCCTATATTGGCAAAGATATCAGGGAGTGGTGTACCCTGCATTTAAGATCAAATCAACTAGAGAGTGAATACCCTATGTTAGAAAAAAGACTAGAGAGTGGAGACCCCATATCTAAAATAAAATCAACTAGGGAGTGGAGACCCTATATTAGAATAGAGAATAGGGAGTGAAGACCCTATGTCTAAAATAAAATCAACTAGGGAGTGGAGACCTTAGGTTAGAAAAGAGACTAAGGAGTGGAGACACCATGTCTAAAATAAAATAAACTAGGGAGTGGAGACCCTATGTTGGAAAAGGCGACTAGGGAGTAGAGACCCTATGTCTAAAATAAAATTAATTAGGGAGTGGAGACCCTATGTTGGAAAGAAGACCAGGGAGTGGAGACCCTATGTCTAAAATAAAATCAACTAGGGAGTGGAGACCCTATATTGAAAAGAGCAACTAGGGATTGGAGACCCTATGTCTAAAATATCATCAACTAGGGAGTGGAGACGCTATGTTGGAAAAGAGACTAGGGAGTAGAGACCCTATGCCTAAAATAAAATCAACTAGGGAGTGAAGATCCTATGTCTAAAATAAAAACAACTAGGGAGTGGAGACCCTATGTTGGAAAAGAGACAAGGGAGTGGAGACCCTATGTATAAAATAAATCAACTAGGGAGTTGAGACCCTATGTTGGGAAAAAGATTAGGGAGTGGATGCCCTATGTCCAAAATAACTTCAACTAGGGAGTGGAGACCCTATGTTGGAAAAGACGACTAGGGAGTGGAGACCCTATGTCTAAAATAAAATTAATTAGGGAATAGAGACCCTATGTTGGAAAAAAGACTAGGGAATGGAGACCCTATGTCTAAAATAAAATCAACTAGGGAGTGGAGACCCTATGTTGGAAAAGGAGACTAGGGAGTGGAGACCCTATGTCCAAAATAACTTCAACTAGAGAGTTGAGACACTATGTTGGAAACGCGACTAGGGAGTGGAGACCCTATGTCTAAAATAACTTCAACTAGGGAGTGAAGACCCTATGTTAGAAAAGAGACTAGGGAGTGGAGACCCTATGTCTAAAATAAAATCAACTAGGGAGTGGAGACCCTATGTTGGAAAAGGCGATTAGGGAGTGGAGACCCTATATTTAAAATAAAATCAACTAGAGAGTGGAGACCGTATGTTGGAAATGAGACCAGGGAGAGGAGACCCTATGTCTAAAATAAAATCAATTAGGGAGTGGGGACCCTATATTAGAAAAGAGACTAGGGAGTGGAGACCCTATGTTGGAAAAGCGACAAGAGAGTGGAGACCCCATGTCTAAAATAATTATCAACTAGGGAGTGGAGACCCTATGTTGGAAAAGCAGACTAGTGAGTGGAGACCCTATGTCTAAAAACATCAACTAGGGAGTGGAGACCCTATGTCTAAAATAAAATCAAATAGGGAGTGGAGACCCTATGTCTAAAAACATCATCAACTAGGGAGTGGAGACCCTATGTTGGAAAAGCGACTAGGGAGTGGAGACCCTATGTCTAAAATAAAATCAATTAGGGAATGGAGACCCTATGTTGGAAAAGCATACTATGGAGTGTAAACCCTATGTCTAAAATAAAATAAACTAGGGAGTGAAGACCCTATATTAGAAAAGCGACTAGGGAATGGAGACCCTATGTCTAAAATAAAATCAAATAGGGAGTGGAGACCCTATATTGAAAAAGAGACTAGGGAGTGGAGACCCTATGTCTAAAAATAAAATCAACTAGGGAGCGGAGACCCTATGTTGGAAGATGCAGCTAGGGATTGGAGACCCTATACTACCATGATTTTGAATTTTCTTTATTTTCTTTCTTTTTATTTTCATTTTTTTTAAAATTTGTTGTTAAGAGAATGAGTAAAATGGGGGAAAGAGTTTGGAGAAGACTTCCCTTTTGGAGTTGTTGTTGTTGCAGAGCTGTTTCTAACTCCCCCGCGATTTTTTCTTCTTCCTTTTTTTTGGGGGGTTGCACCTGCTTCTCGCAAGGTTGCTTTTGGATTGCACCCTTTCCTATTTTTTTCAAACAAAGAACAATTATTAGTTTCAAACGGTGGTTGGTTTTGTGGCCTTGAGTGTTTCAGTCACTTGATCTTGGCCGACTTCTTTGATGACATTTTTCATTTGCAATTGGTTATTTCCTGAATATCGATTTCACTTCTGGTCCCGGAGAACCTTTGGCTTTTCCAAACCTTGCCATAACGGTTGGTCACGTGGAGCCTAACTTTTTCAATCTTTGTTTTGCCTTTGTGGGCATTTGACATTCTTTCTTCTAAGGCTTTCAATTTCAGAGCGTTGGGAAACCTTTGGCTTTTTCACACTTTTCCATGACGGTTAGCCACGTGGGACTACACCTTTTCAATTTCATTTCGCCCTCATAAGCACTTTAATTTGATTTTCTTCTTTTGAGAGCTTTATGATTTCGAAGCATCGGCTACTATGGCCAGTCGGGGTCAACTTGATGCCATTGCCGAGGCTGGGTGCCTTTTGCATATATTAGCTTGTATCAAACGAAGGCACTGTAAATCAGTCTTGCCATCCCTTCTTTGCCTTAGTTTTTGAACAGAGTTAGACCGAAAGGGATTCAAAGAAAAACAAATAATGGAATGGACAAATAAATTTAGACAAAAGGTATCCCTTTCGGGGAAAGGGAAGAAGGACTTATCTGGATTACATGCGGACTTCAATGAACATGACATGCCTTTTGGACTGGATACCAGATCTTTGTAAACCGTCCGACTCTCAGAAATTGATCACAACTTTTGCCTCGAAACTAAGAACCTTGCCCAGGACTGTGTCGATACCAGTGACTGTGAGGATCCTCTTTTTCGATCAGTGGCGCCCTTTACGGGTTTTCGCTAGCTAACATCTCTCATTTCTCTTCTCACCATCGCCTTATAGTGCTCTTTGTGAGTTTTCACTAACAAGACTCTCTCATTTTTAATTTCTCTGTTTACCGTCGCCTTACGGTACCCGTGAGGGTTTTTACCAATAAGACTCTCTCATTCTATTTCTCTCTTTTTGATTGTAACATCTCCAAGCGGTTGTATCCTTCAATTCTTGAATATTCTCGCCGGTTGATCGGAAGGACTTGAAAGGATTTGGGTAAAAAAGATTTGGATTGAATTACAACTTTGGAACCTTTCGGGCGAAACCATCGCCGAACCATTATAACTTCTGCCCCATTTTTAACTTTTGGGGGAAATATGGATTTTTATTTTGGTATGACTGAACCCCAGAGAGAGGCTGCCTACGTATCCTTTCGAAATCAAGTCGAACGTAGTTCAAGCAACATAAACTGTTTTGATTTTGTTTTTCTTCTGTTTTGTTTTCTTTTCTCTTTCTTTTTACTTTCCTTTTCCTCTTTTTTTTTTATTTTCTTTTGTCTCTATTTTTTTTTCTTTTTTCTTCTTTTTGTTTTCAATAACACTTTCAGGTTCCAAAGAGGATAGTCAAAGAAAAGGTAACCGGCTCAAAGGATTTGCAAAGGGTTGATAGTGTTTAGGTAGTGAGAAGAAAACCTTCGGCATCTTAATGAGAGAGCATTAAATCTGCGTAAAAGGGTCAAACATAATACCTTTTGACCGCGTCTGTATTGACAGTCGACACGGAGACATTTCCTTCAATATCTCCCAAATACAACGCTCCCTTTTGGCACTACTCTTGTTACAATGTATGGACCTTTCCAATCTAGAGCTAATTTTCCTTTAGTGGTTCCGAGTCTTTGTTTTATTTCCTTAAACTTATCTTCATTGCATTCTGATTCTTGATTAATTATTTCGAAGTCTGACAGGTTTTAGGATCTGGGCATGATGTCCGCAAGCATGTCATGTTATTGAAATCTGCATTTAAAAGAACTGAAAAAGGAATAAGAGAAGTGACAGAATTAAGAAGAGACATTCATGGAAAATAAAATATTAATTTCATTTGATTTTTTTTTTGATTTTGATTTTTTTTTGAATTTTAAAGATAGAAGGGTTTACATCGGAAAGTAAGACAATAAAGTAAAACATCCGGATCACACCCTGAGATAATCAGGACGCAGAAAGGATAGCAAGACTGGCTACCGAGACTCCCGTCTGATGGGGAAATTTTAGGCTTGGCGACCGTTTTTTGGCTTTTCTTCTGTTTTGGCAATGGCTGCAATGGCCTTCAGTGCCGGATCAAATTTCCCATCTTCACAAATCATTCTGACCACTGGCCCATTGGTGTGAGTAGGTAGAGGATTGTTCATCATATTATGAGCCTCTTTGTCCGGAAGAACGATTCTTTCAGCTTCAATCAAGTCTTCAACTGCCCTCTTAAGGGTCCAACAGTCCTTCATACTGTATCCCACTGCTCCAGAGTGGTATTCACATCTATCATCAGCTCGGTGTGATGGGAACTCAGGGTTCAGCCGGTTCGAGGCCACTGACTACAGCAGACCTAGCCCGATTAGCTTTTGAAACAAACATGAATATGATTCACCAATAGGGGTGAACTGATTCCTTCAGAGGGGCTCTCTTGGGCGAGGATTGTAATGGGGAAAATTTGGTTGGGGATTATATGGAGCTTAGTAGGGACGGACATTTCTGGGAGGCGGAGCTCGGTTTTGTGTATAATGTTGTGGCCGCGTATAAGGTTGTGTGTTCATCACCGCATAGGGAGGCGGTGCCACGACATAAGAAGTATCTTGATGGGGATAATAGTTTTGTGGGACCTTAGGAAGCATATATGATTGTCTGAATGACCTGAGGGCCCCCTTCGAGCTCGAAACCATCATGGCTCCCTCTTTTTGTTCATCAAAACCCCCGAACCATTCATAATGGCCTGTGATGTGGCCTTAAAGGCAGCATGACTCAAGATTCGGCCCGGTTTCGATCATCTCCCCAATTTTGATAGTCTCGGCGAACGGATTACCCATAGAGGACATCATGTTCTAGAAGTAATCCGCCTCTCGGGCTTTTGGAAAACCGTAGCCATTTATGCTTCGTCCATTTGAGGCTTTACCCTGGCGGCTTGCTCGCGCCATTTGACAGCATATTCACAAAAATATTCCGCAGGTTTCTTTGTCAAACTGGACACAGAGTTTTCTTTTTGGATTTTTCATTCTTGCTTTTTTTTTTTCTTTTTTTTTTATCTCTCTTTGTTTTCTTTGTTATTTTTGTCACTCTTTTCTTTCCTTTTCACTCAATTTTTTTTCGATTTATTTTTTCACTCAATTTATTTATAGCTATGATCGAATCCGATGGGGATTGCCTACGTATCATGACGCCGCATGAATCAGATCTTGCGTAGTTCATGAAAATCAGAAATAAAATAGATAAACTAACTCTTTTTTTTACTCATATACAAATAATACGACAAAATCTCCTAGCAACGAAAATATTTTCAATTGTTTTTTTCGATTTCGATTTTTATTTTTGGGAATTGGTCAAAGAAAGACTTCTAAAGAAGAAAGAAAATATTTTTGAATTTTGATTTATTTTTTTTGTAAATTTCAAAAGAAAGAAAATATTTTTTTGGATTTTGATTTTTTTTTTTGAATTTTGGGAGAAAGACTTCTAAAAACAAAGGTAGAAAATATTATTTTGAATTTTGATTTGATTTGTTTTCTTTTATCGAATGAAAGACTTCTACAAAGAAAATATTTTTGGGTTTAAAGTTTTTTTTTTATTTGTTTGAATTTTCTAAGAAAAGACTCCTAAAGAAGGAATTAAAGGAAAATATATTTTGGATTTTTTTTTAAAAGAAGATTGGGGGCCGAAACCGATGAGGTTTGCCTACGTATCTCACATCCGGTAAGAATCAGACCAGCGTAGTTCGGTCAGAAAAGCATGACCTTTTTTTGAAAATATTTGGCGTATTTTGAATTTTTTTTTTTCAAAATGTCGGCAGAGTTTTGGGATTTTCAAATGCCTGAATTTTCAAAAATCGGGTAAATTTCTCTCTCTTGCCTCACTCTTATTTTTTCTTGATTTTCTTTCCCTAATATAGAAGCCGGTCAACATGCAAGCCGAAACAAATAAATGTACAAGTAGCACGTAACAATGCATCAGGATGGTTTTTTGATTTGGGTACACCTGTTCTAGACGGACCCAACCCCTGTGTTGAGTCCCCAAAGTCAAATGCACGTGATGCAAACAAACGTACCTACTAGAGATCCGGCATGAGGTTATGTCATTTTAAGTTTAAATCGTGGGTGTATTGTTCTAGACCTGGCTTACTCGAGCGGACAACTCGAGCCGGGGGGGAGCGCACTGGGAATACAGAAGCTTCACCGACTTTGCAACTTGTCTGATCCTCATCCTAAAATTAGGGTATGACTCTAACAGAAAAGAAGCCACGCAAAGCGCACGCTTCCCAGAAGATTTAGAAGACTCGGAGAGAAGAAAGGTTTTCGTAACAGTTTATATACAGTTCACGCCAATATCAAAGCGGTAAGGAGCGACAATTAGCACATTAGGCTCAAACACGTAAAAAAATCAGATAATAAACAAAAGCCAAGTATAAAAGTCATCTAAGCTCGATTCTGAACCATGAACCAGAAGTTCTGGGTTCGTTTTCCCAGCGGAGTCGTCAGAGCTGTCACACCTCCTTTTTTCCGAGAGGATATGGGATATGGAGTTTTTCCAATTAAAGTGACATTATTCGAAATGGAATTATTTATTTGATCAGAGTCGCCACTTGGAATAATTATTATGGTGTCCCAAGTCACCGGTTTATTTTAAATCCCAAATCGAGGAAATTGACTCATATTTATGGTCCGCGAACACAGAAGACCGGGTAAGAAATTCTGTTAACCCGGGAGAAGATGTGAGGCACTCCCGAGTTCCGTGGTTTTAGCACGGTCGCTTAACTATTAATAATTGGCCTAAATATCTGATTTGTTATATGTTTAAAATCTATTGTGCATTTTACCTTTGACCGCTTTTAATTATTGACTTAACCACTTTTTAGTATTTATGGAGCTATTTTTGAACAAGTTATGAAGTCGTACATTTGTCGTTTTGGTACACATTTCAAACCGTACCACGTAAAACGCACCCGTGATTTACAACATGTTTATTTTAAGTATTATTTGAAGTTGTGGTCAAGTCGCGTGAAACGCGCACTTGAATTGGGGTTTACGTATTATGACTATGCCACGGGAACCGTACCCATAGTCACGATGATTTATTATTAATCGCGCCTAAAGCAAGCTACGATGTTCAAATATTATTCAATTACTAATTTTGAGATTATTGTAAGGTCATGTGGTAATGATATTATTGTGGAGGAAATAAAGTAAATTAATTATGGAAAAGTTGGCTACCTTGTGAATGTTTATTTGTTTTTGGTCCTGGGCAACAATTAGCCCATAGATACGCCGGGGAAGTCCAATTAAAGTTTTACACCAATCATGGCCCAACATAATCTCTTATAATTTTACTGCTAACCAATATTTGAAACTGGACTAAATTTATGGTAGGAATAGATAGATACAGGCAGAACCAATTTAGTCACTAAGATAGGAGATCAAAATGAAACTAAAGCATGCTAAAATGGAAAGCAATTACTTCATTGAATAAACAAGAAAAGTAACGAAATTAATACATATTCATCAATAAGATTAACCATATGAACTATCAAAAAGGACAATAAATTAATCTTAACAAATACTCAACATGAGAACAAATTAATCTTAGCACACTCAGATGCAAACTCGACCATATCATACTCAAAGTTAAATTAAATCAGAGTGACCGAGAATATTAATGAGAAAACAAAATAGAAAGAGAAGTGAACCTTTGTATTGATGAATGTGGATTTAAATTACAACCACTCAATTATCGGATAGCTCTCAACTGGACCCTTCGGACCATAGAAAACTCGAGCGGAAAATCTCAACTTGCAACCTCAATCGACCTTGCAAAACCGACGATTTAGTGGCTATTTTTGAAGCTTTTTTTTTTTGAGTTAATAATGGCTCAAAAGTGGTCAAGCGCTGGTGGCTTTGGGGTGGTGAAACTGCTGATTTTTTTCGAAAGAAAGACGAAGAAAGAATGACACGAATAGAATTGTCCTTAGCGTAGAAGAAGCAAAAATATTTTTCTCCAAATCCCTCCCCTCTCTTTTTTCCTTTTTCTCCCCTTTTTTTCCTCACATTTTTCTTCTATTTATAGAAAACACTTCGGAATTTTTTCAGATTTATTTTTATTTTTTAATTAAAAAGAATTTCAACTTCCCATTTTTCTTTTTTTTTAAAAAAAAAATAATAATTCCCCACTTCCCTTTACTTTTATTTTTTAATTTCTCACTTTTTTACTTTATTTATATTTAAATTCCCACTTTTTTTACTTTTTTTTATTTTTCACTTATTTTACCTTTTTTTTATTTCCACTTTCTTTCACTTCTTTTTAAAAAAAATTTCAGCTACCTTACTTTTATTTTTTAATTCCAAATTTCTTTTACTTTTTATTTTTTAAATTTTCACATTCTTTTACTTTTATTTTTTTAATTTTTCAGTTTCTTTTACTTTTTATTAAATAATTTCTACCTACTTTTACTTTTATTTTTTAATTCTATACTTCTACTTTTCCTATTTTTTATTCAAATCCGAAAATTTAAAAAACATATTTAATTTTTTTTAATTTTTTTATTTTAAAATAAAGATAAAAATAATAAATAATAGTTTCTAAAAAATCATATATATATACATACACATGCAGGAACGAAGTTAAAAGAAGGTAAGGAGGTTCAATTGAATTCCCTACCGAAAATTTGAACGACAAATGGGGCACAAAGTAACTCTTTTGGATTTATATGAAGTATTAAATCTCCTTTGATATATGATAGAATATCTATATTCAGTATTATAAGAGAATATAAGAAAACTAAAGTATGTTTAGAACTTTGTATGTCTAAATTCAGTATTTTTAGTTGTTTACGTTAGTATAACAGTAACTATAAGATATTGACATTCTAACTTAATTTTTTCGAGATACACTTCTAATTTTAGACACTCATTTTCTAAACAAATTAATACATCCAATAAATGGAATCAAATATTGGATATTCATAAAATCATTTCGTTAGGGATTGAGGTCTGATTAATTGATCTTGACAATCAATATCAATATATTTATTTTTACTATTATTATTATTATTATTATATTATTATTATTATTATTATAATTATTATTATAATTATAATTATAATTATATGAAAGTCCAATGACGAACGTGTTCACCTTATATTCTGCCTCGTGTCACTTTCTGCTCGTGTCACGTGTCAAACCGTGTCCTTATCTCTGTATGCAATGTCCACACACGGTTTTAAGTTTAAGATATTTGACCTTAGAAAGCATCTTCTGAAAAATCTATAAATTCATATACGCTAATGCTTTATTCTGCAACTCGTGTTCTCATACCAAGAAAAAATCTCAGTTTCCTTAGGCAATTTTCTTTGATTCTAAAACCAACCCATTTCAATTCTGTGTCTACTCCTCCGATTCCAACAGTTATTTCCAATTCTATTGTCTCCGCTAAGAGATTTGAGTTGTTTTGTTTAAGATCAGATTATAGTACCATGGCCAGCCAATCTAGCAAGCCTCAATCTATTTATGACTTCACTGTCAAGGTCAGCACTTTTACTTTGTTATAATTTTGGGGTTTTCCCTAAATTATTTTTTTATAAATAGAAATCTTGTTTCTGTTTGTTTTATTAGTCTCTGAATTACAAAATTGGGTATGTGGCATCATTTTCTCGGTTTGTAAGTGATCGAACATTGTTTTGTTATATAAATGAATCACCACCGTAAGAAAATATGAGAAAGATTATTCATTTTTGTTTTCTTTTGTGTAAAGGTCGCTCATTTTTGTTTTCATTTATGTTTTTGTTTAATTTTTTGGTCTATGAATTAGGGGTTTTGAGTTCTGAGGCATGTTCATTTTTTTTATTCGTTTATGAGTTTGATGTAAAGAGAGAGTCCTTGTTGTATTTGGGATAACTTGTTAAATGAATGAGGTTGAGAACCTTCGAACCTTCTTAGTGCCAGAGGAAAAAAGATAATGGTCAGAGCATAATTTGTGATGTCTAGAACTTGCCCAACTCACTATGAACAAATCGGGGGGGGGGGGGGGGGGGGAGTCACGGATTCGAGCCGTGTAAACAGCCTCCTGCAGAAATGCAGGTTAAGGTTGCGTAGACCCTTGTGGTCAGGCCCTTCTCCGGACCCCGCACCTAGCGGGCGCTTAGTGCATCGGGCTGCCCTTTTAGGAGGTGTAGACTTGTGATATATGGTATCCATTTGGGGCTAGCAGCAAACTAAGGCGTGTTGCAGTATTTGTTATCCAAACTTGGGGTTTGTTTTCGTTTCATTATAGTAAAAGAATTGGTTTTAAGTGTTTTTTCATTTATATAACTAAGGTTGAGAGTATTTTTTCTCAGGATAATACAGTTTAAGTTGTAATCTTGATAAGATTTTGTATTATTGAACTTCATTTGATTTTTACAGGATGCTAAGGGTAATGATGTTGATCTCAGCATTTACAAGGGAAAGGTCCTTATCATTGTCAATGTTGCATCACAGTGGTATGTATTAGCTTCATTTTTTTTCTTACTCATTATACGTTTGAGACCTCTTTCTATGGTTTTATTTGCTCGTTGTAGTTGTGAAGTCCCCACATGTTGGTTTCCGTAGAATTGACTGAAAGTATCCCGACCAGATGTCCACATTGGAATTGGTCTTTAATCGATCAAGTGAAAGAATGCATACCAATTATTTAACTTCTACTTATTTGTAAATGTGTTTTGATACTCAGAATTCTGATGGTGTATGAGTACCATTCTGTTGATCTAGTGCATTTTGTGGATCTTTAATCTGTTATATTTCCATATGTCTGCTGTCATATCAACTTAGCGTGGTCTGTTTTTTCAGTGTTCAATTGAACATCAACTCAGTCTTTTGTCAGATGGAGGCTCTGAGAAATTATACTAAAAGCTTATCATCCTAGACGTTCTTATTGGACAAGGCATTCCTTTCCCCTTCCCCATACTGAAAATATTGTGTATGTGGCCAACTATAAAAACTGATTGATAGAACGAGGTGATGGAACGTTTCTAGATTGGATATGAGCATCTGACATTGATCTGCTGTATTTTGAGAGGGTTATTGATCGACTTCCTGATGGGAGACATACACATTCTTACTTTGCTTGGTTTAAAGAAATCTGATAAGTACTAGAGTATTTTTTTTAGGTCAAATACATCGACGGCCCCTTAAAGTTGTCCGCACTTTTCACTTAGACACTCTATCTTAAATCCGTTCCATTTGAACATTTCAACCAAGTCTTTACTGTGTCATTTAGGCGCAATATGCTGACATGACAAGGTAAGTGTTTCTCACATTTTCCAAGCGCGTGAAATCATTCCAAAAAACAAACTCCACATACTTCTTGTCGGAAAATGTACAGCTTCTGCCAGAAAATTTTCCGACTATCTTCTTAGCACATTTTTTATAGATTTGTTCACACCAATACAATTGTATCCTTCCTTAGATATGGGCACAATATCACCACCTTTAAATCTGGCCACCATCATAAAGTTCTCATTTTTCCTCTCACTTTGAAGATCTGGTTGGCCGCTGCAATTCTGGCCGTAAAAGTAGCAGCGTCCCTACCTGCCTACCTCATCTTCTCCATTATCTTCCACCATGGGATGGAACGAACAAGAACTGTGACAAGAGCCCTCTCATTTTCACTCGTTCGGCGAAATTTTATTTTTTCCGACTAAGTTTCATTTTAATCTCAACAGTTAAATGTGACTTGAATCAGATCCGGCTAGATTCGAGCCAATCTGACCGGAAATAACAAGTTTTTGGCGACCCTTTTGCATTGGTGTCTTCTTCTACTCGTTTTTTCTTTTTATTTTTGTCTACAGATTATAGATCTAAAAACATATGGTGAAACTCCACCATCTTTTAATCCGGTCGGATTTTATTTCTGGCAACTTTGTGGTTTGGTCGGGATTTTCGTTTTTCCGGCAACCATCATGTTTATGTTCGTTGATTTTTATGATTGAGTCCCATCTTTGGTACATTTAGATTGGTTTTGTTTTCACTACCCTCAACTATTGCATTATATTCTGTTTGTTTGCCAATGATTTTATTGGTCGTTTGCTGCTGCATTTTGAAGGGGGAAAAAATGGCCAGGGATCACTGGGGAAGATGACAGACAGGCGGGGTTAATGTAAAATACACGTGTTTTTGTCTTATTCATCACTCTGGCTCCTTTTGTGTTTGGCTGCCTAAGAATTTTGCGTTCAAATGGAACGGACTTAAGATAAAGTGTCTAAGTGAAAAGTGTGGACAACTTTAAGGGGCTGTCGATGTATTTGGCCTTTTTCTTACTACCACAAATAACAAGTTGATGTGCAGCTTCAGATAAAATGTTCTGTTTATTTCTTGTTAGTTCAGTCTTATGGTGAAATCTACTGTGAATAGTTGGAAAGAGTATTCATTATAGTTATGATATCATTCTGTTATGATGTTTAACATATGCTGACAATCAACAATTGATTTCATCTTCTGATGCAGTGGCCTGACTAATTCAAACTACACTGACATGACCGAGATATACAAGAAGTACAAGGATCAAGGTTTGTTTTCAGTTCTCCTAAATTTGATGCTGATCGAACGAACTAATGTCAGAAAACACTCCTCTTGATCTAGTCCAAAGCAATGGAGGCACTTATCCAGACCCCCTTCACGTTGCAAAGAAAACTTAATAAAATACTTACGTTATGTTAAGTTCAGCGTGCTGATATATCCTCCCCTTGTCACATAGGTCTGGAGATTCTTGCATTCCCTTGCAACCAGTTCGGTGGACAGGAGCCTGGAAGCATTGAAGAGATCCAGAACATGGTTTGCACTCGCTTCAAGGCCGAGTACCCCATATTTGATAAGGTTGCAACAGCACTAATACTTTTTTCTTCTAGTCATGCATATCATTTCATTTTTCCATATCTGTGTAGCACATATCCTCATTCAAAAATGCTACAAGTTCCTAGATCGAAAAACACAAGAAACAAGTAGTATGTATTAACTCAGCTTAGCTTAATGATTTAGGTTGATGTGAATGGTGATAATGCTGCTCCACTGTATAAGTTCTTGAAATCAAGCAAAGGTGGGTTCTTTGGGGATAGTATCAAGTGGAACTTCTCCAAATTCCTTGTTGACAAAGAAGGAAACGTCGTCGATCGCTACTCTCCAACCACTACTCCAGCTAGCATGGAGGTAAGTATCCACCAGCCTCCTCTCCTATAGTTATCTTTCCTTGTTAAGAGTGTAGCTGATGAAGTTTTCTGCCTTTGTTTTTGTAGAAGGATATCAAGAAACTTTTGGGGGTTGCTTAAGCTCTGGATTTGTCTGCATCTGCATTCCTCTACTAGAAATAATGACAGACTACTATAGTGAATAAGTTGTATGTTGATGTAATTTGCTTCCTGTTTTGCCACTACTTTGGTCAGCTGCTTGTACAATTTCAATATTCAATACATTTCCAGTGACAAGTATTATATGTCTTTACTATAGACATTCCAAATTTAGCCTTTATCTAATGTTGAGAAGAAGTAAGAATATTTGGCCTCGGTATTATATTAGATCAAAGAAACCAGTAAAAACAGATAGTTACTAATGTAAAATTTAGTTCAAACAGCTGCATACAAATCCATGTTCTTTTGACAGAGAAGCAACAATAGGAACAAGTACTATTATTCGAGTTTAACTTCTTTACGGCAGTGTAAAAGAACATTTACATATTAAGTCACATAAAAGATAACGACGGGTTAACCGTCCTTATTATTGTGATAGCAGATTAAGGCAACTATATGAGCCTTGCTATCAGAGTATTTCAGATACTTATTAAAATAAAAGCCATACCAAGAAAACCATTGATATCAAATTCATTAATCAGACCAGAAAACTTCAATAAGGATCAAGAAAGCAACAAAATGAAGTAGGGTAAAGTAAGTTCCCATGTTCATTGTTGCACTTAGTTTCATCCTAAATGTTTGAAAATATTGTTTAACTTAGTGTTTTTTCTTTGTGGTGAAGAGCTGATATAATAGCTTTGCTATTTATAGAACGATTTGCCGGCCCAAGTCCCAACAACATGATTTTTATTATAGTGGTGGTCATGTAAATCCAAACCGTGGAACACAATGGGGTAAAAATACTAAGTAACGGTACAAGAAAAATAACAATGTCTGCGACTATGAAATTTTGGCTTGATAGGTACAAATAAAATATGTTGCGACTGTACTGTTTGTTTTGTAGATGTGACATCTTTGAAATTTTAGGTGGTTAATTTTTACATGTAGTAATTTCTTTTTGCTCTAAAAAAAGGAAAGTACGATTTTTACCCTTATATCTTTGATGGCTAATTACGTTTAATGTTTTATTTATGTCTCATGCGAGCAGCCACAGTTACATTTTGCGGCAAGCGGTGTTATGTGATACCTTTTCGTCGAATATGTATATGTAGTATACAAAACAAAAAATATTAGGTATAAATATAAAAAAAAATGATATCGCTTGTTATTATAGTGATTTATTCACTTGTTTATTTTTCAAATGTTGACATCGCTTACCAAAAATTCTGTGAACGCCACTAAATGCAAGGCTGTCTTAAAGTTCTCTTTGTCTAAAAAGAAAGGATTATTTGAAGTTACCACCGAAGTATTTTAGACATAAAAGTCAACTTTTTTGTAAGAGCAGTCGATATGTGTATCAGTCTATTGAAGAGCAAAATTAAATGGTTACCTGATTAACCGATCGATTCTCAAATCAAATTATAGAGCAAATCATGATTATATTACTAAATATTCGATTATTTTTCCAATGTAGAAACGATCAACACAAGTGATGAATCCACGAATTAAAGGTTGCGAGTGCACTAAAATTGTACACAAATCATATCGTCTGAATCGACAGCAACACAGGTCACCGGTAATAACGAAATATGTTAATCAATCCTCCTTTTCAAGAGGGAAACGTACCTTTTTGGAAAATTATAGAATTTTATAAACGATATGTTTGCAGAAAATGAGAAAATATATAGATTTGAACAGCATGCATTAGCAATTGACTTAGAGAAAATTTACGGTGTTTACATTGTTAACTTAATTATTATCATGATTAAGTGTATGTGCGAACATATGTCATGCATTTATTGATATATTCTATACAAATATTTATTTGGTATAAATACTCGATGCAGATAAGTTTTTACTTGATTCCTTCTAACCGATTCACTGCTTATTCAAATAAACTTTTTGTTTTGAAAACTCTTTCTAACTGACATATAGTGTCACAAATCACGTCTTTTTTTCTTCTTTCGAACAAGTGTTCTAAATCCAAAAATTTGTACTTTTATTTGAGTTTCTAAAATAAAGCTACAGATTTTGGCTGGTGTGACTTTCCGGCGTCAATCTGGATTAGTCAGGCAGAGGCAAATATCGATATCGAGTGAGAAATAAAATATAAAAAGTTAAAAGCTTCGATCCTGCAATTATTACCGGCAAGGTGGGTCAGATTAACAACGAAATTAAAAGAAACTGCAAAACAAATTGCGTCAACAGATATTTGAAGGAGTCCACTTAAGTAATTGGTAACCACTATGTTGAGTTGTTGACTGTAAGAGCATAGAGGCGTCTTCTAAGTCAAAATAACATGTACAAGTGAATAGAAACAAGTGATATTGTATCTTTTTTTTTGTTTGTCTCGGACCAATATTATTGAGTTTTCATCAGTCAACCTTATGAATTACTCTAGTTATTATTGTTCTCTTACAAACACTGCAACTTTTATCTGCTGGTCAGATGGTCTAACGAGAGAAATGAAAGTGATTGACACAAGAGCTCCTATAAGTGTTTGTGTCATAGAAGCGATTCTGGGACGAATTTGCATTTATACATTTGGAAAATCATGAAAAAGAAAAATCGGATATGGGCTCAAATTAAGAAACCAAGTATAAATGGATAATTACTAATGTTTAAATTTAGTTCAAACAGCTTCATACACATCCATAAGAGTAGCAAGAAAAAAGTGTTATTATTGGACATACTGATAATGTAAAAACTCTTTACACTGCAGTGGACATAAGCCAAATCCTTTTTATTGCGATAGCGTAACAAGATTAAGGCAAAGTAAGCCTTGCAAACAGTTTATTATTGAAATGAAAGCTAAGGAGGAAGACTTTATTATCTTTGCAAATATAACCATACAAAAGATTAAATTGATTAATCAGACCAGAAGATTTCAAGCCAACCCCAGTCTTTTTTAGGAACACCCAAAGCTTTCCACACAGCTTCAGAAGCATCCACAATATTATTTCTACATCCTCTACTTGTGTCACATTCGTCAACAACCATTGCTTTTGTACTCTTCCCATTTGCATAAATTGTTATCTTTTCAAAACATCGTCTCCCTTTATTGTACCATCCAGTTGATAAAGCCACAATTGGAATAGAATTATCGTAATATTTGCCACTACATTCTGAAGGACCCCCTCCTTCACCACCTTTTCGAAAGTCATTGATAGTTAAAATAGCCTTTGTACGACCAGAAACTGCAAGTGAAAATTTCCCTTCTTTTGCATCTGGCGCCCTGTGCCTTTGAGCTTCAACAACTAATGTGTTACTACAAGCCATGGAAATAAGGATCAAGAAAGCAACAAAATGAGCTAGACTTAGGTAATTAATCCCCTTGCTCATTGTTGCACTAATTAGTTTCATATAAGGTGTTTGAGAATTTTGTTAATTTGGTGTTTATCCTTTTTTGTGTGGTGAGGAGATGATATAATTGCTTTGCTATTTATAGAACGATTGCCGGCCCAACGAACATGATTTTTACTAGGGACCTTTTTTTTTTTTTTTTTTTTTGTATATATACGAGATTTTAAACTTATTTACCTGGTTTTGTCTAAGTTTTCATATTTACATAAAGTAACTAAAGTTTTTTACAAAATATATACAAATTCGGTCACAGTCTACAATTTATGTACAACTTAAATACATATTTTTTACACAGAATCCGGTTAAAAACTACAATTTACATATAGTTTATATACAACTTGTATACAATTATGTAAGTTGTAGATATTTTTTATACTGTTTCTACACTCGACATACAAGATATATACAATTTATTTATGTCTTCTTTTTTCGTGGTTCGATATGAAATTCCAACCAAGACCACCTCGAATCTTCATCAAATTCTCTCAAAATTGAGATATAAACTCCAAATAGTATTCTCATCACTTGCAACAATACCCAATCCAAACAAATAATGATTAAATCGAACCCAATTTTTGAATTAAAAGTTTTGAAGTTTCTTAATGGTTGTCAATGGAGTTTAAATTCAAATCTTTATGCTTAGTTTAATCAATGCATAAAAATCTTTATACTGAGTTTAATCAATATTTGTGCCACGCCCAATGCATGTGCCAATGGTTTAATCTCTTCATTAATCAATATAATGCAAAACTTTGGACCATTTTTATCGATGGGAGAGTAATAAAGTTGTGCCAGCTATGTTCTTAGTTATTTTTTGTTACTGATTGTAGGATTTTCATGTCTTCTCTTCATTCATGACTTTTTAAGATCGAAACTTGTTGTTCTATATATTTTGGGTGTACAATGGGGGTGGGTAGATACCTGAAGGATTAGGATTGGTTGCCAATTAAAGCCCTATAACTGAGGGATATTAACTTATCAATAAAATATATACAGCAACAGCAACACAATATAATCCCACTAGTGGGGTCTGGGGAGGATAGTGTGTACGCAGTCCTTAGCCCTGCCCTCTGGGGTAGAGAGGCTGTTTCCGATAGATCCTCGGCTCCCTCCCTCCAAGAACTCTCCACCTTGCTCTTGGGGTGACTCGAACTCACAACCTCTTGGTTGGAAGTGGAGGGTGCTTACCACTGGAGCAACCCACTCTTGTCATCAATAAAATGTATATAATTGATAAATTGTATATCAATTTGTAATTAAGTTAAAACCTAAACAGTGAAGGTAAATAAGTTTCTAACGTAGCACATATAGGTAAAAATCTCTTTTTACTATAGTGTTGGTCATGTAAATCCAAACCATGGAACATAATGGAGTAAAATACCAAGAAATTAACGCACAAGAAAATTAACAATGTCGAACTTCTACAACTAGGAAATAGTTTTGCATTTATTAGATAAACTAATCATACAAATAAAATATGTTGCAACTGTATTGTTTGTTTTGTAGATGTGACATTTTGGAATTTTAGTTTGTTAATTTTAACATCAAGTAACTTTTTTTTAAAATGAAAATATATTTTTACTCCCTTGTCTTTGAAAGCTAGCTAATTAGATACATCCGATGTCTCCTACGTACAAGGCTAGCTATCTTAAAATTATTTTTCTTTAAGAAAGAAAGAATTACTTGGAAGAGCGGAAGATTATTTTAAAATTATTTTAAAAGAAAGGATAATATCTTAAAATTATTTTTACTCCCCTGTCTTTGAAAGCTAGCTAATTAGATATATCCGATGTCTCCTACGTACAAGGCTAGCTATCCTAAAATTATTTTTCTTTAAGAAAGAAAGGATTATTTTTCAAACTATTTCAGCGGAAGAGCGAAAGGCTCGCCCAATTAATCTGTTATCAAAAGATCTACATCAAATATGGAGTAAATCTGATTTGATCGATGAATATCTGTTTCTTCTTTCAATGTAGAATCGATTAGCACCAACTCATCGCACGTGAAAAAGAAGAGAAATTCAAGATTTCTAAATGAATTGTTAATCTAAACCAGGAAAGTTCCAATGCAGAACAGCAGAAGTATATACACACACAAGTATTTCTCAACGAATTTACTTTCTATATAATAGAAAATTCTACTACAATTTTTAATTTTCAACTTTGCAACTTTATAAACCATAGTCATTTAGTAGAACATTCGCAAAGGGTGTTCAAAATTTAATTTACACATATAAAAAATAATGTTTAACCTATATACACAATATAAGTTTTTATATACATAGTATAATATTTCGATGAAGGGCGTTCGATTGGCCACCCTTCAATGAATGTATGTAGCTATGCCATCGCAGATACAACAAAACTAAATTAACAAAAAATAAATTGCTGAGCCACAGTATGGTTGTATCGATCGCGACAACAAGTCAGACATGTTATGCATGTCTCTAGCTATATGCAGTCATGGTGATGATACACAGAAGCCTACCTACATACTCGATTTGTTCAAAGTAAGACAAATAAGACACACATTATCTGATTTCGTCTACTACGAAGTACAGCAAATGAGGAAATAAGCCAATTGTTCTTTGGCTAATGGTTTGAGATCTTTTAGCGGCACCCTTTCGTACCACCTTAAAAAGTAAAAATATTAGAATGCTAGCTAACCAGATCTCTGTTGCTACAAAAATCTGAATCTCTGCGATGAATCATTACGAATATATAGCTCTTTTTGAGTGACATGGTCAATAAAGAAAAATGCTGCAAATTATCTTTAATGTTATCAATAAACTTAGAAAAACCAAAAGTAGTTTCGTGAGCCATGATTCCCAAGAGATACTCAGAGAATTATAAAAGAGATTTTTACATTCTTAGTCACCAAACCCAAGCTTATAACTAGAATGAGTCATGTTGTTTTGTTGTATATCTTCTTACTGGTAACTAATTCAATTTTATTTTAATATATTTATTTTCTTTTGCTTGCCTTTGTCAGAGACAGATTTAGCAGTATTTTCTTACATTGGTCGTGTCAACGCAAAAAGAGAAAAATGGTTTAATGTTATTGGAGCAAATTCAAGCTTATTTCCCAGGGAGGCAGTCCTCGTAATTTTTATTATTATCTTTATTGCTATTGTTATCTTTTTACTTTTTAAGTGGCTTAGTATTGAATTAGTCGCAATACCGCTCTAAAACATATTAGACGAGTCATTAGTTTATTCCCTCGTGTACAATATTTAGTACAAGAGGGCATAAACTTCAAAGATGGTATGTGTCACATTTGTTTAGGTGAGTTTGAAAAGACTAAGTATGTACGGGTTCTTCCTTGTAATCATATATTCCACCGTAAGTGTATATTTAAATGGATGTCTATAAACATGACATGTCCATATTGTAGTCATGATTATAGCCATCTTGTAGTTTAAGAGAGTTGTACTTGTTACCTCTAATAGTTTTTGTTAAATTAATCATGATGGCTTGTGTTTATAAATTTACAAAGTCTAAACTCAAGAATCAAGTAAGTAGTTAAAAAAAAATGTAATCATTCGTGCAATTTTAATTTCGGGCATTTTTTTTTCAAATATTATAAAATTCGTGCAACTTTTTTTTTTTAAAATGTGCACGTTATGTGCACATCTCAAAAAGGTTGATGAAACTGCAGATCCCTATAAATTAAGTACTGAATTTGTTCGTCAAAAATAATGTGGAAAATGTAGGTAAGATAAGGAAGGGCACAAAAAATACTTACCGAGATGCATAACTTGTGACTCTTATTTCAGCAACGTTGGGCAAGCTCGACTGCTTCGTTGGTTGAGAATGTCGGAAAGCATAGATGCGGGTAAAAACTTACTCGTACCATATGTTTACACCAAATTAATAGATACATGACATGCATTTGCCTATATATTTTTTTTACTAAACCATAATTAATTATTGCATATTTTGACCTCATTAAATCACTTAACAGTAGTAAGTTAATATAGCTTGATGTAAACATCTGGTGCAAATAAGTTTTTACCGTGTGTGCTTAAGTGATATCTAAATCATTTTGAATTTCTCCATAGGCTTAATCACAGCCATAATACTCGACTAATTGGTTCAACCACATGGTTACATTACTGAATCTCTGCTTACTTTCTAAAGGAGTTTTACGGCCTCTAAAGAACTATAGTTAACTAGGTTTGGTAAGTACAATTGAAAAAAGAAATCAAAACAGTTTTATAATAAATTCTGGAAAAAAAGTTTTAAGTTCAAAGAATATTCACCAAAATGAGTTGGGACTCATCAAGAGTGTTACTTAAGTACTAAATTATCTTTCTTAATCCACTCATTTTCTTCATTAATTTCCCCCTTTTCTTACTTAGTTCATCAGAGTAAATGCTAATTAACTCAACTTGCATGAGAGATGCATATACTGTTAAGTGATAAATGTGTGTATGAAAAACTTATTTTACATTCATTTATTTGATATAATACTGAGTGATTTTTATTTTTTTGGGTTTTCCATTCAATGTTTGATACCTGCTTTAATGCCCGACTAATTCATTTTGCTCCGAGAAGTCCAACTTTGGAAGGATAAAGCGCTAGGTACCAATGACGACATCATTCTCAAGATTTGAACCCGAAACTTTTTACCCTTTTCCTTCCCTCTAAAGGAAACTTCTATCAAATCCCATAATAGAGCGCGTACTCTTTCTCTCTTTCAATTTTGCTCAAACCAGGCTCAAAGCACTTGTCAAAATCACTACTTCAAGTTCAACATTCCACTGGACAAAAATAAAAGAAGGGGCGTCAAAATGAATCTGAATCCTAGGAGTCAGAGGATTCTGTAGGGCAAACTTTTTACTGAATATTCGAGGATCAACCCGACAGCATCCAAGATAGATTCTATGTCCCATACTTCATTTAAAAACAACATATATCCAAAGAAGAAGAAGAAAAAGAGATGGAAGAAACTAATCTTAATCTCCAAATAAAAATTATAGGGGATTAACATGGATTTATTTGAGGATTTATTTAATATTGGAATTAGCGTCAAAGTTTGTCAATTTTATGATGTTATTCAAGGAAAATAATGCTACATGAAAAAGAAAAAAAGAACATAATTTCAAATAGGACTAAATAGTTAAGATTTTAAAAAAATTATTTAGAAAAACTTCAAACAAGATTGTATTTTCAGAACTAATGCACATGAACATAGTGAAAAAATATTAAAATATTTCACTACATGTTTAAACAACCTAATTTTCAAAATGTCACGTCTACAAAGCAAACAGTAGAGTTGCAACATTTTTTATTTGTATATTTTCTTTTCTCTAATAAAACCAAAATTTTCTTAGTAGAATTTAGTGACATTGTTATTGTTCTTGTCCCTTCATTTTCTTAGTATTTTTACCCCATAGTGTTCCATGGTTTTGATTTACATGACCACCCTATTTACTGCCAAGTATAATTGGGCGGCAAAATTTTCGTATAAATAGCAGAGCAATTATATCAGCTTTTCACCACAAAAAACATCTTGTTTAATTCACAACTACTTAAGATGAAACTTATAATTGCAAAAATGAACAAGGGAACTTATTTCAGCCTAGTTCATTTTGTTACTTTCTTGACCCTTATTTCCATGGTTTGTACTAACACATTAGTGGAAGCTCAAAAATGCAAGCCAAGTGGAAAAATTAAGGGTAAAAAGCCCCCAAAAGATCAATGTAGCCCTGGTGATGAATGTTGTAAAGAAGGAAAACTTTACACTACATACAAATGCTCACCTCCAGTTTCTGTTCACACGAAGGCAATTCTTACCATTAACGACTTTGACAAAGGTGGTGATGGTGGCGGTCCATCTGAATGTAGTGGCACGTATTACCATAACTCTATTCCGGTGGTGGCTCTGTCCACCGGATGGTACAGTAAAGGAAGACGATGTTTTGAAAACATTACAGTACATGCAAATGGGAGGAGTGTGAAAGCCATGGTTGTCGATGAATGTGATTCGGGTGAAGGGTGTGATGCTCCACATGCATACCAACCTCCTTGCCCGAATAACATTGTGGATGCTTCTGAAGCAGTGTGGAAAGCTTTAGGTGTTCCTAAGAAAGACTGGGGTTGGCTTGAAATCTCCTGGTCTGAATAATTAATGATATGAAATCTGCTGGTTTTCAATAAATACCCTGCATATCCCAGAGGAACTGATAACAAGTCTCGGTTCCCTTCACCATGGGATCAAAGAATAATACTCTTTCTTTGTTCTTGTTTTGTTTTCCATTCATGTTATCATATAGTACAGAAGTTTCTACTTGCTTCTCTGTCAAAATGATCAATTATATATATACATGCATCTGTTTGAACTGAATTTGACAAAATTAATCTGCTTATCCTATCATCTTTCCTTAAGTCGAGAATCTATCAGAAACAATCTCTCTACCCTCTAGGTGAGTAAGGTTTGCGTAAACTTTACACTCATCAGACCCCACTTGTGGGTTTGTTGTTGTAATCTACTTGTAATAGTTTCATTGAGTCAAGAATCATGCAAAACTTTATCAGAATGAACTGTATGCAGAAATCCTGGCAAAACAGTTTGCAATGTTTGCAAGCAAAAATAAAACAATGGTTCTAAGAAATTAAGCCATAATATCATAGTATCTAAAGTTTATGGCATAATTAATGAAGGATTGATAGAGGCAAAAAGATCTCACCTTTGGCTTGTTGATTAGTCCCGGAATAAAAAAAATATTCTATGTTTACTACAGAAAAGAGATCAAAAGCAAATCCACCACTTTTCCTCAGACAATTTGGTCCATCACACTTGACCTTCTACAGATGCAATAATGCATTTTACTTTCAACAGCCATCATCCCCTAACATTACTACTTAACAATACCTAAAAAGAAGAATTTTGTTACAGAGTTAGCATAATCCATCATCCTACTAATAGGCAGACAGTTAAATCGTTGAGCTGATCTCCTGGCGCACGTTTCATTTACAAAAGCACATATATACAAAACATGTGTGCATTGCAGTGAATTGTGTCATCCACGCGTCAGGTCAATCCCAGTCTGGGAATTTCTTACATCTGGCCGGGAACTTGGAGGCCAAACAGCCGTGCCAGAACCTGAATTAGGATCTTGACTCGGAGTAGCACCAATTGGTGTAGATGACTTTTCAGCAGACTCTTTCTCCTCTTTAATAGGAGTACTACTTTCTGGTTTGCTCTTTACCTTTGGATCATATACAAAGCTGCATACAACTACCTGCAGCAAATTTGCTTGTTACACAGAAAACAGAAAACAAATACTCCCAAAAGACTGAGAGATAAACAAGCATTCAGCAAATACCTGAACAGGGCTGGCCGCTATGAGCCTACCCCCTATAGCACCTCCAATTACATGCCCATCAGGACTACAAACCGAGATACTTATACCACCGGTGCGATTGCGTGGGCCACCAGTTTCAGCAACCAAGTATGAACCAGACAAGCATAGTATCTCAAAACGGCCCTGCACAGAATAGGAAACATGTAGTTTTCAGGATACATGATTTGTCACAAGCAGAATGACATGCACATATGGCAAAAGGAAAGGAGAGAACGGAAATTTTAGAGGGGAGAGAACACAAAGGGAACAAAGTTGTTATAGACATTTTCCAATCAGTGTCAACATCCATTCACATGATTTATAAGTGTGAGCATGTGCATGAAAAAAGATGGTCTAAGTATTGAGACAAAGATTGAGCAACAAGGAAGACACATATTAAAAGTGTTTCAACTGAAGTAACAAAGTGCTAATTTCTCAATTTTGCATCGACTTTGTCACTATCAACAATTCAGATGGACTTGTTAAATCGCATGTATCACATTGCCAACATGTAATGAAAAGAGAGGATTGGAGAGACAAATAAACCTAAATTAGAAATTGTTACAATTATGTGCATGTTAGTAAAACCAAACTATTTATTGGAGGTTTCTGGTTCTCCAGTCATGGGTACTCCATTAAATTACCAGGACTTTTTGTATATGATCTTTATATTGACTAATATGTCGAAGTACTTGCTAAACATTTTATATTTGCAGCATCAAGTGTTTATATCTCATGTTCATATCCATTCTGTTTGTAGTTTTCCATTAAAGAAATGAAAATGACTTTCTCCAATCCAAAAATCATTGCTTTCTTGTTTCTGTAAGTATAATTTTAACCATTGTAAGGAAGAACAATAAGCAATCTTGAAAGGATGATATGGCTCTTTTTGATAACCGATGATGATATGGCTCTTATACTATCATTTTAAGTAGAAATTGATGCAGCACTGAATTTCATTGTAATTTTCTAAGGCATACTACTGAATCACTATGGACGGAGATGGACCATTAAAGTATTAAACAAGAAAGTTGATAGACGAGTAAAGAATCAAAGCAGTATCATGGACCAATAAAAAGTTCTGGACCTTAGATACAGGAAAAATCTTAATCCACTCAAAAGACTAGATTGAAAAAAGGGGAAATTTTCCAGACATTCTAACGATAAACAAAGAGCAAAAATAAAAGCTTCACATACTTTCTTGAATCATTAAAGAAAGTATAATTCAGGTCTTTAACATTGAAGTGAAATTAAGTATGAAATATGTAGGTTACATGACCAGGTAACATGTTATAGAAGGCCTATAGTTTGGATTCGCATATGTAAGCTATATTGTTAGATATAAGAATGTTATATAACAAGTAACAATCACAACAAACAACATCAGCAATAAGGAATAATGATAGCTCATTTTCAGTTTCACAGGAGATAAGTTTGATACACAAGACATGTAAGACAATTATAAGTGTGGCCTGAGTTTGTTTTATTGAAATGTCATAGAACCTATATTGTTCTTAAACAGTTGAAAGGTCCTCGGACCCAAGACAAGAATCGAACATGAACAACTTAATGCTTTATTTTTATTTTAGACAAGCTTATGAAAATGTCTCTACCAATCGCATATTGTCAGTCGCGTTCAGTATTCCAAAAGAACCACCTGCTAATAACTTTTAACCAGTTGATATTAACTGTTAAAGTATTTTCAAAAGAAGCTTGAAGCTCCTAAGTAACAGCCACGAAGCAAACAGCCCCACCAGCCTCCCTTTTTCTCTTTCTTTCCCCAAAATAAAGTGGCAATGCTCCAAATAAAGTTGCTCTTAAGATGGGAGAATGAAGAGGCAATAATATAAAAGCTAGTCGTCAGACAAACCATGCCTCAGCATCTCAGCAGTTATTAACAAGAAAACAAGCAGAGCATCTTCCACAGTTTCAGCAAGTTTTGATCAAAACATACAGCACCTCATTTTTTCACTATGTTTCAAACTCTCAATAATGTGCCTAATGGTATTAATCAGCTCTTCACTTTCCATTATCTCAATTAGGATCTCGAAGGGAGAATATTTTATGTAAAATCTCAGTCAAGAACTCTCAACAACTCGCTTACTGGTATTTATCAGCTCTCCAAGTCCAAGTAAATACAAAATATTAAACAAAGTCTAACCTCATAAGTAACAGTGGCACCAGAACTGGCAGGGGGGCGTAATGTTATAGCTGAAACTGCGCCATTAGCTGATAAGATACATAAAGCCCTAGGCCTCTGCTGTGCAAATGCCAACAATTTTGCCGCAACATCCTGTAAAATTGAAGGAGAATATATTTCTAAGTGCATTTCACATCAAGCAAAATAAAATACAGGTTACAAAATTTGGTGACAATAGAATGTTTAAGCACGGGCAAGGTTTAAGATCCAACATCAGTCAAATCACATTTTTCCACATCTGAAAGCTCTTCCCTCTGGACAAACATTGTGGGATAACCTTCCCAACAATGTCAACTCTGTTTCTGTTTTGGTTACCAAACGTGTGTCTTTGCTTGTTTGCACCATCTCAACTCAAGTTCCCGCCATAGGAATGAGTGAGAAGGAAAACACACAGACATTTACTTTACTTTTGTTTGTCAGGTAATCAAAATCACATATCAACATAAGACATCAATTTACTTTCATCCATAGCCCAGATTTATTGTTCGGAAGACTTATACTCGGATCAAAAAAAGGCAAACATAATAAAAATACTTCAGTCATTCGCTAAAGATAAACTTAGTAGCATTTGCTCCTAAAAACATTATACATACAAAATGTGTGAAAGCAATACCTCTCCTACACCAATGTGTATAACATGAGGAGTAAAAGCCAATCCAGCCGAACTACTCATCCATTCACCTGCAGCAAAGCAATTTAATCTTCATAGACGATGACCAAATAAATAGGACATCTTGCAAGTTACTACTCCAATTGAGGTATAAATTAACCAACATGATTAGAATTATTAGGGAGAACTTTCCGCCCTACCCCAACACCTCCATCCTCCCTACCTGGAATTTATGGGGCCTAACCTTGGGAAGGGGAAGATCAAAATCATTATTACGCGATATGCAGCCATCAACATGATGCCGAGTGTAACCATTTAAGCAATTTAGGCAAATCAGCTCGCGTTAAGCCACAATAGGACAAGTCTAACTAAATGAGTGCAGGTGAATCTGATAAAATATACTATGAGTCTGCATAAATCATTTTTTCTATGCTAATTGTGAACAAGATTCAGGCTGTTAGCCCTGATTATCTGTGACAGGCAGCACCATATAGCGTAATTAGACACGAATAAAAGCTCAAAACAAGAAGCACATGAATAAAATAGGTCGCATGCTAACAATGTAGGGAAAATGTTATTTACCACTTCATAAATGTAGCATCAACATAACAAGTATAGCAAGGAAATGAAACAAACATAAAAGTTTACACATATATGAAATATCATAACACATTAATGTTCATAACTCACCAACAGCAGCTAATTGTTGCTTCCACCCACTTCCAGGAGGCCGGCCCCGTATTCGCTTCGGCCCGGGAGTAATGGACCCACCACTTGAAGGGTTACTAGACAAAGGGGACAATGCTAAAGACATGTTTGTCCCATCAGGACCATATTTCCTAGGCCTACCTCTCTTCTTTTTCACTGGATCACCACCACTAGGTGAAACACTAGAGGCCATACTAATGTTAATTCCATGACCAAAATTGGGTGATGGATTCTCAATTTGGTAAGTTGAGTTCACATTACCAGTACTACCACTCCCTACATTAGACTGAACTGCAATATTAGCATTTGTTAAGGACTTAAAACCAGGTGGTACAGGTACGCCACTGGGTGTCCCAGTTCCACTAGCAGCACCAGAAATTGGCCCTGAACCAGAACCACTAATCCCTCTGTTAAGATAGTAATTAGCTGCAGAACCAGATAGTGTCATTCCTTCTCTTACATCCATGCATTTACTCACTAAAATTTACACTCCAGAAGAAGAAAAAACTGTCTTGATCCTTCTATTTACTAAAGATTGTAACTTTTTGGGGTTTAATCAACCAAAACACAAAAACCAACAACAGAAACCTAATTAAACCAAGAAAAAAAGCTTTTTGTAAAGAATTCCTAACAAGGGTTTAAGATGGGTTTTTCAGGAAGTTGAGGAAAAAGCTAAAGATAACAAAAAAATGAAATCTTGGAGTGAGGAAAAAAGTAAAGGTTGAATTTTGAAGGAACAAAACTACTAAAGATCATACATTTAAGCTTTACTTAGAAGAATGCTTAATATTTGTAGCTCTAAAAGCCCACCTACATAGTAATTTTGAGTGAAAAAAGATGAAAAAATTGTGCTAAGGCACATCAAACAGGAAAAGTGAAAAGAAAAAAAGAAAACCCTAGATTTGAAATGAGAGAGAAAGAGAGGAGTGATTGAACTGAAGTGAGTTTTTTGGGGAAAGAGGAAGAGGAGGGTGAAGACAAAAGCAAAGTGAAATAGTAGTAGAAAATTTTCAGCTTTTGAATTAAAGTAAGCAGAAGCCACCTTTCTTCATATAAGTAGAATATAATAATAGGATTATTTATTTTTAATGTAGGGGTTGGATTTAAGGGGTTTGGAAAGGGTTTAAGAAGTCAGGAATAATGTAAGGGTTTGTTTGATTTGTCACATCCGGAAAATATTTTTTTAATTCAGCATTATATCACATTTATATGTCCGACTAATTTGCATTTGCATAAATGGCCATTTTGGAGCCACTTTTTAAATATTGTCACTGTTAGCCCATGAATTAAATTTGTCTGCAAAAACAAAAATTATCCAATAATTTTTAATTACGACTTTAGCTCATTGAGCTACCAGGGATAAAATTTAAATAGGGGACCATAATTCATCATACGGCACAAATACCTCAACGTTTCATATCGAAATATTCTTCATTCTCAATATGAAAATCATAGTATAGTACACTTGTACTATTAATACAAGGGCTGATTTTTTATTTATCTCTCCATAATTAAACTTTCATAATATATACAATTACTATTTCATATGGAATAAAATATAAATTATCAAAAATATACAAAGTCATGTCCTAAATATAGTATCATGTTTATATATGTTTGTTTGTTTTATAAGAATTTATGAACCATTATTCATCATATAGTAATATATGAATAGAAAAATTATACGACACAATAAACATATATACTGTATTTACAACTGTAGCTATACTTTTAGATAATTGTTGTTCATAGCTATATTTGAATTTTATAGCAAATCCACTTGTAGTACTGAAACAAGAGGTCAATTGTTTTGAACTGAAACAAAAGAGCAACAAGCGAAAGTCTTGAGTTCGACTCTCAATGAGATCATTCTATTTTTCTGTATTTCTGTATTTCGCCTTAGTTATATTCGTTGAGTCGATATAGGTTGCATTCTTTGTATACACTCATCTATCTTGCCTTGGTTGTATTCGTCGCGCGAAGAAATACATTTGATACCGGCGAACAAATACAATTGATACAGGCGAACAAATACAATTGATACAAGTTATATTCATTGCGCGAATGAATACAATTGACACAAGTTACATTCGTTACGGCGTGTGAAAACAAGTGATACAAGTTGGTTTATAAAAGAATTCCTAAAATTAGTTTCTTTGGAGGTTTTGGGGGGACATTTGGTGCACCTAAAGTCCTAAAGTACCAAAATGTCTCTGTCAGATTATTATTATTAGTACAATTGCCCTTTTCTTTCTTAGTTTTCTCTCTCTCTTCAAAGCCTGTTCTGTACTATCTGATGAATTTAATGAGAGACCTTTGTGACCTTTGCTTTTTAAGCTTTTGGACACTAAAGTGTGACTAAAGAGAAAGACAACAGAGTGATTAAATAGAGGAAAGAGAAAATGAGAGAGTCAGTTTTTTGTAAAAGACAAACATAGTCAAACAAGGAGGGAAATTAAATTTTAGTGGCTAGTGGGAGGAATATGTAAGAGTTCAAAATTATCCTTCATGCCCCTCAATTTTCCACAAACTGACATGAATGGTGTCTCAAAGTTTAATAATAGCATAATTGACAAAACTTCTAAAATTAAGTTATTTTAAAAAGTATTTTTTTCGAAAGTACTTTCAAAAAAATAGTTTCGGTAAGAAATAGTTTGTATTTAGCTAATTAATCTATATTATATTAAAAGCACGAATGCCCTTAGCAAATATCGTTCGCTTTTTTTACCCTTCTAAAATAGAGTTTACACTAAATAATATAGTTATTTTAATTATTTTCTTAATACTTAGAAATAGATATTTATTTATTTTCTTAATATTTAGGACTACACTTGTATATTTATTAGGAAAACTATTATTTTTTTTTGCACACAAGGCATAACCTATTTTAATAGCCTGTTTGGCCGAGCATATTTTTGGGCCAAAAGTGCTTTTTGGGTCAAAAGTACTTTTGGCCAAAAATTGAGGTATTTGGCCAAGCTTTTGGAAGGAAAAAAAAGTACTTTTGAGGAGAAGCAGAAGCAGTTTTTGAGAAGCAGAAAAAAGTAGCTTCGCTCCAAAAGTACTTTTGAGAAAAATACACTTAGAAGCAGTTTTCAAAAACTTGGTCAAACACTAATTACTGCTCAAAAGTGTTTTTCAAATTAATTAGTCAAACACAAACTGTTTCTCACCAAAAGCACTTTTTTAAAAAATACTTTTGAGAAAAGCAATTCTCAAAATAAGCTAATTTTAAAAGTTTGGCCAAACAAGTTATAAATGTGTTCTCGCTAGGATTCCTATGCAAACTTCCAATCCCTATTATCCTATAGCGCTAACCTTTTCCATCCATAAACCCTAAGAAGTCTTGTAAAACATCACGAGATAGCATAAATAATCTTAATACTAAGAAAATAAAATTCCCACATGTTAGATAGACATAATTAACTTCATAATTATGAGCAGTTTCTTCCTCTAGATACTAAAAAAATCCAAGCATATCATGAACCCTAAACAACGAGCATTTATTTTTTGAAATAAATGTTCTCATAGAATAAAAATAATTGTTGATGTTCTAGAAAATAATTCTATCTAAAAACTTATCAAAAAAATAAATATAACAAAAAGCATAAATATTTAACACATCTAACAACCTAATAGTTTGTAGAATGAGTTATATACAGTCAATTGTCACATAATTAAAGTTGATCGAAATATTAACTTTTATACCTATTAAAAATTGAATTATTTCTTCAAAAATAAATCTACATTTAATTATTTTACATATTTATATGGAAGAATTTGCCTAATATTTTGGAACTTTAAATTCAACATAATTTAACTACAATTATACTGATAATTTTGAATGGAATTTGATTTAAGGTCTAAATCCGCACAAAACAAAAAAATTGAAATGAAATGTGATCACATTATAATATATTTTTTTCATTGTAAGTACACACATAAGTTTAATCTTTGTGTTTAAACAATATCATAAGTTACTCAAAATCAATTATCGGCAATTGTCTACCGTAGTAGTGAGCCGGCGACATATAAAAAAGATATAGATTTGGGATCAACATATATATATTTTTAGAATGTTATACATTTTATTTTTATTTTTATGTTTATTATGTGATTCTTAAAACTTATTTACTTATTGACACGGTGAACACGCACAAAGCGCGTATCCTAAGACTAGTCTCAAAAATACTTATGAGCAGCAATTTTTGTTTGGTCAAGTTTTTAAAAAGTATTTCTAAGTATATTTTTTCTCAAAAGCGCTTTCAAAAAAGTAATTTTAAAGAGAAACTAGTAGTTTTTTTTTTGTTTCTACTAAAAAATATTTTTTTTCCTTCTAAAAACTTGACCAAATACTTTAATTTTTTAAAACAAAAGCAATTTTGACCAAAAAAATACTTCTAGCTATAAAAAGCAGCTTGACCAAACAAGCTACAAGTTTCATTAAAATGTAAGAAGTGCTATGAACTCAAATTTACTCTTCTTGATACCTTTTTTATTGTTTTGTTTGTAAAAGACACAAAAGCAATATAACTTTTCTTATATGTACGAACAAATATTAAATAATATTCCGATTTTTCAAAATCTATATTCATCATTTTTCCACTTAAAAAGCTCTAATTTTAAAACAAAGCGATTAATTTGTGTGATGTAACGAAGACGGTGATAAATCTTTGTTCCACACACAAACTTAAATGTATGAGTTATTCACATTTCACCACATTCAAAATACTATTTGCATCACTGTGGGCGATTTTGTGTCATTTCTCAATTGCATTTGAGAATCTAAAATAGAAATAAATAGAAAATAGAAAAATGACACTCTAGCCACTGTAAAAATAATAGCTGAAAAAATATATAAAATTTGTATATTTTTTGTATATATATACATTATGTATGTCTGGCGCGGGTTAAAGTGATAATACCCCAAATAAAATCTAGTAGAGAGAAAGACAAAGATATTTAATACTCACTTCTAAGGGCATCTCCAACCCTTGCACCATTTTTTATACCAAAATGTTGCAAATTAACTGCAACCAATTACACTATTTTTTACATCAAAAAAGAATATTCCTTTATATTCTTCTCTCTCTTCTATATTATATTATTTTCTTTTATTTAAATTTATTTTCTTATTTCATAAAACAAATCTTTTTTTTTTACATATTCATCCCATATAATTCATATTCCATTCTTATATAACCATTTAATATAAAGTTATTTTATACCATAAATTTTTAAATAATATAAATTGTAAGCAAATATTATACATTATAAATATTAATGGATAATTCAAATAAAAATAAAATCGTTGATAAGATATAATTAAATAAATATTACATTACGGTAAAACTTAGTTTAATTTCTACATGAATATTCAACTTCCAAGATTAGTTTGTTGCTCTCATACTAAATTATTGTTGTAATATATACAAAAATTAATTTATTAAAATTATATACCAAAATTAAAATATAAAATTAATATTATAAAGATAATACATAAAAGTATAAGTAATTACAAAATATATAATGTGTTAAATTAAAAATGTTATATAATAAAAGATAATAAAAAAATATTGATGAATAGTAATGGTGTTGATGAATTCACACACCAAAATGATATAAGAAATGGTGTTGGGTTGGAGCACCAAAACACTAAATCTTACGTAAACATTGCACGGGGCGCCCTATTTGGTCGCCCCCATTTAACCTATACCCATATTTTTAAAATTATTTAAAATATACCTAATTTTGACAACTTCATACGCCTCCTTTTCTTCCTCCTTACATATGCGCTCCTTTCTTCCTCTTCTTTTCTGATGAGGCTAAGATCAGTTCAATTTAGGATCTGACCAAACCCATTATTTTTTTTTCCTTTTCAAAGAGGTTGTGCTTTTGAGATAAATAGTGTAAAAGGATGCTAGTGATTTTGAGTTGACCGTTTTCTCTTGACCAACCAAAAGTAAAGATCGCAGTTGTGCAGTTTCATCATTGAAAATTATGCACAGAATTGTTCTTCAACTGCTGCCAAAATCTCAAAATATCACTGATGTGGAAATTTGCACTACAAATTGTCTGAAGTTTGCACTATCTGAAGTTCAAATATAACAAGCTGATTTTGTCCTGAAGTTTGGACTACAAATTGAAGAACTTCAGACTAATTTGTCTGAAGTTTGCACTATAAAGTGAAGTTTTCCCGATTACTTTTGCAAGTTAGGCCAAACTTCTGGTGAAAATATTTTGAAGTTTTGCTTTAATAAGTCCACACTTCAGGCAAAAAAATTCTCAAGTTCAAACTTCAAACATACATAATTGAATTGAAGTTTGCCCTTACTATAAACTGAAGTTTGTTTGATTGCCTTTGCAAGTCAGGCCAAACTTCAGGCAAAAATATCTGAAGTTTTGCTTTAATAAGACTACACTTCAGGCAAAAAATTCTGAAGTTCAAACTTCACACATACACAATTGAACTGAAGTTTGCCCTTGCACTATGAACTAAAGTTTGTATGATTGCCTTTGCAAGTCAAGTCAAACTTCAGGCAAAAATATATGAAGTTTGGCTTTGATAAGGCTATACTTCAGGCAAAAAATTCTGAAGTTCAAACTTTAGACATAAATTTTTACTATTTCAGGCCCGTATGTCTGAAGTTACCCGAAAAGCGTGTACACTTGCAATTTTTTATGCAAAACGGGTATAAGTTAAACGGTGACCCAAAAATTGAGTATAGATGCAAATGCCCCAAATCTTACACTAAAACAGCATTTGACCTCAAAAATAGTGTTGGGTTGGAGATGGTCTAAAAGAACTTCAAATGTATCAAACTGTAATCTTCCATTTACCTGTCGTACTAATCACCGTGCACTAATTTACATTTTAACTGTATGGAATGAATTTTAAGATGCAAAGTGTACTTGTTTTTCTAGCAACATCACCAACTTCTTGGTTAGGATTCTAATTTTTTATATTGAAAAGATTACATAAAACATGGAAATACTAAATAATTTATATTAATAATAATTTAATAGGATAAAAGCAAGATCTGCACTCCCAGTCCCCACTTATACTAAATGTATTACTACATTTCTTGGGATTTTGCAACTAAGAAAATTGTCACATAAATTATGTTATTAGTCCTGGTGAGTTTATGCGTCAATTCAAGTATGTTATGTAGAGTCCCGTATCTTATATTTTAAAAGTTTAATCCCACCAAATATATTTGAAAAGAAAATTCAAGACCCCAAAACAAAAGACAAATACATGTTGTACAAGAGGAGAAAACTGTATGCATTTAAAATATCAAATCAAAAAACTAGCTAATAGAACGTATGTTAACAAACAAATGCTGCGGTTCTCTCCTAATAAGCTTTCAGAAATTTGCAATTTTGTTTTGTGTGTAACCATCGTATCCGATACCAACAGAACCAACTAATCTGGATTCGCGTCAAGCATGATTTATTGAACGAGAAAGTGCTCCCTATCATAAGTTTCTCTATTTACAAAGTTCGAACCCAAAAATTTTGCAAACTTTAAACCTAGCATGCTTTTGGTGATGTATAAATAGAGCACCATTGATATCTCGAATTATTAGTGTGGAGAAAATCATACTTTCTCTATTTCAATTTATGTGACATATGTTTTACCGTGTATTTAGACATGAAATCTTTAAGTTTTTAAAAATAAAATTTACATATTTGAAAACTATATAAAAAATACTATAAGTGACAATATAATTCAAAATATTTAAAAAACATATATAAAAATTACAGTCAAAATATAATCCGTATGACTCTCCAAATTCGAATACCATCACATAAATTGAGAATGTGATTTTATAACGGCCATATGTATTATATAGCTTCGAGTAAGATGGACAACAGTAGATTCCAACAATTGAAAGTTTTCTTTAAAAAGGGTCTGCACGTTTCTACTTTTTGTGATAACTAAATGAAGAAAATTACAACACTAAATTATGAAATTGTTTGACAACTTGCATTCTTCTCAGTCGTTTCAAGCTGGCCATGCTAGAAAAGTATACCATTTATTTAATTTGATAGAGATGGGTAATCATAGAATCTTCTAGACCAATACTAAAGAAATTTTATTTTAAAAACGCGAACCGAAATAAACAAAGATAAAAGAATAAATAACTACGTGATTTCTATCCGGCTGTCTAAATTTTAAAAAATAGAGTTATTCGGTACTTGTTTCGGTGCAACGCATAAGGTACCCGATGGAATAATTAAAGTGCGTACAAGCTCACTCGAATACCATTGTCATAAAATCGAGTAAACAAAAAAAAAAGAGAGAAGATAAACTTGAAATCAAATGGCGGAAAGTTGTAGTAAATGACCTGCAATCTCTTAGAATCAATTACGGAGTACTAGTATTTAGCTAAGAACAAAACAAAATGGAAGAAGGACTTCATTTTGTTTTGGCACTTGGTTGTTAATTTTTTGAATAGGTTAATCTAATGAAGCATACTTCCTTTGGGGAGAATGCACAAAGTGTTGGCATCCTCCTGTTTTACCACAGACAACTCCTATGTCTTCCTTTAAGCTCTAACATTTCAAAAGAAAGTAGCCACACCATTTCATAAGACACAGAAAGCCAATAAAAATTGCAAGTTCTGGTCATAAAAAGTGGGATTAGTAACCTTGAAAATAATGCCAAGTATCTGCTACACGTGAAAATACACTGATCAACCGAAAATTCTCTACACCGTTAATGCTTAAAAGTTAACAATCAACAAGATACTAATTATCCCCCCAAACCCGCCAACTGGGGCAAATGGAGTATTGACGAAGATGCTTGAGACTAAACACATCCCCCTTTACTCAGTAGGGCTTAGGAACAATGTTGGCAAATAATTGTTGAATATAGTTACTAACCTCACAACCCAATTTCCTCTGTGCGGTGTATATCGTCACTCAGTAGCGGACTCAGAATTTTATGCAAGCGGGTTCAATCTTAGAAATATATAAATTTAGTCGTAAAATAGTAGTTGTCAAGTGGGTTCAAATAAAATATTTATGCAAAATTTACATAGCTTTAATCCTAATTTATACATATACACAGTATTATTTTTTTGTGAAGCGGGTTCAGTTGAACTCGATAGCCACCACTTGGGTCCGCCACTGTCGGCACTTAACAAAATGTCGCTAGTACCACTTATCAAAAAATCTTTACTGCTAAGGCATGCGTATGCAACATAACAGCCATAAATACAGTAAGTTAAGAGAAGAAAAAGAGGAATTTGCAAGCATGTGGTAGCAAAAATGCTTATATTTCCCCCTTGAACATTTTGCTGTATCCGAACAAAATTCTCGCACCAACTAATGAGATGTGAGAGTTGGATTCGATGAGCTATTTGAACCATAACAACAACATCAACAATAATAATAATTACGGCTCAGTCCTAATTCCCAAACAAGTTGGGGAGATATCTGAACCATAACTAAAAATAAAAAAATCACCCTTAGCACGTAACTATGAATGAGCTAGAGGGAAAATCTAAGAGCCTAAGAGTAGACAGGGGCGGAGGGAGAGCATTAGCTGCAGGCAAACCCAGTAACTTTTACTTAAAACTTGTATTTGTATTAGAAAATTCATAAAATATGTATAAATATTTAATTGCGAATCCAATAATTAAGACAAACTATAAGTTCAGCATGAATTCAGAACTCATAAACTTCAAACCTTACCTCCCCTCTGAGAGTAGAGAAAACATTTCGACACATTAGAACTATTGAAATGCCTCCATCAAGGGCATGTTTTGAAGCTGCTGAATTTCGAGAGCCCGATTACTAATCATACTGCTTAGCTCTTGATTCACCAGTGTTTCCACATTAAGCTGACTTTCCTTTGTTGCAATTTCAACCTTAAGTTTCTCCAATTCAGTTTTCATAAATACCAGATCCCTTTTCTCATTTTCAATCAGTTCTGCAAGCCTATTCTTCTCATCGTTGAGATTTTTTGTCTCGACAATAGAATTTACTGCATCTTTAATCTCATCAAGTCGAGCTCGTAACCAGTTGACATTCACCTTCATTTTCTCAGCATCCTTGACTACCAAGTAATAGGAGTTCAAGACATTACGATCAACATCAGTCAAACGTTTCTTTTGGAGTTCTTGGACAACTTTACATATAACTTCTAGAACAGAACTCAGCATTTGGCCTGACTCTAGAGGACAATCCTTTGTAATGTCACCGTGTTTTTCTCGGATGGCTAGAAAAGTTGGTTCAAGACTTGGATTCAAGCTAACTGTTTCTTTCACCAATCTTGTGCTTTCTTCTTGGTTTGCTTTTACTTCTTTAAAAGCAACCGCTACTTGTTGAAGGAAATTCGCATCAATGCTGCAGGTTGGCTGATTACTTAAATCAGCTTCTTTCTTTGTTTTGTGATCCAACCGAGCACCATTAGTCGTGCACAGTTCTTGTATCGAGGGACTATCAATTGTCCCTCGAATGCCAGTAGTATGAGGAGGAGGACCTTCACCATTACCTCCTTGAATACTATCAGGTGTAACATCTTCAATTTCGGCCTTTAATTCTGTCTTTAATCCTGGTTGTGGCTGCATAGCTGGTGAAGTATTAATTTGCCCCGACTGACTTTTTTCCACCGGACTTCTCTTACATACTTTGGCTTTGGTTGATGCTTCGGACTGATTAATTGATGGTCTGAATGATGTTGCACGATCTTGAACACCAGCTGCATGGGGTTAACACATGTAAAGGACCAAATTAAGAGTAACCTAATCACCAAACCAACGAGTTGAAACAAGAACAATGGAGTCGTTAAAAGAGGAGGTCCTCATGTGGAGTCACATCGCAAATTATACCCATACCACCATATATCTTTGATTATGCACATTAGTTATATGTGGATCTACCTCCTCTGAAGACTTCGAAAGAATGTATGTATACACGCGCCACTAAATGCACATTCTTGATTGTGTTTGGGATGACGAATAGCAGCAGGACTCAGCCCTGATTTTATTGAAGCCAAATGATTGCGACCGAATCCACATTATAGTTTCAGCTAAGGCGGCTTATTATACCATATTATATGATTGGTGATGCAGAAAACAAGGGACTTACAAAACTGTAACACCAGATGTTTAGGTTATTTCTTTCTTACACCAACTGTTACTTGCCAAGGAAATGCTGCAAATTCCCCGCGGTTGAGGATACTGCCAAATTCCACGCAATACAAAAAAGCACTAGCAAGATAACTCTGTAACACACAGCTAAAGTTTAGCGACTAGTCACATAGTTTAAGTAACGTATATATCCAGTTTAAACAGTTCAATTTTCCCTTAATAGCTAGACAAAATGTACTCCAGCAAAGTATCCTTAAAAATCTATTATTAGAGTAAGTGAAGACATGGATTGATAATTTCAGGGCTTAAATCATACTTAAACATCATCTTACAATCTCTCTCTCATCTAATTTTTTTCCAGTATTATTTCACATCTTCACACTCTTTTCAACTATAGTAGCTCCACCCCTGCTCTTCTCTTCCAATAGTGGCTTAACATGCTAACCAGTTTTTTATGGCATTACTTTTAATATTTTTTTTACAGTACTATTAAAAAATGAAATCCAGCCTCCATGCCCTTTATTAGGGGTGTTCAAACCGAAACAAAAAACTACACCAAATCGAAAAGCAAAACCAAATGGATTAAAAAAGAAGAGAAAAGGACATTATATAACCGCTCTAAAAATAATAGCCGAAAAAATATTATTTTATATATATATATATACATTTCTGTATAAAAAATATATAAATTTTGTACAATTTTGCGACTACCAGAAGTAAATAGTTTCTGTTGCGCGCTAAAAGTGATATTTTCCCATTAAAAAACCCGATTAAGTTTGGTATTGAGTAAAAAACCTAAACCAAATCGACATATAAATATATAATTCTTATATATACTTTTAAGATTTTACATAAAATTTTCTTTAAAAAATATCAAAAAATATTTGTGATCCTCTCATGGATGTAATTTTTAATAGAACTATGAAGTAATCTATTTTTATTTACATTAAATAATGATTTGTATTATTACTTTCTTATCAAGTGTCTTCCATATTCATATGCCAAGATCTATTAAATTCTTATATATTTTTCGAATTTAAATGATATTTTATCGGTAATTTTAAAATTAAATAGATCATATCATTATTTAGGTTTCATATTAATTATTGTGTTTAATTATTAAATTCGGTTAACCTTGAAAGCGTATATTAATAAAAACTTGTTGTTAGACGACTAAGAAAATAACTAACATGTGTTACTAAAAATAATTCTCCCATAAGAATATTTTAATAGAATATATTATTTGATTTTACTAAACATATATTCATTTATCAAAATTTTATCTATAACTTTAATAAAATAAGAGTGAAATAGTATTCATATAACCGAAAATCCCAAAAAAATCGATAAAATCGAACCAATCCAAATTGATATAATTGATTTTGTTTGATTTTGATAAAATTCAACTAATAGTCTCATGTCTTTATAACCTTCCAGCCCCGTCAATGATGCCAAACAAAGTGAAACCATAAAGTCAAACTTTGACTAAAGCATAGTCATTTTGAAATAAAACCTTTTTTATAAGGGTGGTGTTCGAGTCAAATTATTTTACGAGATACCGAGTCAGATTAAAATACTTTATTCTACATTAAAATTAAACATCGAGTGAAAAATAATTAAAAAATTAAAACCTTTAAATGGAAAAAAGTGGGATCGAGGGGTGGGGTTCGGGGTGGAGGTTGCTCACCCAATGCTGAAGTTGGTCTCTGTTTCTGTGAAGAACCACGATGAGGAACATGGGTCGGGTCGGGTGGAGGTCTTTTCCTTGACCCACAACCCGAGAATTCAGCAGAGGTGACAGAAGACATGGGCGGTGATAATGGAGTGGTGGAGGTGGCGATAGCGGCGGCGCGTGAGATACTTTGAGGAGTTTTTGGAGGTATCCTCATGATGCACAAAAGGTGTAAAACTCGGTAAATGCAGTGTTTGTACTCTTACACACTTTTCATTTCTGAAAGTTCTAACATAATTTATAGCAAAGTTTCTTAAATTTATTTATATACTTACCAAAACATTGAAATTAAAATTTTGATAACACAATCTCTCTATCAAATTACTTTTTCAATCACTACTTCAATATTTCTATTACTAATGTGTCATTTGGTTCAAAATCAAGATATCTCAAGATTATAATCTGAGATTACTAGTCAGAATAATGACCTGGATAATCAATCTCACCTATTATATGAGATAAGCTACAGAGTACAAAGATTCTGGTACAAAAATAAGAGTATTGGTTTTAGCTATTACTTCCAATTAATCACGGGATGAAGGTAATCTAAAATTTATTTCGAAATATCCCACAAATCCGCGACGACCCCTAATTCGAATTAACATAAAATTAAATGGAGTAAATATTATTACTGTTTACCCGAAAAACGGATAGAGTTGAATTTATACATAGTTCTAAGGATACGTGGTATAATTTGGTACAAATTGAAAAAAATAAGTAAATGGATATCGAAATTAATTATAAAAGGAATGAATACAAACCCAAATTGAATAGAGAGAGATTGATAAAAGAACAAGATGAATCAATATCAAAGCCCAAAAAGGATAATATTTGCCAGATGTAATGGAAATCTTAGTAAATCTGAATGTGAATGAATCAATGTCCTTGTACAGATGATAACCACTCTTCATATAGTGGGGGAATCCTACTTTGGATATAATTAAAAATACATAGTGAGGATCCCATGATAGATTAATTAATTAGCTTTTCCTTGATTCAAGCTGTGATTTCCGCCGAGATTCTCTCCCAAAGTGCGGCTATAACGACTTTTTGCTCCTTGACCCGGTATTGATCTTGGCCGGTCTCGGTATTGGTCGGTCTCGGGGTTTTGAGCTCGATCTTGACTCGGTCTCAATCTTGGCCGGTCTTGGTATTGATCGGTCTCTGGGTCTCGAACTCGACAACCCAACTTCACATCACCGCTCGATATTATAATGATGAACCTCGGTCCATCATGCTCCAATCTTGATTAATCACACGAAGGGCAAACTCGGTTTTGACCGTATACAGATAGTCCCCTTGTTTCTCGGAAAGAAGGTGGTGAGAAACGATATGATTTTTCAACCTTTGACCAGATGAATACTGACGTCTGCAACGAGCCCGATTGTGACGTATGTGACAAACGTCCCGTCGGTCCAGTTACCAAGGCATTAAATACGTGTCAGTCGATGGTCGGCCACTGCCAATTTTGAACCGTCGCTGTGAAATCTATATATAGCCCCCTTCTTCATTATTTCAAACTTTTACCTTCAAATCTTTTTCATTCCAATCTACACAGTTCTTCGCCTTCTTCAAAGCTTCCTATTTCCAGGTTTTGGAATTTCTTTGCTTGTTCTTCTCAAAACACCAAATACTTCAATCTCCCTTCTTCTTTGTTCACAAAAATTTAGATGGCCAAAACATCTAAAATCGTTCCGCAGAAAGAGGTCGCTTCTTCATCTCGGCCGGCCGGCGAGAAGACAGTAGTGGAGCCACGCCTTGAAGAACTTGTTCCCGGGGGGTGCGTTATTGATTCCGACTTTAAGGTCGAGAAACCCTCATCGGTTATTGGTCATGTAAGCTGGTATCGAGATATATATGCTCGATACCAAAAAGTCTTCTTGATCTAGTGAAAAAAGATTGCAATTGGGAAAACAAAGAGGTTGTGATGCCGGCACCGGAGGAGGCGATCACCACCCACGTGGAAGGGTACCTGAGTGTTTACACTTATCCTTTCACGCTGGGTCCCCTCGATTCAGTCATCATCGATTTTTGCAAGAAATACCAGGTGACCCTCGGCCAAATTCACCCTTCTTTCTGGAGGATTGTGATACTGCTTCGTTTCTTTATGAGCAAAATCGACGGGCTTCCCTTCACCCTTGACCACCTCATAAGATTATATAGCCCTCGACTTTATCGAGGTGGACTGATAAAGCTTCAGTGCCGGACCACTAAGGCGTTCACCTCGAGTATAGATGAAGATATAGATCGGGGTTGGATGGGCCGGTTTGTTCGGGTGAAGACCTCAGACCTAATTCCAGCTGAGAGTATGCCATTTCCCGAGAAATGGAATATGAAACGTAAGTATGATTCCGTTTTTACTTTTTGTTGTTTTTACTTCTTCATTTTTTCTTATCAGTGTTTTTCTTGACGCAGCCGTTTCTTGGATGCCGGGTGCGGTTCCCCACCTCGAGAACTAGGTCAGGAGCCTGGTTTCGACGTCAACATATGCCGAGCGCGCGTGGCGTGATTTGTCAAAGTGTTGGTGGGAGGCTCGTACTCATGGTAAGCCTTCTTCTCGGCTTACCGATTTGCCTATCGTTCAAACATTTTTTTCTCAAGTATGAGTTTATTTACTTTCTCCTTTTGTAGATCTCGGAAAGGATGCGGTTATGAGACCCTCGCCCGGAGATGAAGAGGCTTTACCGCGTATCTCGAAACCGGCGATAGGGATTAAGAGAAAAAGGGCCTCAAACCCCTTCGGGTCAAAAACCCAAGAAGAGAGCGGCCCGTAAACCCAAGGGGAACACAATCCCACTGACTATGGAGTCAGTCCAAGGACTGAGGGATGAAGAAGAACAAGAAGAAGAAAGTGATTCTGGGCTGGTGGCCTGTGCACGAGCTGGCACCGATATTCATAAAGCTTTGGAATCAGTGGGAGTTGATACTGCTCCGTCTAGGCTCGATGAGGAGACTCCCACCCAATTTCTCGAGCCGAAGGGAACCGAAGATGCTTTACCTTGGGGCGAAGAGATCATCGAAGAGGCGGTGAAAACCGGTGTAGAAACTGGACTTGAGGCTTCCCAAGACGGAGGTGGTGCCTCAAAAGACCTACTCGAGGCAGTAGAGATTGGGGATTCCTCGTTTCCTTTATTTTCGCAGTCGTTGATACGCGACGCTCAGGTCGTGGAGGTCTATCACGGGGAAGGAGCCCAAGAAGAGGAAGGCCCTTTTCCGTGGTTATTTTGTCTGGGTAGAAGATGTCACTGGTCTTGGTGATTCGGAGGCTTCGAAGAAGAGCTCAGGTGAGGCAGGAGTTTCTTGTCTTTTCAATGAAGCTCAACAGGCCCTGAATCGGGTAAGTTCATTTTTTCTTTGTCAATTTTCATACTTGCATTTTTCTTTCCTTGCATAATTCCTTCTTTCTATTTTTGTAGGCCTTTGTGCTTCATCACGAGGTGTTTCTCCGATCCCGAGGGGAACTGAGCCGGTACGAAGCCAAAATTCGAGGGCTTACCGAGGAGAGAGATGCCTTCAAGCTTCTCAGTGAGCAAAGAGAAGGAGAAGCAAAAGGACTTCGGGCTGAGCTAGAAGCAGTTCGGAAAGAACAAGCCGATTTGTCTGAGTAGGTAAAAAGAATCTTTGAAGTTAATGACACTGACTCGGGCGTAATGGCTAACAGTTCGGTTCCACAGGTCCAGCAAAAGTTCGATGTGATCAGGCAACTTCGTGTTGAAGTGGACGCAGTGAAGGCGGAGGCCGAAGAGTGGAAAAAGAATATGGACCGCCTCGCCTCAGAAAAGGAGGCTGCCCGAACTCAACTGGCCTCGGCTGAGATCCAACTCCGAAGCTTGAAAGAGAAAGCCTTCGTGCAAGCTTCTGATCGAGAGAGACTGGCCACAGAACTTTCAACGGCCAAATCGGAGGTCGAAAAAGCCATGGCCAATGCTGATGCAATGGTGGCCGTTTACCGGTTCGATGCTGAAGCTGCTCAGGTTCGAGCAAAGGAGGTTGCTGAGGCTGCTCAGGCTCGAGCAAACTGGGTTGCCGAGCACGCTAAATGCCAGTCTCGAAGGGAGACGCTCGAGGAGATCCATGCTCGTGGCTTCGATCTTACGGCCGAGATCGAGAAAGCTAAGGAGCTTGAAGCCGAGACCGGAGTGTTGGCCTTTCCTGATGGTGATGATACCGGGAGTATGAGCGGATCTAAAAGTGAAGGAGGCCTCGAGGGCGAAGATGCTTCTCCCGGAGAGGACTAAGTCCTTTAGTATTTTTTGTGTTTCTTATAAGACTGTTTTTGTCTTTTGTAGAGAAACTTGATCTGGCCATGCTTCCCTTGTAAATGATTTTTGATATATATATAAAACTTTCTTCCTTTTTACCTTATAGAATTATGAAGTTGTATTCTAAGATCCGAGGTTTAAACAATTCGATTGGAACAGAATTAGTATAGCGCGTAAACTTTACGGTCGAGTGAAGTGCTTGCTCGAACTCGAAGTAAGGTAACCCTTAGATTTTTTATTTGAGCGAGGACGGTCTTTCGAACTTAAGACAAAAAACAGCCCTTAGGCTTTATGGTCGAGTGAGTGCTTACTCGAACTCGAAGTAAAGTAACCCTTAGGTTCTTTATTTGAGCAAGGATGATCTCTCGAACTCAAGACAAAAAATAGCCCTTAAGCTTTATGGTCTAGTGAGTGCTTGCTCGAACTCGAAGTAAAGTAACCCTTAGGTTCTTTATTTGAGCGAGGACGGTCTCTCGAACTCAAGACAAAAAATAGCCCTTAGGCTTTATAGTCGAGTGAGTGCTTGCTCGAACTCGAAGTAAAGTAACCTTTAGGTTCTGTATTTGAGCTAGGACGGTCTCTCGAACTCAAGACAAAAAACAACCCTTATGCTTTATGGTCGAGTGAGTGCTTGCTTGAACTCGAAGTAAAGTAACCCTTAGGCTTTGGTAAAAAAGATTGTTTATGGCTTTGTCCCCTTTTCGTCTTAAAAGAATTTCTTATCATTTGTATTTGCGAAACTTGTAATGCCTTAGCATGAAATAGGGAGTTGTTCGAGAGTTCGAACAATTTTGTACTCATTAGACTTTTCGAGGCTTGATATTATCGAAGCCTTTTATGATATTGCCAGGGGGTAGCTGATGTCGCCCAAACTCACTCCACTAATTTAGGTTACGAGGCGGTCGATGCAATAATAAAAATCCAACGCGAGTCAGGGTCAATTCCACAGGAGCTTTATGTGGGATTAGGTATATACCTAGTGTGAATGTACGACGTGCCTAAGATTATACTTTCACATTTTCAATTGTTGTTTCTACTTCTACTTTTACGATAATGCTTGTAATTGTAAACTTAAGAGACAATGTTTATGGTTTTGGTTGTTTTTTAAGTTATAAAAGATCTAGAGTTGCAACTCCCGCCTAGTTGATTACCTAACAGATTTAGAGCTTTAGGTCATATTTGGTTGATAGGGATACAATAGAGCAATCACACTCAATTACTCACTCTATACCTCTCGGTAGTTTGAGTGATTTTATCCAATTTGGCTTTCTCAAGTCCAAATGGGTATCTCACGAAACAAGTGATAAATACTCAAGTCGGGTCTTATTATCTCTAGATTCGACCCTTTAATTAGGGCTATCAATTTCTTGAGTTCACCCCAAATTCTTGTTAGCCAAGTTTTGCTAGACTTAGTCTCACTTTCTCAAGTAAAGACTAAGTCAATTAGGCATGAATCAACGTTTGCAACCATCAATTCTCAAATTCAAGCAAGAACTAGGCTAAATATCATATACTCAATCATAAATAAGCCTTAAATCAATCATCCATTAAGTACCCATACTAGGATTGGGTCACAACCCTAGCTAAGGGTTTAGCTACTCATGAAAAATAAAGAAATTAAAGAAGAAACTAAGATAAAATGCATAATAATTGATTAAGGAAAGAAAATCTAATGTTTAAATGCTAAACTAGTATAAAGTTACCCAATACAGTAAATAAAAACGGCTCTAAGTGTTCAGGTGCACCAAACTTAACCTAAAAATGACAAAAAGATCTATTTATACCTAGTTAAAAATATCTGACAAAATTTCCCCTGCGAAGGTTGTGCGGCCGCACAATTATATGTGCGGTCCGCACTTTGAGATTGACTGGTCAGGTTGGCTTTCTGCGGTTGCATAAAAGTGAGATGCGGCCGCACTTCCTCTAATTGTGCGGACTGCACATTTCTGAGTGCGGCCGCACTCTTGCTCTTGGACTGGATCCGGGCTTCATTATGCGGACCACACATTTATGAGTGCGGACGCATTTTGGCATCCTGCGGCCGCACAATAATAGTGCGGTCCGCACATCTTTAAGCTCCCAAACTCCAAGTCTCTGAATCTAGTCTTCTACTGCCGCACAATAATTGTGTGGTCCGCACTCTGTGAAGAAATTCTATCAATGCATCTTCATAGTTTTCGGCCGCATACAGTATTGTGCGGTCCGTACTTTAGCCCTTTTTGCTCGTTTCCCAATATTCCTGCAAGAAAGCACATTTCATTAGTTCTCGGGAATACCTTTAAGCATTTTTTTTATCTAAAACGTAAGTAAAAGATAGCAAATAAGCGGTCAAAATCCCTACCTATCAACCCCTCCAAACTTAAGCTTTTGCTTGTCCTCAAGCAATTAAGGCAATTTCCCACCTCTACTAGAAAAGAGCTATTTCAGCTTGCCTAAGTTGAATCAAACACAAATCAATTGGGACCAACAATTACCCATACGCTCATGAATCATTATCAAGCTTATGATTTGAATGTTAAAGCACAAATGGCTCTAATGTGACGCTTGAGCATCAAGGGTTGACTTTGTTCATCAAGGAAGCTCGCACTTTCATGTAGTTCACTGTGGATCCCAAACTCCTCCTCCTATACTCTCCGAAAGCTCATCTCACTCACGAATGGAGAATTCAATTCAATGACTCGAGAAAGATTCGCTCATCACTCTCAAAAGAATGTCACAAGCTCGGCTCTAAGTACCATATGCTTGCCTCTCATGTAGATCACCACTAATGTAAGCTCGCTCGGCTTGAAATCACGTAGGGTGTTTTCGGCATGTAATGAAGGCTTTTGGACTAAGGAAGGAAATATCGGAATGGAGTTGGTTCATCTTTCCTTTAGCACTTCATATTCTCTTTTTGGCTCTTACTTTGCCGACTCTTTGAGTCATTTTCTTTTCCTTTAGGGGGATTAGAGAGACTTGACATCACTCTTTCTTTGTCATGCTATTCATACTTTCCTTCTTTGTTATCTCCATGCTTTGAACTTTTGCTTTCTTTTGCATATTTTCAACCCTTTCACATTATTCACTTTCTTTTTGTGTTTTTCTTTTGTTCTTCCTTTCTTTTTCTTTGCCTTTCCTCTTCTTCATTTCTTTTCTCTTTTTGTGCCTTGAGACCATCTTTAAACTCCTCGTCTCTCCCTCAAACATATGTTTTTACCATTTGTATCACATGAGTGCTAAAGAAAGTTCGGGTGCCAAGAGAGAGTCACTATAAAATGGGTAAAGGCTTGTAATGTAGTTATCGAATAAAAAGGCTTTATGCTCGAAAGGGTTTACTAAGGATGATATCATTGGTGGGCCATTGAAGGTTTCAAAACGGGTCAAGGAAAGCCTACAATCACTTCTCAAGCCAGGCTAACTCAGAATTTCGCCTAGAAACACATTCGGGGCAAGTTCTAGACCACTCGCACGGGTACTTGGACTTGTAACAAAATACCTCACCTCTCACACAACCGGATTGTCAAAGAGAATAGAGTCGAGGGCTCACAGCAACCGCATTCAAGATTGAAAATCGCTAATGGTTCAACTAAACCACCCGATAATTGCCTAAGTCAACACAAGAGTCACAAGGTTACTAACTAGGACTATTTCTTTACAAAAACTTTGTTTTTAACCATAAGCGTGTAGTTAAGTGTGTTGGTACCAAATGAAGCATGCTTGACCCTTATTTATTCATTAATACTACTTGTTTCTACCTAATCATCAAAAACCGACTTGATCCTTTAAGAAGGTTGTCACGCCATCCATCGTTGGGAAGAGTCACCCGGTTCAAACAAGCCCACCTTTGGAAAGAACCGTAGCATTAAGAAAACCAAAGGGTTATTGTTCACTAAAACAGAAAAAGAAGCTAACAAATCAAAAAGAAGCTAATAAAGTAACTAAGAAGCTATACTATTACGAAAACAAAATGAAGAAGCTATGAAATAAACTACTGAAAGTAAGGCAAATGAATATACAAACTGAGAGGAATAGAATATATACACGAGGGATGAATATATACATAATGAGGGAGAAAATAAAAATAAAAGAAAGAGAGTCTTAAAGTTATTACAGGCCCAAAAGTAATCAAATGTCATCAAAATGTATCATAGTCATCCAAAATAAACCAAAATAGACCACCCCCCAGAATAAGAACAAGCATTGTCCTCAATGCTTAGCACAATCAAAACAAAAGAGGATAGAGAGTAAAGAAAACTCCCTATATGGTCTCAGGGTGACTGGCAACATCACCACCCTCAGTCTCCTCCAACTGTATCTCATCATCACCGGGTTGCGGGACAACAGGGTTGGTGAGCATCTGAAGCATCTCCTCAGCAGTGGGGGCAGTGAGATCTGGCTCGTCAGACTGGCCAGCTGGTGCTTCTGCTGATGGTGCCGCTGGGTCAGATGGTACTGATGGATCTGTCTCCATCAGTAGGTCAAAAGGCAAATCACTTGCTGCTGCTATCTTTGTCACCTCCTTTATCAAAATCTCCACTGCTTTCTTTGAAGCCTGGGATTTCCTCATCTTCATCACCTGCTTGGTCAACTCCTCAATAGCACCCCCGTGAGCTACCAGTGTATCCATAATAGTCTTCTGGTTGTCCAGAATCTTCTTCAATGTTTCCTCCACTGACGGAGGGACCTGTGGTGTTGCTGGGGTAGAGAACTGTGCTGCAACAGTACTGGATATGTCAGACAACTTAGAAGTGGCTGTCTGCATCTAGTTGTTGAGGCTCGCCAAAGTCTGGGAGACTCGCAACGCAGTGAGAGGATAAGTGATGAAGCTGGTACTGGTACTGCAACTAATGGCCTAGAAGATGGAGGTGGTGGCATTTCGGCTGTCCCGGTGGAAGGCCCGGCTGCTATGGAAGGCATGGGAGCTGTAGATGGCTCAGCAGCAACCTTAGAACCCACCACTGATGGCTCGTCAGACTGGCCAACGGTGGTAGTGACCTTCCCCTTGAGCTTTGGGTTGTCAGCACCCTGCAGGTGGTACCATGAGAAAGGCTTCTTGGCCTTTACTTTTGTGTCATATGGCCTCGACTCCACCTTGGCATCATTGAAATACTCTGTGAGGGTGTTTGGATAAGGGTAGGACTTTTCACTTTTTTGGACCGCCAATGTGATGTTGGTTGACATTATGGCACCCACATTGATCGGGTACCTCACCATAATAGAAGCCACCAGAACTGCCCGGGGAAGTGTGAGGTTGTTCTCATTCAAACTCGGATCAATCCGGCTACACACAAAGGTTTTCCATCCTTTAGCTTCAAAATTGAGGGTGGCCTGGAGGATAGGAACTCCTGCTGTAATCCATGGTGGTGATGGTCCTCGGGCGGCCAAAATCTCAGCTAGCCAAGGGCGAGCTGCATCACCCTGAGCCAAATTCTCTAGGTATTGGACTGCATCCACTTCTTCGAATCCCACATAAGTGTTCAAAGAGCAGGCGTCAAAGCGGACTTTCAAATTTCTCACCTTTGTCACTTTTGTCCCCTTCTTGATGTGAGCCACATTGGCGTAGAACTCCCTGACCAAATGCTCGTTTGCATCGATGACACTGTGGGTGAACCACTTCCAGCCCTTGCGCTCGTGAAACTGTCTAAGGATATTTGGATTATGAATATCCAAATCCTTCATTAAGAACTGTCGCTCAAGTGTGAGCGACCTCTGGGGACACAATTCCCGAAACCTGTTGAAGGCTGTCAAGCTCACGAACCGATCCTCCCATATTTCCTTTCTCTTCAACCTCTCAAGGCTGCCCACTCGAGTGTCCCCCCCTCTACCATCATCCAGGACATCATCATCATCGACATCAATAGCTACTGGTGCCGGAGGAGTAGGTGTAGAGGAGGGCTCGGGACCCTGGCTTCCCGCATCGGAAACTAGATATAGGTTCGTCGCGCAATTGATAATGCCCAGTGGGTTGGGATGGTTGGGACTGGGTCTCAGGTTGAACCTCCATTGAATGATCCTCGGAGGCTTCCCTGGATGGGGCATAGGAACTGGATTCTGAGGGTTCTGTGGCCCTTTCTCTCCCGGTGGTCGGCTTTTTAACAATAAGCTTCGATTGCACTCGTAGAGGGCGAGTGCCTTTTCCTCTGCCTCGGGAGGATTCACCTCTCCCTTTTGATATATCGCCTCCACCACGTGATCTAACAATTGTCTGCAATACAAGGTACATAGGTCAGTTGAGTTCAAAACAATTCAAACATTTGCAAAACAATTGTAGCACAACAGTCATCAAAGGAGACAGTGCAGACCGCATAATTTTGAGTGCGGCCGCAGACTGTCTAGTGCAGACCGCATAATTTTGTAGTGCGGTCGCACCCCCTGAAGTGCAGACCGTATAATTGTGAGTGCAGCCGCACATCCTGAAGTGCGGACCGCACAATTTTGAGTGCGGCCGCACAAGTCCAATCCTGAGATACTGATTCTCTGAAGTTCAAATGTGCGGTCGCACACATTTTTATGCGGCCGCACAATTTTACTATGGACCGCACAATTTTGAGTGCGGTCCGCGCTTTTCAAGCACAATATTTGCCCTAATCAAGTGGTCTGCAGACCGTACAAAATTGTGTGCGGCCGCACAATTTGAACATTTACGACAGTAAGGTTAGGGTTCATGCAATTTTTCATAATTTAGACATGTCATGCACAAATTAACATGATTAATGGTCTACCCAGTCCCTAATGAACATATATGAAACTACCCACATGATTTTAAGCACCCATGACTAACAATTGACATTTTAGGTCTAACAATAACTCTACCACAAAAGAACAAAAACTCAAAGAAATTGCAAAATCTAAAGATGTAATGAACATACCAGTTATGAAGGATGCAGGTAAGAATCTACACTGATGAAATGAAGGAAGATTGTGAACTAATTGATCGTGCACTGTGTTTTCTTAGGGTTTAAGAACTCAGAGTGGTAAAATTGTGAATAGTGCCTTGAGGTTTTATTTATAGGTTGACCAAGTCGCCCCAAGCCTAAGGCGAGTGCAGCCGCACAATTTTGCTTGCGGACCGCACTATTTACCTGGACCTTGAAGCAACTTTGTGGTCCGCATAAAAGTGAGTGCGGCCACAGAATTTGTGCGGACTGCACAATTTTGTGCGGCCGCAAATTGGCTATGAATTTTGACAGGCCAACTTCAGAGAACTTGCAATTTTGATCTTTCAGTTATGCGACCGCACACAGAATTGTGCGGTCGCAGAGTGATTTCTGCTACTGCCTTTAGAATTGTGCGGTCCGCACAATTAATGTATGGTTCGTACTCTTTCAACACTTAGCCAAATTTTGACACAGTCCCTGCAATGCACATCCATTCATGCATACATTTCAAAACTAGTTAGCACAAAACAAATCCTATCTAATGAAAAAGAAAAAGAAAAAGACACATGGGTTGCCTCCCAAGAAGTGCCTGATTTAACGTCGAGGCACGACGTAGGTTACCATCAATCACTTGAAATGAATTAACGACACAATGTGGCCATCATCAATTTTTCCAAGATAATGTTTCACTCGGTGACCATTGACTCTAAACACTTCATCATTCTTGTTCTTCAAGTCTAATGCACCAAAGGGTGTCACATGCACAACCTCAAATGGACCACTCCACTTATTTCAACTTTCCCGGAAACATCCGCAACCGAGAATTGAACAATAGCACAGGATCGCCTTATTTGAACTCCTTGTTGCGGATGTACTTGTCATGGAGGTACTTCATCTTGTCCTTATACAAGGACAAACTAGAATATGCATGGAACCAGAATTCATCAAGCTCATTCAATTGTGCCACCCTTAAGTTGGCGACGACATCCCATTCAAGATCAATGCCCACATAGCCTTGTTCTCAAGTTCCACCGGTAGGTGACAAGCTTTCCTGAACACTAACCGATACAGAGACATACCAATCGGTGTTTTGTAAGCCGTCCTATAAGCCCAAAGAGCATTATCAAGTTTCTTTGACCAATCCGTCCGGTTGGCATTCACAGTCTTCGACAAAATACTCTTGATCTCCCGGTTGGAGACTTCGACTTGCCCACTTGCTTGAGGATGATAGGGAGTCGACACTTTGTGAGTGACACCATACTTTGTGAGTAAGGTATCAAAAGATTTGTTACAAAAATGCGATCCCCCATCACTAATAATGGCCCTTGGAGTACCAAACCTTGTGAAGATGTTCTTTTTCAGAAATGCCACCACACTCCGAGCTTCATTGTTGGGCAAAGCCACGGCTTTCACCCACTTTGACACATAATCCACAGCTACCTATATGTAAGTGTTCCCACAAAAGCTCATAAACGGACCCATGAAATCAATGCCCGACACATCAAAAATGTCAATCTCCAAGATGGTGGTAAGGGGCATCTCATTCTTCTTAGAAATCCCACCGGCCCTTTGACATTCATCACAACTCTTGACGAGATCGCTAGCGTCCTTATAAATAGTAGGCCAATAGAATCCACAACTCAACACTTTTGTTGTCGTTCTAGCTCTACCATGGTGACCACCATATGGCGAAGAGTGGCAAGCCTCAAGAATTTCCATTTGTTCCTCCTCCGGTACACATCGTCGAATCACACCATCGGTATAAATCCGAAAGAGATAAGGCTCATCCCAATAATAGTCAAGGCAATCCCGTTTGAGCTTCTTCCTTTGGTTTGAAGAGAAATCATTCGGTATAATGCCACTCACAAGATAATTGGCTAAGTCGGCGAACCATGGAACCCCGGTCATAGAAATGGCTAGGAGTTGCTCGTCGGGAAATGAATCATTTATCTCAAGGCCATCATGTAGCCTCCCTTCCTCCTCCAAGCGAGACAAGTGGTCTGCCACTTGGTTTTCACTACCTTTGCGGTCTTCAATCTCTAGATCAAACTCTTGCAAAAGAAGCACCCACCACATTAGTCTTGCTTTAGAATATTTCTTGCTCATCAAATATCGAAGCGCCGCATGGTCGGTGTGAACAATCACCTTTGTACCCATCAAGTACGGGCCGAACTTCTCCATAGCAAAAACAATAGCAGGGAGCTCTTTTTCGGTCACTGTGTAGTTGACTTGGGCATCATTCATGGTCTTACTAGCATAGTAAATCGGATGGAAGATTTTGTTGATATGTTGCCCTAACACCGCTCCAACTGCCACATCACTTGCATCACACATGAGCTCAAAAGGTAAGCTCTAATCTGGTGCGGTGATAATATGAGTAGTAGTCAACTTAAACTTGAGCAATTCGAATGCCTTCATACAATCTTCGTTGAAATGGAACTTGGCATCGTTCTCCAAACGTTTGCACAAGGGGTTTACCACCTTAGAAAAGTCCTTGATGAATCGGCGATAGAACCCCGCATGACCCAAAAAGCTCCTCACTCCCTTCATGGATGTAGGGGGAGGGATTTTGGAGATCACCTCAATTTTGGCCTTATCAACCTCAATACCATGCTTTGAAATCTTGTGGCCGAGGACTATGCCTTCCTCGACCATGAAGTGACATTTCTCCCAATTCAAAACCAAGTTTGTTTCCTCATATCTTGCCAATACCTTGTCCAAGTTGTCCAAGCACTCATCAAAAGAATTCCCCACCACGGAAAAGTCATCCATGAAGACCTCAAGAAAGTCCACCATATCGGTGAAGATGGCCATCATACACCGTTGAAAAGTTGTCGGTGCATTGCATAACCTAAATGGCATCCGCGAGAATGCGAAAGTACCATAGGGACAAGTGAAAGTAGTCTTCTCTTGGTCCTCAGGAGCAATAAGAATTTGATTGTAGCCGGAGTATCCATCAAGGAAACAATAAAAAGCACGTCTGGCCAACCGATCAAGCATTTGATCAAGAAATGAAAGTGGAAAATGATCTTTCCGAGTGACTTTGTTGAGCTTCCTATAGTCCATGCAAACTCTCCACCCGGTGACCATCCTTGTGGAGATCAACTCGTTCTTGTCATTTGTTACCACGGTCATGCCCTATTTATTTGGGACACATTGCATCGGAGAGGTCCACGAGCTATCGGAAATGGGGTAGACAACCCCGACATCCAACCATTTAATGAACTCCTTCTTCACTACCTCTAGTATTGCTTCATTTAATCTTCTTTGATGTTCAACGGAGGGTTTGGCATCCTCCTCCAAAATAATCTTGTGCATGCAAAAGGCGGGGTTTATACCCCGAATATCCACCAATGTCCATCCTATAGCTTTCTTCCTCTTTTGGAGCACCGCCAAAGTAGAATCTACCTGCACGTTAGTTAAGCAAGAGGAAAGAATAACAAGTAAAGTAAAACATGGGCCAAGAAACTCATACCTGAGATGTGAAGGCAACGACTTTAACTCCAAAGTGGGAGGCTCCTCGATTGAGGGCTTTGTTGGAGGAGTCTTCCGGTTCTCAAGATCTAAGGACAATTTTCGGGGTTCCTTGTAATGCATTTACACATTCCACATAGCCATCCTTCTCATCATCATCATGATTAAGCAATACGACTTCCAAAGTATCATCAACATTCATCATTGCACTAGCATCATCAACAATTACCTTGGTCACTAAGTCCACAAACGAACAAACTTTGTTGCTATTCGATTGCCTCATAGATTTGCACATATGGAAAACCACCTTTTCATCGCCCACATGAAAGGTGAGCTCACCGGCTTCCACATCAACAAGAGCCTTCCCCGTAGCAAGGAAAGGTCTACCCAAGATAATAGGCACCTCATAGTCCACTTCGCAATCAAGAATCACGAAGTCCGCTGGAAGTATGAACTTATCAACACGAACCAACACATCATCAATAATACCCAATGGTCTCTTCATAGTACGATCCGCCATTTGTAACCTCATAGATGTGAGTCTTCGTTGCCCAATTCCCAAAGTTTTGAACACCGAGTAGGGCATCAAGTTGATACTCTCCCCTAGATCACATAGAGCTTTGGCCAAAGTCGGCGCTTCCAATAGTACAAGGGATTGTGAAAGCGTCGGGATCTTTCAATTTCGGAGCCATTGCGTGCAAAATAGCACTCACTTGATTTGTCATCTTGATAGTCTCACAATTCATTGATCTTTTCTTTTGTCACCAAATCTTTCATGAACTTTGCATAACCAGGCATTTGTTCTAACACCTCAACCAATGGAAAATTAATGGATAAGCTCTTCATCATGTCAATACACTTCTTGAATTGGTTCTTACTATTTTGCTTGGCGAGCCTTTGAGGGTATGGAGGAGGAGGCCTTGGCATTGGTGCCTTGGCCTTTTGCACTACCGGTTCCGGTATGTCAATCATGTGTTCCCTAGACGGGTTCACTTCTTCTTGGGTCTCCTCCACATTCTCATCTATATCAATTATCACTTCTTTATTAGCTTGAACCACATTGCTTGGAATCTCATCTTCTTGAACCACTACATCATCATCCATAATTCTTCTTTGATTTGAGGTGGTTGCATCTCTACCTCTTCCACTCCTTGTTGTTATGGCCATGGCATGTCCCGTATTGTTCCCACCCTTCGGGTTCACCACTGTATCACTAGGTTGTCCCCCTTTAGGACGCGTGTTTAAAGCTTGCGAGATTTTCCCCAATTGAACTTCCAAATTGCGAATTGAAGTGTTGTGAGAGGCTAATTGAGCATCGAAATCGGCATTTTTATCCATCATTTGTTTGAACATATTTTCGATCGTCCCATCTCATTGTTGGAAGAATTAGAACCTTGAGATGGATAAGGAGGCGGGTTGTTTGGTTGTTGATACATCGGGGGCCTTTGAGAGCCCGGCCCCCGATTCCCTTGGTTACCGTTCCAACCCCGGTTGTTGCCTCCCCAATATCCTTGATTGTTACCACCCCAATTGCCTTGGTTGCCTTGATTGTTCCAATTGCCTTGATTATTGTTATTGTTCCAATTACTTTGATTGTTAGTACCACCACTCCAATTGCCTTGGTGGTTTTGATTATTCCAATTTCCTTGATTTCCTTGAGACCGCCATTGTTGGTGATTCGGGCCTTGAGAGTTGTTCCTTTGCCCTTGATAGTTATTCACATATTACACTTCTTCCTCTTTCTCATTGTATGATTCGTCTTGGTCGAACCCACTATCATCTTGCACAAATCGTTCCACATGATTTTGCACTTGTTAACCCTTTTGCCTTCGCTTGTTCACCATCATATTGACACCTTCCATTGCATTTACTTGCTTAGGACCTTGAACCTGTTGAAGTTGAGATTTGGCCAATTGATTCATTGTAGTGGTCAACTCGGCAATTTCTTGCCCATGATCGTGCAATTCTTTGTGTAGATGAATCACATTTGGATTGCCTTGAGGAACATTTTCTCTACTTTGCCATGCCGATGAAGTATCTGCCATTTCATCTAAGATTTCACAAGCTTCGGCATATGGTGTTGTCATGAAATTTCCACCAGCAAGTTGGTTGACCACGCATTGATTGATAGTATTGATCCCCCTGTAGAAGGTTTGTTGAATCATAGCCTCAGTCATGTCATTATTCAGGCACCCTTTCACCATAGTGCGGTACCTCTCCCATATCTCGTGCAAAGGCTCATTGGATTCTTGTTTGAATGCTAGAATCTCGCCTCTAAGAGTAGCCATATGCCCGGGAGAAAAGAACTTGGCAATGAATTTTTCCGCCAATTCATCCCATGTATCGATAAAATGGTTTGGCAAACTTTCTAACCAGTCCAAGGCTTTCCCTCGTAGAGAAAAGGGAAATAGTCTCAACATTAAAGCATCCTCAGAAACATTGGTCTGTTTACTCCCCCAGCATGTGTCCATAAATCCTTTCAAGTGATTGTACGCATTTTGATTCGGAGCCCCAGTGAAGAATCCTCGTTGCTCAAGCAATGTAAGCATAACATTTGTGATTTGAAAGTTTCCCGCCCTAATGCGGGGTGGGACTATGGCACTTGCATGCCCTTCATTCGGCAACACCCGATGTGGAGCCGCTCTTGGTGGATTTGGGGGAGGAATGAGAATGTTGTCTTGAGGCGGTCGACCTCATCTATTTGCTTGAGGTTCAAGAGGAACCTCTTCAACTGGGTCATCTTTCACGTCCACATCCCCCAATGGCATGTTTCCGAGAGGATCATTGTTGAGAGCCATTTTTGTACCTACAATCGAGTCACAAAAAGGTTAGTAACCCGGAACGAAAAGAAGACAAGTCACACACAAAATCAAATATATAGCTAAATCCATTTTGCTCCCCGGCAACAGTGCCAAAAATTGATGTCGCCCAAACTCACACCACTAATTTAGATTGCGAGGCGGTCGATGCAATAATAAAAACCCAACGCGAGTCTGGGTCGATTCCATAGGGATCTTGATGTGGGATTAGGTATATACCTAGTGTGAATGTACGACGTGCCTAAGATTACAGTTCCACATTTTCAATTGTTGTTTCTACTTCTACTTTTATGATAGTGCTTGTAATTGTAAAGCTAAGAGACAATGTTTTTGGTATTGGTTGAAGTTATAAAAGATCTAGGGTTGCGACTCCCGCCTAGTTGGTTACCTAACGGATTTAGAGCTTTAGGGCATGTTTGGTTGATCGGGATACAATATAGAAATCACACTCAATTACTCACTCTATACCTCTCGGTAGTTTGAGTGATTTTGCCCAATTTGGCTTTCTCAAGTCCAAATAGGTATCTCACGAAACAAGTGATAAATGCTCAAGTCGGGTCTTACTATCTCTAGATTCGACCCTTTAATTAGGCGCTATCAATTTCTTGAGTTCACCCCAAATTCTTGTTAGCCAAGTTTTCCTAGACTTAGTCTCACTTTCTCAAGTAAAGACTAAGTCAATTAGGCATGAATCAACGTTTGCAACCATCAATTCTCAAATTCCAGCAAGAACTAGGCTAAATATCATATACCCAATCATAAATAAGCCTTAAATCAATCATCCATTAAGTACCCATACTAGGATTGGGTCATAACCCTAGCTAAGAGTTTAGCTACTCATGAAAAATAAAGAAATTAAAGAAAAAACTAAGATAAAATACATAATAATTGATTAAGGAAAGAAAATCTAATGTTTAAATGCTAAACTAGTACAAAGTTACCCAATACAGTAAATAAAAACGGCTCTAAGTGTTCAGGCGCACCAAACTTAACCTAAAAATGACAAAAAAATCTATTTATACCCAGTTGAAAATATCTAATAAAATTGCCCCTGCGAAGATTGTGCAGCTGCACAATTATATGTGCGGTTCGCACTTGAGATTGACTGGTCAGGTTGGCTTTCTGCGGTCGTATAAAAGTGAGATGCGGCCACACTTCCTCTAATTGTGCAGACCGCACATTACTGAGTGCGGCCGCATTCTTGCTCTTGGATTGGATCCGGGCTTCATTCTGCGGACCGCACATTTATGAGTGCGGCCGCATTTTGGCATCTTGCGGCCGCACAATAATAGTGCGGTCCGCACATCTTTAAGCTCCCAAACTACAAGTCTCTGAATCTAGTCTTCTGCGGCCACACAATAATTGTGCGGTCCGCACTATGTGAAGAAATTCTATCAGTGCATCTTTAGAGTTTGCGGCCGCACACAGTATTGTGCAGTCTACACTGTAGCCCTTTTTGCCTTGTTTTGGTTCTTGTCCAATTTTACTCCTTTTTGAGTTGATTTTCACTCCTTTGGATCGTTTCCCAATATTCATGCAAGAAAGCACATTTCATTAGTTCTTGGGAATACCTTTAAGCATTTTTGAGCTAAAACGTAAGTAAAAGAGAGCAAATAAGTGGTAAAAATCCCTACTTATCAGTAGCCTTTTTAACCGGTTTATGATTGATTTTGAAGGCTTGTTTTGTTATGGAATTCAGACGTCCCCGATTCGTGTTAATTCGGTCGTAGCCTCTTTAGTCCGGGATTTGCGTCTTGGGCTTATTTTCCCGTTTTACTTTCGAGCTTGCCCGAAGTATCAGTCCCCGAGTGGGATAGTTGTGGCCTATAAAAATCCCTCTTTAGTTCGGGATTTGCCTCTTGGGCTTATGATCTTCGGAGTTTATATAATTCGATCTCGTTGATTTTTCGGACGACTGTCCCTGATTTGTGGGGATAATCATTCAAACTCTGGTCATGGTCGGCCCTTAAGCCTGTTTGCATAATAGATCGAGAATATGAAGTAGAAGAACCTTTCTGAGGTATGAGATATCGGTAAAGAAGAAATTTCTCTTTATAAGTCATTATACATGTGTACATGTTTTGTGCCAGGGCTCGAGCAAACCTATGCGGGCATGGTTCGTTTGACCATTTGGCCCTTACAAATATTTCCTGTCGAGACCTTGTTGCCATGAAGTAACTTCTTTGCATCAAACTTGATATTCGAGGGCAAATCCCCCCAGTATTCGAGGTTGATTGTAAAAGGCCTCAGATACTGTTGAATTGTTCTAAGTTAGCACGATCAATGGTAGCCTTATTAAAAACCTCGCCGGAAAACCTATTTGGGACAAAACCGGTCTAAGGGAAAAAGAATGCAACGCATGCTTTCAGACATAAAGGCTTTGTGTTGAAGAATCCATCCCTGTTCCTGGTCGAACACCTGCAAGGGTTAGTTTCGAAATACAAATAAACATGGAAAGGCCGTACCTTAGCAGTAGTATCATTTTAGGTGCGATACGCTCCAATTGCTCGGTAGTTGTCTGCCGTTTATCATACTGGGCTTGTAGGATCCTTTTTCGACGATTTTGAGAACCTGATACGGTCCTTCCCAGTTCGGACCCAGTTTTTCTTCATTCGGACTTCAGGTGTTGAGGGTGACTTTTCTTAGCACCAAGTCCCCGATGTTAAAATATCAAAGATTGTTTCTTCGATTGTAGTACCTTTCGATCCGCTGTTTTTGGGCGGCCAATCGGACAAGAGAAGTTTTTCGTCTCTCGTCAAACAATTCTAGGCTCGTATTCATGGTCTCGTTATTCGACTCCTCTGTTGCATATCGAAACCTGATACTAGGTTCTCCGACCTTGACCGGTATCAGAGCTTCGGCACCATAAACCAACGAGAATGGTGTTACTCCGGTACTTAGATTTCGATGTTGTGCGGTATGCCCATAGGACCTCGGGTAGTATTTCTCTCCATTTTCCTTTAGCATCGGTCAATCTCTTCTTAAGATTTTGGATGATGGTTTTGTTGGTCGAATCGGCTTGTCCGTTCCCACTAGGATGATAAGGTGTTGATAGGATCCTTTTGATCTTGTGATCCTTGAGAAATTTAGTTACTTTGCTGCCGATGAATTGTTTTCCATTATCACATACGATCTCGGATGGCATCCCAAATTGACATATGATGTGGTCCCAAATGAAGTCTATCACTTCCTTTTCTCGGACTTTTTCGAAAGCCTGTGCTTCAACCTATTTAGAGAAATAATCAGTCATAAACAAAATAAACTGAGCCTTACCTGGGGCCGATGGGAGGGGGCCAACGATGTCCATTCCCCATTTCATGAAGGGGCTATGGATATAGGACCGAGTGGAGTAGTTCCCCGGGTTGATGAATCATGGGTGCATGCCTTTGACATTTGTCGCATTTTCGAACGAACTCCCTTGAATCCTTGCCCATATCAGTCCAATAATACCCTGCTCTGATTACTTTGTCGACCAGCGAATCGGCACCAGAATGATTTCCACAAGTGCCCTCGTGAATTTCCCGTAGGATGTAATCTGTATCTCCCAGTCCCAAACATATTGCCAATGGTCTATCGAACGTCCTTCTAAACAGCGTTCCGTCTTCAGACAAGGTGAACTGTGCTGCCTTTGTGCGCAGAGCTCTCGATTCCTTTGGATCTGATGGAAGCTTCCCGTTCTTAAAGTACTCTATGTATTTGTTTCTCCAATCCCAGGTTAAACTTGTGGAGTTTATCTCGGCGTGACCTTCTTCGATTACCGATCTCATGAGTTGTATGATAGTCCCTGAGTTGAGCTCGTCATCTTTGACCGATAAACCTAAGTTTGCAAGAGCGTCGGCCTCGCCATTTCTGTTCTCAGGGTACATGTTGCAACATCCATTCCTTAAATCGATGTAGAGTCATCTGTATTTTATACAAGTACCTCTGCATTCGATCTTCTCGGACTTCAAAAGTCCCGTTAACTTGGTTTACCACGAGGAGGGAATCACACTTAACCTCTACAACTTCCGCCCCCAAGCTTCTAGCTAGTTCGAGACCTGCAATCATGGCCTCATACTCGGCCTCATTGTTAGTCAATTTTGAAGTTCTGATAGACTGTCTAACTATATTACTTGTGGGTGATTTTAGTACAATGCCTAATTCGGACCCCTTTGTGAACAACTAATTTTGAGGGTCCAGACTCCCGAAGATGTACCCGATTTTATCAGTAGTTCTTTTTCAATCTCTGGTATGAAGGCTGGTGTAAAGTCATCCACGAAGTCTTCCAAGATTTGGGATTTTATGGCGATTTGGGGTTGATACTCAATATCATTCCCACTGATTTCTATGGCCCATTTGGCCAATCGACCTGAAAGCTCCGGTTTGTGTAAAATATTTTGAAGAGGATAAGTTGTTACAACACATATCGGATGACATTGGAAATATGGTTTTAGTTTCCTAGAGGCGCTTATTAAAGCAAGCGCTAATTTTTTAAGTGTGGATATCTAGTTTCGGCCTCGCCTAAGGTCCAACTGACATAATAAATAGGGAATTGCGTACCTCGTTCTTCTCGAACCAGGACTCCACTTACCGCTATTTCCGAGACAGCTAAGTGCAGGTAAAGCTGCTCGTCCACTTTCAGGGTATGAAGCAGCGGCGGGCTCGATAAATACCGCTTTAATTCCTCCAAAGCCTGCTGGCATTCTGAAGTCCATGCGAATTTGCTCTTCTTCTAAAGTAGTGAGAAAAATCGGTGGCTCCTATCAGAGTATCTCGAAATGAATTGTCCTAGGGCGGCTATCCGTCCCTTTAGCCTCTGCATGACCTTCACATTATCCACTACTGTGATATCCTCGATAGCTTTGATTTTATCGAGGTTGATCTCGATTCCCCGTTTGGACACCATAAAGCCAAGAAACTTGCCCGAGCCAACTCCGAATGCATATTCTTCGGGGTTGAGCTTCATATTGTACTCCCTCAATATATCAAAAGTTTCCTGCAAATGCTTTAAATGGTCCTCTGCTCGCAGGGACTTAACTAACATGTCATCAATATACACTTTCATTGATTTTCCTATTTGTTTTTCAAACATTCGGTTTACTAGGCATTGATAAGTTGCACCAGCATTTTTTAGACCGAATGGCATTATGTTATAACAGTAGGTACCGTACTTAGTGATAAACGAGGTCTTTTCCTGGTCCTCCGGGTTCATCTGTATCTGGTTGTTCCCGGAGTAGGCATCGAGAAAACTGAGAGTCTTGTGGCCGGCCGTGGCATCGATCATATGATCGATATTTGGCAAAGGAAAAGAATCCTTAGGGCATGCTTTATTCAGGTCTTTATAATCTATATACATTCTAAGTTTGTTTCCCTTCTTAGGGACTACTACCACGAACATGTCCTTTGCGGCCGGTTACACCCCGTAGACCGTTTTGATTTCCTCTGGTGTTGGGAATTTTAGAACTTGGTGAAGGGTCGAGGGTATTGCTCTCATGTTGTGGATCCACGGCCTACCGAACAGGGCGTTATATCTCATGTCACCTTCGATCATGTGGAACTTCGTTTCTTGGATGGTCCTGGCCACGTTTACTAGCCAAATTATCACGCCCTTAGTAGTTTCACACGCTACATTGAATCTGTTTAGTACTAGGTTTGCGGGCACGACCTGGTCTTGTAGACCGATTTGCTCTACGACCCTTGATCGAATGATGTTGGCCGAACTACCTGGATCAATTAACACACGCTTAACTTGAGTTTTATTCATAAGTACAGATATTACCAATGCATCGCTATGGGTCTGTATGATTCCTTCCGCGTCTTCATCACTAAAGGACAAGGTTCCTTTAGGTATGTAATCCTGAGTTCGAGATCGCTTCTCTCTTATAATCGACCTCTTAGTGCGTTTAAGCACCGACCCCTGGGGGACATCGATCCCTCCGATGATCATGTAGATGATGTGTTGTGGCTCTTCTTATTCGTTTTGTCTATTGAAATCTCTATTTTTGAAATGGTTCTTGGCCCGGTCACTTAAAAACTCTCGAAGGTGCCCTTCATTAAATACCCGGGCTACCTCTTCTCTCAATTGCCTGCAATCTTCCGTTCTGTGGCCATGGGTGCCATGATATTTGCACATTTGATTGGGATTTCTCTGGGCTGGATCGGACTGCAGAGGTCGAGGTCATTTAGTATCTTTGATGTGTTCGATAGCCGACACGATGGCGGATACATCAATGTTGAAGTTATATTTTGATAACCGCGGTGCTTCTTTAGGTCCGGTATGCCTGTCGAACCCATTCTTGTTCATCAGCCCTCAAGACCCTTGGCTTCAATCACTTCTCCTTTCGCCTCGTACGGGGTTGCGTCCCGGTTCGCTACCCCTACGATCTCTGTTATACGGCTGGTATCGGTCCATGTTCGACCTTGGTTCTCGGTCGGTATCCCTTTTAATAACGGACCCAGAACCCAACTGGTCGTCTTCGACTCTAATCTTCGATTGATATCGATTGTGTACATCGGCCCAGGTAACAGCCGGGTACTCGATCAAGTTTTGCTTCAACCGTCATGAAGCCATCGAGCTTCGTTCGTTTAGTCCTTGGGTGAAAGCTTGAACGGACCAATCGTCTGTGACCGGTGGTAGATCCATTCGTTCTATTTGGAAACGAGATATGAACTCTCTTAGCATCTCATTATCTTTTTGCCTTACCTTGAAAAGGTCCGACTTCCTTGTCGCGACCTTTATGGCTCCGGCATATGCTTTTACGAAAGAATTTGCAAGCATAGGAAAAGAATCGATAGAGTTAGGCGGTAAATTATGATACCATACCATTTCTCCCTTTGACAGGGTTTCCCCGAACTTCTTTAATAATACAGATTCGATCTCGTCGTCTTCTAGATCGTTCCCTTTAATGGCACATGTGTAAGAGGTGACATGTTCGTTGGGGTCGGTTTTGGGGTCGGTTTTTCCATTTCGGGCATGCGGAACTTCTTAGGGATCGGTTTGGGAGCTGTGTTCGGGGGGGAGGGCTTTTGTACGTATTTTTTGGAATCCAAGCCCTTCAATATTAGTGGTGCCCCCGGGATCTGATCAACCCTGGAGTTATAAGTTTCTACTTTTTTGTCGTTTGCTTCAATCTTCTTTTCTACTGACTCAATTCATTTTGTCAGTTCCTCGAGCATCCTAATAATTTCGGGATTAGTCCCCGATTCTTGATCATTTGATCTTACTACAGCTGGCCCCATTTTGTGGGTGACTTCTCGGGGTAGACCGGGCTCAGTCCTGCTCGGTGCCTGGGTTTGGCTATGCAACTGAGCTATCGCTACCTGTTGAGCTTGCAACATTTCAAATATCATACGTAGGTTGATCCCGTCTTCTCCAACATTTTGGGTGTTTCGAACTGCAGAACGAGTTCCACCATGAATGCTGTTTTCGGGGTCGGAACGTTGGTTCGCCTCAATGGCCACATGCGAATTAACGTCAATTGGATCTACAACCCGAGTTCCAACGGGGTCAACGAGTGGCCTTTCGTTCCTGGGCGTCATGTTGTTATTCTCATCTTGAAGGCCAGCTTCGTTGTCGATAGGTAGGGCCATTAATTGAGAGTTCGTCGTTTTTCACCTGAAATCAAAGACACTTCCAAGAGCAAGTGCAAAATAGTGTGTATTACAGAGATTCGTACCAAACAACAACTTTATCCTTAGCCCCACGGTGGGCGCCAAATTGTTTACCCGAAAAACGGATAGAGTTGAATTTATACGTAGTTTTAAGGATATGTGCTATAACTTGGTACAAATTGGAAAAATAAGTAAATGAATATCGAAATTAGTTATAAAAGGAATGAATGCAAACCCAAATTGAATAGAGAGTGATTGATAAGAGAACAAGATGAATCAATATCAAAGCCCAAAAAGGATAATATTTGCTAGATGTAATGGAAATTTCAGTAAATCTGAATGTGAATGAATCAACGTCCTTGTACAGATGATAACCACTCTTGATATAGTGGGGGAATCCTACTTTGGATATAATTAAAAATACATAGTGGGAATCCCATGATAGATTAATTAATTATATTTTCCTTGATTCAAGCCGTGATTTCCGCCGAGATTCTCTCCCCAAATGTGGCTATAACGGTTTTTTGCTCCTTGACCAGGTCTTGATCTTGGCCGATCTCGGTATTGGTCGGTCTCGGGGTCTTAAGCTCGATCTTGACTCAGTCTCAATCTTGGCCGGTCTTGGTATTGATCGGTCTCTGGGTCTCGAACTCGACAACCCAACTTCACATCACCGCTCGATATTATAATGATGAACCTCGGTCCATCATGCTCCAATCTTGATTAATCACACGAAGGGCAAACTCGGTTTTGACCGTATACAGATAGTCCCCTTGTTTCTCGGAAAGAAGGTGGTGAGAAACGATATGATTTTTCAACCTTTGACCAGATGAATACTGACGTCTGCAACGAGCCCGATTGTGACGTATGTGACAAACGTCCCGTCGGTCCAGTTACCAAACACATATATTAGGTAGCACTACCTGTTAAGGTTTAGGTAGATGAGACCAATTACCAAGCATTTTTTGCCTGAGTTTGAACACTTATTATATAGGGGGAAATACGACATGACACGTTGCCGCTTAAAGGAAGGATACGTGAAACACAAGATGGAGATGGCCACTGAACATAGCTATTCCGCCTGTCACTGAAAGGAATAACGATCATAAAGGGAGTGTTAAATGCATTGCACCCGGTAACATTTAATACAGAATATTTTGCAGCATTAAGAATGATGGCCCGTTACTAGGAATTTGACATTTATATCAAAAGTTACATCTTCATCAATGACCCTCATAATTGACATTAAAGAAGGGCATGATCCTAGGACCTCCTTTCCTAGACGTAGCTATAAATAGTGAGCTTTGTTATCATTGTATGGACACGAATTTTCTGGCTAACTCATACTATATTCTATACAGCATTTTAATATAATTTTACTCTCGCTTTTGATTTCATCATTGTTGTTCCCAGAAACCTTGTTACCGGACTCATCAGCTCTGTCATTTCACCTACATTCTAAGGCGAAGTATTTTATATTTCATTAGTTATTTCGTTACTTTATGGATCAAATTAATTCACTTATCTCGAAAACACGAACAAATTCAACTGTACCGTTTTTCGGATAAACAGTTTGGCATCCACCGTGGGGCCTAGACAGCCGTGCAGTTAAATTGTTCCTTGCCTTTTTTACTAACGTGTTTGATTATTTTGTCATAGAAAAAATCACAAAAGAAATGGCAGATAACACTGTTAACGGCACACGCAACCTTGAAATTCAAGGGGAACAACCTCATTTCAAGGATTCAATCAGTGACACTTGCGATGAGGGGAATGACGCCAGACCAGAACATGACAGGAGGTACCCTCGATAGGTTTGGGAGGCAACTTCGGTCTCAACAATGAGAACGATCCGTTCAAGGATGAACTTTTGCGGTTCATGAAGGAAGTAAACGCCTGCATGGATCAAATCCCGAGCGTGCCACCAGTATTGAAAGGCCCGAACTCGAAGAAGTATATTCAATTACCGTACAAACCGAGTGCGGACCCGAAATTAATCCCGAAGCGGTTCAAAATGCCCGGAGTACCGAAGTGTGACGGAACTTCAGATCTACAAGAGCACATTACCACCTTCACAACAACAGTGAAAGGAAATTATCTGGCTCCTCACGAAATTTAGTCTGTGTTGCTGAAGAAATTTGGTGAGACTCTCACGAGAGGAGCTTTAGCGTGGTATTCACTATTACCCGAGCACTCCATAGATTCCTTTGAGATGCTCGCGGGTTCTTTTATCAAGGCTCATGCCGGTGCCAGAAAGTTACAAGCCTGAAAGTCCGACATATTCAGGATCGCGCAGGGAGAATCCGAGTTATTACGAAAGTTTGTTACCCGGTTCCAGAAGGAAAGGATGTAACTACCAGTAGTCTCGGATGAATGGGCAGCTAAAGCGTTCACCAAAGGTTTAAATCCGAGAAGTTTGGACGCTTCCCGGAAGTTGAAAGAAAGTCTGCTCGAGTTCTAAGCGACGACTTGGGCGGATGTCCACAACCGGTACCAGTCGAAAATAAGGATCAAAGACGATCAGGTGGGCTTTCCATCGTTGACCAAAGGACGGGAGAAGAATAGAGAAAACATGAAAGATGATATTGACACGGATAGATGGACTCCAATGGGCCGATTTTTGCCCTACGAACAGAGAGAAGGTCGTGGCAGGATCTTCCGGACAACAGACAAGTTCACCGTTGATAGAAGGACCAATCATGGCCGGAACAACAGATCGTTGCAGGATAAAGAAATCTAGGGGGCGCGATATTCTTCTTACCCAAAGTTATCAGAGTACAACTTCAATGTTAGTGTAGTAGAGTTGGTTTCGGCCATGAGGAATATCAAAGAGGCACGATTCCTAAGACCTATGAAATCTGATCCCAATCAGAGAGATCCCAATTTATGGTGTGAATACCATGGCACTAATAGCCACCGGACTGGGGACTGCCGATACTTCCGGGAAGAAGTAGCAACACTGTTAAAGAATGGTCACCTCAGAGAATTCTTGAGTGATTGAGCTAAAAACAATTATGGTCGGAACAAGGGTGATGCGGAAACCTAGAAAGCGGGAGCGGAACCTCCACGCGAGATGATCCACATGATCTTCAGAGGGAATGAGATTGATGGGGTCACCTTTTCGGCACCAAAGAAGACAAAAGTATCGATAACTAATAGTAAAAGTCTCCAGGAAGACGATATCACATTTACGGACGAAAATGCAAACAGACTACTACTATCGCACAATGACGCACTAGTAATTTCTTTAAATGTGTTAGATTTTAAAATTAAACGTGTTTTAGTGGATCCAGGAAGTTCAGCTAATATCGTACAATGGAGAGTACTGGAGAAAGCTAAACTCACCGGAAGCATTATCCCGGCAAAAAAACTCCTCGCCTGATTCAACCTCGCAAGCGTGACAACCTGGGGAGAAATTTTGCTGCTCACAAACGTCGAGGGAGTAATCAAGACAACGCTCTTCGAAGTGGTAGATGGGGATATGGGGTATAACATCATCTTGGGAAAATCATGGCTACACAAGATGAAAGATGTGCCTTCAACATATCACCAATTGTTAAAGTTTCCGACATCCCAGGGGATTAAACAGATAAGGGGCGATCAGCCGGCAGCAAGGGAGATGAATGCAATTTCGGTATCCAGTAGCAAAGGAAAGGAACATGCCGCATAGTAATTACCGGAACCAACACTTGCCCCCGAACCAGATGAAGTTAGCCCGGGGACAGAGGAGTCGGAACAATACCAGGTACCAAGGTATTTTCAAGTACCAGAAGAGACAGACACGACAAAGTCTACCACAGAAGAACTAGAGCAAGTTGCGTTGTTCGAAGAATTCCTAGAAAGGAAATTCAATTTGGGAACAGGATTGCACCCGGAGCTTAGGTCTACTTTTATCGAATTCCTTAAAATTAATGCTGATTGTTTTGCATAGTCGCACGAGGATATGACAGGAATCCCGACGGAGATAGCCGTGCACAAGTTAAGCTTGGATCCCAACATACCTCCGACAAGGCAGAAGAAACGCCCTATTGCCGAAGCAAGGAATAAATTTATCAAAGATTAGGTAACCCATTTACTTAAGGTTGGCTCTATCCGAGAGGTAAGATATCCGGACTAGCTAGCCAATGTAGTAGTAGTTCTTAAGAAAGATAATAAATTTCGCATGTGCGTAGATTATAAGGATCTTAATAAGGCGTGCCCGAAAGACTCGTTCCCATTGCCAAATATCGATCAAATGATTGATGCCACGGACGGGCACGAGTTAATGAGTTTCCTCGATGCTTATTCTGGGTATAATCAAATCAAGATGAACCCAGAAGATCAGGAAAAGATTTCGTTTATAACGAATTTTGGCATATATTGTTACAATGTGATGTCCTTTGGGTTAAAGAACGCCGGAGTCACTTATCAACGACTCGTGAATAAGATGTTCGAAAAACAAATAGGAAAAATTATGGAAGTATATATAGACGATATACTCGTTAAGTCTTTGAACGCAGGTGACTACCTGAAGCATTTGCAAGAAACATTCGACATCCTGAGGGAGAACAATATGAAACTTAACCCCGAGAAGTGTGTGTTCGGGGTCAGTTCGGGTAAGTTCCTAGGATTCATAGTTTCACAAAGGGGAATTGAGGTAAATCCCGACAAAATCAAGGGCATATAGGACATCCCGGACCAATTGTCTAACATAAAAAAAAGTCCAGAGGCTCACGGGGAGATTAGCGGCTTTGAGCAGGTTCATTTCCCGTTCATCAGAAAAATGTCATCGCTTCTTCGCACTACTCAAAAAGAAAAACAACTTCGAATGGACACCGGAGTGTCAGCAAGCCTTGAAGGAGTTGAAGAAAAATTTGTCAAGCCCTCCGTTGCTATCAAAACCGAAAGAAGGTAAAACACTGCTAGTCTACCTCGCGATTTCAGAAGTTGCGGTAAGTGCAATTTTAGTCTGGGAGGATGAAGGTACGCAATCTCCCATTTATTACATTAGTAAAATTTTAACGGGAGCAGAAACTCGCTACCCATATCTAGAAAAGGTGTCCTTAGCTCTCGTAGTTGTCGCTCGGAAGCTGAAGCCCTACTTCCAATGTCACCCGATAGCTGTGGTGACTACTTTCCCTTTGAGGAATATCCTTCATAAACCCTAGCTCTCGGGTAGATTGGCCAAATGGGCCGTCGAAATGAGCGACTTCGATATAGAATATAAACCGAGGACTGCAATTAAGTCGCAAGTCTTGGCTGACTTCATGGCCACTTTCAGTCCGGGACTATTGCCTCTAGCAGCCAAAGAGGCAATAATGGTGTCAAAATCAACATCAGGAGTTTGGACCTTATTTACGGACGGAGCTTCAAACATAAGAGGGTACAGGCTCGGAATAGTCTTGATCACGCCTTCGGGGGAGACCTTAAGGCAAGCCATCAGAACGATTCCTTTAACTAACAATAAAGCAGAGTACGAAGCTTTGATTGCAGGGATCGAATTGGCCCGAGGGCTTGAATCTGAAGTCATCGAAATCAAATGTGATTCGCAGTTGGTGGTGAATCAGGTCTATGGAATTTTTGACACCAAAGAAGAACGTATGCAGCAATACGTGGTAAATGTTCAGGCTTTATTGGCACGATTACGAGAGTGATCAATTACTCATATCCCGAGGGAAGATAACGCGGAAGCAAATGCATTGGCAAATTTGGGCTCATCGATAGAAATTCGGGGATCGGAATCAGGGACGGTAGTACAACTGATGAACTCAGCCCTGGACACAGATGGTTACTATGAGGTGAATTCGACTAGTTTGGTTTGGGACTGGTGAAACAAAATAATCGATTATCTCGAGCATGGAATGTTGCCCGAAGACCCTAAAGCATCAAGAGTGTTACACGCCAAAGCTGCATGTTATAGCTTCAAGAAAGGCCAATTGTACAGAAAATGCTTTCAAGGCCCGTTGGTCCGATGATTAGGAGCATCAGAAGCTAATTATATCAAGAGAGAAGTCCACGAAGGGATATGCAGCAACCACTCGGGTGCAGATTCTTTGGTGCTGAAATTAATTCGGGCAAGATATTATTGGCCCAGTATAGAACAAGATGCTAAAGACTTCGTATGAAAATGTGATAAGTGCCAACGCTACGCACCACTAGTACATCAACCAGCAAAACCCCTACATTCGGTTATGTCCCCGTGGTTGTTCATAAAGTGGGGAATGGACACCATCGGATCGCTACGACTGGCTCCTGGAAAGGTAAGGTTTCTTTTAATTTTGACTGACTATTTTTCTAAATGGGTGGAAGTAGGTCCTTATCAGAAGACCGTAGAATGCGAAGTGGTCAACTTCCTGTGGGAAAATATAATTTGCAGGTTTGGAATACCAAAAGAGATTGCGTGCAACAATGGGCCACAGTTTATAGGCCCAAAAGTTACAAAGTTCCTTGAAGATTTGAAGATAAAGAGGATTACATCTTCACCTTATCATCCGAGCGCAAATGGTCCAGCAGAGTCAACAAATAAAGTGATTATAAAAAATCTAAAGAAAAGGTTGGAAGCAGCAAAAGGCAACTGGCCCGAAAAATTACCCGGGGTATTATGGGCCTACCGAACAACGGCCAAGTCAAGAACGGGAGAAACCCATTTTTACCTCGTGTACGGCGTAAAAGCTTTGATACCGGTAGAAGTAGGGGAACCAACCTTAAGGTATTTCCAGGCGAATGAAGAATCGAACAATGAGGCAAAGCTAATCAACTTGGAGTTGCTCGAGGAACGCTGAGACTTGGCGCATGTCAGAATGGCGGCTCAAAAGCAGAGAATGGAGCGATATTATAATCGAAGAGCCAACCTTTGTTATTTCAAAGTGGGAGACTTGGTCTTGAAGAAGGTAACTCAAAACACCCGGGAACTCAATGCGGGCAAGTTAGGCCCAACTTACCGGGTTTCATCTATCACTGGGAAATGATCATACAGGTTGGAGAACCAGAACGGAGACAAGTTGCCCAACAACTGGAATGTGGCTCACCTCAAAAGATATTACTGCTGACAAACAATAGCCAAACAGAAAGTATGTGCTGCACTCTTTTTCCCTTCGTTCAGTTTTTGTCCCAATTGTATTTTTCTGGCAAGGTTTTTAACGAGGCAGTGACAGAAAGCATACTAGAAAGACAACAGTGCTAAGACCTTTCATAACAAGGCAAACGAACAAGTTTTAACTCGGGGACGATTAGATAATCTTTGCTTCGATAGAAAATTCCCACCGGGAAGTTAGGTTTGCTACTGAACGGAGGTTACCTGAACGTTCACGAGCACAAACCACTAGAGGACTGTTAGGTATTCTTTCGCTCGATAGCATGGGTTCCTAAGGGGAAACAAGATATGTTGCCGAATGGAGGATTACCTAGCAATTCATTGGTGGAATCTTCGAAGATACAAGAATTTCAGTGTTTCAATTCGCATTTTTCGCATTCGAACACTAAGGGGAAATGATATGAGAATACGGAAACACTGAATGCCACGTCAACCGGGGAACAAAAATCCGGAATAGAACACATCATTGAGACCGGGGACTGCGCAACCAGCCTTGTAGAAACAAGTTGTACATGATAGCCACAAGTCATGGCAATTTCTTTTCTGCATAGAAACATGCTTATGTACTTTTGAAAATAGAAGGAATTGAATGAAATGAAATCCTTTTGTTTTTATCTTGTTTCTTGTCTGAACGATGATCTAATTTTGCCATTTGAAAGTTAAACAAGTACTTCAAATGTTAGTGCCGTAATGAACATGAGACGTCTTCTTCAAGAGCACCGTAAACATAAGAGGACCCTTTATTATAAAAACCCTCACGTTAAAGGGTTGGTTCCGGAAGTACCAATGCCCGGAATCTAGAATACCATTGGGGTAAAATACACCCGAAGCCACATACGAAAAAGACGCAAAAAGCAAGCTTGCGCAAATATTTATTGAAACCCTCATGTAAAAAGGATAATTCTCGGAAACAAAGTGCGTCGAAGAAAAGGCATCCGATATTATACTTAATAAAGCGTGAACAGAACAACATGCGCAGAATACTTGAGCAAGTACAAAAGTAAAAGACTTGCATGAACATTCAAACAAAAGTAAGACTCAAACGATACTTGAGCAAAAAATATGTTTTTATTACAAACACGCAACAAAATGATAAAGGTACAAAATAGAAAAAGAAGAAAAAAGCTAAACTGCAACGTCTCCGGAATCAGGAGGAAGAGAAGTTTCTGCATCCCCGGGAGTAGTATATGGTTCCAACGATGGCTCAACGTTTTCCCCAGCTTGGTCTTCGGCATCATCGCCTTCCGATCCCTCTTCAGTTTCTGAAAACTCAAAACCGGAATCAGAAGTACATGGAGCATCAGACTGCACCGAGAGTCCATTCTTTGCAGCCAACTCAAGCTCTCGGGATTTAGCAATTTCGGCATCAATGTCAATGATACCAGTCTTGGCCTTTTCCAAGGTTTTCTCCTCATGCTATACATAGAATAAGTTTTTTCAATAATGAGGGAAGCCGCTCGGTGCTTGAGTTCTTCTTTGAGTTGAGTAACTTCGGTGGAAAGACTTTCCCGCGCGGACCTAGCAGATTTAAGACTAACGTCGAGCTCACGGAAAGTTGAACCAAAGAGCCTATTACGCTCGATAGTTTTTATGTACTTCTCTTCTAGCTGGGCATGTTTCACCACCACAACAACAAGCTCTTCACTTTTGGAGTTTAAGGCTGCCTCCAAGTTAATCACTCTTTCAACGGAGGCAGCCTCACGGTCGGTTGTAGCAAGGACGACGTTCTGGATTTCCGCCCATTTAGCCTTGGCTTCATCAAATCTAACCCCCAGCGGCCCAATTTCTTGGCTAAGGGTTACCACTTCTTGCTCGCTTTGCTGCAAACGGGCCTCCAAAACAACGGCCTCAGTAGCCTTGGTTTCCAGTTCCGAGAGGTGGAGAACAGTCTTATCCCGTTCCGCCAAAAGCTTATCCCGTTCAGAAGTAAGTACTTCCTTCTCATGAATCAACCTTTGAAGGCCCTAGAAGTAAGAAAGTTGGTGTACATAACAAGAAGAGGTAAAACTTAGAGTACATTTGTTCAAAATTAGAAGAAATAACAGAAGAAGAAAGGAACATACCGCTGCGGCATTATGCATAGCATTGTTCAACAAACACTCCCTCGAGAGTATCTGAATCTTCTCCCAGTCTTTTTCTGAAGCCAAAGGCTTCAAATAGTTAGCAAGGTCCATCGGCCTCAAAAGCAAGTTACACCCGGTGGAGACCGAGAGGGTAACACTCCTCCTCCTTTGTTGATCTTCAGAAGGGGCAGCATAATTTTGCCCCAAAGTCCCATGAATTGGGGACTGTGGAGGAGGGATACCTTCTTCATGGTCAGGTGCGGCCGATGGAGATGATGTTGCTGGTAGAAGAGTGGATGAAGATGGAAGTGATGTAGCAGTTGTTGGTGTTGGAGAAGGTGGTGATGAAGTTGATGGGGTAGAAGAATGAGAAACAGCTACGTCAAAAGCAGCATTGGATGTTGGGTGCTCACCAACCGAAGACGGCAAGGACCCGATACTCTGCCTCACAGTATCGGGCACAACAATTGGGGCCCGAGAACGGGAGTTGGCATTATCTACCAAATCAAATTATCCCCGAAGTGCCGAGACATCATCCTCGGTTGGTATGACTGTCTCAATAGGTTGAGCATCCTGGTGAGATAATAAGGATCGTCTCCTTCTATGTATAGAATCTCCTTCATCACTAGCTTCTTCATCATCATCGATCATCACAGTGTCTATGACCGGCCCGGAAGGAGGACCAGTCATTGTCGCCACTAGAGATGACTCGGGGAAGCTACCTTTGCCCTCTTATTCTTTTCCCGGACCGCAAAGGAACGTCTTCTCTTTGGTTGCTTGTTCTCTGGCCGGGGACTCTGTGAAGAAACGTTTGCGCCCGAAGCAGGCCCGGAGACGCCTGTTCAAGTAAGTGCCTCCTGAAGAAGTCTCGCCGCATCAGCAGGGTCATCCAAAACATCCTCTTCGGGGACATCAACTGAGTCTGCAGGTAGACTTAATTTCATGAACAAGTCAGAAGAGTTCAACCAAGTTCTTCATATACAAAAAATTGGAAACAAGGTAATTTAAAGTTACCATGATTTTTGGCCTTCCACCCGTATTTAAGGGACAACTCTTTCCACAAACGCGTTTCGGGCATTGTGATATCCAAGATCTTCTGAACCCACCGGTCCAAGCCTTCTATCACCGGTGGGATCCATCGAGTCGCTGTAACAAACGAAGGTTGAAGGATCAATACGAGCATGAAAGAATATTTAGTAGGAAATTTTTTATGAAATGGAACTTACGAGAACGGTTCCAAGCAACCGGAAAGGATGAAGCCGTTGTTGGAATAATGTCACTGGTGGCAAATGCAACGAACCGTTCCATCCACCCACGGTCATTGTCGTCGTCCATGCTAGACAGTAAAGCATGGTGGCCACGCTTGCAAAGGTTTATCATTCTCCCCCGGAAGATTTTGGGGGAATAGAGATTCATCATATGAGCTAGGGTTAGCTCCTCTCCAATTTTTTGGCACAAACGCCGAAGGCAGGTGATCGTCCTCCACACTGAAGGACTTACCTGTGCCAAGCACACCTGGTAGGGAAGGCAAAACTCCGTAATAACGGAATCAAGCTCTCTACTCAAAGAAAATGCACCCAAAGTAAAGGGATACGTGTAAAAGCATGTAAAACCTTCCTTGGGAAGGGTTACTTGCTACGATAGATCGGGAGCGATGATCTCCAATTCATGGCAACGACAATCTTCCTTCACAATGGAAGGATGAATGGAAGAAGGGTACCTGCTAACAACCCATGTACCAGGGTTAGCAGAAGGGAAATGTTTCTCAAACTCCTTTGCGGTATTGAGTCTTTTTAGTATAATGGAGTCTACGGTTCGAGAGGCAAAGTCGTCAGTTTTGTTTTTGCCTTTCGAAGAACCAATACGTTTTGAGGAGGAAGCCATCGAAAAAGAGAAAGGATTTTTTGTTTGAAGAAGACGAAGAATCAGTAGGCGAAATGAGATGAAAGAAGTTGGAATGCAAGGGAAGAAGTTGATACGTATAAGTAAAAGTTTTGGCGGCTAATTCCTTGGCTAAGATTACCTCGGTAATCGGCAAAAGGCGTGCTAAATCATGGGAAGACACGTGTTCGGGGCATTAAATGCGGAGAGACAGCCGTCTAATCAACCGTCAGTGGCCTTCAAAAGGAATTATAGTAATTCCCTCCAAAAGAGTGTTTCTACCAACTTCCTGATAACACAAAGTTATGTCACCAGAAAGCAGGGAGACTATCTGTATAGGAAAAAATACGACATGACACGTGGCCGCTTAAAGGAAGGACACGTGGAGCACAAGATGGAGATGGGCACCGAACATAGCTATTTTACCTGTCACCGGAAGGAATAACGATCATAAAGGGAGTGTTAAATGCATTGTATCCGGTAATATTTAATACAGAATATTTTGCAACATTAAGGATGATGGCCCGTTACAAGAAATTTGGCATTTATATCTAACATTACATCTTCATCAATGGCCCTCATAATTGACATTAAAGAAGGGCATGATCCTAGGATCTCCTTTCCTAGATGTAGCTATAAATAGTGAGCTTTGTTATCATTGTAGGGACACGAATTTTCTGGCTAACTCACACTACATTCTATACAACATTTCAATACAATTTTACTCTCTCGCTTTTGATCTCATCATTGTTGTTTCCAGAAATCTTGTTCCCAGACTCATCAACTCTGTCATTTCACCTACATTCTAAGGCTAAGTATTTTATATTTCATCAGTTATTTTGTTATTTTTTGGATCAAATTAATTCACTTGTCTAGAAACCACGAACAAATTCAACTGTACCGTTTTTCGGGTAAACACTTATCTCTCGTGATTTTCACACACTTAATTAATTGGTAATTACTAAACCACACCCTTAAATGCAAACAGAGTGAAATATTATTACTATAATTTCACTCATGTTAGTGAAATTATTGTAATAATATTCATGAAGATTTTTGACCCAACCGATTGCATTTAATATAAAAATATAACCTTACCCCATTACAGGCAAATCTGGATTTCAAGTTTTCAACATATTGACATGTAACCAAATTCACTGAAATGACAAAGAATTTGAATTACCATATAGCTTCCTGAATTCTCATAAACAAGAAAAACAATTTTTTGATTATTTTTCTGCAATGCTGATTCTATAATAATATATGAAAAGAATTTTTATAACATTGATGTACGAATTTTTATAACAACGACAATGTACAACAACAACTACTACATCGATGAGTTGGGATTGACTATATGAATCCGCAATGAGCATGTTTCTCCGCAAGGAACGCATGACCAATATGTTTACAATATTTATAAATTATTAACTAGCCAAAATTTGAATTTTATTTTAATTTCACAGCTAAACAACTTATCAATCATTCATTACTTTAGTATTTCTTTTTACATTACTACTAATATAATTATATGATGTAAAATCATCCTTATTCTCTTACATAGAGCATTAATAGCACTTATTGTTTGCTTATTAGTGCACTTCCAGTCCATTTCAGACCTCTCCTGTCATTTCTACACAGGATGCTCGGCATTTAAAAAGAAAGATATCAAAAACTCTGTAGCATTAAATTACTACTACAAAATATCAAAGAAATTAAAGCTCGAATTGGAAAATGTACTTCATATGACATAGAATTTATTTTGTTCATATTTTAGAAAGGAGTTTCGTGTCAGCTTGCATGTACTGAATTCCTTTGGGCAATGATACATATCAACTGGAAATTCTCAGAACTTTCATATCTGATTTATCTTTAGCCTTTTAAGGATGTATTCAACGGCTGTGATCACATCTAGCGGTCAAGTTTTCACATTTTCTCAACTGAGCTCTGCACAAAGCTGCAAGGAGATTTGAACTGAAAACTAGAAATGGTAGCTAACTCCTAATTTGCAAGTAGCTGAAAATTAAATGTGATCAAGACGTCATAAGATTCTCCAACAAAGACCCCCAAGTTGTGGTCTATACAATGTACCGCGAGGGAAATATGAAAAGGACTTTGAAAAGAGAGTCAAAGAGTGCTTGAAATTGTCGGGAGGGAAGTAGATGGGGGCTGGTGATGCACCCCGATCGGATGTGGAATGGTGATGAGCCATTCCGCCGATTGACTCGGGGCGTGGACCAGCGTGGATTGGGGGGCAGCCAAAGCCCGGGATTTTGATATGCTCGTGGAATGTCTCCTTGATTGTGGTGGGCAGCACACACCTCTAGCGTACTTTGGCATCTGCGCGCTCCGGACGCTGGCCTGGGAGCACTCCATTTACATCCACTTCATAGAATAATCTTCACCAAAAATTATCAGCACCAGAATCATTTAACTAATGCACCTAAATTCTCATGCAAATGAGTGAAGCTACAATCATGTTCACATGAATCTGCTGTAGCAAGTGTTTCTCTGGATGGACTTCAAGAGCAACAATCTTTCAAAGGAAAAAGATGCCATACATTAAAGAAAGCAAAAAACAGAACTGCTAATATTAACATTTCAGTATGCTAATATGTTCAAGATAAACACCATAAGTACACTAACAAGATCAAGAGTGTACACTGTATCTAAAGATTAAGTCAAGATTGTAAGGACTTCAGGCGACGGGTGGCAGACTCAATGCCATTGAGAGCTGCATTTTCGCGCTGATCAATTTCCCTAAGTACATCTTTAGCTGCCACCATTTGGGTATGAAGGTTTTGCACCTTAAGGCTTGCAATCACATGGTCTGCGACGCATTTTTGTTTCTTATGTTTCAGCGCCTCTTCATTCTGTTTAAGAACATCCACCCATTGTTTTAGCCTACCAATCAGTTCCATTGCCTCCAACATTTGCCTTTCAAAAGTTTCCTTATTTTTCATGACCATCACCATATCGTCTTGAATACGAAAGATCTCATCTTTATGACCCTTTGCACGACTTATAGCATCTTCATATCTTGTCTTCAGCTCTGGAAAAGATTGCATCTCTCTCTGTCTCTTTGTTGTGAGCAAATCAAAGTGATATGCAATGAAATCCTTGACATCCTTGTAGAAAGAAGTATAATCCGCGTCACGAATATCCAAGCTGAAGAAGGCATTATTGGCGCACTTAACCATGTCTTCAACATTTTTTATGCTTCCAGAGGTGAGTTGGAACACCAAAACAGACTTAACATGAGAGATTCATGTGGTCTTTACTTCTTCATGAATGTTGGAAGAATATTCATTCCAAAGACACGGATTTGGGGGTGGATTCAGCATTAATAATGGATTCAGATTTATCTTTGTCTCTCTTTGTTCTTCATCTGTAATCAGTAGAGGCGCATCTATGCTAGAGCCCAATGGTGGCACAGGAAGCAGTGAAACTGCTGGAGTTTCTTTCGTTGCCATCGATGGCGCTTCAACATCAACAACATCAAAATGATTTAGACTTTTATCTTTTAGATAACAACAACAAGATAATACCTAGTGTAATCATACATAGTGGGGTTTGGAAAGGGTAATGTGTACGGAGACCTTGTGTGTACGGAGACCTTGTCCCTACCTTGTGGAGATACAGAGGCTGTTTCTAATGGACTTTCGGCTCAGAAAAGCATAATTACAACAGTAATGAAAAGAAAAATGGTAAGAAACACCACTAAGAAGCCATGGAAGAAAAACATTAATAACAACAAGATACTAAGATGACCGAAAACTTTTATCCATAGGAATTAAAAAAATTAATATTAACTCCCCCACCCCACCCCCAACCAACAAGAAAAGAATAAACAAAACAAACTATGAACCAGAACAGAATGTAAACTAGTAGAAGTATTAGTCAATGAGGCAAAAGTAGGCAGTGGTGGAAGAGGAAGCTCACCTTCTGCTGAAACTGGTGTCTGTTTCCGAGGGCGACCTCGCCCTCCGTTAACAGAAAAAGTAGTTTCACCTTGGCACTGATCATGCATATTGCATTTCTCACTCTGATCAGAAATTGGTATTGAAATAGTAGCAGCAGCAGTAGTAATTGCAATTGCAGTACTTTTGAAACAGGGAGGATTAATACTTCTAGGTGTAGCAAAACCAGGAGGTAGTTCTGAATCAGAATTTTTCCCTATCATTGTTACTTCCCAAGATGCAAAGATTACTTAAAAGGGTTCTTTTTAAGCCAAAAAAAAGGACTGAAAATGAACTTTTTTTTCTTGGTAGAAAAGATGATGGAAATGACAAGAATGGTAAAATTTCTTTCACTGTTCTTTGTGCAAGAACACAAGAACAAGAACACTAGTAATAGCCAGGGAAGTAATTAAGTATGGGAAAAGGACGGGAAACAGACCAAGAAAAAAGAAGAGGTGCGATTACTTTTAAGTGTAGGACATTTGACTGCTCCTAATTCCTACCGCAGAAAAATTTAAAAATTTAAAATAAAAAGATAGCAAATGTAGCAAATATTGTTAAAATTTCTCAATTTCATTATATAATCTTATTATTATAGTTTCAGACGAGCTATGTACAAAAGAAAAAGAGAAAAAGGAAGATGTCAAATCTGCATTACAGTACACAGGATCAAAGATAGCACGAATTGGAAACGAAAAAGTTAAAACTCAGACGGTGGCAAATGATAAAACAGGAAATTATCAGAGTAATTTTATCTCTGATTTATCTTTAGCTTTGTGAGGGAGTAATGAGTCCGGAACCAAAGTGTGCATTTTTGGACTCAAGCGATCAAAATAGGTTAAAAAAAAAAGACTGGACACCATAATATATGGGTGGAAAGGGCGTGAACAATAGCTGCTAACTCGAGATCATGAACCGGATAATTCTTCTCATGCACCTCCAACTGCAGACACGTAGGCAATCACCCTACCGTCCTGCATCAATACCGCTCCAAGGCCAATCCTCGAGGCATCACAATAGACAGTGTAGGACCCTGAACCTGTAGGCAATACTAATACTGGGACCGTAGTCAAAGTTGTCTTGAGCTTCTGAAAGCTCTCCTCACACTCCTCGGTCCACCTGAACGGAGTACCCTTCTGGGTCAGCCTGGTCATAGGTGTTGCAATGGATGAAAATCCCCCCACAAAGCGACGGTAATACCCCGCCAAACCAAGGAAACTGCAGATCTCCGTAGCTGATAACGGTGTGGGCCAACTCTGCACTGCCTCCACCTTCTTCGAATCTACCTTGATCCCATCACAAGACACTATGTGGCCCAAGAATGTAACTGAATCAAGCCAGAATTCACACTTAGAAAATTTTGCATACAATTTCTTCTCCCTCAAAGTCTTAAGCACGGTCCTCAGGTGCTGCTCATGTTCTTCCCGAGATCGGGAATATACCAGGATATCGTCAATAAACACAATGACGAAGGAATCAAGATAAGGCCGGAACACACTGTGCATAAAATGCATAAAGGTTGCTGGGGCATTGGTCAGCCCAAATGACATGACAAGAAACTCATAGTGACCATATCTGTGTGATGACCCAAAATGTCATCTTTAAATTTAATAATTAATTTTATATTCTAAGACCTCGAAAAGCACTATTTATCATTCCTCGACTTGCGTGCGCAGTTCGTAAAATTTTCCAGAAAGTTTTCAGGTGAAAAATGAATTAAAATGTGAATTAGAGCTTTAAAACTCAACTAAGTTGACTTTGGTCAATATTTTGAGCAAACGAACTCGGATCAGTATTTTGACAGTTTCGGTAGGTCCGTATCGTGATTTGGGACTTAGGCGTATGCCCGGAATCAAATTTCGAGGTCCCTAGCCCGAGATATGGAATTTTGATGAAAAATTAAAAGTTTAAATTCAAATAGTAATCGAATGTCAAATTATGTGCAAACGACCCCAGAATAGAATTTTGATAATTCCAACAGCTCCGTATGGTGATTTTGGACTTAGGAGCATGATCGAAATTTTATTTGGAAGTCCGTAGTGGAATTAGGCTTGAAATGCCAAAAGTTAAATTTTTGGGAAGTTTGATCGGGGGGTTGACTTTTTGATATCGAGGTCGGAATCCGATTCTGAAAATTGAAATAGGTCTGTTATGTCATTTATGACTTGTGTGCAAAATTTGAAGTCATTCAGAATTGATTTGATGTGTTTCGACACAAGATATAGAATTTGAAAGTTCAAAGTTCATAGATTTTGATTTGAGGTGCGATTCGTCGTTTTGATGTTGTTTGATGTGGTTTAAAACCTCGACTAAATTTGTATTGTATTTTGGAACATGTTGGAATAATTGGTTAAGATCCCTAGGGTCTCGGGTGGATTTCGGAAGGTAAACGGAATGGATTTCGGACAAAGAAGGCTTGCAGAAATTTCGCCAACATTTTCTGGTGCGTAGAGCCAACTTTGGAAACTTATATCTCGCAATCTATAAGGAGTCGAAAAATTGACAAAACATGAAAGTTGTAGCTCTGTGATTCTAGTTTCCAAAACATTAAACCATTCATTATTTGGACATTTGTACAGAAGGTTATGATGGGTTGAATGAAGGCTGGTAGAGCAGTTTCGCCAGAAATTTTTGATGCGTGGACCTGACTTTGGAAGCTTATATTTCGAAATTCATAAGGAATCGGAAAATTTTTAATATATGAAAGTTGTAGTCGTTTGATTCTAGTTTCCATAAAGTTAAACCATTCATTATTTGGACATTTGTACATAAAGTTATGATCGATTGAAAGAAAGCTAGTAGAGCAATTTTTGGTGGACTTTTAGTGACGAAAAATGGACTTTTAATGACGGAAAATGAACTTTTAGTGACAGAAAATGGACTTTTAGTGACGGATTGGCAGAAACTTAAGGACCAAAAATGGTCATTTCATTCATTTCATTTTGGATTTTTGGAGCACGGTTCTTGGGCGATTTTCACGGAAAAATATTGGGGTAAGTGTTCCTTATCCTATATTGATTATATTTCATGATTTCATACTCATTTACATCATGAATCCGTGAATTTATGGAAGAAAAATCAACATTTTTGCAAAATCTTCCAAAAATGAAAATTTAAGATTTGGAGGTCGAGTTGTTATCGGATTTTGATAAAATTGGTATGGGTGGACTCGTAATTGAATGGGTTGTCAGATTTTGTAAGTTTCGCCGGATTCCGAGATGTGGGCAAATTTTGAGCTAATTTCGGATTTTATTGAAAAATATAGTATTTTCTTATGAAATTGATTCCTATAATTTTTGTTAACTGAATCGAATTAATTATTATTAGATACGAGTCGATCGGAGTCGGAAATTCGAGGAAAAAACATAATACTTGGTTAAATTGAAGCAAGTCGAGGTAAGTGACTTGTCTAACTTTGTGTGGGAGAAATTTCCCTAGGATTGATAATTATAATGTGTGGAAAGTCATGTACACGAGGTGACGAGTGTGTACACGGGCTAAATGTGAAAGATTATGTTTTAAATTGTGTAGATCATTATTGCGCATTAATTAAATTATTTTATTTTGTTATATTCTTCAGTATTGATCTGAGATATATACTTCAAATTTGTTTGATCTTTTCTTACTAATTATTTTACCTGTTTAGTTGAAACTTGGTTTCTTTTATTCTGTGCATTATTTGAAGGTTGATTTTCTTTAAATTAAATATTATTAATATGAAGTATTTGACATTTTTAAACTTGATATTGAAGCAACGTATTAAAGATTTTAAAATATTATTTTCCTGAATTATTTACTCCTGAATATTTTTGTAAGATTTTCGTACTCATTGTGATGGAGCAGTGAGCTCTTTATTGTGGAAAAATATTATTGTTGAGTTATTTTGACATGAGTCGTGAGCTCTTTATTGTGAAACAATATTGTTGATGAATTATTTTGGCAAGTTAAATTATTTGAGCACCTGAGGTGCAAATTATGATATATTGTGATATTGATACGCATGCGGTGGTATAAGGTCTGAGTATTGAAACGCATGCGGTGAGATAAGGGTGGCTTGATACGCGTGGCTAGTAGGGGGAACTACTAGAAGTCATGCAGTGTGATAAGGATGGCTAAAACGCGGGATGCTATTTCGGAAAAAATATTTTCTTTAAAATAAACTGCGAAGGCTCTCGCGGTGAGATAAGGAAATGAGATATTGTGAATTTGTTATGATTTGGGACTACGAGGCGCGGTACCTTGGGAGTGCCCTTGTTGATATTGATTTATGGCCGCAGTTGCCTTTGATTATTGTGTGATTTTCTTAAAGTTGAAAAATATTTTGTTTTGTTTCCACGAGAGATTTATTTGGCATTATTTGATGTAATTAAATGTGACATACTATTCGATTCATTTCCATTGTCATTTTATCTTATAATATTGTTTAAACATTTTACCATGCCATTATTTATTCTCCAGTAGGGCCTAACCTGACCTCGTCACTACTCTACCGAGGTTAGGCTTGGCACTTACTGGGTATCGCTGTGGTGTACTCATACTACGCTTCTGCACATCTTTTTGTGCAGATCTAGGTACATCTTATCAGACCACGCATTAGTAAACTAGCTATACGAGGAGACTTTGAGGTATATCTGCCAACGCCCGCAGACTCCGGAGTCCCCTTCTATTCTTGTTATGTTGCTTCCTTATTTTCTTTAGACTCTGTTATATAGAGACATCGAGGATAAATTCTTAGAAGCTTGTGACTTATTTCTACTGGGTTTTGGGAGTTGATATTGTTTGAATTGTAGTTTAATTATTTCAGATATTTATTATTATTCTGCATTGATAGGCTTACCTAGTCTTAGAGACTAGGTGCCATCACGACATCCGATGGAGGGAATTTGGGGTCGTGACAAGTTGGTATCAGAGCTCTAGGTTCATTGGTGTCATGAGTCACAAGTAGGTTTAGTAGAGTCTTGTGGATCGGTACGGAGATGTCGGTACCTATCTTCGGGAGGCTATGGAACTGTTAGAAAATATTCACTTCTTTGACTCCTTATCGTGCGGCATTGATTTAGCTTGAAACATATATCTTATATTCCTTTGTATCCACTTGCGTATTACATTGCGCACACGGTATCAGTTATGCGTCGATGGTTCGTGATGTCGTAGATGGACTATAAGGGAGCCAGAGATGCTTAAACATTGCCTCAACGTGTGGTTCCGACTGAAGATATAGGCGTATTGAGAGATCACTTAGTGAATCATGCGGAGGTGCAACGGACATTGGCGTCTTGTTGATTTATACAAGTTGTGAAGGTTATTATTGTGGATCATCGGACATTGTGACCTATGACTTCGTGCCGAGTGGGGGAGTCCACTACCAATGGGTGGATTGCGGGGTCATGTGTTATATCAATTTTGGCCTGAAATGTATATATGTGGTAGTGAAAGGTTCCCTAAAATTTACACATGTTTAAGACCTGAGATTTTGTAGAGGATAAGGTTGGGACTTGCGGTATGTCCGCTTCCTTAATAATCCTATACTTCAATACCAAAAGAGTTATAGAAACAACTCTAAATTTGTAGAAGGTCTACTCAGCGTGGACGTCACTGTTGCGGATTTTGGGATGCTTCGGAGGAAGTACACTTATTGACGAGAGTCTGGACTATGTGGTTCGTGACAAGATTTGTCTGTATGGAGCTCTACTATTGTGATCGTTGTGTATAAATAGGGGTAAGGGTTACCCCAAGGAAGAATCGAAAAGTATGTTAAGAAATGGGTCAGCTCAACAGTGTTGAGTCAGCATAACAAAAGAAGAAATTTGCCTTGGGAGAGATAATTATCCACTGGTGTTCGTGGCAAGCCTATGAAGAGGGCATACCAACCAATGCAACACCGCCCACTTGGCTCAGTTCTCAGAAACACTTTTGAAAGAGTTTGTTTCCCGAACTCTCCGTAATGCGTGGCGCATGGGGTTTGAACGGTTGCGTCAGGTCACCATTGACGGTGTCGGAATATGCCATCAAGTTCAATAAGTTAGCCCGTCATACTCCTACTTTGCTTCCTACAGCTAGAGGGCGAGTCCACAGACTCATTAAAGGACTCAATTATGATCGTAAAATTTTGTACGACTCGGGAGCTACAAGCTGATACTTTATTTCTGCTAGTTATACAAATTACCAAGATATTAGAATGTGTTCGGGGTGAGGAAAAAAGGAAACTAAGGAGACCAAGACGTCTTAAGGTTCTGGGGAATTCAGTGGATTCTACTATGCAAGTATAAATCATTATGGAGGGGGCTCGGGTAGTCGGCTAGCCCAGTCCGCACATCGAACTACTCAGGGTGCTCCAGTAAGTTCTTTTAATGCACCACCGACATGAGTTCCTACAATGGTTATTCCAATTATCTGGCATAGACTCAATATGAGCAGCCTAACCCGCAAAGGGGTTGTTATGAATACGGTGATACTAGGCACATCATGAGAAAAATTGTCAAAAACTTGGGAGAGACTTATTTCATCAAAGCACTCAGGCTACGTGCCCCATTGCAGTTACTACACCACCCACACGACCAGTTAGGGGTGAAGGTCATATGAGTAAAAGGCGTCCTAGAGGTGGAGACCCAGCCGTTGATATATTTGTTTTACGGTATGGCGGAGGTCGCTACATCAGATAGTGTCGTTGCAGGTACGACCTCGATTTAATATAATGGAATAATTTCCTTAACTTGATTCGGTTCTCAGTATCGAAACGAGTCCTCCTATTGTGCTCCACTTATGAGTGAGCTTCATAATTCTATAATCTACTTATGTGTTTACCCCTGTTGGGAGATTTTATGGAGATAACTACGCCTATCATTTTGTGTTGGTCACTAATAAGAGTTGCGAGGCTAAATGTGGCTTTCTGTTACTCATATCGGTAAATTTTGATGTAAATTCTGAATAATTAATTGCAAATTGTGATTTATATGCCCTACCAGTGTGGGGTTCATTATGTGTTGTGATTTGGTGTAACTAAAATTATTTAAAAGGAGAAAATGGAAATTTTCAATTGGCAGGATGTGCATATTACTTATGATTCAGAACTGAGGACGAGGTCCTCACATTTTATATAAATTGATATGTTTAAACTGGGCAACGAGCTGCGGTGGAAGTTATATAAGGACGAGATCCTTGTGAGGAAAATTCTTATGTTTAAGTTCTCCCTTGTGAAATTAAATTTGTACTAATAGTACTAATAGGGAGTCATGCCTGTTAGGCTTATTTGAAAATTCTTATATGAAATTCTCTGTGCATAGTTGTCAAATTCGTGTTGTAATTATTAATTTTTAACCTACGAGGTAGGTGCCCGCCTAGGTGGCGTTAAATGTGACTCATTAATTCGGGTAAATAATTACGTGGTCTTCATGCCTCGCATCTAGTAATTAGTATTGTGAAGGTTTGCAACGAGATTTTTGTTAACATGAGGTTAAATGAAGATTCTATAATTGATTATGAACAACTATTAAGACCAAATTGATCCAAGAGGGTGCCCCATTTACAGGGTCAGACGAGTGTGAGTTGAGCTTTCAGAAGCTCAAGATCACTTTGACTCCGACACAAGCATTGGTATTACTTATATGTTCAAGGTCTTATACTGTATATTGTGACGCGTCGCGTATTGGTCTCGGGGCGATTTTGATGCAAGACGGTAGGGTGATTGCCTACACGTCCATACAGTTAAAGTTGCATGAGAAGAATTATCATGTACACAACCTTGAGTTAGCAGTTATTGTTCATGCCTTAAAGATTTGGCGGCATTATTTGTATGATGTCCATTGCGAGGTCTACACCGATCACCGAAGTTTACAACATCTGTTGAAACAGAAGGATCTTAATTTGCGGCAACAGGGATGGTTGGAGTTGCTTAAGGATTATGATATCACCATTCTCTATCATCATGGGAAGGCCAATGTAGTGGCCGATGCCTTGAGTCATAAGGCAGAGAGGTTGGGTAGCTTAGCATATTTACCAGTAGCAGAGAGGCCTTTAGCCTTGGATGTTCAAGCCTTTGCCAACCAGTTTGTTAGACTGGATGATTCCGAGCCGAGTCGAGTTTTGGCTTGCATGATTTCTCAGTCTTCTCTTTATGATTGTATCAGGGAACGTCAGTATGATGACCCCCATCTGCTTGTCCTTAAGGATACAGTTCAACACGGTGATGCCAAGGAAGTCACTATTGGAGATGAACGATGTATTACGGATGCAGGGCAGGCTATGTGTGCCTAATGTGGATGGCTTGCGTGAGTTGATTCTCCAGGAGGCTCACAGTTCGCAGTACTCCATTCATCCGGGTGCTGCAAAGATGTATCAGGACTTGAGATAACACTATTGGTGGAGGCGGATGAAGAAAGACATAGTGGGGTATGTATCTTGGTGCCTAAATTGTCAGCAGGTGAAATATGAGCATCAACGACCGAGTGGATTGCTTCAGAAGTTGGAAATTCCAGAATGGAAATGGGAGCGGATCACTATGGATTTCATTGTTGGGCTCCCACGGACTCGGAGGAAGCTCGATGCAGTTTGGGTGATTGTGGATAGATTTACCAAGTCAGCTCATTTCATTCTTGTGATTACTACGTACTCTTCAGAGCAGCTGGCTCAGGTATATATTCGCGAGATTGTCAGACTTCACCGTGTACCGGTATCTATCATCTCTGACCGGGGTACACAGTTTACCTCATAATTTTGGAGGGTTGTACATCGAGAGTTGGGTACTCATGTAGAGTTGAGTACAACATTTCACCCTCAAACGGACGGGCAGTCCGAATGCACTATTTAGATACTGGAGGATATGCTTCGTGCGTGTGTGATAGATTTTGGGGGTGCTTGGGATAAGTTCTTACCACTTGCGTAGTTTGCTTACAACAACAGTTGCCAGTCAAGCATTCAGATGGCTCCGTATGAGGCCTTGTATGGTAGGCGGTGCCGGTCCCCAATGGGTTGGTTCGAACCGGGCGAGGCTAGGCTATTGGGTACAAACTTGGTTCAGGATGCCTTGGAAAAGGTTAAGTTGATTCAGGATTGACTTCGTACAGCCCAATCTAGACAGAAGCGTTATGCGAATCGGAAGGTTCTTGATGTTGCATTCATGGTTGGTGAGCGGGTATTGCTCCGGGTTTCGCCTATGAAGTGTGTGATGAGGTTCGGGAAGAAGGGCAAGTTGAGCCCTAGGTATATTGGGCCTTTTGAGATTCTTGAGAGAGTTGGAGAGGTGGCTTACAAACTTGCACTACCACCTAGTTTCTCTGGGGTTCATCCGGTATTCCATATTTCCATGTTTCGGAAATATCACGGCGATCCGTCTCATGTGTTAGACTTCAGGTTGGTTCAGTTGGACAAGGATCTATCTTATGCTGAGGAACCAGTGGCTATTTTGGATAGGCATGTTCGAAAGCTGAGGTCAAAGAATATTGCTTTACGTGAAGGTTCAGTGGAGGGGTCATCCGGTCGAAGAGGCGACTTGGGAGACCGAATGATATGCGCAACTGTTATCCACACTTATTCACCAGCTTAGGTACTTTTTCTAACTCCGTTCGAGGACGAACGTTTGTTTTAGAGGTGGAGAATGTGATGACCCAAAATATTATCTTTAAATTTAATAATTAATTTTGTGTTCTAAGACCTCGAAAAGAACTATTTACCTCGACTTGCGTGCACAGTCCGTAAAATTTTCCAAAAAGTTTTCAGGTGAAAAATGGATTAAAATGTGAATTAGAGCTTTAAAACTCAACTGAGTTGACTTTGGTGAACATTTTGAGCAAACGGACTCGGATCAGTATTTTGATAGTTCCGGTAGGTTCGTATCATGATTTGGGACTTAGGCGTATGCCCGGAATCAAATTTCGAGGTCCCTAGCCCGAGATATGGAATTTTAATAAAAAATTAAAAGTTTAAGTTCAAATAGTGACCGGATGTCAAATTATGTGCAAACGACCCCGGAATAGAATTTTGATGGTTCCAACAGCTCCGTATGGTAATTTTGGACTTAGGAGCATGACCGGAATTGTATTTGGAAGTCTGTAGTGGAATTAGGCTTGAAATGCCAAAAGTTGAATTTTTTGGAAGTTTGATCGGGGGGTTGACTTTTTGATATCGAGGTCGGAATCCGATTCTGGAAATTGGAATAGGTCTGTTATGACATTTATGACTTGTGTGAAAAATTTGAAGACATTCCGAATTGATTTGATGTATTTCGACACAAGATATAGAATTTGAAAGTTCAAAGTTCATAGATTTTGATTTGAGATGCGATTCGTCATTTTGATGTGGTTTGAAGCCTCGATTAAGTTTGTATTGTATTTTGGGACATGTTGGAATAATTAGTTAAGGTCTCGAGGGTGTCGGGTGAATTTCGGAAGGTAAACGGGATGGATTTCGGACAAAGAAGGCTGCTGGAAATTTCTGTTGAAGACATTTCGCCAGAAATTTCTGGTGCATGGAGCAAACTTTGGAAGCTTATATCTCACAATCTATAAGGAATCGGAAATTTGACAAAACATAAAAGTTGTAGCCCTGTGATTCTAGTTTCCAAAAATTTAAACCATTCATTATTTGGACATTTGTACAGAAAGTTATGATGGATTGACTGAAGACTGGTCGAGCAGTTTCGCCAGAAATATCTGATGCGTGGAGCCGACTTTGGAAGCTTATATCTCGAAATTCATAAGGAATCGGAAAATTTTCAAAACATGAAAGTTGTAGTCGTTTGATTCGAGTTTCCAGAAATTTAAACCATTTATCATTTGTACATAACGTTATGATCTATTGAAGGAAGGCTGGTAGAGCAGTTTCTGGTGGACTTTTAGTGACGAAAAATGGACTTTTAGTGACGGAAAATAGACTTTTAATGACAGATTGGCAGAAACTTAAGGACCAAAAATGGTCATTTCATTCATTTCGTTTTGGATTTTTGGAGCACGGTTCTTGGGCGATTTTTGGGCGATTTTCACGAAAAAATATTGGGGTAAGTGTTCCTTATCCTATATTGATTATATTTCATGATTCCATACTCATTTACATCATGAATCCGTGAATTTATGGAAGAACAATCAGGATTTTTGCAAAATCTTCCAAAAACAAAAATTTAAGATTTGGAGGTCGAGTTGTTATCGGATTTTGATAAAATTGGTATGGGTGGACTCGTAATTTAATGGGTTGTCGGATTTTGTAAGTTTCGCCAGATTCCGAGATGTGGGCCACACGGGCAAATTTTGAGCTAATTTCGGATTTTATTGAAAAATGTAGTATTTTCTTATGAAATTGATTCCTATAATTTTTGTTGACTGTATCGAATTAATTATGACTAGATACGAGTCGATCGGAGTCGAAAAATCGAGGAAAAAGCATAATACTTGGTTAAATTGGAGCAAGTCGAGGTAAGTGACTTGTCTAACCTTGTGTGGGGAAAATTTTCCCTAGGATTGATAATTGTAATGTGTGGAAAGTCGTGTACACGAGGTGACGAGTGTGTACACGGGCTAAATGTGAAAGATTATGTTTTAAATTGTGTAGATCATTGTTGCGCATTAATTAAATTATTTTATTTTGTTATATTCTTCATTATTGAGTTAATGTTTATATTTTTAAATTTGCTTGACCTTTTCCTGCTAATTATTTTATCTGTTTAGTTGGAACTTGGTTTCTTTTATTCTGTGCATTATTTGAAGGTTGATTTTCTTTAAATTAAATATTATTAATATGAAGTATTTGATATTTTTAAACTTGATATTGAAGCAAAGTATTAAAGATTTAAAATATTATTTTCCTGAATTATTTACTCCTTAATATTTTTGTAAGATTTTTGTACTCATTGTGATGGAGTAGTGAGCTCTTTATTGTGGAAAAATATTATTGTTGAATTATTTTGACATGAGCCGTGAGCTCTTTATTGTGAAAAAATATTATTGTTGAGTTATTTTGACATGAGTCGTGAGCTCTTTATTGTGGAACAATATTGTTGATGAATTATTTTGGCAAGTTAAATTATTTGAGCACCTGAGGTGCAAATTGTGATATATTGTGATATTGATACGCATACGGTGGTATAAGTCCTGGGTATTGAAACGCATGCGGTGAGACAAGGGTGGCTTGATACGCGTGACTAGTAGGGAAAACTACTAGAAGTCATGCGGTGTGATAAGGATGGCTAAAACGCGGGATTCTATTTCGGAAAAAATATTTTCTTTAAAATAAACTGTGAAAGCTCTCGCGGTGAGATAAGGAAATGATATATTGTGAATTTGTTATGATTTGGGACTACGAGGCGGTACCTTGGGAGTGCCCTTGTTGATATTGATTTATGGCCGCAGTTGCCTTTGATTATTGTGTGATTTTCTTAAAGTTGAAAAGAATTCTGTTTTGTTTCCACGAGAGATTTATTTGGCATTATTTGATGTAATTAAATGTGACATACTATTCGATTCATTTCCATTATCATTTTATCTTATAATATTGTTTAAACATTTTACCATGCCATTATTTATTCTCCAGTAGGGCCTGACCTGACCTCGTCACTACTCTACCGAGGTTAGGCTTGGCACTTACTGGGTACCACTGTGGTGTACTCATACTACGCTTCTGCACATCTTTTTGTGCAGATCCAGGTACACCTTATCAGACCATGCATCAGTAAACTAGCTGTACGAGGAGACTTCGAGGTATATCTGCCAACGCCCGCAGACTCCGGAGTCCCCTTCTATTCTTGTTATGTTGCTTCCTTATTTTCTTTAAACTCTGTTATATAGAGACATCAAGGATAAATATTTAGAAGCTTGCGACTTATTTCTACCGGGTTTTGGGTGTTAAAATTGTTTGAATTGTAGTTTAATTATTTCAGATATTTATTATTATTCTGCATTGATAGGCTTATCTAGTCTTAGAGACTAGGTGCCATCACGACATCCTACGGAGGGAATTTGGGGTCATGACAATATCGAATATAGCTTATATATTATACACTTAGTAATAATAAAGTAAGCAATAGTAGCAATTATAGAAGAAAATTAGAGAGAGATTGTGATATATTGATGATTTTGTAAGAAAAATAAAAGAATGAAGGGGTATTTATAGTTGAAAATAGAAAAATAATATAATTATAAAAGGTTTGGGGTTAAAACAAAGTTGGGGAGGTTAAATGGCTATTTTATGAATAGCCAACGACTATTTTTGACAGCCCAACGGCTATATTATTTTTTTTTTAAATTATTTTTTAAATATAGCCGCCGGGACCGTTTGGCCCGCTAAGGGACCCGTCCCGGTCCCTGGCGGGCCAAATGGTCCTGGGCCTGGCGGGCCCAAAGCATAGGACCGGCCCACGAGACCGGCCCAGGCCCACTAAAACCGGGCCTAATGGTCCTGTCCCGTTTGGCCCGCGGTCCCGAGCCAGTCCCGGGCCTGGACCGGCCCACTTGCCAGCCCTACCAATATATATATAGCGTGGTTATTCACCGCGTTATACCTTAACGACACGTTTGTACGTTAAGGTATTGTGCGGTGAATAACCGCGCTATAGTTATAGCGCGTATATATACCGCACTATACATAAATGTTGGGCCCACCAATAATTCTTCTTTACTTAAATGACATACCAATAATTCATAGAGGTATAATGCGGATATTTAAGGCGCTATACATCAAATAATTGTACCACGAACTGGTTTTTTCGGAAGTTATCTTCCAAAATATTTGTTCGTTAAGTTATTTTGCATTTTGTCATAATGTCCGAAGAACGAAAAATTAGGGTTTCATTATATTGGGAGTGAGCTTGTGGTGGAGAATAACCCAGTACGCTATAGTTGTTCTCCATAGTGTCATATTAAGTTGCGACTTACAATGGAGTACGATGCATTGGTGTCGTTGTTATGTAAAAAAATGAGTGTGAGAAAATATTCGGTGAATATTAAAGTTACCGAAAGATATTCGTATTCTATTACTCCGTAAGGGGTTTCTTGTTATGCTGAGTTTAAAATCGAAGACGATAAAACTTTGACAAATTTTTTGAGGACTCCGGATGAACACCGGGACCTTCTTGTGATAAAAATGTTGGAAATATACGTCAAGGCTGAAGACGTTCGCAATAATGAAGTTCCGCATAGTAGGGATATCCCTTAATCATCGGGTAGTTATTTTGGAGAAGATTTAGCCGAACAGGTTCCGGGTGAAAGAGTTTGGCATGATCTAAACTTATCTCCACATGCGAATGAGGACCGAGGACGTAATTTCTCCCCAAGTTTACTTAATCCACAAGCCGAGTGGTAAACTTCAATTTTCCCTTATGTTACGATGCTTATTTTTATGTATTTAATTTGTATTAACACTCATATATTCCACACGGGGTACCGGCCAGATATGAATTTTACAAGTTATGAACTAACGGACAGTTGGAATATGCCTAGTTTTGGTGTGTTGGATCATGGTGGTCCATCCGGGAGTCATCACCAACAGGATAATGTGCATCATGGGATATTAACACATTATGATTTGTAAGTGAAGTGATAAAGTGTATATGTAAAGTTTGTATGAATTTGAGAAACTCATTATTTTATTGGTTGTGCAGTGAAAACGAGCAACTTGAAGGTCCTGTCCTTACTCAATTGCCCAAAGACGACATATTTAATCGGGATCTGGAAGATGCGCAGAGTCAGGAAGAGAATAGTGATTATGACAACAATGTCGTTGAGTCTGGAGATGACACCCTTCCCTAACGAGGGTGATGATAATGAGGACGATAATGTTGGACCTGATTTGACGAGGGAGCATGCTCCACCTCCTGTTAGATCAAGAGTGTACGAGTCCCATGTGCCATTTCATTCAAGGAATATTCCCTACCTTGATCATTTGCCAAGTATGCCGGATGTAGATTCCCTCACAAGGGATCTTGACAAAATTCGGACAACAATGTAGGATGAATCTAGAGCAGCGATGCTGTCAAAGGGCATACTTTTTGTTGATAAAGCGCGCCTAAGCAGGGCGGTGCGAATGTACAGCATAAAAGAGTGTCGTGAAATCGCGGTTCATGAGTCATCTCTGGAAGTATACAAGGTTATTTATCGTATATAGTTTCAAGGTTGTAATTAGATGCTGAGTGCAAGGAAGCTAAAAATAAATATGTGGGTTGTGGGTAAATACGTTGGCACCCACAATTGTGAAATGGACACATTCAGTGGGAATCATTTTAACTTGATTGTTGACTTGATTTCTCTTGTCTTGATTCCACACGTTGAAGCGTCCATAAGGTACACGATCAAAGAGTGAATAATATCTGTCCATCAGGTATATGGATGTACCATTACCAAAAGAAAGGCATTTCTCGGGCTCAAATGTGCGTTTGAAATTGTTTATGGTAACTAGGATAAGTCATTTGCATCTATACCTAGGTACATGGCCGCATTTCAACACTTTAACCCCAGGACTATTGTTGAATGAAAGCTTGAGCGGAGTCCAGGAATACATGTGTTATGTGCATTTAAACCAGCCATTGATGGTTTTGTGCATTATCGGCCGGTAATATCCATAGACCGCACTCATGTCTATGGAAAGTATGATATTAAGTTGTTGATCGCCATTGCAGTAGATGCTAATGGAAGTATATTTCCCCTAGCATTTGCTATTTTTTCCAATGAAAGGCAAGAGATGTGAAAATTAATTTTGAACCACTTGAAGGAGCGTGTTGTCAAACATCGTTTAGGTATTTGTCTAATATCTGATCGGCATGGCGGTATTTTAAGTTATGTACAGAATTTGCGTGCATGGAAGGACCGTATGCCTACCACCGTTACTGTGTGAGGCATCTGAAGGCCAAGTTCCAGAGGGCTTATCCGAATAAGGACTTGCATGATGTAATGTGGATGGCTGCAACAGATCACCAAGAATGTAAATTCAGGAGGCGAATGGAATTGATTAGGCAGGAAGACCAAGGAGCCTATAGTTGGTTGATGCGACATAAACTTGACAAGTGGACTTTGCATGTGGATGGTGGCAGAAGATGGGGAATTCTGACTACAAATGTGTCAGAGTCTTTCAACGGGTTATTGAAATCTGCATGTGGATTGCCTGTCACTGTCATGGTGCGGATGTCATTCAAGCAGATGGCGGAGAGGTTTGCTGAAAGATATAGAGGTGCATCGTCATTGATGGAAAGGGGTGTTGAATTTATTCCAATACCAATGAAAATATTTGAGAAATACAGGAAGCAAGCACAATGGCATTCATTTTTGCAGTATTGCAACGAGCGAAATATTTTTGAATTTCGTATTGCTATTCGTCATAACCAGGGGAATAATACACACACCGTCAATAAAGGCAGAATGTTATGCTCTTGCGGGAAATGCTCCATCTATCACATGTCGTGCTCACATGCCATGAAGTGCTTTCAACATACAGGTTTCGCGGCAACGAGGTTCGTTGATAAAGAATATAGTGTTGCTCCATACTTAAACACCTATAGTGGACAGTTGCAGCCAGAGGGTGCTGAGCATTATTGGCCACCGGAACCATTTAAAATGGTGTATAACAAGTATTATGTACGTTAACAATAAGTGCAAAAAAGAACGCATATACGGAACCAAATGGATGTTAGTGATACCGTTTATGCGCGTAAATGTGGCATATGTTCGCAAATAGGACACGACCGTCGTAAATGTCCTTCATCTAGTTTGGGTAGCGGTGGTAATTCATCTCCCGATGGAAGTTCATCCAATGTGCCCAATTATCAAGGATACACGTAGTGTTTTATTGTAGTAATTTGTTGTAATAAATGTATGTAAATGTTCAGCTTGCAAAATGTATGAAATAAAATTATGTTTCCATTGGGGTTAAATCTAATTGATATTTAGCATTAATACTTCAGTACAACATTTAACATACACCCCAAGAAAAAAAACAATTGTCATTCGCCATTACCATCAATGAACGGGATTTTCGACATGAAGTCGGGTAACGCTGCGATACCACCCCATATACTCACGCTCACCATCCATACGCTCAGGTGCATGGAGTGGAGGAATCAGGTCATACCTTTGGTCCCAAACCTCAATCTGGGGCCTCTAGCCAGTCTACGTATATCTAGTCAACCAGGGAACGATCATCCCACTGGTAATGTGTCCTAAGCCAAGCGGGCGGGATAGGTACAAGCTGCGGTCGACCAAAGTGGCGAAGGACTCACTCGGTGGCATAATGCTCGACAATATCAAGACATATCAGTGGGACAGAAGAGCTCCACATAGCTTGATCGCGGGAGCAATAATCAGGCAAACCAGCTATGAGCACGTCATTGTATGGCCTCCATATGAACTATTAATTAAACACAGGAATCGTAAGTGTCACGACCCAATTTTCCTTCCGTGTTACATCGTGACGGCACCTAGTCTCTACAACTAGGTAAGCCTAACATTTTGCGGAATATTGAAATAAAAATATAAATTTAACTAATTATTCAAAAATACATAACAAATCCCAAAACCCGGAACATCGTTAATCACAAACTACAGAAGGAAATACCTAGTGTCTCTATACATCAGAATCTAACAAGGAAGAATACAGAAGATAATGGACATGAGAAAGAGTAGAAGGGGACTCTGAGGTCTGCGAACGCGATAGCTTTACCTTGAACTCTCCAAAGCTGTCCCGGCTCACTGATAGTGCGGCTGATAAGGTGTACCTAGATCTATACAAGAAAAACATGTGCATAGAGTACCATGATTACACCACAATCGGTACTCAGTAAGTGCCAAGCCTAACCTTGATTGAGTAGTGACGAGGTCGAGTCAGGGCCCTACTGGTAAATATATAATAAAACAATATAGAGCGTAATACCGCAATAAAATAAAGGCTGAAATTTAACAACAATGAAATCATAGAAAGTAATAGCTCAGTACACAGAAACACAACAGGGGATCTCCCGAGATACCGTCTCGTAGTCCTAAGCGTAAATGAGCAGGGGGATCTCTCGGAATACCGTTCCGTAGTCCCAAAGTAAATGTGCAGGTGGATCTCCCAGAATACCGTTCTGTAGTCCCAAAGTAAATGTTCAAGGGGATCTCCCGGAATACCGTTCCGTAGTCCCAAAGTTAATTTTTTAAGTGGATCTCCCGGAATACCGTTATGTAGTCCCAAAGTAAATATGCAGTGCGAATGATAGAAAATTGGCAAGCCACTTACCTCAATTTTCACCCCACATCCGAATTTAAACGATGAATTCAAGCATAGATTAGTGGAATATAACTATAAGGGAGTTAAGAATCATTACCCAAAAACTTCCTCCAAAAATCTCTCCAAATTCCGCCTTCTACCGAGCTCTTAATCAAATTTGTGAAGTGAACTTCAAACCCTCGAATCTGCCCCTTTTCTGCCTAGTTATTCCGCATCTGCGAACCTTGGGTCGCACCTGCGACGTCGCACCTGCGGAATTTCCTTCGCATGTGCAGAAATGACTTAAGAGGGTTGGGTCCGCTTCTGCGGAAAAAGGGCTGCACCTGCGAGTGCGCGCCTGCGGACTATTGTCCGCTTCTGAGATCTCCTTCGCGCCTGCGGGTCCTTTAGCGCATCTACGGGCATCGCAGATGCGGCATTTCCCTTCACACCTGCGACCCCTGACCACACATCCCAAATCTTCTTCTGCGCTTGCCTCTACGCACGTGCGATCACGCACCTGCAGTCTCTCCACCGCAGGTGCTAAAATGACATATGCCTGAAGACTTTAGCAGCACGACAAATCCAACTTTTGATCCGTTAAGCACTCGAAACTCACCCGAGGCCCTAGGGACCTCAACCAAACCTACCAACCAATCCTATAACACCATACGAACTTAGTCGTGCCTTCAAACCACATTGAACAACACCAAAAATCATGAATTAAGCGCGGATTCAAACCTAAGAACTTAGAATTTTTCCAAATTCTACAAACGACGCCGAACTATGTCAAATCTAGTCCGAATTACCTCAAATTTTACACACAGGTCACAAATGACACTATGAACCAACAACCACTTTCGGAAATCCATTCCGATCTCGATATCAAAATTTTCACTATCGGCCGAATTCGCCGAAAAATTCGATGTTTCGCCAATTCAAGCCTAAATAAGCTACGAACCTCCAAAACACAATCCGGACACGCACCTAAATCCAAAATCACCTAACGGAGCTAACAGAACTGACATAATTCCATTCCGGAACCGTCTTCACACAGTTCCGACTACGGTCCAAATTCTAAGACTTAAGCTCTCATTTAGGGACTAAGTGTCCCAAAATACTCCGAAACCCAAAACTAATCATCCCAGCAATTCACAGTAGAAGAAATAGATATGGGGAAAGAAGTTAATAGGGGTTCGAGGCTCTAACTCTCAATATGACCGGCCGGGTCGTTACATCCTCCCCCTTTTAAAACAATCATTCGTCCTCGAACGAGCATAAAGACATACCTAAAGTGGTGAAAAGATAAGGATAATGGTTGCGCATATCCTGCTCAGTCTCCCAAGTCACCTCCTCGACCTGCTGTCCCCTCCAATAAACCTTCACAGAAGCAATGTTCTTTGATCTTAGCTTTCTGACCTGCCTGTCTAAAATAGCCACTGGCTCCTCAACATAGGATAGATACTTGTCCAATTGAACTGAGCTAAAATCCAACACATGGGACGGATCGCCGTGATACTTTCGGAGCATAGAAATCCTGCTAGACTGGGAGGCAAGGAAAGCTCATAAGCAGCCTCCCCAACTCGACGCAACACCTCAAATGGACCAATGAAACTTGGGCTCAGCTTGCCCTTCTTTCCAAACCTCATAACACCCTTCATAGGCAAAACCCGGAGCAAGACTCGCTTTCCAACCATGAATGCCACATCGCGAACCTTACGGTTCGCATAACTCTTCTGTTTGGACTAGGCTGTGCGAAGTCTATCCTGAATCACCTTTACTTTTTCCAAGTCATCCTGAACCAAGTCCGTACCCAATAATCTGGCCTCACCGGGTTCGAACCAACCCACTGGGGACCGACACCGCCTACCGTATAGAGCCTCATATGGTGCCATCTGAATGCTAGAATGATAACTGTTATTGTAAGCAAACTCCGCAAGTGGAAAGAACTGGTCCCAAGCACCCCCAAAATCTATCAAACACGCACGGAGCATATCCTCTAATATCTGAATAGTGCGCTCGGACTGCCCGTCCGTCTGAGGGTGAAATGTTGTGCTCAACTCAACCCTAGTACCCAAATCATGCTGTATAACTCTCCAGAACCGTGACGTAAGTTGCGTACCCCGGTCAGAGATAATAGATACCGGTACCCCATGAAGCCTGAAGATCTCACGGATGTAGATTCGAGCTAGCTGCTCGGAAAAATAGGTAGTCATCACAGGAATGAATTGAGCCGAATTGGTCAACCTATCCACAATCACCCAAACTGCATCAAACTTCCGTTGAGTCCATGAGAGACTAACAACGAAGTCCATAGTGATCCGCTCCCCATTTCCACTCTGGAATCTCTATCTTCTGAAACAACCCACCCGGTCGCTGATGCTCATACTTCACCTGCTGGCAATTTAGACATCTAGCCACATACTTTACTATGTCTTTCTTCATCCTCCTCCACCAATAATGTTGCCTCAGGTCCTGATACATATTTGCGGCACCCGGATGAATGGAGTACCGTGAGCTGTGAGCCTCTAGAAGAATCAACTCACGCAAACCATCTACATTGGGCACACATAGCCTGCTCTGCATCCTTAATGCACCATTATCTCCAATAGTAACCTCCTTAGCATCACCGTGCTGGACCGTGTCCTTAAGGACAAGCAGATAGGGGTCATCATACTGACTCTCCTTGATACGATCATAAAGAGAAGACTGAGATACCACACAAGCCAATACTCGACTCGACTCAGAAATATCCAATCTCACAAACTGGCTGGCTAAGGCCTGAACATCCAACGCCAATGGCCTCTCTGCTGCTGGTAGATATGCTAAACTCCCCAAACTCTCTGCCCGGCGACTCAAAGCATTGACTACCACATTGTCCTTCCTAGGGTGGTACAAAATATTGATATCATAATCCTTAAGTAGCTCCAACCACCTTCGCTGATGTAAGTTAAGATATTTTTGCTTAAACAGATGCTGCAAACTCCGATGATCGGTGTAAATCTCATAAGGAACACCGTACAAATAATGCCGCCATATCTTCAATGCATGAACAATAGCTGCTAACTCAAGATCGTGGATAAGATAGTTCTTTTCGTGCACCTTCAGCTGTCTGGACGCGTAGGCAATCAACCTACTGTCCTGCATCAACACCGTACCAAGACCAATCCGCGATGCATCACAATATACAGTTTAAGACTCCGAACATGTAGGTAATACCAATACTGGGGTTGTAGTCAAAGTTGTCTTGAGCTTTTGAAAGCTCTCCTCACATTCCTCTGTCCACCTGAACGGAGCACCCTTCTGGGTTAGCCTGGTCATAGGTGCTGCAATAGATGAGAATCCCTCTACAAAGTGACGGTAATACCCCGCCAAACCAAGAAAACTCCGGATCTCTGTAGGTGAGGACCGTCTGGGCCAACTCTACACTGCTTCAATCTTCTTCGGATCTACCTTGATCCCATCACAAGACACTATGTGGCCCAATAATGCCACTGAAGCCAGAATTCACACTTAGAAAATTTTGCATACAACATCTTCTCTCTCAAAGTCTAAAGCACGGTCCTCAGGTGCTGCTCATTATCTTCCCGAGACCGGGAATATACCAGGATGTCATTAACAAATACAATGATGAAGGAATCAAGATAAGGTCGGAACACACTGTGCATCAAATGCATAAAGGCTGCTAGGGCATTGGTCAGCCCAAATGACATGACAAGAAACTCATAGTGACCATATCTGGTCCTGAAAGCAGTCTTCGGGATATCCCGATCCCGAATCTTCAACTGATGATAACCTGAACGTAAGTCAATCTTAGAAAACACTCTGGTACCTTGTAACTGATCAAATAAGTCACCAATACAAGGCAATGGATACCTGTTCTTCACTGTGACTTTGTTCAACTGGCGATAATCAATACACATCCGCATAGAACCATCCTTCTTCTTCACAAATAAGACAGGAGCACCCTAAGGTGACACACTAGGCTGAATGAAGCCTTTATCAAGCAATTCTTGTAACTGATCTTTCAACTCCTTCAATTCAGGAGGAGCCATACGATATGGAGGAATAAAGATGGGCGGAGTGCCCGGCAACAAATCAATGCCAAAATCAATATCTCTATCGGGCGACATGCCCGGAAGATCAGCTGAAAACACATCTGGAAAGTCCCTCACTACTGGAACTGACTCAATTGTAGGGGTATCAATACTGACATCTCTCACATAAGCTAGATACGCGTCACACCCCTTCTCAAACATTCGTTGCGCTTTAAGAAAAGAAATAACTCTGCTGGGAGTATACTCTAAGGTAGCTCTCCACTCTAACCACGGTAAACCTAGCATAGTTAGCGTCACAGTTTTAGCATGATAATAAATAATAGCATAATGGGGCGACAACCAGTCCATGCCCAAAATAATATCAAAGTCCACCATGCTGAGCAATAATAAATCGGCTCTGGTCTCAAAACCACTAAGAGCAATCAAACACGACCAATACACGCGATCCACAATAAGAGAATCTCCCACAGGAGTAGATACATAAATAGGGGAACTCAAAGAATCCCGAGATACGCCCAAATACAGGGAAAAATAATAGGACACATAAGAATATGTAGAGCCTGGGTCAAATAATACCGACGCATCTCTATGACAGACTTGAACAATACCTGTAATGACAGAATCAGAAGCAATTGACTCTATACGAGCAGGAAGTGCATAATATCTGGCCTGGCCTCCCCCTCTAGGGCGACCTCTACCTCCCCGACCTCCACCTCGAGCTGGTTGATCAGGTGGGGTGGCAGCTGGTGCTGTAATCATAGTCTGAGGACCCGGTGGAGCACGCTGTGGCTGAAAAGTTTGTGGAGGTTCACCCCTCCTCATATTGGGGCAATCCCTCACCATGTGGCGAGTGTTGCCACACTCAAAACAAGTTCTGGGAGGGTGTGGCTACTGTGACTGGCTCGGGCCAAGTCTGCTGGACTGGCCGCTAGGAACACCCCGTGTAGGAGGCACACTAGATACTGGCGGTGCATAATAAGGCTCCTGGGGTCTAGAACGAGCTGGAACACTGCTAGAGGCTGGAAGAGCTGAATGAACGGGGCGACTCACATAACCCCTACCATGGCGAGCTATTAGGGCACGAGTTCCCGAATAATAACCAGCCTCTCGAGACCTCTTGGCCTCTCTCTTCTCTCTATCCCGGGCAAGCATGCCCTCGAATCTCCTGGCAATACCCACAACCTGCTGATAAGAAATATTCATCTCCAATTCCCTGGCCATACTACTCCGGATGCTGGGATGGAGACCCTTAATAAACCGTCGAACCCTCTCTCGAACTGTGGCAACTAAGGCCGCTGCATGTCGGGTCAAATCACTGAAGCGAATTGCATACTCTGACACAGTCATAGCACCCTGGCGTACCTGCTCAAACTCCGCGCGCCATGAGTCCCTGAGGCTTTGAGGGACATACTCTCTCAAAAACATGTCCGAGAACTGAGTCCATGTAAGTGAAGCTGCCTCGGCTGGACTACTCAACTCATAAGCACGCCACCACTGATAGGCTGCTCCTCTAAGCTGGAATGTAGTAAAAGAAACCCTGCTCATCTCCGCTACGCCCATAGTACGGAGAATACGATGACACTCCTCCAGGAAACCCTGAGCATCATTTGTAGCCAATCCGCTGAAGGTAGGTGGGTGGTACTTCTTGTACCTCTCAAGTCTGAGTTGCTCCACCTCAGAAGCTGTTGCCCTAACCTTTGGCTGAGCTGGAGCTATCGGCTGCATTTGGTAAAATCTCTGGAACCTGGTCGACCTGAACACGCTGCTCTAGAGTACCGGCGACGGGAGTCTGTGCTCCTCCCCCGGCCTGAGATGTGGCAGGAGCAAGTGGAATCAATCCAGGCTGAGCTAAGGTGTTGAACATGCTTAGAAACTGTGCTAGAGTCCCTTGGAGGGCTGGTGCAGCAACAGGTATCTCAGGTGTCTACCTTCCAGCTTGAGCTACTAGGGGCTCCTCTGTAGCAGCTCGTGCGGTTGCTCTGGCTGCACCACGTGGACGTCCTCGGCCTCTACCCCGGCCTCAGCCCTGGCCTCTTGCGGCTTTAGCAGGGGGTGCGGGTGCCTGTTCATCAGATCCGCTTGTACGTGTCCTTACCATCTGTGAGAGAATAGAATACAGAAACTTAGAATCTCTGAAGTCAACAATTTTCGCACGACAAGGAATCAAAGTAGTGAAATTTTTCCTAACAGTTCCATAGCCTCCCGAAGATAAGTACAGACGTCTCCGTACCGATCCACGAGACTTTAATAAACCGATTTGTGACTCACGACACCTACGAACCTAGATCTCTGATACCAACTTGTCATGACCCAATTTCCCCTCCGTGTGACGTGGTGACGGTACCTAGTCTCTACAACTAGGTAAGCCTAACATTTTGCGGAATATTAAAGTAAAAATATAAATTTAACCAATTATTCAAAAATACACAACAAATCCTAAAACCCGAAACATCGTGAATCACAAACTACAGAAGGAAAAATCTAGTGTCTCTATACATAAGAATCTAACAAGGAAGAATACAGAAGATAATGGACATGAGAAAGAGTAGAAAGGGGCTCCGAGGTCTGCGAACGCGGAAGATATACCTTGAAGTCTCCAAAGCTGTCCCGGCTCACTGATAGTGCGGCTAATAAGGTGCACCTAGATCTACACACGAAAAACATATGCAGAGAGTAGCATGAGTATACCACAATTGGTACACAGTAAGTGCCAAGCCTAACCTCGATCGAGTAGTGACGAGGTCGGGTCAGGTCCCTACTGGTAAATATATAATAAAATAATATAAAGTGTAATACCGCAATAAAATAAAGGCTGAAATTTAACAACAATGAAATCATAGAAGGTAACAGCTCAGCACACAAAAACACAACAGGGGATCTCCCGAGATACCGTCTCGTAGTCTCAAATATAAATGAGCAGGGGGATCTCCCGAAATACTATTCCGTAGTCCCAAAGTAAATGTGCAGGGGGATCTCCCGGAATACCATTCCGTAGTCCCAAAGTAAATGTGCAGGGGATCTCCCGGAATACCATTTTATAGTCCTAAAGTAAATGTGCAGTACATGGGTATCTCCCGGAATACCGTTCCGTAGTCCCAAAGTAAATATGCAGCGTGAATGATAGAAATACAACTACATCACGAAATTCTTACAGTTTAGACTAAGTACCAGTCAGGGAAGAAGCGGGAAATTCACTAAGCATGCTGCACATAATTCACATAAACAATTAAGACACGTAAACACGTTGTATTAGACTAAACATGATAGCTATACATATTGGAATAATTCAATTAAGAATGAAAATAGATTAGTACTCATTAAAATGGTATAACTCAAAGTAACAGGAAAACATGTTGTTGCTCGGTAAGAAAATCGGGTTTTACCAAAACTAGCTCGTGTACGTACTCGTCATTTCACGTACACGGCGCTCACATATCGCAATAGTTCCAAATCTTAAGGGGTTTTCCCCCACACAAAGTTAGGCAAGCCACTTACCTCGAGTCAAGCTTAATTAATCGGTCACAATGCCTTTCTCACGAATATCCGGCTCTGAATGGCCCAAATCTAGCCAAAAGAAATTACGTATCATAAATACAACAATAATAGACTCATCCAATTAACGAAATCAATATTTAACGATAATTCCGAAATTTAACTCAAAAATCACCCGTGGGGCCCACTTCTCGAAATCAGGTAAAATTCATAAAATATTAAAGCTCATTCACTCACGAGTCTAACCATATCAAATTTACTAAAATCCGACACCAAAAGCTCGGTCAAAACCCCAAAATTCGGCCTAAGAACTTTTCTCAATTTTCACCCCAAATCCGAATTTAAACGATGAATTCAAGCATAGATTAGTGGAATATAACCATAAGGGAGTTAAGAATCATTACCAAAAAACTTCCTCCAAAAATCTCTCCAAATTCCGCCTTCTACCAAGCTCTCAATCAAATTTGTGAAGTGAACTTCAAACCCTCGAATCTGCCCCTTTTCTGCCCAGTTATTCCGCATCTGCGGACCTTGGGTCGTACCTGCAACGCCGCACCTGCGGAATTTCCTTCGCAGGTGTGGAAACGACTTAAGAGGGCTGGGTCCGCTTCTGCGGAAAAAGGGCCGCACATGCGAGTGCGCGCCTGCAGACTATTGTCCGCTTCTGCAATCTCCTCCACGCCTGCGGGTCATTTAGCGCATCTGCGGGCATCGCAGATGCGGCATTTCCCTTCGCACCTGCGAACCTTGACCACACATCCCAAATACGCTTCTGCGCTTGCCTCTCCACACGTGAGATCATGCACCTGTGGTCTCTCCACCGCAGGTGCGAAAATGACAGATGCCTGAAGACTTCAGCAGTGACACAAATCCAACTTTTGATCCGTTAAGCACTCAAAACTCACCCGAGGCCCCCGGGACCTCAACCAAACCTACCAATCAATCCTATAACACTATACGAACTTAGTTGAGCCTTCAAACCACATCGAACAAAACCAAAAATCATGAATTAAGCACAGATTCAAACCTAAGAACTTAGAATTGTTTCAAATTCTACAAACGACGCCGAACCACGTCAAATCTAGTCCGAATTACCTCAAATTTTACACACAGGTCACAAATGATACTACGAACCTACAACCACTTTCAGAAATCTATTCTGAGCTCGATATCAAAATTTCCACTATCGACCGAAACCGCCAAAAAATTTGATTTTTCGCCAATTCAAGCCTAAATAAGCTACGGACCTCCAAAACACAATCCGAACACACCCCTAAATCCAAAATCACCTAACGGAGCTAACGGAACAGACGAAATTCCATTTCAGAACCGTCTTCACATAGTTACGACTACAATCCAAATTCTAAGACTTAAGCTCTCATTTAGGGACTAAGTGTCCCAAAATACTCCGAAACTCAAAACCAAATCATCCTGGCAATTCACAATAGCAGAAATAGATATGGGGAAAGCAGTTAATATGGGTTCGAGGCTCTAACTCTCAAAACGACCGGCCGGGTCGTTACAGTGAGTAAACGCAACATATATAAAGCCAGGCCAAGTAAACTTAAGTATACATGTACCTGTGTGCTTTCAAGCAAATCCAACAAATCCCTGTATAGGGGAGATGATGTCGAGCTTTGACCTCGCATCCGTAGCCTCGTATATCAACCCACCTCCTAGCTAAAGGGAGAAACGGTGGAGGTGCTACATCTGGAGCGATGGGTGTTAGAGGTGGTTGGAACTGCAAGAACCGCTCCCAGGCCCAAACCTAATATACATCGTGGACGTAAAATTTAAGTTATTATTTTACTATGTATGTTATAATCATGAAAAGAATTGACTATGTTTTCACATGCAACGGCGGCAAAAATCCGGCAACGTCTCTCTGGGTGCCCATACTCGCCCAGCACATCTGTCTATACAGGTAACCTAGAACAGCTGCACCCCAGTTGTAACTAGGTAAATCATCTAGCCGCTCAAGATGATGAAGAAATCTCAAGCTGACTAGGTTTCCCGAAGTGTTCGCGAACAATACACCACCAAACATCAGCAACATCAACAATCTCGTGTACCGGTCGATAACCTCTGCCAGTGAATCATCTGCAATGTCCACATCCATCGCCTCCATATGCCGCCGGATGGGCGTCAATTGCAAATGAGTGGCACCACTCAATGCAGTCTCCTCCGCCGGTGAATCATCCGTAATTTCCGCATCTATCGCCTCCAGATGCTGCCGGACGGTCGTCAACTACAAACGACTGGCCCCGTTCAATGCAGTCTCCTCCGCTTTTTGGAAACCGGTGATTCGCTGCAACATCTGCAGGTATTGCAATCCCGTATATTCTCTAAGAGCATGCAAGTATGCTACAGGTAGTCCATCAACTGGCAGACCAAAAAGAACCTCCACGTCCTCAAGCGTGATGGTAGCCTCGCCTATGGGTAGATGAAACGTGTGCGTCTCTGGTCGCCACCGCTCTATCATAGCCGTTATCAACGCCCAGTTGAACTGCAACCGACCGATCTCTATTATCCTGTAGAAACCAGTATCCTGAAAGCGTCTAACTATATAGGGATGGAGTGGGTGGGCCCTAATGAACTCCCACATATCGTCTATATGTCTAGCGCAGAATGTCTGGGACAAACACTGCCCATCCCATACGTATGAAGACCTATGCTCGGCCTGTAGCAACAGTAGCTCTAGCGATGCAGGTCCGGGATGCACATGCGGAACCTCCATGACGATGATTGTAAATTGAACAATATTAATTAAAGTACTTTTGTTTTTAATTGCTTAACATCTTTAAATATATTGCAATATCTTTAATATTAAAATTTATTCGATATTTTTAATATATTGTTAATTAGGTTGATACATTTTCTATATTATAATTTTATATGTTAATTCATTATTTTATATGTTGGTTTATCATTTTATATGTTAGTTTATTATTTTATATGTTACTTTATTATTTTATATGTTAGTTTAACTATTTTATATGTTTTTTTATATTTTATATGTTACTTTATTATTTTATATGTTAGTTTGACTATTTTATATGTTTGTTTATTATTTTATATGTTAGTTTCTTATTTTATATGTTTGTTTCTTATTTTATATGTTAGTTTGTTATTTTATATGTTTGTTTTCTTATTTTATATGTTGGTTTATCATTTTATATGTTATTTTATTATTTTATATGTTGGTTTATCATTTTATATATTAGTTTATTATTTTATATGTTAGTTTATTATTTTATATGTTAGTTAATTATTATTGTTATTTTTTAATGTTATTTTCTTACGTTTGTTGACTAGAATTCGAGAGAGTTTGTGTTTGAACTATTATCTTTTTTCAGATATTTTTGGGTTTAACAGATAATTAAATGATTAATTTCAATAACTACAAAGATACTACGCTAAAGGGCACTACATTTTACTACGCTAAAGGGCACTACATTGCAACGGGCACTACATTAAAATTACGGGCACAACATAACACTACAGGGAACTAAACAACATTAAAGTCACATATTAATATATGTACAACAATAACATTTAAATAAGATTAATTATTCCTAAAATAACAATTTATCTATTTTACTAATCTTTTAGCACATAACTAATCTAATCCGAATAAAAAATAATAAATTGATTTAATCACAAAACAATCACGAAAATACATATACCACAATAAAGAATAATTAATTATCATTTTGTATAACACAACTAAAAACATTAATTATTCATAAAATAACAATTCTCTATTTTACTCATTTGTTTAGCACACTAATAATATAATCTGGATAAAAAATAATAAATTAATTAAATAGCAAAACAATCACGAAATAACATAGAACACAGTAAAAAATAACTAATAGGCATTTTTTATACATGAGTTTTAACAAAAAATAAGTCGGAATACCTCGATTTTAATTTTTTGGAAAGTTGAAGATTTGATGATTTGGAGCCGAAACGAGCAACCCACTACGCGATAACGCCTTAGATATGATGTTAGCTTGCTACAATACTGAGAATCTACACTTTTTGTGGGATCGGTGGGCTCCAACTGAGTTTGTTTTCTTTAAAAATGGAGGGGTGGGGACCGCTGTAAAGGGGAAATTGGGGGGGGGGGGGGGGTTACTGGTTGGTGTGGTGGGGAAGAAGAAGGGCATGCTTTTTTATATAGGTATAGCGCTCATTTATATCACCCTATACTATAGCGCGGTATATACTATAGCGCGATTATTCACCGTGCTATACTTTAACGGACAAACGTGTTGTTAAGGTATAGCGCGGTGAATAACCGCGCTATATATATTATGGTGCCCAGTCTTTGTTTTTACCTATTTTGGTTGCTTGAGTCCAAAAATACCACACTTTTGTTCCGGGCTCTAGAGTATTCATCGGCTGTGATCATAAGAATGGTCAGGTTTTCGGATTTCCTCAACTGAGCTTTGCAGAAAGCTGTAAGGAGATTTGAACTGAAACTAGAAATGGTGGCTACATTTTGTTTGGTTATAGGGGCAGAAAAATAATCCGGATATAAAATTAGAGATTATTTTATCCAGCGTTTGAATAGGATTTTATTTTTGAAAACAGAACAAAGACCCATTTGTCCATAAAATTGTCCTTTTTTCCGTCTGATTTTAGGGAATTCATTGGATCGTGAAGTTGCTTCACACCTAGCCATATCGAGAGAATGAAAATGAACTTGTCCCTAAAAAAAGAGAAAAGATCTAGACTGGGAGAGGATGGTCATTTAGAAAGATGCCTTAACAAGTTGGTCATCTGTCAGGACGAGAATGTGAGTTCTTCTTATTATCAGTGAGTCGTTGCCCCTCATACTCTTCTTTCCGATTTTGGCTTGTTCTACTTATCTGCCGTAACCCCAATCTTCCTTCATACGAAGGCATTGTAACATATACATCAAATTAAGATCAAATAAAAGATTCTACTCATCTTCAAAATATTGTTTGGTTATACATTTAACTGAAATTTTGAAGATGAGTTTTAAATTTCAAAAAGTGGTATTTAGATGCAATCTGAAATGCTATCTTCTAAATTCATGATGATGTCTAAAGACCACCAGTTAGATGCATTGAAATAAGACAAATAAGTCATTTCCAGAATCATACAAAATCTAATTTCCTACATCATCAGAATCTACACATAAAAGCAAGGGGAACTCTAAGGAATCGTTTGGTTTGAAGACAAGTTATGCTACAGTTCGTTATACTGAGATTAATTATATTGAGATTAGTTATTCTTATATTATTTCTTATTGATTGTTTGGTATGTTGTATTCATCCTGAGATTATCAATTTTATTGTTTTATCCTGGAAGAACTTATCCTGAGATTATTATTCCACAATCTGACAGGTATAAATTATTCTGGTATTATTTTTAATCCTGGGATAACTTATCCCAGGATTAGTAACCAAACAAGAGATAAGGCAATACTAAATTTTTATCCTGAAATTTTGTTTATCCATCATACCAAACGACCCCTAAGGAGAATCAAAAGATAATTAAAGTCCTTGAAAACTTGAGGAGGATGTACAACATGCAATAACAGAACAAAGAAACAACCTGTTTGTTGCTAGAAAAAAAACGAAATTCCAAAACTCCAACTAACTGAAATCAAAAAGATTTATAGACTTGTTTCTTTGCTTTCAATGGTTATCATTGAGGTATCACCTTGTTCATCATCTCCTTCTGGTTCACTGGAGGAATCTCCCCATGCAGCAAAAGCTTGTTTCACAATATTGTTATTAATATCTTTTCTCTTGAATCTTCTGTCAGGAACCGGGTTTCTCTTGGCTGCTTTGTCTGTGTTATGCTTGTAATGATATTGCTTGTGCAAAGGACAACCTTTGATGAAATGTCCGAGCTTTCCACATTTATGACACAAGTCATAGCCTTTTGATCTGCTGGAGCTACCCCTTTTTGGAATGCCTCCATTTCTGCACACCATTTTCTGGAATCATTTTTGTTAGATAGGCCATGTCAGCATCTTCACCACTTGACTCATTATTGTCAGCCTTGAGGAACATGTTCTTATCCCTCTTAGGTTCTCTTCTTTCATGGTCCTTCTTTTTCTTCATTTCATACGTCTTCAGATTTCCAATGAGTTCATCAATGGTCAATTTTTGCAGATCCTTTGCCTTTGTGATAGTATTGACCTTGCTTTCCCAAGAACTAGGTAGTATACTAAGTATTTTCCTGACAAGTTTGTTCCTTGAAATGATTTCTCCCAAAGAGTGAAGCTCATTGATGATGGAGGTGAATCAAGTGTGCATATCCTGAATGGACTCATCATCCTTCATCCTGAAGAATTCATACTCAGTGGTGAGTATGTCAATCTTCGTCTGCTTGACTTGAGTTGTTCCTTCGTGCGCTATTTGGAGAGCTTCCCAGATCTCCTTGGCTGATTGACATGCAAAGATCATGTTGTATTCGTCTGGTCTAATACTACAGACAAGGATCTTTTTTGCTCGAAAGTTCTTCTCTATAGCTTTGCGGTCAGCATCATTATACTCCTTCCTTGTCTTGGGAGCTATCACTGCTGGTTCATCAATGCTCTTCATAGGGACGAAGGGTCCATTGTAGATAACATCCCAGAGCTCTAAATCTTCAGCCATGATAAAATCACGCATCCTTGTATTCCACTATTCGTAGTATTGTCCATTGAACTTTGGTGACCTATAGGTAGATTGACCTTCTTCAAAATTTGGTGGAGCAGTCATGAGGATCCTTTATACATGTTAGCCTGATAGAAAGAACCTGCTATGATACCAATTGATAGAAACCTAGGAGTCCACCAAACTGTATAGAGAACCTGATTCTCTATCAGTTCCCACACAACAGACACAAATAAAGATAAGTAAATGACACGTCAAAGCTTTACGTGGAAAACTCCCAGCTCACGGGATTAAAAACCACGACCTACACTTGTAGGATTTCAACTTCACTACTGAGCAAACTTCAGATACAAAATTTTGTAACCTAGGAATTAAACTCTTAATCCCCCACTCACTTGTAATAACTCTATTACAAAGCTCACAACTCGCCCAACTCTAGCCAAGACACAAACATAAGGTTTATGATTTTACAACAGATTTCCTACACAATGCTTCCAGCTAAGCTAAGTAGGAATTACAAGTGGATTGCTCTAACAAAGGTACAACACCACGAAGGACATATAGTAATGCAGTACCTGAAACTGGTCCTTGTTCTGTTGTTGTTCGTTCTTGAAAGCCGGAAGTCACTTGCAGATGGGAGCACACTGAGAGAGAAGCTTGATAATTTTCCTAAGTGTTCAAGTGACTTGTTTTCCCTTGCATCATGTTGATAATATACAAGTGATAAAACTTGGATGATGCAAGCAATTATCCGGTACAAGGTATTTCCCATAAAGTGACTGTTGCACTATTTGCACCGTTGCGTGTGTGCAGAGGAACAGTTGCAGCGACTTTACAACTTTGGGGAGTTGACTGGTATAGTCAGCAAGAGAATTGATGTCCATCTGTTCCCTCTGTCGTTTCTTTGACTCTGATTGTTGGAACTTGTGCCCGACTTGAGACTTGTTATTTTTGAGCACTTTGAGGATGTATAATAGGTTCCCCATCTAGTTCTTATTATTAAGTTTGTTAGATCATTAAAACATAACAGAGCACATAACCTATTAGAATTCAACATAGTGTAGTATCTTGTATTTAGTTTTCAATTTATTTTTCTTTATCTTTTCTAAGTTAATGAACAATAATTTAGTAATAGTACATAGAACTTAGAAGGGGGGATAAGATATTCCATTAGCAAGAAGTCAATCATCTTCTTTATCCTTATATCTAAGTTTATAAGCATTATCATTTTCTTGACATGCATAAAAATAAGTAATTCACCAAATATTTTCCCAAAATAGTAATAAAAAACTCTAAAAACCCTTCTGCTTACAAAGATCACTTCAGCAAAGTAGCAAACATCTATCGATTCAACGACAGTGATTGAGACTCTGCATGGATTGCTTAATAGACCTTTAATCTTGATCTTATTTGACTAAGTTTTTTATATTTTTGAACATCCTTTCGGTCTCTGACTCATATTCATGAAATTTTCGAGGAGTTAGCGCGCCAAATTTTGTCGTTATTAGCTGACATATCTGTGTTAAAGATAGCGGTGCCCCCATTGCGCTCAAATCCTGAGTCTGCCTTTGTACACCAGAACTATGATAACCACATAAATGACATGTTTAGAGCCACAAGTTTTTCCAGTCTTCATGTTTTTCTTACTCCATTCCGTTTTAAATTGTCACATAAATTGAAGCAAAGCGAGTAGCAGATTAACTAATCATAACAGCACAGGGAAAGCATGTCTTGATGTCTGTGGCATTGTAGTACGTGCCGCAGGGGGATTTACCAAAACGGACTCAGCGGATACCTTCACCGACTATTTTTTAGTTTGAGCGGTTGGATGAGCGGCTATTTGGGATAATTCTTCTAAGGAAAACTAAGAGAAACTACAGCAATACAAAGATAAAGTAGCATAAAAACAGACCCCAAGGCTGGAAGACGAAAGGCATTAAATGCAAATAAATTGAGTTTTTCGTCCATTCAAGCCAAAGCAAAACACATGAATGCTGCAAGAATACGAATCCTTAGAGCACAAAACAAAAAATTTAAATTCCAATGGTACCCTTGCAGTTGGTAAGCATGTTTATCATGAGGTGACTAGTTTTCATTTATAAGAAGGCAGAAGTAGAAATGTATAAATATAATAATGGAGAAATTTGTCAAAAAGTTATCCCTTTCCACTATACGCCATCTCTGTCATATAAAGATGGAAAATAGGTCATGAACAGGTTAATCCTTTAAGACATCACTAATACCACATTGGGTCCTCACATTTTCCGTCGTCAGAGATCTGAACCTCAATCATACACAACATCTGTCATATGAAGATGGAAAGTATGTTAAGAAAAGGTTAAGTCATATGAAGATGGAAAGTATGAAGATGAAAAGTATGTCAAAGTCACCTCAGCATAACGTCCTAGTGAAAACCAATATGTACCCAATATTGGAACAACCTCATATCGAATTTTAGTATTAGACAGTATTCAAGCTTTTCCAAACCCCTAGCCTCTTCGATCCGCTTAGTATAACCACCAGTGCCGCCATATTCCTCTTCAATACGCTTTCCAAACTTCAATATGCTTTCTACTCCTTTTAGACTGATGGTGCAAATTGCATGACCACAGAGAAGCCAAGATAATCACATAGAGGATCTATGCAGCAATCCACCAAGTCTCTAAAGCCAAAAGCACGAGGAAAAAAAACACCAGAGTTAGTAAAATAATCAGTATACAAGAGGGATGATTTACCGAGAAAAAGAGGTTACATACTTGGTGTACGCAATGTCACTGGTACCGTTAATAGCAATTGAAAGTGCAGCAGCAGCAATACCCATTTTTTTAGTTGTACCAGTGTGCGTAGAGGTTCTATTAATCCAACATCAAATACAGCCTGCTCAAACATTACAAACAACTATTTAGATAAATGGCTATGTAGAGAAGGTTTCATCAACTAAAAAGTCGATCACTAAAAGATTTTTTTTTTTTTTTACAACTCTATTTCCATTTCTATTTCTAACTATTAGACCAACTATTTCACTCTCATATTCACCTAATTGAGAGTTCTTTGGTTTTTACATCCCTAATGTATGCACTGCTTTTTACTCATACCCTTATCCTTTTATTTTTTATGAATTACCCCTTGATCAATTCATTTCTTTTAGGGAGGAATATCAGTTTTACTCCCTGTGTTAATTTGGGGTAGCACATTTAACCTTTAAGTAAACAAAATGAGTGCTTATATTCGTTTTTCTAACAGAGACTAACAGTCCAAACAAAATGTTTACTACTGCGAACAGCTTTTGGGTATTACAGCTAGAACACTTTTAAAAAGACCTAATTATACGAAGAGGAAACAATTAGAGCTCTTTCTATGGTTATCTTCCCTCACAACCATATACAAGCCCTCCTCTCTTCTTCCATTACGATCCGAGTTAATTCTGATCCATTGATGATTGTATCCTAACGCCATGCTTAACTCTACCAGTTCTTTCTTCTAGCTAAGCAGTATTCACTGTATCAGCTCAATGACATCCACTCGGCAGTTAAAAATGGAAAGGTTTTATGGCTAATAAGAGTTTCACTAGACAATGCCTTGACTTAATCCAAACTAGAGCAGAAAAAGAAAGAGTTCTAACAAAAAAAAAACAAATCTTTCAGCATAGAAATAATCAATCTTTATAACCAAAAAAATAGCAAAGCTTGGAAATGGACACTTTAAAAATGAAAACTTGTAGAACACTGACACGAACAGGCAATGAATTTCAGCAACAATTAAACAATCAGTTAGTGAAGATTCTAAGAAACAAATTACCCACATGTCAGATAAATATAACCCCAAAATTAAAGCAATTTAAAAACAATGAATAGCCCAAATTCAAGGACAACCAATTCAAAAACAAGCTTAACTTTCCTCTTGAGATTTCATCGGATTAGCTGCATTTGATTCGAAGAGAGATAAAGATAGATCTAGAGCGAGAGAGGGCACACTCTTCTAAGATTAGCAAAAGGAAAGTGGTGTTTTATTGTGAAATTAACGTGATCATCTTGCTTGCCACGTGAATCTGTACACTTTTAAAACAAAATAACTTGCTATGTACAACCAATCCGGAAAAGTAGCATCCTAAGCTAAAAGTAGTGTAGCTGTAATACCCAAACTGCCATTCTCAGTAGTAAACATTTTGTTTGGACTGTTAGTCTCCGTTAGCAAAAGGACTATACGCACTCATTTAGGCAATAACACGAACAAAACCTGCTACGTCCCCCTTCTTTTTAAAATCATGAAAGATCTTATTTTTCAAGAGCAAAACAGAAATTAAATAATTTTTATTTTAAAAAGGAGTTTTTTATGAAGATAGAATAGATTTTAGGGGTCGTTTGGCTCATAGGATAAGGTGGGATATCCATGTATATAAATTGGGATTAAATTTGTCCCATGTTTGATTGTAGGGATTAGCTAATCAGGGGATAAATTTTATGCTAAAAAGGTGGGATTAGCCAATCCCATCGGATATCCCACCATTGTACCAAACGACCCCGTAGAGTGAAACTTGAAGAAGGTAGGAAAACATCTCAAATGTTATTGCGATTATCCCTTGGAACATCTCAACAACAGTTGGTATTATAAAGATTAAGGATAAATTAAATTTGATTGAATAAGTGATCCATTACTTTATCACCGGTATCACGAAGTTCAGAAATTCTAACACCAACCACAAGGATTCATGATTTTAGTTTTAACACATTCATCCACAGTTCCAGTTTAAGGTTAAAATTTCAATTTCATTCCTCCGGGCAACTTCTTTCTTTCTCTACCTTTATTTTATAATTGACAAAAAAAAGTTCCTATTTTGCACCTTGAAAACTGAACTCGTTCACAATTTTGCAAATATATGAATGTATTAAGGGGTAAATCGTAAAATAAAAAAGGATTAGTAGTGAATCAAAAAGTAACTGATAGGTCAAGGATATAAAATGCAAAGAACTCCCTATTTGACCACCCAACATTTGTAAAATTTGCACCTTAGAAGACATGCAGACAATGTATGCAAGAGCTGAATATATTTAGTTATCCTTTTAAATCCAGACGACATACATTTGCCCGTTGCGTGCTCCCAATAGTAATGTATGCTATAGATGCGCAGACCATCTCCTCCTCTATTCCACTCTTTAGCAAGTCCAACAGGCAATCAAGGACGTTACGTTTAGCAATGCTCCGGGCTCCGATCAACATCTTACAAAATTCAGATCTACACTTGGTTAGTAGGAAAAAATACATGTCCCACACAGTCTAATTTGCAAATAAGAGGAATGCCCATTGAGAGCAAATGCTCTCTATGCGAAGAGCAACCGGAGGACACAAACCACCAATTTCTACATTGAAAAATTACTGCTCAATTGTGGGATATGTTTTTCATCATTTTGAGCTCAAAATGGACAATGCCTAGAGATATCTAGGAAAGTAAGGCCCCATTTTGAAGTTTACAAGCACAATTTTTGAGTGTTGAAGATGCTTTTCAACCTAAATCTAGACAACTCCAAGTTTTTCTTCTTTCTTTTCTTTCTTCTTTTAATCAAGAAAAAGTTTCTTATTACCAGCTTACATACATAGAAATTTTGTCCCAAGATCTAAAAAGGCCAAGTTAGTGAATATCAGTTATAAAAAACTAAAAAACAATGTAGGCAAAAAAATGAATGCAGCCTAGATGGCCAGCACTGGAGCTGGGAGGTGGACTTGCCCATGACTTGAAGATGACAAATAACCTATTTTTACACCTTCAGTCGAACAATCTTACTGTAAGAAGACTTTTTAAAAATATTGTGGTGGACATCTTTACCAAATGGGTGGGTTCTTCGGAGGCTATTAGAAATTAGGCGGTAAACAAATCAAATTTGACGTTGAATCAGGAACATGCTAAATTATAATCTCACTACATGTTGTTTAAGATGTTTCTACCTTTCAATCACTTTATTTATTTTAGTTTGTTCCTTTTTTCATTGGTTAGTTCATCAAAGTGTTTTGGTTCAACCACGAAAGTTCCTTATACCCACGTACCTCTCTCTGGTGCTCATCTCCCAGCTTGCTAATACGTATAACTGTACGGATGGCAGGGGGGATTACGGAACGTAAGTGTTCTCTAAAACATCAATTGACGTATATATCATATACAATCGTAAGTTAGATAGGAAAAGGTAGGTTAAATGAGGAAAATAAAAATATTCCAATCAATTGAAGAGATCAAGTAGCATCGGAAGAACATCAGCCTGAAAGAAGGCCTTAATCATATCACTACGGCTCACACCAGGATGAGGAATGAATTTTAATCTAGAGCAATATCCATTGGAGGTCATATCTACACCACCAGAAAGGTAATTAACGCTGGAATGACGCACAGCGATCTTTTCTCACTAATGCTCTGATACCATGTGAGAAGGCACGGGAGAAAATATGTTATTGATATTGGATGATAAATACAATACAAGAGGTCCCTATTTATAGCTATACACTACAAGGAGATATTACTCCTCTTCCAATGTGGGACAAGACTACACTATACATATCTATAAACTAACACTCCCCCTCAAGCCGGTGCATACACATCATATGTACCGAGCTTGTTACACATGTAACTAATACGAGAACCAGTAAGAGACTTAGTGAAAATATCTGCTAGTTGATCATTCGACTTTACAAACTTTGTAACAATATCTCCTGAAAGTATTTTTTCTCTGACAAAGTGGCAGTCGATCTCAATGTGTTTAGTCCTCTCATGAAACACCGGATTTGACGCAATATGAAGAGCAGCTTGGTTATCACACACTAGTTCCATCTTGCCGATTTCTACGAACTTCAACTCCTTGAGCAACTGCTTGACCCAAACTAACTCACACGTCGCCATAGCCATGGCCCGATATTCGGCTTCGGCGCTAGATCGAGCAACTACATTATGTTTCTTGCTCTTCCATGAGACCAAATTACCTCCTACTAAAACATAATATCCAGACGTAGAACGTCTATCAAAAGGTGATTCTGCCCAATCAGCATCTGTGTACCCAACAATCTGCTCGTGGCCTCGATCCTCGAATAGTAATCCTTTGCCTGGAGCTGACTTTATATATCGAAGAATGTGAACAACTACATCCCGGTGACTATCACAGGGAGAATCCATAAACTGACTTACAACACCCACCGGAAAAGAAATGCCAGGTCTAGTCACTGTGAGGTAATTCAATTTGCCAACCAACCTCCTATATCTCGTAGGGTCTCTAAGAGGCTCCCCCTGTCCAGGCAGAAGCTTAGCATTCAAATCTATAGGAGAGTCAATAGGTCTGCAACCCATCATTCCAGTTTCCTCAAGAATGTCTAAGGCATACTTCCGCTGTGAAATAACAATACCTGAGCTAGACTAAGCGACCTCAATACCTAGAAAATACTTCAATCTGCCCAGATCCTTAGTCTGGAAGTGCTGGAAGAGATGTTGCTTCAGATTAGTAATACCATCCTGATCATTACCATTAATAACAATATCATCAACATAAACCACTAGATAAATACACAGATTAGGAGCAGAATGCCGATAAAACACAAAGTGATCAGCCTCACTACGAGTCATGCCGAACTCCTAAATAATTGTGCTGAACTTACCAAACCAAGCTCGAGGGGACTGTTTCAAACCATATAGCGACCTACGCAATCTACACACACAACCATTAAACTCCACCTGAGCAACAAAATCAGGTGGTTGCTCCATATAAACTTCTTCCTCAAGATCACCGTGGAGAAAAGCATTCTTAATGTCTAACTGATAAAGAGGCCAATGACGTACAGTAACCATGGACAAAAATAGACGAACAGATGCTACTTTAGCCACGGGAGAGAAAGTATCACTATAATCAAGCCCAAAAATCTGAGTATATCCTTTTGCAACAAGACGAGCCTTAAGCCGATCAACTTGGCCATCCGGGCCGACTTTGACTGCATAAACCCAACGACAACCAACCGTAGACTTACTTGCAGGAAGAGTAACAAGCTCCCAAGTGCCACTTGCATGTAAAGCAGACATCTCGTAAATCATAGCATGTCGCCATCCTGGATGAGATAGTGCCTCACCTATAGACTTAGGGATAGAAACATTGAACAAAGAAGATATAAAAGCATAATGAGGTGACGATAAACGATGATAACTTAAACCGACATAGTAGGGATTAGGATTAAGTGTGGATCATACACCTTTGCGGAGTTCAATTGGTTGACTAAGAGGAGACAAGTCCGCAATAGGTGCAGAATCTGATGCGGGTCGTGAATCACCTGGGCCTGATGCTGGATGTACACGCAATGATAAGTCAAGAGTGGTGGAGCTGCAGAAGGTTGAACTGGATTATGTGAAGGAACTAGATCTATAGGTGGTGGAGCTACAACCAGAGTTGTAGGTGGTGGAACTAGAGCTATAGGTGGTGGAGCTGGATTGACTGAATCTCCAAAAGATGAAACTGGTAGTACCTTAGAAATATCTAAGTGATGACCTGAACCTGTGAAATATGATTGGGTTTCAAAGAAGGTAACATCAGCGGACATAAGGTACCGCTGGAGGTCAGGAGAGTAACATCGATACCCTTTTTTGTTCTCGAGAAATCCAAAAATATGCACTTAAGAGCACGAGGAGCTAACTTATCCGTTCCTGGAGTAAGGTTATGGACAAAACAAGTGCTTCCAAAGATACGGGGTGGAAGAGAGAACAAAGGTAAGTTGGGAAACATGAAAGAGAATAGAACTTGGTTCTGGATAGCTGAAGATGGCACACGATTAATAAGATAGCAAGATGTAAGAACTGCATCCCCCCAAAAATGCAACGGAGCATGAGATTGTATGAGTAAGGTACGAGCAGTTTCAATAAGATGTCTATTCTTTCTTTCAGCTACCCCATTTTGTTGAGATGTGTACGGACAGGATGTTTGATGAATAATCCCATGAGATTTCATAAACTGCTGAAATGGGAAAGATAAATACTCTCGGGCATTATCACTACGAAATGTGCGAATAGAAATCCCAAATTGATTTTGAATTTCAGCGTGGAAGGTCTGGAAAATAGAAAACAGCTCAGATTGATTTTTTATCAAAAATATCCAAGTGCACCTGGAATAATCATCAATGAAACTGACAAAGTAGCGGAATCCCAAGGTGGAACTGACCCGACTAGGACCCCAAACATCTGAATGGACTAAAGTAAAAGGTGACTCTGCTCGATTATCAGGATGCCGAGGGAAATGGGAGCGGGTATGCTTACCGAACTAACATGACTCACACTCTAGAGCTGACAAGTGAGATAAACCAGATTCCATTTTCTGAAGTTTTGACAAACTGGGATGTCCCAACCGTTTATGTAATAAATCTGGTGAATCAGTAACAGGACAAGTTGTAGAAGGAAGACAAGATGTGAGTCCATGTGATTTAGCAAGGATAATGTAATAAAGTCCGTTTGATTCATGCTAGGTACCAATAATCCGTCCCGTACTGCGTTCCTGTATAAAAACATAGTCATCAAGAAATAAAACAGCGCATTTAAGTGATTTGGCTAAGCGACTAACAACTATGAGATTAAAAGGACTATTGGGAACATAAAGGACTGAATCTAAAGGTAAGGAAAGAAGTGGGCTTGCTTGACCTATTGCAATTGCCATGGTTTGAGACCCATTGGGCATTGTGACTTTTGGAAGAGATTGAGAATACGAAATAGTAGTGAAAAAAGATTCGTTACCAGAAATATGATCTGATGCACCTGAATCAATGACCCAAGACTCAGAGGATGAAGAATGGGAGAAACAAGTCACGCTATAACCTGTTTGAACAACAGAAGCTATCTCAGAAGATATCTTCATACATGCTTTATACTGAAGGAACTCAATATACTCTGCTAAAGAAATCATCCGACTATTCAAAGCATCGGTTCCCATGTCGCTACAATTTGTAGTAGTAGGGTTAACTTCAAATAGTGAAAATAAGTAACTCTTGTGAGAAAACTGAGAAATAGCTTGAAAAACACTGTTTACAGTAGGAAAACTGAATATTGTTCTGTGCCGAAACCACTGTTCACGCCGGAAACACTGTAGCTCGCCGAAAAATTCCAAAGTTGTTGGAATTTGTTGTAACCAGGATGGATAGACTCGGAATTCCTTTGTGAGCAAGCTGTCCTGAAGAAATGTTTTCAAAAAATGGCAGGAAAGTTCACTGTTCACGGCGGAAAAATATAAAAATGGTCGGAATTTGATTTGAACTAGATGGGTAGGCTTAGAATTTTGAGGAGAGCACATTGTCCCGAAGAAGCTTCGTGAAAAAATGCCCGAAAAGTGGTCGGAACCCTCGCCGGAAAAGTTGTTGCCGGCGCGTTGAGGAGCGTGGCGGCTTTTCTATCGGATATAATTTTAGGGGTTGGTCATCGGAGGATGATCTACCTCGTGGTGGTGTTGGTTTTAGCACAACACCGATAAAAATGACTTTCACTTAGACAAGCCTTAGGTTACTGGAAAAAATGCACGAAGACTAAGTTCTTTCTTCCCGGTTAACGCTGGAATGACGCACAACGATTGTTTCTCACTAATGATCTGATACCATGTGAGAAGGCACGGGAGAAAATATGTTATTGATATTGGATGATAAATACAATACAAGATGTCCCTATTTATAGCTATACACTACAAGGAGATATTACTCCTCTTCCAATGTGGGACAAGACTACACTATACATATCTATAAACTAACAGTTACGACGAGTTGGGAATGCTGGTTTCACCTGACAATTGAATTGTAATCAGTAATGTTTAGCATCAAATAGTTGCAGATGCAAAAAAAAAAATCAACAATAATTAATCGACCTTCTCAAAAGGCGGTTTTGGCCTGCCTCCACAAAATTTTGATATAGTCCACGTGGTTTTTCTCAGCATTGAAATCTCGTTAATGTTGTTCAAAATTTCCATAAAATCATCCAAAGCCCCACACTCAATTAGAGCATAATCACGACCTACAACGGATTGAGCAACCTTTCCCAGTTTCTCCACTGCCCATATTTGGAAGGAAAAAATAATCAGTCTGCTAATAAACATAGCTTCAGTCTATACAGCATAGGGGTCTACCAATTTTAAAACATACCTGCTCACAAACATTACCATATGGAAAATGCAGAAGCTTTAGAAGAGCTTCCACCAGCTTATTCTCAATCACCAAATCAGTTAGCTCCAACAATTGAGGAATACTGTCTATGACAGCCTTAGCAGCTTTAGACTGTGACCACAAAACCATAAGAATAAAGCAAATGTGAAGCTACAACCACAAGACACTAAATAAGAGGCACAAAAAGGTGATCAACACATCACTATCTACCTTGAGCTCTGATGAATCCTCTCTCCCTAGAATTTCCTTAAGTAGAGGAACAAGTTCACCAGAGTCTCGAGCATCTTCTAGAGCAGTAATTATACCTGTGAAAAAAAATTTGAACGTAAGTGATATGCGTCATAGTCATAGTCATACCGTAATGGAACAATTTTTGGCGTTGTTTGATCGCCAACAACTTCATCGAATCAGAATCAAAATTCTTAAGAGCATAAATTATTGATCGAACATTTAACTGTAAAACCAACAAATCAGTTACCATTCAAAACCACATCCAGACTATCATTGGAATCAAAATACAATCAGCTTGCTAATCAACACACCTTCAGTCTATACAACATGAGGGGTCTAAAACACACCGGATCTGACCGCTTAGGGTCAATCTACCTGGTTTCAAAGAACACAAAAGACTAAAATACGGATCCAGTATTCTAAGTTTTACCCATCAAAAATCTAAATGGGCATGCACAATGTACTGATTAAATAAGAAGAAACATAACAATATACAAAAAAAACCACCCCATCGTAATCCGCCTCGGGATCTTTAGACAGTTTCCGAAGACGCTTCGCAGCACCACGTGTTACCATAGGCATCTTAGTAAAAATCCTTTAAAAAGTGAAAACTGCAAGAAGTAAAATAGGTAGTATTATTGGGAAGGGAAGGGAAGGGAAGGGAGGAAGATAATTGAATCAATGTAACCCTAAAACTGAAATATAGAAGCAAAGAGTTAACAGTAGTATCGGAAAATACCTAAAACGGAGAAAACAACTACAAACACAACACTAACACCAATGGCAGGGATAAACTGATTAAAATGTCAAAAACAACAACTATAAACACAACACTAAAACCAAAAGGGCTTGCAACGATGAATTATACAATTAAAATTCGACATTTGACGTTAACTTAGAGATTCGTCAAAGGAAAACTGGTAAGGCGTGGGTCCTCCGACTGTTAAGGCAGCGATTCAGAGCAGAAGAGCAGAGAAGAAAGGGAAGAAGAAGAAGATCATACCTGGAACTTAGCGTTGAAGAAGAAAGAAGATCTTCTGAAAAACCCTTTGAAAGCAGCGAAAGAAAAGAGTGCAAAGTAGCAGGCATTTGGATGATTTTTATTTTATTTAAAAAAAAATAGTTTTTGAGTTAAGTTGAAAAAAAGGTACTATGAAATTTGAAATTATGTTTTGACATATGTTTTACTTAACAAAAATATTACAATTTTATTAGTTTGAAAAAAGAATTTCTGAAAACTTATAAATTTTCATGACAAATACTTTTTTTTTAAAAAAACAATCCGGGAAAAAGGAAAAAGATTTCACCTTCCTCATTCCTATCCAAGTTAGTTTGAATAAATAGAGATCCTTTTCTTCTCTATGAATTAATGTAACCCTAAAACTGAAAGATAGAAGAAAAGAGTTAACAGTAGTACCGGAAAACACCTAAATAGAGCAAACAACTACAAACACAACACTAACACCACTGGCAAGGATGGGCTGATTAAAATGTCAAAAGCAACAACTATAAACACAACACTAAAACCAAAAGGACTTGCAACGATGAATTATACAATTAAAATTAGACGTTTGATGTTAACTCAGAGATTGGTCAAAGGAAATCAGTTAAGGCATGGGTCCTCCGACTGTTAAGGCAACGATTCAGAAATGCTATTTTTCTTCAACATAATCAAAAACCGGCACCGAGATTTATTAATTTAGTGAAGAACTATATTTTCCTCTCCATCAAAATATTCTTTTCCAATCAAAATAAAACTTACATTATAACTAGAATCAAAATAGAGTCTATATTATAATGCTCAAAACATTGACCTTATTTTGGAGGAAGTAGTTCCCGATAGAATAAATGCAAGCGTTGACAACGAATTGCTTCGACGAGTGAGTCCATCACTCTAACTAGAGTGCTATTGACTAAATAAATTCAGTGGATGAACTCAATGGAATGTTTTCATTAGAAAATTTGTTTGACATGGAAAATACTTTAACAAAGCTAATTTACATCACTGTTTCTTCTTCATCTAATTTTTTAAAATATTGATTAGACTTACCAAAGGTAATAAGTTGACTATATAATTTAAAGAACCCATAACAATCAGAGTAAAGAAACTGAACTAGAGCACCTAATAGTAAGAAAAAGAATTCAACCAACTCATCACCTCATACGAAAAACCACAAAGACATCCTACAAAATTTTCATGAACCTTCAAAAAAGTCTCCAGATGAATTGTATAATGCAAATCGCAAAGGATTAAACTATCGCATAGACGAAACTCTACAAGAAAAAATATATATACTGACATCGCTGTCTTTCTTGTGTGTGAGTGCGTGCTTTGTTTTTTCGGTATTGATGGAAAGTACATGAAGAGGCAGTGACGATGGTGTTTCTATATCTGGGCTAACCAATTCGGGCATTGAGCGATTAACCAACCTGTATCTTGGCGTGGCAAGCCGGTATGACCGGTGTTTGCAGCCTTTGCGTGGTTGGCTTCTCTTTGCCTTATCATTACTAAGATTTGAGCCCCATTTGCTTGAAAGAAAAAAAAAGCAGAATCTATTCCATGACTGAATGTTGGGATATGTTGAACCAAATTATAAATTATATTGCAGTCCTAATACGAGCAACAAATACCTATTTTTGGTGAAATTTCAGTTTTGGGGTGTCTCACATTCTCTGATGTCGGGATGATTTTACAAGCAACCAAACAACCCCTCTTTTGTATAAATTGCTCCTCCTTGACCTATGAGCCCCAATTTAAAACCCAATAATCTCACTTTTATCACTCACACCAGTATTCAAAACAACCAATTGCAGAAAACAACTAATGAAACAAAAAATTGTAGAACCCTTTTTTCAATTTCTGATTCAATCGGGGAAAAAAAGCACGAAGAAGAAAAAAGAAACAGAACAGATTAAAGAGAAAGAAATTAAACTTACTCTTGATTAGGCGGATAATCTAATGGTATACTTTGTGTGGAGTCGCTTGGAGAGAGATGAATTTTCGACACCAACCTTCTGAGTTCTTTGCAACCTTCTGAATTTTGATGAAGTTTAGCAGCGCCATGGCCTACTTTTTAGTTTCGCCTCTTAGGGATGAAGTTTAGGCATTTTGTGAAAGTATTTTGGAGGGATGTTAGGGTGAAAGTGAATTTGGAGGGATTACCGTGAAATTTGTTGGAGCATTTTTTTTTACTTTGGTTTTCATCAGTTTGGTGCTCCTATCCCGCTGAAATCAAGCACTATTAGAGACCAGATATTAACTTTTGTATAGACCAGAATAAGTGTGGTCATGTATTTAGAAGATTAAATTGCGTGTTAAAGACCAATAAAAATTCTCATCCCTGTAAGTACACTTTTAGGCTAAATGCTAGTCCCTAATAAGGTTTTTTCTTGTAGTGTAAAATGTCAAAAGCAACAACTATAAACACAACACTAAAACCAAAAGGACTAGCAACGGTGAATTATACAATTAAAATTCTTAAGTCAAATCGGTGTTTGACGTTAACTTAGAGATTCGTCAAAGGACACTGTTAAGGCATGAGTCCTTCGACTCTACACTAAAGTCCCCTTTGATTAAAGGATTCACCGATGGATCTAATGGATTGATTGCGAAATAAGGTGGATGTCGTTTCAAATTGTGGAGAGCAGAGAAAAGCAATTAGGGAAGAAGCAACAACAGAAAAAGAAGAAAGAAGAAAAAATGGCGATTCAGAGAGCAGAAAAGAAGAGTTTAGAAGATCATACCTGGAACTTAGCCTTGTGACTTGATCGCAGTCATGGGTTTATATTCTATTTGGAATTCACTTACTTCGATTATCCAGTTAGCCAACCGACCCGATAATTCATGCTTATGAAGGACATTCTTCAAAGAAAACGTTGTCACGATGGCAATGGGATGACATTGAAAATAAGGCCTAAGCTTTCGAGAACCGATCACGAGAGCTAGTCCAACTTTTCAAGGTGCGGATAACGTGTCTCCGCCTCCGATAAAATTTTACTAATATAATAAACAGAAAATTACGTACCTTCTTCCTCCCGGACCAGAACAACACTTACTGCTACTTCCGAGGCTGCTTGATAAATTAACAATTGCTCACCTTCCAACGTTTTTGACAGCAACGAAGCGCTAGAAATGTACCTTTTTAGGGTTTTCAATGCTTGCTGGCATTCCGGAGTCCACACAAAATTGTTCTTCTTTTTCAAAAGCAAAAATAAATGATGGTATTTCTCCGAAGACCTTGAGATGAACCTACTTAGAGGTGCCAACCTGCCGGTCAACCTTTGCTCTTCTTTCACACTTGTTAATTGATATGGTATATCCTTGATGGCTTTGATCTTATCGGGGTTTACTTAGATTCCTCTTTGAGAGACCAAAAACCCCAGGAACTTACTGGAACCAACTCCGAAAGCGCATTTCTCCGGGTTGAGTTTCATGTTGTATTTCCTTAAAATGTCAAATGTCTCTTGGAGATGATTCAAATGATCTCCTGCATTAAGAGGCTTAACCAACATATCGTTAATATAAACCTGCATTGTCTTACTAATTTGTTATTCAAACATTTTATTAGCGAGCCTCTGGTGAGTGGCTCCGGCATTCTTAAGCCCGAAAGGCATCACATTATAGCAGCATGTGCCAAATTTTGTGATAAATGAGTCTTTTCTTGATCTTCCGAGTGCATCCGAATTTGATTATACCTGGATTATGCATCAAGAAAACTCGTTAATTCATGCCCGACCGTAGCATCAATCATTTGATCAATATTTGACAACGGGAAAGAATCCCTGGGGCATGCCTTATTCAAATCTTTACAATCTATACACATTCTAAATTTATTATTCTTTTTAGGCACTAATACTACGCTTAGCTAACCAATCGAAGTAATTTACCTCCCAAATTGAACCTATATTTAGTAACGGGGTTATTTTTTCTTTGACAAACCTATTTCTGACCTCTGCTATCGGTCGCTTCTTCTACCTTACTGGCGGGAAGTTAAGATCCAAACTCAGCTTGTGGACATCCACTTCAAATGAATACCTGTCATGTTTGAATGTGACCATGAAAAACAATCGAGATTAGCTTTTATAAAATCAATAATTTTTAACCTGAGTTCGAGGCTCAATCCCATTCCTAAGTGGAATTTTCTTCCTAAAAACTTTGTGAACAAGGACACTTGTTCGAGTTCTTCAACAGTTGATTTGGTCGCATCCATTTTCTCCGTTACTTGAAAAGACCTCGGTACCTAATAAAAATTCGATGACCCCTCTTCTCCATTGTCTTCAATCGGGGTGGAAGAGGTCACCAAGTACTGTAGTTGCTATTTGCTTATTTCTTTCCCCTTGCTACTGTACACGGTATCTGCATTCATCTCTTTCGCAGTCGGCTGACTACTATAAAAAAGGCCTTTGGCGGCAATTATTTAGCATCAATAAGACAATCATCGCTAATGAATTATTTAGACGAAAATATTAGCGGCATATGATCATTAGCTAGTAAAAGATATCCTTTTACCGACAATAAAGAAAATTTGCAACAAAAAATCATTAATTAAAAATAATTTTTTATTATTTTAGCTTTCCCTCTGTACAAAAAAAGATAAAATCTTTCCCTCTAATTTTTTTGGACAAAATATTACATTCCCTCCAATTAGAAAATAATAAGAAAACATATTTTCTTTAATCAAAAGGGAACTGAACGACGGTCTCCAGAAAACACATTCCTAATTCCCTTAATCTTACATGCTTGCAATCGATTTTACAATTGATTTTGGGTTGATGTTGCTCGATAATGCTCAATCTTCGCTGTCAATCTTCTCCTTTTCATCCGTCTCCAACTTCTCTTTTCGTGTAGGTTTCAAGATTGTTGCAAAAATCATTCTTCTCCTTCACATTCTTGTCTTTATCGGCAAAATATTTTGCTTACCAGGTACCAATTTGTGATTTTTGATATCCAACTATGGCGTTTTTGGGATTTGTGAAAGTATAGGTTTTTATGTGCTTGCTAAGTCGTTTGTGATATCTGGCTGCTGTTAGATTGATAGTCGATTGATTGAATTGATTCCTCTGTTTCTCTATTATTTTTGAATTGGTTCCTCTGTATGTTTTCTAAGGCTACTACTATGTTTGTGATTGTTCAGAAATTTTCTAAGTGTCGTTGATGCATATTGATGTTTTAGTTGAATACCATTAGTCGAGATATGAATTCAACTATGTTCAAAAATTTTGCCCGAGTATGATATATATATATATATATACTGCTTTTTATTCTATTGTTCGTTGATGGTTTAGTGTGTTATTACTGGTTTTTACCTTATTACAAAGTAGAGTTTTAGCGGCTAAAAGGTTCGCAAAATATTTTACCTTATTAATGCATTGATAAAATAACCTGACAGGCGGCCATCGTTTTAAACTTTCCTTGCTCCTGCTTTGCATACTACTTGCTGATATAGTTAGACTTTGTTTAAAACCTCTTTAAGTTAGTGATAAAAATTCTTTGGCATGTTTTAATAAAAAAATTGATTTGGCATTTTTAACTAAATAAGCTACATGCAACTACACTTTTTTCTAAGGAAATGATCTTAAAAAAACAACAGAAACACGTCAATTATTAAGAGGGAATGCAAAAAATGAAATAAAATTTTTAAAGGGAAAAAGAAGAAAAAGTTAAAGAGAAAAGACCAAAGCTTGCATTTTCCCTAATAATTGTTGCATTCATTTCCTCTCATTAAGAACCATTTTACTTTTCCCACTTTCTCCGTATATATCACTTCTAATCTTCATTGCAACTAAAACTTGATAGAGAATGGAAGTTGCTGAGACACCAAAAGGTTCTCTCTTTTTGTCTCTCTTTAAGTGTAGGTGTTGTAAACTCTATTAATATCAACTTTATGTATGTTGTAGCTCTAGATTTGTTAATGTATGTAGGGGCGTTCTTTGAGTGGGGAGACTAATCATGTTTTCTTCTCTCATATTTTCACTACTTTGGCCAGTTTTTCTTGATTCTTATTGAGTTTTGATTACATGCATTTTTTGATACTGTAACTTACATACTGGGAAGTCAACTGACGAAAATTTCTTTTGCTCGTTAGCTTGATAATTTATGGGCAAGACAAAGGTTTGATTTAATAATTGATACTTTAGTTTCCTGTTATGCCTTCCTTTTGGGATCAAAACTTGACATCTGGTACGACTGATTTAGTCTATGGTGTGTTATGTTATGGATTGGGGCCAACTTCTTTTAGGAGGCCTAAGTGTTATACATTATTTTTACGGTTTGCGGCTTCTCAAGAAGGCTATCCATCATTTTCACTGTTTTCTGTATGAAAATCTTTGTAATTGATGTATTTCTTTGTGCTTACTATTATAATTTTTTACTTTTAATAGATAAACTAACTTATATTCCGTTTAGCTTTAGAACTAGTTAAACTGATGCTTAATGAACAAAAGAGTTATAAACAAATTTGTAAAAATGGCGTATATATCTGGAGAGTCAACAAATAGGAGTAGTAAGTTTTAAATTTTTTAAAATATATGATATATGGTTCTTCTATAAATTACAAGTTTAATAATTCTATTCTTAAAAAGTTTATGAACCAATATGTGAATACCATAGAAGAAGTATAATTTATATGTTTAATAATTCTATAAATAGATGATGACCATCTAGGTAATTCAGAGCCAAGAAAGGTTTGTGGTCCTACTTTACTAAAAGATATTTGAAAACTTCCTCCAGGGACGATAGTTGATGTGCCGTTTAATAATCGTAACCAAGCAGTCGGGGAAAAGGCCGAAAGCTAGCATCTAGGAATTATTGCGAGAACTTCAAAACTAACACCTCTACATGCAAATGATTGAAGAAAATTTGACAATGAGGAAAAGAAGAAATTGGTGGATTTTGTGAGGAATTATTATAGCAAGCTCAATCTTTTATACATGATGTTTTCTTCTAAATGTTCGCTTTATTTTATTAGAAGAAGTTCTCTATCCCAAAACGAGGAGAAGCTTATGTCTTAAAGTCACTAGGAAAGAAATGAAAAGATTACAAGTGCAATTTAAAAAGTGAGTATATGCGAAAATATAAGACTAGAGATGCTTTGCTGAAAAATAGACCAAGTCGCATACCGAGGGATCAATGGAGTAGTCTTGTCTCTTATTGGCTTTCGGATAAAGCTAAGGTATCAACAGATCTTTAAAATACCTCTAGTTGATTATTTTTAGTGTCTTAACTCTAGTTATGCTCAATTTGTATTTATAATTTATGAGACATCGTGTTAATATTTTAATGACAGAGGTGTACCCAAGCAAATAGAAACAATGGAGCCAATCAAATGATGTCTCACACAGGAGTATCCAAAAGTATTGCCACCTTGATGGATGAGTAGGTAAACCTGTAAAAATTACTAGCTATAATATTTTAAAATCCTTTTTTTCACGCATATCTGACATCAATTTTAATCTGTAAGGCTGTAAATGGGATAGAGCCTACACGAGCACAAATTTTCATATTAACTCATAAAAAACGTAAGAATGATAGACCACTGGATGATGATTCTGCCAAGGCAATCGTAAGATTTTTTTTATTTAATTTCTAAATTGTGAAATAGTTAGGGGAAAAAACTTAAAAGCGAATAGATGAATTCCAAATTGGATTTATTGTGTATTCTATGGTCAGGAAATGATAAATGAAAGGATGAGCAATAGTGAGAGCTCTACTGACCAACCTCCTCGCAGTGTCGCTTCGGAAGGTGATATGTATTCCCAGGTATTTGAAAATGACAAAAGTGGGTATGTTCATAGTTTAGGACTTGGTCCAACTCCTTCTGTTCTATGGGGTAGTAGATCTTTCTTAGAAAATATTGTTGCGGAGGATTCGTCTAATGAGGTTGTACAAAGGTTAGAACTAGAGATAACCGAGTTAAAGTATAAACACAATGAAGAAATGAATCCGATGAAACAAAATCAAGAGAAGATGCAATCAGAATTACTCCAAATGAGACAATTCATGCGCAAATATGCTTGTAATGAATCGACGCCTCAAAATATCAATGGCACCTCAAGTGAACAAATAACTCGATTTCATTAGTTTTAGACATTCTTAATGAAATTTTAATAATATAAAAGTATTTTTATCTAATGTGTTAATATTTATCAGGTCCTCGACGCCAACAACGGCCATGAACGAGTACCACAAACATCAAGGATACCTAGTGTTGCTGAAAATACTTCACTTTCTCACGGTACTACTCATCTTTATCCTTTAGCGCGCTACTGTTTGAGTTTTTTCACCGTAGATCATTAAGAAATCTTCTTTCATGATCTTAGTATATCTTCGCCCGAACGTTTTCTTCTTCCTTTAAAGATTTCATCTATTCATTTGTTAAATATTATTACATATCTTTCAAACTTCTTACATCTCTTTCCTTCGGAAGATTGCAACAGCTCAATCATATAACTTTGGTAATTCAGTATAAATAGAACATGACTAAAGTTTCTTGCTGCACACATAGGGTGCATTCCATTATGGTTGAACAGTGGTATCTAATAAAAAATCCAGTTGATTTTTTGTATGTGTCTAACAATAAGCAATACATAGTTTTCCATTACTTACTCCCTGATGTTATCTTTTGTATAAAGAATACAGTGTAGTCTTGTTGAAGAGCTCTAAAGCAGTGACTAGGTTCCCTGTGGTGGCATTGAGCTGTGTTTGCAGAGTCCATATATGGAATTTGTTGAGGATATTGACCTTGATATTGATTATTAGATACCATCATCATATTTTGCTGTAGGAATTGCTGTTGTTGCATCAGCTGTTGTTGTTGTTGCTTTTGCTGAGACATTATTGCCATTTGTACGTTCGTTGGAGGTGCTATGTTGTTTGACATGGCAAAGGGGTCATGTTGATTGAATGAGTTATGTGCAAGGATTTCATACCCGTATGCACTATAGCCAGCATTTTGCAGCTGTATTTGCCTCCTAGCTACATCATCTTCATATAAGCTGTCAAGTAATAACTTGTTGAATCCTCCAGCCAATTTTTTATCTAGTGTGACTTGGCTCGTATTATTGCTCGATGCAGTAACAAGAGCCAGTTCCCATCCTGTTGGATAGTTTGAGCAGGTTTTGAGATCAAAAATTGAACTGTTATTGTACATTAAAAAAAACTTTGGCTTGAGGCAGTGTTTATTGAGGTTTATAGAAGAACTGCAGCTTCTTTTGAAGTGAAATTCCGCCAAGTCTTGCATAAAGTTTATATGTTTTTTGCTGTTTACATTGGTGTGATCATCTCTGTCTTGTATTCCTCTTATATTTAGTGATGACTAGTAGAAGAAGAAGATTTGCTTGCTTATGCGTACATCTATAGTGCTCATATATTTCATCTATTGACAGTTATTTTATAATTTCAGGTCATACAGTCTGATGATCGATAATTTAGCGAGTCGAAGATTTCAATATGACGAAGAGTTTCAAAAATTATTTGAAGACTATTATTCATTGGGATTAGTCATATAATGACATTAGCTATTTACTTCAAACAATAAAAATTTATTTTTTAAGTTACCGTGATATTAATATTTTAGATTAGTACTTCCTTTTGTTTGTTAATTAATGAAATACATTATGTTTTTATGAATTAATATTAATATTTTTTGTATTTGGAACATTTTTTGAACGAATGTAGTAGCTATTATTAATGGTGGCTAAACTATTCCCGTTATAGCTTGTCAATTTTAGCGCCAATTTAACAGGATATACCGGTTATAAAAATGGATGACTTTAAGTGCGAATTTAAGATGTTTCCATGGGGGATATTATAGCCATTATAATTGCTGCTAAAGATGACTTTTAGCGGCAATTTAATTGAATTTACTAGCCGTTAAAATGGATGCTAAAAGGGCATACTAATACGTTTTCAGAAGGGATATTATAGCCATTCTAATCGCCACAAAACAATTACCGCTAAAGGTATGGACTTTTAGCGATAATTTGTTTTTTGAATTTAGCGGCTATAAAAATTGACACTAAAAGAGCATTAGTAGCCGTTTTATCTTGGATTTAGCAGCCATCATAATTGTCGCAAATAATTGCTGGTAAAGCAAATGATATTTAGCGGCAATAAGTCATACCTTTTACGAGCTTTTGTGATAAATGCCGCTAAATGCTTTACCGACCCCGACTTCAGCGGCTAAACAACAGCGGCCTGTAAATGATAAGCGACTATTGTTATTGTCGCTAATGCCCTTTTTAGTAATTGTCGCTATCAGCAATTGATGATAAGTTGAAGGAACAACCTTCATCTCATGCGTCCAAGTCCTTCCAAGGATCACGTTGTATCCCATGTAACCATCTACCACTTCGAACAGAGTGGTCTTTGTTACGCCTTGGACATGTGTAGACAGCAGAATCTCTCCCCGGGTTGTTACACTTGTTAAGTTGAACACAACCTTGCTTTGTTGCCGGAACTATATTTCCGGTTAACCATGCTTGCTCCAAAACTCTCCATTGTATGGTATTGGCTGAACTTTCTAGATCAACCAACACACATTTAATTTTAAAATCTAAAACATTAAGAGATATTACCAGAGCATCATTGTGCGGTAGAAGAAGTCCATCAACATCCTCTTCTGTGAAGGTGATGTCATCCTCCACAGCTTCTCGGATCCTCTTGCCATGAATTATCGATATCTTCGTCTTCTTTGCTGCTGAATACGTTACCCTATTTACTTTGTTACCACCAAAAATCATGTTAATCGTCAAGCGAGGTAACCCTGCAACCGATTTTTGTGGTTCAACATCATCTCTATTTTTTCCATAATTATTCTTTGCCCGATTACTTAGAAATTCTATGAGGTGACCATTCTTCAACAATGCTGCCACCTCTTCCAGAAGGTGTCAGCAATTCCCCGTCCTGTGACCATGAGTTCGATGAAACTCACACCATAGATTAGGACCCCTTTGGCTAGGATCTGATCGGATTAGTTTTGGAAACCTAGCCTCCTTAATATTCCTCATAGCCGACGCCAACTCTACTAAGTTGATGTTAAAATTGTAGTCGGGTAACCGGGGGTATGATGAATCTCCTGACCCCGTAGATTCCTTCTCCTGTAAAGCTCTATTATTCCTACCACGATCAGCTCTTCTATCAACAACAGACCTATCTGATGACTGAAATCCTTTATTTCAACACCCCTCAACCCTTTCATAAGGCTAGAAGCGACTCCTAGAAGACCTTTGATCTGCATCGAAATCAGTTTTGAATTTCTCCTGATTTCGATCATGAATACGTCCTTTGGAAGACATCGATGAATGCAGTCTATCATTTTCTATTCTAATCTTTGACGCATAGCGATTGTGGACATCTCCCCATGTGGTTGCCTGAAATTCTAACAAGCTTTCCTTCTATTTCTTAGAGGCATCAGAGCTTAATGGATTGAGACCCTTTGTAAACGCCTCCGCTGCCTACTTGTCCGGTATTGTCGGCAACAACATCCTTTCCTTCAGGAGACAGATTACGAATTCTTGCAATAGTTCAGATTCTCCTTGGGCTATTCTGAATATATCCGCCTTTCTTGCTTGGACCTTTCTTGCTCTAGCATGAGCTTTAATAAAAGAATCTATAAGCATTTCAATAGAATCAATGGAGTGCTCCAGCAAAAGATAATACCAAGTTAAAGCACCCTTCGTCAGGGTTTCGCTAAATTTCTTCAACAAGTCAAATTCGATATCGTGTTGGGCCAAGTCATTTCCTTTCACAATCGTAGTGTAGGTCGTGATATGCTCTTGTAGATCTGAAGTCCCATCATACTTCGAATATCCGGCATCTTAAACCTTTTCGGAATCAATTCTGGGCTTGCACTTGGTTAGAACGGTAACTGCGTATACTTCTTGGAATCCGTTCCCTTTAGCACCGGCGACGCTACCGGTATGTGATCCATACGAGCATGGAATTCTTTAGCATTTTGTTCCATTCGTTCATTCATCTCCCTCATGAATATCATGTGCTTGGTTTTGAAAGGATCGTTAGCATTGTTGACATTCCCGGATCCACTACCGGTACCTCATGTCTAGTTAAAATTGAACTCCTCCCTTGGAGCGTCATTACTGATTCTTTGAACTGTTTGATTTGCAGGGACGCTGGGAGGAATCCTAAATCCTCCATTAGAATTACTGGAAGCAACCGAAAGCGCCTGCTTCGATTCTGTCATCACTTGGTCTTGCCTTGAGAGGTGATTCATAATTTTCCTATGTTGCTCTCTTAAGATTTTGACCGTTTCCCCAACGTGTTCGTCATCCGCAACATCAGGAGTTGGCCTCCTCACATGTTGAGGATTTAGACCTTCGCGAACTGGAGTTGTTTCATCTCCTTCATTGCGGGTTTCTCTAGTTGAACCATCACGTTGGAACACATCCTCATGTTCGTTGTATGCTCCAACATCATAGGAATTGTTCACATCATTAGATGCTTTTGCTTAAGAAAGGAATAAAAATTTGTTAGTAATAGATGAATGGATCAAAGCAATTACACAATTGTCTATGCCCCATGGTGGGCGCAAAACTATTTACCCGTAAAACGGTGCAGTTGAATTTGTAACATAGTTTATAAATACGTGAACTAATTTGACCCAAAAATATGAAATAGATAAGGACATAAATAAGATTATAAAATAAAATAAAATGAAATACGAGCCTGGCTATAAATTTAGCTTCTCCTGTAGCAGAAACAAGAACAATATTAAGAACAAAGTAAAGAGCAATTTTATAGAATGAGTGCTGATTTTAGCTTTTGTGTACGTAATATTTCGTCCCCTACAATGGATACTAATTATCCTAATTATAGCTCTATTTAGGGAGACAAGATCCTCACATCAAGATCCTCTTGAATGAGAATAAAACCGTCATTGATGGTTGCATAACGATTGATCATAAATATAGAGATTCCTTGTAACGGCTGCTCATTGAATGCTGTCTTTTCCAACCATTGTTTTACTTTCATAATCTTTGTTCTCGGATTCGATTCCTTGGGGACTCTCTCAGCACCGATCACATGCTTGCATCCGGTGCTAGCAATTTGCTGACGCACATCTTACCTGTTTTTAGTTTCATGTGTCATCTCGTCATTTGTCCAACTGTCGCTAACCAATTTTACCCCATACAAATACTCGTGGCAGCTACATCTGTTGTTGCTTAGTATTGAATTTTTGTACATTAGACCTAGAGAAAAGTTGTTTTGCATAAATCGCAACTCTATCTATGAAGGAAAAAGGGAAAGAGATACATGAGGTTCCTCTTTTAAGAAAGTTCCCGAGAGGGCTCATGGTCCATGATTTATGTTCCATCTTTAGTTTGTTTAAGAAATCTTTTGTACCTTGCACAGTTAAAAGTTAAGAGAAGTCTTGCACAATAACAAATGAAGTCCTTTTATCTGTTTATTGTCTTCCTGTTATGGATGGGTAATATCTTTCACTTTATATCGAACCACAAGAAATTGTAAGTACAAAAACATGGCATTGTTATTCAGGTATAAGCTTCTATCTCCTCTAACAACTAATTTTCTCATTGCTAAATACAAGAGAAGAAACTGATTTCTTCTAAATCATGAGTCAAATTGTAAAATTAGTTCATTGGCAATCATTTTGAATGAAGATGAGCGACTTATTGATTAGGAACCAAGAACTGAGTGAGCAAATGCTGACATTTATTTTGATATATTAAGTAGCTAGCTCCATTCAACTTGAAAGGTTCGTATTGTAAACAAAATGATACAGATGTAGTATACAAAGATCATACGTATATTCAAAGTCTGTTGGTTGTTTCCCAGATGGTTGTACCATCACAAATGCAAAGTTTCTTGTAGTTCAGTTCTAGCAATCACTGCTGCTTTAACGCCTGGATCTGATTTATCTTCAGTTGCATATACCGCTATAGCTCGCCCAATCAGGTCAGCAACTCTCAACTTCTCTTCAGCACCAGAATAAAATGCCTCCCCTTTCTCATCAACATCCAGTGTTCTCAGGTCACCGAGTGGCTGAAAATGAAAGAACACATCAAATTAAATTGCAGCAAACTGACTGTTTGGTGCAACATTTTATGTTATGATATTACTGTGGGAACAATCCTTCTTTTAAAAGAAGACTAAAGGACGAAAGAAGAAGCTCTTACATTGGATAAAGCCTAATTCCACTGTCCTTTGAAGATTGGAAGATAGTGAAGGCCGACTTCCTTTTTAAAGATCACTCAACGATGTGGCAAATCCCCCTTTTTAAGTCTATGAATTGGAAGTAGGAAAGACTCTTCTTGAAAGCAATCTGTTGGAAACTTTAATACCGCAATATTTTAAATGAGGATATATGGGATAATTAGTAAATAATTTAAGTTTTAAAAAAAGAACCAACTCAATAAACAAAACAAAACAAAAAAAGGGAAAAATGATAACGAATTAAAACAAAAGGGCCGAAGCCCATTACAAACATATCTGCCAAAAGTTTAAAAGGGATAGGGGAAGGGGAACGAAGCAAAAGCTTCACGAGAGATGAAAAAAAAACAAACCAGCAGGGAAAGAAAGAAGGAAAAGAGAAAAGAAGTTGATGCAGTGCGCTGGAGCCATAGCTATAACTGTTGAGGAATCTTAAGTACTAATTGAGTCTTACGGGTAATCCTTGAGCTTCTTCTTCTGGTATATTTTAATTTCGATTCGTATGATCGAAAGATTATATAGAGTAATAGAAATTACACTAATTCATTCACGTAATTGAGAATTTTCTTCCTAAAGAATCAATAGAACTTTATGAAATAGGATTAATAAATTATATGAATAGGTTGGAGTTTATAGGTTAGTAATTACTCATATGTGGGTAAATATAATTAGGCGAATTAAGAGTCAAGTATGAAACCTCGAGGGTTGGGTATTCTAAATTAGCTATGAATTATCCTAAATAAGGAAATTAACATGAGATCGATATTATGTAATTATAGATTTATTGGAGGAAGTTGTACGAATTGCTTGAGGTAAAGAATTTGGTATTTCGGCACGAGTACTGTGAGTAGTAATCTTACCGCAATTTGTGTTTTCATAACTCGCATGATCTATACATGATTTTTAATATGAATACGTTACCGATTATTTTGAGTTGGATGTGGGACAAGTCATTTACTCGATATGATACCGAAATAGTTATTTGAGATGATTACCATTGTTTTAAAATATCTTGTTGTCACTAGATATGTTTTACCGTTACTTGAATTTACGGTTATCGAAATGAAATTATATGATTTGATAAGAACCGAAATGCCCTATATTGTTTTAAAATATTTTTCTACGGGTATATACGGATTACAGAGACAAATATAAATTGGAGTAGACATTGAAGGATCCCGTAGCTAACGGCGGATTCGTTAGACCTGGTGCACCTTGTAATTACCGATTACCGTTACAACTCTCGCTAGTGGGAAGGTAGAACTAGCATACCGTTACTGATTTTCCTCGAGTAGGGACTGCCGTTATAATTGGCTTCTTGCGAAGAGTCCACAGTTATACCGATTACATGATCCGTTCATTGAAACCTCCCAAACATGAATATTGATATTACATAGTATTTACCGAGCTTATTACCGAATTTTTAATTGATTTATATTACATGAAAAATATGATGAGACTGATTATTGTTTATTGTTTCTGAAAGGGCATTCTTATGATATTTTCTGTTTAATATGTATACTAGCATGTTTTCTGACTTGTCCCCAATAAAACAATTATGGTTAAGTATTATTACTCACTGAGCTAGCGACTCATTCCCCACTAATTTATTTTTACAGAGACATCAGTTGACGCGAGCGAGGATTTCATTAATTAGAGCGCACAAGTTGATAGTTCTTGGTGAGCCTCGCACTTGTTCGCGTGGGCGGAGATTTTATTTATTGTTATGGTCTTTTCTTTGAACTCTTAGAGTCACTCCATAGTCATTCTTTTAGTGTCATGAGTATTATTTTGTTATTATAGACTTATGTTGAGTATCGCTCATTCTTATCAAAGTTGAAGATAAATTAATATTTCTAGCTGTTAGTGGGTGGACTATTAATGGTAGATATTTATTTTGGTTAATTGATAAAGTTATTGTTGTTTCAATTGATATTAGGATGTTGGTTGTTGATTTGAGATAGAGAAATTTTTGGGATAGTCCAAAAATAAGGAAAACTCTGTCCGATTTTCTGTAAAATACCGATGAGGCTTACTGGAGGCACTTGCTCCTAAGTGTCAGTCATGATCCTAAATTGGGTCGTGATAGAAACATGTCAGGCTAATAGAAGGAAAAATATTTGAAATAGAAAAGCAATAAATTGCACAAGACAAGACAAGATTTACGTGGTTCGGCAATTTTGCCTACTCCACGGCCACACAAAGAATAACTATTTATTAATTGAAGAGAGAAAGAATACCCTGCCGAGGTAAGCGCTTACATCATAGGAATGCCGATGTAAGCGCATACATCATAAGAATGCCGATGTAAGCACTTACATCATAAGTTCATCTCTTTTTGATTTTATTTCTTTTGTTTTGTCTACTTTTCTTTCTTTCACATAGAACAACATGTTTGCTACTATCAATCTCCCCCTCAAACCTATGTTACATCAAGAAAGAAATTAAAATAAAGATTTATTATTCTCTGGAGGTACTTTCACCCTATCGTCTTCAAGGCTAACTGAGGCAGTGCACAACCTCGATTTGTCCACACCAACAACTTTGGTCAGCATATCTGACGGGTTCTTTGATCCTGGTATCTTCTGTAGGGAAAAGGTTTCTTCACTTATCAACTCTCGGATATGATGATACCTCAACTGGATATGCTTCGATCTTGCATGAAACACTGGATTCTTGTCAAGATGAATTGCACTATGGCTATTGCTGAAAAGCTCACAATTGTCTTGCTCTTTACCTAACTCTTTAAGAAAATTCTTGAGCCAAATCATCTCTTTTCTAACTTCTGAGATTGCCATGTACTCTACTTCAGTGGTAGATAGAGCAACACTTTTCTGAAGTCTAGACATCCAGCTAACAGTAGTACCACCCAAGGTGAATACGTAGCCTGTGGTACTTTTTTGACTATCCAGATCGCCGCCTAAATTTGCATCAGCAAAATCTTGTAAGATAATATTGCTCCTTTTAAAACAAAGTGCCATACCTAAGGTGCCTTTGAGATATCGCAATATCCATTTTACACCTTCCCAATACTCCTTTCCTGGATTTGACATGTATCTACTAACAACTCCAACTGCATGGGCTATGTCAGGTCTAGTGCAAACCATATCATACATCACACTTCCTACTGCTGAAGCATATGGAACTTTGGACATGTACTTCCTTTCTTCTTATGTCTTAGGTGATTGGTCCTTCGACATATTAAGATGGATTCCGAGTGGAGTGCTTATGGTCTTTGCATCATGAAGACTGAACCTGCTTAGTACCTTCTGTATGTACTTTTCTTGAGACAATTTTAAGGTTCCTTCAGACATGTTTCTGCTAATCCTCATCCCAAGCATTTGCTTAGTTGGTCCTAAGTCTTTCATTTCAAACTCCTCCGCCAGTTGTTGCTTAACCCTGTTGATCTCATTTATGCTAGATCCTGCAATTAGCATGTCATCAACGTACAATAGTAAGATGATATAGGATTTATCAAGATTTTTGATATAATAGCAATGGTCCATCTCACATCGTGTCAAACCATTATTATGCATGAATCCATCAAATTTCTTGTACCATTGTCGGGGTGCTTGTTTCATACCATACAAACTCTTCTGCAACTTACACACAAGGTTTTCTTTACCAGAAACTTGAAAACCTTCAGGTTGCTTCATGCAGATGTCTTCTTCAAGGTCACCATGCAAGAAAGCAGTTTTAACATCTAACTGCTCCAAATGCAATTTTTTTGCAACTACAATTCTTAACACCAACCTGATAGTAGTTAATTTGACTAAAGGAGAGAAGATCTCGGTGTAGTCAATCCCTTCCTCTGCTAAAAGCCTTTTACTACTAATCGTGCTTTGTATCTTTTCTTACCATCATGCTCTTCCTTGACCCTGTACACCCACTTGTTTTGCAATGCCTTATTTCCTTTTGGTAACTCTATAAGTATCCATGTTTTATTCTTTTGAAGAGAATTCATCTCTTATTTCATGGCTAGCTTCCACTTATCAGAGCTTATCACCTGCATTGCTTCAACAAAATGCTCTTGTTCTCCAGCATCGGTCAAAAGTAAATAGTGGAGAGAGAGAGAGAGAGTTAACCTATCTGGAGCATTCGTGACTCTTTTAGATCTCCTTAATGTAGGTTCAGGATTAACTGATCCCGAATTTGATTCAAGTCCCGACTCCAGATCTAGTTCTCCATCTAATTCTATCTCTGGTTCTGGTTCTGATTCTGATCCAGATTCGGCTTCTGGTTTGACATCTTCAATTTTAGATCTAGTTGTAGGCTCTCTAGCCACTTCATTTTATGAGATTTCTTCTAACTCAACTATTTCAGATGTCTGTCTACTGGTGCTGGTTGGTTCTACTTCAAGCTTGTCTTTGTACATCACATTTTCATTAAATGTGACATTCATATGTCTTAGGATCTTTTTATTCTAATCATCCCAAAATCGATAACCAAAATTATCATCACCATAGCCAATAAAGAAACATTTCTTGGCCTTAGGATGAATCTTATCTCTATCATTATAGTTTACATGCACATAAGCAACACAACCACAAATTTTCAGATGTGAGAGAGTTACCTCTTTTCCTGTCCATACCTCCTCAGGAATTTCAAAATCCAGCTGTACAGAGGGTCCCCTGTTTATGAGGTAAGCTGCCGTGTTAACAGCTTCAGCTCAAAAACATTTCGGCAATCCAAAATGTATTCTCATACTTCTGGCTCGTTCATTCAGGGTTCTGTTCATCCTCTCAGCAACACCATTTTGTTCCGGTGTTGCAGGAACTGTCATGATCATTCTGATCCCATTCTCAGAGCAGAATGCTTTAAACTATTGACTATCATACTCTCTTCCATTGTCAGACTTCAGACATTTTAACTTTAGACTTGTCTAATTTTCAACTTTTGCTTTCCATCTTTTAAAGGTAACAAACACATCAAATTTATTTTTCAGAAAATAAACCCATACCTTTCTTGTGGAATCATCAATGAAGGTGACATAATAGCATGAGCCTCCCAGAGAAGTTACAGGTGCTGGTCCTCCACACATCTATATGCACTAGTTCCAACTTCTCTTTCTTTGGCGTCCTTCCCACCTTTGAGAAACCTACTCTCTTTTGTTTATCGTAAATGCAATCTCCGCACAAACCTAATTCAACATGCTTTAGGTTTGGCAACTTTTCTTTGGATGCCAACAACTTCATTCCCTTCTCACTCATATGCCCGAGCCTCCGATGCCACAATGTTGTATCACGACCATGATCAACCGTTGCTATAGTATCTCGCTGTATTGCAGTTGCATACAGTGTTCCCTTCTTGAAGCCTCATGCCACAACCAAATTTCCTTTGGTTATCTTCCACGATCCGTTACCGAATGTTGTTGTATATCCTTCACTGTCAATCTGACCCATAAATATCAGATTTTTCTTGAGGCCAGGAACATGTCGGACATTTTGCAATTTCCATAGCGTGCCTTGTGAAGTCTTTATATAAACTTCACCTTTCCCTACAATGTCCATAGGTTCGCCGTCTGCTAGATAATATTTCCCAAATTTTAAAGCAATATAATTATGCAATAATTATTTGCATGATGTAGAGTGAAAGGATGCACCTGAGTCGAGAATCCAAGATTCGACTGGACTATATGCACAACAAATTAGTGCATCACCGACTTGTTCAGCAATTGCATTTGCTGAATTATCATCCTTGTATTGATCGTTCTTCTTCTTCTTTGGCTCTCTACACTGACTAATGTAGTGGCCTTTTTTATCGCAATTCCAACACATAATGTCTTTGCGATTTTTGAATTGCCCTCTTCTCCTTAACTTTGATCTGCCACGACCATGACTTTGCCCTCTTTGGCTGTTTCTCCCCTGCTTTCGGTATTCAAAGCAGATCCTGGGGAATCACTTGATTCTCTCCGGCGAGCATCTTCGCTTAGAACCAAGTCTCTAATATTATCCAATTTGAGTTTGGTACTTCCCGATGAACTGCTAACTGCAGTTACTGTTGCAGACCAACTCTCCGGTAGAGATGGTAGTAGAATCAATGTCCTGACTTCGTCATCGAATGTTATATTGACAGAACTCAACTGAGTTAATATTACATTAAACACATTGATATGTTATGTGATAGATCCACCTTCTGTCATCTTTAAGTTGAACAATCGACACATCAAATAGACTTTATTTGAAACAGATGGCTTCTCGTACATATTTGATAATGCCTTCATCAGGCCTGCAGTGGTCTTCTCGTTAATGATGTTGAATGCCACATTTTGTGTTAGCGTCAAACGAATCACACCAAGAGCTTGGAGATCTAATAGATCCCAATCCTCTTTGGCCATAGTCTCTGATTTTACCTCGGTCAGAGGTAAGTGTAATTTTTTCTGGTACAAATAATCCTCTATTTGCATTTTTCAGAATTCAAAATCTTTGCCATTGAACTTGTCAATCTTAACTTTCCCTTCTTCCGATGCCATTTTTCACAAAAACAAATTTATGTGAATAGTTCCTCTAAATAGTAACGATGATCAATAGTGTCACACTATTCTTGTGAATAGTACCTGCACCAGTACCATACTTTTCTACCAGAATTACACTGTTTGTGCTCTGATACCAGTAGTTGGGAAACGTGTCAGGCTAATAGAAGGAAAAATATTTGAAAGAGAAGTAATAAATTGCACAAGACAAGACAAGATAAGATTTAGGTGGTTCGATAATTTTGCCTACTCCACGGCCACACAAAGAATAGCTCTTTATTAATTGAAGAGAGAAAGAAGAAGTTGAGGGATGATTTGCAAATGAAAATGCATACCCCTTTTATAGGCATTTGAATGCCCTTCCGAGGTAAGCGCTTACATCATAGGAATGCCGATGTAAGCGCTTACATCATACGAATGCCGATGTAATCGCATACATTATAAGAATGTCGATGTAAGCGCTTACATCATAAGTTCATCTCTTTTTGATTTTCTTTCTTTTGTTTTGTCTACTTTTCTTTCTTTCACATACAACAACAAGTTTGCTACTATCACAATCATCTTATTTTAGTTTCCCAACTACCAAATATTTTCAATATAGAAGTCGGCATGAAGAAAGAAATAATCGAGCATGCATCTCTGCGTGGGAAATGTCTGACCCTTCGAGAACCGAGGATCAGGGCACTCACCATTTTTATCATTTATAACCTTACACCAGATTCTTTCTCATTATGTCAGAGTTAAAGCAAGGAGGACTACAAGTCAAAATACCTAACCTTGATAAATGCATGTTGTTTACATAGTAAGTAAATTCCCATCTCCCACTACCCAAAAAGAAAGGATCGGGAGGGGGGAAGTGGTTGGGTCGTTTTACCTTCTAGAATCCCGTTCACCTAAATAAGATTATCCATATGTTCTTTTACGGTTTTACGACTTGCGGGGTGGTTAGTTCGGGATTTGGAAGGGTTCGAGTTAAAATAGTAACACTTGGTTCCTTAGTTGGCTTTAAAAAGGTTAAGTTTGACTTCGGTCAATATTTTGATAAAATGTCCCCGACATCAGGATTTAACGGTTCCAATAGGTTCGCTTGATGATTTTGGACTTGGGCGTATGTTCGAATCAGGTTTTGGACAACCCAGGAGCGTTTCAGCGCTTAATAGTAAAAGTTATCTATTTGAAGGTTTTAAGGTTCTTTAAATTTGGTTTGAAGTAGGCTTTGGAGTAATTGAGGTCCGTTTGGAATTTCGAGCCTTAGAGTAGTTCCGTATAGTGATTTATGATTTGCACGCAAAATTTGGTATCATTTCGAGTAGTCTAAGTATGTTTCGGCGCGTTGGGAGTAAGTTTAAAGAATTTAAAATTTCTAAGTTGAATCAATTTGGTTTGAGGTATGATTCTTAGCTTTGATGTTGTTTTATGCATTCTGAGGGTTCGAGCGAGTCCGTTTTATGATTTCCAACTTGTTGGTATGTTCGGGCGGGGCCCCGGGGGCCTCGGGTGTTAACCGGACGAGGCTCGGACCAAGTTTCGACTTAGGAGTAGTAGTTGAAGCTTCCAGCTTCTGCTGCAATCGCACCTGCACTTGGCCAGCCATAGGTGCGAGCTTGCATAGGCGAGCCACAAGCCGTAGAAGCGGCCTAGAGGGGGCCTTCCCAGTGACCACAGAAGCGGAGAAATTGACCGCACCTGCGAAGGCGCAGATGCGAAGAAGGGCATCGCAGGAGCAGACGAGGTCACAGGTGCGACACATGCACTGCAGGAGCGGTCTCGCAGAAGCGGATGAGCCGGCTAAGGGGGAGGACCGCATCTATGAGGTCCTTTCCGTAGATGCGTAGCCGTAGATGCGGTTGACGAGCCGCTGAAGCGAAACATTGCTTGGCAGAATGTCTTAAAAATGGGGCTCAACCATTTTTGAGCCCATTTTCTTCATTCTTGGGCGATTTTGGAGTTTCTTGAGAGGGGTATTCACCTAGAAACTTGGAGGTAAGTTAATTCTACCTATTGTGAATTAAATACATAGACTATGGGTAGATTATGACATGTAAATTGTGAAAATCAAGGGTTTAGATGAAAACCTAGGTTTTGATAAAAATGAGATTTTAACCACGAAAATGGTTATAGAATGGGATGCAAATTGTATATTTGAGTTCTTAAGGTTATGGGTGACGATTTCCTCCAAAAATATCCGGAATCCAGGCTAGTGGGCCCGGGGTGAATTTTAGGAATTTTACCAATTTAGGTTGGTTAATTAATCCAATAATTTAATTTCGAGTTATGGAGCATGTATTGATTAAATTCTATAACATTTGTCTAGTTTCAGATTTTTCGTCACCAAATTGAGGCTTTAATGCGAAATTGTGATCGGGAAGTGAGCTTTGAGACGAGGTAAGTCTCTTGTCTAACCTTGTAAGAGGGAATTTACCCCATAGGTGTTGTAAATAAATATTTATTTCTAATTGTGGGGGCTATGTACGTACGAGGTGACGAGAGTCCGTGCGTAGCTACTATTATGCTATTGTTCGGGTAGTTTTAGGACCCAATTCATGAACTATTTGGAATTTTAAACTATACTTGTTAAATTAAAATGCCTAAATTATATTAGAACTTGTTAAGGAAATTTTGAAAGGTAGTTAATGAAATTTATATTACCTTGGATATAAATCATTAATAATTGTTTAAGTCAAATGCTTACAAAATATCCTTCTCTTCTTGTGGAGCAGGCCGAACACCTCGGCAGTAGATAGATGCATCTATGGATCATGCCGCACGTCCCTCGGCAGTGTACATGTCACTATGGATCAGGACGTACGACCTCAGCATAAATCGTGCTTAATAATAACAATTACACGATTCTTTGACATTTTATTGCAGCTTGTGAAGATAAATGATAGAAAATAGGTCCTGCACTGAAAAGCAAAATAATAAGACACAACATTGCACTAGCTATCTTAGACAAAAACCCTACCTGGCTAGTCCCACAATGGTACGAAGTAAGGCAAGACTTAACTATCTCCTAACCTACAACCCTAATACTCGACCTCCACATCTTCCTATCAAGTTTTATGTCCTCGAAAATCTGGAGCCACACCATATCCTGCCTGATCACCTCTCCCCAATAAATCTTAGGTCGCCCTCTACCTCTTCTCGTTCCCTCCACAACCAGCCGCTCACACTTCATACCGGAGCATCTGGATTTCTCCTCTGAACATGTCTGAACCATCTAAGTCTCACTTCCCGCATCCTTTCATCAATGGGAGCCACGTGCACCTTCTCCCGAATAACATCATTCCTAATCTTATCTATCCTAGTGTGCCCGCACATCCACCTCAACATCCTCATTTATGCTACTTTCATCTTCTGGATATGTGAGTTCTTAACGGGCCAACACTCAGCCCCATACATCATGGACAGTCTAACCACTGCTTTATAGAACTTACCTTTGAGTATCGGTGGCACTCTCTTGTCATACAAGACTCCAGATGCTAACCTCCACTTCATCCATCCTACCCCAATATGGTGTGTGACATCCTCGGTGATCTCCCCTCCCCCCTGAATAACCGAACCAAGGTACTTGAAGCTGTCTCTACTCGTGATGACCTGTGATTCAAGCCTCACACCCATGCCCACTTCCCCCGGCTCAGCGCTGAACTTACACTCCAGGTATTTCGTCTTCGTCCTGCTCAGCTTGAAACCCTTAGACTCAAGAGCCTATCTCCAAACCTCCAGCCTCTCGTTAACACCGGCTCGCGACTCATCAATCAGAACTATGTCATCGGTGAATAGCATGCACCATGGCACCTTCCCTTGAATATGGTGTGTTAACGCATCCATCACCAGGGCGAATAAGAACGGACTGAGCGCAGAACCTTTGTGTAACCCCATTACAACCGGAAAATGCTCAGAGTCGCCTCCTACTATCCTAACCCGAGTCTTAGCTCCATCATACATGTCCTTAATCGCCATAATGTAGGGAACCGACACACCTTTTACCTCCAGGCATCTCCAGAGAACTTCTCTAGGAACCTTGTCATACGCTTTCTCTAGGTCAATAAACACCATGTGAAGATCCCTCTTCCTCTCTCTGTACAGTTCCACTAACCTCCTAACAAGGTGTATAGCTTCTGTAGTCGAACGACCCGGCATGAACCCGAACTGGTTGTCGGATACAGACACTGTCATCCTCACCCTCGCTTCAACCACCCTCTCCCACACTTTCATGGTATGACTCAGTAATTTGATACCCCTATAATTGTTACAACTCTGGATATCACCTTTGTTCTTATACAATGGAGCCACCGTACTCCACCTCTACTCATCCGGCATCCTCAAATAACATTAAAAAACCTAGTCAACCACTCCAAACCTACTCCCCACACACTTCCAAAATTCCACCGAAATCTCTTCTCGCCCGGTCGCTCTGCGCCTACTCATATTACGCATAGCTCCCACGACCTCCTCAACCTCAATATGCCTGCAGTACCCAAAGTCACGGTGACTCTCGGAATGCTCCAATTCGCCTAGCACAATATCCCGATCCCCTTCTTCATTCAGAAGTTTATGAAAGTAAGTCCGCCATCTCCTCTTAATCTGGGCATCTTCCATCTCTAATCTACCATCTTCGTCTTTGATGTATTTCACTTGGTCCAAATCCCGAGCCTTCCTCTCTCTCAACTTGGCCAGCCAGAATAACTTCTTATCCCCGCTTTTTTCCCCAGTTCCTCGTACATACGACCATAAGCTGCAGTCTTAGCCTCTGTGACCGCTAGCTTAGCCTCCTTCCTAGATACCTTATACCTCTCCATACACGCTCGCCTCTCCTTCTCACCTATGCTCCCCACTAACTTTAGGCACGCCGCCTTCTTTGCTTCCACTTTACCTTGGACCACTTCATTCCACCGCCAGTCTCCTTTGTGCCTACCAGAGACGCTCGTCGAGACCCCTAACACCTCCCTCGCAGCCTCCCTAATACAGTCTGCTGTTGCTGACCACATAGTGCTCGCGTCACCACTGCTCCTCCAAGCTCCCATAGCCGACAACCGCCTCTCCAACTCTTGGGATTTATCCTTAGTTAAGGCTCCCCACCTGATTCTCGGTCTTCCTCGAGTAGACCTTTTCTTCCTCTTTAACATAATACCAACGTCCATCATCATGAGCCTATGCTGCGTCGCGAGTAACTCACCCAGAATCACCTTGCAATACTTGTACAACCCTATGTCACACCTCCTGAGGATGCGATAGTCAATCTGAGTCTTCGTCACCAGATTTTGAAAAGTAACCAAATGCCCCTCCCTCTTCGAAAAGCTAGAGTTCGCAATCACCAACCCAAAAGCCTTAGCGATGTCCAATAGCGATGTACCTCCTCTGTTCCTCTCCCAAAAACCGAAGCCCCCATGCACCTCACCATAACCGCCTGTGGTCGACCCAATATGCCCATTGAAATCCCCTCCTATGAATAGCTTCTCAGCAAGAGGAACCTGGCACACAATCTCATCTAACCTTTCCCAGAATCGCCGTTTAACCTCCTCATCTAGGCCCGCATGCGGCGCATAGGCGCTAATAATGTTTAGGGTGAACTCTCCAACCACCAATTTAATAATCATCAATCTATCATTCACTCATCTAACCTCAACCACAGACTCTCTAAGTTCCTTATCCATCAAGATGCCCACTCCATTCTTACCTTTCTGGACTCCTGAGTACCAAAGTTTATACTTGTCTGCGTCCTTCACCCTCGACCCTACCCACATTGTCTCCTGGACACACGCTATATTGACCCTCATCTTCTGGAGGATCTTCGCCAACTCTATATACTTTCCCGTCAATGTACCTACGTTCCATGACCTAATTCTCAACCTACATACACCATTGTTCCCTTTACCGCCCTTGCCTCCCGCCCCACTCCCTAACCCCTGCCCTACCTCCCGCCTAACCCCCCATTCCCCCCGAGGACATGACCTCACTCGACCATCCCAGACCACAGCCACTATACTTACGGCAGAGTATGGGGAATCACTATGACACACAAGGCAACATACCAAACCAGAAGAAGACAAGTTGTAACTACATGCATACTAATACGGTGAATAAACTAATATGAACTAAGATAGTAGCAATTTAACTAACACAACAAAGGAAAACTGGAAAATGGGAGGTACCAAATACCGCAAGTAGAACCTTAGAATTTTCTTGGTATATACGATGGTGTTGCGTCCACCTAGCATGTTCACGTCCAACATCCGTTTTGTTAAGAAAATACAAAACGAATAAGCCCAGAAGATGTACAATGAATGAACCCTAATATTCTAATTTGGATGAAATTTATCTTAAGCCCTAAGCTATATCTATAGTTACTCTTTGTATGTTAAAAAACAATTAAAATTAAAACGATGAAATCGTCATATTTAGTAAAGTTATAAAACCGAAAATGCTCAACATTTTACAGATTTATGCAGAGAAAAGCGTAAAAAATTGAAATGAATATACAAACACCTGCGTTCGACTCGCCTCGAGAGTAGTGATGGAGAGTAGAGGAGAACGAGGAGTAGATGGTGATAAGGAGAGGCAAAAATGTCGGAGCTACAAGTGTGATAAATAGTGCTGCCTCCCACGTACCTGTCCCGAAAAAGAACAAGATCTAGAGGGAGAAAAGAGGGGTCGGAGGACCTGCGTTTACCTGTTGAGATGCGGTTGTTGATGCTGTCGGAAATCCGGTTGTCACCGGTACTGTTCTTTGCCGGCAACTGTGGGTGTCGATAATTGGGGGGGGGGGGGGAGATAGATAAGAGAGAGGAGAGAGGGGGAGGAGATAATGGGGAGGAGAGGGGGAGGGAGCTACCTGCTGTTGCCGTTGGGTATCGACGGCGGACGGTTTGTACAGGCAGTGACCGTTGGGGCCATTCCAATAATTCTGGCAAAAGAAGTAGAGAGGAAGAGGAGGAGGAGGAGAGGACTAAAGAAATCTTTTAGATCTCACTTGAACAAAAAACAAGAATCAAGAAAATTAACCTGTGAGAGAAAAAGGCCACTGAAAAGCTCTTCCAGCACTTCTCAAATGTATATGATATACATGGAAGATATACACATGCATGTATATAGGGTATATACACAATTATATATACACCTCGCTTCAGCTCATCTTTTTCGAGTTTGTCCAGCTCGAAATTCCGTCTAGCAGCTCTTTAAATCAACCCATAAGTGTTTTCAAATCAATCCACTCTTCGAATGAGCTTTAGTTTTAGTATAAGCTTCACACAAGTGTTATCAATAAAATACTTGAACATAAACTTCAAATTATAAGATCTTAAAGCTTCAAGCTTGATCAATAGTTAAGGGTTTCAAAATCTTCTCCAAATTCAGTGAATTCAATGAATTTCTGATGGTGTTTTAGTGAATGAAGGTGGCTGAAGTGTTAAAAATGGCATTGATGAGGTGGTACTATTACGTGGTAAAGGAATGCTGAGGAAGAAGATGAACTATTTTGAACTTTGCTAATTGTTTTACTAAAATAATCGAATTGGGCTAAAACATGCCAATAATGATAAGTTAGGATATTTCATGCCATATGTTTGTCCCGTTGGCCATAGAGTGCCAAATTTCCTTTTATTTAGAGTTGCTTAAGTTACACATATAACACGTTGTAATTTTCTTAATTACACTTAGAGCAATTTTACAAGTTATCATATCAAAGTAATTATGATTTGTGTTAGAGGTTAACTTAACTTGATATGTAACAACTTCTGACATAATTAGAGGGCAAAATATAAACTCTTCATTTTATACGAGGATGTCCTTGAAATAAGCTTTATTTCGTATATTTATATTATTAATAAAAAGAGTGTGTTATAAATTTGAATGAAGAATTATCTTAATTATAAGCTTGGTCCGAACTTAACGATGACTTCTTCAAACATGGGCTTGGGTATAGTAGAGTGGAATAACATATGGGCTGGCCTGTTTATATATGGCTTCTAACATTTTGACCACTTGTGAATCCTACAGAGCACAAGTATTTAATGGTAAGTAGGTAATGCCAACAACACTGAAGTCCAATTTATAGAAAATAGGATCATATTTCAATCAAAAGGTCATTTGAACAAAGTGATCTAGTAATTACAGATTGCTATTTTAAATTAGAGATGCACATTAACACAAATACAATCATACTTGGATGGAGAAATATTAGTCATCGTATACAAGACATGATTAAAGCATTTAAAACTAATAAAGTTTCAAGCATCATTAACTAAATCAAAGAAGGGAATGAATGAAAAGTAACAAAATAACATAAACTGAAAAGATATTTGCAGCATTCGACAAAATAAATACTTTATGCACTTATTCTGCATTTAAGATTGAAAGCATTAGTAGGAGTCCACTGTTCATGGCCCAGAAAAAAATAAGGGGAGGGGGGGGGGTGAAGAGAAGCGAACTGCCAATCTCGTAGTTTCACAAAACCAACACAACTGCAATTGGACCTAATTCTCACACAGATACCAATTTTTTCTTCTCCACTTGTACAACTTTACATGGGCGTGCCAACCTCAACTTTATCGGCATATGGTCCGAAATGTCTCTTCCTAGAATCGTTGGTGTTACACGCTCAAATAAAGTGTAAAATTTCGAAGTGCACATTATCCTATCAAGCTTGGATAATCTTTGTGGTGATTTGGTATCTCCATATGTAAAAGGGGCTGAAATCTAAATCTAACATACTAGGGCTAGCCGTAAAATTGATGAAGTTACTCATATGCTCTTTTGTATTTGGAGATCTAATGCTTCTCTCTGATGGGCGGGTTAGATTAGCATCCCCCAATCATAGGTCATGATGTATCATATAACTTATTACGTGACTCAGGATGTGGTGTCAATTTTATTGGTTATAAATCTAGAGCAAATGTTAGATCTCCATAAATTCCATGAAATTTGAACTTAACCGATAGATATTTAACCAACTGAATATTTGCCGATATATATTTGTCAACCCCTATGACGTTTTCTTTATGATATCTAAAAGATATATCACAGTTGATGCGTTCTTTGTCCCATAGTAACACCAAGTTTTCATGTTTAGTGCTAGTTTTCCATTTGATGTGCGTTTCGCACTCTTGCAATATTACCAAGTGAGGTTTGTGCATCCGTAGATACGCTTATATAGCCTCATTTCTAAATGTATTTTTCTCATAACAGTGACTGACATTCCATGAAACAATTTTTAAAATATATTACGGACCTACTCGAGGCCTCAAATCACATATAACAACATCGAAACGATGAATCGTACCATAATTCAAACTTAATTTTTTTTAACCCTTTCGATTTCCAAAACTCCTACCGAACCATATCAATTCAACTCGGAATGAACTCAAATTTTGCGTAATGAAGCTACTGAGATTTTCGGAACCACAAAAAGAACCCGATATCATCAAAGTCAACTTCCGGTCAAACTTATGAACATTCCAAACCATCAAGTTTCCAACTTTCGCCAATTGGTGTCGAAACCTTCTAGAAATATCCAAATAAAATTCCGGGCATACGTTCAAGTCCAAAATCACCATCCGGAACTAACAGAATTATCAAAACTCCGATCCGAGGTCGAATACTAAAAAGTTAAACTTGGTCAACTCTTTCAACTTAAAGCTTCAAACATGAAATTTATTCTTCCGAACTGATTCTGAAACACCTGAAAACCAAAACTGATGATTCACATGTTATAATACATTATACGAAGCTATTCAAGACTTCAAATAGTTAAAAGGAGTGTAAATATTCAAAACGACAAGTCGGGTCATTACAGCCTAGGCCAAGAGCGGATAATATGACTAGCGGGCTGGTCTGCTACAAATGGTATCAGAGCCACTCTTGTGTCAGCCATGTTGATGGTGGGTCAAAGTTTAACTAAGTTTAGGAAAATCACAGTTAGGCAGGGCAAACCTCAGTGCTGAGTCTAGGCGAATCCCATGCGGTGGGGAAAACCTTAGCGAGAACGCTGAGACCATAAGAGGGGGTGTATGTAACACCCCAGACATTAGATAGAGTCTCACATCGGAAAAATACAAGAGGGATGCTGGGTATATAAGTTAACAAGACGTAGACCTTAGTGACACATTTTAAACCCGTGAGAGCCTAGGCCCAGAGCGGATAATATCACTAGCGAGCTGGTCTGTTACAAATGGTATCAGAGCCACTCTTGTGTCAGCCTTGCCGATGTTGGGTCAGAGTTCAACCGAGTTTAGGTAAATTTCGGTTAGGCGGGGCAAACCTCAGTGCTGAGTGTAGGAGAATCCCATGCGGTGGGGAAAACCTCAACGAGGACGCTGAGTCCATAAGAGGGGGTGCATGTAAAACTTGACTTGAGCCCTCGCTATGACACATCCATTCTATATTTCTTCACAAGGCTAAAGATAAATCATAGTTGGTGAAGCCAAACTTTTACATCTTTTTTCATAAACGTATTCAGTAAATGCATTTCCTATGGTTCTTATGATTGTACTAATATAATGTCTCTTTTCGTCTTTTTGAGCTGATGGTCTTTCGAAAACAGGCTCCCTATACTCTTCGGAGTAAAGATAAGGTTTGCATACACTCTACTCTCCCCAAACCCTACCTGTGAGAACTCAGTGGGTTGTTTTTGTTGTTGTATTCAGTAAATGCATCATGCTAACACGTGATTCTTTCTAATATGGGAACAAAATAAATTCCATTTCAAATACAGCTTTGAAATCTTTCTTTGTTTCTTTCTTCTATTCTCAGGTACAATATTAAGAGAGTAAGTATTTGGTAGAATACATCTTTAAGAAATCTACTTTATCAAAAAAGTTATCTCTAAAAACAAATAACTTCCTTCACTTATGAATTGAAAAATTAATTTCTTTTTTGAATAATTTGAATTCTCGCTTTATTTTGTTTGTCTCAATTCTCAATTCTGAATAATGTTAGTATTCTAATTTTCTTTTCTAACGTATAATATAATTTTTATGGATGAGACAAATTCCAAAACTTAAAACTTTCAGGCTCAACGTCACATTTTCATGTTCACTCATGTGTGCTTTATTTTTATATGCTTTAATTTCTATTGTACAACCTAAACAAATATTTTTATAAATAAGCAGGCAATTGTCAATATATTATTCTTCATATAAATTTGTAATAGTTATTATTTTATTTTTTATTGAGTTAGCTAAATAAATTTAACTCATCATTTTCAGCATTTTATATACACATTTGGCTTTAACTTTTATTTTGTAACTCCCACTCATTTTTCATCCTTCCAGTTTTAAAAGTGCAAGTACTCTGATATTTGAAGCATTAATCATCTCTGCTCTCCAGGGTAGGGGTAAGGTCTGCGTACAGATTACCCTTCCCAGACTCCATCTGTGGGATCCCATTGGGTTGTTGTTGTAATCCTCCCAGAAGTGCATACTGACACGAGCTCCTTTCTCAAATAGGAACAAATACAAATTTCTTATATTATGAAGTACATTTTCCAATTCGAGCTTTAATTTATTTGATTCGTTCTACTTTCTAGTACTAATACTTTAATGCTACAGGTTTGAGATCTTTGTTTTTTTTTCATTTTTCTTTGTTTGTGTTTTCTTTGTCTTCTCAGGTATAAGTGTTTACCCGAAAAACGGATAGAGTTGAATTTGTACATAGTTCTAACGATATGTGGTATAGCTTAATACAAATTGTAAGGATAAATAGAAATCTTAAATACAGATACCAAATAAACAAGGTTGGAAAGAAGATAATTTTTAGGACTAATCAAGATGAATCAATGTATGAAGCTTAAAGGAATTACTCTGAAATATAGGAGTGTATGGTGCTTTTGTTACAATGTAAACAAAGAAAAAACTGCCTTCTACAGAAATGTAGCCATCCTCTTTATAGTGGAGGATCCTACTTTAGATATAATTAAAAATATATAGTGGAGAACCCATGATAAATCAACTTTTCCCTAATTTCCGCCGAGATTCTTTCCCTTAGTATGTTTGCAACTGCTCTTGTCTGTGAGCTCGAGCACGACTGGCCTCGGCGTTGGTCGGTATTGCTTCTAGAGCTCAATGTGTACTCGGGATCAGGTGATGATTCGGGCTCGGTATCGGTTGGCCTCTACCCCTTAAGCTCGAAATCATCTAATCATAGTTCGATTCGTATCCGAGCTCGATAATGACTTCGAACTCAGTGTTTGACCTATACCTAAAATCTGAAGCTCGTTCGTACCATCTTCGGAGCCCATCTCGATATTACGAAGTCTTTCTTCGATCCATTATATTTTGACCCCGATCAATCGTACGAAGGATGAAATCTATTTCGATCGTATACAGATAGTTCCCTCATTTCTCTGTAAGGATGTGGTGAGAAACGATATGATTTCTCAATTGCTCGATTGGACATGCACTGACATTTGCATCGAGCCCGACCATGATGTACGTGAAAGATGTCCCGTCAGTTTAGCTTACCAAATCTTTTAATGTGTGTCAGACGGTGGTCGGCCACCGCTGATATTGAACCGTCATTACTTCAATCTATAAATAGCCCTTCCTTCCACCATTTATCACTTTTTACGTCTTCAATCTTCCAAATTTCTTAAGTTCCTTTTCGTCTCTTCTGAGTTCATTCGCTGATCTGTGACTTTTTCTGCAAAATTCTTCTTCTAAACCACCAAATCTTTGTCACCTTCTTTAAATCCAAAAATGGTGAAGACATCAAAAACCGTCCCCCCAAAAGAAAAAGCTTCTTCTGTCCAATCTGCCACCGACAAAACATCGGTTGATCCACGGTATGAGGATTGCGTTCCGGCGGCGTGTGTTCTTACCTTTGATTTCAAACTCGATAAAGGTTCCCCGGTTCCCGGCCGATGTGAGCCCGCATCGAGATATATTTATTCGATAACCGAGGGTATATCGAGCAGATAAAAAAAGATTGTAACTGGGGGAACAAAGAAGTGGTAATGCCATCTCCCGAAGAGAATATTACTACTCACGTGAAAGGGTTTTTAAGTGTGTGCACTTACCCTTTCACGTTAGGTCCCCTCGACCCTGTTATCATAGATATTTGTCATAAATATCTAATAAACCTAGGGCAGATCCATCCTTTTTTCTAGCGGATCGTTATTTTGATCCGATACTTTATGAACAAAATTGAGGGGATTCCATTCACCCTCGATCATCTAATCCATTTGTACCGTCCTTGCCTTTTTCGAGGAGGGTTAATAATACTTCAACATCGAGCTACCAAGGCTCTGTTCTCGAGCATAGACGAGGACAGGGATCGATGCTGGATGGGCAGGTTTGTTCGAGTAAGGACTTCAGACCTGATTCCGACTGAAAATATGCCTTTTCCCGAGGAGTGGAATATGAAGCGTAAGTGTAATTCTGCTATTATCTCCTACTATTTTGTCCTTTTATTTCTTTTCTCACTGATATCCTCTTTTTTGTGATGCAGCGATTCCCTGGATGCCCGACGCAGTTCCCGATCTCAAGAACTGGGTACGAGATCTAGTTTTGACCTCCACATACGCCAAGCGCTCATTGCGTGACTTGTCAGAGGGTCGATGGGAGGCCAAAAATCATAGTAAGCCCCTTTCTCGTATTTTTTTTGTAGTTCGAACAAGATGTTTTCCATATACTTTAATAAAATTTTCCATATGTAGGTGTGGGCAAATATGCGGTTTTGAGGCCCTCGTCTGTCGAGGAAGAGGCTTCGGCCTCTATCCCAAAGCCGGTGAAAGATAATAAGAGGAAAAGGGCCTCCGTTCCCAATGATCCAAAACCATAGAAGAGGACAGCTCGTAAGCTGAACAAGAATACCATTCCTTAACCGTAGAATCAGTTCTGCATATAAGGGATGAAGACGATGAAGAAGAAGGAAATGATGGGTCTGAGCTGGTGGCCCGAACGAAGAAGACCACCGACGTTCCATAGGAAATTGGATCAATGGTGGTTTATAAGGCTCCGCCTCGAACTGAGGATATATCGGAGAAAGATTTGGGCAGAGTCCCTGAGTTGTTGAAGATCGAAGATGCTTCCCATAGAAGCCAACAGATGGGGGATATGTCTGAAGGGGCTCTCTTTGAATCTCTTCGAACCAAAGAGAATGCTCCAAGTGATTCACTTGGGGCAGTAGCAATCGAAGACTCACCCACCTTCCCTTCTTTTTCCATTGGGGAAATTCGGGAAGCCCAAGCTTTGGGGGCCATCGAACTAGATAGGCCTCATAATGGAGAGGATCCTTTTCGTGACCTGTTTACCGGTGTCGAGGACGTTGCCGATACTAGTGATGCATCAGATCTTTTTCACAGAGTGCAGCAGGATTTGAATCAGGTAAGCCTTAAATTATTTTGTTGGCATTACCTTTATGTTTGCTTTTCTTTTCTAACTTCATTTCTTCTTTCTTTGTAGGCCACGACAGTTCATCGAGAAGCATGTTCTCGGTCCATAACCGAGCTACATCGATACGAGGCTGACCTTCAATGAGTTACGGAGGAGAGGAACTCCCTTAAACTCCTCTTAGGGCAAAGGGGAGAGGAAATAAAAGACCTCCGAGCTAAGTTGGCCAAGGCTCACCAAGATCAGACCGATCTATCCGAGCAGGTAATGATACTTTTAAAATCATATGGGCTCGATACCGGAGCGATGGCTAATTTTTCTATCTCACAGCTGCAACAGAAAATTGAGATGATCAGGAAACTCCGTGAGGAGGTCGATGTGATAAAAGCGGAGTCTTTGAAGCGGAAAGAAGGTGTGGATCACTTTGCTGTAGAGAAAGAAGCTGTTCGAGCCCAATTATTATTGGCTAAAAACCAACTCCAACGTATAAAGGAGAAAATTTGGTTCAAGCAAGAAGAATAGAGGAGCTCGAGGCTCGGTTGGCCTTTGAACTTGCCAACGCCGAATCTTACAGGCAAAGGCCGATGCGAATGCGCTCGTGGCCGTCTATCAGGCCGATGCTGAAGCTGCCTAGGTCTAAGCAAGAGAGGCAGTCGAGACCGCCGATACTCGAGTACATTGGATTGCTAAACTTGCTAAGTGCCGATCTCGGAGGGACACCCTCGAGGAGATCCATGCTCGAGGTTTCGATCTCGCTGAAGAGATAAAAAAGGCTAAAGAACTCGAAGCCGATGCTGAAGCCTTGGCTTCCGATGATGAAGATGATAATAATGATGATAATGATGGGATTAAGAGCGGTTCCGAGAACGAGGGGGAGCCCAGTGGAGAATAGACCGCTCCCGGAGATAACCAAGAAACTTAGCCCTTTGTGTGTGTGTGTGTGTGTGTGTGTGTGTGTGTGTGTATATATATATATATATATATATATATATATATATATATATATATATATATATATATATATATATATATATATAAATATCTTTTTCTTTTACCGACTTGTTTCTGTTTTGTTTCTTGCCGTGTGAAGATTTTATTCATGCCTTATGAATGTTTTCATAAGGATTTAGGCAATTTGATCAAATTTAGACTTCATATTCTTTATAACCGAGTGAGCACTTACTCAAACTTGAAATATGGTAGCCCGTAGGCTTTGTAGTAGAGTGAATGATTCGAACTCGAAGTAATATAGCCTGTAGGCGTAAGGGTCAAGTGAGTGATTGCTTGAACTCAAAATAAGAGTAGCCCGTAGGTTTAGTAGTCGAGTGAATGATTCGAACTCGAAGTGATGTAGCCCGTAGGCATAATGGTCGAGTGAGTGCTTGATCGAACTCGAAATAAAAGTAGCCCGTAGGCTTAGTAGTCACTCAAACTTGAAACAAAGTAGCCCATAGGCTTAGTAGTCAAGTTGAGTGATTGTTTGAACTTGAAGTAATATATCCCGTAGGCTTATTAGTCGAGTGAATGATTCGAACTCGATGAAATATAGCGCTTAAGCGTAATAGTCTCTTGAGTGCTTGCTTGAACTCGAAATAAGAGTAGCCCGTAGGCTTAATAGTCGAGTTAATGATTCGAACTCTAAGTAATGTAGCCTGTAGGCGTAATGATCGAGTGAGTGCTTGCTCGAACTCAAAATAAAAGTAGCTCGTAGGATTAGTAGTCGAGTGAATGATTCGAACTCGAAGTAAAATAGCCTGTAAGCATAAGGGTCGAGTGAGTGCTTGCTCGAACTCGGAATAAGAGTAGCCTGTAGGTTTATTAGTCGAGTGAATGTTTCGAACTCGAAGTAATGTATCCGGTAGGTGTAATGGTCGAGTTAGTGCTTGCTTGAACTCGAAATAAAAGTAGCCCATAGGCTTAGTAGTCGAGTGAATGATTCGAACTCAATGTAATATAGCCCTTAGGCATAATGGTCGAGTGAGTGCTTGCTCGAACTCGAAATAAAAGTAGCCCGTAGGCTTAGTAGTCGAGTGAATGATTGGAACTCGATGTAATGTACCCCATATGCATAATGGTCGAGTGAGTGCTTGCTCGAACTCAAAATAAAAGTAGCCCGTAGGCTTAGTAGTCGAGTGAATGATTCGAACTCGAAGTAATATAGCCCGTAGGCGTAAGGGTCGAGTGAGTGCTTGCTCGAACTCGAAATAAGAGTAGTCCGTAGGCTTATTGGTTGAGTGAATATTTCGAACTTGAAGTAATGTAGCCCATAGGCATAATGGTCGAGTGAGTGCTTGCTCGAACTCGAAAATTAGGTAGCCCATAGGCTTAGCAGTCGAGTGAATGATTCTAACTCGATGTAATATAGCCTGTAGGCATAATGGTCGAGTGAGTACTTGCTCGAACGCGAAATAAAAGTATCCCGTAGGCTTAGTAGTCGAGTGAATGATTCAAACTCGATGTAGTGTAGCCCGTAGGTGTAATAGTCGAGTGAGTGCTTGCTCGAACTCGAAATAAAAGTAGCCCGTAGGCTTAGTAGTCGAGTGAATGATTCGAACTCGATGTAAAGTAGTCCGTAGGCGTAATAGTCGAGTGAGTGCTTGCTCGAACTTGGAGATTTATCTCAATCCTGTTTTCATAATAAATCTCAAAATAAAGGAATTTTTTTTGGATATAAGATATCGGTAAAGAAGAAAACTTTCTTTTCAAGTCATTATACATGTGTTCATATTTTGTGTCAGGGCTCGGGCTAACTACATGAGCATGGTTCATTTTGACCATTTGTCTCTTACAACCTTTTCTATTGGAACCCTATTGTTACGAAGTAACTTTCTTGTATCAGAACTTGATATATTTGAGGGCTAATTCCCCCAAGTATTCGAGGTCGATTGTAAAGAGGCCTCAAATACTGTAGAATTGTTGCTAAGTTTAGCACGATCAATGGTTGCCTCATTAAAAACCTTGCCGAAAAACCCATTTGGGATAAAACTTGTCGAAGGGAAAAAGAGTGCAATGCGTGCTTTCAGACCTAGGGCTTTGTGTTGAATGATCCATCCTTGTTCCTGATCGAACTCCTGCAAGGGTTAGTTTTTGAAATATAAACGAACATGGGAGGGTCGTACCTTAGCAGTAGTATCGTTTTAGGTGCGAAACATTCCAATTTCTTGACTGTTGTTTGACGTTTATAATGCCGAGCTTGTATGATCCTTTTCCGACGTTTTCGAGAACCTGATACGGTCCTTCCCAATTCGGTCCTAGTTTTCCTTCGTTTGGATTTCAGGTACTGAGGGTTACTTTCCTTAACACTAAGTCCCCAAGTTTAAAGTGGCGAAACTTGGTTCTTCGATTATATATCTTTCGATTCGCTGCTTTTGGGTGGCCAATTGGATGAGAGCAGCTTCTCGTTTTTCATCCGATAATTTGAGGCTAGTGTTAATAGCCTCGTTATTTGACTTTTTTGTTGTATATCAAACCTGGCACTGGGTTCTCCGACTTCGACTGGAATCAAGGCTTCGGATCCATATACTAAGGAGAATGGGGTCGTCCCCGTACTAGATTTTGATGTAGTTCGATATGCCCAAAGAACTTCGGGTAAGATTTCTCTCCATTTTCCCTTAGCGTTGTTCAACCTCTTCTTTAAGTTTTGAATGATAGTTCTGTTTGTTCATTTGTCTTGTCCATTCCCACTGGGGTGATACGGTGTTGATAATATCCTTTTTATTTTGTGGTCTTCGAGGAATTTCGTCACTTTGCTACCGACAAACTGTTTCCCATTGTCACACACTATTTCGGTGGGTATCCCAAATCGACATACGATATGATCCTAGATAAAGTCTATAACCTCTTTCTCTCTTACTTTCACGAATGCCTGTGCTTCAACCCATTTAGAGAAATAGTTAGTCATAAATAAAATGAACTTAATTTTACCTGGGCTCGATGGCAGAGGGCCGATGATATACATTCCCCATTTCAGTAATGGCCATGGGGATAGGACCGATGAAGTTGCTCTCCAGGATGATGGATCATTGGTGCAAACCTTTGACATTTGTCACATTTTCGAACAAACTCCTTTGCATCTTTGTCCATATCGATCCAATAATAACCTGCCCTGATTACTTTTCGGACTAATGAATCGGCACCGGAGTGATTTCCACAAGTGCCCTCGTGCACCTCACGTACGACGTAGTCGGTGTCTCCTGGACCTAAGCATACTGCTAATGGTCCATCGAATGTCATTCGGTATAACGTTCCATCTGCAGTTAATGTGAATCGAGCGGATTTTGTTCGTAGGGCCCTAATTTTTAGGGTCCGATGGGAGCTTTCCATTTTTTAAGTATTCAATATACTTATTCCTCCAATCCCAGGTTAAGCTTGTAGAATTTATCTCGGCATGACCTTCTTCGATCACGAATCTTGAGAGCTAAACGACAGTCCCTGAGCTTATCTCGCCTTCCTCGACCGATGATCCCAAATTTGCAAGTGCATCGGCCTCGTTGTTTTGCTCTTGGAACATGCTGTAATGTCCATTTTTTGAAATGGCGCAAAGTGACCTACAGTTTGTCCAAATACCTTTGCATTCTATCTTCTCGAACTTCAAAGGTTTTGTTTACTTGATTTACCACCAGCAAAGAGTCACACTTGGCTTCAATGACTTCTGCTCCCAAGCTTTTAGCTAGCTCGAGACCTGCAATCATAGCCTCATACTCGGCCTCGTTGTTAGTCAACCTGGTAGTTTTGATAGATTTCCTAATAGTGTTACCCGTGGGTGGCTTTAAAATGATGCCTAGCCCGGACCCCTTCACATTTGAAGCCCCGTCCGTAAAAAGGATCCATACCCCCGATAACGTACCTGATTTCAATAAGAGTTCTTTTTCAACTTCGGGTAGGAGGGTCGGCATGAAATTGGCCACGAAGTCCGCTAAAATTTGAGACTTGATGGTTGTACGGGGTTGATATTCGATATCGTACCCGCTGAGTTCGACGACCCATTTGGCCAATCGGCCAGATAGTTCACGCTTGTGCAAAATATTACGGAGTGGGTAAGTGGTCAATACGCATATTGGGTGACATTGAAAGTACGGTCTTAACTTTCTAGAGGCGCTTATCAGTGCAAGTGCCAATTTTTCTAAGTGTGGATATCTAGTTTCTGCTTCTCCTAAGGTTTGACTTACATAATAGACGGGAAATTGCGTACCTTACTCTTCTCGAACTACTACAAGCAAAGTTTTTTGTCTGTTTTTGGAGTATGAAGCAGTGGTGGGCTCAATAGATATCGTTTTAATTCTTCTAATGCATGTTGGCATTCCGAGGTCCAAGCGGAATCGTTCTTCTTTTTGAGTAGAGAGAAAAATTTGTGACTTCAATATGATGACCTTGAAATGAATTGGCCCAAGGCTGTAATCTGTCCCGTTAGCCTTTGTATGGCTTTTACGCTGTCCACGATGGTGATGTCTTCGATGGCCTTGATTTTATCGGGGTTAATCTCGATCCCCCGATTTGACACCATGAAGCTGAGGAACTTGCCCGACCCAACCCCGAAAGCACATTTCTCGGGGTTGAGCTTCATGTTGTATTTCCTTAAAATCTAGAATGTTTCCTGCAAATGGAACTTGACCGACCCGACCTTGAAAGCACGTTCCTCAAACATTTTTTTTACTAGGCGTTGGTAAGTAGCTCCTGCATTTTTTAGCCTGAAGGGCATCACATTATAACAATATGTTCCATATTTGGTTACAAATGAAGTCTTTTCCTGGTCTTCCGGGTTCATTTGGATTTGATTATACCCGGAATAGGCATCGAGAAAAGTAAGGATCTCGTGGCCGGTCGTGGCCTCGATCATGCGATCGATGTTAGGCAGTGGAAAGGAATCTTTGGGACATGCCCTATTTAAATCCTTTTAATCTACACATATTCTAAGTTTGTTCCCTTTTTTAGGCACTACAACTACATTGGCTAACCATTCAAGATATTTTACCTCTCGAATGGACCATATTTTGAAAAGTTTAGTTACCTTGTCCTTTATGAATGTGTTTTACCTCGGACTGGGGTCTTCTCTTTTGCTTCTCCGGTCTGAACCTAGGGTCCAAGCTTAGCCGATGCGTCGTTATATCCGGTGGGATCCCTGTTATATCTAAATGGGACCAAGCAAAATAATCTACGTTGTCGATAAGAGATTGAATAAGTTTTTTCCTCAGTTCGGGGGTTAACCCCGTTCCCAGGTATACCTTTCGTTCGGTCTAGTGCTCGATTAGTATGACTTGCTCCAATTCTTCAATCACTGATTGGGTAGCATCAGAATCATTGGGAACCACGAAGGATTGAGGGATCCTTTGATCATCATCTTCATCGATCTTCTGGTTGGGTTAAAGATGATGTCTGTGATTGCTATTTGGCATCTCGTTCCCCTTTTAAGCCCTGTCCCTTTTTTGGCAATGGCGAGGATATCAGATTTGGTTCCTTGATGGAAAACATTTCTCTTGCAGCTGGCTTTTCTCCGTACACTATTTTGACTCCACCCGATGTTGGGAATTTAAGAACATGGTGTAGGGTCGAAGGTACAACTCTTATGTTGTGGATCCATGTCCTTCCAAAAAGGGTGTTGTACCTCATGTCGCCTTCGATTACGTGGAACTTCATTTCCTGAATGGTCCCTGCCATGTTTATCGGCAGAATTATCTCGCCTTTGGTGGTTTCACATGCCATATTGAATCCGTTTAAAATCAGGGTTGCGGGTACGACCTGGTCCTGTAGATCGAGCTGTTCTACAACCTTCAATCTAATGATATTGGCCGAGCTACCTGTATCAATTAACACACGCTTAACTTTAGTTGTATTCATAAGTATGGATATTACCAGTGCATTGTTATGAGGTTGTATGACTCCTTCTGCATCTTCATCATTGAAGGACAAAGTTTCTATGGGTGCGTAGTCATGCGTTCGAGATCGCTTTTCCCTCACAATCGATGTCTTAGTGCGTTTAAGCACTGGCCCTTGAGGGGTATCAATGCTGCCGATTATCATGTGGATGATGTGTTGTGGTTCTTCTTGTACGTTTTGTTTGCCGAAATCCCTGTTTTTAAAATGTTTCTTCGCCCTGTTGCTTAAAAATTCTCGAAGGTGCCCTTTATTGAATAACCGGGCTACCTCCTCTCTTAGTTGCCTGCAATCTTCCGTTCTATGGCCATGGGTGCCATGATATACGCACATTTGATTGAGATTCCTCTGGGCAGGATCGGTCTTCATGGGTCGAGGCCATTTAGTGTCTTTAATGCGACCGATAGCCGACACGATGGCAGATGCATCAATGCTGAAGTTATACTCTGATAACCGTGGTGCTCCCTTAGATCCGGTAGGCCTGTCGAACCCACTTCTGTCTGTCAGCCCCTAAAACCCTTGACCTCGATCACTTCTTCTATTGCTTTGTCCGGGGTTACGTCTCGATTCATTGATTCTATGGTTTCCACTATACGGTCGGTATCAGTCCCTGATCGGACCTTGTTCTCGATTGGTATCCCTTTGAGCAGCGGGTTCAGCCCCCAACTGATCAACTTCGACTCTAATTTTTGATTGGTACCAATTGTGCACGTCGGCCCAAGTGATCGCTGGGTACTCGATCAGGTTGTGCTTTAACCGCTGTGATGCCATCGAACTTCGTTCGTTCAAACCTCGAGTGAAAGCCTGAACAGCCAAATCGTCTGTGACTGGTGGCATATCCATTCGTTCCATTTGAAAACGAGATACGAACTCCCTTAGCATCTCATTATCCTTTTGTCTTACCTTGAAAAGGTCTGATTTTCTCGTTGCGACCTTTATGGACCCGTCATGTGCCTTTACAAAAGAATTTGCTAACATGGCAAATGAGTCAATCGAATTCGGTGGTAGGTTGTGATACCAAATCATTGCTCCCTTCGAGAGGGTCTCTCCGAATTTTTTTAACAACACAGATTCTATTTCATCGTCCTCTAAATCATTGCCCTTGATGGCACACGTGTCAGAGGTGACGTGTTCGTTGGGATCGATTGTTCTGTTATATTTGGGAATTTCGGGCATACAAAATTTTTTGGTGATTGGTTTTGGGGTTGCGCTTGATGGAAAAGGCTTTTGCACGAAGTTTTTGGAATACAACCCTTTTATCATTGGTGGAGCCCCCGGGACCTGATCGACCATGGAGTTATATGTTTCTACTTTTTTATCGTTGACTTCGACTCGCTTTGTGAGCTCCTCGAGTATTTTAGCAATTTCAGGAGTAGTCCCCGATTCTTGCTCATTTGACCTTACTATGGCTGGCTCCGTTCTGTTGTCAACTTCTCGAGGTGGACTAGGCTCCGGCCTGCTCGGTAGCTGGGTTTGGCTCTGCAACTGAGCTATCGCTACCTGTTGGGCTTGCAACATTTTAAAAATCATACGCAAGCTGACGCCATTTTCCTCAATGTTATGGGTGTCTCGGCCAGCAGATCGAGCACCACCATGAATGATGTGTTCAGGTTCAGAACATTGGTTTGCCTCAAGGGCCATATGCAAATTAACGTCTAGTGGTACTTCGAGTCAAGCTTCAACGAATCGACAAGCGGCCTTCCGGCCCTGGGTGTCAAGTTGTTAGTTTCATCTTGAAGGTCGGCTTCATTGTCGATAGGTAAAGCCATTAATTGGGGGGTGTCCTTGCTAATCCAAAGCCAAACATACTCTCGTAAGACACGCATAAAACAGTGTGTTTTGCAGGTTTGTATCAAATAACCACTGTTATCCTTAGCCCCACGGTGGGCGCCAAACTGTTTACCCAAATAACGGATAGAGTTGAATTTGTATGTAGTTCTAAGGATATGTGGTATAGCTTAATACAAATTGTAAGGATAAATAGAAATCTTAGATACGGATACCAAATAAACAAGGTGGGAAAGAAGATGATTTTTAGGACTAATCAAGATGAATCAATGTATGAAGCTTAAAGGAATAACTCTTCAATATAGGAGTGTATGGTGCTTTAATTATAATGTAAACAAAGCAAAAACTGCCCTCTACAGAAATGTGAGCCATCCTTTTTATAGTGGAGGATCCTACTTTAGATATAATGAAAAATACATAGTGGAGAACCCATGATAAATCATCTTTTCTCTAATTTCCGTCGAGATTCTCTCCCTTAGTGTGTTTGCAACGGCTCTTGTCTGTGAGCTCGAGCACGATCGGCCTCGGCGTTGGTCGGTATTGCTTCTAGAGCTCCATGTGGACTCGGGATCAGGTGATGATTCAGGCTCGGTATCGGTTGGCCTCTGCCCCTTAAGCTCAAAATCATCTCATCATAGTTTGATTCAGACCGGAGCTCGATAATGACTTCGAACTCGGTGTTTGACATATACCTGAAATCTGAAGCTCGTTCATACTATCTTCAGAACCCATTTCGATATTACGAAGTCTTTCTTCGATCCATTATGTTTCGACCCCGATCAATCGTACGAATGCCGAAATCTATTTCGACCGTATATAATAAGTATTACGAGGGTAAAATTTTATCCACAATCAGTGTTTATGTAAATTAATGCATTACATGTATTTTCATAGAGATTCTCTCACTTATCCATGAAGCTCTCAGCATTTTCCCCGATAAACCCCAATTATTTAATTTTTCATCTCCCCCAAATTTGCCTACACCTTGAACTTGTTCGAAAAAAGTAGGATTCTGAGTTAAACAATTTTGCTATTGTCACGACCCAATTTCCCATGTAGGTCGTGATGACGCCCAACGTTACCGCTAGGCAAGCCAACTAGTGAATTAGACAAATTATTCCTCTTTTAATAAGTTTTTGAGTAATTGAATTTTTCCTTAATTAAAAGATTTAAGAAATAACAAGGTTAAATAAATAAAACGAAAGCAGCTGAGTGCAATCATAACAATAGTAATACTCCAAAACCACAAATCTACTAGTGTGTGCCAAGACATGGTGTCACAAGTGTATGAGCATCTAGTAGATTATACAAAAATCTAACCAATGTATGAATATAAAGTAGACATAATATAAATAGAAAAGAGAGACTCTAGGGACTGCAGAACGACTCAGGAAGCAGCTCACCACTAAACCTCGAGATATCTAGGATGCGCGCTGGTTGGACCGCCTGATGCACCTGCCTCAGATCCTGCACTGTCGGTGCAGAAGTGTAGAGTGAGTACATAAATAACATGTACCCAGTAAATATCAAGTCTAACCTCGAAAAAGTAGTGACAGGGGGGTCAACTACGACACTTACTAAGGGATAATAATAATAAGATAGAAATTTTAAATAAACATGGGTTATGTAAATAATACAGAAATTCATTAACAAGCAGAAGCAAATAATTCTTTTACAATTTTATAATTCCAAATAAGTCACTTTCCTTACAAGATGCAACCTTACAAGCCACCACAAAATATCAAGGCACCAAGTATTATTATTAAGCACGTTTATGTAGAGGTCGTACGGCCCGATCTAGAATAATATGTACACTGTCGAGGGTCGAGAGGCACGAATCATAGATGTATCTATCTACTGCCAAGGCGTTCGGCCCACTCCACAAAAAGAGAGGATACTTTATAAGCTTTGACTTAATCATTATTAAGGCTAATACACATTGCAATACAATTTCCATTAACGGTCTTTCACCCTTTTATTTAACAAGGTCTAATATAATTTAGGCATTTTAAATTAACAAGTATGGTGCACACATTTCAAGTAGTTCATAATCTGGGTCCTAAAACTAACAGGACACAAGCATAACTAGTAGCTACGTATGGACTCTCGTCACTTCATACGTACGTAGCCCCCCACAATTAGAAGCAACATTAATTTGAATCACCTATGGGGAAAATTCCCTCTAACAAGGTTAGACAAGAGACTTACCTCGTCTCAAAACTGACTTCCCGGTTACAATTTCGGCCTAAAGCCTCAATTCGGTGCCGAAAATTCCGAAACTAGTCAAACATTATATAATTTAATTAATACATGCTCATAATTTCATAAGTTAACTATTAGAATAATTACCCAACCCAAATTTGGAAGATTTCTAAAATTTACCTCGGGCCCAGGTGCTCGGATTCCAAAAATATTTGAAGAAAATCGTTACCCATAACCTTTAGAACTCAAGTATACAATTTTCATCTCATTCCATAACCATTTTCGTGGTTGAAATCTCATTTTTATCAAAACTTAGGTTTTTCATCTAAACCCATGATTTTTTACAATTTACATGTTACAATCTACCCATAATTTATGTATTTATCTCACAATAGGTTGAATTTACTGACCTCCAAGTTGATGGGTGAATACCCCTCTCAAGAAGCTCCAAAATCGCCCAAAAATGCAGTAAATGGGTTAAAAACTGGCCGAGTCCCGTTTGAAAACATTCTGCCCAACACAGTTGCCCCCCTTCTTCGCGAATGCGGTAAGGGCCTCGTGTTCGTGAAGGCAAAGTATGTCCAGACACTCAAGTTCCTCTTCATGAACGCGATAGGGTCCTCACTATCGCGAAGGCTAGGCCAGCCCAAACATCGCGAACACGAAGAGTAATGACCCTCAGACCCTTGGCCCAAAATCCTTCAACGTGAACGCGGGAGGGCCTTCAGGAACTCATAGTACTGGGATATCAAAGCTTCGCGAACACAACTCCCTACCCGCGAACGCGAAGTACAATCACCCAGCTTCTCAAATCCATCATCACGAACACGAGGGTCCTTCCACGTTCGCGAAGAAGGAAACTAGAACTGGAAATTCTGGGTTTTCCAACTCAGCTCCGGGTGGTCCAAAATACACCCGAGCCACTCAGGACCCTGTCCAAATGCACCAACAAGTCCATAAACATAATACAGACCTACTCAAATTCTCAAAACACATAAAATAACAATGAAACTAAGAATCACATCCCATAACCAAATTGAACCAATTTATGAATTTCAAGTTTCCAATTAGCGCCAAACGCGCCGATTCATGCCTAAACCACTCAGAATGATACCAAATTTTGCGTGCAAGTCTTAAATTACTCTACGGAACTATTTCTAGACTCGGAATCCCAAACGGACCCCGATAACACAAAAACCTACTCCAAACCAGATTTAAAGAACTCTAAAACCTTCAATAAGGCAATTTTCACTATTAAGCATCGAAACGCTCCCGGGTCATCCAAAACCCCATTTGAACATACGCCCAAGTCCTAAATCATCATATGAATCAATTGGAACCGTTGAATCCCGGTTCCGAGGTCGTTTAATTAAAATGTTAACCAAGGTCAAACTTAACCTTTTTAGCCAACCTTAAGGAAGCAAGTGTTACGATTTCAACCTGAAACCTTCCAAATCCCAAACTAACCATCCCTACAAGTCATAAAACAGTAAAATCACATTTGGGGAGTCTTATTTAGGGAGACGAGGATCTAAAAGAAAAACGGCCAATTGGGTCGTTACATTCTCCACCTTTTAAACCAACGTTCGTCCTCGAACGGGTCTAGAATAATACTTGGAGTGTTGAATGAGTGTGGATATCTGCTGTGCATGTCCTCCTCGACCTCCCAAGTCAATTCTTTGACTAGTGGACCTCTCCACTAAAATTGTGCCGCAGAAATATTCTTGGACCTCAACTAGCGAACATGCCTATCAACAATGGCAACTGGCTCTTCCTCATAACCCAAGCTCTCATCTAGCTGAACCGTACTGAAGTCTAACACATGCGACCTGTCGACATGATACCTTTGGGGAATAGACACGTGGAAAACCAGATGAACTCCGATACATTAGGAGGCAAGGCAAGCTCATAAGCAACCTCCCCAACTTGCCTCAACACCTCAAAGAGACCTATAAACCTTGGGCTTAACTTGCCCTTCTTCCCGAACCTCATGATTCCCTTCATCGGCGAGACCTTCAAGAGAACTTTCTCGCCACCATAAATGATAAGTCGGACGCCTTCTGATCCGCATAACTCTTCTGTTTGGAATGTGCCGTGTGAAGTCATTCTTGAATCAACTTTACCTTTTCCAAGGCATCCTTTACCAAATCAGTGCCATATAATTTAGCCTCGCCGAGCTCAAATCATCTGATGGGTGAACAACATCATCGACCATATAAAGCATCAAATAAAGCAATCTCGATATTGTACTGATAACTCTTGTTGTAAGCAAACTCGATCAAAGGTGATAATCGAACCCACTGCCCTCCAAAGTCAATCACACAAGCCCTGAACATATCTTCCAAAATCTGGACTGTCCTCTCAGACTGCCTGTCAGTTTGCGGATGAATGTCTGTGCTGAGTTCTACATGGGTCCCCAACTCACTCTGTACTGCTCTCCAAAAATGCAAAGTAAACTGGGGGCCTCTATCTGATATAATGGAAATAAGTACACCATACAACCGAACAATCGCTTGAATATAAATCTGGGCCAACCTCTCTGAGGTGTATGTGGTCACAACCGGAATGAAATATGCCGACTTGGTCAACCTGTCGACAATGACCTAAACTGCATCAAACTTCCACAAGGTCCGCGGCAACCCAACTACGAAGTCCATAGTAATGCGTTCCTATTTCCACTCAAGTATAGTCATCTGCTGAAGTAGACCACCTGGCCTTTGATGCTCACACTTAACCTGCTGACAATTTAGACACCTTGCAACATACTGAACTATGTCCTTCTTCATCCAACGCCACCAATAATGCTGCCTCAGGTCGCGATACATCTTCGTAGCACTTGGATGAATAGAATACTGAGAATTATATGCCACCACTAGTATCTTCTCCCTCAAGCCGTCAACATTAGGGACACATAGTAACAACAAGTGGGGATCATCAAACTGTCTCAAAACATCATCCTCACCGATAGTAACATCCTTGGCACCACCATGCAGTACCGTCTCTCTAAGAACCAACAAGTGGGGATCATCAAACTGTCGAGCCTTGATCTGCTCAAATAGTGAAGACTGGGCAATGACGCATGCAAGAACTCAGTTGGGCTCTGAAATATCAAAACTCACCAGTCTGTTAGCCAAGGATTGGATGTCCAAAGCTAGTGGCCTCTCCTCTGCTGAAATATATGCCAAACTACCCATGCTCTCCGCCTTTCTGCTCAAGGCATCTACCACTACATTTGCCTTGCCCGGACGATAAAGGATGGTAATATCATAATCTTTTGGTAACTCAAGCCACTTGCGCTGTCTCAAATTGAGATCCCATTGCTTGAACAAATGCTGCAAGCTGCGATGATCGGTTTAAATCTCAAAGGACACTTCATAAAGATAATGCCTCCAGATCTTAAGAGCATGAACAATCGCGGCCAACTCGAGGCCGTGTACAGGGTAATTCTTCTCGTGGGGCTTCAGCTGACGTGAAGCATGAGCAATAAATTTCCCCTCCTGCATCAAAACACAACCCAAACTAACGCGTGAAGCGTCGCAATACCCAATATGCATCCCCTAACCGAAAGGCAACACTAACACTGGTGCTGAAGTCAATGCGTCCTTGAGCTTCTGAAAGCTCACCTCACCATCATCGGACCATCAGAACGGAACACCTTTCTAGGTCAATCTATTCAAAGGTGTTGCAATATATGAAAATCCCTCCACAAACCGACAATAATAACCTACTAACCCCAGGAAGCTCCTAATCTTAGTCGCTGTGGTAGGACGATGCCAACTCTAAACTGCCTTGATCTTCTTGGGATCAACCTTAATACCCTCGCCTTATACAATATGTCCCAATAATGCTACAAAATCTAGCCAAAACTCACACTTGGAGAACTTAGCAAATAGCTTATGTTCCTACAAGGTCTGAAGCACCACTCTCAAATGCTGCTCGTGCTCCTCCATGCTACGTGAGTAGATCAAAATGTCATCAATGAAGACAATGGCAAACGAATCAATATGTGGCCTAAACACCATGTTCATCAAATCCATAAATGTTGCTGGGCATTAGTCAAATAGAAGGACATTACTAGAAACTCGTAATTGCCATATCTAGTCCAGAAGGCAGTTGTCGGAACATTCAAATCCTGAATCTTCAACTGATGGTACCCCGATCTCAAGTCGATCTTAGAGAACACTCTGACACCCTGCAACTGGTCAAACAAATCATCAATACGCGGCAACTGGTACTTGTTCTTTATGGTAACTTTGTTCAGCTAGCGGTAATCAATACATATTCGTAGAGTCCCATCTTTTTTCTTCACAAATAACACCGGTACGCCCCAAGGCGACACACTCGGTCTGACGAACCCCTTCACTAGCAACTCCTCAAGCTGCTCTTTCAACTCCTTCAACTCTTTCGGAGCCATACGGTACGGTAGGATAGATATAGGCTAGGTACCTGGAGCCAAATCAATACAAAATTAATATCACGAACTGGTGGCATGCCTAGAAGATTAGAAGGAAACACATCGGTGAACTCCCGGACTACGGGCACTAAATCAATCGCCGGAGCGTCTACAGTAGTGTCCCGAACATAGGCCAGATAACCCAAACAACCCTTCTCAACATGTGTCGAGCCTTCAGAAAGGAAATAACCTGACTAGATGCACTGACAGACGAAACCTTCCACTCTAATCTAGGCAGTTGTGGCATCACCAAGGTAACAGTCTTGGCATGGCAATCAAGGATGGCATGATATGGAGATAGCCAGTCCATGTCGAGGATGACCTAAAAGTTGGTCATATCAAGAAACAGAAGATCCGCTCTAGTCTCAAAACCACAGAAAGTAAAAATGCAAGATCGATAGATCATATTCACAACAACGGAGTTGCCCACAGGAGTGGATACATAAATAGGAGTACCCAGGGACTCATGAGAATCACTCAGGAAATGAGCAAACAGAGATGAAACATATGAATACGTAGACCCTGGATCAAATAGTACTGAGTCATCTCTACCGCAGACAAAAATAATACCTGTGATCACGGCATCTGAGGCCACTACATATGGTCTAGCTGAAAAAGCATAGAACCTAGCTACAACACCACCTAACTGGCCTCTACCTCTAGGACGACCCCTACCCAATTGACCCCCACCTCTGGGCAGCCGGACGACTGTTGCTGGAAACATAGACTGCTGAACCTGCTGCACTATTTTGCCCCGAAGCCTGGGGCATAATCTCTGCACATGACTAATTTTCCTATAGGTCGTGATGGCACCCAACGTTACCGCTAGGCAAACCAACTAGTGAATTAGACAGATTATTCCTCTTTTAACAAGTTTTCGAGTAATTGAATTTTTCCTTAATTAAAAGATTTAAGAAATAACAGGTTTAAATAAATAAAACGAAAGCAGCTGAGTGCAATCATAACCATAGTAATACTCTAAAACCCTAAATCTACTGGTATGTGCCAAGACCTGGTGTCACAAGTGTATGAACATCTAGTAGATTATACAAAAATCTAACCACTGTCTGAATATAAAGTAGACAGAATATAAATACAAAAGAGAGACTCTAGGGGCTACAGAATGGCTCAGGAAGCAGTTCACCACTAAACCTCGGGATATATAGGATGCGCGCCGGTAGGACTGCTTGATACACCTGCCTCAGATCTTGCACTATCGGTGCAGATGTGTAACGTGAGTACATAAACAACATGTACCCAGTAAATATAAAGTCTAACCTCAAAGAAGTAGTAACAAGGGGTCGACTTCGACACTTACTAAGGGCTAATATTATTAAGATAGAAATTTTAAATAAATATGGGTTATGTAAAAAATACAGAAATTCATTAACAAGCAGGAGCAAATAACCCTTTCACAATTTTTATAATTCCAAATAAGTCACTTTCCTTACAAGCTATAACCTTACAAGCCACCACATAATATCAAGGCACCAAGTATTATTATTAAGCACGATTTATGCCTAGGTCATACGACCCGATCCAGAATAATGTGTACACTGCCGAGGGTCGAGCGACACGAACCATAGATGCATCTATCTACTGCCGAGGCGTTCATCCCGCTCCACAAGAAGAGAGGATACTTTATAAGCATTTGACTTAATCATTATTAAGGCTAATACACATTGCAATAAAATTTCCATTAATGGTCTTTCACCCTTTTATTTAACAAGCTCTAATATAATTTAGGCACTTTAAATTAACAAGTAAGGTGCAAACATTTCAAGTAGTTCATGATCTGGGTCCTAAAACTACCTGGACACAAGCATAATTAGTAGCTTCGTACAGACTAACGTCACTTCGTACGTACGTAGCCCCCCACAATTAGAAGCAACATTAATTTGAATCACCTATGGGAAAAATTACCTCTTACAAGGTTAGACAAGGAACTTACCTCGTCTCAAAGCTCACTTCCCGGTTACAATTTCGCTCTAAAGCCTGAACTCGGTGCCGAAAAATCCGAAACTAGTCAAACATTATATAATTTAATTAATATAGGCTCAAAAGTTCATAATTTAACTATTGGAGCAATTACCCAACCCAAATTTGGAAGATTTCTAAACTTCACCCCGGGCCCACGTGCCCGGATTCCGGAAATGTTGGAAGAAAATCATTACCCATAACCTTAATAACTCAAGTATACAATTTTCATCTCATTCTAGACCCATGATTTTTCACAATTTACATAATAAAATCTACCAATAATCTATATATTTATTTCACAATAGGTTGAATTTACTTACCTCCAAGTTTCTACATGAATACTCCTCTCAAGAAGCTCTAATATTGCCCAAAAATGCAGTAAATGGGCTAAAAAATGGCCGAGTCTCATTTTAAAAACATTCTGCCCAGCACAGTTGCCCCCTTCTTCGCGAAGGCAAAGTCTACTCACGAACTCAAGTTCCTCTTTGCGAACGCGACAGGGTCCTCACGATTGCGAAGTCTAGGCCAGCCCAAGCATCGCGAATGCGATAAGCCCCTCACGAACACAAAGAATAATGACCCTCAGACCCTTGGCCCAAAATCCTTCTACGCGAACGCGAGAGGGCTTTTGTGAACGCGTAGGTCTTGGATCTCAAAGCTTTGCGAATGCGACTCCCTACCCGCGAACGCGAAGAACAATCACTCATCTTCCCCAATCCTTCATCGCGAACGCGAGGGTCCTTCCGCGTTCGTGAAGAAGGAAACCAGAACTGAAAATTTTGGTTTTTCCAACTCAGCTCTGGGTGGTCCGAAACACACCCGAGCTATCGGGAGCCCTTCCAAATGCACCAAGGAATCCATAAATATAATACGGACCTGCTCAAACTCTCGAAACGCATAAAATATCAACAAAACTAAGAATCACACCCTATAATCAAATTGAACCAATTTATGAATTTCAAGTTTCCAATTAGCTCCAAACGCGCCGAATCATGCCTAAACAACTCGGAATGATTCTAAATTTTGAGTGCTAGTCTTAAATCACTATACAGAACTATTCCCAGGCGCAAAATCCCAAACGGACATCGATAAAACCAAAACCTACTCCAAACCAATTTTAAAGAACTCTAAAACCTTTAATAAGGCAATTTTCACTATTAAGCGCCGAAACGCTCTCGGGTCATCCAAAACGCGATCCGAACATACGCCCAAGTCCAAAATCATCATACGAACCTATTGGAACCATTGAATCCGGGTTCCGAGGTCGTTTACTTAAAATGTTGACCAAGGTCAAACTTAGCCTTTTTAGCCAACCTTAAGGAACCAAGTGTTCCGATTTCAATCCCAAACCTTCCAAATCCCAAATTAACTATCCCCACAAGTCATAAAATAGTAAAGACACATAAAGGGATTCTTATTTAGGTAGACGAAGATCTAGGAATCAAAACGACCGGTCAGGTCGTTACCGCTACTCAACAACCATGCATGGATAGTTGCTTCATCTTTTGTGGTATTCTTATTAGTTCTTTAAAAGTGGAATTTAATGGCAGTTGGTGTGTGCGATTCATTCGGTCCAGTCTTTGTCATAAGTAAACTTTCAAAGAGAAATACTGAAGTTTTCGTGTATCCTAGACTAGAAAAGCACGTCTTTAAATATCTGATGTATTCTAAAGAAATTAGACGTTCTTGACGTATCACACTTTTCGTGTGCATGCGCTTTTGCTGCTAAATTTTAGAATATTTTTTAAAAAAAACTGTACGCATAAAATAATTTTTTTAAATTATCCATATCACACGTTTGACTTGGGTATTGTTGTGCGGTGCATTCCTGAGATACCTGGGAAGGGCGACGTAAGGCAATGCAACCGACTTCCGTGTGATTACTTTTCGCCAGTCGAAGGACCCCTTCGCATGCTAGACTAGACTGTCAGTACCGTGCAGGAAAGCCAATGTTAGGATCACAATTTGTAACGAGAGAACTGAATGAAAGCTTGCTTGTATTAACATATAACAATGATTGAAAGAAAACCAACATGGTGCCAGGAGGGGAGGAGACACTAATGCAGAGATTTGATTTATTGCAAAAAACTTCTACGACTATACCCTCCTTATATATGTCATAAAAATAAAAACTTAAGTTATAGGAGTAGACATAAATAAGCTAGAAAATCATAATGCAAATACAAGAAGTAAAACTACTCTATATTTACATGGAAAGAGACCTAGGCTTATACAAAGGAAAAGCTGGTCCAGCGGCCGGCAGTTGTAAGGGCGACGTCCTTGTCACTAGCATTAGTGTGCGCAGGACATGAGCGTGCGTGCTGGCTATGGTGAATTTGCTTGTAGGCGCAAGATGTGGGTTGGCGTTGCCTGCTGACGGGCGTTTTGAGCATCGCCTGTTGTTGGGCGCGGGCACGGACTATCGGTGGGGCAACATAGGCATATGCCCACTTGTTGCTTGGTGCTGCCAATACCACGAGAACATCCTCCCTTACACTCGGCGCAAAGAGGTTTATTAGGGTGCTTTGGGGCACAACCAAGGAGTCATGGGGCAAGATTAGAAAACAGCCCATGTATGACATCATGAAATATTGATGAGGCCATAGGTTAAGGAAGTGGTTAAAACGGTGCTCCTCAATATATTAAGTAGTAAATGAAAAATGATTTTATCACTCAATCCCTAGTACATACCAATAAGAACAATCAACTACTAGTACAATCAGAGACAGATCTAGAATTTGGAGGTTCCGGGTACTAACTATTTTGGGTTTGGTTTAACCATATTTTGAACCTTTTCGATTTAGGTTATTTGTCTTTTCTGTTTATATATATAAACCAATCAAATGAAATAATTTACTCTCTCTGTTCTAGTTTATTTGAACCTATTTCCTTTTTGGTCTGTTCCAAAAAGAATGAAATATTTCTAAATTTGGAAACAATTTAGCTTAAACTTCCAATTCTACCCTTAATGAGAAGATTTTATGACCACACAAATATTTTGGACCCTTTTTTGACTTGTTTAGGAGCAAAAATTTCAAAAGTCTTCATTTTTTTATTAAACTATGTGCCCAGTCAAAGAGGTTCACATAAATTGGAACGGAGGGAGTAATAATTATGACAACTTGGAGCAGAGCTTAAAAATTAAATAATACCACTAATATAAATAATAACATGTCATTAATTTATAATTTTCCTCAACGAGTTTTCATATTCTAAAGCTAGCTATCATCTGACCCGAGGATGAATAGCTAAAACTAAAACTTACTATACATGCATATTTTATATTTTGATATTCAAAGTAAAAATGTATACTAATAGAGACTCATAACTTTGAAACACAAGCAAGAATCAATAAAACGTGCCACGTGTATATCTGACAGCAAGACAAGGCTGAAGCCTTGACATCAAAAGGGTGACACAGACAGAGATGCACCCAAGATTTAAAAGTCATGGCTCATTACCGCCTTTGATGTAAATCTATCACTTGCCATATAAAAACCAGAACGGTGTGCATTTTGTTAGATAGTTGAATTTTGATTAATTTATGTTATTTAGTTAACCCGTACCAATAAAAATACTATCTCTTTATTCTAAAATATTAAATGGACTCCCAAAAAGGTTCAAACAAGTCAAGGAAGTGCCAATATTAATTTTGGTAATTTGGTTAAATGTAACGACCAGGCCGATTGTTTTAAGTGTATTAGCCATGATCCCCTATTTACTATTTTTCCGTATCTGTTTCTGCTTATGTGACTTACCGGGAGGTCTTGTTTTTGGTTTCGGAGTGATTTGGGACACTTAGTCCCTAAAATAGAAGTTTAAGTCTTAGGATTTTGACAATAGTCAGAATTATGTGAAGACGACTCCGGAATGGAGTTTCATCAGTTCAGTTAGCTTTGTTGGGTAACGTGTCCGGACTATGAATTTGAGGTCTCTAGCTAATTTAGGCTTGAAATGGAGAAAGTCGAATTTTAGGGGAGTTTGGCCGGGGGTTGACTTTTTGATATCGGGGTTGAATTCCGATTCTGGAAGTTGGTGTAGGTCCGTAATGTTGAATATGACTTGTGTGCAATATTTGAGGTCAATCAGACGTGGTTTGGTATAATTCGGCATCGTTGTAGAATTTGGAAATTTCGAAGTTCATTAAGTTTGGATTGGAGAGTGATTCATGTTTTTGATGTTATTTGAGGTGGTTTGAGGATTTGACTAAGTTCATATAGTGTTTTGGGACTTGATGGTATGTTTGGTTGAGGTCTCGGCGGCCTTGGGTGAGTTTTTGGTGGTTAACGGATCATTTTTTAACTTTGGTTGATGGCTGATATCTGCTGGTGTATATTTTCTGGTTTCCACTTACGCGTTCGCGAGAGGAGCCTCGGGTTCGCAAAGGGTTAGTGTGAGTTGGGAAGATTTTGTTCTTCGCATTCGCGAAGAAGAGGACGCGAACGCGAACACGAAGGTGTGGTCTGTGTGTGCATCGCGAACGCATGAGTGGTGTTATGTTTGCGAAGAGAAGTAAGGTAGCTGGGGACCCCAGGTCCTTGGTCTACGCGTTCGCGAGGTATGGTCCGCGTCCGCGATGCGTTGATTGTGTTCGCGAAGAGTAAAGTGGGAGGCAGTTTGAGTTGGCCTACGTGAAAGCGAGAGGACGGTTGCGTTCGCGAAGAAGGAAATCTGGGCAGACAGTATTAATTTCAAAACAAGGGTTTGAACCCATTTTTTCATATTTAGAGCTACAGAACACGAAATTGGGAGATTCTTGAAAGGATTTTGTGGAGTTGATTGGGTAAGTGATTCGTACTTGGTTTTGGTTAAATCCCATGATTTCATCTTTAATTTTTTCATCTAATTTGTGATTTGGGGTGAGAAATTGGGGAAAAAAGAGGAAGAACTCTTGAGTTAGAATTTTGAGGTTTTGAATGGAATTTTGTTATCGGATTTGAGTAATTCTGGTATGGTTAGGCTCGTGACTGAATGGGCTTTTGGGTTTTGTGATTTTGTCAGATTTCGAGATGTGGGTCCGGGGGCCGGGTTCGGGCCGATTTCGGATTTTGGGTATAATTTCATGTTTACTTTGTGGAATATATTCCTTTAGCCTACATTGATCACCTCGTATTTCTTGTGGCTAGATTTGGGGCATTTAGAGACCGATTTGGGAGGCAAGGGCATTTTGGAGTAGGATTTTTGCGCAGTTGCGGTAAGTAACGCTGTCAAACTTTGTTCTTAGGGTTCGAAACCCCGAAATATGTATTATATGATTGCTATTGAGGTGATGCACATGCCAAGTGATGGGCGTGCGGGCGTGCACCGTGAGAATGGTGGCCTAGGTGACTCCATGGCACTGCATAGTGATAATACCTTGCTGACACCCGTGTTTCTAGCATGTGATAAAGTAATTGAGTTGTCAATGATGTTAGATATCATGTTTAGGCTTATTGTCGGTACTGTTGAGACCCCAAGTGGTCGTTTATTGCTGACACTTTACTGCTTTTACTGATATTGCGTACTCAGTCATATACATACATTTCATGTCATATACCAGTCTCAGTTGCAATATATTGAATCCTCATATTACTGTTTCAGGCTAGTTTCATGATATTTTGGGCCCATGAGTGAGACTGGATATGTTGATGACTGAGTGAGGCCGAGAGCCGATTATGAGTGACAAATATGGGATCGGCTGCATGCCGTAGCAGATATATTGATGTTATGATAGCGCTTGGGTTGTAGGAGCCCCTCTGAAGTCTGTAACACACCCCAGTGAGCACGGTTGATATTATTGAGTGATAGATTTTCCCTGGACATGGATCTTGTCCGAAGTACTTGATACCTGGATATGGATCTTCTCCACAGGGTCGATTGGCCTTTTCCTCGGTACTGGGCGACCTATGGTCAACGTTGTATATATTCCGGGATGGATTTTCCCTGGGCCGTATGGGCCATATATAGTACCGAGTGGTTGAGATATCGAGAGTGTGAGCACTTGAGACTGACATCATTGTGCATCCCTTACAGTTTGGGCACTGGCATATAGAGATTATATTCATTACACTGTCCGGATCTACTTTACTTTACTGTTTTGAGTTGCTTATTTAACTTAAGAGCATGTCTACATTTCTGCACAATTATATTCCATTTTATTTGTTCCGGTTGAGTTCGTTACTACCTTTCAGTCCAACATTTGGACTTGTTACTTACTGAGTTGGATGTACTCACGTTACTCCCTGGACCTTGTATGCAGATCCATGTGTCTTTGGTCACGGCGGCGGCTGCTGATTGAGGCATCAGAGTTCAGGGACTATCGAGGTAGCTGCAGGGCGCTCGCAGGCCTTGATTTCCCTTCCTTAGTCTTTCTGCACTTTTAGTATTATCTTTCTAGACACTGTTTTTGGAATGGATTATACCGTGTTTTGGTTAAATTCTGTTTGAAAATGGTTTTTCTTTTAATGTTAAATTGTTCCGTTGTTAATTCTAAAAAGTGTTTTACTGTGTTGGAAATGTTGAGTTGAGGCTTGCCTAGTTCCACGATAGGCGCCATCACGACGGTCGTTTTTGGGTCGTGACAAGTTGGTATCAAAGCCTAGGTTACATAGGTCTCACGAGTCATGAGCAGGTTTAGTTGAGTCTTGCGGTTCGGTACGGAGACTTCTATACTTATCTTCGAGAGGCTGCAGAACCCTTAGGAAACTCCACATTCTTGAATTCTTATCGTGTGAATCTGTTGATTCTAGTAACTAAACATCTGTTATTTCATTCTCTCACAAATGGCGAGGACTCGTACCATTGGGCAGGATGCACAGCCACCAGTACCACCAGCCAGGGCCGCGAGAGGCCGCGGTAGGGGCAGAGGTGCAGCCCGCACAACAGCTGGGGTAGTACTTGCAGATCCACCATTTTCCCCAGATCAGGACCAGATTCCAGTTATTGATGCACCAGCTCAGGCACCACCTGTGCCCATCGTGATTCCTGGCCTTTAGGAGGCCCTATCTCAGATTCTGACGGTGTGCACAGGCCTTGCTCAGGCAGTCTCTGTTTTGATGGTAGCAGCCACTTCTCAGGCCGGGGGAGGCACTCAGACTCCCACCGCTCGCACACCTGAGCAGGTAGTACAAGGACTCCAAACACTGGGGGCACCACCAGCCCAGACGGTTACAACTGCTCAGGAATATGTGGTTCCTGCTATGCCTGAGGATGAGCAACGTAGATTGGAGAGGTTTGGGAGACTCCATCCTCCATTATTCAGTGGTGCAGAGGGAGAGGATGCACAGGGCTTCTTGGACATGTGTTAGAGGATACTCCGTACAACATGTAGTCTGGAGACCAGTGGGGTCTCGTTCACTACTTTTTAATTCTATGGGGCTGCATTCAGTTGGTGGGAGGCTTACGAAAGGCGTAGGCCGGTCGGCGCAACACCCCTTACCTAGCAGCAGTTCTCCATTCTTTTTTGGAGAAGTTCATGCCTCAGTCCCGTAGAGAGGAGCTGCACAGGCAGTTTGAGCAGCTTCATTAAGGTGATATGTCCATGATGCAGTATGAGATGAGGTTCTCAGAGTTGGCCCAACATGCTATCTGGTTGGTTCCCACAGACAGGGAGAGGATCAGGAGGTTCATAGATGGCCTCAATTTTCAGTTGTGATTGCTTATGACCAGAGAGAGAGAGTGTCCGGTGCTTGTTTTGATGAGGTTGTCGACATTGCTCATCAGATTGAGATGGTTCACAGCCAGGAGCGGGTTCAGAGGGAGGCCAAGAGGCCTCGTGGTCAGGGTGGATTTGGCGGTGTTCCTTCTGGGGGTTAGTTCTAGCACGGTAAGGGTCGTCCATTTAGACATGCTCAGACGGCTCGCCCAGCTCACCGTGGTGCATCAACTAGCCATGGGTCACACAGTCATCAGCAGGGCTAGTCGTCATTTGATGCACTACCAGCTCAGAGTTCGTCTCATGCACCATCAGCCTAGGGTTCGCCTATGTCAAGACCTTCTGGTAGTTATTCCGGGTGCTCGGGGTTCCCTTCAGTCCCCACCGCCATTCGCAGGGAGAGGTTGCTTTGAGTGTGGAGATTTGGGTCATATCAAGAGGTATTGTCCCCGCCTATCAGGAGGTTCATCTTAGCAGAGGATTCATCCTATGACTTCAGGACCAGTTGCTTCACCACCTGCCCAACCATCTAGGGGTGGAGCTCAGTCAGCTAGGGGTCTCCCGAGAGGGGGAAGCCGATCAGGGGGCAGCCAGGACCGTTTCTATGCTCTCCCTACCAGACCAGATCCCATTGTTTTAGATGCTATGATTACAGGTATTGTCTCAGTTTGCCACAGAGATTCCTCTGTATTATTTGACCCTGGTTCCACTTATTCATATGTGTCCTCGTATTTCGCTCATTTTCTGGATATGCCCTATCAGTTTCTAGTTTCATCTGTTCATGTATCCACTCCAGTGGGAGATACTATCATTGTGGACCGTGTATATTAGTCATGTGTGGTGATTATTGGGAGTCTGGAGACTAGAGTAGATCTCTTGTTGCTTAGTATGGTCGATTTTGACGTGATTTTGGGTATGGATTGGCTGTCTCCATGTGATGCTGTTCTAGATTATCACGCTAAGACCATCACATTGGCGATGCCGGGGTTGCCGAGGGTTGAGTGGAGTGACTCTACAGACTATGTTCCCAGTAGAGTGATTTCATACTTGAAAGCTCAGCGGATGGTTGAGAAAGGTTGTCTATCTTATCTGGCCTTTGTGAGGGATATTAGTACAGAGGACCCTGCTATTGATTCTGTTCATGTGGTGTGTAATATTTTGGATGTTTTTCTTGCAGACCTGTCGGGCATGCCGCCTGATAGGGATATTGACTTCAGTATTGATTTGGTGCCGGGCACTCAGTCCATTTCTATTCCACCGTATCGTATGGCACCGACAGAGTTGAATGAGTTGAAGGAGTTGAAGGAACAACTTCAGGAACTCCTTGGCAAGGGGTTTATTCGGCCTAGCATGTCACCTTGGGGTACACTGGTTCTATTTGTAAAGAAGAAGGATGGTACTATGAGGATGTGCATTGACTACAGACAGTTGAACAAGGTCACAGTCAAGAACAAGTACCCTTTTCCATTTATTGATGATCTATTTGGCGAGATTCAGGGAGCGAGGGTGTTCTCCAAGATTGATTTGAGGTCAAGGTATCACCAGCTGAAGATTTGGGATTCGAATATTCTTAAGACAACTTCCAGGACCCGATATGGCCATTATGAATTCCTTGTGATGTCTTTTGGGCTGACCAATGCCCCAGCAACGTTCATGCATTTGATGAACAATGTGTTTCAGCCTTATCTGGACTGGTTCGTTATTGTATTCATTGATGACATCCTGGTGTATTGTCGTAGCTAGGAGGAACATGCTCAGCATGTGAGGATTGTGTTACAGCGATTGAGGGAGGAGAAGCTTTATGCAAAGTTCTCCAAGTGTGAGTTTTGGCTCAGTTTGGTGGCGTTCTTGGGGAACGTGGTATCCAGTGAGGGTATTCAGGTGGATCCGAAGAAGATAGAGGTGGTGTAGAGTTGGCCCAGACCGTTCTCAGTCACGAAGATTCAGAGCTTTCTTGGGTTGGCAGTCTATTACTGTCTTTTTGTGGAGGGTTTATCATCTATTACATCGCCCGTGACCAAATTGACCCAAAAGGGTGCTCCTTTCAGCTGGTCGGAGGAGTGCGAGGAGAGCTTTTAGAAGCTCAAGACTGCTTTGACCACAACTCCAGTTCTAGTTCTACCATCAGATTCTGGTTCTTGCACACTTTATTGTGATGCCTCGCAGATCGGCATTGGGTGTGTTTTGATGTAGGGGGTAGAGTGATTGCTTATGATTCACGCCAGTTGAAGCCCCATGAGAAGAACTATCCTATCCACGACCTTGAGTTAGCAGCTATTGTTCACGCCTTGAAGATATGGAGGCACTATTTGTACGAGGTCTATTGTGAGATTTACATTGATCATCAGAGTTTGCAACATCTGTTCGAGCTGAAGGATATTAACTTGCGTCAGCGGAGGTGGTTGGAGCTTCTTAAGGACTATGATATCACCATTTTATACCATCCCGGGAAGGCCAATGTGGTGGCCGATGCCTTGAGTCGCCGGGCGGAGAGGTTGGGGAGCTTAGCATATCTTCCAATAGCAGAGTAGCCATTAGCATTGGATGTTCAGGCCTTAGCTAGCCAGTTTGTTAGATTGGATGTTTCTGAGCCGAGTCGAGTATTGGCTTGTGTGGTCTCTCGGCCTTCTCTTTATGATCGTATCAGGGAGTGTCAGTATGATGACCCTACATGCTTGCCCTTAAGGACACAGTCTAACACGGTGATGCTAAGGAGGTCACTATTGGGAATGATGGTGCATTGAGGATGCAAGGCAGGCTATGTGTGCCCAATGTAGATGGTTTGCGTGAGTTGATTCTCTAGGAGGCTCACAGTTCGCGGTATTCTATTCATCCAGGTGGCGCGAAGATGTATCAGGACTTGAGAGAGCATTACTGGTGAAGGAGAATAAAGAAATACATAGTGAAGTATGTAGCTCGGTGCCTAAATTGCCAGCAGGTGAAGTATGAGCATCAACGACCAGGTGGGTTTCTTCAGAAGTTAGAGATTTCGGAGTTGAAATAGGAGCGGATCACTATGGATTTCGTTGTTGGGCTTCCATAGACTCAGCAGAATTGTGATGCAGTTTGGGTGATTGTGGACCGGCTAACCAAGTCAGCTCATTTCATTCTTGTGATGACTACCTATTCTTCCGAGTAGCTGGCTCGAGTGTATATATGTGAGATCGTCAAGCTTTATGGTGTACCGGTACTATCATTTCTGACTGGGGTACGCAGTTTACATCACGGTTCTGGAGGGCTGTACATCATGAGTTGGGTACTCGAGTGGAGTTGAGCACAACCTTTCACCCTCATACGGACGGACAGTCCGAGCGCACTATTCAGATATTAGAGGATATGCTCTATACATGTGTGATGGATTTTGGTGGTTCGTTGGATCAGTTCTTGCCTCTAGCAGAGTTTTCTTACAACAGCAGTTACCAGTGGAGCATCCAGATGGCACCGTATAAGGCTCTGTATGGTAGGCGGTGTAGGTCTCTAGTGGGTTGGTTTGAGCTGGCGAGGCTAGATTGTTGGGTATAAACTTGGTTCAAGATGCTCTAGAGAAGGTTAGGGTGATTCAGGATAGACTGCACACAGCTCAGTCCAGACAGAAATGTTATGCGGATCGGAAAGTTCGCGATGTTGCATTCATGGTTGGAGAGCGGGTCTTGCTCCGGTTTTCACCAATGAAGGGTGTTATGAGGTTCAGAAAGAAGGGCAAGGTGAGCCCAAGGTTTATCAGTCCATTTGAGGTATTGCGACGTGTTGGGGAGGTTACTTATGAGCTTTCCTTGCCTCCCAGTCTAGCAGGAGTTCATCTAGTATTTCATGTTTCTATGCTCAGGAAGTATCACGTCGATCCGTCTCACATATTGGATTTTAGCTCAGTCCAGTTGGACAAGGATTTATCTTATGTTGAGGAGCCAGTGGCGATCTTAGATAGGCAGGTTCGAAAGCTGAGGTCGAAGAATATTGCTTTTGTGAAGGTTCAGTGGAGGGGTCAGCCGGTCAAGGAGGCGATTTGGGAGACCGAGCATTATATGCACAGCCGTTATCCTCATCTTTTCACCACTTCAGGTATGTCTCTATGCTCGTTCGAGGACGAACAATTATTGTAAGAGGGGGAGGATGTAATGAACCGGCTGGTCATTTTGAGTGTATTAGCCCCGATCCCCTATTTACTATTTTTCCCGTATCTGTTTCTGCTTATGTGACTTGTCGGGAGGTCTTTTTTTTGGTTTCGGAGTGATTTGGGACACTTAGTTCCTAAAACAGAAGCTTAAGTCTTAGGATTTTGACCGTAGTCGGAATTGTGTGAAGACAACTCCGGAATGGAGTTCCGTTGGCTATGTTGGGTAAATTTGGACTTAGGAGCGTGTCCGGACTGTGAATTTGAGGTCTGTAGCTAATTTAGGCCTGAAATGGCGAAAGTCAAATTTTTGGAGAGTTTGGCCAGGGGGCTGACCTTTTGATATCGCGATCAGATTCCGATTTCGAAAGTTGAAGTAGGTCCGTAATCGTGAATATGACTTGTGTGCAAAATTTGAGGTCAATCGGACGTGGTTTGGTATGATTCAGCATCGTTGTAGAATTTAGAAATTTCGAAGTTCATTAAGTTTGGCTTGGAAAGTTATTCGTGTTTTTGATGTTAGTTAAGGTAGTTTGAGGATTCAACTAAGTTCGTATAGTGTTTTGGGACTTGATGGTATGTTTGGTTGAGGTCCCGGGGGCCTCGGGTGATTTTCGGGTGGTTAACAGATCATTTTTGGACTTTGGTTGATGGCTGATATCTGCTGGTGTATATTTTCTGGTTTTCTCTTACGCGTTCGCGAGAGGAGCCTCGTGTTAGCGAAGGATTAATGTGAGCTGGGAAGATTTTTTTCTTTGTGTTACCGAAGAATAGGACGCTAACGCAAAGGTGTGGTATGTTTGTGCATGGCGAACACGTGAGTGGTGTCGCGTTCGCGAAGAGAAGTGAGGCAGCTGGGGACCCCAGGTCCTTGGTCTACGCATTCGCGAGGTATGGGCCGCGTTCGCGATGAGTTGAGCTTGTAAAGCTTCACGTTCACGAAGTGTTGATCACGTTCGCGAAGAGTAAATTGGGAGGCAGTCTGAGTTGGCCTACGCGAACGTGAGAGGACGGTCGCGTTCGCGAAGAAGGAAATCTGGGCAAACAATATTAATTTCAAAACGAGGGTTTGAACCCATTTTTTCATATTTTGAGCTAGAGAACACGAAATTGGGCGATTCCTGAAGGGATTTTTTTGGAGTTGATTGGGATAAGTGATTCCTACTTGGTTTTGGTTAAATCCCATGATTTCATCTTTAATTGTTTCATCTAATTTGTGATTTGGGGTGAGAAATTGGGGAAAAAAGAGGAAGAACTCTTGAGTTAGAATTTTGAGGTTTTGAATGGAATTTTATTATCAGATTTGAGTAATTTTATTATGGTTACGCTCGTGAGTGAATGGGCTTTCGGGTTTTGTGATTTTGTCAGATTTTGAGACGTGGGTTTGGGGGCCGGGTTCGGGCCGATTTCGGATTTTGGGTATAATTTCATGTTTACCACCTCGTATTTAGCCTACATTTATCACCTCGTATTTCCTGTGGCTAGATTCGGGGCATTTAGAGACCGATTTGAGAGGCAAGGGCATTTCAGAGTAGGATTGTTGCGCAGTTGAGGTAAGTAACGCTTTCAAACTTAGTTCTGAGGGTTCGAAACCCCGAAATATGTATTATGTGATTGGTATTGAGGTGACGCACATGCCAGGTGACGGGCGTGCACCATGAGAATTGTGGCTTGGGTGACTCCATGGCACTGCGTAGTGATAATACCTTAATGATACCCGTGTTTCTAGCATGTGATAAAGTAATTGAGCTGTCAATCATGTTAGATATCATGTTTAGGCTTATTGTCGGTACTGTTGAGACCCCAAGTGGTCGTTTCTTGCTGTCACTTTACTGCTTTTACTGATATTGCGTACTCAGTCATATACATGCATTTCATGTCATATACCAGTCTCAGTTGCTAAATATTGAATCCTCATATTACTGTTTCGGGCTAGTTTCATGATATTTTGGGCCCATCAGTGAGACTGGAGAGGTTGATGACTGAGTGAGGCCGAGAGCCGATTGTGAGTGACAGATATGGGATCGGGCTGCACACCGCAGTGGATATATTGATGTTATGATAGTGCTTGGGCTGTAGGATCCCCTCCGGAGTCTGTAACACACCACCAGTGAGCGCAGTTGATATTATTGAGGGATGGATTTTCCCTGGACATGGATCTTGTCTGAAGTACTTGATACCTAGAGATGGATCTTCTCCACAGGGCCGATTGGCCTTTTCCTCGGTACTGGGCGACCTATGGTCAACGTTGTATATATTCCGGGATGGATTTTCCCTGGGCCGTATGGGCCATATATAGTACCGAGTGGTTGAGATATCGAGAGTGTGAGCACTTGAGACTGACATCATTGTGCATCCCTTACAGTTTGGGCACTGGCATATAGAGATTATATTCATTACACTGTCCGGATCTACTTTACTTTACTGTTTTGAGTTGCTTATTTAACTTAAGAGCATGTCTACATTTCTGCACAATTATATTCCATTTTATTTGTTCCGGTTGAGTTCGTTACTACCTTTCAGTCCAACATTTGGACTTGTTACTTACTGAGTTGGATGTACTCACGTTACTCCCTGGACCTTGTATGCAGATCCAGGTATTTTTGGTCACGGCGGCTGCTGCTGATTGAGGCATCAGAGTTCAGGGACTATCGAGGTAGCTGCAGGGCGCTCGCGTGCCTTGATTTCCCTTCTTTAGTCTTTCTGCACTTTCAGTATTATTTTTCTAGACACTGTTTTTATCAGACTGGCTATTTAGACGCTCATATACTCAATGACACCCCGGTTTTGGGATGGATTGTACCGTGTTTTGGTTAGATTTTGTTTGAAAAGGGTTTTTTTTAATGTTAAATCGTTCCGTTGTTATTTCTAAACAGTGTTTTACTGTGTTGGAAATGTTGAGTTGAGGCTTGCCTAGTTCCACGATAGGCGCCATCACGACGGTCGTTTTTGGGTCGTGACATTAAAATAATAATTCAATTTTGATATATGCTTTTTTTTACTTAAAGAGTAGACCTTTAAAATTAATTTTTTTCCATCTCAATCCTAATGACTTTAATCATTTTCCTACAAAAATGTAAGGGGTCGTCTATCTCTTTCTCTTCAATATAAGAGGTGTTTTGGGTAAAATGGAATAACCTGAAAACAACAATAGGGCCCGGTCATTAAAAAGAATAAAACAAGAAAAGACAAAAATAGATCTCCCGCAGCTTGAGGAAAGAAAAAAACAAGAAAAGAAGAAAAGCACAAAAGGAATAAGAAAATGATGAGTTCCCTGTCATTGAAACAAAATTGAAATTTAAAGCTTTGGTTCTTAACAAATTCGAACTCAACATGCACGAAATTCTTAACAGGGGCTTCCTCGAGCAGTGACCCCCTTCCTCACTTATGATGGCGGGTGCCAACTCTTATATATTGGAGTTCCTAGATGTAAATCTATACATATATACTGAAACTTTCTGCATCCGTGGGTGCTGGTGCACCCTCACTCTTATGTGTAGGTCCGCCTTTGGCATAGGAGAAGGCGAGAAGCTAAGCCTCGGAGACATGCTTCATCATAGACACACGATCGTGCCAAGAAACCTGGAACATGAGAAGGCTGGCTTGTAGTTAGGTGGGACTACGGGCGCCATACGAGCAATTTGAGTGCCGCTGACACTTTGGAGAAGTTGACCCGTGACAGTACACATGCATAAAAGCACAGAATTATGTATGAACAGCTGCAAAAATTAGCATATTACATATGATGAAGTGTGCAGTGAATAAGATCAATAGAGACGTTATAAGGGAGGTTTAGTTGACCCAGCTTGAAGTCTACCAACCTTTTTTAAGACTAGAATGCCACATAAATCTGATATTCTAATATTACTTCATGAATTTTTCGGCTGATACTCTCGGATAGCCCTTTTTTTATGCCATTGTTTATATTTTGTTCCTTGTTTTAAAAGATCTGCAAATATAATCAATGCGGTTTACCGACGAAAAAAAAAGAAAATGAATCTCCTCGGTTTTGTATAACTATAAACCATGTGTACATAATAGCAATTTGGCATCGTAAGATCAACCATATTAGATTAACTGCACAATAAAACGATAAGAAAAAGTAACGAAACTTTGTCCTAAAAAGTTTTATAAAAGAAACTGAATGCTTATGTGGTAAGGGTTGGCACTTACAAATTTTTGTTTTCGTACTGCTCATAACCATATTTTATTTCTTTAAACTCCTAATTTCATGTGATGGCTTCACCCAAAAAAATAAGAAATATTTTCATGGTTGTTATCAACAAAAAACATGAGTTCATCAACCGAAGTTTTAACCTAGCGATAATTTCTAGTTTCTTACTGTGACATTTGGATTATTATATCGAATATGTATGGAAGACATATACTCATTGAAGTTCAAATATTAGACCATTGATTTGAAGTTCAACAGTAGGATTAGTTTGAAGTTAACGTGCAACTATTCGAACTTCGGAGTATTGATACAAAGTTCAGTTGCAACAACTTTGAACAGAACAATTAATCTGAAGTACAAACTGTTGCATCTGAACTTTAGGCCAATGATGTATTGACTTGACGTTCAGTCCTATTCTATACCAAACATCAAACAAAAAGAAGAAGAATAGTGTGGCGAAGAGATGGAAGTGATCATGGACGTCGAGGATCTATTGCAAAGGTCTAGGGAGTGGAAATGTTTACTAGTATTCTCTCTCTCTCTCTCGAGAAATTGTCAAGAAAACCTCAAAAAACATAAATTGGCCAAGTGGCCTCCTATTTTCTTTTTCAAATTCTTTTGGATTGAAAATATGCTAAATGAGTGGCTTAAGGTGGTTGGGGCCTTTTTAACATTTTCAAAACTTGTGGGTCACCTATAAGGTTAGAAAAACCTTATTTCACCAAAATATTTTGTCATTTTCTGTTTCATCTCTCCATTCTCTATTCTCACTCTCACTCAAAGTCTACCAGTAAAAAAAAACAACAAGATGAAGGTCTAGATTAGTTGACGAGGATATACATGTTAGTAAAAATCCTTTTCAAGAAGATTAGAATTAGAGTGTGCTAATAAGGAAGAAGAAGAAGACTTGGACATAAATTCAGCACAAACTCAAATGCAAGAATAGGTTTCCGAAAAAATAATTTTCGAAGAAGAAAAGGATAGTGATGATAAATCTTTATGTGGGGAGAATGATGAAAATGGTGATGATGTTGCATAGGAGGATGAAAATGGTGATGTTGCTCAAGAGGTTGATAAAAATGAAGAAGAAGAAGAAGAAGAAGAAGAAGAAGAAGAAGAAGAAGAAGATAATGATGATGAACAACTTGGAAATAGTAAAGATCAATTGGAAAGTGGAACACGTGCAACAGTTGAAGGTGACTGGGATGCTCTGTCAATTCTTGTGTTTGTAAGGGCGATCGACGCACCTAAGTACAAATTCAGGACGTTTCTAAGAAAGCATAGACATTTCCCGGCCAAGATTAGTATGAGGTGATGAGTGTGTACACGGCCTTATATGTGAAAGTTGACCGGATTAGACTCTTAGGCTTCTTATATGTATTTAATTGAATTTGTTATTACATGTTCTACATCCATTTGTTAAGTTTATCCTTACATGCTTTAATTGAAGTTTTCATTTCATGTTCCATATTCCACTGTCAAGTTTATTCTAACATGCTTTATTTGAAGCTATTAGCACATGTCCTATCTTTTATTTGTCAAGATTACTCATATATGCTTTGTTCGAAGTTGTTATCTTTCTATTTTCATGTTACCACTTTCATTATTGGATTATTCTTATTTGAAGTTTATATTACATGGTATCCCTTCGTTGTCAAGTTATTCCCATGCACTTAGATGTAGTTTCTAGTTCATACCATATCTTTCATTGTTAGCTTATGTCATACACTAGAATTCGAAGTTGCCATTTCATGAAAATACCTTCATGAGTTCAAGAAAAAACATAGAATAATCAAATTAATGGAAAAATTTGGTAGTAGTTATTTTGGGCATCTTGCAAATCTTTCAGAGCATTGGACAGAGTTCAATAGATAGCTTGTCCATTTCCTGTTGATTCGCCGAATTTATTGCATAAAGAAGCATGAGTTAGGTTTTTTAGTTGGAGAAAAGCCTGTTCACTTTGGATTGAAGGAGTTTGCTATGATGACTGAATTGAACTATTTTGTCAAACCAAGTAAAGAAGAAATGGACAAAGTGTTGGATGATGAAAAAATATTCTGTGACAACGTTTGTGTATCTAGCAGGAAGGAGGTGAAACCAGAAAATCTTTTGAAACAATTGAAGTATGAAAGGGTTGACACAGAAGAGAGGTTTAAGTTTGCATTTGTGTTATTTTTCCATTTAATCTTACTTGTAAGGGATAACATAGAGTGTGTTGATAAGAAGTGGATTTGTATGGCTGACAATTTAGAAGTTTTCATGAAATTCCCATGTGGCACGGAGTGTGTTGAGTTTACAATTGAGTACTTGAAGAAAGTCATGTTTCCAGTTTATAAATCATATGTGAGAAAGAGTAAGGAAAATAAAATCTCTGGTAAAAACTCCAAATCGGCTAATTATGCCCTCTACGGCTTCCCATGGGCATTCCTAGTAAGTATTAAAAAAACCTTCTCAAAAGTTCTTTGCAATTGATACTATTATTTTATTTGCTGCAGACAAAAAATAATATTTTTTGTTCATGAAAAAAATGTAGGCATGGACATACGAAGCAATTTCGCTATTTGGCCGTAATGCCGAGAAATCAAAGGTCGTACTGATGCCGCTAACAAGGATGTTGAGATGACACAACAAGAAAGTGATATCTGGCCTTGATTGGTATCCCTTTAAGTAGAGCGTTGATGACCCTGGTATGGTAAGATAGGGGTGCAATAAAACTCCACTAGTAGATTAGACTCAACCAAAGTAGGAGATTATCATATACCTCGTGTCTATTATTTTGTATTGTTTGTCTATTGACTTCTATCTATGATATAATTCAGGAGGTGCACCCTGACCTTATTTCTATCCTACGTGATATGGATATAGACTACGTGAAGAATTTGGTGCCATATAACTATGAGGTAGTAGATCCTATAATCGACCAGCTAGTGGTTGATTTAGAATGGGTAACCTCCAATTAAAAGGCACCCGGTGCAGTGAGCATAGAGATTAGTGAAGAAGTTGACTTTGATGATGATGACCCTTTAGGTGGGAGTATTCCTGGTTCACCACTAGTTGGTGGTTTTTCTGGTATTAGTAGAGGAAGACCATTCAGGACGTGCAATGCTCAGCCTAGTGGTGTAGATGTGCGCGAAGAGCTGAAGGTTATGAATGAAAAATTAGTTAAGGTGTTGAAGATCCTTGGGGAGATGCAAAATCAGAATGAGAGCCATTCTAAACTAATTGAGTCACCTTGATACGAAGTTACAAGACTGCAAAGCATATTGAGGAATTCCCCAATTTCTGCAAGTAAGACGAGGAAACTGAAACATATTAAGAAGAAGAACCCGAAGGTAGACGTATTCAAACTAGTTGCGGAGGAACATAAGAAACTATTATGTGAATGGTTTGACAAGAAATAGAAGTTTCCCAAAACCTTCTTGACTGGCAGCTATGGTTGGACGTTTTTTGAGTAGTTGTGCAGTCCTAACGCGTCCGTTTTCATTTTTGCAAGTCCCTTAATCACTGCATATATTTCTTTTTCTGGTAGCTCCATATTTAACGTACATTTTTTATAATATTTAGCATGTGGAGCAACTATTGGCACTGATGCGTGTACGAAACATAAAATGTCCACACCTTTATGCGCACAGTCTTGTTGTTATGGATGTTACATTATGCAACAACATGTTCACTACATGGAATAAGATCAAGGAGGCTGCCAGTAATGATAGGAATGATGGGCCTTTTTGAGACAGTTGATTCTTGCCAAGACTTGTGCCTTACACCCCTAATGGTATATCCTCAAGGAAGTATGCCAAAACCTGGGGCTGTGGAGTGGTGCAAGGCTAAGATGTTGTAATGTGTGTGGCAAATTGATAAAAAGTATTTTGTGCCTGTTATTTTCCATTAAACAGAGAGTTTGATTCGAATTTACAATAGCAATGTCAATTTGTATGATGATGGGAAACTAGAAGCAGTTCTACAACCCCTCGCACTCATGATGCATAGGAGTTTGATAAAAATTAGCCATTTTACAAACTTAGGCCAAGTTGTGCTTACGAAGAAATAGTCGTGGGAGCGTATTATGGATGTGCCACCCATTCAGCAAAGGTAAATTAAATATGCCATCAATTATGTTTTACTCATTTTTCTGGTTTCTTTAATAACTAATTATATCTTTGATTATTGTAGTGAAATTAGTGCAGCTTAATGACAAGCAAATGGAATTGTTCAGGGAAATATTTGCAGTGGATATCTTCAGGGAAATGATGGACCCTTATTAGTTTTATTAGTGTAATTTGTGTTTGTGTTAGTCTTGAGACAAATTCATTTTGTGTGAGTGATTTAAGACACTTGCATATACATCTATGCAATGAAGCTACCTTTTTGCCGATCAACTATTGATTCTTTAATTTTTGTTTCCTTAGCACTTCTTTTATGTATTACAACATGCAGCTAGAGGTTGTGCAATGGACAATATTGTAATGAATCGACCGGTCATATTGACCTATAGCGCATCGTTTGGTAGTTTGAGGCCTTGAGTAGCTTCACTTTATGTTTTATGACTTGTACGCTTAGTCGGAATTTAATTTTGGGAAGTTCTAAGTTAATTCAGATGGAAAATTCTCAATTCGAAAGCTTTGAGTTAGAAGAGTTGATCAAGGTTTGACTTTTGAGTAAAAGACCTCAAAACTAGAATTTTAAGGTTCCAATTGGTTCGTATGATGATTTCAAACTTGGGCGTATGTTCGGATTGAGTATCGGGTGTTCCGGGAGCATTTCAACACTTATTGTGGAAATTGACATTTTATAGGTTTTAGAATTTTCTATGTTTGGTTCGAAGTGGATTTTGGTGTTATCGATGTCTGTTTGGGGTTCTGAGACTTGGAATAGGTTCATATTATGATTTGTCACTTGCACGTAAAGTTTGGCTTCATTCCAGAATGTTTAAATGTAATTCCGACGCGTTCGATGAAGTTTGAAAGTTTGAAAGTTCAAAGAAGGATTTTGATCGTCAATTCATGGTTTTAATGTTATTCGTGGCATTTCGAGACTCTGGATAAGTTCAGATAAGGTATTGGGACTTGTTGGTGTGATTGGACAGGGTCCCGGGGGCCCCGGGTGAATTTTGAGGTTGTTTTAGATCCCTTTTCCATATTTTGGCTGTTGCTGTTGCTGGTTCTAGTGTTGTTCATCACGAGCGCGTAGGGGTACTTATGTTCTCGAAGAAGAATTTGAGCTGGAGGATTTTTGTTCATCGTGTTTGCGATGAGAAGTGTTAACTTAAAGGCAATTCAGAAGAAACTCGCAGGAAATAGGATAATTTGGTAGTAGGTTGGATTAGTATGGTAATGGTATGCTCGGTTCTTACGATATGATCAGGCTTTATAGGTGTTTTTGGTAATAAGTTTATGTTTGGCGGCCTGCGTGACTTGGTTGAGTTAGAAGGATCCTGTTATGATGACTTGGTAATATGAATATGGGTTCCGCAGAGTTCTCGATGATTTCTACCACGTGTTGAGATAGATATTTTCTACCAGAACGAGGAGTATATTGCTTACTGTGATTTTCTCCTGGATGGGATCAAGCGGAAGGTTTCTAGCTAATTGAGTATGTATTCAGCTTGTGACACAGAGTTGATAATGAGATTCTCGTGCATTTCACATGACGGCATGATAGATGCGGTGTGTCGTGTGGGATTGAGATTTGCATGTACAAGGTGGCAATTCAGATTTGTAGGGAAGGTCATGAATTTTGGATAGCATGGACGGTTTCAGATGATTAGATAAATGCTATTACTACTTAGTATTGCCTAAGAAGGTGCACATTTCAGAAGGGGCCTTGTGTTTTGACTTACAGATGCTTCATTGGTATTGTGGTACCTGCTTGGTTGATTGACTGCTAATGTTCATATTCTACTATATGGCACAGAAGAATGATAGAAGTATTTCTCGTGAGATGAATATGTATAAAGGAGGTGTTAGTCGTTCGAGTGATGGAGTTGGGACCAGATAGGGTGATTTCTGTATTCTCGTGATTGGGAGAGTGAAGTCTCAGAGGGGGGACTATTCCTTAGTTACGGACTATAAAGATATGACCAGAGTTAGACAACTGATGATATGTATTATGGATATGTTTCAGCGGATATTTGGGAGGTTTATATATCTATTTCGGAAGGATGAGAATCGATTTAGAGGCCATTGGTAGGCCCAAAGAGAATGTGTATTCTACAGCAGGTCAAATTTGTTGACGCAAATTTGTTAGTGTTGAGGGGTGTGTCATTCGGTTAGAGTTGAGCTTGTTCGTATTCTGATATTTTCTATGAGTTACTCTTCTATGCTACGATGGGTTGAGATTTGTTGGTTATATGCACAAATGATATGGTTCTCTTTGGGCCTTGTAGCGGAATTCGAGCGAGATGGTTATTAGGGTATTGAATGGTTGATTGCGCTTTGGTCATGGTCTTTCAGTGCTGTGGTATATTGTGTTATTTTCTTCTCCAAGATTATGGCCATGCACTTCATGTACTTGATTTCAAATTGCGTGTGATTGTTGATTTTGAGCATTGTGCCTTAAGGTATTTCATATGGACTAGTGTTGGATGGGGTCTCGTATTGCAGTTGGGTTATGTTGGGATATGATCCTTTGTGATAAATTCGTGTGTTTTGGTTCTACTATGTGTAGTGGGTTCTTAGCGTTGCACTTGTGGTGGTATCTATTGAATTTGAGGGACGATTATTTCATTTGAGTCATATTTCATTTTTGGGTGCATTTAAATTGTCGCGTCTTGGTGCACGGATTGCACGATTTGTGACTTAAGATTGTATTGGTGTGACATGTCAGCAGAGTGACTGTATTTGATGAGATGAGGTCATTGGACCTAAAATGGGTGCTATCAGATTTGATTGCAGTATATTTATTATCACTAATTAGCTTAAAAATTGGATATGGTTCTTGTCGAACGAGGCAGAGTTCCGTGACATGTTGAGTTGATGAGTGGTTATGAGTTTCTATATGTTTCACTCACCACTGGCAGTGTACAAAGGGCTGGAACAAGGTTTTAGTTGATATGAGGTTTGTTACCGGTGTCGGGCTTGTTTTTGTGAAGCTATTGTGGTAAAAAATTACTGATGTGCGTATGCGCGTTATGTGGTATATCATGTAAATGCATCTTGGGTTATGGTAATGACTTGATACAACTTGTTGAGACTTAAACATTGTGTAGATGCGAGATTCGGGTCTTGTATGGAATTCCAGATTGGGTTCTAATATTTACTGTCTAAGGTTGAAGTAATGAAATTCAGTTATGTTGTGTAGTCAAGCTTACATGGATTGGGGTGACATGGGATCACCCCCAGGAATGTGCAAGGTGAGTTAAACAATGATTTGATGGCTTTGGAATGACTTTTGGCATGTTCGAGGACGAACGTATGTTTAATTGGGGAGAATGTAACGACCCGACCGATCATTTTGAGCATTTGCACTTCGCTCAGTGGTTTGAGGGCATGATTAGCTCTGTATGATGTGTTAGTACTTGTGTGTATAACCGATTTTGATTTTCATGTGATTCAGGATTGATTTGGAGGAACGAATCTCATGTTAGAAGCTTTAAGTTGGCAGAGTTGACCAAGTTTGACTTTCATATATTTGACCCCAGATCGGAGTTTTAATGGTTCTTTGATATCAGATTCGGATTATGGCCCTGAGAATTGGAATAGTTTTGTTATGTTATTTAGGATGAGTGTGAAACATTTGAGGTCATTCCGGTTTGGTTTGAGTGATTTGAGGCCTCGAGTAAGTCCATGTTATGTTATGGAACTTTTTTGTATATTCGGTGGGGGTCCTGGGGGGTCTCGGATTAGTTTCGGACAAGTTTAGGATTGTTTTGGATCATTTTGGCTATACTGGTTTGGCAGGGGTTGTGGTGTGACCGCACCTACGACACTATGGGTACAGGTGCGGAGCTACAAAAGTGGCAAAGATGTCGCATAAGCGGAAAGTGGAGTTGGTAGCAGGAGTCCGCATATGCGGTCTACGGACCGCAGGAGTGGCATGTTGCGCATATGCGCATTTCTTGTCGCACCTACGAATGCGCAGAAGCGGGACTTTGTCCACATGTGCGAATGGATGATGCTACAGTGGTTTTCGCAGAAGCGGGTGAGTTGTCAAAGAAGCAACGTCGCAGAAGCGGCATTTTGTTCGTAAATGTGAAAATAGTTGAGCAGAAGTTATAAGTCGAGGGTTTTGTTCATTTTAACACATTTTGAGTTGGTGAGTTCGGATTTGGGCGATTTTGGATGTGATTTTCAGCACAAGGATTGAGGTAAGTGTTTTCTACTCTATTTTGATTATATTTCATGACTCCATCTTCATTTTTGGCATTTAATTAATGATTTCAAAGGAGAAATTGGGGGGGGGGGGAGGGGTTGTCTAAACTTTCGTAGAGTGAATATTTCAGGTTTGAACATGGATTTAGAGTCGGATTTGAGTGAAATTAGTATGGTTGGACTTGTAATTGAATGGGTTGTCGGATTTTGTGAGTTTTGTCAGGTATTAAGGTGCGAGCCTGGGTTTGACCTTTCGGTTGACTTTGAGAAAATGTGTAAAGATTCAACCTTTATCATTTGGGAATATTTCATTAGGCATTGTTTGATGTATTTGAGTTGATTTTGGCTAGTTTCGAACCATTCGAAAGTTGATACGTGCGGGATGACATTTCTAGAGTATTGCTTGGCTTGCTAGGTATTGGATTTGGCTTGTTCGAGGTAAGTAACACTTTTAAACTTGGTGTTGAGGGTACAAAACCCCTAAAATACGTGTTATATGGTTGGTGTTGGGGTGACATACATGCTAGGTGTCACAACCCAAAAACCAACCGCCGTGATGGCGCCTATCGTGGAACTAGGCAAGCCACTACTCAACTATCTCAACACAGTAAAAGCTTTAAAAATATAGGAGGAAGCAATTAATATTTAAGAAAACCCTTTTTGGAACCGAAAAAAACCAGCAACACAATACAATCTATCCCAAAACCGAGGTGTCACCGAGTACATGAGCATCTATGTCAGAATACAGTCTACTACAATGTCTAAGGAGTAAAAACTAAAGTACAGATAAAGATAATGAAGAAGAGTCAAGGTGCGAACGCCATGCAGCTACCTCGATAGTCTCCGAGATCCTGTCTCCTCAATCAACAGCCGCCATAACCAGAAGTACCTGGATCTGAACACGAGGTGCATGGTGTAGCGTGAGTACAACCAACTTAGTAAGTAACAAACCCAAACTGTGGGGTGAAAGTAGTGACGAACTCAACCGACATAATTCAATACCAAAAATGACAGTGCAGAAAATGTAGACATGCTTTCAAGTTCGATAGATATCTTAAAACAGTAAAATGAATCAATCTGAATGATATGCAAAACATAACTCCTCTACTTCTACGATGCCAATGCACATGCTGTATATGTTGCACCATGCTGACAGCCTCATGTGTTCACACTCCCAAATGCTCAACCACTCGATAATGTATATGAACCAAACGGCCCAGGGAAGATCCATCCCGGAATATATACATCACTGACCATGAGTCTCCCAGTACCGAGTAAGGAAAATCCATCCCGTGGAGAAGATCCATCTCCATGTATAAAATGCTTCGGACAAGATCCATCACCGGGGAATATCCATCCCTCAATAAATATCAACCGCGCTCACTGGGGGTGTGTGCAGACTCCAGAGGGGCTCCTTCAGCCCAAGCGCTATCATAAATCAGTATAACCACTACGGCGTGCAACCCGATCCCATAAATGTCACTTATAATCAAGCACTCGGCCTCACTCAGACATCAATCTCTCCAGTCTCTCTCTCACGGGCTCATAGTGTCATGATACTAGCTCGAAAACAATAATATCATGCATCGATAAATAACAACAGATACTGAGATAAGATATAAAATGAATGAATATGACTCAGTATGAATTATCAATGAAATCAATAAGACAACCGCAAGAAACGACCACTATGGGTCCCAACAGTACCTGCATAAAGCCTAAACATGATATCTAGCATGAGTGACAAGTCAATTACTTTATCACATGATGAAATCACGGATATCAACAAGATAGAACCACTATACAGTGCCATAGAGTCAACCAGGTCACAATTCTCACGGTGCACGCCTGCCTGCCCATCACTTGGCATGTGCGTCGCCTCAATACCAATCACATAACACATAATTTGGGATTTTAAACCCTCAGAAGCAAGTTTGAAAGTGTTACTTACCTCAATCCGGGCTAAACTCTACTCCAAAATACCCTTGCCCCTCAAATCGGTCTCCAAACATCCCGAGTCTAGCCACAAGCGGTACAGTACAATCAATATAGGCTAAAAGAATCATTTCCACAAACAAATACAAAATTATAGCCAAAATCCGAAATCGGCCTACACCTGGCCCACGGGCCCACGTCTCGAAATCCGACAAAAGTCACAAAATCCGAAAGCTCATTCACTCACGAGTCTAACCATACCAAATTTACAAAAAGTCGACACCAATTGGTCATTCAAATCCCCAAAATTAACTATCCAAATCCCTAGCCTCAAATCCCCAAATCACACCTCACAAACACACCATCTAGGTGGGAAAACAGTCAGGAAACATAATTATTGATAAAAAGCGATTACACGAAACTTACCTCAAGAATCCCCTCGAAAACCCTATCCAAAATCGCCTAAGTTTGAGTCCAAAATGTTTAAATGAGACAAAAATCGTGAACCCTTGTTTTTAAACATTTTGCCCAGGCTTTTTGCACATGCGGCAACTTGGCCACTTCTGCGAACTCGCAAGTGCGCCCCAGAGCCCGCTTCTGTACCAACCGCATGTGCAGAACAGCCCTCACAGGTGCGCCATTCTTCGCATTTGCGCCCAATGTCTGCTCCTGCGCAAACCGCTTCTGCGCGCGCATGTCTGCATCTGTGGCCTTTGACCAAAGCATCCCTAGCCGCTTCTGCGGCCCCTTTTCTCGCTTTCGCGGACACGTACCTGCGATGAGACTTCCGCAGGTGCGATTACACCAGCTGAGTCTAAACTTCAGCAGCCTTACAATGTCAAATCTGGACACGTTAATCACCCAAAATCAATCCGAGGCCCCCGGGACCTCAACGAAACATACCAACACGTCTTAAAACATCATACAAACCTAGTCGAGTCTTCAAATCACCTCCAACAACATCAAAAACATGAATTACACACGGATTCAAGCCTAATGAACTTCAAAATTTCCAAATTCTACAAGCGACGTCGAAACCAATCAAATCACGTCCGATTGACCTCAAATTGTCTACACAAGTCATAAATGACCTCACGAACCTACTGCAACTTCTGGAATCGGAATCCGACCCCGATATCAAAAAGTTAACCCCCGGTCAAACTTCCCAAAAATTCGACTTTCGCCATTTCAAGCCTAATTCTACTCCCGACCCCCAAATAAACATCCGGACACACTCCTAAGTCGAGAATCACCCAACATATCTAACAGAACTATCAAAATTACAATCCAAGGTCGTTTACACATTAGGCGACATCTGGTCGACTTTTCCAACTTAAGCTTTCAATTAAGAGAATAAGTGTCTCAATTCACTCTAAATTCACTCCGGACCCGAACCAACAAACTTGATAAGTTATATAACAGCTATAAAGCACAAATAGAGCAGTAAATGGGGGAACAAGGCAACAACTCTCAAAACTACCGGCCGGGTCTTTACATCCTCCCCCTCTTAAACAAACATTCATCCTCGATCGGGTCTAGAAAAATACCTGGAGTCTCAAATAGGTGTGGATATCTGCTCCGCATCTCCCGCTCGGTCTCCCATGTAACATCCTCCATGGGCTGACCTCTCCATTGCACTTTCACTGAAGCTATATCCTTTGACCTCAACTTCTGAACCTGCCGATCCAAAATGGTCACCGGCTCCACATCATAAGTCGAATCAGAATCCAATTGAGAGGGATCATCGATCTACTTCTAGATCAAAAAAACATGAAATACTGGATGCACACTCGACAAGCTAGGTGGAAAGGCAAGCTTGTAAGCCACTTCCCCAATCCTTTAAAGTACCTCAAAAGGCCCAATGAACCAAGGGATCAACTTGCCCTTTTTCCTGCACCTCATAACACCCTTCTTGGGTGAAAACTTCAGCAGAACCTTCTCCCCAACCATGTAAGACACATCACGAACCTTCCTATTGGCATAACTCTTCTGTCTAGACTGCACTGTGTGAAGCCGCTCCTGAATCAATTTAACCTTGTCCAAAGCATCCTGAACCAAGTCAGTACCAAGTAGTCTAGCCTTCCCTGGCTCAAACCAACCCACTGGAGAACTACACTGTCTCCCATACAAAGCCTCATGCAGAGCCATCTGAATGCTGGACTGGTAGCTGTTGTTCTAGGCAAACTCCGCGAGTGGTAGAAACTAATCCCAAGAACCCCCAAAATCAATGACACAAGCGCGTAGCATGTCCTCCAATATCCGAATAGTGCGCTCGGACTGTCCGTCCATCTGAGTGTGAAATTGTGTGCTCAACTCAACCTGAGTGCCCAGCTCTCGCTGCACGGCTTTCCAGAACTGCGATGTAAAATGCGTTCCTCTATCTGAAATGATGGAAACTGGTACCCCGTGAAGGTGAACAATCTCTCTGATGTAAATCTCAGCCAACTGCTCCAAAGAATAGGTAGTACCAACTGGAATGAAGTGCACGGACTTGGTCAGCCGATCCACAATCACCCAAATAGCATCGAACTTCCTCGAAGTCCGTGGGAGTCCAACTACAAAATCCATGGTGATCCGCTCCCACTTCCACTCTGGAATCTCTAACCTCTGAAGCATTCCACCCGGTCTCTGATGCTCATACTTCACCTGCTGACAGTTAAGGCACCGAGATACAAACCCCACTACATCCTTCTTCATTCTCCTTCACCAATAGTGCTGCCTCCTATCCTGATACATCTTTGCGACACCCGGATGAATGGAATACCGTGAACTGTGGGCCTCCTTAAGAATCAACTCATGTAGCCCATCCATATTGGGAACACAAATCCGACCCTGCATCCTTAATACCCTATCATCCCCAATAGTCCCATCTCTGGCATCACCGTGCTGAATCGTGTCCATAAGGACAAGCAAATGGGGATCATTATACTGGCGCTCTCTGATGCGATCATATAAGGAAAAACGAGAAACCACACAGGCTAGAACCCGACCTGGCTCCGAAATATCCAATCTCACGAACTGGTTGGCCAAAGCCTGAACATCAACTGTAATAGGTCTCTCCCCAATGGGAATGAATGCAAGACTACCCATACTCACCGCCTTTCTACTCAAGGCATCGACCACCACATTAGCCTTCCCGGGATGATACAGAATGGTGATATCGTAGTTTTTTAGGAGCTCCAACCATCTCCGCTGCCTCAAATTTAGATCCTTTTGTTTGAACAAGTGCTGGAGACTCCGATGATCCGTAAACACCCCACAAGACACGACGTAGAGATAATGCCTCCAAATCTTTAATGCATGAACGATGACAGCTAACTCCAAATCATGAACAGGGTAGTTCTTCTCATGAGGCTTCAACTGGCGCGATGCATAAGCAATCACTCTACCCTCTTGCATCAATACATACCCAATACCGATCCGATAAGCATCACAATACACTGTATAAGAGCCTGAAGCTGAAGGATAAACTAATACTGAAGTTGTGATCAAGGCAGTCCTGAGCTTCTGAAAGCTCTCCTCACACTCATCCGACCACCTGAAAGGAGCACCCTTTTGGGTCAGTTTGGTCAAGGGCGATGCAATAGATGAGAAACCTATCACAAAGTGACGATAATAACCAGCCAACCCGAGAAAGTTCCAAATCTCCGTAGCTGAGGACGGTCTGGTCCAACTCTGAACCACCTCTATTTTCTTCGGATCCACCTGAATATCCTCACTGGACACCACGTGTCCCAAGAATGCCACTGAGGTGAGCCAAAACTCACACTTGGAGAACTTGGCATAAAGCTTCTCCTCCCTCAAGTGCTGGAATATAACCCTCAAATGCTGGGCATGCTCCTCCTGGCTACGGGAGTACACTAGGATGTCATCAATGAACACTATGTTAAACGAGTCAAGATAAGGCTGAAACACACTATTTATCAGATGCATGAACACTGCTGAGGCGTTGGTCATCGCTAAAGATATCACAAGAAACTCATAATGACCATAACGGGTCCTGAATGTTGTCTTTAGAATATCCGAGTCCCGAATCTTCAACTGGTGATACCCAGACCTCAAATCAATCTTGGAGAACACTCTCGCTCCCTAAACTTGGTCAAACGGATCATCAATACGCGGCAAAGTATAATTGTTCAACTGCCTATAATCAATGCACATTCTCATAGTACCATCCTTCTTCTTCACAAACAACATCGGTGCACCCCAAGATGATACACTAGGACTAATAAACCCCTTATTAAAGAGTTCCTGAAGTTTCTCCTTCAATTCCTTCAACTCAGCTGGTGCCATGCAATATGATGGAATAGAAATGGGTTGAGCTCCTAGCACCAAGTCAATACCGAATTTAATATCCCTGTCGGGCGGTATGCCCGACAAGTATGTAGGAAACACATCCGGAAATTCCCCCACCACCGGAACAGAATCAATAGTAGGAGCATCAACACTAACATCCCTCACAAAGGCCAAATAAGATAAATAACCCTTCCCAACCATCCGCTGGGCCTTCAAATACGAAATCACCCTTCTAGGAACATAGTCTAGAGAACCTCTCCACTCAATCCTCGGCAACCCCGGCATCGCCAACGTCACAGTCTTAGCGTGATAATCTAGAACAGCATGACATGGAGACAACCAATCCATACTCAAGATTATGTCAAAATCAACCATGCTAAGCAATAAGAGATCAACTCTAGTATCCAGACTCCCAATGATCACTACACACGACCGATATATATTGTCCACAGTAATAGTATCACCCACCAACGTAGAGACATGAACAGATGAAACTAAGGACTCACGGGGCATATCCAAATAATGAGCAAAATACGATGATACATATGAATAAGTGGAACCAGGGTCAAATAGTACAAAGGACTCTCTGTGACAAACTGAGACAATACCTGTGATTACTACGTCTGAAGCAACAACATCTGGTCTGGTAGGAATAGCATAGAATCGGGCCTGACTTCCACCTAATCGGCCTTCCCTTCTAGGGCGACCCCTAACTGATTGAACTCTACCCCGAGATGGATGAGCTGGTGGTGAAGTAACGGGAGCTGAAGTCGTAGGCTGACTTCTCTGCTGAGCTGGACCTCCCGTAAGGTGGGGATAATACCTCTTTAGGTGACCCATATCTCCACACTCGAAACAACCCCTCCCTGCGAGTGGCGGTGGGGACTGGAGGGATCCCCGAGCACCAGAATACCTGCTAGAAGATCCCGGTGCTGATGAGCCCTGAACTTATGGTGCATGGGACGAACTCTAAGCTAGTAGGGAACTGAGATATGATTGACTCTAATGATAACTATATGAACCATGGCTGGATGATGCACCATGGTGAACTAGACGACCCGTCTGAGCATGCCTGTAAGGACGACCCGTGCCGCGGTAAAAATGACCCCCCCTGAAGGAACACCGCTGAAATCACCTGATCCACGAGGCCTCTTGGCCTTCCTCTCTCCACGCTCCTAGCTATGGACTATCTCTATATGCCGAGCAATGTCAACTACCTCATCAAACGTAGCACCAGATACTCTCTCTCTAGTCATATGCAATCACAACTGATATGTGAGGCCACCAATGAACCTCCTAATCCTCTCCCTATCAGTGGGAACTAGCCAAACTGCGTGATGAGCCAACTCAGAAAACCTCATCTCATACTATGTCACAAACATGCCATCCTGACGAAGCTGCTCAAACTGTCTGCGCAGCTCCTCTCTGCAAGACTGTGGCACGAACTTCATCAAGAAGAGAACAGAGAACTCCGGTCATGTAAGTGGTGCTTCACCGACCAGCCTGCGCCTCTCATAAGCCTCCCATCATCTGAAGGCAGCCCCAGAAAATTGAAAAGTAGTGAACGAGACTCTACTGGTCTCCAGAATACCCGTTGTACGAAGCATCCACTCGCACCTATCCAGAAAGCCCTGAGCATCTTCTGACTCAGCACTACTAAATGTTGGAGGTCAAAGCCTCCCAAATCTCTCAAGCCTCCTCTGCTCATCGTCTGCCATAACGGGGACTACCGGGGCCTAAGCAGCTGCAATCGGCTGGGCTAGTAATGCCCCTGGTATCTGAAGTCCCTGCACTACCTGATCTGGAGTATGGGCAACAAGGGTATGAGTACCTCCCCTAGCCTGGGAAGTGGCAGGTGCGTCCTGAGCTGAAACCACCTGACCAAGGCTAGTGCAAACTGTCAATATCTAGGCCAAAGCCTCGTGAAGACCGGGAATCATAATGGGCACAACTGGTGCTTGAGCTGGTCCCACATGATCATACACAACTGGAACCTACTCCTAGACTGGGGCAACCAGTGTATCTGCAGGTGCTGCCCTAACTGCTGTGCGAGCTGCACCCCTACCCCTTCTGCGGCCTTTACCGCGACCTCGGCTTCTCATGGCCCTAGCTGGTGGTACAGGTGGCTGTCCATCCTGCCCAGTAGTACGTGTGCTCACCATCTGTGAGAGAATAGAATAACAGAAGTTTAGTTACCAGAACTAAGAATTCGCACGACAAGAATACAAGAATGTGAAATTTCCTAAGGGTTCACCAGCCTCTCGAAGATAAGTACATACGTCTTTGTACTAATCCGCAAGACTCTACTAAATCTACTCATGACTCGTGAGACCTATCTAACCAAGGCTCTAATATCAATTTGTCATGACCCAAAAGCCAACCATCGTGATGGGGCCTATCGTGGAACTAGGCAAGCAACTACTCAACTATGTCAACACAGTAAAAGCTTTAAAAATATAAGCTTATGAACACCATGCAGCTACCTCACTAGTCTCTGAGATCCTATCTCCTCAATCAGCAACCGCCGTAACCAGAAGTACCTGGATCTGAACACGAGGTGCAGGGTGTAGCGTGAGTACAACTAAATCAGTAAGTAACAAACCCAAACTGTGGGGTGAAAGTAGTGACGAACTCAACCAACACAATTCAATACCAAAAATGGCAGTGCAGAAAATGTAGACATGCTTTCAAGTTCGATAGATATCTTAAAACAGTAAAATTGATCAATCTGAATAATATGAAATACATAACTCCTCTACCCATGCCAATGCACATGCTGTATATGATTCACCATGCTGACAGCCTCATATGCTGACACTCCCAAATTCTCAATCACTCGTTACTTTATATGGCCCAAACGGCCCAGGGAAGATCCATCACGTAATATATATATCACTGACCATCAACCTCCCAGTACTGAATAGGGAAAATCCAGCCCATGGAGAAGATCCATCTCCATGTATAAAATGCTTCGGACAAGATCCACGTCCAGGGAAGATCCATCACTTAATAATATCAACCGTGCTCACTAGGGTGTGTGCAGACTCTGGAGGGGCTCCTTCAGCCCAAGCGCTATCATAAATTAGTATAACCGATGCGGCGTGCAGCCCAATCTCATAAATGTCACTCATAATCAGGCACTCGGCCTCACTCAGCCATAAATCTCTCCAAGCTCTCTCTCACGGGATCATATTGTCATGATACTAACCCGAAAATAATGATATGATGCATCGATAAATAACTACAGAGACTGAGATAAGATATGAAATGAATGAATATGACTGAGTACGAAATATCAATGAAATCAATAAGACATTCGCAAGAAATGACCACTATGGGTCCCAACAGTACTGACATAAAGCCTAAGCATGATATCTAGCACGAGTGACAGCTCAGTTACTTTATCACATGATGAAAACATGGATATCAACAAGATAAAACCACTATACAGTGCCACAGAGTCAACCAGGTCACAATTCTCACGGTGTAGACCCGCACGCCCATAACTTGGCATGTGCGTCACCCCAATACCAATCACATAACACATAACTCGGGGTTTCGAACCCTCAGAACCATGTTTGAAAGTATTACTTACCTCAATCCGGGCTAAACTCTACTCCAAAAATGCCCTTGCCCCTCAAATCGGTCTCCAAACGTCCCAAATCTAGCCACAAATAGTACAATACAATCAATATAGGCTAAAGGAATCAATTCCACAAGAAAAATATGAAATTATAGCCAAGATCCGAAATCGGCCCAAACCCAGCCACCGATCCCACGTCTCGAAATCCGACAAAAGTCACAAAATTCGAAAGCTCATTCACTCACGAGTCTAACCATTCCAAATTTACCAAAAGATGACACCAATTGGTCATTCAAATCCCAAAAATTAACTCTCAAAATCCCTAGCCTCAAACCCCCAAATTACACCTCAAATACACACCTCAAGAATCCCCTCGAAAACCCTCTCCAAAATCGCCTAAGTCCGAGTCCAAAATGATGAAATGAAACAAAAATCGCAAACCCTTATTTTTAAACATTCTGCCCAGGATTTTCACACTTGCAGCAACTTGGCCACTTTTGCGGACTCGTAGGTGCGCCCCACAGCCCGCTTCTTCACCAACCGCATGTGCTGAACAACCCTCACAGGTGCGCCATTCTCCGCATCTGCACCCAACGTTCGCTCCTGCGCAAACCTCCTCTGCGCGTGTATGTCCGCATCTGCGGCATCTGACCAAAGCATCCATGGCCGCATCTGCAGCCGCTTTTCTCACTTTTGCGGACATGCACCTGCGATGAGACTTCCGCAGGTGCGATTAAACCAGCTAAGTCCAAACTTCAGCAGCCTTACAACTTCAAATCTTGTCCCGTTAATCACCCAAAATCAACCCGAGGCCCCCAGGACCTCAACTAAACATACCAACACGACTTAAAACATCATAAGAACTTAGTAGAGTCTTCAAATCACCTCCAACAACATTGAAAACACGAATTACACACGGATTCAAGCCTAATGAACTTCAAAATTTCCAAATTCTACAAACGACGCCGAAACCTATCAAATCATGTCTGATTGACCTCAAATTTTGCACATAAGTCACAAATGACCCCACGAACCTACTGCAACTTCTGGAATCCAAATCCAACCCCGATATAAAAAAGTCAACCCCCAATCAAATTTTCCAAAAATTCAACTTTCGCCATTTCAAGCCTAATTCTACTCCCGACCTCCAAATAAAAATCCAGACACGCTCCTAAGTCCAGAATCAATTAACGGAGCTAACAGAACCATCAAAATTCCAATCTGAGGTCGTTTACATCTAAGTTGATATCCGGTCGACTTTTCCAACTTAAACTTTCAATTAAGAGACTAAGTGTGTCAATTCACTCTGAATTTACTCCGGACCCAAACAAACTAACCCGATAAGTCATATAACAGCTATAAAGCATAAATGGAGTAGTAAATGGGTGAACGGGGCCACAACTCGTGAAAAGACCGACCGGGTCGTTACACTACGTGACGGGCATGTAGGTGTGCACTGTGGTAATTATAGCTCGGATGATTATGTGATACTGTGTAAATACCTAGTCTCATTTGTATTTGTGTAACTCCTACGTGTTAAAGTAATTGAGTAGTGAATCATGTTAGAAATCATGTTTAGGCTATGTGCTTATTCGGTTGAGACTAACGATGTTATTTCTGTTATTTTGAGTTATCTGCTTTAACAGTAATTAAATGCTCGGTCATCATTCTTCATTTGCGTATCATATCTCAGTCTCTGTTCATCATTCATTATTACATCACATATTATCATTGTTGGGATGAGTAGTACGAGATTGTGAGTCCTTGAGACTTGAGAGATTGATGACTGGGTTGAGCCCTGAGAGCCAGATTGTGAGTGATATTAATGGGATCGATTTGTACGTCGCAGTAGGTAATTATTATTATGTATCAGGTTGCACGCCATAGTAGGCCTTATTGGCTATTTATGGGATCAGACTACATGCCACAACTGGCCATATTGGCTTTATATCTATTATTATTATTATTATTATTTATATGGATTGGGATGTACGCCGCAGCAGGCCTTATTGGCTAATTTATTATGGGATCAATCTACACGCCAGAGTAGGCCATATTGGCTTTATATTAGCTCTTGGATGTGCCTTCGGAGTATGACATACCAGCAGTGAGTGTAGGTACCGTAAAGTGCTGAGTGAGTGAGAGTGCCGAGTGACTGAGTGTGCTAAGTGATTGAGAGTGTCGAGTGATTGAGGGTGATTCATTACATTTGACATGCATATTTTACATGTAGGCATAGAGAATTGACATTCCTCATGCTAGTTGTACCTGGCACATTTATCAGTGTTGAGCTTAAATTGTTCAACTCTAAAACAAGCCTAAATTCATGTACTGTGTATGAGTTGAGTATGGAAGTCCTCTGAAAACTCATTGTCATTATCTTATTATATCTGTGTTGCCATTATTTGATTCAGACTATATCTTATCTGTTGTTGAAATGTTTGGGAAAAAGAACCATAGTTTTTCTTATATACCCATATGTTTTGGTGATTTCTTTCCTTTTGTCATGACCCAAACCAATGGGCCATGACGAGTGCCTTAGTCCTACCTGCCGAACACCCCTAAGCATTCATCTAAGATATAAACATTAAATAAGTGTAGGTCATGCATAACGTCTAGAAATAAACTACTGAATCATATGAATAACATACGGGAGAAAACATGCCCAAAAGATATATATATATGTACGGAATACGGTAGGGCGAGCCGACAAGGACATATACTATCCCACTATACATGTCTGTCTACAAAACTCTAATAGAGTGTACAACTATATAAAGGATGAGACTGGGCCACGTCATACCAATATATGTACACAAAAGTATCGTACCAAAATCCAATACAACTCCGGATCAAATAGAGCACACCAACTCTCACTGAGCAAGGATCCTAAGAAGAGGGACCGTCAGCCTGTCTACCTGCACCTGCGGGCATGAAACGCAGGCCCCCGGGCAATAGGGACGTCAGTACAAATAATGTACCTAGTATTTAAAGCATGAAAATCAGTACATAAAGACATAAAAGAAACATGGAGTAAAGGACTCCACCTGTAAGTCTAAATAGTTCTGAGAATCCTGAAACATTTATAATGTCAAACATGTGCATAAAAATGCCATATCATGCATATGTATATGCGTACATAAAATTATCAAGCCTCAGAGGGCATCCCATCATATTATCTCGACCTTAATGGGTAAAATCATCAACGTATACCAACTGATCAGATGGCGGTGCGTATATAACGACATAACCTTTCCCCATACCCCATATACACATAATATATGCGTATATAACACCATCTGGTCATGGATCAATGCACATATTTAAATGAATGCAATGCATAATGAAGTATTCAATATGATCTCTCGGAATGTCATAAGATCAATATGCCTTCGGATAAACTTTATCAACTTACGTATTTTTTTGAGACCCATGAACAGACGATATAATAATAGGACACACGGGGAATCAAGAACATAGGCACCACTAGTACTTCTATGAATAGAGGCATTTATGAAAGTTGCACGTTTGCTCGTTTCGTAGTATCATATGGATCATGCCAAAAGGAAAGAAGGGATATCCTTAATATACCTTATAGAAATCTGTCCAATAACAATGCTAAACTCAGCTCATTGCACCTTAATCTACAACAACGATAGTGAAGCTATTGTCAAGCTACAATTGACTCTCTCATTTATATAATGAAAGTAACTTAATTTGTATCAAAACAGATAGTATTTTCGCTGATTTTACTGCTCCCTTACGCCTACTATAGGAGAGACAACAACACAGTACAATCAGCAACTCAAAAACAATCTAACTACAATTCAGGACCTTTAATACAGCAAAAAACCCAAATATACCATAACACACCCAATCAACAAGTAATCAATTTGCCTGAAATTGGAACGACTAGTGACCAGCCCACTACCCAACCACATGCGAAATTTCTCTACGCCCTTTATCCTTCCAAACTCAATAAATCAGAAGTACAAGAGGCCAACACAAGGGGACTACAAAAATAGTCCACTAAAAGTGGAATAAATCAAACTCACGACTTCCATTCACCGTCCCGTGAGTTCTAACTATTAGGAAACGAAATTATAAACCTTCCTTGATATTTAAAAGCTTAAATATAGAAATTAGGCATTTTATTAACTATGAAGTACCTCCCAAAACTCAAACTACAAAGAAAAAGAGAGGCGGTATAATGATACTTACGTCATAGGGATCATTCTAATGTTATCGCTTCTTGATTTGGTACCAGGGATGGTAATCTTCTTTGAAACCCTTGTAGAGAACATAAGGATAGATTTAAGGGGGTTTATCTTTTCGTGTTCTATGAAAAATGAAAATAAAAATGATATAGGACCTATATATATCAACTTTTGAAAAGTCAAAGAGGTTCTAGTTTGGCACCCTAGCATTGGACCTTTTTCAGATTCTCATATCTTTTTATCTGGACGTCGTATTAATAAGCGGTTAGGAGCATTGGAAACTAAATTCCATGAACTTAAATTTTGTATATAATATGTCCCCAAATAACCTCATATAACACACTAACTTTATTGCTCAAAAAGCTTCATTACAAGGTAAATCCTTAGTCGATTTTTCCGCAACTTAAATCCAATTTTCCTCAAACTTTATATTTTATATCAAAATATCATATATAGTCATATTATGACTCTACAAACATTTAAATCATGATTAATAAGTATCATATTCATTATACGTCACCTTGGAATGCATAGGGTGTAACAATCTTCCCCCCTTAGAAACATTCGTCCTTGAATGTTAAACTCCCAGAGATATATAGAAATTTTGGCAGAGTCTCCTCTGTAACGGTACTACACCAACTGATCATGCAGAAAACCCAACAATACAAAGCCACATAGGACCACAATCATCAATAACACCAGTGGCATCACACGACCAATGACAGTAATTTACATAAGAATCCAGTATCATATACGTACCTAAAGGCTGTGATGTCTCAGCCTGCTCCTCCTCCGGAAGTGGAAACAAGTGATGATACCTAGACTTCATGTCTTCTCCAGCTTCCTAATTCATCTCGTCCACATTCTTGTTTCTCCAAAGTACTTTAACCGAAGCTACGTCCTTAGTTCTCAATCTTCGAACTTGTCTATCAAGTATAGCAATAGGAGCTTTCTCATATGATAGCTGCTCTGTGACTTGAACATTGTCAACTAGAACGACTATAGAGGGATCTCTGATACACTTACAAAGAATAGACACGTGAAAGAATAGATCTACATACTACAAGTTGGAAGGTAAGTCTAACACATATGCTACGTGGCCTACTCTGTGTATGATCTTATAAGGTCCAATGTACCAAGGGTTAAGCTTTCATTTCTTACCAACTATTATAGCGCCTTTCATCGGTGACACCTTTAGGAATACCCGATCCTCTACCTAAAACTCCAAGTCTCATCGTCGATTAGCTACATAGGACTTCTGACAACTCTAAGCTGCTAATAGCCTTTCCTGTATAAGTTTAATCTCCTCAACTGCCTGTTGTACCAACTCTGGTCATACTAACTTAGTTTCCCCAATGTAGAATCATCTGATAGGTAACCTACACTTTCGTTCATAAAGAGCTTCGTATGGAGCCATCTGAATGATGGAATGATAGTTATTATTATATCTAAACTAAATAAGTGGAAAATGATCATCCCAGCTACCCCTGAAGTCTATCACGCAAGCCCGTAGCATATCCTCAAGTATCTGAATAGTATGCTAAGCCTGACCTTTTGTATGGGGATGAAATGTTGTACTATAACTTACTTGAGTCCCCAATCCTCTTTGGAAGGACCTCTGGAAATTAGTTGTAAACTGAGCACCTATATCTGAGATAATAGATATAGGGACACCATGAAGTCATACTATCTCCTCAATGTAAAGCCTTGCATAATCCTCTATTGAATACATAGTCCTGATAGGCAGAAAATGGGTTGATTTTGTAAGTCTATCAACAATCACCCACATAGAATGGCACTTACGCTAGGTACGAGGTAAGCCTATGATGAAATCCATATTACTTACGTCCCATTTCCAAGTTGGAATCTCTATAGCCTGCAATAATCCACCGGTTTCTGATGCTCCATCTTAACTTGCTGACAATTAGGGCATTGAGCAATAGAATCTGCCATATCCATCTTCATTTTGTCCCACCAATAAATTTCCCTGATATCATGATACTTCTTCGCCACTCCTGGAAGAACAGAAAAATGAGAATATTGAGTTTCTCCTATAACCTAGTGGCGCAGTCCTGCCACATTATGAACACATAATCGACCTCAATATCTGAGGAATCCATCTCCTGTAATCTCAAATGGCATCTTCTCCTTTTGAGGGGTTGTATCTCTGTAATGAGCTAGAATAAGATCCTTATACTGGCGTTCCTTCACTTCAGTTACAAAAGAGGATGTTGCTGTGTCCTGAATATTAACTCCGGTATCACCTGAATCTAGTAATCGAACTCCAAGATTATCTAGCTGATGAATCTCACGGGCTATATCTCTCTTCTCTGGCTGTAAATATGATAGGCTACCCATAGATCTATGGATGAGGGTGTTAGCTACTACATTCGCCTTCCCTGGATGGTATAATATATCAATATCATAGTCTTTCAGCAGCTCCAACCATCGCCTATGATGTAAATTCAATTTCTTTTGCTTGAAGACATGCTGCAGGCTCTTATGATATGTATAGATATCAATATGAATGCCATATAAATAGTGCCTCCACATCTTTAGTGCATGAATCACCGCGGCTAACTATAAATAGTGGGTCGGGTAATTCTTCTCGTGCTTTATTAGTTGTCTAGAAGCATAAGCTACAACCTTACCATGCTGCATCAGTACACAACCCAATCCAACGCCCGAAATATCACAATAGATAGCATAACCATTGGTTCCTTATGGGAGTGTCAGAACCGATGCTAAAGTCAATCTATCCTTCAATGCCTGGAAACTATGCTCACAAGTATCAGTCCACTTAAACTTAGTTGCCTTCTGAGTCAACTTTTTCAATGGTGCTGAAAGAGAAGAAAATCCCTCTACAAATCTCCCGTAATAACCTGCCAAACCCAAGAAGCTATGAACCTCTGTCGGTGTCGTGGGTCTAGACCAAGTTTTCACTGACTCAATCTTCTGTGTATCAACCCGGATACCCTCACCTAAAATAATATGTCCAAGGAAAACTACAAAATTCAACCAAAATTCACATTTAGAGAATTTTGTGTACAGCTTCCTTTCTTGTAGAAATTTGAGCACAATATGCAAATGATCTGCATGCTTAGCCTCTGAACGGGAATAAACCAAAATATCATCTATCAATACAATCATGAACATATCTAGAAAGGGTCTGAATACACGGTTCATCAAATCCATGAATACTGCTGGGTTATTGGTCAAACAAAACGACATAACGTGAATCTCAAAGTGCCCGTATCTGGTCCTGAATGATGTCTTCGAAATATCTTTCTCTTTAACCCTTACCTGAAGGTACCCCGACCTCAAGTCTATCTTCGAGAAACACATGGCACCCAGTAATCAATACATATCTGCAAGGATCCATCTTTCTTTCTCACAAATAACACAAGTGCTCCCCCATAGTGTTGTACTGGTCTGATATAGCCTTTTTCGAGCAAATCCCTCAGTTGTTCTTTCAACTCTTTGAGCTATGCATGTTCCATTCTATAAGGAAGAATATATATCGTCTGAGTATCTGTTAATATGTCAATAGAAAACTCAATCTCCCGCGCTGGCAGAAGGCTTGGAAGCTTATCGGGAAACTCATTAACCACCGGGATAGATTGAAGGGTAGGTGACTCTGCTTTCACATCCTGTACCCGAACTAAGTGATAAATATAGTCCTTTATGATCATCTTCCTTGACTTGAAATAGGAAATAAATGTACCTCTCGGCGATGCAGTATTACCTTCCCACTCCAGAACTGGATCCCCTGGAAACTGGAATCGAACCATCTTTAATCTAGAATCAACGTTAGCATAACAAGAATCAAACCAATCCATACCCATTATAACATCAAATTCTACCATATCGAATTCAGTCATGTCTTCTACTGTAGAACACTATACAATCTCTATAAACCAATCTAGCTATCACTGGATCCCCAACAGGTGTAGACACCTCAAAACGTTCAATCAACTTAGGTTCTATTCCAAACTTACTAGTAACCAATGGAGTGACGTACGATAAGGTGGAACCTGGATCATTCAATTCATATACATCATATGAGGAGACTGATAATATACCTATAACAACATCAGGTGATGACACTTGATCATGTCGACCCACTAATGCATAAATGCAGTTTTGAGGACCGCTCGAGATAGATGCTCTACTTATAACTCTACTATGACCAACTGGTGCCTGTGAACCTTGCCCGGGGGGCGTACTGATGATGATGAACCAGTTATAGATCTCGCTGGCTGAACTATACATGCACCATCTCTCATCGGGCAATCTCTCATAACATGGCCTAGATAATCACAAGTATAACAAACACCCAACCCACAAGGCAAGGGCGGCCTCATATGACTTGACTCACCCCTATACTAAAAACTATAGGCTCTGGAACTCTGATTGGGCCCTGAATATGTGGAGAGATAAAACCTCCTACCAGCAAACGGAGGAGGTGCTCTACCTAATGGCTGGGTCGGATACCTCGATTTTGCCTATCTCTGACCACCTCAAAACTCACAAGAAGGACCTGAAGATCTTGCTCTCTTACTCTGGCCCCTATCATGCTCACGATCAGCCATCTGCTTCTGCTTACGCTTTTCTACACCCTGAGCATATGCCTGAATACGAGAAATATCAATGTCTGGCTGAAGTGAGACCGACATACAGTCATTAAACAGGTGCGGCTCCAACCCCATCACGAACCAGTGAACCCGATCCTCCATCTTAGCTGCAATAGTAGGAGCATACCTAGCCAAAGAATCAAACTCAAGGCTCTACTCCCAAACACTCATATTACCCTGCCAAAGGGTCATGAACCTATCAACTCTGGACCGTCTAAGATCTAGTGGCAAATAATGATGAAGAGAAGGCTCTGTAAACTCCCACCATACTGCTAGAAGGTCATCCTCACCTCTGGACAAGTCCCAAGACTCGTACCAATTAACTGAAACATCCCAAAGTCGCAGTAGCCTTCGTTACTCTCAGAGTCCTCTACATCATATCGATAAATACCTTAGGGTCCTCGTTTGAATCTGCTCCAATAAATACCGGAGGGTCCAAATTAATGAAATCACGAACACTCGCAGTGATGGCCCTATTTGCATGACCAATACCTACCTCCTAGCGCTGATCATGTGCAGTTACTAATCGAGTCAATTTATGAATAACATCTCTCATCTCCTAAACCGATGCATTTGGATGAGGAGCTGGGGGTACTGGGGCAGGCATTGGAGTTGGTGCCCCTCAGATATCCTCTGGAGGGGGAAGGGTATGTGAAGTCTGAGATGGAGTCTCACACTGAGACTCTCCCCGGGACCTGGTAACTCGTGGCGCTTGACTTGTAGTCTCATCAACGATAGACTTGCCCTTCTGGGAGGCTGTAGCCTTCTTGGGCATCATTGAAAACATAACATATCATTTGGAAAATGAATCCTTATATCGCATGATCTAAGATAAGAAGGGAGGATAACATCCTATATGCTCTATAGCCTCCTGTTTATAAATGTGGTGCACAACACACCCATAAACAAGACTCTACTAGACATGGTCTGTAGACAACCCTAGGACAGAACTGCTCTGATACCACTTTTGTCACGACCCAAACCGATGGGCCGTGACGAGTGCCCAAGTTCTACCTATCGAACACCCCTAAGCATTCGTCTAAGATATAAACATGAAATAAGTGTAGGTCATGCATAACGTCTGGCAATAAACTACTGAATCATGTGAATAACATATGTGAGAAAATGTGTCCAAAATACATATATATATATATATATATATATATATATATATATATATATATATATATATATATATGTGTGTGTGTGTGTGTGTGTGTGTGTGTGTGTGTGTGTGTGTGTGTGTATATATATACATACTATCCAACTATACTTGACTGTCTAAAGACCTCTAATAGAGTATACAACTATATAAAGGACAGGACTAGGCCCCATCATACCCATATATGTATACAAAAGTATTATACCAAAACCCAATAGCAACTCCGGATCAAATGGAGCACACCGAATCTCGTTGACCAAAGATCCTAAGAAGGGGGACCGTAAGCCTGTGTACCTACACCTGCGATACCTGAATAGGTATGTGAATCCTGAAAAATTTATAATGTCATGCATGTGCGTATTAATGCCATATCATGCATAGTTATATGCGTACATAACCTCATCAAGCCTCTGTGGGCATCCAAACATATCATCTCGACCTCAGTGAACGAAATCATCAACGTATACCAACTGATCTAGTGGTGGTACGTATATAATGTCATAACCTTTCCCCATACCCCATATACATATAATATACATTCACATAACTCCATATGGTCTTGGTTAATTTTACATGTATAAATGAATGCAACGCATAATGAAGTAAATTAATAATATCTCTCGAAATGTCATATTCAGATAAACTTTATCAACTTACGTATTTTTCTAAGACCCATGAATAGACGATATAATAATAGGACACATGGGAAATCAAGAACATAGGAACCACTAGTACTTCTATGAATAGAGGTATTTATGAAAGTTTTGTGTTTGCTCATTTCGTTTATATCATATAGATCATGCTAAATGGAAAGAAAGAATAGCCTTAACGTACCTTATAGAAATCTGTCCAATAACAATGCTAAACCCAACTCACTGCACCTTAATCTACAACAACGACAGTGAAGCTATTGTCAAGTTACGAATGACTATGTCATTTATATAACGAAAGTTACTTATTTTGTAACAAAACAAGCAGCATTTCCCCTATTTTTACTGATCCCTAAAGACTACTATAGGAGAGACAACAACACAGTACAATCAGCAACTCAAAAACAATTTAACTACAATTCAGGACCTTTAATACAGCAAAAAACCCAAATATACCATAACACACCCAATCAACAAGTTATCTATTAGCCTGAAATTGCAATGACGAGCGACCAGCCCACTACCCTACAACATGTGGTATTTTTGCATGCCCTTTATACTTCCAAACTCCAAAAATCAGAAGCACAGAAGGCCAACATGAGTGGACTATAAAACAGTTCAATAAAAGTGGAATAAATTGAACTCACGGCTTCAGATCACCATCCCGTGAGTTCTAACTATTAGGAAACAAATTAATAAACCTTCCTTGATTTTTAAAAGCTTAAATACAGAAATTAGGCATTTTATTGACTATGAAGTACCTTCCAAAACTCAAACTACAAAGAAAAAGAGGTGGTATAATGATACTTATGTCGTAGGGATCGTTCTAATGTTATCGCTTCTTGAATTCGTACCCGGGATTTTAATCTTCTTTGAAACCCCTGCAGAGAGCTTCAGGATAGGTTTAAGGGAGGGTTTTTTTTTCGTGTTCTATGAAAAATGAAGAGAAAAATGACACAGGACCTATATATATCATCATTTGGAATGTCAAAGAGGTTCTTTGTACCCTAGCATTGGCCCTTCTTCAGACGCTCATTTCATTTTATCCGGATGCCGAATGAATGAACGGTTAAGAGCGTTAGAAACAAAAGTAAAAGACCTTTAATTTAGTATATAACATGTCCCAAAACTACCTCATATAATACACGAAATTGTATTGCTCAAAAAACTTTGTTACAGGCAAATCCTTAGTCGGTTTTTCCGCAACTTAAATCTGATTTTTTCCAAACTTTATATTTTATATTCAAACATCATATATAGTCATATTATGACTTTACACTTAGTCTAATCATGATTAATAAGTCTCATATTCATTATACGTCATCTTGGGACGCACAGGGTGTAATATATGTGTTTCATTGTCATACATGAAAAGCATGTCTAGTTTTCCGTGACTGCAAATGAACTGAGCGTAATACTTTTTAAGTTATTACTAGTATTGCTTTCATTACGTTCCTACGAGTTGTGTTTGGTTATTGGTGTTGGACTATGACAGTATTGTCGAGCTCATCACTACTTTTAACCTAAGGTTAGGTTTGTTACTTACTGAGTACATGGGGTGAGTGATACTCATACTACACTTCTATACCCTGCATGCAAATTTTGGAGCTGATGTTGCTGTGTATGGTGGGAGCTGGCATTAAAAATAGCTGCCTCTTATTCTAGGTAGCTTTAGATTTATAAATCTGTTTATGTATATTTCAAACAGATGATGTATTTATTTCGTACTAGCTTTGTAAACTCTAAGTCTTAGAATCTCATGATTTGTATTACCAATTCTTGGGTTGTTGTATAAAAGTTTAGTTATTTCATCATTTTTCTTCTTAGTAAATATTATTTGAGTTGGATTATTATTAATTGGCTTACCTAGCGGGCGTGTTAGGTTCCATCACGACTAGCGGATTTTGGATCGTGACACCAACACTTGAGCATATTCCAATTGAGACTTCTTTGGCCTTTATTCTATAGAAGAGTATGGTTAAATCACCTGGCATTCTTGTAAATTTAAAATCCAAATATTTGAACTTTTCAAGTACCATTTTAATATAATGAGATTGAGACAAGGCTAGACCTTGAGGAATCTTAAGGATCTTAATTCCCAAAATTATGTCGGCAACTCTTAAGTCTTTCATATTTAACTTACTAGTAAGCATGTGCATAGTAGCATTTATGTTAGCAATGTCTTTACTCATTATAAACATATCACTACATATTAACAAACAATGACTATCTGATTCGGAGTGTTCTTAATGTAGACAAATTTGTCACACTCATTGATCTTGAAACCATTTGACAACATTGTTTGGTCAATTTTTGCATGCCATTGTTTTGGTGCTTGTTTCAGTTTGTAAAATGACTTAACAAGTCGACACTCCTTTATTTCTTTCACGGGAACCACGAACCCTTATAGTTGTTCCATATAAATATTTGCCTCCAAATATCCATTTAAGAAGGTTGTCTTCACATCCATCTGATGGATTTTAAGGCCATGCACGACTGCTAATGATATTAACACCCAAAAGATGTAATCCTCGTTACCGGCGAGTATATGTCAAAGTAATCAAGATCTTCTTGTTGTCTAATCCCTTTAACAACTAATTTTGCCTTATATATTTCAGTAGTCGCACCAGCTTTCATTTTCCTTTTGAAAATTCACCTAGAACCCCAAAGGTTTGTTTCCTGGAAGAAGATCAACTAATTCCCAATTATGATTACTTAATATGGATTCTACCTCACTATTGACTACCTCTTTCCAATATTGTGCTTCTGAGGAAGACAACTCTTCTTTGAGCAGTTAAGGCTCATTTTCCAACAAGAATATCAGAAAATCTGGTCCAAAGGAAGTAGTTGTCGTTTTACTTTTACTACGTCGTGGATTTTCCTTATTAAAGGTACTTTCCTTTGTGTCTTCCCTAAGTTGCTTAGATTTTTCACTTTATGACTCATATTCCTTTTTATACGGATCAATATTCTCAAAGAATTCAGCATTGATTCGATCATATTGTGTTACTATAAATGTTGGTATTTCCTATTTTATGAACTAGAAAATGATATGCCTTACTATTTATTGCATATCCTATGAAAATGCAATAAATGGTTTTTGGTCCAATCTTTACCCTATTGGGTTTAGGGATTTGCACTTTAGCCAAACACCCCCACACTTTAAAATATTTTCCGTTGGTTTTCCTTCCTTTCCATTTTTTGTATGGAATGGATTGCATTTTGCTATGGGGAACTTGAATAAGTATTCTATAAGAATAGCTTCCCCCCACAAGTTCTAAGGTAAAAAAGAATTTATTAACAAGGCATTGATCATTTCCTTTAATGTTCTATTCTTTCTTTCCGCAACTTCGTTAGATTGTGGTGAGTAAGGGGCAGTTATGTGTTGAATAATGCCATATGCCAAACATATTTCTTTAAAAGGAGATTCATATTTTCCACCCCTATCACTTCTTATCATTTTGATCTTTTTGTTTAGTTGTGTTTCATCATCATTTTTGTATTGCTTGAATGCGTCAGTTGCTTTATCTTTACTATTAAGTAAGTAAATATAGAAATATCTAGTATTATCGTCAATAAAAGTTATGAAATAGTTTTTTCCTCCGCGATATGGTATTGACTTCATGTCGCAAATATCTGTATGAATTAAGTCTAAAAGATTTGAATTCCTTTCAAATAACTTATAAGGATGTTTAACATACTTTGATTCCACACATATCTGACATTTCAAGTTATTACATACAAACTTAGACAATATTTCCAATTTAATCATTTTTTGCAAAGTTTTCAAGTTGATATGACCTTAACGTTCATGCCATAAATTATTTGACTCAAGAAAGTAATAAGAACTTGAAATTTTGTTCATATCAATGGCAATTACATTAAGTTTGAAAAGGCCCTCAGTAAGGTAACCTTTTTGTAACAACCCGACCTGTATGTTTGCTTTCTAGATCCCCGTTACCCTAATTAAGACTCTCATGTGTTCTTTTACAATTTTATGACTTGCGAGGATGGTTGGTTCGGGTTAGGAAGGGTTCGGGTTGAAATCAGAACACTTAGTTCCTTAATAGTAGCCTAAGATAGACAAGTTTGACCTGAGTTAACATTTTGAATAAACAACCTCAGAATCGGGATTTGATAGTTCCATTAGGTTTGTATGATGATTTTGGAGTTGGGTACCCAGGTAAAGCTCAGCACAGCCTTCCATCCGCAGACCAACGGGAAGTCAGAGCTGACAATTCAAATCCTGGAGGATATGCTTAGAGTGTGTGTGATTTACTTCGGAGGGCAGTGGGATCGATTCTAGCCCCTGGCCGAGTTTGCTTATGACAACAGTTATCACTCCAGCATCGCGATGGCTCCATTTGAGGCTTTATATGGTCGGCGATGTTGTTCTCCCATCGGATGGTTTGATCCCGGCGAGGCAAGGTTATATGGCACTGATTTAGTGAAGGATGCCTTGAAGAAGGTAAAGTTGATTCAGGAGCGACTTCGCACAGCACAGTCCAGACAGAAGAGTAATGAGGATAAGAAGGCGCGTGATGTATCATTTATGGTGGGCGAGAAGGTTCTCTTGAAAGTATGGCTAATGAAGGGTATCATAAGGTTCGGAAAGAGTGGCAAGCTGGGTCTGAGCTTTATTGACCCATTTGAGGTGTTGAGGCGAGTTGGGGAGGTTGCGTATGACCTCGATTTGCCTCCCAGTCTATCGAGAGTCCATCCGGTCTTTCATGTGTCTATGCTTCGGAAGTACCATGCCGACAGGTTGCATGTGTTAGATTACTACACGGTTCAGCTAGATGAGAGTTTGGGTTGTGAGGAGGAGCCAGTTGCCATTGTTGACAGGTAGGTTCTCCAGTTGAGGTATAAGAATAATTTTGTGGTAAAGGTATGGTGGAGGGGTCAACCAATCAAGGAGGTAACTTGAGAGACCGAGGATAACATGCAGAGCAAATATTCACTCTTATTCCGCACTTGAGGTATGATTCTTGACCCGTTCGAGGATGAATGTTTGTTTAAAAATGGAGAATGTAATGACCCATCGGTGATGTTGCTTTCTAGATCCATGTTCCCCTAATTAAGACTCGATGTACGTTCTTTTACTATTTTACGACTTGCAAGGATGGGTTGTTTGGGTTAGGAAGGGTTCGAGTTGAAATCGGAACACTTAGTTCCTTAATAGTAGCCTAAGATGGCCAAGTTTGACTTACAAGTCAACATTTTGAGTAAACGACCTTAGAACAGGGATTCGATGGTTCTAATAGGTTCGTATGATGATTTTGGACTTGTGCGTATGTTCAGATCGAGAGTCAGGGTGATCCGGGAGCGTTTCTATGCTTAATGTTGAAAGTTAGCACGTTGAAGGTTTTCAAGTTCTTTAAATTTTGTTTGAAGTTGGCTTTGGTGTTATCAAGGTTCGTTTGGGATTCCGAGCCTAGGAATAGGTCCATGTGGGGATTTATGACTTGTATACAAAAATTGGCGTCATTCCAAGTTGTCTAAGTACGATTCGATGCGTTCGGAGCTAGTTGAAGAAGTTTGAAGTTCATAAGTTGATCAATTTGGTTTTGGTATTCGATTCTTAGTTTTGATGTTGTTTTACATGTTCTGAGAGTTCGAGCTGGTCCGTATTATGTTTATAGACTTGCTGGTGTAGTTGGATGGGGTCTCGGGTGGCTCGGTGGTGTTTCGGACCACCCGAAGCTAAGTCCAAAACTACTGAAGTTGCTGGTTCTAGTATCCTTCTTCGCGAACGCGCAGAAGCCCTCGCGTTCGCGATGAAGAAATAAAGCTGGGGGGAAGTTTTGTTCTACTCATTCTCGATAAGGAGCTCGCATTTGCGAAGCCCTGGGCCACGGGTCATAGATTTCGCATACCTGGGTCCAAGATCGCGAAGGAGAAATTAGGTCTAGGGGTCAGTTGGCCAATTTCCCTTTGTGTTCGCGAAGGTGTGACCGCGTTCGCAAAGCTTTGGTCAAGAAAGCCTTCGCGTTCACGTGGCCTTCTTTGCATTCGCGAAGTACATTTTCAAAGGGCCTTGGCAGCTTGCCTTCGTGATTGTGAGGCCCCTTTCGTGATCGCGAAGAAAGATTGCTGGCCAGTAGACTTGATTAAAAATGGGACTTTGTCTTATTCTTTTCGTTTATCTCAACTTGTGGCCGATTTTACAGCTCTTTGGAGAGGGTTTTTCAACTAACACATTGAGGTAAGTAATCTCTGCATAGTGTGAGTTTAATACATGAATTATGGGTAGATTTTAATATGAACAATGTGAAAATTTTAGGATTTTGCTGAAAAACCTAGATTTTTATAAAAATGGGATTAGACCACGAAAATTATTGTGGAATTAAATTAAAATTATATATTTGTGTTCGTGAGGCTATGAGTAATATTTATTAACAAAAATTTCTGGAATCCGGTCACGTGGCCCTGGGGGTGAATTTTAGGAATCTTCCAAATTGGGTTGGGTAATTACTATAATAGTTAAATTATAAATTTTTGAGCATATATTGATTAGTTTGTACAACCTTTGGTTAGTTTCAGATTGCATGGCACCAATTTGAGGCTTTTAGTGTGAATTGTGGACTGGGAAGAGGACTTGTAAACGAAGTAAGTCACTTGCCTAACCTTGTAAGAGGAAATTATCCCTGTAAGTGTTTTAAATAGTTATTTGCTAATAATTGTGGTTGCTACATATGCGCGATGTGACGAGAGTCCATACATAGCTAAATTCATGTTTGTGTCCGGCTAGACTTAGGACTTTACCATGCATTACTTGTATTATTTGCACCCAACTCGTTAGTTTAGTTACTTGAATTCATAAATGAAATTGGGTAAAGGATTTTAAAAGAACGATCTTCATTACTTTGAGTTTTGGCGGAATACTTGGTTGTTAGAAGAATTTATGCCTTCTTTGAGTATTATTCCTATGTAGTAGTCGTTAATCGGTATTTTGTAAAGTTTTCTCTATTCCTATGGATCAGGTCGAACGCCTCGGCAGTATATTAGATGCATCTATGGTTCACGTTGGTCGACCCTCGGTAGTGTACACATTATTCTAGATCGAACCGTACGACCTCTCCATAAATCGTGCGTGATAATTCTCGGAGTCCGATTATACTTGATATTTATTTCTTGATCTAAGACTTGAAAAATTACACGGTCGCCCTTATGCGTTAAAGACTTAGCATGTGATAGTTAGAGATATTACATTGATATTATGTTTAAGAATCATTATTTATTGTTTCTTATTTCACTGTTATTATTGTATTTCATGCCTATTCATGATTCCTATACTTTATTTACTGACCTCTAGTAAGTGTCGATGTCGACCCCTCGTCACTACTTCTTCGATGTTAGATTAGCTACTTACTGGGACTTGTTGTTTATGTACTCACGCTACACTTCTGCACTAGTCATGCAGGATCTGAGGCAGGTGCATCTGGTGGCCAGTCAAGCGCTTATTCCCGCTACCTAGAGACATAGTGGTGAGCTGCTTCCTATGTCCGTTCCACAGCATCCAGAGTCTCCTCCTTATTGTATTTACTTTTCTGTCTATCTTACTTAAGACAGTAGTATAGGAGGTTTTTAATATTCTACTAATTGCTCGTGCACTTGTGACACTGGGTTTTGGAAAATTCCAGTAAACATTCATGGTTTTGCTTATAATTTCACTACTTTACTCTTATGTTTATTTTATGCTTTATATTACTATGGTCATCCACTATTTGTTTCTTTATTAAATAAAATCAATGACTTTAACAATATTAAAATGAACAATTAAATGGACAGTTCACCGTTGGCTCGGCGACGTAGGGTGCCATCACGACCTATAATGGGAATTGGTTCGTGACATTTTTCCTACATACATTTCATTCTTACTAACTACAACCTTGTCGGAACAAAAAACACTTAAAGTCGTTCTTAACTAGAAGTGATGTCGAGACTAAATTCTTCTGCATTTCAGGAACATGAATGACATCATTTAGAGTCACAATCTTGACAGAAGTCATCTTTAAAGCTATCTTGCCCGTTCCTTCAATTTTTGCAGTAGCGGAATGTGCCATAAAAACTGTCTCATCGGGACTTGGGGGAGGATAAAAAGTAAACAACTCCTTGTTAGCACAAACATAACGAGTGGCCCCAGAATCAATCCACTATTCTCTAGGATTTCTGACCATGCTGCATTCAGAAATCATGGCACACACGTCGTATATTTTGTCATTCTTCTTAATCATGTTTGCTTGGCTTTTCTTTTTGTACTTCTTTGGTGCACGACAGTCAGCAGCCTTATGTCCAACCTTTCCACAATTTTGGCAATTACCTTTAAACATTTTTTTGCTTGGGTAATTCTTTGGTCCAGATGGCTTCTTTCTCTTTTAGCTCGTTGAACCCATAATTTTGCTCCTATTATTGTTGAGTTTCCACATAACGACCCGGCCGTTCATTTTTAGTATTTACATTCTGTTTAGTTGATTGAAGTCTTGAGTAGCTTAATATTATGTATTATGATTTGTTTGAATCGACGGTTTTGGTTTTCATGTGATTCGGAGTTAATTTGGAAGAATAATTCTGAACTAGAAAGCTTTAAGTTGACAGAGTTGACCAAGTTTGAGTTTCGAGTATTTGGAATCATATAGGAGTTTTGACGGTTCCGTTACATCCGAATGGTGATTCTGGACGTGGCTTATTCTCGGATTTGCATTTGCATGTTTCTTGAAGGTTTTGGCATTACTTGGCGAAACTTGGCAATTTGAAAGTTTGGAAAGTTCACAAGTTTGACCGGGAGTTGAATTTAATGATGTGTTCGGATTGTGGTTCTGGGAATTGGAATAGCTTCGTTATGTCAATTGGGACTTGTGTGCAAAATATGATGTTATTCCGGGTTGATTTGATATGGTTCGACACGAGTTTTGAAAGTTGAAAGTTCAAAATTTCATTAAGTTTGATATGGTGTGATTTGTAGTTTTGATGTTGTTATATGTTATTAGTGGCCTAGAGTAGGTCCGTATTATGTTTTGGAACTTGTTGGTATGTTCGGACAGGGTCCCGAGGGGCTTGGGGCAGTTGCAGACGTGTTTCAAACCATTTTTCTTCATGATTTCATTGTTGGTTTTTGATGCCTCAATTATTCTTTGCGATCGTGAAGATGCAAACACGATCGCATAAGGTAAAGTCTGGAGCTGGGAATTTTTTGCTTAGCATTTGCGAGAGATAGAATGAGTTCTCATAAGTTATGGGGACTTGAGCATCGTGTTCGCGAATGAAGAATCACGGATACGTAGTGTTGATACTGGCCAGGTGGGAGCTGGAGAATTCTTCATGTGTCCGCGTAAGATAGGTCGCATTTGCGAGGCTTTAGAGTTTGTGGTCATTGCGTTCGCATAGCCAGTATCGCAAACACATAAAGTATTTTGGTTGCGGTAGCATTCATGTTCTTCGCGATCGCGAAGGTGTTCCGGCGATCGCGAAGGTATTCCCGCGATCTCGATGAGTATTTCGGTTCAGTTGTTATAAGTACTCTGTTTTCAGACTTTAAGTTATTTCACTACATGGATTGGGTAAGTATTTTCTACTCGGGTTTGATTATATTTTATGAATCTATCGATTTTGGCATTTGGATTATGAATTTGAAAGAGAAAATTTGGGGTTTTGTCTAAACTTTCCTAAAGTGAATTTTTAGTTTGGACATCGATTCAGAGTTGGAATTAAGGAAAATTATTATGGTTGGACTCGTAGTTGAATGGTTGACAAAATTTGTGAGTTTTGTCGGGTTCCGAGGTGTGAGCCCATGTTTGACTTTTTGGTTGACTTTGAGTTATTGATTTAAGATTCATTCTTTATTGTTCAGGTTTGCTTCCTATGGCATTATTTGATGATTTTGAGTTGCTTTTGGCTAGTTTCGAGACGTTCGGAGGTCGATTTGAGCGGGATGGCGCTTCTAGTGTATCGATTTGGCTTGTTTGAAGTAAGTGTTTTGCCTAACAATGTTGGAGGAATTTTTCCTACTAATTAATATTATTTTCTACATGCGAGGATGATGCATATATGAGGTGACAAGCGTATATGCATGTGCCAGGGTTAATCATGCTTGGGGGTAGATTATACGATTATTTGTGCTTTGTAGGATTAAGTAACCTTCTTGTTTCGCGTTTTACTTGACTTTCTAGATTAAGATGAATATGAAGTTAAATGCTAGAAATCATGATTTAGCTTATTATAACTTGATTAAAATTTTACTGACTTTTTGTGAAATTATTGATGTGCTAAGTTTGGTCATCATTATACTTAATCACAAATACAATGCTACGACCGTTATTCTTGTGATATTGAATTCTATACTTGAGTTGAAGATAATTTTTTTTAGATTGGTTGAGATGCTTGAACAATGAGATTCTTGAGATTTGTTGAATTGTTATTGGCTTGAAAGCTGTGATTTATGTTCGTTTGTCATATTCGCTTAATCACTCTCCTTGATGTTATTCATGCTTCCTACGTTGGTTGTTATTGATATACATGCGTTTGGTAAGGAAGAGTGTAAAGCATGAAGGGTGATTCCGTGCCATTTCATATACATTACCATGAGAGGAAGAGTGTAAAGCACGAAGGGTGATTCCATGCCATGTGAGTTAAGCACGAAGGGTGATGTCGTGCCATTTCATTTACATTATCATGTGAGGATGAGAGTAAAATCATGAAGGGTAACACCCTGCCATTATTTTTATATTATAATATTTTCATGGCATGAAGGGTGTTTCTGTGTAGGTGAGGACAAAAGACATGCATTATATTTTGATATCTTTTCCTTGTGTATACATTCATGCCTTTATCTTGAGCTGTTACTGTTGCACCTATGTTTTCTTTGTGTCTTGTTGTTGTTGTTCTGCCTTTGTCCGCTACATCAATTGTTGATGTATTATCCATGCCTTCTATCTATTTAACTTCTAAATATCATGCTTTCCTTCTTGTTTGTCATATTCACATCTATGTCGTATCTTAATTTTTGTACTTTTCGTATAAGTCTTTAGTTATCCATGCCTCCTATTAGTTTAACTTATAAAGATCAAGCTTTCCCTTGTGTTTGTTATATCTACATCTAAGCCTTCTACCATGTTAATTATCCATGCGTTCTATTTGTTTAGCTTATAAAGATCATGCTTCCTTCATGTTAGTTATATTTACATCTAAGCCTTCTACCACGTTAGTTAGTGAAATTTATGTTCGTCCATCTTAATTGATATCATTACTTCTATGCCTCCCACCTACTCTGTTACCGTTATCCATATGTACTACCTTGTTCGTTATTGCTACTTGTGTATTTCCTACTTTGTCATTACAGTTACTTGCATTTCTTTTATCTGGTTGGTACTGTTATACGTATATTTGGTGAGAATAAGATAAATGCACGAAGAGTGTTGCCGTGCTATTTGATTTGATATTTTGAGTACACTTCCCACGCTATGAAAGTTCTGGATTTACTACCTTAGGTTCGATGGTGATCGTGATAAGGAAATGATTGGTTGTGATATTGAGGAATATTTACCGTAATTTCTTCTAATGATTCTTTTACTAGTTCGCATATTTGTTCTTGTACTCTTCTCTATTATATTTTAGTATTGTTTCTATTGCTAGTCTGCTGCACAGGTTATTTATAAGTGGTGATTTTACCACTTATTCTAGTCTCTTGTCATTAGTTTTTGTATCCTTTAATTATGAAATGAGGTAAATTATGGTATGCATTGTTAGATTTTCAGGTACAATGAGTCTTGGAGAGAGTTGAGATCAAATGGAGTGGAATTGAGCAAAAATGGTTGAACATATGCAAAACTGCTCCCAATGATATCGCACGTGCGTGAGATTTTCCGCTTCAGCGAGCTTGCATCTGCGAAAAAAATACCGCATCTGCAGAATAGCCAGCTTCTCTAGGATCGCATATGCTCTGGTCCATTCGCATATGCGAAGGCGCGTATGCGGAGTAAGTCCGCTCTTGCGTATGCGCTGCTGCGCTTATTGGTCCACATCCGCGGAGAAGGAAATTTCCCACATGCTGCGCAGGTTCACTGTTGCGGAGTCGCACCTGCGATGATTTATTCCGTAGGTGCAGCCAACAACCTCCAGCTCTGGACAAACTTGTCATTTTACATTTTCTTTATTCCAAACCCAAAAATACACGACCTAGCTTATTGAAAACACATCTTTTGGCATCTGAAAGCAGCCTCGATAGCTTTTGGCTTTTTTGGAGCTAGGGGTCTTGCACACACACTTTGGTCTTGAAGATTTTGAGCTTTTGGTTGAGAATTTCTTACCCATTTATTTTCAATTCTTCATTTCCTTGCTTTGTATTAAATATCTAAGTGTGTAGTATTTTTTCCTGTATTTAAATCTTGTTTGTGGGAATATTCATATTTAAAGTGTGGATTAAATACCTTGTTGTGCTTATGTATTGAACGCTTTTTACCTATTATGAAGTGAGTTAAAAATTTTAATACGCTCAAATTACACCTAAATAAATGGTGTAAGGAGGTCGATGTCAAATATAGTAACCCAACTAGGTTGGGGTCGAATCCCACAGAGAATATATGTGAAAATGTTACTTGAGTAGTGTGAAACTTGACTTAAATCATAATCCTACTCCGTTAGCTTAAAAAGTGAGTGTTGTAATTGTGAATTATCAATAAAAGCTGTCACGACCCAATTCCATTATAGGTTGTGATGGCGCCCAACACCGTTGTTAGGCAAGCCAACACTGATCAATCTAGTGGTTTCCTGTTTTAAATAAGTTTGCTAGGTGAATAACATTCCTCATTGTTAAAAGATTTAGGAATTTACAGATGTAAAATAATTAAACAAATGCAACTAAGTGCAAATCGTAATCATAAAAATAAATCCAAAATCATAAGTCTACTAGTGTGTGCCAAGATCTGGTATCATAAGTGTGTGGGCTACTAGTAGAATATGCAAAAGATCTCTACTCCACTGTCTGAAATAAAATAGACAGAAAATAAATCAAAAGATAGACTCAGGCTACTGTTGAATGGCTCGGAAGGGCAACTCACCGTATGGTCTCGGACAAGAATTCAAGCGTGCACGCCAGACTGATAACCAGATGCACCTGCCTCGGATCCTGCACATCAAGTGCAGAAGTGTAGCATGAGTACATAAACAACATATACCCAGTAAGTATCTAGTCTAACCTCGAAGAAGTAGTTATGAGGGGTCGACTTAGACACTTACTATGGGCCAAAAATATAATAGTATGAAGTTCTCATTAAACACGATATATAAAATGATAATAGAACTCAGAGCAGGAAGATAAGTAAACAATTCTTTCATTTCAAGTGAGAACCAAGTCATTTCTCTCGTCTAATCCTTTCACCTTTCAAGTCCACGGAACAATATTAAATATAAAGGGGTTCCAATATCTTTACGCATGAATTATGCCGAGGACGTACGGACCGATCCAAATATACATATAAATATACTATGCACTGCCGAGGGTCGAACGGGCCGAACCATAGATACATCGATCAACCTGTCGAGGCGAACGGCCCGCTCCTCTGAGAGTAGTTGAAATTTACCCCGCTCGCGGAATATGCTTGCGAAGCGGTTGAATATATATTTTCTCAAGTTATCATAATATTTCTCAGTTCTTTTTCAAAGTAAGAAATTCAGCTAGGAACCTTTAAAATATTGAAATCCTCAACCTCCTCTTTAATCCAAAGAATTAGTAAGCATAAACAAGTAACGGTATCGAGAAAAACATGGTGTAAGCCTAAATCTACCGGAACATAAGCATGAATAGTAGCTACGCACGGACTCTCGTCACTTCGTACGTACGTAGCCCCCTCCACAAATAGAAGTACATAATGATTAAGTTCACCTATGGGGTTAATTCCCTCTTACAAGGTTAGAAAAGAGACTTACCTCGTCTCAAGGCCTACTTTCCGGTCCAAGATTGTGCCCAAACCCTAAATTTGGTGCCAAACGACTCGCAACTAGTCAAATGTTATTTAAAATAATTAATACATGCTTGAAAGTTCATATCCCAACTATCAAGTGATTTACCAAGCCTATTTGCAAAATTCCTAAAATTTACCCCCGGACCCCACGTGCCCGGATTCCGGAAATATTTGCAGAAAGTTGTTACTCATAACCTCACGAACTCAAATATATAATTTTTACTAGATTCCATAACGAATTTCATGATTAAATCTCATTTTTATCAAAAATCTAGGTTTTCACCTAAACCCATAATTTTCACTAACTTACATGTTATAATCTACCCATAAACTATGTATTTAACACACATTGTATAGAAATTACTTACCTCAAAGTACTAGGTGAAATCCCCTGTCTAAGAGCTCCAACAATCGCCCAACAATGGAATTAAATGAGCTAAAATGACTAAGTCCCATTTTAAAAGAGACCTCACTGCCTCCAGCGATCTTGCACCTGCGGTCGCAGGGCCGCACCTGCGTTGTCGCTTCTGCAGACAAAGTTCCGCTTCTGTGGAAGTGCCTAGGCAAGCTGGCTCCGCTTCTGCGGACGGGGTCCCGCTTCTGCAGTCCTGCTTCTGTGGAGGTTGGGGCGCACCTGCGGATCCTAGGCTGCCCTTCCTTGGTCACTTCTGTGAGCTCTGACTCGCTTCTGCTAGCTCGCACCTGCGGCTGGCCAAGCGCATGTGTGATCATGACAGTAGCTGGGAGCTTCAGCTGTTGCTCCCAATTTCCAACTTGGTCCGAGCCTCGTCCGATTGACACTCGGGGTCCCTCGGGCCCCACCCGAACATACCAATAAGTTTGGAATCATAAAACGGACCCGCTCGAACTCCCGTAACACCCGAAACAACATTAAAACTAAGAATCACACCCCAAAACCAATTGAATCAAACTTATGAACTTCAAGTTCTTCAATTTACTCCCAATGCGCCAAAACGTACTTAAACTACTCGGAATGACACAAAATTTTGTGTGCAAGTCTTAAATGACATTACGAAACTATTCCCGGTCTCGAAATTACTTTTGGACCTCGATATCACCAAAACCTGCTCTAAACCAAATTTAAAGAACTTCTAAAACCGTCAAAGAACTAGCTTTCACTATTAGGCGCCAAGACGCTCCCGAGTCATCCAAAATCGGATCCAAAAATACGTCCAAGTCCGATATCATCGTAAGAACCTATTGGAACCATCAAATCCCGATTCCAAGCTCGTTTACTCAAAATGTTGACCGAAGTCAAACTTAGCCTTTCAAGGCCAACTTAAGGAACCAAGTATTTCGATTTCAACCCGAACCCTTCTAAATCCCGAACCAACCATCCCCACAAGTCATAAAACAGTAAAAGCACGTATGAAAAGTCTTATTTAGGGGAATGGGGTTCTAGAAAACAAATCGACCAGTCGGGTCGTTACAGCTATTTCGTTGATATGATTTGATTAAATTGATTAAGAAACCAAGGTTGTGTCTCCATCAATGGAATGTAATGCTAATAGTATTCATATTTTATAATTTTTTAACGAAAGGCCCGTTGATATGCAAACAATCCCTGCGTTACTAACTAATACTTTCCAATAATTAGATAGTAGTTCCTCTTTATAATTTTCCCAAATATAACAGAAGTGATCATTAGGAACAACTAATTTATGCCAAGTAGAACCCACTTATCCCTAAGAGATTCTATTAAACAAGGTTTAGAGCCTTGAGTTCATGCTATTCAATTCTACCAAAATCTAACCTACTTTCCCAAGTAAAGATAGAATGAATTGGCACTAGTCAATGTTTGCAACCATCAACTATAATGACGCATGATAAATGAATAGAAATCCACTAAACATTATATAAACATTCACTAATGAACACACATTAACATTACACCCACATAGGATTCACAACGTTAGTATTTGAACTTAGCTACTCATTACTAGAATACAAAAATAATGTAATAAATAAAGTCATGAAGCTTACAATTATAGACAAAGTCTTGGATTTTATCTCCCAAGCATCCAAAATAATAGTGCATTCAATGCTCTAAGTGTAGCTTCCTTCTGTCAGACCAGATCTGACACAAAAACCTTAATCATTCTATTTATAATGATCTAAAAGTGGTGGTCAAAACCGAAAAAATATACCCTTCAGAGATATTCTGTGACCGCAGAACAGGCCGCAAAAGGCATTCGCGGTTCGCAGAATTTAATTTCCATCGCAGAATCGGTTGACAATCGTCCAGCCTTTTCCTTCACATTTCAGTTATACGACATGCATATCACTTCTGCGACCACAAAATCCATCGGATATCATTCTTCAGCTAATTCCTCTTATTATTGTGTGATCAGTATGCGGTTCGCATAATTGTTATGCGACCACATACTTGATCGCATATATGGTGATCAATATCTGGAACAGACTGATTCATTATGCGATACTTCTGCGACCCGCGTATCAGTTATGCGATTGCATATCAGCTACATTTTCATCCTTTCATAGCTATATGACAACTTCTCTTATGATTTTGGTTCTTCAAGTCTCATCTCCAGCAAACCACCAAGACTACACAAGAAATGCCTTACAATGCTTAAAACAATGAGATAAAGTCTATGTAATTAGTATTAAAAGTGTCGCAACTCTATGGCACATCAACACCCCCAACTTAGACTCATGCTTGCCATCAAGAAACTAAAACATAGTCAACCTATCAAATACTAATCTACTTCTGACAGATCAAAAAGCAGTAGTGATTATGGATGGCGCTGACTGTTAGCTAACAAGCATGTAACTTCTTTTATTCACCCTTCTTTGAAGACAAAGATCATTTAATAATTTGAATAATCAGTTTGTAAACTTCGAGCCTCAAGAGCAATGATAGAGTGCTACCCACAACTAGATATTCACTTGTATCCTACTTCAAGAAACATAACTTCTGCTAAATCTTGCAATTCATGCGTGCTCTCATAAAAAAATCCCCAACTCATCAATTATGTACAGGGGATACAATCAAACACTCTTGCACTCAGAAAGAAGGCTAAGTGCTACAAGTATCAGTCCATATGCTTGCCCTTATTTTAACTCATTGCTATCTCAGGAATAATTTGTTGTAGATCACAAAGGACTTTTTAAGGGTTATACTGTAGGCTTCGGGACAGGTTGGACGAATATTCGGGATTATAGTGAATGTTCCCTCCTTGAACGCTACATATATTATGCTTATTTTTAAACCACATAGCCCTTATTGACCTCTAGTTACCGGCATAGAACCACCTCAAAGTATCTCTTCAGTTTTTATAAGACTCCATACAATATTTTTTTATACGGATATTTTTCTTTTAATTTTCGTTTGATGCTTGAATATCTTCATAAACACAACTTTGAGGTATTTGTTTCTACACACAATGTACAACCTTACCAATTTTCAAGTAATACCGACACCCCCAACTTAGGCTTTTAGCCTCATTCCTAATCGTTCAGGGAAGGATGGGTTCAAAAGAGGGAATTAATTCACAAAAGGGTAAAGGTTTGTAATGTAGTATCCAAATAAAAGGTTAAGGGCTCAACAAGGGGTAACTAGGATAATAAATGTACCAGGGAGGTCAATTTGGTCAAAATTTATTTAGCAATCACAAAGAGAGCCTAGATCATCAACTTGAGAATTGCATTGAGAAACCAACTGGGCAAGTTCTAGACATTACAAGTTGAGAACATGCATTATTTACACAAATTTTTACCCACTCACAACGCATGAATTGTTCGAATCAGCATAACTTCAGCCCTCAAGTGAATACAAGGTAACTCAAAGCTTCATCACATGATATTTGAGATTCTGAGTAAGCACAAAGTCAAAGAGTGAGCCTCGATTTCACAAGAATGACTAACCTTACAACATTAAAATTTGAAGGATGAAATTTATTCAACAAAAACATATCACATGCTTGAATCTAAAACAGAAGCACCAACAAGTTAAACCATTTTGTGCTACCGCCATGGTTCTACTATTACACCCTTGGACAAGAACCCGGCGAAACAAAACCAAGGGGAATTCATTGCTATATAAAAATCTATACTATTAAGAGTTAGGAGTTTATAAACAAGATGCAAAAAGTTGACTAACCCACCCATAACCGAAGAGCATGCATTGCACCCGATGAATTGAGAAAGTAAGAGCAAAGTTTAGGAGCTTCTTGGGGCGTACTAGGCGCTTGGATGGGTAGTGGTGTTGAGGCTGTAGGTGGACCCTCTCACTGGGTAGTGGTATCCGAAACAAAAATAGGAAGCTCCGCCAGTTGCAAAGCTTGGCCTTGGACCTGGGAGCTGCTAGCCTCACCCAATGATGGTTGTGTGGTTGTGGTAGTATCTTTGGCGACCATATCTGCAAGGAAATGTGCAATGGATGTCTGCACATCTTTTTCCTCTACACCCAATGCATCTATAGAAACTACAACCAATTTGCCTCTGTTGTCCCTCTAATCATCACCCTCCTCAAGTATCCCTTCCTCATCAGTTTCCTCTTTATCAGTTCCCTCATCAGACTCTCCGAATTTTTCAGCTGAAGGATCATTGGTGTGTGCAACGAAGCCCAGATCTTGTGAGACCTCAGTACCATGGGCCACCTCAACTGGCATGAGGTTTGTAAAATCAAGGTCAAGGATTGGTATGTGGTAAGTATCAGTAGCCTGTTCCCCTTCCACCGGCAGAATGGAGGTCAAATCAAACTCCAATGTCTGCATCTTATGGAGCTCGAACTTGAGCTCAGCTACATCCTTTTTGAGTTGAAGCATGTCCCCAGCACCGCTTCGCTCAACCCTCTTAAGGCGCACTTCAAAATGCTTGATTCGATCCTCATATGAGAGATGTTGTTTTTGAAGAGCACTTATAGATGTTTGGATCAGGGCCGGGGCCAGTGCTTGCCGGATGAGAGATGGAAGTTCTTTCGTCAATTTGTCTACTTTGGCATTTGCATGTTGTGCAAGTTGTCCAAGCGTGGAGTGTGCAGGCAGTGACACATGTGGTGTTGCAATGGTTGGTCTGGGAGTGGATGTGAAGATGGCTGGTACTGATGAGGCAGCTGGTGCTGCTGAGGCTAGAGGATGAGTGATTGAAGGCTCAGGTGGATCTTCTACCACTTTATCAGTACAATCACAGATCCAAGTGATGTCAATCTCCTGAACAACTTTTCTATGCGGTCATGTTTGGGGCAAGGAGGGACTTACCCAGCTTTACACAAAGTATGGATTAAGTATGGAAAAGGGAGCGAGGTTTCTTTTTGGTTTACCCGGATCCCAATCTCACAGAATATAAGCTCCCCCATATCAACCTTGATATTCGACATGATGCAAGCAATGAGGATCGCCTTCTTGATACTTATGTTGATTTCATTTCTCGAGGGCATTATACGAGAACAGACCAAACTGAGCCAATATCGGCCTTCTTGGGTAAGATACCTCTTGTGAATCTTCTGGCGTGGAGTGATCTAGGATGGAGTTCCCTTGGCTATGACAGAGGCCACCCAAACATGCTCGGATTCCTTGTTTGCAATCTTTGTGTCAAATTCTGTCGTGCCTGGCTCCCATGCGTCAATATATATATATATATATCATTGATTGATGAGGCATCACAGAGTATTTCAACCCCTCGGACTAGGACCGAGTACAAGAATATATAGTTTCTCTTCTATTATGTGTTCCTGGATGCAGCATATGCAGCATAAAATTCCCTAACGAGTGTCTCGTTGTACTCCCCCGGAACCTGAGTGAAGAACTCCCATCCCCTATTTTTGATGTTTTCTAGCACATGGGGGTAGTGTTCATTTAACCCGTTCAAACCTAGTTGCTTTTCTTCGAGGATCTTTCTTTTTACCAGGCCATCTCTATAAAGTCCAAGAGCCAGAGATCCCAAACCTGAGATCCTCACCACTCTTTCGGCGCGCTTCGGCATGGAGGTCAACTGGTGGCACAAGGTCAATATGTGCCTCCTCCTATTCAGACTAGGAGGAACGCTCAGATAAAGCTCTGGATGTGCCAGGTCACTTGCGTTGGGATTGCTGTGACTGTGGGCTTATAGCAGCAGCACGTCTCTTTCCGTGATTGGTGGGTTGTTGCGATGCTAGAGCTTTCATTGGTGGCATGCCTGTCAATTAACAAGAAGTGAGTACATGATATGGCATGGGTATATATGGGAAGGAAATGAAAAACAAAGAAGGTTCTGCTACCAATTATCCGATCGCAGAACAACTCTGCGAGCCGCAAAACATTTCGCATATTACACACATCAGAAGCAAAATAAATTATGTGGTTCACAAAAGTGGTCGCAGAACAGCTTTGCGACTGTAGAACGGTCGCATTTTGTTCTTCGGAAATAGATTTTTGGCTGCCTCTAACTGAAAACATTTTTGCGACCGCAAACTCAACTGCACATGGGTTTTGAGAAAACTTCCTAGCATGCAAATTGCGATGATTTTGCGGACCACGAATCAGTTATGCGGACCGCAAAGATCATTGTTCCTAATCAAAAGGTATTCAAAGGCAAATACACAAACATTAGATTCATACTCAGTCCCGAATGCACAATCACACACTTAGTCAATAGGACGATACATTATGCAAATTTTCACAACTTTTCCAAACCCTTTACTCTATTCCTACCCTCTAATTCAAACCCCAAAATTTCAATTTACCCACAACATGTATTTTCCCCCAGCGTTGATTTTTAGTACAATCACTCACAAATGATTACCCATAGCAAGGAGTTGGGGAGAAAGAGAAGGGTAATGAGAGCACATGGCACTCTTCAATTTGACTAAGAAAGAGAAAGGATGGAAATGGACATACCAGATAACAGAAATGGAGTATTTCGGTCTGAATTGCGAGCAAGGTAAGCCCCTTCCTTTTCATCTTTTTTCGAATTGTTTTTTCCTCAGTGTTTTTGGTCTTTTCTTTCTTTTCTTTTGTGTTATGCTTTGTACTCGTGTGTGTAGAAATGTATATGAAAGACGTAAATGAGAGAGATCTAGGACTTAATACCTGAGTGTTTCACGGCGAAAAAGCGCATCGCATAACATATTATGCGGCCGCATATGTGTTATGCGATGGGTTAGTGACTGAGTGATGCGCAACAGATATGCGACCAGTTCTGCAGTCACAGAATCATTATGCGGGTCACAAAAAGTGAATCCCTACCGCATTTATTAAGGCCTAGTTTGCATTTTTTCTTCTTCTTGTGTCTGCGACCACTATGCAGTCCGAAAATCCTTTATGCGGCCGCATAAGTTACCGCAGAACACAGCTGAAGCTCAGCTTGCTTTCCTTTTTTTCCTCTGCCCTTGCATTCTATTTACTTGTATTTTGGGTTACCTGCATTCCAACACACACGTCATTGAAACACTTTTGATGTCAAAATAATGCGGTTCCACCCCATAAGTCTCCTTTGATACTCGAATAAGTTATTCCCGAATACCGTTGTCTCACTTAAAAATATTAAATCATTAAGAAATTTTAACGGGGACTTACATTCTCCCCCGCTTAAGATCATTCATCCTCGAATGAGGGTTAGAATCCTCCATAGACACCAATGTGACATAAATCCTCATCCACACTCCAATAGTTCCCAATTTTACTAACTCCATAAATTTCCAAAAATTTCGGCAGAGTTTCCCTTGTAACTGGGCCTATCCACCTGCCAGAGAATCACCAAAATCACTCCTAACAACATATCCACAACTCGACACACACACACACACACACACACACACACACACACACATATATATATATATATATATATATATATATATATATATATATATATATATATATATATATATATCAGCAACACTAATCTCAACATTGCATGCATTATATTATCTAAAGTGACACTTGAACATGAGCTGCACATATTTAAATCATAACACAAAGAAAGTAACTTTTGATCCACAATCATTTGACTATACACTCAAGTGAGAACATTTTATTCCCTTAACAATTTCGGCCTTCGATGTGGCCTCTTCTAGATAATGACTTCGCCATAACACACAACGGAGGCAATTTCAACTTCCAGACTTATCTAACAAGGATGGAAAATAGATATCACTCATAATCCAATTATCCATTAACTTGACCTTCACTAGCTTTCACTGAAATGATAGATAGAGGATTTACAACTACCTCCTTAGACATAGACACATGAAACACCGGGTGCACGGAGGAAAATGATGTGGGAATATCATACTCATAGTTCGGCATATTTTCTTCGAGATTTCATAGGGCCTTCTGTGACTACACATACTTTACCTTTATTAGCAATTCACATAATATCTTCATGGAAAGAATCATGAGAATAACCTGTTCACTTTCTTCAGCTCTAAATATCTACTGCGAACATCCAAACTAAACCTTTGTCGACCTTCATCAATTATTCTAAGATGTGCGAGCATGAATATGACCATAAAATTTTCAATCCAATATATTTGATCACGGGATGATGCTTCTTCTTTGATATGTTTGAACCTTCAATCCCCATAGATTTAATACAAGGAGGAACAATGGGGTTCGAGATTAGGCGAGAATTATTCAAGAATCCATAAACGTGTCGAGAAGGGTATTTCAGGAATTCATATCCTAAGAGACATGAAGGTTACTACCAATAGCATTGGCATGATTAATTATTGTGATGACATCATCAATTCGACAAATGATGCATAGAGTTTCCTAGTATACATTGATAACATGGAAACATGTACATGATCTGGAGATGTAAAAGAAGTGAGTCAGACATTTGATATATTGGAGGCATGATCGGGAATAAAACATTAGCGTCAATTATTTTGGAAAGATGATGAGTTATGAAAGTGATAGTAACAATTGTTTCACTCCACATGTGCCTTGTTCGGCACTACGAATCCTCAAGGAGAAATAGCGAAGTACGTGACACCAGTTGTCTCCTGGAGTGTAGGGAAAATTAGTTTAACTCGAAATGAGAATATTCTGGCACCCTGAATGTGATATGGGTTTCAAAATACATGAAGTTGCATTATTCTCTTAACAGTAACTAGCAAGGATTCTATGCCACAAGCCAACGAGGATGAAAAAGAAGTTGAACACTTGTGAGATTATTATCATTCTGATAGCTTAACCCCTTTCCAATAGTTGATCCTATATGAGAGAACTAGAGATGTGACAAACTTGTCTTTCAAATCAGTAAACTCATGATATGTGCAAAAATCTGGAAGCATCTAATTTCAACCTTTCACGAGTGAAACCACATAGCTAGGACATCTAAATAGTTTGGACGAAATCATGTATTGGTTAGAGAGAATGTACACTTTGCTATGAGCTAGACATGTCTCTGCCATAATAATTGTCAAGCCGCAATACCAGACCACTTCATGGGAAAATAAAATACTAGGAACAAAGTGAGATACTTACTGCGGAATGATCTATGTGGACATGAAAGTCATACTGAGATGGGTGAACAAAAAGATCTTACTGTGACGAATTTGTGAAAATCTCAAATTTCCCAGAAACATTATGCATACAAGTGACCCCTTTCAATTGACAAGTACACATATGATATGTGCTAAGATATGCTCTCATATTACTGGACAGTGAAAAGGATTCATGATAATAATCACAAAGGAGTAAAGTGATTGCTCCAACCATAGGATCCACATACACCGTAGAGAGAAAGAGTGGCTCAAGAAAGATCCCAACACTAGGATGCTTTACATTGGATTTGATACCACATAGGTAAACTTTATGATGGTGCATGCATATGCACAAGTGAGCATATGTTATCCATTCGAATCAAGAGGTTCTATGAGAAATTCATCAGGTATAGTCCCTTATTAAGAATTGACGAAAAACATGGGAAGTATTAGCATAGGGTTATAACTCAATTCAAGGAAAACATTATAAAACTCAATTCCTCAAGAGGTGGTAAATAAAAGAATTGAGATCAAGAGGCTTCACGAATATTGTGTCTCGTTCAAAGAGTAGGTACATGCAACGTTTTGTGATTCAACATTTTGGTTAAGACCATATTTATGTTGGCCCTTTCAATATGAATGCACATATATAACAAGGAAAATAATGCGGTGTTCATAATGGACAGTGAAAAGGATTCATGATAATACTCACAAAGGAGTAAAGTGATTGCTCCAACCATAGGAGCCACATACACCGTAGAGAGAAAGAGTGGCTCAAGAAAGATCCCAACACTAGGCTGCTTTACATTGGATTTGATACCACATAGGTAAACTTTATGATGGTGCATGCATATGCACAAGTGAGCAGATGTTATCCATTCGAATCAAGAGGTTCTATGAGAAATTCTTCAGGTATAGTCCCTTGTTAAGAATTGAGGAAAAACGTGGGAAGTATTAGCATAGGGTTATAATTCAATTCAAGGAAAACATTATAAAACTCAATTCCTCAAGAGGTTGTAAATAAAAGAATTGAGATCAAGAGGCTTCACGAATACTGTGTCTCGTTCAAAGAGTAGGTACATGCAACGTTTTGTGATTCAACATTTTGGTTAAGACCATATTTATGTTGGCCCTTTCAATATGAATGCACATATACAACAAGGAAAATAATGTGGTGTTCATAATGATGTACTAAGGAGTGGCATACTTGATGACTTTAGATCGACAGGACAGTACCTTAATTGATACCCCTCTACTCTACATCCAAAACATACATTAGTATCATAGTGACATACCCCCGAATGACATCTCATACACTCCACACAACAAGGATGGGGTCCGCTAAACTGACTCGCCCCCACTTACCTGATATTTACCCTTTTTGCATACATTATAAGCATTCCCTTTAGTCTTCTTCCAAGTCTTCATGGCGGAAGTAACAATCTCTACAACAACTCGTTGTATGGACATTTGGAATTGCCCAACTCTACCACCCCTCACATGCTTCTAAGCATACTCACAACATGACGCAAAATGTTTTCCCCCACATATCGGGAAGACCAGGATGGGTGTATCCAACCTAAGGGCATTTGTACTTCTTGTGACTCCTCTTTCCACAACCATAACATATTTCAAGAATCATCCAACATAAACCCGAGTGTCTAAACCCGAGTGGCTCTTCTTTCATATCAAACATTCTGGCTTATTGATGCCAATAATCCTCTTTCATTTCTTAGGTGCTCTCACCACATAATCTGGGGGCATGGTGACATTAAACACTTCCCATTGCAATTGGTTCTTTCATTCCCTCCTCGATGCCTCAAACCCATAGGTTACTCATATGGAAAATGAGACATGACGAGGAATTTAGCTTCCTATCCTGAGCTCTATCGCATGATCTGGTGATTAAACTATTTATTTATTAATGAACTAATTCGTAAATATAAGTTCGGTCGGGACCCACAGTTGTGGACCACGAGGGGTGCTTAACACCTTCCCATCGAGAAACGTTAGGCTCTCATACCAAGTTTATCACGCCCAAACTCGGGGAGCACGATCGGCGCTCAATCGAGTAAACCCAATCAAGCAAGCCTGTTGAATACTTTCTGCCTGACTCACCCATGACTTAAAGAGTATACATAACTTTGTTAATTAACCAACAAGGAGATCAGGCAGACAATTCCAAATTCATTACCATAAATTACTTTATTTAATAAGTCTCAAAACACACACACACACATCCATGGTTCAAAGTGGAACAAGTGATTCAATCATAACATAACTTGTTTAACATTCCCAACACCCATACACAATTCACACTATCTCTATGGAGTCTCTAAAGATACCAAAGAGTACAATGATAGTGCTGGCAACAAGACTCCGGCTATACCTCAAAATATAGTAATACACACGAAACAAAGATACACAACCCCGGAATGAGATGGGGCTCACCATATTAGCTGGGAAGAATGAGTACCGCTATCACTGGTCAATATCCCCCGCAGTAGAACCACCTGCATCCATTAAAGATGCAGCGCCCCCAGCAAAAGGGACGTTAGTACATATCGAATAGTACTACTATGAAAACCAAACACCAAATCAAGAACTTGGAAATACAACATGAATATGATGGATCAGGGTGACAATGGAATAGCATAGATAGAAGTTTAAACCAAAGCAAATTTATCAAGAGCTCTCAATATCATATGTAAATTGTTAGACGAAATTCTCTGTAACCATCTTTACAGAAAGCGGCCCCGCCGCCTCACCGCAATGTGTCCGGGGGGAGGTGCAAGCACAATACCACAACTCTACTCAAGCGGCCCTACCGCCTCACCCCAATATATACGGGTGGAGGTGTAACCACAAGACCAAAACCTACACAAAGTGGCCATACCGCCTCACCCCCAATATATAGGTGGGTGGAGGTGCAACAACAATATCAAAAAACCTACACAAAGCGGCCACACAACCTCACCCCAATGTATATGCAGGTGGTGGTGTAACAACAATGCCAACATCCTACACAAAGCGGCCATACCCCCTCACCCCAATGTATATGCGAGTGGTGGTGTAATCCCAAGTACAATCTCTACACAGAGCGTCCCTGCCGCCTCACCCCAATATATACGGGTGGAGGTGTATCACAATACCATATATAACTTCATTCGTAATTTCAACCACTTACAACATCATTATTCATTGGCTCTCTTTGCCATACATACACTTCTTTTTTCATGGCACATTGGTCGTATTTCATATTACACACTTTCATATCATTCCTTTCGTGGATCATCATCGTAAATATCAACATATATAATATTCCGTAAACCACGACTTTAGGTTCATCAGTAATGAAGGCTTTAAACACAATAGATTTCTTTCCAAGAAATGGAGTAAACTTATTGGCAATCGAAGCACAAGTTAAAATCATAAACGAGTAACACATCATTTATTCTTGAAATACTTTTCCCCCAAAGGCAATACACAATTGAAACTCATGAATATATAAGAGCTCAAAACACGTTGGAAATACTTAGAAAGCATAGAATTAGTTGAAACAACCACATTTGGGCACGACTTGAGTACATAAGCTTTTAGGCAAATATATTTTCAAAGTCAATTTGGAACAGTTGAATCAAGGCTCATTTCATAACCTTTCTCGTATCATTTAATTTCATTGGCACCATTGGCCACAAATATAACTTTCATTATTGGCACGGTAGCCACACTTTATATCCCCAACTCGCTCCTTTCACTTTCAGGCATCTTTAATCACAGTTTTCTTTACTCACATGAATAATTAAGAGTATTAAGCACATCGAGATTTCGTACAAAATTTGGCATAATAGCCTTCATTCAAAACACGATTTGAAGTCATAACATCTTAACACACATCCCATACTTGAACACATTATCGTATGATATCACAATATGACAAGAGTGTTCGGAACACATTTTTGAATATATACCTTCTGACACCAAGCTTATTCGGAATAGTTAATTTATAATGAATAACTCGGGACTTACAAGAAAATTATGGGATTCAATTCTAGGAGACAAGTTTAGACAACATACCTCAAATCCGTCCCTTAATGTTACTACAATGATCCACCACACTAAGCAACGTCAATCTACAATAACAACATCCAATGGGACCGATATCAGTAACAAATTCCATAATTTAGGTCATTTAAGCATTTTATCAAATACCTAGTAAGCATGAATATCTACACCTCTTAACCATAGAATTAGTTTATTCAACTACTACCATTTACCAAAAATTTATCCCACCATCATTCTTAAACAATTCATAACATCCAACATCACATACATGACCATCCATCCACACCCAAACAACAAAATTCCATCAAATAATCACCTTTCAATCTCTACAATAGTTATGTATTTAAATTGGGAACTTATGGCTTCCAATCACCATACCATAAGTTCCAATACTTAATTCATACTCATATTCCCGTAATATATCCCTACATGTAAGTCTAAGGGTGTAGGATTACCTTTTTGAAGAAATCTTGCAAAACCCTCCTTTGAGTTCTTGAAGAAATTTCTTGAAAATATATGTATTTTATGGAGGATTGAGTTAGTTTTAGAGTGGAATTGATGGAATTAAACACCAAATTAGTAGGTATTACTCACCTTGAAGATGGGGGGAGTTGGAGGTCATAAGAGAGTGGAGGAAAACCCCAAAGTTCGCCCAAGAGAAATGGGGTAAAATGAACCCCGAATGAGTATATAGCGTTTCGGGCACCACAGGTGGCGTGGGGCGCTGCCTGTGGCGCTGGTTCCAGTACCTAAAAGCAATCTCAGTGCCAAGGATAGCACCCTATGCTACCCTGGGCGCTGGCGATGGGAAATCATTTCTATCTTGCCCGAAAATGGGAATAACTCTCTCATACAATGTCCAAATTCGACAATTCTTTTTTATATGGCTCCGTAATTTAAATACGGATCTAATGATTCAATAAAAACCGAATTTGGAGCTCATTTGCTTAATATGATACCACTTATACTCAAAGAAATGACGTCGTTGAAACAATTTCGATGTCAAAATAATGTGGTTCCACCCCATTGGTCTCCTTTGATACTCGAATACGTTCTTCCCGAATACCGTTGTCGCACTTTAAAATATTAAATCATTTGGAAATTTTAGGGCCTTACAGATTGAGAATATGTATTCTATATAAACATTAAAAACTCTGGACTCCAACAAATATATCTAGAAGCCCTTTCCTACGAGCGCGACACCCAAGCCGATCCCAAAGTGGTTTGTAGGCCTGACATCCCCAAATATAATAGGACCACGTATCCAAGCGAGCATGTGAACTGTTATATGTGCACGATCAAAGGGAACCATTTGGAAGATGACGAGATCGAGTCGGTGTTGCTGAAAACATTTGGAGAAACTTTGTCCAAGGGAGCAATGATATGGTATCACAACTTACCTCCCAATTCCATTGAGTCGTTTGCTTTGATTACATATGCTTTCGTAAAGGTCTATGCCGGGGCCATCGAGTTAGAGACCATAAAGTCAGATCTTTTCAAGGTAAAACAAAGGGATACCGAGATGCTCATGGAGCTCGTGTCAAGATTCCAGATGGAGATGATGGACCTACCACTAGTTGTAGATGATTGGGCCATCCATGCATTCACTTAGGGGCTCAACCCCAATGTTCCATGTCCTATCAACAGTTAAAACAAAATTTGGTGGAGTACCCTGCGATAACCTGAGTAGACGTCCACAACAGGTACCACTCGAAGATTAGGGTTGATGACGACAAACTCGAGCCCCCTTCTAGGTTTGTTTACCACGTAAGGATCAATGATAGATATAAAAGAGCCATTTATCAAGATCCAAGACCGGTCCGATATTGATATCAACCATACAACAGGGATCGAAGGGGAAATGGATCCGGGAGTCACCCCGCAAGGAACGAGAAGAGAGGTGATCGAGGGCCTAGTGGCTATGGCTTGATGAGCAAGAATGGGTTTGATAGGGTGCTCGGGAGTAGGGAATCACCAAGATTATCGGAGTACAAGTTCAACGTGGATGCTGCGACCATCGTGTCGCCTATAGGGCACTTCAAAAAGACTAAGTGGCCCCGACCATTGTAGTCCAACCCTACCCAGAGAGATCCTAATTTGATTTGTAAGTATAACGACATTAAGGAAAACAAGGCAATAGCTTCGGTTAAAGCAAATCCCAAAATAGCATAACCTAATAATTGTTTTGCCAATGAATGATTTCTCGCAACAGAATTAAATAATTGAAAACATTTCCATTACCGGCAGCAGCTCCTGCGCCGATTAAGTTTGAACCTTATAATCTTACATAATAATAAAGAAAGTTTAAAGAACGTTAGCTCTTTATTTGTTTATCTCGCCCTTCTTTATTTTCTTCGATTTTAGATGGTAAAAAAGAGAATGGAATTTCCTATCTTGTACCCAAAATGCGATACACTGAACACCAACCCAAACTCCCTACCCTCATAAAAAAAGTTACCCCCTTTGTTTGATTCGTAACCTTAGCCTCACTGAAGATTGTCAATAGTTAAGAGAAGAATTTACTTGGTAATTCAAATAGGGACGCCAACAAACAGGTCGAACAAGAGGAGCCTCAGCACGTGATCAACATGATCATCGAGGGAGTCAATGTCCCCTGAGGGCCAATGATAAAATTCACTAAAATGTCAATCACGAGGGAATAACGCACCAGGATTATGTTTCGGAGGGAGCTATCTTGTTCAGCGATGAAGATGCTGAGGGCATTGTACAGACTCACAATGATGCACTGGTAATATATGTACTTATCGATAAATCTTGGGTTAAACATGTGCTTATTGACCCAGGTAGCTCGACCAACATCAACAGATCAAAGGTCGTATAGTAATTGGGATCACAAGATCAAATCGTATCGGTAGTCTGGGTATTGAATGGATTCTATATGGCATGTGAGACCACGAAAGAAAAGATAACTTTGTTGGTAAACACCACCGGGACAATCCAAAAAATAAGGTTCTACGTGATTGAAGGGGATATAGGATATAACGCTTTATTCGGAAGGCCATGGATCCAAACCATAAGGGCGGTACTTTCGACCTTGCACCAGGCGCTAAAGTTTCCCACACCGGGGGAAGTCAAAATGGTCTATAGAGAACAGTTGGCCGCAAAGGAAATGTTTGATGTCGACGGAGTGATCCCGTTTTTTGTGTTCTCTACATTGAGGAGCGCTGAACCGACCAAAAAATAAGAGATTATATAGCAATCACTAATACCGACCTCAGCCAAACCAGAGAAACAGGAAGAACAAGGAGCGGACAATGAGGGCGATTATAGCGTCCCAGGGTCATTCATAGCTCCCAATGACACAAACGCCACAAAATCAACAGCTTAAGAGTTGGACCAAGTTATATTAATCGAGCATGTTCCAGATCGAAAGGTATACCTGGGAGCAGGGTTAACTCTCGAGCTCAAGAAAAAACATATCGATTTTCTAAAAGCTAACACCAATTGTTTTGCTTGGTTCCATCTTGACATGACAGGGATCCCACCGGAGGTGACCACTCACAAGCTATGTTTGGACCCAAAGTTCCATCCAGTTAAGCAGAAGAGAAGGCCACAGTTCGAGATAAAACACGTATTCATCAAGGATGAGGTATCCAAACTCCTAAAAATAGGGCCCATCCGGGAATTTAAATACCCTGATTGATTAGTTAATGTAGTGGTAGTACCTAAAAAGGAAATAAATTAAGGATGTGCGTGGATTATAGAGATCTAAATCGAGCATGCCCAAAGGATTCTTTCCCTTTGCCTAACATCGATCAAATGATCGACGCGATGGCCAGGCACGAGATACTCAGTTTTCTTGACGCCTACTCAGAGTACAACCAAATTCGGATGGACTCGGACAATCAAGAAAAAACTTCTTTCATAACGAAATTTGGTACCTACTGCTATAACGTAATGTCGTTTAGATTAAAGAATGTCGGTCCCAGCTACCAACGCCTCGTAAACCAGATGTTCGAAGAACAAATAGGGAGATCAATGGAATTTTATATTGACGATATGTTGGTCAAGTCCCTGCGAGCAGAGGACCATTTGAAACATTTGTAGGAAACCTTCGGCATACTAAGGAAATACAACATGAAGCTAAATCCGGAGAAGTGCGTATTTGGGGTCGGTTTGGGTAAATTCCTTAGATTCATGGTATCTAATTGGGGAATAGAGATCAACCCCGACAAAATAATGGCCATCAAGGACATCACCGTAGTCGACAACATCAAGGCGGTTCAGAGACTAACCAAGCATATAGCCGCATTCGGCGGGTTCATCTTGAAGTCGTCAGACAAGAGCCATAAGTTCTTCTCCCTATTGAAAAAGAAGAAGAATTTTTCTTGAACTCAAGAGTGCCAGCAAGATTTGGAAGAACTCAAGTGATACCTGTCGAGCCCCCTTCTGGTGCATACTTCGAAGGCACCCGAACAGTTGTACCTCTACTTGGCGGTTTTTGAGGTGGCGGTAAGTGGTGTATTAGTCCAGGAGGAAGAAGGTACGAAATTTCCTATTTATTATGTTATCAAAACCCTAGGTGATGCCGAAACAAGATATCTTCACCTAGAAAAGTTAGCGCTCGCCTTGCTAAGCGTTTCCAGGAAACTTAAACCATAGTTTCAATGCCACCCATATGCACCGTAACCTCTTAACCGCTAAGGAATATTATGCATAAGCTCGAGCTCTCAGTCCGGCTGGCCAAATGGGCCATGGAGATCAGCGGTTATGATATCTAGTACCGACCCGGACTTCCATAAAATCCCATATCTTGGCGGATTTTGTGGCCGACTATATGTCGACCTTGATACTCGAGGTTGAAAGGAAATTGTTGCTCACCTCGGGGACTAATTCGGGGATCTGGACCTTATTCACGAACGGTGCATCCAATGTGAAAGGTTTTGGGCTCAGTATCGTGTTAAAACCACTCGCGGGCAGGGTAATTAGATAGCCTATTAAAACTGTTAAATTGACTAACAATGAAGACGAGTACGAAGCTATGATCGCAGGTCTAGAACAGGCAAAGAGCCTCAGGGCCAAAGTGATTAAAGCCAAATGTGACGACCTTCTCGTCGTAAATCAAGTCAAAGTAACGTTCGAAGTGAAAGTGGAACGGATGCGGAGATAACTTGGATAAATTTTAGGGTAGATGGCAATTTTCCTATCTTCAGGTTGAATGGGCATTATTCAAGAGTAGGAGTATTGAATCAATAGTAGGAGTATTTGCATTAACATTTCTTACAAATGCCAAATATGATAAACCCCTCTTCCCAACCATACGTTTGGCCTTCAAATAAGAAATCACCCTATTGGGAACATAATCTAGAAAATCTCTCCATTCGACCTTCGGCAACCCTGGCATCGCCAATGTCACTGTTTTTGTGTGATAGTCCAGAATAGCATGACATGAGACAACCAATCCATACCCGGGAGTACATCAAAATCAACCATACTGAGCAATAACAGATCAACTCTATTTTCGAGTCCCCCAATAGTTACCACACACGACCGATACTCATAGTCCACAATAATAGATCGTCCACTGGAGTAGACAAACGAACATATGAAACTAAGGACTCACATGGCATATCCATATATTAAGTAAAGTACGATGATACATACGAATAAGTGGAACCGGGGTAAAATAATATAAAAGCTTCCTTGTGGTACACTGAGACAATACCTATGATCACTGCATTTGAAGCAACAACATCTAGCCTGGCAGGAAAAGCATAGAATCGGGCCTGACATCCACTTGATCAGCCTCCCCCTCTTGGGCGACCCCTAGCTGCCTGACCCCCACCCCGAGCTGGCTGGGCGGGTGGCCAAGTAACTGGTGCGGAAGTCGTAGTCTAATTCCTCTGTTGCACTGGACCTCCTGGGCGACGAGGACAATTCCTCCACATATGCCTAAAGTCTCTGCACTCAAAGCAACTCCCCGGTACTGGTGGTGGTGAGGACTGAATCGGGCCTTGAGAACAAAAATAACTGCTAGGAGCACCTGGTGCAAATGAACCCTGAACTGAAGGAACACAGGATGAACTCTAGGCTGGAAGGGCACTAAGAGATAACTGACCCTCATGAGAATTGTATGAACCAAGATTGGATGATGCAACACGGTGAACTGGATGACCCGTTTGAGTGTGACTATAAGGATGACCCCTGTCGTGGTAAAACTGACCCCCTGAAGGAAGATTGCTGAAACCATCCGGTCCACGAGGCCTCTTGGCCTCCCTCTCTCCACGCTCCTTGCTACGGACCATCTCAATCTGTCGAGCAATGTCAACCACCTCGTCAAAAGTAACATCAGATACCCTCTTCCTAGTAACTTCCATCAATGAACCTCCTAATCCTCTCCCTATCAGTGGGAACCAACCAAACTGCGTGACGAGTAAACGTAGAAAATGTCATCTCGTACGGTGTCACAGTCATGCCATCCTGACATAACTGCTCAAATTGTCTGCACAGCTCCTCTCTGTGAGACTACACCACAAACTTCTCCAAAAAGAGAACGGAGAACTACTGCCATGTAAGTGGTGCTGCACCGATGTGCCTGTGCCTCTCATAAGCCTCCCACCATATGCAGGTAGCCCTAGAAAATTGAAAAGTACTGAACGAGACCCCACTGGTCTCCAGAATACTCGTTGTCCGAAGCATCCACCGGCACTTATCCAGAAAACCTTGAACATCCTCTACCTCAGCATCGCTTAATGATGGAAGTCGAAGCCTCCTAATGTCACGCCCTAAAATCGGGGAGCGCGATCAGCGCTCAACTGAGTGAACCCAACCGAGCAAGCCTATTAGATTTTATTCTACCCAAACTCATCCATGAATAAGGATAATACATATTTTTGTTAATTAGACAATAAGATGATCATGTCAATAATACCAATTCATTACCATAAGTTATCTTATTTAATAAGTCTCAAAAAATACACACACCTTCATGGTTCAAAGTAGAACGAGTGATTTAATCATAACACAATTTGTTTAACATTCCCAATACCCATATACAACCCACACTAAGTCTATAGAGCCTCTAGTAATACCAAAGAGTACAATGATAGTGCCGCCAACAAGGCTCCAACTATACCTCAAAACACGATAACACATACGAAACAAAAGATACACAACCCTGGAATGAGATGGGGCTCACCAAGTCAGATGGGAAGAATGAGCACCGCTATCACTCGTCAATATCCTCCGCCGTGGAACCACCTGCATCCATTAAAGATGCAGTGCCCCCGACAAAAGGGACGTTAGTACATGTCGAATAGTACTAGTATGAAAACCAAAACCCCAATTTAAGAATTCGAAATACAATATGAATATGATGATTCAGGGTGACAATAGAATATCATAGATAGCCATTTAAGCTAAAGCAAGCTTATAAAGAGCTGGCAATAGCATTTATAGAATTTAAGATGAGATCCTCTGCAACCATTTTCACACAAAGCGGCCCCGCCACCTCACCCCAATGTATGCAGGTGGAGGTGTAAGCACAATACCAAAACTCTTCTCAAGCAGCCCTGCCGCCTCACCCCAATGTATGCGGGTGGAGATATAACCATAGTACCAAAAACCTACACAAAGAGGCCATGCCACCTCACCCCAATATATGCGGGTAGAAACGCATCAACGATACCAATACCTATACAAAGCGGCCATGCCGCTTCACTCCAATATATATAGGTGGGTGGTGGTGCAACAACAATACCAAGAATCATACACAAAGCGGTGTTGCCGCCTCACCATAATGTATGCGGGTGGAGGTGTAATCCCAATCACATCTCTATACAATTTGGCATAATAATTTCGACATAAATCACGACTTGGAATCATAACATGTAGATACACAATCAATAGTTTGGAACACATCCTCAATTTATAATACAATATAATAAGAGCATTTGAAACACGAATTGAACATATATCTTTGTCACAAAACTTATTCGGAATACTCGATTTGTAATAAATATCTTGGAGCTTACAAGGATATTGGGGGTTCCAATTCTTAAAGAAGAGTTTATCCAACATACCTCAATTGAGTTACCTTAAACTCTAAAATGTTCCGGAATTCTTAGCAACTTCAATCTATTTTAGAAATATAACAAGTTGTACCACAATTAGGAAGATGATCATGGTTCTAGCTCATTTGAGCATTTTATCAAACACTAGGTGTGCATTAAGGTTTCAAGGTCCTTTTATGGAGGATTACATCATCCCACAGTCCATTCTTTACCATTTTTAGCTCACAATCTTCCTACATTCTTTGATAACACATGCATGCAAAATAAACAACTCCCAAACCCAAAAATTGTCTTGCTAATTACCGATTTTTAGATAAATTTCGAAATTAAGGGCTATGGTGTAGAATCTTACCTCTAGGATGAAGACCTAGTGAGTTTTCCTTGTTAATCTTCAAATCTTTGAGCAAGAATTGAAGGACAATTAGTTGAAGATCACTCTTCCACACTAGGGCACTCTCTCAGTCTCAAAATATTAGGTTTTAGCTCAAAAATGGTCCATTGTGTCTATTTAACCGGAACAGGATCTGCGATCGCATATGGGATCGCAGAATTGATATGCGGTCCGCATATCGGCCGGACAATTGGTGCCAAAAACTGGGGGTCGCCTGCCTGGGTCTGCGGTGGTTATGCGGCCCGCAGAACTATTCTGCGGTCGCATAATGCACCGCAGAACTGGTCTGCGGTCGCATAATGCACCGCAAAACAGGTCTGCGGTCATATAATGCACCGCATATCTTCCTCCAAGCTGCCCCGCATCTGCTTCACTCTGCGGCCAATTATGTGGTACGCAGAGTGATTCTGTGACTGCATAGTGGGTCGCAGAAATGTCCTCTTCTGCTGAAACCTTTCCTTTACTCCCCAGTGCATTGTTCAACCCAAAACGTCCAAGCACGTGATCTTAGTTCGGCATCACGAAAACATAAATTACCTTGCAAAATTTTATGGGGGATTATACCCAAATCTCTCAAGTCTCCTCTACCCATCATCAGCCATAACTGGGACTACCGGGGCCGGAGCAGCTGCAATCGGCTGAGCTGGTAGTGCCCCCGCTATCTGAAGTCCATGCACTACCTACTCTGAAGTACGGGAAATAGGGGTATGAGTACTTTCCCCGGCTTGAGAAGTTGCTGGTGTGGCCTGAGCCGAAACCACCCGAGCAAGGCCTGTACAAACAGTCAATATCTGTGCTAGAGCCTCTTGGAGGCCTGGAATCACAATAGGCATAGCTAGTGCCTCAGCTGGTCCCGCCGGCTCAACTATATTTGGAGTCTGCTCCTGAGCTGGAGCAACTGGTCGTGCTACAGGTGCTGCTCCGACTACTGTACGAGCTACAACTCGACCTCTATCTCGGCCCCAATTTCTACCATGGCCCCGGCCTCTCGCGGCCCTAACAGGTGGTACTGGTGGCTGACCGTCTGATCCGGTAGTACGTGTCCTCACCATCTATAAGAGAATAGAATAACAGAAATTTAGTTTCTGGAATCAACAAATTCGCATGACAAAATACAAGAAAGTGAAATTTTCCTAAGGGTTCGGCAGCCTCTCGAAGATAAGTACAGACATCTCTGTACCGATCCGCAAGACTCTACTAAACCCGCTCATGAATCGTGAGACCTTTGTAACCTATGCTCTAATACCAACTTGTCACGACCTAAAATCACACCTGTCGTGATGGCGCCAATCTTAATACTAGGCAAGAGGACAACGTCAATAAATCATGATTTCCCTTATGTTTGAAAACATAATTTTTAAATACAATATAAAAATCTCATAAAATACCAATACAAACACTCCCAAAATCTAGTGTCACTGAGTACATGAGCATCTAAATGATAACAATGTCTGACTGATAAAACAATGTCTGAAAATATAGAACAGTACAAAAACTAAAAGAAAAGAGAGTCAAGGTATGCGGACGTCAAGCAGCTACCTCGATAGTCTCCAACGGATAAAGCTTCAAAAAACTAGCAACCGGTATGTCTGAAAGTGCCTAGATCTGCATACGAGGTGTATGGTGTAGTATGAGTACAATCAACTCAGCAAGTAACAATACTAAATAAAGAGCTGAAGATAGTGACGAGCTTCACAGCTATGTCCAATTACAGTAATTTCCAACATAAGAAGGTAGGCATGCTTTCAAGTTCATCGTCTAAAACTCAAACAGTAATTTCATGTCAAGTTCAACTGAAATAGAAGATAATGTCATTCAGAAATTTTTTTAAAAAGTGATATATGACAGCTGAAGTACAACAATAATGAAATCAATGCATCCTCTTAGAGCAACATTCACTCAGTCCTCACAATTACTCCAAACTCATAGTCACTCATTCCTCTCAATCACTCAGCACTCAACACTCAACACTCGGCATTTGGCACTCGCACTCAATATGTAGTTGCGCTCACTGGGGGTGTGTACAGACTCCGGAGGGGCTCCTTCAGCCCAAGCGCTATAACAAGCCAATCATGGCGTAAATCAATGAAACATGTTGCAGCATGCAGCCCGATCCCATAATTATCCTCACAATCAGGCCCTCGGCCTCACTCAGTCATCATCTCTCTAGTCACTCGGGCTCTTAGAAATCATGATAAGCAGCCCAAACAGTAATTATATGATGCATTAATAATGAGAAATAGAGATTGAGATGTAATATGAAAGTAAAATCGTGACTGAGTATGAAACAATAATTTTGCAGATAATTCAACATGTACATGACCTCTGTGGGTCCCAACAGTGTCAACACATGGTTTAAACATGATTTGTAGATCAATTTCTCTAATACGTGGAAAATGCACGGATATCAACAGATTATTCAACTACACAGTTCCATGGAATTAACCGAGTCACAATTCCTACGTTGCACGCCCATCACCTAGCATGTGCATCACATCAAAACCGATCACATAACACAAAATTTGGGGTTTCATACCCTCAAAACCAGATTTAGAATTGTTACTTACCTCAAATTGTGAAATTCTTTATTCTGCAATGTCATTGCCTTGCGAATTAGCCTCCAAACACCTCGAATCTAGCCACAAATAATTTGATTCAGTCAATACAAATTATAGGAATTAATTCCATATGAAAATACTAATTTTCCAACAAAAAATCTAAAATCTCACCCAAAGATCGCTCATGGGGCCCACATCTCGGAACCCAACAAAAATTATAAAATATGAACGCCCATTCAACCACGAGCCAACCATACAAATTTTACCAAATTCAGACTTCAACTCGACCCTCAAATCTTCAAATTAAACCAAGAGGGTTTTCTAAATTTACCAACTTAATTCACCAATTAAATGTTAAAAACAACCATGGATTCGGGTAATTTGACCAATATTGAGTTAAGAACACTTACCCCATTGAAAATTTCCTGAATATTGCCACTTCCCGAGCTCCAATTCGTCAAAAATGGAAAATGGAACGAAGTCTCATTTTCAGAACTTAAACGTTCTGTCCAGGAATCCCTTCTTCGCGAACGCGACCCTTGCCTCTCGTTCGCGGAGTACAAAAATGTGCTGCCCAATTTTTCTTATTCGCAAATGTGAGCCTTGCCTCGCGAACATGATGCTTCACCGGGTTCCTCAATCATGAATGCGTCCTATCCATCATGAACGCGAAGACTAATTTCCCCTGGGCCGGCATTCCCTTTCGCGAACGCGAGGCCTCAATCGCAAACGCGTAGCTTTGCCCCCCGAAACTTCGCAAATGCGTAGCTTTGCCCCCCGAACCTTCGCGAACGCGTGCCCTCGGTCGTGAATGGGAAGCACAAAATGGGTCAGTACAAATTTCCCCTTCGCGAATGCGTGAGTCCCTTCGTGTTCGCGAAGAGCAACATCAGTACCAGTAAACCAGCAACAACAACCCATCCAAACTTGGTCCGAAACCACCTTGAAACACACCCGAGGCCTTCGGGACCTCAACCAAATATACCAACAAGTCTCAAAATATCATATGAACTTAGTCAAAGCCTCAAATCACATCAAATGACTCTAAAAACATGAATCACACCCCAATTCAAGCCCAATGAAGCTTGGAAATTCCAACTTCTACATTCGACGCCGAAACCTATCAAATCAAGTCCGATTGACCTCAAATTTTGCACACAAGTCATAAATGACATAACGGAGGTGTTCCAATTCCCAGAATCAGATTCCAACTCCGACATAAAAAAGTTAACTCCCCGGTCAAACTTTCAAACTTTAATTTCTATTTTAGCTATTTCAAGCCTAATTTAACTACGGACTTCCAAATAATCCTAATTCCAAAATTACCATAAGGAGCAATTGGAATAATCAAAATTCTATTCCGGGGTTGTTTATACATTAGTCGATATCTGGTCACTATTGGAACTTAAGCTTTAAAACTTGGAACAAAGTGTTCCAACTAATCCAAAACCTTACCGGCCCCGAACCAATTACCCTGACAAGTCACATAACAAATGTAAAACATAAATTGAGCAGTAAATGGGGGAACGGGATTGTAATACTCAAAACGACTGGTCGGGTCATTATAATTACTCAAGTAGTCTGCTCAGTAAATGATACATCATGTAAGGGTTATATGCAATGAATCAGGTAATTAACCACGGAAATAGCAAGTAGAGATGAAATGCAAATTCAAACAAACACTAGATAGATTTTCCTCAACCTTTCCATTTCCGTACCAAATCACTGATCCGTTTTCCTTAATAACCTCGTGTATACCATCAAGAAGGCACATGAAAGAGTGACCCGTGTGTATACCCATACACAAGCACGGCCAGTTCAATGTGCTACCAGCCGACGTGGTCAGAGGCTCAATATCATAATTCGCCCGGTGTGGTCACATGCATAACAATACAATCCTCCCGACATGGTCATAGACATAACAACACAATCTGTCCAGCTTAGTTACAGGCATAACAACACAATCCACCCAGCGTGGTCATATGCATAACAACACAATCTGCCCGGCGTGTTCGCATACATCAAGTCCAAATCATATCACATAGGAGCAAGTGTACAAGAATACATTTGTTTGATGAATGAATAACAGATCGCATGCTCCTGGACTGGTGTAAATGACATGCTAAAGTGTAGGCATATGCAAAGTGTGCTATCATAGCTCAAATCGGCAATTTCATCACGAAAATAGCAATTATCATGTCCATTCAGGAAATTAGTCTCTATGTAACCTCAAACATGACTCAAATAGTTCACAACAAGGTGCACACCCTTGTACTGTTGTCAGATATACACGTGGCACTTTTTATTGATTCTTTCTTGTGTTAAAAAGTTATGAGTCTCTATTAGTATACATTTTTATTTTGAATATCAAAATATAAAATATGCATGTATAGTAAGTTTTAGTTTTAGTTATATGAAAACTCATTGAGGAAAATTATAAATGAATGACATATTATTATTTATGTTAGTGGTATTATTTAATTTTTAAGCTCTGCTCCAAGTTGTCATAATTATTACTCCCTCCGTTCTAATTTATGTGAACCTTTTTGACTGGGCATGAAGTTTAAGAAAAATAAAGATTTTTGGAATTTGTAGTCCTAAACAAGTCAAAACAGGGTCCAGAATATTTGTGTGGTTATAAAAGCTTCTCATTAAGGGTAGAATTGGAAGTTTAAGCTAAATTGTTTCCAAATTTAGAAATGGGTCATTCTTTTTAGAACTGACCAAAAAGGATATAAATAGATTGGTTTGTCTATTATTTTGTTTGATTGGTTTGTCTATATAAATAGAAAAGACGAATAGCCTAAATCGAAAATGTTCAAAATATGGTTAAACCAAACCCAAAATAGTTATTATCGAAACCTCCAAATTCTAGATCCGTCTCTGATTGTACTTGTAGTTGATTGTTATTGTTTGTATGTACTAGGGATTGAGTGATAAAATCATTTTTCATTTACTACTTAATATATTGGTGAGCACTGTTTTAACCAATTCCTTAACCTATGGCCTCATCAATCTTTCATGATGCGTGGGCTATTTTCCGATCTTGCCCCTTGACTCCTTGGTTGTGACCATAGCACCCTAATAAGCCTCTTGGCACCGAGTGTCATGGAGGATGTTCCCGTGGTATTGGTTGCACCAAGCAACAAGTGCGCATGTGCTTATGTTTCCCCACCGGTAGTCTGTGCCCGCGCCCAGCAATAGGCGATGTTCAAAAGCGCTTGTTAGCAGGCAGCGTCAGCCCGCATCTTGCGCCTGCAAGCAGATGCACGCAGCCAGCGCGTGCTCATGTCTTGAGCACTGATGTTATTGATAAGGACGTCGCCCCTACAAGTGTCGGCCGTTGGACCAGCTTTTCCTTTGTATAAGCCTAGGTCTCTTTCCATGTAAATATAGAGTAGTTTACTTATTGTATTTGCATTATGATTTTCTAGCTTATTTATGTCTATTCCTATAACTTAAGTGTTTATTTTTATGACATATATAAGGAGGGTATAGTCATTGAAGTTCTTTGCAAGCAATCAAATCTCTGCAATAGTGTCTCTTCCCCTCTTGGAACCGCGTTGGCTTTCTATCAATCATTGTTCTTTGTTAATACAAGAAAGCTTTCATTTAGTTCTCTCTGCAAATTGTGATCATGACATTGGCTTTCTTGCACGGCACTGACAGTCTAGTCTAGAGTGAGGAGGGGTCCTTCTGTTGGCGAAAAGTAATCACACGGAAGTCGGTTGCTTTGCCTTACGTCGCCCTTCCCAGATATCTCAGGAAGGCACCGCACAACAATACCCAAGTCAAATGTGTGATATAGATATATTAAAAAAATGATTTTATGCGTACAACTTTTTAAATAAAATACACTAAAATTTAGCAGCAAAAGTGCATGCACACGAAAATTGTGATACGTCAAGAACGTTTAATTTTTTCACAATACATCAGATATTTAAAGACGTGCTTTTCTAGTTTAGGATACAAGGAAGCTTCAGTATTTCTCTTTGAAAGTTTACTTATGACAAAGACTAGACGAATGAATCGCACACACCGATTGCCATTAAATTCCACTTTTAAAGAACTAATAAGAATAGCACAAAAGATGAAGCAATTATCCATGCATGGTTGCTGAGTAGCAAAATTGTTTTACTCAGGATCCTACTGTTTTCAAACAAGTTGAAGGTGTAGGCAAATTTGGGAGAGATGCAGAATTAAATAATTGTGGTTTATCGGGGCAAATGCTGCGAGCTTCATGGATAAGTGAGAGAATCTGCATGCAAATACATGTAATGCATTAATTTTCCATAAACACCGATTGTGGATAAACTTTTACCCTCTTAATTGTCACGACCCAAAACCGCACATCGTGATGGCGCATATCTCAATACTAGGCAATTCGACAACCTCAATAAAACACAAAATCTTTTAAGATTGAAAACATAATATTTGAGTTCTATAGAAAACCTCACATTTACAAATTCAAAACACTCCCACAATCCGGTGTCACTAAGTAAATGAGAATCTAAATGATAACAAAGTATGACTAATAAAAACACTGTCTAATCAATATAGAACAGTTTAATAACTGAAAGGAAGAGAGTTAAGGTTAGTGACCGCGAAGCAGCTACCTAGATAGTCTCCAACTGATAACACTCTGAGATCTAACAGTCTCCGTGTCCGGAAGCACCTGGATCTGCACACGAGGTGCAGAGTATAGTATGAGTACAACAAACTCAAGAAGTAACAAGACTAACCTTTGGTTTGAAACTAGTGACGAGCTCAATAGGTATAGTACATTATACAAAAAATAACAGTACAGTAATGTAAGCATGCTTTCAAGTTCAACAGTTAAACTCAGTACAAGTAAAATAGATCAGTACTACATGATATGAGGAATATGACATCACAATGGAAAACCTCGTGTACTCACGATCAGTAATTACTCGGTCACTCAGTATTGTATATGGCCAATCTATTCCAGGGAAATTCCATCCCGTATATATATACATCGACTGACAGTCAGTCACTCAGTACCGTATAAAGCTAATCCAGCCCTGGGGTATTTTATCCCCAAATATAAATGATTCGGACAAGATCCACGTCCAGGGAATTCATCACAATTATAAATAAATATGGAAAGTCCATGTCCTGGGAAATCCATCCCGAATATATAATCATCTACGCTCACTGTAGGGGGTGCACACTCCGGAGGGGCTCCTTCAGTCCAAGCGTGATATAAAGTCAATATGGCCTGCTGTAGGTGGGCTATCTCCGATCCATATAATAATAAAGTCTATAAGGCTTGATGCAGGCGGGCAACCCCGATCCATAGAATAATAATATATATAAAGCCAATATGGCCTGTTGTAGGAGGGCAGCCCCGATCCCATCAATATCCTCACAATGGATGAACATGACTGAGCATGAAATGTATATTTTTAAATAATTAAATTCAACAACAACGCGACCTTATGGGTCCCAAAATATTGGCATGTAGCCTAAACATGATCTTTAATACGAGTCTCAACTCAATTTCCGTAACACGTGGAGAATATTCGGATAATAACATGATTCTTTAGTTTTACAACTCTACGGAATTTAGGTCTTATTAAATCTTTATAATCTACACATGCGAAATTTATTGTTCTTCTTAGGAACTACTACTACATTAGCTAGCTAGTCTGGATATTTTACCTCTCGGATCAAACTGATATCAAGTAGGCGAGTTACCTCTTCTTTCACGAATTTATTCCTGGCATCCACAATAGGGTGCTTCTTTGGTCTTACTGGAGGGATGTTGGGATCCAAACTTAGCTTGTGTATGACCACTTCCGTTGGGATACCTGTCATGTCTATATGAAACCTCGCAAAACAATCGGCATTATATTTAATAAATTAAATAAAGCCAGATCTGATCTCAGAGTGCACTCCGGTTCCCAAGTGAAATTTCCTTTCCAAGAACTTTTCAAACAATGCAACTTGTTCGAGCTCTTCCGCTGTGGATTTTGTTGCATCCGTCTCTTCTGGTACCTGGAAATACTTCGGCATCTGATAAAATTCCGACGCTTCTTCCCCTGGCTAACTTCATTCAATTAGGAGCGGGCGCTGGTTCCTGTAGTTGCTATGCCGCGTACTCCTTCCATTATCTGTTTGATTCCATCGGGTGGTGGGAATTTCAGCAACTGGTGATACGTTGATGGTACAACCCTTATCTCGTGCAACCATGGTCTTCCCAGAATAATATTATATCCCATATCACTGTCCACCACTTCAAAAAGAGTCATCTTTATCACTCCTTCGGTGATGCTTTCGGTGAGTTTGGTTTGCTCCAATACCCTCCAACAACAACAACAATATACCCAGTAAAATCCCACTAGTGGGTCTAGGGAGGATGGAGTGTACGTAGACCTTACCCCTACCCCAGAAGGGTAGAGAAACTATTTCCGAGAGACCCTCAGCTCAACAGAAGAGACAATAATATCATAAAAGAAACAAAAGAAAAAGTCTGTAACAACAAAAGAAGCTAGAAAGGTAATAACATCATCATAAGAGACAACAAACAAGTGAAAGGGCAATAACACAAAACTATGCAAAACAACAAAATAATGTGAACACAACATAGACCGTTAACACACCTAGACGAAACTCCATCGGACTACCCGGTACAAAGAGGGGAAAATTCTCGACTACCCCTAGCCCACAACCCTAATGCTCGACCTCCACACGTTCCTATCAAGAACCATGTCCTCAAAAATCTGAAGTTGTACAATGTTCTTCCTGATCACCTTGCCCCAATACTTCTTAGGCCGCCTCTACCTATTCTAGTACCTACCAAAGCCAACCGCTCGCAACCTCCTAACCAGGGCATATATGGTTCTCCTTTGCACGTGCCCGAACCACCTAAGCCTCACTTCCCGCATCTTGTCATCCATGGGAGCAACGCCCACCCTCTCCCGAATATCTTCATTCCTTATCTAAATCTCGTTTAGTGTGCTCGCACATCAATCTCAACATCCTCATTTCGGCTACTTTCATCTTCTGGATATGTGAATTCTTCATTGGCGAACACTCAACTCCATACAACATAGCCGGTCTAACTAGAGCTTCGGTGGCACCTTCTTGTCATACAAGACTCCAGACGCTAACCGCCATTTCATCCACCCCACCCCAATACGATGTGTGACATCCACGTCAAACTTTTTTATCTCCCTAGATAATTGACCCTAGGTACTTGAAACTTTCTCTCTTGGGGATGACTTGTGAGTCGAGCCTCACTACCATGTCTGTTTCCCCTGTCACACTGCTGAAGTTACACTCCAGATATTCTATCTTAGTCCTACTCAACTTGAAACCTTTGAACTCCAGGGCCTGCCTCCAAACCTCCAGTCTCTCATTAACGTCGCCTCGTGTCTCATCAATCAGAACAATATCATCAACGAACAACATAGACCATGGCACCTCCCCTTGAATATGGTGTGTTAGGGCATCCATTTACAGGGCAAATAAGAACGGGCTAAGCACAGATCCTTGGTGTAACCCCATAACCATCGAAAAAAGCTCTGAGTCACCTCTCGTAGTCCTGACCCGAGTCTTAGCTCCATCGTACATATCCTTTATCAATCTAATGTATGCTCTAATACCCTACATTGTATGATATTGGCCAAACTTACTGGATTTACTAGAACGCGTTTTATTTTAAAATCTAGTACATTTAAAGAAATTACCAATGTATCATTGTGCGATAGCAACAATCCGTCTGCTTCCTCCTCCGTGAAAGTGTTGTCATCTTTAGCGACTTCCCGGAGTCTCTTGCTATGGGTTATTGATATCTTCGTCTTTTTTGCTACCGAGAAGGTGACCCTGTTTATCTTGTTCCCCCGACGATCATGTTGATCATCTGGCACGGGGGATCGTCTCCTGCTTTTGAGGGTTCTGCGTTATCACGGTTGCGACCGTAGTTGTTCTTAGCCCGGGCACTTAAGAATTCTCCGAGATGCCCATTCTTCAATAGTGTTGCCACTTCTTCCAATAGATATCGGCAGTCCCCAGTCCGGTGCCAATTCGTATCGTGGTACTCACACTACAAGTTGGGATCCCTCTGGCCAGGATCGAACCTCATCGGCTTCGAAAACCGTGCTTCTTTGATGTTTTTCATAGCCGATACCAATGCCACTACACTGATCTTGAAATTGTATTCTGACAGCCTAGGGTGGGAAGTATCCCACATACCCAATGCTTGTTTGTCCAGCAATGATCTTTTGTTTCGACCACGATCAGTTCTTTTATCGATAACGAACCAATCTGCCGACCAAAAACCTCTGTCGCATCTTTCTTCCCGTTCGTAGGGAAAAAATGGCCCCTCGAAGACGGTCTATTTATGTAGAAATCTTCTTTTGATTTTTCTTTATTCTTCTCCCGTCCTTTAGCCGAAGACGATAAGAAACCTGATCATTTTCAATCCTTATCTTAGACTCATATCGATTGTGGAAATTCGCCCAAGTTATCACTTGGAACTCAAGCAAGCTTTCCTTCAGTTTTCGGGAAGCGTCTGAACTTCACGGATACATACCCTTGGTGAATGCTTCAGGCGCCCATTCATCTGGAACAACAAGGAGAAACATCCTCTCCTTTTGGAACCGGGTGATGAACTCCCGCAGCAACTCTGAATCTCCTTGTGCAATTCTAAACATGTCGGCCTTTTGAGCATGCACCTTTGTGGCCCCGACATGGGTCTTAATAAAAGAATCCGCGAGCATCTTAAAGGAATCTATGGAATTCTTGGGTAACTGTGAATATCAACTGAAGGCTCCCCTTGTGATAGTCTCTTAGAATATTTTCAGCAAAAACGATTTGATCTCTTGGAGCTAAATCGTTCCCCTTCACCGTCATTGTATAGGTGGTAATATGCTCCTGTGGGTCTGAGGTTCCATCATACTTTAGCACGTTGGGAATTTTAAACAGCTTCGGAATTAATTGTGGTGTCGCTCTTGGTTTGTACTGCAACTGAGTACATTTCTTTGAGTCTGGCCCTTTCAGCACCGGTGGTGCGCCCGGGATTTGGTCCATGTGGGTGTTCACTTCCCTTATAAACCATAAGAGTACGTTCTTGAAGGGACCGTTCTCGTTGCTGGGGCCGAATCCGCTCCCCCATCCCCATCGGAGCCAACCTCGCCCCTAGGGGTGTTGTTGTCGACCCTCTGCGTTGCCTGATTTGCAGGAACTGGGAGGAACTGGACCTCGTCCATTCGCACTATTGGAAGCCCTCGAAAATGCCTACTTCAACTCTGTCATAACCTTATCCTATTGTGTGAGATGGCCTAGAATGGCCGCTACTGCTCTTGCAGGACCTTTACCACTTCAACGACTTGCTCCTCTTCAGCATCATCGAGAGTCGCCTCCGGAACATGTCTTGAGTACCGCCTGTCGTGGACCGGTGTGGCATCATTTCCCTCATTGCGGGTGTCACTGACTGAATCCTCGCGATGAGGCTGATCTCCTTGGGCCTCAAGATTGTGTGTGTTATTAACACCGTTATCTGCCATTTTATGTTATTTTTGCTAAGACAAACAATCAAAACATGTTAGTAAAAGAGGCAAGGATAAACTTAATAACATGGATGTCTAGGCCCCACATTTGGCGCCACACTGTTCACTCGTAAAAAAGGTACAGTTGAATTTATACGTGGTTTCTAGATAAGTAAATTAATTTGATCCTTAAATAATAATATAATTGAAGAATTACATAATACTTAGCCATGAAGTGAAGATAAAATAGCAGAAACAGTAATTCCTGGGAGCAGAGCTTCCGGACACAACAACAATGAAATCAAGGAATAAGAAGATAAAATTGTATAAAGCTTTGAATCGATTGTAGCATAAGTTTGCCAGAAAAATCGTGTCCTTTATAATGATAACAAAGCTCACTATTTATAGCTGCACATAGGGAACAAGGTCCTAGGATCATGCCCTTCTTTAATGTCAATTATGAGGGCTATTGAAGAAGGTGCAACAGTGAGCATAAATGACAAATTCTCTGAACGGGTTGTGGAATATTCTCCATTGAATTCTACCGGGAGGAGGGTATTTATTTTATCTTTACGAGTGTCATCCTTTCCAGTGACAACCGGGACAGTTGCCTTCGGTTTTAACTGACCCCCGCATTAGGCTCCACGTGTCACTCTCTTAAGTGGATACTTAGCATAGCATATTTTACTCTATACAGTGTATTAATTTGTAAAGAATATAAAATCACTTACTACATGATTTGTGGTGTGGTGTGGCGTGACTTCGTGTCATGATGTTGAGTCATTAAAAATTATTTATTCAATGTCGTAATATATTTGGGACATTATGTATGCTGCCGTGGTATATTTGGAGCATTGTGTATGCTGTCTTGGACTCGTCGAGGTGTTTGGTTAATTTCCTTCACTGCCGCTATGACAAGTCCTTAGTATAGATTATGTTGACATAAATAGTGTTGTTGTTGAATATTTATTTGGAACTTATTGAGTATTATATGGTGATATAATTTTTGTGTATATTATATTTGTGCTCATTATATGTTTGTATTTTTAAACACTTGTTCCAGGAGTATTTAAACTGGCAGATCGAGGATTTTGCTAGTTATATTTACGTATAACTTACTCCTTACTTGCATGTTCATGCAAATATTGTTGCTGACGATAAAGCTAGCAGTTGAAGACGAACCTAGAATTGATCCAATTATTGAGATGATCCACCGATAGAGTCTTTATTTATTTATATTTATTTCAATTGGGATTTGTGCACATAACTCTGAGCCTTTATGTATTTCTTTAGATGCTTTATGGTCCAATGTGAGAATTGGGCAAGATTTTTAAATATGTATTTCGAAATATTAATCGTTCATAATTAATTATCGGCTTGTTAGGACACGTATTTAAATTATTAAACAATGTAAATTAATGTTTAATGTATGAAAATCCGATTCGTCTGACGATGAAAATCTAATTCGTCTGACGGATGACGTGTGCTGGGTGTTAGTCACGTCTAGGGGTAGTTTGGGACATGACAATTCCGCCTGATTTATGATTGAAAATTGACGCACATATACCATTGTTAACAATTATTAACAATGTTTTAGCCAAAAATTAGGCTTACCAACTGTAGCTTAATCAAATTGGTATGGATAGACAAATTCTCCAAACTCGACGAATATACAAGAGATCTTGGTGTTTTCGTGGAGTTCTTATGAGATCTTGGATATCCCGTCCCCATGCTTCTGGTTCATTAAATTTTAATAGATAAAGCATCTTACACTATAACAACAACGACCCAGTGTATTCTCACAAGTGGGGTCTGGGGAGGGCGAGATATATGCAACCTTACCCCGACCCTGGAGGGGCAGGGCGAGACAAAGCATCTTAAACATCTTATAATAATTTACATTATCATAAAATGTAATCTCACCATAAAAGACTCACCTGAAACATCAATTCGAAATCTAAAAATTTTGAGTAGTTTTGTTTTTAAGTAGGTATAATTGGAGTTTTTTGGAAACACCTAGACAAAGTTATATACAAATTTGAAGGAGATTAAAGGTGATTTGGACTGCTTTTGAGACAAAATTCAGAGCTGACATCGACTTGGAAAATGTTGCAACGATAATGTATATCACATATGTATATAGTATATATCCACACATATTTTCATGGAGTTTTCATGGACTGCTTAGAGCTTCAAGATTGATCAATAGTTGCGGGTTTCAAAATCTTCTCCAAATTCAGTGAATTTAATGAATTTCTGATGGTGTTTTAGTGAATGTAGGTGGCGGAAGTGTTAAAAATGGCATTGACGAGGTGGTACTATTACGTGGTAAAGGAATGATGAGGAAGAAGATGAACTATTTTGAACTTTGCTAATTGTTTTACTAAAATAATCGAATTGGGCCAAATCATGCCAATAATGATAAGTTGGGATATTTCATGCCATATGTTTGTCCTTGTTGGCCATAGAGTGCCAAAATTTCCTTTTATTTTAGAGTTGTTTAAGTTAAACATATAAGACGTTGTAATTTTCTTAATTACACTTAGAGCAATTTTACAAGTTATCATATCAAAGTAATTATGATTTGTGTTAGAGGTCAACTTAACTTGATATGTAACAACTTCTGACATAATTAGAGGGCAAAACATAAACTCTTCATTTTATACGAGGAAGTCCTTAAAATAAACTTTATTTCGTATATTTATATTATTAATAAAAAGAGTGTGTTATAAATTTGAATGAAGAATTATCTTAATTATAAGCTTGGTCCAAACCTAACGATGATTTCTTCAAACACGGGCTTGGGTATAGTAGAGTGGAATAACATATGGACTGGCCTGTTTATATATGGCTTCTAACATTTTGACCGCTTGTGAATTCTACAGAGCACAAGTATTTAATGGTAAGTAGGTAATGCCAACAACACTGAAGTCCAATTTACAGAAAATAGGATCATATTTCAATCAAATGGTCATTTGAACAAAGTGATCTAGTAATTACAGATTGCTATTTTAAATTAGAGATTCACATTAACGCAAATACAATCATACTTGGATGGAGAAATATTAGTCCTCGCATACAAGACATGATTAAAGAATTTAAAACTAATAAAGTATCAAGCATCATTAACTAAATCAAAGAAGGAAATGAATGAAAAGTAACAAAATAACATTATTTGAAAAGATATTAGCAGCATTCGACAAAATAAGTACTTTATGCACTTATTCTGCATTTAAGTCACAATTTTTATGGTTTCGTCACCTGGCATGTGCGTCACCTCCAACAACACATGGTCTCAAACCTCACATATATGTACACTCATAGCACGTAGCTATCACAAATAATTAACGCAACTAGTGCCTCCGCTGAGTTTAAATAAAATAGTCACCTCAAACAGGTCGCAACCCCGAAATAATATGCTTTTGATAACTCCCAGTCTCCAAATTAATTGAACACATGAATCATCGTAACTGATCCCAACTCCAGCAGTCAAATGACTAACACATCTTTTATGCATGATCATCCCATGTGGAATACTTTTATAATTCTTCTTATGCACCTCCATAAATACCACAACCGTAACACTTACTCTGAAAATACCTTATGTGAATTTAAAATTCATTTATCATATACATGTGTAGTTATTTGATTGCTCATGCATGATATGCTTGGACTGGAGGCTTGTGACCATGCCAGGCGGATTATGTTATTGGCACGTGAGATGTCCGTGTGGATCCATATACTGATATTATTGGCACGTGAGTTGTCCGTGTGAGTTCAGATATTGATACTATAGCACGTGAGTTGTCCGTGTGCTTGATATTAGTGTGAGCTCTAGAAGAGCTGGTTACTATTATTAGATTCATTTGCCTTGATTCTACTATATATGATGAGATTATAGCATTGCAGTTGTGGTGGTGCTTGTTGAACTTGCAATACGGTTCTCTTCTTTGAGACATTTTCCACTTTTGGGTACACGGATTGCGCAGTTGTGGCTTCAGTTTTATTGGTGTGGTATGGCTGTGGGATAGTTGTGTTTAATAATATATGGTAATTGGACCTAGAATGGGTACTATCAAGTTTGATTATGGTATATTTGGGAAGATAACATTGAAAGTCGGCTTAGAAAGTGATTATGGTTCTGGTTGGGGAAAGAGAGCTCTATGACTTGTTGATCTGATAAGGGGTTATGAGATTCCATATGTTTATTTTACTATAAGCAGTGTACTAATGTTTTGGAACGAGGTTATGTGTAATGTGGGGTTTAATATAGTACTTGGTTGGTTTGGAATAGTTACCAAGATCGAAAATGGTGCTGCGAGTATGAGAGTTGTATGATATATCATGTGATTACATCTTGAGTTATGGCTATGGCTTGATACAGCTTGTTCGGACTTATACAGTGTATAGATATGAGATTCAGGTCTTGAAAAGAAATTCTGAATGTTGGAAATTGAATTCCAAGGTTTATGGGCCAAGGTTAAATTAATGATCTTCATTTATGTTGGGTGGTCAGACCAATATAGAATAGGGTGATGAGGGATCACCCCCGGGTATGTGCGTGGAAAGGTGGAATAGTGATTTAAGGGCTTAGGAACAACTCTTGGCACGTTCGAGGACGAACGTATGTTTAAGTGGGGGAGAATATAATGACCCGACATGTCATTTTGAGTATTTATGCTCCTTTCAACTATTTGAAGTCTTGAATAGCTTCATATGATGTATTATGACGCGTGTGAATTGTCGGTTTTGATTTTCAGGTGTTTCATGATTAGTTCGGAAGAATGAATTTGATGTTGGAAACTTAAATGAGAAGGGTTGACTGGAGTTTGGCTTTTGAGAAAATGACTCCGAAATAGAGTTTTGATGATTCCAATAGCTCTGTATGGTGATTTTGGACTTGGGAGCGTGTCTGAAAAATGATTTGGAAGTACGTAATTAAATTAGTCTTGAATTGGCAAAAATGGAAATTTAAGTTTGGATGTTTGACCGGGGAGTTGACTTTTTGATATCGGGGTCGGAGTCCGATTCTAAAAGTGGGAATATGATTGTTATGTCATTTATGACTTGTGTGCAAAATTTGAGGTCAATCACACTTGATTTGATAAGTTTCGGCATCGAATATAGAAGTTGAAAATTCTTAGTTTTTGTCACGACCCAAAATCCAACTAGTCGTGATGGCACCTAACCCAACCCGCTAGGTAAGCCAGTTATCAACTATCTAATTCCAATGAAATTTAACAAGACAATTAAGTAAAAGAAAATATCTACATCTTATACAATCCCCAAGGACTGGTAGTACAAATCATGAGCTTCTAAGATTAGAATATGCAAAGCTGCTATGAAATAAATACAACATCTGTTCGAAATATACATAAATTGATCTCTATAAATCTAAGGATACCATGAACAAGAGGCAGCTACAACCGGAATGCGTATACATCTTCAAATTCAGCTCCCTTCGGTTTGAGCAACGTCACCAGCTAACATCTGCATGCAAGGTACAGAAGTGTAGTATGAGTACAACCAACCCCATGTACTCAATAAGTAACAAATCTAACCTTAGGTTGAAAGTAGAGACGAGCTGGAACAAAGGTCGGGTCCAACACCAATAGCCAACAACAGTCCATAACAACATAAAGCAAGTAATAAAAGAAGTAACTTAGAGATAAAATGCTCAGCTAAATCATGATTTCTGAAAATAGTTCTGCCTTTCAAGTATATCAGTGAAAACCCAAATCGTTCACCGAAGTTGCGAAAAATACAAGTAAGTTTAAAAACAGTAATTTTCCCAAAAATCCTTTCAACAATAAATAAGATGTTTCATTTTCTTTCCTGATATCCAGTGTAAAATGCATCACTATGCTCATATGCCAATATGTGTGAGAAGTCATGAGTGACGTGGTACCGTACAACATGAGGAAGATACATCGCTATGCTTGTATGTAATGTGTGCATGTCAATTCATGTATCTCAGAGATGAACTCATGTACTCACACTCTCGGAGTATTCAATCTCTTTGTCTCACACTTTCAACTCATCATGCTCAATCATTCAGTACTGTATATGGCCAATCCGGCCTAGGAAAGATCCATCCCGGAATATATACATCAACTGACCATCAGTCACTCAGTACAGAGTAGGGCCAATCCAGCCCGTGGGAAAGATCCATCCCCAGTTATAAATGCTTCGGACAAGATCCATGTCCAGGGAAGATCCATCCCTCAATATAATTCAATCGTGCTCACTGGGGGTGTGTGCAGACTCCGGAGGGGCTCCTTCAGCCCAAGCGCTAAAATCCGCACGGACTACTCACGTGCTGCACGGACTAATCACATGCTATAGAATCAATATCTCAAAATCAGGCCCTCGGCCTCACTCAGTCATCAACCTCTCTAGTATCGCGGGCTCACAATGACATGAACTAGCCCATAATAATGATATGATGTATCAATAAATAACAACAGAGACTGAGATATGATATGCAATGAATGAATATGACTGAGTATGACATTGCAATGTAAGCAAATAACTCAACAGTAGTAATGACCATGGTGGGTCCCAACAGACTAAGTATGTAGCCTAGGCATGGTTTCTAAGCGAATCACAACTCGATAACATTAGTACGTCGAGATTTCATGATTACAGATAAGTTTAGGTAACTACGCAGTACCATAGAAATAACGGAGTCATAGTTCACACGGTGCACGCCCACACGCCCGTCACCTAGCATGTGCATCACATCAATACCAAACACATAACACGTATAATCAGGGTTCATACCCTCAGCTCAAAGATTAGAAGAGTTACTTGCCTCGAACAAGTCAAATCCAATGCCGAGCAAGCTAAACAATGCTCCAGAAATTCCATTCTGCGCGTATCTATTTCAAAACACTTCTTATCTCCTCAATTCAATCCAAACGATCCGTATCCCATGTTGTGTGGAAAATTTCCTCTCCAAAGTCGCCCAATCCGAGCTCCAAAATCCAAAAATGAAGAGAGAAAACAAAACCCATGATTTTATCTTCTGTCCAGACATTTTGCTTCTGCGGATACAAGAGCCGCTTCTGCGGCGTTGCTTCTGCGACACGAACTCCGCTTGTGCGGGCTCCACTAGCCAGCCGACTCCTCACACCTGCGGATCTCCATCCGCTTCTACGCAACCTCAGGTGCGAAGCCAAATGCACTTCTGCGCTCTTTCTCACTTCTGCGCCCAAGGCCCTCGCTTCTGCGAGGCTGCATATACGCTCCAATTTCCGCTTCTGCGATCCTCCCCAGCCAAGCCTACTTGAGCTTCTGCGATCAAATGTCTGCATATGCGGACTCGCATCTGCGCCCATTCTTCCGCAGATGCGGAAACACTAGAACAAGCATACCTCCAGCAATGCAACATGAAACAAAAATGATCTAAACCTCGTCCGAAACTCACTCGGTCCACGCGGGACTCCTTCCGAATATACCAACAAGTTCCATAACATAATGCGGACCTACTCGAGGCCTCAAATCACATCAAACAATGCTAAAAACACAAATCATACCCCAATTCAAGCTTAATGAAACTAAGAATTCTTCAACTTCTACATTCGATGCCGAAATCTATCAAATCAAGTCCGGTTGACCTCAAATTTTGCACACAAGTCATAAATGATATAACAAAGCTATTCCAATTTCCAGAATTGGATTTCGACCACGATATCAAAAAGTCAACTCCCCGGCCAAACTTCAAAACTTACATTTCCACTTTAGACATTTCAAGCCTAATTTAGCTACGGGCTTCCAAATAATTTTTTGAACACGCTCCTAAGTCCAAAATCACCATACAGAGCTATTGGAATCATCAAAATTTTATTCTTGGGTTGTTTACACATAAGTCAATATCCAACCAACTATTTCAACCTAAGCTTTAAATCTTGGAACTAAGAGTTTCAATTCATTCTGAAACCTCCCCGGCAAGTCACATAATTATAATTGAACACAGGATAAGCAGTAAATGAGGGGAACAAGGCTGTAATACTGAAAGCGACCAGCCAAGAGTTGTTTCCAAGCCATCAATTCACTATTCCATCTTACCACACACGTAACCGAGGGAGATTCCACGCCACCCTATTCCATATAGGCCTGACAATACAACATAATTGAAGATCATTATTTTTACTTTAGTCTAAAAACTTGGAACCCAATTTCTAAGATCCATAATTGTTTTCAAAACCCGAATCTCACATCTACACCCTGTATAAGTCTGAACAAGTTGTATTATGCCATAGCCATAACCCCAGATATAATCACATGACATACTACACAATTCGCGTGCTTGCAGCACCATTCCCGATCACAGTAATTACTCCAAACCAACCAAGTACAAGTATTAAACCCTATATCAAGCCAAACCTCGTTCCAAAACCTTTGTACACTGCTGATAATAAAAGAAACACATGGAATCTTATAACCCCTTATCATATCAACAAGTCATGGAGCTCTTTCTCCCCGACCAGAACCATAATCACTTTCTAAGCCGACTTTCAATGTCATCCTCCCAAATATACCGTAATCAAACCTAATAGTACCCATTCTAGGTCCAATGACCATGTATTATTAAACACAACTATCCCACAGACATGCCACACCAATATAACTCAAGCCACAACTACGCAATCCGTATACACAAAAATGGAAAATGTCTTAGAGAAGAGAATTGTATTGCAAGTTCCACTAGCACCACCACAACTGCAATGCTATAAGCTCATCATATATAGTAGAACCAAGACACACGAATCTAACAACAGTAACCAACTCTTCTAGATCTCACATTAACATCAACCGCACGACATGGTCACAGGCGTCCAGTCCAAGCATATCATACATGAGCAATTAAACAAGTACACGTGTATATGATAATGAAATAAGATTCTCATGCTCCTGGACTGGTATAAATAACACGCCATAGTGTAGGCATGTGCAAAGTCTGCAATCATAACTCAAATCGGCAAGTTAACGTAGAAATAGTAACTACCAAATTTTCTCAAGGAATTAGCCTCTTCATAACCTCAAGTATAGCCCAAATAGTTCTCCACAAAGGTACGAATACAAGAAACATTATAACTTTATGCTTAACAGTCAACTCTAAGCATATCATAGCCTAAGCATTCTTCCGAGTATGAATACTTGCCCTGATGCCCGCACATGGGCTCAAACCTCACCTATATGCACACTCGTAGCGTGTAGCTATCACAAATAATTAACGCAACTAGTGCGTCCACTTAGTCTAAATAAAATACTCACCTCAAACAGGTCACAACCCTGAAACAATATGCTTCAGAGAACTCCTAGTCTTCAAATTCATCGAACATGTGAATCACCGTAACTGATCCCAACTCCAGTACTAGAATGACTAACAAATCTTCCATTCACGATCATCCCATAAGGATTACTTCTATAATTCTCCCGTGTCACATAGAAAAATCCGAATATCAGCAGTCGATCAATCGGATGAGTACCTCAACACTGACGAACATCTGTAAGTCAGAACACAATGCGCCTTCTGAAATACGCACCTTTCTTAGGAATTACCGAGCAATTATCACTTTCATCTAAATATCTGAAATTGACCATTCTGTCCAAAATTCGTGATCTTCCCTTCAGGACTGAACTTTCACCTTGCACGTGTAAATCCTAATTCCACACAACACACCATATCTATTATGCAATCATGTGACAAGCACAAGAATCCCATTATCAACTCTGAGTCACAAGCAAATTATATACCCGGTTAGTTAGAAACCTTCCATTTGATCTCAACCAGGAGGAAATCACAATACCCAGAACTAAATTCCTTTAACTCGACCAAACCACGCAGGTCACCAAAACCCAAGAATATTGCCACCAAAACATCTGTAGAACCTCACCACATCATAATTACCCAAAGCTCACTACGAGCCATCCTAACATAAAATGACACCACCCCAAGACCCATAAGCCACTGTATTCTTCTTAAGCTCCCGCGTAAGTACCACAACCGAAACGCCCACTCTGAGAATACCTTATGTGAATTTAAAATTATTCTTTTACCTTTCTTATACTAGAATGTAGAATCTATATTCATACAGAATTATCGCAAGTCCAGGAACCATCACATGCAAATCTCAAATTTTAACCATACACCCGTCCGGAGAATTCTCAATTATTATACATAAATCTCGAACCTATTAGAACTTTCTCGAGAGTCACCCACTTTGCTCAAACCCAAATTGTACCTCCCGAACGGGCCGAAAGAAATATGTCCCATTAGCACAACAACACTCAAAGAAGTAACCCTGCTCTAATACCACCGTTCGAATTCATACTCCATGCGTACTACATCCTTCTCAAACATCAACTCACTCATCCCTATGATTTTTCATATGCTCATAAAGTAAAATATAACCCACATCCAGGGAATTTCCTTACTCAGGTCATCCTCGGTCTCAGCCTCTGCAAGTCATAACTAACCCAAGTATGCCTCAAACTAAAACTAATATTTAACACATAACCATGAAATCAAATAGCCAATAGTAGGCTCCCCCACTTGGCTCAAAGCCATAGAACAAAACATTCCATAACTCACAATACCCATACTTTATTACTGCCATAATACCGCAGTTAGTTCAACGAAAATTCTTCTCAAGCTCATGCAACACCAATAATAAAATATCTCAATCATCCGCTAAGCTCGCATTTATTCTCTTGACAGTCAAGTCAACTTTCTCAACCAGGTTCAAATTTAAATCTCAACACATACACTCCGCTTGTAAAAAGAAACTCTCTACTCAACATTATAAGGAACACACCTACGTAGATTACTCCGCAGGAGATAACCCACCTGTTTAGCCTCAAATTGGCATCTTGCTATACCCTTTCGCAGCCATAATTAATATGCAATAACTTAATCTTTTTGAGTTTAAACTTATCAACACAACATGAAAATATAATTCGCTCCACAATTAAACTGCATGATAAATCCTTCAACACACTCACAATTCGAGACCGTACTTCACAGCAAACGAAAATCAAGTACCCAATGGCCCTCTTTACATTCCATGGAAACACTTATCATCACATTCAAGCCATCTTAACACATCCCACAGTCACATCATACTTATCGTATAGCCATTTGATTGCTCATCGAGCCACAAGCTCCACTCATAGGGACACTACCGGACATATGAGTCCAAATGTACAAGTTACGACTGAAGCTACTGAGCCTAAGCTACGGTCTGACCATGGCCTCAAGTTCTCCAGACTGGCCCATCACCAGAACTCAGAATACACATTGCGAACCTTGTTAATTGAATCACAAGCCGGCGATGCACAACTGATACCGAGCGCTCACATGCTTACACGAATGCATGCAAGGAATTCAAAGAGTTATGTTTCAAGCTAAATTAATTGTGCACGATAAGTAAAGAAAGATGGGAAATTATCCTAAATTCCCTATAGCCACTGTAAGATAAGTATGGAAATCATCATACCGATTCGCAAGACTCTACTAGACACTTGCTCATGACTTGTAGAACATATGAACCTAGAGCTCTGATACCAACTTGTCACGACCCAAAATCTAACTAGTCGTGATGGCACCTAACACAACCTGCTAGGTAAGCTAGTTATCAACTATCCAATTCCAAGGAAATTTAACAAGACAATTAAGTAAAAGAAAATATCTACATTTTATACATTCCCCAAAGACTAGAATATGCAAAGCTGGTATGAAATAAATATAACATCTGTTCGAAATATACATAAAAAAATCTTGATAAATCTAAGGATACCATGAACAAGAGGCAGCTACAACCGAAATGCGGATACATCTTCAAATCCAGCTACCGTCGGTTTGAGCAATGTCGCTAGCCAACATCTGCACGCAAGGTGCAAAAGTGTAGTATGAGTACAACCGACCCCATGTACTCAATAAGTACCAAACCTAACCTTAGCTTTGAAGTAGAGTCGAGCTGGAATAAAGGTCGGGTCCAACACCAAGAACAAACAACAGTCCATAACAACGTAAAGCAAGTAATAAAACAAGTAACTCAGAGATAAAATGCTCAGCTTAATCATAATTTTTGAAAATAGTTCTGCCTTTCAAGTATATCAGTGAAAACCCAAATCGTTTACCGAAGTTGCCAAAAATATGACTAAGTTTGAAAACAGTAAGTTTCCTAAAAATCCTTTCAACAATAAATAAGATGTTACATTTTCTTTCTAGATAGCCAGTGTAAAATGCATCAATATGCTCATATGCCAATATGCGTGAGAAGTCATGAATGACTTGATACCGTACAGCATGAGGAAGATACATCTCTATGCATGTGTGTAATGTGTGCAGGTCAATGCAATGTATCTAAGAGATGAACTCATGTACTCACACTCCTCAGAATACTCAATCTCACTGTCTCAAACTCTCCACTCATCATGCTCAATCACGCAATACTGTATATGGCCAATCCGGTCCAGGGAAGATCCATCCCAGAATATATACATCAACTGATCATCAGTCACTCAGTACTGAGTTTTGCCAATCCAGCCCGTAGGGAAGATCCATCCCCAGGTATTAATTCTTCGGACAAGATCCATGTCTAGGGAACATCCATCCCCGGGTATAAATTATTCGGACAAGATCAATGTCTAGGGAAGATCCATCCCTCAATAAAATTCAATCGCGCTCACTGGGGTGTGTGCTACTCCGGAGGGTCTCCTTCAGCCCAATCACTAAAATCCGCATGGACAACTCACGTGCTATAGTATCAATATCTGAAAATCAGGCCGTCAGCCTCACTCAGTCATCAACCTCTCCAGTCTCTCGATCTTACAATGACATGAACTAGCCTACAATAATGATATGATATATCAATAAATAACAACAGTGAGTGAGATAGTATGATATGCAATGAATGAATATGACTGAGTATGACATTGCAATGCAAGCAAATAACTCAACAACATTAATGACCTCAGTGGGTATCAACAGAATAAGCATGTAGCCTAGACATGGTTTCTAATTCGAATCACAGCTCGATAACTCTACTATGTAGAGATTTCATGATTACAAATAACTTCAGGTAACTACACAGTACCACAGAAATAACGGACTCACAGTTCACACGGTGCACGCCCACATGCCCATCACCTAGCATGTGCGTCACCTCAACACTAAACACATAAGACGTATAATCACGGTTCATACCCTCAGCTCCAAGATTAGAAGAGTTACTTACCTCGATCAAGCCGAATCCAATGCCGAACAAGCTAAACAATGCTCTATAAATTCCATTCTGCGCGTATCAACTTCCGAAAGCTTCTTATCTCCTCAACTCAAGCCAAACAATCTGTATCCCAACTTGTGTGGAAACTTGTATCTCCAAAGTCGCCCAATCCGAGCTCCAAAATCCGAAAATGAAGAATAAAATCAAAACCCACTATTTTATCTTGTGTCCGGTCATTCCGCTTTGGAAGACACAATAGCCGCTTCTGCGACACGAGCTCCGCTTGTGCGGACTCCACTAGCCAGCCGACTTCTTGCACTTATGGATCTCCAACCCCTTCTGTGCTCCTTCTCGCTTCTGCGCCCAATGCCCTCGCTTCTGTGGGGCCGCAGATGCGCTCCAATTCCTCCTTCTGTGATCTTCCTCAGCCAAGCCTACTAGCACTTCTGTGATCAACTATCTGCATCTACGGACTCACATCTGCGCCCATTCTTCCGCAACTGCAGAAACACTAGAACCAACATACCTCCAGCAATGCAAAATGAAACAAAAATGATCTGAACCTTGTTTGAAACTCACCCGGGCCACCTGGGACCCTGTCCGAATATACCAACAAGTTCCATAACATAACACGGACCTACTTGAGGCCTCAAATCACATCAAACAATGGTAAAACCACGAATCATACCCCAATTCAAGCTTAATGAAACTAAGAATTCTTCAACTTCTACATTCGATGCAGAAACCTATCAAATCAAGTCCGATTAACCTCAAATTTTGCACACAAGTCATAAATGACATAACGAAGCTATTCCAATTTCCATAATAGGATTTTGACCCTGATATCAAAACGTTAACTCTCCGGTTAAACTTCCAAACTTACATTTTCATTTTAGCCATTTCAAGACTAATTTAGCTACGGGCTTCAAAATAATTTTACGGGCACGCTCCTGAGTCCAAAATCACCATACAGAGCTATTGAAATCATCAAAATATTATTCCGATGTCGTTTATATATATGTCAATATCCGACCAACTATTTTAACTTAGGCTTTAAATCTTGGAACTAAGTGTTCCAATTCATTCTGCAACCTCCCCGACAAGTCACATAATTATAATTGAACACAGGATAAGCAGTAAATGGGGGAACGGGTTTGTAATACTCAAAACGACCAGCTAAGAGTTATTTCCAAACACTTGTAGAAATCCCATCGCAGGAGCGAGCCAGTAGAAGCGAGCTCTTTATCGCAGATGCGACTAGGCATGGCTAGACGTTGGATCGTAGAAGCGCAAGGGCGCTTGGTGAGGCAGCTTAGCAGAAGCTAACAGCTCCTCGCAGAAGCGTGTCTGCAGAAGCGGACTGAATTCCGCAAAAGCATGATTAGCCGTAGAAATGGTAGCTTTTCCGTAGAAACGGGAACCTCAGAAGCGGCTTAGTGAGCCGCAAAAGCGAAAACCCTGGAAAGAAAAAAATCAGAGGGGTTGCGGAATTTTGGCATTTTTGGACATTTCCAACACGGGTTGAGTCGATGTTTTAGCGAGAAATCATGACAAAACTTGAGGTAAGTCACTTGTGATCATTGTTAGTCAATAATTTTGGATTATCATTGAGTATTTCGACTAGACTATGTGTTTTTGAGGAGAGATTAGAGGATTTGATCCTAGGGATTTGAAAATAAGATTTGAGGATTTGAAGGTCGAGATGATGTCGGAATTTTGTAAAATTTGTATGGTTGGACTAGTGGTGGAATGGACGTTAGCTTCCTTAAGATGTCAAAAGTTTGTTGCAAATGCTAAAGATGATCACCTGCATTCAAGGACTTAACAAGCATATCGTCTATATAAACATCCAATGTTTTTCCTATCTGTTTTTCAAACATCTTGTTTACGAGCTATTGGTAAGTGGCTCCGACGTTCTTTAGCCCTAAGGACATCACATTATAGTAATGTGCCAAAATTCGTTATGAACGAAATCTTTTCCTGATCTTCCGGGATCATCTTAATTAGGTTGTACGCGAAATAAGCATCGTGGAAACTCATTAATGTGTGCCCGGCCATCACATCAATCATTTGATCGATGTTCGGCAGTGGGAACATTGAAAGCATTAGTAGAAGTCCACTATTCATGGCCCAGAAAGGGGGGGGGGAAGAGAAGAGAACTGTAAATCTCGCAGTTTCATAAAACCAACACAACTGCAATTGGATTTAATTCTCACACAGTGCCTATTTGGATACCAATTTTTTCTTCTCCACTTGTGCAACTTTACCTTGGCGTGCCAACCTCAACTTTATCGGTATATGGTCTGAAATGTAGCTTCCTAGAATCGTTGGTGTTACACGTTCAAATGAAGTGTAAAATTTTGAAGTGAAGATTATCCTATCAAGTTTGGATAATATTTGTTGTAATTTGGTATCTCCATATGTAAAGGGGCTGAAATCTAAATCTAACATACTAGGGCTAGCCATAAAATTGATGAAGATACTCATATGCTCTTTTGTATTTGGAGATCTGATGCTTCTCTCTGATGGGCGGGTTAGATTAGCATCCCCCAATCATAGGTCATGATGTATCATATAACTTATTACGTGACTCATGATGTGGTGTCAATTTTAATGGTTCTAAATGTAGACCATATGTTAGATCTCCATAAACTCCATGAAATTTGAACTTAAACGATGGATATTTAACCAGTTGAATATTTGCCGATATATATTTGTCAATCCCTCTGGCGTTTTCTTTGTGATATCTAAAAGATATGTCATAGTTGATGCGTTCTTTGTCCCATAGTAACACCAAGTTTTCATGTTTAGTGCTAGTTTTCCATTTGATGTGTGTTTCGCACTCTTGCAATATTATCAAGTGAGGTTTGTGCATCTGTATATACACTACTATAGCCTCTTTACTAAATGTATTTTTCTCATAACAGTGACTGACATTTCACGAAACAATTTCCAATAATCTTCATTGGAAATGATCGATGAACTTGAAGCGCTCATTCTGTTATGTTTCTCTCTTTTTCAAACTCTAGCTTTCTCTCTTTTTTTCGAATTTGTATAGCGTTTGTAAGTAAGAAATGGATCTTGGTGCATATATATAGAGTTCTTGGTGTATATGCGTCCCCTACACCCCTTCTTAATTATTGGTTTATTTCCTATCCTAAAGAATTCCATTCAGAGCTCGATATAAAAATTTCCACTCTCGGACGATATCGCCGAAAAACTAATTTCCTCCACTTCAAGCATAAATCTACTACAAACCTCCACAACACAGTCCGGATGCGCTCCTAACCCTAAAATCACTCAACGGAGATAGCAGAGTCGACGAAATTCCATTCCGAATCCGTCTTCAAATAGTTCTGACTACGGTCTAAACTCCAAGGCTTCAACTCACAACTAGGGACTAAGTGTCCCAAAATGCTCTAAATTCCATAACCAATCACTCCGGAAAGTCCCAAAAGCAGAAACAAATATAGGAAAAGCAGATATTAGGGGATCGAGGCTCTAATTCTCAAAACGACCGGCCGGATCATTACATCCTCCCCCTCTTAAAACAACCATTCGTCCTTAAACGAGTATAAAGATATGCCTGAAACTGTGAAAAGATGAGGTTATTGTCTGCGCATATCCTGCTCGGTCTCCCAAGTCGCTTCCTCAACCAGTTGACCCCTCCACTGGACCTTTACTAAAGCAATATTCTTTGACCTGAGCTTTCTGACCTGCCTGTCCAAAATGGCTACTGGCTCCGCAACATAAGATAGATCTTTGTCCAACAGGACTGAGCTGAAATCCAATACATGAGTCGGATCACCGTGATACTTCCGGAGCATAGACACGTGGAATACCGGGTGAACTCCTGCTAGGCTGGGAGGCAAGGCAAGGTCATAAGCAACCTCCCCAACTCGCCGCAATATCTCAAAAGGATCAGTGAACCTCGGGCTCAGCTTTCCCTTCTTCCCGAACCTCATGACGCCCTTCATAGGCGATACCCGAAGCAAGGCCCACTCACCAACCATAAATGCCAAGTCATGAACCTTTCGGTCCGCATAACTCTTTTTTCTGGACTGGGTTGTGCGAAGTCTCTCCTGAATCACCTTCACCTTATCCAGGGCATCCTGGACCAAATATGTACCCAACAATCGGGCCTCGCCCGGCTCAAACCATCCCACTGGGGACCGGCACCGCCTACCATACAAAGCCTCATATGGTGCCATCTGAATGCTGGACTGGTAACTGTTGTTGTAAGCAAACTCTGCAAGTGGCAAGTATTGGTCCCATGACCCTCCAAACTCCATCACACAGGCACAGAGCATATCCTCAAGAATCTGAATCGTGCGCTCGGACTGCCCGTCCATTTGAGGGTGAAAGGTTGTGCTCAACTCCACCCTAGTACCCAACTCCTAATGTACGGCTCTCCAAAACCGTGATGTGAACTGTGTACCTCTGTCTGATATGATGGATACTGGAATACCATGAAGTCGGACAATCTCTCTAATATAAATCTCAGCCAACCTCTTAGAAGAATAAGTGGTCCACACTGGAATAAAATGAGCTGACTTGGTCAGCCGATCCAAGATCACCCAAATAGTATCGAACCTTCTCAAAGTTTGTGGAAGTCCAACTACAAAGTCCATGGTGATCCTCTCCCACTTCCACTCTGGGATCTCTAACCTCTTAAATAATCCACCCGGCCTCTGGTGCTTATTCTTGACCTGCTGACAGTTGAGACACTTGGCCACAAACCCAACTATGTCCTTCTTCATCCTCCTCCACCAGTAGTATTGTCTCAAGTCCTGGTATATCTTCGCGGCACCGGGATGAATGGAGTACCGCGAGCTGTGGGCCTCCTCGAGAATCAACTCCCGAAGCCCATCTACATTAAGAACACAGATCCGGCCATGCATCCTCATCACACCGTCATCACCAATAGTCACATCTCTGGCATCACCTCGCCGAACCCTATCCTGAAGAACTAGAAGATGAGGATCATCATACTGGCGCTCCCTGATACGGTCATAAAGAGAAGACCGAACAACCACACAAGCTAATACTCGGCTAGGCTCTGAAATATCCAATCTCATGAACTGGTTGGCTAAGGCCTGAACATCCAAGGCTAAGGGCCTCTCCGCTGCCGGAAGATATGCCAAAGTCCCCAAACTCTCTGCCCGACGACTCAAGGCATCGGCCACTACATTGGCCTTCCCCGGGTGGTATAATATAGTGATATCATAGTCTTTAAGTAGCTCCAACCACCTCCGCTGATGCAAATTAAGGTCCTTCTGCCTGGACAAGTACTGCAAACTCCGGTGATCAGTGTAAATCTCACAGGGAACACCGTACAAATAATGACGCCAGATCTTCAGGGCGTGACAATAGCTGCTAACTCGAGATCATGAACCGAATAATTCTTCTCATGCACCTTCAATTGTCTAGACGCGTAGGCAATCACCCTACGTCCTGCATCAATACCGCTCCAAGGCCAATCCTCGAGGCATCACAATAGACAGTGTTGGACCCCGAACCTATAGGAAATACTAATACTGGGGCTGTAGTCAAGGCTGTCTTGAGCTTCTGAAAGCTCTCCTCACACTCCTTGGTCCACCTGAACGGAGCACACTTTTGGGTCAGCGTGGTCATAGGTGCTGTAATGGATGAAAACCCCCCTACAATGCAACGGTAATACCCCTCCAAACCAAGGAAACTACGGATCTCCGTAGCTGATGACGGTCTAGGCCAACTCTACACTGCCTCCACCTTATTCGGATCTACCTTGATCCCATCACAAGACACTATGTGGCCCAAGAATGCCACTGAATCAAGCCAAAATTCATACTTAGAAAATTTTGCATACAATTTCTTCTCCCTCAAAGTCTAAAGCACGGTCCTCAGGTGCTGCTCATGATCTTCCCAAGACCGGGAATATACCAGGATATCATCAATAAACACAATGACGAAGGAATCAAGATAAGGCCGGAACACACTGTGCATCAAATGCATAAAGGATGCTGGGGCATTGGTCAGCCCAAATGACATGACAAGAAACTCTTAGTGACCATATCTGGTCCTGAAAGCAGTCTTCGGGATGTCCTGAAAGCAGTCTTCAGAACGCAAGTCAATCTTGGGAAACACCATGGCACCTTGTAACTGATCAAATAAATCATTGATGCAAGTCAAAGGATACTTGTTCTTCACTGTAACCTTGTTCAACTGCCTATAATCAATACACATATGCATAGAACCGTCCTTCTTCTTCACAAATAAGACCGAAGTACCCCAAGGTGATACACTGGGCCTGATGAAGCCCTTTTCAAGCAACTCCTACAACTTCTCCTTCAACTCCTTCAACTCAGGAGGGGCCATACGATAGGGAGGAATAGAAATGGGCTGAGTACCTGGCAACAAATCAATGCCAAAATCAATATCTCTGTCGGGCGGCATGCCCGGAAGGTCAGCTGGAAACATATCTGGAAAGTACCTCACTACTGGAACTGACTCAACTATAGGGGTAACAATACTGACATCTCTCACATAGGCCAAATATGCATCACACCCCTTCTCAACCATTAGCTAAGCCTTAAGAAATGAAATGACCCTGCGGGGAGTATACTCTAAGGTACCTCTCCACTCTTATCTCAGCAAGCCTGGCATAGCCAGCGCCACGGTCTTAGCATGATAATCAAGAATAGCATAGTGGGGCAACAACCAGTCCATGCCTAAGATAACATCAAAATCTACCATACCGAGTAATAAAAAATCGGCTCTGGTCTCAAAACCACTAAGAGCAATCAAACACGACCAATATACGTGGTCCACAATAAGAGAATTTCCCACGGGAGTAGATACATAAACAGGGGAACTCAAAGAATCCCGAGATATCCCCAAATGTGGAGCAAAGTAAGAAGACACATATGAATACGTAGAGCCTGGGTCAAATAATACTGATGCATCCCTACGACAGATAGGGACGATACATGTGATGACTGAGTTTGAAGCAATGGCCTCTGAACGGGCTGGAAGGGCATAGTACCTGGCCTTGCTTCCCCCTCTAGGGCGACCTCGACCTCCTTGACCTCTGCCTCGAGCTGGCTGAGGAGGTGGGGTGGTAGCTGGTGTTGGAAGAATGGCCGGAGGACTCAGTGGAGCACGTGGAGGATGATAAGTCTGTGAGGGTGCACCCCTCCTGCCCCTGGGGAAATCTCTAACCAGGTAACCAGTGTCACCACACTCAAAACAACCTCTCGGAGGACACGACGGCTGAGACTGACTCGAACTTGGCCTGCTGGACTGGCCGGTAATAGCACCTCAAGTAGGAGGCATACTAGATACTGGTGGTGCATAATAGGGCTCCTGAGGTCTAGGAGTGCTGGAACACCGCTGGCTGCTAGAAGAGTTGAATGATCAGGGCGACTCACCCCCCAACCATAGCGTGCTGCTGGTGCACGAGCTCCTGAATAATGACCAGTCTCTTGAGACCTCTTGGACTCTCTCTCCTCTCTGTCCCGGGCAAACATGCCCTCCACTCTCCTAACAATGCTCACTGCCTACTGATAAGTGATGTCCATCTCCAACTCCCTAGATATACTTGTCCGAATACTGGGGTGGAGTCCCTCAGTGAAGCGACGAACCCTCTCTTAAACTGTAGCAACTAGAGCCGGTGCATGGCAAGCTAACTCACTGAAACAGACTACATACTCCGACACAGTCATAGCACCCTGATGCAAATGCTCAAACTCTGTGCGCCCAGCATCCCTGAGGCTGTGAGGAACATACTCACGCAAGAACATCTCTGAAAACTGAGTCCAAGTGAGTGAGGTTGCCTCATCCGGACTACTCAGCTCATAGTCATGCCACCACTGATATGATGCTCCCCTTAGCTGAAAAGAGGTGAAAGAAACCCCACTCGTCTCCACAATGTCCATAGTGCGGAGAATACGATGACACTCCTCAAGAAAGCCCAGAGCAACATCTGAAGCTAGTCCGCTGAAAGTAGGTGGGTGGTACTTCTTGCACCTCTCAAGTCTGAGATGCTCTGCCTCAGAAGCAGCTACCCTGATTTCATGCTGAACCGGAGCCACTGGGGGCATAGGAATAAATTCTGGGGCCTGATCAACCTGGACCCTCTGCTCAGGAGTGCGGGCTGCAGGAGTCTGTGCCCCACCCCGGTCTGAGATGTAGCGGGAGCTATCGGAAATAGTCTAGCCTGAGCCAGAGTGCTGAACATGCTCATGAACTGAGCTAAAGTCTCCTGGAGGGATGGAGTAGCAATAGGGATCTCCGGTGCTAGCCCTCCAGCTGGAGCTACTGGGGGCTCCTCTGATGCAGCTCTCGCAGGTGCTCGGGCTGCACCGCGTGGTTGTCCTCTACCCCGACACCGGCCTCTGGCGGCTCCGCAGGGGGCTCGGGTGCCTGATCGTCGGTCCTCCCAGTACAGGTCCTCACCATCTGTGAGAGATAATATAATAAAATTTTAGAGTTTTTTTGGTGTCAATATCTCACACGATAAGGAAATCAAAGAAATATGATTGTTCTTAACAGTTACATAGCCTCCCGAAGATAAGTACAGACATCTCTGCACCGATCCGCGAGACTCTAATAAACCAGCTTGTGACTCGCGACTCCTATGAACCTAGTGCTCTGATACCAACTGTCATGACCAAACTTAACCCTCCGTAAGGCGCCGTGATGGCACCTAGTCTTTACGACTAGGTAAGCCTAATATTACGAACAAAATATAAAGAAAACACAATATTTTAAAGATAAACACCATATTGTGAATAGCCAAGAATAGTACCACTCGACATACACAAAATAATTTCCCAAGACCCGCAATATCACTAAGTCACAAGCTGCTATAATCTATGTAGCTCTATACAAAAGTCTGAAGATAATAAATAAAGTCTCTAGGCGATGGAGTAGAAGGGAACTCGGAAGATCTGCGGACGCAAGCAGAAGTACCTTGAAGTCTCCTAGAATTAGCAGCACGCACTAACCCCGAGGTTGATAGCTCGCACTTGGATCTGCATACAAAAACATGTGCAGGAAAGGGCATGAGTACACCACCATGGTACACAGTAAGTGCCAAGCCTAACCTCGGTGTAGTAGTGACGAGGTCCAGTCAGGGCCCTACCGGAGTAAATATAATACATTAAACAGTAAAAGATTTAAGTAAAATTTACGGTAACACAGTTAAAGAAATTCTTAAAAATTTAACAATTAAGGGAGCCCTCGACTCAGAACAAGGTAAACACGGTGAGGAATCTCCCGGGATACCGTCCCGTAGTTCTAAATGGATATACAGTACAGAGGGATCTCCCGGAATACGTCTGTAGTCCTAAAGTAATTATGCAGTGCTGGGGGATCTCCCGGAATACGTCCGTAGTCCCAAAGTAAATATGCAGGGCTGGGGGATCTCCCGGAATACATCAGTAGTCCCAAAGTAAATATGCAGTACTGGGGAATCTCCCGTAATACGTCCGTAGTCCCAAAGTAAATATGCAGTACACGGGGATCTCTCGGAATACGTCCGTAGTCCCAATTTAAATATGCCACGCGAGATGGAATGGCAGGTATGGCATCGAGTTATACAGTTTATACTGAAAACAAATAAATAAAGTAGGGACTTAACTAAGCAAGGAGCACAGAATGTCAAATAGGCAGTTAAAACACGTAAGCATGCTTCTCTAGTCTAAGTTTAACAATTAAACGTATTAGAACAATTTAATAAGGAAAAATAGTTTATCATTTTAGAAAGGAAAAATGGGATTTTTGAAATAATAGCCCATGTACGTACTCGTCACCTCACGTACACGGCACCCACACATCAATTAATATCGAACATATTAAGGGAAAAGTCTCCAACACAAGGTTAGGCAAGCCACTTACCTCGAACCGCTCAAATCAACTTGATATCACGTTATTGCCACGAGTATCCAACTCTAAATGGCCCGAATCTATTCAAATTAATTGCATAATGTAAATATAGCTACAAGTAACTAATTTAGCTAATTAATTCGAAGCTAAAGCGTGAAATTAGGAACAATGCCCAAAAAGTCTCCTAGGGCCCACGTCTCGGAATCGGGAAAAAATTACAAATTATGAACACCCATTCACTCACGAGTTCAATCGAACAAAAATCATCTAAATCCGACGTCAAATTCCCATTCAAATCTCAGATTTTCAATTGGGGAACCTTTTCCCCCATTTCCAAACTTCTACCCTCAATTTCCTTAATTAGACGAGGAAAACAATAATAGATTAATGTATTATGATCAAAATAGAGTTAGAATTAGTTACCCAAAAGTTCTCCTTCAAAATCCCTCGAGAAATCGTCTCCCACCGAGCTCTAAATTGAATTGGTGAAAAATGAGGGATGAACCCTCGAAGCTGCCTCTTCAACCCAGCGATTTCCGCACCTGCGCTCATGGGGACGCATCTGCTGTCACGCATCATATCTGCGACCACTGACTCCCCGGCCTAAAAGAGAACCTGCGATCCAAGCGTCACTTCTGCGAGGCCGCACCCGCGGCCCCCGGGACCTCAACCAAACATACCAACCAATCCTAAAACACCATACGAACATAGTCGAGCCTTCAAACCAAGTCGAACAACACCAAAATCATGAATTAAGCACGGATTCAAGCCTAAGAATTTAAAATTTTCCAAATTCTACAAACGACGCTGAACCACATCAAATCTAGTCCAAATGACCTCAAATTTTACACACATGTTAAAAATGATACTACAAACCTACAACTACTTTTGTAATTCCATTCTGAGCTTGGTATCAAAATTTCCACTCTCGGTCGAAATCGTCGAAAAACAAACTTCCGCCAATTCAAGCCTAAATCTACTACAGACCTCCAAAACACATTCTGGACGCGCTCCTAACCCCAAAATCACTCAACAGAGCTAACGGAATTCCATTCCGGATCCGTCTTCACACAGTTCCGACTACGGTCCAAAATCCAAGGCTTAAACTCACAACTAGGGAATAAGTGTCCCAAAACTCTCTGAATTCCATAACCAATGACTCCGATAAGTCCCAAAAGTAGAAACAAATATGGGGAAAATAGATATTAGGGGATCGGGGCTCTAATTCTCAAAACTACCGGCCGGGTCGTTACAAATTGAAAACATTAGTAGAAGTCCACAGTTCATGGCCAGAAAAGGGTAGGGGAGGGGGGTGAAGAGAAGAGAACTGCAAATCTCGTAGTTTCACAAAACCAACACAAATGCAATTGGATTTAATTCTTACATGGTGCCTATTCAGATACCAATTTTTTCTTCTCCTCTTGTGCAACTTTACCTGGGTGTGTCAACCTCAACTTTATCGGCATATGGTCAGAAATGTCGCTTCCTAGAATCGTTGCTGTTACACGTTCAAATGAAGTATAAAATTTCGAAGTGCAGATTATCCTATCAAGTTTGGATAATCTTTGTGGTGATTTGGTATCTCCATATGTAAAGGAGCTAAAATCTAAATCTAAAATACCGGGGCTACCCGTAAAATTGATGAAGTTACTCATCTTTTCTTTTGTATTTGGTGATATGATGCTTCTCTCTGATGGGCGGGTTAGATTAGCATCCCCCGATCATAAGTCATGATGTATCATATAACTTATTACGTGACTCAGGATGTGGTGTCAATTTTAATGGTTCTAAATCTAGACCATATGTTATATCTCCATAAACTCCGTGAAATTTGAACTTAAGCGATGGATATTTAACCAGATGAATATTTGGCGATATATATTTGTCAATCGCTCTAACATTTTCTTTGTGATATCTAAAAGGTATATCACTGTTGATGTGTTCTTTGTCCCATAGTAACACAAAGTTTTCATGTTTAGTGCTAGTTTTCCATTTTATTTGCGCTTCGCACTCTTGCAGTATTACCAAGTGAGGTTTGTGCATCCGTAGATACGTTTCTATAGCTTCTTTTCTAAATGTATTTTTGTCATAACAATGATTGACATTCCACAGAACAATTTCCAAGTAATCTTCATTGGAAATGTTCGATAAACTTGAAGCGCTCATTCTGTTATACTTCTCTCTTTTTTCAAACTCTAGTTCTCTTCTTCTTTTTTTTTTAATTTGTATAGCGTCTGTAAGTAAGAAATGTTTCTTGGTGCATATATATAGAAATATTGGTGTATATGCATCCCTACACCCCTTCTTAATTATTGATGTGTTTCCTATCCTAAAGATAAATCAGAGATGAAAAACTCAGAATTTCTAGTTGTATTATTTAACTTATTATTTTTCTCCATTCCATAATGATGTTGTAACATCCCAGACTTTAGACAGATTCCCACATCGAAAAAACACAAGAGTGATGCTGGGTATATAAGTTATCAAGCCTTAGACCCTAGTGACGCATTTTAAATCCGTGAAGGCCTATGCCCAGAGCGGACAATATCACTAGCGAGCCGGTGTGCTACAAATGGTATCAGAGACACTCTTGTGTCAGCCATATTGATGGTAGGTCAGAGTTCAACTGAGTTTAGGCAAATACCGGTTAGGCGGGGCAAACCTCAGTGCTGAGTGTAGACTAATCCCATGGGGTGGGGCAAACCTCAGCGAGGACACTGAGTCCAAAAGAGGGGGTGTATGTAACACCCCAGACTTTAGACAGAGTCCCACATCGCCAAAGCATAAGAGGGCTCTGATACCACTCTTATGTTTTGCCGATGTGGGATTCTGTCTAAAGTCTGGGGTGTTACAGATGCAGACTGCTCCTTTCTAAAATAGTAACCAAATAAATTCCACTTCATATGAAGTACATCTTCATCTTTCTTTAATACTTTGTAGTACTCTAGAACTTTAATGTAAACAATTTGAGATCTTCCTTTGTTCTCTTTACTCTCTTTTTTTAAACTTTATCTTCTCAGGTACAATATTAAGAGGGTAATATATTACCGCAACATGTATTTTTATCTACTGTAAATTTTCTTACATTTTTCTGCACATCTCACATTTGGAAATATGAAAACTTGACTTGATCCCTCGTTATGACACAGTTAGGGGTGTTCATGGTTCAGTTTGGGTTGGTTTTTTCTAAAAAGAAACCAAGCCAAGTAAGTGGGTTTTTGAAATATTGGAATCAAACAATGTAAGTGAGTTTTTAAAATATTGGAACCAAACCAAACCAATTGAGTCAGTTTTTTATCGATTCAGTTTATGTCGTGTTTTGTCGGTTTTTTCGGTTATTTATCGGTTGTTTTATTAAATATGAGACATACATTACCAAACGCATATTATGGCGACTACATTTTCAATGTAACACTTTAAAATCAATTGCTCTTTGAGAAATCTATCATTCTCAAGATATATTGATGATAATTGAATCAAATAGTGATGAAGAATTTAAGCACTCAATTAAAAATCGATTATTTTTATCATGAAATAAATTCTAGTACTTAGTAAAATAAAACTACCAATCAAACTAGAATGTAAAGACATAGAATTGGATTATTATAATAGCAAAGAACTAGACTAAAAATACAAATGACTAATATGTACCATAAAATTTTAGAAACTTTATATATATATAGGTGTATATACATATATATAGGTATAATAATAAATTTAAATAGCTACTTTTATAGTCGGTTTGGTTCGATTTTTTCGGTTATTGTTTTATTAAAACTAAAACCAAACCAAATTTGATCGGTTTTTAAAATGCAAAACCAAAACCAAAACCAAACCAAACCTAAAAAGTATCGGTATTTTTTGTCGGTTTGGTTCAGTTTTTGGTTTGGTTCGATTTTTCGGGTTCTTAAGTACACCTCTAATTGAAAGCATTAGTAGAAGTCCATTGTTCATGCCTAGAAAAAATTAAGTGGGGGGGGGGGGGTGAAGAGAAGAGAACTGCCAATCTCGTAGTTTCACAAAACCAACACAACTGCAATTGGACTTAGTTCTCACATAGTGCCTACTAGGTTACCAATTTTTTCTTCTCCACTTATGCAACTTTACCTGGACGTGCCAACCTCAACTTTAGCATCATATGGTCCGAAATATCGCTTCCTAGAATCATTGGTGTTACACGTTCAAATGAAGTATAAAATTTCGAAGTGCAGATTATCCTATCAAGCTTGGATAATCTTTGTGGTGATTTGGTATCTCCATATGTAAAGGGGCTGAAATCTAAATCTAACATACTAGGGCTAGCCATAAAATTGATGAAGATACTCATATGCTCTTTTGTATTTGGAGATCTGATGCTTCTCTCTGATGGGCGGGTTAGATTAGCATCCCCCAATCATAGGTCATGATGTATCATATAACTTATTACGTGACTCATGATGTGGTGTCAATTTTAATGGTTCTAAATGTAGACCATATGTTAGATCTCCATAAATGTTACAACCCAAATTCGCATACCACAGATCACGCCGTAAGTTAGTCGACGTAAATCCAAGAAGAGATTATCTTTGAGATGATAAGAAGTTAATCCTATTGGTCTTAAACGATACAAGGGTGTATAAGAGTGGTTAACAAGTATTTGAAGTTAAACGAATCAAGGATGTTGTAACCCATATTTTCGGGTAACACTAGAGGTGATTAATTGTCCCAAGAGGTCTTGTTTTAATGTATTTGAATCATATAATATCCGCATCATAAGTCTTGAAGTCAAGCGAGTTATGAAACAAAAGTCGATAAAAGTTGTCGCAACTTAGGTTTATAATTTTACTTAAACTTTAGGTCAAATGTTACTGCATTTTTCTCCCAATGTGCTTGGAATTGTGGGGTGATCTACCTATCAAATTGAATATCTATGAGTCTAGTTTCCAACGCATTAAACCGTTCGTCGATACGATCTCAGAATAGAGAGATATTCATGTTTTTGCGAGAGTGCGCCAAGCTGCTCTCTATGGGGCCCACAAAGGCGGTTTAAGACATATGGACATATATAAGATACCTCAACCCAATTTTAAGTCATTATTTTTCAGTATATTCAGACCTTATAACCCTAAAAACAGTCTCTCAAGGTTCTCTCATGATCCAAGACCCAAACAAAGGGCAAACAACACAAATCAAATGTCGGGAATCCCGTGGCGCTAGTAAGTTTCTTGTTCTTCTTGTTGTTGCTGATTTTTGTGTTGTTCCAGCTCGTGTGGGAGGTTTTTTTAAGTGTTTTATGTTCTGTAAATACCCCTTCAAGTTTTTAATATCAACCCTAAGTGATTTCAAGTCTTCTAAAGTAATTCTAGTGCCGAAAAACCCGAATTGATTGCTAGTTTTGCTTCCTTGTTCTTGTGGCAGAATTGGAGAAATATTTCGTGGAAAATTAAGGTCAAATTGGAGTTGTTATTTCTGTTTAAAGGTAAGGAACCTCTTACTCTATATATATATTTAAGATTATCCAAGTTGCGGCTAAGTCGTTGAAGCTAGAACTTGTGAAATATATATCGAAAAGCTTGGTAGTAATGTTGTTGGTTGGTGGACTGTTTTGGAGGCTCAATATGATTATTAATGATGTTGTTTGGGCTGTTTGGTGATTGTATTGACTTGTGGTAAGTCATATAAATAGGGGAGGTGCTGTCCGTTTCATCGTAAAATAGGTTGTGGTCGATACATAATAGTTACGACGCTTAAACGATAATGATAGTGTCATTTGTCTTATTGTAGACTAAGGAGTCGTGATATTTGCATAGCTTGAGGTTGGGCAGTATATACAAGGTATGTGAGGCTATCCCCTTCATTCTTTTGCACGACTCCGATTGTACATAATATAATGAACGAGCTCCCAAAGATACTCTACTCTTAGAAGCTAGCAGTACTTACATTGCTGCCCTTCTTATGAAACGATTGGTATTGATGTTACTTCTCTTATTCTTATATTATCAATGTTGTTGGTAGTTCCTGATTCTTATAAGTTTCTTGATGAAGAGTTAATCCTAATAACGTGTACGAAGGATACCGACCTTACGTCACTTCGAAAGGTTCAAAATGTGATTCCAATGAGTCCAGCATGCATCATATATATGTATCTATTTTACTCTACCGAGCCGTGCTATAGTTGGCCGGGTATGGCACCTATTGTGCAACCACTGATCAGTTGGGTTTTACCGAGCTCCACGTGGCCGGGTACGATTCTACCGAGCCCTATGATGGCCGGGTACGTTTTACCGAGCCTATTATGGCCGGGTACGATATGATGATGGTGATGCCCACAAAGGCGTATGTTTTAAAAGTTTATGTATATATATATATGTATCATGTATTTCATGTCAGTAGCCCTCAGAGGTACCCAGATGTCACAGGTTGTATATTCCCTATCCCTGTTTACATTACTGTTCTTACTTATGCTTTCCTGCCTTACATACTCAGTACTTTATTCGTACTGACGTCCCTTTTATTTGTGGACACTGCATGTCATGCTGCAGGTCCTGATAAATGGGTAGACGCAGCTCCCCCACCACAGTAGGCTGTCCAGTTCAGCGGTTATTGGCGAGATCCCTTCTTCGGACTTGCCGTGGTCTTGATATGCATTTTTGTTATAGACATTATGGGTATGTCGGGGCCCTGTTCTGGCAATGTTGTAGAACTTATGTTCCTTTAGAGGCTCATAGACAGGTGTCGACTCATGGTAGCTCGTACCTTATATATAGTTTCTTGACAGTCTTATCGTCCCATGTTATGTATGTTCATGACATTATCTTTCATTGTTAGATGTTCATGATCCATGTCTACCATTTATATTGATCTTGTCGGCCCTTAAAGATAATAAGGAAGGTTAGATAAAATGTACGTTGGTGCTCGGCAAGTATGGCCCGGGTGCTAGTCATGACCCTCCAGTTAGGTCGTGACAAACTTGGTATCAGAGCAAGTCTGTCCTAGGGGTTGTCTATGAGCCGTGTCTAGTAGAGTTTTGATTATGGATGTGTAGCGCGCCACATTTATAATCAGGAGGCTACGTGACATCTAGGGTTGTTACCTTCTTCCTGAATCTAGATCGTGTGTAGAGTTGAGTCGTAAGTGTTCATATCTAATATTCACCTTGTTTTCTTTTAGCGATGCCTTCGACTAGGAAGCAAGCAATTAGTAAACGGCTTGATACAGCTGTGGGAGAGGGTAACATTCAGGTGCCTCCAGCCATAGCAGGCCAAAGTGAGCCTCAGAGTGAGATGCCGTCTCATACCTCTCTGTCTCCTCCATAGGATATTAGGAGGCACCCAGTACATCCAGTTCCTCCGTCTGGCACTACAGACCACGATATGCGCAGTGCGGTGCAGTTGTTGACTAGCTTGGTAGCTGCTCAGGCTCAGAGGCAGAATACCAGTGCTGCTGATAAACCGGTTAGTGCGAGAGTTCGTGATTTTATTAATCTAGACCCTCCAGTGTTTACCGGATCAGACCCCAAGGAGGACCCACAAAACATTTATTGATCAAGTTCATTGTACATTGCGGGTTATGCATGCTAGTGATACGGAGGCAGTAGAGTTGGCTTCTTATCAGTTACAGGATTTAGCGATTTTATAGTATGATAGTTGGGAGAGATCTAGGGGTCCGAATGCTCCTCCAGTCGTGTGGAAGGAATTTTCTGAGGCCTTTCTTCGTCACTACTTGCCAGCTGAGATACAACGAGCTAGAGCTGATAAGTTCTTGAACCTTCGACAGGGTAATATGAGTGTACGAGAGTATAGTATACAGTTTGATTCTTTAGCAAGGTATACTCCCCATATGGTGGCCGAGATGAGTGATAGGGTGCACCTGTTCGTGAACGGGTTGGGACCACATCTGATAAATGAGTGCACAATAGCCTCCTTGGTAGAGGGCATGGATATTTCCCGTATTCAGGCTTATGCCCAGACCCTTCAGGATCATAAGTTATAAGCTAAGCTCTCTAAATGTGAATTCTTGCAAAACTCAGTAGCATTCCTTGGCCATGTGATATCTGATGAGGGTATTAGTGTCGACACTCAGAAGATCGATGCAGTGAAGAATTGGTCGAGACCTACAACACCGTCAGAAGTCTGCAGCTTCCTGGGGCTAGCAGGATATTATAGGCGGTTTGTAGAAGGGTTTTCCTCTATATCAGCACCATTGACTAAGTTAACACAGAAAGCCACCAAGTTCTAGTGGTCTGATGCTTGTGAACATAGTTTTCAGGAGCTAAAGAATCGATTGACATCCGCGCCAGTGCTCACTCTCCTAGAAGGAACAGAAGGTTATGTGGTATATTATGATGCCTCAGGTATAGGTTTGGGGTGCATATTGATGCAACGTGGGAAGGTGATTGCTTATGCATCAAGACAATTGAAGAAGCATGAAAAGAATTACCCGACTCATGATTTGGAATTGGCTGCAGTAATTTATGCTTTGAAGATATGGCGGCACTACTTATACGGCGTCCATGTTGACATCTACACAGATCACAAGAGTTTACAATACATCTTCAAGTAGAAGGAGTTGAATTTGAGGTAGTGTAGGTGGCTTGAATTACTGAAAGACTACGATGTCGAGATATTGTACCATCCCGGTAAAGCTAATGTTGTGGCAGACGCTCTCAGCTGTAAGTCAATGGGAAGCTTAATACATATTGAGCCAGGTAGACAAGGGTTGACCAAAGAGCTTCACCAACTGGCCAATATGTGAATTAGATTGTTGGACTCTGATGACGGAGGTGTTACTATACAGAATACAGCAGAATCATCTTTGGTAGCCGAGGTAAAAGCACGGCAATATGAAGATCCTACCTTAGTAAGATTGAGAGAGGGAATTCAGCAGTGTAAGATTACAGCTTTCAAGATCGGAGGAGATGGGACACTGAGATACCAGGGCCGATTATGTGTACCTAGTGTGGTAAGGTTGCGAGAGAAGATTATGATTGAGATTCACCAGTCCCGATATTCTATCCATCCTGGCTCGACAAAGATGTATCATGACGTTAAGGAGCAGTATTGGTGGGATAACATGAAGAAGTCTATTGCAGAATTTGTAGCCCAGTGTCCTAATTGTCAACAAGTAAAGATCGAGCATCAGAAACCTAGTGGATTGATTCAGAATATAGAGATTCCGACCTGGAAATGGGAGGTGATTAATATGGACTTCATTATTGGATTACCTCGCTCTTATCATAAGTTTGACTCCATCTGGGTGATAGTTGATCGACTTACAAAATCTGCCCATTTTCTGCCAGTTAAGACAACTTACACGGCTGAAGATTATGCGAAGTTGTATATCAAGGAGATTGTTAGGCTTCATGGTGTGCCGGTATCTATTATATCAGACCGAGGAGCTCAATTTACGGCTAACTTTTGGAGGTCTTTTCAGAAGGGTTTAGGCACACAAGTAAATCTCAGCACTGCATTCCATCCGCAGACTGATGGACAGGCTGAACGTACCATCCAGATGCTTGAAGATATGCTACGAGCATGTGTTCTAGATTTCAAGGGGAATTGGGATGACCATCTGGCACTTATAGAATTTGCCTACAATAATAGCTACCATTCCAGTATTAAAATGGCCCCGTATGAGGCACTGTACGGGAGGAGATGTAGATCACCAGTTGGATGGTTCGAAGTCGGTGAGACAGAATTATATGGGCCAGATTTGATTCACCAAGCCATTGAGAAGGTGAAAGTGATACAAGAGAGACTGAGGACGGCACAAAGCAGGCAAAAGTCTTATTCCGACGTCCGACGTCGTGATCTGGAATTTGAGGTTGGTGATTGGGTTTTCCTGAAGATCTCGCCGATGAAGGGTGTTATGCGTTTTGGGAAGAAGGGTAAGTTGAGTCCGCGGTATATTGGGCCGTACAAAATTCTTCGACGAATTAGACAGGTTGCTTATGAGTTAGAATTGCCATCCGAATTGGAATTTGTACACCCGGTATTCCATGTATCTATGTTGAGGAAATGTATTGGAGACCCTTCTCGGGTCGTCCCTATCAAAGATGTACAAGTTACAGAGGATCTATCATATGATGAAGTGCCAGTGGCTATATTAGATCGACAAGTCCGCAAGCTGAGAATAAAGGATGTAGCTTCCGTCAAAGTATTATGGAGGAACAAGAATATAGAAGAAATGACATGGGAAGCAGAAGAGGAGATGAAGTCTAAATACCCTTACCTATTCCAGAGTGAAGATAACGAGGATGCCGGGGGAAAGAAGGACGCATTATAAGGTGAAACGGCTCTATGAGGTAAGCAATAGCTTGTGAATACTCTTTTTTTTAATACAAAATGGTGATATGCAGATAATGTACATATCCATAATGCTTTGTATAGTCTTGTAAGGCCATAGGTTGGGTTTAACTGCTTGCAAGTTTGGCTAGTGTCCATTTTATGGGGAAACTCAGCCGGAAATCTCCGTCGGAATCCACGATGAGTTAGACACCCCATAAACCCTTACATTCGTGGACGAATGTTCCTAAGGGGGAGAGGGTGTTACAACCCAAATTCGCATACCACAGATCACGCCGTAAGTTAGTCGACGTAAATCCAAGAAGAGATTATCTTTGAGATGATAAGAAGTTAATCCTATTGGTCTTAAACGATACAAGGGTGTATAAGAGTGGTTAACAAGTATTTGAAGTTAAACGAATCAAGGATGTTGTAACCCATATTTTCGGGTAACACTAGAGGTGATTAATTGTCCCAAGAGGTCTTGTTTTAATGTATTTGAATCATATAATATCCGCATCATAAGTCTTGAAGTCAAGCGAGTTATGAAACAAAAGTCGATAAAAGTTGTCGCAACTTAGGTTTATAATTTTACTTAAACTTTAGGTCAAATGTTACTGCATTTTTCTCCCAATGTGCTTGGAATTGTGGGGTGATCTACCTATCAAATTGAATATCTATGAGTCTAGTTTCCAACGCATTAAACCGTTCGTCGATACGATCTCAGAATAGAGAGATATTCACGTTTTTGCGAGAGTGCGCCAAGCTGCTCTCTATGGGGCCCACAAAGGCGGTTTAAGACATATGGACATATATAAGATACCTCAACCCCGTTTTAAGTCATTATTTTTCAGTATATTCAGACCTTATAACCCTAAAAACAGTCTCTCAAGGTTCTCTCATGATCCAAGATCCAAACAAAGGGCAAACAACACAAATCAAATGTCGGGAATCCCGTGGCGCTAGCAAGTTTCTTGTTCTTCTTGTTGTTGCTGATTTTTGTGTTGTTCCAGCTCGTGTGGGAGGTTTTTTTAAGTGTTTTATGTTCTGTAAATACCCCTTCATGTTTTTAATATCAACCCTAAGTGATTTCAAGTCTTCTAAAGTAATTCTAGTGCCGAAAAACCCGAATTGATTGCTAGTTTTGCTTCCTTGTTCTTGTGGCAGAATTCGAGAAATATTTCGTGGAAAATTAAGGTCAAATTGGAGTTGTTATTTCTGTTTAAAGGTAAGGAACCTCTTACTCTATATATATATTTAAGATTATCCAAGTTGCGGCTAAGTCGTTGAAGCTAGAACTTGTGAAATATATATCGAAAAGCTTGGTAGTAATGTTGTTGGTTGGTGGACTATTTTGGAGGCTCAATATGATTATTAATGATGTTGTTTGGGCTGTTTGGTGATTGTATTTACTTGTGGGAAGTCATATAAATAGGGGAGGTGCTGTCCGTTTCATCGTAAAATAGGTTGTGGTCGATACATAATAGTTACGACGCTTAAACGATAATGATAGTGTCATTTGTCTTATTGTAGACTAAGGAGTCGTGATATTTGCATAGCTTGAGGTTGGGCAGTATATACAAGGTATGTGAGGCTATCCCCTTCATTCTTTTGCACGACTCCGATTGTACATAATATAATGAACGAGCTCCCAAAGATACTCTACTCTTAGAAGCTAGCAGTACTTACATTGCTGCCCTTCTTATGAAACGATTGGTATTGATGTTACTTCTCTTATTCTTATATTATCAATGTTGTTGGTAGTTCCTGATTCTTATAAGTTTCTTGATGAAGAGTTAATCCTAATAACGTGTACGAAGGATACCGACCTTACGTCACTTCGAAAGGTTCAAAATGTGATTCCAATGAGTCCAGCATGCATCATATATATGTATCTATTTTACTCTACCGAGCCGCGCTATAGTTGGCCGGGTATGGCACCTATTGTGCAACCACTGATCAGTTGGGTTTTACCGAGCTCCACGTGGCCGGGTACGATTCTACCGAGCCCTATGATGGCCGGGTACGTTTTACCGAGCCTATTATGGCCGGGTACGATATGATGATGGTGATGCCCACAAAGGCGTATGTTTTAAAAGTTTATGTATATATATATATATATGTATCATGTATTTCATGTCAGTAGCCCTCAGAGGTACCCAGATGTCACAGGTTGTATATTCCCTATCCCTGTTTACATTACTGTTCTTACTTATGCTTTCCTGCCTTACATACTCAGTACTTTATTCGTACTGACGTCCCTTTTATTTGTGGACACTGCATGTCGTGCTGCAGGTCCTGATAAATGGGTAGACGCAGCTCCCCCACCACAGTAGGCTGTCCAGTTTAGCGGTTATTGGCGAGATCCCTTCTTCGGACTTGCCGTGGTCTTGATATGCATTTTTGTTATAGACATTATGGGTATGTCGGGGCCCTGTTCCGGCAATGTTGTAGAACTTATGTTCCTTTAGAGGCTCATAGACAGGTGTCGACTCATGGTAGCTCGTACCTTATATATAGTTTCTTGACAGTCTTATCGTCCCATGTTATGTATGTTCATGACATTATCTTTCATTGTTAGATGTTCATGATCCATGTCTACCATTTATATTGATCTTGTCGGCCCTTAAAGATAATAAGGAAGGTTAGATAAAATGTACGTTGGTGCTCGGCAAGTATGGCCCGGGTGCTAGTCATGACCCTCCAGTTGGGTCGTGACAATAAACTCCATGAAATTTGAACTTAACCGATGGATGTTTAACCATCTGAATATTTGCCGATATATATTTGTCAATCCCTCTGGCGTTTTCTTTGTGATATCTAAAAGATATATCACAGTTGATGCTTTCTTTTTCTCATAGTAACAACATGTTTTCATGTTTGGTGCTAGTTTTCAATTTGATGTGCGTTCTGTACTCTTGCAGTATTACCAAGTGAGGTTTGTGCATCCGTAGATACGCTTCTATACCCTCTTTTCTAAATGTATTTTTCTTATAACAATGACTGGCATTCCACGAAACAATTTCCAAGTAACCTTCATTGGAAATGTTCGATGAACTTGAAGCGCTCATTCTGTTATGCTTCTCTCTTTTTTCAAACTCTAGTTCTCATTTTTTTTAAATTTGTATAGCGTCTGTAAGTAAGAAATGGTTCTTTGTGCATATATATAGAGTTCTTGGTGTATATGCGTCCCTTCTTAATTATTGGTGTGTTTCCTATCTTAAAGATAAATCAGAGATGAAAAACTCAGAATTTCAAGTTGTAATATTTAACTTGTTTTTTTTATCCATTCGCTAGTGATGTTGTAACACCCCGGACTTTAGACAGAGTCCCGCATCGGCAAAACACAAGAGTGATGTTGAGTATATAAGTTAACATGCCTTAGACCCTAGTGACGCATTTTATATCCGTGAAGGCCTAGGCCCAGAGCGGACAATATCACTAGCGGGCTGGTCTGCTACAAATGGTATCATAGCCACTATTATATAGGCCATGTTTATTGTGGGTTAGAGTTCAACTGAGTTTAGGCAAATCCCGGTTAGGAGGGAAAAATCTCAACGCTGAGTCTAGGTGAATCCCATGCGGTGGGGCAAACCATAGCGAGGATGTTGAGTCCATAAGAGGGGGTGTATGTAACACCCAGACTTCAGACAGAGTCCCACATCGCTAAAACACAAGAGGGCTCTGATACCACTCTTGTGTTTTGCCGATGTGAGACTCTGTCTAAAGTTTGGGGTGTTACATCTGCCTATTGCTCCTTTCTAAAATAGGAACCAAATAAATTCCACTTCATATGAAGTACATCTTCAGCTCTCTTTGATACTTTATAGTACTCTAGAATTTTACTGTAAAAGATTTGAGATCTTCCTCTGTTTTCTTTACTGTCATTTTTTAAACTTTATATTCTCAGGTACAATATTTAGAGGGTAATATATTACCGCAACTGGTGTTTTCATCTACTTGCAAATTGGCTTACATATTTCTGCAGAGCTCACTTTATTTGAAAACTTGACTTGAGCCCTCGCTATGACACAACTAGGGTTGTTCATGGTTTGGTTTGGGTCGGGTTTTCTCTAAAACGAAACCAAACCAAGTAAGTGGGTTTTTCAAGTATTGGAACCAAACCAAACCAAAGCAATTGAGTCAATTTTTTATCGATTCGGTTTTTGTCGGGTTTTCGATTTTTTCGGTTATTTATCGGTTTGTTTCTTAAATATGAGACATACACTACAAAACGCATATTCCGGCGACTACATTTTCAACATAATACTATCAAATCAATTGCACTTTGAGAAATCTATCATTTTCAAGATATATTGATGATAATTGAATCAAATAGTGATGAAGAATTTAATTACTCAATTAAATATCGATTATTTTTTACATGAAATAAATTCTTGTACTTAGTAAAAGAAAACTACCAATCAAACTAGAATGTAAAGGCAAAGAATTAGATTATTATAATAGCAAAGAACTAGACTAAAAATACCAATGACTAATATGTACCATAAAATTTTAGAAACTTTATATAAAATATACATATATATAACTGTAATAATAAATTTAAATAGCTACTTTTATAGTCGGTTTCGTTCGGTTTTTTCGGTTATTTTTTGATTAAAACCAAAACCAAACCAAATTTGATCAATTTTTAAAATTCAAAACATAAACCAAACCAAACCTAAAAAGTTTTGGTTTTTTATGGTCGGTTTGGTTCGATTTTTTGGGTTTTTATGAATACCCCTAAGTGACAGCATTAGTAGAAGTCCATTCTCTAAATACAACAGCATTAGTAGAAGTCCATTCTCTAAATACAGCATTAGTAGTAGGGGTGGATTAGATTAGCATCCCCCGATAATAGGTCATGATGTATCATATAACTTATTACGTGACTAAGGATGTGGTGTCAATTTTAATGGTTCTAAATCTAGACCATATGTTAGATCTCCATAAACTCCGTGAAATTTGAACTTAAGCGATGGATATTTAACCAGCTGAATATTTGCCGATATATATTTGTCAATCGCTCTAGCATTTTCTTTGTGATATCTAAAAGATACATCACTATTGATGCGTTCTTTGTCCAATAGTAACACCAAGTTTTCATGTTTAGTGCTAGTTTTCCATTTGATGTGCGTTTCCCACTCTTGCAGTATTACCAAGTGAGATTTGTGCATCCGTAGATAAGCTTCTATAGCTTCTTTTCTAAATATATTTTTCTCATAACGGTGACTGACATTCCACGAAACAATTTCCAATAATCTTCATTGGAAATGTTCGATGAACTTGAAGCGCTCATCCTGTTATGTTTCTCTCTTTTTCAAACTCTAGCTTTCTCTCTTTTTTTCGAATTTGTATAGCGTTTGTAAGTAAGAAATGGTTCTTGGTGCATATATATAGAGTTCTTGGTGTATATGCGTCCCCTATACCCCTTCTTAATTATTGGTATGTGTCACGACCCAAAATCCCACTTGTCGTGATGGAACCTAACCCAACCCGTTAGGTAAGCCAATTTCCAACTATCCAATTTCAATGAAATTAATTTTAAAAAAATATCTAAAACTAATACATCTCCCCAAGAACTGGTAGTACATATCAAGAGCTTCTATGAATAGAGTATACAAAGCAGAAATAAAATAAATACATAGTCTGTTTGAATAATACATAAACATAGCTTTTATAATCTAAGGCTACCCTGAACAAGAGGTAGCTACAACAGGAACGCAGGTACATCTTCAGATCCCGCAACCATCGAGCACAGCAACAACGACGGCAAATATCTGCACGCAATATGCGGAAGTGTAGTATCAGTACAACCGACCCCATGTACTAAGTAAGTAACAAACCTAGCCGTAGTTGGAAAGCAATGACGAGTTTCTACCAATGTCGGGTCCAAAACCACTAGTTCACAACAATCCATAACAACATAAAGCAAATAATACCAGAATAAACACAGAGATAAAATGCTCAGCCAAATCATGATTTCAAAAATAATAGTTCTTCCTTTCAAATAAATCAGTGAAAACCCAAATCGTTTGCCGAAGTTGCCAAAAATATGAATAATTTGAGAACAGTCATTTTTCAAAAAATCATTTCAATAATAAACAATATGTTTCATTTTCCTTCCGGATAACCCGTGTAAAACAAATGCATCACTATGCCCATCTGTCAACATGCGTGAGAAATCATGAATAATGTGATACCGTACAGCATGAGAAAAAACACATCTCTATGTGTATATGTCATATATGCATGTCAATGCAATGTATCTCGGAGATTGTACTCATGTACTCACACTCTTAGAGTACTCAATCTCATTGTCTCGCATTCTCTCTCACTGTGTTCAGCACACTCAATCACTCAGCGCTATATAATACCGGTTGTGGCGTGCAGCCCGATCCCTATTTATAGTCGACTGCACTCACTGGGGGTATGTACAGACTCATGAGGGGCTCCTACAGCCCAAGCGCTATAAGCACGGACAACTCATGTGCTACACAGACAACTCACGTGCTGCACGGACAACTCAGGTGCCATAATATCAATCCCTGGATCCGCACGGTCAACTCACGTACTACACAGACAACTCACGTGCTATGGAATCAATACCTGGATCCGCATGGACAACTCACGTGCTACGCGAACAACTCACGCGCTATGGTATCAATACCTGGATCCGCACGGACAACTCACGTGCTACGCGGACAACTAACGCGCTATGGTATCAATACCTAGATCCGCATGGATAACTCACGTGCAATAGTATAATATATATGAAGCCAACATGGCCTGCTGCGGCGTGCAGTTCAATCCCAAAAATATCCACACAATCAGGCCCTCGGCCTCCCTCAGTCATCAATCTCTCCAGTCTCTCTCTCATGGGCTCACAATGTCATGAGAATAGTCAAAAAATGATGATATGATGTATCAATAAATAATAACAGAGACTGAGATATAATATGCAATGAAATGAATATGACTGAGTATGAATTTTCAATTTAAAATAAATATTTCACAACAATATGACCTTTGTGGGTCCCAATAATACTGGCACATAGCCTCAACATGATTTGTAATATGCTTTTCAGCTCCATTTCTTTAACTCATAAAATCGCATGAAAAATGCCAAGATCATTTAACTACAAAATTCCACAGAAACAATTATGTCATAATTTCTATAGTGCACGCCCACACGCCCGTCCCCTACCTTGTGCGTCACCTCCCAATAATTTACAGAATACATATATTCAGGGTTTATACCCTAAACTCCAAGATTAGAAGAGTTAATTACCTCGAACAAGCCCAATCTAATGTCGAGCAAGCTAAACAATGCTCCAGAAATCCCATTATGCATGTATCAACTCCCGAATGGCTCAAATCTAGTCACAATTAATTTGATTCAGCCCACAAAATTTATAGGAATTAATTCCACATCAAAATACTAATATTTCCACAAAATCCGAAATTACGCCCCAAAACTCACTTGTGGGACCCACATATCAAAATTCGACGAAACTTACAAAATACGATAACCCATCCAATTACAAGTTCAACCATACTAATTTCACCCAAATCCGACTCCAAATCAGTATTAAAACTTGAAAAAATCATTTTGTGACATTATAGATATTTCCTTCTATTTCTCTTGTAGATTCAATAATCTTACACCAAAAATGAAGATTAATTCATGGAATATAATCACAAGGGAGTTAAGAACACTTACCCCAAGTTGTGTGGAAAATTTCCTTTCCAAAATCGTCCAACGCGAGCTCCAAAATTCGAAAATGGGTGAAAATGTTGAACCCTCGAATTTAAGGTTTTGCCCCAGCGATTTCCGCATCTGCGGACAATATTTGCGCACCTGCGCATCCGCTTGTGTGAGCAAAATATCGCATTTGCGGACTCCACTCGCCTGCCCAGTTTGCACATCTGCGAGGAAACCATCGCATTTGCAAGACCGCATCTGCGGGAAAGACATTGCAGATGCGAAACTCCTCAGCATCCAGCCATCTCGCTTCTGCGCGCAATCTTCCGCATCTGCGCTCACGCATGTGTGGAATTTCGCTCGCACCTGCGACCAATGCCTCACAGTCTATGACCGCATCTGCGCTTGCCAGGATCGCTTCTGCGAACTCGCACCTGTGATAGAATTTCCGCAGTGCGATTGCATCAGATGGTAGAAACTTCAGCTGTTTTTTTTCCTAAGTCCAAATTGATGCGTTAGCCATCCGAAAATCGCCCGAGCCCCTCGGGACCCCGTCTGAACATACCAATAAGTGATATATCAACATACCAACTTAGTCGAACATTCGAATCACTCAAAACAACATCAAATAATCAAATTACCCTCAGATTCAAGCCTAAGAACTTCTAAATTTCCAAATTCGGCAACCGATACCGAAACCAACCAAACCACGTCCGAATGAACTCATATTTTGCACACACATCACAAATGACAATACGAACCTACTCCAACTTCCGAAATTCCATTCTGACCCCGATATCAAATTTTCCACTACCGACCGAAATCGCCAAATTTCCAATTTCGCCAATTCAAGCCTAATTCTACCACGGACCTCCAAATCACATTACGGACGCACTCCTAAGTCCAAAATCACCTAACGGAGCTCACGGAACCATCCTAATTCAAATTCGAGATCATTTACACATAAGTCCACATCCGGTCACTATTTTAACTTAAGCTTTAAACCTTGGAACTAAGTGTTCCAATTTCTTCAAAAACCTCAGTGGATCCGAACCAATTACCCCGGCAATTCACACAACAACTATAAAGTAAAATTTGAGAAGTAAATGGGGAAACGGGGTTGTAATAATCAAAACGACCGGCTGGGTCATTACATTCTCCCCCACGTAAACATACGTTCGTCCTTGAACGTGCCAAGAGTTGTTTTCAAGCCATCAAATCATTATTCCATCTTACTATACACGTACCCGGGGGTGAACCCACGTCACCCTATCCCCCATAAGGCTTGACTACACAATGCAACTAAAAATCATTAATTTAACCTTAGCCCATAAACCTTTAAATTCAATTCCCAACCTTCAAAATTTATTTCAAGACACAAATCTTACATTTACACACCGCATAAGTCCGAACAAGTTGCATCAAGCTATAACTATAGCCACGGATATGATCAACCAACATATTACACAACTCGCATGCTCGTAGCACCATTCCTGATCGTAGTGACTACTCCAAAACCAACAACATACTAGTATGCCTCAGACTAAAATTAAAATTTAACACCTAACCATGAAATCAAATTGTCAATAGCAGACTCCCCCACTTGGCTCAAAGCCATAGATTAAAACACTCCATAATTCACAATACCCATACTCTATTACTGTCATAATATCGTAGTCAGTTCAACAAAACTTCTTTCCCAACTCATGCAACACCAACCATAAAAATACCCCATTCAGCCGCTAAGCTCGCATTTATTCTCTTGACAATCAAGTCAACCTTCTCAGCCAGATTCAAATTCAAATCTCCACACCTACGCCCCGTAGGCAGAAAAGAAACTCTCTACTCAAGTCATAAGGAATACACCTATGTAGATTACTCCGCAGGGGATAACCCACCTGCTTAACCTTAAATTAGTATCTTGTTATACCCTTTAGCAGTCAAAATGTCTACGCAATCATTAAATTTTTCCAAGTCCAAACTTATTAACAATAAATGAGAATTTGGTCTGTCCCAAAATTTAAGAATATGAAAGATCCTTCAAAACATTCGTTACTCGAGCTGTTCGTCACAGCAAATCAAAAATCAAGCACCCTTCCTTTACATTTCAAGGAAACACTTATCGTCATATTCCAATCGTCTTAACACATCCCGCGGTCACATCATACCTATCACACCGCCATTCCACCACTCATCGAGCTACAAATTCCACTCGTAGGGACATTACCAGACATACGAGTCCTAATGTACAAGTTCTCATAACAGAAACTACCGAGCTTAATTTGCGGTCTTAACTTGGCCTCAAGTCCTCCAGACTGGCCCATCACCAAAACACATAGTACACATCTCGAACCTCATCCATAGAATCACAAGTCGACGATGCACAACTGATACTGAGCGCTCATGTGCGCATACGAATACGTAGAAGGAATTCAAAGAGTTATGTCTCAAGCTGAATCAATATCGCATGTTAAGGAAAGAATGATAGGAAGTATATATATCCTAAATGCCCTGTAGCCTCTCGAAGATAAGTATGGACGTCATCATACCAATCCGCAAGACTCTACTAGACACTTGCTCATGATTTGTAGAACCTATGAACCTAGTGCTCTGATACCACCTTGTAACGACCCAAAATCCCACTTGTCGTGATGGCACCTAACCCAACCCGTTAGGTAAGCCAATTTCCAACTATCCAATTCCAATGAAATTAATTAAAGGAAAATATCTAAAACCAATACATCTCCCCAAGAGCTGATAGTACAAATCATGAGCTTCTAAGAATAGAGTATACAAAGCGGAAATGAAATAAATACATAGTCTGTTTGAATAATACATAAACATAGCTTTTATAAATCTAAGGCTACCCTGAACAAGAGGCAGCTACAACAGGAACACAGGCACATCTTCAGATCCCGCAACCATCGAGCACAGCAACAACGACAGCCAATATTTATACGCAATGTGCAGAAGTGTAGAATCAGTACAACCGAACCCATGTACTGAGTAAGTAACAAACCTAGTCGTAGGTTGAAAGAAGTGACGAGCTTCTACCAAGGTCGGGTCCAAAACCACTAGTCCACAACAGTCCATAACAACATAAATAAAAAAATACCAGAAGAAACACAGAGATAAAATGCTTAGCCAAATCATGATTTCAAAAATAATAGTTCTTCTTTTCAAATACATCAGTAAAAACCCAAATCGTTTGCCGAAGTTGCCAAAAATATGAATAATTTGAGAACAGTAATTTTTCCAAAATCACATCAATAATAAGCAATATGTTTCATTTTCCTTCGGGATAACCCTTGTAAAACAAATGCATCACTATGCCCATCTATCAACATGCGTGAGAAATCCTGAATAACGTGATACCGTACAGCATGAGGAAAAACACATCTCTATGCGTATATGTCATATGTGCATGTCAATGCAATGCATCTCAGAGATTGTACTCACACTCTTAGAGTACTCAATCTCACTATCTCGCATTCTCTCTCACTATGTTCAACACACTCAATCACTCAGCGCTATATAATACCTGCTGCGCCGTGCAGCCCGATCCCTGTTTATAGTCGACAACGCTCACTGGGCGTGTGTACATACTCATGAGGGGCTCCTACAGCCCAAGCGCTATAATCACGGGCAACTCGCGTGCTGCACGGACAATGCACGTACCATAATATCAATCCCTGGATCCGCACGATCAACTCACGTGCTACGTAAACAACTCCCGCGCTATGGTATCAGTACCTGGATCCGCACTGACAAATCACGTGCTACGCGGACATCTCACGTGATATGGTATCAATACCTAGATCCGCACGGACAACTCACGTGCTATGGTATCAATACCTAGATCCGCACGGACAACTCATGTGCAATAGAATAATATATATAAAGCCAACATGGCCTACTGCGGCGTGCAGCCCGATCCCAAAATTATCCTCACAATCAGGCCCTCGGCCTCCCTCAATCATCAATCTCTCCAGTCTCTTTCTCATGGGCTCACAATGTCATGAGAATAGTCCAAAAATGATGATATGATGTATCAATAAATAACAACAGAGACTGGAATATGATATGCAATGAAATGAATATGACTGAGTATGAATTTTCAATTTAAAATAAATATTTCACAACAATATGACCTCTGTGGGTCCCAATAATACTGGCACATAGCCTCAACATGATTTTTAATATGCTTTTCAGCTCAATTTCTTTAACTCATAAAATCGCATGAAAAATGCCAAGATCATTTAACTACAAAATTCCACAGAAACAATTACGTCATAATTTCTATAGTGCGCGCCCACACGCCCGTCACCTAGCATGTGAGTCACCTCCCAATAATTTACAGAATACATATATTCAAGGTTTATACCCTCAACTCCAAGATTAGAAGAGTTACTTACCTCGAACAAGCCGAATCTAATGTCGAGCAAGCTTAACAATGCTTCAAAAATCCCATTATGCGTGTATCAACTCCCAAACAGCTCGAATCTAGTCACAATTAATTTGATTCAGCCCATAAAATTTATAGGAATTAATTCCATATCAAAATACTAATATTTCCACAAAATCTGAAATTACGCCCCAAAAATCACCCGTGGGACCCACATCTCAAAATCCGACGAAACTTACAAAATATGACAACCCATCCAATTACAAGTTCAACCATACTAATTTCACTCAAATCCGACTCCAAACCGTTATTCAGACTTGAAAAAATTGGTTTTGTGACATTATAGAAATTTTCTTCTATTTCTCTTGAAGATTCAATAATATAACACCAAAAATGAAGATTAATTCATGGAATATAATCACAAAGAAGTTAAGAACACTTAACCCAAGTTATGTGGAAATTTCCTCTCCAAAATCGCCCAACCCGAGCTCCAAAATCCGAAAATGGGTGAAAATGTTGAACCCTCGAATTTAAGGTTCTGCCCCACCGATTTCCGCATCTGCGGACAATATTTGCGCACCTACGTTGTATTTGCGAACTCCACTCGCCTGCCAAGTTTGCGTATCTGCGAGGAAACCACCGCATTTGCGAGACCGCATCTGCGGGAAAGACATCGCAGATGCGAAACTCCTCAGCTTCCAGCTATCTCGCTTCTGCGCGCAATCTTTCGCATCTGCGCTAACGCAGGTGCAGAATTTCCCTCGCACCTACGACCAATGCCTCACAGTCCTTTCCTGCATCTGCGCTTTCTAGGCTCGCTTCTGCGAGCTCGCACCTGCGATGGAATTTCCGCAGGTGCGATTGCATCAGATGGCAGAAACTTCAACTTTTATTTTTTTCTCCTAAGTCCGAATTGATCCGTTAGCCATCCGAAACTCGCCCGAGCCTCTCGGGACCCTGTCCGAACATACGAACAAGTCATATATCAACATACCAACTTAGCCAAACCTTCGAATCACTCAAAACAACATCAAATCATAAAATTACCCTCGGATTCAAGTCTAAGAACTTCTACATTTCCAAATTCGGCAACCGATGTCGAAACCAACCTAACCACGTCCGAATGACCTCAGATTTTGCACACACGTCACAAAACTATGAACCTACTCCAACTTCCGGAATTCCATTCCGACCCCGATATCATATTTTTCACTGCCGACCGAAATCGCCAAATTTTCAATTTTGCCAATTCAAGCCTAATTCTACCACAGACCTTCAAATCACATTCCGAATGCACTCCTAAGTCCAAAATCACCTAACGGAGCTAACAGAACCATCGAAATTCAAATCCGAGATCGTTTACCCATAAGTCCGCTTTCGGTCCCTATTTTAACTTAAACTTTAAACCTTAGAACTAAGTGTTCCAATTCCTTAAAAAACCTCACTGGACCCGAACCAATTACCCCGATAATTCATACAATAACTGTAAAGTACAGTTTGTGAAGTAAATGGGAAAACGGGGTTGTAATACTCAAAATGACCGGCCGGGTCGTTAAAGTGTGTTTCCTATCCTAAAGATAAATCAGAGATGAAAAACTCAGAATTTCCAGTTGTATTATTTAACTTGTTTTTTTCACCATTCCATAATGATGTTGTAACACCCCCAGAATTTACATAGAGTCCCACATCGGCAAAACACAAGAGTGATGATGGGTATATAAGTTAACAAGCCTTAAACCATAGTGACGCATTTTAAATCCATGAAGGCCTAGGCCTAGAGCGGACAATATCACTAGCGGGTTGGTCAGCTACAAATAGTATCAGAGCAACTCTTGTGTCAGCCATGTTGATGGTGGGTTAGAGTTCAACTGGGTTTAGGAAAATTACGGTTAGGCAGGGCAAACCTCAGTGCTGAGTCTAGGCGAATTCCATGCGGTGGGGAAAACCTCAGCGAGGACGCTGAGTCCATAAGAGGGGGTATATGTAACACCCCAGACTTTAGATAGAGTGCCATATCATCAAAACACAAGTGGGATACTGTGTACATAAGTTAAAAAGCGTTAGACCTTAGTGACGCATTTTAAACCCGTGAGGGCCTAGGCCCTGAGCGGACAATATTACTAGTAGGCTGGTCTGTTACAAATGCTATCAGAGCCAGGCTTGTGTCAGCCTTGCTGATGTTGGGTCAGAGTTCAAGTGAGTGTAGGCAAATCCCATGCGATGGGAAAAACCTCAGCGAGGACGCTGAGTCCATAAGAGGGGGTGTATGTAAAACTTGACTTGAGCCCTCGCTATGACACAACCATTCTATATTTCTTCACAAGGCTAAAGATAAATCACAGTTGGTGAAGCCAAAACTTTTACCTCTTTTTTCATAAATATATTCAGTAAATGCATTTCCTATGGTTCTTAGGATGGTACTAATATAATGTCTCTTTTCGTCTTTTTGAGCCGATGGTTTTTCGGAAATAGGCTCCCTATACTCTTCTGAGTAAGGGTAATGTCTGCGTACACTCTACCCTCCCCAGATCTCACTTGTGAGAACTCAATGGGTTGTTTTTGTTATATTCAGTAAATGAATCATGCTGACACGTGATTCTTTCTAATATGGGAACAAAATAAATTCTATTTCAAATACAGCTTCGAAATCTTTCTTTTTTTTCTTTCTTCTATTCTCAGGTACAATATTAAGAGAGTAAGTATTTGGTAGAATACATCTTTAAGAAATCTACTTTATCAAAAAAGTTATCTTTAAAAGACAACAAATAACTTCCTTCACTTATGAATTGAAAAATTAATTTCTTTTGTGAATAATTTGAATTCTCGCTTTATTTTGATTGTCTCAATTCTCAATTCTGAATAATGTTAGTGTTGTATTTTGTTTTCTAACGTATAATATAATGTTTATTGATCAGACAAATTCCAAAACTTTAAACTTTTAAGCTCAACGTCACATCTCCATGTTCACTTATGTGTGCTTTATTTTTATATGCTTTAATTTCTATTGTACAACCTAAACAAATATTTTTATAAATAAGCAGGCAATTGTCAGTTTATTATTCTTCATATAAACTTGTAATAGTTATTATTTTTTTTTATTGAGTTAGCTAAATAAATTTAACTCATCATTTTCAGCATTTTATATACACATTTGGCTTTTAACTTTTATTTTGTAACTCCCACTCATTTTTCCTCCTTCCAGTTTTAAAAGTGCAAGTACTCTGATATTTGAAGCATTAATCCTTTCTGCTCTTCAGGGTAGGGGTAAAGTCTGCGTACTCATTAACCTTTCCTGACCCCGTTTGTGAGATCCCATTGGGTTGTTGTTGTTGTAATACTCCCAGAAGTGCATACTGACACGAGCTCCTTTCTCAAATAGGAACAAAAACAAATTTCTTATCTTATGAGGTACATTTTCCAATTCTAGCTTTAATTTATTTGATACGTTCTACTTTCTAGTACTAATACTTTAATGCTACAGGTTTGAGATCTTTGTTTGTTTTTCATTTTTCTTTGTTTGTGTTTTCTTTGTCTTCTCAGGTATAAGTATTAAGAGGGTAAAATTTTATCCACAATCGGTGTTTATGAAACATTAATGCATTACATGTATTTGCATACCGATTCTCTCACTTATCCATGAAGCTCTCACCATTTGCCTCGATAAACCCCAATTATTTAATTTTTCATCTCCCCTAAATTTGCCTAGACCTTGAACTTGTTCGAAAAAAGTAGGATTCTTAGCAAAACAATTTTGCTACCGTCACGATGTCACAATCCCAAATTCCCTCCGTAGGAAGTCGTGATGGCACCTAGTCTCTAAGTCTAGATAAGCCTATCAATGCGGAATAATAATAATAAATATCTGAAATAAATAAACTACAATTCAAACAATTATAACTCCCAAAACCCGGTAGAAATAAGTCACAAGCTTCTAAGAATTTATTCTTTATGTCTCTATACATCAGAGTCTAAAACAAATAAGGAAGACAACATAGTAAGATAGAAGGGGACTTCGGAGTCTACGGACGCTGGCAGATATACCTCGAAGTCTCCTCGTACAGCTAGTTTACTGATGCCTAGTCTGATAAGATGTACCTGGATCTGCACAAAAAGGTGTGCAGAAGCGTAATATGAGTACACCATACCGGTACCCAGTAAGTGCCAAGCCTAACCTCGGTAGAGTAGTGACGAGGTCAGGTCAGGAACTACTAGAAAATAAATAATGGCATTGTAAAATATTTAACAATATATAATAAGATAAAATGGCAATGGAAATGAATCAACTAGTATTTCACCATTTAATTACACCAAATAATGGCAATTAATACCTCGTGGAAACAAAACAGAATTCTTTTCAACTTCAAGAAAATCACAACAATAATCAAAGGCAACTTCAGTCATAAATCAATATCAACAAGAGCACTCCCGAGGTACCTCCTCGTAGTCCCAAACCATAAATAAATTTACAATCTCTCATTTCCTTATATCACCGCGGGAGCCTTCACAATTTATTTTAAAGAAAATATTTTTTCTGAAATAGTGTAATGACCCAGACGATTGTTTTGAGTATTACAACCCCGTTTCTCCATTTACTTCTCAAATTTTACTTTACATTTGTTGTGTGAATTCCCGTGGGTAATTGGTTCGGGTCTAGTGAGGTTTTGGAATGATTTGGAACACTTAGTTCCAAGGTTTAAAGCTTAAGTTAAAATAGTGACCGAATGCGGACTTATATGTAAACGACCTCGGATTCAAATTTTGATGATTCCAATCGCTCCATATGGTGATTTTGGACTTAGCAGCGTGTCCGAAAAATTATTTGGAGGTCCGTAGTGGAAGTTGGCTTGAATTGCCGAAAGTTGAATTTTTGGGAAGTTTGACCGAGGGTTTGACTTTTTGATATCGAGGTCAAAATCTGATTTTAGAAATTGGAATAGGTCCATAATGTGAAATGTGACTTGTGTGCAAATTGTGAAATCATTCCAGATTGATTTGATGTGTTTCGGCACAAGATGTAAAATTTGAAAGTTCAAAGTTCGTTGATTTTGAATTTAGGAGTAATTCATCGTTATGATGTTGTTTGGTATGATTTGAGGCCTCAAGTAGGTCTGTGTTATATTATGGGACTTGTTGATACAATTGGTTGAAGTCTCAGGGGCCTCGGGTGAGTTTCGGACGGTTAACAGATCAAATTTGGACATAACAAAATGCTGGAACTGTTGCCTACTGGTGTGATCGCACCTGCGAAGATTTTGATCGCAGGTGCGAAGCTGCATGTGCGTGAAATAAACTGCATAAGCAGCCAAGAGTGGGAATGGGCAGTGCTCGCAGGTGCGAGGAATTTTCTGCATCTGCGAGGCTGCAGGTGCGAAGGTATTGCACAGATGCGGACTGGGGCTGGCCTGGGGCGAACACAGGTGCGAAAGGTTTGCGCATCTGCGAGCCCGCGGATGCGAGAAGGGCGTCTCATAGGAGAGGTTTTGAAAGGTTGGCATTGTCAGCAGGCGCGCAATTTGTTCCGCAAATGCGGATGCGCAGGTGAGAACCCAGGCACCGCAGGTGCGGAAATGCCTGGGCAGTGTTTACAACGAGGGTTCCGAGATTTTTTCACATTTTGGACATTTTGGAGCTCGGTTTGGGCGATTTTGGAGAGGAAATTTCCCACAACACTTGGGGTAAGTGTTCTTAGCTCCCTTGTGATTATATTCCATGAATTTATCTTCATTTTTGGTGTAAGATTATTGTATCTTCAAGAGATATAGAAGGAAATTTCTATAATGTCACAAAACGAATTTTTCAAGTTTTAATACGGATTTGGAGTCAGATTTTAGCGAAATTAGTATGGTTGAACTTGTAATTGGAAGGGTTGTCGTATTTTGTAAGTTTCGTCGGATTTCGAGATGTGGGCCCCACGGGTGATTTTTGGGGCGCAATTTCGGATTTTTGGAAAATATTAGTATTTTGATATGGAATTAATTCCTATAATTTTTGTGGCCTTAATCAAATTAATTGTTACTAGATTCGAGCCGTTTGGAAGTTGATACGCGCAGAATGGAATTTCTGGAGCATTGTTTAACTTGCTCGACATTGGATTTGGCCTGTTCAAGGTAAGTAACTCTTCTAATCTTGGAGTTGAGGGTATGAACCCTGAATATATGTATTTCATGAATTGTTGGGAGGTGACGCACATGCTTTGTGACGGGCATGTGGGAGTGCACTGTAGAAATTGTGACATAATTATTTCTGTGGAATTTTGTAGTTAAATGATCTTGGCATTTTCCATGCGTTTTATGAGTTAGAGAAATTAAGCTGAAAAGCATATTAAAAATCATGATTGAGGCTATGTGCCAGTATTATTGGGACCCACAGAGGTTATATTGCTGTGAATTATTTGTTTTAAATTGAAAATTCGTACTCAGTCATATTCATTTCATTGCATATCATAACTCAGTTTTATGACTCTATTTTGATGCATATAAATGTTTTGGGCCGACTGCCCTGTTTTACTGAAATACCCGAGTGGCTTGAGAGGTTTATGACTGAGTGAGGCCAAGGGCCTGATTTGTAAGGATATTTATGGGATCGGGCTGCACGCCGCAACATGTTTGATATCGGCTGAGGGCCTGATTGTGAGGATGAGTGCGGATCGGGGTTGCCCGCCTGCAACATTCTTTATTATTATAGCACGTGAGTTGTCCGTGCAGCACGTAAGTTGTCTGTACACACCCCCTGTGAGCGGAGGTATCTACTGAGTGCGAGTGCTGAGTGACTAGCAGGCATGAGTGATTGTGAGGTATGGCCGAGTGGCAAGAGTGATTGTGAGGTATGGCCGAGTGGCAAGAGTGATTGTGAGGTATGGCCGAGTGGCAAGAGTGATTGTGAGGTATGACCGAGTGGCAAGAGTGATTGTGAGGTATGCTCGAGTGGCACGAGTGACTGTGAGGTTTGCCCGAGGGGCTGTATATGAGTGATGTTCTGCCCGAGGGGATGTTTATGATTTTATCACTGAGTTGTATCGCATTGGTATGCACACATGACATATTGGCATAGAGATGTATTTTTCCTCATGCTGTACAACATCACATCATTCATGATTTCTCACACATTTTGACAGATGGGCATAGTGATGCATTTGTTTTACACGGGTTATCTGGAAGGAAAATGAAACATATTATTTATTATTGAGAAAAGTTTTGGAGAAATTTATTGTTTTCACTGATGTATTTGAATGAAAGAACTGCTATTTGTTTGAAATGATTATTTGGCTGAGTATTTTATCCCTAAGTTACTTCTGGTATTATTTGCTTTATGTCATTATGGATTGTTGTGGACTATTGGTTTTTGGACCCGACCTTGGTGGAAGCTCGTCACTACTTTCAACCTACGGCTAGGTTTGTTACTTACTCAGTACCTGGGGTCGGTTGTACTGATACTACACTTCTGCACATTGCGTGCAGATGTTGGTTGTTGTTGTTGTTGTGCTCGATGGTTGCGGGATTTGAAGATGTACCTGCGTTCCTATTGTAGTTGCCTCTTGTTCAGGGTAGCCTTAGATTTATAAAAGCTCTGTTTATGTATTATTCAAACAGACTATGTATTTATTTCATTTACGCTTTGTATACTCTATTCTTAGAAGCTCATGATTTGTACTACCAGTTCTTGGGGATTGTATAAGATTAGGATCTTTATTCACTTAAATTGCTTTAATAATTATTATTGAAATTGGTTAGTTGGAAATTGGCTTACCTAACGGGATGGGTTAGGTGCCATCACGACTAGTTGGATTTTGGATCGTGACAAATAGCATCCCGTGTTTTAGCCATCCTTATCACACTGCATGACTTCTAGTAGATTTCCCTACTAGCCACGCGTATCAAGCCATCCTTATCTTACCGCATGCGTTTCAATACCCAAACCTTATACCACCACATGCGTATCAATATCACAATATATCACAATTTGCACCTCAAGTGCCCAAATATTTCAATTTGCCAAAGTAAATCAACAACAATATTTTGTTTTTCCATAAATAAGAGCTCACGGCTCCATCACAATGAGTACGAAAATCTAATAAAAATATTCGGGAATAAATAACTCAACAAAATAATATTTTAAAATTTTAATACGTTGCTTCAATACCAAATTTAAAATGTCAAATAACTCATATTAATAATATTTAATTTAAAAAAATCAACCTTCCAATAATGCACAAAATAAAAGAAATCAAGTTTCAACTAAACAGATAAAATAATTAGCAGAAAAAGGTCAAGAAAATTTAAAATATAAACATTTAAATCAATGATGAAGAAAATAACAAGGTAAAATTATTTAATTAATATGCAATAATGATCTACACAATTTAAAGACATAACCTTTCACATTTAGCCCATGTACACACTCGTCAACTCGTGTATACGACTTTCAACACATTTCAATTTTCACATTAATACCAATCCTAGGGGAAATTTCTCACACAAGGTTAGACAAGTCAATTACCTCGACTTGCTCCAATTTAATCACGTAGTATGCCTTTTCCTCGACTTTCCGACGCTGATCGACTCGTATCTAGTCATAATAAATGCGATACAGTCAACAAAAATTATAGAATCAATTCCATAAGAAAATACTATATTTTTCAATAAAATCCGAAATTATTCCAAAAATTGCTCGTGGGGCCCACATCACGGAAACCGGAAAAATTACAAAATCCGACAACCCATTCAATTACGAGTCCAACCATACCAGTTTCACTCAAATCCGACTCTGAATCGACAGCGAAATCTCAAAAATTCGTTTTTATGAGATTTCTAAAATTTTCCCAAATTTCCATCTCAATACACTAATTAAATAGTGAAAACAATGATATATTCATGTATATTGACCAAATCCGAGTTAGAATCACTTACCCAATTATTTTTCCTTGAAAATCTGCCAAAAGTCGCTTCTGCTCAAGCTCAAGTTCGTCAAAAATGGCAAATGAGACGAAATCCCCAGTTTTATAAACTGCCGAGGCAGCCATCGATCCTGGGTATCGATCATGGCTTCGATCTTTATGGCCCTGGATCCTGGCCTCGGTCATAACCCTCGATCCTGGCCCTCGAGCCTTGCTTTTGATCATGGCCCTCGAGCTGGGCCTTCGATCATGGCTTCGATCCTAAGCCTCGTCCCTGGCCTTCGACCCTCGGCTCGATTTCTGGGCTTCGATTTCTGTATTTCCAGCATAAGAAAATTGCAGTAGGTTTTTAAGTCCAACTTTTGATCTGTTAACTATCTGAAACTCACCCGAGGCCCTCAGGACCTCAACCAAATACACCAACAAGTCCTAAAACATCATAAGACTTATTTGAAACTTCAAATCACATCAAACAACATTAAAATCACAAATCACATCCCAATTCATGCTTAATGAACTTTGAAACTTTCAATTTCTACAAACGACGCCGGAACCTATCAAATCAAGTCCGATTGACCTAACATTTTGCACACAAGTCATAAATGACATAACAGAGTTGTGAAAATTTTCAGAACTAGAATCCGACCTAGATATAAAAAGTCAACTCCCCGGTCAAACTTCAAAACTTAAATTCCGATTTTAGCCATTTCAAGCCTAATTTAACTACGGACTTCCAAATTAAATTTCGAACACACTCCTAAGTCCAAAATCACCATACAGAGCTGTTGGAATAATCAAAATTCTATTCCGGAGTCGTTTTCTCAAAATGTTGACCGAAGTCAAACTTAGCATTTTAAGGCCAACTTAAGGAACCAAGTGTTCCGATTTCAACCCGAACACTTCCAAATCCTGAACCAACCATCCCCGCAAGTTATAAATTTATAAAAGCACATACGAGGAGTTTTATTTAGGGGAACGAGGTTTTAAAAGTCAAAATGACCGGTTGGGTCATTACACACGACCCAATTTTCCCTGTAGGTCGTGATGGCGCCCAACGTTACTGCAAGGCAAGCTAACTAGTGAATTAGACAGATTATTCCTCTTTTAATAAGTTTTCGAGTAATTGAATTTTCCTTAATTAAAAGATTTAAGATATAACAGGTTTAAATAAATAAAATGAAAGCAACTGAGTGCAATCATAACCATAGTAATATTCCAAAACCAAAAATCCACTGGTGTGTGCCAAGACCTGGTTTCACAAGTGTATGAGTATCTAGTAGATTATATAAAAATCTAAATCTGAATATAAAGTAGACAAAATATAAATACAAAAGAGAGACTCTGGGGGCTGCATAACGGATCAGGAAGCATCTCACCACTAAACCTCGGGATATCTAGGATGCGCGCCGGTAGGACCGCCTGATGCACCTGCCTCAGATCCTGCACGGTCGGTGCAGAAGTGTAGCGTGGGTACATAAACAATATGTACCCAATAAGTATCAAGTGTAAGCTCGAAGAAGTAGTGACGAGGGGTCGACTTCGACACTTACTAAGGGCTAATAATATTAAGATAGAAATTTTAAATAAACATGGGTTATATAAATAATATAGAAATTCATTACCAAGCAGCAGCAAATATTTCTTTCACAATTTTATAATTCCAAATAGTTCACTTTCCTTACAAGTTGTAACCTTAGACGCCACCACATAATATCAAGGCACCAAGTATTATTATTAAGCACGATTTATGCCTAGGTCGTACGACTCGATCCAGAATAATGTGTACCTAGGTTAGACAAGAGACTTACCTCGTCTAACCTAAATTTTGAGACAGGGTCCTCGCGATCGTGAAGGCTAGGCCAGCCCAAGCATCGCGAACGCGATAAGTCCCTCGCGAACGCGAAGAGTAACGACCCTCAAACCCCTGGTCCAAAATCTTTCTACGCGAACGCGAGAGGGCCTTCGTGAACGCGTAGGCCTGGGATCTCAAAGCTTCGCGAACACGACTCCCTACCCACGAATGCTAAGGACAATCACCCATATTCCCAAATCTTTCATCACGAACGCGAGGGTCCTTCCGCATTCGCGAAGAAGGAAACCAGAACTGAAAATTATGGTTTTTCCAACTCAGCTCTGGGTGGTCCGAAACACACCCGAGCCACTTGGGACCCCGTCCAAATGCACCAACAAAACTAAGAATCACACCCCATAGCCAAATTGAACCAATTTATGAATGTCAAGTTTCCAATTAGCTCCAAACGCGCCGAATCATGCCTAAACCACTTGGAATGATACCAAAATTTTGTGCGCAAGTCTTAAATCACTATACAGAACTATTCCTAGGCTTGGTATCCAAAACAAATCTCGATAACACCAAAACCTACTCCAAACCAGATTTAAAGAACTCTAAAACCTTCAATAAGGCAATTTTCACTATTAAGCACCAAAACGCTCCAGGTTCATCCAAAACCCAATCCGAACATATGCCCAATTCCAAAATCATCATACAAATCTATTGGAACTATCGAATCCCGGTGCCGAGGCTGTTTACTCAAAATGTTGACCAAGGTCAAACTTAGCCTTTTTAGCCAACCTTAAGGAACCGAGTGTTCCGATTTCAATCCGAAACCTTCCAAATCCCAAACTAACCATCCCCACAAGTCATAAAATAGTAAAGGCACATAAGGGGAGTCTTATTTAGGGAGACGAGGATCTAGAAGGAAAAAACGGCCGGTCTGGTCGTTATATTCTCCACCTCTTAAATCAATGTTCGTCCTCTAATGGGTCTAGAATCATACTTGGAGTGCTGAATAAGTGTGGATATCTGCTCCGCATGTCCTCCTCAACTAGTCGATTCTTCGGCTAGTTGGCCCCTCCACTGAACTTTTGCCGCAGAAATCTTCTTGGACCTCAATTGCCCAACCTGCCTATCAACAATGGCAACTGGCTTCTCCTTATATCCCAAGATCTCATCTAGCTGAACTGTGCTGAAGTCTGACACATGCGACTTGTCGGCATGATACCTTCGGGGCATAGACACGTGGAAAACTGGATGAACTCCCAATAGATTGGGAGGCAAGGCAAGCTCATAATCAACCTCCCCAACTCGCCTCAACACCTTAAAGAGACCTATAAACCTTGGGCTTAACTTGCCTTTCTTCTCGAACCTCATGATTCCCTTCATCAGCGAGACCTTCAAGAGAACTTTCTCGCCACCATAAATGATAATTCGCACCCCTTCTGAAATCACTCCTAATTCAACTTTACCTTTTCCAAGGCATCCTTCACCAAATCAGTGCCATATAATTTAGCCTCGCTGGGCTCAAACCATCCGATAGGTGAACGACATCGTCAACCATATAAAGCCTCAAATGGAGCAATCTCGATGCTTGGCTGATAACTGTTGTTGTAAGCAAACTCAACCAAAGGCAAGAATTGACCCCACTGCCCTCCAAAGTCAATCACACAAGCCCTGAACATATCTTCCAAAATCTGGACTGTCCGCTCCGACTGCCCGTCGGTCTGTGGATGAAAGGCTGTGTTAAGTTTTACACGGGTACCCAACTCACTCTGTACTGCTCTCCAAAAATGCGAACAATCTCTTGAATATAAATCTAGGCCAACCTCTCTGAGGTGTATGTAGTCACAACCAGAATGAAATGTGCCGACTTGGTCAACCTGTCGACAATGACACAAACTGCATCAAACTTCCGTAAGGTCCGCGGCAACCCAACTACGAAGTCTATAGTAATGCGCTCCCATTTCCACTCAGGTATAGTCATCTGCTAAAGTAGACCACATGGCCTTTGATGCTCATACTTAACCTGCTGACAATTTAGACACCTTGCAACATACTCAACTATGTCCTTCTTCATCCGCCGCCACCAATAATGCTGCTTCAGGTCACGATATATCTTTGTAACACCTGGATGAATAGAATACCGAGAACTGTGTGCCTCCACTAGTATTTTCTCCCCCAAGCCGTCAACATTAGGGACACATAGGCAACCTTGGAGTCGCAAAACACCATCCTCACCGATAGTAACCTCATTGGCACCACCCTGCAGTATCGTCTCTCTGAGAACCAACAAGTGCGGATCATCAAATTGTCGAGCCTTGATCTGCACAAATAGTGAAGACTGGGGAACAACGCATGCGGGAACTCGGCTGGGCTCTGAAATATCCAAACTCACCAGTTTGTTAGCCAAGGACTGTATGTCCAAAGCTAGTGGTCTCTCCTCCACTAAAATAAATGCCAAACTACCCATACTCTCCGCTTTTCTGGTCAAGCAATCTGCCACTACATTCACCTTGTCCGGATGATAAAAGATGGTAATATCATAATCTTTTAGTAACTGAAGCCACTTGTGCTGTCTCAGATTGAGATCCCTTTGCTTGAACAAATGCTGCAAGCTGCGATGATCGGTTTAAACCTCATAGGACACTCTATATTATTCTTCCAGATCTAAGAGCATGTACAATCGCGTCCAACTCGAGGTCATGTACAGGGTAATTCTTCTCATGGGGCTTCAACTGACGTAAAGAATAAGCAATAACTTGCCCCCCTGCATCAACACACAACCCAAACCAACACATGAATCGTCGCAATACACAATATACATCCCCAAATCAAAAGGCAACACTAACACTGGTGCTGAAGTCAATGCGGTCTTGAGCTTTTGAAAGCTCACCTCACAATCATCAGACCATTGGAACGGAACACCTTTTTGGGTCAATCTAGTCAAAGGTGCTACAATAGATAAAAAGCCCTCGGCAAACAGACGATAATAACCTGCTAACCCCAGGAAGCTCCTAATCTCAGTCGCTGTGGTAGGACGATGCCAACTCTGAACTGCCTCGATCTTCTTGGGATCAACCTTAATACCTTTTCCCGGTACAATATGTCCCAAGAATGCTACAGAATCTAGCCAAAACTCACACTTGGAGAACATAGCATATAGCTTCTGTTCGCTCAAGGTCTGAAGCACCACTCACAAATGCTGCTCGTGCTCCTCTAGGCTATGTGATTAGATCAAAATGTCATCAATGAAGACAATGACGAATGAATCAATATGTGGCCACCATGTTCATCAAATCCATAAATGTTGTCGGGGCGTTAGTCAAACCAAAAGGCATTACTAGAAACCCGTAATTGCCATATCTAGTCCGGAAGGTAGTCATCGGAACATTCGAATCCGACATCTTCAACTGATGGTATCCCGATCTCAAGTCGATCTTAAAGAACACTCTGGCACCCTACAACTAGTCAAAAAAATCAACAATACACGGCAACGGGTACTTGTTATTAATGGTAACTTTGTTCAGCTGGTGGTAATCAATACACATTCGCATAGTCCCATCTTTTTTCTTCACAAATAATACCGGTGCGCCCCAAGGCGACACACTCAGCCGGATGAACCCCTTCGCTAGCAACTCCTCGAGCTGCTCTTTCCACTCCTTCAACTCTTTCAGAGCCATGCGGTACAGTAGGATAGATATAGGCTGGATACCTCCAGCCAAATCAATATAGAAATTAATATCATGATCTAGTGGCATGCCTGGATGATCAAAAGAAAACACATCACTGAACTCCCGGACTACGGGCACTAAAACAATCGCCGGAACCTCTGTAGTAGTGCCCCGAAAATAGTCCAGATAAGCCAAACAACCCATCTCAACCATGTGTCGAGCCTTCAGAAAGGAAATAACCCGACTAGATGCCCTGATAGACAAACCCTTCCACTCCAATCTAGGAAAATCTGGCACCACCAAGTTAACAGTTTTGGCATGGCAATCAAGGATGGCATGATATGGAGATAGCCAGTTCAGGTCCCGGATGACCTCAAAGTTGGTCATATCAAGGAACAGAAGATTTGGTCTAGTCTCATAACCACAGACAGTAACAATGCAAGATCAATAGATCATATTCACAACAACAGAGTCGTCCACAGGAGTGGATACATAAATAGGAGTGCCCATGGACTCATGAGAATCACCCAGGAAATGAGCAAACAGAGATGAAACATATAAATACGTAGACCCTGGATCAAATAGTATTGAGGCATCTCTACCCTAGATAGAAATAATACTTGTGATCACTGCATCTGAGGCCACTACATCTAGTCTAGCCGAAAAAGCGTAGAACCTAGCTAGAGCGCCACCTGACTGGCCTCCACATCTAGGACAGCCGGATGACTGGTGCTGAAATCATAGACTACTGACCCTGATGCACTGCTTTGCCCCGAATCCTGGGGCATAATCTCCGCACATGACTGAAATCCCCGTACTTGAAACAACCTTTCGGTACAGTGGACTGCTGACCTAAAGTCTGACTCTGATGGCCTGAATACTCACTGGAGGAACCCTAGATAGTTGGTGTGCAGTAGGAACTCTCTAGCATAGCACTGAAATAAGGCTACACTAGAGCATCGTGAGGAGGCGGAGGTGCTGGATATGCGGGCCTACTAGGCTGATCCCTCTAGACTGACCCCTGCCCCAGTCGGGGCACCACTGAACTCTCCCGAATATTGGAACCGTTTGTCCCTCGCTGCCCGCTCTCGGCTCCGCTAACGAATACCCTCGATCCTCTGAGCTATCTCCACAACTAGCCTGTAAGAAGTCCCTATCTCCACCTCTCGAGCCATGGTGGCCTGGATACCTGAGTGAAAAATAGCAACAAACCTCTGTACTCTCTCTACATCGGTAGGAAGTATCATAAGTGCATAGCGAGACAACTCAGAGAATCTTGTTTCATAGTTAGTCACGGACATCTGGCCCTGGTGAAGTTGCTCGAACTAAAACCGCAACTCTTTCTTCTGAGAGGGTGGAATATATCTGTCCAAGAAGAGGCATGTGAACTGATCTCAAGTCATGGGAGGAGCACCTGCTGGTTAGCCGAGAAGATATGACTGCCACCATCTACGGGCCCTGCCCTCCAGCTGAAAGGTGGTGAAGTCCACCCCGTGGGACTCTAATATCCTCATGTTGTGTAGTTTGTCCCTACTCCGATCAATAAAATCCTGGGGGTCCTCATGAAGCTCACCTCCGAAAGCAGGAGGATGAAGCTGAGTCCATCTGTCTAATAGCTTCTGCGGATCGCACCGTAGCAAGTTCGGGCTCAGGTATAGCTGCTCCAACTGGCTGAGCTCTGCCCACGGGTAGTGCACCCGGTGTCTGATATACGGTAGCTGTATGCCCTGGAACCTGAATAGTAGGGGTCTGTGCCCCCTCCTGCCTGAGATGTGGTTGGGTCCGCTGAAAATAAACCAGCCTGAGTCATAGTATCCATGAAGCGTAGCATACGACCCATGACCTACTAGAATCCCGGTGCAAATATGAAATCTACTGGGGCTATCTCTGCTACGGGAACCTCGCCCTGCTCCTCAATAATGGGATCCTCTATTGGATCTGCTAGCAGCATAGCGGGAGAACGCTGGGATTTCTTCGTCCTCTACCACGGGATGGAGCCCTTCCTCGTCCTCATCTCAGCCCCTAGCAACAAGGGGAGCATGTCTTCTCTGGTCTGGAACATCCGTAGAGCGCGCTCTCATCATCTGTGAGAGAATAAGAGAAAGAAACTTAGTACCACATCAACTGCACGATAGAAGATGAAGAAGGGTAGTTTCCTAACACCGTATAGCCTCTCAAAGATAAGTACGAATGTCCCTGCACCGATCCGCAAGACTCTATTAGGCCTGCTCATAACTTGTTAGACTTACATGAACCTAGTGCTCTGATACCATGTTGTCACGACCTACTTTTCCATGTAGGTCATGATGGCGCCCAACGTTACCGCTAGGCAAGCTAACTAGTGAATTAGACAGATTATTCCTCTTTTAATGTGTTTTCTAGTAATTGAATTTTTCCTTAATTAAAAGATTTAAGAAATAACAGGTTTAAATAAATAAAACGAAAGAAGTTGAGTGCAATCATAACCATAGTAATACTCCAAACCCACAAATCTACTGGTGTGTGCCAAGACCTGGTGTCACAAGTATATGAGCATCTAGTAGATTATACAAAAATTTAACTAATGTCTGAATATAAAGTGGACAAAATATAAATACAAAAGAGAGACTCTAGGAGCTGCAGAACGGCTCAGGAAGCATCTCACCACTAAACCTTGGGATATCTGGGCTGCGCGCCGGTAGGGCCTCCTGATGCACCTGCCTCAGATCCTACACGGTTAGTGCAGAAGTGTAGCGTGAGTACATAAACAACATGTACCCAGTAAGTATTAAGTCTAACCTCGAAGAAGTAGTGACGAGGGGTCGACTTCGACACATACTAAGGGCTAATATTATTAAGATATAAATTTTAAATAAACATGGGTTATGTGAATAATACATAAATTCATTAACAAGCAGGAGCATATAATTCTTTCACAATTTTTATAATTTCAAATAAGTCACTTTCCTTACAAGTTGTAACCTTACAAGCCACCACATAAAATCAAGGCACCAAGTATTATTATTAAGCACGATTTATGCCGAGGTCGTATGGCCCAATCTTGAATAATGTGTACACTACCGAGGGTCGAGCAACACTAAGCATAGATGCATCTATCTACTGCCAAGGCGTTTGGCCCGCTCCACAAGAAGAGAGGATACTTTATAAGCATTTGACTTAATCATTATTAAGGCTAATACACATTGCAATACAATTTCCATTAACGGTATTTCACCCTTTTATTTAATAAGCTCTAATATAATTAAGGCACTTTAAATTAACAAGTAAGGTGCACACATTTCAAATAGATCATGATCTGGGTCCTAAAACTACCCGGACACAAGCATAATTAGTAGCTTCTTACGGACTCTCGTCACTTCATACGTACGTAGCCCCTACAATTAGAAGCAACATTAATTTGAATCACCTATGGGGAAAATTCCCTCTTACAAGGTTAGACAAGAGACTTACCTTGTCTCAAAGCTCACTTTCCAGTTACAATTTCGCTCTAAAGACTCAACTCGGTGCCGAAAAATATGAAACTAGTCAATCATTATATAATTTAAGTAATACATGCTCAAAAGTTCATAATTTAACTATTAGAGTAATTACCCAACCCAAATTTGGAAGATTTCTAAAATTCACCCCGGGCCCACGTGCCTAGATTCCAGAAATGTTGGAACGAAATCGTTTCCCATAACCTTAAGAACTCAAGTATACAATTTCCATCTCATTCCATAACCATTTTCGTGGTTAAAATCTTATTTTTATCAAAACCTAGGTTTTTCATATAGACCCATGACTTTTCACAATTTACATGTTAAAATCTACCCATAATCTATGTATTTATCTCACAATAGGTTGAATTTACTTACCTCCAAGTTTCTAGGTCAATACCCCTATCAAGAAACTCCAAAATCGCCGAAAAATGCAGTAAATAGGCTCAAAAATGGCTGAGTCCCATTTTTAAAACATTCTGCCCAGCATAGTTGCCCCCTTCTTCGCGAACGCGGTAAGGGTCTCACGTTTGCGAAGGCAAGGTTTGCCCAGGCACTCAAGTTCCTCTTCGCGAACGCAATAGGGTCCTTGTGATCGCAAAGGCTAGGCCAGCCCAAGCATTGTGAACGAGATAAGCCCCTCACGAACGCAAAGAGTAACGACCCTCAGACCCTTGACCCAAAATCCTTCTACGCGAACGCGAAAGGTCCTTCGCGAACGCGTAGACCTTGGATCAAAAAGCTTTGTGAACGCGACTCCCTACCCACAAACGTGAAGAACAATCACCCATATTCCCAAATCCTTCATCGCGAACGCGAGGGTCCTTCCGCGTTCGCGAAGAAGGAAACCAGAACTGGAAATTCTAGTTTTTCCAACTCAGCTCTCGGTGGTCCAAAACACACCCGAACCACTCGAGACCCCGTCCAAATACACCAAAAAGTCTATAAAAATAATACGGACCTACTCGAACCCTCGAAATACGTAAAATAGCAATGAAACTAAGAGTTGCACCCCATAACCAAATTGAACCAATTTATGAATTTCAAGTTTCCAATTAGCTCAAAACGCTCCGAATCATGCTTAAACCACTCGGAATGATACTAAATTTTGCATGCAAGTATTAAATCACTATGCAGAACTATTCCTAGGGGCGGAATCCAAAACGGACCTCGATAACAACAAAACCTACTCAAAACCAAATTTAAAGAACTCTAAAACCTTCAATAAGGCAATTTTCACTATTAAACGCCGAAACGCTCCCAGTTCATCCAAAATCCGATCCGAATATATGCCCATGTCCAAAATTATCATACGAACCAATTGGAATCGTCAAATCCGGGTTATGAGGTCGTTTACTCAAAATGTTGACCAAGGTCAAACTTAGCCTTTTAACCAACCTTATGGAACCAAGTGTTCCGATTTCAACCCGAAACCTTCCAAATCCCAAACTAACCATCCCCGCAAGTCATAAACCTGTCAAAACACATAAGGGGAGTCTTATTTAGGGAGACGAGGATTGAGAAAGCAAAAATGCTGGTCAGGTCGTTACAGCTACTCAACAACCATGCATGGATACTTTTCTCTTAGCCAATTATACTACTAGGCGGACTGCCCAGTAGCTAATTTATTAATAATAAAAGAAAAAGAGAAAAAACCACAAAGGAAGAGTACAAGTAAGGGGGACAAAAGCTACAGTAGTGATCTCCAAATACATACTGAGCTAGACCTTATCTTACAATTCCTATTGAGGCATGAACAACCTCATCTTTTAGCAAGCGTGTAAAAAATAAGAACTCAAAAAAAGTAAGTACTATATGATCATCATAGAGTTTATAACACACTATATGATGATATTACATATGATAATGCTTATAAATTGGATTCTTGCCCCTCATTCATGATACTTGTGAGTTCTTCAAATTGTAGCTCCTTAAAATCCTCTTCAACTATCTTCAATACATTTTCAAAATTCCTCATTTCTTCTTCGATGGATTGGACTTTGTGGATGTGGTCGGGGTTGTCCCTTTTCGCTTTGTATCTCTCATTGAGAGTATCCTAAGTGTTACTCTTTCATTCACTTTACCATCCAAACTATTCTCCCTTGTGCGTGTCTTGTTATTTTTTCCACTATGTGTAGGAGATAAATCTCCACATCTAGTTACCTCAGCTCGGCAGTAATCATGCAAATCTTCTTCCTCGCCTTCTTCCCAAATTTCAACACGTAAGTTGTTCTCTAGTTATTGAATAGCACATTTCTATGCAACCATCTCTAATGGTTCATGCCTCTTCACAACCATGGCATTAGATTTTATTATGGAATCTTCCAATTGAGCATTTTTGTTATTACCCGATTTTTTCTGCCCATTTTCAGCTATCGTTTAGGTCACTTGGAATTGAACATTATTGATGATTCAGTCTTCTACACTATGGCTTAGTTGCTGCTATCAAGTTGCATAATTCTTTTTATACTGCTGTTTTGCACTGTCTGGAGTGCTATTTTTTCCACTGATTGACATCGCATCAACATTCAATTGTTGCACATCCTTCCCATGTTCCATCATAGAATGATTTTGCTCGTTAACAAGAACATCCGGTCTCAAGTCGAGCACGTATGCCATTTGTAATATTTTGATGCTTTTCAGAATCTATACAACATGTTTTTTCAGGTACTGATCTTGCCTCATCATCCAGCTGCTGCAAATCCTCTTCAGTAGCTAGCTTGGACTGTTGCTGCTTTTTCCTCCTCCATGTATTCGAACTCTTTTGAGCCTTATTGGCGCTCGTTTTATGCTCCCGCGCCTTAGCTTCATTTATGGTTGTTTAGTTTATGAAAACTCCATCCTCATCCACAAGTGCAGCGAACGTATTTGGTCCAGTAGCAGCAGAAATTGCACTCATCTGCTGCTTTTTACTCTTTAGTGTTGGCGTTGTTCCTTGCCTCCCATCAGATCTCACTACTTCTTTCCAATCATCCCCAAATGTGTTCTTTATATCTCAATCACCCTTAGTTAATTTTCCACCAAGTGCATGCTCAGCTACAGTCGTGACAGTAGCTTGCAATGAAGTTGGTTGCACACCATCATCAATTGCCTTTCCCACTACTGTTGCTTTATCAATTGCCTTTCCCACTGCTTCGTAAATCATTGCCAAAGCTCTTGTAGCAGGGATATCTGCTGGAAGTTTATTTTTTACAACCATTAGAGCTGCACCAGTTGAGCTTGACAACACCTACCGAGCCTTATCAAATTGTTGCCCTGGACCTGGCGCCTTAACAACCCCAGTTAGAACATGAAACAAAGCAGTTGCATCTTTCAGTTCCTGCCCCTTCTTTTGGACATTAGTACCTTTCAGGTCTGTTTGTTTACCACTTGTAGCTGCTTGTTGCATTGTAGTCTGCCCAATTGATGCAACTCGACCAAGCTCCTTACCATCCTACACAACAACATTAGTAACCACTGGCACCCTGTCAGTCATAGTATGAGCAGATGCACCCATAGCTAGAGTTCGATCAAATGTAAAATTCAAGGGAACAGTCGTTTCCAGATTTGACACTGCAGTAGCTGAGTGTTGTCTATGTACTGAATGAAAAGCTGGAACAGATAAACACTTCTCAACAAAAACATTGTTATGCAACCTTGCAAGAACTGTAGAAGCAGGGACATCAAAATGTGGCTTAGATCGATCCTTCACAACACGAATTGCAGCAATTTTAGGTTACTCAAAAATATCCCCAGCATCTAAACCTGGAGCAGCAGTTGAAACAATATTAGAAGTTGTATCAACCACTATTTCCTGCAATTTTTGTCCTGCAGTTGCACTATATATTTGTCGTCTTTAATTGATAATTTGTCGCAAATCCCCTTGAAATTTTTGCACAACAACTTGATCCTCACATTCCTCAGCTACCTCATTTAGTCTACTATCACGATTCCTTGTCAAAATTAAGAAACACATGCTTTCATCATGCCCTTGATGTTTGCAACATGTGTAGTACAGAGGCATGTTATCATATACAATTTGTTTAACTGTTTCAACTATTTTTCTAGTGCAGTTATTCAAGAATTGAAATTTTATTTCCTTTAGATGTTTGGCTAGTAAATCTAGGATAACTCTTACCCTAGCTGTACTTGGTCGTGTCTTTGCTTGTGTCACCTTATCGATTGCAATTGCTTTTCCAGCAGCTGTTGCTATGGACATTAGAGCTCTTCTTGCGAAGAGTTCTGGTGATAAGTTGGGCAACGAAATCCACACTGCAGCCATTGACGTCTCCTCTTTAGGATTGAAATCAACTGTCCATGGAAAAATTCTAAGTTGATTTTCTTCCCCTTTGAATGGTAGATATTTTACTAATCTCGATAAAGCTATAACAAAATCATCATATTGATCAAAACAAACCAAAGGTTGTTAACCAGCCAGTAAACCTATCAAATAGTTGCCCTTTACGCTAAAGTGTTTGGGCAGTAGATTTTTCCATATCTTCAAATCTAGTACAGCTTGATTAACTTTGATGACAATGTCCTGGTGTAATCCTTCCATCCTTGTAAATTCTTCTCGTTCCTCCATAGAAAACTTTAGAGTTAGAGTTCCATGTATAAGCTCGATAGGATTTAGCTTCGTTGTTGTTGGATTTTGGACGGACCTGTTTGTCATTAACCTTGCGGCATATGAAGTGATGAGATTTGGAGTAGAATTAGTATTTCCCACATCTAAAGGATTGGTAGAAAGCTACTCATCCATGGCAGCCTAGAAATTGCTCAAATCGTCATTCTTAAAACTCATTATATCGGCAATGAAATCCCCCAATTTTTGTCGGAGAGATAGCTCTTGATGTGGAAAACAAACCCCATCGCTTTGAATTGCAAAATCCGAACAAGAATCGTGCTGGAAAATTCCAACAGTTCCATTGCGATTTCGAGCTATAGTAATCGCATCACCAAAAAGGAGATCTGAAGCATTTGGGTTTGAGTTTAATAGAGCGCCTAGTTGGGGTTTGTACGCCTTTAGATTGTTCATCTTTTGGGACTAGTCCGGTGGCTTTTCACCACTGGACGATGGCACAGTGGCAATTACTGTGTTGTCCGGTTACTAGGTAAGTGAATTGGCCAACCTTTGCAGGGGAAATTCCCTTAGGATTTGGTCCTGATTTTACTACGTGAGCGTCATGTACGCCCATGCATGGATACTTGCTTCATCTTTTGTGGTATTCTTATCAGTTCTTTAAAAGTGGAATTTAATGGCAATCGGTGTGTGCGATTCATTCGGTCCAGTCTTTGTCATAAGTAAACTTTCAAAGAGAAATACTGAAGTTTACGTGTATCCTATACTAGAAAAGCACATCTTTAAATATCTGATGTATTGTGAAGAAATTAGACGTTCTTGACGTATCACACTTTTTGTGTGCATGCGCTTTTGCTGCTAAATTTTAGAATATGTTTTTAAAAAATCTATATGCATAAAATAATTTTTTCTTAAATATCCATATCACACGTTTGACTTGGGTATTGTTGTGTGGTGCCTTCCTAAGATACCCAGGAAGGGCGACGTAAGGCAATTCAACCGACTTCCGTGTGATTACTTTTTGCCAGCCGAAGGACCCCCACGCATGCTAGACTAGACTGTCAGTGCCGTGCGGAAAAGCCAATGTCAGGATCACAATTTGTAACCAGAAAATTGAATGAAATCTTTCTTGTATTAACAAAGAACAATGATTGAAAGAAAGCCAATGTGGTGCCAGGAGGGGAGGAGACACTAATGGAGAGATTTGATTGCTTACAAAAATACGTCAACGACTATACCCTCCTTATATATATCATAAAAATAAAAACTTAAGTTATAGGAGTAGACATAAATAAGCTAGAAAATCATAATGCAAATACAAGAAGTAAAACTACTCTATATTTACATGGAAAGAGACCTAGACTTATACAAAGGAAAAGCTGGTTTAGCGGCAGACACTTGTAAGGGCGGCATCCTTGTAAATAGTATTAGTGTGCGCAGGACATGAGCGTGCGCGCTGGCTACTGGGCATTTGCTTGTAGGCGCAAGATGCGGGCTGGCGCTGCCTCCTGACGGGCACTTTTGAGCATCACCTGTTGCTGAGGCGCATGCACGGACTATCAGTATGGAAACATAGGCACATCCGCACTTGTTGCTTGGTGCAGCCAAGACACGGGAACATCCTCCCTGACACTCAGCGCCAAGAGGGTTATTAGGGTGCTATGGGGCATAACCAAGAAGTCATGGGGCAAGATCGGAAGGCCCATGCATGAAATCATGAAAGATTGATGAGGTCATATGTTAAGGAAGTGGTTAAAACGGTGCTCACCAATATATTAAGTAGTAAATGAAAAATCATTTTATCACTCAATCCCTAATACATACCAACAAGAACAATCAACTACTAGTACAATCAGAGACGGATCTATAATTTGGAGGTACCGGGTACTAACTATTTTGGGTTTGGTTTAACCATAATTTGAACTTTTTCGATTTAGGTTATTCTTCTTTTCTGTTTATATAGATAAACCAATCAAACAAAATAACTTACTCCCTCTGTTCCAATTTATGTGGACCTATTTTCTTTTTGGTCCGTTCCAAAAGAAAGACCCATTTCTAAATTTGAAAACAATTTAGCTTAACTTCCAATTCTACTCTTAATGAGAAGCTTTTATGACCACACAAATATTCTGGACCCCTTTTTGACTTGTTTAGGACCAAAAATTCCAAAAGTCTTTATTTTTTCTTAAACTAGGTGCCCAATCAAACATGTTCACCTAAATTAGAATGATCAAGTAATAATTATGACAACTTGGAGCAGAGCTTAAAAATTAAATAATACCACTAATATCAATAATAATATATTATTCATTTATAATTTTCCTCAACGAGTTTTCATATTCTAAAGCTAGCTATCATGCGACTCGAGGATCGATAACTAAAACTAAAACATACTATACATGCATATTTTATAGTTTGATATTTAAAGTAAAAATGTATACTAATAGAGACTCATAACTTTGAAATACAAGTAAGAATCAATAAAAAGTGCCACATGTATAGCTGACAGCAAGACAAGGCTGAAGACTTGATATCAAAAGGGCGACACAGACAGAGATGAACCCAAGATTTAAAAGTCATGGTGCATTATCGCCTTTGATGTAAATTTATCACTCGCCGTATAAAAACTACAAGGGTGCGCATTTTGTTGGATAGTTGAATTTTGATTAATTTATGTTATTTAGTTAACCCGTACCATTAAAAATACTATCTCTTTATACACAAATATTAAATGGAATCCCAAAAAAGTTCAAACAAGTCAAGGAAGTGCATATATTAATTTTGGTAACTTGATTAAAAGAATAATTCAATTTTGATATATGTTTTTTTTTACTTAAAGAGTAGACCTTTAAATTTAATTTTTTTTCCATCTCAATCCTAATGAATTTAATCATTTTCCTACAAAAATGTAAGGGGTCTTCTATCTCTTTCTCTTCAATATAAGAGGTGTTTTGGGTAAAATGGAATAACCTGAAAATAACAAAAGGGCTCGGTCGTTAAAAAGAATAAAATAAGAAAAGACAAAAATTGAGCTCCCGCAGCTTCAGGAAAGAAAAAAACAAGAAAAGAAGAAAAGCACAAAAGGAATAAGAAGAAGATGAGTTCTCTGTTATTGAAACAAAATTGAAATTTAAAGCTTTGATTCTTAATAAATTCGAACTGAAGATGCACAAAATTCTTAACAGGGGCTTCCTCGAGCAGTGACCCCGTTCCTCACTTATGATGGCGGGTGCCAACTCTTATATATTGGAGTTCTTAGATGTAAATCTATACATATATACTGAAACTTTTTGAAGCCTCAGTCTTATGTGTAGGTACGCCTCCGGCACAGGAGAAGGTGAGAAGCTAAGCCTCGGAGGCATGCTTCATCACAGACACAAGATCGTGCCAAGAAACCTGGAACATGAGAAGGCTGGCTTGTAGTTAGGTGGGACTATGGGCGCCAACGAGCAATTTGAGTGCCGCTGACACTTTGGAGAAGTTGGCCCGTGACAGTACACATGCATAAAAGCACAGAATTATGTATGAACAACAGTGGAAATTAGCATATTTCCTATGATGAAGTGTGCAATGAATAAGATCAATAAAGACTTCATAAGGGAGGTTTAGCTGACCCAGCTTGAATTCTACCAACCCTTTTCAAGTCAAGAATGCCACATAAGTCTGATATTCTAATATTACTTCATGAATTTTTCGGCTGATATTCTCGGATAGCCCTTTTGTATGCCACTGTTTATATTTTGTTCCTTATTTTAAAAGATCTGCAAATATAATCTATGTGGTTTACCGACAAAAAAAAAGAAAATGTATCGCCTTCGGTTCCGTATAACTATAAACCAAGTGTATATAATAGCAATTTGGCATCGTAAGATCAACCATATTAGATTAACTGCAAAATAAAATGATAAGAAAAAGTAACGAAGATTTGTCCTAAAAAGTTTTATAAAAGAAACTTAATGCTTATATAGTAAGGGTTGGCACTTATAAATTTTTATTTTCGTGCTGCTCATAACCATATTTTAATTTTCTAAACTCCTAATATCATGTGATGGCTTCACGGAAAAAAATAGAAAATATTTTCATGGTTGTTATCAACAAAAAACTTGAGTTCATCAACCGAAGTTTTAACCTAGCGATAATTTCTAGTTTCTTACTGTGACATTTGAATTATTATATCAAATATGTATGGAAGACATATACTCATTGCAGTTCAAATAATAGACCATTGATTTGAAGTTCAAGAGCAGGATTAGTTTGAAGTTCACGTGCAACTGTTCGAACTTCAGAGTATTGATACAAAGTTCAGTTGCAACAACTTTGAACAGAACAATTACTCTGAAGTACAAACTGTTGCATCTGAACTTTAGGACAATGATGCATTGACTTGAAGTTTAGTCGTATTCTATACCAAACTTCAAACCAAAAGAAGAAAAATAGTGTGGCGAAGAGATAAAAGTGATCATGGACGTCGAGGATCTATTGCAAAGGTCTAGGGAGTGGAAATGTTTACTAGTATTCTCTCTGTGGAGAGAAATTGTCAAGAAGACCTCAAAAAACATAAATTGGCCAAGTGGCCTCCTATTTTCTTTTTCAATTTCTTTTGGATTGAAAAATTGCTAAATGAGTGGCTTAAGGTGGTTGGGGCCTTTTTAACATTTTTCAAAACTTGTGGGTCACCTATAAGGTTTGAAAAACCTTATTTCACTAAAATATTTTGCCATTTTCTGTTTCATCTCTCTATTGTCTATTTTCACTCTCACTCAAAGTCTACCAGTAAAATAAAAAGAATAAGATCAAGGTCTAGATTAGTTGACGAAGACATACATGTTAGTAAAAATTTGTTTCAAGGAGATTAGCATTAGAGTGTGCTGCTGAGGAGGAGGAAGAAGACTTGGACATAAATTTAGCACAAACTCAAATGGAAGAGTAGGTTTGAGAAAAAATAATTTTCGAAGAAGAAAAGGATAGTGATGATAAATCTTTATGTGGGAAGGATGATGAAAATGGTGATGATGCTGCATAGGAGGATGAAAATGGTGATGTTGCTCAAGAGGTTGATAAAAATGCTAAAGAAGAAGAAGAAGAAGAAGAAGAAGAAGAAGAAGAAGAAGAAGAAGAAGATGATGATGATGATGATGACGAACAACCTGAAGATAGTAAAGATCGATAGGAAAGTGGAACACATGCAACAGTTGAAGGTGACCAGGATGCTCTGTCAATTCTTGTGTTTGTAAGGGCGATCGACGCATCTAAGTACAAATTCAGGACCTTTCTAAGAAATCATAGACATTTTCCGGCCAAGATTAGTGTGATGTCTTGGATCAATTTATTCCATGAGTTCAAGAAAAATTATAGAATAATAAAATTAATGGAAAAATTTGGTAGTAGTTGTTTTGGACAGTTTGCAAAACTTTCAGAGCATTGGACATAGTTCAATGGATAGCTTGTTCATTTCCTGCTGATTCGTCGAACTAATTGCGTAAAGAAGCATGTGTTATGGTTTTTAGTTGGAGACAGACAAGCTTGTTCACTTTGGATTGAAGGAGTTTGCTATGATGACTGGATTGAACTATTGTGCCAAACCAAGTAAAGAAGAAATGAACAAAGGATGGATGATGGCAAAACATTATGCGACAAAGTTTATTTATCTAGCAGGAAGGAGGTGAAAGCAAAGAATCTTTTGAAACAGTTGAAGTATGAGAGGTTTGACACATAAGAGAGGTTTAAGCTTGCATTGTGTGATTTGTCCATTTAATCTTACTTGAAAGGGATAACATAGAGCATGTTGATAAGAAGTGGATTTGTATGGCTGACAATTTAGAAGTTTTCATGAAATTCCCATGTGGCATGGAGTGTGTTGAGTACAATTGAGTACTTGAAGAAGGACATGTTGCCATTTTACAAATCATATGTGATAAAGAGTAAGGAAAATAAAATCTCTTGTAAAAAATCCAAATCGGCTAGTTATGCCCTATACGGCTTCCCATGGGCATTCCTAGTAAGTATTAAAAAAACCCTCTCAAAAGTTCTTTGCAATTGAGACTATTATTTTATTGTTGTAGAAAAAAATTAATATTTATTGTTCATAAAAATATTATAGGCATGGGCATACGAAGCAATTCCGTTATTTGGCCGTAATGCCGAGAAATCAAAGGTCGTACCGATGCCAAGGATGTTGAGATGGCACAATAAGAAAGTGATATCTGGCCTTGATTGGTATCTCTTTAAGCAGAGCATTGATGACCCTGGTGTGGTAAGATAGGGAGTGCAATAACACTCCACTAGTATATTAGACTCAACAAAAGTAGGAGATTATCATAGACATCGTGTCTATTGTTTTGTATTATTTGTCTATTGACTTCTATCTATGCTATATTTTAGGAGGTGCATCCTTACCTTATTTCTATCCTACTTGAAATAATATAGACTACATGAATAATTTGGTACCATACAATTATGAGGTAGTAGATCCTATAATTGACCAGCTAGTGGTTGATTTAGAATGGGTAACTGCCATTAAAAAGGCACCTGGTACAGTGAACTTAGAGATTAGTGATGAAGTTGACTTTTCTGATAATGACTCTTTGGTTGGGAGTATTCCTAGTTCACCACTAGTTGGTGGTTTTTCTGGTATTAGTAGAGGAGGACAATTCAGGATGTGCAATGCTCAGCCAAGTGATGTAGATGTGCGCGAGGAGTTGAAGGTTGTTAATGACAAATTGGATAAGGTGTTGAAGATCCTTGGGGAGATACAAAATCAGAATGAGAGCCCTTCCAAACTAGTTGAGTCACCTATGTACATAGTTACAAGACTGCAAAGTAGATTAAGGAATTCTCCAATTTCTGCAAGCAAGATGAGGAAACTGAAACATATTAAGAAGAAGAAACTGAAGGTAGACGTACTCAAACAAGTTGCGGAGGAACATAAGAAACTATTCTGTGAATTGTTTGACAAGAAAGAGAAGTTTCCCAAAAACATCTTGACTGGCAGCTATGGTTGGAGGTTTTTTGAGCAGTTGTGTTTTCCTAACGCGTCCGTTTTAATTTTTGTAAGTCCCATAATCACTGCGTATATTTATTTTTTTAGTAGCTCCATATTTAACGTACACTTTTTATAATATTTAGCATGTGGAGCAACTACTAACACTGATACGTGTATGAAACATAAAATGTGCTCACTTTTATGACCATAGTCTAGTTGTTATAGATGTTGCATTATGCAACAACATGTGCACTACATGGAATAAGATCAAGGAGGCTGCCGGTAAAGATGGGAATGATGGACATTTTTGAGACAGTTGATTCTTGACAAGACTTGTGCCTTACACCCCTAATGGTATATCCTCAAGGAAGTATGCCAAAACCCGGGGCTGTGGAGAGGTGCAAGGCTAAGGTATTTTAATATGTGTGGAAAATTTATAAAAAGTATTTTGTGCCTGTTATTTTCCATTTTACAGAGAGTTTGATTCGAATTTATGATAGCAATATTAGTTTGTATGATGATGGTAAACTAGAAGAAGTTTTACAACTCTCGCACTCATGATGCATATGATTTGATAAAAATTAGCCAGTTTACAAACTTAGGGCAAGATGTGCTTACAAAGAAATGGTCCTGGGAACGTATTATGGATGTGCCACCCATTCAGCAAAGGTAAATTAAATATGCCATCCACTATGTTTTACTCATTCTTCTTGTTTCTTTAATAACTAATTGTGTCTTTGATTATTGTAGTAAAATTAGTGCAGCTTAATGACAAGCGAATGGAGTTGTTCAGGGAAAGAATGGACCCTTATTAGTTTTATTAGTGTAATTTGTGTTTGTGTTGCTCATGGGACAAATTCATTTTGTGTGAGTGATTTAAGACACTTGCATATACATCTATGTAATTAAACTACCTTTTTGCCGATTAACTAGTGATGCTTTAATTTTTGTTTCCTTAACACTTGTTTTATGTATTACATCATGCATCTAGAGGTTGTGCAATAGACAATGTTGTAATGACTCGACCGGTCGTATTGACCTCTAGCACATCGTTCGGTGGTTTGAGATCTTGAGTAGCTTCACTTCATATTTTATGACTTATACGCTTAGTCGGAATTTAATTTTGGGAAGTTTTGAGTTGATTCGGATGGAAAATTCTCAATTAGAAAGCTTTAAGTTGGAAGATTTGACCAAGGTTTGACTTTTACGTAAACGACCTCGAAATCGAAAATTTAAGGTTCCAATAGGTTCGTATGATGATTTCAAACTTGGGCGTACGTTCGGATTGAGTATCGGGTGTTCCGGGAGCATTTTAGCACTTATTGTGGAAATTGATATTTTAAAGGTTTTAGAATTTTCTATGTTTGGTTCAAAGTGAATTTTGGTGTTATCGATGTCTGTTTGGGGTTCTGAGCCTCGGAATAGGTTCATATCGTGATTTGTCACTTGCACGTAAAGTTTGGCATCATTGCAGAATGTTTAATTGTAATTCCGATGCGTTCGACAAAGTTTGAAAGTTTGCAAGTTGAAAGAGTGATTTTGATAGTCAATTCATGATTTTGATGTTATTCGTGGTGTTTCGAGCATTTGGATAAGTTCGAATAAGGTATTGGGATATGTTGATGTGATTGGACAGGGGTCCCGGGGGCCCCGGGTGAGTTTCGAGGTAGTTTCAGATTCTTTTTCCATGTTTTGGCTGCTACTGTTACTGGTTCTAGTGTTGTTCGTCGCGAGCACGTAGGGGTACGTTCGCAAAGAAGAATTTGTGCTGGAGGAATTTTGTTCACCGTGTTTGCTATTGGGTCACGCATTTGCGAAGGTATGGGCAGATGTGCACCGCATGAGAAGTATTAACTTGAAGGCAATTCAGAAGAAACTCGCAAGAAATAGGATAGCTTGGTAGTAGGTTGGATCAGTATGGTAATGGTATGCTCGGCTCTTTTTGTTCTTACGATGTGATGAGGCTTTATAGGTGTTTTTGGCAATAATTTTGGGTTTGAAGGCCTGTGTGACTTGGTTGAGTTAGACGGATCCAGTTCTGATGACTTGGTTATGTGCATATGGGTTCCGCAGAGTTCTTGATGATTTTTACCATGGGTTGAGATGGATATTTTCTACCAGAATGAGGAGTATATTGCTTACTATGATTTTCTCTTGGATGGGATCAAACGGAAGGTTTCTAGCTAATTGAGTATGTATTCTGCATATGACTCAGAGCTGATAATGAGATTCTCATGCATTTCACATGACGACATGATAGATGTAGTGTGTCCTGTGGGATTGAGATTTACATGTACAAGGTGGCGATTCAGATTTATAGGGAAGGTCATGAATTTTGGATAGCATGGATGGTTTCAGATGATTAGATAAATGCTATTACTACTTAGTATTGCCTGAGAAGGTGCACATTTCAGAATGGGCCTTGTGTTTTGACTTACGGATGCTTCATTGGTATTGCGGTACTCGCCTGGTTGATTGACTACTAATGTTCATATTCTACTATGTGGCACAGAAGAATGATAGAAGTATTTCTCGTGAGATGATTGTGTACAAGGGTGGTGTTAGTCATTCGAGTGATGGAGTTGGGATCAGATATGGTGATTTATGTATTCTCGTTATTGGGAGACTGGAGTCTTAGAGGGAGGACTATTCCTTAGTTGCGGACTATAAAGATATGACCAGAGTTAGACAGCTGATGATATGTGTTATGGATATGTTTCAGCGGATCTTTGGGAGGGTTATCTATCTATTTTGGAAGGATGGGAATCGATTTAGAGGCCATTGGTATACCCAATGAGAATATGTACTCTGCACCAGGTCGAATTTGTTGACTCAAATCTGTTAGTGTTGAGGGGTGTGTCATTCGGGAAGAGTTAAGCTTGTTCATGTTCTGATATGTTCTATGAGTTACTCTTCTATGCTACGGGGGTTGCGATTTGTTGGTTAAATGCACGCATGATGTGGTTCCGCCTTGTAGCGGAATTCGAGCGAGATGGTTATTGGGGTATTGAATGGTCAATTTCGCCTTGGTTATGGTCTTTCAGTGCTGTGGTATATTGTGTTATTCACTTCTCCGTGATTATGGTCATGCATTTCATGTACTTGATTTCAAATTGCGTGTGATTGTTGATTTTGAGCATTGTGCCTTGAGGTATTTCATATGGACTAGTGTTGGATGGGGTCACGTATTGCAGTTGGGTTATGTTGGGATATGATCCTTTGTGATAAATTCGTGTGTTTTGGTTCTACTATGTTTAGTGGGTTCTTAGCATTGCGCTTGTGGTGGTATCTATTGAACTTGAGCGGCGATTATTTCATTTGAGTCATATTTGCATTTTTGGGTGCATTTGAGTTGTTGAGTATTGTTGAACGGATTGCACGGTTTGCGACTTGAGATTGTATCGGTGTGACATGTCAGCAGAGTGGCTTTATTTGATGAGATAAGGTCATTGGACCTAGAATGGGTGCTATCGGATTTGATTGAAGTATATTTATTATCACTAATCAACTTAGAAATTGGATATGGTTCTTGTCGAACGAGGGAGAGCTCCGTGCCATGTTAAGTTGATGAGTGGTTATGAGTTTCTGCGTGTTTCACTCACCACTGGCAGTGTACGAAGTGTTGGAACAAGGTTTTAGTTGATATGAGGTTTGTTACTGGTGTTGGGCTTGTGTTTGCGAAGCTATTGTGGTCAGAAGTTACTGCTGTGGGTATGCGAGTTATGAGGTGTATAATGTAATTACATCTTGCAAGTCACAACTTGTTGAGACTTATACATTGTGTAGATGCGAGATTCGGGTCTTGTATGGAATTCAAGATTGGGTTCTTCTGTTTACGGTCTAAGGTTGAAGTAATGAAATTGAGTTATGTTGTATTGTCAAGCTTACATGGATTGGGGTAACGTCGGATCACCCTCAGGTATGTGCAAGGTTAGTTACAAAGCGATTTGATGGCTTTGGAATGACTTTTGGCACGTTCGAGGACAAACATATGTTTAATTGGGGGAGAATGTAACGATCCGATCGATCGTTTTGAGCAATTTCACTTTGCTCAGTGGTTTGAGGGCATGAGTAGCTCCGTATTATGTGTTAGGACTTTTGTGTATCATCGATTTTGATTTACATGTGATTCAGGATTGATTTGAAAGAATAATTCTCATGTTAGAAGCTTTAAGTTGGAAGAATTGACCAAGTTTGACTTTCATGTATTTGACCCAGATCGAAGTTTTGATGGTTCTGTTAGGTCCGAATGGTGATTTTGGACTTGGATGTATTCTTGAATTTGCAATTTGATGTTTCTAGAAGGTTTCAGCCCTAATTGACAAAAGTTGGCAATTTAAAGGATTGGATTGTTCATAAGCTTGAGCGGGACTTGACTTTGATGATATCAGATTCGGATCATGGACCCGAGAATTGGAATAGTTTTGTTATGTTATTTGGGATGTGTGTGAAATATTTGAGGTTATTCCGGTTTGGTTTGAGAGATTTGAGGCCTCGCGTAAGTCCATGTTATGTTATGAAATTTTTTTGTATATTCGGTGGTGGTCTTGGGGGGCTCATATTAGATTCGGACAAGTTTCAGATCGTTTTGGATCATTCTGGCTATGCTGGTTTGGCAAGGGTTCTGGTGTGACCGCACCTACGAAACTATGGGCGCAGGTGTTGAGTTACAAACGTGGCAAAGATGTCGCAGAAGCGGAAAGTGGAGTTGGGAGCAGGAGTTTGTAGATGCGGAAGATTCAACACATCTTTGATGTCGCATATGCAGGATTCAGACCGCATGAGTGGCATGTTGCACATATGCGTGTTTCTTGTCGCACCTACGAATGCGTAGAAGCGGGACTTTGTCCCCATGTGCGAATGGATGGGGCTACAATGGTTTCCGCAGAAACGGGCAAGTTGTCGCAGAAGCGACGTTGCAGAAGCAACATTTTGTTCATAAATGCAAAAATAGTTTAGCAGAAGTTATAAATCGAGGGTTTTGTTCATTTTAACACATTTTGTGTTGGGGGGCTCGGATTTGGGCGATTTTGGATGTGATTTTCAGCACATTGATTGGGGTAAGTATTTTTTTACTCGGTTTTGATTATATTTCATTAATCTATCTTCGTTTTCGGCAATTAATTAATGATTTCAAAGGAGAAATTGGGGAGGGGGGTTGTCTAAACTTTCGTAGAGTGAATTTTTCAGGTTTGAACATAGATTCAGAGTCGGATATGAGTGAAATTAGTATGGTTAGACTTGTAATTGAATGTGTTGTTGGATTTTGTGAGTTTTGTCTGGTTCTGAGGTACGGGTTTAGGTTTGAGCTTTTGGTTGATTTGAGAAAATGTGTAAAGATTCAACCTTTATCATTTGAGAATATGTCATTAGGCATTATTTGATGTATTTAAGTTGCTTTTGGCTAGTTTCGAACCGTTCAGAGGTTGATACGCGCGGGATGGCCTTTGTAGAGTATTGCTTGGCTTGCTAGGCATTGAATTTGACTTGTTCGAGGTAAGTAACACTTTTAAACTTGATGTTGAGGGTACAAAACTCCTGAAATACGTGTTATATGGTTGGTGTTGGGGTGACATACGCGCTAGGTGACGGGCATGTGGGCGTGCACCATGGTAATTACAGCTCGGATGATTATGTGGTACTGTGTAGTTACCTAGTCTTGTTTGTATTTGTGTAACTCCTACGTGTTAAAGTAATTGAGTTATGAATCATGTTCGAAATCATGTTTAGGCCATGTGCTTATTCGGTTGAGACTAACGATGTTATTTCTATTGTTTTGAGTTATCTTCTTTAACAGTAGTCATGATACTTCATTTGCGTATCATATCTTAGTATCTGTTCATCATTCATTATTACATCACATGTTATCATTGTTGGGCTAAGTAGTACGAGATTGTGAGCCCTTGAGACTTGAGAGATTGATGACTGGGTTGAGCCCTGTGAGCCGGATTGTGAGTGATATTTATGGGATCGATTTGTATGTCGCAATAGGCTGTAATTGCTTTATATCTATTATTATTATTATGGATCGGGTTGCACGCCACAGCAGGCCTTATTGGTTATATTGTGGATCGAGCTTTATTATTATTATTATTATTATTATTATTATTATTATTATTATTATTATTATCATTATTATTATTATTATTATTATTATTATTATTATTATTATTATTATTATTATTATTATTATTATTATTATTATTATTATTATTATTATGGGATCGGGTTGTACGCCGCAGCAGGCCTTATTGGCTAATTTATTATTATTGGATCGGTCTGCAAGCTAAAGTAGGCCATATTGGCTTTATATTAGCGCTTGGATGTGCCTCCGGAGTCCGACATACCAGCAGTGAGCGCAGGTACCGTAAAGTGCTGAATGATTGAGAGTGTTAAGTAATTGTGTGTGCCGAGTGACTGATTGTGCTGAGTGATTGAGAGTGCAGAGTGATTGAGGGTGATGCATTACATTTGACATGCATATTTGACATGTAGGCATAGAGAATTGACATTCCTCATGCTAGTTGTACCTGGCACATTTATCAGCGTTGAGCTTAAATTGTTGAATTCGAAAACAATCCTAAATTCATGTGCTATGTATGAGATGAGTATGGAAGTCCTCTAAAAAAATCACTATCATTATCTTATTATATCTGTCTTGCCATTATTTGATTCAGACTATATCTTCTCTGTTGTTGAAATGTTTGGGAAAAAGAACCATACTTTTTCTTATATACCCTTATGTTTTGGTGACTTCGGTGAAAGATATGGTGTCACGACCCAAACCGATGGGCCATGACGAGTGCCTGAGTCCTACCCGTCGAACACCCCTAAGCATACATCTAAGATATAAACATGAAATAAGTTTAGGTCATGCATAACCTCTGGCAATAAACTACCGAATCATGTGAATAACATACGGGAGAAACCAGGCCCAATATATATATATATATATATATATATATATATATATACGGAATACGGTAGGGTGAGCCGGCAAGGCCATATACTATCTAACTATACATTGCTATCTTCAAAACTCTAATAGAGTGTACATTTGTATAAAGGATGGGACTGGGCACCGTCATACCAATATATGTATACAAAAGTATCGTACCCACACCCAATACAACTTCGGATCAAATGGAGCACACCAACTCTCACTGAGCAAGGATCCTAAGAAGGGGGACAGTCAGCCTGTCTACCTGCACCTGCGGGCATGAAACGTAGGCCCCCGAGCAATAGGGATGTCAGTACGAATAATGTACCGAGTATGTAAGGCATGAAAATCAGTACATAAAAGACATTAAACAAACATGGAGTAAAGGACTCCACCTATAAGTCTAAATAGCTTTGTGAATCCTCAAACATTTATAATGTCATGCACGTGCGTAAAAATGCCATATCATGCATATGTATATGTGTACATAATATCATCAAGCCTCTGAGGGAATCCCACCATATCATCTCAGTCGCAGTGGGCGAAATCATCAACGTATACCAACTGATCAGGTGGTGGTGCGTATATAACACCATAACCTTTTCCCATACCCCATATACATATAATATGCGCGTATATAACGCCATATGGTCATGAGTCAATATACATGTTTAAATGAATGTAATGCATAATGAAGTAATTCAATAAGATCTCTCGGAATGTCATAAGATCAATATGCCTTCGGATAAACTTTATCAACTTGCGTATTTTTTCGAGACCCATGAACAAACGATATAATAATAGGACACGTAGGGAATCAAGAACATAGGCACCACTAGTACTTCTATGAAAAGAGGCATTTATGAAAGTTGTGCGTTTGCTCGTTTCGTTTGTATCATATGGATCATGCCAAACGGAAAGAAGGGATATCCTTAACATACCTTATAGAAATCTGTCCAATAACAATTCTAAACTCAGCTCATTGCACCTTAATCTACAACAATGACAGTGAAGCTATTGTCAAGCTACGAATGACTCTCTCATTTATATAATGAAAGTAACTTAATTTTTAACAAAAGGGGCAACACTTCCCCTGATTTTACTGCTTACAAGCCTACTATAGGAGAGACAACAACTCAATACAATCAGCAACTCAAAAACAATCTAACTACAATTCAGGACCTTTAATACAACAAAAAACCCAAATATACCATAACACACCAAATCAACAAGTTATCAATTAGCCAGAAATTCGAACGACAAATGACCAACCCACTACCCTACCACATGTGGAATTTCTCAACGCCCTTTATCCTTCCAAACTCCATAAATCAGAAGTACAAGAGGCCAACACGAGTGGACTACAAAACAGTCTACTAAAAGTGAAATAAATCAAACTCACGGCTTCCGATCACCGTCCCGTGAGTTCGAACTATTAAGAAATGAATTTATAAACCTTCCTTGATATTTAAAAGCTTAAATACATAAATTAGGTGTTTTATTAACTATTATGTACCTCCCAAAACTCAAACTACAAAGAAAAATAGAGGCGGCATAATGATACTTATGTCGTAGAGATCGTTCTAATGTTATCGCATCTTGATTTCGTACCAGATGTTAATCTTCTTTGAAACCCTTGTAGAGAACTTAAGGATAGATTTAAGGAGGTTTATCTGTTCGTGTTCTATGATAAATGAATAGGAAAATGACATAGGACCTATATATATCAACTTTTGAAAAGTCAAAGAGGTTCTAGCTTGGCACCCTAGCATTGGCCCTTTTTCAGATGCTCATATCCTTTTATCCGGATGTCGTATGAATGAGCGGTTAGGAGAGTTGGAAACTACATTAAATGAAATTAAATTTTGTATATAATATGTCCCAAAAACACCTCATATAACACACAAAATGTATTGCTCCAAAAGCTTCATTACAAGGCAAATCCTTAGTCGGTTTTTCCGCAACTTAAATCTGATTTTCCTCAGACTTTATATTTTATATCCAAAAATCATATATAGCCATATTATGACTCAACACTCATTTAAATTATGATTAATAAGTCTCATATTCATTATACGGCACCTTGGAATGCATAGGGATTAACAATCTCCCCCCTAGAAACATTCGTCCTCGAATGTTAAACTCCCAGAGATCTAAAGAAATTTTGGCAGAGTATGCTCTATAATGGTACTACTACAAACTGATCACGCAGAAAACCCAACAATACAAAGCCATACAGGACCACAATCATCAATAACACCAATGTCATCACACGACCAATGACAATAATTAACATAAGAATCCAGTATCATATACGTACCTAAAGGCAGTGATGTCTCAGCCTGCTCCTCCTCCGAAAGCGGAAACAAGTGACGATACCTAGACTTCATGTCTTCTTCAGCTTCCCAAGTCATCTCATCCACATTCTTGTTTCTCCAATGTACTTTAACCGAAGCTACGTGCTTAGTTCTCAATCTTTGAAGTTGTGTATCTAGTATAGAAATGGGAGCCTTCTCATATGATATGTGCTCTGTGATCTGAACATCGTCAACTAGAACGACTCTAGAAGGATCTCCGATACATTACGAAGCATAGACACATGAAAGACTAGATGTACATACTACAAGTTGAAAGGAAAGTCTAACTCATATGCTACGTGGCCTACTCTGCGTATGATATTATAAGGTCCAATGGTATTTTTACCAAATATCATAATGCCTTTCATCGGTGACACCTTTAGGAATACCCGGTCGTCTACCTAAAACTCCAAGTCTCGTCATCGATTATGTATATAGGACTTCTGACGACTCTGAGCTGCTAATAGCCTTTCCTGTATAAGCTTAATCTTCTCAACTGCCTGTTGTACCAACTCTAGTCATACTGACTTAGTTTCCCCAATATCGAATCATCTGATAGGTGACCTATACTTTCATTCGTAAAGAGCTTCGTATGGAGCCATCTGAATGGTGGAATGATAGTTATTATTATATCCAAATTCAATAAGCAGAAAATGATCATCCCAGCTACCCCTGAAGTCTATCGCGTAAGCCTATAGCATATCCTCAAGTGTCTGAATAGTACACTCAGCCTGACCATTTATACGGGGATGAAATGTTGTACTATGACTTACTTGAGTCCCAAATCCTTTGTGGAAGGACCTCAAGAAATTAGTTGTAAATTGAGCACCTCTATCGGAGATAATAGCTATAGGGACACCATGAAGTCATACTATCCCTTAATGTAAAGCCTTGCATAATCCTCTACTGAATACATAATCCTGATAGACAGAAAATGGGTTGATTATGTAAGTCTATCAATAATCACCCATATAGAATAGAACTTACGCTGGGTACGAGGTAAGACTATGATGAAATCCATATTAATTACTTCCCATTTTCAAGTCGGAATCTCTATAGCCTTCATTAATCCACCGGTTTATGATGCTCCATCTTAAATTGCTGACAATTAGGGCATTGAGCAACAGAATCTGCCATATCCTTCTTCATTTTGTCCCACCGGTATATTTCCTCAATATCACGATACATCTTCGTCACTACTGGATGAACAGAATAATGAGAATATTGAGTTTCTCCTTTAACCTGGTGGTGCAGTCCTGCCGCATTATGAATACATACTCGACCTCAATATATGAGGAATCCATCTCATGTAATCTCAAATGGTGTCTTCTCCTTTTGAGGGGTTGTATCTGTGTAATGAGCTAGCATAGGATCCTCATACTGGCGTTCTTTCACTTCAGTTACAAAAGAGGACGTTGATGTGTCCTGAATAGTAACTCCGGTACCATCTGAATCTAGTAATGAAACTCCAAGATTAGCTAGCTGATGAATCTCACGGGCTATCTCACTCTTCTCTGGTTGTTAATATGATAGACTACCCATAGATCTACGACTGAGGGTGTCAGCTACTACCTTCGCCTTCCCTGGATTGTATAAAATATCAATATCATAGCCTTTCAGTAGCTCTAACCATCGCCTCTGATGTAAATTCAATTTCTTTTGCTTGAAGACATGTTGCAGGCTCTTATGATCTGTATAGATATCAACATGAATGCCATATAAATAGTGCCTCCACATCTTTAGTGCATGAATCACCGCGACTAACTCTAATCGTGGGTCAGGTAATTTTTCTCGTGCTTTCTTTGTTGTCTAGAAGCATAAGTTACAACCTTACCATGCTGCATTAGTACACAACCCAATCCAACGCCTGAAACATCACAATAGATAACATAACCATCGGTTCCCCATAGGAATGTCAGAACCGATACTGAAGTCAATCTGTCCTTCAATGCGTGGAAACTACGTGTACAAATATCAGTCCACATAAACTTAGTTGCCTTCTAAGTCAACTTTGCCAATGGTGCTGAAAGAGAAGAAAATCCCTCTACACATCTCCTGTAATAACCTGCCAAACCCAAGAAGCTACGAACCAACGTCGGTGTCGCGGGTCTAGGCCAAGTCTTCATTGCCTCAATCTTCCGTGTATCAACCCGGATACCCTCATCTGAAATAATATGTCTAAGAAAAGCTACAGAATTCAAACATAATTCACATTTAGAGAAATTTGTGTACAACTTCCTTTCTTGTAGATCTATAAATACAACCACGAATAGATCTAGAAAGGATCTGAACACACGGTTCATCAAATCCATAAAAATTGATGGGGCATTGGTCAAACAGAACGACATAACACGAATATCAAAGTGCATATATCTGGTCCTGAGTGATGTCTTCAGAATATCTTTCTCTTTAACCCTTACCTAATGGTACCCCGACCTCAAGTCTATCTTCGAGAAACACCTGGAACCCTGCAACTGATCAAATAAATCATCAATCCTCGAGAGCGAGTACTTATTCTTGATTGTCGTCTAATTAAATTACTTGTAATCAATACATATCTGCAAGGATCCATCTTTCTTTCTCACAAATAACACAGGTTCTCCCCACGGTGTTGCACTGGTCTGATAAAGCCTTTTTCGAGCAAATCCCTCAGTTGTTCTTTAAACTCTCTGAGCTCTATAGGTTCCATTATATAAGGAAGAATAGATATCGTCTGAGTATCTGGTAATACGTCAATAGCAAACTCTATCTCCCGCTATGGCGGAAGGCTTGGAAGCTCATCGGCAAACTCATTAACCACCGGGATAGACTGAAGGGTAGGTGACTCTTCTTTCACATCATGTACCCGAACTAAGTGATAAATATAACCCTTTCTAATCATCTTCCTTGCCTTGAGATAGGAAATAAACCTACCTCTCGGCAATGCAATATTACCTTTCCACTCCAGAACTGGCTCCCTTAGAAACTGGAACCGAACCATCTTTGATCTACAATCAACGTTAGCATAACAAGAAGACAACCAATCCATACCTATTATCATATCAAATTCTACCATATCTAACTTAGTCAGGTCTGCTAGTGTAGAACAACTATGAACTACCACTATACAATATCTATATACTCATCTAGCTATCACTGGATCCCCAACAGGTGTAGAAACATTAAAAGGTTCAATCAACTCAGGTTCTATCGCAAACTTACTAGCAACCAATGGAGTGACGTATGATATGGTGGAAGATGGATCAATCAATGCATATACATCATATGAGGAGACTGATAATATACCTGTAACAACATCAGGTGACGACTCCTGATCATGTAGACCCACTAATGCATAAATGCGGTTCTGAGGATCGCTCGAGATAGATGCTCCATTTATAACTTTACTATGACCGGCTGGTGTTGTGAACCTTACCCGGGGGACTTACTGATGATTACGAACCAGTTACATATCCTGTTGGCTGAACTATACATGCACCACCTCTCGTCGGATAATCTCTCATAACATGGCCTAGATAATCACAAGTATAACAAACACCCAACCCCACAAGGCACTGCCTGACATACTGCTTAACATACTGAGCACATCATGGCAAGGGCGGCCTCATCTGACTTGACTCACCCCTATATTGATAACTAGAGGATCTAGAACTCTGATTGGGCCCTGAATATGTGGAGCGATCAAACCTCCTGCCAGCAAATTGAGGGGGTGCACTACCTAATGGTTGGGTCGCATACCTTGGTTTTCCCTATATTTGACCTCCTCAAAACTCACAAGAAGGACCTGAAGATCTTGCTATCTTACTCTGGCCCCTATCATGCTCACGATCGGCCCTCTGCTTCTGGTTACACTCCTCTACACCCTGAGCATATGCCTGAATATGAGAAATATCAATTTCTAATTAAAGTGAGACCGACATACAGTTATTAAGCAGGTGCGGCTCCAACCCTATCACGAACCGGTGAACTCGACCCTCCATCTTAGCTGCAATAGTGGGAGCATACCTAGCCAAATAATCAAACTCAAGGTTGTACTCCCGAACACTCTTATTACCCTGTCGAAGGGTCAAGAACCTATCAACTCTGGACCGTCTAAGCTCTAGTGGCTAATAATGACGAAGAAAAGCCACTGCAAACTCCTACCAGAGTACTAAAAGGGCATCCGCACCTCTGGAAAACTCCCAAGACTCGTACCAATTAACTGCAACATCCCGAAGTCTATAGGAAGCAAACTCAACTGACTCAGTCGCAATGGCCTTCATTACCCTTAGGGTCCTCGTTTGGATCTGCTCTGATAAATATTGTAGGGTCCAAATTAATGAAATCAAGAACACTCTCACTGATGACCCTATTTGCATGACCAATACCTACCTCTTGGCGCTGATCTTGTGCAGTCACTAATCGAGTCAATTGATGAATAACATCTCTCATCTCCTAACCTGATGCATCTGGTTGAGGACCTGGGGGTACTGGGGCGGGCATTGGAGCTGGTGCCCCTCAAATATCCTCTGGAGGGGGCAGGGTATGTGAAGTTTGAGATGGAGTCTCACACTGAGACTCTCCCCAAGCCTTGATAACTCATGGCGCTTGAGTTGTAGTCTCATCAACCATAGACTTGCCATTCTGGGTGGCTATAGCCTTCTTGGGCATCGCTGAAAACATAACATATCATTAGAAAAATAAATCCTTATATCGCATGATCTAAGATAAGAAGGGAGGATAACATCCTATATGCTCTGCAGCCTCCTGTTTGTAAGTGTGGTGCACAATAATTCATAAATAAGACTCTACTAAACACAGTCTGTAGACAGCCCTAGGATGGAACTACTCTGATACCACTTTTCTTACGACCCAAACCGATGGGCCATGACTAGTGCCCGAGTCCTACCCATCGAATAACCCTAAGCATGCGTCTAAGATATAAATCTAAAATAAGTGTAGGTCATGCATAACGTCTGGCAATAAACTACTGAATCATGTGAATATATGTATATATATATATATATATATATATATACGAAATACGGTAGGGCAAGCCGACAAGGCCACATACTATCCAACTTTACATGACTGTCTAGAGACATCTAATAGAGTGTACAACTGTATAAAAGATAGGACTAGGCCCCGTCATACCCATACATGTATACAAAAGTATCTAACCAAAACCCAATAGCAACTCCGGATAAAATGGAGCACACCGACTCTCGTTGAGCAAGGATCCTAAGAAGGGGGACCGTCAGCATGTGTACCTGCACCTGCTAGCATGAAACGTAGGCCCCCAAGCAATAGGGGCTTCAGTACGAATAATGTACCAAGAATGTAAGGCATGAAAATTGGTACATAAAAGACATAAAAGAAACATGGAGTAAAGGACTCCACCCGTAATTCTAAATAGCTATGTGAATCCTGAAACATTTATAATGTCATGTATGTGCGTATTAATGCCATATCATGCATAGGTATATGCGTACATAACATCATCAAGCCTCATTGAACATCCAAACATATCATCTCTGCCTCAATGGGGGAAATCATCAACGTATACCAATTGATCAGGTGGTGGTGCGTATATAACTCCATAACCTTTCCCTATACCCCATATACATATAATATACGCGTATATAACACCATCTAGTCTTGGTTCAATTTACATGTGTAAATGAATGCAATGCATAATGAAGTAAGTCAATAAGATCTCTCGAAATGTCATAAGATCAATATGCCTTCAGATAAACTTTATCAACTTACGTATTTTTCTGAGACCCATGAATAGACGATATAAAAATAGGACACATGGGGAATCAAGCACATAGGCACCACTAGTATTTCTATGAATAGAGGCATTTATGAGAGTTGTGTGTTTGCTAGTTTCGTTTATATCATATGGATCATGCCAAAAATAAATAAAGGATAGCCTTAACGTACCTTATAGAAATCTGTCCAATAACAATGCTAAACGCAACTCACTGCACCTTAATCTACAACAATGACAGTGAAGCTATTGTCATGCTACGAATGACTCTCTCAATTATATAACGAAAGATAACTCGATTCTAAAATAAAACGAGCAGCATTTCCCCTGATTTTACTGCTCCCTCAAGCCTACTATAGGCGAGATACAAACACAATACAATGAGAAACTCAAAAACAATCTAACTACAATTCAGGACCTTTAATACAGCAAAAAACTCAAATATACATAACACACCCAATCAACAAGTTATCAGTTAGCCTGAAATTGCAACGACGAGCAACCATCCCACTACCCTACCACATGTGGTGTTTCTCCATGCCCTTTATACTTCCAAACTCCACAAATCAGCAGCACAATAGGCCAACATGAGTGGACTACAAAACAGTTCACTAAAAGTGGAATGAATCGAACTCATGGCTTCCGATCACCGTCCCGTGAGTTCTAACTATTAGCAAATGAATTAATAAACCTTCCTTGATATTTAAAATCTTAAATAAATAAATTAGAAGTTTTAGTAACTATGAAGTACCTTCCAAAACTCAAACTACAAAGAAAGAAAGAGGCGGTATAATGATACTTACGTCGTAGGGATCGTTCTAATGTTATCGCTTCTTGATTTCGTACCCGGGATTTTAATCTTTTTTGAAACTGCTGTAGAGAGCTTAAGGATAGGTTTATGGGAGGTTTTATGTTAGCATTATATGAAAAATGAAGAGAAAAATGACATAGGACCTATATATATGAACTTTTGAAATGTCAAAGAGGTGCTAGCTTGGTACCCTAGCATTGGCCCTTCTTCAGACGCTCATATTGTTTTATCCGGATATCGTATGAATGAACGGTTAAGAGCGTTGAAAATAAAATACAAAGACCTTTAATTTAGTATATAATATGTCCCAAAAATATCTCATATGACATGCAAAATGTATTTCTCAAAAAGCTTCATTACAAGGCAAATCCTTAGTCGTTTTTTTCGCAAATTAAATCCGATTTTATCCAAACTTTATTTTTTATATCCAAAAATCATATATATTATGACTTTACACTTATTTTAATCATGATTAACAAGTCTCATATTCATTATACGTCACGTTGGGACGCACAGGGTGTAACATATGGGTATCACTGTCATACCTGAAAAGCATGCCTAGTTTTCCGTGACTGCAAATGAACTGAGCATAATACCTTTTGAGTTATTACTAGTATTGATTTCATTATGTTGCTATGAGTTGTTTTTTGATATTGGTGTTGGACTCTGACCGTATTGTCGAGCTCATCACTGCTTTCAACCTAAGGTTAGGTTTGTTACCTACTGAGCTGATGTTGTTGTGTATGGTGGGAGATGGCATTGAAGATGTACCTCCGTTCCAGTTATAGCTGCCTCTTATTCTAGGTAGCTTTAGATTTATAAATATGTATATGTATATTTCAAATAGTTGATGTATTTATTTCGTACTAGCTTTGTAAACTCTGAGTCTTAGAATCTCATGATTTGTATTATCAATCCTTGGGTTGTTGTATAAAAGTTCAGTTATTTCATATTTTTTCTTCTTAGTAAATATTATTTGAGTTGGATTATTGTTAATTGGCTTATCTAGCGGTCGTGTTAGGTTCCATCACGACTAGTGGACTTTGGGCCGTGACACCAACACCCGAGCATATTCCAATTGAGACTTCTTTGGCCTTTATTCTTTAGAAGAGTATGGTTAAATCACCTGGCGTTCTTGCAACTTTAAAGTCCAAATATTTAAAATTTTCAAGTACCATTTTAATATAATGAGATTGAGACAAGGTTAGACCTTGAGGAGTCTTAAGGATCTTAAATTTCAAAAATTAAGTCGGCAACTCTTAAGTCTTTCATATTAAACTTACTAGTAAGCATGCACATAGTAGCATTTATGTTAGCAATGTCTTTACTCATTATCAACATATCATCCACATATCAACAAATAATGACTATTTGATTCGAAGTGTTTTTAATGTAGACATATTTGTCACACTCATTGATCTTGAAACCATTTGACAATATTATTTGGTCAATTTTTGCATGCCATTGTTTTGGTGCTTGTTTCAGTCCGTAAAATGACTTAACAAGTCGGCACTCCTTTGTTTCTTTCCCGGGAACCACGAACCCTTCTATTTGTTCCATATAAATATTTTCCTCCAAATTTCCATTTAAGAAGGTTGTCTTCACATCCATCTGATGGATTTCAAGGCCATACACGGCTTCTAATACTATTAATACCCAAATAGATGTAATCCTCATTACCTGCGAGTATATATTAAAGTAATGAAGATCTTCTCGTTGTCTAATCCCTTTAACAACTAATCTTGCCTTATATATTTCAATAGTACCACCAGCTTTCATTTTCCTTTTGAAAATCCACATAGAACCCAAAGGTTTATTTTCTGGAGGAAGATCAACTAATTTCCAAGTATGATTACTTAATATGGATTCTATCTCACTATTGACTACCTCTTTCCAATATTGTGCTTCTGAGGATGACAACACTTCTTTGAGCAGTTAAGGCTTATTTTCCAACAAGAATATCAGAAAATATGGTCCAAAGGAAGTAGTTGTCCTTTGACTTTTACTACGTCGTGAATTTTCCTTATTAAAGGTACTTTCCTTTACTTCTTCCCGAGGATGCTTAGATTTTTCACTTTATGACTCATATTTCTCTTTATACGGATAAATATTCTCAAAGAATTCAGCATTTATTCGATCATTGTGTTACTATAAATGTCAGTATTTTCTATTTTATGAACTAGAAAATGATATGCCTTACTATTTGTTTCATATCCTATGAAAATGCAATAAATGGATTTTGGTCCAATCTTTACCCTATTGGATTTAGGGATTTTCACTTTAGACAAACACCCCCACACTTTAAAATATTTTACGTTGCTTTTCCTTCCTTTCCATTTTTTATATGGAATGGATTGCATTTTGCTATGGGGAACTTGAATAAGTATTCTATAAAAATAGATTCCCCCCACAAGTTCTAAGGTAAAAAAGAATTTGTTAACAAGGCATTCATCATCTCCTTTAACGTTCTATTCTTTCTTTCCCCAACTCCGTTAGATTGCGGTGAGTAAGGGCAGTTATGTGTTGAATAATGCCATATGCCAAACATATTTCTTCAAAAGGAGATTCATATCCGCCACCACTATCACTTCTTATCATTTTGATCTTTTTGTTTAGTTGCTTTTCATCATCATTCTATATTGTTTTAATGCGTCAGTTGCTTCATCTTTACTATTAAGTAAGTAAATATAGAAATATCTAGTATTATCGTCAATAAAAGTAATGAAATATTTTTTTCTACCGCGAGATGGTAGTGAATTCGTATCGCAAATATCTGTGTGAATTAAGTCTAAAGGATTTGAATTCCTTTCAACTAACTTATAAGGATGTTTAACATACTTTGGTTCCACACATATTTGACGTTTCGAGTTATTGCATTCAAACTTAGACAATATTTCAAATTTAATCATTTTTCGCAAAGTTTTGAAGTTGATATGACCTTAACGTTCATACCATAAATTATTTGACTCAAGAAAGTAACAAAAAGCTGAAATTTTGTTCATATCAATGCCAATTACATTAAGTTTGAAAAGGCCCTCAGTAAGGTAGCCTTTTTGTAGCAACCTGGTCTGTATGTTTGCTTTCTAGATCCCCGTTCCCCTAATTAAGAAACTCATATGTTCTTTTACTATTTTATGACTTGCGAGGATGGTTGGTTCGGGTTAGGAAGGGTTCGGGTTGAAATCAGAACACTTAGTTCCTTAATAGTAGCTTAAGATGGAAGTTTGACTTGAGTTAACATCTTGAATAAACGACCTCGGAACCGCATACCGATGGGAAGTCGGAGCGAACAGTTCAAATCCTAGAGGATTTACTTCGGAGGGCAGTGGGATAGATTCTAGCCCCTGGCCGAGTTTGCTTACGACAACAGTTATCACTCCAGCATCGAAATGGCTCCATTTGAGGCTTTATATGGTCAGTGATGTCGTTCTCCCATTGGATGGTTTGAGCCCAGCGAGGCAAGGTTATATGGCACTGATTTAGTGAAGGATGCCTTGAATAAGGTAAAGTTGATTTAGGAGTGACTTCGCACAGCAAAGTCTAGACAAAAGATTAATGCGGATAAGAAGGCGCGTGATTTATCATTTATGGTGGGCGAGAAGGTTCTCTTGAAAGTCTGGCCGATGAAGGGTATCATGAGGTTCAGAAAGAATGGCAAGTTGAGTCTGAGGTTAATTGGCCCATTTGAGGTGTTGAGGCGAGTTGGGGAGGTTGCGTATGAGCTTGGTTTGCCACCTAGTCTATCGGGAGTCTATCCGGTCTTCCATGTGTCTACGCTTCGAAAGTACCATGCCGACAGGTTACATGTGTTATATTACTGCACGGTTCAGCTAGATGAGAGTTTAGGTTATGGGGAGTAGCCAGTTGCCATTGCTGACAGGTAGGTTCTCCAGTTGAGTTATAAGAAGATTTTTGCGATAAAGGTCTGGTTGAGGTATGATTCTAGACCCGTTCGAGGACGAACATTTATTTAAGAAATGGAGAATGTAACGACCAGATCGGTCATTTTGCTTTCTAGATCCATGTTCCCCTAATTGAGACTCCATGTATGTGCTTTTACTATTTTACGACTTGCGAGGATGGGTTGTTTGGGTTAGGAAGGGTTCGAGTTGAAATCGGAACACTTAGTTCCTTAATAGTAGCCTAAGATGGCCAAGTTTGACTTGAGTCAACATTTTGAGTAAACGACCTCAAAATCAGGATTTGATAGTTCCAATAGGTTTGTATGATGATTTTGGACCTGTGCGTATGTTCAGATCGAGTTTCGGGTGATACGGGAGCGTTTCTGCGCTTAATGTTGAAAGTTAGCACATTGAAGGTTTTTAAGTTCTTTAAATTTGGTTTGAAGTTGTCTTTGGTGTTATCAAGGTCTGTTTGGGATTCCGAGCCTAGGAATAGGTTCATATGGTGATTTATGAATTGTACGCAAAATTTGGTGTCATTCCGAGTTGTCTAAGTATGATTCGACGCATTCAGAGCTAGTTGAAGAAGTTTGAAGTTCATAAGTTGATCAATTTGGTTTTGGGGTGCGATGCTTAGTTTCGATGTTGTTTTATGTGTTCTGAGGGTTCGAGCTGGTCTGTATTATGCTTATGGACTTGCTGGTGCAGTTAGACGGGGTCACGGGTGGCTCGGGGGTGTTTTGGACCGCCCGGAGCTAAGTCCAAAACTACTGAAGTTGCTGGTTCAGGTTTCCTTCTTCATGAACACAGAGAAGCCCTCGCGTTTGCGATGAAGGAATGGAGGTGGGGGAAGTTCTGTTCTACGTGTTTGCGATAAGAAGCTTGCATTTGCGAAGCCTTGGGCCACTAGTCATCGTGTTCGCGTACCTGGGTCCAAGATCGCGTAGGAGAAATTAGGTCTGGGGTCAGCTGGCCAATTGCCCTTCGTGTTCGCGAAGGTGTTCCCGCGTTCATGAAGCTTTGGTCATGCAATACTTCACGTTCACGTTGCCTTCTTTGCATTCGTTAAGTACATTTTTAGAGGGCCTTGGCAGCTTGCCTTCGTGATCGCGAGGCCTCTTTCGTGACCGCAAAGAAGGATTACTGGGTAGTAGGCTTGATTAAAAATGGGAATTTGTCTTATTATTTTCATTTATCTCAACTTGTGGCCGATTTTAGAGTTCTTTGGAGAGGTTTTTTCATCTAGCACATTTAGGTAAGTAATCTCTACATAGTGTGAGTTTAATACATGAATTATGGGTATGTTTTAAATAGTGATTTGCTAATAATTGTGGGTGCTATGTACGGGCGATGTGACGAGAGTCCGTACGTAGCTAAATTCATGCTTGTGTCCGGCTAGACTTAGGGCTTTACCATGCATTAATTATATTATTTGCACCCAACTTGTTAGTTTAGTTACTTGAATTCATAAATGAAATTGGGTAAAGGATTTTAAAAGACTCAGCTTTATTACTTTGAGTTTTGACGGAATACTTGATTGTTCGAAGAATTTATGCCTTCTTTGAGTATTATTCCTATGTAGTAGTCGTTGATCGGTATTTGTAGAGTTTTCTCTATTGCTATGGATCAAGTCGAATGCCTCGACAGTATATTAGATGCATCCATGGTTCACGCTGGTTGACCCTCGGTAGTGTACACATTATTCTGGATCGGGCCGTACGACCTCACCATAAATCATTCATGATAATTCTCGGAGTCCGATTATACTTGATATTTCTTTCTTGATCTAAGACTTGAAAAATTACATGGTGACCCTTATGCGTTAAAGATTTAGCATGTGATAGTTGGAGATATCACATTGATATTATGTTTAAGAATCATTATTTCTTATTTCTTATTTCATTGTTATTATTGTATTTCATGCCTATTCATGATTCCTATACTTTATTTATTGACATTTAGTAAGTGTCGATGTTGATCCATCGTCACTACTTTTTCGAGGTTAGACTAGCTACATACTGGGTACATGTTGTTTATGTACTCACGCTACACCTCTGCAGTAATCGTGCAGGATCTGAGGTGGGTACATCTGGTGGCCAGTCAGGCGTGTATCCCTGCTACCTAGATACTTAGTGATGAGCTGCTTCCTATGTCCGTTCCGCAGCACCTGGAGTCTCCTCCTTGTTGTATTTACTTTTCTGTCTATCTTACTTCAGACAGTAGTATATTAGGGTTTGTATATTCTACTAGTTGCTCATGCACTTGTGACACTGGGTTTTGAAAAATTCTAGTAGACATTCATGGTTTTGTTTATAATTTCACTACTTTACTCTTATATTTATTTTATGATTTATATTACTATGGTCATCCACTATTTGTTTCTTTATTAAATAAAATCAATGACTTTAACAATATTAAATTGAACAATTAAATGCGAAATTTGCGGTAGAAATTTTTGACGGGTCAGGACATTTTGGGATGTGGCAAGGCGAGGTTCTAGATGTTCTTTTTCAACAAGGGCTAGATCTTGCCATTGAAGAAAAGAAGCTAGATGTTATTGGAGAAGAAGATTGGAAAATTATCAATCGTGTTGCTTGCGGTACCATTCAATCCTACCTTGCTAGAGAGCAGAAATATCCACACACAAAGAAAACTTCTGTAAGTAAATTATGGAAAGCACTGGAGGATAAATTTTTGAAGAAAAATAGTCAAAATAAATTGTACATGAAGAAGAGACTGTTTCGCTTCACCTATGTTCCTGGTACAACAATGAATGAACATATCACCAGTTTCAATAAGTTGGTCACAGATTTGCAAAATATGGATGCAACTTTTGATGATGGTGACTTGGCCTTGATGTTGTTGGGGTCACTTCCTAATGAGTACGAGCACCTTGAAACTACTCTACTCCATGGAAATGATGAAATTTCTCTCAGAGAAGTTTGTTCGGCTTTGTACAGCTATGAACAAAGAAAGGGAGAAAAACAGAAGGGCGGAGAAGGAGAAGTACTAATTGTGAGGGGTCGTCCTCAAAATCAAACGAGGACTAAGAAGGGAAGATCCAAGTCGAGATCTAGACCCAGCAAAGATGAATGTGCCTTTTGTCGAGAAAAGAGGCACTGGAAGAAAGACTGTCCGAAGTTGAAGAATAAGGCCAGACATAACAATTGAAAGGCCATTATGGATTCAAATGTAGCTGATTGTGATGATTCAGACTTCTCATTAGTTACAACAGAGTTATCAACATCATCAGACATATAGTTGATGGACTCGGCTTGTAGCTATCATATGTGTCCCAACAAGGACTGGTTCGTGAATTTTCAAGAAGGAGAATATGGAGTCATCCACATAGCGGATAACAACCCTCTTACCTCATATGGCATTGGTTCAATTAGATTAAGGAGCCATGATGGAATGATCAGAACATTAACAGATATTCGATATGTACTGGGTTTGAAGAAGAATCTCATCTCTGTGGGAGCCCTAGAATCAAAAGGGTTCAAAGTCATTGCAGAAAATGGAGTGATAAGAATATGCTTCGGTGCACTAGTGGTAATGAAGGCTAATCGGAAGAAAAATAACATGTACCGCTATCGTGGTAGTACAGTTATTGGGACAGCCACAGTGACATCCAGTGATGACAAAGAGGCAGAAGCAACCAGGCTATGGCACATACACTTGGGACATGCTGGAGGGAAATCCTTGAAAGCTCTATCTAATCAAGGATTGTTAAATGGCATAAAGACTTGCAGCTTGGAGTTTTGCGAGCATTGTGTCAAAGAGAAACAGACAAGGGTTAAATTTGGTACAACGATCCATAATACTAAAGGCATTTTGGATATATGTACACTCTGATGTTTGGGGTTCTTCCAAAATACCTTCATTGGGTGGGAAGCACTATTTTGTAACCTTTGTTGATGATTTTTCCCGAAGAGTGTGGGTGTATACAATGAAGAGGAAAGACGAAGTGTTGGGAATTTTTCTCAAATGGAAGACGATGGTGGAGAATCAAACAGGCAGGAGGATCAAATGTATTCGCACAGACAATGGAGGTGAATACAAAAATGATCATTTCAATAAGGTCTGTGAAAATGATGGCATCGTCCGACACTTCACTGTCAGACATACACCACAACAGAATGGAGTGGCAGAACGTATGAACCGGACTTTACTGGAGAAGGTACGGTGTATGTTGTCCAATGCTGGCTTGGGCAAAGAATTTTGGGCTGAGGCAATTACATATGCATGCCACCTCATTAATCGTCTACCATCTGCTGCTATTGATGGCAAGACACCATTTGAAAAATGGTATGGAAAACCTACTGTAGATTATGACTCTTTGCACGTGTTTGGCTCAATTGCATACTATCATGTGAAAGAGTCAAAATTGGATCCGAGAGCAAAGAAGGCTATATTTATGGGGATTACTTCTAGAGTCAAAGGATACCACTTATGGTGTCCAGAGACAAGGAATATTATATTCAGCAGAGATGTTACCTTTGAGAAATCTGCCATAACAAATAAGGTGACAGTTGAAGATGTCAAACAAACTGGTGGTGCATCAAAGCAGGTGGAGTTTGAGGGAAAACAGGTAGATAGGAAGATTCCAACTCAGGAACCTCGACAACAACTTGAATCAATAGCAACCAGCAGGCCAAAAAGGACAATAATGAAACCTGTTCGTATCATAGAGACGGTTGCTTGCGCAACCTCAATTGTAGCTGATGGTGTTCCTACCACTTATAAAGATGCAATCCAAAGTTCAGAAGAAGATAAGTGGAGGATTGCCATGAATGAAGAAATGCAGTCCCTTCATCAGAATTATACATGGATATTGGCCAATCTCCAGAAGGGAAAGAAAACAATTGGGTGCAAATGGGTATTTACAAAGAAAGAAGGATTTCCTAACCAAGAAGATGTTCTCTACAAAGCAAGATTGGTGGCCAAAGGATATACTCAGAAGGAGGGAATTGATTACAATGAAGTATTTTCTCCAGTTGTAAAACATTCCTCCATTAGAATTATGTTGGCTTTGGTAGCACAGTTGGATTTGGAACTAGTTCAGATGGATGTAAAAACTGCGTTTTTACATGGAAACTTGGAGGAGGAAATCTTCATGAATCAGCCAGAAGGATTCGAAGTTGCTGGAAAAGAAAATATGGTATGCAAACTAGAGAAATCGTTGTACGGATTGAAACAATATTCTAGACAATGGTACAAGCGATTTGACAAGTTTATGTTGCGGCAAGAGTACAAGAGAAGCAAATACGATCATTGTGTGTATTTGCGCAAACTTAATGATGGTTCCTTTATATATCTTCTCCTATATGTTGATGATATGTTGATAACTTCCAAGAATTCGGAAGAAATTGATAAGTTGAAGATTCAACTGAAGGAGGAGTTCGAGATGAAGGATCTGGGAGAGGCAAAGAAAATTCTTGGCATGGAGATAATAAGAGATTATTTATCTCAGAAAGAATATTTGAAGAGAGTACTACAGCGTTTTGGCATAGATAAGAAGACTAAGCCAATTAGTACGCCACTTGCTCCCCATTTTAAGCTAAGTACTACTATGTCGCCAAAGGATGAAACTGAACAGGAGTATATGTCAAGGGTACCATACGCAAATACTATTGGTAGCTTGATGTATGCAATGGTTTGTACGAGACCTGATATTTCACAAGTCGTTGGAGTTATTAGCAGATATATGCATAATCCAGGAAAGGAGCATTGGCAAGCTGTGAAATGGACTCTACGGTATATTCATAGTACTGTAGATGTTGGGTTAGTTTTTGAGCAGGAAGACAATCGGTCTGTAGTTGGATATTGTGACTCAGATTTTGCAGGTGATCTGGACAAATGAAGGTCAACTATTGGTTATGTGTTTACTTTTGCAAAGGCACCGGTTAGTTGGAAGTCTACTTTGCAGTCAACAGTTGCTTTGTCTACAACAGAGGTAGAGTACATGGCTATTATAGAGGCTGTGAAGGAGGCAATTTGGCTTCAGGGGTTGCTAAAGGAGCTTGGTATTGAACAAAAAAATATTACAATTTTTTGTGATAGTCAAAGTGCTATTCAATTAGTGAAGAACCAAGTTTATCATGCAAGGACGAAGCACATTGATGTTCGGTATCATTTCGTACGAGAAATCATAGAAGAAGGTGGAGTCACGGTGAAGAAAATTCATACTACGGAGAACCCTGCTGATATGCTGACAAAAGTGGTGACTGCGGTCAAGTTTCAACATTGTTTGGATTTGATCAATATTGTTGAACACTAAAGATTGAAGATGAAGACACAACCAAAATTTGTTATTGAGAGAAAATTGAAGATGTGGAATTTTGCCAAGGTGGAGATTTGTTGAAATTGTCAAAGTCCCACATCGGTGGATGACAATTTTGAATGGGAATTTCACCCTATAGAAGGAGGCCTAATGTTTAGGATTTAAACACACCTCTCATTTGACTTTTTTATCTTCTTAAGGCATTTGTATCTTCTCTCTTTAGTATTATTTCACTTGTAATTTTGGAGTGGAATAAAAATATTGATTGTGTCCGAGGAAGTAGGCAAAATTGGCCGAACCTCATAAATTCTGGTGTTCTTTTATTGTTGTCTTATTGTCTTGTTTATTATTTAGTGCTTGTCATAATTTTTGGTATAGTAGTTGTGACTCATTCACACTATATACATTTGGCTTCCGCAACAGTTGTAGCTGCAGCAGGTATTTGACTTACCTCACCAGTGTGATTATCAACAGTTACGATATCAAGTCGAGCACCTATGTCCTTTGCATTTTTCTGCTGCTTTTCACTACCTGTAGAGTTGGTTTTTCCAGCTACTGATCGTGACTCGTTATCCATCTATTGCTCCTTACTTTTAGCCTCCTTCGTAGAATGCTCACCCTCATTCACCATAACATCAAAAGAGTTCGAAACTCCAATGACTTTTGATGGTACAATCTGATTTTGAAGACTTGGAGTTTGCTTCTTGCTAGGTGATTTATTCACCACTGTCTAGTTGTTACTCTTTGTATCTGATTTGGTTGGAGTTGTAGCAGATTGCCTTGGAGTATTAAGTAGCTGCCCCTCCACATGCACAATTGTAGCCTTAAGACCTGATGGCTTTTCAATTAGTTCACCAGGTGCAACAGTAGGTCGTTTCTCCCGCACAACTGATACCTTCTCCTTCTCATGTGCAAACTGTTGTACATTACCTTCCCCAGCTTTTGCATTTTGCATAACTTAAGCTTCAAAATTTTTGTGCAGTAGCTACCCCCAACTGCCCAACACTTTTAACCTTAGGATTAATTGCTGCTCGATCAACAGTAGGTTTCAAAGCAACAGTAGGTTTCCAAGCCCCAGTATTAGCTTGCACAATTCCAGCTGAATTTTCCATATTCATAGCCTTAGAAGCTGTAGCATCTGCCCACTCCAAAGCCTCAACACCTACATGTTCATGCCCCTCATCATTCACAACAATAGCTTTGTAACCTGCTGCATTATCATCTTGTTTACTTGTATCAGTAATAGGTCGATCACCTCCTGCTACTGTCACTATATCACTGCCATTCCCTTAATCTTTCAACATCCTATTTCCTGTTTCTATAGCCATAGCTTGAGACATCCTAGCTAAGGCACGATCGACAGGAACAATAGCAACATTCTTTGAGATCCCATAATTGTTGAAAATTTGTTGTTGCCCAATGTTTATGTTATTTTCTGAATTTAGCACCATTACTTGGCCAACTCTTTTTGCATTAACATATTCCCTAGAATCACCTTGAAGTTTTTCAATAACTGGACCATCTACCTCGACCAAATCATGATCACCTTGAGATGCTGCCACTATTACTTCCTCTGCCATCACCTCCTTTCCTGCTTGTTCCTTCATCACTCGACAAACTTTTTCATCATGTCCTTGATGCTTGCAATAAGTGCAATATTTAGGAAGATTGTCATACGCCACCTCCTGGTAATGCACGATAGTTTTACCCGAAATTCTATCCACAACTAGTAGCTTAACCTTTTTAGGATGTTTGTCCAAAAGATCAAGTATAACCTTCACCCTTGCTGCACTAGGTCTAATTCTTTCTTGTGTTGCCTTGTCCACAGCAAAATCTTTACCCACAGCTGAAGCAATAGACATTAACGACCTATTCGCAAAAACATTAGGTTTCAAACCTAGAAAAGAGATCCACACAACTGCCATGGACGTTTCCTCTTTTGGATTGAATCCTAACGTCCATAGAAAAGTTTTGAAAAAGTATTCATCACCTTTGGATTTAAGATATCCAGTCGACCTTGATAGAAACTAAACATGGTCATTATAAAGATCGAATCTAACCAGCAGGTGATGATATTCAAGCTGTCCGACATTGCCGCGACCTTGCACATCAAATTGCAATGGAAAATTCTTTCGAATCTCCTGTAACTCAGGTTTTCCATATGAAAACTTCACTACAACTGCTTGATGCAGTCCTTCTTCCATAGTTAATTGATTAACCTCCTCCATAGAAAATTCTATCGTTGGTTCTCCATGAACGAGCTTAACAGGAAATAACTCGACTTTGGACGAAACTGCAGCAGATTATTTTGGATGAAGCTGGGCAGCGTAGAATTGTTTTGGATTAGTGTTAGGGACTGTTTCATTAAGGTTTTGGATTGCCTCTCCAACAGCCAAAGGCTGGGGAGAGATCGCACCAGCCATGGCTTCCCTAGTTCACTGAAATCGCGCGCGCGCGAGAGAGAGAGAGAGAGAGAGAGAGAGAGAGAGAGAGAGGAGAGAGCAGCGGCTGTTTCTTTTTATGTAAGCCGATTTCAATTATATTTTTGGAGTTTTTTTATTTTTTATTTTATTATTTTTTATGAATAAGTAATCAAAACTAACAGCGGAACAAATATGAACATACAACCTTCGAAGACTGGTAGTATTGAGTCACGAACTCTAACTGAATACATGGGATGATCACGAGGACTGAATATACAATACTGTTTGATTAAAAATTAACAGTACAATGAAATGAAAAGACTCCAAGGGGCTGCGACAACCAAGAAGCTCTACCTTGAATTTTTACGATCCCGCTTAAACTCTGCCCAAGTCCGATATCTCCAATACCCGGCTCTGCCCAAAAATGTGTAGAAGTGCAGTATGAGTGCACCACGGTTGTTACCTAGTAAGTATCAAGACTAACTTCAGTGGAGTAGAGACGAGGCACAGTCAAGACACTCACTAGTCTAATAACCTATGCAATATAATATACAAAATAATAGAAAACAAATAACAATAAGGGCAACATAAAACAAATAGTGATATGCACAGTAATACAATAAAATCACCATAAATATCGCTCAACAATTGATAAATACAATTACACCCAGTTAAATCAAGTTCTTCAATTAAATATCTTTCCCATATAATTCTTACGAAAAAAACTTTTTTTCAAATATATTTTCCTCAAATAAACATCTTTCGAATATAAACTTCTTTCATATAATTCTTTTTGAAAAAAAATCCTTCCAAGTAAATATTTTGAATATAATTCTTTCAATTAAAAAGTCACCATGTGACACCTCATTTCATAATCATAAAAATAAGGGTCTTAGCCCATTTTCATATTTTTCGTAAACACAGGTCTCAACCCATTTTCATATTTCCTCGGCACTTTGTGCCCATAATTAAATCATCATATTTCCCCGGCACCTCATGCCCACTTTTCATATCACAGCTACACGGACAGTTCACGTGCCAATATTATTATCATTTAATCACAGCACCTCGTGCCCACATTTCATATCACAACTGCACGGACAATTCACGTGCCAATATCTTCATTATGTACTCACGGCACCTCGTGCCCACATTTCATTTTATAATCCGCCTGGCAATAGCCACAGGCTCTCAATTTTGACATAAATCAGATTGTTATCAATTTACCAACAACAAGACAAATTGCACAAGGTATAAAATAAACACAAGAAAATCACAACATCACATGAAAATCAAAACCACCACAACTCCACATCATCACATATCGTCCCTGGAAATAGCCACCCTTATCGCTCCTATTGCCACCCTTATCGCTCATATAGCCACCCTTATCGCTCCTCCCAGACAATATCAATACCCACCCTTATCGCTCTTATAGCCACCCTTATCTCTCCACCCAGACAATATTCCAACAAACACAACAGTGAAATTGTAACGATCCAAACTAACCCTGTCATGATGGCGCCTATCGTGGAACTAGGCAAGCCGACTCATTTCCAAAACAAACCGATATTTTATTTCAAAGATAATTTCAAGGCTAATTAACATAAAAACCTTCGTAAAGGAGTTCAAATCAAAATAAAAGTGCGGAAAAGAAAAGCCCAACATTGGGGTGTCACTAGTCATGAGCATCTAGTATAATTTGTCTAACAATATTGAGACTAACATAGTCTGGAAAATAGCTAAATACAACTAAAGGAAGATAAGATGGAGAAGAGCAGGGCTGCGATCGCCAGGCAGCTACCTTGCTATCCCCGAGAAAATCTGCAACCGGAATAGTCAACAGCCGCTACTGTGTCCGGATACACCTGGATCTGCACAAAAGGTGCAGCGAGTAACGTGAGTACGCAAACTCAGTAAGTAACAACAGTAAATAAAGACTGAGAAGTAGTGACGAGCAATAATGCAAGTAAAGTTCATATCACAAATAAAATTCAGTAAAATACAGTATGCTTTTAAAACCAGGGTTTGAATCAAATCACCTCTTTTAAATCTAGTTCTAGTCAAATCATTTAAATACATCACTCAAATACAGCCCCTCGGGCAAACCTCACAATCACTCGTATACAGCCCCTCGGGAAGACCTCACCATCACTCATGCCTCCCAGTTACTCAGCACTCGGCACTCGGCACTCGCAATCAGTAGATACCTGCGCTCACTGGGGGTGTGTACAGACTCCGGAGGGGCTCCTTCAGCCAAAACGCTATATCAAGCCAATCATGGCATAAATCAATGAGGCTCTCAGCCTATATCAAACATGTTGCGTCGTGCAGCCCGATCCCATAAATATTCTCACAAATCAGGTCCTCGGCCTCACTCAGTCATAAACTTCTCCAGCCTCTCTGGATCGCAGAAAACAAAGTATTCAGCCCAAACAACATTTATATAATGCATCAAAATAGAGTAATAGAGATTGAGTTATGATGTAAATATGTATAAACATGACTGAGTATAATTTTTAATCAAAAACAATGAGAGGATAGCATGAAAAGACCTCTAAGGGTCCCGAATCTAGCCACAAGCAATACAATACGATCAAAATAGGCTAAAGGGATCAATTCCACAAGAAAAATACCAAATTATAGCCAAAATCCGAAATCGGCCAAAACCCGGCCCCCGGGCCCACGTCTTGAAATCCGACAAAAGTCACAAAACCCGAAAGACCACTCATTCAGGAGTCTAGTCATACCAAATTTACCAAAATCTGACAACAAAATCCCCTTCAAAACCTCAAAATTCCATCTCACGTACTCTTTCACTTTTTCCCCAATTGTTCACCCCAAATCACAATTTAGATGATAAAAATCAAGATATAATCATGGAATTTAACCAAAATCAAGTGAGAAACACTTACCCCAATCAACTCCCTGAAAATCCTTTTAAATATTGCCTAAATTCGTGGTCTCTAGCTCAAAATATGAAAAATGGGTTCAAACCCTCGATTTTGAAATTTAACAGTGCTGCCCAGATTTCCTTAATCGCGATCGCGGAAAAGGCCTCGCGATCGCGAAGAATACCTTCGCTCCCTCAGAAATTTACTCTACGCGAACGCGTAACTTCTCACGCGAACGCGATGCACTAGCTGCTCACACCTACGCGATCGCAATTGTCCTCACGTGATCGCGAAGAGTAACACTTAAACTCCACTGCTGCCTCACTTCTTCTTCCCGAACGCGACCTAGCCCACGCGTTCGCGGTGACTGCCTGATAACCTTACGTGATCGTGTCATCATCTTCGCGAACACGAAGAGCAATTTTATTTGACCTCTTAGATGACCTACGCGATTGCGAGATCTCCCTCGCGAACGATATGTAGAAAAATGTCTGCAATAACACCAGAAAATCTGACAACTCCTTAAGTCCAAAAATGACCCGTTGAGCATCTGAAACACGCCCGAGGCCCCCGGGACCTCAACCAAACATACCAACCAATCCTAAAACACCATACAAATTTAGTCGAACCTTCGAATCACTCAAAACAACATCAAAACACCAAATCACCCCCGGATTCAAGCCTAAGAACTTCTAAACTTCTGAATTCCTCCAACGATGCTGAAACCTACCAGATCACGTTCGAATGACCTCAAATTTTGCACATAGATCTGAAATGACACCACAAACCTACTCCAACTACCAAAAATCCAATCTGACCCCGATATAAAAATTTCTACTGCCGGCCAAAGTCGCCAAAATTCTAGCTTTCGCTAATTCAAGCCTAATTCTACCACGGACCTCCAAATCACAATACAGACGTGCTCCTAAGTCCAAAATCACCTAACAGAACCATCAAAATTAAAATCCGTAGTCATTTACACATAAGTCAACGTCTGATTAACTTTTCCAAATATCAATCCCTGGATCCGCACGGACAACTTACGTGCCATAATATCAATCCCTGGATCCGCACGGTCAACTCACGTGCTATGCGATCAACTCCTGCGCTATGGTATCAGTACCTGGATCTGCACTGACAACTCACGTGCTACGCAGACAACTCACGTGCTATGGTATCAATACCTGGATCCGCACGGACAACTCTTGTGCTACGCGGACAACTCACACGCTATGGTATCAATATATAAATCTGCACAGCCAACTCACGTGCAATAGAATAATATATATAAAGCCAACATGGCCTGCTGCGGCGTGCAGCCTGATCCCAAAAATAACCTCACAATCAGGCCCTCGGCCTCCCTCATTCATCAATCTCTCCAGTCTCTCTCTCATGGGCTCACAATGTCATGAGAATAGTCCAAAAATGATGATATGATGTATCAATAAATAACAACAGAGATTGAGATATGATATGCAATGAAATGAATATGACTGAGTATGAATTTTCAATTTAAAATAAATATTTCACAACAATATGACCTCTGTGGGTCCCAATAATACTGGCACATAGCCTCAACATGATTTTTAATATGCTTTTCAGCTCAATTTCTTTAACTCATAAAATCGCATGAAAAATGCCAAGATCATTTAACTACAAAATTCCATAGAAACAATTACGTCATAATTTCTATAGTGCGCGCCCACACGCCCATCACCTAGCATGTGCATCACCTCCCAATAATTTACAGAATACATATATTCAGGGTTTATACCCTCAACTCCAAGATTAGAAGAGTTACTTACCTCGAACAAGCCGAATCCAATGTCGAGCAAGCTAAACAATGCTTCAGAAATCCCATTATGCGTGTATCAACTCCCGAACGGCACGAATCTAGTCACAATTAATTTGATTTAGCCCACAAAATTTATAGGAATTAATTCCATATCAAAATACTAATATTTCCACAAAATCTAAAATTACGCCCCAAAAATCACCCATGGGACCCACATCTCAAAATCTGACGAAACTTACAAAATATGACCACCCATCCAATTACAAGTTCAACCATACTAATTTCACTCAAATCCGAATCCAAATCGTTATTCAAACATGAAAAATTCATTTTGTGGCATTATAGAAATTTTCTTCTATTTCTCTTGAAGATTCAATAATCTTACACAAAAAATGAAGATTAATTCATGGAATATAATCACAAAGAAATTAAAAACACTTAACCCAAGTTATGTGGAAATTTCCTCTCCAAAATCGCCCAACCCGAGCTCCAAAATCCGAAAATGGGTGAAAATGTTGAACCCTCGAATTTAAGGTTCTGCCCCAGCGATTTCCGCATCTGCAGACAATATTTGCCCACCTGCAGTGCGAGCAAAACGTCGTATTTGCGGACACCACTCGCCTGCCAAGTTTGCGTATCTGCAAGAAAACCATCGCATTTGTGAGACCGCATCTGCGGGAAAGACATCGCAGATGCGAAACTCCTCAGCTTCCAGCTATCTTGCTTCTGCGCGCAATCTCTCGCATCTGCGCCCACGCAGGTGCGGAATTTCCCTCTCACCTACGACAAATGCTTCACAGTCCTTGCCCGCATATTCGCTTTCTAGGCTCGCTTCTGCGAGCTCGCACCTGCGATGGAATTTCCGCAGGTGCGATTGCATTAGATGGCAGAAACTTCAGCTTTTTTTTTCTCCTAAGTCTGAATTGATCCGTTAGCCATCCGAAAGTCGCCCGAGCCTCTCGGAGCCCCGTCCGAACATACCAACAAGTCATATATCAACATACCAACTTAGTCAAACCTTTGAATCACTCAAAACAACATCAAATCATAAAATTACCCTCGGATTCAAGTCTAAGAACTTCTAAATTTCCAAATTTGGCAACCGATGCCGAAACCAACCAAACCACGTCCAAATGACCTCAGATTTTTCACACACATCACAAATGACACTACGAACCTACTCCAACTTCCAAAATTCCATTCCGACCCCCATATTAAATTTTCCACTGCCGACCGAAATCGCCAAATTTCCAATTTCGCCAATTCAAGCCTAATTATACCACAGACCGTCAAATCACATTCTGAATGCACTCCTAAGTCTAAAATCATCTAACAAGGCTAACAGAACCATCAGAATTCAAATCCGAGATCATTTTCCCATAAGTCCGCATCCGGTCCCTATTTTAACTTAAGCTTTAAACCTTGGAACTAAGTGTTCCAATTTCTTAAAAAACCTCACTGGACCCGAACCAATTACCCCGACAATTCATACAATAACTGTAAAGTAAAATTTGAGAAGTAAACGGGGAAATGGGGTTGTAATACTCAAAACGACCAGTCGGGTAGTTACAGTGTGTTTCCTATCCTAAAGATAAATCAGAGATGAAAAACTCAGAATTTCCAGTTGTATTATTTAACTGGTTTTTTTCTCCATTCCATAATGATGCTGTAACACCCCAGAATTTAGACAGAGTCCTACATCTGCAAAACATAAGAGTGATGATGGGTATATAAGTTAACAAGCCTTAGACCATAGTGACGCATTTTAAATCCATGAAGGCCTAGGCCCAGAGCGGACAATATCACTAGCGGGTTGGTTAGCTACAAATAGTATCAGAGCCACTCTTGTGTCAGCCATGTTGATGGTGGGTCAGAGTTTAACTGAGTTTAGGAAAATCACGGTTAGGCGGGGCAAACCTCAGTGCTGAGTCTAGGCAAATCCCATGCGGTGGGGCAAACCTCAGTGAGGACGCTGAGTCCATAAGAGGGGGTGTATGTAACACCCCGGACTTTAGATATAGTCCCACATCGTCAAAACACAAGTGGGATGTTGTGTATATAAGTTAACAAGCCTTAGACCTTAGTAATGCATTTTAAACCCGTGAGGGCGTAGGCCCAGAGCGGACAATATCACTAGCAGGATGGTCTGTTACAAATGGTATCAGAGCCAGGCTTGTGTCAACCTTGCTGATGTTGGGTCAAAGTTCAAGTGAGTTGTGGCAAATCTCGGTTAGGCGGGGCAAATCTCAGTGCTGAGTGTAGGCAAATTCCATGCGGTGTGGAAACACTCAGCGAGGACGCTGAGTCCATAAGAGGGGGTGAATGTAAAACTTGACTTGAGCCCTCGCTATGACACAACCATTCTATATTTCTTCACAAGGCTAAAGATAAATCGCAGTTGGTGAAGCCAAAACTTTTACCTCTTTTTTCATAAATATATTCAGTAAATGCATTTCATATGGTTCTTATGATGGTACTAATATAATATCTCTTTTTATCTTTTTGAGCCGATGGTCTTTCGGAAACATGCTCCCTATACTCTTCTGAGTAAGGGTAAGGTCTACGTATACTCTACCCTCCTCAGATCTCACTTGTGAGAACTCAATAGGTTGTTTTTGTTGTATTCAGTAAATGCATCATGCTGACACGAGATTCTTTCTAATATGGGAACAAAATAAATTCTATTTGAAATACAGCTTTGAAATCTTTCTTTTTTTTCTTTCTTCTATTCTCAGGTACAATATTAAGAGAATAAGTATTTGGTAGAATACATCTTTAAGAAATCTACTTTATCAAAAAGGTTATCTTTAAAAGAGAACAAATAACTTCCTTCACTTATGAATTGAAAAATTAATTTCTTTTGTGAATAATTTGAATTCTCGCTTTATTTTGATTGTCTCAATTCTCAATTCTGAATAATGTTAGTGTTGTATTTTTTTTCTAACGTATAATATAATGTTTATTGATCAGACAAATTCCAAAACTTTAAACTTTCAAGCTCAACGTCACATCTCCATGTTCACTTATGTGTGCTTTATTTTTATATGCTTTAATTTATATTGTACAACCTAAACAAATATTTTTATAAACAAGCAGGCAATTGTCAATTTATTATTCTTCATATAAACTTGTAATAATTATTTTTTTTTATTGAGTTAGCTAAATAAATTTAACTCATCATTTTCAGTATTTTATATACACATTTGGCTTTTAACTTTTATTTTGTAACTCCCACTCATTTTTCCTCCTTCCAGTTTTAAAAGTGCAAGTACTCTGATATTTGAAGCATTAATCCTTTCTGCTCTCTAGGGTAGGGGTAAAGTCTGCGTACTCATTACCCTTTCCAGACCCCGTTTGTGAGATCCCATTGGGTTGTTCTTGTTGTAATCCTCCCAGAAGTGCATACTGACATGAGCTCCTTTCTCAAATAGGAACAAAAACAAATTTCTTATCTTATGAGGTACATTTTCCAATTCTAGCTTTAATTTATTTGATACGTTCTACTTTCTAGTACTAATACTTTAATGCTACAGGTTTGAGATCTTTGTTTGTTTTTCATTTTTCTTTGTTTGTGTTTTCTTTGTCTTCTCAGGTATAAGTATTAAGAGGGTAAAATTCTATCCACAATCGGTGTTTATGAAACATTAATGCATTACATGTATTTGCATACCGATTCTCTCACTTATCCATGAAGCTCGCACCATTTGCCCCGATAAACCCCAATTATTTAATTTTTCATCTCCCCTAAATTTGCCTAGACCTTGTTCAAAAAAGGTAGGATTCTTAGCAAAACAATTTTGCTACTGTCACGATGTCACAACCCCAAATTCCCTCCGTAGGAGGTCGTGATGGCACCTAGTCTCTAAGACTAGATAAGCCTATCAATGCAGAATAATAATAATAAATATCTGAAATAAATAAACTACAATTCAAACAATTACAACTCCCAAAACCCCGGTAGAAATAAGTCACAAGCTTCTAAGAATTTATTCTTTACGTCTCTATACATCAGAATCTAAAACAAATAAGGAAGACAACATAGTAAGATAGAAGGGGACTCCGGAGTCTGCGGACGCTGGCAGATTTACCTCGAAGTCTCCTCGTACGGCTAGTTTACTGATGCCTGATCTGATAAGATGTACCTGGATCTGTACAAAAAAGATGTGCAGAAGCATAATATGAGTACACCACAGCGGTACCCAGTAAGTGCCAAGCCTAACCTCGGTAGAGTAGTGACGAGGTCAGGTCAGGCCCTACTGGAAAATAAATAATGGCATGGTAAAATGTTTAATAATATAATAAGATAAAATGACAATGGAAATGAATCAACTAGTATGTCACCATTTAATTACACCAAATAATGGCAATTTATACTTCGTGGAAACAAAACAGAATTCTTTTCAACTTCAAGAAAATCACAACAATAATCAAAGGCAACTGCGGCCATAAATCAATATCAACAAGGGCACTCCCGAGGTACCTCCTCGTAGTCCCAAATCATAAATGAATTCACAATCTCTCATTTCCTTATATCACCACGGGAGCCTTCACAATTTATTTTAAAGAAAATATTTTTCCTGAAATAGTGTAACGACCCGACCGGTCGTTTTGAGTATTACAACCCTATTTCCCCATTTACTTCTCAAATTTTACTTTACAGTTGTGTGAATTTCCGGGGGTAATTGGTTCGGGTCCAGTGAGGTTTTGGAATGAATTGGAACACTTAGTTCCAAGGTTTAAAGCTTAAGTTAAAATAGTGATCGGATGCGGACTTATATGTAAACGACCTCGGATTCAAATTTTGATGATTCCAATAGCTCCGTATGGTGATTTTGGACTTAGGAGCGTGTCCAAAAAATTATTTGGAGGTCCGTAGTGGAAGTTGGCTTGAATTGCCGAAAGTTGAATTTTTGGGAAGTTTGACCGAGGGTTTGACATTTTGATATCGAGGTCGGAATCTTATTCTGGAAATTAGAATAGGTCCGTAATGTGAAATGTGACTTGTGCACAAAATGTGAAATCATTCCAGATTGATTTGATGTGTTTCAGCACAAGATGTAGAATTTGAAAGTTCAAAGTTCGTTGATTTTGAATTTAGGAGTAATTCGTCGTTTCGATGTTGTTAGGTGTGATTTGAGGCCTCGAGTAGGTCCGTGTTATGTTATGGGACTTGTTGATACAATTGGTTGAAGTCCCGGGGGCCTCGGGTGAGTTTCGGACGGTTAACTGATCAAATTTGGACTTAAGGAAATGCTGGAACTGTTGCCTATAGGTACGAAGCCGCATGTGCATGAAATAAGCCGCAGAAGCGGCCAAGAGTGGGACTAGGTAGTGCTCGCAGGTGCGAGGAATTTTCCACATCTGCGAGGCCGCAGGTGCGAAGGTGTTGCACAGATGCGGACTGGGGCTGGCCTGGGGCGAACGTAGGTGCGAAAGGTTTGCGCATCTGCGAGCCCGCAGATGCAAGAAGGGCGCCTCATAGGAGAGGTTTTGAAAGGTTGGCATTGTCCGCAGGCGCGCAATTTTTTCCGCAAATGCGGATGCGCAGGTGCGAACCCAGGCACTGCAGGTGCGGAAATGCCTGGGCAGTGTTTACAACGAGGGTTCCGAGATTTTTTCGCATTTTGGACATTTTGGAGCTCGGTTTGGGCAATTTTGGAGAGAAAATTTTCCACACAACTTGGGGTAAGTGTTCTTAGCTCCCTTGTGATTATATTCCATGAATTTATCTTCATTTTTGGTGTAAGATTATTGAATCTTCCAGAGAAATAGAAGGAAATTTCTATAATGTCACAAAACAAAATTTTCAAGTTTGAATACTGATTTGGAGTAGGATTTGAGTGAAATTAGTATGGTTGAACTTGTAATTGGATTGGTTGTCATATTTTGTGATTTCGTCAGATTTCGAGACGTGGGCCCCACGAGTGAATTTTGGGGCGCAATTTCAGATATTTGGAAGATATAAGTATTTTGATATGGAATTAATTCCTATAACTTTTGTGGCCTTAATCAAATTAATTGTTACTAGATTCGAGCCGTTTGGAAGTTGACACGCACAGAATGGAATTTCTGGAGCATTGTTTAGCTTGCTCGACATTAGATTTGGCATGTTCGAGGTAAGTAACTCTTCTAATCTTAGAGTTGAGGGTATGAACCCTGAATATATGTATTTCATGAATTGTTGGGAGGTGACGCACATGCTTGGTGATGGGCGTGTGGGAGTGCACAATAGAAATTTTGATATAATTTTTTCTGTGGAATTTTGTAGTTAAATGATCTTGGCATTTTCCATGCGTTTTATGAGTTAGAGAAATTAAGCTGAAAAGCATATTAAAAATCAAGATTGAGGCTATGTGCCAGTATTATTGGGACCACACAGAGGTCATATTGCTGTGAATTGTTTATTTTAAATTGAAAATTCATACTCAGTCATATTCATTTCATTGCATATCATAACTCAGTTTTATGACTCTATTTTGATGCATATAAATGTTTTGGGCTGAATGCCCTGTTTTACTGAAATGCCCGAGTGGCTTGAGAGGTTTATGACTAAGTGTGGCCGAGGGCCTGATTTGTGAGGATATTTATGGGATCAGGCTGCACGCCACAACATGTTTGATATCGGCCGAGGGCCTGATTGTGAGGATGTGTACGGATCGGGGTTGCCCGCCTACAGCATTCTTTATTATTATAGCACGTGAGTTGTCCGTGCAGCACGTGAGTTGTCTGTACACACCCCCAGTGAGCGCAGGTACCGTGTCGAGTGCTGAGTGACTGGGAGGCATGAGTGATTGTGAGGTATGCCCGAGTGGCAAGAGTGATTGTGAGGTATGTCCGAGTGGCAGGAGTGATTGTGAGGTATGCCCGAGTGGAAAGAGTGACTGTGATGTTTGCCCGAGGGTCTGTATATGAGTGATGTTCTGCCCGAGGGGTTGTTTATGATTTTATCACTGAGTTGCATCGCATTGGCATGCACACATGACATACAGGCATAGAGATGTATTTTTCCTCATGTTGTACAACATCACATCATTCATGATTTCTCACACATTTTGACAGATGGGCATAGTGATGCATTTGTTTTACACGAGTTATCCAGAAGGAAAATGAAACATATTATTTATTATTGAGAAGATTTTTGGAGAAATTTATTTTTTTCAAACTATTCATATTATTGGCAACTTCGGCAAACGATTTGGGTTTTCACTGATGTATTTGAAAGAAAGAACTAAATTTTTTTGAAATTATTATTTGGCTGAGTATTTTATCCCTGAGTCACTTCTGGTATTATTTGCTTTATGTTGTTATGGATTGTTGTGGACTATTTGTTTTTGGACCCGACCTTGGTGGAAGCTCGTCACTATTTTCAACCTACGGCTAGGTTTGTTACTTACTCAGTACCTGGGGTCGGTTGTACTGATACTACACTTCTGCACATTGCGTGCAGATGTTGGCTGTTGTTGTTGGGCTCGATGGTTGCAGGATTTGAAGATGTACCTGCGTTCCTGTTGTAGTTGCCTCTTGTTCAGGGTAACCTTAGATTTATAAAAGCTCTGTTTATGTATTATTCAAACAGATTATGTATTTATTTCATTTTCGCTTTGTATACTCTATTCTTAGAAGCTCATGATTTGTACTACCAGTTCTTGGGGATTGTATAAGATCAGGATCTTTATTCAGTTAAATTGCTTTAATAATTATTATTGAAATTGGTTAGTTGGAAATTGGCTTACCTAACGGGGTGGGTTAGGTGCCATCACGACTAGTTGGATTTTGGGTCGTGACAAATAGCATCCCGTGTTTTAGCCATCCTTATCACACTGCATGACTTCTAGTAGATTCCCTTACTAGCCACGCGTATCGAGCCATCCTTATCTTACCCCATGCATTTCAACACCCAAACCTTATACCACCGCATGCGTATCAATATCACAATATATCACAATTTGCACCTCAAGTGCCCAAATATTTCAATTTGCCAAAGTAAATCAACAACAATATTTTGTTTTTCCATAAATAAGAGCTCACGGCTCCATCACAATGAGTACGAAAATCTCACAAAAATATTCGAAAATAAATAACTCAACAAAATAATATTTCAAAATTTTAATACGTTGCTTCTATACCAAATTTAAAATGTCAAATAATTCATATTAATAATATTTAATTTAAAGAAAATCAACCTTCCAATAATGCACAAAATAAAAGAAACCAAGTTTCAACTAAACAGATAAAACAATTAGCAGAAAAAGGTCAAGAAAATTTAAAATATAAACATTTAAATCAATGATTAAGAATATAACAAGGTAAAATTATTTAATTAATATGCAACAGCGATCTACATAATTTAAAGACATAACCTTTCACATTTAGCCCATGTACACACTCGTCAACTCGTGTATACGAATTTCAACACATTTCAATTTTCACATTAATACCAATTGTAGGGGAAATTTCTCCCACACAAGGTTAGACAAGTCAATTACTTCGACTTGCTCCAATTTAATCACGTAGTATGCCTTTTCCTCGACTTTCCGACGCTGATCGACTCGTATCTAGTCATAATAAATACAATACAGTCAACAAAAATTCTAGAATCAATTCCATAAGAAAATACTATATTTTTCAATAAAATCCAAAATTAGTCCAAAAATTACCTGTGGGGCCCACATCTCGGAAACCAGTGAAACTTACAAAATCCGACAACACATTCAATTACAAATCCAACCATACAAGTTTCACTCAAATCTGACTCTGAATCGACACCGAAATCTCAAAAATTTGTTTTTATGAGATTTTTCTAAAATTTTCCCAAATTTCCATCTCAATACACTAATTAAATGGTGAAAACAATAATATATTCGTGTATATTGACCAAATCCGAGTTAGAATCACTTACCCAATTATTTTTCCTTGAAAATATACCAAAAATCACTTCTGCTCAAGTTCAAGTTCGTCAAAAATGGCAAATGGGACAAAATCCCCAGTTTTATAAACTGCCGAGGCAGCCATCGATCCTGGGTATCGATCATGGCTTCGATCTTTATGGCCCTCGATCCTGGGCCTTCGATCCTGGCCTCGGTCATAACCCTCGATCCTGGACCTCGAGCCTTGCCTTTGATCATGGCCCTCGAGCTGGGCCTTCGATCAGGGCTTCGATCCTAAGCCTCGTCCTTGGCTTCGACCCTGGCCTTCAACCCTGGGCTCGATTTCTGGGCTTCGATTTCTGCATTTCCAGCATAAGAAAATTGCAGTAGCTTTTTAAGTCCAACTTTTGATCCGTTAACTATCTGAAACTCACCCGAGGCCCTCAGGACCTCAACCAAATACACCAACAAGTCCTAAAACATCATAAAAACTTATTTGAAACTTTAAATCACATCAAACAACATTAAAATCACAAATCACATCCCAATTCAAGCTTAACGAACTTTGAAACTTTCAATTTCTATAAACGACACTGGAACCTATCAAATCAAGTCCGATTGACCTAAACTTTTGCACACAAGTCATAAATGACATAACGGAGTTGTGAAAATTTTCAGAACTACCATCCGACCCCGATATAAAAAGTCAACTCCCTGGTCAAACTTCCAAACTTAAATTCCTATTTTAGCCATTTGAAGCCTAATTTAACTACGGACTTCCAAATTAAATTTTGAACATGCTCCTAAATCCAAAATCACCATACAGAGCTGTTGGAATAATCAAAATTCTATTCCGGGGTGGTTTTCTCAAAATGTTGATCAAAGTCAAACTTAGCATTTTAAGGCCAACTTAAGAAACCAAGTGTTCCAATTTCAACCCGAACACTTCCAAATCCTAAACCAACCATCCCCGAAAGTTATAAATTTATAAAAGCACATACGGGGAGTTTTATTTAGGGGAACGGGGTTCTAAAAGTCAAAATGACCGGTTAGGTCATTACACACGACCCAATTTCCCCTGTAGGTCGTGATGGCGCCCAACGTTACTGCAAGGCAAGCTAACTAGTGAATTAGACAGTTTATTCATCTTTTAATAAGTTTTCGAGTAATTGAATTTTCCTTAATTAAAAGATTTAAGATATAACAGGTTTAAATAAATAAAATGAAAGCAACTGAGTGCAATCATAACCATAGTAATATTCCAAAACCAAAAATCTACTGGTGTGTGCCAAGACCTGGTGTCACAAGTGTATGAGTATCTAGTAGATTATATAAAAATCTAAATCTGAATATAAAGTAGACAGAATATAAATACAAAAGAGAGACTCTGGGGGCTGCATAACGGATCAGGAAGCATCTCACCACTAAACCTCGGGATATCTAGGATGCGCGCCGATAGGACCGCCTGATGCACCTGCCTCAGATCCTGCACGGTCGGTGCAGAAGTGTAGCGTGGGTACATAAACAATATGTACCCAATAAGTATCAAGTGTAAGCTCGAAGAAGTAGTGACGAGGGGTCGACTTCGACACTTACTAAGGGCTAATAATATTAAGATAGAAATTTTAAATAAACATGGGTTATATAAATAATATAGAAATTCATTACCAAGCAGCAGCAAATATTTCTTTCACAATTTTATAATTCCAAATAGTTCACTTTCCTTACAAGTTGTAACCTTAGACGCCACCACATAATATCAAGGCACCAAGTATTATTATTAAGCACGATTTATACCTAGGTCGTACGACTCGATCCAGAATAATGTGTACCTAGGTTAGACAAGAGACTTACCTCGTCTAACCTAAATTTTGAGATAGGGTCCTCGCGATCGTGAAGGCTAGGCCAGCCCAAGCATCGCGAACGCGAAGAGTAACCACCCTCAAACCACTGGTCCAAAATCTTTCTACGCGAACGCGAGAGGGCCTTCGTGAATGCACTGGCCTAGGATCTCAAAGCTTCGCGAACATGACTCTCTAAGGACAATAACCCATCTTCCCAAATCCTTCATCACGAACGCGAGGGTCTTTCCGCTTTCGCGAAGAAGGAAATCAGAACTGGAAATTATGGTTTTTCCGACTCAGCTCTGGGTGGTCCGAAACACACCCGAGCCACTCGGGACCCCGTTCAAATGCACCAACAAGTCCATAAATATAATATGGACCTGCTCGAACTCTCGAAATGTGTAAAATAACAACGAAACTAAGAATCACACCCCATAGCCAAATTGAACCAATTTATGAATGTCAAGTTTCCAATTAGCTCCAAACGTGCCGAATCATGCCTAAACCACTTGGAATGCTACCAAATTTTGTGTGCAAGTCTTAAATCACTATACAGAACTATTCCTGGGCTCGGAATCCAAAACGAACCTCGATAACACCAAAACCTACTCCAAACCAGATTTAGAGAACTCTAAAACCTTCAATAAGGCAATTTTCACTATTAAGCACTGAAACGCTCCAGAGTCATCCAAAACCCAATCCGAACATACGCCCAATTCCAAAATCATCATACGAATCTATTGGAACCGTAGAATCTCAGTTCCGAGGCTGTTTACTCAAAATCTTGACCAAGGTCAAACTTAGCCTTTTTAGCCAACCTTAAGGAACCAAGTGTTCCGATTTCAATCCAAAACCTTCCAAATCCTAAAATAACCATCCCCGAAAGTCATAAAATAGTAAAAGCACATAAGGGGAGTCTTATTTAGGGAGACGGGGATCTAGAAGGCAAAAACGGCCGATCGGGTCGTTACATTCTCCACCTCTTAAATCAACGTTCGTCCTCGAACGGGTCTAGAATCATACTTGGAGTGCTGAATAAGTGTGGATATCTGCTCCGCATGTCCTCCTCAACTAGTCGTTTCTTCGACTAGTTGGCCCCTCCACTGAACTTTTGCCGCAGAAATCTTCTTGGACCTCAATTGCCCAACCTGCCTATCAACAATGGCAACTGGCTTCTCCTTATAATCCAAGATCTCATCTAGCTGAACTGTGTTGAAGTCTAACACATGTGACCTATCGGCATGATACCTTTGGGGCATAGACATGTGAAAAACTGGATGAATTCCCGATAGATTGGGAGGCAAGGCAAGCTCATAAGCAACCTCCCCAACTCGCCTCAACACCTCAAAGAGACCTATAAACCTTGGGCTTAACTTTCCCTTCTTCTCGAACCTCATGATTCCCTTCATCAGCGAGACCTTCAAGAGAACTTTCTCGCCACCATAAATGATAATTCACACTCATTCTGAAATCACACCTAAATCAACTTTACCTTTTCTAAGGCATCCTTCACCAAATCATTGCCATATAATTTAGCCTCGTCGGGCTCAAACTATCCGATGGGTGAATGACATTGTCGACCATATAAAGCCTCAAATGGAGAAATCTCGATGCTTGGCTGATAACTGTTGTTGTAAGCAAACTCAGCCAAAGGCAAGAATTGACCCCACTGCCCTCCAAAGTCAATCACACAAGCCCTGAATATATCTTCCAAAATCTAGACTGTCCACTCCGACTGCCCATCAGTCTGTCGATGAAAGGTTGTGTTAAGTTCTACACGGTACCAAACTCACTCTGTACTGCTCTCAAAAAATGCGAACAATCTATTGTATATAAATCTAGGCCAACCTCTCTGAGGTGTATGTAGTCACAACCAGAATGAAATGTGCTGACTTGGTCAACCAGTCGACAATGACACAAACTGCATCAAACTTCCGCAAGGTCCGCGGCAACCCAACTACAAAGTCTATAGTAATGCGCTCCCATTCCCACTCAGGTATAGTCATCTGCTGAAGTAGACCACATGGCCTTTGATGCTCATACTTAACCTGCTGACAATTTAGACACCTTGCAACATACTCAACTATGTCCTTCTTCATCCGCCACCACCAATAATGCTGCCTCAGGTCGCGATACATCTTTGTAACACCTGGATGAATAGAATACCGAGAACTGTGTGCCTCCACTAGTATTTTCTCCCTCAAGCCATCAACATTAGGGACACATAGGCAACCCTGGAGTCATAAAACACCATCCTCACCGATAGTAACCTTATTGGAATCACCCTGCAGTATCGTCTCTCTAAGAACCAACAAGTGCGGATCATCAAATTGTCGAGCCTTGATCTGCACAAATAGTAAATACTGGGGAACGCACATGCGGGAACTCGGCTGGGCTCTGAAATATCCAAACTCACAAATCTATTAGCCAAGGACTAGATGTCCAAAGCTAGTGGTCTCTCCTCCGCTGAAATAAATGCCAAACTACCCATACTCTTTGCCTTTCTGCTTAAGGAATCTGCCACTATATTCACCTTGTTCGGATGATAAAGGATGGTAATATCATAATCTTTTAGTAACTCAAGCCACTTGCACTGTCTCAAATTGAGATCCTTTTGCTTGAACAAATGCTGCAAGCTGCGATGATCGGTTTAAACCTCACAGGACACTCCATATTATTCTTCCAGATCTAAGAGCATGTACAATCGAGGCCAACTCGAGGTAGTGTACAGGGTAATTCTTGTCACGGGGCTTCAGCTGACGTGAAGCATAAGTAATAACTTACATGTGATCCAGTTCTGATGACTTGGTTATGTGCATATGGGTTCCGCAGAGTTCTTGATGATTTTTACCATGGATTGAGATGGATATTTTCTACCGGAATGAGGAGTATATTGCTTACTGTGATTTTCTCTTGGATGGGATCAAACAGAAGGTTTCTAACTAATTGAGTATGTATTCTGCTTGTGACTCAGAGTTGATAATGAGGTTCCCGTGAATTTCACATGACGACATGATAGATGAAGTGTGTCCGGTGGGATTGAGATTTGCATGTACAAGGTGGCGATTCAGATTTGTAGGGAAGGTCATGAATTTTGAATAGCATGGATGGTTTCAGATGATTAGATAAATGCTATTACTACTTAGTATTGCCTGAGAAGGTACACATTTCAGATTGGGCCTTGTGTTTTGACTTACAGATGCTTCATTGGTATTGCGGTACTCGCTTGGTTGATTGACTACTAATGTTCATATTCTACTATGTGGCACATAAGAATGATAGAAGTATTTCCCATGAGATGATTGTGTACAAGGTAGGTGTTAGTCATTCGAGTGATGGAGTTGGGATCAGATATGATGATTTATGTATTCTCGTGATTGGGAGACTAGAGTCGTAGAGGGAGGACTATTACTTGAGAGGGTTATCTATCTATATGTTTTAGCGGATCTTTGAGAGGGTTATCTATCTATTTTGGAAGGATGGGAATTGATTTAGAGGCCATTGGTAGGCCCAATGAGAATATGTACTCTACACCAGGTCGAATTTGTTGACTCAAATCTGTTAGTGTTGAGGGGTGTATCATTCGAGAAGAGTTGAGCTCTTTCATATTCTGATATGTTCTATGAGTTACTCTTCTATGCTACGGGGGTTGAGATTTGTTGGTTATATACACACATGACGTGGTTCAACCTTGTAGCGGAATTCGAGCGATATGGTTATTGGGGTATTGAATGGTTGATTTCGCCTTGGTTATGGTATTTCAGTGCTGTGGTATATTGTGTTATTCACTTCTCCGTGATTATGGTCATGCACTTCATGTACTTGATTTCAAATTGCGTGTGATTGTTGATTTTGAGCATTGTGCCTTGAGGTATTTCATATGGACCAGTGTTGGATGGTGGCACGTATTGCACTTGGGTTATGTTGGGATATGATCCTTTGTGATAAATTCGTGTGTTTTGGTTCTACTATGTGTAGTGGGTTCTTAGCATTGCGCTTGTGGTGGTATCTATTGAACTTGAGGTGCGATTCTTTCATTTGAATCATTTTTCATTTTTTGGCGCATTTGAATTGTTGAGTATTGTTGCACGGATTGGACGGTTTGTAACTTGAGATTGTATTGGTGTGACATGTCAGCAGAGTGGCTTTATTTGATGAGATGATGTCATTGGACCTAGAATGGGTGCTATCGGATTTGATTGAAGTATATTTATTATCACTAATCAACTTAGAAATTGGATATGGTTCTTGTCGAACGAGGGAGAGCTCCGTGCCATGTTGAGTTGATGAGTGGTTATGCGTTTCTGCGTGTTTCACTCACCACTGGCAGTGTACGAAGTGTTGGAACAAGGTTTTAGTTGATATGAGGTTTGTTACCGGTGTCGGGCTTGTTTTTGCGAAGCTATTATGGTCAGAAGTTACTGTTGTGGGCATGCGAGTTATGAGGTATATCATGTAATTACATCTTGCAAGTCACAACTTGTTGAGACTTATACATTGTGTAGATGCGAGATTCAGGTCTTGTATGGAATTCAAGATTGGGTTCTACTGTTTACGGTCTAAGGTTGAAGTAATTAAGGATAGTTATGTTGTGTTGTCAAGCTTACATGGATTGGGGTGATGTTGGATCACTCTCAGGTATGTGGAAGGTGAGTTACACAGCGATTTGATGGCTTTGAAATGAATTTTGGCATGTTCTAGGACGAACGTATGTTTAATTGGGGGAGAATGTAATGACCTGATCGATCGTTTTGAGCAATTTCACTTTGCTCAGTGGTTTGAGGGCATGAGTAGCTCCGTATTATGTGTTAGGACTTGTGTGTATCGTCGATTTTGATTTACATGTGATTCGGGATTGATTTGAAAGAATAATTCTCATGTTAGAAGCTTTAAGTTGGAAGAATTGACCAAGTTTGACTTTCATGTATTTGACCCAGATCGGAGTTTTGATGGTTCTGTTAGGTCCGGATGGTGATTTTGGACTTGGATGTATTCTTGAATTTGCAATTTGATGTTTCTAGAAGGTTTCAGCACTAATTGAAGGATTGGATTGTTCATAAGCTTGAGCGGGACTTGACTTTGATGATATCAGATTCAGATCATGTCCCCGAGAATTGGAATAGTTTTGTTATGTTATTTGGGATGTGTGTGAAAAATTTGAGGTTATTCCGGTTTGGTTTTACTGATTTGAGGCCTCGCGTAAGTCCATGTTATGTTATGGGAATTTTTGGTATATTAGGTGGGGGTCCTGGGGGGCTCATATTAGATTCGGACAAGTTTCAGATCGTTTTGGATCATTTTGGCTATGCTGATTTGGCAAGGGTTCTGGTGTGACCGCACCTACAAAACTATGGGCGCAGGTGCTGAGCTACAAAAGTGGCAAAGATGTCGCAGAAGCAAAAAGTGGAGTTGAGAGCAGGAGTTCGCGGATGCGAAAGATTCAACGCATCTTCGATGTCGCATATGCAGGCTTCAGACCACATGAGTGGCATGTTGTGCATATGCTCATTTCTTGTCGCACCTACGAATGCGTAGAAGCGGGACTTTGTCCCCATGTGCGAATGGATGGGGCTACAGTGGTTTCCGCAAAAATGGGCAAGTTGTCGCAGAAGCAACATTTTGTTCATAAATGCAAAAATAGTTTAGCAGGAGTTATAAATCGAGAGTTTTGTTCATTTTAACACATTTTGAGTTGGGGGGCTAGGATTTGGGCGATTTTGGATGTGATTTTCAGCACATTGATTGGGGTAAGTGTTTTTTACTCGGTTTTGATTATATTTCATGAATCTATCTTCATTTTCGGCATTTAATTAATGATTTCAAAGGAGAAATTAGGGAGGGGGATGTCTAAACGTTTGTAGAGTGAATTTTTCAGGTTTGAACATGGATTCAGAGTCGGATATGAGTGAAATTAGTATGGTTGGACTTGTAATTGAATGTGTTGTTGGATTTTGTGAGTTTTGTCGGGTTCTGAGGTGCGGGCTCAGGTTTGAGCTTTTGGTTGATTTGAGAAAATGTGTAAAGATTCAAACTTTATCATTTGAGAATATGTCATTAGGCATTATTTGATGTATTTGAGTTGCTTTTGGCTAGTTTTGAACTGTTCAGAGATTGATACGCACGGGATGGCCTTTCTAGAGTATTGCTTGGCTTGCTAGGCATTGCATTTGGCTTGTTCGAGGTAAGTAACACTTTTAAACTTGGTGTTGAGGGTACTAAACCTCTGAAATACGTGTTATATGGTTGGTGTTGAGGTGACACACATGCTAGGTGACGGGCGTGCACCATGGTAATTATAGCTCGGATGATTATGTGGTACTGTGTAGTTACATAGTCTCGTTTGTATTTGTGTAACTCCTACGTGTTAAAGTAATTGAGTTATGAATCATGTTCGAAATCATGTTTAGGCTATGTGCTTATTCGGTTGAGACTAACGATGTTATTCCTATTGTTTTGAGTTATCTTCTTTAACAGTAGTCATGATACTTCATTTGCATATCATACCTTAGTATTTGTTCATCATTCATTATTACATCACATGTTATCATTGTTGGGCTGAGTAGTATGAAATTGTGAGCCCTTGAGACTTGAGAGATTGATGACTGGGTTGAGCCCTGAGAGCCGGATTGTGAGTGATATTTATGGGATCGATTTGTATGTCGCAATAGGATGTAATTGCTTTATATCTATTATTATTATTATGGATCGGGTTGTACGCCACAACAGACCTTATTGGTTATTTATGGGATCAAAATAATAAGGAGCATGGCAAAAAGATTTAACAATATATTATAATAATAATACTAATAATAATAATAATAATAATAATGACAAAGGAAATGAAACGTTGTACGCCGCAGCAGGCCTTATTGGCTAATTTATTATTATTGGATCGGTCTGCAAGCTAAAGTAGGCCATATTGGCTTTATATTAGTGCTTGGATGTGCCTCCGGAGTCTGACATACCAGCAGTGAGCGCAGGTACCGTAAAATGTTGAATGATTGAGAGTGCTGAGTGATTGAGTGTGCCGAGTGACTGAGTGTGCTGAGTGATTGAGAGTGCAGAGTGATTGAGGGTAATGCATTACATTTGACATGCATATTTGACATGTAGGCATAGAGAATTGACATTCCTCATGCTAGTTGTACCTGGCACATTTATCAGCGTTGAGCTTAAATTCTTGAATTCGAAAACAAGCATAAATTCATGTACTGTGTATGAGATGAGTATGGAAGTCCTCTGAAAAATCACTGTCATTATCTTATTATATCTGTGTGGCCATTATTTGATTCACACTATATCTTCTCTGATGTTGAAATGTTTGAGAAAAAGAACCATAGTTTTTCTTATATACCCTTATGTTTTGGTGACTTCGGTGAACGATATGGTGTCACGACCCAAACCGATGGGCCATGACGAGTGCCTGAGTCCTACCCGTCGAACACCCCTAAGCATACATTTAAGATATAAACATGAAATAAGTTTAGGTCATGCATAACGTCTGGCAATAAACTACTGAATCATGTGAATAACATACTTGAGAAAATATGTATATATATATATATATATGTATATATATATATATATATATATATATATATATATACGGAATACGGTAGGGCGAGACGACAAGGTAGGGTGAGCCGGCAAGGCCACATACTATCTAACTATACATTGCTATCTTCAAAACTCTAATAGAGTGTACAATTGTATAAAGGATGGGACTGGGCACCGTCATACCAATATATGTATACAAAAGTATCGTACCCACACCCAATACAACTTCGGATCAAATGGAGCACACCAACTCTCACTGAACAAGGATCCTAAGAAGGGGGACAGTCAGCCTGTCTACCTGCACCTGCGGGCATGAAACGTAGGCCCCCGAGCAATAGGGATGTCAGTACGAATAATGTACCGAGTATGTAAGGCATGAAAATCAGCACATAAAAAACATTAAACAAACATGGAGTAAAGGACTCCACCTATAAGTCTAAATAGCTCTGTGAATCCTGAAACATTTATAATGTCATTCATGTGCGTAAAAATGCCATATCATGCATATGTATATGTGTACATAATATTATCAAGCCTCTGAGGGAATCCCATCATATCATCTCAGCCGCAGTGGGCGAAATCATCAACGTCTACCAACTGATCAGGTGGTGGTGCGTATATAACACCATAACCTTTTCCCATACCCCATATACATATAATATGCGCGTATATAACGTCATCTAGTCATGGGTCAATGTACATGTTTAAATGAATGTAATGCATAATGAAGTAAGTCACTAAGAGCTCTCGGAATGTCATAAGATACGAATATGCCTTCGGATAAACGTTATCAACTTATGTATTTTTCTGAGACACATGAATAGACGATTTAATAATAGGACACATGGGGAATCAAGAACATAGGCACCACTAGTACTTCTATGAATAGAGGCATTTATGAAAGTTGTGCATTTGCTCATTTCGTTTGTATCATATGGATCATCCCAAAAGAAAAGAAGGGATATCCTTAACATACCTTATAGAAATCTGTCCAATAACAATTCTAAACTCAGCTCATTGCACCTTAATCTACAACAACAACAGTGAAGCTATTGTCAAGCTACGAATGACTCTCTCATTTATCTAACGAAAGTAACTTAATTTGTAACAAAACGGGCAACACTTCCCCTGATTTTACTACTCCCTCAAGCCTACTATAGGAGATACAACAACACAATACAATCAGTAACTCAAAAACAATCTAACTACAATTCAGGACCTTTAATACAACAAAAAACCCAAATATACCATAACACACCAAATCAACAAGTTATCAATTAGCCAGAAATTAGAATGACAAATGACCAACCCACTACCCTACCACATGTGGAATTTCTCCATGCCCTTTATCCTTCAAAACTCCATAAATCATAAATATAAGAGGCCAACAAGAGTGGACTACAAAACAGTCTACTAAAAGTGAAATGAATCAAACTTACGGCTTCCGATCACCGTCCCGTGAGTTTGAACTATTAGCAAACGAATTTATAAACCTTCCTTGATATTTAAAAGCTTAAATACAGATATTAGGTGTTTTATTAACTATGATGTACCTCCCAAAACTCAAACTACAAAGAAAAAGAGAGGCGGCATAATGATACTTACGTCGTAGGGATCGTTCTAATGTTATCGCTTCTTGATTTCGTACCAGGGATGTTAATCTTCTTTGAAACCATTGTAGAGAACTTAAGGATAGGTTTAAGGGGGTTTATCTGTTCGTTTTCTAAGATAAATGAATAGTAAAATGACATAGGACCTATATATATCAACTTTTGAAAAGTCAGAGAGGTTCTAGCTTGGCACCCTAGCATTGGCCCTTTTTCAGATGCTCATATCCTTTTATCCGGATGCCGTATGAATGAGCGGTTGGGAGCGTTGGAAACTAAATTAAATGAACTTCAATTTTGTATATAATATGTCCCCAAAACACCTCATATAACACACGAAATGTATTGCTCCAAAAGATTCATTACAAGGCAAATCCTTAGTCGATTTTTCCGCAACTTAAATCCGATTTTCCTCAAACTTTATATTTTATATCCAAACATCATATATAGTCATATTATGACTCAACACTCATTTAAATTATGATTAATAAGTCTCGTATTCATTATACGACACCTTGGAATGCATAGGGTGTAACAATCTCCCCCCCCCCCCCAGAAACATTCGTCCTCGAATGTTAAACTCCCAGAGATCTAAAGAAATTTTGGCAGTCTCCTCTGTAATGGTACTACTACCAACTGATCACACAGAAAACCCAACAATACAAAGCCATACAGGACCACAATCATCAATAACACCAATGGCATCATACGACCAATGACAGTAATTAACATAAGAATCCAGTATCATATACGTACCTAAAGGCAGTGATGTCTCAGCCTTCTCCTCCTCCGGAAGAGGAAACAAGTGACGATACCTAGACTTCATGTCTTCTTCAGCTTCCTAATTCATCTCGTCCACATTCTTGTTTCTCTAATGTACTTTAATCGAAGCTACGTCCTTAGTTCTCAATCTTTGAACTTGTCTATCTAGTATAGCAATGGGACCTTCTCATTTGATATGTGCTCTGTGACCTGAACATCGTCAACTAGAACGACTCTAGAAGGATCTCTGATACACTTACGAAGCATGGACACATGAAAGACTAAATGTACATACTACAAGTTGAAAGGAAAGTCTAGCTCACAGCTACTTGGCCTACTCTGCGTATGATATTATAAGGTCCAATGTACCAAGGGTTAAGATTTCCTTTTTTACCAAATATCATAACGCCTTTCATCGCTGACACCTTTAGGAATACCCGGTCGTCTACCTAAAACTCCAAGTCTCGTCGTCGATTATGTACATAGGACTTCTGACAACTCTGAGCTGCTAATAGCCTTTCCTGTATAAGCTTAATCTTCTCAACTGCCTGTTGTACCAACTCTGGTCATACTAACTTAGTTTCCCCAATATCGAATCATCTGATAGGTGACCTACACTTTCGTTCATACAGAGCTTCGTATGGAGCTATCTGAATGGTGGAATGATAGTTATAATTATATCCAAATTCAATAAGCAGAAAATGATCATCCCAACTACCCATGAAGTCTATAACGCAAGCCCATAGCATATCCTCAAGTGTCTGAATAGTACACTCAGTCTGACCATTTGTATGGGGATGAAATGTTGTACTATGACTTACCTGAGTCCCAAATCCTTTTTGGAAGGACCTCCTGAAATTAGCTGTAAATTGAGCACCTCTATCGGAGATAATAGCTATAGGGACACCATGAAGTCATACAATCCCTTAATGTAAAGCCTTGCATAATCCTCTACTGAATACATAATCCTGATAGACAGAAAATGGGTTGATTTTGTAAGTCTATCAACAATCACCCATATAGAATCGAACTTACGCTGGGTACGAGGTAATCCCATGAATATGAATTACTTCCCATTTCTAAGTCAGAATCTCTATAGCCTTTAATAATCTACCGGTTTATGATGCTCCATCTTAAATTGCTGACAATTAGGGCATTGAGCAATCGAATCTGCCATATCCTTCTTCATTTCATCCCACCGATATATTTCCTCAATATCATGATTCATCTTCGTCACTACTGGATGAACAGAATACTGAGAATATTGAGTTTCTCCTTTAACCTGCTGGCGCAGTCCTGCCACATTATAAATACATACTCGATCTCAATATATGAGGAATCCATCTCCTGTAATCTCAAATGGTGTCTTCTCCTTTTGAGGGGTTGTATCTGTGTAATGAGCTAGCATAGGATCCTCATACTGGCGTTCTTTCACTTCGGTTACAAAAGAGGACGTTGTTGTGTCCTGAATAGTAACTCCGGTACCACCTGAATCTAGTAATCGAACTCCAAGATTAGTTAGCTGATGAATCTCATGGGCTATCTCACTCTTCTCTGGTTGTTAATATGATAGACTACCCATAGATCTACGGCTGAGGGTGTTAGCTACTACCTTCGCCTTCCCTGGATTGTATAAAATATTAATATCATAGTCTTTCAGTAGCTCCAACCATCGCCTCTGATGTAAATTCAATTCCTTTTGCTTGAAGACATGTTGCAGGCTCTTATGATCCATATAGATATCAACACGAATGCCATATAAATAGTGCCTCCACATCTTTAGTGCATGAATCATCGCGGCTAACTCTAAATTGTGGGTCGAGTAATTCTTCTCGTGCCTTCTTTGTTGTCTAGAAGCATAAGTTACAACCTTACCATGCTGCATTAGTACACAACCCAATCCAACACCTGAAATATCACAATAGATAACATAACCATCGGTTCCCTATAGGAATGTCAGAACCGATACTGAAGTCAATCTGTCCTTCAATGCGTGGAAACTACGTGTACAAATATCAGTCCACATAAACTTAGTTGCCTTCTAAGTCAACTTTGCCAATGGTGCTGAAAGAGAAGAAAATCCCTCTACACATCTCCTGTAATAACCTGCCAAACCCAAGAAGCTACGAACCAACGTCGGTGTCGTGGGTCTAGGCCAAGTCTTCACTGCCTCAATCTTCCGTGTATCAACCCGGATACCCTCATCTGAAATAATATGTCCAAGAAAAGCTACAGAATTCAAGCAGAATTCACATTTAGAGAATTTTGTGTACAACTTCCTTTCTTGTAGAAATCTGAGCACATTACGCAAATTATCTGCATGCTCAGCCTCTGAACGCGAATAAACCAAAATATCATCTATAAATACAATCACGAATAGATCTAGAAAGGATCTGAACACACGGTTCATCAAATCCATGAAATTTGATAGGGCATTGGTCAAACAGAACCACATAAAACCAATATCAAAGTGCATGTATCTGGTCCTAAGTGATGTCTTCAATATATCTTTCTCTTTAACCCTTACCTGATGGTACCCCGACCTCAAGTCTATCTTCGAGAAACACCTGGAACCCTACAACTGATCAAATAAATCATCAATCCTCGAGAGCGAGTACTTATTATTGATTGTCGGCTAATTAAATTGCCTGTAATCAATACATATCTGCAAGGATCTATCTTTATTTCTCACAAATAACACAGGTTCTCCCCTCAGTTGTTCTTTCAACTCTCTGAGCTCTACAGGTTCCATTATACAAGGAAGAATAGATATCGTCTGAGTATCTGGTAATATGTCAATAGCAAACTCAATCTCCCGCTATGGCGGAAGGCTTGGAAGCTCATCGGGAAACTCATTAACCACCAGGATAGACTGAAGGGTAGGTGACTCTGCTTTCACATCATGTACCCGAACTAAGTAATAAATATAACCCTTTCTGATCATCTTCCTTGCCTTGAGATAGGAAATAAACCTACCTCTCGGCGATGCAGTATTACCTTTCCAATCCAGAACTGGCTCCCCTAGAAACTGGAACCGAACCATCTTTGATCTAGAATCAACGTTAGCATAACAAGAAGGCAACCAATCCATACCTATTATCATATCGAATTCTACCATATCTAACTTAGTCAGGTCTGCTACTGTAGAACAACTATGAACTACCACTATACAATATCTATATACTCGTCTATCTATCACTGGATCCCCAACAGGTGTAGAAACATTAAACGGTTCAATCAACTCAAGTTCTATCGCAAACTTACTAGCAACCAATTGAGTGATGTATGATAAGATGGAAGATAGATCAATCAATGCGTATACATCATATGAGGAGACTGATAATATACCTGTAACAACATCAGGTGTCGACTCCTGATCATGTCGACCCACTAATGCATAAATGCAGTTCTGAGGATCGCTCGAGATAGATGCTCCATTTATAACTTTACTATGACCGGCTGGTGCCTGCGAACCTTACCCGGGAGACGTACTGATGATTTCGAACTAGTTACATATCCCGCTGGCTGAACTATACATGCACAACCTCTCATCGGATAATCTCTCATAACATGGCCTAGATAATCACAAGTATAACAAACACCCAACCCCACAAGGCACTGCCTGACATACTGCTTAACATACTGAGCATATCGTGGCAAGGGCGACCTCATCTGACTTGACTAACCCTTATTCTGATAACTAGAGGCTCTGGAACTCTGATTGGGCCCTGAATATATGGAGCAATCAAACCTCCTACCAGCAAATTGAGGGGGTGCACTACCTAATAGTTGGGTCGCATACCTTGGTTTTTCCTATATTTGACCTCCGCAAAACTCACAAGAAGGACCTGAAGATCTTGCTATCTTACTCTAGCCCCTATCATGCTCACGATAGGCCCTCTGCTTCTAGTTACACTCCTCTACACCTTGAGCATATGCCTGAATACGAGAAATATCAATTTCTGACTGAAGTAATACCGACATACAGTTATTAAGCAGGTGCGGCTCCAACCCTATCACAAACCGGTGAACTCGACCCTCCATCTTAGCTGCAATAGTGGGAGCATACCTAGCCAAAGAATCAAACTCAAGGTTGTACTCCCAAACACTCTTATTACCCTATCGAAGGTCAAGAACCTATCAACTCTGGATCGTCTAAGCTCTAGTGGCTAATAATGACGAAGAAAATCCTTTGTAAACCCCCACCAGAGTACTAAAAGGGCATCTTCACCTCTGGACAACTCCCAAGACTCGTACCAATTAACTGCAACATCCCGAAGTCTATAGGAAGCAAACTCAACTGACTCAGTCGCAATGGCCTTCATTACCCTTAGGGTCCTCGTTTGGATCTGCTCTGATAAATACCGTAGGGTCCAAATTAATGAAATCAAGAACACTCTCACTGATGAACTTATTTGCATGACCAATACCTACCTCTTGGTGCTGATCCTGTGCAGTCACTAATCGAGTCAATTGATAAATATTATCTCTCATCTCCTGACCTGATGCATCTGGTTGAGGACCTGGGGGTACTGGGGCAGGCATTGGAGCTGGTGCCCCTCGAATATCCTCTAGAGGGGGCAGGGTATGTGAAGTCTGAGATGGAGTCTCACACTGAGACTCTCCCCAAGCCCTGATAACTCGTGGCGCTTGACTTGTAGTCTCATCAACCATAGACTTGCCATTCTGGGCGGCTATAGCCTTCTTGGGCATCGCTGAAAACATAACATATCATTAGGAAAATAAATCCTTATATCGCATGATTTAAGATAAGAAGGGAGGATAACATCCTATATGCTCTGCAGCCTCCTATTTATAAGTGTGGTGCACAACAATTCATAAACAAGACTCTACTAGACACAGTCTGTAGACAGCCCTAGGATGGAACTACTCTGATACCACTTTTCTTACGACCCAAACCGATGGGCCATGACGAGTGCCCGAGTCCTACCCATCGAACAACCCTAAGCTTACGTCTAAGATATAAATCTAAAATAAGTGTAGGTCATGCATAATGTCTGGCAATAAACTACTGAATCATGTGAATATATGTATATATATACGGAATACGGTAGGGCAAGCCGACAAGGCCACATACTATCCAACTTTACATGACTGTCTAGAGACATCTAATAGAGTGTACAACTGTATAAAAGATAGGACTAGGCCCCGTCATACCCATACATGTATACAAAAGTATCTAACCAAAACCCAATAGCAACTCCGGATAAAATGGAGCACACCGACTCTCGTTGAGCAAGGATCCTAAGAAGGGGGACCGTCAGCATGTGTACCTGCACCTGCGGGCATGAAACGTAGGCCCCCAAGCAATAGGGGCATTAGTACGAATAATGCACCGAGAATGTAAGGCATGAAAATTGGTACATAAAATATATAAAAGAAACATGGAGTAAAGGACTCCACCCGTAAGTCTAAATAGCTATGTGAATCCTGAAACATTTATAATGTCATGCATGTGCGTATTAATGCCATATCATGCATAGGTATATGCGTAAATAACATCATCAAGCCTCATTGGACATCCAAACATATCATCTCGGCCTCAATGGGGGAAATCATCAACATATACCAACTGATCAGGTGGTGGTGCATATATAACGCCATAACCTTTCCCTATACCCCATATACATATAATATACGCGTATATAACACCATCTGGTCTTGGTTCAATGTACATGTATAAATGAATGCAATGCATAATGAAGTAAGTCAATAAGATCTCTCGAAATGTCATAAGATCAATATGCCTTCAGATAAACTTTATCAACTTACGTATTTTTCTGAGACCCATGAATAGACGATATAAAAATAGGACACATGGGGAATCAAGCACATAGGCACCACTAGTATTTCTATGAATAGAGGCATTTATGAGAGTTGTGTGTTTGCTAGTTTCGTTTATATCATATGGATCATGCCAAAAATAAATAAAGGATAGCCTTAACGTACCTTATAGAAATTTGTCCAATAACAATGCAGCAGCGACAGTGAAGCTATTGTCATGCTAAGAATGACTCTTTCATTTATATAACGAAAGTTACTTCATTTGTAACAAAACGGGCAGCATTTCCCCTGATTTTACTGCTCCCTAAATCCTACTATAGGTGAAACAACAAAAAATACAATTAGCAACTCAAAAACAATCTAACTACAATTCAAGACCTTTAATATAGCAAAAAACCCAAATATACATAACACACCCAATCAACAAGTTATCAGTTAGCCTGAAATTGCAACGACGAGCAACCAGCCCACTACCCTACCACATGTGGTGTTTCCCCATGCCCTTTATACTTCCAAACTCCACAAATCAGCAGCACAAGAGGCCAACATGAGTGGACTACAAAACAGTTCACTAAAAGTGGAATAAATCGAACTCATGGCTTCCGATCACCGTCCCGTGAGTTCTAACTATTAGCAAACGAATTAATAAACCTTCCTTGATATTTCAAAGCTTAAATAAATAAATTAGGAGTTTTAGTAACTATGAAGTACCTTCCAAAACTCAAACTACAAAGAAAAAGAGAGGCGGTATAATGATACTTACGTCGTAGGGATCGTTCTAATGTTATCACTTCTTGATTTCGTACCCGGGATTTTAATCTTTTTTGAAACTCCTGTAGAGAGCTTAAGGATAGGTTTAAGGGAGGTTTTATGTTAGAATTATATGAAAAATGAAGAGAAAAATGACATAGGAGCTATATATATATATATATATCAACTTTTGAAATGGCAAAGAGGTGCTAGTTTGGTACCCTAGCATTGGCCCTTCTTCAGACGCTCATATTGTTTTATCCGGATATCGTATGAATGAACGGTTAAGAGATTTGGAAATAAAAGACAAAGACCTTTAATTTAGTATATAATATGTCCCAAAAATATCTCATATAACACACGAAATGTATTTCTCAAAAAGCTTCGTTACAAGGTAAATCCTTAGTCATTTTTTCCGCAACTTAAATCCGATTTTTTCCAAACTTTATATTGTATATCCAAATATCATATATAGTCATATTATGACTTTACACTTATTTTAATCATGATTAACAAGTCTCATATTCATTATACGTCATGTTGGGACGCACAGGGTGTAACATATGGGTATCACTGTCATACCTGAAAAGCATGTCTAGTTTTCCGTGACTGCAAATGAGCTGAGCATAATACCTTTTGAGTTATTACTAGTATTTCTTTCATTATGTTGCTATGAGTTGTGTTTTGATATTGGTGTTGGACTCTGACCGTATTGTCGAGCTCATTACTGATTTCAACCTAAGGTTAGGTTTGTTACCTACTGAGTACATAGGGCCGGTCATACTCATACTACACTTTTATACCCTGCATGCAGATTTTTGAGCTGATGTTGTTGTGTATGGTGGGAGATGGCATTGAAGATGTACCTCCGTTCCGATTATAGCTGCCTCTTATTCTAGGTAGCTTTAGATTTATAAATCTGTTTATGTATATTTCAAATAGTTGATGTATTTATTTCGTACTAGATTTGTAAACACTAAGTCTTAGAATCTCATGATTTGTATTACCAATCCTTGGGTTGTTGTATAAAAGTTTAGTTATTTCATCATTTTTCTTCTTAGTAAATATTATTTGAGTTGGATTATTGTTAATTGGCTTACCTAGCAGTCGTGTTAGGTTCCATCACGACTAGTGGACTTTGGGTCGTGACACCAACACCCGAGCATATTCCAATTGAGACTTCTTTGGCCTTTATTCTGTAGAAGAGTATGGTTAAATCACCTGTCGTTCTTGCAACTTTAAAGTCCAAATATTTGAACTTTTCAAGTACCATTTTAATATAATGAGATTGAGACAACGTTAGACCTTGAGGAGTCTTAAGGATCTTAAATTTCCAAAATTAAGTCGGCAACTCTTAAGCCTTTCATATTAAACTTACTAGTAAGCATGCACATAGTAGCATTTATGTTAGCAATGTCTTTACTCATTATCAACATATCATCCACATATCAACAAATAATTACTATTTGATTGGAAGTGTTTTTAATGTAGACATATTTGTCACACTCAGTGATCTTGAAACCATTTGACAATATTATTTGGTCAATTCTTGCATGCCATTGTTTTGGTGCTTGTTTCAGTTCGTAAAATGACTTAACAAGTCGGCACTCCTTTGTTTCTTTCCCGGGAACCACGAACCCTTCTAGTTGTTCCATATAAATACTTTCCTCCAAATCTCCATTTAAGAAGGTTTTCTTCACATCCATCTGATGGATTTCAAGGCCATACACGGCTGCTAATGCTATTAACACCCAGATAGATGTAATCCTCATTACCTGCGAGTATATATTAAAGTAATCAAGATCTTCTCGTTGTCTAATCCCTTTAACAACTAATCTTGCCTTATATATTTCAATAGTACCACCAGCTTTCATTTTCCTTTTGAAAATCCACATAGAACCCAAAGGTTTATTTTTTTGAGGAAGATCAACTAATTCCCAAGTATGATTACTTAATATGGATTGTATCTCACTATTGACTACCTCTTTCCAATATTGTGCTTCTGAGGATGACAACGCTTCTTTGAGCAGTTAAGGCTTATTTTCTAACAAGAATATCAGAAAATATGGTCGAAAGGAAGTAGTTGTCCTTTGACTTTTACTACGTCGTGAATTTTCCTTATTAAAGGTACTTTCCTTTACTTCTTCCTGAGGCTACTTAGATTTTTCACTTTATGACTCATATTCTTCTTTATACGGATAAATATTCTCAAAGAATTCAGCATTGATTCGATCATTGTGTTACTATAAATGTCAATATTTTCTATTTTATGAACTAGAAAAATATATGCCTTACTATTTGTTGCATATCCTATGAAAATGCAATAAATGGATTTTGGTCCAATCTTTACCCTATTGGGTTTAGGGATTTGCACTTTAACCAAACACCCCCACACTTTAAAATATTTTATGTTGCTTTTCCTTCCTTTTCATTTTTTATATGGAATGGATTGCATTTTGCTATGGGGAACTTGAATAAGTATTCTATAAGAATAGATTCCCCCCACAAATTCTAAGGTAAAAAAGAATCTGTTAACAGGACATTCATCATCTCCTTTAATGTTCTATTCTTTCTTTCCCCAACTCCGTTAGATTGCGGTGAGTAAGGGCAGTTATGTGTTGAATAATGCCATATGCCAAACATATTTCTTCAAAAGGAGATTCATATCTGCCACCCCTATCACTTCTTATCATTTTGATCTTTTTGTTTAGTTGCTTTTCATCATCATTTTTATATTGTTTGAATGCGTCAGTTGCTTCATATTTACTATTAAGTAAGTAAATATAGAAATATCTAGTATTATCGTCAATAAAAGTTATGAAATATTTTTTTCTACCGCGAGATGGTAGTGACTTCATATCGAAAATATCTGCGTGAATTAAGTCTAAAGGATTTGAATTCATTTCAACTAACTTATAAGGATGTTTAACATACTTTAGTTCCACACATATTTGACATTTCGAGTTATTGCATTCAAACTTAGACAATATTTCCAATTTAATCATTTTTCGCAAAGTTTTGATGTTGATATGACCTTAACGTTCATACCATAAATTATTTGACTCAAGAAAGTAACAAAAAGCTGAAATTTTGTTCATATCAATGGCAATTACATTAAGTTTGAAAAGGCCCTCAGTATGGTAACCTTTTTGTAACAACTTGGTCTGTATGTTTGCTTTCTAAACCCCCGTTCCCCTAACTAAGACTCTCATGTGTTCTTTTACTATTTTATGACCTACGAGGATGGTTGGTTCGGGTTGAAATCAGAACACTTAGTTCCTTAATAGTAGCTTAAGATGGAAGTTTGACTTGAGTTAACATCTTGAATAAACGACCTCGGAACCGGGATTTGATAGTTCCAGTAGGTTCATATGGTAATTTTGGAGTTGGGTACCCAGGTAGAGCTCAGCACAGCCTTTCGTCCGCATACCGAGGGGAAGTCGGAGCGAACAATTCAAATCCTGGAGGATTTACTTCAGAGGGTAGTGGGATCGATTCTAGCCCCTGGCCGAGTTTGCTTATGACAACAGTTATCACTCCAGCATCGAGATGGCTCCATTTGAGGCTTTATATGGTCGGCGATGTCGTTCTCCCATTGGATGGTTTGAGCCCAGCGTGGCAAAGTTATATGGCACTGATTTAGTGAAGGATGCCTTGAAGAAGGTAAAGTTGATTTAGGAGTGTCTTCGCACAGCAAAGTCTAGACAGAAGATTAATGAGGATAAGAAGGCGCGTGATTTATCATTTATGGTGGGCGAGAAGGTTCTCTTGAAAGTCTGGGCGATGAAGGGTATCATGAGGTTCAGAAAGAATGTCAAGTTGAGTCTGAGGTTAATTGGCCCATTTAAGGTGTTGAGGCGAGTTAGGGAGGTTGCGTATGAGCTTGGTTTGCCACCTAGTCTATCGGGAGTCTATCCGGTCTTCCATGTGTCTATGCTTTGGAAGTACCATGCCGACCGGTTGCATGTGTTATATTACTGCACGATTCAGCTAGATGAGAGTTTAGGTTATGGGGAGGAGCCAGTTGCCATTGCTGATAGGTAGGTTCTCCAGTTGAGGTATAAGAAGATTTTTGCGGTAAAGGTCTGGTGGAGGGGTCAACCAATCAAGGAGGCAACTTGGAAGACCGAGGATGACATGCGGAGCAAATATCCACCCCTTATTTTGCACTTGAGGTATGATTCTAGACCCATTCGAGGACGAACATTTGTTTAAGAAATGGAGAATGTAACGACCAAATCGGTCATTTTGCTTTCTAGATCCATGTTCCCCTAATTAAGACTCCATGTATATGCTTTTACTATTTTACGACTTGCGAGGATGGGTTGTTTGGGTTAGGAAGGGTTCGAGTTAAAATCGAAACACTTAGTTCCTTAATAGTAGCCTAAGATGGACAAGTTTGACTTGAGTCAACATTTTGAGTAAACGACCTCAAAATTGGGATTTCATAGTTCCAATAGGTTTGTACGATGATTTTGGACCTGTGCGTATGTTCAGATCGAGTTTTGGGTAATACGGGAGCGTTTCTGCGCTTAATGTTGAAAGTTAGCACATTGAAGATTTTCAAGTTCTTTATATTTGGTTTGAAGTTATCTTTTGTGTTATCAAGGTATGTTTGGGATTCTGAGCCTAGGAATAGGTTCATATGGTGATTTATGAATTGTACGGAAAATTTGGTGTCATTCCGAGTTGTCTAAGTATGATTCAACGCGTTCAGAGCTAGTTGAAGAAGTTTGAAGTTCATAAGTTGATCAATTTGGTTTTGGGGTGCGATGCTTAGTTTCGATGTTGTTTTATGTATTCTGAGGGTTCGAGCTAGTCTGTATTATGCTTATGGACTTGCTGGTGCAGTTGGATGGGGTCACGGGTGGCTCGGGGGTCAAAATTACTGAAGTTGCTAGTTCTGGTTTCCTTCTTCTCGAACGCAGAGAAGCCTTCGCGTTCGCGATGAAGGAATGGAGGTGGGGGAAGTTCTGTTCTATGCGTTCGTGAAGCCTTGGGCCACTGGTCATCCTGTTCGCGTACCTAGGTCCAAGATCGCGTAGGAGAAATTAGGTCTGGGGTCAGCTGTCCAATTGCCCTTCGTGTTCGCGAAGGTGTTGCCGTGTTCATGAAGCTTTGGTCATGCAAGCCTTCACGTTCACGTTGCCTTCTTTGCATTCTTCAAGTACATTTTTAGAGGGCCTTGGCAGCTTGCCTTCATGATCGCGAGGCCCCTTTCGTGACCACAAAGAAGGATTGCTGGGCAGTAGACTTGATTAAAAATGGGAATTTGTCTTATTTTTTTCATTTATCTCAACTTGTGGCTGATTTTAGAGTTCTTTGGAGAGGTTTTTTCATCTAGCACATTTAGGTAAGTAATCTCTACATAGTGTGAGTTTAATACATGAATTATGGGTAGATTTTAATATTAATAATATGGAAAATTTAGGATTTTGCTGAAAAACCTAGATTTTTATAAAAATGGGATTAGACCACGAAAATTATTGTGGAATTGAATTAAAATTATATATTTGTGTTCGTGAGGTTATGAGTAATATTTATTAACAAAAACTTTTGGAATCCGGTCACGTGGCCCTAGGGGTGAATTTTAGGAATCTTCCAAATTGGGTTGGGTAATTACTCTAATAGTTAAATTATAAACTTTTGAGCATATATTGATTAGTTTGTACAACCCTTGGCTTGTTTCAGACTGCTTGGCACCAATTTGTGGCTTTTAGTGTGAATTGTGGATTGTAAATGAGGTAGGTCATTTGCCTAACCTTGTAAGAGGAAATTATCCCCGTAGGTGTTTTAAATAGTGATTTGCTAATAATTGTGGGTGCTATGTACGGGCGATGTGAAGAGAGTCCGTACGTAGCTAAATTCATGCTTGTGTCCGGCTAGACTTAGGGCTTTACCATGCATTAATTATATTATTTGCTCCCAACTTGTTAGTTTAGTTACTTGAATTCATAAATGAAATCGGGTAAAGGATTTTAAAAGACTGAGCTTTATTACTTTGAGTTTTGGCGGAATACTTGATTGTTAGAAGAATTTATGCCTTCTTTGAGTATTATTCCTATGTAGTAGTCGTTGATCGGTATTTGTAGAGTTTTCTCTATTCCTATGGATCAAGTCGAATGCCTCAACAGTATGTTAGATGCATCCATGGTTCACGCCGGTCGACCCTCGGTAGTGTACATATTATTCTGGATCGGGCCGTACGACCTCACCACAAATCGTGCATGATAATTCTCGGAGTCCGATTATACTTGATATTTCTTTCTTGATCTAAGACTTGAAAAATTACATGGTGACCCTTATGCGTTAAAGACTTAGCATGCGATAGTTGGAGATATTACATTGATATTATGTTTAAGAATCAGTATTTATTATTTCTTATTTCACTGTTATTATTGTATTTCATGCCTATTCATGATTCCTATACTTTATTTATTGACATTTAGTAAGTGTCGATGTCGATCCATCGTCACTACTTTTTCGAGGTTAGATTAGCTACATACTGGGTACATGTTGTTTATGTACTCACGCTATACCTCTGCAGTAATCATGCATGATCTGAGGTGGGTGCATCTGGTGGCCAGTCAGGCGTGTATCCCCGCTACCTAAATACTTAGTGGTGAGCTGCTTCCTATGTCCGTTCCGCAGCACCTGGAGTCTCCTCCTTATTGTATTTACTTTTCTGTCTATCTTACTTCAGACAGTAGTATATTAGGTTTTGTATTACTAGCTTGTTCATGCACTTGTGACACTGGGTTTTACAAAATTCTAGTAGACATTCATGGTTTTGTTTATAATTTCACTACTTTACTCATATGTTTATTTTATGCTTTATATTACTATGGTCATCCACTATTTGTTTCTCTATTAAATAAAATCAATGACTTTAACAATATTAAAATGAACAATTAAATGGATAGTTCACCATTGGCTTGTCTGACGGCGACGTAGGGTGCCATCACGGCCTATAGTGGGAATTGGGTCGTGACACTTTTTCTACATACATTTCATTCTTACTAACTACAACCTTGTCGGAACAAAAACACACTTAAAGTCGTTATTGACTAGAAGTGATATCGAGACTAAATTCTTCTGCATTTCAGGAACATGAATGACATCATTTAGAGTCACAATCTTGACAGAAGTCATCTTTAAAGCTATCTTGCCCGTTCCTTCAATTTTTTCAGTAGCGGAATGTGCCATAAAAACTGTCTCATCGGGCCTTGGGGGAGGATAAAAAGTAAACAACTCCTTGTTAGCACAAACATAGCGAGTGGCCCCAGAATCAATCCACCATTCTCTAGGATTTCTGACCAGACTGCATTCAGAAATCATGGCACACAAGTCGTATATTTCTTCATTCTTCTCAATCATGTTTGCTTGGCTTTTCTTTTTGTACTTGTTTGGTGCACGACAGCCATCAACCTTATGTCCAACCTTTTCACAATTTTGGCAATTACCTTTAAACTTTTTTTTGCTTGGGTAATTCTTTAGTCCAGATGGCTTCTTTCTCTTTTAGCTCGTTGAGGCTTCCTCAACAATATTTGCTCCCATTATTGTTGAGTTTCCACAAGTAACAACACGACCTGTCATTTTTAGTATTTACATTCCATTCTGTTGATTGAAGTCTTGAGTAGCTTAATATTATGTATTATGACGTTTTTGAATCGTCGGTTTTGGTTTTCAGGTGATTCGGGATTGATTTTGAAGAATAATTCCGAACTAGAAAGCTTTAAGTTGGAAAAGTTGACCAAGTTTGAGTTTTGAGTATTTGGAATCAGATCGGAGTTTTGATATTTCCGTTACATCCGAATGGGGATTCTGGACTTGGCGTGTGCTCGGATTTGCATTTGGATGTTTCTTGAAGGTTCTGGCGTTACTTGGCGAATGTTGGCAATTTAAAAGTTTGGAAAGTTCACAAGGTTGACTGAGAGTTGACTTTAACGATAACGGGTTTAGATTGAGGTTCCGGGAATCAGAATAGTTTCGTTATGTCATTTGGGATTTGTGAGCAAATTTGAGGTCATTCCGGGTTGATTTGATATAGTTCAGCACGAGTTTTGAAAGTTGTGAGTTCAAAAGTTCATTAAGTTCGATGAGGTGTGATTCGTAGTTTTGATGTTGTTATATGTTATTTGAGGCCTCGAGTAGGTCCGTGTTATATTTTGAAACTTGTTGGAATGTTTGGATGGGGTCCCGAGGGGCTCGGGGGAGTTGCAGACGTGTTTCAAACCATTTTTCTTCATGATTTCATTATTGGTTTTTGATGCCTCAATTATTCTTTGCGATCGTGAAGCTGCAGACACGATCGCATAAGGTAAAGTCTGGAGCTGGGAATTTTTTGCTTTGCGTTCGCAAGAGATAGAATGAGTTTGCATAAGTTATGGGGTCTTGAGCATCGTGTTCGCGAATGAAGAATCACGGTCGCGTAGTGTTGATACTGGCCAGGTGGGAGCTGGAGAATTCTTGAAGCATTCGCGTAAGATAGGTTGCGTTCGCTGGGCTTTAGAGTCTGTGGTCATAGCACTCGCGTGACTACTATCGCGAACATAGGAGTATTTTGGTTGCGGTAGCGTTCATGTTCTTCACGATCAGGAAGGTATTCCTGCGATCGCGATGAGTATTTTAGTTGAGTGGTTACAAGTACTCTATTTTCGGACTTTAAGTTATTTCACTACATGGATTGGGGTAAGTATTTTCTACTCGGGTTTGATTAGATTTCATGAATCTATCTTCGATTTTGGCATTTGGATTATGAATTTTAAAGAGAAAATTGGGGGTTTTGTCGAAACTTTCCTAGAGTGAATTTTTAGGTTTGAACATCGATTCAGAGTTGGAATTGAGTGAAATTATTATGGTCGGACTCGTAGTTGAATGGGTTGACAAAATTTGTGAGATTGTCGGGTTCCGAGGTGTGAGCCCATGTTTAACTTTTTGGTTGACTTTAAGTTATTGATTTAAGATTCATTCTTTATTGTTTAGGTTTGCTTCCTATGGCATTATTTGATGATTTTGTGTTGTTTTGGGCTAGTTTCGAGCCTTTTAGAGGTCGATTTGAGCAGGATGACGCTTCAAGTGTATCGATTTGACATGTTTGAAGTAAGTGTCTTGCTTAACGAGCGTATATGCATGTGTCAGGGATAATCATACTTGGGGGTAGATTATACGATTATTTGTGCCTTGTAAGATTAAGTGACCTTCTTGTTTTGCGTTTTACTTGATTTATAGATTAAGATGAATATGAAGTGCTAGAAATCATGATTTAGCTTATTATAACTTGATTAAACTTTTACTGACTTTTGTTGAAATTATTGATGTGCTAAATTTGGTCATCATTATACTTAATCACAAATAAAATTCTATGACCGTTAACCTTGAGATATTGAATTCTATACTTGAGTTGATGATCATTGTCACGACCCAAAATCCCTCAACAGGCGTCGTGATGTCACCTAGTCTCTAAGACTAGGTAAGTCAATTTCTTTTTTTTTAAAGCAAATTATACTACTAGGCATGCCTAGTAGCTATTTTATTAATAATAATAAAAGAAAAGGAAAAAAAACCACATAGGAAAAGTACAAAATAAGGGGGACAATAGCACAAGTAGTGTTACCTATATGCCTTGGCTATATAGTCACTCCTCTGCGCCTCTCATTGCCTTATGATGACAACCTCATGTAGAGGATCATGGTGTAGCTACAAGCAAAGTCTCACGAGAGCATATGATCTCATAGCCATTTGGATATCTTTCCAAAGGCATAGGACTAAAGCAAAATACACTGGGCTAAACCTTACCTTACTAATCCTATTGAGGCATAAAATAGCCTCACCTACTAGCATGCATGTAAAAAGTAAGAACTAGAAAGCACCAAATATTCTATGATCATCACAGAATTTATAACATACTCTCTGATGATATTACAAATGACTATACTAATAAAGTGATAGAATAAAATGTAGTATGAATTAAAGTCTTGTCCCTTCTTACCCAAACTTGTAACTTCTTCAAGTTGTAATTCCTTTTCATCTTCTCCACACCTCTTCAAAATGTCTTCAAAATTCATGACTTCTTTTTTGAATGAATGGATCTGGTAGATGTATTTGGGGTAGCTTGTTTTTGTTTTCCAACTCTCATTGGAAGTCGCCTAATGTTTACTTCCTCTTTCAACTTGCTGTCCCAACTCTTCTTCCTTGCATCTTCCTCTCCATCCTCATAAACATCCCTTCCAACGTTCACTGGAAATGGCAAGCTTTGATCAAGACCCTGTTTCATTAAGACATTCCCATCGTGCGTATTTGCCAAAGTTGACTTGTTTTGTTGTAGTTCTGTGCCTTCTATCTTGTTCCTATTCTATACCCACACGACCAGTGCTAAAAGCAGAAAGGTTTAGCGAGTTTACAGGTTTGGAACTTACCATCGCGTCTAGTAATTTTCTGTCCTCCAAAGTGATCAGTGGTGCATTTACCTCCTGTTGCTGCTTTCCAGGCTTTGAAGGCAATAATAAAGCAGTTGACATGGTTGCATTTTGTTGCTGTTGTCAAGTACTCAACAGTGTTGCTGCTAATTCCTGTTGCTGCTGTTCAGCGTTTGAAGTTGATATTACAGCATCTGGCAAGTTTGCAATTTGCTGTTGCTGTTCAATAACTGATGGTATTGTTGCATATTGATCCTCCACAAAGGTAGCAACTGGTGTGATTGTAATACTCTGTTGCTGCCCAGGCCTAATTGGTGCTGCATTTTTCAACAGAGAAGCACCTGTTGTGCTTGTTCTTATATGTTGCTGTCCAGTTTTAGGCACAAATACTGGTGCTTTTGCATTAAGTTTACTGCTGGAACTTACCATCGTAGAGCTGCCAATTTTTGGCAAAGATGGTGAGCCAACGAAAAGAACACCCTCATCTTCATTATCTTGATCATCTTCCTCAGTCGAGTTCCCAGCATACTCATCACCCCAGTACTCTTCATCATTATCGTCGCGTTGGTCTGCCCAAAGCTTAGATTTGATAACCATCCCCCTCACATTTTCCTGTCTAACTTTGTTGTTATTTCCAGAGGACAACATCAACTACCCTTACTCACCTCCGTATTCACCACAGGACTCCAAAGATTGGGATGGTACTTCAAAAACTGAGGTGTTCAAAGTGACCATTGGTTGTTTAACCATATTATTATTCATCATCATTGCATTCTGGGCCTCTTTGATGATTTGTTCCACGTGAGGGTTGGAAAAATGCAGTGTAGGAGTATTAGAACTGTGTGCCTCGGCCTTTTGCGCATCAACAGGAACAATGTCCTTCGAAACAATTAGTCGACCACCTGTGTTCTTGGAAAGTTGCTGTTGTTTGCTACTGCCTGGGGATTGTGGTTGCCTATTTTTTGGAGTTGTGTTCATCATCATAGCTGCCTGGGCATCCTTTACCATTTTAGCTAGCTCCGGATTGGAAATATGCAGTGTTGTTGTAGCTGCAGCAGTTATTTGACTTACCTTACCAGTGTGATTATCAACAGTTACGATCTCAAGTCGAGCACCTATGTCCTTTGCATTTTTCTGCTACTTTTCACTACCTGTAGAGCTGGTTTTTGCAGCTACTAATCGTGACTCGTCATCCATCTGTTGCTCCTTACTTTTAGCCTCCTTCGTAGAATGCTCACCCTCATTCACCATAGCATCAAAAGAGTTCGAAACTCCAATGACTTTTGATGGTACAATCTGATTTTGAAGACTTGGAGTTTGCTTCTTGCTAGGTGATTTATTCACCACTGTCCAGTTGTTACTCTTTGTATCTGATTTGGTTGGAGTTGTAGCAGATTGCCTTGGAGTATTAAGTAGCTGCCCCTCCACATGCACAATTGTAGCCTTAAGACCTTATGGCTTTTCAATTAGTTCACCAGGTGCAACAGTAGGTCGTTACTCCCACACAACTGATACCTTCTCCTTCTCATGTGCAAACGGTTGTACATTACCTTCCCCAGCTATTGCATTTTGCATACCTTGAACTTCAAAGTTTTGTGCAGCAGCTACCCCCAACTACCCAACACTTTTAACCTTAGGATTAATTGCTGCTCCATCAACAGTAGGTTTCAAAGCAACAGTAGGTTTCCAAGCCCCAGTATTAGCTTGCACAATTCCAGCTGAATTTTCCATATTCACAGCCTTAGAAGCTGTAGCATCTGCCCACTCCAAAGCCTCAACACCTACATGTTCATGCCCCTAGTCATCCACAACAATAGCTTTGTAACCTGCTGCATTATCATCTTGTTCACTTGTAGCAGTAATAGGTCGATCACCTCTTGCTACTGTCACTATATCACTTCCATTCCCTTGATCTTTCAACACCCTATTTCCTGTTTCTATAGCCATAGCTTGAGACATCCTAGCTAAGGCACGATCAACAGGAACAATAGCAACATTCTTTGAGATCCCATAATTGTTAAAAATCTGCTGCTGCCTAATGTTTCTGTTATTTTCTGATTTTAGCACCATTAGTTGGCCAACTCTTTTTGCATTAAGATATTCCCTAGCATCACCTTGTAGTTTTTCAATAACTGGACCATCTACCTCGACCAAATCATGATCAGCTTGAGATGCTGCCATTATTACTTCCTCTGCCATCACCTCCTTTCCTGCTTGTTCCTTCATCACTCGACAAACTTTTTCATCATGTCCTTGATGCTTGCAATAAGTGCAATATTTAGGAAGATTATCATACACCACCTCCTAGTAATGCACGATAGTTTAACCCGAAATTCTATCAAAAACTAGTAGCTTAACCTTTTTAGGATGTTTGTCCAAAAGATCAAGTATAACCTTCACCCTTGCTGCACTAGGTCTAGTTCTTTCTTGTGTTGCCTTGTCCACAGCAAAAGCTTTACCCACAGCTGAAGCAATAGACATTAACGACCTATTCGCAAGAACATTACGCGGCAAACCTAGAAAAGAGATCCACACAACTGCCATGGATGTTTCCTCTTTTGGATTGAATCCTAACGTCCATGGAAAAGTTCTGAAAAAGTATTCATCACCTTTGGATTTAAGATATCCAGTCGACCTTGATAGAAACTGAACATGGTCATTATAAAGATCGAATCTAACCAGCAGGTGATGATATTCAAGCTGTCCAACATTGTCGCGACCTTGCACATCAAATTCTATGGAAAATTCTTTCTAATCTCCTGTAACTCAGGTTTTCCATATGAAAACTTCACTACAACTGCTTGATGCAGTCCTTCTTCCCTTGTTAATTGATTAACCTCCTCCATAGAAAATTCTATCATTGGTTCTCCATGAACGAGCTTAACAGGAAACAACTCGACTTTGGACGAAACTGCGGCAGATTGTTTTGGATGAAGCTAGGCAGCGTAGGATTGTTTTGGATTAGTGTTAGGGAGTGTTTCATTAAGGTTTTGGATTGCCTCTCCCACAGCCAAAGGCTGGGGAGAGATCGCACCAGCCATGGCTGCCCTAGTTCACTGAAATCGCGAGAGAGAGAGAGAGAGGAGAGAGCAGCGACCGTTTTTTTGTAGGTAAGCCGATTTAAATTACATTTTTGTAGTTTTTTTTTATTTTTTATGAATAAGTAATCAAAACTAACAACGGAACAAATATGAACATACAACCTTCAAATACTGGTAGTATTGAGTCACGAACTCTAACAGAATAAATGGGATGATCACGAGGACCGAATATACAATACTGTTTGATTAAAAATTAATAGTACAATAAAATGAAAAAACTCCAAGGGACTGCGACAACCAAGAAGCTCTACCTTGAATTTTTACGATCCCGCTTAAACTCTGCCCAAGTCCGATATCTCCAATACCTGGCTCTGCACAAAAATGTGTAGAAGTGTAGTATGAGTGCACCACGGTTGGTACCTAGTAAGTATCAAGACTAACTTCAGTGGAGTAGAGACGAGGTACAGTCAAGACACTCACTAGTCTAATAACCTGTGCAATATAATATAAAAAATAATAGGAAACAAATAACAATAAGGGCAACATAAAACAAACAGTGATATGCACAGTAAGACAATAAAATCACCATAAATATCGCTCAACAATTGATAAATACAATTACACCCAGTTAAATCAAGTTCTTCAATTAAATATCTTTCGCATATAATTCTTACGAATAAAACTCTTTTTCAAATATATTTTCGTCAAATAAACAACTTTCGAATATAAACTTCTTTCATATAATTCTTTTTGAATAAAAATCCTTCCAAATAAATATTTTGAATATAATTCTTTCAATTAAAAAGTCACCATGTGACACCTCATTTCATAATCATAAAAATACGGGTCTCAGGCCATTTTCATATTTCCACGGCACTTCGTGCCCATAATTAAATCATCATATTTCTCCGGCACCTCATGCCCACTTTTCATATCACAGCTGCACGGACAATTCACGTGCCAATATTATTATCATTTAATCACAGCACCTCGTGCCCACATTTCATATCACAACTGCACGGACAATTCACATGTCAATATCTTCATTATTTACTCACGGCACCTCGTGCCCACATTTCATTTTATAATCCTCATGGCAATAGCCACAGGCTCTCAATTTTAACATAAATCAGATTGTTATCAATTTACCAACAACAAGACAAATTGCACAAGGTATAAAATAAACACAAGAAAATCACAACATCACATGAAAATCACAACCACCACAACTCCACATCATCACATATCGTCCCTGGAAATAGCCACCCCTTATCGCTCCTATTTCCACCCTTATCGCTCCTATAGCCACCCTTATCGTTCCGCCCAGACAATATCAATACCCATCATTTATCGCTCTTATAGCCACTAGTCACTAGTCATGAGCATCTACTATAATTTGTCTAACAATATCGAGACTAACATAGTCTGGAAAATAGCTAAATACCACTAAAGGAAGATAAGAGGGAGAAGAGCAGGGCTGCGATCGCCAGACAGCTACCTTGCTATCCCCGAGAAAATCTGCAACTGGAATAGTCAACAGCCGCTACCATGTCCGGATACACCTGGATTTGCACACAAGGTGCAGCGAGTAACATGAGTACGCAAACTCAGTAAGTAACAACAGTAAATAAAGACTGAGAAGTAGTGACGATCAATAATGCAAGTAAAGTTCATATCACAAATAAAATTCAGTAAAATACAGCATGCTTTTAAAACCAGGGTTTGAATCAAATCACCTCTTTTAAATCTAGTTCCAGTAAAATCATTTAAAGACATATTTCAACAGTTTTCAAACAAAAGCTTAATGCAAAGGTGAGCAAAATAATTATATCATAATCAACCCCTCGGGCAACATCACTCAAATACAGCCCCTCGGGCAAACCTCACAATCACTCGTATACAGCCTCTCGGGAAGACCTCACCATCACTCATGCCTCCCAATTACTCAACACTCGGCACTCGCAATCAGTAGGTACCTGCGCTCACTGGGGGTGTGTACAGACTCCGGAAGGGCTCCTTCAGCCAAAGCGCTATATCTAGCCAATCATGGCATAAATCAATGAGGATCTCGGCCTATATCAAACATGTTGCGTCGTGCAGCCCGATCCCATAAATATCCTCACAAATCAGGCCCTCGGCCTCACTCAGTCATAAACTTCTCCAGCCTCTCTGGATCTCAGAAAGCAAAGTATTCAGCCCAAACAACATTTATATAATGCATCAAAATAGAGTAATAGAGACTGAGTTATGCTGTAAATATGTATAAACATGACTGAGTATAATTTTTAATCAAAAAGAATGAGAGGATAGCAACAAAAGACCTCTAAGGGTCCAAAAACACTGCATAAGGTCATAATCCCCAACGACGCACGCCCACACGCCTGTCACCTAGCATGTGCGCCACCTCTAAATAATAAAATGATACAAAATTTTGGGGTTTCATACCATCAGGACCAGATGTACAATCGTTACTTACCTCAATCCGAGAAAATCTCTACTACGCAATTCCCTTGCCTCTCGAATCGGCCTCCGACCGTCCCGAATCTAGCCACAAGCAATACAATACGATCAAAATAGGCTAAAGGGATCAATTCCACAAGAAAAATAACAAATTATAGCCAAAATCCGAAATCGGCCCAAACTCGGCCACCGGGCCCACGTCATGAAATCCAACAAAAGTCACAAAACTCGAAAGCCCACTTATTCAGGAGTCTAGTTATACCAAATTTACCAAAATCCGACAACAAAATCCCCTTCAAAACGTCAAAATTCCATCTCAAGTACTCTTCCACTTTTTCCCCAATTGTTCACCCCAAATCACAATTTAGATGATAAAAATCAAGATATAATCATGGAATTTAACCAAAATCAAGTGAGAAACACTTACCCAAATCAACTCCCTGAAAATCACTTCAAATATCGCCTAAATCCGTGGTCTCTAGCTCAAAATATGAAAAATGGGTTCAAACCCTCGATTTTGAAATTTAACAGTGTTGCCCAAATTTCCTTGGCCTCGCGATCGCGAAGAACAACTTCGCTCCCTCAGAAATTTACTCTACGCGAACGCGATGCACTAGCTGCTCACACCTACGCGATCGCAATTGTCCTCACGCGATCGCGAAGAGTAACACTCAAACTCCACTGCTGCCTCACTTCTTCTTCCCGAACGCGACCTAGCCCATGCGTTCGCGGTGCACTGCTTGATAACCTTACGCGATTGCGTAATCATCTTCGCGAACGTGAAGAGCAATTTTATTTGACATCTGAAGTGACCTACGCGATTGCGAGATCTCCCTCACGAACGCGATGTAGAAAAATATCTGCAATAACACCAGAAAATCTGTCAACTCCCTAAGTCCAAAAATGACCTGTTGAGCATCCGAAACACGCCTGAGGCCCCCGGGACCTCAACCAAACATACCAACCAATCCTAAAACACCATACAAACTAAGTCGAACCTTCGAATCACTCAAAACAACATCAAAACACCAAATTACCCCCGGATTCAAGCCTAAGAACTTCTAAACTTCCGCATTCCTCCAACGATGCTGAAACCTACCAAATCACGTCCGAATGACCTCAAATTTTGCACATAGATCTGAAATAACACCACGAACCTACTCCAGATACCGAAAATCCAATCCGACCTCGATATAAAATTTCTACTGCCGGCCAATTGAAGCCTAATTCTACCACGGACCTCAAATCACAATACAGACGTGCTCCTAAGTCCAAAATCACCTAACAGAACCATCAAAATTCAAATCCGAGGTCGTTTACACATAAGTCAACGTCCGATTAACTTTTCCAACTAACCCGATATATCATAATATAGCTGAAAAGCATAAAAGGAAGCAGAAATTGGGAAAACGGGGCTATAACTCTCGAAATGACCGGCTGGGTCGTTACATCCTCCCCTCTTAAGCAACCGTTCATCCTTGAATAGGTCTAGTAACATACCTGGAGTCTCAAATAGGTGTGGATATCTGCTCCGCAACTCCCGCTCGGCCTCCCAGGTGGCCTCCTCCATAGGCTGACCTCTCCACCGCACCTTCACCGAAGTTATGTCCTTTGACCTTAACTTCTGAACCTACCAATCCAAAATGGCCACCGGCTCCACATCATAAGTCATATCACCCTCCAGCTGAACCGTGCTGAAGTCCAAAACATGGGACGGATCGCCAATATTCCTCCGAAGCATGGAAACCTGAAACACTGGATGCACACTCGACAAGTTGGGTGGCAAGGCAAGCTTATAAGCCACCTCCCCTATCCTCTGAAACACCTCAAAAGGACCAATGAAATGGGGGCTCAACTTTCCCCTCTTCCCAAACCTCATAAGACCCTTCATGGTTGATACCTTCAGCAAAACCTTCTCCCCAACCATAAAAAAAACATCACGGACCTTCCTGTCCGCATAGCTCTTCTTCCTAGACTGCGCCGTGCGAAGCCGCTCCTGAATCAATTTCACCTTATTTAATGCATCCTGGACCAAGTCTGTACCCAAGAGCCTATCCTCACCCGGCTCAAACCATCCTACTGGAGATCTACACCTCCTCCCATATAAAGCCTCATACGGAGCCATCTGAATACTCGATTGGTAACTGTTGTTATATGCAAACTCCGCGAGTGACAAAAATTGGTCCCATGAACCCCCAAAGTCAATGACACAAGCGCGCAACATGTCCTCCAATATTTGAATAGTGCGCTCGGACTACCCGTCCGTCTGAGGGTGAAAAGTTGTGGTCAACTCAACCTGAGTACCCAACTCCCACTGCACGACCCTCCAAAACAGCGACATAAACTGAGTGCCCATATCTGAAATGATGGAAACTGGGACACCATGCAGGCGAACAATCTCTCGGATGTAAATCTCCGCTAACCGCTCTGAAGAGTAAGTAGTGCCAACTGGAATGAAGTGCGCGGACTTAGTTAGCCGATCCACAATAACCCAAATAGCATCAAACTTCCTCGAAGTCCGTGGGAGCCCAACTATGAAGTCCATGGTGATTCGCTCCCACTTCCACTCTGGGATCTCTAACCTCTGAAGCAAGCTACCCGGTCTCTGATGTTCACACTTAACCTGCTGACAGTTGAGACACCGAGCCACAAACCCAACTATATCCTTCTTCATCCGCCTCCACCAATAGTGCTGCCTCAAATCCTAGTACATCTTCGCGGCACCGGGATGGATGGTATACCGCGAGCTGCGGGCCTCCTCAAAAATGAACTTCCGAAGCCCATCTAAATTAGGCACACATATTTGGCCCTGCATCCTCAACACGCCATCATCACCAATATTCACATCCCTAGCATCACCTCTCCGAACCTTGTCCTGAAGAACGAGCAAATGAGGGTCATCATACTGACGCTCCCTGATACGGTCATAAAGACAAAACCTGGAGACCACGCAAGCCAACACCCGACTCGGCTCCGAAATATCCAATCTCACAAGATGGCCCGCTAAGGCCTGAACATCCAATGCCAAAGGTCTCTCTGCTGCTGGAAGATATGCTAAACTCCCCAAACTCTCCGCCCAGCAACTCAAAGCATCGGTCACCACATTGGCCTTCCCCGGATGATACAAAATAGTGATATCATAGTCCTTAAGAAACTCCAACCATCTCCGCTGACACAAATTAAGATCCTTCTGCTTAAATAGATGTTGCAGACTCCGGTGATCAGTATAGATCTCACAATGAACCCCATACAAATAATGACACCAAATCTTCAAGGCATGAACAATGGTTGCTAACTCAAGATCATGGGCAGGATAGTTCTTCTCATGGGTCTTCAACTGGCGCGAGGCATAGGCAATCACCCTACCCTCCTGCATCAGAACACAACCACTACCTACCCTCGAGCCATCACAATACACGGTGTAAGAACCTGAAGTTGATGGCAGAACTAACACTAGAGCTCAAAGCAGTCTTGAGCTTTTGAAAGCTCCCCTCACACTCATCCGACCAACTGAATGGATCACCTTTTTGGGTCAATCTGGTCAAAGGCGATGCAATAGATGAAAATCCACCCATAAAGCGACGATAATAGCCCGCCAAACCAAGGGAGCTCCTAATCTCCGTGGCTGAGGACGGTCTAGGCCAACTCTGCACCGCCTCTACCTTCTTTGGATCCACCTGGATACCCTTACTGGACACCACATGCCCCAAGAATGCTACTGAACCGAGCCAAACTCACACTTGGAGAACTTTGCGTAAAGCTTCTCCTCCCTCCATCTCTTTAATACAATCCTCAAGTGCTGGGCATACTCCTCCTGGCTACGAGAGTAAACTAGGATGTCATCAATGAATAGAATAATGAATGAGTCCAAATAGGGCTGGAATACACTATTTATCAGATGCATGAACGCTGCTGGGGCATTGGTCATCCCAAAAGACATCAACAAGATCTCAAAATGGCCATTACGGGTCCTGAAAGTTGTCTTAAGAATATCTGAATCCCGAATCTTCAGCTAGTGATACCCGGACCTCAAATCAATCTTGGAGAACACCCTTGCTCCATGAAGCTGGTCAAATAAATCATCAATACGAGGCAAGGGATACTTGTTCTTGACTGTGACCTTGTTTAACTTCCTGTAATCAATGAACATCCTCATGGAACCATCCTTCTTCTTTACAAATAGAACCGGTGCACCCTAACGTGACACACTAGGCCGAATAAAACCCTTATCAATGAGTTCTCGAAGCTGTTCCTTCAACTCTTTCAACTCCGCCGGTGCCATACCACATGGTGGAATAGAAATGGGCTGAGTGCCCGGCACCAAATCAATACCAAAGTCAATATCCTTTTCAAGCAGCATGCCCAACAGGTCTGCAGGAAACACATTCGGAAAATCACGTAGCACCAGAATAGAATCAATGGCAGGAGTCTCTGCACTAACATCCCTCACAAAAGCCAAATAGGATAGACAACCCTTCTCAACCATCTGCTGAGCCTTCAAATATGAGATCAACCTACTAGGTATATAGTCTACAGAACCGCTCCACTCAACCCTCGGAAATCCCGGCATCGCCAATGTCATGGTCTTAGCGTGACAATCTAGAACAACATGACATGGAGATAACCAATCCATACCCAATATCACATCTAAGTCAACCATGCTAAGTAACAAAAGGTCTACTCGGGTCTCCAGACCTCTAATAGTCACCACACATGACCAATATACGCGGTCCACAATAATAGTATCGCCCATAGGAGTAGATATATGAACAAATGAAACTAAAGACTCATAGTGCATATCCAGAAAATGAGAGAAATACGAGGAAACATATGAATTAGTGGAACCAGGGTCAAATAATACAGAGGCATCTCTGTGACAAACTGAGACAATACCTGTAATCACAACATCTGAAGAAATAGTATCTGGTCTGGCAGGGAGGGCATATAAACGGGCCTGGCCACCCCCTGATCTACCTCCCCCTCTAGGGCGACTCCTAGCTGACTGACCTCCACCACGAGCTGACTGGGCGGGTGGTGAAGTAACTAGTGTTGAAGTCGAAGGCTGACTCCTCAACTGAGATAGACCTCCATGACGAGTAGGACACTACCTCCACATATGCCCAAACTCCCCACACTCAAAACAACTCCCTAGTGCTGGTGGCGGGGACTAAAGGGAACCCCTAGCACCGGGATAATTGGTAGAAGAACCTGGCATGGAGGAGACCTGAAATGATGGAGCACGGGATGAACTCTGGGCTGGGAGGGCACTAAGTGATGGGTGGCCCTGATAAGAACTGTGAGAACCATGGCCCGATGATGCACCACGGTGAATTGGGCAAGCTGACTGAGCATGCCAGAATGGACAGCCTCTACCGTGCTGGCACTAACCCCCATGAGGAGCACCACTGAATCCTCCCGGACAATGAGGCCTCTTGGCCTCTCTCTCAACCCTCTCCTAACCGCAAACCATCTCAATCTGTCAAGCAATGTCGACAACCTCATCAAAAGTAGCACCAGTAACTCTCTTTGGTCATAAGCAACCGAAGCTGAAAACCGAGGCCATCTATAAACCTCCTGATCCTCTCTCGGACTATGGGAACAAACCAGATCGTATGACGAGCCAACTCAGAGAACCACATCTCATACCATGTCACAGACATATCACCCTAGCGAAGCTGCTCAAACTGTCTGCGCAGCTCTTCTCTGCGGGACTGAGGCACGAACTTCTCCAAAATGACCATGGAGAACTGCTGCCAAGTAAGGGGTGTCGCGCCATAAGTCTCACACCATCTGAGTGTTGCCCCCGAAAACTGAAAAGTAGTGAATGAGACCCCACAAGTCTCCAGAATATCCGTTGTATGGAGTATCCTCTGACACCTGTCCAAGATGTCCTGGGCATCCTCTCTCTCTCTGTGGCACTAAAAGGTGGAGGCTGGAGTCTCCCAAACCTCTCCAACCTACGCTGATCATCGTCAGGCATAGCAGGAACCATATAGTCCTGAGCAGATGCAATCGGATGGGCTGGTGGTGCCCCATGCTCGGTGTGCGAGCGGCGGGAGTTTGAGTGCCTCCCTCGGCCTAAGAAGTGGCTGTGGCCGTCGAGATAAAGACCACCTGATCTAGGGCATCCTGAAGGCCTGGAATCACAATAGGCACAGGTGGTGCCTGAGCTGGGCATCAACAACTAGGATCTAATTCTGATCTGGGGTAACTGGTGGGTCTGTAGGTACTGCCCCAGCTGTTGTGTGGGCTGCACCTCTACCCCTACCATGGCCTCAACCGCAGCCTCAGCCTCTGGTAGCCCTGGCTGGTGGTACTAGTGGCTGGTCCTCCAGTCCGGTAGTGCAAGTCCTCACCATCTGTGAGAGAATGAAACAACAAAAGTTTAGTTACTAGAATTAACAGATTCGCACGACAAGAACTAAAGAATGTGGAGTTTCCTAAGAGTTCTACAGCCTCTCGAAGAAAAGTACAAACGTCTCTGTACCAGTCCGCAAGACTCTACTAAACCCGCTTATGACCCGTGAGACCTATGTAACCTAGGCTCTAATACCGACTTGTCACAATCCAAACTAACCCTGTCGTGATGGCACCTATCGTGGAACTAGGCAAGCCGACTCATTTCCAAAACAGACCAATATTTTCAATTCAAAGATAATTTCAAGGCTATTTAACATAAAAACCTTCGTAAAGGAGTTCAAATCTAAACAAAAGTGTGGAAAAGAAAAGCCCGACATCGGGATGTAACTGGTCATGAGCATTTACTATAATTTGTCTGACAATATCGAGACTAACATAGTCTGGAAAATAGCTAAATACAACTAAAGGAAGATAAGAGGGAGAAGAGCAGGGCTGCGATCGCCAGGCACCTACCTTGCTATCCCCGAGAAAATCTGCAACCGAATTAGTCAATAGCCGCTACCGTGTCTAGATACACCTGGATTTGCACACAAGGTGCAGGGAGTAACGTGAGTCAGTAAGTAATAACTGTAAATAAAGACTTAGAAGTAGTGACGAGCAATAATGCAAGTAAAGTTCATATCACAAAAAATATTCAGTAAAATACAACATGATTTTAAAACCAAGGTTTGAATCAAATCAACTCTTTTAAATCCAGTTCTAGTAAAATCATTTACAGACATCTTTTAATAGTTTTCAAACAAAGGCTTGATGTAAAGGTGAGCAAAATAATGAAATCATAATCAGCCCCTAAGGCAACATCACTCATATACAGCTCATCGGGTAAACCTCACAATCACTCGTACACAGCCCCTCGGGCAGACCTCACCATCACTCATGCCTCCCAGTCACTCAGCACTCTGCACTCGCACTCAGTAGGTACTTGCGCTCACTGTTGTGTGTACAGACTCCGGAGGGGCTCCTTCAGCCCAAGCGCTATATCAAGCCAATCATGGCATAAATCAATGAGGCCCTCGGCCTATATCAAACATGTTGCGACGTGCAGCCCGATCCCATAAATATCCTCACAAATAAGGCCCTCGGCCTCACTCAGTCATAAACCTCTCTAGCCTCTCGAGCTCTAAGAAAACAAAGTATTCAGCCTTAACAACATTAATATGATGCATCAAAATAGAGTAATATAGACTGAGTTATGCTGTAAATATGTATATACATGACTGAGTATAGATTTTTAATCAAAAACAATGAGAGGATAGCAAGAAAAGACCTCTAATGGTCCAAACAACACTGGCATAAGGCCTAAACATAGCATCCAGCCTGACTTACAGAAAATCTTTCTAAAACACATAAGAATAATATAGTTTCAACAAAATATTCAACTTTACAGTTGATACGGGATGGACCAAGTCACAATCCCCAACGGTGCACGCCCACACGCCCATCACCTAGCATGTGCGCCACCTCCAAAGAGTAAAATGATACAAAATTTCGGGGTTTCATACCCTCAGGACCATATTTACAATCGTTACTTACCTCAATTCGAGCAAATCTCTACTCCGCAATGCCCTTGCCTTTCGAATCAGCCTCCAAGCGTCCCGAATCAAGCAACAAGCAATACAATACGATCAAACTAGGCTAAAGGGATCAATTTCACAAGAAAAATACCAAATGATAGCCAAAATCCGAAATCGGCCAAAACCCGCCCCCCGGGCCCACGTCTTGAAATCCGACAAAAGTCACAAAACCTGAAAGCCCACTCACTCACAAGTCTAGTCATACCAAATTTACCAAAATCTGACTAAAAAATCCCCTTCAAAACCTCCAAACTCCATCTCAAGAACTCTTCCACTTTTTCCCCAATTTTTCACTCCAAATCACAATTTAGATGATAAAAATCAAGATATAATCATGGAATTTAACAAAAATCAAGTGAGAAACACTTACCCCAATCAACTCCCTGAAAATCCCTTCAAATATCACCTAAATTCGTGGTCTCTAGCTTAAAATATGAAAAATGGGTTCAAACACTCGATTTTGAAATTTAACAGCGCTGCCCAGATTTCCTTAATCACGATCGCGGAAAAGGCCTCACGATCGCGAAGAATAACTTCGCTCCCTCAGAAATTTACTCTACCCGAATGCGTAACACCTCATGCGAACGCGATGCACTAGCTGCTCACACCTACGCGATCGCAATTGTCCCCGTGCGACCTCGAAGAGTAACACTCAAACTCCACTACTGCCTCACTTCTTCTTCGCGAACGCGGCCTATCCCACGCGTTCGCGGTGCACTGCCTGATAAACTTACGCGATCGCGTCATCATCTTCACGAATGCAAAGATCAATTTTAGCTGACCTATCAGATGACCTACGCGATCACGAGATCTCCCTCGCGAACGCGATAAAGAAAAATGTCTGCAATAACACAAGAAAATCTGCCAACTCCTTAAGTCCAAAAATGACCCGTTGAGCATCCAAAACACGCCCGAGGCCCCCGGGACCTCAACCAAACATACCAACCAATCCTAAAACACCATACGAACTTAGTTAAACCTTCGAATCACTCAAAACAACATCAAAACACCAAATTACCCCGAATTCAAGCCTAAGAACTTCTAAACTTCCCAATTCCAACAACGATGCCGAAACCTACCAAATCACGTCCGAATTACCTGAATTGTTTCGCACAGGTCTGAAATGACACTACGAATCTACTCCTACTTCCGGAAATCCAATCCGACCCCGATATTCAAATTTCAATTGCCGGCCAAAATCGCCAAAATTTTAGCTTTCGCCAATTCAAGCCTAATTCTACCACGGACCTCCAAATCACATTTCGGACGCGCTCCTAAGTCCAAAATCATCTAACAGAGCTAACAGAACCAACAAAATTCAAATTCGAGATCGTTTACACATAAGTCAATGTCCGATTGACTTTTCTAACTTAAGCTTCTACTTTAGAGACTAAGTGTCTCAATCCACTTCGAAACTACCCCGGACCCGAACTAACTAACCCGATATATCATAATATAGCTGAAAAGCACAAAAGAAAGCAGAAATGGGAAAAATGAGGCTATAACTCTCGAAACGACCGGCCGGGTCGTTACAAAAATGCCACCCTTATACCCACATAATATCAACGGTGAAATGCCATCCTTATCTCCCCAAAATAATAACTCACACAACAAAACAATTTACACGGGAAATTATCACGGCAACATAACAAAATCAATTCATATCACAATTTGCCCAATTGCTACAACCAAAGTTCCAAAGATACAACCAAATCAATTAATTTCACAACAAATAATCTAAGGCCCCACACAATGTGTAGAACACCCCAAAAATAATCAACCGAGATAGAAATTACTCAGCATAAATCAAGCCTTCATTAATCCAAACATAGATAATTATATTAACACTTCTTTTTAAACTTGCTTAATTAATTATTTACATAGGGAAAATTCATATTGAAATTAAATTCCAAGAAATATCAAACCAACATTACTCACGAAATTACATAAATTTTCAAGTAACAATCACATCAAATTGTCATATAAAAACAAATTCAACAACAAGGAATTAGGCATAACAAGTAGATAATTTAATAAATACTAACAATTATTCAAATTCCTACACGATTTGCCCAAGACTTTAACTCAGTGAATTTTGCACATATAATCCCGAGTACGTACTTGTCACCTCGCGTACACAACTTTTTCACATTTCACAAATGGCATATAAGACTCGATGCCTAAGGGGTAATTCCCCCACTCGAGGTTAAGACACTTACCTTTTTGAAGTTATGCCGATATTCCAAAGTCACCTTCTTGCTTGAATTGACCTACGGACCGCTCAAATATATCAAAATTAATTGTATAACATCATTAAAATTCATCAAAACAATTCCGGATAATAATACGTCGACTTAAAAATTTATTCCAAAACGTCAACAAAAGTCAACGCGGGCCCGCCCCTCTGAACCTGACATAATTTTTATGCAATCCGAATACCCATTCCGATACGAGTTCAACCATACCAATTTTATCGAATTCCAATAACACCTCGACCTCCAAATCTTAAATTTTCATTTTTGGAAGATTTTACAAAATCTTGATTTTCATCCATTTAAATCCGAATTAAATGATGGATTCAAAGGAATAATCATGGAAATTAATAAAAACTGGATAAAAATCACTTGCCCCAAACCCCCACGCAAGAATCTCTCCAAAAATTGCCTTCTCCCGATCTCCCAATTTGATTTTGTGTTATGAACTCAAACCCCCATTTTGGGACTTTTAATTCTTCCCAGATAGGTCTTCTTCGCATTCGCGACCTCTGTCTCGCGTTCGCGAAGGGAAAAAACCTAGCTACCTCAAATTCTTCTTCGCGATCGGGTGACCAACATCGCATTCGTGAAGGCCTGCCCATGCATGGTATCGCATTCGCGTTCAAGCCCTCGCATTCGTGATGCCCTCAAGCCTTACTGCTTCGTGTTTGCGATTGAAGCTTCGCGTTCGCGAAGGCTAATGACTCCATGCCCAGTCCCCTCCTTCCTTCTACGAATTCGCGACTGGCCCCTCACGTTCGCGTAAGTTCTTTAGACATCCCTTCACGTTCGCGAAGGCCAAATCCAGGGGCCTCAAAACTCCTCTTCGCGTTCGCAAAGAAGGAAATCAGATACCAGATACAACAGTTCCGAAATAGCCCGAAATGATCTGAAACCACCCCGAAACACACTCGAGGCCCCCGGGACCCCGTCCAATCATACGAACAAGTCCCATAACATAACACAAACTTGTCGAGACCTCAAATCCCATCAAACAACATCGCAATCATGAATCGCACCCCAATTCAAACTTAATGAACTTTGAAACTTCAACTTCTATAATCTAATGCCGAAACCTACCAAATCACGTCCGATAGTCCTCACATTTTTCACACAAGTCATAATTGACATTATGGACCTACTCCAACTTCAGGAATTGGATTCCGACCCCGATATCAAAAAGTCCACTTCCGGTCCAAATCTCCAAATTTTCATCTTTAACCATTTCAAGCCAAATTCTTCTACAGACCTCCAAATACTTTTCCGGACATGCTCCTAAGTCCATAATCGCCATATGGAGCTATTGACATCATCAAAATTCCATTCCAGAGTCATTTATTCAAAAGATAACTCTCCGGTCAACTCTTTTTATTTAAGCTTCTAACTAAGGATTGTTATTTTAATTTAGTTCTGAATCTTCAGTAATTCAAACTCGACCACACCCGCAGGTCGTAATACATATTGTGAAACTGCTCGAGACCTTAAGTAACTGAATAGGGCGTAAATTCTTAAAATGACAAGTCGGGTCGTTACATTCTCCACCTCTTAAACAAACGTTCGTCCTCGAACGTGCTAAGAATTATTCTGAGGTTACCAAATCGATGATTTTACTTTTACACATATACTCACAATTGATCCCACATTTTTCATAACACATAACGAACCCTCATACCAGTAGGGCATATAATTTATAAAAATTGGAATCAATTATTCCGAAACACATTAAACCCACTGTAATGAATAATAAATATTACTTTTGGACTTATATCCCTCAATGTTGCACAAAAATAAAAATGACAGACACGGGGTCACATCTTCAAATCTCCCAACGGGGATAAACATATAAGTTGGTCACAAAATTATGAAGCTCACCCATAAGCGGAGCATAATAGGAGGATTTATAGAAATATTCAGATCCGAATCAAACTAAGGGAAAATATTCTTTTATAACCAATCGGGATCGTACCTGTAACGACACCATCTAGTGTATCGGCCTCAGCCAAATCATATCTATTATATCAACGGGTCGGGCCTCCACCTCTTAGGCGCCCACTACCCTCCTGCCCTCTACCTCGAACTGAGTATGTGCCGGATAACTGAAATAATCATTATAGAAATTTCGTGCCGGTGGTGCGTTGTAAGAACTTACTGGATCACTCCGAGTAATCTGATGTGCAGACTGAGCTGGCCGACTGCACGAGCCTCCGCTATAATGGGTCCTAGATGAAGAGTAAAATCCACTGAACCCTCCAGATCTTCGAGACATTTTGCCCTCCTTAGACTCTCTTTCCTCGCCTAAAACACCCTCAATCTTTCTTGCAATCTCCACTACTTGTTGAAATGGAGTATCAGTTTTCAATTCTCAAGCCATGCATATTTTAATATCATTATCAAGCCCCTCAATGAATTTGTGGACCCACTCTCTGATTGTAGGAACCAAGATAGGTGCATGACGGGCTAACTCACTGAACCTGTTAGCATATTCTGACACTGTCATAGTGCCCTGACGCAACCGTTCAAACTCTGAGCGCCATGCATCTCGGAGAGTCTGGGGAACAAACTCTTTCATGAACATTTTTGAAAATTGAGCCCAAGTCGATGGTGTTGCATCGGCTGGTCTACCTTCTTCATAGATTTTCCACAACCGATACTTTGCGCCTGACAGTTGAAATGTGGTAAAGGAAACTTCGCTCACTTCCACAATACCCATGATGCGGAGAATATAGTGACAATTTTCTAGAAATCCTTTGGCATCCTATGTAACTGTGCCACTGAAAGTAGGTGGACTATACCTCTTAAACCTTTCAAATCTCTTTTGTTCTTTTTCTGATGCCTCTGGTCTGACCTCAGGCTGAACCGGAATAACAGGTTGTACCGGTACTACACCCGGAACCTGACCAACATGAACATGTTGCTCTGGAATTGTGGTAGGAGTCTGAGCTACTCCCCCAATCCGCAAAATATTCGGTGCAACAGAGATTAATCCCGCCTGAGTTGATGTAACAAATATACTCAGGAACTATGCTAAAGTCTCTTGAAGTCCGGGGGTAACAACAGGTGCTTCTAGTACCTGTCCCCCAACTGGAGCTACTGGTGGCTCCTCAATTGTTATTTTGACAGGTTCTCTAGTCGCGGCACGTGCCCTTTCTTGACCTCTGCCTCGGCCCCGGCCTCTTGCAGCCATAGCAGTATGTGCAGATGCCTGCTCAGCTAACCCGGTAGCACGTGTCCTCGCCATCTGTGAGAGAATAGAGATACAAAGGCTCAAATTCTACAATCAACAAATCCGCACGACAGGAATAAAAGAAGTGGAAATTTCCTAACAGTTCTGTAACCTCTCGAAGATAAGTACAGACGTCTCCGTACCGATCTGTAAAGACTCTACTAGACTCGTTCGTGACTCGTAGAACCTATAAACCTAGAGCTCTGATACCAACTTGTCACGACCCAAAATCCCACCACAAGCGTCGTGATGGCACCTAGTCTCTAAGACTAGGTAAGCCAATTTTTTTTAAGCAACTATACCACTCGGCAACACTTACCTAGTGGCTAATATATAAATAAAATCCCAAAATGTGTCCAAAGCTTACAAGATGTCCAAGCCAAAATAGAATTTGCATGAAGCTACTAACTATTAAAAAGATAGAAAATCTAAAATCTAATGAGCTGGCTATTACAACATGATAAGTTGAATGCTTCCTTCTCCTATTAGTGTATGTGAATCCAATTGTCATTGGAAAATACCAAGCAGCACCTATCAAGCTCTCATCAGGCGCCAGGGTATATTGTCCATAGGCTAAAAAGAATTCCAAACATCTCCACCACAGAGTTGAAGCCAACATAGTCTTCCAAGTGTAGCTACTATATGATCTCCATATGCAGTGGACTGATTTTGTTCAAGTATTAATCATGTGCTCACTCATCAAAATTAATGTGTAGAAGAGGAGCCTGGCTTTAGGCAGGCTTTGCAAGGCAAAAGCCAGGCTTGAGATGGCTTTCGGCAGGCTTTGCAAGGCAAAGGCCAGGCATGAGCTGGCTTTAGGCAAGCTTTGCAAGGCAAAAGCCAGGCTTTGCAGGGCAAAAGCCACGCTTGAGCTGGCTTTAGGCAGGCTTTACAAGGCAAAAGCTAGGCATGAGCTGGCTTTAGCCATGCTTTACAAGGCAAAAGCCATGCATGAGCTGGCTTTAGGATGGCTTTGCAAAGCAAAAGCCAGGAATGAGCTAGCTTTAAGCAGGCTTTGCAAGGCAAAGGCCAGGCTTTGAAATTGTGCCTTTTTGTGATCTTGTAAGCTCAGATCCTTCCCTACTAGAACCTTTAATGTAGACATCATTCTAAATATTGCTAAACCATCCTCAGATTGAGCATGAAAGCATGCTAATACCACTGAGAAATGACTCAACAATCTCCAAAAATATCATATGATGGGTTCAGCATTTTCCTTAGCATTTGGACATATCAGTTTATGCAGAGTCCAATCCTGTGAAGCCATCAGTCTGGGGTTCTTCTTTTTGCTATCCTAACCCTAAGGTTAGGTGATTGAGATTTGTCTAGATTGATTAACCTCGTCCCTGCATTAGGCAGTTCAGAGAATGAATGAAACTCAGATGTACCTGCAAAAGAGACAATGTTAGCTATAAAATCCGCCACTGAGTTTCCTTCTCAGAACACATGTTGAAAGATCACATTGAAGTTGTCCTTCATCTCTATAAGTTTCTTCACATCCTGTGAAATTACCCAAGGAGGATCCCATTCCTCTTCTATCGCCTTCTTCATCACCAATGAATCAGTCTCCAGTATGAGAGGGTGAAGATCATACTCCACACAATATTCCAACCCTTGAAGAATAGCCTTATCTTCAGCCACCACATTAGTTGTCACTCCCAGGTCTACTTCCCTAGCATACACCACATCACCTTCATCATCTCTCACATAAAAGCCTAGGGAGCTAGGTCCATGATTGCCATTTGAAGCTCTATCAATATTACATTTGTACCAACCATGAAAAGGAAGCTGCCATGTTACTCTTGTAGTGATCAATATAGGTTTATATCCTTCAAAGTATTGAATCATATCTGGCCATAACAATGGAATATTAGGGATCCAAGCATACCTCACCCTTGCCAGTTGATGCAATGTCCTATTTATCTCATGAATCACCCTATTTGTGGACACTAAACCACCATGTTTACCTGCATTTCTTCTCTTCCAAAGCTCCCAAGTGATGATAGTTGGTACTGCTTGAAATAGTGGCTTTAATTTTGGACAACACTGAGCATACAACCAATGCCTTATAATCTGCTTCAATTGAATCAATTGCACAGAAATTCCAGCAGCCCCCATGAACAAGTTCCATACCTTAGAGGCAGTAGGACTTGTGACAAATATATGCTCAATGGATTTCCTCTTGGGGCTGCTTCAAATCTCTTGTGTAATTCAGGATTAATTACCCAGCATTCTACCTCACTATGCCCCTATTGTTTTGCAAGGTTTGCAATATTTTGGCATGTAATCATACTTAATCCTGATCCACTTGAACTCTTCTGGTCCAGATTCATCAGCTTTTTTACAACCTTAATACGATGAGGGAACTTACTTAATAAGTTAACTTCCACCTTCACCTTAGTACAACTAGGTCTAGTCCCATTTTGAGTGGCTAGGTCTACATGTAATGGATTACCAACTGCACGAGCTAAGGAAAATACACATTCCTTCCCAAAGAAATTCGGAGGCAGTTCTGGAAAGCTAATCCAAGCAATGTCAATGGTAGTCTTTTCATCAGGTGTCCATCATGGATTCCATTTTGTATAACGCATCTGCCACATGTCTGACTGAGCTTTTAAATAAAAAGCTAGCTTTGAAAGAAGATGAACATAGTCCTCAATAAAGACAGCCTAATCAACACATGATTATCTTCAATTAAACCAACTGAGCAATGGCCTTTAATCTCACATTGAATTGGAATCACTTTACATAATTCACTAATAACAGGCTTCCCATACGAAAATTTCCCAAGAACTGCAAGTAGAAGTCCTTGTTGTACGATAGATTGCTTCACTTCTTGTTTATTCCACTTCACAACTGGTTCTCCGTGAAGGAACTCAACTGGTTTCAATGGTAGCGTAGCGAAGGTTTGCATAGGGGCATTAATGGCAGTAGGTTTTAAAAGTTTTGAGTAATCCATGGATTGGGGATTGTTGTTTGTTGTCGTAGATGATTGGCCAATGGGCTGCACTGACGCTTGGGCAGCAGTCATCGCAGGAGGATTGGATGAATTTGGTGTCAAGATCTTTGAGTAATCTAGAGTTTGTGGATTGATAGTTGGTGTTGTTTGTGGTTGGGCGATGTTGGGGGAGGGCAGACCAGCCGGAAAAGATGGCTGGTCGCCGGCCATCGCGGCCATTGAAGCTCAATCTCACAGCTTTCCGCGATGAATAGTGAAGTGATGCTACTGTTCACTACACTGTAGCGAAATCACCGTTCGCGCACTGTTTGGCACAATTCACCGCACTGTTTTGCACTGTAGCGACTGATCGTGCACTATTTATTGCTACAGTGACGGCGGAATTTTGAGAGCAAAATTCTAGAGAGAGAGAATGTTTTTAGTGTTCTATCTATAGCTATTTCCAGGTAAGCCGATTTCAATTACACTTTTGGATTTTTTTTTTAATTTTATGAATAAGTAATCAAAACTAATAGCGAAACAAATATGAATATACAACCTCCCAAGACTGGTAGTACTGAGTCACGAACTCTAACTGAATACATGGGATGATCACGAGGATCAAATATACAATACTGTTTGACTAAACATTAACAGTACAATGTAATGAAAAGACTCCATGGGACTGCGACTACCAAGCAGCTCTACCTAGAATTCTTACGATCCCGCTTAAACTCTTCCCAAGTCCGATATCTCCAATACCTGGCTCTGTACAAAAATGTGTAGAAATATAGTATGAGTACACCACGGTCGGTACCCAGTAAGTATCAAGACTAACCTCAGTGGAGTAGTGACGAGGTACAGTCAAGACACTCAATAGTCTAATAACCTGTGCAATATAATATACAAAATAATAGAAAACAAATAACAATAAGGGGAACATAAACAACTAGTGATATGCACAGTAAGACAATAAAATCACCATTAATATTGCTCAACAATTGATAAATACAATTACACCCAGTTAAATAAAGTTCTTCAATTAAATATCTTTCGCATATAATTCTTACGAATAAAACTCTTTTTCAAATATAATTTCCTCAAGTAAACATCTTCCGAATATAAAATTATTTCATATAATTCTTTTTGAATCATCATATTTCCCCGGCACCTCGTGCCCACTTTTCATATCACAGCTGCACGGACAGTTCACGTGCCAATATTATTATCATTTAATCACAGCACCTTGTGCCCACATTTCATAACACAACTGCAAGGACAATTCACGTGCCAATATCTTCATTATTTACTTACGGCACCTCGTGCCCACATTTTATTTTATAATCCGCCTGGCCATAGCCACATGCTCTCAATTTTAACATAAATCAGATTGTTATCAATTTACCAACAACAAGACAAATTGCACAATGTATAAAATAAACACAAGAAAATCACAACATCACATAAAAATCACCAATACCACAACTCCACATCATCACATATCATCCCTGACAATAGCCACCCTTATCTCTCCTATTGCCACCCTTATCGCTCCTATATCCACCCTTATCGCTCCATCCAAACAATACTAATAGCCAACCTCAATGCTCCTATTGCCACCCTTATCGCTCCTATAGCCACCTTTATCGCTCCGCCCAGAAAATATTCCAACAAACACAACAACAGTGAAATGCCACCCTTATACCCATATAATATCAATGGTGAAATGCCACCCTTATCTCCCCAAAATAATAACTCACACAACACAACAATTTACACGGGAAATTATCACCGCAACACAACAAAATTAATTCATATCACAATTTGCCCAATGGCCACGACCAAAGTTCCAAAGATACAACCAAATCAATTAATTTAACAACAAATAGCCGAAGGCCCCACACAATGTGTACAACACCCCAAAAAAAATCAACAAAGATAGAAATTACTCAGCATAAATCAAGCCTTCATTAATCCAAACATAGATAATTATATTAACACTTGTTTTTAAACTTGCTTAATTAATTATTTGCATAGAGAAATTCATATTGAAATTAAATTCCAAGAAATATCAAACCAACAATACTCACGAAATTACATAAATTTTCAAGTAACAATCACATCAAATTGTCACATAAAAACAAATTCAACAAAAAGGATTTAGGCATGGCAAGTAGATGATTTAATAAATACTAACAATTATCCAAATTACTACACAATTTGCCCAAGACTTTAACTCAATGAATTATGCATATATAAGCCCGAGCATGTACTCATCACCTCGCGTGCACGGCTTTTTCACATTTCACAAATGGCATATAAGACTCGATGCCTAAGGGGTAATTCCCGCATTCGAGGTTATGCCGATATTCCAAAATCTCCTTCTTGCTTGAATTGACCTCCGGACCGCTCAAATCTATCCAAATTAATTGTATAACTTCATTAAAATTCATCGGAATCAATTCCGGATAATAATAGGTCGACATAATTTTTATGAAATCCGAACATCAATTCCGATAAGAGTTCAACCATACCAATTTATCGAATTCCAATAACAACTCAACCTCCAAATCTTAAATTTTCATTTTTGAAAGATTTTACAAAATCTTGATTTTCCTCCATTTAAATCCAAATTAAATAATGGATTCAAAAGCACAATCATGGAACTAAATCAAAACTGGATAAGAATCACTTACTCAAAACACCCACACAAGAATCTCTCAAACAATCGCCTTCTACCAAGCTCCCAATTTGATTTTGTGTTATGAAAACAAACCCCCATTTTTGGGACTTTTAATTCTGCCCAGATAGGACTTCTTCGCGTTGGCGACCTCTGTCTCACGTTCGCGAAAGCCAAAAAGCCAGCTACCTCAAATTCTTCTTCGCGTTCGCATAACTAGCATCGCGTTCACGAAGGCCTGCTCATATATAGTATCACGTTCGCGTTCGAGCCCTCACGTTCGCGATGCCCTCAAGCCTTACTGCTTCGCGTTCGCGATTGAAGCTTCACGTTCATGAAGGCTAATGACTCGAGGCCCAGTCCCCTCCTTCCTTCTACGTGTTTGCGACTTGCCCCTCGCGTTCGCGTAAGTTCTTTAGACATCCCTTCACATTCACGAGTCTTCCTTAACGTTCGCGGCCAAATCCAGCGGCCTCAAAACTCCTCTTCATGTTCGCGTGGCTCTCTTCGCGTTCGTGAAGAAGGAAATCAGATACCAGATACATCAGTTCTGAAACAGCCCAAAATGATCCGAAACCACCTCCAAACACACCCGAGTCCCCCGTGACCCCATCCAATCATACCAACGAGTCCCATAACATAACACAAACTTGCTCGAGACCTCAAATCCCATCAAACAATATCGAAATCATGAATCGCACCCAATTCAAACTTAATGAACTTTGAAACTTCAACTTTTACAATCGATGCCGAAACCTACCAAAATCACGTCCGATTGTCCTCAAATTTTGCACACAAGTCATAATTGACATTACAGACCTACTAAACTTCCAGAATCAGATTCCGACCCCGATATCAAAATGTCCACTTCCGGTCCAAATCTATAAAAAATCATCTTTCGCCATTTCAAGCCAAATTCTTCTACGGACCTCCAAATAATTTTCCAGACACGCTCCTAAGTCCATAATCACCATACGGAGCTATTGACATCATCAAAATTCCATTCCGAAGTCGTTTATTCAAAAGTCAACTCTCTGGCCAACTTTTTCCATTTAAGCTTCTAACTAAGGGTTGTTCTTTTAATTTAGTTTCGAATCTTCAGTAATTCAAACTCGAGCACACCCGCTGGTGGTAATATATATTTCAAAGCTGCTCGAGGCCTTAAGTCACTGAAAAGGGTGTAAATTCTTAAAACAACATGTCGGGTCGTTACAATCATTTTTTTAAAGATTGGTTGAGATACTTGAAAATTGAGATTCTTGAGGTTTGTTGAATTGTTAATGGCTTGAAAGCTGTGATTTATGTTCGTTTGGAGTATTCGCTTAATCACTCTCCTTGATGTTATTCATGCTTCCTACCTTGGTTGTTATTGATATACATGTGTTTGGTAAGGAAGAGTGTAAAGCACGAAGGGTGGTGCCGTGCCATTTCATAAAATTATCATGAGAGGAAGAGTGTAAAACCCGAAGGGTGATTCCATGCCATGTGAGTTAATCATGAAGGGTGATGTTGTTCCATTTCATTTACATTATCATGTGAGGATGAGAGTAAAATCATGAAGGGTGACGCCCTGCCATTATTTTTATATTATCATATTTTCATGGCACAAAGGGTGTTTCCGTGCAGGCAAGGACAAGAGACATGCATTATATTGTGATATCTTTACCTTATGTATACATTCATGCCTTTATCTTGAGCTGCTACTATTGCACCTATGTTTTCTTTGTGACTTGTTATTTTTGTTCTGCCTTTGTCCTCTACATCAATTGTTGCCGTATTATCCATGTCTTCTATCTGTTTAACTTGCAAATACCATGCTTTCCTTCTTGTTTGTCATATCCACATCTATGTCGTATCTCAATTGTTGTACTTTTCGTATACGTCTTTTACCATGTTAGTTATTCATGCCTTCTATTAGTTTAGCTTATAAAGATCAAGCTTTCCTTTGTGTTTGTTATATCTACATCTAAGACTTATACCATGTTAATTATTCATGCCTTCTATTTGTTTAGCTTATAAAGATCATGCTTCCTTCATGTTAGTTATATTTACATCTAAGCCTTCTACCATGTTAGTTAGTGAAATTTATGTTCTTCCATATTAATTGATATCATTACTTCTATGCCTCCCACCTAGTCTATTACTGTTATCCATATGTACTACCTTGTTCATTATTGCTACGTGTGTATTTCTCACTTTTTCATTACGGTTACTAGCATTTCTTTCACCTGGTTGGTACGGTTATACGTATATTTGGTGGGAATAAGATAAATGCATGAAAGGTGTTGCCGTGCTATTTGATTTGATATTTTGAGTACACTTCCCACGGTATGAAAGTTCTAGATTTACTGCCTCAGGTTCGATGATGATCATGATAAGGAAATGATTGGTTGTGATATTGAGGAATATTGACCGTAATTTCTTCTAATGATTCTTTTACTACTTCGCATATTTATTCTTGTACTTTTCTCTATTATATTTTAGTATTGTTTCTATTTCTAGTCTACTGCACATGTTATATCAGTGAGTATCTTTTAATTAAAATGTCTCGTCACTATTTAACCGAGGTTAGACAATATACTTACTAGGTACATGGGGTCGGTTGTACTCATACTATGGTTCTGCACCTTGCGTGCAGATCATGGAGCTGATGTTGCTGTGCATGGTGGTAGTGGGCATTGAAGATGTACCTGCATTCCAGTTATAGCTGTCACTTGTCCTTGGTAGCTTTAGATTTGCAAATCTTATTATGCATATTTTGAATAGATGATGTATTTATTCCTTACCAGCTTTGTAAATTGCGAATCTTAGAAGCTCATGATTTGTACTACTAGTCCTTGAATTATTGTATAAACGTTGAGACAATTCTTCATTGTTTTCTTATAAATTTCAATTAAATTGTGTTTATTATTATTTGGCTTACCTAGCAAGTTGGGCTAGGTTCCATCACGACTAGTTGAAATTTGGGCCGCGACAAGTTGGTATCAGAACACTAGGTTCATAGGTTCTACGAGTCATGAGCAAGTGTCTAGTAGGGTATTATGGACCGATACGATGACGTCCATACCTATCTTCAAGAGGCTACATGGCATTTAGGAAAAAATTATTTCCTTATCGTGTGGTCTTGTTTCAACTTGAAACCTATGATTTTGATTCTTCATATTCGTTCATATGCGATGTTACACACACTCGGTATTCTCTATGCGCTGACGGTTTGTGATGTGGCGGATAGGTTACCTTTGGATGCTTGATTATCATCGCAACGTGTTGTCTAGTCTTGGGTAGATGTTGTGATAGATCTTTCGGTCATTCATTTTTGGTACAAAACAGATTCTTGTATCTAGTTGGTAAGCACAAACTTGGGAAGACTGGCGTGTGGCCTAGTTATTATGATTATGGTGGGTTCATGGTAAAGTGTTGATTTGAGTACATCCGGGGGGTCATCTCCCACATGATGCATTCAGATCGTGTGTTTTGTATGAGGTTTCCATTAGGTAGAATCCATATATTATCATTTCAGAGCATTTGGGAAAAGTTTGCTTGACTATTCCAAGGGTTGGGTATGTGCTTGGCAGAGTCTTCAGAGTGTTCTCCGACTAGTATTACATGAGCTTATGAAGTATTCAGCTGATTCACGGTGCGGGATTGGGGCAGCTATGAAGATATAGTACTATGGATTACTGACGATGTATTCTATGGATTCTAGCAAATTGTGGGAGTCTGTTATTGACTATCGGATTGTTGGAACATATGTGGTATCAACTTTTGAGCTGAGAGATTGCTTGGTTGTTTTTTTGAATCATCATGTGCTAGTGAAATGCGGGTTGCTCGGTGCGTATTAGCTATGTATTGAAGATCATGGTAAGGTGAGTGGTTATCGAGAAGGTTCTGATGAGTTCCAGATCATATGTGGCATTTAAGGACTCCTGATTATGTGAATGAATAGGGCTTGAGATCAGTGGTGAATGGTGACCGGATCTGCGATATTTCTATGTCAAGAATGATTCTACATGGAAATATTAGAGAGATCAAAGAAACGGCTTTGAATATGCAGAAGGTACCTTCAGAGCGAGCATATTAGATTGAGTTACTTTTGGGTTGTCAGTATGCATGACTCGGTTGAGTTAGGGGAGATCCGTTCTGATGAATTGATTATGTGTTAATGAGTTCCAAAGAATTCGCCATGGTTATGGCTATGGCCTGGAGTTGATGTTTTCTACAGGTATAGTAGATATATTGTGTGTGGTGATGTTGCCCTGGTTTAAGTTAAACGGAAAGTTCTCGTTTGTTGAGGTGTTCGTCCTGATTGTCATCCAGAGTTGATTATGAGATTTTCGTATTTTCTCGAGTTAGCATGTTAGTGACAGTTGTTTTGAAAGTTGCTAGTTAAAGGTTGCGGTTTAGTTTTGAAGGGAAAGATATGAGTTCTTGATGGCACGGATGACTTCAGATGTTTAATAGAATGCTGACACTATTTGATGTCGCTGGAGGATAGGGCGCATTTTGGTAGGTACATTGTGTTTGGAATTGTGGATATTTTCTTGTATGATGATGGAGTATGAATGGCGTATCATCCATTTGATTAGCGGTGTTAGATTGAACATAGAGATTCTAGTATTCATGAGGTTTAGAGACTGGATATTCTCGTAGGCAAACTATTCCTTGATTGTGAATTGTGAAAAAATGTTGAGGATTGGATCATTGATGGTATGTGATATAGAAAGGTTGCTATGAAATTTTGGAAGGTTATTTACCTATTTGGGAATGATCGGAATTTGGTTTAGGGATTATTTGTTAGCCTAATGAGAATGTGTATTCTGTATAAACATAAAAATCTACGGACTCCAAAAAATATATCTAAAAGCCCTTTCCTCTGAGCGCGGCACCCAAGCCGATCCCAAAGTGGTTCGTAGGCCTCACATCCCCAAATATAATAGGACCATGTATCCAAGCGAGCATGTTAACTCCTATACGTGCACGATCAAAGGGGACGATTTGGAAGATGACGAGATCGAGTCGGTGTTGCGTAAAAAGTTTGGAGAAATTTTGTCCAAGGGAGCAATGATATGGTATCACAACTTACGTCCCAATTCCATTGACTCATTTGCTTTGATTGCACATGATTTCGTAAGGGACTATGCCAGGGCCATCGAGGTTGAGACCAGAAAGTCAGTTCTTTTCACGGTCAAACAAAGGTATAACGAGATGCTCAGGGAGCTCGTGTCAAGATTCCAGATGGAGATGATAGACCTACTACTAGTTACAGATGATTGAGCCATCCAGGCATTCACTCAGGGGCTCAACCCCCAATGTTCCATGGCCTCTCAATAGTTAAAACAAAATTTGGTGGAGTACCCGGCGATAACCTGGGCAGACGTACACAACTGGTACCGTTCGAATATTAGGGTCGAGGACGATAAATTCTAGCCCCCCTTCTGGGTCTGTTTACCCCGTAAGGATCAATGATAGATATAAAAGAGCCATTTATCAATCGCCAAAACCGGTCCGACATCGATATCAACCATACATCATGGATCGAAGGGGAAATGGATCTGGGAGTCACCGCACAAGGAACTAGAAGAGAAGTGATCGATGGCCTAGTGGTCTGGGCTTGATGAGCAAGAATGGGTTTGATAAGGCGTTCGGGAGTAGGGAAGAACCAAGATTATCGGAGTACAAATTCAACGTGGATGCTGCCACCATCGTGTCGTCTATAGCGCATCAAAAAGACCAAGTGTCCCTGACCATTGTAGTCCAATCCTACCCAGAGAGATCGTAATTTGATGAATTTGTATCACGGCACTCACGATCACAGGACCGAAGATTGCCAATAGTTAAGAGAAGAATTTGCTCAGTAATTCAACAATTGGCACCTCTGAGAATTCCTGAGTGAGCGCACAAAAAACCACTTTAGGAACATGGACGCCAATAAACAAGTAAAACAAGAGGAGCCTCAGCACGTGGAGCGGACGATGAGGGCGATTAGAGCGTCCTGAGGTTATTCATAGCTCTTGATGACACCGACGCCACAAATTCAACAGTTTAAGAGTTGAAAGAAGTTATATTAATCGAGCATGTGCCGTATCAAAAGGTATACCTGGGCACGGGGTTAACTCCCGAGCTCAAGAAAAAACTTATTGATTTTCTCAAAGCTAACACTGATTGTTTTGCTTGGTCCCATTTTTACATGACAGGGATCCCACCGGAGGTGACCACTCACAAGCTATGTTTGGACCCAAAGTTCTATCCGGTTAAGCAAAAGAGAAGGCCACAGTTCTAATGAAACACGCTTCATCAAGGATGAGGTATCCAAACTCCTAAAAATAGGGTCCATCCGAGAAGTTAACTACCTGGATTTATTAGATAACGTAGTGGTAGTATCTAAAAAAGGAAATAAATTAAGGATGTGCGTGGATTATAAAGATCTAAACAGAGCATGCTCAAAGGATTCTTTCCCTTTTTCCTAACATCGATCGAATGATCGGCGCGATGGCCGGACACGAGATACTCAGTTATCTTGACACCTACTCTGGGTACAACCAAATTCGGATGGACCCGGAAAATCAAGAAAAAACTTCTTTCATACCAAAATTTGGCACCTACTACTATAACGTAATGTCGTTTAGATTAAAGAATGTCGGTCCCACTTACTAACTCCTTGTAAACCAGATGTTTGAAGAACAAATAGAGAAATCAATGGAAGTTTATATTGATGATATGTTGGTCAAGTCCCTGGAAGCAGAGGACCATTTGAAAGATTTATAGGAAACCTTCGGCATACTAAGGAAATATATCATGAAGCTAAATCCGGAGAAGTTCGCATTTGGGGTCGGTTCGGGAAAATTCCTCAAATTCATGGTATCTAATTGGGGGATAGAGATCAACCCCGACAAAACAATGGCCATTAAGGACATCACTGTAGTCGACAACATCAAGGCGGTTCAGAGACTGACCGGGCATATAGCCGCATTGGGCGGGTTCATCTTGAGGTCGTCGGACAAGAGCCATCGGTTATTCTCCCTATTGAAAAAGAAGAATAATTTTTCTTGAACTCAAGAGTGCCAGCAAGCTTAGGAAGAACTCAAGCGATACCTGTCGAGCCCCCCTTTGGTGCACACTCCGGAGGCAGCCGAACAACTGTACCTCTACTTGGCGGATTTCGAGGTGGAGGTAAGTGGTGTCTTAGTCCAGGAGGAAGAAGGTACACAATTTCCTATTTATTATGTTAGCAGAACCCTAGGTGATGCCAAAATAAGATATCATCACCTAGAAAAGTTAGTACTCGCCTTGCTAAGCATTTCCAGGAAACTAAAACTAAAGTTAGTCTTGATACTTACTGGGCACCGCTATGGTGTGCTCATTCTACACTTTTACACATTTTTGTGCAGATCCAGGTATTTGTTCATTAGCCGATGTGTGGGTCGTTACTCTAGAGACTCAAGGTAAATATGTTGTTGCGTTCACAGGCTCCAGAGTCACCTTCAAGTTTTTGTTTGGCTTGTACTACAGGATTTGGGAATTTTAAATCTATTTTGGACTTTTCCATATCAAAGATTGTTAGATGTTATTTAATTATTGTTGTTATTTAATAAATGTTAGGCTTACCTATTCCCTAAGACTAGGTGCCATCACGATACCCAACAGGGGGAAAATTGGGTCATGATAAGTTGGTATTAGAGCACTAGGTTCATAGGTGCTACGAGTCATAAGCAAGTTTAGTAGAGTCTTGCGGATCGGTAAAGAGATGTTTGTACTTATCTTCGAGAGGCTACGGAACTATTAGGACAGTTTCACGTCCTTCATTACTATCGTGCGAGTTTATTGATCTCGAAGTTTGAACTTTTATCATTCCATTCCCTCACAGATGGTGAGAACACGAGCTGCAGTTACTGATGACATTACCCCCGTAGCAGATGTCACTAGGGGCAGAGACAGAGGCCGAAGAGGAGCACGCGCCGCAGCTAGAGTAGATACTAGAGCAGCAGTTGAGGAGCCGCCAGTAGCTCTAGTTCGGGGTTAGGTACTTGAGGCGCCTGCTGTTACCCCCGGACTTCAGGAGTCCTTAGCACAGTTCCTGAGCATGTTTAGTACATTGGCTCAGGAGGGGTTGATTCTTGTTGCACCATCTATTTCATAACCGGGGGAGGAACCCAAACTCCCGCTGCCCACACCCAGAGCAGCGAGTTCATGTTGGTCAGGTTCCGGGTGTCATGGCGACACATACTGTGGTTCTAGTTCAGCCCGCGGTCAGGGCAGTAGCATCTTAGGAAGAAAAGCTTAGACTTGCAAGGTTCAAGAAATATGACCCTCTTACATTCAATGGTTTGGCTTCAGAGAGTGCACATGGTTTTCTGTAGGAGTGTAACCACATTCTCCGTACTATGGGTATTGTGGAGACGAGCAGGGTTAATTTTACTACGTTCCAACTTAGGGGACCGGCTTATCAGTGGTGGCGGGCATATGAGTTAGGTAGCCCAGCCGAGTTAGCTTCACTTACATAGGTTCAGTTTTCAGAGATGTTCCTGAGAGAGTTTGTACCTCAGTCCCTTCGAGATGCATAGTGCGCAGACTTTAAGCAGTTGTGCCAGGGCACTATGTCAATGTTAGAGCATGTTGTGAGATCCAGTGATTTGGCTAGGCATGTACCTGCTTTGGTCACTACAGTTAGAGAGCGTGTCCGTAGATTCATTGAGAGAGTCAGGCATGATATTCGGTTTAGCATGGCTCAGGAGTTAGAGTCAGATGTTTCGTTTCAGCTGGTGGTAGGGAACGCTCGCTGCGTAGAGGGCATGTGGGATCAGGAGAGAGAGGACAAGAGAGGCCATGAGGGAGAGTACAGGCGAGGTCCAGAGAGAGAGAGGACAAGGAGTCTAGGTGGCCTCGTAGACTAGAGAGATCCACTTGTCCTTATTTTGGAGGAAGGGTACGACACGGTAGAGGTTTTATTGGTCAGCCAATTCAGTTTGCACTTCAGGCTTCACACAGTGTTTCAGGTGCTCATGGGTTTTAGAGTACCCGTACCGCACAGTTCCCACATCCACGTCAACAGAAAGGTTGCTTTGAGTGTGGAGATACCATCCACAAGGTGAGAGATTGTCCTAGACTCCGGACAGGTGTGTCACAGCAGAGTATTCAGGCGGATATAGGGCGCCCAATAGGGGAAGGCCCGGCCCGTTGAGGTGTCTCATATAGTAGGCTGGAGGCCGCTCCGCCAGATGATGTCATACAGGTATGCTTTTGATTTGTTACAGAGGGGCACCATTCATATTTTGATTCGGTTCTGCTTATTGGGGCGAGTTCCCCTATTTGTTGTTCCACCTATGGGTGAGTTCATGACATAGTATTCTGTATATGTGTTTGCCCTGTTGGGAGATTTTGTGAGTGATAGTCGTGTCTATCATTGTTATAATTCATTATTGAAAGTTACGAGACTAGAAGTGAATTCATGTTGTCTATTATGGCAGGTTTGATGTGATTCCTCAGTAATTTGGTTACGAATTGTAATTTGATACTCTAACGGAGTGAGAGTCCAGTAAGTGTTGTGATTTTTTTGGCAAAATTGAGTTAGTGGAAGATTTCCATATGTATGATGTGTATTCGACTTGTGATTTAGAGTTAAGGGTGAGACCCTCGCGATTCCATGTGATTTGATATGTTTGAGCCGGGCTGTGTTCCGAGGTGGAAGTTATATCATGATGACATTCTTGTGATTTGTTCATATACTTTGATTTTTTCTAATTAAATTGATTCGTAGTATGGTACTGTTAGAGAGGTTTGCCGGTCGGGCTTGTTTGATATTTCTCTTATGTATTTCTCTTTACGTATTCAGTCATTTGCGTTATGTGCTTCTTGAGTTTTAGCTTTCGGGGTATGTGCTTGTGGTGTCAGTTGTGACTTGCTCATACGGGTGTATAGTTATGAGGTCTTCGTGTTTCTTGTATCATTGTCAGCGTTGTGGAGGTTGGAAATGGGTTCTAACAGATATGAGGCTAATTGTCGATGCTGGTTTTGATTACGGGCAGCTATTATGATCAGAAATGTCATTTTGGGCCTATGTGTAGCGTGTCATGTTGAGTGGTCGTACCTTGTGGGTGTAGGCATGAGTTGTTTCAGCTGGTTGAGACTGATAGCGGGTATGGAATTAGAATCGGGTCTTTTGGAGATGAATGGAGGGTGAAAATTTTGACTCTAGTGCTTATCGGTGTTGGTAGAAATGATAAATTACAATTGAGATGGTGTAGTCAGGCTTATGTGGATTGGGGTGATGTGGGGTCACTCGCGGGTGTATGTTGGATATGTACTTTTAGTGATTTGAAGACTCCGAGGCGATTCTTAGCACGTTTGAGGATGAACGTTTGCTTAAGAGGGGAAGGATGTAACGATCCAGCCGGTCATTTTGAGAATTTAAGTCTTGTTCGGCGGCATAAGGCCCTGAGCAGCTTCGTATTATGTGTATTGACTTGCGTGCGTGGTTGAATTTAGTTACCGGATGATTTGTAGTGATTTAGGACACTTAGTCCCTAAAACGGAAGCTTAAGTCTTAGGATTTTGACCGTAGTCGAAATTGTGTAAAGATGACTCCGGAATAGAGTTTCGTCGGTCCCCTTAGCTCCGTTGGGTGATTTTGGACTTAGGAGTGTGTCCGGACTGTGAATTTGAGGTCCTTAGCTTATTTAGGCTTGAAATGGTGAAAGTCGAATTTTTAGAGATTTGGACCTGTAGTGGAAATTTTGATATCGGGGTCGGATTCTGATTACGGAAGTTGGAGTAGGTCCGTAATGTTGAATATGACTTGTCTGCAAAATTTGAGGTCATTCAGACGTGATTTGATAGGTTTCGGCATCAGTTGTAGGAATTTGAAGTTTCAAGTTCTTTAAGATTGAATTGGAGGGTGATTCGTGATTTTAGCGTAGTTTGATGTGATTTGAGGGCTCGACTAAGTTCGTATGGTGTTTTAGGATGGGTTGGTATGTTTGGTTGAAGTCCCGGGGGCCTCGGGTGAGTTTCAGGTGCTTAACGGATCAAAAGTTGGATTTGTGTTGTTGCTGAAGTCTTCAGGCATCTGGTATTTTTGCACGTACGGTGAAGAGACCGCAGGTGCAGGATCGCACGTGCGGAGAGGTATGAATAGAAGTTGAAAAGTAGAGGAGTGCCAGGGGTCGCAGGTGCGAGGTAAATACTGCATCTACGATTCCCGTAGATGCGATGGAGCAATCGCAGAAGCGGTGAAGGACCGCAGAAGCGGACATGGGTCCGCAGGTGCGCACACGCAGGTGCGACCCTTGTATCGTAGAAGCGGACACTGAGTTTTGAGTGGAATCCACACCTGCGATGGGAATTCTGCAGGTACGGTGACGCATGTGCGAAGGCAGGTCCGCAGATGCAGTTTAACTGGCAGAAAAGGGGCCAAATCGAGGGTTTGATTCATTTCATCATTTTTGGACTTGGGAGCTCGAACATTGGTGATTTTTCGAGAGATTTTCAGAGAGAGCTTTGGGGTAACGATTTCTAACTCGTTTTTGGTTGTATTGCATCAATCTATAGTTGTTTTCTTCATTAAATTTTGGGTTTGGATTGAAATATTAGGAAAAATGGGAAGAAGTTCTTCAACTAAGATTTCTGAATTTTGATTGGGATTTAGACATCGGATTTGGATAATATTTGTATGTGTGTTCGTATTTTGTGACTTTTACCCTATTCCGAGACGTGGGTCCGGGTCGACTTTTTAGGATGGATTTTGGAATTTTTATTAAAATTTTGATTTCACTAATCAGATTAGCCTATTAAAGTTGTATTCAGGATATGCAATTGTTTTGGCGAGATTTGGGCCATTCGGAGTCGGATATTCGTGGGAAAGGCATTGTGACCGATTGATTGAGCTCGGTTCGAGGTAAGTATCTTGCCTAACCTTGTGAGGGGGATTTTCCCCTTAGGATTTGAGTCTTCTATGTTGATTGTAGTCCATGTACGCGAGGTGACGAGTGCGTGCTCGGACTTATTTGTGAAAAGTTGGCCTTTTAGGATTCTTAGGTCTTTACATTCACCGAGTATGAACTTGTTCTTGATATGATTTAAGTTCCTATTTACTAGTTTCACCTCTACATGCTTTAATTAGAATTAATTGCTTCAGGATTCACTCTTATTGCCTATTTGACTCTTAGTTGACTTAACTGAAGATTTTACCTCCTCTATTGTCATGCTATCGTTTCATAACTGCTTATCTCATCCTATAATTGTTCAGTCTTAATTGAGGTTATGATTATTTTTCCGCTGCTTATCCTTAATTGAATTGTTGAATATCCTTCGAAATTTCCTCAACCTTAAAAGAAGTTTAGATATCCTATATCTTAGTCGACTTGTTTTATTTGGAATTATTTGACTCGTGTTAGCTTCCCTGTTGTTGAAACGTATATTGTGGGATCGTTGCTATACATTGGTTTTCCTTTGTTAAGCTGTTCTCTTTACGCCTACCATTCTTTACTGTGGCTATTCCTTGTGAATTGGTTCTATTGTTTCTTGTGATTTAAAAGTTCTTGAGTTGATTTAGTTGTCGTACTTTGTATTATTACCAATTGTTGTTGTTGTACTTATTGTGTTGATGCATGAGGTTTCTGCCGTGTGGTCGTTATTATTGTGATGCACGAGGTTTTTGTTGTGCAGTTGTTGTTATGGGGTTGCACGAGGTTTATGCCATGCTATTGTTACTATTGATATTTGCACATGCGGCGTGACAAGGCGGGATATGTATATGTGGGTTGCGCATGTGGCGAGACAAGATGGGAACATTGTTATGCACGTGTGGCGAGACAAGGCTGTCACTTATTTTATTATTGGAAATGGCGAGACAAGGTGGGCTGTGTCAGGGATTGATTTGTGATGATTTTTTATGGCCTGGGGGCATTTTTGTTGTTGATATTTTTGTAGTGGTACACGTACCTGTGTGAGCATTATCTCTTGAAAGGTGTGAGAAAATATTCTACGTGTTGTCTGTTCTTTTTCCTTATGCTTATTTTCTGGTATGGACTATGTTAGGACACTTGCACAAGCATACACGTAGTTAAGCCCTCTTATCGGATAAGAGGTGTTCTTGATATTTTTGCGCATAGATGCTCACCCTTGTTTACTTGCCTTCTATGTGAGAATATCTCTATTGGCACGTGAGTCGTCAGTGCAATTATGGAGTGTAATGAGGGCACAGGATGCCAAGTGTTAGGGTTCAAGTATCGAGACCCGTGAGTTGTGATTTGTCCGAGGTTCGGTACCTCGTGGAGTTTGATGACTAAAACCTGATGTAAAAGCGGTTGTAGTTGCTGAGGTTTTACTTGTCCTTGTTGTATTTGTGGTTCCGGATGTAGGTTGTGTTCCATTTACTTTTTTGAGTCATTTTTCTTTGGGGTATTCCAATGATACTTGTTGCTTCCTTTTTTATTGCCATTACTGTATTGCGAGCCATATTGCATAGTCTTTATGTAGATATCATATTCCTATTGTTCATATACTTATACTTGTTCAGTTTATTAGACCAGTGGGTGTCTTGACTGTTCCTAGTCACTACTCCACCAAGGTTAGTCTTGATACTTACTGGGCACCGCTGTGGTGTGCTCATTCTACACTTCTGAACATTTTTGGGCAGATCCAGGTATTTGTTCGTTAGCCGCTGTGTGGGTCATTGCTGTGGAGACTCTAGGTAAACCTGTTGCTGCGTTCGCAGGCTCCGGAGTCACCTTCAAGTTTTCATTTTGTACTGTTTATTCTTAATTCTGAACAGTTGTATTTAGAAGTTTTCTAGCAACCACTTTGTAGAGCTTATGGCTTGTACTACCGGTTTTGGGAATTTTAAATTTAATTTGGAGGTTTTCATTTTAACGATTGTTAGATGTTATTTAATAAATGTAAAGCTTACCTAGTCCCTAAGACTAGGTGCCATAACGATACCCAACAAAGGAAAAATTGGGTCGTGACAGAGGCCCCCGGGACCTCAACCAAATACACCAACAAGTCTTAAAACATGATACGAACTTAGTCGAAACCTCAAATCACATCAAACAATGCTAAAACCACGAATCATACCCCAATTCAAGTTTAATGAAACTAAGAATTTTCAACTTCTACATTTAACGCCGAAGCCTACCAAGTCAAGTCCAATTGACCTCAAATTTTGCACACAAGTCATAAATGACATAACAGACCTATTCCAATTTTCAGAATCGGATTCCGGTCACGATATCAAAAAGTCAACTCCTCGGTCAAACTTTCAAACTTAAATTTATATTTTCGCCATTTCAAGCCTAATTTAGCAATGGGCTTCCAAATAATTTTCAGGACACGCTCCTAAGTCCAAAATGATACGAAACTATTGGAATCATCAAAACTCTATTCCGGGGTCGTTTACACATAAGTCGACATCCGGTTACTATTTTAACTTAAACTTTAAACCTTGGAACTAAGTGTTCCAATTCATTCCAAAACCTCACCGGACCCGAAACAATCACCCGGCAAGTCACATAATAACTGTAAAGCATAAACTCAGCACTAAATGGGGGAACGAGGTTCTAATACTCAAAAAGACCAGTCAGGTCGTTACACGCATAGAGTCTTCGCATTATCGAAGAAAACTCTGAAACGAGGCTCTCTTCACCAGGTACGTCTTAGATCCGATCTTTGACATGTAAATAAATTTTAAACACAATAAATTCTTCCTAGGATTGTTATTGTCTTCCGCTGCGTGTTATGAACACCTATATGCAATCCAACAGTGGCATCAGAGCCATAGTTTCTCGTGTCTAAAATTTATTTACGAAATATTTTACGATTTTATTTGAAGAGTTCAAACCATTATCCTTGTGTCTTGTGCAATAGTCAAATTGTTTGAATGCATATGGATTGATATTATTTTATTGTGAATAAAATATATGTATTCATATAAGTTAAACAACTAAGATAGTTCGTAACTTGAATTTGAAATTTCGTACAAGATACGACGGTAATCTATAATATATTATTAGAATATACAATTATTTTAATTGTTATTAGTTTATGAGATATAAATTAATAATAATGTTCTAGCATAAATTATTTTATGTGATATATAAGATAAACATGTTAGAAGTATGTTGAATTTAGTTTTATGTCACGTGCTTGTTCGTTATATGATTTTGAATTATTATTACCTGTGATGTAAATTAATTTAGGACAAAGCTTGTAAACAACTTGAACAAAATTAATGTTCTATAAAAGATTGGATCATCTTGTTATTAAAAGTTGTTTTAGTAACAATTCCCTCTTGTTAAAATTTGAGTTCTTAATAATAAAATATAAGATATTGTATTGTAAAGCTATCCATCAAAATAAATAATTTTATTTATTGCTTGTTTATAAGTAGTGGCCTAACAACCAGTTGACTTATAGTTTAAGAATATATTAAAATTATTTATTGCATTAGACGCATGGATTGGAAAAATTATTTAATTGTACACTAGACGCCTGGACTACCCGGGGATTATAAAATTTAATAAGTTCTTTGCTATCATGAAGATTGATCTCAACTATGCCAACAGGATCGACCTGACTACCAGCGGACTAATTGACATAGAGCTATTTAAGGAAATTGTATGGGGATGCAATTGGTAAGTGTACCTACTTTTAAAATATATGTGAGAAACGACTTGACTTCCAAGTGACTCATACATATTGTTAAAGGATTCCTTTACTCCACTAACAGAAATAGAGATTTCCTAAACTATAATGAGGGTAACTAGTTTAAAATAATAAGTGAAAATATAATTTAGATAAAAGTCCATGTCTTTATGATATGTGTAAATATGTTCTTATAATATTGTCTTTTCTTTTCTAATTTATATTTTTCAACATGTCTGTTATATCACTGCGTGAATACTTGAGACCAACAAGTAGGTAGGACCAAACTTTAATGATTGGTATAGAAATTTGAGAATTGTTCTCATGCATGAAAAGCTTATTGATGTGATCGATAAGCCTGCCAAGGAAGTCCCAGATGAGGATGATGATAATGCCACATTGATTTATCAGAAATACTTGGAAGAATGTCTTACTACTAAATGCACCATTCTCGCTTCTATGAGTTTTGAGATCTAGAGGAAACATCAGGATATAGATCCAACTGCAATCATTGAACATCTTAAGAAGATGTTTGGTACACAAAGAAGGATAGCTAGATACCAACTATCTAAGAGTTTATTTGGATCCAAATTGATTGGAAACTCTCCAGTTGGACCCTATGTCAATCATATTATTGATCTTATTGATGAACTTCAGAAGTTGTGGTGCAAACTGGGTAAAGAGCTTTCTCAACATTTGATTTTGCTATCTGAGTCCTTTTCACAATTTGTTATTAATTTCAATATGCATAAAATTGATTGTGATCTTTATGAGATGCTTAACATGCAAATTGATTATGAGAATCAACTTGCATCTGAGAAGAAGAAAGTGTAACGACCCGACCTGTCATTTTGAGTATTACAATCCCGTTCCCCCATTTACTGCTCCATTTATGCTTCACAGTCATTTTAAGACTTACCGGGTTAGTTGGTTCGGGTCCGGAAGGAATTCAGAGTGAAATGAGACACTTAGTCTCATAATTGAAAATTTTAAGTTAGAAAAGTTACCCGGATGGGGACTTATGTGTAAACGACCTCGGATTCGAATTATGATAATTCCAGTAGCTTCGTATGATGATTTTGGACTTAAGAGCGTGTCCGGAAAATTATTTGGAGGTCCATAGAGGAATTAGACTTGAAATGCCGAAAGTTAAATTTTTGGAAAGTTTGACCGTGGGGTTCACTTTTTGATATCAGGGTCGAAATCCGATTCTTAAAATTTTAATAGATATGTTATGTCATTTATGAATTGTGTGCAAAATTTGAGGTCAATCGAACGTGATTTGATAGGTTTCAACGTTATTTGTAGAAATTAGAAATTTCAAAGTTCAATAGGCTTGAATTGGGAAGTAATTCATGGTTTTAGCGTTGTTTGAGGTGATTTGAGGATTCCACTAAGTTCGTATGATGTTTTAGGACTTGCTGGTATATTTTGTTGAGGTCCTGAGGGCCTCGTGTGTGTTTTGGATGGTTAACAGATCAAAACTTGAACTACAACAGCTGCTGCAATTTCCTTTTGTTGGAAATTTCCTCTGCCAGAAATCGAGCCTAGAAATCTCTCAGAATCGAGCCTAGAAGTCGAGCCCAGATGTGATCCCAGATCGAGCCCAGGGTCGAGGGCTACGATCGAAGCCTTGATCGAGGGCCACGATCGAAGGCAGGGTCGAAGACATGATCGAAGGCCAGAGTCGAGGGCCTAGGATCGAGGGCCAAGATTGAGGCCTAGGATCGAGGACCAGGATCGAGGCCCAGGATCCAAGCCTAGGATCGAGGACCTCGATCCAAGGCCAAGATCGAAGGCCAAGATCGAGGCAGAACTAAGGTTGTCTGGGCAGAATTATAAAAAAAGGGACTTCGTCCCATTCGCCATTTTTGACAAATTGTATCTTGAGGAGAGGCGATTTTTGATATATTTTGAAGGAAAAATTGAGGTAATCCAAATATTGAATTAATACCTTGTGATCATTTATACTCCATGATATTGAATTATCATCCAATAATCCGACTAGATTACATGATTTTGAGGTGTAAATCAGAGATTGGAACTTAGAAATTTGGAAATAAGATTTGTAGATTTAAGGGTCGAGTTGAGGTCAGAATTTGGTAAAATTGGTATTGGTAGACTCATGGTTGAATGGACTTTTAGATTTTATAACTTTTGTCGAGTTCTGAGACATGGGCCTCAAATAAATTTTATTGACTAGCATTTTCTTATGTAATTAATTCCAATAAATTTTATTGACTGAAACGAATTATCTGTGACTAGATTTGAGGCATTTAGAGGCCGATTTGCGAGGCAAAGGCATAGCAGAGTAAATAATTTCACTCTCTGAGGTAAGTAACAGTTTTAAATCTGGCCCTGAGGGTATTAAACCCCGGATTTTGGTATCATGTTATTATTTTGTAGGTGACACACATGCTAGGTGACGGGCGTGTGGGCGTGCACCGAGGGGATTGTCTTGGTCCGTCCCGGGAAACTGTAAAGTTGAATAATTTGTTGTTAGCTATATTCTCTCTATGTGTTGATAAAACTTTGACTGTAAATCTTGACTGTAAATCATGCTTAGGCTATGTGATAGTACTGTTGGGACCCACAGAGGTCGCGTACTTGTTGAATTGCCTGCTAAATGCTATATGTACTCAGCCTCAGTTTTTACTTGCACATTTTATCTCAGACTCTGTTATTATTATTGATACATCATATCATTGTTGTTTGGGCTGATTTCATGATTAATGAGAGCCCGAGAGACTGGAGAGATTTATGACTGAGAGAGGTCGAGGGCCTGATTGTGAGATATTGATATCATAGCACGTGAGTTGTCCGTACAGCACGTGAGTTGGCCGTGCAGATCCTTATATTATACTATAGCACGTGAGTTGGCCGTGCAGCACGTGAGTTAGCCGTGTGGATCGTTATATTATACTATAGCACGTGAGTTGGCCATGCAACATGTGAGTTGGCCGTGCAGATTCAGATAGTTATATTATGGCACGTGAGTTGTCCGTGCAGATTATAGCGCTTGGGCTGTAGGAGCCCCTCCGGAGTCTGTACACCCCCAGTGAGCGCGGGTACCCATTGAGAGTGAGTGATGAGGGCTGGGAGCCCAGTGAGCGATGAGGGCTGGGAGCCTAGTGAGTGATTGTTTTCCTCAGAGTTTGTACTTGATTTCCATTAATTGTTGCACTTAGTTGCCATCTATCATTGCTGTGAAATCTCTGAATGATTTTTATCTACGGATTACATGAACAGAAACTGTATAAAAATTGATTTGACATTAAACTGCCAGATTTGATATCATGTCTATTCTTTGATGGAATTACTGGAAATGAACCATAACTGTGTAGCTCGTTTCTATCTTCATTTCCTTATTTATTATTGTTACTTGATGAGTTGGTTGTACTCATACTACACACTGCACTTTGTGTGTAGATCCAGGTGTTCTCGGACATAGCGGGTGTTGATCCTTTCGCGCAGTTAATTTTTAGGAGATTTTGAGGTAGCTGCCATGTTTCGCAGACCTTGTCTCTCCTTCTCTATCTCCTTGTTTACTGTATTTGGTCTCAGACAATTATAGACCATATTTTCCAGACTTGTATTCATATTAGATGCTCATGTACTCAGTGACACCGGGTTTTGGGAGTATTTATATTTGTACTTGTGATATTTTCTTCCGCTGAAATTAATCATTATGTTTTTGTATTTAAAAGATATGTGGTTTATTAAGATTTTTGACTTGCCTAGTATTGAGTTAGGCGCCATCACGATGGGCTAGGTTTTGGGTCGTGACAGAAAGGAACTGTCATGTTTGTTGGAAACTCTTTTAAGAAGAAGGGTAAGGGTAATTATAAACCCAAGAAGAAGCCTATTGCGCCTAAGGGTGGTGTGACCAAACTCAAAGGCAAAGGAGGCAAAGCTGACCAATCCGATGCTGAATGTTTCCATTGTAAGAAGATAGGACATTGGAAGAGAAACTGCCAGGAGTATCTTGCAACTCTAAATGACAAGAAACAAGCTAAGACTAAAATGAAAAATGTTTTCAAAGTTTCATTAACTACTACTGATGCTTCATTATGGGTATTAGATATTGGCAGTGGTTATAACATCTGCAATATGTTGCAGGGGTTCCAAATAAGTAGAAGGTTGAAGAAAGGAGAAATTAGTCTACAAGTTGGAAATGGTGCAAAATATGCGGTTGTAGCTATAGGATCAATTTTTTTAATAATGCCTATGGGCAAAGTACTTATGTTGGATGATTTTTATTACGTTCCTAAATTTGTTTCGAACACAATTTCATCTTCTATGTTAGACAAACGTGGTTTTCCCATAATTATAAGCAATGGTATTTGCTCTATTTAGTATGGTGATTATTTATATATGAATGGCTATCTCCAACATGATGTTTATGTCTTACCTAATGTTAATGCTAATTTGATTGTGCATGTTTCAAGTCTTAAGAGGAAAAGAGATGATCAAGTAAATCATACATACCTTTGGCATTGTACGCTTGGTCATATTGGAGAGGAAAGAATTAACAAGTTGTACAAGGAAGGGTACCTTGACAAGTATGATTTTGAATGACAAGTTGTACAAGGAAAAGTGACCAAATCTCCATTTACTGGAAGTGGAGAAAGAGCTACTGAATTATTGGGACTAATTCATATAGATGTTTGTTGGCCCATGAAAATTTAAGATAGAGGTGGATATTCTTACTTCATCACCTTGACTGATGATATGTCAAGATATGGATTTGTGTATCTTATGAAACACAAATTTGAATCTTTTGTAATGTTCAAAAGGTTCCATAGTGAAGTTGAGAAACAGACGGGTAAAAGTATAAGGTACTAAGGTTTGATAAAGGTGGAGAATATCTTAGTGAATATTTTACAAGCTATTTCAAAGAGAACAAGATTCTCTCACAGTGGACACCTTCAGGAACACCACAACATAATGGTGTGTGTGAAAGGAGAAACCGAACCTTATTAGATATGGTGAGATCTATGATGGGGTTCACTAGTCTTTCAATATATTTATGGGGATATGCTTTGGAAGCTGTAACATACTTACTTAATAAAGTTCCCACTAAGTCAGTCTCTACAACACCATATGAGATATGGAAAGGTCGTAAGCCTAACCTTAAGCATATTAAAGTTTGGGGTTGTACAACTTATGTTAAAAGACTGCAATCTGATAAAATTGACTCAAGATTTGATAAGTGTAGGTTCATTGGGTATCCCAAAGAATCAATGGGATATTATTTCTATCACCCTTCTAACTATAAAGTGTTTGTGGTTAGAGGATCAACCTTTTTGGAAAGGGAATTTCTTTTAGAAGGAAATTATAGTAGAGTAATGTCACGACCCAAAATCTCACCCGTCGTGATGGCGCCTATCTCGATACTAGGCAAGCCAACAACATCAATAACCCACAATTTCTTTTAAATACTGAAAACATAATAATTAATTAAGGGGAAAACTCCCACCAATACTGAATATAAATTTACTCCCAAAACCCGGTGTCACTAAGTACTTGAGCATCTATACATTACAAGTCTAGAAAACACGGTCTATAATAGTCTAAGACCAAATATAGTAAACAAGGAGATAGGGAAGGAGAGATAAGATCTGTGGAACATGGTAGTGTCACGACCCAAAATTTCCACCGTCGGGATCGTGATGGCGCCTAACATTTTATTTGTTAGGCAAGCCAACATTAGAAAATCACTAAACCAATCCTTTTTCCATTCAATAAATAATAGTAAATTAGCTAACATGAAATATGGTGAGTGCGGAATAATATAAACACTGCATTAATTACTACCACCCGAATCTGGAGTCACAATTCACGAGCATTCTAGAATTCACAACAAATAATAGTCTGAGAGAAATACAATTGTTTGAATGAAATAAACAGTAAAATAGAAGAGATAGATGGGGACTTCAAGGTTTGTGAAGACCTATAGATCTACCTTGAGTCTCTGGATAGCGTGTCCAACAGCTAAAATCTCGATCAACCCGAGTCGGTACCAAAATATGCATAGAAAGTACAGAGTGCAGTATCAGTACAACCGACCCCATGTACTGGTAAGTGTTGAGTCTAACCTCGGTAAAGTAGTGACGAGGCTAGGACAAGACACCTACAAATAAACCTGTACAATATATCAATTTATACAACAATAACAACAATTAAAGAAGCAAGGCATGAAATATTGGGAAGGGAACATGCTGAGGGGATTACATAGCAAGGAATCACAATAGAAATGAGAACATGACCGATCGATATATCTTTAACAAAAAGAAACAAGTAAACACAGTAAAGGAAAGTGCACGGCATCACCCTTCGTGCTTTTACTCTCAAACTCACCATAAGAAACAATAGAAATGGCACGGCATCACCCTTCATGATTTTACTCTCAACCTCACCATAAGAAATAATAGAAACGGCACGGCATCACCCTTCGTTCATTATCACTCACTCACAAAACATTACACGACATCAACCTTCGTGCTTTAACACTCTCCCTCACCAAGACAATGAAAAATAACATCAGGGAGATAGAATCATCAAGAACAAGTCTTACTTCAACATTCAATTCTATGTTACTAACCTCAACTTTGATTCAATACCCAATCAATACCAATTTCCGTAAAACATAATAAGAGTTGTTCAACATAACGAATAGCTAGTCTAATCATGAACAATATGATCAAGGAATACCGCGATTACAATAATAGGACTCACTCGCATGTTATGACTCGACAACAATGCATAGGTACTCGTCAACTCACCTATACGTTATACTCAACATACAAACACGTAGCAAATAAGCGAATAATGCATAATCCCTCAAGCCAAGGTTAATCACGACACTTACCTCGCTTCGAAGGCCACTCAATACTCAATCACAGCTTTTCCTCTAGAATCCACCTCCAAACCACTCGTATCTATTCAAAAATGACTCAATAATATCAAATATTGCTAAAGGAATAAATTACATTGCATAGATTTATTTTCCAAACTTTTCCCCAAAAAGTCAAAAATCGACCTCGGGCCCGTTTGGTCAAAACCCGAGGTTCGGACCAAAATCCATTTACCCTTTCACCCCCGAGCCCGGATATATAATTGGGATCTTGGGTTTTTGTTTAAAAAGTTTTGTATTTTGTGTATGTTGTCTATATATGTACGGGTTATATGGTTGTATGTCTTTTTGGCTTGGTTCAGACTTTCTTTGTAGGTATTTATCTGTGGTGGTAGGAATATTTCGTTCTGGGTATTTTGGATATTTTTCTGTACGAATGGTTTTGAAAATAAATTGTTCATATTTATGTTTGTGTATCTGGGTTTAATTTCTTCCTTCTTCTTTGCAGATGAACTGCTAGCTGTGCTGCTTCCTGCAACTGTATTTAGCAAACTGTTATGAGTTTTTAGGTGTTTCTCAACGTCACCTTCTAGCTCTGGAATTTTAGAGACTTCCGATCGTCTTATCTCCGCATTTTTTGAGTCATGCTGCTGACTACTAGCTGTTTTTCTTATTATCTGTATCTCTTCATCCATACTTTCCACTTTCTTACAAAGTGTAGTCATGGCTAAGAGTAGATTTTTCATTGTATTATCTGGGTCGGTTTGGGTAGCTTTGTCTTGACAAGTAATCTGCAACAACATTCTTGTTAGTAGTGATTATTTCAATTGTAAATGTAAAGTTTAATATATTTAATACCAGTTTTCGTATTTCTTTTGTTGTAACTGAATCTTGTACTTTTCTGGTTATCCACCATTTTACTTGGGTATTATCTGTTCTTACAATAAATCTGTTGTAAACTATATATGGTTCAAATGCTAATAAACATTTATATAATGCAAATAATTCTTTTCTATTTATTTCTCATTTTTCTTGTGGTTCAGTATAAGATCCTGAATAATATCTGCAATGATGTTCTATTTTTTCTTTATCATATTTATATTTAAGAATTCCTCCATAACTATGATTACTCGAATCTGTTTCTACAATATAAGTAAATTTCTTATTTTCATCTGGGAAGTATAATTTTGATAATTTCTTACACAATATTTTAATCTTCCTTATTTGTTCCTTATCTTTTTCATCGAACCCATATTCTACATCCTTTTTTAGTTTTTTCTGTAAAGGTTTTAGGTTTTCTGCTAATTTAGGTATATATTCTCTTACTTGGTTTACTAATCCTAAAAATGATTGCAATTTCTTTTTTGTATCTATGTTTTCATCAAGATTGATTATTTTTTGTACTATGTGTGTTTGCATTTTTATTCCATTTTTATCTATTTGTATTCCTAAAAATTCTATCTGATTTTTCATAATTTCTGCTTTGGTTTTGCTTAAGCTTATACCAGAGTTTTCTATAATATGTATGAATTTTTCTAATAATTTTATATGTTCATCTTGTGTTCTTGAATATAGTAATATATCATCTATATATACTATACAATTCTCTAGTTGGTTAAAATAATTATCCATAAAATGTTGGTATCTTCCTGGTGCATTTTTATATCCAAATGGTAAAACATTCCATTCATAAAATCCTTGTGGCACTGTAAATGCTGTTAGTTTTTTAGATTCATCTTCTAGTTTTAGATGGTAAAATCCTGATTTACAGTCAAATTTACTAAAGTAATTATATCCTTGGATTTGTCTTATTTTTAATATCTTGTTAGGTATTGGGTAATTATATGTTTTAGTTTTTGCATTTAAATTTCGGTAATCTATAACCATTCTGCTTTTTCCACTTTTTTGTTCACTATGTTTATTTACTATAAATGCTGGACTTGTATGTTTACTATTACTTTCTTGTATATACTTGTTATCTAATAATTCTTTTATATGCATTTTAAATTCTGCTAAATCATCAAAGTTATATTTTAAGGGTTTTTGTGTTATTATACTATTTTCTTCTATTAATTCTATTTTTATTTTTGTCTTATGTTTATTCCATCCTTTTAGAGGGTTATCATTATATAATTTTTCTAATTCATTCTGGATTATTTTTACTTTGTCTATTGTAAATATGATAATTTCTAATTGGGTAGTTGTATTTTTACTTATATTTTCTAATTTTTGTGTGATTTTTTCATTTCCTTGTATCCATTCTGTAGTTTTTCGTTATTTATTATTTACTCTTTTTGCTCCTACTTTATTTTTATATGGTGTGGTAAACCACCAGTGTGTTCTTGTTATTATGTGTGGGTATAATTTGTCTAAAAATGGCATTCCTAGTAACATATCTTTCGTAGTGAATTCAAAGTTATATATTTCTTCTATAGTTAATATTTTATCCCATATTTGTATTTTTACATTCTTGGCTTTGTAGTTAATCATACTACCTTCATTATTAAATCTTGTTACTACCATAGGTATTTTTAATTTTTCTCATTTATCCGTTGGTAAACAATTATATTTACATATATTAGCTTCTGCCCCTGTATCTATCATTGGTGTATAGTATCTATTATAATATCTTTCTACTATGACTTTTGCGAGTATATATATTTTCATTCTTCTGTTCTTTTTATTATTATTTTCTTATCTTTGTATGTTATGGTTAATTGCTTATCTCCTAGACTGTATGGTTTTACCTTTTCTAACAATTTTATTCCTAGTGTAATATTTTCGTTTTCATTTTCTTGACATATTTTAAATTGTATTATTAAAGGTATTCCTCCAATAATTATTTCTTTTTCTGTTATTTCTTCATTTATTATTAATTCTTTAGGTAATTCAGGGCATAATTGTTCAGTAGTTATTATTTCAGTTTCTGTTACTAATTCTCTTGTAATATAGTTTTCTTCTTGTCCTGTATTTATTAATATTTGATATTTTCTTTGTTCCATGATTCCAGTTATATAGTAGTGGTATGTATTTATTTTTTCTTTTGTGTTTTTTATTAAATTTTTTGGGATTATATATTCTCTTCTTGATGTACTTATTCTTGATGATGTTGGTGTTTCATAAGTTAATTGGTTTGGTATACTTGATGTACTTAATCTTTCTTTTACTATTTCTAAATCTTCTTCCATGTCAATTTCTTTATAACTATATTCATTATTGTCAATAACTGTAACTATTCTTTCAAACGGGTTTTCTATTTTGATTTTATTAATTTTATTTTTTACTGCTATTTTATGTTTTGTTGTTAAGACGTATAGATTTTTACATCTAGCTGTAAATATTTTACTTCCAGGTGTTAATTCTATTCCTGACATTTTCCAGTATAATACTAATGATTTGTCTATATTCTTATCGTTTATTGCTATTGAATAATTGGCACTTATTATGAATTTGAATTTTTGATATATGAGATTTCCTTTTATTGCACTTATTATGCTTTTTTCTATAGGTTGAATTATTCTATCATCTGCTAAATATATTTCTATAGGGGTATCTATTCCTTCCCTAAAACATGCTTTTATTAGTATTTCAGTTCCTCCTAAGTGTACATATTTAATTGGGTTTTTTGCCTTTATATCTTGTATTTCTTTATTTATTATTCTTTTGTTTATTATTGGTATTTTGGCTTTTCCTTTTGTATATTTACAGTCAATTATATGTTCTTTTTGGCTAACCACGTAATATTCTTCTTTTTGTCTTTTGAACCAATTTTTTATTGTAGGTACTTCAACTATTTTTTCGACACTGAGGTCTAATTCTTTTCCTTTTATTTGTTCAAATATATTATTATCAAATATAATTTTTTGTTCTGAGGATTCTTCATCTTTATATTCTTCTCGTGTTATTACTTCTATTTCTTTTTCAGTCATTAGGTTTCATCATCTTCTTTAGTTATTTCATCTTCTATTTCATCTTCTATATCTGATATTTCATATACACTATCTTCACTATCTAGTTCATAATCTATATATTCCATCTGCATATATTCTTCATCATTAATTATGATTTCGGTTATTTGCTTTTTCTTTAGGTTCCTAGGTGCTTTACAGTCTTTAGCTATATGTCCTAATTTTCCACAGTTATAACAAGTACATTCTGTTAGTTTCTTTTTTGGTCTAAATGGTCTTTTAGCCTGATAATTTTTTACATAATATCTTTTTCTTGGTTTTTTATTTTTATATTTTGACTTATATTTATTATATTTCTTTGTTTTCCATTTTTTATTATATTTATCTGTATCTGTACATCCGAATTGTGGTGCTGTTTTATTTTTACAACATCTTAAGTTTTTTATTAATATTCTTTCATCCCGTCAGGGTGCAGGCAGGGGAACAACTCAGTCATCCAGTCCTACAGCTGCCACATCTTCAGCACACCATCCAGCTCGAGGCTCTTCAGCACCCGCAAGGTGTGGTACAGCTAGGGGTGGTGCACAGAGTTTGGGAAGACCCAGCCGATTCTATGCTATGAGTGGTCGACAGAGTGCGTAGGCTTCGCCAGATGTCATCACAGGTATATTGACCATTCAATCTCATGATGTGTATGCCCTTATTGATCCCGGATCTTCTTTGTCCTATGTTACTCCTTATGTTGCTACGAGCTTCGGGGTAGAAGCGGAACAGCTTCATGAGCCGTTCTCTGTATCTACCATAATTGGCGAGTCTATTACGGCCGTGCGGGTTTATAGAGATTGTGTTGTCACGGTGCGTGGTCGGGACACCATGGCTGATCTTATTGAACTAGGGATGATTGATTTTGATTTAATTGTTGGAATGGATTGGCTTTATTCATGTTTTGCCAAACTCGATTGCCGAGCCAGAATCATGAGGCTTGAGTTTACTAACGAGCCAGCTGTTGAGTGGGAGGGGAATAATGTTATGCCAAAAAGTAGGTTTATTTTTTTACTTTAAGGCCACAAAGCTGATCAGGAAAGGGTATATTTATCATTTGGTCTGAGTTACGGACACCACTGCTGAGGTGCTCACCTTTGAATCTATAACAATTGTGAATGAATTCCCCGATGTCTTTCTGGATGAGCTCCCTGGAATTCCTCCAAATAGGGAGATTGATTTTGGGATTGATGTGATGCCAGGCACGTAGCCTATATCCATTCCACCTTATAGAATGGCGCCGACAAAATTGAAAGAGCTAAAGGAACAACTAAGGGATTTGCTAGAGTGTGTCACCTTGGGGTGCACCAGTTCTCTTTGTCAAAAAGAAAGATGGATCTCTGCAGATGTGTATTGATTATCGGCAACTCAACAAAGTCACAATCAAAAACAATTACCCATTGCATAGAATAGATGATTTGTTTGATCAATTACAAGGTGATAAGTTCTTCTCCAAAATTGATTTGCGGTCCGAGTACCATCAATTGAAGGTGAGGGAGCAGGATATTCCGAAAATAGCTTTTAGTACCCGGTACAGGAACTTTGAATTTTTGGTAATGTCTTTCGGGCTAACAAATGCCCCGGCAGCTTTCATGGATCTTATGAATCGAGTCTTCAAGTCGTTCCTCAACTCCTTTGTGATAGTATTCATTGACGACATCCTTATGTATTCACGAAGTCTAGAGGATCACGCTGATCACCTCAAGGCAGTTCTACAAACTCTTCACCAACACCAATTGTATGCAAAGTTCTCAAAATGTGAATTTTTGCTTGAATCTGTCACATTCCTAGGTCATGTCGTCTCCGGAGAAGGAATTAAGGTTGATCCTCAAAAGATTACAGCGGTGAAGGATTGGCCTAGACCTACAACTCCAACAGAGATTTGCAGTTTCTTGGGTTTGGCCGGGTATTATAGGAGGTTCGTGGAGGGGTTCTCCACTCTTGCCTCTCCATTGACTAAATTGACGCAGAAGGCGGTTAAGTTCCAGTGGTCCGATGCTTGTGAAAGGAGTTTCCAGGAATTGAAATCAAGATTGATTCCGGCGCCGGTATTGACCCTACCAGAGGGTACCGAGGGGTTTGTGGTGTATTGCGATGCTTCAAGGATTGGTCTTGGGTGTGTATTAATGCAACATGGTAAGGTAATAGCATATTCTTCAAGGCAACTTAAGAATCATGAAAAGAACTATCCAACTCATGATTTGGAGCTTGCGGCGGTGGTTTTTGCATTAAAACTTTGGCGTCATTATTTGTATGGAGTCCATGCAGTTGTATTCACGGACCACAAGAGTCTTCAATACATTTTCGAGCAGAAGGAATTGAACTCAAGGCAGAGAAGGTGGCTTGAGTTGCTCAAAGATTATGACACCAATATTTTGTATCATCCGGGGAAAGCTAATGTGGTGGCGGATGCTCTTAGTCAGAAATCTATGGGTAGTTTGGCTCACTTGGAGGCATGTCAAAGGCCCTTGGCCCGGGAGGTTCACCAGTTGGCTGGTTTGGGAGTTCGTCTTAAGGACTCTAGTGAAGGGGGAGTGAATGTACAAAATAGGGCGGAATCATCGCTTGTGACGGAGGTCAAGGAGAAGCAATACAGTGATCCAGTGTTGGTGCAGCTGAAGGAAGGGATTCATAAACATAAGACTACGACTTTTTCTCTAGGCATGGATGATGGTACATTACGGTACAAAGGACGACTATGTGTTCGAAACGTAGATGGTCTTCGGGAAAGAATCATGGCAGAAGCTCATACTTCTAGATATTCCGTACACCCAGGTTCTACAAAAATGTATCATGATCTCAAGTTTACTGGTGGAATGACATGAAGAGGAGTGTGGCGGACTTTGTGGCAAAATGTTCAAACTGTCAACAAGTGAAGGCCGGCATCAAAGGCTCGGTGGGTTAGCATATAGTATAGAAATTCCAATGTGGAAATGGGAAATGATCAATATAGATTTTGTGGTAGGGTTACCACGCAATCCGCGTAAGTTTGACTCAATTTGGGTGATCGTGGATCGACTCACGAAATCAGCACACTTCTTCCCAATCTTCCAGACCTTGGGCATCAAGCTATGGAAAAAGGTTAAGATCATAAAAGAGCGGTTGAAAATTGCTCAGAGTCATCAAAACTCCTACTCGGATTTTCGTCGCAGAGACTTAGAGTTCAAAGAAGAAGATTGGGTGTTCTTGAATATATCACCCATAAAGGGGTTCATGCGGTTTGGAAAGAAAGGGAAATTAAGTCTGAGGTATGTCGGGTCGTATAAAATCATTCAAAGGATAGGTCAGGTGGCGCACAAGCTTGAACTACCACCCGAGATGTCATTAGTACACCAGGTATTGCATGTGTCCATGTTGAAGAAGGTAGTTGGAGATCCCTTCGCCATTGTGCCGGTTGAGACCATCAAGGTTAGTGAAGAATTATCATATGAAGAAATTCCGGTTGCTATTTTTGATAGGCAGGTCTGAAGGTTGGGAAACAAAGAAATTGCATCTGTGAAGGTGTTATGGCGAAACCAACAATTTGAAGAAGCTACTTGGGAAGCCGAGAATGAAATGAAAGAAAAGTACCCTCATTTGTTTGAATAGCCATGTAATAGTTCTATGAAGTTATTTCCCCTAAAGTTTGTATCGCTTGTTCGGCTAATATAAAGACACTCTTTTATAGCTATATGTCCCCATGAGGCTTCGGTTGGTGTTATTTTGCATTTTGTTGTGTCATTTAATTCTATATATGTTGCTAAGGTGTGCTTCAGGGGCTCTCTGGCAGGTAGATAGGCCTAAATACAAAGGAAACTCTGGCAAAATTTTTAGGAAGTTAGGCAAATTTGGGGCTGATGGTATGTGGCATAACTAAAACTGTGTTAAGTGAACCTTGATCTTCATTCGAGGACGAATGATCTTAAGTGGGGGAGGATGTAAGGAACCGTAAAATTTTTAACCAAAAGACTCGGGGTTTCGTGGTGCCAAGATAGATTCCTACGTTACTATAGTAGAAATGTTTCGGACTATACTCGCAAGCTCGCCGCGGTTCGGACTTTTTGGATTGAACAGTACCCTATGGACTAAGAGGAAAATGTTTCGTAGAAGAACGCATTTCTACAGCCCATTATGCGGCCGCATAATCACTTTGCGGACCGCATAATGGACGCAGAGTGAAGCAGTAAGTTTTGCCAACTTGAGGTCAGTTTTGCGGTCGATTATGCGACCGCATAATCGATATGCATAATCACTTTGCGGACCGCATAATGGATGCATAATTCCTACGTTATCTATCGCATAATCCCTCTTGCATTTTTGCGGAGGGAGTTTTGCGGTGCATTATGCGACCGCAGAATGAGTATGCGGACCGCATACTAGTCGCATACCTGGGCCGTAAGTTCAGGCCCCTGAGGGCCATTTCTGCGGTCACTTTGCGGACCGCATAACCATTATGCGGTCGCATATGCGACCGCAAACCTGTGTCAGGGCACCATTTTTGTTAATTTAAAACCCGACCCTCATTCCGTTAAAACACCCATTTAGTCCATTTTGAAGCTCATTTCTCATATTTCTAGTGTGAGAGAGAGTGGGTTCTAGAGGGAGGGCCTAATTTTCATCAATTGATCTTCAACCATCACTCAAGCCTTAGAAATACTCAAGTAGAGCACCAAATGCTTCATCCAAAAAGGTAAGATTTCATCACCCTAACTCTTAATTTCAAACATAGCTATAATGGGGTACTAGGGCAATAGTTCATGGGTATGAGAGTGGTTTATCTTGCATGCTAGAATTATGAACATTTTCTTAATTTTGGGTTCAATTTGTATATTGCTAAAATAGATTGAGGTTACTAAAGGTTCCAGATAATTGTAGAGTCTAAAGAAGCGCAATTGAGGTATGTATGGATAACTCTTTTCTTCCTAGAATCGAACTCTTGGTGTCCGAATAATTGGTGTAAGTTCCTACTTGATCTTACTAGAATTGCTTGCCTTAGTGTGTTGGGTTGAAAGATTCATGTTCCCTAATTTTTTTAGATATTTACCATGCCATCATGCTACTTGAGAACGTAACTATGATTTTTCCAAGCTCCTTCCCTTATGTGTGCAATGTCTTATGTGATGGTGCTTATCGGCATGAATGATGACGTTATTTGAACGAATAAAAAGGGAAAGACTTGAATTGTAAAATGTGCCCAAGTGTCAACAATTATTTAATAAATGAGGCTGTTTGTGTCATGTAATGAAAGATGGGAAAGAGATGTGAATTGAGTGGACAGTTGAAAGAGGTTATGTCTCAAGTGAGATGGCTTAGCCGATCGGGCCGAGATCGGACGTCATGCTGTACACATGGTGGCATTTGTATTGGGATTATTGAATTACATTTTGGATATGGATATGTCTCACTTGAGATGGCTTAGCCGATCAGGCCGAGACCGGACTCCATGTAAAAACACGGTGGCATTGTGAGTTGTGGCTTTGGCACTAAAGATTATTAATCTAAAAAGATGGAAAGATTGAATTGGAAACTATGTGACCCTTACTTGGTGTTTTCTTTGTATTTCTATGAAACTCTTATTGATTATTATGACTGGCTTCTCTTTGTTTCACTGTTCATTCTGCTAAGATTGGTGTTTGCCTTACATACTAGTACTATTCGATAGTACTAACGTCTCTTTTACCGGGGGAGCAACATCTTTAAATGGATGTAGGTGGTTCCATTGTAGATAGTGCCGATCGCAGATAGTTGGTGCTCTCCTTCTCTCCTCACAGCAGTCTTGGTGAGCCCCATTTCTCCCAGGGGTCATGCAGTCCTTCTTTTGTATAAGTTTTCATATTTTGAGGTATAGCCGGGGCCTTGTTGCCGGCATTGTCATGTTGCTCTTTTGTACTCTTAGAGGCTCCGTAGACGTTTATGTGGGTCATGTATGTATGTTGGGGTGGTCATTGGATCGAGTTGTATTTTGGGAACTCAACTATGGCATAATGTATACAAGGAAATATAAACTAGCAACGTTTATATATTTATATAACTGATCCCCCCCCCCCAGTTTTAGAAATGGTGATGTGATCCCTTTTTGGATTATGAATGAGTCGGGTAGGAAAGGTTTAATAGGTTTGCTTGACCGGGTTCACTCAATTGAGCACCGGTCGCGCTCCCCGAGGTTGGGGCGTGACAGTAATGGTTTAAGTCTCGTTTTGGGACTGTTTTATGAACTAGGCGACAATGTTCATTGCGTTCGCGAGGACACTTTCGAGTTCGCGAAGAGCAGAGCTTGCCAAGCTTACACGTTCGCGAAACCCCCATCGTGTTCGCGAAGGTTACGCCCCCTAGCCTTCGCATTCGAGAGCCCTTTCTCGCGTTCACGATGAAGTAAAGACTTACCCCCTCCCCAGGTCCCTATCACTTCGTATTCGCATTGAGCTCGTCGCGTTCACGAAGGGTAAATCCCCCATCGCTCCGCATTCACGAACCAGCCTTCGCGTTCGTGAAGAAGAAAACTCAGCCATCCCATTTTCTACTTCGCGTTCATGAGAGTGCCTTAGCGAATGCGAAGAAGGAAACTAGAAGGAACCTAAAACTACAGAAAACCAGATTTTCCTAAGTTCAAATCATCACGTAGCCCATCCAAAACTCACCCGAGCCCTCGGGGCTCCAAACCAAACAAGCACGCAAGTCCTAAAACATCATACCAACTCGCTCGCGCGATCAAATCGCAAAAATAACACCTAGAACTATGAATTGAACACCAAATCAAATGAAATTTTTAAGACAAGTTTAAAACTTCTATTTTCACAACCGGATGACCGAATCACGTCAAATCAACTCCATTTCTCACCAAATTTCATAGAGAAGTCTTAAATATTATAGTGGACCTGTACAGGGCTCCATAACCAAATACGGACCCAGTATCAACAAGACCAAATATCAGTAAATTCTAAAAATCATTAAACTTCCAAACTTTTAATGTTTCATCAAAATTCCATATCTCGAGGTAGGGACCTCGGAATTCGATTCTGGGCATACGCCCAGGTCCCAAATTACGATACGGACCTACAGGGACCTTCAAAACATGTATACGGGCCCGTTTGCTAAAAATGTTGACCGAAGTTAACTTAAATAGATTTTTAAGGTAAAAATTCTCTTTTTATCAATTTTTAATATATAAGCCTTTCGGAAGAACACTCGGACTCCGCACACAATTCGAGGAAGGCTAAGATGAGGTTTTTGAGACCTCGAAATGCAGAATTATGTTCTAAAATATAAGATGACCTATCGGGTCATCACATTCTCCACCTCTAAAATAATTGTTCTTCCTCGAACGGACATTGAAAAGTTCCTGGGATGGTGAAACGATGCTGATATCTATTCCGCATGTTCGACTCGAACTCCGAAGTAGCTGCCTCGATGGGCTGACATCGCCACTGCACTCGGACTAAAGAACAACTCTTTGATCTCAACTGGCGAATCTGTCAGGCTAGAATAGCCACCAGCTCCTCCTCATAAGTCAAATCCTTGTCCAACTGGACAGAGCTAAAATCTAACAAATGGGACGGATCGCCGTGATTTTTTCAAAGCATGGACACATGGAACACCTGATGAGCAACTACTAAAATAGGTGGCAACGCAAGCTTGTAAGCCACCTCTCCCACTCTCTCCAGAATCTCAAAAGGCCCGATATACCTTGGGCTCAACTTGCCCTTCTTTCTGAAAAAAACATCATAAACTCTACGGTCGGCATAAATCTTCTGCCTGGACTGAGCGGTGCGAAGTCGATCCTGAATAATCTTGACCTTATCCAAGGCATCCTCTACCAAATTTGTACCCAATAACCGAGCCTCCCCCTGCTCAAACCATCCAACTGCCGATCGACATCGTCTACCATATAGTGCCTCATATGGAGCCATCTGAATGCTCGACTGGTAGCTGTTGTTATAGGCAAACTCTACAAAGGGCAAGTACTAATCCCACGATCCTCCGAAGTCTATAACACATGCGCGGAGCATATCCTCCAAGATCTGAATAGTGCGCTCGGACTGTCCGTCTGTTTGAGGATGAAACGCTGTGCTCAACTCAACCCGCATGCCCATCTCACGATGTACTGCTATCCAAAAGTGTGAGGTGAATTGTGTACCTCAATCCAAAATGATAGTCACAGTCACACCTTGAAGACGGACGATCTCGCGGATGTAAATCTCTGTCAATCGCTCAGAAGAATAGGTAACTGCTATATGAATGAAATGCGCTGACTTATTCAGCTTCTCCACAATGACCCAAATGGCATCGAACTTCCTCTGAGTCCGTGGAGTCCAACAATGAAATCCGTAGTGATACGCTCCCGCTTCCACTTAGGAATCTCTATCTTCTGAAGCAAACCACCAAGTCTCTGATGCTCGTACTTGACTTGCTGACAATTTAGACACCGAACTACATATGTAACTATATCCTTCTTCATCCTCCTCCACCAATAATGCTGCTGCAAGTCCTGATACATCTTGGCGGCACTCGGATGAATAGAATACTGAGAACTGTGGGCCTTATCAAGAATCAACTCATGAAGTCCATCTGCATTAGGCACACAAATACGACCCTGCATCCTCAAAACTCCATCGTCTCCAACAGTAACCTACTTGGCATCACCGTGCCGTACCATGTCCCAAAGGAGAAGCAAATGAGGGTCATCATACTTCCGCTCCCTGATGCGTTCAAACAACGAAGACTGAGTGACGGTACAAGCTAGAAAACGACTGGTCTCAGAAACATCCAACCTCACGAACTGATTGGACAAAGCCTGAACATCTAGTGCAAGCGGTCTCTCACCAACTGGAATATATGCAAGGCTACCCATACTAACTGACTTTCTACTCAAAGCATCGGCTACCACATTGGCCTTCCCGGGATGATACAATATGGTGATATCATAGTCTTTCAATAGCTCCAACCACCTCCTCTGCCTCTAATTGAGCTCCTTTTTCTTGAGCAAATACTTCAAGCTCCGATGATCCGTGAATACCTCACATGGCACACCATAAAGATAGTGCCTCCAAATCTTCAGCGCTTGAACAATGGCTGCTAGCTCTAGATCATGAACATGATAATTCTTCTCGTGAACCTTCAAATGCCGTGAAGCATATTCAATAACCTTGCCACCCTACAATACCACACCTAGACCAATACGAGATGCGTCACAATATACCATATCAGATCCTGAACCAGAGGGTAACACCAATACCGGTGTCGTAGTCAAAGCTGCCTTGAGCTTTTGAAAGCTCGCCTCACACTCGTCTGACCATCTGAACGGAGCACCCTTCTATGTTAACCTAGTCAACGGGGCTACTATAAATGAGAACCCTTCCACAAACCGACGGTAGTAACCCGCCAATCCCAGAAACTACGGATCTCTGTAGGTGATGTGGGTCTAGGCCAGTTCTGAACTGCCTCAATCTTCTTAGGATCCACCTGAATACCCTCTGCTGATACAACATGACCTAAGAAAGCAATTGAACTCAACCAAAACTCGCATTTTGAGAACATAGCATATAACTGGCTGTCTCTCAGAGTCTGAAGAATGATCCAAAGGTGCTGCTCATGCTCCTAACAGCTGTGGGAGTATATCAAGATATCATCAATAAACACAATCACAAAGGAATCCAAGTAGGGCTTGAACACTCAGTTCATCAAATCCATGAATGTTGCTGGGGCATTTGTTAGCCCAAATGACATCATTAGAAACTCATAATGCCCATACCGAGTCCGAAAAGTTGTCTTAGGGACATTAGATGCCCTAATCCTCAACTGATGGTAGCCATATCGGAAATCAATCATCGAAAACACCTTGGCACCTTGAAGCTGATCAAATAAATCATCAATCCTCGATAATGGATATTTGTTCTTGATGGTGACCTTGTTCAACTACAGATAATCTATACGCATCCTCATCGATCCATTTTTCTTTTTCACAAACAACACAGGTGCATCCCAGGGCGAGACACTAGGTCTAATAAAGCCCTTATCAAGCAGATCTTGCAACTGTTCCTTTAATTCTTTCAGCTTTGGCGGGGCCATGCGATATGGCAGAATGGAAATGGGCTTAGAACCCAGAGCCAAATCAATGCAGAAATCAATATCTCTGTCGGGTGGCATCCCCGGCTCCTCTGCAGGAAACACCTATGGAAACTTACGAACAACCGGTACTGAATCCATGGAAGGAACCTCCGCACTAGAATTGTGGACATAAGCCAAATAAGCTAGACACCCCTTCTCGACCATATGCCGAGCCTTTACATAAGAGATAACACTGCTGGTAGAAAGGCCATGGGTCCCTCTCCACTCTAATCGAGGCAACCCCGACAAGGCTAAGGTCACCGTCTTGGCGTGACAATCTAATATAGCATGATAAGGTGACAGCCAATCCTTACCCAGAATGACATCAAAATCAACCATGTCAAGAAGTAGAAGATGTACACAAGTCTTAAGGCTCCCAATGGTGACCACACACGAACGATAAACGCGATCTACAATAATAGCATCTCCCGCTGGTGTGGACACATACACAGGAGCACTCAAAGAATCACGAGGTACGATCAAATAGGATGACACAAAGGAGTAAGTAGATCCCAGATCAAATAGAACCAAAGTATCCCTACTGCAAACTGAAACAGTACCTATAATAAAGGTGTCAGATGACTCAGCCTCAGGGCTGGCTAGAAAAGCATAACACCGGGGCTAGGCCCCACCACCCTGAACTACGTCTCTGGGACGGCCTCTAGCTGGCTGGTCTCCACCTCTAACGGCCTGACCTCAACCTCTAACAGTATGGCCTCTACCTCTAGCTGCCTGACCCCTGCCTCTGGCCGGCTAAGCAAGCGGTGCATCAACTGGTGCCGGATCCATGGCACGAGAACCCTGATGCTGTGAGCTGCCCGATGTCCGAGGGAAAAATCTAGCAATGTGCCTCGGATCACCACAAGTATAACAAGACTTTGACTGATATGACTGCTGGCCGTGAAACTGACCGTGTCAACCTGAGTAACCACCTTGAAAACTCTGGAACAAAGGTGCACTAATAGGGGCTAATGGTGCACTGTAGGCTAGCTGGTCGGAATAATGAATCTAAGGGCCACGACCACCTGAGGCACCGTGGGATGCCTAGAGTGCTGAATGAACGGCCTGGGAGGATGGCCTCTACCATAAGTACCTTTGCCCCCACTGTAGGCTGCTGGTACTGCTGCACGAGCTCTGGGATGAGCCATGTCCCTACCTTGGCCTCTGGCACGGCCTCGGCCTCGACCTCTGCCCCTCGTAGGAGTTGACACTAGGGGCTCTTGCTGCTGCTCAGCTGAGGAAGCGGTACGTGTTCTCGCCATCTGCGAGAGAATAAGAGTAGAAGAGTTCAATCAGTATTGAGAAAACAAAATCGTACGACAGAGAAGAATAGAAGTGAAATTTGCTCCTAAAACATAATAAGAGTTGTTCAACCTAACGAATAGCTAGTATAATCATGAACGATATGATCAAGGAATACCACGATTACAATAATAAGACTCACTCGCATGTTATGACTCGACAACAACACATAGGTAATCGTCACCTCACCTATACGTTGTACTCAACATACAAACACGTAGCAAATAAGCGAATAATACCTAATCCTTTAAGCCAAAGTTAACCACGACACTTACCTCACTCCGAAGACCACTCAATACTCAATCACAGTTTTCCTCTAGAATCCACCTCCAAACCACTCATATCTATTCAAAAATGACTCAATAATATCAAATATTGCTAAAGGAATCAATTACATTGCATAGATTAAGATTTCCCAAACTTTCCCCAAAAAAGTCAAAAATTTACCACGGGCCTGCTTGGTCAAAACCCGAGGGTCGGACCAAAATCCATTTACCCATTCACCCCCGAGCTCGTATATATAATTGATTTTGGAATCCGACCTCAATTTAAGGTCTAAATCCCCATTTTTTCCAAATACCTATTTTCTACCCAAAACCCCCAATTTCTACCATGAAAACTCTAGATTTTTTGTTAAATATTCATGAAATATAATGGGTAATTGAAAGAAAGTGGTTTAGAATCACTTATCAACACTTTGGGGATGTCTCTTGAAAATCGCCTCTAGCCTCTAGCTTAAGTCCCGTTTTGGGACTGTTTTATGAACGGGGCAACAGTGTTCACCGCGTTCGCGAAGAGTAGAGCTTGTCAAGCTTACGCGTTCGTGAAACCCCCATCGTGTTCGCGAAGGTTACGCCCCCTGGCCTTCGCATTCGTGAGCCCATTCTCGCGTTCGCGATGAAGGAAAGACTGACCCCCTCCCCCGGGTCCCTATCACTACGCGTTCGCGTTGAGCTGGTCGCGTTCACGATGGGTAAAGCCCCTATCGCTCCGTGTTCATGAACCAGCCTTCGCATTCGCAAAGAAGAAAACTCAGTCGTCCCAGTTTCTACTTCGGATTCACGAGAGTACCTTCACAAACGCGAAGAAGGAAACCAGAAGGCACCGGAAACTGCAGAAAACCATATTTTCCTAAGTTCAAATCATCCCGTAGCCCATCCAAAACTTTCCCGATCCCTCGGGGATCCAAACCAAACATGCACGCAAGTCCTAAAACATCATACAAACTCGCTCGCACGATCAAATCGCCAAAATAATACCTAGAACTATGAATTGAATACCAAATCAAATGAAATTATCAAGAAAACTTTAAAACTTCTATTTTCACAAATGGACGTCTGAATCACGTCAAATCAACTCTGTTTCTCACCAAATTTCATAGAGAAGTCTTAAATATTATAGTGGACATGTATCGAGCTCCGGAACCAAACATCAGTAAATTCTAACAATCATTAAACTTCCAAACTTTTAATTTTTCATCAAAATTCCATATCTCGAGCTAGGGACCTCGGAATTCGATTCTGGGCATACGCCTAGGTCCCAAATTACGATACAGACCTACTAGGACCGTCAAAACATGGATCCGGGTCCATTTGTTAAAAATATTGACCGAAGTCAACTTAAATTGATTTTTAAGGAAAGAAATTCTCTTTTTATCAATTTTTAACATATAAGCCTTCCGGAAGAACACTTGGATTGCGCACACAAAATCGAGGAAGGCTAAGATAAGGTTTTTGAGACCTCGAAACGCAGAATTAGGTTCTAAAATATAATATGACCTATCGGGTCATCACAGGCAGCTATCTCTGAATCTCCGAAAAATCAATTGTGTGAAATAATCAATACCCACTATGTCCTGGATCACCTGGATCTGCACACGATGTGCAGAGTGTAGTATGAGTACAACCAACTCAGTAAGTAACAATAATAAATAAGAATTGAAATTAGTGACGAGCTTCTCGGCTAATTCCAATTATAGTACTTTCCAACATAAAAGGGTAGGCATGCTCTCAAGTTCAATATTTAATATTTCCCAGAAATATCATATCAAGTTATGAAATTAATGCATCCTCTCAGAGCAACAGTCACTCGATCCTCCCATTCACTCCAACCTCACATTCACTCTTTCCTCACAGTCGCTCATTCCTCACAGTCATTCATCACTCGGCACTCACACTCAGTAGGTACCTGCACTCACTAGGGGTGTGTACAGACTCCGGAGGGGCTCCTTCAGCCCAAGCGCTTCAACAAGCCAATCATGGCATATAACAATGAAACATGTTGCGGTGTACATCCCGATCCCATATATATTCTCACAATTAGGCCCTCGGACTCACTTCAGTAATCAACCTCTCCAGTCTCTCGGGCTCAAGATGTTATGAAAATCAGCCCAGAATCATAATATGATGCATCAATAAATAGCAAGAGAGACTGGGATATGATGTGAAATGAATGAACATGACTGAGTGTAAAATTACAATTTGAACATATAATTCAACCACAGAAATGACCCCAGTGGGGACAAACAATAATATCATATGCCTAAGCATGATTTTTAATAAGACTCTCAGCTAAATTTTCTCTAACACATAGAGAATGTACAGATATCAATAGATTATTCAACTATACAGTTCCATGGAATTTGACCAAGTCACAATTCCTACGGTGCACACACACACGCCTGTCACCTAGCATGTGCGTCACCTCAAAACCAATCACATTACATATAATCTAGGGTTTCATACCCTCAGGACCAAATTTTTAACTGTTACATACCTCAAACCATGAAATTCTTTATTCCGCTATGCCCTTGCCACGAGAATTGGTCTCCAAAAGCCTCGTATCTAGCCACAATTAATTCGATTCAGTCAATACCTGTTATAGTAATTAATTTCGTAAGGAAATACTAATTTTCCAAGAAAAATCCAAAATTAACCCAAAAATCACATGTGGGGCCCATATCTCGGAACCCGACAAAAGTTATAAAATATGAACGCCCATCCAACCACGAGTCCAGCCATATAAATTTTACCAAATTCCGACATCAACTCGACCATCAAGTCTTTAATTAAAGACTTTGAAGATTTCTACCATTTTCAACCCAATCTTTATCCATTTGAACTCAAAAATCTTTCCATAAACCTTATTGATACATATAAATATTACTCTTACACCCAAGAATCATACTCTTAATCACCCATCTCTACCCAAACTCAAAATTAAAGACCAGGGGTTAGAACCTTACCTCTTGGGTAAAGATCTTGTGATATTTCCTTGTTGGATTTCAAAGCTTGAACAAGATCTTGATGAACAAGGCACTTGAGCTTCTTCCTCTCTCTAGAACACTCTCCCTTCTCTCTAAAAATGTCATATTTTTTCTCCAAAATGAGCTTCAAGGGCTATAATTCAAAGTTGGGTCGGGTCAAAAATTATAAAGATTTGAAGCCCCAACGTAGATTCGAGATCGCATATGCGACCGCATAATACGTATGCGGTCCGCAAACTGACCGCATAATTGAAGCTCCAAAATGAGGGTCACCTGTTTAGGTCTGCGGTGATTATGCGGCCTGCATACCTGTTCTGCGGTCGCGTAATACACCGCAGAATAGGTATGCGGTTGCATAATGCACCGCAGACTTCCTTTAATCTAGCCTCACATCTGCTTCACTCTGCGGCCATTATGTGGTCCGCAGAGTGATTATGTGACCGCATAGTAGGCCACAAAAATGTCCTCTTCTACCGAAAATTTTCCTTTACTCCTTAGTGAATTGTTCAACCCAAAAAGTCCGAGCTTTCTACTAATTAATCTACCTCGGCAACACAAAACCTTTTCAACTTAAGTTTTAAAGCTTGGAACTATGTGTTTTAAATCATTCCGAAACTTCACCGGACCCGAACCAATTACACCGGCAAGTCACATAACAATTGTAAGGGACAAATTGAGCAGTAATTGTGGGAAAAGGGCTGTAATACTCAAAACGACCGGTCGGGTCATTACAAGAAATAAAACATGCTGAATTTCAAGAAGCCAATGAATCAATACAATATCAAGATCATGAGACACAAGTTGAAGAAACTTTATTGGATGTTTTGAAGTTGACAAGGAAGTTACCATCTTCAAGAACTCAATGTAGTTTAAGAACAGGTTAATGAAGCAGTTCCAAACAAAATTGAACTACAATCAAATCCAACACAAGGTGAGCAAGTTGTACAAGCACTTCTTAGAAGGTCTACATGAGAACGTCATGTACCAACTAGATTAAATCTAATGGTACAAGATGATGTATCAAATGATGTTGATCATAATGATGATGACCGCAAGACCTATGAAGAGGCTATTAAAAGTTCTGACTATGACAGATTGCAAAAGGCCATGGAATCCGAAATGAAATCCATGAAGGAAAATAAAGTATGGACTTTAGTTGAACCTTCAAAGGATATAAAACCTATAGGTTGTAAATGGGTTTTTAAGAAAAAGATTGGAGCAGACGGAAGTTGAAGACCTACAAAGCACGTCTTGTTGCCAAGGAATATCGTCAGAAAGAAGGAGTCGACTATGATGAGACTTTATCTCCCGTGTCAATACTCAAATCAATTCTGATTTTGCTTGCTATAGCATCACACTACGATTATGAAATATGGCAAATGGATGTGAAAACAACTTTTCTTAATGGTGAGCTAGAATAGGATGTGGACATGACACAACCTGAAGGTTTCACATCACCACCTGATCATTATAAAATTTGCAATACATATCCATTTATGGACTAAAGCAAGCTTCTCGAAGTTGGAATATTCGCTTTAATAAGACAATTGAAAAGTTCAATTTTGTTAGATGTGAAAAAGAGCCTTGTGTGTACAAAAAGGATAGTGGGAGCACAATCATATTCTTAGTACTATATGTTGATGATATATTGCTTATAGGAAATGATATACCGACATTGCAAAGTACCAAGATTTGTCTATCTAAATAGTTCTCCATGAAAGACTTGGGAGAATCAACTTATATATTGGGAATAAAGATCTATAGAGATAGATCTATGAAGCTACTTGGGCTTTCCCAGTCCTTGTACATTGATAGCATCTTAAAGAGGTATAACATGGATAATTCCAAAGGAGGCTATCTACCGATAGGCACTGGAATTACTCTCAGTAGGGAGGATTTCGCTAAAACACCTGAAGAGAGAGAATGCATGAGTAGGATCCCATACGCTAGTGCAGTAGGAGCTATCATGTATACCATGACATGTACACATCATGATGTGTCTTATGCACTAGGAGTGACTAGCCGATATCTGTCACGGCCCCCATTTCACTCTGTAGGATATCTTGATGACACCTAGTCTCTAAGACTATGTAAGCCTAATAATTTGCGAAATAAATGAATAATAAACTAAACTCCAATCTCAACACTAGATATATAAATATAAAATTAAAAATCTGTAATTACAACTTCCCAAAACCCGGTAGAAATAAGTCACAAGATTCTAATAGAAATACTAAGTGTCTCTATACATCAAGTCTAAGGATAACCAGGGAAACAACAAAAATAAGGATAGAGAGGGACTTTGAGGTCTGCGGACGCTGGCATATATACCTTGAAGTCTCCACGTGCGGTCCAACTCACTAGTATCGGGTCTGGTGGGAAGAACCTGGATCTGCACAAAAGGATGTATAGAGTGTAGTATGAGTATGCCACAATGGTACCTAGTAAGTGCCAAGCCTTACTGGGGTAGAGTAGTGATGAGGTCAGGTCAGGGCCCTACTGGTTTAAAAGAAAAGTAAGGCGGAAAATACAATAATATTTTGAAATGACTGAGAATTTAAACATTAATAAGTTTCAGAAAATATCAGCACAATAAATAGAGGTACACAGCAGGGGCACTCCTGAGGTACCGCCTCGTAGTCCAAAATGTAAAGATGCAGTACAAGGGGATCTCCTGAGGAAATGCCTCGTAGTCCCAAAATAAATATGCAGTACATGGGGATCTCCCGAGTAAACACCTCGTATCCCCAAAGTAAATATGCAGTACAAGGGGATCTCCCGAGGAACCGCCTCGTAGTCCCAAAGTAAATATGCAGTATAGGGGGATCTCCCGAGGAAACTCCTCGTAGTCCCAAAGTAAATATGCAGCAGGTAATCGAAGGAAAACACAAATTTTCAGCAAGAATCTTAAGGTTAAAGATTAAATTCAAATCAAGAAAGCAGGTAATTCAACTAAGCATGTTGCACAAATTGCAGGTAAGAGTTAAGGCACGTAGACATGCGATGCTAGACTAAACATGATCACTACATATGTTAAGGCAACTCAGTTAATGTAATTAAAAGAAGACAACTCAGTTAATGTATTTTAAAAGATGACAAATCTGCAAGAACTAAATTTTCTATAATCAGCATGTGTACGCACTTGTCACCTCGCGTACACGACGCTCACATATCACAAATTGTTACAACAGTACCAAATCCTAAGGGGATTTCCCTCACATAAGGTTAGACAAGTCACTTACCTCAAATGTTGCTCAATCAATCGGTAAGAATGCCTTTCCCTTGATTTTCCAACTTCGAATTGCCCAAATCTAGCCAAAATCAATTTCATAACATGAATACAATTACAAGAAACTAATTTAAATCATAAATCTACGACTTTAACAAGGAATCGAAAAATCACACCAAAAAGTCAATCTGGGCCCATGTCTCGGAATCGGGTAAAAGTCACAAAATACGAACACCCATTCAACCGCGAGTTCACCCATACCAACATTACCAAAATTCAGCACCAACTCGCCACTCAAATCCCCAAATTACACTCTCCAAATTCCTAGCCTCAAACTCCCACATATCACCTTAAACACACATAATCTAGGTGGGAAAATCAATGGGAAACAAGATTATTGATAAAAAATAAGCACAAGGGACTTATCTCAAGAAATTCCTTGAACATGCTCTCAAAGATCGCAAAACCCAAGTTCAAATGTCCAACAAATGATAAAAATCCCGAGCCCTTGAATTTATAGAATCTGTCCATGCTTTCCGATTTTGCTGACCAAATTCCGCTTCTACGGTACCGCTTCTATGGTACCGCTTATGCGGTAAAGTCTCCGTATCTGTGGAGTTCACTTAAATCCCCAGGTTCCGCACTTGCACGCAAATTGCCTCATCTGCAGATGTGCTTCTGCGGTCCCTCATTCGCTTTTGCGAAAGCCTCCCCAAGCACTCGCCCGCTTCTGCGATCGATTCCCCGCAGAAGCGACTCCTCTTCTGCAGCCCTCTCACCGCACCTGTGACCACAGGCCAATTCCCTTATCCCCGTACCTATGCCCTATTGCTCGCACCAACAGGCTCGCACCTGCGGTCAACCTTGCGCAGGTGCGTTTACACCATCAACCCAGCACCAGAAAATCTTCTAAGTCCAAAAATGATCCGTTAACCATTCGAAACTCACCTGAGGCCACCGGGACCTCAACCAAATATACCAAATAGTCCTAAAATATCACACGAACTTAGTCGAGACTTTAAATCACATCAATCAACGCTAGAAACACTAATTACACATCAATTCAAGCATAATGAACTTTAAAGTTTCAAACTTCTACATCCGACGCCGAAACCTACCAAATCATGTCTGGTTGACTTCAAATTTTGCACACAAGTCATGATTTACATTACGGACCTGTTCAAACTTTCGGAATCAGAATCCAACCTCAATATCAAAAAGTCCACTGCCAATCAAACTTCTCAAAAATCATCTTTTTTCAACTTTCGCCAATTAGCGCTAAAATGACCTACGGACCTCCAATTCAACATCCGAACACGCTCCTAAGACTAAAATCGCCCTACGGAGCTATAGGAACCATCAAAACTCCATTACAGAGTCGTCTTCACACAATTCGAACTACGGTCAATTCCTATGACTTAAACCTCCATTTTAGGGACTATGTGTCCCATTTCGCTCCGAAACCAAAAACAAATCCTTCCGCCAAGTTACAAAACCCAAAAATACATTAGAGGGAACAATAAATAGGGGTTCGGGGCTAATTTCCTCAAAACTACCGGCCGGGTCATTACAATATCAGGAAAATCCTAGTGAGGAACATTGGAATGTGGTAAAGACCATTCTTAAGTACTTAAGAAGGACTAAAGACCAATTCCTCATTTATAGAGATTCTGAGTTTAAACTTGAAGGTTATACTGATGCAAGCTTCTCTTTAGATAGAGATGATAGCAAATCTATTTCTGGTTATATATTCATCTTAAATTGTGGTGCAGTGAGTTGGAAAAGTTCCAAACAAACTACAGTAGCTGATTTAATGACTAAAACAAAATATATAGCAGCTAGTGAAGCTGCTAAGGAAGCTGTATGGATGAAAAAGTTCTTAACTGGACTTGGTGTGGTTACTTCAATAGAAGGTGCAGTTCCATTGTTGTGTGACAATACTGGAGCCATTGCTCAAGCAAAACAACCAAGATCACACCAAAAATCCAAACACGTTCTGCGAAGGTATCACTTGATAAGAGAGATCATTGAATGTGGAGACGTTGAGATTCAAAAGGTTGATGGAAAGGAAAATGATGCAGACCCATTCACTAAAGCTCTTGGAGCAAAGGAGTTTGACAAGCACAAGTGACAATTAGGAATGAAGTACAAGAGCGATTGGCTCTAGAGTAAGTGGGAAATTGTTAGAGATATATTAGATATGCCCTAGATCCAATGTTATTCTATATAAAAATATATGGCTGTCACGACCCAAATCTCCCTCCGTGGGATGTCGTGATGGCACCTACTCTTAAGGTCTAGGTAAGCCTAACATTTACTGAAATAACAACAATATTAATTAACGACTGAAAAATACGAAATATGAATCTCTATACAATACTTACAATCCCAAAACCGGTAGTATAAGTCATAAGCTCTGCTGAGTTACTAGAAAGTCTATAAATACAACTGTTTTGAAATAGAGATAAAACAGTGCAAGTACAATATCAGAAGGTGACTCCGAAGCCTACAAATGCAACAACAGGTTTACCTTGAGTCTCCATAGCAAGATCTGTACTGCTAGCGATCGGTCAACTGACTCTTCATTACCTGGCTCTGCACAAAAATATGAAGAAGTGTATTATGAGTACACCACAGTCGGTACCCAGTAAGTATCAAGACTAACCTCAGTGGAGTAGTGACGAGGTACAGTCAAGACACTCACTAGTCAAATAACATGTGCCATACTAAAATAATCGAAAACAAATAGCAGTGATAGAAATAATAATCAACTAGTGATATAAACAGTAAGGCAGCAAGAACACGATTATTATTACTCAGACGAATAAGAAAACACAAGTACAACCAATTAAACAAGTCTTTCAAATATAAATCTTTCACATATAATTCTTTCGACTAATTTTCTCCAAATATATTTCTTCAAATAAGTATCCTTTGAATATAAAATTTTTTCAAATAAATATCTCATATCATAATCATAAAATACGGTTCTCATCCCCCTTTCATATTCTCACGGCACCTCGTGCCCATATATCTATCACAACCGCATGGACAACTCTCGTGCCAAATATGTCAATACATAAAATCCGCATGATTAATTTATTTTCAATAAAGTAAGGTTACAATTTTTAAACCAAGTAAGAATTCTACAAAGAAATGAGTTTATTTTAGAAATAGTTTGAGTGAAGAAAAATGACATTTCAATTTAAATAAAACATCAAATAATCTACTGATTTGGATGCAAAACTTATTAAATTAAAACATAATAGTAATTTCTTTTATTTAAAACAACTCCATCACTAAGAACAAGTACAAACCAGAAATACAAATCCTCAGAGCCTCGTACGAAAAAGGCAAAGCCAACATAATACTACGAGAAATACAAGACACTTAATATTAATTCAAATAATACATCACAGAGAACACATGAATTTACATATTACAGAAAAACAAAATAACCTAAGGCAAGTACAACCATAGAGAGATGTCAACAAAGGCCACTGTCACAACCCAAATTCCCCTCCGTTTGGGTATCGTGATGGAACCTAGTCTTAGGGACTAGGTAAGCTTAACATTAATTGAAACAACAACATCCTCCGTTTGGGTATCGTGATGGCACCTAGTCTTAGGGACTAGGTAAGCTTAACATTAATTGAAACAACAACATTATTTAAATAACATCCAACAATTTGAAATAGAAATCTCTTAAAATTTACAATTCCCAAAACTGGTAGTACAAGTCATAAGCTCTACAGAGTGTTTGCTGGAAAACATCTAAATACAAGTGTTCAGAATTAAGAATAAATAGTGTAAAACAAAAACTTGAAGGTGACTCCGAAGCGTGCGAACACAGCAACAGGTTTAACTTGAGTCGCCACAACAACAACCCGCACAGCTGCTAACGAACAATAACCTGGATCTGCACAAAAATCTGCAAAAGTATAGAATGAGCACACCACAACGGTGCCCAATAATTATCAAGACTATCCTCGGTGGAGTAGTGACGAGGAACAGTCAATACACCCACTGGTCTAATAAATTGAACAAGTATAAGTATATGAACAATAGAAATATGATATCTACATAAAGACTATACAATATGGCTCACAATACAGTAATGGCAATAAGAAAGGAAACAACAAGTATCAGTGAAATACCATAAAAATGACACAGAAAAGTGAATGGAACACAACCTAAATCCGGAATCACAAATACAGCAGGGACAAGTAATATCTCAGCAACTACAATCGCTTTTACATCAGGTTTTAGTCAACAAACTATACGAGGTACCGAACCTCTGACAAATCACAATTCACGAGTCTCAATACCTAAACCCTAGCACTTGGCATCATGTGCCCTCATAACACCTCATAACCGCACTGACGACTCACGTGCCAATAAAGCCATTCTCACATAGAAGGCAAGTAAACAAGGGTGAGCATATATGCTCAACAATATCAAGAACACCTCTTATCCGATAAGAGTGCTTAATTACGTGCATGCTTTTGCAAGTGTCCTAACATAGTCCATACCAGCAAATAAGCATAAGGAAAAAGAACGGGCAACACGTAGAATATATTTCTCACAACTTTCACAATATAAACCTCACACAGGTAAGTGTACCACCACACAAATATCAACAACAAGAATGCCCCCAGGCCATCACAAATCATCACAAATCAATCAGTGACACAACCCACCTTGTCTCGCCATGTGTGCAATAATAAAGTAAATGCCCACCTTGTCTCGCCACACGTGCATAATAATGTTCCCACCTTGTCTCTCCACATGCTCAACCCACACACATATATGTGTGTATATATATATATATATATATATCCCGCCTTGTAACACCGCATGTGCAAATATTAATAGTAACAATAGCATGACAGAAACCTCGTGCAACCCCATAACAACAAGCGCACTGCAAAAACCTCGTGCATCACAATAATCACAACCGCATGACAGAAATCTCGTGCATCACAATAACAACAATCGCACGACAGAAAACTTGTGCATCACCACAACAAGTACAACAACAACAACAATGACAATAATATAAAGTATGACAAGTAAATCAACTCAAGAACTTTAAATCACAAATAAAATGGTAGAACCAATTCACAAGAAATAACCACAGTAAAGAATATTAAGCGTAAAGAGAACAGCTCAACATGGGAAAGCTAATATGTAGCAACGATCCCACAATATACATTTCAACACCAAGGAAGCTAACACGAGTCAAATAATTCCAAATAAAACAAGTCGACTAAGATGTATGACATCTAATTTGTTTTAAGGTTGAGAAATTATTAAGGATATTCAACAATTCAATTAAGGATAAGCAGCGAAAAGATAATCATAACCTCAATTAAGACTGAACAGTTATAGGATGAGATAATAATAATTCCAAATAAAGATAAGCAGTTATGAAAAGATAGCATGACAACAGAAGAGGTACAATCTTCAGTTAAGTCAAATAAGAGTCAACTAGGCAATAAGAGTGAATCCTGAAGCAAATAATTCAAATTAAAGCATGTAGAGGTGAAACTAGTAAATAAGAACTTAATCATATCAAGAAAAACTTCATACTCGGTGAATATAAGGACCTAAGAACCCTAAAAGGCCAACTTTCCACAAATAAGTCCGAGTACGCACTCGTCACCTCGCGTACATGGACTACAATCAACATAGAAGACTCAAATCCTAAGGGGAAATCCCCCACACAAGGCTAGGCAAGATACTTACCTCAAAGAAGACAAACCGATACTCAAAAATAAACTTCTCGGGTAAAATGACCTCCGGACGAATCAAATCTAATCAAAATAACTTCAAAGCACAAATGACACTTATAAGAAACTATTCCGGATCATAAAGCTTCAATCTTTATCAAAATCTAAAAATTGGTCTAAAAGTTGATCCTAGGGCCCTCACCTCGGAACCCGACAAATTTTACAAAACCCGAACACCCATTCCGATACGAGTTCAACAATACTAAAATTATCAATTTCCGGTGCCAATTCGTCCCTCACATCATGATTTTACATTTTGAAAATTTTCTTCAAAAATCACCTATTTCCCCAACTCAAAACACAAATTAAATGATAAAAATAAAGATAGAATCATGGAATATAATAAATTCTAAGTGAAGAACACTTACCCAATCGATTTGCTTGAAAACCCCACAAGGAATCCCTCAAAACCGAGCTCTAGAACTCCAAATATGTTAAAAATAGCTAACCCTCGGAATAGAGAACTTATATTCTACCCAGGTGTTTGTACATCGCGATCGCGGAAGAGGAGTTGCGATCGCGAAGAGGAAATGGCTACTGCCCAGAATTGGTGTTGTGCGATCGCGAACAAGCATGTGCAATCGCGAAGAATGAAAATAATGGCCCAGGAACTGGGCTACGCGAACGCGTGAAACGGCACACGAACGTGAAGGAGGGGAAAGCGCACTTACGCGTTTGCGGATAGAACAGTGCGAACGTGTAGAGGAAATGATCATCAACTCCCAGCTCCTAGTTTCTACTACGCGAACGCGAAGAAGAGAAGGGCAAACTTACGCGATCGCGGATAGAAGCTCACGAATTCGAAGAAGAAATATTCCCTCCTATAAAATTACTCTTCGCAAACGCGAAGAAGGGACGTGAACGCGATTAAGGTAACCAGATGACAGAAAACAACAGTTCAAAAATAGAAGGAAATGACCCGTAGCCCATCTGAAACACACCCAAGGCCCCTGGGACCCCGTCCAAACATACTAACAAGTTCCATAACCTAACACGGACTCTCTCGAGGCCTCAAATTACATCAAACAACGCCGAAAATACAAATCACACCACGAATCGAACTTATGAACTTCCAAAACTTCCAACTTCTAAAACTCGTGCCGAAACCTATCAAACCAACCTGGAATGACGTCAAACTTTGCAGGCAAGTCCCAAATAACATAACGGAGCTGTTCCACCTCTCGGAATTGCATTCCGACCCTGATATCAAAAAGTCCACTTCTGGTCAATATCTCAAAAAAATTGACTTTCGCCATTTCAGGCCTGAATAAGCTACAGACCTCAAATTCCCAGTCCGCACATGCTCCTAAGTCCAAAAACACCCAACAGAGCTAACAGAACAGACGAAACTCCATTCCGGAGTCTTCTTCACACAGTTCCGACTACGGTCAAAATCCTAAGACTTAAGCTTCCGTTTTAAGGACCAAGTGTCCCAAATCACTCTGAATCATCCGATAACTGAATTCAACCATGCACGCAAGTCAATACACATAATACAAAGCTACTCAAGGCCTTATGCCTCCGAACGGGACTTAATTTCTCAAAACGACCGGTCGGGTCATTACATCCTTCCCCTCTTAAAAAAACGTTCGTCCTCGAACGTGCTAAGAATTACCTCGAAGTCTTCAAATCACTGAAAGTACAAATCCAACATACACCCGCGAGTGACCCCATATCACCCCAATCCACATAAGCCTGACGACACCATCCCAACTGTAATTTATCCGTTCTATCAACACCGATAAGCCTTAAAGTCATAAATTCTCAACTTCCATTTGTCTTCAAAAGACCCGATTCTAAATCCATAACTGGTATTAGTCTCAACCAGATATAACAACTCATGCCTACACCCACAAGGTATGACCACACAACATGACGCACCACACATAGGCCCATAATAACGTTTCTAATTACAATAGCTACCCGTAATCAAAACCAGCACCGGCAATTAGCCTCATATCCGTTAGAGACACGTTTCAAACCTCCACAACACTGACAACGATGCAAGAAACATGAAGACCTCTTAACTATACACCCAAATCAACAAGTCACAACTGACACCACCGGGCACACACCCCGCAAGCTAAAACTCAAGAAGCATATAACAAAAATGACTGAATACGTAAAAAGAAACACATAAGAGAATATCAAACAAGCCCGACAGGTACAACTCTCTAGCGATACCATACTGCGAATCAATTTAAATAGGAAAAATCAAAGTACATGAACAAATCATAAGGATCTTATCCTGATATAACTTTCCACTGCGGCACGCAACCCAGCTCAAACATATCAAATCACATGGAATCACGAGGGTCTCACCCTCAACTCTGAATCACAAGTCGAATACACATCATAACAATGGAAATCTTCCACTACCTCAATTCTGCAAATAAAATCACAACACTTACTGAACTCTCACTCCGGTAGAGTATCAAATCACAAATCGTAACCAATTACTCAGGAATCACATTAAACCTACAATAATGGACAATATGAACTCACTTCTAGTCTCATAACTTTCAATAATGAATTAAAACAAAAATAGACACGGCTATCACTCATAGAATCTCCCAACAAGGCAAACACATAAACATGATACTAAGTCATGAACTCTCCCAAAGGTGGGACAACAAATAGGGGAACTCGCCCCGATAAGCAAAACCGATTCAAAATACGAATAGTGCCCCTCTTAAACAAATTAAAAGCATACTTGTACGACATCATCTGGCGTAGCAGCCTCCAGCCTACTATATGAGACACATCAACAGGCCAGGCCTACCCCTCTTCGGCGCCCTCTACTCGCTTGGATACTCTGCTGTGACACACCTATCCGGAGTCTAGGACAATCTCCCACCCTATGGCTATTATCTCCAAACTCGAAACAACTTCTCTGCTGATGTGGCTATGGGAACTGTGCGGTACGGGTACTTTGAGACCCATGAGCACCTGAAACACTGTGCGAAGCCTAAAGTGCAAACTGAACTGGCTGACCCACAAAACCTCTACCATGTCATACCCTACTACCAAATTAAGGACTAGTAGATCTCTCCGGTCTACGAGGCCTCCTCGCCTCCCTGTCCTCTCTCTCCAGACCTCGCTTGTCCTCTCTCTCCTGATCCACATGCCCTCCACTCGGCGGGTGATCCCTACCACTTGCTGAAACGGAACATCCGACTCCAACTCCCTAGCCATGCTAAACCTAATATCATGCATGAGCCCCTCAATGAATCTACGTACAGGGTCTCTAACTGTAGCGACCAAAGTAGGCGCGTGTCTGGCTAAATCACTGAATCTGACGGAATACTCTGACACTGACATAGTGCCCTGGCACAGCTGCTCAAACTCCGCGCGCCATGCATCTCGAATGGACAGAGGTACAAACTCTCTTAGGAACATCTCTGAAATTTGAACCCATGTAAATGAAGCTGACTCGGTCGGGCTACCAAATTCATACACCCTCCACCACTGATACGCTGCTCCCCTGAGATGGAACATAACAAAAGAAACCCCACTCGTCTCTACAATACCCATAGTACGAAGAATACGGTGACACTCCTCTAGGAAACCCTGGGCATCGTCTGTCGCCAATCCACTGAAGGTAGGAGGGTGGTACTTCTTGTACCTCTCAAGTCTAAGCTGTTCTTCCTCAGATGTCGCTGCCCTAACCACGGGCTTCACTGGGACCATAGGCTTTGTCGCCATGACACCCCGGACCTGACCAACATGAACTCGCTGCTTTGGAGTGTGGGCGGCGGGATTCTGAGCTCCTCCCCCGGTCTGTGAAATTGCTGGCGCAACCGAAATCAACCCCACCTGAGCCAATGTACCAAACATGCTCAGGACCTGTGCTAAGGTCTCCTGAAATCTGGGGGTAACAGTAGGCACCTTTGATACCTGCCCCATAATTGGAACTACTAGCGGCTTCTCAACTGCTGCTCTGGTAGATGCCCTAGTTGTGGCACGTGCTCCTCGTCGGCCTCTGCCCCTAGCGACATCTGCTCCGAGGGTAACATCATCAGGAATTGAAGCTCTTGTCCTCACCATCTGTGAGAGAATGGAATGATAAAAGTTCAAACTTTGAGATCAATGAACTCGCACGATAGAAATGAAGGAAGTGAAACTGTCTTAATAGTTCCGTAGCCTCTCGAAGATAAGTAGAGACGTCTCTGTACCGATCTGCAAGACTCTACTAAACTCGCTTATGACTCGTAGCACCTATGAACCTAGAGCTCTGATACCAACTTGTCACGCCCCAAATTCCCCTATGTTTGGGTATCGTGATGGCACCTATTCTTAGGGACTAGGTAAGCCTAACATTAATTGAAACAACAACATCCTCCGTTTGGGTATCGTGATGGCACATAGTTTTAGGGACTAGTTAAGCCTAACATTAATTGAAACAAAAACATTATTTAAATAACATCCAACAATTTGAAATAGAAATCTCTTAAAATTTACAATTCCCAAAACCGATAGTACAATTCATAAACTCTATAGAGTGTTTGCTAAAAAATTTCTAAATAAAACTGTTCAAAAATAAAAATAAACACTACAAAACGAAAACTTGAAGGTGACTCTGAAGCCTGCGAACGCAGCAGCAGGTTTACCTTGAGCCACCACAGCAACGACCCGCACAGCTGCTAACGAACAAAAACCTGGATCTGCTAAAAGATGTGCAGAAGTGTAGAATGAACTTCTCAGGTGAAATGAATAAAAACTAACTTTGTTCAAAGATACTTCTCAAGGAAAAATCCACCACACACGGTTAGGCAAGATACTTACCTCAAAGAAGACAAACTGATACTCAAAAATGAACTTCTCAGGTGAAATGACCTCCGGACGGCTCAAATCTAATCAAAATAACTTAAAAGCACAAATGAAAATCATAAGACACTATTCTGGATCATAAAGCTTCAAGCTTTATCAAAATCTAAAAATCGGTCCAAAAGTCGATCCCCGGGCCCGCACCTCGGAAAATAAAACGTGGACTTGAAAATTTATTCTAAAAAATCAACAAAAGTCAACACGGGGCCGTCCTCTCGAAACCCAACATAATATTTACGAAATCCGAACACCCATTCTGATACGAGTTCAACCACAGCAATTTTATGGAATTCCAATAACAAATCATCCTCCAAATCTCGAATTTCCATTTTTGAAAAGCTTTTACAAAAATTCTCATTTCCTCCGTTAAACTCGAATTAAACGATGAATATAACCATAGATTAATGAAATATAATCACTTTAAGATATAGAACACTTACCCCAACCAAGCTTGTGAAAACTTCCTCCAGAATCGCCTAAATCCGAGCTCTAAAAATCCAAAACGAAAATGGTCAAATGGCCATTTTTAGTCCTTAACATTCTGCCCAGCTTCTGCTTCTGCGGACATATATCCGCATCTGCGGCCTCACTTTTGCGAGCCAAAATGCGCACCTGCGCTGCCTCCGCTTCTGCTAGCAGAGTGGCCGCACCTGCGCTTGCACTTCTGCGCAAATGTTGCCGCTTCTGTGGAATTCTCCATTAGCCTTGCCCATCTCCCCTTCACTCGCTTCTGTGACCGGGACATCGCAGAAGCGATTGCATCAACTGTCTAGAATTTCCAGCATCTCCAAATGTCCAAAAATAGATTCGTTAACCTTCCGAAACCCACCCGAGGCCCTCGGGACCTCAACCAAATATACCAACACATACCAAAATATAATACAAACTTAGTCGAGGCTCGTCAAACAATGCCGAAATTAAGAATCCCACATCGAATCGAATTATGAGTTTTCAAATCTTCCAACTTCTATTTTTTGCGCTGAAATGTTTCAAATGAATCCGAAATGACTTCAAATTTTGCGCACAATTCATAAATGACATAATGGATCCATTCCAATTTCTGGAATCGAAATAAGACCTCGTTATCAAAAATTCAACCTTCGGTCAAACTTTCCAAAATTTTTCTAATTTCCAACTTTCACCAAAATGCGTTGAATTGTCCTACGGACTTCCAAATCTAAATCTGAACATATGCCTAAGTCCGTAATCATCATACGAAGCTATTTCCATCATCAAAATTCCATTCCGGGGTTGGTTACTCAAAAGTCAAATCTCTGGTCAACACTTTTCATTTAAGATTCAAAATTGAGAATTGTTCTTTTAATTTAATTTTGAATATTCCGAAAATCAAACTCGACCACACCCGCGGGTCATAATACATATTACGAAGCTGCTCTAGACCTTTAGTCGCTAAACGGTGCGTTAATTCTTAAAATGAAATGTCGGGTCGTTACAATGGCATTTGATATTCGTTTATAATAGTTATTATTAATTACTTGACTAATTTAGTAAGATCCTTGATTAAATTATGAGACATATCATCATGATGGAGACCATGATAATGAGATTAAAGTCTCTTACAACTTAATCTAAATTTTGTCCTTGATAGTAGGATTATTAATTTGGATATTAGTAAACCGTTTAGATCAATATTTATGTGATCGTCTTTATGGGATAAACATTAGTTGATCTCATTAACTAAATCACATAAATAGATGATGCATATAGAGATATGATCATTGAACCGATTCATTGGATAATTCCTAGTTGTTAGAATTACCAAAAACTGTCAATACGATATTCTCTTGAAGAATGTGATGTAAGAGTTTCCTTTCACTACTAAAAATTCGGCAAAACCCGACCAAGGTCGACCGACCTACTTTGGTCGGTCAAAAAACTGACCAAAGTTGGTCGGTTTTTCAAAATATTTTATTTTTTTAATTTTTTTTACGAAACCGACCAACTGTGGTCGGTTGTCTTTGGCGCAAAAATGCGGGAAACTAATAAAAACTAAATTTCAAGAAACCGACCAACTTTGTTCGATTTTTCAATTAAAATAAATAAAAACTAATATTAAAAAAAACCGACCAAAATTGGTCGGTTAATTCAGCCGGTCATTTAAAAAAAACCATCAACTTTGGTCGGTAATTTTACTTTATAATAAAACCGACAAACTTTGATCGGTTATTTTCATGCGAAAATATAATTAAAGAGTATAAATCAAATAAAAGATAGTCTTAAAACAAAATGCACCAATGGTCTAGTGGTAGAATAGTATCCTGCCACAGTACAGACCCCGGTTCGATTCTCAGATGGTGAATCTTTTGATTACATGATTAAAATACCGATCAACTTTGGTCGGAAAAAACCGACCAACTTTGGTCGGTTTGTTTTTGCAATATTTTTTTTTGAATTTAATTTACCGACCAAAGTTGGTCGGTAATTTACGAAGCCAGTGCTTCGCGTTATCCTTTAGTGATGTCATGACCCAAAATCCAACTAGTCGTGATGGAACCTAACCCATCCCGTTAGGTAAGCCAATTACCAACTAACCAATTTCAATGATAATTATTAAAGCAATTTAAGTGAATAAAGATCCTGATCTTATACAATCCCCAAAAACTGGTAGTACAAATCATGAGCTTCTAAGAATAGAGTATACAAAGCGGAAATGAAATAAATACATAGTCTGTTTGAATAACACATAAACAGACCTTTTATAAATCTAAAGCTACCCTGAACAAGAGGCAGCTACAACAAGAACGCAGGTACATCTTCATATCCCACAACCATCGAGCACAGCAACAACAACAGCCAACATCTGCACGCAATGTGCAGAAGTGTAGTATCAGTACAACCAACCCCATATACTGAGTAAGTAATAAGCCTAGCCGTAGGTTGAAAGTAGTGACGAGCTTCCACCAAGGTCGGGTCCAAAACTAATAGTCCACAACAATCCAAAACAATATAAAGCAAATAATTCCAGAAGTAACTCAGGGATAAAATACTCAGCCAAATAATGATTTCAAAATAAATAGTAGTTCTTTCTTTCAAATACATCAGTGAAAACCCAGATCGTTTGCCGAAGTTGTCAATAATATGAATAGTTTGAAAACAATAAATTTCTCCAAAAATCTTCTCAATAATAAATAATATGTTTCATTTTCCTTCCGGATAACCCGTGTAAAACAAATGCATCACTATATTCATCTGTCAAAATGTGTGAGAAATCATGAATGATGTGATGTTGTACAATATGAGGAAAAAAACATCTCTATACCTGCATGTCATGTGTTCATGCCAATGTGATGCAACTCAGTGATAAAATCATAAACATCCCCTCGGGCAGAACATCACTCATATACAGCCCCTCGGGCAAACCTCACAGTCACTCGTGCCACTCGGGCATACCTCACAATCACTCTTGCCACTCGGGCATACCTCACAATCACACATGCCTCCCAGTCACTCAGCACTCGGCACTCGCACTCAGTAGGTACCTATGCTTACTAGGGGTGTGTACAGACTCTAGAGAGTCTCCTTCAGCCCAAGCGCTATAATCTACACGGACAACTCACGTGTTATAATAATAAAGTATGCTACAGGCGGGCAGCCCCGATCCACACTCATCCTCATAATCAGGCCCTCGGCCGATATCAAACATGTTGCGGCGTGCAGCCCAATCCCATAAATATGCAACATGCTGCGGCGTGCATCCCGAACCCATAAATATCCTCACAAATCAGGCCTTCAGCTTCACTCAGTCATCAATCTCTTCAGTCTCTCGGGCTCACAATGTCATGAAAAATAGCCCAAAAATGATTATATGATATATAAATAAATAACAACAGAGATTGAGATAAGATATGCAATGAAATGAATATGACTGAGTATGAATTTTCAATTTAAAACAAATAATTCACAACAATATGACCTTTAGGGTCCCAACAATACTGGCACATAGCCTCAACATGATTTTTAATATGCTTTTCAGCTCAATATCTTTAACTCATAAAACTGCTTGGAAAATGCCAAGATTATTTAACTATAAATTCCACATAAATAATTATGTCAATATTTCTATAGTGCACGCCCACACGCCCGTCACCTAGCATGTGCGTCATCTCCCAACAATTCACAAAATACATATATTCAGGGTTCATACCCTCAACTCCAAGATTATAAGAGTTACTTACCTCGAACAGGCCAAATCCAGTGTCAAGCAAGCTAAGCAATTCTCCAGAAATTCCATTATGCGCGTATCAACTTCCAAATGGCTCGAATATAGTCACAATAATTTGACTTAGTCCACACAATTTATAAGAAACGCTAATATTTTCCATAAAATCTGAAATTACGCCCCAAAAATATCAGTGGGGCCCACGTCTCAAAATTTGACAAAACCCACAAAATACGACAACCCATCAAAGTACAAGTTCAACCATACTAATTTCACTCAAATCCAACTCCAAATCGGTATTCAAACTTCAAAAATTCTTTTTGTGACATTATAGAAATTTCCTTCTATTTCTCTTGAAGATTCAATAATCTTACACAAAAAATGAAGATTAATTCATGGAATATAATCACAAGGAAGTAAAGAACACTTACCCCAAGTTGTGTGGAAAATTTCCTCTCCAAAATCGCCCAACCGGAGCTCCAAAATCCGAAAATGGGTGAAAATGTTGAAACCTAGAATTTAAGGTTCTGCCTCAGCGATTTCCGCATCTACGGACAAGATTTGCGCACCTGCGCATTTGCTTGTGCAACCAAAACGTCGCATTTGTGGACTCCTCTTGCCTGCCCAGTTTTCACTTCTGCGCGCATCCGTCCGCATCTGCGCTCACGCAGGTGCGGAATTTTGCCTCGCACCTGCGACCAATGCCTCACAGCCCTGTGCCCGCATCTGTGCTCCTTCTCGTGCAGGTGCGATTGCGCACCTGTGAAGCATTTTCCGCAGATGTGCACCTCGCTTCAGATGACCCCTGCTCGCACTTGCAACCACTTTTCCGCAGGTGCGATTACACCAGAAGGCTTCAGTTCCAACAGTCTTCCAAATTCAAAAATCAATCCGTTAACCATCCGAAAATCACCCGAGGCCCTCGGGTCCCTGTCCGAAACTACCAACAAGTTCCATAACATAACACGGACCTACTCGAGGCCTCAAATCATACGTAATAACCTCAAAAATACGAATTACACACGGATTCAAGCCTAATAAATTTTAAAATTTCCAAATTCTACAAATGACGCCGAAACCTATCAAATCATGTCTGATTGACCTTAAATTTTGTACACAAGTCATTTCACACTACAGACCTATTCAAATTTTCGGAATCGGATTCCGACCCCGATATCAGAAAGTCAAACCCCCGGTCATACTTCCCAAAAATTCAACCTTCGGCAATTCAAGCCAAATTCCACTACAAACCTTCAAATAATTTTCCGGACACGCTCCTAAGTCCAAAATCACCATACGGAGCTACCGGACTCATCAAAATTCAAATCCGAGGTCGTTTACACATAAGTCCACATCCGGTCACTATTTTAACTTAAGCTTTAAACCTCTCAGTTCCAATTCCTTCAAAAACCTCACTGGATCCAAACCAATTACCCCGGCAATTCACACAACTATAAAGTACAATTTGAGAAGTAAATGCGGAAATGGGGTTGTAATACTCAAAACGACTGGCCGATTCGTTACATTCTCCCCCACTTAAACATACGTTCGTCCTCGAACGTGCCAAGAGTTGTTTCCAAGCCATCAAATCATTGTTCCATCTTACCACACACGTACCCAGGGGTGAACCCATGTCACCTTATGCCATATAAGGCTTGACTACACAATGCAACTGAAAATCATTAATTTAACCTTGGAGTTTAATTTCCAACCTTTAAAATTTCTTTCAAGACACAAATCTTACATTTACACACTATATAAGTCCGAAGAAGTTGCATCGAGCTATAATTATAACCACGGATATAATCAACCAACATATTACACAACTCGCATGCTTGTAGCACCATTCCTGATCGCAGTGACTACTCCAAAACCAACCGCATACTAGTATTAAACCCATATCGAACCAAACCTCATCCCAAAACCTTCGTACACTGTTGATAATAGAAGAAACACGTAAAATTTCATGACCACTTACCAGATCAACAAGGCACAGAGCTCTCTTACTCCAATCAGAACCATAATCACTTTCTGAGCCGACTTTCAATATTATACTCCTGAATATACTGAAATCAAACCTGATAGTACCCATTCTAGGTCCAATGACCTTATATTACTAAACATAACTGTTCCATAGACATGCCTCACCAATATAACTCAGAGCCACAACTTGTGCCATCCGTGCACCAATACGCAACAATTCAAATGTACCCAGTCATGGAAAATGACTCAAATGAGATAACTGCCCCACCAGATTAATAAGTACCTCCACAACGAAATGCTGAAAATTCATCATACACCGTAGAACCATCACCCGATTCTAACACGAGGTTCATGTTATATAATCCGAGCCACCCTGCTCCGAATTAAATAACGACGGAGAGGCAAATGACAAAAATACCACACAAAACCTAAAAGAACATAACCATTATGCTATCGATCATGCAATACCCAAATACTCATCACACTCAAATTTCGCTATAAAGCTCAAATAGAACCGCACCATCTGTGCACATAACCAATGAATCACAGCTCCTCGTAGCATAAAGGAGTAACTCACAGATCATTTGAGAATACGAATAAGTTCAACATCAACCGAATGACACATCCCTCAATAATAGCAGTATGGAGCCAACCATTTCGGCTCGGTGTAGAATACACATCTTAATCGGGCCTACCTATGGACCCCCAAATCAACTCGGGTTACCCACAAATACATAAAAATCCCTCCGAAAATCCATAATGACTGAATCATAACACATTTCATCATCTGGCTAGCTCCGGCCATAACTTCACAGTCCACAACCATGAAACTATCTGCTCCTGGGAACTCAAAATCTCCAAATCCATAGAACACGCGAATCACCATATTTGATTCCATCTCCACCGCCCGATTGCCTAACACCTCTCTCATACACGATCATCCCACGAGAAATACTTTAAAAGTTCTTCCGTACCACTTGACAAAATTTGAATATCAACAGTCTATCAACCATGTGAGTACCGCAATACTAATTTATACATCTGTAAGTCAAAATACAATGCGCCTTCTGAAGTCCGCACCATTCTCATACAACACCAAGTAGTAATAGTATTCATCTAGTTATTTGAAACTGTCCATGTTGTCGAACATTTGTTACCTTCTCTTCAAGACTGTACTACCACCTTGTACATGAAAATCTAGTTTTCGTATAATACATAACATCTATCTTGCCACCATGGGAAAAGCACAAGAATCTTATTATCAGCTTTGACTCACCAATAATTTACATACCATTTTAGTTAGAAACCTTTCTCTTGCTTCTTTCCAGGAGGAAATCACAATACACTACACGTTCTCCACACCGGTAGAAACCATCAAGAATACTTTGGAATCCATTTAGACATAATCAAGCCCTTAAAACTAAATTCCTCTAACTCGACCAAGCCACGCAATTCACCAAGTCCAGGTGTATTGCCACAAAGCACCTGTAGAAAATCTCCATATCATATGCACCCAAGGAACCGATCTTATCCATTACCATACTGATCCAACCTACTACCCAGTTGTCTTGTTTTCTCTGAGTCCCTTCCGAATTTGTCTTCAAATTGATACTTCTTCTTGCTTAAATACCATGATCTTTAACAACAACTTATCCTACAAACCTTAGCATAGAACCATAATGCCCTACGGCCCATAAGCAACTGTATTCTTCTTAAGCACCTTCAAAAATACCACAACTATAACACTCACTCTGAGAATACCTTATGTGAATTTGAAATTGTTCTTTTTACCTTCCTTATAAAAAAATGTAGAATCCGTAATCATATAGAATTTCCGCAAGTCCAGGTACCATCAAACGCAAATCTCAGATTTTATCCATACACAAGTCTGGAAACATTCTCAATTGCTATATATAATTCTCAAACCCACTGGAATTTTCTCGGGAGTCATCCATTTTGCTCAAATCTAATTGCACCGCCCAAATGGGCCAAAATACACGTGCCCCATTAGCACAACACTCAAATAAGTAACTTTACTTTAACACCACATATCAAATTCATACTCCGTGCGCACTACATCATTCACCAATAACAACTCACTCATCCCGCGAATTTCATTTACTCATACGTGCAATATAATCCTTAACCAGGAATTTCCTTATTCGAGTCATCCTCGATCTCAACTTCTGTAAGTCATAGCTAACCCACAAGTATGCCTCAGACCAAAACTAAAATTTAATATATAACCATGAAATTAAGTCATCTGCAGCAGGCTCTCCCACTTGGCTCAAAGCCATAAATCATTTCATTCCATAAAATCACAACACCCATACCGTATTACTGCCACGATACTACAGTGAGTTCAACGAAAACTTTTCTCAAGCTCATGCAACACCAACCATAAATTACCTCAATCATCCTCTAAGCATGCGTTTATTTCTCCTGACAGTCAATTCAACTTTCCCAACCAGATTCAAATTCAAATCTCAACACATACCCTCCGCTGGTAGAAAAAAAACTCTCCACATAACATTATAAAGAACACACCTACGTAGATTACTCTGTAGGAGATAACCCACCTGCTCAGCCTTAAATTGGCATCTTGTTATACCCTTTCGCAACCATAATTACTATGTAATAACTTAATCTTTCTGAGTCCAAACTCATTAACAAGACATGAGAATTTAATTTGTCCTACAATTTAACAATGTGAAATATCCTTCAAAACATTCATTACCCGAGACTGTTCGTCATATCAAATCAAAAATCAAGCACCCAATGGACTTTTCCTTTACATTTCAAGGAAACACTTCTCGTTATATTCCAATCATCTTAACACATCCTGCAGTTACATCATACCCATCACACCGCATTCCACTACTCATCGAGCCACAAATTCCACTGTAGGGTCATTACCGGATATATAAGTCCAATTGTGCGAGTTACAACTGAAGCTACCGAGCTTAAGCTACGGTCTAAACATGGCCTCAAGTCCTCTAGACTTTCCCATCACCGGAACACAGAATACATATCTCCAACATCGTTCATGGAATCATAAGCCGATGATACACAGTTAATACCGAGCGCTCATGTGCGCATACGAATACGTGGAAGGAATTCAAAGAGTTATATTTCAAGCTGAATCAATCTCGCACGATAAGGAAAGAAAGATGGGAAGTATATATCCTAAATGCTATGTAGCATGTCGAAGATAAGTATGGACGTCATCATACCGATCCGCAAGACTCTACTAGACACTTGCTCATGACTAATCTGCAAAACTCTACTATATACTTGCTTATGACTTATAGAACCTATGAACTTAGAGATCTGATACCACCTTGTCACGACCCAAAATCAAACTAGTCGTGATGGCACCTAACCCACCCCGTTAGGTAAGCCAATTACCAACTAACCAATTTCAATGATAATTATTAAAGCAATTTAAGTGAATAAAGATCCTGATCTTATACAATCCCCAAGAACTGGTAGTACAAATCATGAGCTTCTAAGAATAGAGTATACAAAGCGGAAATGAAATAAATACATAGTCTATTTGAATAATACATAAACAGAGCTTTTATAAATCTAAGGCTACCTTGAACAAGAGGCAGCTATAACAGGAACGCATGTACATCTTCAAATCTCGCAACCATCGAGTACAGCAACAACAACATCCAACATCTGCATGCAATGTGCAGAAGTGTAGTATCAGTACAACCGACCCCATGTACTGAGTAAGTAACAAGCCTAGTTGTAGGTTGAAAGTAGTGACGAGCTTCCACCAAGGTCGGGTCCAAAACCAATAGTCCAAAACCAATAGTCAACAACAATCCATAACAACATAAAGCAAATAATTCCAGAAGTAACTCAGGGATAAAATACTCAACCAAATAATGATTTCAAAAATAATTGTAGTTCTTTCTTTCAAATACATCAGTGAAAACCCAAATCGTTTACTGAAGTTGTCAATAATATGAATAGTTTAAAAACAATAAATTTCTCCAAAAATCTTCTCAATAATAAATAATATGTTTCATTTTCCTTCCGGATAACCCATGTAAAACAAATGCATCACTATGCCCATTTGTCAAAATGTGTGAGAAATCATGAATGATGTGATGTTGTACAGCATGAAGAAAAATACATCTCTATACCTATATGTTATGTCTGCATGCCAATTCGATGCAACTCAATGATAAAATCATAAACAGCCCCTCGGGCAGAACATCACTCATATACAGCCCCTCGTCAAACCTCACAGTCACTCGTGCCACTCGGGCATACCTCACAATCACTCTTTCCACTCGGACATACCTCATAATTACTCTTGCCACTCGAGCATATCTCACAATCACTCATGCCTCCCAGTCACTCAGCACTCGGCACTCGCACTCAGTAGGTACCTGCGCTCACTGGGGGTGTGTATAAAATTTGGACGGGCTCCTACAGCCTAAGCCCTATAATTTGCACGGACAACTCACGTGCTGCACGGACAACTCACGTGCTATAATAATAAAGTATGCTACAAGCGGGCAGCCCCGATCCACACCCATCCTCACAATCAGGCCCTCGACCGATATTAAACATGTTGCGGCGTGCAGCCTGATCCCATAAATATGAAACATGCTGCGGCATGCAGCCCGATCCCATAAATATCTTCACAAATCAGGCCCTCAGTCTCACTCAATCATTAATCTCTCCAGTCTCTCGGGCTCACAATGTCATGAAAAATAGCCCAAAAATGATGTTATGATGTATCAATAATTAACAACAGAGACTGAGATATGATATGCAATGAAATTAATATGACTGAGCATGAATTTTTAATTTAAAATAAATAATTCACAGCAATATGACCTCTGGGGGTCTCAACAATACTGGCACATAGCCTCAACATGATTTTTAATATGCCTTTCAGCTCAATATCTTTAACTCATAAAACTGCATGGAAAATGCTAAGATTATTTAACTACAAATTCCACAGAAATAATTATGTCACAATTTCTATAGTGCACGCCACACGCCCGTCACCTAGCATATGCGTCATCTCCAAACAATTCACAAAATACATATATTCAGGGTTCATACCCTCAACTGCAAGATTAGAAGAGTTACTTACCTCGAACATGCCAAATCCAATGTCGAGCAAGCTAAGCAATGCTCCCGAAATTCCATTCTGCGCGTATCAACTTCCAAATGGCTTGAATCTAGTCACAATAATTTGACTCATTACACACAATTTATAAGAATTAATTACATATCAAAATGCTAATATTTTCAATAAAATCCAAAATTATGCCCCAAAAATCACCTGTGGGGCCCATGCCTCAAAATCCGACGAAACTCACAAAATACGACAACCCATCCAATTACAAGTTCAACTATACTAATTTCACTCAAATCCGACTCCAAATCGGTATTCAAATTTGAAAAATTCTTTTTGTGACATTATAGAAATTTCCTTCTATTTCTCTTGAAGATTCAATAATCTTACACCAAAAATGAAGATTAATTCATTGAATATAATCACAAGGGAGTTAAGAACACTTACCCCAAGTTGTGTGGAAAATTTCCTCTTCAAAATCGCCCAACCGGAGCTCCAAAATCCGAAAATGGGTGAAAATGTTGAACCCTCGAATTTAAGGTTCTGCCCCAGCGATTTCCACATCTACGTACAAGATTTGCGCACCTGTGCATTCGCTTGTGCGAGAAAAACGTCGCATTTGCGGACTCCACTCGCCTGCCCAGTTTCCACTTCTGCGCGCATCCGTCTGCATCTGCGCTCACGCAGGTGCGGAAGTTTCCCTCGCACCTGCGACCAATGCTTCACAGCCCTCTGCCTGCACCTGCGCTCCTTCTCGTGCAGGTGCGATTGCGCACCTGTGAAGCATCTTCCGCACATGCGCACCTCGCTTCAGTGCACCACTGCTTGCACTTGCGAGCTCGCACCTGCGACCACCTTTCTGCAGGTGCGATTACACCAGAAGGCTTCAGTTCCAGCAGTCTTCCAAATTCAAAAATCAATACGTTAACCATCCGAAACTCACCCGAGGCCCTCGGGTCCCCGTCCGAACATACCAACAAGTTTCATAACATTATACGGACCTACTCATGGCCTCAAATCATACCTAGCAACCTCAAAAATACAAACTACACACGGATTCAAGCCTAATAAATTTCCAAATTTCCAAACTCTACAAATGACACCGAAACCTATCGAATAACATCTGATTGACCTCAAATTTTGCACACAAGTCACATTTCACACTACTGACCTAATCAAATCTCCGGAATCGGATTCCGACCCTGATATCAAAAACTCAAAGCCCCGGTCAAATTTCCCAAAAATTTAACTTTCAGTAATTCAAGCCAAATTCCACTACGGACCTCCAAATAATTTTCCGGACACGCTCCTAAGTCCAAAATCACCATATAGAGCTATTGGAATCATCAAAATTTAAATCCGAGGTCGTTTACACATAAGTCCGTATCCGATAACTATTTGAACTTAAGCTTTAAACCTCTTAGTTCCAATTCCTTCAAAAACGTCACTGGACCCGAACCAATTACCCCGGCAATTCACACAATAATTGTAAAGTACAATTTGAGAAGTAAATGGAGAAACGGGGTTGTAATACTCAAAACGACCGGCCGGGTCGTTACAATACCGTCCACACGTAAATGGTCGCGTTTTGATCGGTTATTAGCATTACCGACCAACTTTGGTCAGTTTTTTGGTCGATTTTTACCGGATTTCTAGTAGTGTTTGACCTCATATCATCATAGTAATTGACAAGTTATTTATTGTGCTTTGATACTAGACACCTATGGCCCTAGGGCGATAGTTGAAAGGATATTGGGTACGATTAAATACTTGTAGAATTAGTGATTGATCAAGATGGAATCTGTCAACTCTTGGTAATGAGTTTAAGCTCCATGTTGTCATGAATTATAACCAACCAAATTAAGACCTTGGCCAGGGCTATTGAATGAAAAATTTCAATACGATATTTTTCGTTCAATTTGTTCGCGGTTTTCATTGATCAAAGAGTTGATAGTAAAGATCGGTCTCGGTGTGGATACGCATAGAGTCTTCGCATTATCGAAGAAAACTCTGAAATGAAGCTCTCTTCACAAGGTACGTCTTAGATCTGATCTTTGACATGTAAATAAATTTTAAACACGATAAGTTCTGCCTAGGATTGTTATTGTCTTCCGCTGCGTGTTATGAACACCTATATGCAATCCAACAGATACAACTCCATCACAACTTTACCTCTTCAAAAGACACGTCCTTCTTCAAGTATAATATTTCCTAAGATAGTGTTAATTTCTCACTTATGTCCATCCTTGTAAGTATTTATTTGAAAGATTTAAGTGCATAAAAGTCGATCAACATTTTGGGGTTATTTTAGTCGTTCAATATTTAGCATGGTTATTTTAGTCGTTCAATATTTAGCGTGATTATTTTAGTCATTCAATATTTTGCGTGGTTATTTTTGGGATTATTTTAGTCGTTCAATATTTAGCGTGGTTATTTTAGTCGTTCAATATTTAGCGTGAAACATTCGTACTTTAATAATATATATATAAATATAGATATAGATATAGAAGATGTAGATGTAGATATAGATTGTATGCAGGTCGAGGTACATATTTGTTGTGAAACAATCACAAACGAAGAATCATCAAAATATTAATAAGTAACTATATTTTCCTTCTCTTTTTCTACATTTAACTTTTTATATTAAGTATCTTCCATATTACAAGATATGTACCAAAATAGTACTTGAGAATTAATAGTTCGCTGATCCAGCACGAGTATTTTGTTTGCGAAAGAGAAATCATTTTAAAGATAATTTTTTTCTATTTTGAATGTTTTCCCACAAAGTTTCTTAAATATATTTTTATTTGTAACAATTTTTTTTATTTGACGATTTATACTTGGATTTTATTATTCTTAAAATTCAAAAAAGATTAAAAGTAAAACTTGACCTGATTTATTAGAAATACTTTATCTTTTCAGTGTAATTATTGAATGATTTCACGAAGTACTATTAATATTTTATGATTTTTCCTTTGTGAGTTTTTTAATTCTTATATTTTTTGCCTTGGAATTTAAGCATGTTATTATGATATCACTTGATTCTTTATCCTGAAATTACCAATTGACTATCCAAGTGAAATTTTGTTATCACAGGGGTTCCAAAAAAGGATTAGGAAGAGAAAGATCCAATCATAAAAAGTGAAAACTAAAGTTCCCCCAAGAAATAATATATTTCTCAAATTTTTGTTATTCATATGGAAAAGAGAAAAGAATTGAACTTTTGGTCTTTTTTCTTCATTTTGGTTTTCGGGTCTCCAAGAAACTATTGGATATATATAGTTCAAAAAATATTCTCGATACACTAATTATTGAGGTCTTTTCGACTCAAACGTTACACTTTTATCATCTTCAGTGTTTTTCGTAAATTCAGTACTGAAATCACCAGCTTAATTAAGGAGAAGGAAATAACGAAGACAACTTTGAAGAAGGGGTAAAGCTCAAGTTTTTGACGAGAAATGCAAGGCTACAATTATAAAGAAGGAACATGTATTTTCTCTCAAAGATATGAGAAAATAGTGAGAGAACACGTGCTAATTAGTTGTCACGATCCAAAATCCCAAGCCGTCGTGATGGCACCCCACACTTACTAGGCAAACCGGATATAACAATAAAGAATCAAAAATCATGAAAATTTGTAAAAATAGCATAAGTCTGAAATCTCAACATAAATCAGATACCGCAAATACATGATAAACTCACTAGAAACTGGTAAATACAGAGTCATGAGCTCTACAATGGAATTCAAGTCTGAAAATTAAATAACAATACTATCTGAACTAAAGCAACAGTACATAAGGAAAGACAAGTCAAGACCGCGGGCAAAAATGCAGCTCTACTTCGTCTCTCGATACTCCGCTAAACGAGCAACTCTGCTACTGATAGCTGGTACCAACACCTGGATCTGCATAATTAAGTGAAGAGTATAGTATGAGTACAACTGATCTAATATACTCAATAAGCATCGTAACTAACCTCGACAAGGTAAAAGAAGAAATAATTACAAGTAATACATGTTATAACCTGTACAGTTTCAAAAATTTAACAAGTATGGAACAAAGATGTGATCAAGTATGAAGCACAAAAGGAACTATATTTCTATGTGTGTGTGTACGATTACTATCACGAACCAAAATCACACCTGTTGTGATGGCACCTATATTAATACTAGGCAAACCGACAACCTCAATAAATCAAAATTTACTTTAAGTTTGAAAACATAATATTTAAATGCAATACAAAAATCTCGCAAATACCGATACAAACACTCCCAAAACTCGGTGTCACCGAGTACACGAGCATCTAAATGATAACAATGTCTGACTGATAAAACACTGTATGAAAATATAGAACAATACAAAAACTAAAAGGAAAGAGAGTCAAGGTCTACGGACATCAAGCAGCTACCTCGATAGTTTCCAACGGATAAAGCTTCGAAAAACTAGCAATGGCCGTGTCCGGAAGTACCTAGATCTGCACACAAGGTGCAGGGTGTAGTATGAGTACAACCAACTTAGTACGTGTCACGACCCAAAATTCAAAAAGGCTGTGATGGCGCCAGACACCACTGTCAGGCAAGCCAACCATAATCAAGTAAAAATTTCTTCAATCAAATAGTAAAGATAAATCTCATAGAGTAAATGTTAAATATTTTTCGCAACTAAATTTCTAAACAATTCACAACCATTCCCACAACCCGGTGTCTAGAATACAAATTAGACAGGAAAAATATAGTAACTCTGAAGGAGACTCTGTTAGCTGCGGATCGTAATATAGAATACAGCTCACCTATGTCCCTACAATTATTAACCACACCTCTGCGCCCACAAGGCCGCTATACATATATGTACCTGCACAATAAAATGTGCAGCAAGTGCAGTATGAGTACGAAAATAACGTGTACCCAGTAAGTATCAAGCCTAATCTCGAAGTGGTAGAGACGAGATAGCTGACTTTGACACTCACTATGGGTCGATAATAATAATTGGAATAAATTATAATTATTCAAATCAGCATGATTCACAGAGTTAACAATAATTTTTATTCAATTAGCAGAAATAATAATAAAAATCCTTCAAATGCAACAATTCCTAATCTATTAATTAAATCATTCAATTTCAATAAAACTTCCAATTTATCAAATAGCTTTACAAGTTGCAGTTCAATTTCAATAAATTTTCAATTTATCAATTAGTCTTATTTACAGGAATAACAATAACTCCTTAACAAGCAGGAATAATAATTCATTAAATTCCAAAGATTTCTAATTTATCAATTAGCTTCATAAGCTGCAATAATCTATTAAGCTATCATGTGATTATTGTTATTAAGTACGATTTCTGCCAAGGACGTACATCCCGATCCAGAGTGTCGTGTACACTGCCGAGGGACGTGCGGCAGGATCCATAGATACATCTATCCTGCTGAGGCGTTCGGCCCGCTTCACAAGAAAGGAGGACATTTTCTTATGTACCTCCGGGAAGAGAGTATATTTATTAAAGATAAATTCGGGAGGAAGAACAATTTCTTTTAACAATTAATTACTTTAAATAGAAAATCAAGCACATGAGATTTCCATCCTTTAATATCTTTATCTAACAATTCACAATATATTTATATATATATCAATTAATATTAATTAAACAAAGAATACAATTTATACAAGTAATTCATGCTTTGAGTCCTAAACTACCCGGACTTTAGCATTAATAGTAGCTACGCACGGACTCTCGTCACCTCGTACGTACGTAGCCCACGCAATTAGCAACAATTATTCAATTTCATCCCTATGGGGTAATTTTTCCCTCACAAGATTAGACAAGAGACTTACCTCATCTCAAAGTCCACTTTTCGATTACCACGTCGCGTTGAATTCTCGATTCGACGCCGAAAATCCAAAACTATCCAAATATTATACAAAATAATTAATATATGCTAAATGATTCGAAATTTATCTATTAAATAAATTACCTTATCCAAAATGGTAAAATTCACCCTGCGCCCACGTGCTCGGATTCTGGAAATTTTCGGATGAAAACGTTACCCATAATTTCAAGAACTTAAATATATAATTTCTACCCAATTCCATAACTATTTCCGTGGTTAAAATCTCATTTTTATAAAAATCTAGGTTTTTCATCTAAGCCTTTGATTTCTAAGATTGACTAGTTATAATCTACTTATAATCTATGTATTTAATTGAAGGGGTGTAGAATTAACTTACGTCCAAGTTGTTAGTTGAACTCCCTTCTCAAAAGCTCTGAAATAGCCCAAAAATGGAGGAAAAATGGGCTCAAAATGTCTAAGCCCCGATTTTTGACCATTCTGCCAAGCAGTGGTTTCACACCTGCGGAAGGGGTACCGCACCTGCGGCTTTCGCACCTGCGGAAAATCCTCGCAGGTGCGAGTTTCGATAGCCTGCCCCCCTCTCGCATCAGCGTGCACTGCCTCGTACCTGCGTGTTCGCAGGTGCGCCAAAATTCGGCATTTGCGGCAGTGGCCTCCCCTTTCCTTTTTCCGCTTCTGCGCATGAACCTCGAATCTGCGAGAGTCGCACCTGCGGCTGTCCAAGAGCAGGTGCGAACGTACCAGAAACAGAAGGCTTCAGTTCTTCTTAAATATTCCAAAATTGATCTGAGTCTCGTCCGGTTAACACTCGGGACCCCCGGGGCCCGTCGAACATACCAACAGGTTTGGAATCATAAAACGGACTCGCTCAAACTCTCGGAATGCATAAAACATCATCAAATCTAAGAATCATACCCTAAACCGAATTGATTCAAACTTAAGAATTTCAAGTTCTTTAATTTACTTCTAATGTGCCGGAACATACTTAAACTACTCGGAATGACACGAAATTTTGCGTGCAAGTCTTAAATCCATACGGAGCTATTCTTAGACTCGGAATTCAAAACGGACCTCGATTACTCCAAAACCTATCCCAAATTAATTTTAAAGAATTTTAAACTTTCAAATAGTTGATTTTCACTATTAAGCACCAAAACGCTCCCAGGTTATCCAAAACTCTATTCGAACATACGCCTAAGTCCGAAATCATCATACGAACCTATTGGAACCGTAAAATCCCAATTCCGGGGTCGTTTTCTCAAAATGTTGACCAAAGTCAAACTTGTCCATTTAAGGCTAACTTAAGGAACCAAGTGTTCCGATTTCAATCCGAACACTTCCAAATCTCGAACCAACCATCGCCGCAAGTCATAAATCATTAAAAACACATATGTGAAATTTTATTTAGGGGAACGGGGTTCTAACAGTCAAAACGACCGGTTGGGTCATTACAGTAAGTAACAATACTAAATAAATAGCTGAAGATAGTGACGAGCTTCACAACTAAGTCCATTTACAGTAATTTCCAACATAAGAAGGTAGGCATGCTTTCAAGTTCATCATATAAAACTCAAACAGTAATTTCATGTCAAATTCAGCTAAAACAGAAGATAATTTCTTTCAAATATTTCCAAAACAGTGATATGTGACAGCCAAAGTACAACAATAATGAAATCAATGCATCCCCTCAGAGCAACAGTCACTCAGTCCTCCCATTCACTTCAACCTCACAATCACTCTTCCCTCACAGTCACTCATTCCTCTCAATCACTCAGCGCTCAACAATCGGCACTTGGTACTCACACTCAGTAGGTACATGCACTCACTGGGGTGTGTACCGACTCTAGAGGGACTCCTTCAGCCCAAGCGCTATAACAAGCCAATCATGGCAAAAATAAATGAAACATTCTACGACGTGCAGCCCGATCCCATAAATATCGTCACAATGAGGCCCTCGTCCTCACTCAGTCATCAACCTCTCCAATCTCTCAGGCTCTCAGAAATCATGATAAGCAGGCCAAACAGTAATGATATGATGCATCAATAATGAGCAATAGAGACTGAGATGTAATATGCACGTAAAATCGTGACTGAGTATGAAACAGTAATTTAGCAGATAATTCAACATGTACACGACCTCTGTGGGTCCCAACAGTGTCAACACATGGTTTAAACATGATTTATAGATCAACTTCTCTAATATATGGAAAATGTACGGATATCAACAGATTATTCAACTACACAGTTCCATGGAACTGTCCGAGTCATAATTCATATGGTGCACGCTCACACGCCCGTCACCTAGCATGTGCGTCACCTCAAAACCGATCACATAACACAAATTTGGGGTTTCATACCCTCAGAACCAGATTTAGAAGTGTTACTTATCTCAAACCATGAAATTCGTTATGCTGCAATGCCTTGCCTCGCAAATTAGACTCCGAACTCCTCGAATCTAGCAACAAATAATTCGATTCAGTCAATACAAATTATAGGAATTAATTCCATATGAAAATACTAATTTTCCAACAAAACCCCGAAATTTCACCCTAAACTCCCCCGTGGGGTCTACACCTCGGAACCAGACAAAAGTTACAAAATAAGAACACTCATTTAACCACGGGTCTAACCATACAAAGTTTCCTAAATTCGGACATCAACTCGACCCTCAAATCTTCAAATTAAACCAAGAGGGTTTTCTAAATTTTCCAACTTAATTCACCAATTAAATATTAAAAACAGCCATGGATTCGGGTAATTTAACCAATATTGAGTTAGGAACACTTACATCGTTGTTTTCCTAGAAAATCTCCCGAAAATTGCCTCTTCCCGAGCTCCAATTCGTCAAAAATGAAAAATGGGATGAAGTCCCATTTTCAGAACTTAAACTTTCTATCCAGGCATTCCTTCTTCGCGAACGCGACCCTTGCCTCGCGTTCGCGAAGCACAAAAATGTGGTGCCAATTGTTTCGTCTTTGCGAATGCGAGCCTTTCCTTACGAATGGGATGCTTCACCGGGCTGCTCAATCGTGAACACGTCCTCTCCATCACGAACACGAAGACCAATTTCCCCCCAGGCCGGCTTTCCCCTTCGCGAACGCGAGGCCTCAATCGCGAACGCGTATCTTTGCCCCACGAACCATCGCGAACGCGTGCCCTTGATCGCGAATGCGACGCACAAAATAGGTCAGTACAAATTTCCCCTTCGCGAACGCATTAGTCTCCTCGGGTTCGCAAAGAATAACATCAGTACCAGCAAACCAACAACTGCAACCCATCCAAACTTGGTCCGAAACAACCCCGAAACACACCCGAAGCCCCCGGGACCTCAACCAAATATACCAACAAGTCCCAAAACATCATACAAATATAGTTGAAGCCTCCAATCACATTAAATAACGCTAATAACACGAATCACACCCCAATTCAAGCCTAATGAAACTAGGAAATTCTAACTTCTACATTCGACGCCGAAACCTATCAAATCAAGTCTGATTGACCTCAAATTTTGCACACAAGTCATAAATGACATAGAAGAGGTATTCTAATTCTCAGAATTGGATTCCGACCCCAATATCAAAAAGTTAACTCTCCGGTCATTCTTTCAAATATAAATTTTAATTTTAGCCATTTCAAGCCTAATTTAACTACAAACTTCCAAATAATTTTTCGGACACGCTTCTAAGTCCAAAATTACCATACGGAGCTATTGGAATCATTGTAATTCTATTTCGTGGTCATTTATACATAAGTTGACATCCGGTCACTATTTGAACTTAAGCTTTAAACCTTAGAACTAAGTGTTCCAAGGTTTAGCGCAGTATGTGCTTGCTCATGTCCTACGCCTTTGGAATATATCCATACGGCTATGAGATCATTCGCCCTCGTGAGACTATGCTGGCAGCCTATGAGGCTGCATTAAAGGTTATTGGAGGCGCAGATTGATGATTATATAGCGAAGGCATAGCGGCAACACTACTGTGGCTTTTGTCCCACTTACTTGTACTCTTCCTTTGTGGTTTTTCTGTTTCTAATTTTTGTAAAAAAATAATAAAATAAAAAGTGTTTCAATTCATTCCAAAACCTCACCGGACCCGAACCAATTACCTCGGCAAGTCACATAACAACTGTAGAGTATAAATTGAGCAGTAAATGGGGGAATGGGGTTGTAATACTCAAAAAGACCGGCCGGGTCATTACATTCTCCCCCTCTTAAACAAATGTTCATCCTCAAACGGGTTTAGAATCATACCTGGAGCCTCAAATAGGTTCAAATTTCCAAATAAGTCAGTTATTGAATGGAAGGGAGATGAAGTAGTGCCGAAGGGTAGGTTTATTTCTTACCTTAAAGCCACGAAGATGATTAACAAGAGGTGTATCTACCATTTGGTCTGGGTAACAGACACCGACACTGAGGCATCTACACTTGAGTCCTTGCCTATTGTGAATGAATTTCTGGGAGTCTTTCCGGATGAACTACCTGGGATCCCACCGGACAGGGAGATTGATTTCGGGATTGATGTGATGCCAGACACGCATCCTATATCTATTCCACCTTATAGAATTGCACCGGCAGAATTTAAGGAACTAAAGGAGCAGCTGAAGGACTTGTTAGAAAAGGGTTTCATCCGGCCTAGTGTGTCACCTTGGGGTGCACCGGTCGTTTTTGTTAGGAAGAAAGATTGGTCACTGAGAATGTGTATTAACTATCGGCAGCTCAACAAGGTCACGGTCAAGAATAAGTACCCACTACCAAGGATAAATGATTGTTTGACCAATTGCAAGGTGCTAAGTACTTCTCCAAAATTTAGTTACGATCCGGGTATCACCAATTGAAGATCAGGAAGCAGGATATTCCGAAAACAGCTTTCATGACCCGGTATCGACACTTTGAATTTCTAGTAATGTCTTTCGTGCTAACAAATATCCCCACAGCTTTCATGGATATTATGAATTGGGTTTTCAAACCTTTCCTCGACTCCTTCGTGATAGTGTTCATTGACGATATTTTTGTTTATTCGCGGAGTCGGGAGGACCATGCCGATCATCTCAAGGCAGGGTTGCAGACTCTGTTTCAACACTAGTTGTATGCGAAATTTTCGAAATGTGAATTTTGGTTCAAATTTGTTACATTCTTGGGTCATTTCGTATCTAGAGAATGAATTGAGGTTGATCCTACAACCCCATCAGTGATTCGCAGTTTCTTAGGCTTAGTGGGTTATTACAGGAAGTTTGTAGAGGGGTTTTCTACCCTTGCCTCTCCGTTGACTAAATTGACTCAGAAGGAAGTTAAGTTCCAATGGTCATATGCTTGTGAAAGGAGCTTCTAGGAGTTGAAATCGAGATTGACTACGACACTGGTGTTGACCCTACCAGAGGGCAAAAGCCTTTTCCCCCGAGCGCAGCCCCAAAACCAATCCCCAAAAAATTCCGTATGCCTGAAATTCCCAAATATAACGGAACGACCGATCCCAACGAACATGTCACCTCTTACACGTGTTCCATCAAGGGCAATGATTTAGAGGACGATGAAATCGAATCTGTGTTGTTAAAAAATTTCGGAGAGACCCTCTCGAAGGAAGCAATGATTTGGTATCAAAACCTACCACCGAATTCGATCGACTCATTTGCCATGTTAGCAGATTCTTTCGTAAAGGCACATGCCAGGGCTATAAAGGTCACAACGAGGAAATCAAACCTTTTCAAGGTAAGACAAAAGTATAATGAGATGCTAAGGGAGTTCGTATCTCGTTTTCAGATGAAACGAATGGATCTGCCACCAATCACAGATGATTGGGCTGTTCAGGCTTTCACTCAAGGTTTGAACGAACGAAGTTCGACGGCATCACTGTGGTTAAAGCACAACCTGATCGAGTACCCAGCTATCACTTGAGCCGACATGTATAATCGGTACCAATCAAAAATTAGAGTCGAAGATGATCAGTTGGGGGCTGAACCGCTGATCGAGGGGATAAAAATTGAGAACAAGGTCCGATCAGGGACTGATACCGACCGTATAGTAGAAACAACAGAATCAATGAATCGAGACGTAACCTCGAAAAAAGCAACAGAAGAAGTGATCGAGGTCAAGGGTCTCGGGGGCTGACGGATAGAAGTGGGTTCGACAGGCCTACCGGATCTAAAGGAGTACCACGGTTATCAGAGTATAACTTCAGCATTGATGCATCTGCCATCCTATCCGCTATCGGACGCATCAAAGACACTAAATGGCCTCGACCCATAAATACCGATCCTTCCCAGAGGAATCCCAATTAAATATGCAAATATTATGGAACCCATGGCCACAGAACGGAAGATTGCAGGCAACTAAGAGAGAAGGTAGACCGGTTATTCAATAAAGGGCACCTTCCAGAATTTTTAAGCGACAAAGCGAAGAACCATTTTAAAAATAGGGATTTCGACAAACAAAACGAACAAGAAGAACCACAGCACATCATCCACATGATCATCGGTGATGTTGATACCCCTCAAGGGCCGGTGCATAAACGCACTAAGATATCAATTGTGAGGAAAAATCGATCTCGAACTCAAGACTACGCACCCATAGGAACTTTGTCCTTCAATGATGAAGATGCAGAAGGAGTCATACAACCTCATAACGATGTACTGGTAATATCCGTACTTATGAATAAAACTAAAGTTAAGCGTGTGTTAATTGATCCAGGTAGCTCGGCCAACATTATTAGATTGAAGGTTGTAGAACAGCTCGATCTACAGGACCAGGTCATACCCGCAACCCTAGCTCTAAACGGATTCAATATGACATGTGAAACTACCAAAGACGAGATAATTCTACTGATAAACGTGGCCGGTAGCATCCAGGAAACGAAGTTCCACGTAATCGAAGGTGACATGAGGTACATCGCCCTTTTTGGAAGGCCATGGATCCACAACATGAGAGTTGTACCTACGACCCTACACCAAGTTCTTAAATTCCCAACATCGGGGGGAGTCAAAACAATGTACGGAGAACAGCCAGACGCAAGAGAAATTTTTGTCGTCGAGGAAGCGAATTTGATATCCTCGTCATCACCAAAAAAGGTATCGGACTTAAAAGGGGAACGAGATGCCAAATAGCAATCACAGACATCATCTTTAACCCAACCAGAAAACCAGAAGATTGATGAAGATGATAATCAAAGGATCCCTCGATCCTTCGTGGTTCCCGATGATTCTGGGCCATGAACAGTGGACTTATGTTCTTTGATCTCATTTTTAGAACATGCCGGTCTAAAATGGGCGCTGGCTCCACATCATAAGTCAAATTACCACCCAACTGCACTATGCTGAAATCCAAAACAAGAGACGGATCTCCGACATACTTCCGGAGCATATATACATGAAACGCTGGATGAACACCCGATAGACTAGGTGGCAAAGTAAGTTTATAAGCCACCTCTCCAATCTGCTTAAGTATTTCAAAAGGCCCAATAAACTGAGGGCTCAACTTGCCCTCTTCTCGAAACTCAACACACCCTTCATGGGCGAAATCTTGAGAAAAACCTTCTCCCCAACCATGTAAGCGACATTGCGGACCTTCCTGTAGGCATAACTCTTTTGTCTAGACTGCGTCGTGCAAAGTCGAACCTGAATCAATTTAACCTTTTCCAAAGTATCCTGCACCAAATCAGTACCCAATAGCCTAGTCTCACCCGGCTCAAACCAACCCACCGGAGACCGACACCGTCTACCATATAAAGCCTCCCACGGAGCCATTTGAATGCTCGATTGGTAGCTGTTATTGTAAGCAAACTCCGCGAATGGTAGAAACTGATCCCAAGAACCCCCAAAATCAACAACGCAAGCGCATAACATATCCTCCAATATCTTAATAGTGCGCACGGACTGTCCGTCCGTTTGAGGGTGAAATGTTGTACTCAAGTGAACATGTTTGCCCAATTCTCGCTGCACTGTTTTCCAAAACTGTGATGTAAACTGCGTGCCCAGATCTAAAATGATGGACACTAGCACACCATGAAGGCGAACAATCTCGCGGATATAAATATCAGCCAACCGCTCCGAAGAATAAGTAGTATCAACTGGAATAAAATGCGCGGACTTGGTCAACTGTTCTACAACCATTCAAACAGTATCAAACTTCCTCAAAGTCCATCGGAGCCTAACTACGAAGTCCATGGTAATACACTCCCACTTACACTCCGGAATTTCAAGTATCTTAATCAATTCGCCTGGTCTCTGATGATCGTACTTCACCTGTTGACAATTTAAACACCGAGCTACAAACCCAACTATATCTTTCTTCATTCGCCTCCACCAATAGTGCTGCCTCAAATCCTGATACATCTTCGCGGCACTTACATGAATGGAGTACCGCGAACTGTGAGCCTCCTGGAGAATCAACTCTTGCAAACCATCTACATAAGGCACACATAGCCTGTCCTGCATCCGTAATAAATCGTCATCCCCAATAGTGACTTCCTTGGCATCACCGTGTTGAACCATGTCCTTAAGGAAAAGTAGATGGGGGTCACCATATTGACTTTCTATGATACGATCATAAAGAGAAGACTGAGAAACCACACAAGCCAAAACTTGGCTCGGCTTGGAAATATCCAATCATACAAACTGGTTGGCCAAGGTATGAACATCCAAGGCTAAAGGCCTCTCTGCTACCGATAAGTATGCTAAGCTGCCCAAACTCTCCGCCTTACGACTCAAGGTATCAGCCACTATATTGGCCTTTTCGGGATGATAGATAATGGTGATGTCATAATCCTTAAGCAACTCCAACCACCTCCACTATCACAAATTAAGATCCTTCTGTTTAAACAAATGTTGTAGACTCCGGTGATTTGTATCAACCTCACAATATATACAGTACAAATAATGTCACCAAATATTCAAGGCATAAATAACAGCTGCTAACTCAAGGTCGTGGATCGGATAATTCTTCTCATATACCTTTAACTGTCTGGACGCATAGGAAATCACCCTACCGTCTTGCATCAGCACTACGCCGAGACCAATATGCGACGTGTCATAATACACAATATAAGACCCTGAACTTGTAGGCAACATCACTACTGGGGTTGTAGTCAAAGATGTCTTGAGCTTCTGAAAGCTCTCTTCACACTCATCCAACCACCTGAACGGAGCACCTTTCTGGGTCAATTTAGTCAAAGGCGATGCAATAGACGAGAAAACCTCCACAAAGCGACAATAATAATCGGCCAAGCTGAGAAAACTCTGAATCTCAGTAGCTGAAGATGGCCTGGACCAACTCTAAACTGCCTCTATCTTCTTCAGATCTACCTTAATTCCTTCACCGGACACTATGTGTCCCAAGAATGCCACAGAACTAAGCCAGAAATCATGATGAGCAGCCCAAATAGTAATGATATGATGCATCATTATTGAGCAATAGAGACTGAGATGTAATTTGCAAGTAAAATCGTGACTGAGTATGAAACAACAATTTAGCAGATAATTCAACATGTACACGACCTCTGTGGGTTCTAACAGTGTCAACACATGGTTTAAACATGATTTATAGATTATTTCTCTAATACATGGAAAATGTACGGATATCAATAGATTATTCAACTACACAGTTCCATGGAATTGACCGAGGGCACAATTCCTACAGTCGACGCCCACACGCCCGTCACCTAGAATGTGCGTCACCTCAAAACTGATCACATAACACAAAATCCGGGGTTTCATACCCTTAGAACCAAATCTAGAACTGTTACTTACCTCAAACAGTGAAATTCTTTATTATGCAATGTCGTTGCCTCGCGAATCGGCCTCCAAATGCCTCGAATCTAGCCACAAATAATTTGATTCAGTCAATACAAATTATAGGAATTAATTCCATATGGAAATACTAATTTTACAACAAAAATCCGAAATCTCACCCAAAGATCGCTCGTAGAGGCCACATCTCGGAACTGGACAAAAGTTACAAAATATGAACGCCCATTCAACCACGAGTCCAACCATACAAATTTTACCAAATTCCGACATCAACTCGACTCTCAAATCTTCAAATTAAACCAAGAGGGTTTTCTAAATTTTCCAACTTAATTCACCAATTAAATGTTAAAAACAACCATGGATTCGTGTAATTTGACAAATATTGAGTAAAGAACACTTACCCTGTTCTTTTCCTTGGAAATTTCCCAAAAATTGCCTCTTCCCAAGCTCCAATTCGTCAAAAAACTTAAACTTTCTATCCAGGCATTCCTTCTTCGCGAATGCGACCCTTGCCTCGCGTTTGCGAAGTACAAAAATGTACTGCCCAATTTTTCTTCTTCGCAAAGGCGAGACTGGCCTCTCGAATATGATGCTTCACCGGGCTACTCAATCGCGAACACGTCCTCTCCGTCGCGAACACAACCTCTCCGTCATGAACGCGAATACCAATTTCCCCTAGGCCGGTTTTCCCCTTCGCGAACGCGTAGCTTTGCCCCCCGAACCTTCGCGAACGCGTAGCTTTGCCCCCCGAACCTTCGCGAATGCGAAGCACAAAATGTGCCAGTCCAAATTTCCCCTTCGCGAATGCATGAGTCCCTTCGCATTCGCGAAGAACAACATCAGTACCAGCAAACGAGCAGCAGCAACCTAGCTAAACTTGGTCCTAAACCACCTTGAAACACACCCGAGGCCCCCGGGACCTCAACCGAATATACCAACAAGTCCCAAAATATCATATGAACTTAGTCGAAGCCTCAAATCACATCAAATAATATTAAAAACACGAATCACACCCAATTCAAGCCTAATGAAACTAGAAAATTCCAACTTCTACATTCCATGCTGAAACCTATTAAATCAAGTCCGATTGACCTCAAATTTTGCAAACAAGTCATAAATGACATAACAGAGGTATTCCAATTTTTATAATTGGATTCCAATACCGATATCAAAAAGTTAACTCCCGGTCAAACTTCCAAACTTAAATTTTTATTTTAGCAATTTCAAGCCTAATTTAACTACGGACTTCCAAATATTTTTTCGGACACGCTCCTAATTCCAAAATCACCATACGAAGCTATTGAAATTATCAAAATTTTATTCCGGGGTCGTTTAAACATAAGTCAAAATTTGGTCACTATTTCAACTTACGCTTTAAACCTTGGAACTAAGTATTCCAATTCATTCCAAAACCTCACCGGACCCGAACCAATTACCCCGACAAATCACATAGTAACTGTAAAGCATAAATTGAGCAGTAAATGGGGGAATGAGGTTGTAATACTCAAAACGACCTGTCGGGTCATTACAATTACTCAAGTAGTCTGCTCAATAATGATACATCATGTAAGGGTGATATGCAATGAATCAGGTAATTAACCACGAAAATTGCAAGTAGAGATGAAATGCAAATTCAAACAAACACTAGACAAATTTTCTTCAACCTTTCCATTTACGTATCAAATCACTGATCTGTTTTCCTTAATAACTGTGTGTACACCATCAAGAAGTCACATGAGAGAGTGACCCTAGGGGGATGGATCCATATCCACACATAAGCACGAACAGTTCAACGTACTACCAGCCGATCAGAGGCTCAATATCATAATTCGCCTGGTGTGGTCACATGAATAATAGTACAATCCGCCCGACATGGTCATAGACATAACAACACAATCTGTCCAGTGCAGTTACATGCATAACAACACAATCCACTCGGTGTGGTTACATGCATAACAACACTATCCGCCCGGTGTGGTCGTAAGCATCCAGTCCAAATCATATCACATAGGAGCAAGTGTACAATAATACATGTATTTAATGAATGATTAACAAATTGCATGCTCCTGGAATGGTGTAAATGACATGCTAAAGTGTAGGCATGTGCAAAGTGTGGTATCATAACTCAAATCGGCAATTTCATCATGGAAATAGCAATTATCATGTTCATTCTGGGAATTAGTCTCTATGTAACCTCAAACATGACTCAAATAGTTCACAACAAGGTGCATACCCTTCTGGATTTTATACGGCGTGTGATAGATTTACATCAAAGGCGGCAATGCACCATGACTCTTAAATCTTGGGTCCATCTCTGTTTGTGTCACCCTTTTGATGTCAAGGTTTCAGCCTTGTCTTGCTGTCAGATATACGTTGTGGCACTTTTTATTGATTCTTGCTTGTGTTTAAAAGTTATGAGTCTCGATTAGTATACATTTTTACTTTGAATATCAAAATATAAAATATGCATGTATAGTAATTTTTAGTTTTATTTATCCATCCTCGAGTCAGATGATATCTAGCTTTAGAATATGAAAACTCGTTGAGGAAAATTAAAAATGAATGCCATATTATTATTTATATTAGTGGTATTATTTAATTTGTAAGCTATGCTCCAAGTTGTCATAATTATTTACTCCCTACGTTCCGATTTATGTGAACCTGTTTGACTGGTCACGGAGTTTAAGAAAAAATGAAGACTTTTGAAATTTATGATCCTAAACAAGTCAAAACAGGGTCCAGAATATTTGTATGGCCATAAAAGCTTCTCATTAAGGGTGGAATTGGAAGTTTAAGCTAAATTGTTTTCAAATTTAGAAATGGGCCATTCTTTTTCAAACAGAGCAAAAAGAAAATAAGTTCACATAAACTGGAACAGAGGGAGTAAATTATTTTGTTTGATTGGTTTGCGGGGTCTGAACCTCTACCTCTGCCACCTTTTCACTTTGATAGACCAGGTCCATCTCATCCAACTCAACAGGCTCAACCACATTTTCTTTCCCTTTATTCACTCTTTTCTACTTACTCTCCTCTAAAGCTCTCTACAACTCCTCCTCACTCTGCTTTAGCTTGCTCCTTGTAGTTTTTCCTCTTGGAAGAGGAATATCAGAAGTCTCAAAAGGAGCAACTTTCCATTTATTGTTGGCTCTTGCTGTCTCAGAGGTTGTAGCTTTAGAAGTTCTATTCTTCTTGGGTTGGTAATTGTCACTTTACTTTTTCAAGAGATCAGCCAGGGTTTCCTCAGCAGATGAACCAGGTTCGTCTGCTTGCTTTCCAAGATTTACTAGCCCTTCAGCGGCTTCTCCTGATCCACTTCCCCCTGTGTGCCTGCCACCTTCTTCCTCCTTCTCTGGCTCAGCTCTACAAATAGCCATTCTAACAAATTCAGAGGTGGGTGAAGAATCAACCACTTCTTTCCCTTTTCCCCTCTCTTAACTCCGTACTCTCTCTCTCTCTTTTTCTTTTTCAATTTTGTTTTTACCACCTCTCCTTCTTGTCTCAGGCATTTCCACATCTATCACAGATCCAACCAGGATGAACCTAGTTTCTTAATATTTAGCGATCTCAAAAATAACCTTAGATGAAGGATTTGGGACAGAAGGATTTGAGTTTTTGGCTTGGCTTGCTTGAAGCTGGGCATTTAATTTTTGAGATAAAGCACCACTGGCCACCATTTTTCTAGCAAGCATTTTGACTCTCCTTTTTATAGGTTGGGGGATAGAACTAGGTTGAGGGGTTGTAGAGGAAGAGGAAGTAGTAGGGGGTGGAGGAGTACCAGGGTTATTCCAGGGGTTAGACATTTTGGTTATGATTTTGTGATGAAGGAAAAAGCTTGGATTGAGTTCGAAGGCAAGGAGAGAAGAAAGGGTTTTGACAGTTTTTCAGAAATAATAAAGAGTTTGCAGAGTTGATGAGGGATTTAAAGGAGAAGTGTAATTGATACACAACGACATCTTTTTGTGGTCAATTAGAAGTCTAATCACTCCCAATTTTTAGTTTGGAATGACGGTTATAGCTCCCCTAGAATCTAGGTGTTTTAATTCGGTGAGGATTCTTTAGTTGAAACAGAACTGGTTCAAATTTTTATTGGATAGGCTTTAGAATATTATGGACTTGCGTAGAGTTCTTCTCATGATTTAAATATTAGTATTTCAAAATGTGCATAGTGTAGAATACATACCTCGTTTTTCAGATATACCAGTACTAATGAACCAGGTTCTTCACTAAGAATCCTCTCAACCATGTCTCAATTTGCAAAAATAGAGAAAATTTCATTAGAGACTAGTGATTCATATTAAAACATGACATAGGAGTATAATATTTATAGTATGAGATTGAGCAACAATTAGTCTAGTTATTTACATAAGTTGCAGATTTTCTAACCAATTTGTTTTTCATGTACAATCTGAACTGGTTCACTTAGGTGATCTTAATCATCCCTAATTCTAACCTGTTTCTTTCAAAGTGATCTCTACTTAGTGCCTTTTCAAATATGTCAGGAATCTGTTTATCAGTAGCACAAAAACTCTATAGTGATCAATCCCTTCTCATAATTATCCCTTAAAAAGTGATGTCTAACATCTATGTGCTTTGTTCTTTTATGATGAACGAGGTTCTTTGTCATACTAATACCACTAGTGTTATCACAAAATATAGGGATACATCTAACATCGATTACAAAATCCCTCAATTATTGTTTAATCAACAATAGTTGACCACAACATGAGGCAACAGCAACATGCTCAGCTTCAGCAGTAGATAAGGCCACTGAATTTTGCTTTTTGGTGGCCCAAGACACAAGACATGAGCCAAGAAAGTGTGCTGATGGAGTGTCGATTTCTTTGGAATCCTCCATTTTAAACCTTTTAAGCAACTCTTTTACATACTTCTGCTGATGAATCATAGTTCCATTTTAATTTTGTTAAATTTGTAAGCCTAAAAAGAAATTATGCTCACTCATCATGCTCATTTCAAATTCACTCCCCATTAGTTTAGCAAAATCTTTACTTAACTTATCGGTAGTTTCTCCAAAGATTATATCATCAACATATATCTGAACTACCACTTTACCTTTTTTCTTTCAAGAACAAAGTATTCTCAATTTTACCTCTCTTGTAGTCATTCTCAAGCAAAAACTTTGATAATATTTCGTACCATGCTCTTGGCGCCTGCTTGAGCCCATAAAGTGCTTTGTCACGTTTGTACATATGATCAGGACTTTCCTTGCTTTCAAAGCCCGGAGGTTGCTTGACAAACACTTCTTCCTTTAGATAGCCATTAAGGAAGGCACTCTTGACATCCATCTGGTGAAGAGTGAATTCCATGTAAGCAGCAAAGGCTATGAGGAGTCTTATTGCTTCCAACCTTGTGACCGGAGCAAAGGTTTCATCATAGTCTATGCCCTTCTCTTGGCTATCTCCTTGAACCACCAATCTTGCCTTGTTCCTTGTAACTGTTCCATCTTCATCAAGTTTGTTTCTGAAGACCCATTTTGTGCCAATTACTGATCTGTCATTTGGTCTTGGTACCAGATGCCAAACTTGACTCCTTTCAAATTGGCTGAGTTCATCTTGCATTGCATTTACCCAGTCTACATCCTGCAAAGCCTCAACAACATTTTTAGGCTCTATAAGAGATAAGAAGGCATCAAAAGCACAGAGATTCTTTAATGAAGATCTAATTTTGATTCCAGAGGATGGATTAGTAATTATATTCTCAATAGGATGCGAACTTTGATACTTGTAACGGTTCACAACCAATTGGTTTCCCCATGATGTTCCTTCAGTCTTTTGTTGCTGTGGAACAAGTTCATGGACATGTTCCATTGAGGTTTGGGGATAATTTCCTCTTTGTTCTATTCCCCTTGTCAGGTTGCCCTGGGTAGAAGGACCTGTTCCATCACTTGTTCCTTCTTCCAGTACTGCTTTCGTCTGGGCTGTGGTTTCATTTAAGTTTCTCACCAGACCAATTGTTTCATCATCATGTTCCTGTCTCTCAGAAAGAATGTTAGTTTCATCAAAAATCACATGAATACTTTCTTCAACACACATAGTTCTTTGTTATAAACTTTATAAGCTTTACAATGTGAAGAATATCCCAAGAATACTCCCTCATCACTTCTGGGATCAAACTTGCATCCAAATGCCCTAAGATGGGATATGTTAGGTTTTCTCCCTTTAAGTAACTCATATGGAGTCTTCTCTACTAGATGTCTTATCATGCACCTATTTATGATATAACATGCAGTATTTACAGCTTCTGTCCAGAAGCTATGGGGAAGCTTACTAGAAAGAAGCATAGTTCTAGCCATATCTTCAAGAGTCCTATTCTTACTTTCAACTACTCTATTTTGTTGTGGAGTTATAGGGGCAGAAAAATTATGATCTATGCCATGCACATCAGAAAATTCAGCAAATTTAGCATTTTCAAATTCAGTACCATGATCAGACCTAAGTGATGCAAGTTGATTTCCTAATTGTTTCTGAGTTTTTCTAACAAAGGAAGTGAACATATCAAATTCTTCATCTTAAGATTTTAAAAAACAGTGTACATGTAAACCTAGAATAATCATCAACAAGCACCATCACATATCTCTTACCACCTCTACTTAATGTTCTCTTTGGACCACAAAGATCCATATGAACCAGTTCCATCGTTCTGGTGGTACTTACTACTTTCTTGCATTTAAAAGAGGATCTTACCTTCTTCCCCCTTGCACAAGCCTCACAAACATTATCTTCCTTGAACTTAATGTTAGGCACTCCTATCACCAGGTCCTTGGAGACTAATTTGTTGAGTTGACTTATACTTCCATGTCCAAGCCTCTTATGCCAAAGGAGGGGATCACTATCCAGCACACTTAAGCAAGTTAGTTTATTCTCTGAGAGTGTGGACAGATCTATAATATATATATTATTCACTCTTTTACCCTGCAAAACAATCTTGTCAGTGATAAGATTTATCACAAAATATTTAGTAGAGGTGAATGCTACCAAGTTACCTCTATCACACAATTGTGACACACTGATTAGGCTATACTTCAAGCCGTCTATCGAGTAGACATTCTCAATGGAATGAGAGTCATCCTTACCTACCTTACCAACCCTAATGATTTCACCTTTCTTTCCATTTCCAAAGGAGACATTTCTTCCTTTGAGGTCCTCAAGTGAAAGGAACTGGTCCTTGCTTCCTGTCATATGCTTTGAGCAGCCACTGTCCAGGTACCATATTTGACTGCTCCCCTTCATTTGAACCTACAAAATGAAATCAGGGTTTAGTCTTAGGAACCCAAACTAGTTTGGGTACCTTTCTATTAGCAAATGGATGAATTAAATTCTTTTTATCCCAACTTGGTAACCAATTCTTCCCTTGAACAAAATTTTTGTTCTTTTGACTGGCCCTTTCTTTTGCATTACATTCACTTTTATAGTGACCGGTCTTACCACAGTGAGTACAAATCTTGTTCTCAGGAAGAGTGAGGTACATGATTTTAGGATCCCACTTAGGTAGCTGATTCCCAAAGCCAAGTCCTCTTCTATTACTTCTGTGATGTTCCTGTAGCCATGACAAAGCATCGGAGTACCTGTTCCATTTACTAGTTTTTTCTAGTTCATACTTGACCTTGCCTAGATCCTCCTTTATCACTCTTACCTGCTCATCCTTCCGATACAACTCATCTTTCAGTTTGCCTACATTTTCTTCTAAAGTGAGTTGTGTGCAATCAGCTGTCTTCTTACTGGTTCCTAGTTTCAGTTTTAGATTTTCAAATTTTAACTCAAGAACATTTGCTTCAAATGTATGAACCTGGTTCTTCAGAGCAGTATTTTCACTCACAGTCTCACTAACTCTGAGTTCTGGGTTCTTACACTTTTCTTTTAAAATCACACAATCCTTAGACAGCTGTTCTTTTTCTTTATTTGTTACCTCAGATTCATCAATGAAATCTAGCAATAATTCAGAGAGTTTTTCTTTAGACAAAAACTTAATCTTGTCTTTGAGATGAATTATACTTACCTCAGATTCCTCATGAGATTCTCCATCTCATTCTCCAATTGCCATAAGTGCTTGTTCATCTCTATTTTCATCATCTGATTCCTCATTTGAACTTTCTCCCCAAGCAGCAGCCATAGCCTTTGTTGATCCTTTGTTCTTCTTGGGATGAACCTGTTCCTTCATTCAGATCTTTCCTTCTTCCATTCAATTTCCCATTGAGGGCAGTTCTTGATGTGATGATTAGTCTTCCCACACTTGTAGCAGCCCTCATTGGTCGTTTTTTTAGGAACCCTTGCTTTGTTGTAATTTCCACCTCTTGAAGAACCCTTTCCTCTCATTAGGTACTTCTTGAAGTCCTTTGTGATCATAGCCATTTCATCATCTTCTAGATCAGAACCTTCAGTGATTCTGAGTGCCAGGCTCCTTTCCTTCTTGGGTACATCCATCTTCATGGTTTGCCTTCTAAGTTCATAAGCAGTGAGATTTCCAATTAGCTCATCCAACCTAAGAGTGGAAACATAATTTGATTCCTGAATGGCAGTGATTTTGCTTTCCCAAGTAACTGGCAAAACCCATGTCAGAATCCTCTCAACTTTGTTTTCTTCAAGAATAACCCTTCCAAGAGACTTAAGTTCATTTGTTAGTGTGGTGAACCTTGTATACATCTCTTGGATGGTTTCCCCTTCCTTCATGGTGAAATTCTCATATTGAGAATATAGTAGTGTTCCTCTAGACCTCTTCACTTGAGGTGTTCCTTCGTGGGCCACTTGCAAAGTGTACCAGACTTCCTTGGCAGTGGTACAAATTTGTATTCTACTGTACTCATATGAACCGAGTCCACAAGCAAGCCATTTTTTGGCTTTAGCATTCTTCTCCCACTTTCTCAAGTCCTCAGCAGTGTAGTCAGCTCTTATTTTTGGCACCTCTTCTCCTTCGGCATTTATCTTCATGGTTGTTAGTGGACCATATGTTACAATATCCCATAGCTCATAGTCTTCTCCTATGATGTGATCTCTCATCCTTTTTTCCACCAAGAGTAATACTGGCCGTTGAAGAGTGGTTGCCTAGCAGTGGATTGCACTTCCCAGTTTCCAGGTTGTACACTCATCTTTATCTTCTCCTAAGGTGTTAGCCTCTTCAAGGATAACCTGCTCTGATACCAAATTGATGTTTTATACGTCAATACCACACAAGAGGGGGGGTGATTTGTGTGGTGTCCAATTTTTCGCGTGCACAGATTATAGAAGGACCTTGTTCTTCTATGTGTTCTAACTACTATTGTTGCGGAATAATAAGTACCGAAAATAAAGAACACAGAGATGTTTATGTGGAAAACACCTGGATCAACAGGTGAAAAAACCACGACCTACTTCCCATTAGAATTTTCCTCTCTTTACTAAATCAGTGAGCCAAAACAACATTTACAGAAACTCTTTTGTAAACCTAGGATTACCTCTAACCCTTTGTAGCAAACTAGCCTCTAGCTATTTGCGACAAACTTCAAGTTAACTCTAACTTGAAAACACAAAGTACCTATTATAGACGCTTCTAGATAAAGCTAAAAAGGTACAAGTTAAAACCACCTACTACAAATAACTAGACTAAAAGACAACAGTTAGAACTGGTTCTTCTAGCTAGTTTAAGTAGCATCATATTCGCACACTCAAATATCACTCGAACTGCTTGCAAAAGTGCCTCGCTATTTTGCTCTCAATTCTTGCTTAACTTCTGCTTTTGTGTGTCCTTGTACAATAAGAACATTCTACAATATATAGGAGTTAGTAGATAAAGAATTAACTAGAATCCTAATAATACTCTTCCTTGGTGGAAGAGTTCTAGTTAAACTCAACTGCTAAATCCTTCCTTATCTTAGATATTGTTCTTACTGAATAAGGAGTCCTTCTCCTTATCGTTTTTGCAGTCTTTTCGATTAGGAGATATCTTATTCTACCAGAATAAGCTTATCTCCTGCATGTGCACCTCACGTGCCTTGACTCTGCCGGTGTCTATGTCTACCAGTGATGGACCTGGTTCATATCTGAGTTCCTTTGTCAATCTTCAAAACTATTCTCTTTCTTGGGCCAACACAAGGAAACTTCAGTATTTCTCTTTGAAAGTTTACCTATGACAAAGAATGGACCGAATGAATCGCATACATCGATTTCCATTAAATACCACTTTTAAAGAACTAATAAGAATACCACAAAAGAGGAAGCAAGTATCCATGCATGGTTGCTGAGTAGCAAAATTATTTTACTCGGGATCCTACTTTTTTCAAACACGTTCAAGGTGTAGGCAAATTTGGGGGAGATGTAGAATTAAATAATTAGGGTTTATACGGGAAAATGTTGCGCGCGTCATGGATAAGTGAGAGAATCTGTATGCAAATACATGTAGTGCATTAATTTTCCATAAACACCGATTATGGATAAACTTTTACCCTCTTAATTGTCACGACCTAGAATTCGCACGTCGTGATGGCGCCTATCTCAATACTAGGTCACAATTACATACTAAGATTAGAAACATAATATTTGAGTTCAATAGAAAACATCACAATTACAAATTCAAAACACTCCCAAAACTCGGTGTCACTGAGTACATGAGCATCTAAATGATAACAAAGTCTGACTGATAAAAACACTATCTGATCAATATAGAATAGTTCAAAAACTGGAAGGAAGAGAATCAAGGTCAGTGGACGCCAAACAGCTACCTTGATAGTCTCCAACTGATAACACTCTGAGATCTAACAGTCTCTATGTCCGCAAGCACCTGGATCTGCACACGAGGTGCAGAGTGTAGTATAAGTACAACCAACTCAATAAGTAACAAGACTAACCTTTGCGTTGAAAGTAGTGACAATCTCGACAGGTATAGTCGAGTATAGAAATAACAGTACGGAAATGTAGGCATGTTTTCAAGTTCAACAGTTAAACTCAGTATAAAAAAAATAGATCAATACTGCATTATATGAGGAATATGACATCTCAGTGGAAAACCTCGTGTACCCACGATCACTAATTACTTGGTCACTTAGTATTGTATATGGAAAATCCAGTCCAGGGAAATTCCATCCCGTATATATATACATCGACAGACAATCAGCCACTCAGTACCGTATAAGGCCAATCCAGCCCTAGGGTATTTTATCCCCAAATATAAATTATTTGGACAAGATCCATTGTAATGACTCAATCGGTCATTTTAACTTTTAGAAACCCGTTCCTTAAAATAAAACTCCCAGAACATGCTTTTATTAATTTATGACTCGCGGGGATGGTTGGCTCGGGATTTGGAAGTGTTTGGGTCGAAATCGGAACACTTGGCTCCTTAAGTTGGCTTTGAATGGCCAAGTTTGACTTCGGTCAACATTTTGAGAAAACGACCCCCGAATGGGCGTATGTCCGAATCGGGTTTTGGATAACCCGGGAGCGTTTTGACGCTTAATAGTAAAAATCAACTATTTGAAGGTTTAAAATTCTTTAAATTTGGTTTGGGGTAGGTTTTCGAGTAATTGAAGTCCGTTTGGAATTTCGAGTTTGGGAATAGTTCCGTATAGTGATTTAAGACTTGCACGCAAAATTTTGGGTCATTCCGAGTAGTTTAAGTATATTTCGGTGCATTGGAAGTAAATTGAAGAACTTGAAATTCTTAAGTTTGAATCAATTTGGTTTGAGGTGTGATTCATAGATTTGATGTTTTTTTACACATTTCGTGAGTTCGAGCGAGTCCGTTTTATGATTTCAAACTTGTTGGTATATTCGGGCGGGATCCCCGGGGCTCCGAGTGTCAACCGGAAGAGGCTCAGACCAAGTTGGAAGTTGGGATCCAAAACTGAAGCTCCCAGCTACTGTCAGAATCGTACCTGCGTTTGGCCAGCTGCAGGTGCTACACTCGCAGGTGCGGCAGTAGCTCACAGGAGCAAACCTCGCAGATGCGAGTTTTGGTGCACAGAAGCGGAAAAGGGAAGGGGGCAATCGACCGCAGATGCAGATGATTTACGCACCTGCGAACGCGCAGTTGCGAAGCTGTGTGCGCAAATACGACCTTGGCCCAGGCGAGTGGAACTCGCACATGTGAGGAATTTCCGCAGGTGCGAAAGCCGCATGTGCGGTAGTCTTCCGCAGGTGCGAAAATGACTGTTGGGCATAATTTGTTAAAAATCGGGGCTCAGTCATTTGAGCCCATTTTCTTCCATTCTTTGGCGATTTTGGAGCTTTTTGAGAGGAGATTTCAACTAATAACTTGTAGGTAAGTTAATTCTACACCCCTTGAGTTAAATACATATATTATAAGTAGATTATAATTAGTAAATCTTAGAAATCAAAGATTTAGATAAAAAACCTAGATTTTTATAAAAGTGAGATTTTAACCACGAAAATAGTTATGGAATTGGGTAGAAATTATATATTCAAGTTCTTGAGATTATGGGTAACGTTTTCATACGAAAATTTCCAGAATCCGAGCACGTGGGCTCGGTGTGAATTTTAAGAATTTTACCATTTTGGATAGGGTAATTTATTTAATAGATGAATTTCGAATTATTGAACATATATTAATTATTTTATATAACTTTTGGATAGTTTTGGATTTTTCGGCATCGAATCGAGAATTTTACGCGACGCGATAATCGAAAAGTGGACTTTGAGACGAGGTAAGTCTTTTGTCTAATCTTGTGAGGGGGAAATTACCCCATATGGATTAAATTGAATAAATGTTGCTAATTGCGGGGGCTAGGTACGCACGAGGTGATGAGAGTCCGTGCGTAACTACTATAAATGCTAAAGTCCGGGTAGTTTAGGACTCAAAGCATGAATTACTTGTGTAAATTGTGATCTTTGTTTAATTAGTATTAATTGATATATATGAATATATTGTGAATTGTTAGATAAATATATTAAAGGATAAAAATCTCATATGCTTGATTTTCTGTTTAAATTAATTAATTGTTAAAAGAAATGGTTCTTCCTCCCGAATTTATCTTAATAAATATACTCTCTTCCCGGAGGTACATAAGAAAATGTCCTCCTTTCTTGTGGAGCAGGACGAACGCCTCGGCAGGATAGATGCATCTATGGATCGTGCCGCACATCCCTCGGCAGTGTACACGACACTCTAGATTGGGCCGTACGCCCTCGACAGAAATCGTGCTTAATAATAATAATTACACGATACTTTAATAGTTCATTTCAGCTTGCGAAGCTAATTGATAAATTGGAAAATTCTTGGACTTTAATGAATTATTATTCCTGCTTGTTAAGGAAATAAATTGTTATTCCTGTAAATGAGATTTAATTGATAAATTGGAAATTATTTGAATTGAAGAAATTTAATTAATATATTGAGAATTGTTGCATTTGAAGGAATTTGATTATTTCTGTTGGTTAAATAAATTATTGTAAATTCTGTGAATCATGCTGATTTAAATATTGTAGTTGTATTTCAGTTATTATTATTGATCCATAGTGAGTGTCAAAGTCGGCCATCTCGTCTCTACCACTTCGAGATTAGGCTTGATACTTACTGGGTATACGTTGTTTACGTACTCATACTACACTTGCTATACTTTTTGTGCAGGACCTGAGGCAAGTACTAGTGGGGGACCTATCATCTTACACCCATGTTATCCAGGGGCATAGTAGTGAGCTGCCTTTCTGAGCCGTTCTATAGCTACTGGTGTCTCTCCTTGTATTTTTGATTCTGTCTATTTTTATTTCAGACAATATTTGAGGTTTTGTATAATCTACTAGATGCTCATATACTTGTGACACCAGGTCTTGGCACATACATTTGTAGAATTTGGTGTTTTATTATTTTCTTGGTTTTAATTTTTGTCAATATATGCTTAATTTATTAAGTTGGCTTGCCTTACTATAGTGTTGGGCGCAATCACGACCTATAGGTGAAATTGGGTCGTGACATCCATGTCCAAGGAATTTATCACAATTATAAATAAATAAGGAAAGTCCATGACCTGGAAAATCCATCCCGAATATATAATCATCTACGCTCACTATGGGGGGTGCAGACTCTGGAGGGGCTCCTTCAGCCCAAGCATGATATAAAGTTGATATGGCCCGCTGCATGCGGGTAGCCCCAATCCATATAATAATAAAGCCTATAATGCCTGCTGCAGGTGGGCAACCCGTATCCATAGAATAATAATATATATAAATCCAATATGGCCTGTTGCACGCGGGAAGCCCCGATCCCATCAATATCCTCATAATGGATGAACATGACTGAGCATGAAATGTATATTTTAAGCAATTAAATTCAACAACAATACTACCTTATAGGTCCAAAAATATTGGCACGTAGCCTAAACATGATCTTTAATACGAGTCTCAGCTCAATTTCCCAAACACATGGAGAATATTCGGATAATAACATGATTCTTTAATTTTACAACTCCACAGAATTTATTTAAGTCACAATTTCTATGGTGCTCGCCCACACTCTCGTCACCTAGCATGTGCGTCACCTCCAACAACACATGGGCTCAAACCTCACATATATGCGCACTCATATCACGTAGCTATCAAAAATATTTTACGCAGCTAGTGCCTCAATTGAGTTTAAATAAAATAGTCACTTCAAACAGGTCGCAACCCCGAAACAATATGCTTTCGAGAACTCCCAGTCTCCAAATTCATAGAACACATAAATCATCGTAACTAATCCCAACTCCATCACTCTAATGACTAACACATCTTTCATGCACGATCATCCCACGAGGCATATTTTCATAATTCTTCTTAAAAACATCCATAAATACCACAACCGTAACACTCACTTTGAAACTACCTTATGTGAATTTAAAATTCATTTATCATATACATGTGTACTTATTTGATTGCTCATGCATGATATGCTTAGACTGGAGGCCTGTGACCATGCCAGGCGGATTATGTTATTGGCACATGAGTTGTCCGTACAGATCCATATACTGATATTATTGGCACATGAGTTGTCCATGCGGGTCCAGATATTGATACTATAGCACGTGAGTTATCCATGCGATTGATGTTAGTGAGAGCTCTATAAGAGTTCATTACCGTTATTAGATTCGTGTGTCTTGTTTCTACTATATATGATGAGATTATAGCATTGCAGTTTTGGTGGTGCTTGTTGAACTTGCAATACGGTTCTCTTCTTTGAGACATTTTCTATTTTTGGGTACACGGATTGCGCAGTTGTGGCTTCAGTTATATTGGTGTGACATGTCTATAGGATAGTTAATAATATATGGTCATTGGACCTAAAATGGTTTCTATCAGGTTTGATTAAGGTATATTTGGGAGGATGACATTGAAAGTTGGCTTAGAAAGTGATTATGGTTCTGGTTGGGGCAAGAGAGCTCCATGACTTGTTGATCTGATAAGGGGTTATGAGATTCTGTATGTTTCTTTTATTATCAGCAGTGTACGAAAGTTTTGGAACGAGGTTATGTGGAATGTGGGGTTTAATATAGTACTTGGTTGGTTTGGAGTAGTTACCGAGATCAGAAATGGTGCTGCGAGTATGCGAGTTGTATTATATATCATGTGATCACATCTTGAGTTATGGCTATCGCTTGATATAGTTTGTTCGAACTTATACAGTGTATAGATGTGAGATTCGGGTCTCCAAAAGAAATTCTGAATATTTGAAATTGAATTCCAAGGTTTATGGGCCAAGGTTAAACTAATGATCTTCATTTATGTTGTGTGATCAGACCTATATGGAATAGGGTGATGAGGGATCACCCCCGGGTATGTGCGTGGTAAGGTGGAACAGTGATTTAAGAGCTTAGGAACAACTCTTGGCACGTTCGAGGACGAACGTATGTTAAAGTGGGAGAGAATGTAATGACCCGACTTGTCATTTTGAGTATTTACGCCCCTTTAAACTATTTGAAGTCTTGAATAGCTTCATGTGATATATTATGACGTGTGTGAATTGTAGATTTTGATTTTTAGGTATTTTGGGATTAGTTCGGAAGAATGAATTTCATGTTGGAAACTTAAATGATTTTCAGGTATTTCGGGTTGACCGGAGTTTGAATTTTGAGCAAACGACTCTAAAATTGAGTTTTGATGATTCCAATAGCTCTGTATGGTGATTTTCAACTTGGGAGCGTGTCCGGAAAATTATTTGAATGTACGTAGTTAAATTAGGCTTGAATTGGCTAAAATGAAAATTTAAGTTTGGAAGTTTAATCGGGGAGTTGACTTTTTGATATCAGGGTCGGAATCCAATTCTGAAAATTGGAACAGGACCATTATGTCATTTATGACTTTTGTGCAAAATTTGAGGTCAATCAGACTTGATAGGTTTCGGCATCAAAAATAGAAGTTGAAAATTCTTAGTTTCATTAAACTTGAATTGGGGTATGATTCGTGGTTTTAGCGTTGTTTGATATGATTTAAGGTTTCAACTAAGTTAGTATGATGTTTTAGAACTTGTTTGTGTATTTGGTTGAGGTCCCGGGGCCTCAGGTTGATTTCGGGTGGTTAACGGATCGAGTTTGGAACTTAGAGAATTGCTGAAGTTGGAAGCTGTTGGTGTAATTGTACCTGCGGAAATCCCATCATAGGAGCGAGCCCATAGAAGCGAGCTCTCCATCACAGATGGGGCTAGGCGTGGCTGGGGCTGTGATCGCAGAAGAGGCAGGTAGCCGCAAAAGCGGCCCCGCACCTGCTGGCGTTGGATCGCAGAAGCACAAGGGCGCTTGGTGAGGCAGCTTCGCAAAAGCGGCCCCGCACCTGCAGGCGTTGGATCGCAGAAGCGCAAGGGCGCTTAGTGAGGCAGCTTTGCAAAAGCGGACAACTTCTCATAGAAGCATGTCCGCAGAAGCGGACTGAATTCCACAGAAGCGTGATTAGCCATAGAAGCGGCAGCTTCGCCGTAGAAGAGGCAGCTTCGCCGCAGAAGCGGCTTACTAATCCGTTGAAGCGAAAACCCCTGGACAAAATAAAATCAGAGGGGTTGTGAGATTTTGGCATTTTTGGACATTTCTAACACGGGTTGAGGAGACTTTTGAGCGAGAAATCTCGGGAAACCTTAAGGTAAGTCACTTGTGATCATTGTTAGTCAATAATGTTGGATTATCATTGAGCATTTCGACTAGATTACATGTTTTTGAGGTGAGATTGAAGGATTTGAGCCTAGGGATATGAAAATAAGATTTGAGGAGGTCGGAATTTGGTAAATTGTATATGGTTGGACTCGTGGTGGAATGAGCATTCATATTTTATAACTTTTCTCGGGTTCCGAGACGTGGATCCCACAGATGATTTTTGAGTTAAATTTCGGATTTTGTGGGAAAATTAGTAATTTCATATGGAATTAATTCTAATAATTTATTTTGATTGAATCGAATTAATTATGACTAGATTCGAGGTGTTCGGAGACCAATTCGCGAGGTAAAGGCATATTGGAATAAAGAACTTGCATGGTTTGAGGTAAGTAACATTTCTAAACTTGGTTCTGAGGGTATGAATCCCCTAATTTCTGAGGATATGACGCACATGCTAGGTGACGAGCGTGTGGGCGTGCACCATAGAAATTGTGACTTAAATAAATTATGTGGAGTTGTAAAATTAAAGAATCATGTTATTATCCGAATATTCTTCACATGTTAGGGAAATTGAGTTGAGATTCGTTTTAAAGATCATGATTAGGCTACATGCCGATATTTTGGGACCCATAAGGCCGTGATGTTGTTGAATTTAAATGTTTAAAAATATACATTTCATGCTCAGTCATGTTCATCCATTGTGAGGATATTGATGGGATCGGGGATGCCCGCTTGCAGCAAGGCATATTGGCTTTATATATATTATTATTCTACGGATCGGGGTTGCCCGCCTACAGCAGGCCTTATAGGCTTTATTATTATATGGATCGGGGCTGCTCACCTGCAGCAGGCCATATCGGCTTTATATCACGCTTGGGCTAAAGGAGCCCCTCCGGAGTTTGCACCCCCCATAATGAGCATAGATGATTATATATTCGGGATGAATTTCTCATGGCATGGACTTGCCTTATTCATTTATAATTGTGATGAATTCCCTGGACATGGATCTTGTCCGAATAATTTATATTTAGGGATAAAATACCCCAGGGCTGGATTGGCTTTATACGGTACTGAATGACTGACTCTCAGCCGATGTATATATATACAAGATGGAATTTCCCTGGGCTGGATTGGCCATATACAGTACTGAGTGACCGAGTAATTAGTGATCATGAGTACACGAGGTTCTCCACTGAGATGTCATATTCCTCATATCATGCAGTATTGATCAATTTTACTTGTACTCAGTTTAACTGTTGAACTTGAAAGCATGCCTACATTTCCGTACTATTATTTCTATACTGGACTATACCTGTTAAGCTCGTCACTACTTTCAGCCCAAAGGTTAGTCTCGTTACTGATTGAGTTAGTTGTACTCATACTACACTCTGCACCTTGTGTGCAGATCCAGGTGCTTCGGACACGGAGACTGCTAGATCTCAGAGTGATTTTAGTTGGAGACTATCAAGGTAGCTGCTTGGCATCCACTGACCTTGACTCTCTTTCTTTCAGTTATTGAACTGTTCTATATTGTTCAGACAGTGTTTTTATCAGCCAGACTTTGTTACTATTTAGATGCTCATGTACACAGTGACACCGGGTTGTGGGAATATTTTGAATCTGTAATTGTGAGATTTTCTATTGAACTCAAATTTTGCACACAAGTCATAAATGACATAACGGTCCTATTCCAATTTCCAAAATCAGATTCCGACTACGATTTCAAAAAGTCAACTCCCCGGTCAAACTTCCAAACTTAAATCTCCATTTTAGCCAATTCAAGCCTAATTTAACTACGGACATATAAGTAATTTTTCGGACACGCTCCCAAGTCCAAAATCACCATACTGAGCTATTGGAATCATCAAAAATTTATTCCGGATTCATTTGCGCAAAATTCAAACTCCGATCAACCCTTTTCATTTAAGTTTCCAACATGAAATTCATTTTTCCGAACTAATCCCGAAACATCTAAAAATCAAAACCGACAATTCACACACGTCATAATACATCATATGAATCTATTCAAGACTTCAAGTAGTTGAAAGGGGTGTAAATACTCAAAATGACACGTCGGATCGTTACATTAATACTTATACCTTAGAAGATAAAGAAAAAACAAACAAACAAAAATGAAAAGAGAAAAAAACAAAGATCTCAAATCTGTAGCATTAAAGTATTTGCACTAGAAAGTAGAAAGTATCAATGAACATAAAGCACGAATTGGAAATGTACTTCATAAGATAAGAAATTTATTTTTGTTCCTATTTGAGAAAGGGGAGGATTACAACAACAACAACCCAATGGGATCTCACAAATAGGGTCTGAGAAGGGTAATGTGTACGCAGACCTTACCCCTACCCTTGAGAGCAGAAAAGATTAATGCTTCAAATATCAGAGTACTTGCACTTTTTAAGCTGGAAGGATGAAAATGAGTGGGAGTTACAAATAAAAAGTTAAAGCCATATGTGTATATAAAATACTGTAAATGATGAGTTAAATTTATTTAGCTAACTCAATAAAAAAGAAAATAATAACTATTACAAATTTATATGAAAAATAATAAATTGACAATTTCCTGGTTATTTATAAAAATATTTGTTTAGGTTGTACAATATTTAGAAATTAAAGCATATAAAAATAAAGCAAACATAAGTGAACATGAAAATATGACGTTGAGCATGAAAGTTTTAAGTTTTGGAATTTTTCTAATCCATAAACATTATATTTTACGTTAGAAAAGAAAATTAGAACACTAACATTATTCAGAATTGAGAATTGAGACAAACAAAATAATGCGAGAATTCAAATTATTCAGAAAAGAAAATAATTTTTCAATTCATAAGTGAAGGAAGTTATTTGTTCTCTTTTAGAGATAACGTTTTTGATAGAGTAGATTTCTTAAAGATGTATTCTGCCAAATACTTACTTACTCTCTTACTATTGTACGTGAGAATAGAAGAAAGTAAAAAAGAAAGATTTCAAAGCTCTATTTGAAATGGAATTTATTTTTTTCCCATATTAGAACGAATCTCGTGTCAGCATGATGCATTTACTGAATACAACAACAACAACAACAACAACAACAACAACAACAATAACAACAACAATAACAACAACCCAGTGAGTTCTAACAAGTGAGGTATGGGGAGGGTAGAGTGTACGCAGACCTTACCCCTACTCCGAAGAGTATAGGGAGACTGTTTTCGAAAGACCCTCGGCTCAAGAAGATGAAAAGAGACATTATATTTATGAAAAAAGAGGTAAAAGTTTGGCTTCACCAACTCTAATTTATCTTTAGCCTTGTGAAGAAATTTTGAATGGTTGTGTCATAGCGAGGGCTCAAGTCAAGTTTTTATATTTCCAAAAGTGAGTTGTGCAGAAAGCTGTAAGTACATTTGCAAGTAGATAAAAACTCCGGTTGCGGTAATATATTACCCTCTTTATAATGTACCTGAGAAGATAAAGTTTGAAAAAAGACAGTAAAGAGAACAAAGCAAAATCTCAAATCTTTTACATTAAAGTTCTAGAGTACTACAAAGTAACAAAGAAAGCTGAAGATGTACTTCATATGAAGTGAAATTTATTTGGTTCCTATTTTAGAAAGGAGTAGTCTGCATCATTATGGAAAGGAGGAAAAAAAAGAACAAGTTAAATAATACAACTGAAAATTCAGAGTTTTTCATCTCTGATTATCTTTAGGATAGGAAACACACCAATAATTAAGAAGAGTTGTAGGGGACACATATATACCAAGAATACTATATATATGCACCAAGAACCATTTCTTACTTATAGACGCTATACAAATTCAAAAAAGAAGAAGAAGAGAGAACTAGAGTTTGAAAAAAGAGAGAAGCATAACAGAATGAGCGCTTCAAGTTCATCGAACATTTCCACTGAAGATTACTTGGAAATTATTTCATGGAATGTCAATCACTGTTATGAGGAAAATACATTTAAAAAAAGACTATAGAAGCGTATCTGCAGATAAACAAACCTCACTTGGTAATACCGAAGAGTGCGAAACACACATCGAATGGAAAACTAGCCGTAAACATGAAAACTTGGTGTTACTATGGGACAAATATATTTCGGCAAATAGGATAATCTGTGATATATATTTTACATATCATAAAGAAAACCTCAGAGGGATTGACAAATATATATCGGTAAATATTCAGCTGCTCCAATATCCATCGGTTAAGTTCAAATTTCATGGAGTTTATGTAGATCCAACATATGGTCTAGATTTAGGACCATTAAAATTGAAACCACATCCTAAGTCATGTAATAAGTTATATGATATATCATGGCTTATGACGAGGGATGCTAATCTAACCCGCCCATCAGAGAACACATCTCCAAATACAAAAGAGCAGATGAGAAACTTCGTCAATTTTATGGATAGCACCAGTATTTTAGATTTAGATTTCAGCCCCTTTATATTTGGAGATACCAAATCACCACAAAGATTATCCAAAATTGATAGGATAATCTGCACTGAGAAATTTTACAGTTCATTTCAACGTGAAACAGCAACGAGTCTAGGAAGCGACATTTCGGACCATAAACCGATAAAGTTGAGGTTGGCACGCCCAGTTGATGTTTCACAAGTGGAGAAGAAAGAATTGGTATCCAAATATGCACTCTGTGAGAATTAAGTCCAATTGCAATTGTGTTGGTTTTGTGAAACTACGAGATTAGCAGTTCTCTTCACTTCACCCCTCCCCCCTTTTTTTTCTGGGCCATGAACAATGGACTTCTAATAATGCTTTCAATCTCAAATGAAGAATAAGTGCATAAAGTACTCATTTTATCGAATGCTACTAATATCTTTTCAGTATATATTATTTTATTACCTTTCATTCTTTCCCTTCTTTGATTTAGTTAATGATGCTTGACACTTTATTAGTTTTAAATGCTTTAATCATGTCTTGTATACGCTAATATTTCTCCATGCAAGTATGATTGTATTTGCGTTAATGTGCATCTCTAATATAAAATAGCAATTTGTAATTAATATATCACTTTGCTCAAATGACCTTTTTGATTGAAATATGATCCTATTTTATGTAAATTGGACTTCAGTATTGTTGGCATTACCTACTTACCATTAAATACTTATTCTCTGTAGAATTCACAAGTGGTCAAAATGTTAGAAGCCATATATAAATAGGCCAGTCCATATGTTATTCCATGTGAAAGAGTTAGCTACTTGTCTTGATATACCATAGTTAGTTGTTGAGTCAGCTGATAGGAAGTTAGTTAAAGACGTTAGTGGAAGTTTTGAGTATACAACTGGTTACATACAATACAATTCATTCTGAAAATTTGTTTTGAGCTCAGCAGGTGCTCACATTTTTCATCCTCTGTTTTTCTCTTCTTCTCTATTTCTAGAATTGATAATTCGATATGTTTTGTCATGCTATCAGAGCTTCCTGTCGATAGGATCTAGGGATTGTTCTTTGCAGATTGAAGATAATCGAGAGATTCATCGACATTTCTAGTGAAAATTTTGAATCCTAATTCGTAGCTGAAACGAACCCTAGATGTGTTCGTTATTTTCATTTTTGTTCATAATTCTTTTCTTTTTTGTTAGAATTACAGTTCTGTATTCTGTATAATTGAAAATATTAATGGCGATTAATGAGATATCAGATTTGGGGACGTCTATTCCATCTCCAGTGGTCATTGACCATAACCATCCCCTGTATCTTCACTCGTCTGATGCTCCTAGTTCACTATTTGTTGGCATTCAGCTCGTAGGTATGGATAATTACACTTTGTAGGACAGATAGATGAGAGTTTCACTCCTAGGAAGGAATAAGCTGGGTTTTATAGATGGCACGATCACCAAAGACACATTTGGGCCAACCTTAGGGCATCAATGTGATATGTGTAATGCAATAGTTGTTTCATGGCTTACTGGTAATGTTAGTAAAGAATTATTGAGTGGAATGCTTTTCAATTGAATGCATATTTGGTATGGAATATTGTGATGCTTCTCGGATTGGTATTGGGTGTGTCTTAATGCAGGAGGGTAGAGTGATATCTTATGATTCACGCCAGTTGAAGCCACATGAAAAGAACTACTTTGTTCATGATTTAGAATTGACAACCATTGTTCTTGCATTAAAGATCTGGAGGCACTATCTCTACGGTGTGTCTTGTGAGGTATTTACAGATCATCAGAGTCTTCAGTACTTATTCAAACAGAAGGATCTAAATTTGAGGCAGCGGAGATGGTTGGAGCTGCTAAAGAATTATGATATTACTATTCTGTATCATCCAGGCAAGGCCAATGTGGTGGCCAATGCCTTGAGTAGGAAGGAGGTGAGTATGGGTAGCCTTGCATTCATTCCTATTGGTAAGAGGCCTCTTGCAGTTGATGGTCAATCCTTGGCCAATCAGTTCATGAGATTGGATATTTCGGAGCCCAGTCGGGTTCTAGCTTGTGTGGTTTCATGGTCTTCCTTATATGACCGCATCAGAGAGCGCCAGTATGATGATCCCCATTTGCTTCTCCTAAAGGATACATTTCAGCACGGTGATGCCAAAAATGTTACTATTGGAGATGATGGGATGTTGAGGATGCAGGGTCGGATTTGTGTGCCAAATGTAGATGGACTGCGTGAGTTGATTATTGAAGAAGTCTACAGTTTGCGATATTCCATTCATCCGGGTGCTACTAAGATGTATCAGAACTTGAGACAACACTATTGGTGGAGAAAAATGAAGAAAGATATAGTTTGATTTGTAGCCCGGTGTTTAAATTGTCAACAGGTGAAGTATGAGCATCAGAGACTTGAAATTCCGGAGTGAAAATGGGAGCGTATTACCATGGACTTTGTAGTTGGACTCCCACGGACATTGAGGAAGTTTGATGCTATTTGGGTGATTGTGGATCGATTGACCAAGTCCGCACATTTTATTCCAGCTGGTGCTACTTATTCTTCAGAAAGGTTGGCTAAGATTTATGTCCGAGAGATTGTTCGCCTACGTGGTGTTCCAGTGTCCATCATTTCAAATCGGGGCACGCAGTTTACACCATAGTTTTGGAGAGCAGTGCAATGAGAATTGGGCATGCAGCTTCAGTTGAGTATATCATTTCACCCTCAGACGGACGGACAGTCTGAGCACACTATTTAGATATTAGAAGATATGCTACGCGCTTGTGTTATAGATTTTGGGGGTTCTTGGGATATGTTTCTGACACATATAGAGTTTGCTTACAATAACAACTACAAATCGAGCATTAAGATGGTTCTGTATGAGGCTTTATATGGGAGACGGTGTCGGTCTCGGTTTGAGCCAGGTGAGGCTAGGTGTCACGACCCAAATTAACCCTCCGTAAGGTGTCGTGATGGCACCTAGTCTTTATGACTAGGTAAGCCTAATATTATGAAAAATGTAAAGAAACATAACATTTTAAAGATAAACAGCATATTGTGAATAGCCAAGAGTAGTACCGCTCGGCATATACAAAATAATTTTCCATGACCCGAAATATCACTAAGTCACAAGTTGCTATAATTTATGTAGCTCTATATAAAAGTCTGAAGATAATTAAGAAAGTCTCTAGGCGAGGGAGTAGAAGGGGACTCCGAAGATTTGCGGACGCAAGCAGAAGTACCTTGAACTGTCCTAGAATCAGCAGCACGTACTAACCCAGAGGCTGATAGCTCGCACTTGGATCTGCACACGAAAACATGTGCAGGAAAGGGCATGGGTACACCACAATGGTACCCAGTAAGTGCCAAGCCTAACCTCGGTCGAGTAGTGACGAGGTCAGGTCAAGGTTCTACCGGAGTAAATATAATAAATTAAACAGTAAAAGATATAAGTAAAATTTACGGTAACACCGTTAATGAAATTCTCAAAAATTTAACAGTTAAGGGAGCCCTCGGCTTAGAACAAGGTAAACACAATGGGGAATTACCCGGGATACCGTCCCATAGTTCCGAATGAATATGCAGTACAAGGGGGATCTCTCGAAATACGTCTGTAGTCCCAAAGTAAATATGCAGTGCTGGGGGATCTCCCGGAATACGTCCATAGTCCCAAAGTAAATATGCAGTGCTGGGGGATCTCCCGGAATACGTTCGTAGTCCCAAAATAAATATGCAAGACAGGGGGATCTCCCGGAATACGTCCGTAGTCCCAATTTAAATATGCAACGCAAGATGAAATGGTAGGTATGGCATCGAAAATTATAGTTTTTACTGAACACAGATAAGGAAAGTAGGGACTTAACTAAGCATGGTTCACAGAATGTCAAATAGGCAGTAGAACATGTAAGAATGCTTCTCTAGTCTAAATTAAACAATTAAACGTATTAGTGCAATTTAATAAGGGAAAAACACTTTATGATTTAGAAAGGGAAAACAAGATTTTTGCAATAATAGCCCGTGTACGTACTTGTCACCTCACGTACATGGCGCCCACACATCAATTAATATCAAACATCCTAAGGGGAAAGTTCCCAACACAAGGTTAGGCAAGCCACTTACCTCGACCACTCAAATCAACCTGATATCACGTTCTTGGCCCGAGTATCCGACTCTAAATGGCCCGAATCTATTCAAATTAATTGCATAATTTAAATATAACTACAAGTAACTAATTTAACTAATTAATTCGAAGCTAAAACGTGAAATTAGGAAAATTGCCCAAACCGTCTCCCCGGGCCCACGTCTCGGAATTGGGTAAAAATTATAATTTATGAATACCCATTCGCTCTAATTCTAAAAACGACCGGCCGGGTCGTTACACTAGGATATTAGGTACTGATTTAGTCCAGGATACTTTGGAATAAGTTAAATTGATTCAATATCGACTTTGTACGACACAGTCTAGACAGAAGAGTTATGCCGATTGGAAGGTTCGCAATATTGCTTACATGGTAGGAAAGAAGGTACTACTCCGAGTTTCGCCTATGAAAGGTGTTATGAGATTTGGGAAGACGGGCAAAATCAGTCCTAGGTATATTGGAAATTTTGAAATACTTAAGAAGATTGGAGAGGTGGCTTATGAGCTTGCTTTGCCACCTAGTTTATCGGGTGTTCATCCAGTGTTTCTTGTATCTATGCTCCGAAAGTATGTTGGAGATCCATCTCATGTTTTGGATTTCAATACGGTTCAGTTGGATGGTAATTTGACTTATGATGTGGAGCCGGTGGCCATTTTTTGACAGGCAGATTCGAAAGTTGAGATCAAAGAATATAGCTTCAGTAAAAGTATAGTGGAGAGGACAGCCCGTCGGAGAAGCTACTTGGGATACTGAGCGGGAGATGCGGATCAAATATCCACACCTATTTGAGGCTCCATGTATGATTCTAAACCCGTTCGAGGACGAATATTTGTTTAAGAGGGGGAGAATGTGACGACCCGGCCGATCGTTTTGAGTATTACAACCCCGTTCCCCCATTTACTACTCATTTTGTGCTTTACAGTTGTTATGTGACTTACTGAGGTAATTGGTTCGAGTTTGGTGAGATTTCGAAATGAATTGAGACACTTAATCTCAAGGATGAAAACTTAAGTTGAAAATATTGATCGGATGTTGACTTATGTGTAAACCACCCCGGAATAGAGTTTTGATGATTTCAATATCTCCGTATGGTCATTTTTTAATATCGGGGTCGGAATCCAGTTCTGAACATTGGAATAGGTCCGTTATGTCATTTATGACTTGTGTAAAAAATTTGAGGTCAATCGGACTTGATTTGATAGGTTTCGGCATCGAATGTAGAAGTTGGAATTTGTTAGTTTTCATTAGGCTTGAATAGGGGTGCGATTCGTGGTTTTAGCATTGTTTGATGTGATTTGAGGTTTCAACTCAGTTCATATGATGTTTTAGGACTTGTTGGTTTATTTGGTTGAGGTCCCGGCGACCTCAAGTGAGTTTCGGATGGTTAACAGATTGATTTTTGGACTTGGAATTTTGCTGGAATTTTTTCGATGCACTGTCTGGTTTCCTTCTATGCGATCGTGAGAGGGGGGCTGCGATCACGTAGCTATGGGATGATGTGCTTCACGAATGTGTGGTTAGTGTCGTGTTCGTGTAGAGTATAGGAGGCAGAAGCTAGGGCCATGCGATTTGTTCATCGCGATTTGTTCATCCCGATTTAGTTTATGATTCTTGACACTTTATTAGTTTTAAATGCTTTAATCATATCTTGTATACGGAGACTAATATTTCTCAATGCAAGTATGATTGTATTTGCGTTAATGTGCATCTCTAATTTAAAATATCAACCTGTAATTAATAGATCACTTTGTTCAAATGACCTTTTTGATTGAAATATGATCCTATTTTCTGTAAATTGGACTTTAGTGTTGTTGGCATTACCTACTTACCATTAAATACTTGTTCTCTGTAGAATTCACAAGTGGTCAAAATGTTAGAAGCCATATATAAACAGGCCAGTCCATATGTTATTCCACGTGAAAGAGTTAGCTACTTGTCTTGATGTACCATAGTTAGTTTACCAAACTCCGACATCAACTCGACCCTTAAATCTTCAATTTAACCTTAAGGGTTTTGACAATTTTCCAACTATAAACACCAATTAAATGCTAAAATAGCAATAAATTCAGGTAATTTGACTTAAGAACACTTACCACATTGTTTCTCTTGAAAATCTTCTGAAAATCGCTTCTCCCCAAGCTCCAAATCGTTAAAAATGGAAAATGGGACGAAGTCCCATTTTCAAAACTTAAATCTGCTGCCCAGCCATTTGCTCTACGCTATCGCAGACTCATTCACGCGATCGTGAAGCACAAATCTCCCGCTGCCCAAATTAACCTTACGCGATCGTGGATAATTGCACGTGATGGCGAAGCACAGTTCCATAGACCTACGCGATCGCAGACTTGTCCACCCAATCATGATGAACAAATCGTTTGGCCCCAGCTTCTGTCTCCTATACTCTACGCGAACGGGACACTAACCACCCGTTCGTGAAGCAAATAATCCCATAGCTACGCGATCGCAGCCCCCCTCTCATGATCGCGTAGAAGGTAACCAGACAGTGCATCAGAAAAATTTCAGCAAAATTCCAAGTCCAAAAATCAATCCTTTAACCATCTGAAACTCACTCGTGGTCGTCGGGACCTCAACCAAATACACCAACAAGTCCTAAAACATCATACGAACTTAGTTGAAGCCTCAAATCATATCAAATAACGCTAAAACATGAATCTTCAATTTAACCTTAAGGGTTTTGCAACTTTTGTCGGGTTCCGAGATGTGGGCCCCACTGGGGATTTTTAGGGGAATTTCGGATTTTGTGGGAAAAATTAGTATTTTCATGTGGAATTAATTCCTATAATTTGTATTGACTGAATCGAATTAATTATGACTAGATTCGAGGCGTTCGGAGGCCTATTCGCGAGGCAAAGGCATATTGGAATAAAGGATTACACGGTTTGAGGTAAGTAATATTTCTAAATTTGATTCTGAGGGTATGAATCCCTGAATTTTGTGTTATATGAATTGTTTGGAGGTAACGCACATGCTAGGTGACAAGCGTGTGGGCGTGCACCTTTGAAATTGTGAATTAATTGATTCTGTGGAGTTGCATAATTAAATAAATGTCATTATCCACATATCCTTCATGTGTTAGAGAAATTGAGCTGAGTCTCATATTAAAGATCATGTTTAGGCTACGTGCCAATATTTTGGGACCCACATGGCTCGTGTTGGTGTTGAATTTTTTGTTTAAATTGTAATTTTGTACTCAGTCACATCCATTATTTGCATATCATATCTCAGTCTCTATTGTCATTCATTGATACATCATGTCATTATGTTGGGTTGATTTTCATGTCATTGAGAGCTCGAGAGATTGGAGATTTTGAGTGGTATTTATGGGATCGGGTTGCACGTTACAACATATTTTATTTATTTTTTCCTGGATCTGGCTATTATAGCGGTTGGGCTAAAGGAGCCCCTCCGGAGTCTGCACCCCCCACAGTGAGCGTAGTTTTATTTATATTTGGGATGGAGTTCCCTAGACATGGAGTTTCCTTGTTTCTTTATATTTGGGGTGGATTTCCCTAGGCATGGAGCTGCCTTATTTATTTATATTTGGGATGGAGTTCCCTCGGCATGGAGTTGCCTTATTTATTTATATTTGGGATGGAGTTTCCTGGGGCGGATCGGCCTTGCACAGTACTGAGTGACTGACTGTGTGTGTGTGTATATATATATATATATATATATATTTGGGATGGAGTTCCGTGGGCTGGATTGGCCATACACAATACTGAGTAATTGAGTATTCTGAGAGTGTGAGCACATGAGGTTTCCATTGTGGTACATCACACACAACATATATTTTGGCATGTAGATATAGAGATGTCATATTCCTCCTGTCATGCAGAATTTATCTATTTTTCTTGTACTGAGTCTAACTGTTGAACTTGTTGAGCTCATCACTACTTTCAGCCCAAAGGTTAGTCTTGTTACTTATTGAGTTGGTTGTACTCATACAACACTCTCCACTTCGTGTGCAGATCCAGGTACTTACGGATACAGGGGCTGCTAGATTTTCAGAATTTTATCTATTGGAGACTATCAAGGTAGATGCTTGACGTCCGCAGACGTTGACTCTCTTTCCTTTCAGTGATTGTACTGTTCTATATTTTCAAACAATGTTATTATCAGTCAGACTTTATTATCATTTAGATGCTCATGTACTTAGTCACACCGGGTTTTAGGAGTGTACTTATATCAGTATTTGTGAGATTTTTATATTGAATTTAAATATAGTGTTTTCTAACTTAAGAGAAATTATGATTTATTGAGGTTGTCGGCTTGCCTATTATTGAGATAAGCGCCATCACAACATGCGGATTTTGGGTCGTGACATTATCATTGTTGGGCTGAGTAGTGCGGGATTGTGAGCCCTTGAGACTTGAGAGATTGATAACTGAGTTGGGACCTGAGAGCTGGATTGTGAGTGATATTGTTTGGGCTGAGTGGCATGAGATATTTTAGCCCATGATACTGGAGAGATTGATAACTGAGTTGGGGCCTAAGAGTCGTGTTGTAAGTGATTTGTGGATCGGGTTGCACACTGCAGCAGGCCATATTGGCTTTATATCTATTATTATTATTATGGATCATGTTGCACGCCGCATCAGGCCTTATTGGCTTATTTATTATTATATTATTATGGATTGGGATGTACGCCGCAGCAGGCCTTATTGGCTAATTTATTATTATTGGATCGGTCTGCAAGCTAAAGTAGGCCATATTGGCTTTATATTAGCGCTTGGATGTGCCTCCGGAGTCCGACATACCAGCAGTGAGCGCAGGTACCGTAAAGTGCTGAATGATTGAGAGTGTTAAGTAATTGTGTGTGCCGAGTGACTGATTGTGCTGAGTGATTGAGAGTGCAGAGTGATTGAGGGTGATGCATTACATGTAGGCATAGAGATTTGACATTCCTCATGCTAGTTGTACTTGGCACATTTATCAACGTTGAGTTTAAATTGTTGAACTCAAAAACAAGCCTAACTTCATGTACTGTGTATGAGCCGATTATGGAAGTCCTATGAATTATCACTGTCATTATCTTATTATATCTGTGTTGCCATTATTTGATTTAGACTATATCTTCTCTGTTGTTGAAAGGTTTGGGAAAACAAACCATAGTTTTTCTGATATACCCTTATGTTTCAAAGATAAGGATGTTGTTTGTCACGACCCAAACCGATGAGCCGCGTGACGAGTGCCCGACTTCTACCTGTCGAACACCCATAAGCATACGTCTAAGATATAAACATGAAATAAGTGTAGGTCATGCATAACGTCTGGCAATAAACTACTGATTCATGTGAATAACATACGCGGAAAAACATGCCCAAAAGATATATATATACATAATACGGTAGGGCGAGTAGGGCGAGCAGACAAGGCCACATACTATCCAACTATACATGACTATCTACAAACCTCTAATAGTGTGTACAACTGCATAAAGGACGAGACTGGGCCCCGTGATACCCATATATGTATACAAAAGTATCGTACCAAAACCCAATATAGCTCCGGATCAAATAGAGCACACCAACTCTCGCTGAGCAAGGACCCTAAGAAGGGGGCCGTCAGCCTACTACCTGCACCTACGGGCATGAAATGCAGGAACCTAGAGGCAATAGGGACGTCAGCGCGAAGAAATGGTGGCACTTGTCTGATGACCGGGAAATAAACCAGCTCAAAGCAGCCAATCTCCATGTGAGCGTTTGACAGTTAGTTCGGGATGTCCTTGATGGTTTTGATCTTATCGGGATTTACCTTGATCCCCCTTTGTGATACTAGAAATTCTAAGAATTTGCCGGAACTGACCCCGAACGCGCACTTCTCGGGGTTAAGATTCCTTAAGATGTCAAAAGTTTCTTGCAAATACTTAAGATGATCACCTGCATTCAGGGAATTAACAAGCATATCATCTATATAAACTTCCAGTGTTTTTCATATATGTTTTTCAAACATCTTGTTTATGAGCCATTGGTAAGTGCCTCCGGCATTCTTTAGCCCTAAGGACATCATATTATAGCAATATGTGCCGAAATTTGTTATGGACTAAATCTTTTCCTGATCTTCCGGGTTCATCTTAATTAGGTTGTACCCAAAATAAGCATCGAGGAAACTCATTAACGTGTGCCCCGCCGCCGCATCAATCATTTGATCGATGTTCGGCAGTGGGAACGAATCTTTTGAGCAGGTCTTATTTAAGTCCTTATAATCTACGCACATGCGGAATTCATTGTTCTACTTAGGAACTACTACTACATTAGCTAAACAATCTAGATATTTTACCTATCGGATGAAACCGATATCAAGTAGGCGAGTTACCTCTTCTTTGACAAGTTTATTCCTCGCATCCGCAATAGGGCATTTCTTTTGTCTTACCGGAGGGATATTAAGATACAAGCTTAGCTTGTGTACTACCACTTCCATCGGGATACCTGTCATGTTTGTATGTGACCTCGCAAAATAATCGGCGTTATATTTTAAAAATTCAATAAAGCCAGATCTGAGTTGAGGATGCAGTCCGGTCCCCAAGTGGAATTTCCTTTCGAAGAACTTTTGCAACTTGTTCGAGCTCTTCCACTGCGGATGCATTCGTCTCTTCTGGTACCTAGAAATACTTCGGCATTTGATAAGATTTCGACGCTTCTTCCCCCCTGGCTAACTTCATTCAATTTAGGAGCGAGCGCCGGTTCTTGTAGATGCTATGTCGCGTACTCCTTCCCTTATCTGTTTGATTCTTTCGGGCGGTGGGAATTTCAGCAACTGGTGCTACGTTGATTGTACAACCCTCATCTCGTGCAACCATGGTCTTCCCAGAATAATATTATATCACATATCACCGTCCACCACTTCAAAAAGACACGTCTTCATGACTCTTTCGGTGATGCTTTCGGTGAGCTGGCTTGCTCCAATACCCTCCAACAACAACAACACGCCTAGTAAAATCCCACTAGTGGGGTCTGAGGAGGGTAGAGTGTACGCATACATTACCCCTACCCCGGAAGGGTAGAGAGACTATTTTCGGGAGACCCTCGGCTAAACAGAAGAGTCAATAATATCATAAAAGAAACAAAATAAAAGGTATGTAACAACAAAAGAAGCCAGAAAGGTAATAACAGCATCATAAGAGAAAACAAATAAGTGAAAGGGCAATAACACAAAACTATGCAAAACAGCAAAATAATGTGAACACAACATAGACTGCTAACAGACCTAGACAAAAATCTATCAGACTACCCGTTACAAAGAGGAAAAAACTCTTGACTACCCCTAGCCTACATCTCTAATGCTCGACCTCCACACGTTCCTATCAAGAACCATGTCCTCATAAATCTGATGCCGTGCCATATCCTTCCTGATCACCTCGCCCCAAATCGGTGGCACCTTCTTGTCACACAAGACTCCAGACACTAACCGCCGTTTTATCCACCCACCCCAATACGATGCGTGACATCCTCGTCGATTTCCCCATCTCCTTGGATAATTGACCCTAGGTACTTGAAACATTCTCTCTTAGGGATGACTTGTGAGTCGACCCTCACTACCCTGTCTGCTTCCCCGTCACGCTGCTGAACTTACACTCCAGATATTCTATCTTAGTCCTACTCAACTTGAAACCTTTGGACTCCAGGCCTGCCTCCAAACCTACATTCTCTCATTAACGCCGCCTCGCATCTCATCAATCAGAACTATATCATCTGCGAACAATATACATCATGGAACCTCCCCTTGAATATGGTGTGTTAGAGCATCCATCGCAGGGAAAATAAAAACGGGCTAAGCGCAGATCTTTGGTGCAACCCCATAACCACCAGAGAAAGCTCTGAGTCACCTCTCGCATTCCTGACCCGAGTCTTAGATCCATCGTACATATCCTTTATCGATCAAATGTATGCTCCAATACCCTTCATTGTATGTTATTGGATGAACTTATTGGATCCGCTAGAACGCGTTTGATTTTAAAATCTAGTATATTTAAAGATATTACCAATACAGCATTGTACGATAGCAACAATCCATCTGCGTCCTCCTCCATGAAAGTGTTGTCGTCTTCAGCGGCTTCCAGGAGTCTCTTGCTATGGGTTATTGATATCTTCATCTTTTTTGGTGTCGAGAAGGTGAGCTCGTTGATCGCGTTCCCCCGACCATCATGTTGATCATCTGGCACGGGGAATCTTCTCCTACTTTCGAGGGATCCGTGTTATCACGGTTGTGACCGTAGTTGTTCTTGGCCCGACCACTTAAGAATTCTCTGAGATGCCCATTCTTCAATAGTGTCACCACTTCTTCCTGTATATGTCGGCAATCCCCAGTCCGGTGGCCATTCGTCGCGTAGTACTCACACTACAAGTTAGGATCTCTTTGGTTGGGATCGAACCTCATCGGCTTTGGGAACCATGCTTCTTTGATGTTTCTCATAGCTGATACCAACACCACTACACTGATGTTGAAATTATATTCTGATAGCCTGGGGTGGGAAGGATCCCGCATACCCGATTCTTGTTTGTCCAGCAATGATCTATTGTTTCGACCGTGATCAGTTCTTTTATTGATAATGAACCTATCTATCGATTGAAAACCTATGTCACATCATTTATCCCGTTCGTAGGGCAAAAAATGCCCCTCAAAGACCGTCAATTTGTGTCGAAATCTTCTTTTGATTTTTCTTTATTCTTCTTTCGTCCTTTTGCTGAAGACGGGAAGCCAACCTGCTCAATTTCAATCCTTATCTTAGACTCGTACCGATTGAATACATTCACCGAAGTCATCAATTGGAACTCAAGCAACCTTTCCTTTAGTTTCCGGGAAGCGTCTGAACTTCACGGATTCAGACCCTTGGTGAATGCTTTAGCCGCCCATTCATCCGGAACACCCGGGAGAAACATCCTTTACTTTTTGAACCGGGTGACGAACTCCCGCAGCAACTCCGATTCTCCTTGTGCAATTCTAACAATGACAGCCTTTCGGGCCTGCACCTTTTTGGCCCCGACATGGGCCTTAATAAAAAAGTCTGCGAGAATCTCAAAGGAATCTATGGAATGCTTGGGTAATAGCGAATACCAAGTGAAGGCTCCCCTTGTGACAGTCTCTCCGAATATTTTTAGCAAAACAGATTGGATCTCTTGTGCAGCTAAATCGTTTCGAGATTACTTGTGCACCCGTGCTTGGTTTGTACGACAACTGGGTATACTTCTTTGAGTCTTGCTGTCACGACCTAATTTTCCCTCCGTGTGATGTCGTGATGGCACCTAGTCTCTACAACTAGGTAAGCCTAACATTTTGCGGAATAATAAAATAAAAATATAAATTTAACCAACTATTCAAAAATACACAACAAATCCCAAAACCCGGAACATCGTGAATCACAAACTACAGAAGGAAAAATCTAGTGTCTCTATATGTTAGAGTCTAACAAGGAAAAATATAGAAGATAAGGGTCATGAGAAAGAGTAGAAAGGGACTCTGAGGTTTGTCGACGCGGCAGATAAACCTTGAAGTCTCCAAAACTATCCTAACTCAATGATAGTGCGGTTGATAAGGTGCACCTGGATCTGCACACCAAAAAAACATGTGTAGAGAGTAGCATGAGTACACCACAATCGGTACCCAGTAAGTGCCAATCCTAACCTCGGTCGAGTAGTGACGAGGTCAGGTCAGGGCCCTACTAGTAAATATATAATAAAACAATATAGAGTGGAATACCGAAACAAAATAAAGGCTGAAATTTAACAGCAATGGAATCATATAAGGTAACAGCTCAGTACACAGAAACACAACATACCGTCTCGTAGTCCCAAATGTAAATCTACAGGGGTATCTCTCGGAATACTGTTCCGTAGTCCCAAAGTAAATGTGCAGGGGTATCTCCCAGAATACCGTTCTGTAGTCCCAAGGTAAATATGCAAGACAAGGGGATCTCCCAGAATATCGTTCTGTAGTCCCAAAGTAAATATGTTGTATAGGGGGATCTCCCGGAATAACGTTCCGTAGTCCCAAAGTAAATATGTAGCGCGAATAATAGAAATACAACTACATCACGAAATTCTTACAATTTAGACTAAGTACCAGTCAGGGAAGAAGCAGAAAATTCACTAAGCATGTCGTACATAATTCACATAAACAATTAAGACACGTAGATATGTTGTATTAGACTAAACATGATAGCTACACATATTGGAATAACTGAATTAAGAATGAAAAGATATTAGTACTCATTAAAATGGTATAACTCAAAATAACAGGAAAACATGTTACTCCTCGGTAAGAAAAATCGGGTTTTACTATAACTAGCCCGTGTACGTACTCGTCACCTCACGCACATGGCGCTCACATAGCACAATAATTCCAAATCTTAAGGGGATTTCCCCCATACAAAGTTAGGCAAGCCACTTACCTCGAACCAAGCTCAATCAATTGGTAACAATGCCTTTCCCACGAATATATGGCTCCGAATGGCCCAAATCTAGCCAAAAGCAATTACATATCATAAATAAAACAATAATAGACTCATCTAATTAACGAAATCAACATTTTAACAAAAATTCCGAAATTAACTCAAAATCGCCCGTGGGGCCCACGTCTCAGAACCCGACAAAAGTTATAGAATATGAACGCCCATCCAACCACGAGTCCAATCATACAAATTTCACCAAAATCCGATATCAACTCGAACCTCAAATCTTCAATTAAAGTCTATGAAGATTTCTACCATTTTCAACCCAATCTTTACCTATTTGAACTTAATAATCATTCCACAACCTTATTGGTATTTATACATAATACTCTTACACCCAAGAATCATACTATTAATCACCCATTTTACTCCAAACCCGAAATTGAAGAATTTAGCAAAGAAATTCTTACCTCTTTGAAGCCCTAGCAATATCCTTGTGAAATCTTTAAACCTTGAACAAGAAATTGATGGATAAATGACTAAGTTTTCACTTTCACTCTCTAAAATTCTCTCACCTCTCTCTAAAATATCAGATGAAACCCTTCAAAATGACCCCCAATAGTGTTTTATAAGAATGGGGTCGGGTTTATAAAACCAGAAAAATGAAGCTCTGGAACAGGTTCTGCGGTCGAATATGCGACCGCATAATGGTTATACGGACCGCATATCGGTCGCATAATCGGTATCCAATACTGGCAAACATCTGTCTGTGTATGCGGTCACTATGCGGCCTACATACATGTTCTGCGGTCGCATAGTGACCGCAAAACAGTTATGCGGTCGCATAGTCGACCACAGATTTAATCCAAACTGGCCCTATTCTGCCACACTTTTGCGGCCATTATGCGGCCCACAGAGCGATTATGCGGCCACATAATGGACTGCAGAAACACGTTTTTCCGCCAAACAATTTTCCTTTACTTCCCGGTGCATTGTTCAATCCAAAACGTCCGAGCCTTTATACTAATTGATCTACCTCGACACCACAAAACATTAATTTTTCCTTAGCAAAAATTCTTCGGGACACTACACATACGTCAACATCTGGTCAACCTTTTCAACTAAACTTCGAAACCTTGGAACTAGGTGTTCCAAATCATTCAAAAACCTTACCGGACCCAAACCAATTACCCCCGGCAAGTCTTATAATAAATATAAAGCATAAATTGTGCAATAAATGGGGAAACGGGGTTATAATACTCAAAACGATCGGCCGTGTCGTTACATTCTCCCCCTCTTAAACAAACGTTCGTCCTCGAACGGGTTTAGAATAATACCTGGAGTCTCAAATAAATGTGGGTATTTACTCCGCATCTCCTGCTCAATCTCCCAAGTAGCTTCTCTAATTGGCTGGCCTCTCCACTGCACCTTCACTGATGCTATGTTCTTGGACCTCAACTTTCGAACCTGCCGGTCTAAAATAGCCACCGGCTTAACATCATAAGTCAAATTACCGTCTAGCTGCACTGTACTGAAATCCAGAATATGAGACGAATCTCCGACATACTTTCGGAGCATGGATACATTGAATATTGGATGAACACCCGATAGACTAGGTGGCAAAGAAAGCTCATAAGCCACCTCTCCAATTTTCTTAAGTATCTCAAAAGGCCCAATATACAGAGGGCTCAACTTGCCCTTCCTCTCAAACCTCATAACGCCCTTAATAGGCAAAACATGGATCAAGACTCGCTCTCCAATCATGAATGCTACATCGTGAACCTTCTGATCCGAATAACTCCTTTGTCTGGACTGGGCTATGCGAAGTCTATCCTGAATCACCCTCACCCTTTCCAAGGTATCCTGAACCAAGTCCGTACCCAATAATCAGGCCTCGCCGGGCTCAAACCAACCCACTAGGGACCGACACCGCCTACCGTACAGAGCCTTATATGGTGCCATCTGAATGCTGGACTGATAACTGTTGTTGTAAGCAAACTCTGCAAGTGGAAATAAATGGTCCCAAGCATCCCCAAAATCTATCACACATGCACAGAGCATATCCTCTAATATCTGAATAGTGCGCTCGGACTGCCAGTCCGTCTGAGCGTGAAATGCTGTGCTCAACTCAATCCTAGTACCCAACTCATACTGTGTAGCTCTCCATAACCGTGATGTAAACTGCATACCTCGATCAGAGATAATAGATACTGGTACACCATGAAGCCTGACGATCTCACAGATATAGATTCGAGCTAGCTGCTCGGAAGAATAGGTAGTCATCACAGGAATGAAATGGGCCGACTTGGTCAGCCTATCCACAATCACCAAAACTGTATCAAACCTCCGCTGAGTTTGTGGAATTCCAACAACGAAATCCATAGTGATCCGCTCCCATTTCCACTCCGGAATCTCTAACTTCTAAAGCAATCCACCTGGTTGCTGGTGCTCATATTTTACCTGCTGGCAATTCAGACATCGAGCCACATACTCTACTATGTTCTTCTTCATTCTCCTCCACCAGTAATGATGTTTCAAGTCCTGATACATCTTTGCGGCACCCGGATGAATAGAGTACCACGAACTGTGAGCCTCTTAGAGAATCAACTCATGCAAACCATCTACATTAGGTACACATAGCCAGCCCTGCATCCTCAATGCACCATCATCTCCAATAGTGACCTCCTTAGCATCACCATGCTGGACCGTACAAGTAGACGGGGGTCATCATATTGACGCTCCCTAATACGATCATAAAGAGAATACCGAGAGATCACATAAGCCAATACTCGACTCTGCTAAGAAATATCCAATCTCACAAACTGACCGGCTAAGGCCTGAACATCCAACGCCAATGGCCTCTCTACTGCTAGTAGATATGCTAAACTTCCCAAACTCTCTGCCCGGTGACTCAAAGCATCTGCTACCACATTGGCCTTCCCAGGGTGGTACAAAATAGTAATATCATAATCCTTAAGTAGCTCCAACCACCTCCGCTAACATAAGTTAAGATCCTTCTGCTTAAACAGATGCTGCAAACTCCGATGATCGGTGTAAATCTCACAAGGAACACCGCACAAATAATGTTGCCATATCTTCAAGGCATGAACACTAGCTGCTAACTTAAGGTCCTGGATAGGATAGTTCTTTTCGTGCACCTTCAGCTATCTGGATGCGTAGGCAATCACCCTACTGTCATGCATCAACACCACGCTGAGACCAATCCACGATGCATCACAATATACAGAATAAGACCCTAAACCTGCAGGTAATACCAATACTGGGGCTGTAGTCAAAGCTGTCTTGAGCTTCTGAAAGCTCTCCTCACATTCCTCTGTCCACCTGAATGGAGCACCCTTCTGGGTCAGCCTGGTCATAGGTGCTGCAATAGATGCGAATCCCTCTACAAAGTGACGGTAATACCCCGCCAAACCAAGAAAACTCCGGATCTCTATAGCTGAGGACAACCTGGGCCAACTTTGCACTACTTCAATCTTCTTCGGATCCACTTGGATCCCCTCACTCGATACTATATGACCCAAGAATGCCACTGAGTCTAGCCAAAACTCACACTTATAAAATTATGCATATAACTTCTTTTCTCTCAAGGTCTGAAGTGCAGTCCTCAGGTGCTGCTCATGATCCTACCGACTCCGGGAGTATACCAGAATGTCATCAATAAACACAATGACGAATGAGTTAAGATAAGGCCGGTACACACTGTGCATCAAGTGCATAAAAGCTGCTGGGGCATTGGTCAACTCAAAAGACATAACAAGAAACTCATATGACCATATCTGGTCATGAAAGCAATATTCGGGATATCCGGTTCCCGAATCTTCAATTGATGATAACCTGAACATAAGTCAATCTTGGAAAACGCTCTGGCACCCAGTAACTGATCAAATAAGTCATCAATACGAGGCAATGGATACTTGTTCTTCACTGTGACTTTGTTCACCTGGCGGTAATCAATACACATCCGCATAGAACTATCCTTCTTCTTCACAAATAAGACAGGAGCACCCCAAGGTGACACACTGGGCCGAATGAAACCCTTATCAAGCAACTCTTGTAACTGCTCCTTCAACTCCTTTAATTCAGGAGGAGCCATACGATATGGAGGAATAGAGATGGGCTGTGTGCGGAACTGACTATCGGGCGGCATGCCTGGAAGATCAGCTGGAAACACATCTGGAAAGTCCCTCTTTGCTGGAACTGACTCAACTGTAGGGGTATCAATAGTGACATCTCTCACATAAGCTAGATACACGTCACACCCTTCTCAACCATTCATTGAGCTTAAGAAAAGAAATAACTCTGCTGGGAGTATACTCTAAGGTACCTCTCCACTCTAATCGTGGTAAACCTAGCATAACCAGCGTCACAGTTTTTGCATGACAATCAAGAATAGCATAATGGGGCGACAACCAGTACATGCCCAAAATAATATCAAAGTCGACCATGCTGAGCAATAATAAATTTACTCTGGTCTCAAAACCACTAAGAGCAATCAAACATGACTGATACACGCGGTCCACAATAAGAGAATAATATCTTATTGTGAGCAAAGTCGACCATGCTGAGCAATAATAAATTTACTCTGGTCTCCTATTTATGTAGATACATAAATAGGAGAACTTAAAGAATCTTGAGATACGCCCAAATATGGGGCAAAACTAGAGGACACATAAAAATATGTAGAGCCTGGGTCAAATAATACCGACACATCTCTATGACAGACCGAAACAATACCTGTAATGACAGAAGCAGAAGCAACTACCTCTGTACAAGCAGAAAGTGCATAATATCTGGCCTGGCCTCCCCCTCTAGGGCGACCTCTACCTCCCCGACCTCCACCTCGAGCTGGTTGAGCAGGTGGGGTGGCAGCTTGTGCTGTAATCATAGCCTGAGGACCTAGTGGAGCACGATGTGGCTGAAAAATCTGTAGAGATGCACCTCTCCTAATCCTAGGGCAATCCCTCATCATGTGGCGAGTTTCGCCACATTGAAAACAAGCTCTGGGAGGGCGTGGCTGCTGGACTGACTTGGGCCAGGTCTACTGGACTGACCGCTAGGAACACCTTGTGCAGGAGGCACACTAGATACTGGCAGTGCATAATAAGTCTCCTGGGGTCTAGAAGGAGCTGGAACACAGCTGGATGATGGAAGAGCTGAATGAACGGGGCGGCTCACATAACCCCTACTATGGCGAGCTGCTGAGGCACGAGCTCCCGAATGCTGGGATGGAGACCCTGGCCATACTACTCCGGATGCTGGGATGGAGACCCTCAATAAACCGTCGAACCCTATCTCGAACTTTGGCAACTAAGGCCGGTGCATGTCGGGCCAAATCATTGAAATGAACTACATACTCTGATACAATCATAGCACCCTAGCGCAGCAACTCAGTACACAGATGTTGGGTCAGAGTTCAACTTAGTTTAGGCAAATTTTAGTTAGGCGGGGCAAACCTCAGTGCTGAGTGTTGGCGAATCCCATGCGGTGGGACAAACCTCAATGAGAACGTTGAGTCCATAAGAAGGGGTGTATGTAACACCTCAGGATTTATATAGAGTCCCACATCGCCAAAACACGAGAGTGCTCTGATACCACTCTTACCACAACCGGTGTTTTCATCTACTTGCAAATTTGCTTACAGCTTTCTACAGAGCTCACTTTTCGAAATATAAAAACATGACTTGAGACCTCGCAATGACACAACTAGGGGTGTTCATGATTCGGTTTGGGTAAGTGAGTTTTTCAAATATTGGAACCAAACCAAACCAATTGAGTCGGTTTTTTATCGATTCGGTTTATGTCGGTTTTTGATTATTTATCGGTTGTTTTCTTAAATATGAGACATGCACTACCAAATGCATATTTCGGCGACTACGTTTTCAATGTAACACTATCAAATCAATTGTTCTTTGAGAAATCTATCATTTTCAAGATATATTGATGATAATCGAATCAAATAGTGATGAAGAATTTAAGTACTAAATTAAAAATTGACTATTTTTAACATGAAATAAATTCTTAAACTTAGTAAAAGAAAACTACCAATCAAACTAGAATGTAAAGGCAAAGAATTAGATTATTATAATAGCAAAGAATTAGACTAAAATTACAAATGTCTAATATGTACCATAAAATTTTACAAAATTTATATAAAAATATACATATATATAGGTGTAATAATAAATTGAAATTGCTACTTTTATAGTCGGGTTGGTTCGGTTATTTTTTTATTGAAACTAAAACCAAACCAAATTTGATTTATTTTTAAATTTCATAACCAAAACCAAACCAAATTTTATCGGTTTTTAAAATTCAAAACCAAAACCAAACCAAACCTAAAAAGTATCGGATTTTTTGGTCGGTTTGGTTGAGTTTTCGGTTTGGTTCGATTTTTCGGGTTCTTAGGAAGTCCTAATTGATGTTTGTGTACGGAGAAAACCTAATTGAAAGCTCGGCCAAAATAGACTCATCAGCCGGAGTACATACAAAGAACGGCTAAGGAAGCTGTTCTGGTTCTATCCCAAATTCCTTAGCAACATCAGGAGTGATATATGACAAAGTGGAACCGGGATCAATAAGAGCATATACACCATGGGATTGAACAGTTAATATACATGTGACAACATCTGGAGAAGCCTCTGAATCTCGATGCCTCTGCATACCATAAAATCTGCTGGGTCCTCTCGAATTTTGTGCACCACCCCTAGCTAAACCACGCCCTGCGGGTGCTGGAGTGCCTCGATCTGGAGGTGTTGTGGATTTAGTAACTATAGAATTAGCTGGCTGCGCCGCACCTCTGCCCATGTTTCGGTGGGACGAGTGGCAATCCCTCTGAATGTGACCCCTCACACCGCACCCATAACATATAGGTAGGTCCATGAAGCAAGCCACAAAGTACATCTTCCCACACTTAGGTCATGGGAGCCTCCGTTGCTGAAACCTTCCGTCGGGCCGACCCTGCTAGTGGGGTCCCCTGTTAAACTGACTGGGTCCAGATGACTGTGCACTCTTCGAAGACTGAGCGACTGATTGAGATGGTCCTGATGACCCTCCCTTGAATGCCGACCTACCACCACCAAAGTTGCCCGTGGATCGGACCTTGCTGTTACTTTGACGCTCCATTCTATTCTTCAATTTGTAGGTCTCTATGGCTTGAGAAAATGCCATAATCTTACCATAGTTCATATCGAAATTCAAGGCAGCTGTATAGGCCTCATTATTAACCAAGGGGCAAAGGCCCTGTACAAACCGATGCACTCTAGCCTCCATAGTGGGCAACATATGAATAGCATACTTGGAAAGGTGCGCAAACTCCATATGGTACTCCCACACATTCATACTACCCTTCTTCGGGCTTTCAAACTCAGCGGCACATGCTGCCTTAGTTTCGGCAGGCAAGAAATGATCCATAAAGGCATCTGTGAACTCACCCCACCTTGCCAGAGGGCTGCTCTCCCCACGAGATTCCTCCCACAACTCAAACCAAGAATAGGCCACCCCTTTCAGGCGGTAGGATGCCAACTCCACTCCCTCCGTCTCTGTAGCATGCATAACCCGGAGAGTCTTGTTCATCTCATCAATGAAGTCTTGGGGGTCCTCCTCAAGATTAGTACTCGTAGACACTGGAGGATCTAACTAAAGAAACTTGTTCACCCTAGAACTAGCAGATTTCCCTGGCTGACTCGAAGAACTAGGCCCAACACTCTATCTTTGGGCCTGAGAAGCCACTATCTATGCCAACATCTGTATGGCTCCTCTAAGATAAACATCAAAAACACCAGAATCGGAAGCTGGAGTTGGAGGTTGAACTGGATTATCAGTTGCAGGGACCGTTGCACCTTCAGCAGGTGTAGGGATAGGTGCGCTCTGATCAACTCTGGTAGAATTAGGCAGCGTAGTAACTGGGGGAATATCCTCACCCCTCGGGTGCTCACCCGCATCATCAAATATAGGATCAACTGCCACTCCTGTGGTGACATTGGCTCTTTGGCTAGTTCTTGCCTTCTTCTTAGGTGCCATGTATTGAAAATTAGAGCAACACACGAGCTAAAGGAGGAACAATCTTGCAATCAGCTTTAGCGTACGATTGAGAACATGAAATAAGGGTATTATTCCTAAATGCCCAAGTAGGATCCTAATTATAGATGTGGTCAACAACACACCGATAAGAAGGACTCTACTAGACACGGCTCTAAGACATCCTAGGACACTTTAAAACCTTAGGCTCTGATACTAAGTTTGTCACACCCTAAAATCGAGGAGCACGACCTCCGCTCAACCGAGTGAACCCGACTGAGCAAGCCTGTTAGATTTTCTTCTACCCAAACTCATCCATGAATAAGGATAATACATATTTTCGTTAATTAGACAACAAGGTGCTCATGTCAACAATACCAATTTAGTACCATAAGTTACCTCATTTAATAAGTCCCAAAAGACACACACACCTTCATCGTTCAAAGTCGAACGGGTGATTTAATCATAACACAATTTGTTTAACATTCCCAACACCCATATACAACCCACACTAACTCTACAGAACCTCTAAAACTACCAAAGACTACAATTATAGTGCCCGTAACAAGGCTCCGGCTATACCTCAAAACACGATAACACATATAAAGCAAAAGATGCACAATCTTGAAATGAGTTGGGGCTCACCAAGTCAGCTGGGAAGAATGAGCATCGCTATCACTAGTCAATATCCTCCGTTGTGGAACCACCGGCATCCATTAAAGATGCAGCACCCGCGGCAAAAAGAGACGTTAGTACATGTCGAATAGTAATGTTATGAAAACCAAACACCAATTTAAGAATTAAGAATACAATAAGAATATGATGATTCAGGGCGACAATAGAATAGCATAGATAGCTCTTTAAGTCAAAGCAACCTTATCAAGAGCTAGGAATAACATTTATAGAATTTAAGATGTGATCCTCTGTAACCATTTTCACACAAAGCGGCTCCGCCACCTCACCCCAATGTATGCAGGTGTAGATGTAAGCACAATACCAAAACTCTTTTCAAGCGGCCCTGCCACTTCACCCCAATGTATCTGGGTGGAGGTATAACCATAGTACCAAAAACCTACATAAAGCAACTATGCCGCCTCACCCCAATATATGCGGGTAGAAACGCATCAACGATACCAATACCTACACAAAATGTCCATGCCGCCTCACCCCAAGATATATAGGTGGGTGGTGGTGCAACAACAATACCAAGAATCATACACAAAGCGGCATTGCCGCCTCACCCCAATGTATGTGGGTGGAGGTGTAATCCCAATCACAATATCTACACAATTTGGCATAATAATTTCCACATAAATCACGGCATGGAATCATAACATGTAGATACACCATCCATTGTTTGGAACACATCCTCAATTTATAATACAATATGATAAGAGCATTTGAAACACGAATTGAATATATATCTTTGTCACAAAACATATTCCGACTAGTCGATTTATAATAAATATCTTGGAGCTAACAAGGATATTGGGGGTTCCAATTCTTAAAGAAGAGTTTAGCCAACATACATCAATTGAGCTTCCTTAAACTATAAAATATTCCGTAATTCTTAGCAACTTCAATCTATTTTAGAAATATGACAAGTTGATACAAAATTAGAAAGATGATCATGGTTCTAGCTCATTTGAGCATTATATCAAACACTATTTGTGAATTAAGGTTTCAAGGTCCTTTTATGGAGGATTCCATCGTCCCACAATCCATTCTTTACAATCTTTGGCTCACAATCTTCCTACACCCTTTAACAACACATGCATGCAAAATAAACAACTCCCATTCCGAAGAATTGTCTTGCTAATTACCGATTTTTAGATAAATTTCAAAATTAAGGGCTACGGTGTAGAATATTACCTCTAGCATGAAGACCTAGTGAGTTTTCCTTGTTACTCTTCAAAGATTTTAGCAAGAATTGTAGGACAATTTGTTGAAGATCACTCTCCCACACTAGGGCACTCTCTCACTCTCAAAATATCAGGTTTTAGCTAAAAAAAATGGTCCATTGCGTCTATTTAATCGAAGTAGGGTCGGGTTATAAAAACCCAAAAATGAAGCTCGGGAACAGGATCCGCTGTCACATATGTGATCGCAGAATTGATATGCGAGACTGGGGGTCGCCTGCCTGGGTCTACTGTGGTTTTGTGGCCCGCAGACCTGTTCTGTGGTCGCATAATGTACCGCAGATCTTCCTCCGAGCTACCCCGCATCTGCTTCACTCTGCGGCCATTATGCGGTCCGCAGAGTGATACTACGACCGCATAGTGGGTCGCAGAAATGTCCTCTTCTGCCAAAACTTTTCCTTTACTCCCCAGTGCATTGTTCAACCCAAAACGTCCGAGCATGTGATCCTAGTTCAGCATCACGAAAATATAAATTACCTTGAAAAGTTTTACGGGGCCTTACACCCAAAGCTATCAAGTCTTCTCTACCCATCATCTACAATAACGGGGACTACCGGGGCCTAAGCAGCTGCAACCGGCTGGGCTGGTATTGCCCCCGCTATCTGAAGTTCCTACACTACTTGCTCTGAAGTACGGGAAATAGGGGTATGAGTACCTCCCCCGGCCTGAGAAGTTGCTGGTGCGGCCTGAGTCAAAACCACCCGAGCAAGGCCTGTGCAAACAGTCAGTATCTGTGCTAGAGCCTCCTAGAGGCCCAAAATCATAATAGGCATAGCTAGTGACTGAGCTGGTCCCGCCGGCTCAACTATATCTGGAGTCTGCTCTTGAGCTGGAGTAACTGGTGGTGCTATAGGTGCTGCTCCAACTCTTGTACGAGCTACACCTCGACCTCTACCTCGGCCCCGGCTTCTACCACGGCCCTGGCCTCTCGCGGCCCTAACTGATGGCTGATCATCCGATCCGGTAGTAGGTGTCCTCACCATCTATGAGAGGATAGAATAAAAAAAATTTAGTTTTCGAAATCAACGAAATCGCACAACAAAATACAAAAAAGTAAAATTTTCCTAAGGGTTCGGCAGCCTCTCTATGCCTGTATGTAATATGTGCATGTCAATGCATGTATCTCAGACATGAACTCATATACTCATACTCTCAGAGCACTCAATATCACTGTCTCACACTTTCAACTCATCATGCTCAATCACTCAGTACTGTATATGGCCAATCCGGCCCAGGAAAGATCCATCCCGGAATATATACATCAACTGACCATCAACCACTCAGTACTGCGTAGGGCCAATCCAGCCCGCGGAAAAGATCCATCCCTAGGTATAAATGCTTTGGACAAGATCCATGTCCAGGGAAGATTCATCCCTCAATATAATTCAATTGCGCTCACTGGGCGTGTGTGCAGACTCCGGAGGAGCTCCTTCAGCCCAAGCACTAAAATTCGCACGGACAACTCACTTGCTGCACGGACAACTCACGTGCTATAGAATCAATATCTCAAAATCAGGCCCTCGCCTCACTCAGTCATCAACCTCTCCAGTCTCTCAGACTCACAATGACATGAACTAGCCCATACTAATGATATGATGTATCAATAAATAACAACAGAGACTGAGATACGATATGCAATGAATGAATATGACTGAGTATGACATTGCAATGTAAGCAAATAACTCAACAGCAGTAATGACCTTACTGGGTACCAACAGACTAAGCATGTAGCCTAGACATGGTTTCTAAATGAATCACAGCTCGATAACTTTAGTACATAGAGATTTCATGATTATAGATAAGTTCAGGTAACTACGCAGTACCACATAAATAACGCAGTCACAGTTCACATGGTGCACGCCCACACGCCTGTCACCTAGCATGTGCTTCACCTCAACACCAAACACATAACACGTATAATCAGGGTTCATACCCTCAACTCAAAGATTAGAAGAGTTACTTTCCTCGAACAAGCCGAATCCAATGCTGAGCAAGCTAAACAATGCTCTAGAAATTCCATTTTGCATGTGTCAACTTCAAAACGCTTCTTATCTCCTCAATTCAATCCAAACGATCCGTATCCCAAGTTGTGTGGAAAATTTCCTCTCCAAAGTTGCCAATCTGAGCTCCAAAATCCAAAAATGAAGAAAGAAAACAAAACCCATGATTTTATCTTCTGTCCAGATATTTCTCTTCTGCGCACACAAGAGCCGCTTCTGCGACACGAACTCCGCTTGTGCAGACTCCACTAGCCAGCCGACTCCTCGCACCTGCGGATCTCCATCCGCTTCTACGCAACTACAAGTGTGAAGCCAAATGCACTCCTGCGCTCTTTCTCGCTTCTTCGGGGCTGCATATGCGCTCTAATTTTTGCTTCTGTGATCCTCCCTAGCCAAGCCTACTTGAGCTTCTGCGATCAACGATTTGCATCTGTGGACTCGCAGCTACGCCTATTCTTTCGCAAATGCGTAAACACCAGAACAAGCATACTTCCAGCAATGCAACATGAAACAAAAATGATCTGAACCTCGTCCGAAACTCACCCGGTCCACCTGGTACCCCTTCTGAATATACCAACAAGATTCATAACATAACGCGGACCTACTCGAGGCCTCAAATCACATCAAACAATGATAAAACCACGAATCATACCCCAATTCAAGCTTAATGAAACTAAGAATTCTTCAACTTCTACATTCGATGCCGAAATCTATCAAATCAAGTCCGGTCGTCCTCAAATTTTGCACACAAGTCATAAATGACATAACAAAGTTATTCCAATTTCCAGAATCGGATTTTGACCCCGATATCAAAAAGTCAACTCCCCGGTCAAACTTCAAAACTTACATTTCCACTTTAGCCATTTCAAGCCTAATTTAGCTACGGGCTTCCAAATAATTTTCTGGACACGCTCCTAAGTTCAGAATCACCATACAGAGCTATTGGAATCATCAAAATTTTATTCCGGGGTTCTTTACACATAAGTCAATATCTAACCAACTATTTCAACTTAAGCTTTAAATCTTGGAACTAAGTGTTCCAATTCACTCTGCAACCTCCCTGACAAGTCACATAATTATAATTGAACATAGGATAAGCAGTAAATGGGGAAATGGGGCTGTAATACTCAAAACGACTAGCCAAGAGTTGTTTCCAAGCCATCAATTCACTATTTCATCTTACCACGCACGTACCCGAGGGTGATTCCACGCCACCCTATTCCATATAGTCCTGACAATACAACATAATTGAAGATCATTATTTTTACTTTAGTCCAAAAACTTTGAGCCCAATTTCTAAGATCCAGAATTTTTTTCAAAATCTGAATCTCACATCTACACCCTATATAAGTCTGAACAAGCTGTATCAAGCCATAGCCATAACCCTAGATATAATCACATGACATACTACACAACTCGTGTGCTCGCAGCACCATTCCCGATCACAGTAATTACTCCAAACGAAGTAATTACAAGTATTAAACCCCATATCAAGCCAAACCTCATTCCAAAACCTTCGTACATTGCTGATAATAAAAGAAACACACAAACCAAACCATAATCACTTTCTAAGACGACTTTCAATGTTATCCTCCCAAATATACTGTAATCAAACCTGATAGTATCCATTCTAGGTCCAATGACCATGTATTATGAAACACAACTATCCCACAGACATGCCACACCAATATAACTCAAGCCACAACTGCGCAATACGTATACCCAAAAATGGAAAATGTATTAGAGAAAAGAATCGCATTACAAGGTCCACTAGTACCACCACAACTACAATGCTATAAGCTCATATTATATAGTAGAACCAAGACTCACGAATGTAACAACGGTAACCAGCTCTTCTAGAGCTCACATTAACATCAACCGCACGACATGGTCACAGGCCTCCAGTCCCAGCATATCATACAGGAGCAATTAAACAAGTACACGTGTATATGATAATGAAATAAGATTCTCATGCTCCTGGACTGGTATAAATAACATGCCATAGTGTAGGAATGTGCAAAGTCTGCTATCACAACTCAAATCGGCAAGTTAAAGTAGAAATAGTAACTACCAATTTTTCTTAGGGAATTAGCCTCTTCATAACCTCAAGTATAGCGCAAATAGTTCTCCATAAAGGTACGAATACAAGAAACGTTATAACTTTATGCTTAGCAGTCAACTCTAAGCATATCATAGCCTAAGCATTCTTCCGAATATGGATACCTGCCCTAATGCTCGCACACGGGCTCAAACCTCACCTATGCACACTCATAGCGCGTAGCTATCACAAATAATTGACACAACTAGTGCCTCCACTGAGTTTAAATAAAATACACACCTCAAACAGGTCGCAACCCTGAAACAATATGCTTCAGAGAACTCCTAGTCTTCAAATTCATCGAACACATAAAGCACCGTAATTAATCCCAATTCCAGTACTAGAATGACTAACACATCCTCCATTCACGATCATCCCATAAGGATTACTTCTATAATTCTCCCGTGTCACATAGAAAAATCTGAATATCAGCAGTCGATCAACCGGATGAGTACCTCAATACTGACGAACATCTGTAAGTCATAACACAATGCGCCTTCTGAAATACGCACATTTCTTAGGAATTAACGAGTAATTATCACTTTCATCTAAATATCTGAAACTGACCATTCTGTCAAAAATTCATGATCTTCCCTTCAGGACTGAACTGCCACCATGCACGTGTAAATCCTAATTCCACACAATACACCACATCTATTATGCAATCATGTGACAAGCACAAGAATCCCATTATCAACTCTGAGTCACCAGCAAATTATATACCCAGTTACTTTGAAACCTTCCATTTGATCTCAACCAGGAGGAAATCACAATACACAACACGTTCCCAACACCGATAGAAAATATCCGATTAAAACCATGCTAGAACCCATCAAGAACACTTTGAAATTCATTTGCACATAATCAAGCTATTAGAACTAAATTCCTTTAACTCGACCAAACCACGCAGGTCACCAAAACACAAGAATAATGCCACCAAAACATATGTAGAGCCTCACCACATCATAATTACCCAAAGCTCACTACGAGCCATCTAACATAAAATGACACCGCCCCAAGACCCATAAGCCAATGTATTCTTCTTAAGCTCCCCCGTAAGTACTACAACCGAAACGCCCACTCAGAGAATACCTTATATGAATTTAAAATTGTTCTTTTACCTTTCTTATACTAGAATGTAGAATCTATATTCATACATAATTATCGCAAGTCCAGGCACCATCACATGCAAATCTCAGATTTTACCCATACACCCGTCCGGAGAAATTCTCAATTATTATACGTTAAATCTCGAACCTATTAGAACTTTTTCGAAAGCCACCCACTTTGCTCAAACCCAAATTGTACCGCCCGAACAGACCGAAAGAAACATGTCCCATTAGCACAACAACACTCAAAGAAGTAGCCCTGCTCTAACACCACCGATCGAATTCATACTCCATGCGTACTACATCCTTCTCAAACATCAACTCACTCATCCCTATGATTTTTCATATACTCATAAAGTGAAATATAACCCATATCCAGGGAATTTCCTTACTCGGGTCATCCTCGATCTCAGCCTCTGCAAGTCATAACTAACCCAAGTATGCCTCAAACCAAAACTAATATTTAACATATAACCATGAAATCAAATCGCCAATAGTAGGCTCCCCCACTTGGCTCAAAGCCATAGAACAAAACATTCCATAACTCACAGTACCCATACTTTATTACTGCCATAATACCGCAGTAATTTCAACGAAAATTCTTCTCAAGCTCATGCAACACCAATAATAAAATACCTCAATCATCCGCTAAGCTCGCATTTATTCTCTTGACAGTCAAGTCAACTTTCTCAACCAAGTTCAAATTTAAATCTCAACACATAAACTCCGCTAGTAAAAAGAAACTCTCCACTCAACATTATAAGGAACACACTACGTAGATTACTCTGCAGGAGATAACCCACCCGTTTAGCCACAAATTGGCATCTTGCTATACCCTTTCGCAGCCATAATTAATATGCAATAACTTAATCTTTATGAGTTTGAACTCATCAACACAACATGAAAATCTAATTCACTCCACAATTAAACTACATGACGTATCCTTTATCACACTCACAATTCGAGACTGTACGTCACAGCAAACAAAAATCAAGCACCCAATGGCCCTCTTTACATTCCATGGAAACACTTCTCATCATATTCAAGCCACCGTAACACATCCCACAGTCACATCATACTTATCGTATAGCCATATGATTGCTCATCGAGCCACAAGCTCCACTCATAGGGACACTACCGGACATATGAGTCCAAATGTACAAGTTACGACTGAAGCTACCGAGCCTAAGCTACGGTCTGAACATGGCCTCAAGTCCTCCAAATTGGCCCATCACCAAAACACAGAATACACATTGCGAACCTCGTTCATGGAATCATAAGCCGGTGATGCACAGATGTTACCGAGTGCTCACATGCTTACACGAATGCGTGGAAGGAATTCAAAAAGATATGTTTCAAGCTGAATCAATTTTGCACGATAAGAAAAGAAAGATGGGAAATTATCCTAAATGCCATGTAGCCTCTCAAAGATAAGTATGGAAATCATCATACCGATCCGCAAGACTCTACTAGACACTTGCTCATGATTTGTAGAACCTATGAACCTAGAGCTCTGATACCAACTTGTCACGACCCAAAATCTAACTAGTCGTGATGGCACCTAACCCAACCCGCTAGGTAAGCCAGTTATCAATTATCCAATTCTAATGAAATTTAATAAGAAAATTAAGTAAAAGAAAATACCTACATCTTATACATTCCCCAAGGACTGGCAGTACAAATCATGAGCTTCTAAAACTAGAATATGCAAAGCTGGTATGAAATAAATACAACATCTATTCGAAATGTACATAAATAGATCTTTATAAATCTAAGGATACCATGAACAAAAGGCAGCTACAACCGAAATGCAGATACATCTTCAAATCCAGCTGCCGGCGGTTTGAGCAACGTCACCAGCCAATATCTGCACTCAAGGTAAAGAAGTGTAGTATGAGTACAACCGACCCAATGTACTCAATAAGTGCCAAACCTAACCTTAGGTTTGATGTAGAGACGAGCTGGAACGAAGGTCGGGTCCAACACCAATAGCCAACAACAGTCCATAACAATGTTAAGCAAGTAATAAAAGAAGTAACTCAGAGATAAAATGCTCAACTTAATCATAATTTCTTAAAATAGTTCTGCCTTTCAAGTATATCAGTGAAAACCAAATCATTAACCGAAGTTGCCAAAAATATGAGTAAGTTTGAAAACAGTAATTTTCCCAAAAATCCTTTCAACAATAAATAAGATGTTACATTTCCTTTCTAGATAGCCAGTGTAAAATGCATCACTATGCTCATATGCCAATATGTGTGAGAATTCATGAATGTCATGATACTGTACAGCATGAGGAAGATACATCTCTATGCATGTATATAATATGTGCATGTCAATGCAATGTATCTGAGAGATGAACTCATGTACTCACACTCTTAGAGTGCTCAATCTCACTATCTCACACCTTCAACTCATCATGCTCAATCACTCAGTACTGTATATGGCCAATCCGGCCCAAGGAAGATCCATCCCGGAATATATACATCAACTGACCATCAATCACTCAGTACTGAGTAGGGCCAATCCAACCCGTGGGAAAGATCCATACCCGGGTATAAATTATTCGAACAAGATCCATGTCTAGGGAAGATCCATCCCCACGTATAAATTCTTTGGACAAGATCAATGTCCAGGGACGATCCATCCCTCAATATAATTTAATCACACTCACTGGGGCGTGTGCAGACTCCAGAGGGGCTCCTTCAGCCCAATCGCTAAAATCCGAACAGATAACTCACGTGTTGCACGGACAACTCATGTGCTATAGTATCAATATCTCAAAATCAGCTCATCAGCCTCACTCAGTCATCATCCTCTCCAGTCTTTCGGGCTTACAATCACATGAACTAGCCGACAATAATGATATGATATATCAATAAATAACAACAGTGAGTGAGATAGTATATGAAATGAATGAATATGACTGAGTATGACATTGCAATGTAAGCAAATAACTCAACAACATTAATGACCTCAGTAGGTCCCAACAGAATAAGCATGTAGCCTATACATGGTTTCTAATACGAATCACAGCTTGATAACTCTACTACGTAGAGATTTCTTGATTATAGATAAGTTCAGGTAACTACACAGTACCACAGAAATAATGGAGTCACAGTTCACACGGTACACGCCCACACGCCTGTCACCTAGCATGTGCATCACCTCAGCACTAAACACATAACACATATAATCAGGGTTCATTTCCTCAGCTCCAAGATTAGAAGAGTTACTTACCTCGAACAAGCTAAACAATGCTCCAGAAATTCCATTTTGCGCGTATCAATTTCCGAATGCTTCTTATCTCTTCAATTCAAGCCAAACGATTTGTATCCCAATTTGTGTGGAAAATTTCATCTCCAAAGTCGCCCAATCTGAGCTCCAAAATCCGAAAATGAAGAAAAAAACCAAAACCCACGATTTTCTCTTTGGTCCAGTCATTCCCCTTTGGCCGATACAATAGCCGCTTTTGTGACACGAGATCTGCTTTTGTGACACGAGCTCCAGTTGTGCGGACTCCACTATCCGCTTCTACGCTCCTTCTCGATTCTGCGCCAAAGGCCCTCGCTTCTGCGGGTCCGCAGATGCGCTCCCATTCCCGCTTCTGTGATCTTCCCCAACCAAGCCTACTAGCGCTTCTGCGATCAACTGTCTGCATCTGCGGACTCGCATCTGCGCACATTCTTTCGCAGATGCGGAAACACCAGAACCAGCATACCTCCAGCAATGCAACATGAAACAAAAATGATCTGAACCTCGTTCGAAACTAACCCAGGCCACCTGGGACCCCGTCCAAATATACCAACAAGTTCCATAACATAACACGGACCTACTCGAGGCCTCAACTCAAATCAAACAATGCAAAAACCATGAATCATACCCCAATTCAAGCTTAATGAAACTAAGAATTCCTCAGCTTCTACATTCGATGCCGAAACCTATCAAATCAAGTTCGATTGACCTCACATTTTGAACACAAGTCATAAATGACATAACGAAGCTATTCTAATTTCCAGAATTGTATTTCGACCCCGATATCAAAAATTCAACTCCCCGGTCAAACTTCCAAACTTATATTTTCATTTTAGCCATTTCAAGCCTAATTTGGCTACGGACTTCAAAAAAATTTTCCGGACACGCTCCTAAGTCCAAAATCACCATACGGAGCTATTGAAATCATCAAAGTTTTGTTCCGATGTCGTTTACACATATCTCCATATCCGACCAACTATTTCAACTTAAGCGTTAAATCTTGGAACTAAGCGTTCCAATTTATTCTTCAACCTCCCTGACAAGTCACATAATTATAATTGAACACAGGATAAGCAGTAAATAGGGGAACGGGGTTGTAATACTAAAAATGACCCGCCAAGAGTTGTTTCCAAGCACTTGCAGAAATCCCATCGCAGGAGAGAGCACTCAGAAGCCAGCTCTCCATCGCAGATGCAACTAGGCGTGGTTGGGGCTGTGATCGTAGAAGCGGCCCTGCACCTGCGGGCGTTGGATCACAAAAGCGCAAGGGCGCTTGGTGAGGAAGCTTAGCAAAAGCTGACATCTCTTCGCAGAAGCATCTCTGCGAAAGCAGACTGAATTCCGCAGAAGCATGATTAGTTGCAGAAGCGGCACCTTTGCCACAGAAGCGGTAACCTCAAAAGAGGCTTAGCGAAAACCCTAGACAGAATAAAATCAAAGGGGTTGCAGGATTTTGGCATTTTTGGACATTTCCAACATGGGTTGAGGCAATATTTGTGCGAGAAAGCACAGGAAAATATGAGGTAAGTGACTTTTTATCATTGTTAGTCAATAATTTTGGATTATCATTGAGTATTTCGACTAGATTACGTGTTTTTGAGGTGAGATTAGAGGATTTGAGCCTAGGGATTTGAAAAAAAGATTTGAGGATTTGAAGGTCGAGATGATGTCGGAATTTTGTAAAATTTGTATGGTTGGACTCGTGGTGGAATGGACGTTAGCTTCCTTAAGATGTCAAAAGTTTCTTGCAAATGCTTAAGATGATCAGCTGCATTCAAGGACTTAACAAACATATCGCCTATATAAACTTCCAATGTTTTTCCTATCTATTTTTCAAACATCTTGTTTACGAGCTTTTGGTAAGTGGCTTCGACGCTTTTTAGCCCTAAGGACATCACATTATAGCAATATGTGGCGAAATTTATTATGAGCGAAATCGTTTTCTGATCTTCCGGGTTCATCTTAATTAGGTTGTACCCGAAATAAGCATCGAGGAAACTCATTAACGCGTGCCCGACCATCGCATCAATCATTTGATCGATGTTCGGCAGTGGGAACGAGTCTTTTGAGCAGGTCTTATTTAAGTCCTTATAATCTACACACATGCGGAATTTATTATTCTTCTTAAGAACTACTACTACATTAGCTAGCCAGTCTGGATATTTTACCTCTCGGATCAAACTGATATCAAGTAGGCGAGTTACCTCTTCTTTGACGAATTTATTCCTGGCATCCACAATACGGCATTTCTTTTGTCTTACCGGAGGGATGTTGGGATCCAAGCTTAGCTTGTCTACGACCACTTCTGTCGGGATACCTGTCATGTCTATATGCGACCTCGCTAAACAATCGGCATTATATTTAATAAATTAAATAAATCCAGATTTGAGCTCAGGGTGCAGTCCTGTCCCCAAGTGGAATTTCCTTTCCAAGAACTTTTCAAACAATGCAACTTGTTCGAGCTCTTCCGCTGTGAATTTTGTTGCATCCGTCTCTTCTGGTACCTGGAAATACCTCGGCATCTGATAAGATTCCGACGCTTCTTCCCCTAGCTAACTTCATTCAATTAAGGAGCGGGCGCTGATTCCAGTAGTTGCTATGCCGTGTACCACTTCCTTTATCTGTTTGATTCCATCAGGTGGTGGGAATTACAGCAACTGGTGATACGTTGATGGTACAACCCTCATCTCGTGCAACCATGGTCTTCCCAGAATAATATTATATCCCATATCACCGTCCACCACTTCAAAAAGTGTCGTCTACATCACTCCTTCAGTGATGCTTTCAGTGAGTTTGGCTTGCTCCAATACCCTCCAACAACAACAACAACATACCCAGTAAAATCCTACTAGTGGGGTCTGGGGAGGGTAGAGTGTACGTAGACCTTATCCTTACCCCGGAAGGGTAGAGAGGCTATTTCTGGGAGACCCTCAGCTCAACAGAAGAGACAATAATATCATAAAAGAAACAAATAAAAGGTATGTAATAACAAAAGAAGCCAGAAAGGTAATAACAGCATCATAAGAGACAGCAAATAAGTGAAAGGGCAATAACACAAAACTATGCAAAACAACAAAATAATGTGAACACAACATCGACCTCTAACAGACCTAGACAAAACTCTATTGGACTACCCGGTACAAAGAGGGGAAAACTTTCGACTATCCCTAGCCTGTAACCCTAATGCTCGACCTCCACATATTTCTATCAAGAACCATGTCCTCAAAAATTTGAAGCCGTGCCATGTCCTGCCTGATCACCTCACCCCAATACTTCTTAGGTCGTCCTCTACCTATTCTCGTACCTGTCAAAGCCAACCGCTTGCATATCCTAACCAGGGCATCTATGGTTCTCCTCTGCACGTGCTCGAACCACCTAAGCCTCACTTCCCGCATCTTGTCGTCCATGGGAGCAATGCCCACCCTCTCCAGAATATCTTCATTCCTTATCTAATCCCATTTAGTATGCCCGCACATCCATATCAACATCCTTATTTCAGCTACTTTCATATTATGGATATGTGAATTCTTCATTGGCCAACACTCAACTCCATACAAAATAGCCGGTCTAACCACCGCTCTGTAGAACTTACCTTTGAGTTTCGGTGGCACCTTCTTGTCACACAAGACTCCAGACGCTAACCGCTATTTCATCCACCCCACACCAATACGATGTGTGACATCCTCGTTGATCTCCTTATCTCCCTGGATAATTAACCCTAGGTACTTGAAACTTTCACTCTTGGGGATGACATGTGAGTCGAGCCTCACTACCCTATCGGCTTCCCCCGTCACACTGCTGAACTTACACTCCAGATATTCCATCTTAGTCCTACTGAACTTGAAACCTTTGGACTCCAGGGCCTGCCTCCAAACCTCCAATCACTCATTAACATTGCCTAGTGTCTCATCAATTAGAACTATATCATCAACGAACAATATACACCATGGGACCTTGAATATGGTGTGTTAGGGCATCCATCGCCAGGGCAAATAAGAACAGGCTAAGCGCAGATCCTTGGTGTAACCCCATAACCACCACAAAAAGCTCTAAGTCACCTCCCGCAGTCCAGACCCGAGTCTTAGCTCCATCGTACATATCCTTTATCAATCTAATGTATGCTCCAATACCCTACATTGTATGATATTGGCTGAACTTACTAGATCCACTAGAACGCGTTTGATTTTTAAATCTAGTACATTTAAAGAAATTACCAATGCATTGTTGTGCGATAGCAACAATCCATCTGCGTCCTCCTCCGTGAAAGTGTTGTCGTCTTTAGCGAATTCCTGGAGTCTCTTGCTATGTGTTATTGATATCTTCGTCTTTTTTGCTGACGAGAGGTGACCCCGTTTATCTCTTTCCCCCGACGATCATGTTGATCATCTGGCACAGGGGATCTTCTCCTGCTTTTGAGGGTTCCATGTTATCACGGTTGCAATTGTAGTTGTACTTGGCCCGGGCACTTAAGAATTCTCTGAGATGCCCTTTCTTCAATAGTGTTGCCACTTCTTCCCATAGATGTCAGCAGTCCCCAGTCCGATGGCCATTTGTATCGTGGTACTCGCACTATAATTTTGGATCCCTCTGGCTGGGATCGAACCTCATCAGCTTCGAAAATCGTGCTTCTTTGATATTTCTCATAGCTGATACCAACGCCACTACACTAATGTTGAAATTGTATTCTGACAGCCTAGGGTGGAATGGATCCCACATTCCCGATGCTTGTTTGTCTAGAAATGATCTGTTGTTTCGACCACGATCAGTTCTTTTATTGATAACGAACCAATCTGCCTACCGAAAACCTCTATCGCATCTTTCGTCCCGTTCGCAGGGAAAAACGGCCCTTCAAAGACCGTCTATTTGTGTAGAAATCTTTTTTTGATTGTTCTTTATTATTCTCTCATCCTTTTGCTGAAGACGATAAGCAACCTGATCATTTTTTATCCTTATCTTAGACTCGTACCGATTGAGGACATTCGCCCAAGTCATCACTTGAAACTCAAGCAAGCTTTCCTTTATTTTTCGGGATGCGTCTGAACTTCATGGATTCAAACCCTTGGTGAATGCTTCAGCCGCCCATCCATCCGGAACATTAGGGAGAAACATCCTCTCCTTTTGGAACCGAGTGATGAACTTCCGCAGCAACTCTGAATCTCCTTGTGCAATTTTAAACAAGTCAGCCTTTCGGGCGTGCACCTTTGTGGCCCCGACATGGGCCTTAATAAAAGAGTCTGCGAGCATCTTAAAGTAATCTATGGAATGGTTGGGTAACAACGAATATCAAGTGAAGGCTCCCCTTGTGATAGTCTCTCCGAATACTTTTAGCAAAACAAATTTGATCTCTTGGAGCTAAATCGTTCCCATTCACCGCCATACTTTAGCACGTCGGGCATTTTAAACAGCTTCAGAATTAATTGTGGTGTTGCTCTTGGTTTGTACTGCAACTGAGTACACTTCTTTGAGTCTGTCCCTTTCAGCACCGGTGTTGCACCCAGGATTTGGTCCATGTGGCCGTTCACTTCCCTCATAAACCATAAGAGTACGCTCTTGAAGGGAACGTTCTCGTTGTTGGGGCCGAATCCGCTCCCCCGACCCCATAGGAGCCAATCTCGCCCCTCGGGGTGTTGTTGTCGACCCTCTGCATTGCCTGATTCGCAGGAGCACCGGGAGGAACTGGACCTCATCCATTCGCACTATTGGAAGCCCCCGACAACGCCTACTTCAACCTTGTCACAACTTTATCCTGCTATGTGAGATGGCCTAGAATGGCCGCATGTTGCTCTTGCAGGACCTTTACTACTTCAACGACTTACTCCTCTTCAGCATCATTGAGAGTCGCCTCTGGAACATGTCGTGAGTACCGCCTGTCGTGGACCGGTGTGTCATCATTTCCCTCATTGCGATTGTCACTGACTGAATCCTCATGATGAAGCTGATCTCCTTGGGCCTCAAGATTATGTGTGTTATTAACACCGTTATCTGCCATTTTCTGTTATTTTTGCTAAGACAAATAATCAAAACACGTTAGTAAAAGAGGCAAGGATCAACTTAATTACATGGATGTCTAGGCCCCACATTGGGCGCCAAACTGTTTACTCGTAAAAAAGGTACAATTGAATTTATACGTGGTTTCTAGATAAGTAAATTAATTTGATCTTGAAATAATAATATAATTGAAAAAATACGCAATACTTAGCCATGAAGTGAAGATAATATAGCAGAAACAGTAATTCCGGGAGCAGGGTTTCCGGGCACAACAACAATGAAATCAAGGAATAAGAAGATAAAATTGTATAAAGCTTTGAATCGATTGTAGCATAAGTTTGCCAGAAAATTCGTGTCCTTTATAATGATAACAAAGCTCACTATTTATAGCTGCACATAGGGAACAAGGTCCTAGGATCATGCCCTTCTGTAGTGTCAATTATAAGGGCCATTGAAGAAGGTGTAACGGTGAGCATAAATGACAATTTCTTTGTAACGGGTTGTGGAATATTCTCCATTGAATTCTACAGGGAGGAGGGTATTTATTGCATCTTTAAGAGTGTCATCCTTTTTGGTGACAAACGGGACAGTTGCCTTCGGTTTTAACTGACCCCCGCGTTAGGCTCCACGTGTCACTCTCTTAAGCGGCCACTTAGCATATCATATTTTACTCTATACAGTGTTTTAATTTGTTAAGATTATAAAATCACTTACTACATGATTTGTGGTGTGGTGTGGCATGACTTCGTGTCATGATGTTGAGTCGTTATAAATTATTTCTTCGATGCCGTAATATATTTGGGACATTATGTATGCTGCCATGGTAGATTTAGGGCATTGTGTATGCTGTCTTGGACTCGTCGAGGTGTTTGGTTAATATCCTTCACTGCCGCTATGACAAGTCCTTAGTATAGATTATGTTGAGATAAATAGTGTTGTTGTTGAATATTTGTTTGGAACTTATTGAGTATTATATGGTGATATAATTTTTGTGTATATTATATTTGTGCTCATTCACAACGACAATATTTCCTTGGCTCTTTAGGCCATTCACAAGATTCTTTGTTCCTGGCACGATGGCCGTATTTCATATTCCACACTTTCACCTCTTTCAATTTCAAATATCACCATCAAGTATCAACATATAGGATATTTCAGAAATCATATACTTCAAATCCATTTGAAATGGAAACTTCAAACACAAATGGTTTCTTCCTAAAGAATGAGGCATACCATCCAACAATAGAAACACACATGAAAAACATAATCAATCAATACACCATTTATTCTTACAATGCTCTTCCCTAGCAATGACAATGTACCAGTTCAACACATGAGTATATAGAACTCGAATCACACTATATATATTTATAAAGCAAAGCATTAGTTAAAGCAACCACTAATGGGCATGAATTGAGTACAAAAGCCTTTAGGTAATTCTATCTTCGAAGTTATTTTTAAACAATTGAGTCGAGGCTCGTTTCATATTCTTTATCGCATCTTCTCAAATCATTTACACTACTAGACACAATCATAACTTAAATTCTTGGCATGTTGGCCACACTCTATATCCACAATTAACGTATTTTACTTCCAACCATCTTTATAGATTATCAACAATAAGACATTTCCAAATCAAGATTTTAGGTACACATATGAGCAATTAAGAGTCTTATGATTATTGAGATTTTCTCACACAATTTGGCATACTATCTTTCATTGAAACACGACTCAAAGCCATAACCTTTTAATACGCAACCCATAGTTTGAAACTTACGGAAATATTATGGAATTCAATTCTAAGAGAGAAAGTTTAGCCAACATACCTTGCTTTGAGCTTTCCTTAAATTACTATAACGTTCCGAAAATTCTGGCAATCCCAATCTATTTTGAGACATAACAAAAATTGAACAATTATTAGGAAGATATTCATGATCTCGGCTCATTTGAGCATTTTATCAAACACTAGGTATGCAAATCTAACTACAAGGTTCTTCTACAAGATTTCCTTCACTCCACAACCCAATCTTACTTATTTGAGCTCAACAATCGTCCCACAAACCTTATTAGTACAAGCATGTATAAATAATGCTCTTATACCCAAGAATCCTACTCCAAATCAACTATCTTTTACCCAAATTCGAAATTGAAAACTTGGGTATGGAACCTTACCTCTTAGATGAAGAACTTGTGGGGTTTCCTTGTTAATCTTCCAAGCTTTGAGCAAGACTTGATGAATAATTAGCCTAGGGTTTTCTCTCTCTCTAAAACACTATCCCTTCTCTCTAAAACATCAGAATATTTGCTCAAAAATGACCCTTTGCGTGTATTTAATGAAGTAGAGTCGGGTTGTAAGAACCCAAAAATGGAGCTCCGGAATAGGTTATGCGGTCGCATATGCGACCGCATAATGGACATGCGGACCACATATCTGTCTCATAATTACAGACAAAAACGATAAAAAATCTATCCATGTATGCGGTCACTATGCGGTCCGCATAACTGTTATGCGATCACATAATGCACCGCATAACAGTTATGCGGTCACATAGTCGACCGCATAATTGCCCCCAGACTGGCCCTTCTCCTGCTCACATTTGCGGCCATTATGTGGCCGTAGAGTGATTATGCGGTCGCATAATGGACCGCATAAACGTGCTTTTCTGCCAAAAATTTTTATTTACTTTTCGATGCATTGTTCAACCCAAAAAGTGCGAACCGCGGCGAGCAAGCTCGCCGTGAAGATTTTATACCATCCTCAAACATGTAAGCCTACTCCGGCACCACGAAACCTTGAATTCACTTGCGAAATTTATGGGGCTTTACACTGAAATACTTTAAAATTTTCCGGGGTGTTACATTCTCCCCTGCTTAGGATCATTCGTCCTAAAATGAGGGTCAAAATCCGTCATTAGCATTCAATGTGGTTCAACTGTTGGTTCACACACACCAGTAGTTTCAAAATTTGGCTAACTCCCTAAATTTCCAAATATTTCGCCAGAGTCTCCCCTGTAACTGGGCCTATCCACCTGCCAGAGTAACACCAAAACAATTCCTAACAAAACATCCACAACTTGACAAAACATCACCATGTATAACAACGTCACTAATCTCATCATTACAGGCATTATACTATCAAGAGTGGTATCTGGACATGAGCTGCACATATTTAAATCATAACACACAGAAGTACCTTTCAAATCACAATCATTTAACTATACACTCAAGTGGGAACATTTTATTTCCTTAACACTTTTGCCCCTCCATGTGGTCTCCTCGACTTACAAACTTCGCCATAACACATTAACGGAGACAATCTCAACTCCCGGACTTTTCTAACAAGGATAACAAATAGTTGCTCCTCACAATCCCATTATCCCTTATCTTCACCTTATTAGACATAGACACATGAAACACCGGGTACATGGAGAACAATAATAGGGAAACATCATACTTATAATTTAGCCTATATCCTTTCAAATTTTCACAAGGCCTAATGTGACTTCACATACTTTACCTTTATTAACAATTCACATAGCATCCTCATGCAGAAAATATTGAGAATAACCCATTCACTTTCTTCAACTCTAAATCTCCACGCCGAACACCCAAACTAAACCTTTGGCAACCTCCAACAATTTCTCTAAGATGTGCTAGCTTGACTATGACTATAAAATTTCCTATCCCATATATTTGATCACGGGATGATGCTTCTTGTTTTACATGCCTGAACTTACAATACTCAATAGATTTTCTACAAATAGGAACAACGAGGTTCGAGATTTCGCTGGAATTATTCAAGAATCCATCAACGTGCTGAGCACGGAATTTCAGGAGGTTATATCCTAAGAGACATGAAGGTCACTACCAATAGCGCTGACATGGTGATTCGTTGTGGTGACATCATCGGTTCAACAAACGAGTCATAGAGTTGCCTAGTAGGCATTGATAACATAGAGAAAATGTTCATGATTCTGACATTTAAAAGAAATAAGTCATGAAAAGGACATAAACAATTGTTTCATTCCATTCGTGCCTTATTTGGCAATAGTAAGCCTCAAAGAGAGCTAACACTTATGTGACGCCAGTCGCCTCTTGGTATGTAGGGAAAATTAGTTTAACTCGAAATGGGAATATTTTAGCACCCTGAATATGATATGGATTTTAAGATACACAAAGTTGCATTACACTCTTAACAGTAACTAGCACAAGGAATCTATGCCACAAGCTTACGAGGATGAAAAGAAGTTGAACACTTGTGAAATTATTATCATTCCCACAGCTTAACCTTTGCCAATATTTGATCCTATGTGATAGGACTAGAAATACGATGAATTTGTCTTTTAATTCAATATGCTCATCATAAGGCTGCTTAAATTTGAATCTCACACAAGCGGAAACATGTAACTAGGACATCTTAATGTTGGGATGAAATCATGTATTAGTTATAGAGAATGAACACTTTGCCGTGAGCTAGACATGTTTTTGCCATAACAACTCTCAAGTTGCCATATCAGGTCAATTCACGGGTAACCACAATACTGGGAACAAGGTGAGTTACTCACTGAGGCATGATCTAGGTGGACATGAAATTCATAATGAGATGGGTAAACAACAAGACCTCCCTGTGACGAATTTGTGATAAATCTCAAGTTGCTCAGAAACTTTATGCGGACAAGTGGCCCCTTTCAATTGACATGTACACACATGATAGGTGCTAAGATATACTCTCATGTTACTAGACAATGAAAAGGATTCTTGATACTATTCATAAAGGAGTAGAATAATTGTTCCAACCATAGAAGTCACATATACCTGAGAGGAAAACAGTGACTCAAGAAGGATCTCAACACTAGGATGCCTTCCATTGGATATGATACCACATAGGTAAATATTATGGTGATGCATGTATAGGCACAAATGAGCAGATATTATCCATTTGAATAAAAAGGTTTTGTACGAAATTCATCAAGTATTGTCCCTTGTTGAGAATTTAGGGAAGTAGTGGGAAGTATTAACCTAGGGTTATAACGCAATTCAAGGAACCCATTATAGAACTCAATTTCTCAAGAGGTTGTAAATATAAGGAATTGTGATAAAGAGGCTTCACAAATACTGTGATTTGTTCTAAGAGTAGATACAAAGAACGACTCATAAAGTTTTTTCAGTTCTATCCCAACTTCCATAGTAACATACGAAGTGACATATGACAAAGTGGAACCGGGATCAATAAGAGCATACACATCATGAGATTGGACAATCAATATACCTATAACCATATCTGGAGAAGCCTCAAACTTTTGACATCTCCTCATAGCATAAAACCTGTTGGGCCCTCCCGAGCTCTGAATACCATCGCTAGTTGTGCCACGTCCTGCAGGTGTTATAGTGCCTCTAGCTGGGGGAGGCGTTGTGGATGTAGTAGCTATAGAACTGGCTGGTTCTGCCATACCCTTGTCCATGCTCTAGCGAGCCAAATAACAATCTCTTTGAAAGTGGCCCGTCATACCACACTTGTAGCAAACCCTTCTACCATAGTGACACATTCCCGGATGGCATCTCCCACACTTCACACAACAACGATGAGGTCCGCTGAACTGACTTGTCTCGCTGACCTGATATTTATCCTTTTTGCATATATCATAAGCATACCCCTTATCCTTCCTCCAAGCTTCCAATGCGGGATTAACAATTCCAGCACCGGATTGCTGTGCAGGCCTTTGGAATTGCCCAAAGATACCACCTCTAGCACGCTGCTGAGCATACTCACAACACGATGCCAAATGTTCCTTCCTGCATGACGGACATAACTGGATGGGTGTACCCAACCTAGGGTATTTGTTCTTCTTGCGCCCCCTCTTTCCACATCCATAACATATTTCAAGGGTCATCCAACATGTTCCCAAGTGTCGCTTCTTGCAAATCACACAATCTGGTTCATTAGCACCAACAACCCTATTTCATTTCTTATATTCTCTTACCACACGATCCGGTGGTGCGGTGACATTGGTAGGAATAAGGACACTTCCCTTAGCAACAAGTTCTTCCAACCCCTCCACGGCTCGATGCATTCTCCCAATGTAATCTCCCCCAGATTCAATGGAGCGGTCATTCCCTCCTCGTTGTTTTGAACTCGTGGATTACTCATCTGAAAAATATCATGAGACATAACGAGGAAATTAGCTTCCTATCTTGAGCTCTATCGCACGATCTGGAGTATCAAAGAAGTGTGAAATTCCTAAATGTCCAAGTAGCCTCCTCATTATAGATGTGGTCGACAACACACCGATAAGAAGGACTATACTAGACACGGCTCCGATACATCCTAAGACACTTTAAAACCTTACGCTCTGATACCAAGTTTGTCACACCCCAAACTCGGGGAGCGTGACAGGCGCTCAATAGAGAGAACCCGGCCAAGAAAGCCTATTAGACTTCCTTCTACCCAAACTCATCCATGAATAAAGAGGAGATGCACTCCATTAATCAATCACTGAAAAGATTTTATTAACAACTTCCTTTTCATTCCCATTAGCAGTTCATTCATAATTTCCTAAACATTATGAGTTTATAGAATTAATGAAAAACATAATTTCTAAGTACCAACATTTCTACTTCAATTCCCAACATCAACCATAACCCACAACCTGTCTACGGAGCCTCTAAGTACAATAGAAAAGTAATATGGAAATACCGGCAACAAGGCCCCGGCTATACCTCAAAACTCAGTACATGACCCCAAAGTGAAGTGGCACTCACCAAATCAACTGAAAAGAGTGTACTGCTATCACTGATCAATGACACCTACTGTAGAACCACCTGCATCCATTAAAGATGCAGCGCCCCGGCTAAAGGGACGTTAGTACTGTCAAATAGAACTAGTATGTATAGCTAAATATCCTCTTTCAAAATAGAATGCCCATATAAGAAAAGTCAACACATAGAAACAGCACGTCAAAATTCACAATATCCAAATGTTCAGTTAAAACATAATAATTTTCAAAATACGAACTTCATATACAATTTTGGTTGGGAGATCATTAGCACCGATATACCATGTAACGAACTGCCCAGTTGTTTTGGCAGTTATAACCCCATTTTTCCCTTTCGTACTTCTTTTTGTGTTATTCAGCTATATTATGTTAAATCGGATTAGTTGGTTCGAGTCCGGAAGAAACTCAGAGTGAAATGAGACACTTAGTCTCATAATTTAAAAATTATAAGTTAGAAAAGTGGACCGGATATGGACCTATATGTAAACGACCTCGGATTTGAATTTTGATGATTCCAATAGCTCCGTATGGTGATTTTGGGCTTAGGAGCGTGTCCGGAATATTATTTGGAAGTCCGTAGAGGAATTAGGCTTGAAATGCCGAAAGTTTTATTTTTGAGAAGTTTGACTGGGGGATTGACTTTTTGATATCGGGGTCGGAATACGATTCTGAAAATTGGAATACCTCTGTTATTTCATTTAGGACTTGTGTGAAAAATTTAAGGTCAATCGGATGTGATTTGATAGGTTCCGGAATTATTTGTAGAAATTAGAAATTTCAAAGTTCATTAGGCTTGAATTGGGGCGTAATTCATGGTTTTATCATTGTTTGAGGTGATTTGAGGATTCGACTAAGTTCGTATGATGTTTTAGGAAACGTTGGTATATTTGGTGGAGGTCTTGAGGGCCTCGGGTGAGTTTTGGATGGTTAACGGATCAAAAATTAAACTATAACAGCGGCTGCAATTTCCTTCTGTTGGAAATTCTTCTGCCAGATACGAGCCTAGAAATCGAGCCTAGGGTCGAGGGCCACGATCAAAGTCATGATCGAGCCCAAAGTCGAGGGCCACGATAGAAGCCACGATCGAGCCCAGAGTCGAAGACACGATCGAAGGCCTAGGATCGAGAACCAGGATCGAAGGCCTAGGATCGAGAACCAGGATCGAGGACCTCGATCGAAGGCCAAGATCGAGGCAGAATCGAGGTTGTCTGGCAGAATTATAAAAATAGGGACTTCGTCCCATTTGCCATTTTTGAGAAATTGGAGCTTGAGGAGACGCAATTTTTGATATATTTTCAAGGAAAACTTGAGGTAAGTCACTTGATCTTCTCTGGTACAATATTATGAGGGTAATTTATTACCACAACCGGTGTTTTCATCTACTTGCAAATTTGCTTACATCTTTCTTTAGAACTCACTTTTGGAAATATGAAAACTTGACTTGAGCTCTCGCTATGACACAGCTAGGGTGTTCATGGTTCGGTTTGGGTCAGATTTTCCCTAAAAATAAACTAAACCAAGTAAGTGGGTTTTTCAAATATTGGAACCAAACCAAACCAATTGAGTCAGATTTTTATCGATTCGGTTTATGTTGGTTTATGTCGGTTTTTTCAATTTTTTATCGATTTTTGTTTCTTAAATATGAGACATACACTACCAAATGCATATTTCGGCGACTACATTTTCAACGTAACACTAACAATTCAATTGCTCTTTAAGAAATCTATCATTTGCAAGATATATTGATGATAATTGAATCAAATAGTGATGAAGAATTTAAGTACTCAATTAAAATTCGATTATTTTTATATGAAATAAATTCTTGTACTTAAAAATAAAAACTACAAATCAAACTAGAATGTAAAGGCAAAGAATTAGATTATTATAGTAGCAAGGAACTAGACTAAAAATACAAATTATTAATTATTGGTGTGCTTCCTATCCTAAAGATAAATCAGAGATAAATACTCAGCATTTCTAGTTGTATTATTTAACTTGTTTTTTTCTCTATTCCATAATGATGTTGTAACACCCCCAGACTTTAGACAGAGTCTCACATCGGAAAAACACAAGAGTGATACTCAGTACATAAGTTAATATGTCTTAGACCCTAGTGACGCATTTTAAATCCGTGAAGGCATAGGCCCAGAGCGGACAATATCACTAGCAGGCTGGTCTGCTACAAATGGTATCAGAGCCACTATTGTGTCAGCCATATTGATGGTGGGTAAGAGTTCAACTGAGTTTAGGCAAATTCTCGTTTGGCGGGGCAAACCTCTGTGCTGAGTCTAGACGAATCCCATGCGCTAGAGCAAACCTCAGCGATAACGTTGAGTCCATGAGAGGGAGTGTATGTAATACCCCATACATTAAGTTAACAAGAGGGATGTTGTGTATTTAAGTTAACAAGCCTTAGACCTTAGTGACGTGTTTTAAACTCGTGAGGGCCTAGGCCCAGATCGGACAATATAACTAACGAGCTTCTCTGTTACAAATGGTATCAGAGCCACTCTTGTATCAGCCTTGTTGATAATGGGTTAGAGCTCAACTTAGTTTAGGCAAATCTCGATTAGGCGGGGCAAACCACAGTGCTGAGTGTAGGCGAATCCCATACGGTGGGTCAAACCTCATCGAGGATGCTGAGTACATAAGAGGGGGTGTATGTAACACCCCTTACTTTAGACAGAGTCACACACCGCCAAAACAAAAGAGGGCCCTGATACCACTCTTGTGTTTTGCCGACGTGGGACTCTGTCTAAAGTCTGGGGTGTTACAGATGCAGATTGCTACTTTCTAAAATATGAACCAAATAATTTCCACTTCATATGAAGTACATTTTCACCTTTATTTGATACTTTGTAGTACTCTAGAACTTTAATGTAAAAGATTTGAGATCTTCCTTTGTTCTCTTTATTGTCTTTTTTTAAACTTTATCTTCTCAGGTACAATATTAATAGGGTAATATATTACCGAAGCTGGTGTTTTCATCTACTTGCAAATTTGCTTACATCTTTCTTCAGAACTCACTTTTGGAAATATGAAAACTTGAGTTGAGCTCTCGCTATGACACATCTACGGTGTTCATGGTTCGGTTTGGGTCAGTTTTTCCCTAAACATAAACCAAACCAAGTAAGTGAGTTTTTCAAATATTGGAACCAAACCAAACCAATTGAGTCGGATTTTTATCGATTCGTTTTATGTTGGCTTTTGTCGGTTTTTAGATTTTTCAGTTATTTATCGGTTTTGTTTTCTTAAATATGAGACATACACTACCAAACGCATATTCTGGCCACTACATTTTCAACGTAACACTAACAATTCAATTGCTATTTGAGAAATATATCATTTTCAAGATATATTGATGATAATTGAATCAAATAGTGATGAAAAATTTAAGTTCTCAATTAAAAATTGATTATTTTTAATATGAAATAAATACTTGTACTTAGTAAAAGAAAACTACCAATCAAACTAGAATGTAAAGGCAAAGAATTAGATTATTATAATAGCAAGGAACTAGACTAGAAATACAAATAACAAATATGTACCATAAAATTTAGAAACATTATATAAAAATATACACATATTGTCATGACCCAAAATCTAACCATGGTCGTGATGGTGCCTATCGTGTTACAAGGCAAGCCTACTTCCCAAAATATTACTACTAAAATTCATTTATCATATACATGTGTACTTATTTGATTGCTCATGCATGATATGCTTAGGCTGGAGGCATGTGACCATGCCAGGTGAATTATGTTATTGGCACATGAGTTGTTTGTGTGGATCCATATACTGATATTATTGGCACGCGAGTTGTCCATGTGTGTCCAAATATTGATACTATAACACGTGAGTTATCCGTGCGGTTGATGTTAGTGTGAGCTCTAGAAGAGTTGGCTATCGTTATTAGATTCATGTGTCTTGGTTCTACTATATATGATGAGATTATAGCATTGCAGTTGTGGTGGTGCTTGTTGAACTTGCAATACGGTTCTCTTCTTTGAGACATTTTCCATTTTTGTGTACACGGATTGCGTAGTTGTGGCTTCAGTTATATTGGTGTGACATGTATGTGGGATAGTTATGTTTAATAATATATGGTCATTGGACCTAGAATGGGTACTATCAGGTTTGATTAAGGTATATTTGGGAGGATGACATTGAAAGTTGGCTTAGAAAGTGATTATGGTTCTGGTTGGGGTGATAGGGCTCACTTGTTGATCTGATAAGGGGTTATGAGATTCCCTGTGTTTGTTTTGTTATCAGCAGTGTACAAAAGTTTTGGAACGAGGTTATGTGGAATGTGGGGTTTAATATAGTACTTGGTTGGTTTGGAGTAGTTACCGAGATCAGAAATGGTGTTGCGAGTATGCGAGTTGTATTATATATCATGCGATTACATCTTGAGTTATGGCTATGGCTTGATACAGTTTGTTCGGACTTATACATTGTATATATGTGAGATTTCAGACTTGAAAAGAAATTCTGAATGTTGGAAATTGAATTCCAAGGTTTATGGGCCAAGGTTCAATTAATGATCTTCATTTATGTTGTGTGGTCAGACCTATATGGAATAGGATGACGAGGGATCACCCCCGGGTATGTGCGTGGTAAGGTGGAACAGTGATTTAAGGGCTTAGGAACAACTCTTGGCACGTTCGAGGACGAACGTATGTTTAAGTGGGGCAGAATGTAACATCTCCACTTGTCATTTTGAGTATTTACGCTCCTTTAAACTATTTGAAATCTTGAATAGCTTCATATGATGTATTATGACGTGTGTGAATTATCGATTTTGATTTTCAGGTATTTCGGGATTAGGTCGGAAGAATGAATTTCATGTTGGAAACTTAAATGAGGAGGGTTGACCGGAGTTTGACTTTTGAGAAAACGACTCTGAAATAGAGTTTTGATGATTCCAATAGCTCTGTATGGTGATTTTGGACTTGGGAGCGTGTCCGGAAAATTATTTGAAAGTTCGTAGTTAAAAAAGGCTTGAATTGGCTAAAATAAAAATTTAAGTTTGGAAGTTTAACTGAGGAGTTGACTTTTTGATATCGGGGTCGGAATCCAATTCTGAAAATTGGAACATGACCGTTATGTCATTTATGACGTTTGTGCAAAATTTGAGGTCAATCGGACTTGATTTGATAGGTTTCGGCATCGAAATAGAAGTTGAAAATTCTTAGTTTTATTATGCTTGAATTGGGGTATGATTCGTGGTTTTAACGTCGTTTGATGTGATTTAAGGTTTAGACTAAGTTAGTATGATGTTTTAGGACTTGTTTGTGTATTTGGTTGAGGTCCCGGGGCCTCAGGTTGATTTCGAGTGGTTAACGGATCGAGTTTGAAACTTAGAGAATTGTTGAAGTAGGAAGTTGCTGGTGTAATTGCACCTGTGGAAATCCCATCGCAGGAGCGAGCTCTCCATCACAGATGCGGTTAGGCGTGGCTGGGGTTGTGATCGCAGAAGCGGCAGGTAGCCGCAAAAGCGGCCCCGCACTTGCGGGCGTTGGATCGCAGAAGCGTAAGGGAGCTTGGTGAGGCAGCTTCGCAGAAGCGTGTCCGCAGAAGCGGACTGAATTCCGCAGAAGCGTGATTAGCCACAGAAGTGGCAGTTTCGCTGTAAAAGAGGCAGCTTTGCCGCAGAAGAGGCTTATTTATCCACAGAAGCGAAAACCCCTGGACAGAATAAAATCAGAGGGGTTGTGGGATTTTGGCATTTTTGGACATTTCTAACACGGGTTGAGGCAATTTGTGAGCAAGAAATCTCGGGAAAACTTGAGGTAAGTCACTGTGATCATTGTTAGTCAATAATATTGGATTATCATTGAGTATTTGGACTAGATTACTTATTTTTGAGGTGAGATTGGTGGATTTAAGCCTAGGGATATGAAAATAAGATTTGAGCATTTGAAGGTCGAGATGATGTCGGAATTTGGTAAATTTTGTATGGTTGGACTCGTGGGGGAATGAACATTCATATTTTGTAACTTTTTTGGGTTCCGAGACGTGGTCCCCACGGACGATTTTTGAGTTAAATTTTTGATTTTGTGGGAAAATTAGTATTTTGCATATGGAATTAATTCTAATAATTTATTTTGACTGAATCGAATTAATTATGACTAGATTCGGGGCGTTCGGAGACCGATTCGTGAGGTAAAGGCATATTGGAATAAAAAACTTGCACGGTCTGAGGTAAGTAACATTTCTAAACTTGGTTCTGAGGGTATGAATCCCCGAATTTTTGAGGAGATGACACACATGCTAGGTGACGAGCGTGTGGGCGTGCACCATAGAAATTGTAACTTAAATAAATTCTGTGGAGTTATAAAATTAAAGAATCATGTTATTATCTGAATATTCTCCACGTGTTAGGGAAATTGAGCTGAGATTCGTATTAAAGATCATGCTTAGGCTACATGCCGATATTTATGGACCCATAACGTGATGTTGTTGAATTTAATTATTTAAAAATATATATTTCATGCTCAGCCATGTTCATCCATTGTGAGGATATTGATGGGATCGGGTATGCCAGCTTGCAGCAGGCCATATTTGCTTTATATATATTATTATTCTATGGATGGGGGTTGCCCGCCTGCAGCAGGCCTTATAGGCTTTATTGTTATATGGATCGGGGCTGCCCGCCTGCAGCAGGCCATATCGGCTTTATATCATGCTTGGGCTAAAGGAGCCCATCCGGAGTCTGCACCTCCCACAATGAGCGTAGATAATTATATATTCGGGATGAATTTCTCATGGCATGGACTTGCCTTATTCATTTATAATTGTGATGAATTACCTGGACATGGATCTTGTCCGAATCATTTATATTTGGGGATAAAATACCCCAGGGCTGGATTGGCCTTATACGTTACTGAGTGACTCACTGTCAGCCGATGTATATATATATATATACAAGATGGAATTTTCCTAGGCTGGATAAGCCATATACAGTACTAAGTGACCGAGTAATTAGTGATCGTGAGTACACGAGGTTTTTCCAGTGAGATGTCATATTCCTCATATCATGCAGTATTGATCAATTTTACTTGTACTAAGTTTAACTGTTCAACTTGAAAGCATGCCTACATTTTCGTACTATTATTTCTATATTGGACTATACCTGTTAAGCTCGTCACTACTTTTAGTCCAAAGGTTAGTCTCGTTACTTATTGAGTTGGTTGTACTCATACTTCACTCTACACCTCGTGTGCAGATCCAGGTGCTTCCAGGCACGGAGACTGTTAGATCTTAGAGTGTTATCAGTTGGAGACTATCAAGGTAGCTGCTTGGCGTCCACTGACCTTGACTCTCTTCCTTTCAGTTATTGAACTGTTCTATATTGTTTAGATAATGCTTTTATGAGTCAGACTTTGTTATTATTTAGATGTTCATGTACACAGTGACATTGGGTTTTGGGAGTGTTTTGAATCTGTAATTGTGAGGTTTTCTATTGAACTCAAATTCAAGTCATAAATGACATAACGGTCCTACTCCAATTTTCAGAATCGGATTCCGACCCCGATTTCAAAAAGTCAACTCCTCGTTCAAACTTCCAAACTTAAATCTCCATTTTAGCCAATTCAAGCCTAATTTAACTACGGACTTCCAAATAATTTTCCGGACGTGCTCTTAAGTCCAAAATCACAATATGGAGCTATTGGAAACGTCAAAAATCTATACCGGATTCGTTTGCGCAAAATTCAAACTCTGATCAACCCTTTTCATTTAAGTTTCCAACATGAAATTCATTTTTCCGAACTAATCCCGAAACACCTAAAAATCAAAACCGATAATTCACACACGTCATAATACATCATATGAACCTATTCAAGACTTCAAGTAGTTGAAAGGGGCGGACTAGAAACAAACAAACAAACAACAACAAAAAAACACGAATTGGAAAATGTAGCATTAAAGTATTAGTACTAGAAACTAGAAAGTATCAATGAACTTAAAGAACGAATTGGAAAATGTACTTCATAAGATAAGAAATTTATTTTTGTTCCTATTTGAGAAAGGAGCTCGTGTCAGTATGCACTTCTAGGAGGATTACAACAACAACAACCCAATGGAATCCCACAAATGGGTCTGAGGAGGGTAATGTGTACGCAGACCTTACCCTTACCCTGGAGAGCAGAGAGGATTAATGCTTCAAATATCAGAGTACTTGCACTTCTTAAGCTGGAAGGATGAAAATGAGTGGGAGTTACAAATAAAAAGTTAAAGCCATATGTGTATATAAAATGCTGAAAATGATGAGTTAAATTTATTTAGCTAACTCAAAAAAAAAAGAAAATAATAACTATTACAAACATATATGAAGAATAATAAATTGACAATTGCCTGTTTATTTATAAAAATATTTGTTTAGGTTGTACTATATTTAGAAATTAAAGCATATAAAAATAAAGCACACATAAGTGAACATGAAAATATGACGTTGAGCATGAAAGTTTTAAGTTTTGGAATTTGTCTAATCCATAAATATTATATTATACGTTAGAAAAGAAAAAAAGAACACTAACATTATTTAGAATTGAGAATTGAGACAAACAAAATAAAGCGAGAATTCAAATTATTCACCAAAGAAAATAATTTTTCAATTCATAAGTGAAGGAAGTTATTTGTTCTCTTTTAGAGATAACGTTTTTGATAAAGTAGATTTCTTAAAGATGTATTCTGCCAAATACTTACTCTCTTAATATTGTACCTGAGAATAGAAGAAAGAAAAAAAGAAAGATTTCAAAACTCTATTTGAAATGGAATTTATTTTGTTTCCATATTAGAACGAATCTTGTGTCAGCATGATGCATTTACTGAATACAACAACAACAACAACAACAACAACAACAACAATGAAAACAACAACAACAACCCAGTGAGTTCTAACAAGTGGGGTATGGGGAGGGTAGAGTGTACGCAGACCTTACCCCTACTCCGAAGAGTATAGAGAGACTGTTTCCATAAGACCCTCAGCTCAAGAAGACGAAAAGAGACATTATATTTATGAAAAAAGAGGTAAAAGTTTGGCTTCACCAACTCTAATTTATCTTTAGCCTTGTGAAGAAATATTGAATCGTCGTGTCATAGTGAGGGCTCAAGTCAAGTTTTCATATTTCCAAAAGTGAGTTGTGCAGAAAATTGTAAGAAAATTTTCAAGTAGATGAAAGCACCGGTTGCGGTAATATATTACCCTCTTTATATTGTACCTGAGAAGATAAAGTTTGAAAAAAGACAGTAAAGATAACAAAGGAAGATCTCAAATCTTTTACATTAAAGTTCTAGAGTACTACTAAGTATCAAAGAAAGCTGAAAATGTACTTCATATAAAGTGGAATTTATTTGGTTCCTATTTTATAAGGGAGCAGTCTGCATCATTATGGAAAGGAGAAAAAAAAGAACAAGTTAAATAATACAACTGAAAATTCAGAGTTTTTCTTCTTTGATTTATCTTTAGGATATGAAACACACCAATAATTAAGAAGAGTTGTAGGGGATGCATATATACCAAGAACTCTATATATGTTCACCAAGAACCATTTCTTACTTATAGACGCTATACAAATTCAAAAAAAATAAGAAGAGAGAACTAGAGTTTGAAAAAAGAGAGAAGCATAACAGAATGAGTGCTTCAAGTTCATCGAACATTTTTCATGATGATTACTTGGAAATTGTTTCATGGAATGTCAATCACTGTTGTGAGGAAAATACATTAAAAAGGCTATAGAAGCATATCTGCAGATGCACAAACCTCATTTGGTAATACCGCAAGAGTGCGAAACGCACATCAAATGGAAAACTAGCCGTAAACATGAAAACTTGGCGTTACTATGGGACAAATATATTTTGGCAAATAGGATAATCTGTGATATATCTTTTAGATATCACAAATAAAACCTCAGAGGGATTGACAAATATATATCGGCAAATATTCAGCTGCTCCAATATCCATCGGTTAAGTTCAAATTTCATGGAGTTTATGTAGATCCAACATATGGTCTAGATTTAGGACCATCAAAATTGAAACCATATCCTAAGTCACGTAATAAGTTATATGATACATCATGGCTTATGATGGGGGATGCTAATATAACCCGCCCATCAGAGAGAAACATCAAATCTCCAAATACAAAAGAGCAGATGCGAAACTTCGTCAATTTTACGGATAGACCCGGTATTTTAGATTTCAATTTCAGCCCCTTTATATTTGGAGATACCAAATCACCACAAAGATTATCCAAAATTGATAGGATAATCTGCACTGAGAAATATTACAGTTCATTTCAACGTGTAATAGCAACGAGTCTAGGAAGTGACATTTCGGACCATAAACTGATAAAGTTGAGGTTGGCACGTCCAGGTAAAGTTGCATAAGTGGAGAAGAAAAAATTGGTAACCTAGTAGGCACTATGTGAGAACTAAGTCCAATTGCAGTTGTGTTGGTTTTGTGAAACTACGAGATTGGCAGTTCTCTTCTCTTCACCCCCTCCCCCCTTTTTTCTGGGCCATGAACAGTGGACTTCTACTAATGCTTTCAATCTCAAATGCAGAGTAAGTGCATAAAGTACCCAATTTATCGAATGTTGCTAATATCTTTTCAGTATATGTTATTTTGTTACCTTTCATTCTTTCCCTTCTTTGATTTAGTTAATGATGCTTGACACTTTATTAGTTTTAAATGCTTTAATAATGTCTTGTGTACGAAGACTAATATTTCTCCATGCAAGTATGATTGTATTTGCGTTAATGTGCATCTCTAATTTAAAATAGCAATCTGTAATTAATAGATCACTTTGTTCAAATGACCTTTTTGATTGAAATATGATCCTATTTTCTATAAATTGGACTTCAGTGTTGTTGGCATTTCCTACTTACCATTAAATACTTGTTCTCTGTAGAATTCATAAGTGGTCAAAATGTTAGAAGCCATATATAAACAGGCCAGTCCATATGTTATTCCATGTGAAGGAGTTAGCTACTTGTCTTGATGTACCATAGTTAGTTGCTGAGTCAGCTGATAGGAAGTTAGTTAAAGTAGTTAGTGGATGTTTTGCATGTATAGCTGGTTACATACAATACAATTCATTCTGAAAATTAGTTTTGAGCTCAGTATGTGCTCACAATTTTTGTCCTCTGTTTTTCTCTTCTTATCTGTTTCTAGAATTGATAATTCGATGTGTTTTGTCATGGTATCAGAGCTTCCTGTCGATAGGGTCTAGGGATTCTTCTTCGCAGATTGAAGATGATCGAGAGATTCATCGACATTTCTAGTGAAAATTTCGAATCCTAATTCGTAGTTGAAACGAACCCTATATGTGTTCGTTATTTTCAATTTTGTTCATAATTCTTTACTTTTCCATCAAAATTACAGTTCTGTATTCTGTATAATTAAAAATTTTAATAGTGATTGATGAGATATCAGATTTGGGGACGTCTATTCCATCTCCAGTGGTCATTGACCATAATCATCCCCTGTATCTTCACCACTCTGATGCTCCTTGTTATCTATCTGTTGGCATTCAGCTCGTAGGTATGGAGAATTACACTTTGTGGGACAGATCGATGAAAGTTTCACTCCTAGGAAGGAATAAGCTGTGTTTTATAGATGGCACGATCACCAGGGACACATTTGGGCCAACCTTAGGGCATCAATGAGATATGTGTAATGCAATAGTTGTTTCATGGCTTACTGGTAATATGAGTAAAGAATTGTTGAGTGGAATTCTTTTCGTTCGAATGCATCTCTTATACAGTATATTGTGATGCTTCTCGGATCGGTATTGGGTGTGTCTTAATGCAGGAGAGTAGAGTGATTGCTTATGCTTCGCGCCAGTTGAAGCCACATGAAAAGAACTACTATGTTCATGATTTAGAATTAGCAGCCATCGTTCTTGCATTAAAGATCTGGAGGCACTATCTCTACGGTGTGTCTTGTGAGGTATTTACAGATCATCAGAGTCTTCAGCACTTATTCAAACAGAAGGATCTAAATTTGAGACAGTGGAGATGGTTGGAGCTGCTAAAGGATTATGATATTACTATTATGTATCATCCCGGGGATGCCAATTCCTTGAGTAGGAAGGCGGTGAGTATGGGTAGCCTTGCATTCATTCCTAATGGTGAGAGGCCTCTTGCAGTTGATGTTCAGTCCTTGGCCAATCAGTTCGTGAGATTGGATGTTTTAGAGCCCAGTCGGGTTCTAGCTTGTGTGGTTTCATGGTCTTCCTCAATGTTTTTATCAGTCAGACTTTGTTATTATTTAGATGCTCATGTACACAGTGACACATTTCAGCACGGTGATGCCAAAGATGTTACTATTGGAGATGATGGGATATTGAGGATGCAGGGTCAGATTTGTGTGCCAAATGTAGATGGACTGCGTGAGTTGATTATTGAAGAAGCCCACAGTTCGTGATATTCCATTCATCCGGGTGCCGCTAAGATGTATCAGGACTTGAGACAAGACTATTGGCGGAGAAAAATGAAGAAAGATATAGTTGGATTTGTAGCCCGGTGTTTAAATTGTCAAAAAGTGAAGTATGAGCATCAGAGACTTGAAATTCCGGAGTGGAAATGGGAGCGTATTACCATGGACTTCGTAGTTGGACTCCCACGGATGTTGAGGAAGTTTGATGCTATTTGGGTGATTGTGGATCGATTGACCAAGTCCGCACATTTTATTCCAGCTGGTACTACTTATTCTTTGGAGCGGTTGGCTGAGATTTATATCCGAGAGATTGTTCGCGTACACGGTGTTCTAGTATCCATCATTTCAGATCGGGGCACGTAGTTTACATCATAGTTTTGGAGAGCAGTGCAGCGAGAATTGGGCACGCGTGTTCAGTTGATTACATCATTTCACCCTCAGACGGACGGACAATCCAAGCGCACTATTCAGATATTGGAAGATATGCTACGCGCTTGTGCCATAGATTTTGGGGGTTCTTGGGATATGTTTCTGCCACTTACAGAGTTTGCTTACAATAACAGCTACCAATCGAGCATTAAGATGGCTCTGTATGAGGCTTTATATGGGAGATGGTGTCGGTCTCCAGTGGGTTGGTTTGAGCCAGGTGAGGTTAGGATATTAGGCACTTTTTTAGTCCAGGATACTTTGGAAAAGGTTAAATTGATTCAGTATCGACTTTGTACGGTGCAGGCTAGACAGAAGAGTTATGCCGACAGGAAGGTTCGCGATATTTCTTACATGGTAGGAGAGAAGGTACTACTCCGAGTTTCGCCTATGAAGGGTGTTATGAGATAAGGGAAGAAGGGCAAAGTGAGTCCTAGGTATATTGGGAATTTTGAAATACTTAAGAAGATTGGAGAGGTGGCTTATGAGCTTGCTTTGCCACCTAGTTTATCGGGTGTTTATCTAGTGTTTCATGTATCTATGCTCCGGAAGTATGTCGGAGGTCCGCCTCATGTTTTGGATTTCAGCACGGTTTAGTTGGATGGTAATTTGACTTATGATGTTGAGCCGGTGGCCATTTTGGACCAGTTGGTTCGAAAGTTGAGATCAAAGAACATAGCTTCAGTAAATGTACAATGGAGAGGACAGCCCGTCGGAGAAGCTCTATGGGATACTGAGTGGGAGATGCGGAGCAAATATCCACACCTATTTCAGGCTCCAGGTATGATTCTATACCCGTTCGAGGATGAACAATTGTTTAAGAGGGGGAGAATGTGACGACCCAGCCGGTCGTTTTGAGTATTACAGCTCGGTTTCCCCATTTACTGCTCATTTTGTGCTTTACAATTGTTATGTGACTTACCGGGGTAATTGGTTCGAGTCCGGTGAGATTTCGGAATGAATTGAGACACTTAATCTCGAGGATGAAAACTTAAGTTGAAAATGTTGACCGGATATTGACTTATGTGTAAACGACCCCGGAATAGAGTTTTGATGATTCCAATATCTCCGTATGGTCATTTTGGACTTAGGAGTGTGTCCAAAAAATTATTTGAAAGCCCGTAGTAAAATTAGGCTTGAAATGACGAAAATAGGAAGTTTAAGTTTGGAAGTTTGATCGGGGAGTTGACTTTTTGATATCGGGGTCGGAATCCGATTTTGAAAATTTTTATAGGTCTGTTATGTCATTTATGAGTTGTGTGCAAAATGTGAGGTCCATCGGACTTGATTTGATAGGTTTCGGCATCGAATGTAGAAGTTGGAATTTGTTTGTTTTCATTAGGCTTGAATTGGGGTATGATTCGTGTTTTTAGCGCTATTTGACGTTATCTGGTTTCCTTCTACGCGATCGCGTAGCTATGGAATGATGTGCTTCACGAACGGGTGGTTAGTGTCCCGTTCGCGTAGAGTATAGGAGGCAAAAGCTGGGGCCACGCGATTTGTTCATCGCGATTTAGTTAATGATTCTTGACACTTTACTAGTTTTAAATGCTTTAATCATGTCTTGTATACGAAGACTAATATTTCTCCATGCAAGTATGATTGTATTTGCGTTAATGTGTATCTCTAATTCAAAATAGCAATCTGTAATTAATAGATCACTTTGTTCAAATGACCTTTTTGATTCAAATATGATCCTATTTTCTGTAAACTGGACTTCAGTGTTGTTGGCATTACCTACTTACCATTAAATACTTGTTCTCTGTAGAATTCACAAGTGGTAAAAATGTTAGAAGCCATGTATAAATAGGATAGTCCATATGTTATTCCATGTGAAGGAGTTAGCTACTTGTCTTGGTGTACCATAGTTAGTTTACCAAATTCCGACATCAACTCGACCTTCAAATCTTCAATTTAACCTTAAGGGTTTTCACAATTTTCCAACATAAAACACCAATTAAATGCTAAAAATAGAAATAAATTCGGGTAATTTTACTTAAGAACACTTACCTCGTTGTTTCGCTTGAAAATCTCCCGAAAATAGCTTCGACCCGAGCTCCAAATCGTTAAAAATGGAAAATAAGACGAAGTCCCATTTTCAGAACTTAAATCTGCTTCCTAGACGAACCCGGACTCATTCATGCGATCGCGAAGCACAAATCTCCCACTGCCCAAATTAACCTTACACGACCGCGGATAATTGCACGCGATGGCAAAGCATAGTTCCACAGACCTACGCGATCGCAGACTTGTTCACGCGATCGCGATGATCAAATCGCGTGGCTCTAGCTTCTGCCTCCTATACTCTACGCGAAAACGAAACTAACCATCCGTTCGTAAAGCACATAATCCCATAGCTACGCGATCACAACCCCCCCTCTCGCAATTGCGTAGAAGGAAACCAAACAGTGCATCGGAAAAATTCCAGCAAAATTCCAAGTCAAAAAATCAATCTATTAACCATCCGAAACTCACTCGAGGTCGTCGGGACCTCAACCAAATACACCAACTAGTCCTAAAACATCATACGAACTTAGTCGAAGCCTCAAATCATGTCAAATAATGCTAAAAACACGAATCTTAAATTTAACCTTAAGGGTTTTGTAACTTTTATCTGGTTCCGAGATGTGGGCTCCACTAGGGATGTTTTAGGGGGATTTCAGATTTTATTGGAAAAAATAGTATTTTCATGTGGAATTAATTCCTATAATTTGTATTGACTGAATCAAATTAATTGTGACTAGATTCGAGGCGTTCGGAGGCCGATTCACGAGGCAAAGGCATATTGGAATAAAGAATTACACGGTTTGAGGAAAGTAACATTTCTAAACTTGATTCTGAGGGTATGAATCCCTGAATTTAGTGTTATATGAATTGTTTGGAGGTGACGAATGTGTGGGCGTGCACCTTAGAAATTACAAATTAATTGATTATGTGGAGTTGCATAATTAAATAAATGTCATTATCCATATATCCTTCATGTGTTAGAGAAATTGAGCTGAGACTCATATTAAAGATCATGTTTAGGCAACGTGCCGATATTTTGGGACCCACATGGCTCGTGTTGGTGTTGAATGTTTTGTTTAGTCACATCCATTATTTGCATATTATATCCCAGTCTCTGTTGTCATTCATTGATACATCATATCATTATGTCGGATTGATTTTTATGTCTTTGAGAGCCCGAGAGACTGGATATTTTGAGTGATATTTATGGGATTGGGATGCACGCCGCTACATATTTTATTTATTTATGTCTGGATTTGGCTTATTAAAGCGCTTGGGCTGAAGGAGCCCCTCCGGAGTCTACACCCCCCACAGTGAGCGTAGTTTTATTTATATTTGGCATGGAGTTCCCTAGACATCGAGTTTCCTTGTTTCTTTATATTTGGGGGTGGATTTCACTAGGCATGGAATTGTCTTATTTATTTATATTTGGGATGGAGTTCCCTCAACATGGAGTTGCCTTATTTATTTATATTTGGGATGGAGCTCCCTCAACATGGAGTTGCCTTATTTATTTATATCTGGGATGGAGTTCCCTGGGCTGAATTGGTCCTGTACAGTAATATTTAATACTTATTTGATATATATATATATATATATATATATATATATATATTTTGGGATGGAGTTCCGTGGGTTGGATTGGCCATACACAATACTGAGTAATTGAGTATTCTAAGAGTGTGAGCACACGAGGTTTCCATTGTGGTACATCACACACAACATATATTTTGGCATGTAGATATAGAGATGTCATATTCCTCATATCAAGTAGAATTTATCTATTTTTTTTGTACTGAGTTTAACTGTTGAACTTGAAAGCAATGCCTACATTTATGTACTATATTGGACTGTACTTGTTGAGCTCATCACTACTTTCAGCCCAAAGGTTAGTCTTGATACTTATTGAGTTGGTTGTACTAATACAACACTCTGCACTTCGTGTGCAGATCCAGATACTTTCGGATATAGCGGCGGCTAGATTTTCGGAATTTTATCTATTGGAGACTATCAAGGTAGCTGCTTGACGTCCGCAGACCTTGACTCTCTTTCCTTTCAGTGATTGTGCTGTTCTATATTTTCAGACAATGTTTTTATCAGTCAGACTTTGTTATCATATAGATGTTCATGTACTTAGTGACACCGAATTTTGGGAATGTACTTATATCAGTATTTATGAGATTTATATATTGAATTTAAATATAATATTTTCAAACTTAAGAGAAATTATGGTTTATTGAGGTTGTCAGCTTGCCTAGTATTGAGATAGGCGCCATCACAACATGCGGATTTTGGGTCATGACATTATCATTGTTGGCCTGAGTAGTACGGGATTGTGTGCCCTTGAGACTTGAGAGATTGATGACTAAGTTGGGACCTGAGAGCCGATTTGTGAGTGATATTTATTGAGATCGATTTGCACGTCACAGCAGGCCATAATTGCTTTATATCTATTATTACTATTATGGATCGGGTTGCACGCCACATCAGACCTTATTGGCTATTTATGGGATCAGACTGCACACCGAAGCAGGCCATATTGGCTTTATATCTATTATTGTTGTTATTTTTAAATTTATTATTATTATTATTATTATTATTATTATTATTATTATTATAGATTGGGATGTACACCGCAACAAACCTTATTGGCTTATTTATTATTATGGATCATGCTGCATGCCAAAGTAGGCCATATTGGCTTTATATTTGCGCTTGGATCCGCCTCCGGAGTCTGACATACCAGAAGTGAGCGCAGGTACCGTAAAGTGCTGAGTGATTCAGAGTGTTGAGTGACGGAGTGTGCTGAGTGATTGAGAGTGCTGAGTAATTGAAGGTGATGCATTACATTTGACATGCATATTTGACATGTAGGAATATAGATTTGACATTCCTCACTTTGGCACATTTATTAGCATTGATTTTAAATTGTTGAACTCAAAAACAAGCCTAAATTCATGTACTGTGTATGAGCCGATTATGGAAGTCTTATGAATTATCACTGTCATTATCTTATTATATCAATGTTGCCATTATTTGATCCAGACTATATCTTCTCTGTTATTGAAAGGTTTGGGAAAACAAACCATAGTTTTTCTGATATACCCTTATGTTTTGGTGATTTTGGTGAAAGATATGGTGTCACGACCCAAACCGATGGGCCATGAGGAGTGCCTGAGTCCTACCCGTCGAACACCCCTAAGCATACGTCTAAGATATAAATATAAAATAAGTATAGGTCATGCATAACATCTGGCAATAAACTACTGAATTATGTGAATAACATATGCGAGAAAACATGCCCAAAAGACATATATATATATATATATATATATATATATATATATATATATATATATATATATATATATATATATATATGAGGAAAATGGTAGGGCGAGCCGACAAGGCCACATGACTATCTACAAACCTCTAATAGAGTGTACAACTGCATAAAGGACGGGATTGGGCTCCGTGATACCCATATATGTATACAAAAGTATCGTACCAAAACCCAATACAGCTCCGGATTAAATAGAGCACACCAACTCTAGCTGAGCAAGGATCCTAAGAAGGGGGCTGTCGGCCTGCTACCTGCACCTGCAGGCATGAAACGCAGGCCCCCAGAGGCAATAGGGTTGTCAGCGCGAAGAAATGGTGGCACTTGTCTGATGATCGGGAAATAAACCTACTCAAAGCGGCCAATCTCCCTGTGAGCGTTTGAACTTCTTTCACGCTTGACAGCTGGTTTGGGATGTCCTCGATGGCTTTGATCTTATCGGGATTTACCTCGATTCCCCTTTGTGATACTAGAAATTCTAAGAATTTGTCGGAACCGACCCCGAACACGCACTTCTCAGGGTTAAGCTTCCTTAAGATGTCAAAGGTTTCTTGCAAATGTTTAAGATGATCACCTGCATTCAAGGACTTAACATGCATATCGTCTATATAAACTTCCAGTGTTTTCCTATATGTTTTTCAAACATCTTGTTTACGAGCCGTTGGTAAGTGCCTCCGGCATTCTTTATCCCTAAGGACATCACATTATAGCAATATGTGCCGAAATTCGTTATGAACTAAATCTTTTCCTGATCTTTTGGGTTCATCTTAATTAGGTTGACCTAAAATAAGCATCAAGAAAACTCATTAACGCATGCCCGGCCGTCGCATCAATCATTTGATCGATGTTCGGCAGTGGGAACGAATCTTTTGAGCAGGTCTTATTTAAGTCCTTATAACCTACACACATGCAGAATTTATGGTTCTTCTTAGGAACTACAACTACATTAGCTAGCTAGTCTAGATATTTTACCTCTCGGATCAAACCGATATCAAGTAGGCGAGTTACCTCTTCTTTGACGAATTTATTCCTGGCATCCGCAATACGGCGTTTATTTTGTCTTACCGTAGGGATGTTGGGATACAAGCTTAGCTTGTGTATGACCACTTCCATCGGGATACATGTCATGTATGTATGTGACCTCGCAAAACAATAGGCGTTATATTTAAAAAATTCATTAAAGCCAGATCTGAGCTGAGGATGCAGTCCGGTCCCCAAGTGGAATTTCCTTTCCAAGAACTTTTCAAACAATGCAACTTGTTCGAGCTCTTACGCTGTGGATGCATCCGTCTTTTCTGGTACCTTGAAATACCTCGGCATGTGATAAGAATTCGAAGCTTCTTCCCCCTGGATAACTTCATTCAATTCAGGAGCGGGCGTCGGTTCCTGTAGTTGCTACGTCGCATACTCCTTCCCTTATCTTTTAGATTCCTTCGGGCGGTTGGAATTTCAGCAACTGGTGCTACGTTGATTGTACAACCCTCATCTCATGCAACCATGGTCTTCCTAGAATAATATTATATCCCATATCACCGTCCACCACTTCAAAAAGAGTAGTCTTCATCACTCTTCCGGTGATTCTTTCGGTGAGTTGGCTTGCTCCAATACCCTCCAACAACAACAACATACCCAGTAAAATCCCACTACTGGGGTCTGGGGAGGGTAGAGTGTACGCAGACATTACCCCTACCCCGGAAGGGTAGAGAGACTGTTTTTGGGAGACCCTTGGTTCAACAGAAGAGACAATAATATCATAAAAGAAACAAAATAAAAGGTATGTAACAAAAAAGAAGCCAGAAAGGTAACAACATCATCATAAGAGACAACAAATAAGTGAAAGGGTAATAACACAAAACTATGCAAAATAACAAAATAATGTGAACACAACATAGACTACTAACAGACCCAGACAAAACTCTATCAAACTACCCGTTACAAAGAGGAAAAAACTCTTGACTACCCCCTAGCCTACAGCCCTAATGCTCGACCTCCACACGTTCTTATCAAGAACCATGTCCTCATAAATCTGAAGATGCGCCATATCCTGCCTGATCAACTCGCCCCAATACTTCTTAGACCGCCCTCTACCTATTCTCGTACCTGCCAAGCCAACCGATTGCACCTCCTAACCGGGGCATCTATGCTTCTCCTTCGCACATGACCGAAGCATCTAAACCTCGCTTCCCGCATCTTGTCATCCACGGGAGCAACGCCCACCCTCTACCGAATATCTTCATTCCTTATCTTATCCAGTTAAGTATGCCCGAAAATCCATCTCAACATCCTCATTTTGGCTACTTTCTCTCTTGGGGATGGCTTGTGAGTCGACCCTCACTACCCTGTTTGCTTCCCCCGTCACGCTGCTGAACTTATACTCCAGATATTCCGTCTTAGTCCTACTCAACTTGAAACCTTTGGACTCCAGGCCTGCCTCCAAACCTCCAGTCTCTCATTAACGTCGCCTCGCATCTCATCAATCAGAACTATATCATCAGTGAACAATATACACCATGGAACCTCCCCTTGAATATGGTGTGTTAGAGCATCCATCGCATGGAAAATAAAAATGGGCTAAGCACAGATCCTTGGTGCAACCCCATAACCACCGGAAAAATCTCTGAGTCACTCCCGCATTCCTGACCCGAGTCTTAGCTCCATCGTACATATCCTTTATCGATCTAATGTATGCTCCAATACCCTTCATTGTATGATATTGGCTGAACTTATTAGATCCGTTAGAATGCATTTGATTTTAAAATCTAGTACATTTAAAGATATTACCAATGCATCATTGTGCGATAGCAATAATCCGTCTCCGTCCTCCTCCGTGAAAGTGTTGTCGTCTTCAGCGACTTCCAAGAGTCTCTTGCTATGGGTTATTGATATCTTCATCTTTTTTGCTGTCGAGAAGGTGACACCGTTGATCGCATTCCCTCGACGATCATGTTGATCATCTGGCACGGGAGATCGTCTCCTGCTTTCGAGGGTTCCACGTTATCATGGTTGCGACCTTAGTTGTTCTTAGATCGATCACTTAAGAATTCTCTGAGATGCTCATTCTTCAATAGTGTCACCATTTCTTCTTGTATATGTCGGCAGTCCTCAGATCGGTGCCATTCGTCTCGTGGTACTCACACTATAAGTTAGGATCTCTATGGCTGGGATCAAACCTCATCGCCTTCGGGAACCATGCTTCTTTGATGTTTCTCATAGCTGATACCAACACCACTACACTGATGTTGAAATTGAATTCTGACAGCTTGGGGTGGGAAGGATCTCGCATACCTGATGCTTGTTTGTCCAACAATGATCTATTGTTTCGACTGCGATCAGTTCTTTTATTGATAACAAACCTATCTGTCGATCGAAAACCTCTGTCGCATCATTCATCCCGTTCATAGGTCAAAAAAGGCCCCTCGAAGATCGTCTATTTGTGTCGAAATCTTCTTTTGATTGTTCTTTATTCTTCTTCCGTCCTTTTGCCGAAGATAGGAATCCAACCTCATTATTTTTTATCCTTATCTTAGACTCGTACCGATTGTGTACATTCACCCAAGTCATCACTTGGAGCTCAAGCAAGCTTTCCTTCAGTTTCCGGGAAGCTTCTAAACTTCACCCTTGGTGAATGCTTCAGCCGCCCATTCATCTGGAACACCCGGGAGGAACATCCTTTACTTTTGGAACCGGGTGACAAACTCCCGCAGCAACTCCGATTCTCCTTGTGCAATTCTAAACTTGTCGGCCTTTCGGGCCTGCACCTTTCTGGCCCCGGTATGGGCCTTAATAAAAGAGTCTACGAGAATCTCACAAGAATCTATGGAATGCTTGGGTAACGGTGAATGCCAAGTGAAGTCTCTCCTTGTGACAGTCTCTCCGAATATTTTCAGCAAAACAGATTCGATCTCTTGTGGAGCTAAATCGTTCCCCTTCACCGTCATTGTATAGGTGGTAATATGCTCCTGTGGGTCTGAGGTTCCATCATACTTTGGCACGTCGGGCATTTTAAAATGCTTCGGGAATAATTGTGGAGCCGCGCTTGGTTGGTACGGCAACTGAGTATACTTCTTTGAGTCTTGCCCTTTGCAGCACCGGCGGTTCACCCAGGATTTAGTCCATGCGTGCATTCACTTCCCTTATAAACCGTAATAGTTTGCTCTTGAACAGACCGTTCTCATTGTTGGGGTGGAATTCGCTCCCCCCAGCCCCATCGGAGCCAACCTCGCCCCTCGGGGTATTTTTGTAGACCCTCTGCATTGCCTGATTCGCGGGAGCATCGGGAGGAACTGGACCTCGTCTATTCGCACTATTAGAAGTCCCCGACAATGCCTACTTCAACTCCTTCATAACCTTATCCTGCTGCGTGAGATGGCCTAGAATGGCCATTTGCTGCTCTTGTAGGACCCTTGCCGCTTCAACGACTTGCTCCTCTTCAGCATCATCGAGAGTCGCCTCGCGAACATGTCATGAGTACCTCTTATCGTGGACCGGCATTGCATCATTTTGCTCATTGCGGGTGTCACTGACTGAATTCTCGTGATGAGGATGATCTCCTTAGGACTCAAGATTGTGTGTGTTATTAACATTGTTATCTGGCATTTTCTGTGATTTTTGCTAGGACAAATAATCAAAACACGTTAGTAAAAGAAGCAAGGATCAACTTAATTACACGGTTGTCTAGGCCCCACGTTGGGCGCCAAACGTTTTACCCGTAAAAAAGGTACAATTGAATTTATACGTGGTTTCTAGATAAGTAAATTAATTCGATCCTAAAATAATAAAATAATTGAAGTAATACTCAATACTTAGCCTTGAAGTGAAGATAAAATAGCAGAAACAGTAATTCCGGGAGCAGGATTTCCAGGCACAACAACAATGAAATCAAGGAGTAAGAAGATAAAATTGTATAAAGCTTTGAATCGATTGTAGCATAAGTTTGCCTGAAAATTCTTGTCCTTTACAATGATAACAAAGCTCACTATTTATAGCTGCACCTAGGGAACAAGGTCCTAGTATCATACCCTTATTTAATGTCAATTATGCGGGTCATTGAAGAAGATGTAACGGTGGGCATAAATGATAATTTTTCTATAATGGGTTGTGGAATATTCTCCATTAAATGCTACCGGGAGGAGGGTATTTATTGCATATTTACGAGTGTCATCCTTTTCGATGACAAAGGGGACAGTTGCCTTCAGTTTTAACTGTCCCCCGCGTTAGGATCCACGTGCCACTCTCTTAAGCGGCCACTTAGCATAGCATATTTTACCCTATACAGTGTATTAATTTGTTAAGAATATAAAATCACTTACTACATTATTTGTGGTGTGGTATGGCGTGACTTCGTGTCATGATGTTGATTCATTAGTAATTACTTCTTCGATGCCGTAATATATTTGGGATATTATGTATGCTGTCGTGGTAGATTTAGAGCATTGTGTATGCTGTCGTGGACTCGTTGAGGTATTTGGTTAATTTCCTTCATTGCCGCTATGACAAGTCCTTTGTATAGATTATGTTGAGATAAATAGTGTTGTTGTTGAATATTTGTTAACTTCTTGAGTATTACATGGTGATATATATTTTGTGTATATTATATTTGTGCTCATTAAGTGTTTGTATTTTCTAACACTTGTTCCAGGAGTATTTAAACCGGAAGATCGAGGATCTTACTAGTTATATTTATGTTCCGCTTGATTTATGATTGAAAATTGACGCACATATACCATTGTTAACAATTATTGACAATGTTTTAGCCAAAACTTAGGCTTAGCAACTGTAGCTTAATCAAATTGGTAAGGATAGACACATTCTCCAAACACGGCGAATATATAAGAGATCTTGGTGTTTTCGTGGAGTTTTTATGAGATCTTGGATATCCCGTCCTCTTGCTTCTGGTTCAATAAAATTTAATAGACAAAGCATCTTACACTTCAACAACAAGAATTAGTGTATTCTCACAACTGGAGTCTGGGGAGGGTGAGATATATAGAACCTTACCCCTACCATAGACGGGCAGGGTGAGACAAAGCATCTTAAACTGCTTATACTAATTTTATATTTTTGGGATGGACTTCCATGGGCATGGATCTTGACCGAATCATTTATTATATTTGGGATAGAGTTCCCTGGGCTGGATTGGCCTTGTACAGTACTGTGTGACTGAATGTCAGTTATTATGTATATATATATATGGGATGGATCTTCTCTGGGCTGGATTGACCATATACAGTACTGAGTGATTGAGTACTCTGAGTGTGTGAGTACATGAGTTCATCACTGTGTTGCATTGCATTAAACATGCATACTTGATATGTAGTAATAGAGAAGTATTTTTTTTTCTCATGCCATCTGATAATGAAATTTCTTATATGTCGTTAAAGGTTTTGAGAAAAATCACAGATTTCATACTTACTCATATTTTCTGTAATTTTCGGCAAAAGATTTGAGTTTTACTGTTATGCTTGAAAAAAAAATATTTATTTTATGGAATTGTATACGAGCTGAGCATTTTATTATTGAGTTACTACTTGTGCTGCTTTAAATTGTATTGTTATGTGATGTTATCGGTTATTGGTGTGGACTCTGACCTTGGTACAAGCTCATCACTACTTTCAACCTAAGGATAGGTTTGTTACTTATTGAGTACATAGAGTCGGTTATACTCATACTACACTTCTACACCTTGCGTGCAGATTTTGGATGTTGATGTTGGCTAAACATGGTGGGAGCTAGTATTGAAGATGTACCTGCGATCCAGTCACAGCTGCCTCTTGTTCTAGGTAGCTTTAGAATTTTTTATAATCTGTTCATGTATAATTTAAACTAATGACAAATTTTTATTTCACACCAGTTTTGTAAATTCTAATCTTACCAGTTCATAATTTGTACTACTAGTCCTTGGAAAGTGTATTAGAGTTAGTTAAATATTAATTGAATCAGATTGTTGTTATTTGGCTTACCTAGCGGGTGAGGTTAGATTCCATCACGGCTAGTTGGATTTTGGGTCGTGACACATCATATCCCTCATTGCGGGTGTCACTGACTGAATCTTCATGATGAGGCTGATCTCCTTGGGCCTCAAGATTGTGTGTGCTGTTAACACCGTTATTTGCCATTTTTTGTGATTTTTGCTAAGACAAATAATCAAAACACGTTAGTAAAAGAGGCAAGGATCAAATTAATTACACGGCTGTTTAGGCCCACGTTGGGCGCCAAACTGTTTACCCGTAAAAAATATACAGTTGCATTTATATGTGGTTTCTAGACAAGTAAATTAATTTGATCCTGAAATAATAAAATAATTAAAGAAATACGCAATACTAATACTTAGACTAGTTGGGGTGTTTGGTTAATTTCCTTCACTGCCGCTTATGACAAGTCCTTAGTATAGATTATATTGAGATATATCGTGTTGTTGTTGAGTATTTGTTTGGAAATTATTGAGTATTATATGGTGATATAATTTTTGTGTATATTACATTTGTGCTCATTATGTGTTTGTATTTTCTAACACTTGTTCCAGGAGTATTTAAAGTGGCAGATCGAGGATCTTACTAGTTATATTTACGTATAACTCACTCCTTACTTGAATGTCCATGCAGATACTATTGGTGACTATAAAGCTAGCAGTTGACGACGAACCTATAATTGATCCAATTGTTGAGATGATCCACTGATAGAGTCTTTATTTATTTATATTTATTTAAATTGGGATTTGTGCACGTAACTCTAAGCCTTTATGTAATTATTTAGATGCTTTATGATCTAGTGTGAGAATTGGGCAAGAATTTTAAATATGTATTTCGAGATATTAATCATTCATAATTAATTATCGGCATGTTTGTCACTTATTTAAATTATTAAATAATGTGAATTAATGGTTAATGTATGAAAATCTGATTCGCCTGGAGGATGATGTGTGCTGGGTGTCAGTCATGTCTAGGGGGAAGTTTGGTACATGACAATTCCGCTTGATTTATGATTGAAAATTGACGCACATATACCATTGTTAACAATTATTGACAATGTTTTGGCCAAAACTTAGGCTTAGCAACTGTAGCTTAATCAAATTGGTACGGGTAGACAAATTCTCCAAACTCGGCGAATATACAAGAGATCTTGGTGTTTTCGTGGAGTTTTTATGAGATCTTGGATATCCCGTCCCCTTGTTTCTGGTTCATTCAAATTTAATATACAAAGCATCTTACACTACAACAACAAGAACTAGTGTATTCTCACAAGTGGGGTCTGGGAATGGTGAGATATATACAACCTTACCCCTACCATAGACGGGCAGGGTGAGACAAAGCATCTTAAACTGCTTATACTAATTTTATATTTTTGGGATGGACTTCCATGGGCATGGATCTTGACCGAATCATTTATTATATTTGGGATAGAGTTCCCTGGGCTGGATTGGCCTTGTACAGTACTGTGTGACTGAATGTCAGTTATTATGTATATATATATATATATGGGATGGATCTTCTCTGGGCTGGATTGGCAATATACATTACTAAGTGATTGAGTACTCTGAGTGTGTGAGTACATGAGTTCATCACTGTGTTGCATTGCATTAAACATGCATACTTGATATGTAGTAATAGAGAAGTATTTTTTTTTCTCATGCCATCTGATAATGAAATTTCTTATATGTCGTTAAAGGTTTTGAGAAAAATCACAGATTTCAGACTTACTCATATTTTCGGTGATTTTCGGCAAAAGATTTGAGTTTTACTGTTATGCTTGAAAAAAAAATATTTATTTTACGGAATTGTGTACGAGCTGAGCATTTTATTATTGAGTTATTACTTGTACTGCTTTAAATTGTATTATTATGTGATGTTATCGGTTATTGGTGTGGACTCTGACCTTGGTACAAGCTCATCACTACTTTCAACCTAAGGTTAGGTTTGTTACTTATTGAGTACATTGAGTCGGTTATACTCATACTATACTTCTACACCTTGCGTGCTGATTTTGGATGTTGATGCTGCTGAACATGGTGGGAGCTAGTATTGAAGGTGTACCTGCGATCCAGTCACAGCTGCCTCTTGTTCTAGGTAGCTTTAGAATTTTTTATAATCTGTTTATGTATATTTTAAACTGATGACGAATTTTTATTTCACACCAGATTTATAAATTCTAATCTTAGCAGCAGATGATTTGTACTAGTAGTCCTTGGGAAGTGTATTAGAGTTAGTTAAATATTAATTGAATCATATTGTTGTTATTTGGCTTACCTAGCGGGTGAGGTTAGGTGCCATCACGGCTAGTTGGATTTTGGGTCGTGACACATCATATCCCTCATTGCGGGTGTCACTGACTGAATCTTCATGATGAGGCTGATCTCCTTGGGCCTCAAGATTGTGTGTGCTGTTAACACCGTTATTTGCCATTTTTTGTGATTTTTGCTAAGACAAATAATCAAAACACGTTAGTAAAAGGAGGCAAGGATCAACTTAATTACACGGCTGTTTAGGCCCCACGTTGGGCGCCAAACTATTTACCCGTAAAAAATATATAGTTGCATTTATACGTGGTTTCTAGACAAGTAAATTAATTTGATCGTAAAATAATAAAATAATTAAAGAAATACGCAATACTAATACTTAGACTAGTTGGGGTGTTTGGTTAATTTGCTTCACTGCCGCTTATGACAAGTCCTTAGTATAGATTATGTTGAGATATATCGTGTTGTTATTGAGTATTTGTTTGGAAATTATTGAGTATTATATGGTGATATAATTTTTGTGTATATTATATTTGTGCTCATTATGTGTTTGTATTTTTTAACACTTATTTTAGGAGTATTTAAAGTGGCAGATCGAGGATCTTACTAGTTATATTTACGTATAACTCACTCCTTACTTGCATGTTCATAAAAATCCTATTGCTGACTATAAAGCTAGCAGTTGACGACGAACCTATAATTGATCCAATTGTTGAGATGATCCACTGATAGAGTCTTTATTTATTTATATTTATTTCAATTGGGATTTGTGCACGTAACTCTAAGCCTTTATGTAATTGTTTAGATGCTTTATGATCTAGTGTGAGAATTGGGCAAGAGTTAGGCATGTTTGGACACTTATTTAAATTATTAAATAATGTAAATTAATGGTTAATGTATTAAAATCTGATTCGCCTGGAGGATGATGTGTGTTGGGTGTTAGTCACGTCTAGGGGGCAGTTTGGTACATGACAATTCCGCTTGATTTATGATTGAAAATTGACGCACATATACCATTGTTAACAATTATTGACAATGTTTTGGCCAAAACTTAGGCTTAGCAACTGTAGCTTAATCAAATTGGTACGGGTAGACAAATTCTCCAAACTCGGCGAATATACAAGAGATCTTGGTGTTTTCGTGGAGTTTTTATGAGATCTTGGATATCCCGTCCCCTTGTTTCTAGTTCATTAAAATTTGACAAAACATCTTACACTATAACAAAAACGATGCAGTGTATTCTCACAAGTGAGGTCTGAGGAGGGTAAAATATACACAACCTTACCCCTACCATAGACGGGCAGGGCGAGACAAAGCATCTTAAACTGCTAATGATAATTTACATCATCATAAAATGTAATCTCACCATGAAAGACTCACCTGAAACATCAATTCGAAATCTAAAAAATTTGAGTAGTTTTGTTTAAGTGGGTGTGATTGGAGTTCTTTTGAAACACCTAGACAAAATTATATACAAAGTTGAAGGAGATTAAAGGTGATTTGGACTGCTTTTGAGACAAAATTTAGAGGTGGCATCGACTTGGAAAACGTTGCAACGATAATGTATATCACATATGTATATCGTATATATCCACACATATTTTCATGGATATCACAAATGTATATTATATATAGGAGATATAAGGATGTACATGAAAGATATACACATGCATGTATATAGGGTATATACACAATTATATATACACCGCACTTCAGCTCGTCTTTTCGAGCTTGTCCTGCTCGAAATTCCGTCTAGCAACTCTTTAAATCAACCCACATATGTTTTCAAATCAACTTCCCACTCTTTGAATGAGCTTTAGTTTTAGTACAAGCTTCACACAAGTATTATCAATAAAAAATTTGAACATAAACTTCAAATTATAAGATCTTAGAGCTTCAAGCTTGATCGATAGTTGTGGGTTTCAAACTCTTCTCCAAATTCAGTGAATTCAATGAATTTTTTATGGTGTTTTAGTGAATGAAGGTGGCGGAAGTGTTAAAAATGGCATTGACGAGGTGGTACTATTACATGATAAAGGAATGCTAAGGAAGAAGATGAACTATTTTGAACTTTGCTAATTGTTTTACTAAAATAATAGAATTGGGCTAAATCATGCCAATAATGATAAGTTAGGATATTTCATACCATATGTTTGTCTCGTTGGCCATAGAGTGCCAAATTTCCTTTTATTTTAGAGTTGCTTAAGTTACACATATAAGACGTTGTAATTTTCTTATTTACACTTAGAGAAATTTTACAAGTTATCATATCAAAGTAATTATGATTTGTGTTAGAGGTCAACTTAACTTGATATGTAACAACTTCTGACATAACTAGAGGGCAAAACATAAACTCTTCATTTTATATGAGGAAGTCCTTGAAATAAGCTTTATTTCGTATATTTATATTATTATTAAAAAGAGTGTGTTATAAATTTGAATGAATAATTATCTTAATTATAAGCTTGGTCCAAACCTAATGATGACTTCTTCAAACACGGGCTTGGGTATCTTCACATGGAATAACATATGGACTGGCCTGTTTATATATGGCTTCTAACATTTTGACCACTTGTGAATTCTAGAGAGCACAAGTATTTAATGGTAAGAAGGTAATGCCAACAACACTGAAGTCCAATTTACAGAAAATAGGATCATATTTCAATCAAAAGGTCATTTGAACAAAGTGATCTAGTAATTACAGATTGCTATTTTAAATTAGAGATGCACATTAACGCAAATACAATCATACTTGGAAGGAGAAATATTAGTCCTCGTATACAAGACATGATTAAAGCATTTAAAACTCATAAAGTATCAAGCATCATTAACTAAATCAAAGAAGGAATGAATGAAAAGTAACAACATAACATAAACTCAAACGATATTAGCAACATTCGACAAAATAAGTACATTATGCACTTATTCTGCATTTGAGATTGAAAGCATTAGTAGAAGTCCATTGTTGTGATGACCCAAAGGGTTATCTTATGTTTTAGAACTTGAATATGCGCTCTTAAGCCTTAAAGATCTCATTTTTACCCTCCTCGATTTGTGTGCACAGTCCAGGCAGGTTTCCGGAAAGCTTTTATGTTGAAAACTAATAAAAATAAGAATTTCTACCTTAAAAGTTGATTTTAGTTGGCTTCGGTCAATTTTTTTGTAAAAGGTCCCGGATCCGTGTTTTGACGGTCCCAGTGGGTCCGTATTGAAATATGAGACCTGGGTGTATGCCCGGAATCGAATTCGGAGTTCCCTAGCTCAAGTTATGAATTTTTGATGAAAATTAAAAGTCTGAAAATTAATTATTTTTAAGAATGGATTGATGTTTGGCATTGTTAGTACCAGATCCGTATTTTGATTTCGGAGCCCGATACAGGTTCATTATGATATTTAAGACCTGTCTGAGAAATTTGGTGTGAAACGGAGTTGATTTGACGTGATTCGAACCTTCGGTTGAGAAAATAGTAATTGTAAAGTGTTCTTCAAAATTACATTCGATTTGGTGCTAAATTCGGAGTTCTAGGTGTTATTGTGATGATTTGATCGCGCGAGCAGGTCCGTATGATATTTTTAGACTTGCGTGCATTTTTGGATAGGCTATTGAGTGATTTGGACTTAGAAAAATAGATGGTGTGCTTCAGCTGTGTTGCAGGTCTCAGACCTTGCAAATGCGAGGTCAGTGTTGGCATTTGCGATCAAAGATGAGGTCGCATTTGCGAACTTCTCATCGCAAATGCGAAGAGAAGCTGGGCCAGCCTGTGTTCGCAATTTCGAACTTTTCTTCGCATTTGCGAAGGGAGTCTGGGAGGGGTATGGATCGCAAATGCGATCTTTTGTCCGCATTTGCGAGGACAGTGATCACAATTGCGACACTTTTCTCACATTTGTGAAGGGCAGCAGGATTGTGAAGGCTTCGCAATTGTAATAGCCCCTTCCTAATTGCGAAACTCAGGTCCCAAATGCGACGTCTGCAGCTGAACATAATGACTTTTGGACGGGAATTTTCATTCATTTCCCAAAATTTCAAGACCTAAAACACAAGAGGCGATTTTCCAAAGACCATCTCTTCCCCAAATCATAGGTAGGTGATTCTAAACTAGTTTCTTTCAATCTTTCACTATATTTTACAGGATTTCAACCAAAAATCTAAGGTTATCATGGTAGAATTAGGGATTTTGGGTAGAAACTAGGAATTTCGGAAATTTGGGGATTTAGACCTCAAGTTGAGGTAGTATTCCAAAACCAATTATATACTCAGGCTGGGGGGTGAATGGGTAAATAGAATTTGGTTCGAACCTCAAGATTTGACCAAGCGGGTTCGGGGTCGATTTTTGACTTTTTGGAGAACAATTTAGGAAATCTAAATTTATGCAATATAATTGATTCCTTTAGCAAAATTTGATATTATTGAGTCATTTTTGAATAGATATGAGTGGTTTGGAGGTTAATTCCAAAGGAAAAGCTGTGATTCAGAATTAAGTGGCCTTCAGAGCAAGGTAAGTGTTGTGTCTAACCCTGACTTGAGGGAATTAGGAACTTTAGATTACTTGCTAAGTGAAATTCATGTGAGCGGCGTATATGTGAGGTGACGAGTACTTATGTGCCGCCTATTTACCTATTTTCCATGTTTCTCAGTTTTTCTTATATTGTCTCATTCCTATGCCTAATTGCGATGTGTTATACTAGTGTTGTTCAATTTATCGTTCTTATCATGTTTACGGATCTTCTAGTCATAATTGAGTTTTTATTTCAAAGTTGAGATTGATGTTATGGAACCAAATATTGAGGTAAGGTTTGTACTTGCTATTCTATCTCCCTGTTGATATTTATGCATTGCATTATGGTAAGGGAGAGTGTTAATGCACGAAGGGTGATGCCGTGCCATATTGTGAGTGTTAATGCATGAAGGGTGATGCTGTGCCATATTGTAAGTGTCAATGCACGAAGGGTGATGTTGTACCATATTGTGAGTGTTAATGCCCGAAGGGTGATGCCGTTCCATGATATGAGAGTTAATGCACGAAGGGTGATGCCATGTTTTTCTATTAATTTTATGGAGAGATTGAGAGTAAAAGCTCGAAGGGTGATACCGTGCATTTTTTCTTACTGTATTCACTAGTCCTATTGATTCATGGTATATTGACTTCTCCGGTGATCATTTTGTTGTAGTCCTTTATCTTGTATTCCCTTCAGTATGTTCCCCTCCCGACATTTCCTGTTTAGTTCTTCATTTCTTTTATGTGTATATACATTGTTAAATTGTCTAGGTTAATTTGTAGGTGCCTTGCCTTAGCCTCGTCACTACTTCAATGAGGTTACGCTCGACACTTACCAGTACATGGGGTCGGTTGTACTGATACTGCACTCTGCACTTTCTTTGCAGATTTTGATACCGGCTCGGGTTGATCGAGATTCTACCATTGGTCCGCTGTCCGGAGACTCAAGGTAGATCTATCGGCGTTCACAAACCTTGAAGTCCCCGTCTATCTTTTCTGTTCTACTGTTTCTTTCATTCAGACAGTTGTATTTCTTTCTGACTATTACTTGTAGTTAATTCTAGAATGCTCATGATTTGTGACTCCAGATCCGGGTGGTAGAAATTAATACAGTTTAATAATATTCCGTACTTAATATATTTTATCTTAGTTAATTATTATTAATTACTGAATGGGAATAAGGAATTTGTTAATGATTCTCTAACGTTGGCTTGCCTAGCAAGTGAAATGTTAGGCGCCATCACGGTTCCGCCGGTGGGAAATTTTGGGTCGTGGCAGTTGGTATCAGAGCACTAGGTTGCCTAGGTCTCACGATTCACGATCAAGCTTAGTAGAGTCTGGAGGATCGGTACGGAGACGTCTGTTCTTATCTTCCAGAGGCTATGAAGTTTAGGAACAAGTTTCACTTCTTTTCTTCTCTGTCGTGCGATTTTTCTTTCTCAATGCTGATTGAACTCTTCTACTCTTATTCTCTCGCAGATAGCGAGAACACGTACCGCTTCCTCAGCTGAGCAGCAGCCAGAGCCTCCAGTGACAGCTCCTACGCGGGGCAGAGGTCGAGGCCAAGGTCATACTAGAGGCCGAGGCAGGGGCAGGGTGCAGCTTAGAGCCCGAGCAGCAACCCCAGCAGTGGAGCCTCAGATAGAGCTTGACAAGGAGGTTCTAGCCCAGACTGTTCCTGCCGGACCAGCTCAGGTTCCGGAGGGGTTCATTGCTACCCCAATACTTTAGGACGCTTTGATCCGTTTGGTGGGCCTTATGGAGAGTGTGGCCCAGACTGGAACATTTCCCATGGCACAAGCAGTCTCTTAGGCTGGAGGAGGAACCCAGACTCCCACCACTCCCACTCTAGAGCAGATAGCTCCCCAGTATCAGGCTCTAGCAGCTCAGCCAATCGGATTAGTTCAGCCGGTTATTGCGGCACAGGTCGGAGATGGTCCAGCTATGTCTTCTGAGGCTTTATGGAGATTGGACAGGTTTACCAAGCTCTTTCCTAGTCACTTCAGTGGTGCTCCTTCAGAGGACCCCCAGGAGTATCTTGACACATGTCACGAGGTTCTACGAAACATGGGTATAGTGGAGGCCAATGGGGTTGATTTTGCTGCATTTCAGATTACTAGTTCTGCCAAGAAATGGTAGAGAGATTACTTGTTGACCAGAACAGCTAGGTCGCCTGCTCTTACTTGGGACCAGTTCTATCAGCTCTTCATAGAGAAGCTTCTGCCTATCACATTGAGAGAGGAGCGTCGCCGTCAGTTTGAGCATCTCCAGCAGGGCAGTATGACTGTTACTCAGTATGAGACCCATTTTGTAGATTTGGCCCGTCATGCCATTTGTTTGCTTCCCACCGAGAGAGAGAGAGGGTGAGGAGGTTTATTAATGGACTTGCTCAGCCTATCAGATTGCAGATGGCTAAGTAGATTGGGAGTGACATTTCTTTTCAGGCGGCTGCTAATGTCATTAGACGAGTCGAAATGGTTCTTACTCAGGGAGGTCAGGAGTCTTACAAGAGGCCTCGTCATTCCGGTGAGTTCAGTGGTACCTCACCTAGAGCTAGGAGTACTTTTGGTAGAGGCCCTCCTCCCAGGCCATTTCATTCAGCGCTCCAGGCATCCCACGGTGCCTTAGGTGGCCGTGGCCCTTAGATGCATTATACCGACCAACTAGCCTACAGTGCACCACCAGATACTATTAGTGCACCTCTACTCCAGAGTTATTAGGGTGGTTATTCAGGTCGACAGCTTCAGTTTCAGGGTCAGCAGCCGAGGTTATGTTATCGTTGTGGTGATCCGAGGCACATTGCTAGATTTTGACCTCAGGTGACGGGTAGCTCACAGCATCAGAGTTCTCGTGCCATAGTGTCGGCACCAGTTGTTGCTCCACCTGCTTAGCCAGCCAGAGGTAGGGGTCAGCCAGCCAGAGGTAGGGGCCAGACAGTTAGAGGTAGAGGTCAGGCCATTAGAGGTGGAGACCAGCCAACTAGAGGTCATCCTAGAGACGTAGTTCAGGGTGGTGGGGCCTAGCCCTGGTGTTATGCTTTTCCAGCCAGGCCTGAGGCTGAGTCATCTGACGCTGTTATCACAGGTACTGTTTCAGTTTACAGTAGAGATGCTTCAGTTCTATTTGATCCGGGGTCTACTTATGCCTATCTATCATCCTATTTTGCTTCCTATTTGGTCGTGCTCCGTGATTCTTTGAGTGCTCCTGTGTATGTGTCTACACTAGTGGGAGATGCTATTATTGTAGATCGTGTTTATCGTTTGTGTGTGGTCACCATTGGGAGTCTTGAGACTCGTGTAGATCTCCTACTTCTTGACATGGTTGATTTTGATGTCATACTGGATATGGATTGGCTGTCACCTTATCATGCTATATTAGATTGTCACGCCAAGCTGGTGACCTTAGCCTTGCAGGGGTTGCCTCGATTAGAGTGGAGAGGGAATCTTGGCCATTCTGCCATCAGGGTTATCTCTTTTGTGAAGGCTCGGCATATGGTCTAGAAGGGGTGCCTAGCTTATTTGGCTTATGTCCATGATTCTAGTGTGGAGATTCCTTCCATAGATTCTGTGCCGGTTGTTTGTGAGTTTCCAGAGGTGTTTCCTACAGATTAGCCAGGGATGCAACTCGACAGGGATATTGATTTCTGTATTGATTTGGCTCCGGGCACTCAGCCTATTTCCATTCCGCCATATCGCATGGCCCCGCCAGAGTTGAAAGAATTGAAGGAGCAGTTGCAAGATTTGCTTGTTAAGGGCTTCATTAGACCTAGTGTCTCTCCCTGGGGTGCACTGGTGTTGTTTGTGAAGAAGAAAGATGGATCGATGAGGATGTGTATAGATTATCGACAGTTGAACAAAGTCACCATCAAGAACAAGTATCCATTGCCGAGGATTGATGATTTATTTGATCAGCTTCATGGTGCCAAGGTGTTATCAATGATTGATTTGAGATCTGGCTATTATCAGTTGAGCATTAGGGCATCCGATGTTCCTAAGACAGCTTTTCGGACTCGGTATGGGCATTATGAGTTTATAGTGATGTCATTTGTGCTGACAAATGCCCCAGCAACATTCATGGATTTGATGAACCGGGTGTTCAAACCCTACTTGGATTTTTTATGGTTGTGTTTATTGATGATATCTTGATCTACTCCCACAGTCGAGAGAAGCATGAGCAGCACCTTCGGATAGTTCTTCAGACTCTGAAAGACAGCCAATTATATGCTGAGTTCTCAAAATGTGAGCTTTGGTTGAGTTCAGTTGCTTTCTTGGGTCACGTTGTATCAACAAAGGGTATTCAGGCGGATGCAGTCTAGAACTGGCCTAGACCCATATCAGCTACAGAGATTCGTAGTTTCCTGGATTTGGCGGGCTATTTTCGTCGATTTGTCGAGGGATTTTCATCCATAGCAGCCCCGTTGACCGGATTGACCCAGAAAGGTGCCCCGTTCAGGTGGTCAGACGAGTGTGAAGCGAGCTTTCAGAAGCTCAAGACTGCTTTGACCATGGCATCGGTATTGGTGTTACCCACAGGTTCAGAATCTTATACAGAATATTGTGACGTATCTCGTATTGGTCTGGGTGCGGTATTGATGCAGGGTGGCAAGGTTATTTCATATGCTTCATGGCAACTGAAGGTTCACGAGAAGAATTACCATGTTCATGATCTAGAGCAGGCAGCCATTGTTCATGTGCTGAAGATTTGGAGGCACTATCTTTACGGCGTGCCATGTGAGGTATTCACTGATCATCGGTGCTTGCAGTATTATTTCAAGAGAAGGAACTCAATTTGAGGCAGAGGAGGTGGCTAGAGCTATTGAAAGATTATTATATCACCATATTGTATCATCCAGAGAAGGCCAATGTGGTGGCCGATGCTTTGAGTAGAAAACTATTCAGTATGGGTAGCCTTGAATATATTCCAGTTGGTGGGAGACCGCTTGTATTGGATGTTTAGGCCTTGGCCAACTAGTTCGCGAGGTTAGATGTTTTTGAGCCCAGCCGTGTTCTAGCTTGTACTGTTGCTCGGTCTTCTTTGTTTGAATGCATCAGAGATCGACAGGATGACGATCCTCATTTACTTGTCCTTAGAGACACAGTGCAGCACGGTGGTGCCAAGCAGGTTACTATTGGAGATGACAAAATTTGGAGGATGTCGGGTCGTATTTGTGTGCCTAAATTGGATGGGCTTCGTGAATTGATCCTTGAGAAGGCTCAAAGTTCTCGGTATTCTATTCACCCGGGTGCTGCCAAGATGTACCAGGACCTGCGGCATCATTATTGGTGGAGGAGGATGAAGAAAGATATAGTTGCTTACGTAGCTCGATGCCTAAATTGTCAGCAGGTAAAATATGAGCATCAGAGACCCGGTGGTTTGCTTCAGCAGATGGAGATTCCTGAGTAGAACTGGGAGCGTATCACTATGGACTTTGTTGTTAGACTCCTATGGACTCAGAGGAAGTTCGACGCCGCATGGGTAATTATGGATAGGCTGACTAAGTCAGCGCACTTCATCCCTGTGGTAATTACCTATTCCTCAGAGCAGTTAGCAGAGATTAATATTCGTGAGATCGTCCGTCTTCACGGTGTGCCAGTGTCTATCATTTCTGATCAAGGTACGCAGTTTACCTCGCACTTTTGGATGGTAGTACAGCGTGAGTTGGGTACGCGGGTTGAGTTGAGCACATCATTCCATCCTTAAACGGATGGGCAGTCCGAGCGTACTATTCAGATCTTGGAGGATATGCTCCACGCTTGTGTTATAGACTTCAGAGGATCGTGGGATCAGTTCTTGCCCCTTGCATAGTTTGCCTACAACAACAGCTACCAGTCGAGCATTCAGAATGCTCCCTATGAGGCATTATATGGTAGGCGGTATCGGTCGCCAGTTGGGTTGTTTGAGCCGGGAGAGGCTCGGTTGTTGGGCACAGACTTAGTACAGGATGCCTTGGATAAGGTCAAGATTATTCAGGATCGACTTCACACAGCTCAGTCCAGGAAGAAGAGTTATGCCGACTGTATAGTTCGTGATGTTGCATTCATGGTTGGAGAGAGAGTGTTACTTCGGGTATCACCCATGAAGGGTGTAATGAGGTTCGGAAAGAAGGACAAGTTGAGCCCTAGGTATATCGGACCTTTTGAGATTTTGGAGATAGTGGGAGAGGTGGCTTACAGGCTTCTGTTGCCACCTAGTTTAGCAGTTGTTCATCCGGTATTCCATGTGTCCATGCTTCAAAAGTATCACGGTGATCCATCCCATGTGTTAGATTTCATCTTTGTCCAGTTGGACAAGGATTTGACTTACGAGGAGGAGCTGGTGGCAATTCTAGCCCAGCACGTTCGCTAGTTAAGATTAAAGAATTACACTTTAGTTCGAGTGCAGTGTAGAGGTCAGCCTATTGAGGCAGCTACTTGGGAGTCCGAGTCCGACATGCAGAGTAGATATCCCCACCTTTTCACCAGCCTAGGTACTTTTCTATGTCCGTTCGAGGACGAATAATTGTTTTAGAGGTGGAGATTGTGATGACCCAAAAGGTCATCTTATGTTTTAGAACTCGAATCTGCGATCTTAAGCCTTAAAGATCTCATTTTTACCCTCCTCGATTTGTGTGCGCAGTCCGGGCATGTTTCCGGAAAGCTTTTATGTTGAAAACTAATAAAAATAAGAATTTTCGCCTTAAAAGTTGATTTTAGTTGACTTCGGTCAACATTTTTTGGTAAACGGGCCTGGATCCATATGGTGACGGTGACGGTGGGTCCGTATCGAATTATGGGAACTGGGCGTATGCCCGGAATCGAATTCGGAGGTCCCTAGCTCAAGTTATGAATTTTTGATGAAAATTAAAAGTTTGAAAATTAATTATTTTTAAGAATCGATTGATGTTTGGCATTGTTAGTAGCGGGTCCGTATTTTTTGTTTCGGAGCCCGATACAGGTTCATTATGATATTTAAGACCTGTCTGAGAAATTTGGTGAGAAACGGAGTTGATTTGACGTTACTCGAACCTTCGGTTGAGAAAATAGTAATTTTAAAGTATTCTTGAGAATTACATTCCATTTGCTGCTAAATTCGGAGTTCAAGGTGTTATTTTGGCGATTTGATTACACGAGCGGGTCCGTATGATTTTTTAGACTTGCGTGCATTTTTGGTTTGGAGCCCCGAGGCCTCGGGTGAGTTTTGGATAGGCTACGGAGTGATTTGGACTTAGAAAAATAGCTGGTGTGCTTCAGCTGTGTTGCAGGCCTCAAACATCGCAAATGCGAGGTCAGGGTTGGCATTTGCGATCACTGTTGAGGTCGCATTTGCGAACTTCTCATCGCAAATGTGAAGAGAAGCTGGGCCAGCCTGTGTTCGCAATTTTGAACTTTTCTTCGCATTTGCGAAGGGAGTCTGGGAGGGGTATGGATCGCAAATGCGATCTTTTGTCCGCATTTGCGAGGTCAGTGATTGCAATTGTGACATTTTTCTCGCATTTGTGAAGGGCAGCAGGATTGTGAAGGCTTCGCAATTGCGATAGCCCCTTCGCAATTGCGAGCTTCGCATTTGCGAAGCTCAGGTCCCAAATGCGACATCTACAGCTGAACAAAATGACTTTTGGGCGGGAATTTTCATTCATTTTCCAAATTTTTAAGACCTAAAACACAAGAGGGGAGTTTTCAAAGACCATATCTTCCCCAAATCATAGGTAAGTGATTCCAAAGACCCAAGTAGAAACTAGGGATTTCCGAAATTTGGGGATTTAGACCTCAATTTGCGGTCGGATTCCAAAACCAATTATATATTCGGGCTCGGGGGTGAATGGGTAAATGGAATTTGGTCCGAACCACGGGTTTTGATCAAGCGGGCCCGGGGACGATTTTTGACTTTTTGGAGAAAAATTTAGGAAATCTAAATTTATGCAATGTAATTGATTCCTTTAGCAAAATTTGATATTATTGAGTCATTTTTGAATAGATACGAGTGGTTTGGAGGTGAATTCCAAAAGAAAAGCTATGATTGAGAATTAAGTGGCCTTTGAAGCAAGGTAAGTGTTGTGTCTAACCCTGACTTGAGGGAATTAGGAACTTTAGATTACTTGCTAAGTGAAATTCATGTGAGCGGCGTATATGTGAGGTGACGAGTACTTATGCGCCGCCAATTTACCTAATTTCCGTGTTTCTCAGTTTTTCTTATATTGTCTCATTCCTATGCTTAATTGCGATGTGTTATACTAGTGTTGTTCAATTTATCGTTCTTATCATGTTTACGGATCTTCTAGTGATAATTGAGTTTTTATTTCAAAATTGAGATTGATGTTATGGAACTAAATGTTGAGGTAAAGTTTGTACTTGCTATTCTATCTCCCTGTTGATATTTATGCGTTGCATTATGGTAAGGGAGAGTGTTAATGCACGAAGGGTGATGTCGTGCCATATTGTGAGTGTTAATGCACGAAGAGTGATGCCGTGCCATATTGTGAGTGTTAATGCACGAAGGGTGATGCCGTGCCATATTGTGAGTGTTAATGCACGAAGGGTGATGCCGTGCCATGATATGAGAGTTAATGCACAAAGGGTGATGCCGTGCTGTTTCTATTAATTTTATGGTGAGATTGAGAGTAAAAGCATGAAGGGTGATGCCGTGCATTTTTCCTTACTGTATTCACTAGTCCTGTTGATTCATGGTATATTGACTGCTCCGGTGATCATTCTATTGTAGTCCTTTATCTTGTATTCCCCTCAGTATGTTCCCCTCCCGACATTTCCTGTTTAGTTCTTCATTTCTGTTATGTGTATATACACTGTTAAATTGTACAGGTTAATTTGTAGATGCCTTGCCTTAGCCTCGTCACTACTTCGTCGAGGTCAGCCTTACCAGTACATGGGGTCGGTTGTACTGATACTGCACTCTGCACTTTCTGTGCAGATATTGATACCGGCGCGGGTTGATCGAGATTCTGCCATTGGTCCTCTGTCCGGAGACTCAAGGTAGATCTGTCGGCGTTGACAGACCTTGAAGTCCTCGTCTATCATTTTTGTTCTATTGTTTCTTTCAGTCAGACAGTTGTATTTCTTTCTGACTATTACTTGTTGTAAATTCTAAAATGCTAGTGAATTGTGACTCCATATCCGGGTGGTAGTAATTAATACAGTTTTATTATATTCCGCACTTAATATATTTCATCTTAGTTAATTATTGTTAATTACTGAATGGGAATAAGGAATTGGTTAATGATTCTCTAACGTTGGCTTGCCTAGCAAGTGAAATGTTAGGCGCCATCACGGTCCCATTGGTGGGAAATTTCGGGTCGTGACAACTGTTCATGGCCCAGAAAAAAGGGGGAGGGGGAGAAGGCGTGCCAACCTCAACTTTATCGGCATATGGTCCGAAATGTCGCTTCCTAGAATCGTTGATAATACACGTTCAAATGAAGTGTAAAATTTCGAAGTACATATTATCCTATCAAGTTTGGATAATCTTTGTGGTGGTTTCGTATCTCCATATGTAAAGGGGCAGAAATCTAAATCTAAAATACCGGGGCTAGCCGTAAAATTGATGAAGTTACTCATCTGCTCTTTTGTATTTGGAGATCTGATGCTTCTCTCTGATGGGCGGGTTAGATTAGCATCCCCCGATCATAGGTCATGATGTATCATATAACCTATTGCGTGACTCAGGATGTGGTGTCAATTTTAATTGTTCTAAATCTAGACCATATGTCAGATCTCCATAAACTCCATGAAATTTGAACTTAACCAATAGATATTTAACCAGCTGAATATTTGCCGATATATATTTGTCAATTCCTCTGGCGTATTCTTTGTGATATCTAAAGGATATATCATAGTTGATGCGTTCTTTGTCCCATAGTAACACCAAGTTTTCATGTTTAGTGCTAGTTTTCCATTTGATGTGCATTTCGCACTCTTGCAGTATTACCAAGTGAGATTTGTGCGTCCGTAGATACGCTTCTATAGCCTCTTTTCAAAATTTATTTTTCTCATAACAGTGACTAACATTCCACGAAACAATTTCCAATAATCTTCACTGGAAATGTTCGATGAACTTGAAGCGCTCATTCTGTTATGCATCTCTCTTTTTTCAAACTCTAGTTCTCTTTTTTTTCGTTTTTTCTTTTTTTGAATTTTTATAGCGTCTGTAAGTAATAAATGGTTCTTGGTGCATATATATAGAGTTCTTGGTGTGTATGCGTCCCTTACACCCCTTCATAATTATTGGTGTGTTTCCTATCCTAAAGATAAATCAGAGATGAAAAACTCAGAATTTCCAGTTGTATAATTTAACTTGTTTTTTTTTCTCTCCATTCCATAATGATGTTGTAACACCCCAAACTTCAGACAGAGTCCCACATCGGCAAAACCCTAGTGATACGCTGTGTCCATAAGAGGAGGTGTATGTAACACCCCGGACTTTAGATAGAGTCCCACATTGGCAAAACACAAGAGTGATGCTGGGTATATAAGTTAACAAGCCATAGACCCTAGTGACGCGTTTTAAATCCGTGAAGGCCTAGGCCCGGAGCGGACAATATCACTAGCGGGCTGGTCTGCTACAAATGGTATCAGGGCCACTATTGTGTTAGCCATGTTGATGGTGGGTAAGAGTTCAACTGAGTTTAGGCAAATCCCGGTTAGGCGGGGCATACCTCAGTGCTGAGTCTAAGCGAATCCTATGCGGTAGGGAAAACCTCAGCGATGAGTACCACATCGGCAAAATACAAGAGGGATGCTGGGTATATAAGTTAACAAGCCATAGACCTTAGTGACGCATTTTAAACCCGTGAGGGCCTAAGCCCATAGCGGACAATATCACTAACGGGCTGGTCTGTTACAAATGGTATCAGAGCCACTCTTGTGTCAGCCTTGCCGATGTTGGGTCAGAGTTCAACTTAGTTTAAGCAAATCTCAGTTAGGCGGGGCAAACCACAGTGCTGATTGTAGGCAAATCCCATGCGGTGGGGCAAACCTTAGCGAGGACGCTGAGTCCATAAGAGGGGGTGTATGTTACACCCCAGACTTTAGATAGAGTCCCACATCGCCAAAACACAAGAGAGCTCTAATACTACTCTTGTATTTTGCCGACGCGGGACTCTATTTAATGTCCGGGGGTGTTACAGATGCAGACTGCTACTTTCTAAAATAGGAACCAAATAAATTCCACTTCATATGAAGTACATCTTCACCGTTCTTTGATACTTTGTAGTACTCTAGAACTTTAATCTAAAAGATTTGAGATCTTCTTTTGTTCTCTTTACTGTCTTTTTTTAAACTTGATCTTCTCTGGTACAATATTATGAGGGTAATTTATTACCGCAACCGGTGTTTTCATCTACCTGCAAATTTGCTTACATCTTTCTTTAGAACTCACTTTTGGAAATATTAAAACTTCACTTTAGCTCTCGCTATGACACAGCTAGGGTGTTCATGGTTCGGTTTGGGTCAGATTTTCCCTAAAAATAAACTAAACCAAGTAAGTGGGTTTTTCAAATATTGGAACCAAACCAAACCAATTGAGTCGGATTTTTATCGATTCGGTTTATGTTGGTTTATGTCGGTTTTTCCAATTTTTTATCGATTTCTGTTTCTTAAATATGAGACATACACTACCAAATGCATATTTCGGCGACTATATTTTCAACGTAACACTAACAATTCAATTGCTCTTTGAGAATTCGATCATTTGTAAGATATATTGATGATAATTGAATCAAATGGTGATGAAGAATTTAAGTACTCAATTAAAATTCGATTATTTTTATATGAAATAAATTCTTGTACTTAGAAAAGAAAACTACAAATCAAACTAGAATGTAAAGGCAAAGAATTAGATTATTATAATAGCAAGGAACTAGACTAAAAATACAAATGACTAATATGTACCATAAAATTTAGAAACATTATATAAAAATATAGACATATATATGATAGGTGTAATAATAAATTTAAATAAATACTTTTATTGTCACACCCCAGACCTGAAGGGATGTGGCCGGCACCCGGTACCATACTCGGCCCGAGCGTACCACTCTGTAACTATGAACTCTAGAGGAATAACCCTCAACCTAGGCCGATGAGGCCATATTCTGAATCATCTGAAAATATCTTCTGTCTCATCTAATGGGTAAACATACCCAAAAACTCATATAGTGTTATACAAACTATACAGAACTTGTCTACAAGCCTCTAGAGATAGTTGAACTGTATCATGGTCGGGAAGGACCTCGACCTACCCATCAAACCTGTATATATATAAAACGGACTCCAAGGACTAGACCTGGTAATTACGGGGAAGTGGAGCTTACCAACCAAGCTGATATTTGGCTCTGTCTACTGGGAAGGTCTATCCAGCTGTCTATCAGGACCTGCAGGCATGAAATGCAGCGTCCCCAGCAAAGGGACGTCAGTACAAATAATGTATTGAGTATGTAAGGCAACAGAATAACTGAAAGCTAAAACTGAACTGATGATATAATAACTGAATGTAACTGGGAGTCAAAAATAATATGAAGATATGCTTACCTGTTGATACTGACTCAACTCTCTCCATATAGTATGTAAAATAGTTGTCCGGCCCTATAAGGCTCGGTATGTGTAACTGCCCTGCCGTAGTAGGCTCGCTCATAGGCGCTCGGCCATACTAGGCTCTGTATCTTGGCCATTCTGGGCTTGCTCATAGGCGCTCGGCCACAGTAGGCTCGGTATATAACTTACCATCTGATCAGAGGTTGACCAATAGGGGCCTGCCCATCGATTATAGCTCGATGGTAATGAAAATATTGTAATACTCACCGATTATAGCTCGATGGTGGTAAAAATACTGTAACACTGTATATATATACACTCTATGCTCTATTGGCTGAAATAAGCCAATACTAAACTGAATATGAAGTCCCGATAAGGGAGAATACTATAACTTCTGAGACTAGGATAATGTGAATAAATTCAGGAATACAAACTTCTCTTTATGCTTCGTTATCAAACTCATGTAGTTACGAGATCATGCCAAAATGAAGAAAGGTTTAGCCTTAACATACCTTATCACAATCTTTCCAATCACCAAGTTGAACTCACCTCTTTGCACCTTAATCTACAAGAATGATAATAATGCTATCGTTAAGTTACGAAAGGTACAACTATCGCACAACGAAAGACAAGCTTATTTTGTATTAAAACGGGCAGCATCTTCCCTATAATCCTTACTTCCTCCAAATTCAAGATAACACCAACAATACAATAAAAGAACAATAACAACATATATACATTATTTTCCAGCTCTATATACTCCATCAAATACTACAAAACAGCCCAACACACCCCAATCTCTTCATACACAAATCGACCACCGTAGTAGTGTCAAACGACCCGAAAATATTATGACGAACGAACAGCCTAACACCCTACATTTATATGGTATTTATACACCCCCTTACTCCTCCAAAACTCCACAAAATATTAGTAAAACACGCAGCCCAACAGCAACACAAAATAGTTCACAAAACAGTCCGCTACAAGTGAATAACTCGAACTCACGGCTTTCGATCACCGTCCCGTGAGTTCTTACAAGTATAGAACGACTTAGCATGAATTTACAGCAGAAAATAATGGATGAAAGATAGAAGTAAACTCAACTTATTTGTTGGATAACTCAGCTCCTATCATGGTTCTTCAAACTCAAGGTTTTACCTCCAATTAGAACTTGAAATGGAGAGAAAATCAATTAGGGTTTGTGAGAAAGTTTTGGGAGGAATTTTGCAGAGCTTATGTCTGGTTATTATGCTCTATTTTAAGTCTAATATATGAAGAAAATAGGCCTTTAAAAGGCCTCTTTGGACGACCCGAAATGGCCCATTTTTGGGCTCTCATTTAAGCAAGTAGGTGACACACCTACTTGTCACCTAGCAGCTTGCGCAGTATCGTAACAATGACCATATCTCTCTACTCCGACATCGTATTGACAAACGGTTTAATGCGTTGGAAAATAGACTCATAGATATTTAATTTGATGGGTAGAACACCCCATAACTCTAAGTATATTGTGAAACAATTTCAGTTACATTGGACCCAAAGTTTCAGTAAAACTTATGAATGTAACTTGTGATGACTTTCATCGACTTTTGTTCCACAAGTCGCTTGACTTTAAAACATAACACACGGATGTCATAGGACTAATAGAAATCATAACATAATCTCCTTATCATGTTAATCACCCTAGTCTCACCCTAAAGGTACATGTTATAACATTCCCAACTTGTCTACTTTCGACGAAACATTGTTTTCTTCAATTGCTTTAGCTTCTGAACCGTCCAACCCTCTTTGTACTTGTTGTTCATGATCTTAAATATTTGTAACCTCAGAGGTAACATGATTATCTTACTTTATATACTTTTAAAATATGATTTCATTTTTGAGCTTGCATCAATTGACTTACGACGTACTCGTACGTACGAAAACATGGCTTGTAACATCATTCCCCCCTTTGGAACATTCGTCCTCGAATGTTGACTGGTGCACTTATCAGTGTCATAACCTATAGCTCTCATAAATACTTTATTGCTCATACGGAGCCATCTAAATGCTCGATTGGTAGTTGTTATTGTAAGAAAACTCTGCAAGCGACAAAAGCAAATCCCAAGAACCTCCAAAATCTATAACATAAGCGCGTAGCATATCTTCCAATATCTGAATAGTGCGCTCGGACTGTCTTTCTGTCTGAGGGTGAAATGATGTACTCAGCTAAACCTGTGTAACTAATTATCGTTGTACTGCCCTCCAAATATGTGATGTAAACTGCGTACCCCGATCTGAAATGATGGACACTGGCACACACTGCAGCCGAAAAATCTCGCGGATATAAATCTCAGCCAACCACTCCGAAGAATAAGTAGTACCAACTGGAATAAAATACGCAGACTTGGTCAACCGATCAACAATCACCCAAACAGCATCAAACTTCCTCAAAGTCTGTGCGAGTCCAACTACGAAGTCCATGGTGATACGCTCCCACTTCCACTCCGGAATTTCATGTCTCTGAAGCAATCCGCCCAGTCTTTGTTGCTCGTACTTCACCTACTGACAATTTAAACATCAAGCTACAAACCCAACTATATCTTTCTTCATTCGCCTCCACCAAAAGTGTTACCTCAAATCCCGATACATCTTTACGGCACCTGGATGAATGCAGTACAACAAACTGTGATCCCCTTGGAGAATCAACTCACGCAAACCATCTACATTAGGCACACATAGCCTGCCATGGATCTATAATACACCGTCATCCCCAATAGTGACTTCTTTGGCATCACTTTGCTGAATTGTGTCCTTAAGGACAAGCAGATGAGGGTCATCATACTGGCATTCTCTGATACGATCATAAAAAGAAGATTGAGAAACCACACAAGCCAAAACTCAACTCGTCTCGAAAATATCAAATATGACAAACTGGTTGGCCAAGGCCTGAACATCTAAGGATAAAGGCCTTCGATGTCGGTAAGTATGTTAAGCTGCCCAAACTCTCTGCCTTACGACTCAAGGCATCGGCCACCGCATTGGCCTTTCCGGGGTGATAGAGAATGGTGATATCATAATCCTTAAGGCCTGGAATCACAATAGGCACATGTGGTGCCTGAGCTGGTGCATCAACAACTGGAACCTGGTCCTGATCTGGGACAACCGGTGGATCTGCAGATACTTACCCAGCTGCTATACGGGCTGCACCTCTGCCCCTACCACGGCCTCTTCCGCGACCCCGGCCTCGTGATGGCACCTAGTCCTCACCATCTGTGAAAGAATGAAATAACAAATGTTTAATTACTAGAATTAACAGATTCGCAGGACAAGAATTCAAGAATGTGGAGTTTCCTAAAGTTTCTGCAGCCTCTAGAAGATAAGTACAGACGTCTCCGTACCGATCCGCAAGACTCTACTAAACCCGCTCATGACTCGCAAGACCTATGTAACCTAGGCTCTGATACCAATCTGTCACGACCCAAACGAACCCCTATCGTGATGGAGCCTATCGTGAAACTACGCAAGCCAACTCATTTCCAAAACAAACCGATATTTTCATTTCAAAGAAAATTTCAATGTTATTTAAGATAAAAAAAACCTTCGTAAAGGAGTTCCAATCAAAATAAAAGTGCGAAAGGAAAAGCCCAACATCGGGGTGTCACTAGTCATGAGCATCTACTACAATCTGTCTAACAATATCAAGGCTAACTCAGCCTGGAAAATAGTTAAATACAACTTGGGGAAGAAAATAGGGAGAATAGCAGGGCTGCGATCGGCAGGCAGCTACCATGCTATCCCTAGGAAAATCTACAATCAGAACAATCAACAACCGCTACCGTGTCCAGCTACACCTGGATCTACATAAGGAGTAATGTGAGTACGCCGACTCAGTAAGTAACAAGAATAAATAAAGACTGAGCAGTAGTGACGAACAATAAAGCATATAATGTTCATATCATGAAATCTCAGTAAAATAACTCATGCTTTTAAAATCAGGATTTGAATGAAAATATCTCGTTTAAACCCAGTTCCAGTAAAAATCGTTTAAGAATATTTTTTCAACAGCTTTCAAATAGAGGAAAAATGCAAAGGTGAGCAAAACTGAGGAAATCCTACACAGCCCCTCGGGCAAACCTCACAATCACTCTTGCCATTAGGGCATCCTTAGAATCACTCTAGCCACTCAGGCATACCTCACAATCACTCATGCCTCCCAGTCACTCAGCACTCGGCACGCGCACTCAGTAGGTACCTGCGCTCGCTGGGGGTGTGTACAGACTCCGGAGGGGCTCCTTCAGTCCAAGCGCTATATCAAGCCAAATCATGGCATAAATCACATAGGCCCTCGGCCGATATCAACATGTTGTGGCGTGCAGCCCAATCCCATAAATATCATCACAATTCACTCCCTCGGCCTCACTCAGTCATAAACCTCTCAAGCCACTCGGTCATTTCAATAAAAACAGGGCATTCAGCCCAAAACAACAATTATATGCATCAAAATAGAGTCATAAAACTGAGTTATACAGTAAACAAGTATAACAATGACTGAGTATAGATTTGCAATCGAAAACAATGAGAGGATAGTAAGAAAAGACCCATAAGGGTCCAAACAACACTGGCACAAGGCCCAAATATGGCATTCATCGCAATTTACAGAAACGCTTTCTAAAAAATAAAAGTATCATATAGTTTCAACAAAATATGCAACTTTACAATTGCTACGAGATGGACCAAGTCACAAATCTCCAACGGTGCACACCCACACGCCCGTCACCTAGCATGTGTGTCACCTCAAAGTAGTAAAATGATATGAAATCCGGAGTTTCATACCCTCAGGACTAGATTTACAATCGTGACTTACCTCGAACCGTTCAAATCTTTACCCCGCAATGGTCTTGCCTTCTGGACTCGGCCTCCAAATGCTCCGAATCTATTCACAATCAGTACAATACCATCAATACGCGCTAATGGAATTAGTTCCACAAGAAAGGCTACAAAATTAGACCAAAACCCGAAATTGGCTCAAACCCGGCCCCCCGGGCCCATGTCTCGAAATCCAACAAAATTCACAAAACTTGAAAGCTCAATCACTCACAAATTTAACCATACCAAATTCATCAAAATCCGACATAGTTTGGTCCTTCAAATCCCTAATTTACTCTCCAAAAATTCCAAGCCCTAACCTCTTATTTTCACTAATTACATGATTAAACGACATGAAATCACCATATATACGAGTATTAGGGATCAAGCAACTTACCTCGCTGATAGCCCTTGAATCACCCTTCAAAAATCACTCCAAAAGCTCCAAAACCCGACTTGAAAAAAGTGGAAATGAACCAAATTCCCCAGCTTCCGCACCTGCGCTCCAGGCCTCGCACATGCGGGCTCACAGGTGCGGCCAAATCCTTCGCGCCGGTGCTCCAGCCTTGGCCTCACATTTTTCTGCATCTGCGCAGCAAATTCTCGCGCCTGCGAAAGCACACCTGCGTGTTTCCTTCGCTTCTGCGAAGCCTACCCAACATTCCCCTTTCCGCATCTGCGCCCCAGGTTTTGCACCTGCGGGCTCGCAGATGCGATAGCCTTCTCGCACCTGCGCATTCTGCCTAGCCCATCATTGCCCGCACCTATGAACTCCCCATGCGCACCAGCGGTCTCGTATCTGTGACTCTTTCTTCCGCAGGTACGGAAATAGCAGTAGCAGCAGCTTCAACTGCATTTTCCAACTTCGACAAATCCGTTAACCACCTGGAATCAACCTGAGGCCCTCAGGACCTCAACCAAAAATACCAACAAGTCATATATCAACATACCAACTTAGTCGAACCTTCGAATCACTCAAAATATCATCAAATCATCAAATTACCCTCAGATTCAAGCCTAAGAACTTCTAAATTTCCAAATTCGGCAACCGATGCCGAAACTAACCAAACCATGTCCGAATGACCTCAAATTTTGCACACATGTCACAAATGACACTATCAACCTACTCCAACTTCCAGCATTCCATTCAGACCCCGATATCAAATTTTACACTGCCGACCGAAATCGCCAAATTTCCAATTTCGCCAATTCAAGCCTAATTCTACCAGCGACCTCCAAATCACATTCCGGACACACTCCTAAGTCCAAAATCACCTAACGGAGCTAACAGAACCATCAAAATTCAAATCCGAGATTGTTTACACATAGGTCAACATCTGGTTGACTTTTCCAACTTAAGTTTCTACTTAAGAGACAAAGTGTCTCAATTCACTCTGAAACCACTCCGGTCCTGAACCAACTAACCCGATATAACATAGTGTAGTTGAATAACACAAAAAGAAGTAGAAATGGGGAAATAAGTGCTATAACTCTCGAAACGACCGGCCGGATCGTTACAATGATAATGAGAGTAAAGTCTCTTACAACTTAATCTAAATTTTGTTCTTGATCGTATGATTATTAATTTGGATATTAGTAAATCGGTTACATCAATATTTATGTGATCATTTTTATGGGATAATGATTAGTTGATCTCATAAAATAAATCACATAAATAGATGATGCATATAGAGATATGATCATTGAACCGATTCATTGGATAATACCTAATGGTTAGAATTACCATAAACTGTCAATGGGATATTCTCTTGAAGAATGTGATGTAAGAGTTTCAATTGACATGATATCATCATAGTAATTGACAAGTTATTTATTGTGCTTTGATACTAGACACCTATGGCCCTAGGGCGATAGTTAAAAGGATATTGGGTATTATTAAATATTTGTAGAATTAGTGATTGATCAAGATGAAATCTAACAACTCTTGGTAATGAATTTTAGATCCATGTTGTCATGAATTATAACCGACCACCAAATTAAGACCTTGGACAGGGCGGTTGAATGAAAGTAGAAAAGAGTTTCTTAGGTCATTCAATGGTCGATTATTTTTCACATGAATACATAGTTGGTCGCCTATTAGGATTTGACAGTTGGAGCATATCATAGGGTGACCCGGAGCTATAAGGACAGAAGGAATTAATGCATTATTCTTCTATGGGTTCTTGAGAGTAAATTATATACTTCATGCTATCCGGTCTTTGAGGAGTGTTGCTAGACACCACCCTTGATTAGTATATTTATCACGACTCAAAATCCCACCACAAGCGTCGTGATGGCACCTAGTCTCTAAGACTAGGTAAGCCGATTTCCATTAAATTTTGAAGCCATTTTTGTTTTTTAATAAATGAAACTAACAATAGAAATAATTATAACAACCTCCCAATACTGGTAGTACTGAGTCACAAACTCTAATATAATACATGAAATGATCTCAATGATCGAATACTCAATACTGTTTGATTAAAAATTAACAGTATAATAAAATGAACAGACTCCAAGGGACTGCGACGACCAAGCAGCTCTACTTTGAATACTTGCGATCACACTCTAACTCTGTCCATGTCCGATACCTCCAATACCTGGCTCTACACAAAAATGTTCAGAAGTGCAGTATGAGTACACCACGGTCGATAACCATTAAGTATCAAGACTAACCTTAGTGGAGTAGAGATAAGGTACAGTCAAGACACTCACTAGCCAAATAACCTGTACAATATAGCAGTATACAATAGTACTGCAAAACAACTAGCAATGATAACAACAAACTCAACCAGTGATATAACAACAAGGCAATAAGAACATCATAATTATTACTCAGGCGAATAAGGAATACATGTACAATCAACAAGTCAAGTCCTTCAAATATAAATCCTTCACATATTATTCTTTAAGATAAATATCTTTCGAATATACTTCTTTTGAATAATTATATTTCAAATATAATTCGTTCCAATAAATATATTTTCAAGTAAAAGTCACCATGTGACAACTCATTTCACAATCATAAAAATTACGGGTCTTAGCCCACTTTCATATTTTTCACGTCACCTCGTGCCCATATTTCTATCACCATCACACCGACAACTCACGTGTCAATAATAAAATCATCACATTTTTCCACGGCACCTCATGCCCATATTATTTTCATAACTGCATGGACAACTCACGTACCAAAATATCAATATATATAAGATCCGCATGATCAATTTATTTTCAATAAAGTAAGGTTAAAAATCTTTAAATCAGGTAAGAAATCAACAAAAAGATAAGTTTATTTGAGAAATCGTTTGAGTGAGGAAAAATGACATTTCCATTAAATAAAGCATCAGCTAAACAACTGATTTGGATATAGAATTTATTAAATTAAACATACTAGAAAATTTTCTTTTATTTAAAACAACTAAATCATCAAAAACAAGTACAACCCAAAAATACAAATCCTCAAAGTCTCGTACGAAAAGGTCAAGGTCAACACAATACATCAAGAAATACAAAACACTTTCGTAGTCCCAAAGTAAATCTGCAAGATAGGGGGATCTCCCGGAATACCGTTCCGTAGTCCCAAAGTAAATATGCAGTGCAGGGGGATCTCCCGGAATACCGTTTCGTAGTCCCAAAGTAAATATGATTTCAACAACTGCACATCAAGTGGTCACATATCACAAATGGCTCATCAAGTGCTCAAATATTATAAAATTTCACAAATTGCACATCGAGTGCTCAAATATTTTAACTTGCCACAGAAATCAAGAATACATCATTTTCCTCAAACATAATGTGCAAAAAATCTTAAAAAATTATATTTCACATAAATTCAAGGTGGCAATCACCCCAAATCATCATATAAAACCAATTTCAACAAACAAGGATCTAGGCATGACAAATAGAGGATTTAATAAGTGCCAATAATTTCCAATTTAATACATAAGGGCATCTAAGAATTTTTAATCAATGAAATTCGTACATATAAACCAAGTACGTACTCGTCACCTCGCGTACATGGTTTTGAATTACACAATTTGCATATAAGACTCAATGCCTAAGGGAAAATTCCCCCACTCGAGGTTAAGCAAGATACTTACCTTTTTGAAGTTAAGTCGATATTCCAAAATCGTCTTCTTGCTTGAATTGACCTCCGGACGGCTCCAATCTTTCTTGAGCCTTCCTTACATTACTATGAGGTTCTAAAAATTCTAGCAACTTCAATCTATTTAGAAGCATAACAAAAGTGAACCATAATTAGGAATACTTTTCATGGTTTCAGCTCATTTGAGCATTTTATCAAACACTAGGTGTGCAAATTTGGTTACAAGGTTCTTCTACAATATTTCCTTCATTCCACAACCCAATCTTTACTTATTTGATCTCAACAATCTTCCTACAAACCTTATTGGTACAAGCATATATACATAATACTCTTACACCCAAAAATCATACTCCTAATCACCAATCTTTTACCCCAAACTCGAAATTGAAGACTAGGGGTTGAATCTTACCTCTTAAATGAAGATCTTGTGATTAGCTTCCTTTATTCTAGAAGATTGGATGATTAGAATGTTAGGTTCCCTCCTTATCTCTCTAAAATGCTCTTGCCTCTCTCTAAAACACTCAGAAAAATACCCCAAAATAAGCCCCAAAGCCAATTTATCAAAATGGGGTCGGGTTATGAAAATAGAAAAATTAATCCTCCGAAAGCAAGTCTGCGGTCGCATAATGGACCGCATATTGGGTATGCGGGCCGCACAATTGATCGCAAAATCGGTGCCCAGAACTGGGCTGTTTTGGTCCGCTCAGCAACCAGTTTTGCGGTCGCAGAAGCAGTTTCGCGATCGCGTAACGATTTTGTGATCGCAGAATTGGTCGCTGAATCGCATTTTTTCAGCCTTTGGTAATTTTGTTATAACTTCTTGTAGGAGTGTCCAAATGATGAACGGTTTGAAGAGTTGGAAATTAGATACATAGACCTTTCTTTTGATAGGTAACACACCATATAACTCCTCATATCAAGAGAGGTATACTCGTTTGAAGTTAGCTTTTGTGCGAACTCACTTGAAACATTAGTCTATTATGAAATTACCAACTTCAACATTCGATGCCGAAACCTATCGAATAAAATTTGATTGACCTCAAATTTTGCACGCAAGTCCAGAATCAAATTCCGACCTCGTTATCAAAAATTCAACCTTCGATCAAACTTTTCGAAAATCGTCTATTTTCCAACTTTCGCCAAAATGCGTCGAATTATCCTGCGGACTTTCAAATACAAATGCGAACATGCGCCTTAGGCCAAAATCACCATACGAAGCTATTGACATCATCAAAATTCTATTTCGAGGTCGTTTGCTCAAAAGCAACTCTTTGGTCAACTCTTTCCATTTAAGCTTCAAAATGAGAATTTCTCTTTCAATTAAATTCTAAATCTTCCGAATATCAAACTCGACCATACCCGCAGGTCATAATACATATTATGAAGTTTCCCGGAACCTTAAGTCATTGAACAGGGCGTTAATTCTTAAAACGACAAATCGCGTCGTTACATTCTCCACCTCTTAAACATACATGCATCCTCGAACGTGCCAAGAATCTATGTGAGGACTTTAAATTACTGAGTGTATTCTTACACACATACTTGTGGGTGATTCTATGTTCCCGCAATTTAACACGGGTCTGACGACACCATCTCAATTGAGATTATTTCTTTTCTCCATTCTTATAAGCTTTAAAGTGAATTCCCTGACTCTCCAAACATTTCCAAAAGGCCTGATTTTCACTTCGACACACGGTATTAGTCTCAACTGGCTATAGTAACTCGTGCCTACGCACATATCAACTTTCTTGATAGTGTTTAAGTACTTCAAAAAAAAATTCGGGTTGCTACATTCTTTCCCGCTTAGGATCATTCGCCGTCAAACACATAACATATTTATCTATTCCTTTGCAAATCTCAATCCTCCAAATTTTACTAACTCCCAAATTTTTTAAGAAATTTTGGCAGAGTCCCCCCCGTAATTGGGCCTATCCACCTGCCAGAGTAACACCAAAACCACTCCTAACAACACATCCACAACACAACAAAATATCACAAGGTATATATCAATAACACCAATCTCAGCATTACAAGCACTGCATTATCATAATGATATCAAGACATGAAGTACATCATATGTATGCTCATCACCACATCTCTGGTCTTAAAAGTTGTTCATAATTAATTCTAGCATCATCAATTAATCTTATATTAACCACCACCTCATTTTGAATTTTCACAACGCTGACAACAGAATGTGAGGCATGAAGACCTCGTGATTACTTACTCGGATTGATTAGTCACATTTAACGCCACCTGGGCACTCATCTCATAGGTTAAAACTCAATGTTTACAGCACGAAAATGGCTGAATATACAGAGAAAAATATACAAGAATTATCAAATAAGCCTAACAGGCATGACTCCCTATTAATACTATTGTACAATTAAATTTAACAAAGGAAAAAATTTTAACTCATAAATATTTCACCACAAGGACCTCGTCCTTACATAACTTCAATCGCAACTTGCAGCCTGGTTTAAATATTTCACATCATGTAAAAATGCGAGGATCTCGTCCTCAACTCCGAATCACAAGTATTTTGCACATTGTGCCAACTGAAATTTTCAATTTCATTTCTTTCTTCTTTTCAATATATTTCATAAATAATTTTCACAACATATAATGAACCCTCATATTGGTAGGGCATATAATTCATAAAATTGAAATCAATTATTCCGAAATCACATCAAAAATCACAGTAGTGAGAAATAAAAAGTCACGTTTGGACTTATAGCCCTCAATGATGTACAAAATAAAAATGATAGACACAGGATAAAATCTTCAAACCTCCCAACATGGATACACATGTGAGTGGTTCACAAAATGTCGAATCTTACCCTTAAGTAGAGCATAATAGGAGGACTCTCCTCAATATTCGGATCCGAATCAAATTAAGGGAAAATATCCTTTTTATAACAAATCAGGATCATAGCTGTAACGACCCCATCTGGTGTATCGGCCTCAACTAAATCATAGCATTTATAACAACGGGTCGGGTCTCCACTCTTGGGCGTCCTCCACCCGCCTGTCCTCCACCTCTACTAGTTGTGTACGTGGAGTAGTAACTGCATTAGGGTCCATAGCCTGAGTGTTCTGATAAAAATCCATTCCTCCCAAGTCTGGGACAATCTCACATAATGTACCTAGTGTCACCATACTCATAACTGCCTCTCTGAGGTCACGGTTGCTCATACTGAGTCTGTGCCGGATAACTGGAATAACCATTATAGGAATTCCGTGCCGGTGGTGCATTGTAAAATCTTACTGGAGCACTCTGAGCAATCTGATGTGCGGACTGAGCTGGCCGACTACTCGAGCCTCCGCTATAATGGGTCCTAGCTGAAGAGTAAAATCCACTGAACCCTCCAGATCTTCGAGACCTTTTGTCCTCCTTAGACTCTTTTTCCTCGCCTAAAACACCCTCAATCTTTCTCGCAATCTCCACTACTTGTTGAAATGGAGTATTAGTTTGCAACTCTCGAGTCATGCATATTTTAATATCATAATCGAGCCCCTCAATGAAACTGCGGACCCGTTCTCTGATTGTAGGAACTAAGATAGGTACATGATAGGCTAACTGACTAAACCTGATAGCATATTCTGACACTGTCATAGTGCCCTAATGCAACCGTTCAAACTCTGTGCGCCACGCATCTCTGAGAGTCTGGGGAACAAACTCTTTCAAGAACATTTCCGAAAATTGAGCCCAAGTTAGTGGTATGGCATCGGCTGGTCTACATTCTTCACAGATTTGCCACCACCGATGCGCTGCGCCTGAAAGTTGGAATGTAGTATAGGAAACTCCGCTCACTTCCATAATACCCATGGTGCGGAGAATACAGTGACAATTTTCAAGAAATCCTTGGGCATCCTCTGTAGCTGTGCCACTAAATGTTGGTGGATCATATTTCTTAAACCTTTCAAGTCTCTTTTGTTCTTCTTCTTCTGATGCCTCGGGCCTGACCTCAGGCCAAACCGGAATAATAGGTTGTACCGGTACTACACCCGGAAACCTGTCCAATGTGAACCTCCTACTCTGGAGTTATGGTAGGAGTCTGAGCTACTCCCCCAATTTGCGGAAATATTTGTTGCAACAGAGATCAATCCCGCCTGAGTTAATGTACCAAACATACTTAGGAACTGTGCTAAAGTCTCATGGAGTCCTGGGGTAACAACAGGTGCTTCTAGTACCTGTCCCCAACTGGAGCTACGAGTGGCTCCTCAACTGTTGTTCTGACAGGGTCTCTAGTCGCAGCATGTGCCCTTCCTCGACCTCTACCTCAGCCTCTATCTCGGCCCCAACCTCTTGCAGCCCTAGCAGTATGTGCGGATGCCTGCTCAGCTAACCCAGTAGCACGTGTCTTCACCATCTATGAGAGAATGGAGATACAAAGGTTCAAATTCCAAATTGAACAAATTTCGCACGACAAGAATGAAAGAAATGGAAATTTCCTGACAGTTCTGTAGCCTCTCGAGATAAGTACAGACGTCTCCATACCGATCCGCAAGACTCTACTAGAATCGTTCGTGACTCGTAGAACCTATGAACTTAGAGCTCTGATACCAACTTGTCACGACCCAAAATCCCACCACAAGCATCATGATGTCACCTAATCTCTAAGACTATGTAAGACGATTTCCATTACATTTCGAAGCCATTTTTTTAATAAACGAAACCAACAACGGAAATAATTATAAGAACCTCCCAAGACTGGTAGTACTGAGTCACGAACTCTAACATAATACATGAAATGATCTTAGTGATCGAATACTCAATACTGTTTGATTAAAAATTAGCTGTACAATGAAATGAACAGACTCCAAGGGACTGTGACGACCAACCAGCTCTACCTTGAATACTTGCGATCACACTCTAACTCTGCCCAGGTCCGATACCTCCAATACCTGCCAATGCACAAAAATGTGCAGAAGTGTAGTATGAGTACACCACGGTCGGTACCCAGTAAGTATCAAGACTAACCTCAGTTGAGTAGAGATGAGGTACAGTCAAGACACTCACTAGTCAAATAACCTGTACAATATAGCAGTATACAATAGTACGAGAAAAAAACTAGCAATGATAACAACAAACTCAACCAGTGATATAACAACAAGGCAATAAGAACATCATAATCATTACTCAGGCGAATAAGGAACACAAGTACAATCAACAAGTCAAGTCCTTCAAATATAAATCCTTCACATATTATTCTTTATACTTCTTTTGAATAATTATCTTTCAAATATAATTCTTTCCAATAAATATATTTTCAAGTAAAAGTCACCATGTGACACCTCATTTCACAATCATAAAAATTATGGGTCTCAGCCCACTTTCATATTTTCTACGGCACCTCGTGCCTATATTTCTATCACCATCACACCGACAACTCACGTATCAATAATAAAATCATCATATTTTTCCATGGCACCTCATGCCCATATTATTTTCATAACTGCACGGACAACTCACATACCAAAATATCAATGTATATAAGATCCGCATGATCAATTTATTTTCAATAAAGTAAGGTTAAAAATCTTTAAATCAAGTAAGAAATCAACAAAAAGATAAGTTTATTTTAGAAATCGTTTGAGTGAGGAAAAATGACATTTCCATTAAAATAAAGCATCAACTAAACTACTGATTTGGGTATAGAATTTATTAAATAAAACATATTTGAAATTTTTCTTTTATTTAAAACAACTCAATCATCAAAAACAAGTACAACCCAAAAATACAAATCCACAAAGTCTCGTACGAAAAAGTCAAGGTCAACACAATACATCAAGATATACAAAACACTTAATATTAAGTCAAATAATACATCACGGAAAACACAAGAATTTACAAATTACGGAAAAACAAAATAACCAAAGGCAAGTGCATCCATAGAAAAATATCAACAAAAGGGCACTCCCGAAGTACTGTCTCGTAGTCCCAAAAGTAAATATGCAAGACAGGGGGAATCTCCCGAGGTACCGTCTCATAGTTCCAAAAGTAAATATGCAAGACAGGGGGAATCTCCCGAGGTACCACCTCGTAGTCCCAAAAGTAAATATGCAAGACAGGGGGATCTCCCGGAATACCGTTCCGTAGTCCCAAAGTAAATATGATTTCAACAACTGCACATCAAGTGGTCACATATCACAAATGGCTCATCAAGTGCTCAAATATTACAAAATTTCACAAATTGCACATCGAGTGCTCAAATATTTCAACTTGCCACAGAAATCAAGAATACATCATTTTCCACAATAAGGAGCCCATGGCTCGACCATAATGTGCACAAAATCTAAAAAAATTATATTTCACATAAATTCAAGGTGGCAATCACACCAAATCATCATATAAAAATAATTTCAGCAAACAAGGATCTAGGCATGACAAATAGAGGATTTAATAAGTGCCAATAATTTCCAATTTAATACATAAGGGCATCTAAGGATTTTTAATCAATGAAATTCGCACATATAAATCAAGTACGTACTCGTCACCTCGCGTACATGGTTTTCAATTACACAATTTGCACATAAGACTCAATGCCTAAGGGGAAATTCCCCCACTCGAGGTTAAGCAAGACACTTACCTTTTTGAAGTTAGGCAGATATTCCAAAATCGCCTTCTTGCTTGAATTGACCTACGGACGGCTCCAATCTTTCTCGAGCCTACTTTACATTACTACGAGGTTCCAAAAATTCTAGCAACTTCAATCTATTTAGAAGAATAAGAAAAGTGAACCATAATTAGGAAGATTTTTAATGGTTTCAGCTCATTTGAGCATTTTATCAAACACTAGGTGTGCAAATTTGGTTGCAAGGTTCTTCTATAATATTTCCTTCATTCCACAACCAAATCTTTACTTATTTGATCTCAAAAATCTTCCTACAAACCTTATTGGTACAAGCATATATACATAATGCTCTTACACCCAAGAATCGTACTCCCAATCACCAATCTTTTACTCGAAACTCGAAATTGAAGACTAGGGGTTGAATCTTACCTCTTAGATGAAGATCTTGTGATTAGCTTCCTTGATTCTTGAAGATTGGATGATTAGAATATTAAGTTCCCTCCTTATCTCTCTAAAATACTCTTACCTCTCGCTAAAACCCTCAAAAAAATACCCCAAAATAAGCCTCAAAGCCTATTTATCAAAATGGGGTCGGGTTATGAAAATAGAAAAATTAACCCTGCGAAAGCAGGCCTGCGGTCGCATAATGGACCGCAGAATGGGTATGTGGGCCGCACAATTGATTGCAAAATTGGTGCCCAAAACTGGGCTGTTCTGTTCCATTCTGCGACCAGTTTTGCGGTTGCAGAAGCAGTGTCGCGGTCGCGTAACGATTTTGTGATCGCAGAATTGGTCGCAGAATCGCATTTTTCCAGCCTTTGGTAATTTTATCATAACATCTTGTAGGAGTGTCCAAATGACAAACAGTTTGAAGATTTGGAAACTAGACACATAGACCTTTCTTTTGATAGGTAACACACCATATAACTCTTCATATCAAGAGAGGTATGCTCGTTTAAAATTAGCTCTTGTGCGAACTCACTTGAAACTTTAGTCTATTATGAAATTGCCAACTTCCACATTCGATGCCCAAACCTATCCAATCAAGTCCGATTGACCTCAAATTTTGCACACAAGTCATAAGTGACATAACAGAACTATTTTAATTTCTAGAATCGGATTCCGACCTCGTTATCAAAAATTCAACCTTCGATCAAACTTTCCGAAAATCGTCTATTTTCCAACTTTCGCCAAAATGCGTCGAATTGTCCTACGGACTTGCAAATCCAAATCCGAACATGGGCCTAAGTCCAAAATCGCCATACGAAGCTATTGACATCATCAAAATTCTATTCCGAGGTCGTTTGCTCAAAATTCAACTCTTTGGTCAACTCTTTCTATTTAAGCTTCAAAATGAGAATTTCTATTTCAATTAAATTATAAATCTTTCGAAAATGAAACTCGACCACACCCACGGGTCATAATACATATTATGAATTTTACCGGGACCTTAAGTCATTGAACGGGGCGTTAATTCTTAAAACAACAAGTCGGGTCGTTGCAATATTGATGTGATCAATTTACTACCGATTTAGTATTGAACCTATGGGGTCGCACACTAACGAGTATTCTGATCTTTGCTAAAGGATGAATTACTTTACTATTTGATAATTAAATTAAAGAATTTAATTTAGTAAAATAAATTTAGTTATTAGTCCAGATAAAATATTGTTATATTCTTTGCTAGCATAGAGAATATAATTAATATTGTGAACAAATTGAAATTTTCTATTTGGAATAGAAAATTAAATTATATCTCTTGATTGAAATATATATATATATATATATATATATATATATATATCTGTGTGTGTGTGTGTGTGTGTGTGTGTGTGGTACTTATAATTAATATTTATTTATATATGGAATATGTATTAAATATGTAATAAGGAGACTAATTCAAAATCCACAAAACACCATTTTAATTCTTCCTTGGAATTATTTTCTATTGTTCAAATTTGACTTGGAAAGGAATTAAAACACCATTTTAATTCTTCCTTGGAATAATTTTCTAAAGTTCAACTTTGACTTGAAAATGAATTAAAACACCATTTTAATTCTTCCTTGGAATTATTTTTCTAAAGTTCAACTTTGACTTGGAAAGAAATTAAAACACCATTTTAATTCTTCCTTTTTCATTCACTTATATATAGAGATATATTTGTGAACTTGAAGAAGATATGATAACCTATAAGGTGTGTGTGTGCCCCAAAACGTCAAGAGAAAATAGTTTTGCGAGAAAATTTTTGAGAAAATTTCAACACAATATTTTTCGTTCAATTTGTTCGTGGTTTTCATTGATCACAGAGTTGATAGTAAAGATCGGTCTCGGTGTGGATACACATTATCACAACCCAAAATCCTAACCTGTCGTGATGGCGCCTAACGTGGTACTAGGTAAGCCGATTTCTCACAAATATTTCCAACACTTTTAACAAGAATGAATTTAAAGTAGTTTTAGTAGTAAAAGTTCTCATAACCGGGATAGAAAACCCTAAAAATAATGCGGAATTCCCAACTATTGGGGTGTCATAGAGTACATGAGCATCTATACATCACAAGTCTGGAAAACACGGTCTATAATAGTCTGAGACCAAATACAATAATAAAGAAGATAAGGAAGGAGAGACAAGGTGTAACGACCCAACCGGTCGTTTTGAGCTCTAGCACGTCGTTCAACAGCTTGAGGCCATGAGCAGCTTCACTTCAGGTATTAGATCGGAAAGAAAATTCTTATTTCGAAAGCTTTAAGTTGGAAGAATTGACTAAGATTGAATTTTTGGGTAAACGGCCTCGCAATTGGGATTTGAAGGTTCCAACAGTTTTGTATGATGATTTCGGACTTGGGCGTATGTTCGAATGAGGTTTTGGGTGCACCGGGAGCATTTCGACACCTATTGCGGAAGTTGGCATTTTGGAAGAATTTCACAAATTTGGGTTGAAGTGCATTTCAATGTTATCGATGTCCATTTGGAATTCCGAGTCTGGGAATAGATCCGTATGGTGATTACGGTATTGGGAGCACGTCCAGAAGTGGATTTGGAGGTCCGTAGGTCATTTTGGAGTCACTTGGCTAAAGTTAGAAATTTGAAGGTTTTTGAGAAGTTTGACCGGGAGTGGACTTTTTAATATCAGGTTTGGGATCCTATTCCAAAAGTTGGAGTACGTCCGTATCGTGATTTAAGACTTGCACGCAAAATTTGGTGTCACTCCGAGCAGTATAAGTATATTTTGGTGCGTTCGGAGTAAGTTTGAAGAATCTGAAATTTCTAAGTTGAATCAATTTGGTTTGGGGTATGATTCTTAGTTTTGATGTTGTTTTACACATTTCGGGAGTTCGAGCGAGTTTCCTTTATGATTTCAAACTTGTGGGTATGTTCGGGTAGGACCCCGGGGTCCCCGAGTGTTAACCGGACGAGGCTCAGACCAATTTTGGGATTTGGAGGAAGAGCTGAAGCTTCCAGCTTCTAGTATGATTGCACCTGCGCATGGGCAGCCGCAGGTGCGAGCCACCAGTTGCAGATGCGAAGGAGAGGAGCTGTCCAACAACCGCAGATGCGAAGTATTTTAGCGCACCTGCGAACACGCAGGTGCGAAGGATTTGCGCGCAGAAGCAGATGGATGCGCAGGAGCGAAGGGACAGGCACACCTGCGTTTGCGCAGAAGCGAGCAATTGTCCGCAGGTGCGGTGCAAGGAAAAAAGGGAGAAATGCACACTTGCAAGGAATTGTCCGTAGGTGCGAGTGTAACTCCGCAGGTGCGAAAATCGCAGAAGGTAGAACCTTCATTTAAGTCCGGAGTTGCGTATGTTTAGCCCATTTTCTTTATGTTTTGGGCTATTGTGGAGCATGTTGAGAAGGGATTTCAACTAGCAACTTGAAGGTAAGTTAGTTCTTCACACTTTGAGTTAAATTCATAGATTATGGATAGATTATAACCGGTAAATCTTGGAAATCAAGGGTTTAGATGAAAAACCAAGATTTTTAAAAAAAATAGATTTTAACCACGAAAATGGTTATGGAATTGGATAGAAATCATATGTTTGAGTTCATAAGGTTATGGGTAATGATTATCTTCGAAAACTTTCAGAATCCTGGCATGTGGGCCGGAGGGTGATTTTATCGACTTTTCGAATGGAGTTGGGAATTGTTGTAAATAGGATTATAATGAGTATTAGAGTATATATTTATGGATTTGCTTACTTATTGACTAGTTTTGGAGAGTTGGGCATCGATTTGAGTTGATTGAATGCCTTGGGAGCCGGTTATGAAACTTCGGAGCGAGGTAAGTCTCCTTTTCTAACCTTATAAGAGGGAATTAACCCCATATGTGAAATAAATTAATATATGCTTCTAATTGTGGGGGGGCTAAGTGCGCACGAGGTGACGAGAGTCCGTACATAGGTACTAGTTATGGTGTGGCCGGTAGTATGAATGTACACACTTGTTACCTGGTGCGGAAGGTCATGGGAGCATATCCAAAGGGAATATTGTATAAGTGTGACATGTAGTCACTTGATTGATTGAAGAATGGAAACCAAGTATGAAGATTTTGGTAATATCGCTAATTGGGAATTTATGCATGGAGGGTGCTCTGTTCATTTGGTGGTGGACTGTGTAAGTTTGTTCCGGTTATGATGGACCCTTGAAAGGTTATTAGCCTAGTACGGTGCGATCATAATCGGCTTGAGGTCTGTGGATGGATTTAGAAGTGAATATGGGCTCTATGTCAGGCCGGATGTATTCATTTCGGCATAGCACTCCTTATGGAGGAGTATTCAGACGTTGGATGTTATTTCGTTGTCTGCTATTTCATGTAATACTATATTGTGGCGTGTGAGTAGTGAAACGGCTTGATAAATTTCTCATGTGCTGAGGTTCCGCGTAGTGATGATGTTATGTGAGAAGGATGGCTCTCGAGATTCAGATCATATATCGCACCTTAGTTGTGCTTGACTTTTGTAGCGTATGGCACTATCGGTCTCCCCAGGGATGGTATTATGCACTTAGCATGCTTGTGGACGATATTCGGGTATTTTGTAATAATGAGCATTCTAGCTTGGTAAGTATATCCTTATATAGATTCTTAAGTTTGATCAGGTTGCGCGCCACAACAGTGTGATGTTGAGTACAGTCCCCTATATTCTATTTTGCGTGTTTTGTGTTCCATTTTCTGAGGAAGGTTCATGACACCTTTTCGGTTGTCTAATTAGTTATGTGGGTTGAGTAATCCCTTCCAGAGTTCATTTCCTTATGTATCACGTTCGAGTTGGTAGCTTGTTGGCACATTGTGGCATCACATGAGACTTTTGATCGTGTTTGAGGTGGCTTATTGCCTGAGTAGCTTGTACTGCGGTGAGACGAGATTATTGGACTCGGGATCAGTGCGATCAGATTATATGAAGTATAGTAAAGAGCAAATACCATCATTTAGTTATAATGGGGTGATGATTCTAGTCAGGAGGAGAGACTCAATGATTTGTTGACTCGGCAGTCAGTTATGAATTTCTACGCGCCTCTTCTATCGTGGCGGTATTGCAAGAGTTGGAACTAGACTTATATATGTCATGAGGTGCATGGTGAGCATCAGATTCGGGGAATGTTGGCTCTTATGATCAGAGAATGTTATTATGGTCATGTGAATGTTGCGGTGCATGGTGTGAATTCGGCAAAGGTATGTATTCGTGTTCTGGTACTTTGTGTGGTGATTGATACGGTGTTCGTATGTTGGAAGCGGGCCTTGCAGAAAATTTCGAATGTTGGAACTAGGCTCTAAGGCTTATTTGCCTAAATAAAAGAGAATATCTTCAGATTTGATTGATCTAATGTGCTCAACTGAGTTGTGGTAGCACAGGTAGGTGCACGAGGTTTTAAACAGTTATTTTGGACAACTCCGTCGCAGTTCTTAGCACGTTCGAGGACGAACGCATATTTAAGTGGGAGAGAATATAACGACCCGACCAGTCGTAATGAGATCTAGCACATCATTCAGCAGCTTGAGGCCATGAGCAGCTTCACTTCAGGTATTAGGACTTGTGCGTATGGTAGGAATTGAATTTCGGGAAGTTCTGAGTTGGATCGGAAAGATAATTCTCATTTCGAAAGCTTTAAGTTTGAAGAATTGACTAAGATTGGATTTTTAAGTAAACCACCTCAGAATCGGGATTTGAAGGTTCCAACATGTTCGTATGATGATTTCGGACTTGGGTGTATGTTCGAATCGGGTTTTGGTTGCCCCGTGAGCATTTCGGCACCTATTGCGGAAGTTAGCATTTTGGAAGAATTTCACAAATTTGGGTTGAAGTGCATTTCAATGTTATCGATGTCCGTTTGGAATTCTGAGTCTGGGAATAGCTCCGTATGGTGATTCCGGTATTGGGAGCGCGTCCAGAAGTGGATTTGGAAGTCAGTAGGTCATTTTGGAGTCATTTTGCTAAATTTAGAAATTTGAAGGTTTTTGAGAAGTTTGACTGTGAGTGTACTTTTTGATATCGGGTTCGGAATCTGATTCCGGAGGTTGGAGTAGGTCCATATCGTGATTTAAGACTTGCACGCAAAATTTGGTGTCACTCAGAGCAGTATAAGTATATTTGGGCGCGTTCGGAGTATGTTTGAAGTATTTGAAATTTCAAAGATGAATCAATTTTGTTTGGGGTATGATTCTTAGTTTTGATATTGTTTTACACGTTCCGGGAGTTCGAGCGAGTCCGTTTTATTATTTCAAACTTGTGGGTATGTTCGGGTAGGGCCCCGGAGGCCCCGAGTGTTAACCGGATGAGGCTCGGACCAATTTTGGGATTTGGAGGAAGAGCTGAAGCTTCCAGCTTCTAGTATGATCGCACCTGCGCATGGACAGCCGCAGGTGCGAGCCACCAGTTGCAGTTGCGAAGGAGAGAAGCTTGCCAGCAACCGCAGATGCGAAGTATTTTAGCGCACTTGCAACACGCAGGTGCGAAGGATTTGCGCGCAGAAGCGGATGGATGCGCAGGAGCAAAGGGACAGGTGTATCTGTGTTTGCGCAGAAGCGAGCCATTGTCCGCAGGTGCGGTGCAAGGCCAAAAGGGAGAAATGCGCACCTGCGAGGAATTTTCTGCATGTGCGGAACCGCAGGTGCGAGTGTAACTCCGCAGGTGCAACAATCGCAGAAGGCAGAACCTTCATTTAAGTCCGGAGTTGTGTATGTTTAGCCCATTTTCTTCATGTTTTGGGCAATTGTGGTGCATTTTGAGAAGGGATTTCAACTAGCAACTTAAAGGTAAGTTAGTTCTTCACACTTTGAGTTACATTTAGAGATTATAACCGGTAAATCTTTGAAATCAAGGGTTTAGATGAAAAACCTATATTTTTATAAAAAAGAGATTTTAACCACGAAAATGTTTATGGAATTGGATAGAAATCATATGTTTTAGTTCATAAGGTTATGGGTAATGATTATCTTCGAAAACTTTCGGAATCCTGGTTATGTTTATCGACTTTTTGAACGGAGTTGGGAATTGTTGTAAATAGGATTATAATGAGTATTAGAGTATATGTTTATCGATTTGCTTACTTATTGACTAGTTTTGGAGCGTTGGGCATCGATTTGAGTTGATTGAATGGCTTGGGAGCCGGTTATGAAACTTTAGAGTGAGGTAAGTCTCCTTTCTAACCTTATAAGAGGGAATTAACCCCATAGGTGAAATAAATTAATATATGCTTCTAATTGTGGCATGAGGTGACGAGAGACCGTACGTAGCTACCAGTTATGCCTATGTCTGGGTAGTCTAGGTTTACATCATGCCTTGTTAAAATTGTTGTCGATTTATGTTATTGTTTGCCTTGAGAAGATGCAAGATTGAGGTTGAGTAACGATTGTCTTGAAAGAATGGAAATTTGAAGAAATTAAGATTTAAAAGGTTTTATTTGAACTTCGTAATTTCGAAAAGAATATAGGAATATTATTATAGCTTAAGAAATCTATGTGTAACCGCGTCGCATGTATGATTCGCGAGCAGGGTAATTTCCTTAAAAAGCTTCAAGTTAAATTTCCCTTCTTTTGAAAAGAATCAAGAAATAAATATGATTTGAATGTTAAACTTATATTTTGCCACGTCGCAGGTATGATTCGCGAGCGGGGTACGCGTTGATTTACGTACTCACACTACACTTGCTGCACATTTTTGTGGAGGTACACATATGTTTAGCGGCCTTGTGGGTGCAGAGGCGCGATTATGGAAGGGACTTAGGTGAGCTGCATTCTATACGACGCACCGCATCCAGCAGAGTCTCCTTCAAAGTATAGTATTTTCTTTCCTGTCCAAGTTGTATTTCAGACAGTTATTGTATTTTATTTTAAATTTCTAGAAAAAACTCATGCACTTGTGATACCGAGTTCTGGGATGATTATGGGATGTTCACTATTAGAATTGGAAAACAATGTTATTTATTCTGTAAATCCATCCTTTACTAGGTAAATTGAAGTAAATTTACGATTTCAAAAATATTAAAAATGCGAATTTAATTGACTATTTAGTGTTGGCTTGCCTGACAGTTGTGTCTGGCGCCATCATAACTTTAACGGATTTTGGGTCATGACGCAAGGTCTGCGAAACACTGAAAGTTACCTCAAAATCTCCGGATAATCAATTGTGCGAAGAAATCAACACCCACTATGTCTGGGAACACCTAGATCTGCACACGAAGTGTAGGGTGTAGTACGAGTACAACCAACTCAGCAAGTAACAATACTAAATAAAGAACTAAAAGTAAGGACGAGCTTCACAGATGAGTCCAATTACAGTAATTTCTAACATAATAAGGTAGACATGCTTTCAAGTTCAATATTTAGGGCCAAAACAGTAATTTCATGTTAAGTTTAACTGAAACACAAGATAATATCTCTCAGAAATTTACAAAACAGTGATATATGACAGCTGAAGTGCAACAATAAAGAAATCAAATGCATCCTCTCAAGACCACAGTCACTCAGCCATTCCATTCACTCAGCACTCAACACTCGTACTCAGTATGTACCTACGCTCACTAGGGGTGTGTACAGACTCCGGAGGGGCTCCTTCAACCTAAACGCTATAATCCGCACGGACAACTCACGTGCTGCACAGACAACTAATGTGCTATAGTATCAATAGCTGGATCCGCACAGACAACTCACGTGCTATAGTATCAATATCTGGATCCGCACGGATAACTCACATGCTATAGTATCAATATCTGGATCCGCACAGACAACTCACGTGATACACGGACAACTCACGTGCTATAGTATCAATATCTCACAATCAGGCCCTCGGCCTCACTCAGTCATAAATCTCTCCAGTCTCTCAGGCTCTCAATAACCATGAAAATCAGCCCAAACAACAATGATATGATGCATCAATAATGAACAATAGAGACTGAGATAAAATAAACAAGTAAATTGTGACTGAGTACAAAACAAAGATTTAGCAGATAATTTAACATGTAAATGACCTATGTGGGTCCTTACAGTGCCAACACATAATCTAAACATGATTTGTGGTTCAATTTCTCTACTACATGGAGAATGTACAGATAACAACAGATTATTCGACTACACAGTTCCATGGAATTTGACCAATTCATAATTCCTAAGGTGCACGCCCACACGTCCGTCACCTAGTATGTGCGTCACCTCAAAACCGATCACATAACACAAAATCTAGGGTTTCATACCCTCAGAACCAGATTTAGAAATGTTACTTACCTCAAATCGTGTAATTCTTTATTTTGCTATGCCATTGCCTCGCAAATCGGCCTCCAAACGCCTCGAATCTAGTCACAAATAATTCAATTCAGTCAATACAAGTTATAGTAATAAATTTCATATAAAAATACTAATTTTCCAACAAAATCCAAAATTGCACTCAAAATTTGGCCATGGGGCCCATGACTCGGAACCCAAAAAAGTTACAAAATTTGAACGCACATTCAACCACGAGTCGAACCATACAAATTTTACCAAATTCCGACATCATCTCGACACTCATATCTTCTAATTAAACCAAGAGGGTTTTCTCAATTTTTCCAACTTAAATCACCAATTAAATGTTAAAAACAACTATGGATTCAGGTAATTTGACCGATATTGAGTTAAGAACACTTATCCCGTTGTTTTCCTTGAAACTCTCTCGAAAATCGCCTCTTCCCAAGCTCCAATTCGACAAAAACGGAAAATGGGACAAAGTCCCATATTCAGAACTTAAACTCTCTGTCTAGGTTTTTCTTCTTCGCGAACGCGGACACTACCTCGCATTCGCAAACCACATTTTGTGCTGCCCAGAATTTCCTCCTTCATTAACTAGGCACTTGCCTTGTATTCGCGAAGCATAAAAATTTGCGGCCCCAATTTCTTCTTCGCAAACGCGAGATCCCACTTGCGAACGTGATGGTTAATGATCTCAGGCCTTCTTGAACGCGAAGCCTCTCTCGCGAACGCATAGGCCAACGCGTTTGGTCCATCCCCAGCTCCCTCTCTTCTTCGCGAACGCGACAACCCTCTCGCATTCGCGATGCACAACCTACCCAACCCATCGCGGATGCGTCCTCTCCTTCGCGAACGCGAACAGAAAATATTGCCTTCCCCTCAGTTCCTCTTCGTGAATGCTAGAATCTTCTCGTGAACGCGATAAAAGAAACCAGATAGTGCATCAAAAAAATTCCAGCAAAGCTCCAAGTCCAAAAATTGATCCGTTAACCCTCCGAAACTCACCCGAATCCCTCGGGACCTCAACCAAATACACCAACAAGTCCTAAAACATCATACAAACTTAGTCGAAACCTCAAATCACATCAAACATCACTAAAACCACGAATCATACCCCAATTCAATCCTAATGAAACTAAGAATTTTCAACTTCTACATTCAATGCCAAAACCTATCAAATCAAGTCCGATTGACTTCAAATTTTGCACACAAGTCATAAATGACATAACAGACCTATTCCAATTTTCAGAATCAGATTCCGGCCCCGATATCAAAATGTCAACTCCCCGGTCAAACTTCTAAATTGAAATTTCTATTTTCGCCATTTCAAGCCTAATTTAGCTACGGGCTTCCAAATAATTTTTCGGACACGCTCCTATGTCCAAAATCACCATGCGGAGCTATTGGAATCATCAAAACTCTATTCCGGGATCCTTTACACATAAGTCGACATCCGATCACTATTTAAAATTAAACTTTAAACCTTAGAACTAAGTGTTCCAATTCATTCCAAAGCCTCACCGGACCTGAACCAATCACCCCGGCAAGTCACATAACAACTATAAAGCATAAATTGAGCAGTAAATGGGCGAACGAGGTTGTAATACTCAAGAAGACCGGCCATGTCGTTACATTCTCTCCCTCTTAAACAAATAGGTGTGGATATTTGCTCCGCATCTCCCGCTCAGTCTTCCAAGTGGCATCTCCGACTTTATGGCCTTTCCACTGCACTTTCACTGAAGCTATGTTCTTTGATCTCAACTTTTGAATTTTCCGGTCTAAAATGGCCACCGTCTCCACATCATAAGTCAAATTACCATCCAATTGCACTTTGCTGAAATCCAAAATATAAGACGGATCCACGACATACATGCGGAGCACAGATACATAAAACACTAAATGAACACTCGATAGACTAGGCGGCAATGCAAGTTCATAAGCCACCTCTCCAATCTTCTTAAGTATTTCAAAGGGGACAATATACCGAGGGATCAACATGCCCTTCTTCCCGAACCTCAACACACCTTTCATGGGTGAAATATTGAGCAGAACCTTCTCCCCAACCATGTAAGCAGCATCACGTACCTTCCGGTCGGCATAATTCTTCTGTCTAGACTGCGCCGTGCAAAGTTAATCCTGACTCAATTTAACTTTTTCCAAAGCATCCTGAACTAAATCAGTACCCAATAGCGTAGCCTCACCCGGCTCAAACCAGCCCACCGGAGACCGACACCGCCTCCCATATAAAGCCTCATACAGAGCCATCTGAATGCTCGATTGGTAGTTGTTATTGTAAGAAAACTCTGCAAGCGGCAAAAGCAAATCCCAAGAACCTCCAAAATCTATAACATAAGCGCGTAGCATAGCTTCCAATATCTGAATAGTGCGCTCGGACTGTCTTTCTGTCTGAGGGTGAAATGATGTACTCAACTGAACCTGTGTAACTAATTATCGTTGTACTGCCCTCCAAATATGTGATGTAAACTGCGTACCCCGATTCGAAATGATGGACACTGGCACACACTGCAGCCGAAAAATCTCGCGGATATAAATCTCAGCCAACCACTCCGAAGAATAAGTAGTACCAACTGGAATAAAATACGCAGACTTGGTCAATCGATCAACAATCACCCAAACAGCATCAAACTTCCTCAAAGTCTGTGCGAGTCCAACTACGAAGTCCATGGTGATACGCTCCCACTTCCACTCCGAAATTTCATGTCTCTGAAGCAATCCGCCCAGTCTTTGTTGCTCGTACTTCACCTGCTGACAATTTAAACATCAAGCTACAAACCCAACTATATCTTTCTTTATTCGCCTCCACCAAAAGTGTTACCTCAAATCCCGATACATCTTTACGGCACCTGGATGAATGCAGTACAACGAACTGTGATCCCCTTGGAGAATCAACTCACGCAAACCATCTACATTAGGCACACATAGCCTGCCATGGATCCATAATACACCGTCATCCCCAATAGTGACTTCTTTGGCATCACTTTGCTGAATTGTGTCCTTAAGGACAAGCAGATGAGGATCATCATACTGGCATTCTCTGATACGATCATAAAAAGAAGATTGAGAAACCACACAAGCCAAAACTCAACTCGTCTCGAAAATATCAAATATGACAAACTGGTTGGGCAAGGCCTGAACATCTAAGGATAAAGGCCTTCGATGTCGGTAAGTATGTTAAGCTGCCCAAACTCTCTGCCTTACGACTCAAGGCATCGGCCGCCGCATTGGCCTTTCCGGGATGATAGAGAATGGTGATATCATAATCCTTATGCAACTCCAACCACATCCGTTGCTGCAAATTAAGATCCTTCTGTTTAAACAGATGTTGTAAACTTCGGTGATCGGTATAAACCTCACAATGGACACCATACAAACAATGTCGCCAAATCATCAAGGCATGAACAATAGCTGCTAACCCAAGGTCTTGGACTGGATAATGCTTCTCATGTACCTTTAACTGTCTGGACGCATAGGCAATACACAGTATAAGACCCTAAACCTATAAGCAACACCAATACTACGGTTGTAGTCAAAGTTGTCTTGAGCTTCTGAAAGCTCTCTTCATACTCATCCGACCACCTGAGCGGAGCACCTTTCTAGGTCAATTTAGTCAAAGGCGATGCAATAGAGGAGAAACCCTCCACAAAGCGATGATAATAACCGGCCAAGACGAGAAAACATCAAATCTAAGTAGCTTAAAATGGCTTGGGCCAACTCTGAACTGCCTCTATCTTCTTCGGATATACCTTAATTCCTTCACTTGACACTATGTGTCCCAAGAATGCTACGAAACACATCCAGAACTCACATTTAGAGAATTTGGCATAAAGTTTTTCCTCTCTCGGCCTCTGTAATACAATACACAAGTGTTGTGCATACTCCTTCTGGCTATGTGAGTACACCAGGATATCATCAATAAATAGTATGACATATGAATCAAGGGATGGGTGGAATACACTATTCATCAAGTGCATAAATACTGCTGGCGTGTTGGTCAACCCAAAATACATCACGAGAAATTCATAGTGACCATAACGAGTCCTGAATGCCATCTTTAGAATATCCGAAACCCGAATTTTTAACTGGTGATACCCGGATCTCAAATCAATTTTGGAGAATACCCTCACCCCCTGAAGCTGGTCAAATAAATCATCAATACACGGCAAATGATATTTGTTATTGATCGTAACTTTGTTCAACTGCCTGTAGTCTATGCACATTCACATAGTACCATCCTTCTTTTTCACAAACAAAACTGGTGCACCCCAAGGCGACTCATTAGGCCTAATAAACCACTTATCAAGAAGTTCCTGAAGTTGCTCTTTCAATTTTTTCAACTCATCTGGTGCCATATGATATGGAGGAATAGAAATGAGCTGAGTGCCCGGCACCAAGTCAATACCGAAATCAATATCCCTGTCGGGTGGCATACCCGACAGGTCTGCAGGAAATACATCAGAAAAGTCTCGCACTCCGGTACTGAATCAATAGTAGGAGTATCTGCATCAATATCCCTCACAAAGGCCAAATATGACAAACACCCCTTCCCAACCATACGTTGCACCTTCAAATAAGAAATTGCCCTGCTGGGAACATAATCTAGAGAACCTATCCATTCGACTTTAGGCCACCCCGGCATCGTCAACGTCAAAGTCATTGCGTGACAGTCCAGAATAGCATGACATGGAGAAAACCAATCCATACCCAAGATTATATCGGAATCAACCATGCTAAGCATTAAGAGATCAACTCTAGTCTCTAGTCCCCCGATAGTTACCACACATGACAGATATACACGGTCCACAATAATAGTATCGCCCACTGGCATAGATACATGAACAGGTGAAACTAAGGACTCACGGGGCATATCCATATAATGAGTAAAGTACGATGATACATACGAATAAGTAAAACCAGGGTCAAATAATATAGAAGCTTCCCTGTGGCACACTGAGAAATTACCTGTGATAATTGCATCTGTAGCAACAACATCTGGCCTGGCAGGAAAAGCATAGAATCGAGCCTGAACGCAACCTGATCGGCCTCCCCCTCTTGGGTGACACCTAACTAGCTGAGCCCCACCTCCAACTAGCTGGGCGGGCGGTGTAACTACTGGTGCTGGTACTGTTGGCCGAGAACTCTGCTGGGGAGCCCTACTCAACAGCCTAGGACAATCTCTCTTGAAATGAACAATTCTTCCGCACTCAAAACAACCCCTCTTCTGATGCAACTGCTCCTCCTGATAACTCGAGGAATTAACTGTAGAAGCCTGAGCAGACGAGGCATGATGAGAACTCTACACTGGTAATGCACTGAATGAAGATCGTCCTAAATAAGCACTATAAGAACCATGGCTAGCTGATGCACCACGATGAGCTGGACGAGTCATCGGAGCGGGCCTATAAAGGCGACCCCTGCTGTGGTAGGACTGCTCCCCAGAAGGTACCCCACCAAAACTGCCCGAACCTCGAGGCCTCTTAACCTCCCTCTCACCACACTCCTGGCTACGGACCGCCTCTATCTGCAGAGTAATGTCAACCACCTCATCAAACATGGCACCTGATACCCTCTCCCTAGTCATAAGAAACCGCAGCTGATACGTGAGGCCATCAATGAACCTCCTAATCCTCTCCCAATCAGTGGGAACCAACCAAACTACATGACGAGCCAATTCAGAAAACCTCATCTTGTACTGGGTCAGAGACATGCTATCCTGCCAAAGCTGCTCAAACTGTTTGTGCAAGTCCTCCCTACGAGACTACGGCACAAACTTCTCCAAAAAGAGAATTGAGAACTCCTGCCATGTAAGTGGTACTGCACCGACCAACCTGCACCTCTCATAAGCCTCCCACTATCTGAAGGAAGCCCAGAAAACTAAAAATTAGTGAACGAGACCCCATTGGTCTCTGGAATACCCGTTGTCCGAAGCATCCAGTGGCACTTATCCAAAAAACATTGAGCATCCTCTGACTCAGCACCACTAAATGATGGAGGTCAAAGCCTCCCAAATCTCTCAAGTTTCCTCCGCTCATCTTCTCCCATAACAGGGATTACCGGGGCCTGAGTAGCTGCAGCTGGCTGGGCTGGTAGTGCCCCCGGTATCTGAAGTCCCTGCACTACCTGCTATGGAGTATGGGCAATAGGGGTATGAGCTGGCGTACAGGGGAATAGAGCCGATTCCTGAGCAAGGCCAGTGCAAATTGTCAATATTTGGGCCAAAACCTCCTGAAGCCTGGAATCACAATTGGCATAGCTGGTGACTGAGCTAGTCGCGTTGACTCAATTATATCTGGAATCGGCTCCTGAGCTGGAGCAACTAGTGGTGCAACAGGTGCTGCTCCAACTGGTGTACGAGCTACACCTCAAACTCTACCTCGGCCTCTACCAGGGCCCCGGCCTCTTGCGGCCCTAATTGGTGGAACTGGTGGCTGACCATCCGATCCAGTAGCATGTGCCCTCACCATCTGTGAGAGAATAAAATAACAGAAATTTAGTTTCAGGAATTAACAAATTCGCACGACAGAATACAAGAAAGTGAAATTTTTCTAAGGGTTCGGCAACCTCTCGAAGATAAGTACAAATGTCTCTGTATCGATCCGCAAGACACTACTAAACCTGCTCATGACTCGTGACACCTATGTAACATAGGCTCTGATACCAACTTGTCAGGAACCAAAATCCTAACCTGTCGTGATGGCGCCTAACGTGTTACTATTCAAGCCTATTTCTCACAAATACTTCCAACACTTTTAACAAAAATGAATTTAAAGAAGTTTTAGTGGTAAAAGTTCTCATAACCGGGATAGAAAATCCAAAATATAATACGGAATTCCCAACTTTCGGGGTGTCACATAGTACATGAGCATCTATACATCACAAGTCTGGAAAACGCAGTCTATAATAGTCTAAGACCAAATACAGTAATCAAGAAGATAAGGAAGGAGACACAAGGTCTGCGAAAAACCGGCAGCTACCTCGAAATCTCCGGATAATTAAATTTGCGAAGAAATTAACACCCACTGTATCTTAGAACACCTGGATCTGCACACCAAGTGCAGAGTGTAGTATGAGTACAACCAACTGAGCTTCACAATTGAGTCCAATTACAGTAATTTCCAACATAATAAGTTAGGCATGCTTTCAAATTCAACATTTAAGGCCAAAAAGTAATTTCATGTCAAGTTCAACTGAAACATAAGATAATATATCTCAAAAATTTTTAAAACAGTGATATATGACAGCTGAAGTGCAACATTAATGAAATCAAATGCATCCTCTCAGGACCACAGTCACGCAACCATTCCATTCACTCAACACTCAGTACTAGCACTCAGTAGGTACATGCGCTCACTGGGGGTGTGTACAGATTACAGAGGGGCTCCTTCAGCCCAAGCGCTATTATCCGCACGGATAACTCAAATGCTTCACGGATAACTCAAGTGCTATAGTATCAATATTTGGATCCGCACGGACAAGTCACGTGTTGCACAGACAACTCACGTGCTATAGTATCAATATCTAGATCCGCACGGACAACTCAAGTGTTGCACGAATAACTCACGTGCTATAGTATCAATATCTGGATCCGCACGGACAACTCACGTACTATAGTATCAATATCTCACAATCAGGCCCTCGGCCTTAATTAGTGATGAATCTCTCCAGTATCTCGGGATCTCAATAACCATGAAAATCATCCCAAACAACAATGATATGATGCATCAATAATGAACAATAGAGATTGAGATAAAATTAATAAGTAAACTATGACTGGGTACAAAACAACAATTTAGCAGATAATTTAACATGTACACGACCTCTGTGGGTCCCTACAGTGCCAACACATAATCTAAACATGATTTGTGGTTCAATTTCTCTACTACATGGAGAATGTACAAATAACAATAGATTATTTGACTACACAGTTCCATGGAATTTGACAAAGTCACAATTCCTACAGTGCACGCTCACACGCCCGTCACCTAGCATGTGCGTCACCTCAAACCCGATCACATAACACAATATCTGGGGTTTCATACACTCAAAACCATATTTAGAACTGTTGCTTACCTCAAACCATGTAATTCTTTAATCTGCTATGCCTTTGCCTCGCGAATCGGCCTCCAAACGCCTCGAATCTAGTCACAAATAATTCAATTCAGTCAATACAAGTTATAGGAATAAATTTCAAATAAAAATACAGATTTTCCAACAAAATCCGAAATTGCACTCAAAAATCGCTCGTGGGGCCCACATCTCGGAACCTGACAAAAGTTACAAAATATGAATGCACATTCAACCACGAGTCCAACCATACAAATTTTACCAAATTCCGACATCATCTCGATACTCAAATCTTCTAATTATACCAAGAGGGTTTTCACAATTTTTCCAACTTAAATCACCAATTAATTGTTAAAAACAACAATGGATTCGGGTAATTTGACCAATATTGAGTTAAGAACATTTAACTTGTTGTTTTCCTTGAAATTCTCCCGAAAATTGCCTAATCCAGAACTCCAATTCGTTAAAAACGGAAAATGGGACCTACTCCCATTTTCAGAACTTAAACTCTCTACCTAGGTTTCTCTTCTTCCCGAATGCGGCCACTACCTCGTGTTCGCAAACCATATTTTTTCCTACCCAGAATTTCCTCCTTTACGAATGCAGCCCTTGCCTTGCGTTCGCGAAGCACAAAAATCTACTGCCGCAATTTCTTATTCGTGAATGCGAGATCCCACGTGATGATTAACAACCTCAGGCTTTCGCGAACGCGAAGCCTCTAACATGAATGCGTAGGCCAATGCGTTTGGTCCAACCACAACTCCCTCTCTTCTTCGCGAACGCGACAACCCTCTCGCGTTCACGATGCACAACTTGCCCAACCCTTTGCGAACACATCCTCTCCTTCGCAAACACGAAGAGAAAGTCTTTCCTTCCCCTCAGTTCCTCTTCACGACTCCTCTCGCGAACGCAATGAAGGAAACCAGATAGTGCATCAAAAATATTCTAGCAAAGCTCCAAGTCCCAAATTTGATCTGGTAACCCTCTAAAACTCACCCGAGGCTGTAACGACCTGGTCGATTGTTTTGAGAATTCAAGTCATGTTCGGCTGCATAAGGCCTTTAGCAGCTTCGTATTATGTGTATTCACTTGCGTGCGTTATTAAATTCAGTTACCGGATGATTCAGACTGATTTAGGACACTTAGTCCCTAAAACGGAAGCTTAAGTCTTAGGATTTTGACCGTAGTTAGAACAGTATGAAGACAACTCCGGAATAGAGTTATGTCGGTCCCCTTAGCTTCGTCGGGTGATTTTGGACTTAGGAGAGTGTCCGGACTGTGAATTTGAGGTCCCTAGCTTATTTAGGCTTGAAATGGCAAAAGTCGAATATTTGGAGATTTGGACCAGTAGTGGAAATTTTGATATCGGAGTAGGATTCTGATTCTGGAAGTTAGAGTAGGTCCATAATGTTGAATATGACTTGTGTGCCAAATTTGAGGTCATTCTGATGTGGTTTGATAGGTTTCGGCATTGGTTGTAGGAATTTGAAGTTTCAAGTTCTTAATGTTTGAATTTGAGGGTGATTCATGATTTTAGCGTTGTTTGATGTGATTTGACGGCTCGACTAAGTTCGTATGGTGTCTTAGGATGGGTTGGTATATTTGGTTGAGGTCCCAGGGGCCTCAGGTGAGTTTCGAGTGCTTAACAGATCAAAAGTTGGATTTGTGTTGCTGCTGAAGTCTTCAGGCATCTGGTATTTTCGCACGTGTGGTGAAGAGACCGCAAGTGCGGGATCGCACGTGCGTAGAGGCAAGCGCAAAAGCAGAAAAGTGGAGGAGTGCCAAGGGTCACAGGTGCGAGGTAAATTCTGCATTTGCGATTCCTGCGGATACGATGGAGCAACCGCATGAGCGGTGAAGGACCGCAGAAGCGGACATAGATCTGCAGGTGCGCACACGCAGGTGGCACCCTTGTATCACAGAAGCAGACACAAAGTTTTGAGTGGAATCCACACCTGCGATGTGAATTCAGTAGGTGTGGTGATGCATGTGCGAAGGCAGGTCCGCATATGCGGTTTAACTGGCAGAAAAAGGGGCCAAATTGAGGCTTTGATTCATTTCTTCATTTTTGGACTTGGGAGCTCGGAAATTGGCGATCATTCGAGGGATTTTCAGAGAGTGCTCTGGGTTGACAATTTCTAACTCGTTTTTGGTTGTATTTCATCAATCAATAGTTTTTTTCTTCATTAAATTTCGGGTTTCGATTGAAATTTTAAGAAAAATGGGAAGAAGTTCTTCAACTAAGATTTTTGAATTTTGATTGGGATTTACACATCAGATTTGGATAATTTTTGTACGAGTGAACTCGTAAGTAAATGGTTGTTCGTATTTTGTGACTTTTACCCGATTTCAAGATGTGGGCCCGGGTCGACTTTTTAGGATGGATTTCGGAATTTTTATTAAAATCTTGATTTCATTAATCAGATTAGCCTATTAAAGTTGTATTCATGTTATGTAATTGTTTTGGCTAGATTTGGGCCATTCGGAGTCGGATATTCATGGGAAAGGCATTGTGACCGATTGATTGAGCTTGGTTCGAGGTAAGTATCTTGCCTAACCTTCTGTGGGGGATTTTCCCCTTAGTATTTGAGTCTTCTATGTTGATTGTAGTCCATGTACGCGAGGTGACGAGTGCGTGCTCGGACATATTTGTGAAAAGTTGGCCTTTTAGGATTCTTAGGTCCTTATATTCACCGAGTATGAAGTTGTTCTTGATATGATTTAAGTTTTTATTTACTAGTTTTACCTCAACATGTTTTAATTAGAATTAATTACTTCAGGATTCACTCTTATTGCCTATTTGACTCTTAGTTGACTTAACTGAAGATTTTACCTCCTCTATTGTCATGCTATCATTTCATAACTGCTTATCTCATCCTATAATTGTTCAGTCTTAATTGAGGTTATGATTATTTTTCCGCTGCTTATCCTTAATTGAATTATTGAATATCGTTCGAAATTTCCTCAACCTTAAAAGAAGTTTAGATATCCTATATCTTAGTCGACTTGTTTTATTTGGAATTATTTGACTCTTGTTAGCTTCCCTGTTGTTGAAACCTACATTATGGGATCGTTGTTACACATTTGTTTTCCCTTGTTGAGTTGTTCTCTTTACGCCTAACATTCTTTACTGTGGCTATTCCTTGTGAATTGGTTCTACCATTTCTTGTGATTTAAAAGTTATTAATTTGATTTATTTGTCGTACATTGTATTATTACCAATTGTTGTTGTTGTACTTATTATGGTCATGCACGAGGTTTTAGCCGTGCAGTTTTTATTATTGTGATGCACGAGGTTTCTGCCGTGCGGTTGTTGTTGTGGGGTTGCACGAGGTTTCTGCCGTACTATTGTTACTATTGATATTTGCACATGCGGCGTGACAAGGCAGGATATGTATATGTGGGTTGTGCACGTGGTGAGACAAAGTGGGAACATTATTATGCACGTGTGGCGAGACAAGGCGGGCACTTATTTTATTATTGCACACATGGCGAGACAAGGTGGGTTGTGTCAGGGATTGATTTGTGATTGCCTGGGGGTATTCTTGTTGTTGATATTAGTGTAGTGGTACACTTACCTGTGTGAGCTTTATCTTTTGAAAGCTATGAAAAATATATTCTACGTGATATCCGTTCTTTTTCCTTATGCTTATTTCCTGGTATGGACTATGTTAGGACACTTGCACAAGTATACACGTAGTTAAGCACTCTTATCGGATAAGAGGTGTTCTTGATATTTTTGAGCATAGATGCTCACCCTTGTTTACTTGGCTTCTATGTGAGAATGGCTCTATTGGCATGTGAGTCAGCAGTGCAGTTATGGAGTGTAATGAGGGCACAGGATGCCAAGTGTTAGGGCTCAGGTATCGAGACCCGTGAGTTGTGATTTGTCCGAGGTTCGGTACCTCGTGGAGTTTGATGACTAAAACCTAATGTAAAAGCGGTTGTAGTTGCTGAGTTATTACTTGTCCTTGCTGCATTTGTGGTTCCGGATGTAGGTTGTCTTCCATTTCCTTTTCTGAGTCTTTTTTTTTGGGTATTCCGCTGATACTTGTTGTTTCCTTTCTTATTGCCATTACTGTATTGCGAGCCATATTGCATAGTCTTTGTACTAATATCATATTTTTGTTGTTCATATACTTATACTTGTTTAGTTTATTAGACTAGTGGGTGTCTTGACTGTTCCTCGTCACTACTCAACCGAGGTTAGTCTTAATACTTACTGGGCACCGCTGTGGTGTGTTCATTATACACTTCAGCACATTTTTGTGTAAATTCAGGTATTTGTTCGTTAGCCGTTGTGTGGGTCATTGCTGTGGAGACTCAAGGTAAACATGCTGCTGCGTTCGCAGGCTCCGGAGTCACCTTCAAGTTTTTGTTTGGCACTGTTTATTCTTAATTCTGAACAGTTGTATTTAGAAGTTTTCTAGCAAACACTCTGTAGAGCTTATGGCCTGTACTACCGGTTTTGGGAATTTTAAATTAATTTTGGAGGTTTCCATTTTGAAGATTGTTAGATGTTATTTAATTATTGTTGTTATTTAATAAATGTTAGGCTTACCTAGTCCCTAAGACTAGGTGCTATCACGATACCCAACAGAGGGAAAATTGGGTCATGACAAGTTGGTATTAGAGCACTAAGTTCATAGGTGCTACGAGTCGTAAGCGAGTTTAGTAGAGTCTTGCAGATCGGTACGGAGATGTCTGTACTTATCTTCGAAAGGCTACGAATCTAATAGGACAGTTTCACTTCCTTCATTACTATCGTGCAAGTTCATTAATCTCGAAGTTTGAACTTTTATCATTCCATTCTCTCACAGATGGTGAGGACACGAGCTGCAGTTACTGATGATGTTAGCCCCGGAGCAGATGTCACTAGGGGTAGAGACAGAGGCCAATGAGGAGCACGCGTCGCAGCTAGAGCACCTACTAGAGAAGGAGTTGAGGAGCCGCCAGTAGCTCCAGTTGGGGGGTAGGTACTGGAGGCGCCTGCTGTTACTCCAGACTTCAGGAGACCTTAGCACAGTTCTGGTTGCACCATCTATATCACAACCCGGGGGAGGAACCTAGACTCCCGCTGGCCACACCCCAGAGCAGTGAGTTCATGTTGGTCAGGTTCCAGGTGTCATGTCGACACAGACTGTGGTTCCAGTTCTGCCCGTGGTCGGGGCAGCAACATCTGAGGAAGAGTAGCTTAGACTTGCAAGGTTCAAGAAATATGACCCTCCTACATTCAGTGGTTTGGCTTCAGAGAGTGCACATGGTTTTCTGGAGGAGTGTCACCGCATTCTCCATACTATGGGTATTGTGGAGATGCGCGAGGTTGCTTTTACTGCTTTCCAGCTTAGGGGAGCGGCTTATTAGTGGTGGCGGGAATATGAGTTGGGTAGCCCAGCCGAGTTAGCTTCACTTACATAGGTTTAGTTTTCAGAGATGTTCCTGGGAGAGTTTGTACCTCAGTCCCTTCGAGATGCATGGCGCGTAGAGTTTGATTAGTTGTGCCAAGGCACTATGTCAGTGTCAGAGCATGCCGTAAGATCCAGTGATTTGGCTAGGCATGCACCTGCTTTGGTTGCTACAGTTAGAGAGTGTGTCTGTAGATTCATTGAGGGACACAGTCATGATATTCGGTTTAGCATGGCTCAGGAGTTAGAGTCAAATGTTTCGTTTCAGCAGGTGGTAGGGATCGCTCGCCGCCTGGAGGGTGTGTGGGATCAGGAGAGAGAGGAAATGCGAGTCCATGAGGAAGAGTGCAGGCGAGGTCCAGAGAGAGTGGACAGGGAGTCGAGGAGGCCTCGTAGACCAGAGAGATACACTGGTCCTTATTTTAGAGGTAGGGTACGACATGGTAGAGGTTTTGTGGGTCAGCCAATTCAGTTTGCACTTCAGGATTCACATAGTGTTTAAGGTGCTCATGGGTTTCAGAGTAATCGTACCGCATAATTCCCACATCCACATCAATATAAATATTGCATCAAGTGTGGAGATACCAGCCACAAGGTGAGAGATTGTCCTAGACTCCAGATAGGTGTGTCACAGCAGAGTATTCGGGCGGATAGAGGGCGCCCAAGAGGGGATGGCCCGGCCCGTTGAGGTGTCTCATATAGTAGGCTGGAGGCCGCTGCGCCAGATGATGTCATACATGTATGCTTTTAATTTTTTACAGAGGGGCACCATTCGTATTTTGATTCGGTTTTGCTTATCGGGGCGAGTTCCCCTATTTGTTGTTCCACCTATGGGTGAGTTCATGACTCAGTATTCTATATATGTGTTTGCCCTATTGCGAGATTTTATGAGTGATAGCCATGTCTATCGTTGTTTTAATTTATTATTGAAAGATACGAGACTAGAGGTGAATTCATGTTGTCTATTATGGCAGGTTTGATGTGATTCATGAGTAATTTGGTTACGAATTGTAATTTTATACTCTACCGGGGTGAGAGTCTAGTAAGTATTGTGATTTTATTGGCAAAATTGAGTTAGTGGAAGATTTCCATGGGTATGATGTTTACTCGACTTGTGATTCAGAGTTGAGGGTGAGACCCTCGCAATTCTATGTGATTTGATATGTTTGAGCTGGGTTGCGCTCCGCGGTGGAAGTTATATCATGATGAGATTCTTGTGATTTGTACATATACTTTGATTTTTTTTATTTAAATTGATTCGTAGTATAGTAATGTTAGAGAGTTGTGCCTGTCGGGCTTGTTTGATATTTCTCTTATGTGTTTCTCTTTACGTATTCAGTCATTTTCATTATGTGCTTCTTGGGTTTTAGCTTGCGGGGTGTGTGCCGTGATGTTAGTTGTGATTTGTTGATCTAGGTGTATAGTTATGAGGTCTTCGTGTTTCTTGCATCATTGTCAGCATTGTGGAGGTTTGAAACGGGTTCTAACGGATATGAGGCTAATTATCGATGCTGGTTTTGATTACCGGCAGCTATTGTGATCAAAAATGTCATTTTGGGCCTATGTGTGGCATGTCATGTTGAGTGGTCGTACCTTGTGGGTGTAGGCATGAGTTGTTTCAGCTGGTTGAGACTGATAGTGGGTATGAATTTAGAATCGGGTCTTTAGGAGATGAATGGAAGGTGAGAATTTTGACTTTAGTGCTTATCGGTGTTGGTAGAAAGGATAAATTATAGTTGAGATGGTGTCGTCAGGCTTATGAGGATTGGGGTGACGTGGGGTCACCCGCGGGTATATGTTGGTTATGTACTTTCAGTGATTTGAAGACTTCGAGGCGATTCTTAGCACGTTCGAGGACGAACGTTTGTTTAAGAGGGGAAGGATGTAACGACCCGGCCGGTCGTTTTGAGAATTTAAGTCTTGTTTGACGGCATAAGGCCCTGAGAAGATTCGTATTATGTGTATTTACTTGCGTGCGTGGTTGCATTCAGTTACCGGATAATTCGAAGTGATTTAGGATACTTTCTCCCTAAAACGAAAGCTTAAGTCTTAGGATTTTGACCGTAGTCAGAACTGTGTGAAGCCGACTCCGGAATGGAGTTTCGTCGGTCCCCTTAGCTCTGTTGGGTGATTTTGGACTTTGGAGCATGTCCGGACTATGAATTTGAGGTCCCTAGCTTAATTAGGCTTGAAATGGCGAAAGTCGAATTTTTGGAGATTTGGACCAGTAGTAGAAATTTTGATATCGAAGTAGGATTCTGATTCCGGAAGTTGGAGTAGGTTCGTAATGTTGAATATGACTTGTGTGCCAAATTTGAGCTCATTCGGACGTGGTTTGAAAGGTTTCGGCATTGGTTGTAGGAATTTGAAGTTTCAAGTTCTTTATGTTTGAATTGGAGAGTGATTTGTGATTTTAGCATTGTTTGATGTGATTTGAGGGCTCGACTAAGTTCGTATGGTATTTTAGGATAGGTTGGTATATTTGATTGAGGTCCCGGGGGCCTCAGGTGAGTTTCGAGTGCTTAACGGATCAAAAGTTTGATTTGTGTTGCTGCTGAAGTCTTCAGGCATCTGGTATTTTCGCACTTGCGGTGAAGAGACCGCAGGTGCGGGATCGCACGTGCGGAGAGGCAAACGCAAAAGCTGAAAAGTGGAGGAGTGCCAGGGGTCACGGGTGTGAGGTAAATTCCGCATCTGCGATTCCCGCAGATATGATGGAGCAATCAGAGGAGCGGTAAAGGACCGCAGAAGCGGACATGGATCCGCAGGTGCGCACACGCAGGTGCGACCCTTGAATTGCAGAAGCAGACACTGAGTTTTGAGTGGAATCTACACCTGCGATGAGAATTCAGCAGGTGCAGTGATGCATGTGCGAAGGCAGGTCCGCATATGCGGTTTAACTGGCAGAAAAGGGGCCAAATCGAGGGTTTGATTCATTTCTTCATTTTTGGACTTGGGAGCTCGGAAATTGGCAATCATTCGAGGGATTTTCAGAGAGAGCTTTGGGGTAACGATTTCTAACTCATTTTTGGTTGTATTTCATCAATCTATAGTTGTTTTCTTTATTAAATTTCGGGTTTGGATTGTAATTTTAGGAAAAATGGGAAGAAGTTCTTCAACTAAGATTTCTGAATTTTGATTGGGATTTAGACATCAAATTTGGATAATTTTGGTACAAGTGAACTCGTAAGTAAATGGGTGTTCGTATTTTGTACCTTTTACCCGATTCTGAGACGTGGGCCCGGGTCGACTTTTTAGGATGGATTTTAAAATTTTTATTAAAATCTTGATTTCATTAATCAGATTAGCCTATTAAAGTTGTATTCATGATATGTAATTGTTTTGGCTAGATTTGGGCCATTCAGAGTCGGATATTCATGGGAAAGGCATTGTGATCGATTGATTGAGCTTGGTTCGAGGTAAGTATCTTGCCTAACCTTGTGTGGGGGATTTTCCCCTTAGGATTTGAGTCTTCTATGTTGATTGTAGTCCATGTACGCGAGGTGACGAGTGCGTGCTCGGACTTATTTGTGAAAAGTTGGCCTTTTAGGATTTTAGGTCCTTATATTCACCGAGTATGAAGGTTTTCTTGATATGATTTACGTTCTTATTTACTAGTTTCACCTCAACATCTTTACGGCAAGCATTCTTTACTGTGGCTATTCCTTGTGAATTGGTTCTACTGTTTCTTGTGATTTAAAAGTTATTGAGTTGATTTACTTGTCGTACTTTGTATTATTTCCAATTGTTGTTGTTGTACTTGTTATGGTGATGCACGAGGTTTTTGCCGTGTGATTGTTATTATTGTGATGCACGAGGTTTTGGCTGTGCAGTTGTTGTTATGGGGTTGCACGAGGTTTCCGCCGTGCTATTGTTACTGTTGATATTTGCACATGCGGCATGACAAGGCGGGATATGTATATGTGGGTTATACATGTGGCAAGACAAGGTGGGAACATTGTTATGCACGTGTGGCGAGACAAGGCGGGCACTTATTTTATTATTGCACACGTGGGGAGACAAGGTGGGATATGTCAGGGATTGATTTGTGATAATTTATGATTGCCTGCGTCGTTCTTGTTGTTGATATTAGTGTAGTGGTACACTTACCTGTGTGAGCTTTATCTTGTGAAAGCTGTGAAAAAATATTCTACGTGATGTCTGTTCTTTTTCCTTATGCGTATTTCCTGGTATGGACTATGTTAGGACAGTTGCACAAGCATACACGTAGTTAAGCACTCTTATCGGATAAGAGGTCTTCTTGATATTTTTGAGCATAGATGCTCACACTTGTTTACTTGCCTTCTATGTGAGAATGGCTCTATTGACACGTGAGTCGGCACTGCCGTTATAGAGTGTAATGAGGGCACAAGATGCCAAGTGTTAGAGTTCAGGTACCAAGACCCGTGAGTTGTGATTTGTCCGAGGTTCGGTACCTCGTGGAGTTTGATGACTAAAACCTAATGTAAAAGCGGTTGTAGTTGCTGAGTTATTACTTGTCCTTGCTGTATTTGTGTTTCCGGATGTAGGTTGTCTTCCATTTACTTTTATGAGTCTTTTTTTTGGGTATTCCGCTGATACTTGTTGTTTCCTTTCTTATTGCCATTACTATATTGCGAGCCATATTGCATAGTCTTTGTATAGATATCATATTTAAGATGTTCATATACTTATACTTGTTTAACTTATTAGACTAGTGGGTGTCTTGACTATTCCTCGTCACTACTCCACCGAGGTTTGTCTTGATACTTACTGGGCACCGCTGTGGTGTGTTCATTATACACTTCTGCATATTTTTGTGCAGATCTAGGTATTTGTTCGTTAGCCGCTGTGTGGGTCGTTGCTATGGAGACTCAAGGTAAACTTGCTGCTGCATTCGCAGGCTGCGGAGTCACCTTCAAGTTTTTGTTTGGCACTGTTTATTCTTAATTCTGAACAGCTGTATTCAGAAGTTTTCTAGCAAACACTCTGTAGAGTTTATGGCTTGTACAACCGGTTTTGGGAATTTTAAATTTATTTTGGAGGTTTCCATTTCAAACATTGTTAGATGTTATTTAATTATTGTTGTTATTTAATAAATGTTAGGCTTACCTAGTTCCTAAGACTAGGTGCCATCACGATACCCAACATAGGGAAAATTGGGTCATGACAAGTTGGTATGAGAGCCCTAGGTTCATAGGTGCTACGAGTCATAAGCGAGTTTAGTAGAGTCTTGCAGATCGGTACCGAGATGTCTGTACTTATCTTCGAGAGGCTACAAAACTATTAGGACAGTTTCACTTCCTTCATTACTATTGTGCAAGTTCATTGATCTCGAAGTTTGAACTTTTATCATTCCATTTTCTCACAGATGGTGAGGACACGAGCTGCAGTTACTGATGATGTTACCCCCAGAGCAGATGTCACTAGGGGCAGAGGCAGAGGCCGACGATGAGCACGCGACACAGCTAGAGCACCTACTAGAGCAGCAGTTGAGGAGCTGCCAGTAGCTCCAGTTGGTATTGGAGGCGCCTGTTGTTACCCCCATACTTCAGGAGACCTTAGCACAGTTCCGGTTGCACCATCTATTTCACAACCCAGGGGAGGAACCCAGACTCCCGCTGCCGACACCCCAGAGCAGCGAGTTCATATTGGTCAGGTTCCAGATGTCATGGCGACACAGACTGGGGTTCCAGTTCAGCCCGTGGTTAGGGCAGCAGCATCTGAGGAAGAGCAGCTTAGACTTGCAAGGTTCAACAAATATGACCCTCCTACATTCAGTGGTTTGGCTTCAGAGACTGCACAGGGTTTTCTTGAGGAGTGTCACCGCATTCTTCGTACAATGGGTATTGTGGAGACGTGCGGGGTTGCTTTTACTACATTCCAGCTTATGGGAGTGTCTTATCAGTGGTGGCGGGCATATGAGTTGGGTAGCCCTGCCGAGTTAGCTTCACTTGCATAGGTTCAGTTTTCAGAGATGTTCCTGAGAGAGTTTGTACCTCAGTCCCTTCGAGATGCATGGCGCACAGAGTTTGAGCAGTTGTGCTAGGGCACTATGTCAGTGTCAAAGCATGCCGTAAGATCCAGTGATTTGCCTAGGCATGCACCTGCTTTGGTCGCTACAGTTAGAGAGCGTGTCCGTAGATTCATTGAGGGACTCAGGCATGATATTCGGTTCAGCGTGGCTCAAAAGTTAGAGTCAAATGTTTCGTTTTAGTAGGTGGTAGGGATCGCTCGCCGCGTGAAGGGTATGTGGGATCAGGAGAGAGAGGACATGCGAGGCCATGAAGGAGAGTACAGGCGAGGTCCAGAGAGAGAGGACAGGGAGTCGGGGAGGCCTCGTAGACCAAAGAGATCCACTGGTCCTTATTTTGGAGGTAGGGTATGACATGGTAGAGGTTTTGTGGGTTAGCCAATTCAGTTTGCACTTCAGGATTCAGATAGTGTTTCAGGTGCTCATGTGTTTCAAAGTAACCGTACCACATAGTTCCCATATCCACATCAACAGAAAGGTTGCATCGAGTGTGGAGATAGCAGCCACAAGGTGAGAGATTGTATTAGACTCTGGATAGGTGTGTCACAGTAGTGTATTCAGGCGGATAGAGGGCGCCCAAGAGGGGAAGGCCGGGCCCGTTGAGGTGTCTCATATAGTAGGATGGACGCCGCTGCGCCAGATGATGTCATACAGGTATGCTTTTGATTTTTTACAGAGGGGCACCATTCGTATTTTGATTCGGTTCTGCTTATCGAGGCGAGTTCCCCTATTTGTTGTTCCACCTATGGGTGAGTTCATGACTCAATATTCTATATATGTGTTTGCCCTATTGCGAGATTTTATGAGTGATAGCCATGTCTATCATTGTTTTAATTCATTATTGAAAGTTACGAGACTATAAGTGAATTCATGTTGTCTATTATGGCAGGTTTGATGTGATTCCTGAGTAATTTGGTTACGAATTGTAATTTGATACTCTACCAGGGTGATTGTCCAGTAAGTGTTGTGATGTTATTGGCAAAATTGAGTTAGTGGAAGATTTCCATAGGTATGATGTATATTCGACTTGTGATTCAGAGTTGAGGGTGAGACCCTCGCGATTCCATGCGATTTGATATGATTGAGCCGGGTTGCGCTCCGCGGTGGAAGTTATATTAGGATGAGATTCTTGTGATTTGTACATATACTTTGATTTTTTCTATTTAAATTGATTCGTAGTATAGTACTGTTAGAGAGTTGTGCATGTCAGGCTTGTTTGATATTTCTCTTATGTGTTTCTCTTTACGTATTCAGTCATTTTCGTTATGTGCTTCTTGAGTTTTAGCTTGCGGGGTGTGTGCCCGTGGTGTCACTTGTGACTTGTTGATCTAGGTGTATAGTTATGAGGTCTTCGTGTTTCTTGCATCATTGTCAGGGTTGTGGAGGTTTGAAACGGATTCTAACGGATATGAGGCTAATTGTCGATGCTGGTTTTGATTACCGGCAGCTATTGTGATCAGAAATGTCATTTTGGGCCTATGTGTGGCATGTCATGTTGAGTGGACATACCTTGTGGGTGTAGGCATGAGTTGTTTCAGCTGGTTGAGACATATACTGGGTATGGATTTAGAATCGGGTCTTTAGGAGATGAATGAAAGGTGAGAATTTTGACTCTAGTGCTTATCGGTGTTGGTAGAAAGGATAAATTATCAATGAGATGGTGTCGTCAAGCTTATATGGACTGGGGTGACATGGGGCCACCCGCGGGTATATGTTGCATATGTACTTTCAGTGATTTGAACACTTTGAGGCGATTCTTAGCACGTTCGAGGACGAACGTTTGTTTAAGAGGGGAAGGATGTAACGACCCGGCCGGTCATTTTGAGAATTTAAGTCTTGTTCGGCGGCATAAGTCCCTGAGCAGTTTCGTATTATGTGTATTGACTTGCGTGCGTGGTTGAATTCAGTTACCGGATGATTCTAAGTGATTTAGGACACGTAGTCCCTAAAACGGAAGCTTAAGTCTTATGATTTTGACCGTAGCCGGAACTGTGTGAAGCCGACTCCGGAATGGAGTTTCGTCGGTCCCCTTAGCTCCGTTGGGTGATTTTGGACTCAAGAGCGTGTCCGGACTGTGAATTTGAGGTCCCTAGCTTATTTAGGCTTGAAATGGCGAAAGTCAAATTTTTAGAGATTTGGACCGGTAGTGAAAATTCTGATATCGGGGTCGGATTCTGATTCCAGAAGTTGGAGTAGGTCCGTAATGTTGGATATGATTTGTGTGCAAAATTTGAGGTCATTCAGACGTGTTTTGATAGGTTTCGGCATCGGTTGTAGGAATTTGAAGTTTTAAGCTCTTTAAGTTTGAATTGGAGGGTGATTCATGATTTTAGCATTGTTTGATGTGATTTGAGGGCTCGACTAAGTTTGTATGGTGTTTTAGGATGGGTGTTTATGTTTGGTTGAGGTCCCGGGGGCCTCGGGTGTGTTTCGGGTGCTTAACAGATCAAAAGTTAGATTTGTGATGCTGTTGAAGTCTTCAGGCATCTGGAATTTTCGCACGTGCGGTGAAGAGACCGCAGGTGCGGGATCGCACGTGCGGAGAGGCAAGCACAGAAGAGGAAAAGAGGAGGAGTGCCAGGGGTCACAGGTGCGATGTAAATTCCGCATCTGCGATTCTCGTAGATGCGATGGGGCAATCGTAGGAGCGGTAGAAGCGGACATGGGTCCGCAGGTGTGCACACGCAGGTGCGACCCTTGGATCGCAGGTGCGGTGACGCATGTGCGAAGGCAGGTCCGCAAATACGGTTTAATTAGTAGAAATGGGGCCAAATCGAGGATTAGATTCATTACTTCATTTTTTGAGTTTGGAGCTCGGATGGCGATTTTTATAGGGATTTTCAGAAAGAGCTTTGGGGTAACGATTTCTAACTCATTTTTGGTTGTATTTCATCAATCTATAGTTGTTTTCTTCATTAAATTTCGGGTTTGGATTGAAATATTAGGAAAAAGGGAAGAAGTTCTTCAACTAAGATTTTTGTATTTTGATTGGGATTTAGACATCAGATTGGTTAATTTTGGTATGAGTGAACTCGTGAGTAAATGAGTGTTCGTATTTTGTGGCTTTTACCCGATTCCGAGACGAGGGCCCAGGTCGACTTTTTGGGATGGATTTCGGAATTTTTATTAAAATCTTGATTTCATTAATCAGATTAGCCTATTAAAATTGTATTCATGATATGTAATTGTTTTGGCTAGATTTGGGCCTTTCGGAGTCGGATATTCGTGGGAATGGCATTGTGACCCATTGATTGAGCTTGGTTCGAGGTAAGTATCATGCCTAACTTTGTGTGGGGGATTTTCCCCTTAGGATTTGAGTCTTCTATGTTGATTGTAGTCCATGTACGCGAGGTGACGAGTGCGTGCTCGGACTTATTTGTGAAAAGTTGGCCTTTTAGGATTTTAGGTCCTTATATTCACCGAGTATGAAGGTTTTCTTGATATGATTTACGTTCTTATTTACTAGTTTCACCTCTACATGCTTTAATTAAAATTATTTGCTTTAGGATTCACTCTTATTGCCTATTTGACTCTTAGTTGACTTAACTGAAGATTTTACCTCCTCTATTTTCATGCTATTGTTTCATAACTGCTTATCTCATCTTATAATTGTTCAGTCTTAATTGAGGTTATGATTATTTTTCCGCTGCTTATCCTTAATTGAATTGTTGAATATCATTCGAAATTTCCTCAACCTTAAATGAAGTTTAGATATCCTATATCTTAGTCGACTTGTTTTATTTGGAATTATTTGACTCGTGTTAGCTTCCCTGTTGTTGAAACCTACATTGTGGGATCGTTGCTACACATTAGATTTCCCTTGTTGAGTTTTTCTCTTTACGCCTAGCATTCTTTGCTGTGGCTATTCCTTGTGAATTGGGTCTACCTTTTCTTCTAATTTATAAGTTCTTGAGTTGATTTAATTGTCGTACTTTGTATTATTACCAATTGTTTTTGTTGTACTTGTTGTGGTGATGCATAATGTTTCTGCCGTGCGGTTTTTATTATTGTGATGCACGAGGTTTCTGTCGTGCGATTGTTGTTATGGGGTTGCACGAGTTTTCTGCCGTGCTATTGTTACTATTGATATTTGCACATACGGCGTGACAAGGCGGAATATGTATATATGGGTTGCGCATGTGGCGAGACAAGGTGGGAACATTGTTATGCACGGGTGGCGAGACAAGGCGGGCACTTATTTTATTATTGGAAACATGGCAAGACAAGGTGGGTTGTGTCATGGATTGATTTGTTATGATTTGTGATGGCCTAGGGGCATTCTTGGTGTTGATATTTGTGTAGTGGTACACTTACCTGTGTAAGCATTATCTTGTGAAAGTTGTGAGAAAATACTCTACGTGCTGTCTGTTCTTATTCCTTATGCTTATTTCCTGGTGTGGACTATGTTAGGACACTTGCACAAGCATACACGTAGTTAAGCACTCTTATCGGATAAGAGGTGTTCTTGATATTTTTGCGCATAGATGCTCACCATTGTTTACTTTTCTTCTATGTGAGAATGGATCTATTGGCGCGTGAGTCGTCAGTGCAGTTATGGAGTGTAATGAGGGCACAAGATGCCAAGTGTTAGGGTTCAGGTATCGAAACCCATGAGTTGTGATTTGTCCAAGGTTCGGTACCTGGTGGAGTTTGATGACTAAAACTTGATGTAAAAGTGGTTGTAGTTGCTGAGTTATTACTTGTGCTTGCTGTATTTGTGGTTCCGGATGTTGGTTGTGTTCCATTTACTTTTCTGAGTCATTTTTTTGGGGTTATTCCGCTGATACTTGTTGTTTCCTTTTATATTGCCATTACTGTATTACGAGCCATATTCCTGTTGTTCATATACTTATAATTGTTCAGTTTATTATACCAGTGGGTGTCTTGACTGTTCCTCGTCACTACTCCACCGAGGTTAGTCTTGATACTTACTGGGCACCGTTGTGGTGTGCTCATTCTATACTTCTGCACATTTTTGTGCAGATCCAGGTATTTGTTCGTTAGTCGTTGTGTGGATCGTTGTTGTGGAGACTCAAGGTAAACCTGCTGCTGCGTTCGCAGGCTCCGAAGTCACCTTCAAGTTTTCATTTGGCACTGTTTATTCTTAATTCTGAACAATTGTATTTAGATGTTTTCTAGCAAACACTCTGTAGAGTTTATGGCTTGTACTACCGGTTTTGGGAATTTTTAATTTATTTTGGAGGTTTCCATTTCAACGATTGTTATATGTTATTTAATCATTGTTGCTATTTAATAAATGTTAAGCTTACCTAGTCCCTAAGACTAGGTGCCATCACGATACCCAACATAGGGAAAATTGGGTCGTGACAGAGGCCTCCGGGAACTCAACAAAATACACCAACAAGTCCTAAAACATGATACGAACTTAGTCGAAACATCAAATCACACCAAACAACGCTAAATCCATGAATCATACCCCAATTCAAGTCTAATGAAACTAAGAATTTTCAACTTCTACATTCAACGCCGAAACCTATCAAATCAAGTCCGATTGACCTCAAATTTTGCACACAAGTCGTAAATGACATAACAGACCTATTCCAATTTTCAAAATCGGATTCCGGCCCCGATATCAAAAAGTCAACTCCCCGGTCAAACTTTCAAACTTAAATTTCTATTTTCGCCATTTCAAGGCTAATTTAGCTACGGGCTTCCAAATAATTTTCCGGACACGCTCCTAAGTCCAAAACCATATGGAACTATTGAAATCATCAAAACTCTATTCCGGGGTCATTTATACATAAGTCGACATCCGGTCACTATTTTAACTTAAACTTTAAACCTTGAAACTAAGTGTTCCAATTCATTCCAAAATCTCACCGGACCCGAACCAATCGCCCCGGCATGTCACATAATAACTGTAAAGCATAAATTGAGCAGTAAATGGGGGAATGAGGTTCTAATATTCAAAAAGACCGGTCAGGTCGTTACACCCATAGAGTCTTTGCATTATCGAAGAAAACTCTGAAACAAGGTTCTCTTCATCAGGTACATCTTAGATCCGATCGTTGACATGTAAATAAATTTTAAACATGATAAGTTCTACCTAGGATTGTTATTGTCTTTCGCTGCATGTTATGAACACCTATATGCAATCCAACAGTGGCATCAGAGCCATGGTTTCTCGTGTCTAAAATTTATTTACGAAATATTTTAAGATTTTATTTGAAGAGTTCAAACCATTATCCTTGTGTCTCGTGCAATAGTCAAATTGTTTGAATGCATATGGATTGATATTATTTTATTGTGAATAAAATATATGTATTCATATAAGTTAAACTACTGAGATAGTTCGTAACTTGAACTTGAAATTTCGTACAAGATACGACGGTAATCTATAATAGATTATTAGATTATATAATTATTTTAATTGTTATTAGTTTATGAGATATAAATTAATAATAATATTCTAGCATGAATTATTTTATGTGATATATAAGATAAACATGTTAGAAGTATGTTGAATTTAGTTTAATGTCACGTGCTTGTTCGTTATATGATTTTGAATTATTATTACATATGATGTAAATTAATTTAGGACAAAGCTTGTAAACAACTTGAACAAAATTAATGTTCTATAAAAGATTGGATCATCTTGTTATTAAAAGTTATTTTAGTAACAATTCCCTCTTGTTAAAATTTGAGTTCTTAATAATGAAATATAAGATATTGTATTATAAAGCTATCCATCAAAATAAATAATTTCATTTACTGTTTGTTTATAAGGAGTGGCCTGGCAACAAAGAGACTTATAGTTTGAGAATATGTTAAAATTATTCATTGCATTAGATACATGGATTGAAAGAATTATTTAATTGTACACTAGATGCCTGGACTACCCGGGGATTATAAAATTTAATAAATTCTTTGCTATCATGATGGTTGATCTCAACTATCCCAATAGGATCGACCTGATTACCAGGGGACTAATTGACATAGAGCTATTTAAGGAAATTGTATGGGGATGCAATTGGTAAGTGTACCTACTTTTAAAATATATGTGAGAACGACTTGACTTCCAAGTGACTCATACATATTGTTAAAGGATTCCTTTACTCCACTAACAGAAATAGAGATTTCCTAAACTATAATGAGGGTAACTAGTTTAAAATAATAACTGGAAATATAATTTAGATAAGATTCCATGTCTTTAGGATATGTGTAAATATGTTCTTATAATATTGTCTTTTCTTTTCTAATTTTAGATTTCTCAATATGTCTGTTATATCAGTGCGTGGAATACTTGAGACCAATAAGTTGGTAGGACCAAACTTTGATGATTGGTATAGAAATTTGAGAATTGTTCTCATGCATGAAAAGCTTATTGATGTGATCGATAAGCCTGCCAAGGAAGTCCCAGATGAGGATGATGATAATGCCACCAAGATTTATTAGAAATACTTGGAAGAATGTCTTACTACTAAATGCATCATTGTTGCTTCTATGAGTTCTGAGCTCTAGAGGAAACATCAGGATATGGATCCAAATGTAATTATTGAACATCTTAAGAAGATGTTTGGTACACAAAGCAGGACAGCTAGATACCAACTATTTAAGGATTTATTTGGATCCAAATTTATTGGAAACTCTCCAGTTGGACCCTGTGTCAATCATATGATTGATCTTATTGAAGAACTTTAGAAGTTGGGGTGCAATTTGGGTAAAGATCTTTCTCAAGATTTGATCTTGCAGTCACTCTCTGAGTCTTTTTCACAATTTGTTATTAATTTCAATATGTATAAAATGGATTCTGATCTTCATGAGATGCTTAACATGCTAATTGATTATGAGAATCAACTTGTATCCGAGAAGAAGAAAAGAATTGTCATGTTGGTTTGAAACTCTTCTAAGAAGAAGGGTAAGGGTAAATATAAACCCAAGAAGAAGCCTATTGCGCCTAAGGGTGGTGTGACCAAACCCAAAGGCAAAGGAGGCAAAACTGAGCAATCTGATGCTGAATGTTTCCATTGTAAGAAGATAGGACATTGGAAGAGAAACTGCGAGGAGTATCTTGCAACTCTAAATGACAAGAAACAAGGTAAGACTAAAATGAAAAATGTTTTCAAAGTTTCATTAACTACTATTGATGCTTCATTATGGGTATTAGATACTGGCAGTGGGTATAACATCTGCAATATGTTGCAGGGGTTCCAAATAAGTAGAAGGTTGAAGAAAGGAGAAATTAATCTACAAGTTGGAAATGGTGCAAAATATGCGGCCGTAGCTATAGGATCAATTTTTTTAATAATGCCTACGGGCAAAGTACTTATGTTGGATGATTGTTATTACGTTCCTAAATTTCTTTCGAACACAATTTCAGCTTCTATGTTCGACAAACGTGGTTTTCGCATTATTATAAGCAATGGTATTTGCTCTATTTATTATGGGGATAATTTATATTTGAATGGCTATCTCCAACATGATGTTTATGTCTTACCTAATGTTAATGCTAATTTGATTATGCATGTTTCAAATCTTAAGAGGAAAAGAGATGATCAAGTAAATCATACATACCTTTGGGATTGTAGGCTTGGTCATATTAGAGAGAAAAGAATTATCAAGTTGTACAAGGAAGGGTACCTTGACAAGTATGATTTTGAATCATATCCAACTTGTGAATCTTGTCTCAAAGGAAAAAATGATCAAATCTCCATTTACTGGAAATGGAGAAAGAGCTACTGAATTATTGGGACTAATTCATATAGATATTTGTGGGCCCATGAAAATTTAAGCTAGAGATGGATATTCTTACTTCATCAACTTCACTGATGATATGTCAAGATATGGATTTGTGTATCTTATGAAACACAAATCTGAATCTTTTGAAATGTTCAAAAGGTTCCGTAGTGAAGTTGAGAAACAGACGGGTAAAAGTATCAAGGTACTAAGGTTTGATAGAGGTGGAGAATGTCTTAGTGATATCAAGGTACTAACATTACGGACCTTCCTGTCAGCATAACTCTTTTGTCTAGACTGCATCGTGCAAAGTCGTTCCTGAATCAATTTAATCTTTTCCAACGCATCCTGCACCAAATCAGTACCCAATAGCCTAGTCTCACCCGGCTCAAACCAACCCACAGGAGACCGACACCGTCTCCCATATAAAGCCTCATACGGAGCCATCTGAATGCTCGATTGGTAGCTGTTATTGTAAGCAAACTCCGCGAATGGCAGAAACTGATCCCAAGAACCCTCAAAATCAACGACACAAGCGCGTAGCATATCCTCCAATATCTTAATAGTGTCCGTCTGTTTGAGGGTTAAATGTTGTACTCAACTAAACATGTGTACCCAATTCTTGCTGCACTGTTTTCCAAAACTGTGATGTAAACTGCGTGCCCCGATCTGAAATGATGGACACTAGCACACTGTGAAGGAGAACAATCTCGCGGATATAAATCTCAGCCAACTGCTCCGAAGAATAAGTAGTACCAACTCGAATAAAATGTGCAGATTTGGTCAACCGATCTACAACCACCCAAACAGTATCAAACTTTCTCAAAGTCCATGGGAGCCCAACTACAAAGTCCATGGTATTATGCTCACACTTACACTCCGGAATTTCAAGTATCTGAATCAATTAGCCCGGTCTATGATGATCGTACTTCACCTATTGACAATTTAAACACCAAGCTACAAACCCAATTATATCTTTCTTCATTTGCCTCCACCAATAGTGTTGCCTCAAATCCTGATACATCTTCGCGGCACCTGGATGAATGGAGTACCGCGAACTGTGAGCCTCCTGGAGAATCAACTCATGCAAACCATCTACATTAGGCACACATAGCCTGCCATGCATCCGTAATAAACTGTCATCCCCAATAGTGACTTCCTTGGCATCACCGTACTGAACCATGTCCTTAAGGAAAAGCAGATGGGGGTCACCATATTGACTTTCTATGATACGATCATAAAGAGAAGGCTGAGAAACCACACAAGCCAAAACTCGGCTCGGCTTGGAAATATCCAATCTGACAAACTGGTTGGCCAAGGCCTGAACATCCAAGGCTAAAGGCCTCTCTGCTACCGATAAGTGTGCTAAGATGCCCAAACTCTCCGCCTTATGACTCAAGGTATCGGCCACCACATTGGCCTTTTTGGGATGATAGAGAATGGTGATATCATAATCCTTAAGCAACTCCAACCACCTCCGCCATCGCAAATTAAGATCCTTCTATTTAAACAGATGTTGTAGACTCTGGTGATCTTTAAAAACCTCATAATAGACACCGTACAAATAATGCCGCCAAATATACAAGGCATTAAAAATAGCTGCTAACTCAATGTCGTGGATCAGATAATTCTTCTCATGTACCTTTAACTTTCTGGACGCATACGAAATCATCCTACCATCTTGCATCAGCACTACGCCGAGACCAATACACGACGTATCAAAATACACAATATAAGACCCTGAATCTGTAGGCAACATCACTACTGGAGTTGTAGTCAAAGCTGTCTTGAGCTTCTGAAAGCTCTCTTCACACTCATCTGACCACCTGACCGAAACACCTTTCTGGTCAATTTATTCATAGGCGAAGCAATAGACAAGAAACCCTTCACAAAGCGTCGATAATAACCGGCCAAACCGAGAAAACTCTGAATCTCCATAGCTGAAGATGGCCTGGGCCAACTCTGAACTGCCTTTATCTTCTTCGGATCCACCTTAATTCCTTCATTGGACACTATGTGTCCCAAGAATGCCACCGAACTAAGCCAGAACTCACACTTAGAGAATTTGGCATACAGTCTCTCATCTCTCAGCCTCTGTAATACAATACCCAAGTGTTGTGCATGCTTCTACTGGCTACGTAAGTACACCAGGATATCATTAATAAATACCAAGACAAATGAATCAAGATACGGCTGGAATACGCTATTCATCAAGTGCATAAATGTTGTTGGGGCATTGGTCAGCCCAAAAGACATCACAAGAAATTCATAGTGACCATAACGGGTCCTGAATGTCATCTTTAAAATATCCGAATCCTGAATTTTCAACTTGTGATACTTGGATCTCAAATCAATTTTGGAGAATACCCTCGCTCCATAAAGCTGGTAAAATAAATCATCAATATGCAGTAAAGGATACTTGTTCTTGACTGTACTTTTGTTCAACTGCATGTAATCGATGCACATCCGCATAGTACTATCTTTCTTTTTCACAAACAGAACCGGTGTATCCCAAGGCAACACACTAGGCCTAATAAACCCCTTATCAAGAAGTTCTTGAAGTTGCTCTTTCAATTCTTTAAATTCAGCTGGTGCTATACGATATGGAGGAACAAAGATGGGTTGAGTGCCCGACATCAAGTCAATACCGAAATCAATATCTCTATCAGGTGGCATACCCGGCAGGTTTGCAGGAAATACATCCGAAAGATCTTGCACTATCGGTACTGAATCAATAGTAGGAGTATCTGCATCAACATTTCTTACAAATGCCAAATATGATAAACACCCCTTCCCAACCATACGTTGGGCCTTCAAATAAGAAATTACCATGTTGGGAACATAATCTAGAGAAACTCTCCATTCGACCTTCGGCAACCCCGGTATTGCCAATGTCACGGTTTTTGTGTGACAGTCCAGAATAGACTGACATGGAGACAACCATTCCATACCCAGGATTACATCGAAATCAACCATACTGAGCAATAATAGATCAACTCTAGTCTCCAGTCCCCCAATAGTTACCACACATGACCGATACACATGGTCCACAATAATAGTATCGCCCACCGGCGTAGATACACGAATAGGAGAGACTAAGGACTCACGGGGCATATCCAGATAATGAGTAAAGTATGATGATACATACGAATAAGTGGAACCAGGGTCAAATAATATAGAAGCTTCTCTGTGGCACACTGAGACAATACTTGTGATCACTGCATCTAAAGCAACAATATATGGCCTAGAAGGAAAATCATAGAATCGAGCCTGTCCGCCCCCTGGTCGGCCTCCCCCTCTTGGGCGACCTCTAGCTGACTGACCCCCAACCCGAGCTGGCTAGGCGGGTGGCGAAGTAACTGGTACGAAAGTTGTAGTCTGATTCCTCTGCTGCACTAGACCTCCCGGATGATGAGGACACTGCCTCCACATATGCCAAAACTCCCCGCACTCAAAGCAACTGCCCGGTACTTATGGTGGTGAGGACTGAATCGGGCCCCGAGAACCAAAATAACTGCTAGAAGCACCTGATGCAAATGAACCCCGAACAGAAGGAGCACGGGACAACCACTGGGCTGGAAGGGCACTAAGAGATGACCGACCATGATGAGAACTGTATGAACCATGGCTGGATGATGCACCAGGGTGAACTGGACAACCCGTCTGAGCGTGCCTATAAGGATGACCCCTACCGTGGTAAAACTGACCCCCTGAAGGAACACTGTTGAAACCACCTGGTCTACTAGGCCTCTTAGCCTCCCTCTCTCTACGCTCCTGGCTATGGACCATCTCTATCTGCCGAGAAATGTCAATCACCTCATCAAAAGTAGCACCAGATACCCTCTCTCTAGTCATAAATAACCGCAGCTGATAGGTGAGTCCATCAATGAACCGCCTAATCCTCTCCCTATTAGTTGGAACCGACCCAACTGCATGACGAGCCGACTGCAAAAATCTCATCTCGTACTTTGTCACAAATATGCCATTCGGATGTAACTGCTCAAACTATCTACACAGCTCCTCTCTGCGAGACTGCGGCACGAAAAAAGAACGGAGAACTCATGCCATGTAAGTGGTGCTGCACCAATCGTCCTGTGCCTCTTATAAGCCTCACACCATCCGAAGGCAGCCCCATAAAACAGAAAAGTGGTGAACAAGACCTACTGGTCTCCAGAATACCCATTGTCTGAAGCATACGCTGGCACTTATCCAGAAAACCCTGAGCATCCTCTAACTCAGCACTACTAAATGATGGAGGATGAAGCCTTCCAAATCTCTCAAGTCTCCTCTGCCCATCATTATCCATAACGGGGACTACCGGGGCCTGAGCAACTACAACCGGTTGGGCTGGTAGTGCCCCCGGTATCTGAAGTTCCTGCACTACCTGCTCTATAGTACGAGCAATAGGGGTATGAGTACCTCCCCTGGCCTGAGAAGTGGTTGGTGCGGCCTGAGCTGAAACCACCTGAGCAAGGCCTATGCAAACAGTCAATATCTGTGCTAGAGCCTTCTGAAGGCCTGGAATCACAATAGGCAAAGCTGGTGCCTGAGCTGGTCCCTCTGGCTCAAATATATCTGGAGTCTGCTCCTGAGCTAGAGCAACTGGTGGTGCTACATGTGCTGCTCCAACTGTTGTACGAGCTACACCTCGACCTCTACCTCGGCCTTGGCCTCTACTACGACCCCGACCTCTCGCGGCCCTAACTGGTGGCACCGGTGGATGACAGTCCGATCTGGTAGTACGTGTCCTTACCATCTGTGAGAGAATAGAATAACAGAAATTTAGTTTTCGGAATCAACAAATTCGCACGACAGAATACAAGAAAGTAAAATTTTCATAAGGGTTCGACAACCTCTCAAAGATAAGTACAGACGTCTCCGTACCGATCCGCAAGACTTTACTAAACTTGTTCATGACTCGTGAGACCTATATAACCTAGGCTATGATACCAACTATTCATGACCCAAAATCATACTTGTCGTGATGTTGCCAATCTTAATACTAGACAAACCGGCAATCTCAATAAATCACGATTTCCTTTAAGTTTAAAAAAAATAATATTTAAATACAATACAAAAATCTCGCAAATACCAATACAAACACTCCCAAAACCCAGTGTCACTGAGTATATGAGCATCTAAATCATAACAATGTCTGACTCATAAAACATTATCTGAAAATATAGAACAGTACAAAAACTAAAAGGAAAGAGAGTCAAGGTGTACGAACGTCAAGGAGCTACCTCGATAGTCTCCAATGGATAAAGCTTCAAAAAACTAACAACCGCTGTGTCCGTAAGTACCTGGATCTGGACACGAGGTGCAGGGTGTAGTATGAGTACAACCAATGCATCAAGTAACAATACTAAATAAAGAGCTGAAGTTAGTGACGAGCTTCACCAGTAAGTCAAATTACAGTAAATTCCAATATACGAAGGTAGGCATGCTTTCAAGTTCATCATCTAAAACTCAAACAGTAATTTCGTGTCAAGTTCAACTGAAACAGAAGGTAATGTCTTTCAGAAATTTCCAAAACAGTGATATATGACAGCTGAAGTACAACAATAATGAAATCAATGCATCCTCTCAGAGCAACAGTCACTCAGTCCTCCTATTCACTCCAACCTCACAATCACTTTTCCCTTACAGTCACTCATTCCTCTTAATCACTCAGCGCTCAGCACTCGGCACTCGCTGTAATGACCCAGCTGACCGTTTTGAGTGTATTAGCCCAATCCCCTATTTACTGCTTTTCCCATATCTTTTTCTGCTTATGTGACTTGCCGGGAGATGTTTTTTTCGTTTCGGAGTGTTTTGGGACACAGTCCCTAAACGGAAGCTTAAGCCTTAGGATTTTGAGCGTAGTTAGAACTGTGTGAAGATGAATCCGGAATGGAGTTTTGTTGATTTTGTTAGCTCCGTTGGGTGATTTTTAGCTTAAGGGCATGTCCGGATTATTTTTTGGAGGTCTGTAGCTGATTTAGGCTTAAAATGACGAAAGTCGAATTTTTGGAGATTTTTGGCTGGTAGTGGACTTTTTGATATCGGGTTGGAATCTCATTCCGGAAGTTGGAGTAGGTCCGTAATGATGAATATGACTTGTGTAAAAAATTTAAGGTCAATCGGGCATGGTTTGATAGGTTCCGGCATCAGTTGTGGAAATTTGAAGTTTCAAGTTCATTAAGTTTGGATTGGAGGGCGATTCATGTTTTTATTGTTGTTTGAGGTGTTTTAATGGCTTGACTAAGTTCTTATGGTATTTTAGGACTGGTAGGTATGTTTGGTTGATGTCCCGGGGGCCTCGGGTGAGTTTCGGATGCTTAACGGATCATTTTGGACTTGTGAAAGATAGAAGATTTTCTAATATTTTTATTGTAGACTTTTCTTCATCGCGTTCGCGAGAGAGTTCTCGCAATCATGTAAGGAATTTGAGAGGCCAGCTGGAGTTGTGCTTCGTGTTCGCGAAGATAGGGATGCGTTCGCGAAGGTTTGAGGATCAGTGCATCGCGAACGCGAGAAGGACATCGCGTTCGCGTAGAGGAAGTGGAGCAGCGGGGAACCCCAAGGATTTGTTCTACGCATTCGCATAGAGGGTGTCGCATTCGCAAAGCATCAGGAAGTGAAAGGTACGCGTTCGCGAGAGGTCCCTCGCGTTCGTGAAGGAGGAATTCTGGGTCAGTGGAATTTTGTTATGTGTGAACGCGAGGGTGTGGCCGCATTCGCGAAGAAGGATTCACTTGGGCAAAATCTACCTTTTCAAAAATGAGGGTTTAGCCATTTCTTTCAAAACTTGATTTTGGTTATATCCCACTAATCTATCACTAATTTCATCTTTTAATTTTGGATTTGGGTGGAAAATTTGGAAAAAATGGGAAGAAGTTCTTCAACTAAGGTTTTGGGTTTTGATTGGGATTTTGACATCGTATTTGGATAATTTTGGTATGGGTGAACTCGTGAGTGAATGGGTGTTCATATTTTGTTACTTTTACCCGATTCTGAGACGTGGGCCCGGGTTGACTTTTTGGAGCGATTTTTGAATTTCTTGCTTTATCTTTGATTTCATTAATTAGATTAGTTTCTTATAGTTGTATTTATGGTATGTAATTGATTTTGGCCATTCAGAGTTGTATATTCGTGGAAAAGGCATTGTTACTGATTGATTGAGCTTGGTTCGAGGTAAGTGGCTTGCCTAACCTTGTGTGGGGGAAATCCCCTTAAGATTTGGTACTGTTGTGATATATGAGCGCCGTGTACGTGAGCTGACGAGTACGTACACAAGCTATTTGTTGTAAAACTCGATTTATTTTACTGAGTAGTAATCTGTTTTTCATTTAATTTGAGTTATACCACTTAAATGAGTATTAGTCTATTTTCATTCTTAATTGAGCTATTCCAATATGTGTAGCTATCTTGTCTAGTCTAATATCGCATGTCTACGTGCTTTAAAGGCTTATTTGAACTCTGTGAAGCATGCCTAGTTGATTTCCTGCTTTTCCTTGTTATTTATCAGTATAACTATAGAAATCTTGTTGTTAACTATTGTACTTATCGATTTGAGCTGTGTGTTTACTTTTGAGACTACGAGGCGGTTCCTCGGGAGTTCTCCCTTCATATTTACTTTTGAGACTACGAGGCAGTTCCTCGGAAGTTCTCCCTACATATTTACTTTTGGGACTACGGGACAGTATCCTGGGAGATCCCCCTACACATTTACTTTTGAGACTACGAGGCGGTACCTCAGGAGTTCTCCCTGCACATTTACTTTTGAGACTACGAGGCGGTACCTCGGGAGTTCTCCCTGCATATTAACTTTTGAGACTACGAGGTGGTACCTCGGGAGTTCTCCCTATATATTTATTTTTGGGACTACGAGACGGTATCTCGGGAGATCCCCTATGGTTTAGTTCTGCATATTGTACTGTTATTTCATTGTGTTTTCCTTTGTTGAACTCCAGTATCTTATTATACTATTATATTCTCCTGCTTTATTTATTATATACCAGTGGGCCTGACCTGACCTCGTCACTACTCGACCGAGGTTAGGCTTGGCACTTAGTGGGTACCTATTGTGGTGTACTCATGCTACTCTTCTGCATATGTTTTGTGTGCAGATTCAGGTGCTCGTTATCAACCACATTATCAGTGAGTCGAGACAGCTTTGGAGACTTCAAGGTATATCTGTCGTGTCCGCAGACCTCGGAGTCCCCCTCTATTCACCCCCGTGTCAAACACTTCCTGTATTTTTTTTTATTAGACTTTGGTGTATAGAGATACTATTTTCTTTCTGTAGCTTGTGACTCATGATGTTCCGAATTTTTGGAAGACTGTGTATTTATAGAGTATTGGTTATTGTACATGCCGAGCGGCATTGTTATTAGTTATTTAGTTATCCACTGCTGTTAGTTGCCAAGTTTTACTTTTGTTTTGTTATTTTTCCGCAATTTGTTAGGCTTACCAAGTCGTAGAGACTAGGTGCCGTCACGACGCTATACGGAGGGAGTTTGGGTCGTGACAGTCGCACTCAGTAGGTACCTACACCCATTGGGGGTGTGTACAGACTCCGGAGGGGATCCTTCAGCCCAAGCGCTATAACAAGTCAATCATGGCATAAATCAATGAAACATGCTGCGACATGCAACCCGTTCCCATAAATATCCTCACAATCACGACCTCGGCCTCACTCAGTCATCAACCTCTCCAGTCTCTCGAGCTCTTAGAAATCATGATAAGCAGCCCAAATATTAATGATATGATGCATCAATATTGAGCAATAGAGACTAAGATGTAATATGCAAGTAAAATCGTGACTGAGTATGAAACAACAATTCAGCAGATAATTCAACATATACACGACCTTTGTGGGTCCCTACAGTGTCAACACATGGTTTAAACATGATTTATAGATCAATTTCTCTAATACGTGGAAATAATACGGATTTCAACAGATTATTCAACTACACAGTTCCATGGAATTGACCGAGGTCACAATTCCTACGGTCGACGCTCACATGCCCGTCACCTAGCATGTGTGTCACCTCAAAACCGATCACATAACACAAAATTCGGGGTTTCATACCCTCAGAACCAGATCTAAAACTATTACTTACCTCAAACCGTGAAATTCTTTATTCTGCAATGTCGTTGCCTCGCGAATCGGCCTCCAAATGCCTCGAATCTAGCCACAAATAATTCGATTCAGTCAATAAAAATTATATGAATTAATTCCATATAAAATACTAGTTTCCCAACAAAAATCCGAAATCTCACTCAAAGATCGCTCGTGGAGGCCACGTCTCGGAACCCGACAAAAGTTACAAAATATGAATGCCCATTCAACCACGAGTCTAACCATACAAATTTTACCAAATTCCGACATCAACTCGACCCTCAAATCTTCAAATTAAACTAAGAGGGTTTTCTAAATTTTCCAACTTAATTCACCAATTAAATGTTAAAAACAATCATGGATTCGTGTAATTTGACCAATATTGAGTTAGGAACACTTACCCTATTCTTTTCCTTGAAAATTTCCCGAAAATTGCCTCTTCCCAAACTCTAATTCATCAAAAAACTTAAACTTTTTGTCCAAGCATTCCTTCTTCGCGAACGCGACCCTTGTCTCGCGTTCGCGAAGTACAAAAATGTTCTTCCCAATTGTTCTTCTTCGCGAAGGCGAGCCTTGCCTCACGAACGCGATGCTTCACCGGGCTGCTCAATCGGGAACACATCCTCTCCATCACGAACATGACCTCTCTGTCACGAACACGAACACCAATTTTCCCTAGGCCGGTTATCCCCTTCGCGAACGCAAGGCCTCAATCACGAACGCGTAGCTTTGCCCCCCGAACCTTCGCGAACGAGTGACCTGGGTCGCAAACGCAAAGCACAAAATGGGACAGTCCAAATTTCCCCTTCGCGAATGTGTGAGTCCCTTTGTATTCGCGAAGAGAAACATTAGTACCAGCAAACCAGCAGCCACAACCAAGCCAAACTTGGTCCGAAACCACCTTGAAATACACCCGAGGCCCCCGGGACCTCAACCAAATATACCAACAAGTCCCAAAATATCTTACGAACTTAGTCGAAGCCTCAAATCACATCAAATAATATTAAAAACACAAATCACACTCCAATTCAAGCCTATTGAAACTAGGAAATTCTAACTTCTACATTCTATGCCGAAACCTATCAAATCAAGTTCGATTGACCTCAAATTTTGCAAACAAGTCATAAATGACATAACGGAGGTATTCCAATTTTCATAATCAGATTCCGATACCGATATCAAAAAGTTAACTCCTCGGTCAAACTTTCAAACTTAAATTTGTATTTTAGCCATTTCAAGCCTAATTTAACTAAGAACTTCCAAATAATTTTCTGGACACGCTCCTAAGTCCAAAATCACCATACAGAGCTATTGGAATCATCAAAATTCTATTCTGGGGTCGTTTAAGCATAAGTCAAAATCCGGTCACTATTTTAATTTAAGCTTTAAACCTTGGAACTAAGTGTTCCAATTCATTCCAAAACCTCACCAGACCCGAACGAATTAACCCGGCAAATCACATAGTAACTGTTAAGCATAAATTGAGCAGTAAATGGGGGAATGAGGTTGTAATACTCAAAATGACCGGTCGGGTCATTACAATTACTCAAGTAGTCTGCTCAATAAATGATACATCATGTAAGGGTGATATGCAATGAATCAGGTAATTAACCACGGAAATTGCAAGTAGAGATGAAATGTAATTTCAAACAAACACTAGACAGATTTTCCTCAACCTTTCCATTTCCGTACCAAATCAGTGATCCGTTTTCCTTAATAACTGCGTGTACACCATCAAGAAGGCACATGAGAGAGTGGCCCTTAGGGGGATGGATCCATATCCACACACAAGCACGGCCAGTTCAACGTGCTACCAACCGACGTGGTTAGAGGCTCAATATCATAATTCACCCGGTGTGGTCACACGCATAACAGTACAATCCGCCTAACATGGTCACAGACATAACAACACAATCTGTCCAGCACAGTTACAGGCATAACAACACAATCCACCCGGTGTGGTCACATGCATAACAATACTATCCGCCAGGCGTGGACGCAGACATCTAGTCCAAATCATATCACATAGGAGCAAGTGTACAAGAATACATGTATTTGATTAATGAATAATAGATCGCATGCTCCTGGACTGGTGTAAATGACATGCTAAAGTGTAGGCATGTGCAAAGTGTGCTATCATAGCTCAAATCGGCAATTTCATCACGAAAATAGCAATTATCATGTTCATTCAGGGAATTAGTCTCTATGTAACCTCAAACATGACTCAAATAGTTCACAACAAGGTGCACACCCTTCTGATTTTTATACGGCGGGTGATAGATTTACATCAAAGGCGGCAATGCACCATGACTTTAAAATCTTGGGTCCATCTTTGTCTGTGTCACCCTTTTGATGTGAAGGCTTCAGCCTTGTCTTGCTGTCAGATATACATGTGGCACTTTTTATTGATTCTTCCTTGTGTTTAAAAGTTATGAGTCTCTATTAGTATACATTTTTACTTTGAATATCAAAATATAAAATATGCATGTATAGTAATATTTATTTTTAGTTATCCATCCTCGATTCAGATGATAGCTAGCTTTAGAATATGAAAACTCGTTGAGGAAAATTAAAAATGAATGCCATATTATTATTATTTATATTAGTGGTATTATTTAATTTTTAAGCTCTGCTCCAAGTTGTCATAATTATTACTCCATCCGTTCTAATTTATGTGAATCTGTTTGACTGGGCACGAAGTTTAAGAAAAAAATGAAGACTTTTGAAATTTGTGGTCCAGAATATTTGTGTGGTTTTAAAAGCTTCTCATTAAGGGTTAAATTGGAAGTTTAAGCTAAATAGATTTCAAATTTAGAAATGGGTCATTCCTTTTGGAACGGACCAAAAAGAAAATAAGTTCACATAAATCGGAATGAAGGGAGTAAATTATTTCGTTTGATTGGTTTGTCAATATAAACAGAAAAGACGAATAGCCTAAATTGAAAAATTTCAAAATATGGTTAAACAGAACCCAAAATAGTTACTACCCGGAGGCCGGAACCTCCAAATTCCAGATCCGTCTCTGAATGTACTAGTAGTTGATTGTTCTTGTTTGTATGTACTAGGAATTGAGTGATAAAATCATTTTTCATTTACTACTTAATAAATTGGTGAGCATCGTTTTAACCAATTCCATAACCTATGGCCTCATCAATCTTTCATGATGTCATGCATGGGTTGTTTTCTGATCTTGCCCCATGACTCTTTGGTTGTGCCCCATAACACCCTAATAAGCCTCATGGCGCCGAATGTCATGGAGGAGGTTCCTGTGGTCTTGGCTGTACCAAGCAACAAGTGTGCACGTGCCTATATTGTCCCACCGGCAGTCTGCGCCCACGCCCAGCAACAAGCGATGCTCAAAAGTGCCCCGTCAGCAGGCAGGGTCAGCCAGCATCTTGCGCCTACAAGCAGATACTTGTAGCCAGCGCGTGCTCATGTCCTGCGCACTGATGCTATTGACAAGGACGCCGCCCATACAAGTGCCGGCCGCTGGACCAGCTTTTCCTTTGTATAAGACTAGGTCTCTTTCCATTTAAATATAGAGTAGTTTTACTTCTTGTATTTGCATTATAATTTTCTAGCTTATTTATGTCTACTCATATAACTTATGTTTTTATTTTTATGACATATATAAGGAGGGTATAGTCGTTGAAGTTTTTTGCAAGCAATCAAATCTCTGCATTAGTGTCTCCTCCCCTCCTGGCACCGCATTGGCTTTCTTTCAATCATTGTTCTCTGTTAATACAAGCAAGCTTTCATTCAGTTCTCTTGCTGCAAATTGTGATCCTGACATTGGCTTTCTTGCACAGCACTGACAGTCTAGTCTAGCATGCGAAGGGGTCCTTCTGTTGCCGAAAAGTAATCACACGGAAGTCGGTTGCTTTGTCTTACGTCGCCCTTCCCAGATATCTCAGGAAGGCACCACACAACAATACCCAAGTCAAACTTGTGATATGAATATTTTTAAAAAAATGATTTTATGCGTACAACTTTTTAAAGAAAATATACTAAATATTAGCAGCAAAAGCGCATGCACACGAAAAGTGTGATACGTCAAGAACGTCTAATTTCTTCACAATACATCAGATATTTAAAGATGTGCTTTTCTAGTCTAGAATACAAGGTGCTGTTTTATACGTCAATACCACACAGGGGGGTGATTTCTGTGGTTTCCAATTTTTCGCGTGCACAGATTATAGAAGGACCTGGTTCTTCTATGTGCTCCAACTACTACTGTTGCAGAATAATAAGTACAAAAAATAAAGAATACATAGATTTTTACATGGAAAACACCTGGCTCAAAAGGTGAAAAAACCACGACCTACTGCCTAGTAGGATTTTCCCAAAACTCTTTACTGAATAAGTGAGCCAAAACAACATTTACAAAAACTTTTTTGTAAACCTAGGATTATCTCTAACCCTTTGTAGCAAACTAGCCTCTAGCTATTTGCGACAAACTTTAAGTTAACTCTAACTTGAAAACACAAAGTACCTATTACAGACACTTCTAGATAAAGTTAAAAAGGTACAAGTTAAAACCACCTACTACAAATAACTAGACTAAAAGACAACAGTTAGAACTGGTTCTTCTAGCTGGTTCAAGTAGCATCAGATTCGCACACTCAAATATCACTCGAACTGCTTGCAAAATTGCCTCGCTATTTTTCTCTCAATTCTTGCTTAACTTCTACTTTTGTGAATCCCTGTACAATAAGAACATTCTACAATATATAGGAGTTACTAGATAAAGAATGAACTAGAATCCTAATGCTACTCTTCCTTGGTGGAAGAGTTCTAGTTAAACTCAACTGCTAAATCCTTCCTTATCTTAGATATTGTTCTTACTGAATAAGTAGTCCTTCTCCTTATTATTTTTGCAATCTTTTCGATAAGGAGATAGTCTTGATATATACTGGGTACCGACTGTGGTGTACTCATACTATAATTTTGCATATTTTTGTGCAGAGACAGGTAATGTGGAGTCATTTGACCGATCGCTAGCAGTACGGATCTTGCTGTGGAGATTCAAGGTAAACTTGTTACTGCGTTTGCCTTCAGAGTCACCTTATGATATTGTACTTGCACTGTTTTACCTCTATTTCAAAACATTTGTATTTATAGGCTTTCTAGTAACTCAGTAGAACTTACGACTTGTACTACCGGTTTTGGGATTGTAAGTATTGTATAGAGATTCCTATTTTGTATTTTTCTGTTATTAATTAATATTGTTGTTATTTTAGTATATGTTAGGATTACCTAGTCCCTAAGACTAGGTGCCATCACGACATCCTACGGAGGGAGATTTGGGCCGTGACAACCATATATTTTTATATCAAATAACATTCAAAAAAATATGTTCAAATCATCAAATATGAAATTGGATCTATGGCATATTTAATATATCTCTAACAATTTCCCACTTGCTCTAGAGCCAATCGCTCTTGTACTTCATTCCCAATTGTCGCTTGTGCTTGTCAAACTCCTTTGCTCCAAGAGCTTTAGTGAATGGGTCTGCATTATTTTCCTTTCCATCAACCTTTTGAATCTCGACGTCTCCACGTTCAATGATCTCTCTTATCAAGTGATACCTTCGCAGAACGTGTTTGGATTTTCGGTGTGATCTTGGTTGTTTTGCTTGAGAAATGGCTCCAATATTGTCACACAACAATGGAACTGCACCTTCTATCGAAGTAACCACACCAAGTCCAGTTAAGAACTTTTTCATCCACACAGCTTCCTTAGCAGCTTTAGTAGCTGCTATATATTCTGTTTCAGTCACTAAATCCGCTACTGTAGCTTGTTTGGAACTTTTCCAACTCACTGCACCACCATTTAAGGTGAATAAATAACCAGAAATAGATTTTCTATCATCTCTATCTGAAGAGAAGCTTGCATCAGTATAACCTTCAAGTTTTAACTCATAATCTCTATAAATGAGGAATTGGTCTTTAGTCCTTCTTAAGCACTTAAGAATGGTTTTTACCACCTTCCAATGTTCCTCACCAGGATTTGCCTGATATTGTAATGACCCGGCCGGTAGTTTTGAGTAAATTAGCCCCGAACCCCTATTTATTGTTACCTCTAACGTATTTTTGGATTTTGTAACTTGCCGGGAAGATTTGTTTTTGGTTTTGGAGCGAAATGGGACACATATTCCCTAAAATGGAGGTTTAATTCATAGGAATAGACCGTAGTTCGAAATGTGTGAAGACAACTCCGGAATGGATTTTTGACGGTTCATATAGCTCTATAGGGTGATTTTAGTGTTAGGAGCATGTTCGGATGTTGAATTGGCAGTCCGTAGGTCATTTTAGCGCTAATTGGCTTGTACTTGTCAAACTCCTTTGCTCCAAGAGCTTTAGTGAATGGGTCTGCATTATTTTCCTTTCCATCAACCTTTTGAATCTCGACGTCTCCACGTTCAATGATCTCTCTTATCAAGTGATACCTTCGCAGAACGTGTTTGGATTTTCGGTGTGATCTTGGTTGTTTTGCTTGAGAAATGGCTCCAATATTGTCACACAACAATGGAACTGCACCTTTTATCGAAGTAACCACACCAAGTCCAGTTAAGAACTTTTTCATCCACACAGCTTCCTTAGCAGCTTTAGTAGCTGCTATATATTCTGTTTCAGTCACTAAATCCGCTACTGTAGCTTGTTTGGAACTTTTCCAACTCACTGCACCACCATTTAAGGTGAATAAATAACCAGAAATAGATTTTCTATCATCTCTATCTGAAGAGAAGCTTGCATCAGTATAACCTTCAAGTTTTAACTCATAATCTCTATAAATGAGGAATTGGTCTTTAGTCCTTCTTAAGCACTTAAGAATGGTTTTTACCACCTTCCAATGTTCCTCACCAGGATTTGCCTGATATTGTAATGACCCGGCCGGTAGTTTTGAGTAAATTAGCCCCGAACCCCTATTTATTGTTACCTCTAACGTATTTTTGGATTTTGTAACTTGCCGGGAAGATTTGTTTTTGGTTTTGGAGCGAAATGGGACACATATTCCCTAAAATGGAGGTTTAATTCATAGGAATAGACCGTAGTTCGAAATGTGTGAAGACAACTCCGGAATGGATTTTTGACGGTTCATATAGCTCTATAGGGTGATTTTAGTGTTAGGAGCATGTTCGGATGTTGAATTGGCAGTCCGTAGGTCATTTTAGCGCTAATTGGCTTGTGCTTGTCAAACTCCTTTGCTCCAAGAGCTTTAGTGAATGGGTCTGCATTATTTTCCTTTCCATCAACCTTTTGAATCTCGACGTCTCCACGTTCAATGATCTCTCTTATCAAGTGATACCTTCGCAGAACGTGTTTGGATTTTCGGTGTGATCTTGGTTGTTTTGCTTGAGAAATGGCTCCAATATTGTCACACAACAATGGAACTGCACCTTCTATCGAAGTAACCACACCAAGTCCAGTTAAGAACTTTTTCATCCACACAGCTTCCTTAGCAGCTTTAGTAGCTGCTATATATTCTGTTTCAGTCACTAAATCCGCTACTGTAGCTTGTTTGGAACTTTTCCAACTCACTGCACCACCATTTAAGGTGAATAAATAACCAGAAATAGATTTTCTATCATCTCTATCTGAAGAGAAGCTTGCATCAGTATAACCTTCAAGTTTTAACTCATAATCTCTATAAATGAGGAATTGGTCTTTAGTCCTTCTTAAGCACTTAAGAATGGTTTTTACCACCTTCCAATGTTCCTCACCAGGATTTGCCTGATATTGTAATGACCCGGCCGGTAGTTTTGAGTAAATTAGCCCCGAACCCCTATTTATTGTTACCTCTAACGTATTTTTGGATTTTGTAACTTGCCGGGAAGATTTGTTTTTGGTTTTGGAGCGAAATGGGACACATATTCCCTAAAATGGAGGTTTAATTCATAGGAATAGACCGTAGTTCGAAATGTGTGAAGACAACTCCGGAATGGATTTTTGACGGTTCATATAGCTCTATAGGGTGATTTTAGTGTTAGGAGCATGTTCGGATGTTGAATTGGCGGTCCGTAGGTCATTTTAGCGCTAATTGGCGAAAGTTGGAAAAAAGATGATTTTTGAGAAGTTTGACCGGGAGTGGCTTTTTGATATCGAGGTCGGATTCTGATTCCGAAAGTTAAAGTAGGTCCGTAATATCAATTATGATTTGTGTGCAAAATTTGTAGTCAACTAGACTTGATTTGATAGGTTCCTGTTGTATGTCATCTGACTTTGGAAGCTTATATCTCACAATCTATAAGGAATCTAGAGATGATCCAAAATAAAAGTTGTATCCCTTGGTGTCTAGTTTTCAGAAAGTTAAACCATTTGTCATTTGGAGTTGTGTACAAAAGATTATGGTGGATACACTACAAGCTATCTAGGATGAGTTTGGAAATCTCTATTACACAGGGCTGATTTTGGAAGCTTATATCTCGCAATATATAAGGAATTGGGAGGTGATCAACAAATGAAAGTTATAGCCCTTGATGTTTTGTTTCCAGAAAGTCAAACCATTTGTCATTTGGAGTTTTGTACAAAAGGTTATGACCATTATACTAGAGGCTGTCTGAAAAGAGTTTGGAAATGACTTTTGAGAATTTTGTTCATCGTGAACGCAATGGGAGGCTCGCGAACGTGAAAAAGGAAGTCGGGGCAATGTTATAAGTCCTCTATTTCGGACCTTTGAGTCATTATTTCATATTTTTAGTTGCGAACCTCGGGATTTAGCGATTTTGGAGAGGAATTTCACCACAAAACTTGGGGTAAGCATTCTCGACTCACTTGTGATTATATTTCATGGATTAATCTTCATTTCCAGCGTTAGATTATCGAGTTTTCAAGAAGAAATCAGAAGAAATTTCTATAATTTCAAAAAATGAATTTTCGAGTTTTGAATACCGATTCAGAGTTGGATTTGAATGAAATTAGTATGGTTGAACTCGTAATTGAATAGGTTATTGGATTTTGTGAGTTTCGTCGGATTTCGAGACGTGGGCCTCACTGTTGACTTTTCGAGCGGAGTTGGAAATTTTCATAAATTATTAATTTGTAAGCATTGGAGTAAATTGTGATTTATTTGCACGTTATTTGAATATATACAAATCGTTTGGCTTGAATTGAGGAGATAGGAAGGCGTATGGAGGTTGATACGCGCATAATGGAATTTCCGGAGTATTTTTTAGCTTGCTCGGCATCGGATTCGGCTTGTTCGAGGTAAGTAATATTTCTAAACTTGGTTCTGAGAGTATGAATCCCCGAATTTTGTGTTATATAAATTGTTTGGAGTTGACGCACATGCTAGGTGACGGGCACGTGGGCGTGCACCATAGAAATTGTGATTTGAATAAATTCTGTGGAGTTGTAAAATTGAAGAATCGTGTTATTATCCGCATATCCTTCATGTGCTAGAGAAATTGAGCTGAGACTCGTATTAAAGATCGTGTTTAGGCTATGTGCCAATATGTTTGGGACCCATAGGGTCGTATTGCTGTTGAATTTAATTGTTTTTAAAATGTATATTTTATACTCAGTCATGTTCATCCATTGTGATGATATTTATGGGATCGGGGCTGCCCGCCTGCAGCAGGCCATATTGGCTTTATATATATTATTATTATTATTATATGGATCGGGGTTGGCCGCCTGCAGCAGGTCATGTTAGCTTTATTATTATATGGATCTGGGCTGCCCGCCTGCATCACGCTTGGGCTGAAAAAGCCTCTCCGGAATCTGCACCCCCCACAGTAAGCGTAGATGATTTATATTGAGAGATGGATCTTTCCTGCACATGGATCTTGTCCGAAGCATTTATATTGAGGGATGGATCTTCCCTGGACATGGATCTTGTCCGAAGTATTTATATTGAGGGATGAATTTTTCCTGAACATGGATCTTGTCCCAAGCATTTATATTGAGGGATGGATCTTCCCTGAGCATGGATCTTGCCCGAATCATTTATATTGAGGGATGGATCTTCCGTGGACATGGATCTTGTCCGAACCATTTATGTTTGGGGATGGATTTTCCCCTGGGCTGGATTGGCCTTATACAATACTGAGTGACTGACTATCAGTCGATGTGTATATATATATATATGGGATGAATCTTCCCTAGGCTGGATTGGCCATATACAGTATTGAGTGATTGAGTATTTTGAGATTTGAGTATACGAGGTTTCCACTAAAGTGCATCACATACGGTATGTACATTGGCATATAGATATAGAGATGTCATATTCCTGATATCATTTAAAATTGAGCTATTTTACTTGTACTGAGTTTAACTTGAAAGTATGCATACATTTCTGTACTGTTATTTTATATTCGACTATATATGTTGAGCTCGTCACTACTTTCAGACCAAAGGTTAGTCTTGTTACTTATTAAGTACATGGGGTAGGTTGTAATCATACTACACTTCTGCACCTTGCGTGCAGATTTTGGATGCTGATGTAGTTGCGTACGACGAGAGCTGGATTTGAAGATGTACCTACGTCCCAGTTATTGCTGCCTCTTGTTCATGGTAGCTTTAGAATTCTAATCTGTTCATGTATAATTCAAACATATAACATATTTTTATTTCACACCAGCTTTGTAAATTCTGAATCTTAGAAGCTCATGATTTGTACTACCAGTCCTTTTAGATATTTTCTTTTAATTAATTTCATTGGAATTGGATAGTTAGAAATTGGCTTACCTAATGGGTTGGGTTAGGTGCCATCACGACTAGTGGGATTTTGGATCGTGACAAGGTGGTATCAGAGCCCTAGGTTCATAGGTTCTACAAGTCATGAGCAAGTGTCTAGTAGAGTCTTGCGGATCGGTATGATGACGTCTGTACTTATCTTCGAGAGACTATAGGGCATTTAGGATATGTAACGAGCCGGCCGGTCGTTTCGAGTATTAGAGCTTTATTTCCCCAATTACTGCTCAATTTGTGCTTTACAGTTATTATATGACTTATCGGGGTATTGGTTCGAGTCCGGTGAGGTCTCGGAATGAATTGGAACACTTAGTTCTAAAGTTTAAAACTTAAGTTAAAAAGGTTGGATGGATGTCGACCTATGTATAAACGACCCCGTAATAGAATTTTGATGATTCCAATAGCTCTACATGGTGATTTTGGACTTAGGAGCATGTCCGAAAAAATATTTGGAGGTTTGTAGTTAAATTAGGCTTGAAATGGCTAAAAATAAAAATTTAAGTTTGGAAGTTTGACCTGGGAGTTGACTTTTTGATATCTGGGTTGAAATCCGATTCTGGAAATTTGAATAAGTCCGTTATGTCATTTATGACTTGTGTGCAAAATTTGAAGTCAATCGGACTTGATTTGATAAGTTTCGGCATCGAATGTAGAAGTTGAAAATTATTAAGTTCATTAAGCTTGAAATGGGGTATGATTCGTGGTTTTAGCATTTTTTGATGTGATTTGAGGCTTCGACTAAGTTCGTATGATGTTTAAAGACTTGTTGGTATATTTGGTTGAGGTCCCAGGGGCCTCGAATGAGTTTCGAATGCTTAACGGATCGAAATTGGACTTGTGTAATCTGCTGAAGTTTTTCAACTTCTGGTGTCATCGCACCTGCGGTAGGGTTGGCCGCATGTGTGGACGCGCATGTGCGAGTGGAAGATCGTAGAAGCGGATTTGGGCAGCCCAGGTAGGATTCGTAGGTGCGGAAGGATTTACGCAGAAGCGGCCTCGCTTCTGCGGTGGGAAGATGCGCAGGAGCGATGTGGTCGCAAGTTCGACGCGTTGGTCGCAGGAGCGTATCCGCAAGTGCGGTCCTCCTCTCGTAGAAGCGGACCCAGGGGACTTAAGTCAGGTCCGCACCTGTGATAGAAATTCTGCAGGTGCGGCGTCGCAAGTGCGACTAAGAGCCCGCAGGTGCGAAATCGCTAGGCAGAAAAGGCTAAGTTCTAGGGTTTTATTCCATTTTCAATTTTGGGACTTTGAGAGCTCGGATTGAGGCGATAATTCAAGGATTTTTCAGAGAAAGCTATTGGGTAACGATTCTTAACTTATTTATGGTTATACTTCATTAATCTATAGTTGATTTCATCACTTAATTAAGGAATTTGGTTGAGAAATTTGGGGAAGAAGTTGGAAAGTTCTTCAACTAAGTTTTGAGTTTTGATACGGATTTTGATATCAGATTTAGATAATTTTGGTATGGTTGGACTCGTAGTTGAATGAGCATTCATATTTTGTAACTTTTGTCGAGTTCTGAGATGTGGGCCCCACAGGCGATTTTTGAGTTAAATTTTGGATTTTTGTTGGAAATTTTGTATTTTCATATGGAATTTATTCCTATAATATGTATTGACTGAATAACATTAATTATGACTAGATTTGAGCCGATCGGAGTCAAAAAATCAAGGGAAAGGCATTCTACTTGACTGATTGAGCGTGATTCGAGGTAAGTAGCTTGTCTAACCCTGTGTGGGGGAAATCCCCTTAGGATTTGATACTATTGTAATATTTTGTGATATGTGAGCGATGTGTACGCGAGGTGACTAGTGTGTACACGAACTACAATTGGAAATATCGGTTATTGCTGAGTAGTCTTCTTTTAAATTCTTTAATTGAGTTGCTTTAGCATATGCAGTGATCATGTTTAGCCTAGTATCACATGTCTACGTGCCTTAACTCTTACTTGCAATATGTGAAACATGCTTAGCTAAATTACCTGCTTCTTTGATTTGATTTAAATCTTTAACTGTAAGATTTTTGCTGAAAATTTGTTGCTCCTCCGACTTTCTGCTGCATATTTAATTTGGAACTACGAGGCGGTTTCTCGGGAGATCCACCCATACTGCATATTTACTTTAGGACTACGAGGCGATTCCTCGGGAGATCCTCCTGTACTGCATATTTACTTTGGGTCGGGAGATCCTCCTGTACTGCATAATTACTTTTGGGACTACGAGGCGGTACCTCAGGAAATCCCCTTGCATATTTACTTTTGGGACTACTAGATGGTATCTCAGGAGATATCCTATTGAGCATTTACTTTTGGGACTACGAGACGGTATCTAGGGAGCGCCCATGTTGTTTACCTCTTTTTGTTGTGTTGTTCTCGCTTCAGTCATTTCATTATACTATTATATCCTCTGTCATATTTTTTTATTATTTCTAGTAGGGCCTGACGTGACCTCGTCACTACTCTACCGAGGTTAGGCTTGACACTTACTGGGTACCGTTGTGGTTTACTCATGCTACTCTTCTGCACATCATTTTGTACAGAACCAGGTACTGCTTACCAGCCCGGTTATCAGTGAGCTACCTGTGTGCGGAGACATCAAGATACATCTGCCAGCGTCCGCAGACCTCGGAGTCCCCCTCTATCCTTATCATGTTGTTTTCCTTACTTTAATAGACTCTGATGTATAGAGATAATTAGTATTTCTTTTAGAAGCTTGTGACTTGTTTCTACCAATTTTTGGGAGATTTTTGTTCTTTGACTTGCAGTTTTCATTTATTACAGCTATTGAGGTTTGAGTTTCATACTCTTATTATGTTATTCCGCAATTTGTTAGGCTTACCTAGTCTTAAAGACTAGGTGCCATAATGACATCCTACAGAGGGTGAATTGGGGTCGTGACATGATAATTTCCCATCTTTCTTTCCTTATCGTGCAGATTTGATTCAGCTTGAAGCATAACTCTTTGAATTCCTTTCACGCATTAGTGTGCGTATGTGAGCGCTCGGTATCAGTTGTGCATCATCAGCTTGTGATTCTATGAACGAGGTTCGAGATGTGTATTCTGTGTTTTGGTGATGGGCCAATCTAGAGGACTTGAGGCCAGGTTTAGACCGCAACGTAGGCTCGGTAGCTTCAGTTGTGTGAACTTGTATATTTGGAGTCATATGTCCGATAATGTCCCTATGAGTGGCATTTGTGGCTCGATGAGCGGTTGAATGGCTATATGATAAGTATGACGTGACTGCGGGATGTGTTCAGGTGGTTTGAATGTGACAAGAAGTTTTTCCTTGAGATGTAAAAGAAAAACAAAAAAAAGGCCATTGGGTGCTTGATTTCTGTTTTGATGTATAGTCTCGAGTTATGAGTGTGTTGAAGAAATTTTCACGTTGTTAAATTGTGGGACAAATTAAATTCTCGTATCTTGTGGTAAGTTCAGACCTAGGAAGATTAAGTGATTGCGTAGTAATTGTGGCTGCAAAAGGGTATAGCAAGATGCCAATTTGAGGCTATGCAGGTGGATTGTCTCATGCGGAGTAACCTACATAGGTGTGTCCCTTATAATACTGAGAGGGGAGTTTCTTTTCTACCAGCGGGGTATACGTGTTGAGATTTGAATTTGATTCTGGTTGAGAAAGTTAATTTGACTGTCAAGAGAATGAATGCGAGATTAGCAGATGATTGAGGTATTTTATGGTTGGTGTTGCATGAGCTTGAGAAGCATTTTCGTTGAACTGACAACAGTATTATGGCAGTAATAGAGTATGAGTATTGTGAGTTATCGAGTGTTTTAATCTATGGCTTTGAGCCAAGTGAGGGAGCCTGCTATTGACAATTCAATTTCATGGTTATATCTTAAATTTTAGTTTTGGTCTGAGACATACTTGTGGACCAGTTATGACTGCAGAGGTTGAGATCGAGGATGAATTGAGTAAGGAAATTCCTAGATACAGGTTACATTGCACTTAAATGAAAATATGAAAATTATGGAATGATTAAGTTGTTATTTTGAAGGATGTAGTGCGCACGAAGCATGAATTTGATTGGTCGTATTAAGGCATGGTTACTTCTTTGAGGGTTGATTGTGCTAAAGGAGCACGTGTCTTTCAGCCCGTTTTGGCGGAGCAATTTAGATTTGAGTAGAGTGGATGACTTTCAAAAGGGTTCTGACTGATTCAAAATTTATATATAGTAATTGAGAATTTTTTCGGACTTGTGTACAGATAGAATTTGAGATTTACATTTGATGGTGTCGGAACTTGCGGTAATTCTGTATGACTATGAATTTTATGTTCCAATATAAGAAAGGAAAAAAGAACAATTTTAAATCCACATAAGATATTTTCAAAGTGGGTGTTTCGGTTATGGTATTATGGGGGTTAATTATGATGTGATGAGATTTTACAAATATTTTGGTGGAAATATTCTTGGGTTTGGTGACCTGCATAGCTTGGTCGAGTTAGAGGAATTCAGTTCTGATAGCTTGGTTATGTGCAAATTGATTGCAAAGTGTTCTTGATGGTTTCTACCATGGTTTGAGCCGGATATTTTCTACCAGTGTGGGGAACGTATTGTGTATTATGATTTCCTCATGGAAAGAAGCAAGAGAAAGGTTTCTAACTAACCGGGTATATAATTTGCTGGTGACTCAGAGTTTATAATGAGATTCTCTTGCTTTTTACATGATAGATGTAGTGTATTGTGCGGGATTTAGATTTACATGTACAAGGTGGAAGTTCATTCTTGAAAGGAAGATCACGAATTTTGGACAGAATGGTCAGTTTTAGATATTTAGATGAATGTTATAACTGCTCGGTAATCCCTGAGAAGGGTGCGCATTTCAAAAGGCGCATTGTGTTTTGACTTACGGATGTTCATTGGTATTGCGGTACTCACCTGGTTGATAGACTACCGGTATTTAAATTTTTGCTATGTGGAACAGAAGAATTATAGAAGTATTCCTCGCGAGATGATCGTGAAAGATGTGTTAGTCATTCGAGTGTTGAAGTTGGGATCGGTTATGGTGATTTATATATTCTATGAATGTGGAGACTGGGAGTTCTCAAAAGCATATTGTTTCAGGGTTGCGGCCTGTTTGGAGCAAGTATTTTTTTTAAACTCAGTGGAGGCACTAGTTACGTAAATTATTTGTGATAGTTGCGCACTACGAGTGCGTATATATATGAGGTTTTGAGCCCATGTGTGGGTATCGGGGCAAGTATTCCTACTCGGGAAGAATGCTTAGGCTATGATATGCCTAGAGTTGACTGTTAAGCATAAATTTATAATGTTTCTCGTATTCGTACCTTTGTTGAGAACTATCTGGGCTATAGTTGAGGTTACAAAGAGGCTAATTCCCTGAATAAATTGGGTAGTTACTCTTTCTGCGTTAACTTACCGATTTGAGTTGTGATAGCACACTTTGCACATGGCTACTCTATGGCGTGTTATTTATACCAGTCCAAGAGCATGTAAATCTTATTTCATTTATCATATACATGTGTACTTATTTGATTTCTCTTGTATGATATGCTTGGACTGGAGGCCTGTGACCATGCCAGGCGGATTATGTTATTGGCACGTGAGTTGTCCGTGTGGATCCATATACTGATACTATAACATGTGAGTTGTCCTTGGGGGTTATGTTAATGTGAGCTCTAGAAGAGCTGGTTACCGTTATTAGATTCGTGTGTCTTGGTTTTATTATATATGATGAGCTTATAGCATTTTAGTTGTGGTGGTGCTTGTTGAACTTGCAATACGGTTCTCTTATTTGAGACATTTTTCCATTTTGGGTACACGGATTGCGCAGTTCTGGCTTGAGATTTATTGGAATGGCATGTCTGTGAGATAGTTGTGTTTAATAATATATGGTCATTGGACCTAGAATGGGTACTATCGAATTTTATTACGGTGTATTGGGAGGATAATATTGAAAGTCATCTTAGAAAGTGATTATGGTTCTGGTTGGGGCGAGAGAACTCCATGACTTATTGATCTGATAAGGGGTTATGAAATTCCGTGTGTTTCTTTCATTATCAGCAGTGTATGAAGGCTTTGGAATGAGGTTTTGTTTGATATAGGGTTTAATACCAGTACCGGGTTGGTTTTGAGTAGTTACTGTGATCAAGAATGGTGTTGCGAGTATGCGAGTTGTGTAGTATGTTATGCGATTATATCTGGGATTATGGTCATGTCTTGATACAGCTTGTTCAGACTTATACAATGTGTAGATGTGAGATTCGTGTCTTGAAAAGAATTCTGGATGTTGGAAATTTGGGTTCTAAGTTTTACGGACTAAAGTTAAAGTAATGGTCTTTAATTATGTTGTATTGTCAGGCCTATATGGAATAGGGTGGCGTGGGATCACCCCCGATTATGTGCATGGTAAGGTGGAATAGTGATTTAATATCTTGGAAACAACTCGTGACACGTTCGAGGACGAACGCATGTTTAAGTGGGGGAGAAGAGAATGACCCGACCAGTTGTTTTGGGAATTTATGCTCCTTTTTACTATTTGAAGTCTTGAATATCTTCATACGATGTATTATGACTTGTGTGAATTGTCGGTTTTTATTTTCAGGTATTTCGGAGTTGGTTTGGAAGAATGAAATTCAAGGTTTAAAGCTTAAATTGAAAAGGTTGACAGGATATTAACTTATATGTAAACGACCCTGGAATCAAGTTTTGATGATTCCAATAGCTCTGTATGGTGATTTCGGACTTAGGAGCGTGTCCGAAAAATTATTTGGAGGCCCGTAACTAAATTAGGCTTGAAATGGCTAAAATAGAAATTTAAGTTTGAAAGTTTGACCGGGGAGTTAACTTTTTGATATCGAGGTCGAAATCCGATTCTGGAAATTGGAATAGGCCCGTTATGTTATTTATGACTTCTGTGCAAAATTTGAGGTCAATCGAACTTGATTTGATAGGTTTCGGCATCGAATGTAGAAGTTGGAATTTCTTAGTTTCATTAGGCTTGGGTGCAATTCGTATTTTTAGCGTTGTTTGATGTGATTTGAGGCATCGACTAAGTTCGTATGATATTTTAGGACTTGTTGGTATATTTGCTTGGGGTCCCGGGGGCCTCGGGTGTGTTTCGGGTATGTTTCGGGTATGTTTCGGATCATTTTGGGCTACTTTGGTTGCTGGTTTTCTGATGTCTGGTGTTGTTCTTCGCATTCGCGAGGAGCCTCACGTGTTCGCGAAGAAGGATTTTGTTGTTGGGACTTTGTTCTTCGCGTTCGCGAAGAAGAAATTCCTGTTGTCTGTCGTCTGATTTTGGAAGCTTATATCTCACAATATATAAGGCATCTAGAGATGATCCAACAATGAAAGTTGTAGCCCTTGGTATCTAATTTTCATAAACTTAAACTATTTGTCATTTGGAGTTGTGTACAAAACGTTATGGTGGATACACTACAGGATGTCTGGGAAGAGTTTGAAAATCTCTGTTGCACATGGCTAACTTTAGAAGCTTATATCTCGCAATGTATAAGGAATTGGGAGGTGATCAACAAATATATGTTATGTCCCTTGATGTTTAGTTTCGAGAAAGTCAAACCATTTGTCATTTGGAGTTTTGTACAAAAGGTTATGACCATTAAACTAGAGGCTATGTGAGAAGAGTTTGGAAATGACTTTTGAGAATTTTGTTCATCGCGAATGCAATGGGAGGCTCGCGAACGCGAAGAACGCAAATTTTCGAGTTTTGAATACCGATTCAGAGTTGGATTTGAATGAAATTAGTAGGGTTGAACTCGTAATTGAATGAGTTGTTGGATTTTGTGAGTTTCGTTGGATTCCGAGACGTGGGCCCCACTGTCGACTTTTCGAGTGGAGTTGGGAATTTTTATAAATTGTTAATTTGTAAGCATTGGAGTAAATTGTGATTTATTTGCACGTTATTTGAATAGATACAGATTGTTTGGCTTGAATTGAGGAGATAGGAAGGCGTATGGAGGTTGATACGCACGGAATGGAATTTTCGGAGTATTGTTTAGCTTGCTCGACATCTGATTCAGCTTGATCGAGGTTAGTAACATTTCTAAACTTGGTTCTGAGGATATGAATCCCCGAATTTTGTGTTATATAAATTATTTAGAGGTGACGCACATGCTAGGTGTCAGGCGCGTGGGCGTGCACCATAGAAATTGTGACTTGAATAAATTCCGTGGAGTTGTAAAATTAAAGAATCATGTTATTATCCGCATATCCTCCACGTGCTAGAGAAATTGAGTTGAGACTCGTTTTATTTAGCAGATAATTCAACATATACACGACATTTGTGGGTCCCTACAGCTCCAACACATAGTCTAAATATAATTTCTAACATGATTTATAGTTCAATTTCTATAACACACGTAGAATATACGGATAACAACAGATTTTTCAACTATTCAGTTACATGGAATTGACTAAGTCATAATTCCTATGGTGCACTCCCACACGCCTGTCACCTAGCATGTGTGTCACCTCGAAAACCAATCACATGACATATATTACGGGGATTCATACCCTCATAACCAAATTTAGAACAGTTACTTACCTCAATCCGAGCAAATCCAACACACCTTTGCCTCGCAAAACGGCCTCTGAATGCCTTGAATCTAGCCACAAACAATGCGATACAATCAACATGGGCTAAAGGAATCAATTCCATAAGAAAATACTAAACTCTTAATCAAAAGTCAAAAGTCAACTCAAAAGCCGGCCCGGTCGGGCCCCGGGCCCACGTCTCAAAACGCGATAAAAGTCACAAAACTCGAAATCTCATTCAACCACGAGTCTAACCATACCAAATTAAAGAGAACAAAAGAAGATCTCAAATCTTTTACATTAAAGTTCTAGAGTACTACAAAGTATCAAAGAACGGTGAAGATGTACTTCATATGAAGTGGAATTTATTTGGTTCCTATTTTAGAAAGTAGCAGTCTGTATCTGTAACACCCCCGGACTTTAGATAGAGTCCCGTGTCAGCAAAACACAAGAGTGGTATCAGAGCTCTCTTGTGTTTTGGCGATGTGGGACTATGTCTAAAGTCTGGGGTGTAACATATGGACTCAGCGTCATCGCTAAGGTTTGCCCTACCGCATAGGATTCGCCTAGACTCAGCACTGAGGTATGCCCCGCCTAACCGGGATTTGCCTAAACTCTATTGAACTCTTACCCACTATCAACATGGCTGACACAATAGTGGCCCTGATACCATTTGTAGCAGACCAGCCCGCTAGTGATATTGTCTGCTCCAGGCCTAGGCCTTCACGGATTTAAAATGCGTCACTAGGGTCTAAGGCTTGTTAACTTATATACCCAGCATCACTCTTGTGTTTTGCCAATGTGGGACTCTATCTAAAGTCTGGGGTGTTACATACACCTCCTCTTATGGACACAGCGTATCACTAGGGTTTTGCCGATGTGGGACTCTGTCTGAAGTTTGGGGTGTTACAACATCATTATGGAATGGAGAGAAAAAAACAAGTTAAATTATAAAACTGGAAATTCTGAGTTTTTCATCTCTGATTTATCTTTAGGATAGGAAACACACCAATAATTATGAAGGGGTGTAAGGGACGCATATACACCAAGAACTCTATATATATGCACCAAGAACCATTTATTACTTGCAGACGCTATAAAATTTCAAAAAAAGAAAAAAAGAAATAAAAGAGAACTAGAGTTTGAAAAAAGAGAGATGCATAACAAAATGAGCGCTTCAAGTTCATCGAACATTTCCAATGAAGATTATTGGAAATTGTTTCGTGGAATGTTAGTCACTGTTATGAGAAAAATAAATTTTGAAAAGAGGCTATAGAAGCATATCAACGGACGCACGAACCTCACTTGGTAATACTGCAAAAGTGCGAAACGCACATCAAATGGAAAACTAGCACTGAACATGAAAACTTTGTGTTACTATGGGACAAAGAACGCATCAACTATGATATATCCTTTATATATCACAAAGAATACGCCAGAGGAATTGACAAATATATATCGGCAAATATTCAGCTGGTTAAATATCTATTGGTTAAGTTCAAATTTCATGGAGTTTATGGAGATCTAACATATGGTCTAGATTTAGAACAATTAAAATTGACACCACATCCTGAGTCACGTAATAGGTTATATGATACATCATGACCTATGATCGGGGGATGCTAATCTAACCCGCCCATAAGAGAGAAGCATCAGATCTCCAAATACAAAAGAGCAGATGAGTATCTTCATCAATTTTACGGCTAGCCCCGGTATTTTAGATTTAGATTTCTGCCCCTTTACATATGGAAATACGAAATCACCACAAAGATTATCCAAACTTGATAGGATAATATGTACTTCAAAATTTTACACTTCATTTGAACGTGTATTATCAACGATTCTAGGAAGCGACATTTCGGACCATATGCCGATAAAGTTGAGGTTGGCACGCCTATGTATAGTTGCACAAGTGGAGAAGAAAAATTGGTATCCAGATAGGCACTATGTGAGAATTAAGTTCAATTGCAGTTGTGTTGGTTTTGTGAAACTACGAGATTGACAGTTCTCCTCTCCACCCCCTTCTCCCCCTCCCCTTTTTTCTGGGCCATGAACAGTTGTCACGACCCGAAATTTCCAACCGACGGGACCGTGATGGCGCCTAACATTTCACTTGCTAGGCAAGCCAACGTTAGAGAATCATTAACCAATTCCTTATTCCCATTCAGTAATTAACAATAATTAACTAAGATGCAATATATTAAGTGCGGAATATAATAAAATTGTATTAATTACTAACACCCGGATCTGGAGTCACAATTCACGAGCATTTTAGAATTTACAACAAGTAATAGTCAGAAAGAAATACAACTGTCTGAATGAAAGAAACAGTAGAACATAAAAGATAGACGGGGACTTCAAGGTCTGTGAACGCCGATAGATCTACCTTGAGTCTCCGGACAGAGGACCAATGGTAGAATCTCGATCAACCCGAGCCTGTACCAAAATCTGCACAGAAAGTGCAGAGTGCAGTATCAGTACAACCGACCCCATGTACTGGTAAGTGTCGAGCCTAACCTCGACGAAGTAGTGATGAGGCTAAGGCAAGGCACCTACAAATTAACCTGTACAATTTAACAATGAAGAAAGATATAGTTGGATTTGTAGCCCGGTGTTTAAATTGTCAAAAAGTGAAGTATGAGCATCAGAGACTTGAAATTCCGGAGTGGAAATGGGAGCGTATTACCATGGACTTCGTAGTTGGACTCCCACGGATGTTGAGGAAGTTTGATACTATTTGGGTGATTGTGGATCGATTGACCAAGTCCACACATTTTATTCCAACTGGTACTACTTATTCTTTGGAGCGGTTGGCTGAGATTTATATCTGAGAGATTGTTCGCGTACACGGTGTTCTAGTGTCCATCATTTCAGATCGGGGCACCCAGATAGTGTTGTCTCAAGTCCTGATACATCTTAGCGGCACCCAGATGAATGGAATATCACGAACTATGGGCTTCTTCAATAATCAACTCACGCAGTCCATCTACATTTGGCACACAAATCTGACCCTGCATCCTCAATATCCCATCATCTCCAATAGTAACATCTTTGGCATCACCGTGCTGAAATGTGTCACTGTGTACATGAGCATCTAAATAATAACAAAGTCTGACTGATAAAAACATTGTCTGAATAATATAGAACAGTTCAATAAATGAAAGGAAGAGAGTCAAGGTCAGTGGATGCCAAGCAGCTACCTTGATAGTCTCCAACTGATAACACTCTGAGATCTAACAGTCTCTGTGCCTGGAAGCACCTGGATCTGCACACGAGGTGCAGAGTGAAGTACGAGTACAACCAACTCAATAAGTAACGAGACTAACCTTTGGACTGAAAGTAGTGACGAGCTTAACAGGTATAGTCCAATATAGAAATAATAGTACGAAAATGTAGGCACGCTTTCAAGTTGAACAGTTAAACTCAGTACAAATAAAATTGATCAATACTGCATGATATGAGAAATATGACATCTCACTGGAAAACCTCGTGTAGTCATGATCACTAATTACTCGGTCACTCAGTACTGTATATGGCTAATCCAGCCTAGGGAAATTCCATCTTGTATATATATATATACATCGGCTGACAGTGAGTCACTCAGTACCGTATAAGGCCAATCCAGCCCTGGGGTATTTTATCCCCAAATATAAATGATTCGGACAAGATCCATGGGCAGGTAATTCATTACAATTATAAATGAATAAGGCAAGTCCATGCCATGAGAAATTCATCCCGAATATATAATCATCTACGCTCATTGTGGGAGGTGCAGACTCCGGAGGGGCTCCTTTAGCCCAAGCATGATATAAAGCCGATATGGCCTGCTGTAGGCGGGCAACCCCGATCCATATAACAATAAAGCCTATAAGGCCTGCTGCAGGCAGGCAACCCTGATCCATAGAATAATAATATATATAAAGCAAATATGGCCTGCTGCAAGCGGGCATACCCGATCCCATCAATATCCTCACAATGGATGAACATGACTGAGCATGAAATATATATTTTTAAATAATTAAATTCAATAACATCACGTTATGGGTCCAAAAATATCGGCATGTAGCCTAAGCATGATCTTCAATACGAATCTCATCTCAATTTCCCTAACACGTGGAGAATATTCAGATAATAAGATGATTCTTTAATTTTACAACTCCGCAGAATTTATTTAAGTCACAATTTCTATGGTGCACGCCCACACACTCGTCACCTAGCATGTTAGAAACGTTACTTACCTCAAACCGTGCAAGTTCTTTATTCCAATATGCCTTTACCTCACGAATCGGTTTCCGAACGCCCCAAATCTAGTCATAAATAATTCGATTCAGTCAAAATAAATTATTAGAATTAATTCCATATGCAAAATACTAATTTTCCCACAAAATCAAAAATTTAACTCAAAAACTGTCCGTGGGGCCCACGTCTCGGAACCCGAAAAAGTTACAAAATATTCCGCCTTTGATGTACATCTATCACCCGCCGTATAAAAACTAGAAGGGTGTGCACCTTGTTATGAACTATTTGAGTCATGTTTGAGTTTATATAGAGAATAATTCCCTGAATGAACATGATAATTGCTATTTCCGTGATGAAATTGGCGATTTAAGCTATGATAACACACTTTGCACATGCCTACACTTTAACATGTCATTTACACCAGTCCAGGAGCATGCGATATGTTATTCATTCATCAAATACATGTATTCTTGTACACTTGCTCCTATGTGATATGATTTGGACTGGATGCCTGCGACCACGCCTGGCGGATAGTGTTGTTATGCATATAACCACACCGGGTGAATTGTGTTGTTATGCCTGTAACTGCGCTAGACAAATTGTGTTGTTATGTCTATGACCATGTCGGGCGGATTGTACTGTTATGCATGTGACCACACCGGGTGAATTATGATATTGAGCCTCTGTCGACGTCGGCTGGTAGCATGTTGAACTGGTCGTGCTTATGTGTGGATATGGATCCATCCCCCTAGGGTCACTCTCTCATGTGCCTTCTTGATAGTGTACACGCAGTTATTAAGGAAAACGGATCAGTGATTTGGTACGGAAATGGAAAGGTTGAGGAAAATCTGTATAGTGTTTGTTTGAATTTGCATTGCATCTCTACTTGCAATTTCCGTGGTTAATTACCTGATTCATTGCATATCACCCTTACATGATGTATCATTTATTGAGCAGACTACTTGAGTAATTGTAATGACCCGGTCGGTCATTTTAAGTATTACAACCTCATTCCCCCATTTACTGCTCAATTTATGCTTTATAGTTACTATGTGATTTGCCGGGGTAATTGGTTCGAGTCCGATGAGGTTTTGGAATGAATTGGAACACTTAGTTCCAAAATTTAAAGCTTAAGTTAAAATAGTGACTGGATTTTGACTTATGTTTAAATGACCCCGGAATAGAATTTTGATGATTCCAATAGCTCTGTATGGTGATTTTGCACTTAGGAGCGTATCCGGAAAATTATTTCGAAGTCCGTAGTTAAATTAGGCTTGAAATGGCTAAAATAGAAATTTAAGTTTGGAAGTTTGACCGGGGAGTTAACTTTTTGATATCTGTGTCAGAATCCGATTATGAAAATTGGAATACCTCTGTTATGTCATTTATGACTTGTTTGCACAATTTGAGGTCAATCGGACTTGATTTGATAGGTTTCGGCATGGAATATAGAAGTTGGAATTTTCTAGTTTCATTAGGCTTGAATTGGGGTGGGATTCGTGTAATATTATTTGATGTGGTTTGAGGCTTCAACTAAGTTTGTATGATATTTTGGGACTTGTTGGTATATTTGGTTGAGGTCCCGGGGGCCTCGGGTGTTTTTCAAGGTGGTTTTGGACCAAGTTTGGCTGGGTTGTTGCTGCTGCTTTGCTGGTACTGATGTTCTTCTTCGCAAATACGAAGGGACTCACGCATTCGCGAAGGGAAAATTTGGACTAGCCCATTTTGTGCTTCGCGTTCGCGACCGAGGTCACGCATTCGCGAAGGTTCGGGGGGCAAAGCTACGCGTTCGCAATTGAGGCCTCGCGTTCGCGAAGGGGAAAATCGGCCTAGGGGAAATTGGTGTTCGCGTTCGTGACGGAGAGGCCGTGTTCACGATGGAAAGGACGTGTTCACGATTGAGCAGCCCGGTGAAGCATCGCATTCGCGAGGCAAGGCTCACCTTCGCGAAGAAGAAAAATTGGGCAGCACATTTTTGTACTTCGCGAACGCAAGGCAAGGGTCGCGTTCGTGAAGAAGGAATGCTTGGACAGAAAGTTTAACTTTTTTGACGAATTGGAGCTTGGGTAGAGGCAATATTTGGGAAAGTTTCAAGGAAAAGAACAGGATAAGTGTTCTTAACTCAATATCGGTCAAATTACACGAATCCATGGTTATTTTTAACATTTAATTGGTGAATTAAGTTGGAAAATTTAGAAAACCCTCTTGGTCTAATTTGAAAATTTGAGGGTCGAGTTGATGTCAGAATTTGGTAAAATTTGTATGGTTGGACTCGAGGTTCAATGAGCGTTCATATTTTGTAACTTTTGTCCGGTTCCGAGATGTGGCCTCCACGAGCGATCTTTGGGTGAGATTTCAGATTTTTGTTGGAAAATTAGTATTTTCATATGGAATTAATTCCTATAATTTGTATTAACTGAATCGGATTATTTATGGCTAGATTCGAGACGTTTGGAGGCCGATTCGCAAGGCAACGACATTGCAGAATAAAGAATTTCACGGTTTGAGGTAAGTAACAGTTCTAGATCTGGTTCTGAGGGTATGAAACCCCGGATTTTGTCTTATGTGATCGGTTTTGAGGTGACGCATATGCTAGGTGACGGGCGTGTGGCCGTTGACCATAGGAATTGTGATCTCGGTCAATTCCATGGAACTGTGTAGTTAAATAATCTGTTGATATACATAAATTTTCCATGTATTAGAGAAATTGATCTATAAATCATGTTTAAACCATGTGTTGACACTGTTAGGACCCACAGAGGTCGTGTAGATGTTGAATTATCTACTAAATTGTTGTTTCATACTCCGTCACGATTTTACTTGCATATTACATCTCAATATCTATTGCTTAATATTGATGTATCATATCATTACTATTTGGGCTACTTATCATGATTTCTGAGAGCCCGAGAGACTGGAGAGGTTGATGACTGAGTGAGGCCGAGGGCCTGATTGTGAGGATATTTATGGGATTGGGCTGCATGCCGCAACATGTTTCAATGATTTATGCCATGGTTGTCTTGTTATAGCTCTTATGCTGAAGGAGCCCCTCCGAATTCTGTACACACCCCCAGTGAGCGCAGGTACCTACTGAGTGCGAGTGTCACGACCCAATCTCCCTTCGTATAGCATCGTGATAGCACCTAGTCTCTACGACTTGGTAAGCCTAACAAATTGCAGAAAATAACAAAACGAAAGTAAAACTTGGCAACTAACAGCAGCGGATAACTAAATAACTAGTAATAATGCTGCTCGGCATGTTCAATAACCAATACTCTATAAATACACAGTCTTCCCAAAACCCGGAACATCACGAGTCACAAGCTACAGAAAGAAAATAGTATCTCTATACACCAGAGTCTAATAAAAATAAATACAGGAAGTGTTTGACACGGGGGAGAATAGAGGGGACTCCGAGGTCTGTGGTCACAACAGATATACCTTGAAGTCTCCAAAGCTGTCTCAAGTCACTGGTAATGCAGCTAATAACGAGCACTTGAATCTGCACACAAAACATATGCAGAAGAGTAGCATGAGTACACCACAATTGGTACCCAGTAAGTGCCAAGCCTAACCTCGGTCGAGTAGTGACGAGGTCAGGTCAGGCCCACTGGTATATAATAAACAAAGTAGGATAATATAATAGTGTAATAAGAGATTGGAGTTCAATAAAGGAAAACACAATGAAATAACAGTACAACACGCAGAAATTAACCATAGGGGATCTCCCGAGATACCATCTCGTAGTCCCAAAAGTAAATATACAGGGAGAACTCCCGAGGTACCGCCTCATAGTTTCAAAAGTAAATATGCAGGGAGTACTCCCGAGGTACCGCCTCGTAGTCTCAAAAATAAATTTGCACGGAGAACTCCTAAGGTACTACCTCGTAGTCTCAAAAGTAAATGTGCAGGGGGATCTCCCAGGATACCGTCCCGTAGTCCCAAAAGTAAATATGCAGGGAGAACTCTCGAGGAACTGCCTCGTAGTCTCAAAAGTAAATATGCAGGGAGAACTCCCAAAGAACCGCCTCGTAGTCTCAAAAGTAAACACACAGCTCAAACCGATAAGTACAACAGTTAACAGCAAGATTTCTACAGTTATACTAATAAAGAACAAGGAAAAGCAGGAAATCAACTAGGCAAGCTTCACATAGTTCAAATAAGCAATTAAAGCACGTAGACATGCGATATTAGACTAAACATGATAACTACCCATATTGGAATAGCTCAATTAAGAATTAAAATAGACTAATACTCATTTAAACGGTATAACTCACATTAAAGGAAAAACAGATTACTACTCAGAAAAGTAAATCGAGTATTACAACAAATAGCCCGTGTACATACTTGTCAGCTCACGTACACGATGCTCACATATCACAACAGTACCAAATCATAAAGGGATTTCCCCCACACAAGGTTAGGCAAGCCACTTACCTCGAACCAAGCTCAATCAATTGGTAACAATGCCTTTTCCACGAATATCCGACTCCGAATAGACAAAATAAATTACATACCATAAATACAACTATAAGAAACTAATCTAATTAATGAAATCAAAGATAAATCAAGAAATTTGAAAATCGGCCCAAAAAGTCGACCCGGGCCCACGTCTCCGAATCGGGTAAAAGTAACAAAATATGAACACCCATTCACTCACGAGTTCACCCGTACCAAAATTATCCAAATCTAATGTCAAAATCCCAATCAAAACCCAAAACCCTAGTTGAAGAACTTAGTCCCCTTTTTTCCAAATTTCCACCCAAATCCGAAATTAAAAGATGAAATTAGTGATAGATTAGTGGGATACAACCAAAATCAAGTTTTGATAAAAATGGCTAAACCCTCATTTTTGAAATGTTATATTTTGCCCAGGTGAATCCTTCTTCGCGAACGCGACCACACCCTCGCGTTCGCGCATAACAAAATTCCACTAACCCAAAATTCCTCCTTCACAAACATGAGGGACCTCTCACGAATGCGTACCTTTCACTTCCTGATGCTTTGTGAACGTGACAGCCGCTGCGCGAACGCGTAGAACAAATCCTTGGGGTTCCCAGCTGCTCCACATTCTCTACGCGAATGCGATGTCCTTCTCGCGTTCGCGATGTACTGATCTTCAAACCTTCGCGAACGTGTCCCTATCTTCGCGAACACGAAAACCAACTCCAGCTGGCCTCTCAAATGCCTTACGTGATCGCGAGACCTCTCTCGCAAACACGATGAAGAAAAGTCTACAATAAAAATACCAGAAAATATACTATCTTTCACAAGTCCAAAATGATCCGCTAAGGATTCGAAATTCACCCGAGGCCCCCGGGACCTCAACCAAACATACCTACAAGTCCTAAAATACCATACGAACTTAGTCAAGCCCTTAAAACACTTCAGACAACAACGAAAACATGAATCGCCCTCCAATCCAAACTTAATGAACTTAGAACTTCAAATTTCCACAACCGATGCCGGAACCTATCAAACCATGTCCGATTGACCTCAAAGTTTTTACACAAGTCATATTCATCATTAAGGACCTACTCCAATATCTGGAATCAGATTCCGAGCCGATATCAAAAAGTCCACTACCGGTCAAATATCTCTAAAAATTTGACTTTTGCCATTTCAAGCCTAAATCAGCTACAGACATCCAAAACATAATCCGAACACGCCCCTAAGCTCAAAATCACCCAACTGAGCTAACATAATCGACAAAACTCCATTCCAGATTCATCTTCACACAGTTCCAACTACGGTCAAAATCCTAAGGTTTAAGCTTCCGTTTAGGGACTAAGTGTCCAAAATATTCCGAAACGAAAAAATAATCTCCCGGCAAGTCACATAAGTAGAAAAAGATATGGGGAAAGCAGTAAATAGGGGATCAGGGCTAATATACTCAAAACGACCGGCCGAGTTATTACAGCGAGTGCCGAGTGCAAAGCGCTGAGTGATTAAGAGGAATGAGTGACTGTGAGGGAAGAGTGATTGTGAGGTTGGAGTGAATAGGAGGACTGAGTGAATATTTCTCTAAGAGGATGCATTGATTTCATTATTGTTGTACTTCAGCTGTCATATATCACTGTTTTCGAAATTGCTGAAAGACATTATCTTCTATTTCAGTTAAACTTGACATGAAATTACTGTTTGAGTTTTAGATGATGAACTTGAAAGCATGCCTACCTTCTTATGTTGGAAATTACTGTAATTGGACATAGTTTTGAAGCTCGTCACTATCTTCAGCTATTTATTTAGTATTATTACTTGATGAGTTGGTTGTACTCATACTACACCCTGCACGTCGTGTGTAGATCCATGTACTTCCGGACACAGCGGTTTCTAGTTTTTCGAAGCTTTATCTGTTGGAGACTATTGAGGTAGCTCCTTGACATTCACAGACCTTGACTCTCTTTCCTTTTAGTTTTTGTACTATTCTATATTTTCAGACAGTGTTTTATAAGTTAGATATTGTTATCATTTAGATGCTCATATAATCAGTGACACCGAGTTTTGAGAGTATTTGTATTGGTATTTGCGAGGTTTTTGTATTGTATTTAAATATTATGTTTTCAAACTTAAAGGAAATCATGATTTATTGAGGTTGTCAGTTTGTCTAGTATTAAGATAGACGCCATCACGATAAGTATGATTTTGGGTCTTGAATAGTTGGTATCAGAGCCTAGGTTACATAGATCTCACGAGTCATGAGCAAGTTTAGTAGAGTCTTGCGTATCGGTACGGAGATGTCTGCACTTATCTTTGAGAGGTTGTCGAACCCTTAGGAAAATTTTACTTTCTTGTATTCTATCGTGTGAATTTGTTAATTCTGGAAACTAAATTTCTGTTATTCTATTCTCTCACTGTTGGTGAGGACACGTACTACCAGATCAGACGGTCATCCACCAGTGCCACCAGTTAGGGCCGCGAGAGGTCGGGGCCGTGGTAGAGGCCGAGGTAGAGGTCGAGGTGTAGCACGTATAACAGTTGGAGCAACACATGTAGCACCACCAGTTGCTCCGGCTCAGGAGCAGACTCCAGATATGGTTGAGCCGCCTGGACCAGCTCAGGCACCAGCTCTGCCTATTGTGATTCCAGGACTTCAGGAGGCTCTAGCATAGATATTGACAGTTTGCATAGGCCTTGCTCAGGTGGTTTTGGCTCAAGCCGCACCAGCCACTTCTCAGTCCGAGGGAGGTACTCACACCTCTATTGCCCGTACTCTAGAGCAGGTAGTGCAGGAACTTCAAATACCGGGGGCACTACCAGCCCAGTTGGTTGCAGCTGCTCAGGCCCCGGTAGTCCCTGTTATGGCTGATGATAGGCAGAGGAGACTTGATAGATTTGGAAGGCTTGAACCTCCATCATTTAGCGGTGCTGAGTCAGAGGATGCTCAGGGTTTTCTGGATAAGTGCCAGCGGATGCTTCGAAAAGCGGGTATTCTGGAGACCAGTGGGGTCTTGTTCACCACTTTTCTATTTTATGGGGCTGCCTTCGGATGGTGGGAGGCTTATGAGAGGCGCAGGCCGATCGGTGCAGCACCACTTACATGGCATGAGTTCTCCGTTCGATTTTTGGGGAAGTTCGTGCCGCAGTCTCACAGAGAGGAGCTGTGCAGATAGTTTGAGCAGTTACGTCAGAATAGCATGTCTGTGACACAGTACGAGATGAGATTTTCTATGTTGACTCACCACGCACTTTGGTTGGTTCCCACTAATAGGGAGAGGATTAGGAGGTTCATTGATGGCCTCACATATGAGTTGCGGTTATTTATGACTAGGGAGAGGGTATCTGGTGCTACTTTTGACGAGGTGGTAGACATTGCTCGGCAGATAGAGATGGTCCATAGCCAGGAGCATGGAGAGAGGAAGGATCAGAGGCCTCGTGGACCGTGTGGCTTCAACGATGTTCCTTCAGGGGGTCAGTTTTACCACGGTAGGGGTCGTCTTTACAAGCATGCTTAGACGGGTTGCCAGTTCACCGTGGTGCATCATCCAGCCATGGTTCATACAGTTTTCATCAGGGTCAGTCATCTCTTAGTGCCCTTCCAGCCCAGAGTTTGTCCCATGATCCTTCTGTTTAGGGTTCAATTGCACTGGGTGCTTCTAGCAATTATTCTTGTTCTCGGGGCTCGATTTAGTCCTCACCACCACAAGTACCGGGAAGTTGCTTTGAGTGTGGGGAGTTTGGCCATATGTGGAGGCAATATCCTCATCGTCAGGGAGGTCTAGTGCAACAGAAGAATTGGATTATGACTTCTGCACCAGTTACTTCGCCACCCGCCTAGCCAGCTCGGGGTGGGGGTCAGTCAGCTAGACGTCACCCAAGAGGGGGAGGCCGATCAGGTGGCGGTCAGTCCCGATTCTATGCTTTTCCTACCAGGCCAAATGATGTTGCTTCAGATGCAGTGATCATAAGTATTGTCTCAGTGTGCCACAGGTAAGCTTCTATATTATTTGACCATGATTCCACTTATTCATATGTATCATCATACTTTACTCATTATCTGGACATGCCCCGTGAGTCCTTAGTTTCACCTATTCGTGTATTTACGTCAGTAGGCGATACTATTATTGTGGAATGTATGTATCGGTCGTGTGTGCTAACTATTGGGGGACTAGAGACTAGAGTTTATCTTTATTGCTCAGTATGGTTGATTTCAATGTAATCCTAGGTACGGATTGGTTGTCTCCATGTTAGTCTATTCTGGACTGTCACATAAAAACCGTGACATTGGCGATGTCGGGGTTGCCGAAGGTCGAATGGAGAGTTTCTCTAGATTATGTTCCCGACATGGTAATTTCTTATCTGAAGGCCCAACGTATGGTTGGGAAGGGGTGTTTATCATATTTGGCATTTGTAAGAAATGTTGATGCAGATACTTCTACTATTGATTCAGTACCAGTAGTGCGAGATTTTGATGTATTTCCTGCAAACCTGCCGGGTATGCCACCCGATAGGGATATTGATTTCGGTACTAACTTGATGCCGGGCACTCAACCCATCTTTGTTCCTCCGTATCGTATGGCACAAGCTGAATTGAAAGAATTCAAAGAGCAACTTCATGAACTTCTTGATAAGGGGTTTATTAGGCCTAGTGTGTCGCCTTGGGATGCACCAGTTCTGTTTGTGAAAAAGAAAGATAGTACTATGCGGATGTGCATCGATTACACGCAGTTGAACAAAGTTACAATAAAGCACAAGTATCCTTTACTGCATATTGCTGATTTATTTGACTAGCTTCATGGAGCGAGGGCATTCTCCAAAATTGATTTGAGATCCAGGTATCACAAGTTGAAAATTCGGGATTCGAATATTTTAAAGATGACATTCAGGACCTGTTATGGTCACTATGAATTTCTCGTGATGTCTTTTGGGCTGACCAATGCCCCAACAACATTTATTCACTTGATGAATAGTGTATTCCAGCCATATCTTGATTCATTTATCGTATTATTTATTGATGATATCCTGGTGTACTCACGTATCCAAGAGGAGCATGCAAAGCACTTGGGTATTGTATTACAGAGGATGAGAGATGAGAGACTGTATGCCAAATTCTCTAAGTGTTAGTTCTGGCTTAGTTCTGTGGCATTCTTGGGACACATAGTGTCCAGTGAAGGAATTAAGGTGGATGTGAATAAGATAGAGGCAGTTCAGAGTTAGTCCAGGCCATCTTCAGATACTGAGATTCAGAGTTTTCTCGGCTTGGCTAGTTATTATCGTCACTTTGTGGAGGTTTTCTCGTCTATTCTATCGCCTTTGACTAAATTGACCTAGAAAGGTGCTCTGTTCAAGTGGTCGGATGAGTGTGAAAAGAGCTTTCAGAAGCTCAAGATAGCTTTGACTACAACCCCAGTAGTGATGTTGCCTACAGGTTCAGGGTCTTATATTATGTATTATGACACATCGCGTATTGGTCTCGGTGCAGTGCTGATGCAAAATGGTAGGGTGATTTCCTATGCGTCCAGACAGTTAAAGGTACATAAGAAGAATTATTTGATCCACGACCTTGAGTTAGCAGATATTGTTAATGCCTTTAATATTTGGCCGCATTATTTGTACGGTGTCTATTGTGAGGTTTATACAGATCACCGGATTCTACAACATCTGTTTAAACAGAAGGATCTTTATTTTCGATAGCGGACGTGGTTGGAGTTGCTTAAGGATTATGATATCACCAGTCTCTATCATCCAGAAAAGGCCAATGTGGTGTCCTATACCTTGAGTCGTAAGGCGGAGAGTTTGGGCAGCTTAGCATACTTATCGGTAGCACATAGGCCTTTAGCCTTGGATATTCAGGCCTTTGCCAACCAGTTTGTCAGATTGGATATTTCTAAGCCGAGTCGAGTTTTGGCTTGTGTGGTTTCTCACTCTTCTCTTTATGACCGTATCATAGAATGTCAATATGGTGACCCCCATCTGCTTTTCCTTAAGGACATAGTTCAGCACGGTGATGCCAAGGAAGTCACTATTGGGGACGACCGTTTATTACAGATGCAGGGCAGGCTATGTGTGCCTAATGTAGATGGTTTGCGTGAGTTGATTCTCCAGGAGGCTCACAGTTCACGGTACTTCATTCATCCACGTGCCACAAAGATGTGATTGTAGGCTAAACCTTAATCCTTAAGCAACCTTAATCCTACGCTAAACCTTGGAACACTTAGTTTCAAGGTTTAACGATTAAGTTGAAATAGTGACCGAATGTCGCCTTATGTGTAAACGACCCCAAAATAGAATTATGATGATTCCAATAGCTCCATATGGTAATTTTGGACTTAGGAGCGTGTCCGGAAAATTATTTGGAAGTTCGTAGTTAAATTAGGCTTGAAATGGCTAAAATAGAAATTTAAGTTTGAAAGTATGACCGGAGAGTTAACTTTTTGATATCGGGGTCGGAATCCAATTCTGAGAATTGGAATACCTCCTATATGTCATTTATGACTTGTGTGCAAAATTTGAGGTCAATCAGACTTGATTTGAAAGGTTTCGGCGTCGAATGTTGAAGTTGGAATTTCCTAGTTTTATTAGGCTTGAATTGTGATGTGATTCGTGTTTTTAGCGTTATTTGATGTGATTGTAGGCTTCGACTAAGTTCGTATGATGTTTTGGGACTTGTTCGTATATTTGGTTGAGGTCTCGGGGGCCTCGAGAGTGTTTCGGGGTGGTTTCGGACCAAGTTTGGATGGGTTGCAGTTGTTGGTTTGCTGGTAATGATGTTGTTCTTTGCGAACGCGAGGGGGCGAATGCGTTCGTGAAGGGGAAATTTGGACTGGCCTATTTTGTGCTTCGCATTCGCGATCGAGGGCACGCGTTCGTGAAGGTTCATGGGGCAAAGCTACGCATTCGCGATTGAGGCCTCGCGTTCGCGAAGGGGAAAGCCGTCCTGGGGGAAATTGGTCTTCGCGTTCGGAATGTAGAGGACGCATTCATGATTGCGCAGCCCGGTGAAGAATCGCATTCGCGAGGCAAGGCTGGCATTCATGAAGAAGGAAAAATTGGCAGCACATTTTTGTGCTTTGCGAATGCGAGGCAAGGGTCGCGTTCGCGAAGAAGGAATGCCTGGACAGAAAGTTTAAGTTCTGAAAATGGGACTTCGCCCCATATTACATTTTTGACAAATTGGAGCTCGGGAAGAGGCGATTTTAGGGAGAGTTTCAAGGAAAACAACGGGGTAAGTGTTCTTAACTCAATATTGGTCAAATTACCATAATCTATGGTTGTTTTTAATAATTAATTGGTGAATTAAGTTGGAAAATTTAGAAAACCCTCTTGGTTTAATTTGAAGATTTGAGGGTCGAGGTGATGTCCAAATTTAGTAAAAATTGTATGGTTGGACTCGTGGTTAAATGGGCGTTCGTATTTTGTAACTTTTGTCGGGTTCTGAGGTGTGGCCTCCACGAGTTATCTTTTGGTGAAATTTCGGGTTTTTGTTGGGAAATTAGTATTTTCATATGGAATTAATTCATATAATTTGTATTGAATGAATCGAATTATTTGTTGCTAGATTCGAGGCATTTGGAGGCCAATTCGCGAGGCAAAGGCATTGCAGAATAAAGAATTTCACGGTTTGAGGTAAGTAACAGTTCTAGATCTGGTTCTGAGTGTATGAAACCTCGTATTTGTGTTATGTGATCGGTTTTGAGGTGACACACATGCTAGGTGACGGGCGTGTGAGCGTGCACCGTAGGAATTGTGACTCGGCCAGTTCCATGGAACTGTGTAGTTGAATAATCTGTTGATATCTGTACATTTTCCATGTATTAGAGAAATTGATCTATAAATCATGTTTAAACCATGTGTTGACACTGTTGGGACCCACAGAGGTCATGTACATGTTGAATTATCTGCTAAATTGATGTTTCATACTCAGTCACGATTTTACGTGCATATTACATCTCAGTCTCTATTGCTCATTATTGATGCATCATATCAATACTGTTTGGGCTGCTTATCATGATTTCTGAGAGCCCGAGAGATTGGAGAGGTTGATGACTGAGTGAGGCCGATGGCCTAATTGTGAGAATATTTATGGGATCGAGCTGCACACCGCAGCATGTTTTGTTGATTTATGCCATGATTGGCTTGTTATAGCGCTTGGGCTGAAGGAGCCCCTCCAGAGTATGTACACACCCCTAGTGAGCGCAGGTACCTACTGAGTGCGAGTACCGAGTGCCGAGTGTTGAGCACTGAGTGATTGAGAGGAATGAGTGACTGTGAGGGAAGAGTGATTGTGAGGTTGAAGTGAATGGGAGGGCTGAGTGACTGTTGCTCTAAGAGGATGCATTGATTTCATTATTGTTGTACTTCAGCTGTTATATATCACAGTTTTGGAAATTTTTGAAAGACATTATGTTCTGTTTTACTTGAATTTGACATGAAATTACTGTTTAAGTTATAGATGATGAACTCGAAATCATGCGTACCTTCTTATGTTGGAAATTACTTTAATTGGACTTAGCTGTGAAGCTCGTCACAATCTTCAGCTCTTTATTTAGTATTGTTACTTACTGAGTTGGTTGTACTCATACTATACCCTGCACCTTATATGCAGATCCAGGTACTTCCGGACACGGCAGGTGCTAGTTTTTCGAAGCTTTATCCGTCGGAGAATATCGAGGTAGCTGCTTGATGTCCGCAGACTTTGACTCTCTATCCTTTTAGTTTTTGTATTGTTCTATATTTTCAGACAGTATTTTATCAGTCAGACATTATTATCATTTAGATTCTCATGTACTCAGTGACACCGGGTTTTAGGAAGGTTTGTATCGGTATTTGCGAGATTTTTGTATTGTATATAAATGTTATGTTTTCAAACTTAAAGGAAATCGTGATTTATTGAGGTTGTCGGTTTGCCTAGTATTAAGATAGGCTCCATCACAACATGTGTGATTTTGGCTCGTGACAGTAATGGTACACACACACACATAGAGAGATATTACCTTCCGTGCTTTATACTTGATCACATCTTTGTTCCATACTTGTTAAATTTATGAAACTGTACAGGTTATAGTAGGTATTACATGTAATTCTTTCTTCTTTTACCTCGCCGAGGTTAGTTACGATGCTTATTGAGTACATTGGATCAGTTGTACTCATACTATACTCTGCACTTAATTGTGCAGATCCATGTGTTGGTACCAGCTATCAGTAGCAGAGTTGCTTGTTTAGCGGAGTATCGAGAGACGAAGTAGAGCTGCATTTTCGCCCTCAGTCTTCACTTGTCTTTCCTTATGCACTGTTGCTTTAGTTCAGACAGTATTGTTATTTAATTTTCAGACTTGAATTCCGTTGTAGAGCTCATGACTCTGTATTTACCAGTTTCTAGAGAGTTTATCATGTATTAGCAGTATCTGGTTATGTTGAGATTTCAGACTTATGCTATTTCTACAAATTTCCATTTTTTTTTATTCTTTATTGTTATATCCGGTTTGCCTAGCAAGTATGAGGCGCCATCGCTACGGGTTGGGATTTTGGGTCGTGGCAACTGATTAACACGTGTACTCTCACTATTTTCTCATATCTTTGAGAGAAAATACATGTTCCTTCTTTATAATTGTAGCCTTGCATTTCTCGTCAAAAACTTGAGCTTTACCCCTTCTTCAATGTTGTCTTCGTTATTTCCTTCTCCTTAATTAAGCTGGTGATTTTAGTACTGAATTTACGAAAAACACTGAAGATGATAAAAGGGTAACGTTTGAGTCGAAAAGACATCAATACTTAGTGTATCGAGAATATTTTTTGAACTATATATATCCAATAGTTTCTTGGAGACCCGAAAACCAAAATGAAGAAAAAAGACCAAAAGTTCAATTCTTTTCTCTTTCCCATATGAATAATAAAAATTTAAGAAATATATTATTTCATCGGGGAACCTTGGTTTTCACTTTTTATGATTGGATCTTTCTCTTCCTAATCCTTTTTTGGAACCCCTGTGATAACAAAATTTCACTTGGATAGTCAATTGGTAATTTCAGGATAAAGAATCAAGTGATATCGTAATAACATGCACAAATTCAAAGGCAAAAAATATAAGAATTAAAAAACTCATAAAGGAAAAATCATGAAAAATTAATAGTACTTAGTGAAATCATTCAATAATTGAAAAGATAAAGTATTTCTAATAAATCAGGTCAAGTTTTACTTTTAATCTTTTTTGAATTTTCAGAATAATAAAATCCAAGTATAAATCGCCTAATAAAAAAAAATGTTAGAAATAAAAATAAATTTAAGAAACTTTGTGGGAAAACATTCAAAATAGAAAACAATTATCTCTAAAATGATTTCTCTTTCGCAAACAACATACTCGTGCTGGATCAGCGAACTATTGATTCTCAAGTACTTTTTTGATACATATCTTGTAATATGGAAGATACTTAATATAAAAAGTTAAATGTAGAAAAAGAGAAGGAAAATATAGTTACTTATTAATATTTTGATGATTCTTCGTTTGTGATTGTTTCACAACAAATATGTACCTCGACCTGCATACAATCTATATCTACATCTACATCTTCTATATCTATATCTATATTTATATATATATTATTAAAGTATTATTATTATTAAAGTACGAATGTTCCACGCTAAATATTGAACGACTAAAATAACCATTCTAAATATTGAACGACTAAAATAACCACAAAATGTTGATCGACTTTTATGCACTTAAATCACTCAAATAAATACTTACAAGTATGGACATAAGTGAGAAATTAACACTTTCTTAGGAAAAATTATACTTGAAGAAGGACGTATCTTTTGAAGAGGTAAAGTTGTGATGGCGTTGTATCTGTTGGATTGCATATAGGTATTCATAACACGCAGCGGAAGACAATAACAATCCTAGGCAGAACTTATCGTGTTTAAAATTTATTTGCATGTCAAAGATCGGATCTAAGACATACCTAGTGAAGAGAGCATTGTTTCAGAGTTTTCTTCGATAATACGAAGACTCTATGCGTATCCACATCAAGACCGATCTTTACTATCAACTCTTTGATCAATAAAAACAACGAACAAATTGAACGAAAAATATCGTGTTGAAATTTTTCATTCAATGGCCCTGAGGTCAAAGGAAACTCTTACATCACATTCTTCAAGAGAATATCCTATTGACAGTTTTTGGTAATTCTAACCATTAGGAATTATCCAATGAATCGGTTCAATGATCATATCTCTATATGCATCATCTATTTATATGATTTAGTTAATGAGATCAACTAATCTTTATCCCATAAAGACGATCAAATAAATATTGATCTAACTAGTTTACTAATATCCAAATTAATAATCCTACGATCATGAACAAAATTTAGATTAAGTTGTAAGAGACTTTACTCTCATTATCATGGCCTCCATCATGATGATAAGTCTCATAATTTAATCAAGGACCTTACTAAATTAATCAAGCAATTAATAATAACTATGATAAACGAATATCAAATGCCATTGTAATGACCCGACTTGTCCTTTTAAGAATTAACACTCCGTTCAGCGACTAAAGGTCTCGAGCAGCTTCGTAATATGTATTATGACCCGCGGGTGTGGTCGAGTTTGATTTTCGGAAGATTCACAATTAAATTAAAAGAACAATTCTCATTTTTGAAGCTTAAATAAAAAGAGTTGACCGGAGATTTGACTTTTGAGTAAACAATCCCGGAATAAAATTTTGATGATGGAAATAGCTTTGTATGATGATTACGGACTTAGGCGTATATTCGGATTTCGATTTGGAAGTCCGTAGGACAATTCAACGCATTTTGGCAAAAGTTGGAAAATAAAATATTTTTGGAAAGTTCGACCGAAAGTTGAATTTTTGATAACGAGGTCGTATTTCGATTTCAGAAATTGGAATAGCTCCATTATGTCATTTATGAATTGTGCGCAAAATTTAAAGGCATTTCGGAGTGATTTGATATATTTCGGCGCAAAATATAGAAGTTGGAAGATTTGAAAACTCATAATTCGTTTCGATGTACGATTCATAATTTTGGAATTGTTTGACGTGGTTTAAAGCCTCGACTAAGTTCATATTATATTTTGGTACGTGTTGGTATATTTGGTTGAGGTCCCGAGGACCTCGGGTGGATTTCGGATGGTTAACGAATCGATTTTTGGACATTTGGAGACGTTGGAAATTCTGGACAGATGATGCAATAGCTTCTGCGATGTCCTGGTCGCAGAAGAGAGTGAAGGGGAGATGGGCAAGGCTAATGGAGAAAGTCACAGAAGAGACAACATTTTGCGCAGAAGCGCAAGCGTAGGTACGGCCACTCTGCTCGCAGAAGCGGAGGCAGCGCATGTGTTATTTTGGCTCGCAAAAGCGAGGCCGCAAATGCGGAAATATGTCCGCAGAAGCGGAAACTGGGCAGAATGTTAAGGACTAAAAATGATCATTTCGCCATTTTCGTTTTGGACTTTTAGAGCTCGGATTTGGGCGATTCTAGAGAAAATTTTCACAAGCTTGGTTGGGGTAAGTGTTCTATATCCTAAAATGATTATATTTCATGAATCTATGGTTATATTCATCGTTTAATTCGAGTTTAATGGAGAAAACAGGATTTTTTGTAAAAACTTTTCAAAAATGGAAATTCATGATTTGGAGGACGATTTGTTATTGGAATTCGATAAAATTGGTGTGGTTGAACTCATATCAGAATGGGTGTTCGGATTTCGTAAAAACTATGTCGGGTTCCAAGAGGAGGGCCCCGTGTTGACTTTTGTTGATTTTTTAGAATAAATTTTCAAGTCCACGTTGTAGTATCCGAAAGTGTTTCTGATGAATTTTAATGAAGTTATACAATTAATTTGGATAGATTTGAGCGGTCCGGAGGTCAATTCAAGTAAGAAAGCGATTTTGGAATATCGGCATAACTTCAAAAAAAAGTAAGTATTTTGCCTAACCTTGAGTGGGGAAATACCCCTTAGGCATTGAGTTTTATGTGAAAATTATGTACTTGAAAACCATATAAGCGAGGTGAAGAGTACGTACTTGGTTTATATGTGCAAATTACATTTGTTAAAATCCTTAGATGCCCTTATGTATTAAATTGGAAATTATTGGCACTTATTAAATCCTCTATTTGTCATGCCTAGATCCTTGTTTGTTAAAATTATTTTTATACGATGATTTGGTGTGATTGCCACCTTCATTTATTTGTGAAATATTGTTTTGTTAAGTTGTTCACTCCCGGATATTTTGTTAATATTATTGTGCACATTATGGTCGAGCCATGAGCTCCTTATTGTGGAAAATAATGTATTGTTGATTTTTGTAGCAAGTGGTAATATTTGAGTTCCTATTTACTAGTGGAATATGAAGTTGTTCTTGACATGATTAAGTTCCTATTTACTAGTTTCATCTCTACATGCTTTAATTTGAATTAATTGCTTTAGGATTCACTCTTATTGCCTAGTTGACTCTTATTTGACTTAATTGAAGATTGTACCTCTTCAATTGTCATGCTATCTTTTCATAACTGCTTATCTTTATTTGGAATTATTATTATCTTATCCTATAATTGTTCAGTCTTAATTGAGGTTATGATTATCTTTCCGCTGCTTATCCTTAATTGAATTGTTGAATATCCTTCGTAATTTCTCAACCTTAAAAGTAGTTAGATATCCTACATCTTAGTCGACTTGTTTTATTTGGAATTATTTGACTCGTGTTAGCATCTCTGTTGTTGAAATGTATATTGTGGGATCGTTTCTACATATTAGCTTTCCCTTGTTGATTTACTTGTCGTACATTCTTTACGCCTAACATTCTTTACTATGGTTATTCCTTGTAAATTGGTTCTACCATTTTATTTGTGATTTAAAGTTCTTGAGTTGATTTACTTGTCGTACTTTATATTATTAGCTTTGTTGTTGTTGTACTTGTTGTGGTGATGCACGAGGTTTCTTCCGTGCGGTTGTTGTTATTGTGATGCATGAGGTTTTTGTCGTGCTGTTGTTGTTATTATGATGCACGAGGTTTCTGCTGTGCGGTTGTTGTTATGGGGTTGCACGAGGTTTCTGCCGTGCTATTGGTACTATTGATATTTGCACATGCGGTGTTAAAAGGCGGAGTATATATATATATATGGGGGGGTTGCACACGTGGCGAGACAAGGTGGGAACATTATTATGGACGTGTGGCGCGACAAGGCGGGCATTTACTTTACTATTGCACACGTGGCGAGACAAGGTGGGCTGTGTCAGGGATTGATTTGTGATGATTTGTGATGGCCTGGGGGCATTCTTGTTGTTGATATTTGTGTGGTGGTACACTTACCCGTGTGAGCTTTATCTTGTGAAAATTGTGAGAAAAATATTCTACGTACTGCACATTCTTTTTCCTTATGCTTATTTGTTGGTATGGACTATGTTAGGACACTTGCACAAGCATGCACGTAATTAAGCACTCTTATCGGATAAGAGGTGTTCTTGATATTGTTGAGCATATATGCTCACCCTTGTTTACTTGCCTTCTATATGAGAATGGCTTTATAAATTGGTTCTACCATTTTATTTGTAATTTAAAGTTCTTGAGTTGATTTACTTGTCGTACTTTATATTATTGTCATTGTTGTTGTTGTACTTGTTGTGGTGATGCACGAGGTTTCTGCCGTGCGATTGTTGTTATTGTGATGCACGAGGTTTCTGTCGTGCTGTTGTTGTTATTGTGATGTGCGAGATTTCTGTCGTGCAGTTGTTGTTATGGGGTTGCACGAGGTTTCTGCCGTGCTATTATTACTATTGATATTTGCACATGCGGTGTGACAAGGCGGGATATATATATATATATATATATATATATATATATATATATATATATGTGTGTGTGTGTGTGTGTGTGTGTGTGTGTGTGTGTGTATATGTGGGTTGCGCATATGGCGAGACAAGGTGGGAACATTATTATGCACGTGTGGCGAGACAAGGCGGGCATTTACTTTACTATTGCACACGTGGTGAGACAAGGTTGGCTGTGTCAGGGATTGATTTGTGATGATTTGTAATGGCCTGGGGGCATTCTTGTTGTTGACATTTGTGTGGTGGTACACTTACCCGTCTGAGCTTTATCTTGTAAAAATTGTGAGAAAAATATTCTACGTGGTGTCCGTTCTTTTTCCTTATGCTTATTTGCTGGTATGGACTATGTTAGGACACTTGCACAAGCATGCACGTAATTAAGCACTCTTATCAGATAAGAGGTGTTCTTGATATTGTTGAGCATATATGCTCACCCTTGTTTACTTGCCTTCTATGTGAGAATGGCTTTATTGGCACGTGAGTCGTCAATGCGGTTATGAGGGCACAAGATGAGAAGTGTTAGGGTTCAGGTATTGAGACCCGTGAATTGTGATTTGTCAGAGGTTCGGTACCTCGTGGAGTTTGTTGACTAAAACCTGATGTAAAAGCGGTTGTAGTTGCTGAGATGTTACTTGTCCCTGCTGTGTTTGTGATTACGGATTTAGGTTGTGTTCCCTTCACTTTTCTGTGTCATTTTTATGGTATTTCGCTGATACTTGTTGTTTCCTTTCTTATTTCCATTACTGTATTGTGAGCTATATTGCAAAGTCTTTATGTAGATATCATCTTTCTGTTGATCAGATACTTATACTTGTTCAATTTATTAGACCAGTGTGTGTCTTGACTATTCCTCATCACTACTCCACCGAGGTTAGTCTTGATACTTGCTGGGCACCGTTGTGGTGTGCTCATTCTACACTTCTACACATTGTAGCAGCTATGCGGGTTGTTGCTGTGGAGACTCAAGGTAAACCTGTTGCTACGTTCGCACGCTTCAGAGTCACCTTCAAGTTTTTGTTTTGCACTATTTATTCTTATTTCTGAACAATTATATTTAGAAGTTTTCTAGCAAACACTCAGTAGAGCTTATGACTTGTACTACCAGCTTTGGGAATTGTAAATTTTAAGAGATTTCTATTTCAAATTGTTGGATGTTATTTATATAATATTGTTATTTCAATTAATGTTAGACTTACCTAGTCCTTAAGACTAGGTGCCATCACGATACCCAAATGGAGGATGTTGTTGTTTTAATTAATGTTAGGCTTACCTAGTCCCAAGGACTAGGTGCCATCACGATACCCAAACGGAGGGGAATTTGGGTCGCGACAGTGCCCTTTGTTGACATCTCTCTATGGTTGTACTTGCCTTTGGTTATTTTATTTTTCCGTAATATGTAAATTCATGTGTTCTCCGTGATGTATTATTTGAATTAATATTAAGTATCTTGTATTTCTCGTAGTATTATGTTGGCTTTGGCTTTTTCGTACGAGGCTCTGAGAATTTGTATTTCTGGTTTGTACTTATTCTTAATGATGGAGTTGTTTTAAATAAAAAAAAAATTACTATTATGTTGTAATTTAATAAGTTTTGCATCCAAATCAGTAGATTATTTGATGTTTTATTTAAATTGAAATGTCATTTTTCTTCACTCAAACTATTTCTAAAATAAACTTATTTCTTTGTCGAATTCTTACTTGGTTTAACAATTGTAACCTTACTTTACTAAAAATAAATTAATCATGCGGATTTTATGTTTCGACATATTTGGCATGAGAGTTGTCCGTGCAGTTGTGATAGAGATATGGGCACGAGGAGCCATGAGAATATGAAAGTGGGATGAGAACCGTATTTTATGATTATTGTATGAGATATTTATTTGAAAGAATTTTATATTCGAAGGATACTTATTTGAAGAAATATATTTGGAGAATATTTATTCGAAAGAATTATATGTGAAAGATTTGTATTTGAAAGACTTGTTTAATTGGCTGTACTTATGTTTTCTTATTCGTATGATTAATAATTATGATGTTCTTGCTGCCTTACTGTTTATATCACTAGTTGATTATTGTTGCTATCACTGCTATTTGTTTTCGATTATTTTAGTATGGCACAGGTTATTTGACAAGTGAATGTCTTGATTGTACCTCGTCAGTACTCCACTGAGGTTAGTATTGATACTTACTGTGTACCGACTGTGGTGTACTAATACTACACTTCTTCATATTTTTGTGCAGAGCCAGGTAATGAGGAGTCAATTGACCGATCGTTAGCAGTACGGATCTTGCTGTGGAGACTCAAGGTAAACATGTTGTTGCATGTTGGTATTATATGGTTTAAAGCCCCGATTAAGTTTGTATTATATTTTTGGACGTGTTGGTATTTTTGGTTGAGGTACCGAGTGCCTCGGGTGGATTTCAGATGGTTAACGTATCGATTTTTGGACATTTGGAGTTGCTGGAAATTCTGGAAAGCTGATGCAATTGCTTCTGTGATGTCCAGGTCGCAGAAGCGGGTGAAGGGGAGCTAGGCAAGGCTGATGGAGAATGCCGCAGAAGCGGCTACATTTGCACAGAAGCATAAGCACAGGTGCGGCCACTGTGCTCGCAGAAGTAGAGGCAGTGCAGGTGCGCATTTGGGCTAGAAAAAGCGAGGTCGTAGATGCGGAAATATGTCCGTAGAAGCGGAAACTGGACAGAATGTTAAGTACCAAAAATGGTTATTTCGCCATTTTCATTTTGGATTTTTGAAGCTCGGATTTGGGCGATTCTGGAGGGATTTTTCACAAGCTTGGTTAGGGTAAGTGTTCTATGTCCTAAAGTAATTTTATTTCATGAATCTATGGTTATATTCATCGTTTAATTCGAGTTTAATGGAGGAAATGCGAATTTTTGTAAAAACTTTTCAAAAATGGATGTTCAAGATTTGGAGGACTATTTGTTATTAGAATTCGAAAAAATTGGTGTGGTTGAACTCGTATCAGAATGGGTGTTCGGATTTCGTAAAAATTATGTCGGGTTCCGAGGGGCGAGCCCCGCATTGACTTTTGTTGATTTTTAAAATAAATTTTAAAGTCGACAATTTATTATCCGGTAGTGTTTCTGATAAATTTTAATGAAGCTATACAATTCATTTGGATAGATTTGAGCGGTCCTGAGGTGAATTCAAGCAAGAAGGCGATTTTGGAATATCGGCATAACTTTAAAAAAAAATAAGTATTTTGCCTAACCTTGAGTGGGGTAAATACCCCTTAGGCATCGAGTCTTATGTGCAAATTGTGTAATTGAAAATCATGTACGCGAGGTGACGAGTACGTACTTAGTTTATATGTGCAAATTACATTGGTTAAAATCCTTAGATGCCCTTATGTATTAAATTGGAAATTATTGGCACTTATTAAATCCTCTATTTGGCATGCCTAGATCCTTGTTTGTTGAAATTATTTTTATACGATGATTTGGTGTGATTTCGACCTTGATTGTTTTGTGAAATATTATTCTGTTGTGTTGTTCACTCCCGGATATTTTGTTAAGAATTTTCTGCACATTATGGTCCAGCCATGGACTCCTTATTGTGGAAAAAAATATATTGTTGATTTTTGTGGCAAGTGGTAACATTTCAGCACTTGAGGTGCAATTTATGAGATGTGATATTGGCACGTTATATTGTTGGGAGATTTGTTCAGGTGTTTGCACGAGGTTTCTGTCGTACTATTGTTTCTATTGATTTATGCACATGCGGCGTGACAAGGCGGGCTATATATATATATATATATATATATATATATATATATATATATATATATCTGTGTGTGTGTGTGTGTGTGTGTGTGTGTGTGAGACAATGTGGGAATACTACTATGCGCGTGCGGCGAGACAAGGCGGGCTTTTACTTTATTATTGCGTATGTGGTGAGACAAGGTGGGGTATGTCGGGAATTGAATTGTGATAACTTGTGATGGCCTGGGGGCATTGTTGTTGTTACATATTTACTTTGGAACTACGAGGCGGTACCTCAGGAGATCCCCCTGTCTTTCATCTTTACTTTTGGGACTACGAGACAGTACCTTGGGAGATCCCCTATTGAGCATTTACATTTGGGACTACGAGACGGTTTCTCGGGAGTGCCCTTTGTTGACATCTCCCTATGGTTGTACTTGCCTTTGGTTATTTTATTTTTCCGTAATATGTAAATTCATGTGTTCTCTGTGATGTATTATTTGAATTAATATTAAGTGTCTTGTATTTCTCGTAGTATTATGTTGGCTTTGGCTTTTTCGTACGAGACTCTGAGGATTTGTATTTCTGGTTTGTACTTGTTATTATTGATGAAGTTGTTTTAAATAAAAGAAATTATTATTATGTTTTAATTTAATAAGTTTTGTATCCAAATAAGTAGATTATTTGATGTTTTACTTAAACTGAAATCTGATTTTTCTTCACTCAAACTATTTCTAAAATAAACTCATTTTTTTGTCGAACTCTTACTTGGTTTAAAAGTTGTAACCTTACTTTATTGAAAATAAATTAATCATGCAAGTTTTATGTATTGACATATTTGGCACGAGAGTTGTCTGTGCGGTTGTGATAGAGATATGGGTACGAGGTACCGTGAGAATCTGAAAGAGGGCTGAGAACCATATTTTATGATTATGATATGTGATATTTACTTGAAAGAATTTTATATTTGAAGAAATATATTTGGAGGGTATGTATTCGAAAGAATTATATGTGAAAGATTTATATTTGAAAGGCTTGTTTAATTGGTTGTACTTGTGTTTTCTTATTCGTCTGAGTAATAATTATGCTGTTCTTGTTGCCTTACTGTTTATATCACTGGTTTATTATTGTTGCTATCACTTCTATTTGTTTTCGATTATTTAGTATGGCATAGGTTATTTAACTAGTGAGTGTCTTGACTGTACCTCGTCACTACTCCACTGAGGTTACTCTTGATACCTACTGGGTACCGACTGTGGTGTACTCATAATACACTTTTGCACATTTTTGTGCAGAGACAGGTAATGTGGAGTCAGTTGATCGATCGCTAGCAGTACAGATCTTGCTGTGGAGACTCAAGGTAAACCTGTTGCTGCGTTCGCACTATTTTATCTCTATTTCAAAACAGTTGTATTTATAGGCTTTCTAGTAACTCAGTAGAGCTTACAACTTGTACTACCGATTTTGGGATTGTAAGTATTGTATAAAGATTCCTATTTCATATTTTTCAGTTATTAATTAATATTGTTGTTATTTTAGTACATGTTAGGCTTACCTAGTCCCTAAGACTAGGTGCCATCACGACATCCTACGGAGGGAGATTTGGATCGTGATAGCCATATATTTTTATATCAAATAACATTCACAAAACTATGTTCAAATCATCAAATATGAAATTGGATCTAGGGCATATCTAATATACCTCTAACAATTTCCCACTTGCTCTAGAGCCAATCGCTCTTGTACTTCATTCCCAATTGTCACTTGTGCTTGTCAAACTCCTGTGCTCCAAGCGCTTTAGTGAATGGGGCTGCATCATTTTCCTTTCCATCAACCTTTTGAATCTCGACGTCTCCACGTTCAATGATCTCTCTAATCAAGTGATACCTTCGCAGAAAGTGTTTGGATTATTGGTGTGATCTTGGTTCTTTTGCTTGAGAAATGGCTCCAGTATTGTGACATAATAATGGAAGTGCACCTTCTATTGAAGTAACCACACCAAGTCCAGTTAAGAACTTTTTCATCCATACAGCTTCCTTAGCAGCTTCACTAGTTGCTATATATTCTTTTTCAGTCACTAAATCAGCTACTGTAGCTTGTTTGGAACTTTTCCAACTCACTACACCACCATTTAAGGTGAATATATAACCAGTAATAGATTTGCTATCATCTCTATCTGAAGAGAAACTTGCATCAGTATAACCTTTAAGTTTAACTCAGAATCTCTATAAATGAGGAATTGGTCTTTAGTCCTTCTTAAGTACATAAGAATGGTCTTTACCACCTTCCAATGTTCCTCACCAGGATTTGCCTGATATTGTAATGACCCGACGGTAGTTTTGAGGAAATTAGCCCTGAACCCCTATTTATTGTTCCCTCTAACGTAGTTTTGGGTTTTGTAACTTGCTGGGAGGATTTGTTTTTGGTTTCAAAGCGAAATGGAACACATAGTCCCTAAAATGGAGGTTTAAGTCATAGGAATTTACCGTAGTTCGAACTGTGTGAAGACGATTCCAGAATGGAGTTTTGATGGGTTTTATAGCTCTGTAGGGTTATTTTAGTCTTGGGAGAGTGTTCGGATGTTGAATTGGAGGTCCGTAGGTCATTTTAGCGCTAATTGGAGAAAGTTGGAAAAAATTGATTTTTGAAAAGTTTGACCGGGAGTGTACTTTTTGATATCGAGGTCGGATTTTTATTCTGAAAGTTAGAGCAGGTTTGTAATGTCAATTATGACTTGTGTGAAAAATTTGAAGTCAACCAGACTTTATTTGATAGGTTTCGGCGTCAGATGTAGAAGTTTGAAACTTTGAAGTTCATTAGGCTTGAATTAATATGTAATTAGTGTTTGTAGCATTGTTTGATGTGATTTAATGTCCCGACTAAGTTCGTGTGATGTTTTAGGACTACTTGGTATATTTGGTTGAGGTTCTGGGGGCCTCGGGTGAGTTTCGAATGGTTAACAGTTCATTTTTGGACTTCAAAGATTTTCTGGTGCTGGGTTGGTTCTGGTGTAATCGCACCTGTGCAAGGTTGACCGCAGGTGCGAGCCCGCAGGTGCAAGCCCGTAGGTGCGAGCAATGGGGAGCAGGTGCGGGGCTAAGGGAATTGTCCAGTGGTCACAAGTGCGATGACAGGGCCGTAGAAGAGGAGTCGCTTCTGCGGGTAATCGATCGCAGAAGCAGGCAAGTGCTTAGGGAGGCTTCCGATGAAGCGAACGAGGGACCGCAGAAGCGCATCCGCAGATACACAAATTTGCGTGCAGGTGCGGAACCTGGGGATTTAAGTGAACTCCATAGATGCAGAGACTTTACCGCAGAAGTGGTACCACAGAAGCGGTACCGCATAAGGGGAATTTGGTCCGCAAAAGCGGAAAGCCTGAGCAGATTCTATAAATTCAAGGGCTATGGAGTTTTATCATTTGTTGGATATTTGAGCTCAGGTTTGGCGATTTTTGAGCACATGTTTGAGGGATTTCTTGAGGTAAGTCCCTTGTGCTTATTTTTTATCAATAATCTTGTTTCCCCATTGATTTTGCCACCTAGATTATGTGTGTTTAAGGTGGAATGTGGGAGTTTGAGGCTAGGGATTTGGAGAGTGTAATTTTGGGATTTGAGTGGTGAGTTGGTGTCAAATTTTGGTATGGGTGAACTCGCGGTTGAATGGGTGTTCGTATTTTGTGACTTTTATCTGATTCCGAGATGTGGGCCCGGATCGACTTTTTGGGGCGATTTTTTGATTCCTTGTTAAAGTCGTAGATTTATGAATTAAATTAGTTTCTTGTAATTGTATTCATGTTATGAAATTTCTTTTAGCTAGATTTGGTCCATTCGGAGTTCGAAAATCAAGGGAAAGGCATTCTTACCGATTGATTGAGCGACGTTTGAGGTAAGTGACTTGTCTAACCTTGTGTGAGGGAAATCCCCTTAGGATTTGGTACTGTTATAACAATTTGTGATATGTGAGCGCCATGTACGCGAGGTGAGGAGTGCGTACACAGGATGATTATAGAAAATTCATTTCTTGTTGATTTGTGATCTTTTAAAATACATTAACTGAGTTATCTTCTTTTAATTACATTAACTGAGTTGCCTTAGCATATGTAGTGATCATGTTTAGTCTAGCATCGCATGTCTACGTGCCTTAACTCTTACCTTCAATTTGTTCAACATGCTTAGTTGAATTACCTTCTTTCCTTGATTTAAATTTAATCTTTAACTATAAGATTCTTGCTGAAAATTTGTGTTTTCCTTCGATTACCTGCTGCATATTTACTTTGGGACTATGAGGCATTTCCTCGGGAGATCCCCCTGTACTGCATATTTACTTTGGGTCTACGAGGCGGTTCCTTGGGAGATCCCCTTGTACTGCATATTTACTTTAAGGCTACAAGGTGTTTACTCGGGAGATCCCCATTTATTGCATATTTACTTTGGGACTACGAGGCATTTCCTCGGGAGATCCCCCTATACTGCATATTTACATTTGGGACTACGAGGCGATACCTCAGGAGTGCTCCTGCTGTGTACCTCTATTAATTGTGCTGATATTTTCTGAAACTTCTTATTGTTTAAATTCTCAGTCATTTCAAAATATTATTATATTTTCTGCCTTACTTTTCTTTTAAACCAGTAGGGCCCTGACCTGACCTCATCACTACTCTACCGAGGTTAGACTTGGCACTTACTTGGTACCGTTATGCCGTACTCATACTACACTATGTACATCTTTTTGTGCAGATCCAGGTTCATCCCACCAGACCAGATACCAGTGAATTGGACCGCACGTGGAGACTTCAAGGTATATTTGCCAGCGTCTGCAGACCTTGGAGTCCCTCTCTATCCTTATTTTGTTATTTCCATGATTCTCCTTAGACTTGATGTATAGAGACACTTAGTATTTCTATTAGAAGCTTGTGACTTATTTCTACCGGGTTTTGGGGAGTTGTAATTACAGATTTGTAGTTTTTTATTTATATATCCAGTGTTGAGATTGGAGTTTAGTTTATTATTCATTTATTCTGCAAATTGTTAGGCTTACCTAGTCTTAGATACTAGGTGTCATCATGACATCCTACAGAGTGAAATTGGGGCCGTGACCGATATCGGCTAGTCATTCCGAGTGCATAAGACACATCATGATGTGTACAAGTAATGGTATACATGATAGCTCCCACTGCACTAGCGTATAGGATCCTACTAAAGCATTCTCTCTTTTCAGGTGTTTTAGGACAATCCTCCCTACTAAGAGTAATTCCAGTGCCTATCGGTAGATAGCCTCCTTTGGAATTATCCATATTATACCTCTTTAAGATGCTATCAATGTACAATGACTGGGAAAGCGCAAGTAGATTCATAGATCTATCTCTAAAGATCTTTATTCCGAATATATAAGCTGATTCTCCCATGTCTATCATGGAGAACTGTTTAGATAGACAAATCTTGGTACTTTACAATGTCAGTATATCATTTCCTATAAGCAATATATCATCAACATACAGTACTAAGAATATGATTGTGCTCCCACTAAATGTTTTGTACACAAAAGGCTGTTTTTCGCATCTAACAAAATTGAACTTTTCAATTGGCTTATTAAAGCGAATATTCCAACTTCGAGAAGGTTGCTTTAGTCCATAAATGGATCTATGTATTGTAAATTTTATAATGATCAGGCGGTGATGTGAAACCTTCAGGTTGTGTCATGTCCACATCCTATTCTAGCTCACCATTAAGAAAAGTTGTTTTCACATCCATTTGCCATATTTCATAATCGTTGTATGATGCTATAGCAAGCAAAATCCGAATTGATTTGAGCATTGCCACGGGAGAGAAAGTCTCATCATAGTCGACTCCTTCTTTCTGACGATATCCCTTGGCAACAAGACGTGCTTTGTAGGTCTTCACCTTCCTTCTGCTCCAATCTTTTTCTTAAAAAGCCATTTACAACCTATAGGTTTTATATCCTTTGAAGGTTCAACTAAAGTCCATAATTTATTTTCCTTCATGGATTTTATTTCGGATTCCATGGCCTTTTGCCATTTGTCATAGTCAGAACTTTTTATAGCCTTTTCATACGTCTTGCGGCCATCATCATTATGATCAACTTCATTTGATACATCATCTTGTACCATTAGATTTAATCTAGTTGGTACATGACGTTCTCCTGTAGACCTTCTAAGAGGTGCTTCTACAACTTGCTCACCTTGTGTTGGATTTGATTGTAATTCAATTTGGTTTGGAACTGGTTCATTAACCTATTCTTAAACTACATTTATTTCTTGAACTTCAACCGTTGAAGATGGTAACTTCCTTGTCAAATTCAAAACATCCAATAAAGGTTCTTCAACTTGTGTCTCATGATCTTGATATTGTGTTGATTCATTGGTTTCTTGAACTTCATCAAGTTTTATTTATTGTAACGACCCGACCAGTCGTTTTGAGTATTGCAGCCTTGTTCCCCCAATTACTGCTCAATTTGTCCTTTACAATTGTTATGTGACTTGCCGTGGTAATTGGTTCGGGTCCGGTGAGGTTTTGGAATTATTTGTAACACTTAGTTCCAAGCTTTAAAACTTAAGTTGAAAAGGTTTTGTGGTTCCGAGGTAGATTAATTAGTAAAAAGCTCTGACTTTTTGTGTTGAACAATGCACTTAGGAGTAAAGGAAAATTTTTGGCAGAAGAGGAGATTTCTGCGGCGCACTATGCGGTCGCATAATCACTCTGCAGACCGCATAATGGCCACAGAGTGAAGCAGATGTGAGGCAAGATTTGAGGAAATCTGCAGTGCACTATGCAACCGCAGACCTATTCTGCGGTGCATTATGCGACCACAGAACAGGTATATGGGCCGCATAATCACCGCACACCTAAACAGGTGACCCTCGTTTTGAAGCTTCAATTATGCGATATCGAATCTACGTCGGGGCTTCAAATCTTTCTAATTTTTGACCCGACCCAACTTCGATTTATAGCCCTTGAAGCTCATTTTGGAGCAAAAATCTGATATTTATAGATAGAAGGGAGAGTGTTCTAGAGAGAGGAAGAAGCTCAAGTGCTTTGTACATCAAGATCTTGTTGAAGCTTTGAAATCCAACAAGGAAATATCACAAGATCTTCACCCCATAGGTAAGGTTCTAACCCCTAGTCTTCAATTTCGAGTTTGGGTAAAGATGGGTGATTAAGAGTATGATTCTTAGGTGTAAGAATAATATTGATACGTATCAATAAGGTTTATGGAAAGATTTTTGAGTTCAAATGGGTAAAGATTGGGTTGAAAATGGTAGAAATCTTCAAAGACTTTAGTTAAAGATTTGAGGGTGGAGTTTATGTCGGAATTTGGTAAAATTTATATGGTTGGACTCATGGTTGGATGGGCATTTCATATTTTGTAACTTTTATCGGGTTCCGAGATGTGGGCCCCACGGGAAATCTTTGGGTTAATTTCGGATTTTTATTGGAAAATTAGTAATTCCTTATGGAATTAATTACAATAATTGATATTTACTGAATCAAATTAGTTGTGGCTAGATACGAGGCTTTCGGAGACCAATTCTTGTGGCAAGGGCATAGCGGAATAAAGAATTTCATGGTTTGAGATAAGTAATAGTTATAAATTTGGTCCTGAGGGTATGAAACCGCGGATTATGTCTTATGTGATTGGTTTTGAGGTGACGCACATGCTAGGTGACGGGCGTGTCCACGTGCACCGTAGGAATTGTGACTTGGTCAAATTCCATGGAACTGTATAGTTAAATAATCTGTTGATATTCGTACATTCTCTATGTGTTAGAGAAATTTTAGCAGAGACTCATATTAAAAATCATGCTTAGGCATATGTTGTTATTTTTGGTACCCACTGGGTTCATTTTTGTGGTTGAATTATATGTTCAAATTGTAATTTCACACTCAGTCATGTTCATTTATTTCATATCATATCTAAGTCTCTGTTGCTATTTATTGATGCATCATATTATCATTTTGGGCTGATTTTCATGACATCTTGAGCCCGAGAGACTGGAGAGGTTGATGATTGTCTTAGGCCGAGGGCCTAATTGTTACGATATATATGGGATAGGGCTGCACGCCGCAAGATGTTTCATTGTTATATGCCATGATTGGCTTGTTGTATCGCTTTGGCTGAAGGAGCCACTCCGGAGTTTGTACACACCCCTAGTGAGCATAGGTACCTACTGAGTGCGATTGCTAAGTGATGAGTGACTGTGAGGAATAAGCGACTGTGAGAAAAGAGTGATTGTAAGGTTGGAGTGAATAGGAGGACTGAGTGACTGTTACTCTGAGAGGATACATTGATTTCATTATTTGCTGCATTTCAGCCATCATATATCACTATTTTGGAAATTTCGAAAAATATTATTTTCTGTTTCAGTCAAACTTGATATGAAATTTCTGTGAAATCTTAAATGTTGAACTTGAGAGCATGCCTACCCTTTTATGTTGGAAAGTACTGTAATTGGACTTAGCCGAGAGGATCGCCACTACTTTCAGTTCTTATTTATTATTGTTACTTACTGAGTTGGTTGTACTCATACTATACCCTGCACTTCGTGTGCAGATCCAAGTGATCCAGGACATAGTGGGTGTTGATTATTTCACACAGTTGATTTTTCGGAGATTCAGACGTAGATGCATGTGATGACCCGATAGGTCATCTTATATTTTATAACCTAATTCTGCGTTTCAAGGTCTCAAAAACCTCATCTTAGCCTTCCTCAATTTTACGTGCGCAGTCCGAGTGTTCTTCCGGAAGGCTTATATATTAAAAACTGATAAAAAGAGAATTTTTAGCTTAAAAATCAATTAAAGTTGACTTCGGTCAATATTTATAGCAAACAGACCCGGATCGGTGTTTTGACGGTCCCGGTAGATCCGTATCGTAATTTGGGACATGGGCGTATGCCCGGAATGAAATTTTGAGGTCCCTAGCTCGAGATATGGAATTTTGATGAAAAATTAAAAGTTTGGAAGTTTAATGATTTTTAGAATTTACTGATGTTTGGTCTTGTTGATACCGGGTCCATATTTTGGTTCCGGAGCCCGGTACAAGATCACTATAATATTCAAGACTTATCTGTGAAATTTGGTGAGAAACGGAGTTGATTTGACGTGATTCGGACGTCAGGTTGTGAAAATAGAAGTTTTAAAGTTTTCTTGAAAATTTTATTTAATTTGGTGTTTGATTCGTATTTCTAGGCATTATTTTGGTGTTTTCGTATGAGGTTTTTAGATGTTTTAGGACTTGCGTGCATGTTTGTTTTGGAGCCCCGAGTGCTCGGGAAAGTTTCGGATGGGCTACAGGATGATTTGAACTTAGGAAAATCTGGTTTTCTGCAGTTTCAGGTGCCTTATGGTTTCCTTCTTCGCGTTCGCGAAGGCACTCTCGCGAACGCGAAGTAGAAACTGGGATGGCTGTGTTTTTTTCTTTGCGAATGCGAAGGCTGGTTTGCGAACACGGAGCGATGGGGGATTTACCGTTCGCGAACGCGACCAGCTCAACGCGAATGCGTAGTGATAGGGACCTAGGGGAGGGGGTCAGTCTTTCCTTCATCGCGAATGCGAGAAAGGGCTCACAAACGCAAAGGCCAGGGGGCGTAACCTTCACCAATGCGACAGGGGTTTCACGAACGTGTAAGCTTGACAAGCTCTGCTCTTCGCGAAAGCGGCAGTGTCCTTGCGAACGCGATGAACACTCTCGCCCAGTTCATAAAACAGTCCCAAAACGGGACTTAAGCCATTCCTTCAAATTTTCAAAAGCTAGACGGCCTAGAGGCAATTTTGCAAGAGACATTTTCTTCCCCAAAGTGTTGGTAAGTGATTCTAAACCACTTTCTTTCAATTACCCATTACATTTCATAAATATTTAACCAAAAATCTAAAGTTTTCATGGTAGAAATTGGGGGTTTTGGGTAGAAACTAGGGATTTGAAAAAAATGGGGATTTAGACCTCAAATTGAGGTCGAATTCCAAAATCAATTATATATATGGGCTCGGCGGTGAATGGGTAAATGTATTTTGGTCCGAACCTCGGGTTTTGACCAAGCGGGCCAACAGTGGCAGCTTCCTACGAGGGGCAGAGGTTGAGGCCGAGGCCGTGCCTGAGGCCGAGGCAGGGACAGGGCTCCACCCAGAACTCGTGGAGCAGTACCAGCAGTGGAGCCTCAGGTAGAGTTGGGCGAGGAGGTTCCAGCCCAGATTGTTCCTGCTGGACCAGCTCAGGTTCCGGAGGGGTTCATTACTACCCAGTACTTCAGCCGGTTGTTGCGGCACAGGCCGAAAATGGGTCAGCTATGTCTTCTGAGGCTTTATGGAGATTGGACAACTTCACCAAGCTCTTTCCAGTTCACTTCATTGGTGCTCCTTCAGAGGATCCTAGGATTATCTCGACAGTTGTCACTAGGTTCTACGGAACATGGGTATAGTGGAGACCAACGGTGTAGATTTTGCTGCATTTCAGATGAATGGTTCCGCCAAGAAATGGTGGAGAGATTATCTGTTGACTAGACCAGCTGGGTTGCCTGCTCTTACTTGGGACCAGCTTTCTCAGCTCTTCCTAGAGAAGTTTTGCCCTATCACATTGATAGAGGAGCATCGCCGTCAGTTCGAGCGTCTCTAGTAGGGCAGTATGACTATTACTCAGTATGAGACCCGTTTTGTGGATTTGGCCCGTCATGCTCTTATTTTACTTCCTACCGAGAGAGACAAAGAGGGTGAGGAGGTTTATTAATGGACTTGCTCGGCCTATCAGATTGCAAATGGCTAAGGAGACTGGGAGTGAGATTTCTTTTCAGGCGGTTGCCAATGTTGCCAGGCAAGTCGAGATGGGTTTAGCTCAGGGGAGTGGTCAGGAGTCTGACAAGAGCCTCGTCACTCCGGTTGATTTAGTGGATCCTCATCTGGAGGCCGAGGTACTTATAGAAGAGGCCATCCTCCCAAGCCATTTCATTCAGCATTCTAGGCATCCCACGGTGCGTCAGGTGGTCGTGGCCCTCAGATGTATTATTCCGACCAGCTAGCCTACAGTGCACCACCAGCCCCTATTAGTGCACCTCCACTCCAGAGTTTTCAGGGTGGTTACTCAGGTCGACAGGGTCAGTTTCATGGCCAGTAGTCACAGTAAACAAGGTCTTGTTATACTTGTGGTGATCCGAGGCACATTTCTAGATTGTTCCCTCAGACATCGGGCAGCTCACATCATCAAAGTTCTCGTGCAATGGTTCCGGCACTAGTTGCTGCACCGCCTGCTCAGCCAGCCAGAGGTAGGGGTCAGGCAGCTTGAGGTAGAGGCCAGACTATTTGAGGTGGAGGTCATGCCGTTAGAGTTGGAGACCAGCTAGCTAGAGGCCGTCCCAGGGACGTAGTTTAGGGTGGTGGGGCCCAGCCCCGGTGTTATGCTTTTCTAGCCAGGCCTGGGGCTTAGTCATCTGACGCGGTTATTACAGGTATTGTTTCAATTTCTAGTAGGGATGCTTCAGTTCTATTTGATCTGGGATCTACTTACTCTTATGTGTCATTCCATTTTGCTTCGTATTTGATCATGCCTCGTGATTCTTTGAGTGCTCCTGTGTATGTGTCCACACCAGTGGGAGATGCTATTGTTGTAGATCGTGTTTATCGTTCATGTGTGGTCACCATTGGGAGCCTTGAGACTTGTGTAGATCTTCTACTTCACGACATGGTTGATTTTAATGTCATTTTGGGTATGGATTGGCTATCACCTTATCATGCTATATTAGATTGTCACGGCAAGAAGGTGACTTTAGCCTTGCCGGGGTTGTCTCGATACGAGTGAAGAGGGACTCCTGGCCATTCTACCAGCAGGGTTATCTCTTATGTGAAGGCTCGACATATGGTCGAAAAGGGGTGTCTAGCTTATTTGGCTTATGTCCACAATTCTAGTGCGGATGTTCCTTCCATGGATTCAGTGCTGGTTGTTCGTGAGTTTCCAGAGGTGTTTCCTGCATATCTGTCAGGGATGCCACCCGACAGGGATTTTGATTTTTGCATTGATTTGGCTCCGGGCACTAAGCCCATTTCCATTCTGCCATATCGCATGGCCCCGCCAAAGTTGAAAGAATTAAAGGAACAGTTGCAAGATCTACTTGATAAGGGCTTCATTAGGCCTAGTGTCTCGCCCTGGGGTGCACCTGTGTTGTTTGTGAAGAAGAAAGATGGATCGATGAGGATGTATATAGATTATCGGCAGTTGAACAAGGTCACCATCGAGAACAAATATCCATTGTCAAGGATTGATGATTTATTTGATCAGCTTCAGGGTGCCAAGGTGTTTTCAAAGATTGATTTGCGATCTCACTACCATCAGTTGAGGATTAGGGCATCTGATGTCCCTAAGACATATTTTCGGACTCGGTATGGGCATTATGAATTTCTAGTGATGTCATTTGGGATGACAAATGCCCCAGCAACATTCATGGATTTGATGAACCTAGCGTTCAAGAACTAGTTGGATTCCTTTGTGACTGTGCTTATTGATGATATCTTGATATACTCCCACAACCGAGAGGAGCATGAGCAGTACCTTCAGATCGTTCTTCAGACTCTGAGAGACAACCAATTTTATGCTAAGTTCTGAAAATGTGAGTTTTGGTTGAGTTCAGTTGCTTTATTGGGTCACGTTGTATCAGTAGAGGGTATTCAGGTGGATCCTAAGAAGATTGAGGTAGTTCAGAACTGGCCTAGACCCACATCACCTACAGAGATTCGTAGTTTCCTGGATTTGGCGGGCTATTTCCAACGATTTGTGGAAGGGTTCTCATCTATAGCAGCCCCGTTGACTAGGTTAACCCATAAGGGTGCTCCATTTAGATGGTCATAGGAGTGTGAGGCGAGCTTTCAAAAGCTCAAGACAGCTTTGACTACAACACCGGTATTGGTGTTACCCTCAGGTTCAGGATCTGATGTGGTATATTGTGACGCATCTCGTATTGGTCTGGGTGCGTTATTGCAGGATGGCAAGGTTATTGCATATGCTTCGCGGCATTTGAAGGTTCACGAGAAGAATTACCCTGTTCATGATCTAGAGTTCGCAGCCATTGTTCACACGCTGAAGATTTGGAGGCACTATCTTTATGGCGTTCCATGTGAGGTATTCACGGATCATCGGAGCTTGCAGTAATTGTTCAAGCAAAAGGAGCTCAATTTGAGGCAGAGGAGGTGTTTGGAGCTATTGAAAGATTATGATATCACCATATTGTATCATCTCGGGAAGGCCAATATGGTGGCCGATGCGTTGAGTAGAAAGTCAGCTAGTATGGGTAGCCTTGCATATATTTCATTTGGTGATTGACCGCTTGCACTAGATGTTCAGGCTTTGGCCAATCAGTTTGTGAGGTTGGATGTTTTTGAGCCCATTCGTGTTCTAGCTTGTACCGTCGTTCAGTTTTTGTTGTTTGAGCGCATCAGGGAGTGGCAGTAGGCTGACCCTCATTTTCTTGTCCTTAGGGACACGATGCAACACGGTGATGCCAAGCAGGTTATTGTTGGAGATAATGGAGTTTTGAGGATGCAGGCTCGTATTTGTGTGCCTAATGCGGATGGACTTCATTAGTTGATTCTTGAGGAGGCCCACAGTTCTCAGTATTCTATTCATTCGGGTGCCGCGAAGATCTATCAGGACTTGCGGCAGCATTATTGGTGAAGGAGGATGAAGAAGGATATAGTTGCATATGTAGCTCGGTGTCTAAATTGTCAGCAAGTCAAGTACGAGCATCAGAGACCTGGTGGTTTGCTTCAGAAGATAGAGATTCCTGAGTGGAAGTGGGAGCGTATCACTATGGATTTCGTTGTTGGACTCCCACGGACTCAAAGGAAGTTCGATGTCGTTTGGGTCATTATGGACAAGCTGACTAAGTCAGCGCATTTCATTCCTGTGGCAGTTACCTATTCTTTGGAGCAGTTGGCAGAGATTTACATCAGCGAGATCGTCCGTCTTCACGGTGTGCCTGTGTCTATCATTTCTGAACTAGGTACGCAGTACACCTCGCACTTGTGGAGAGCAGTACAACGTGAGTTGGGCACGCGGGTTGAGTTAAGCACAACGTTTCATCCTCAGACAGATGGACAGTTTGAGCGCACTATTTAGATCTTGGAGGATAAGCTCCTCGCATGTGTTATAGACTTCTGAGGATCGTGGGATTAGTACTTGCCCCTTGCAGAGTTCGCCTACAACAACAGCTACCAGTCGAGCATTCAGATGGCTCCCTATGAGGCACTATATGGTAGACGGTGTCGATCGCCGGTTGGATGGTTTGAGCTGGGGGAGGCTCGGTTATTGGGTACAGATTTGGTACAGGATGCCTTGGATAAGGTCAAGATTATTGAGGATCGACTTTGCACCGCTCAGTCCAGACAGAAGAGTTATATCGACTGAAGAGTTTGTGATGTTGCATTCATGGTCGGGGAGAGAGTGTTGCTTCGGGTATCACCCATGAAGGGTGTAATGAGGTTCGGAAAGAAGGGCAAGTTGAGCCCTAGGTATATCGGGCCTTTTGAGATTCTAGAGAGAGTGGGGAGGTGGCTTACTAGCTTGCGTTGCCACCTAGTTTAGCAGTTGTTCATCCGGTGTTCCATGTGTCCATGCTTCGAAAAATCACGGTGATTCGTCCCATGTGTTAGATTTCAGCTGTGTCCAGTTGGACAAGGATTTAACTTACGAGGAGGAGCCGATGGCTATTCTAGCCTGACAGGTTCGCCAGTTGAGATCAAAGAGTTATTCTTCAGTCCGAGTACAGTGGAGAGGTCAGCCCGTCGAGGCAGCTACTTGGGAGTCTGAGTTGGACATGCGGAGTAGATATCAACATCTTTTCACCAGCCAAGGTACTTTTCTATGTCCGTTCGAGGATGAACGATTATTTTAGAGGTGGAGAATGTGATGACCCGAAAGGTCATCTTAAATTTTAGAACCTAATTCTGTGTTTCGAGGTCTCAAAATCCTCATCTTAGCCTTCCTTGATTTGCGTGCGCAGTCCGAGTGTTCTTCTAGAAGGCTTATATATTAAAAACTAATAAAAAGAGAATTTTTGCTGTAAAAATAAATTTAAGTTGACTTTGGTCAACAGTTTTAGCAAACAGACCCGGATCCGTGTTTTGACGGTCTTTGTAGGTCCGTATCGTAATTTGGGACCTGGGCGTATGCCTAGAATCGAGTACCGAGGTCCCTAGCTCAAGATATGGAATTTTGATGAAAATTTAAAAGTTTGGAAGTTTATTGATTTTTAGAATTTACTGATGTTTGGTCTTGTTTATACCGGGTCCTAATTTTAGGTTTCGGAGCCTGGTACAGGCCCACTATAATATTTGAGACTTTTCTGTGAAATTTGGTGAGAAATGGAGTTGATTTGACGTGATTCGGGCGTCCGGTTGTGAAAATTGATGTTTTTAAGTTTTCTTGAAAATTTCATTTGATTTGGTGTTCAATTCATAGTTCTAGCTGTTATTTTGGCGATTTTATCGCGCGAGCGAGTTCGTACGATGTTTTAGGACTTGCGTGCCTATTTGGTTTGGAGCCCCCAGGGCTCGGGTGAGTTTCGGATGGGCTACGGGATGATTTGAACTTAGGAAAATCTGGTTTTCTGCAGTTTCAGGTGCCTTCTGGTTTCCTTCTTGGCATTCGCGAAGGCTCTCTCGCGAACGAGAAGTAAAAACTGGGATGGTTGAGTTTTCTTCTTCGTAAATGCGAAGGCTGGTTCTTGAACGCGGAGTGATGGGGGCTTTACCCTTCGTGAACGCGACCAGCTCAACATGAACGCGTAGTGATAGGGACATAGGGAAGGGGGTCAGTGTTTCCTTCAACGTGAATGCGAGAAATGGCTCGCGAACTCGAAGGCCAGGGTGGCGTAACCTTCACGAATGCGATGGGGGTTTCGCGAACGCGTAAGCCTGACAAGTTCTACTCTACGCGAACTCGAAAGTGTCCTCGCGAACCCAATGAACATTGTCGCCCAGTTCATAAAACAAAAATCAAAACGGGACTTAAGCCATTCCTTCAAATTTTCAAAAGCTAGACGACCTAGAGGCGATTTGCAAGAGACATTTGCTTCCCCAAAGTGTTGGTAAGTGATTCTAAACCACTTTCTTTCAATTTACCCATTACATTTCATGAATTTTTAACCAAAAATCTAGAGTTTTCATGATAGAAATTGGGGGTTTTGGGTAGAAACTAAGGATTTGGAAAAAATGGGGATTTAGACCTCAAATTGAGGTCGGATTCCAAAACCAATTATATATCCGGGCTCGGGGGTGAATGGGTAAATGGATTTTGGTCCGAACCTCATGTTTTGACCAAGTGGGCCCGGGGTCGATTTTTGACTTTTTGGGGGAAAGTTTGGGAAATCTAAATCTATGCACTGTAATTAATTCCTTTAGCAATATTTGATATTATTGAGTTATTTTTGAATAGATACGAGTGGTTTGGAGGTAGATTCTTGAGGAAAAGTTGTGATTGAGTGGCTTTTGGAGCGAGGTAAGTGTCGTGGTTAACCTTGGCTTGAGGGATAAGGTATTATTCGCTTATTTTTTACGTGTTTGTATGTTGAGTACAACGTATAGGTGAGGTGACGAGTACCTATGCGTTGTTGTGGAGTCATAACATGCGAGTGAGTGTCATTATTGTGATCGTGGTATTCCTTGATCATATTGTTCGTGATTAGACTAGCAATTCATTATGTTGAACAACTCTTATTATGTTTTACGGAAATTGGTATTGATTGGGTATTGACTCAAAGTTGAGGCTAGTAACGTAGAATTGAATGTTGAAGTAAGACTTGTTCTTGATAATTCTATCTCTCTGTTGTTATTGTTCATTGTCTTGGTGAGGAAGAGTGTTAAAGCACGAAGGTTGATGTCGTGTAATGTTTTGTGAGTGAGTGATAATGCACGAAGGGTGATGTCATGCCATGTTATGAGAGAGAGTTAATGCACGAAGGGTGATGCCGTGCCGTTTCTATTATTTCTTATGGTGAGGTTGAGAGTAAAAGCACGAAGGGTGATGCCATGCCATTTCTTTTGTTTCTTATGGTGATGTTGAGAGTAAAAGCACGAAGTGTGATGCCGTGCACTTTCCTTTACTGTGTTTACTTGTTTCTTTCTGTTAAAGATATACAGATTGATCATGTTCTCATTCCCATTGTGATTCCTTGCCATGTAATCCCCTCAGCATGTTCCCTTCCCAATATCTTTTGCCTTGCTTATTTCATTATTGTTTTTGTTGTATATATTGATATATTGTATAGGTTTATTTGTAGGTGTCTTGTCCTAGCCTCGTCACTACTTCGCCGAGGTTAGACTCGACACTTACCAGTACATGGGGTCGGTTGTACTGATACTGCACTCTATACTTTTATCATTCCATTCTCTGACATATGGTAAGGATACGAGCTGCAATTCCTAATGATGTTACCCCCGGAGCAGATGTCGCTAGGGGTAGAGGCCGACGAGGAGCACATACTGCAGCTAGGGCATCTACAAGAGCAGCAGTTGAGGAGCCACCAGTAGTTCCAATTAGGGGGCAGGTACCGGAGGCGCCTACTGTTATCCTCGGATTTCAGGAGACCTTAGCACAATTCCTGAGCATGTTTGGTACATTGGCTCAAGCGAGGTTGATTCCGGTTGCACCAGCAATTTCACAGACTTGGGGAGGAGCTCAGACTCCCGTCGTCCACACTCCAGAGCAGTGAGTTCATGTTGGTCAGGATCCGGGTGTCATGGCAACACAGCTTGTGGTCCCAGTTCAGCCCGTGGTTAAGGTAGCAACATCTGAGGAAGAACAACTTAGACTTGAGAGGTACAAGAAGTACCACCCTCCTACCTTCAGTGGATTGGCGACAGATGATGCCTAGGGTTTCCTGGAGAAGTGTCACTGCATTCTTCATATTATGGGTATTGTAGAGACGAGTGAGGTTGCTTTTGTTACGTTCCAGCTCAGGGGAGCGGCTTATCAGTGGTGGCGGGCGTATGAATTGGGTAGCCCAGCCAAGTCAGCTTCACTTACATGGGTTCGGTTTTCAGAGATGTTCCTGAGAGAGTTTGTACTTCAGTCCCTTGGAGATGTATGGCACGCGGAGTTGGAGCAGCTGCGCTAGGGCACTATGTCAGTGTCAGAGTAGGCCGTCAGATTCAGTGATTTGGCCAGACACGCGCCTGCTTTGGTCGCTACAGTTAGAGAGTGTGTATGTAGATTCATTGAGGGGCTCATGCATTATATTAGGTTTAGTGTGGCTAAAGAGTTGGAGTCGGATGTTCCGTTTCAGCAGGTGGTAGGGATCGACTACCGAGTGGAGGTCATGTGGATCAGGAGAGAGAGGACATGCGAGGTTAGGAGAGACAGGACAGGGAGGCGAGGAGGCCTCGTAGACCGGAGAGATCTACTGGTCCTTATTTTGGAGGCAGAGTACGACATGGTAGAGGTTTTGTGGGTCAGCCACTTCAGTTTGCACTTCATGCTTCACATAGTGTTTTAGGTGCTCATGGGTCTCAGAGTACCCGTACCGCACAGTTCCCACAGCCATATCAGCAGAGAAGTTGTTTCGAGTGTGGAGATACCAGTCACAGGGTGGGAGATTGTCATAGACTCCGGATAGGTGTGTCACAGCGGAGTATCCAGGCGAGCAGAGGGTGCCCAAGAAGGGTAGGCCCGGCCTACTATATGAGACACATATAGTAGGCTGGAGGCCGCTGTGCCAGATGATGTCGTACATACATGCTTTTGATTTGTTTCAGAGGGGCACCATTCGTATTTTGAATCAGTTTTGCTTATCGGGGTGAGTTCCCCTATTTGTTGTCCCACCTATGGGTGAGTTCATGACTTAGTATCATGTTTATGTGTTTGCCCTGTTGGGAGATTCTATGAGTGATAGCCGTGTCTATCGTTGTTTTAATTCATTATTGAAAGTTACGAGACTAGAAGTGAGTTCATGTTGTCCATTATTGTAGGTTTTTTGTGATTCCTGAGTATTTGGTTACGATTTGTGATTTGATACTCTACGGGGGTGAGAGTTCAATAAGTGTTGTGATTTTATTTGCAGAATTGAGGTAGTGGAATATTTCCATTGGTATGATGTATATTCAACTTGTGATTTAGGATGAGATCCTTATAATTTATTCATGTAATTTGATTTTTCCTATTTAAATTGATTCGTAGTATGGTACTGTTAGAGAGTTGTGTCTATCTGGCTTGTTTGATATTCTCTTATGTGTTTCTCTTTACATATTTAGTCATTTTCGTTATGTGCTTCTTGAGTTTTAGCTTGCGGGGTGTGGGCCCGGTTGTATCAGTTGTGACTTGTTGATCAGGGTGAATATTTATAAGATCTTCATGTTTCTTGCATCATTGTCAGCATTGTGGAGGTTTGAAATGGGTTGCTAACGGATATGAGGCTAATTGTCGGCGCTTGTTTTGATTTCGTGTAGCTATTGTGATCTGAATTGTTATTATGGGCCTATGTGTGGTGCATCATGTTGTGTGATCGTACCTTGTGAGTGTAGGCATGAGTTCTTACAACCGGTTGAGACTGATACTGTTTATGGATTTAGAATCGGGTCTTTTGAAGACAAATGGAAGGTGAGAATTTTTGACTCTAAGGCTTATCAGTGTTGATAGAACGGATAAATTACAGTTTGGATGGTGTCGTCAGGCTTATGTGGGTTGAGGTGACGCGGGGTCACCCGCGGGTGTATGTTGGATTTGGACTTTCATTGATTTGAAGACTTTGAGGCCATTCTTAGCACGTTCGAGGACGAACGTTTGTTTAAAATGGGGAAGGATGTAACGAGCCGACCGATCGTTTTTAGAAGTTAAGTCCCGTTCGGCGGTATAAGGTCCTAAGCAGCTTCGTATTATGTGTATTGACTTGTGTGAAGACGACTCCTCAATGGAGTTTCGTCGGTTCTGTTAGCTCTGTTGGGTGTTTTTGGACTTAGGAGCGTGTCCGGACTGGAATTTAAGGTCTGTAGCTGATTTAGGCCTGAAATGGCGAAAGTTAATTTTTTTGAGATATAGACCGGAAGTGGACTTTTTGATATCAGGGTCGGAAGATATTGACCGGAAGTGGACTTTTTGATATCAGGGTCGGAATGCAATTCCGAGAGTTGGAACAGCTCCGTTATGTTATTTGGGACTTGCCTGCAAAATTTGACGTCATTTTGGGTTGGTTTGATGTGATTTGAGACCTCGAGCGAGTCCGTGTTAGGTTATGAAACTTGTTAGTATGTTTAGACAGGGTCCCGGGGGCCTCGGGTGTGTTTCGGATGGGCTACGAGTTATTTCCTTCTATTTTTGAACTGTTGTTTTCTTTCATCTGGTTCCCTTAATCGCGTTCACGTCCCTTCCTTCGCGTTCCTGAAGAGTAATTTTGGAGGAGGGAATATTTTTTCTTCGAATTTGTGAGCTTCTATCCGCGATCACGTAAGTTTGCCCTTCTCTTCTTCGCGTTCGTGTGGAAGAAACTAGGATTTGGGAGCTGGGAGCTGGTGATCATTTCCTTTACGCTTTCGCACTATTCTATCCGCGAACGCGTAAGTGTGCTTTCCCCACCTTCGCGTTTGAGTGCCGTTTCACGCGTTCGCGTAGCCTAGTTCCTGGGCCATTATTTTCCTTCTTTGCAATTGCACATTCTTGTTCGCGATCGCACAACACCAATTCTAGGCAGTAGCCCTTTCCTCTTCACGATCACGATGAATAAACACTTGGGCAGAATATAAGTTCTCTATTCCGAGGGTTAGCCATTTTTAACATTTTTGGAGTTCTAGAGCTCTGTTTTGAGCGATTCCTTGTGGGGTTTTCAAGCAAATCGATTGGGTAAGTGTTCTTCACTTAGAATTTATTATATTCCATGATTTTATATTTATTTTTATCATTAAATTTGTGTTTTGAGTTAGGGAAAATGGTGATTTTTGAAGAAAATTTTCAAAATGAAAAATCGTGATGTGAGGGACGAATTGGCATCGAAAATTGATAATTTATTTATGGTAGAACTCGTATCGGAATGGGTGTTCGGATATTGTAAAATTCGTCGGGTTCCGATGTGCGGGCCAGGGGGTCGACTTTTGGACCGATTTTCAGATTTTGATAAAGATTGAAGCTTTATGATCCGGAATAGTTTCTTATGAGTTTCATTCATGCTTTGAAGTTATTCTGATTAGATTTGAGTCTTCCGGAGGTCATTTTACCTGAGAACTTCATTTTTGAGTATCGGTTTGTCTTCTTTGAGGTAAGTATTTTGCCTAACCTTGTGTGTGGGATTTCCCCTTAGGATTTGATTCTTCTATGTTGATTGTAGTCCATGTACGCGAGGTGACGAGTGCGTACTCGAACTTATTTGTGGAAAGTTGGCCTTTTAGGGTTCTTAGGTCCTTATATTTACTGAATATGAAGTTGTTCTTGACATGATTAAGTTCCTATTTACTAGTTTCACCTCTACATACTTTAATTTGAATTAATTGCTTCAGGATTAACTCTTATTGCCTAGTTGACTCTTATTTGACTTAACTGAAGATTGTACCTCTTCTATTGTCATGCTATCTTTTCATAACTGCTTATCTTTATTTGGAATTTTTATTATCTTTTCCTATAATTGTTCAGTCTTAATTGAGGTTATGATTATCTTTTCGCTGCTTATCCTTAATTGAATTGTTGAATATCCTTCGTAATTTCGCAACCTTAAAAGAAGTTAGATATCCTACATCTTAGTCGACTTGTTTTATTTGGAATTATTTGACTCGTGTTAGATTCCCTATTGTTGAAATGTATATTGTGGGATCGTTTCTACATATTAGCTTTCCCTTGTTGAGTTGTTCTCTTTACGCCTAACATTCTTTACTATGGTTATTCCTTATAAATTGGTTCTACCATTTTATTTGTGATTTAAAGTTCTTGAGTTGATTTACTTGTCGTACTTTATATTACTAGCATTATTGTTGTTGCACTTGTTGTGGTGATGCACGAGGTTTCTTCCGTGCGGTTGTTGTTATTGTGATGCATGAGGTTTTTGTCATGCTGTTGTTGTTATTGTGATGCACAAGGTTTCTGCCGTGCTATTGGTACTATTGATATTTGCACATGCGGTGTTAAAAGGCGGGATATATATATGAGGAGGGTTGCGCACGTGGCGAGACAAGGTGGGAACATTATTATGGATGTGTGGCACGACAAGGCGGGCATTTACTTTACTATTGCACATGTGGCGAGACAAGGTGGGCTGTGTCAGGGATTGATTTATGATGATTTGTGATGGCCTGGGGGCATTTTTGTTGTTGATATTTGTGTGGTGGTACACTTACCCGTGTGAGCTTTATCTTGATAAAATTGTGAGAAAATTATTCTATGTACTGCCCGTTCTTTTTCCTTATGCTTATTTGCTGGTATGGACTAAGTTAGGACACTTGCACAAGCATGCACGTAATTAAGCACTCTTATCGGATAAGAGGTGTTCTTGATATTGTTGAGCATATATGCTCACCCTTGTTTACTTGCCTTCTATATGAGAATGGCTCTATTGGCACGTGAGTCGTCAGTGCAGTTATGAGGGCACATGATGCCAAGTGTTAGGGTTCAGGTATTGAGACCCGTGAATTGTGATTTGTCAGAGGTTCGGTACCTCGTGGAGTTTGTTGACTAAAACTTGATGTAAAAGCGGTTGTAGTTGCTGAGATATTACTTGTCCCTGCTGTATTTGTGATTCCGGATTTAGGTTGTGTTCCATTCACTTTTCTGTGTCATTTTTATGGTATTTCGCTGATACTTGTTGTTTCCTTTCTTATTACCATTACTTTATTATGAGTCATATTGCATAGTCTTTAGTAGATATCATGTTTCTTTTATTCATATACTTATACTTGTTCAATTTATTAGACCAGTAGGTGTCTTGACTATTCCTCATCACTATTCCACCGAGGTTAGACTTGATACTTACTAGGCACCGTTGTGGTGTGCTCATTCTACACTTCTACACATTTTTGTGCAGATCCAGATTTTTTGTTCGTTAGCAGCTGTGCGGGTTGTTGCTGTGGAGACTCAAGGTAAACCTGTTGTTGTGTTCGCACGCTTCGAAGTTACCTTCATGTTTTTGTTTTGCACTATTTGTTCTTATTTCTAAACAGTTGTATTTAGCAGTTTTCCAACAATACTCTGTAGAGCTTATGACTTGTACTGCCAGTTTTGGGAATTGTAAATTTTAAGAGATTTCTATTTCAAATTGTTGGATGTTATTGACATAATGTTATTATTTCAATTAATGTTAGGCTTACATAGTCCCTAAGACTAGGTGTCATCACGATGCCCAAATGGAGGATGTTGTTGTTTCAATTAATGTTAGGCTTACCTAGTCCCTAAGACTAGGTGCCATCACGATACCCAAACGGAGGGGAATTTAGGACGCGACAGTGCCCTTTGTTGACATTTCTATATGGTTGTACTTGCTTTTGGTTATTTTATTTTTCCGTAATATGTAAATTCATTTGTTCTCCGTGATGTATTATTTGAATTAATATTAAGTATCTTGTATTTCTCGTAGTATTATTTTGGCTTTGGCTTTTTCGTACGAGGCTCTGAGGATTTGTATTTCTGGTTTGTACTTGTTCTTAATGATGGAGTTGTTTTAAATAAAAGAAATTACTATTATGTTTTAATTTAATAAGTTTTGCATCCAAACCAGTAGATTATTTGATGTTTTATTTAAATTGAAATGTCATTTTTCGACACTCAAACTATTTTTAAAATAAACTCATTTGTGTTGTCGAATTCTCACTTGGTTTAAAACTTGTAACCTTATTTTATTGAAAAAAAATTAATCATACAGATTTTACGTATTGACATATTTGGCATGAGAGTTGTCCGTATGGTTGTGATAGAGATATGGGCACGAGGTGCCGTGAGAATGTGAAAGGGGGATGATAACCGTATTTTATGATTATGATATGTGATATTTATTTGAAGGAATTTTATATTCGAAGGATACTTATTTTAAAAAAATAAATTTGGAGAATATTTATTCGAAAGAATTATATGTTAAAGATTTGTATTTGAAAAACTTGTTTAATTGGTTGTACTTGTGTTTTCTTATTCGTCTGAGTAATAATTATGTTGTTCTTGCTGCCTTACTATTTATATCACTAGTTGATTATTGTTGCTATCACTGCTATTTGTTTTTGATTATTTTAGTATGGTACAGGTTATTTGACAAGTGAGTGTCTTGACTGTACCTCGTCACTACTCCACTGAGGTTAGTCTTGATACTTACTGAGTATCGACTGTGGTGTACTAATACTACACTTCTTCACATTTTTGTGAAGAGCCAGGTAATGAGGTGTCAGTTGGCCGATCGCTAGCAGTACGGATCTTTCTATGGAGACTCAAGGTAAACATGTTGCTGCGTTTGCAGGCTTCGGAGTCACCTTCTGGTATTGTACTTGCACTGTTTTATCTCTATTTCAAAACAACTGTATTTATAGGCTTTCCAATAACTAAGTAGAGCTTATGACTTATACTACCGATTTTGGGATTGTAAGTATGGTGTAGAGATTTATATTTCATATTTTTCAATCGTTAATTAATATTGTTGTTATTTCAGTAAATTTTAGGCTTACCTAGTCCTTAAGACTAGGTGCCATCACGACATCCTACGGAGGGTGATTTGGGTCGTGACAATTTGGTATCAGAGCTCTAGGTTCATAGGTGCTACGAGTCATAAGCGAGTTTAGTAGAGTCTTGTGGATCGGTACGGAGACGTTTGTACTTATCTTCAAGAGACTACGAGACTATTAGGACAATTTCACTTCTTTCATTCCTATCGTGCTAGTTTATTGATATCGGAGTTTGAGTTTTACAATTGTATTCTCTCATAGATGGTGAGGACACGAGCTGCAGTTATCGATGATGCTGCTCCAGGAGCAGGTAACGCCAGAGGAAGAGGCAGAGGCCGAATGAGAGCACGTGTCACAGCTAGGGCACCAACTAGAACAACAGTTGAGGAGCCAGTAGTAGCTCCAGTTGGGGGACATGTACCGGAGGCGCCTACTGTTACCCCTAGACTTTAGGAGACCTTAGCACAGTTCATGAGCATGTTTGGTACATTGGTTCAGGCGGGGTTGATTCTGATTGCACCAGCTACTTCACAGATCGGGGGAGTGACTCAGACTCTTGCCACCCGTATTCCAGAGTAGCGAGTCCACATTGGTCAGGTTCCAGGAGTCATGACGACTCAGCTTGTGGTCCCAGTTCAGCCCATGGTTAGGGCCGCAATATTTGAGGAAGAACAACTTAGACTTGCAAGGTTCAAGAAGTATGGCCCTCCTACCTTCAGTGGTTTGGCTTCAAAGGGTGCATAGGGCTTTCTAGAGGAGTTCCATCACATTCTCCGCACTATGGGTATTGTGGAGATGAGTGAAGTTTCTTTTTCTATGTTCTAGCTTAAGGGAGTGGCATATCAGTGGTGGCGGGCGTATGAGTTGGATTGCCCGGCCAGTGCAACTTCACTTTCATGGGCTCAGTTTTCGGAGATGTTCCTGAGAGAGTTTGTTCCTCAGTCCCTTCATGACGCATGGCGCGCGGAGTTTGAGCAGCTGCTTCCGGGAACTATGTCAGTGTTACAGTATGCTGTTAGATTCTATGATTTGGCCAGACATGCACCTGCTTTAGTCACTAAAAGTAGAGAGTGAGTCCGTAGGCTCATTGAGGGGCTAAGATGTGATATCCGGTTTAGCATGGCTCGGGATCTGGAGTCAGATGATCCATTTCAGTAGGTGGTGGGGATCGCCCGCCAATTTGAGGGCATGTGGGACCAGGAGAGAGATGACAGACGGGGCCATGAGAGAAAGGACAGGTAGGGCCAGGAGAGAGAGGATAGGCGGGGACAATAGAGAGAGAGGACAGGGAGGCTAGGAAGCTTCGTAGACTGGAGAGATCTACTGGTCCATATTTTGGAGGCAGGGTACGGCATGGTAGAAATTTTGTGGGTCACCCAGTTCAGTTTGCACTTCAGTCTTCGCACGGTGTCCCAGGTGACCATGGGTATTAGAGTACCGCACCATACAGTTTCCATAGCCATGTCATCAATGAGGTTGCTTCGAGTGTGGAGATACCACCCACAAGATGAGAGATTGTCCCAGACTCCTGACAGATGTATCACAACGGGGCATTCGGGCAAGTAGAGGGCGCCCAAGAGGGGGAGACCTGACCCGTTGATATAATTGTTATGAATTGGTTTAGGCCGCTACACCAAATGGTTTCATTGCATGTACGATCACGATTTGTTATAAAAGGACAATTCTCCTTAATTTGATTCGATTCTGGAAATCGAGGCGAGTCCTCCTATTATGCTCCACTTATGGGTTAGCTTCGTAATTTTGTGACTCACTTATATATTTATCCCTGTTGGGAGGGATGTTAGCCCGTGTCTTTCATTTTAAATTTTGTACACCATTGAGGGCTACAAGTCCAAAAGTGACTTTCTATTACTCACTACAGTGGGTTTTAATGTGATTTTGGAATAATTAGTCTCAATTTTATAAAATATATGCCCTATTGGTATGGGGGTTCACTATGTGTTGAGAAAATTGTTTACGGAATTTATTGAAAAGAAGAAAGAAAGGAAGTTGAAAATTCCAGTTGGCACAATGTGTAAAATACTTGTGATTCGGAGTTGAGGACGAGATCCTCGCATTTTTATATGATGTGAAATATTTAAACTGGGATACGAGCCGCGGTGGAGGTTGTAAAAGGACGAGGTCCTTGTGGTGAAAATTTTATGAGTTTAAATTCTCCCTTTGTGAAATTAAGTTTGTATTATAGTATAAATAGGGAGTCATGCTTGTTAGGCTTATTTGATAATTCTTGTATATTGTTTTGTTCATATTTAGCCATATTCGTGCTGTAAACATTGAGTTTTAGCCTATAAGGTGGGTGCCAGGTGGCGTTAAATATGACTCATTTATCCGAGTAAGTAATTATGAGGTCTTCATGCCTCGCGTGTTGCAGTCAGTGTTGTGAAAAAAATTAGATATGAGATTTTGGTTAAAATGAGATTAATTGAGGATGCTGAAATTAATTATAAACACTTATTATGACCAGAGATGTGGTTATGGACATATGTATGATGTGTGCGTAGGCACGATTTGCTATAGCCGACTAAGACTAATACCGTGTGTTGATGTGAGGAATTTGAAATTGATTGGAGTGTAAGGAATTGGCTTTAAAGCTTATATGTGTGAATAAAAGAAATAATATCCGCCGAGATGATGTTGTCGGACCCCTGTTAAATTTACGGTGACATAGAATCACCCGTGAGTATGTGTGAAATAATGCACTCACTAATTTAATGTCATCAGAATAATTCTTGGCACGTTCGAGGACGAACGTATGTTTAAGAAGGGGAGAATATAACGACCCGACTTGTCGTTTTAAAAATTAATGCCCTGTTCAGCTACTAAAGGTCTCGAGTAGCTACTTAATATGAATTATGTCCCGCGGGTGTGGTCGAGTTTGATTTTCGGAAGATTCAGAATTAAATTAAAAGAACAATTCTCATTTTTGAAGCTTAAATGAAAAGAATTGACCAGAGATTTGACTTTTTAGTAAACGACCCCGGAATGGAATTTCAATGATGGAAATAGCTTCGTATGATTATTCGGACTTAGGCGTATGTTCGGATTTGGATTTGGAAGTCCGTAGGATAATATGACGCATTTTGGCGAACGTTGGAAAATAGAAATTTTTTGGAAAGTTTGACCGAAGGTTGAATTTTTGATAACGAGGTCGGATTTCGATTCCGAAAATTGGAATAGCTCTGTTACATTATTTATGACTTGTGCGCAAAAATTTGAAGTCATTCCGTATTGATTTGATACGTTTCGGCGAAAAATATAGAAGTTGGAAGATTTGAAAACTCATAATCCGATTCGATGCGCGATTCGTAATTTCGGCATTATTTGACGTGGTTTAAAGTCCCGACTAAGTTTGTATTATATTTTGGGACGTGTTTGTATATTTGGTTGAGGTACCGAGTGCCTCGGGTGGATTTCGGATGGTTAACGGATCAATATTTGGACATTTGGAGTTGTTGGAAATTCTGGACAGCTGATGCAATCGCTTCTGCGATGTCCTGGTCGCAGAAGCGAGTGAAGGGGAGCTGGGAAAGGCTGATGGAGAATGCCGTAGAAGCAGCAACATTTGCGCAGAAGCGCAAGTGCAAGGGTGGCCGATGTGCTCGCAGAAGTAGAGGTAACACATGTGCGCATTTTGGCTAGCAAAAGCGAGGCCACAGCTGCGGAAATATGTCCGCATAAGCGGAAAATGGACAAAATGTTAAGGACCAAAAATGGTCATTTCGCCATTCTCGTTTTGGATTTTTGGAGCTCAGATTTGGGCGATTCTGGAGGGACTTTTCACAAGCTTGGTTGGAGTAAGTGTTCTATGTCCTAACGTAATTAGGAAATGAGAATTTTTGTAAAAACTTTTCAAAAATGGAAATTCAATATTTGGAGGACTATTTGTTATTAGAATTCGATAAAATTGTTGTGGTTGAACTCATATCAGAATGGGTGTTCGGATTTCGTGAAAATTATGTCGGGTTCCGAGAGGCGGGCCCCGCATTGACTTTTGTTGACTTTTTAAAATAAATTTTCAAGTCGACGTTTTATTATCCGAAAGTGTTTCTGATGAATTTTAATGAAGTTATACAATTAATTTGGATAGATTTGAGTGGTCCGGAGGTTAATTCAAGCAAGAAGGCGATTTTGGAATATCGGCATAACTTTAAAAAACAAGTAAGTATTTGGCCTAACCTTGAGTGGGGGGAATACCCCTTATGCATCGAGTCTTATGTGCAAATTGTATAATTGAAAATCATGTACGCGAGGTGACGAGTACCTACTTGGTTTATATGTGCAAATTACATTGGTTAAAATCCTTAGACGCCCTTGTATATTAAATTAGAAATTATTGGCACTTATTAAATCCTCTATTTGGCATGCCTAGATCCTTGTTTGTTGAAATTATTTTTATACGATGATTTGGTGTGATTTCCACCTTGATTGTTTTGTGAAATATTATTTTGTTGTGTTGTTCACTCCCAGATATTTTGTTATGTGTTTTATGCACATTATGGTCGAGCCATGGGCTCCTTATTGTGGAAAATGATGTATTGTTGATTTTTGTGGCAAGTGGTAATATTTGAGCAGTTGAGGTGCAATTTATGAGATGTGATATTGGCACGTTATATTGTTGGGAGCTTTGTTCGGGTGTTTGCACGAGGTTTCTGTCGTGCTATTATTACTATTGATTTATGCACATGCGGTGTGATAAGGTGGTATATATATATATATATATATATATATATATATATATATATATATATATATATATGTGTGTGTGTGTGTGTGTGTGTGTGTGTGTGTGTGTGTGTGGGTTTGCGCATGTGGAAAGACAAGGTGGGAATATTATTATGCGCGTGCGGTGAGACAAGGCGGGCATTTACTTTATTGTTGCACACATGGCGAGACAAGGTGGGGTATGTCGGGAATTGAATTGTGATAACTTGTGATGGCCTGGGGGCATTGTTGTTGTTCCATATTTACTTTGGGACTACGAGGCAGTACCTCGGGAGATTCCCCAGTCTTGCATATTTACTATTGTGACTACGAGGCGGTACCTCGGGAGATCCCTTATTGAGCATTTACTTTTGGGACTATGAGACGGTATCTCGGGAGTGCCCTTTGTTGACATCTCTCTATGGTTATACTTGCCTTTGGTTATTTTATTTTTCCGTAATTTGTAAATTCATGTGTTCTCCGTGATGTATTATTTGAATTAATATTAAATATCTTGTATTTCTCGTAGTATTATGTTGGCTTTGGCTTTTTCGTACAAGACTCTGAGGATTTGTATTTCTGTTTTGTAATTTTTATTATTGATGGAGGTGTTTTAAATAAAAGAAATTACTATTATGTTTTAATTTAATAAGTTTTGCATCCAAATAAGTAGATTATTTGATGTTTTATTTAAATTGAATCTCATTTTTCTTCACTCAAACTATTTCTAAAATAAACTCAATTCTTTGTCGAATTCTTACTTGGTTTAAAAGTTGTAACCTTATTTATTGAAAATAAATTAATCATGCAAATTTTATGGATTGACATATTTGGCACGAGAGTTGTCTGTGCGATTGTGATAGAGATATGGGCACGAGGTACCGTGAGAATAAGAAAGGGGGTTGAGAACCGTATTTTATGATTATGATATGAGATATTTATTTGAAAGAATTTTATATTTGAAGGATACTTATTTGAAGAAATATATTTGGAGGGTATGTATTCGAAAGAATTATATGTGAAAGATTTGTATTTGAAAGACTTGTTTAACTGGTTGTACTTGTATTTTCTTATTCGTTTGAGTAATAATTATGGTGTTCTTGTTGCCTTACTGTTTATATCACTAGTTGATTATTGTTGCTATCACTGCTATTTGTTTTTGATTATTTAGTATGGCACATGTTATTTGACTAGTGAGTGTCTTGACTGTACCTCGTCACTACTCCACCGAGGTTAGTCTTGATACTTACTGGGTACCGACTGTGGTGTACTCATACAACACTTTTGCACATTTTTGGGCAGAGACATGTAATGTGGAGTCAGTTGACCGATCGCTAGCAGTATAGATCTTGCTGTGGAGACTCAAGGTAAACATGTTGCTGCGTTTGCAGGCTTCGGAGTCAACTTCTGATATTGTACTTGCACTATTTTATCTCTATTTCAAAACAGTTGTATTTATAGTCTTTCTAGTAACTCAGTAGAGCTTACGACTTGTACTACCGGTTTTGGGATTGTAAGTATTGTATAGAGATTCCTATTTCGTATTTTTCAATTATTAATTAATATTGTTGTTATTTTAGTACATGTTATGCTTACCTAGTCCCTAAGACTAGGTGCCATCACGACATCCTACGGAGGGAGATTTGGGTCGTGACCGCCATATATTTTTATATCAAATAACATTCATAAAAATATGTTTAAATCATCAAATATTAAATTGGATCTAGGGCATATCTAATATATCTCTAACTATTTCCCACTTTCTCTAGAGCCAATTGCTCTTGTACTTCATTCCCAATTGTCACTTATGCTTGTCAAACTCCTTTGCTCCAAGAGCTTTAGTGAATGGGTCTGCATCATTTTCCTTTTCATCAACCTTTTTAATCTCGACATCTCCACGTTCAATGATCTCTCTTATCAAGTGATACCTTCGCAGAACGTGTTTGGATTTTTGTGTGATCTTGGTTCTTTTGCTTGAGCAATGGCTCCAGTATTGTCACGCAACAATGGAACTGCACCTTCTATTGAAGTAACCACACCAAGTCTAGTTAAGAACTTTTTCATCCATACAGCTTCCTTAGCAGCTTCACTAGCTGCTATATATTCTGTTTCAGTCACTAAATCAGCTACTGTAGCTTGTTTTGAACTTTTCCAACTCATTGCACCACCATTTAAGGTGAATATATAACTAGAAATAGATTTTCTATCATCTCTATCTGAACAGAAGCTTGCATCAATATAACCTTCAAGTTTTAACTCAGAATCTCTATAAATGAGGAATTGGTCTTTAGTCCTTCATAAGTACATACGAATGGTCTTTACCACCTTCCAATGTTCCTCACCAAGATTTGCCTGATATTGCAATGACCCGGTTGGTAGTTTTGAGGAAAATAGCCCCGAACCCCTATTTATTGTTCCCTCTAACGTAGTTTTGGGTTTTGTAACTTTTCGGGAGGATTTGTTTTTGGTTTCGGAGCGAAATGGAACACATAGTCCCTAAAATGGAGTTTTAAGTCATAGGAATTGACCGTAGTTCGAACTCTGTGAAGACAACTCTGGAATGGAGTTTTGACGGTTCCTATAGCTCTGTAGGGTGATTTTAGCCTTAGGAGAGTGTTCGGATGTTGAATTAGAGGTCCGTAGGTCATTTTAGCGCTAATTGGCAAAAGTTGGAAAAAGATGATTTTTGAGAAGTTTTACCGGGAGTGGACTTTTTGATATCGAGGTCGGATTTTGATTCCAAAAGTTAGAGTAGGTCCGTAATGTCAATTATGACTTGTGTGCAAAATTGAAAGTCAACCAGACTTGATTTGATAGGTTTCGGCGTCGGATGTAGAAGTTTGAAACTTTGAAGTTCATTAGGCTTGAATTGATGTGTAATTAGTGTTTGTAGCATTGTTTGATGTGATTGAAAGTCTCGACTAAGTTCTTGTGATGTTTTAGGACTCCTTGGTATATTTGGTTGAGGTTCCCGGGGGCCTCGGGTGAGTTTCGGATGGTTAACGAATCATTTTTGGACTTCGATGATTTTCTGGTGCTGGGTTGTTCTAGTGTAATCGCACCTGCGCAAGGTTGACCGCAGGTGCGAGCCCGTAGATGCGAGCAATGGGGAGAAGGAGCGGGGCTAAGGGAATTGGCCAGTGGTCACAGGTGCAGTGAGAGGGCCGCAGAATAGGAGTCACTTCTGCAGGGAATCGATCGCAGAAGCGGGCGAGTGCTTGGGGAGGCTTCCGCAGAAGCGAACGAGTGACCACAGAAGCGCATCCGCAGATGCGAAGATTTGCGCGCAGGTGCAGAACCTGGGGATTTAAGTTAACTCTGCAGATGCGGAGACTTTACCGCAGAAGCGGTACCACATAAGCAAAATTTGGTCCGCAAAAGCGGAAAGCCTGGGCAGATTCTATAAATTCAAGGGCTTTGGATTTTTATCATTTATTGGACATTTGAGCTCGGGTTTGGCAATTTTTGTTCACATTTTTGAGGGATTTCTCGAGGTAAGTCCCTTGTGCTTATTTTTGATCAATAATCTTGTTTTCTCATTGATTTTCCCACCTAGATTATGTGTGTTTAAGGTGGAATGTGGGAGTTTGAGTCTAGGGATTTGGAGAGTGTAATTTGGGGGTTTGAGTTGTGAGTTGGTGTCGAATTTTGATAATTTTGGTATGGGTGAACTCGCGGTTGAATGGGTGTTCGTATTTTGTGACTTTTACCCGATTCCGAGACGTGGGCTCAGATCGATTTTTTGCGGCGATTTTTCGATTCCTTGTTAAAGTCGTAGATTTATGATTTAAATTAGTTTCTTGTAATTATATTCATGTTATGAATTTTCTTTTAGCTAGATTTGTGCCATTCAGAGTTGGAAAATCAAGGGAAAGGCATTCTTACCGATTGATTGAGCTACGTTTGAGGTAAGTGACTTGTCTAACCTTGTGTGAGGGAAATCCCCTTAGGATTTGGTACTGTTGTAATAATTTGTGATATGTGAGAGCAGTGTACGCGAGGTGACGAGTGCGTACATAGGCTGATTATAGAAAATTCAGTTCTTGCTGATTTGTAATCTTTTAAAATACATTAACTGGGTTGTCTTCTTTAAATTACATTAACTGAGTTGCCTTAGCATATGTAGTGATCATGTTTAGTCTAGCATCACATGTCTACGTGCCTTAACTCTTACCTTCAATTTGTGCAACATGCTTAGTTGAATTACCTGCTTTCCCTGATTTGAATTTAATCTTTAACTGTAAGATTCTTGCTGAAAATTTGTGTTTTCCTTCGATTACCTGCTGCATATTTACTTTCGGACTATGAGGCGTTTCCTCGGGAGATCCCCCTGTACTGCATATTTACTTTGTGACTATGAGGCGGTTCCTCGAGAGATCCCCTTGTACTTCATATTTACTTTGGGACTACGAGGTGTTTACTCGGGAGATCCCCATGTACTGCATATTTACTTTGGGACTACGAGGCATTTCCTCGAGAGATCCCCCTGTACCGCATCTTTACATTTGGGACTACGAGGCGGTACCTCGGGAGTTCCCCTGCTGTGTACCTCTATTTATTGTGCTGATATTTTATGAAACTTGTTATTGTTTAAATTCTCAGTCATTTCAAAATATTATTATATTTTCTACCTTACTTTTCTTTTAAACCAGTAGGGCCCTGACCTGACCTCATCACTACTCTACCGAGGTTAGGCTTGGCACTTACTGGGTACCGTTATGGCGTACTCATACTACACTATGTACATCTTTTTTTGCAGATCCAGGTTCTTCCCACCAGACCAGATACCAGTGAATTGGACCGCACGTGGATACTTCAAGGTATATCTGCTAGCGTCCGCAGACCTCGGAATCCCTCTCTATCCTTATTATGTTGTTTCCTTGATTCTCCTTAGACTTGATGTATAGAGACACTTAGTATTTCTATTAGAAGCTTGTGACTTGTTTCTACCGGGTTTTGGGGAGTTGTAATTACGGATTTGTAGTTTTATATTTATATATCCAGTGTTGAGATTGGAGTTTAGTTTATTATTCATTTTTTCCGCAAATTGTTAGGCTTACCTAGTCTTAGAGACAAGGTTTCATCACGACATCCTACATAGTGAAATTGGGGCCGTGACAGATATCGGCTAGTCACTCCTAGTGCATAACACACATCATGATGTGTACATGTCATGGTATACATGATAGCTCCCACTGCACTAGCTTATGGGATCCTACTTAAGCATTCTCTCTTTTCAGGTGTTTTAGGACAATCCTCCCTACTGAGAGTAATTCCAGTGCCTATCGGTAGATAGCCTTCTTTGGAATTATCCATGTTATACCTCTTTAAGATGCTATCAATGTACAAGGACTAGGAAAGCCCAGGAAAGCCCAAGTAGCTTCATAGATCTATCACTATAGATCTTTATTCCTATTATATAAGTTGATTCTCCTAAGTTTTTCATAGAGAACTGTTTAGATAGCCAAATCTTGGTACTTTACAATGTCGGTATATCATTTCCTATAAGCAATATATCATCAACATACAGTACTAAGAATATGATAGTGCTCCCACTAACCTTTTTGTACACACAAGGCTCTTTTTCTCATCTAACAAAATTGAACTTTTCAATTGTCTTATTAAAGCGAATATTCCAACTTCGAGAAGGTTGCTTTAGTCCATAAATGGATCTATGTATTGCAAATTTTATAAAGATCAGGCGGTGATGTGAAACCTTCAGGTTGTGTCATGTCCACATCCTATTCTAGCTCACCATTAAGAAAAGTTGTTTTCACATCCATTTGCCATATTTCATAATCGTTGTATAATGCTATAGCAAGCAAAATCCGAATTGATTTGAGCATTGCCACGGGAGACAAAGTCTCATCATAGTCGGCTCCTTCTTTCTGACGATATCCCTTGGCAACAAGATATGCTTTGTAGGTCTTCACCTTCCGTCTGATCCAATCTTTTTCTTAAAAACCCATTTACAACCTATAGGTTTTATATCCTTTGAAGGTTCAACTAAAGTCCATAATTTATTTTCCTTCATGGATTTCATTATTATCAACTTCATTTGATACATCATCTTGCACCATTAGATTTAATCTAGTTGGTACATGACGTTCTCGTGTAGACGTTCTAAGAGGTTCTTGCACAACTTGCTCACCTTGTGTTGGATTTGATTGTAGTTCAATTTGGTTTGGAACTAGTTCATTAACCTGTTCTTAAACTACATTTAGTTCTTGAACTTCAACCGTTGAAGATGGTAACTTCCTTGTCAAATTCAAAACATCCAATAAAGGTTCTTCAACTTGTGTCTCATGATCTTCATATTGTGTTGATTCATTGGTTTCCTGAACTTCATCAAGTTTTATTTCTTGTAATGACCCGACCGGTCGTTTTGAGTATTACAACCATGTTCCCCCAATTACTTCTCAATTTGTCCTTTACAATTGTTATGTGACTTACCGGGGTAATTAGTTCGGGTCCGGTGAGGTTTTGGAATGATTTGGAACACTTAGTTCCAAGCTTTAAAACTTAAGTTGAAAAGGATTTATGGTACCGAGGTAGATTAATTAGTAAAAAGCTCGAATTTTTTGGGTTGAACAATGCACTGAGGAGTAAAGGAAAATTTCGGTAGAAGAGGACATTTTTGCGCCCCACTATGCGTTCGCATAATCACTCTACGGACCGCATAATGGTCGTAGAGTGAAGGAGATGTGAGGCAAGATTTGAGGAAATCTGCGGTGCATTATGTGACCGCAGAACAGGTATGTGGGCTGCATAATCACCGCAGACCTAAACAGGTGACCCTCGTTTTGAAGCTTCAATTATGTGGTCAGTTTGCGGAACGCATACGTGTTATGCGGTCACATATGCGATCTCGAATCTACGTCGGGGCTTCAAATCTTTCTAATTTTTGACCCGACCAAACTTTAATTTATAGCCCTTGAAGCTCATTTTGGAGCAACAATCTGACATTTTTAGGGAGAAGGGAGAGTGTTCTGTGGAGAGGAAGAATCTCAAGTGCTTTGTACATCAAGATCTTGTAAAAGCTTTGAAATCCAACAAGGAAATATCACAAGATCTTCACCCAAGAGGTAAGGTTCTAACCCCTAGTCTTCAATTTCGAGTTTGAGTAAAGATGGGTGATTAAGAGTATGATTCTTGGGTGTAAGAGTAATATTTATACGTATCAGTAAGGTTTATGGAATGACTTTTGAGTTCAAATGGGTAAAGATTGGGTTAAAAATGGTAGAAATCTTCAAAGACTTTAATTAAAGATTTGAGGATCGAGTTGATGTCGGAATTTGGTGAAATTTGTATGGTTGGACTCGTGGTTGGATGAGCATTCATATTTTGTAACTTTTGTCGGGTTCCGAGATGTGGGCCCCACGGAAATATTTGGGTTAATTTCGGATTTTTATTGGAAAATTAGTATTTCCTTATGGAATTATCTACAATAACTGGTATTGACTGAATCGAATTAATTGTGGCTAGAGACGAGGCTTTTGGAAACCAATTCTCGTGGCAAGGGCATAGCAGAATAAAGAATTTCATGGTTTGAGGTAAGTAACAGTTATAAATTTGGTCCTGAGGGTATGAAACCCCGGATTATGTGTTATGTGATTGGTTTTGAGGTGACGCACATGCTAGGTGACGGGCGTGTGCACGTGCACCGTAGGAATTGTGACTTTGTCAAATTCCATGAAACTGTATAGTTGAATAATCAGTTGATATTCGTACATTCTCTACGTGTTTGAGAAATTTTAGCTGAGACTTGTATTAAAAATCATGCTTAGGCATATGTTGTTATTGTTGGTACCCACTGGGGTCATTTATGTGATTGAATTATATGTGCAAATTGTAATTTCACACTCAGTCATGTTCATTCATTTCATATCATATCTCAGTCTCTCTTGCTATTTATTGATGCATCATATTATCATTTTGGGCTAATTTTCATGACATCTTGAGCCCTAGAGACTGGAGAGGTTGATGACGGACTGAAGCCAAGGGCCTAATTGTGAGGATATATATGGGATCGGGCTGCACGCCGTAACATGTTTCATTGTTATATGCCATGATTGGCTTGTCATAGTGCTTGGGCTGAAGGAGCCCCTCTGGAGTCTGTACACACCCCCCAGTGAGCGTAGGTACCTACTGAGTGCGAGTGCCGAGTGATGAGTGACTGTGAGGAAAGAGCGACTGTGAGGAAAGAGTGACTGTGAGGTTGGAGTGAATGGGAGGACTGAGTGACTGCTACTCTGAGAGGATGCACTGATTTCATTATTTGCTGCATTTCAGCTGTCAAATATCACTATTTTGGAAATTTTGGAAAAACATTATTTTCTTTTTCAGTCAAACTTGATATGAAATTTCTGTGAAATCTTAAATGTTGAACTTGAGAGCATGCCTACCCTTTTATGTTGGAAAATACTGTAATTGGACTTAGCCGAGAGGCTCGTCACTACTTTCAGTTCTTATTTATTATTGTTACTTACTGAGTTGGTTGTACTCATACTACACCCTGCACTTCGTGTCCAGATCCAGGTAATCCCGGACATAGTGGGTGTTGATTATTTCACACAGTTATTTTTTTGGAGATTCAGAGGTAGATGCCTGTGATGACCCGATAGGTCATCTTATATTTTATAACCTAATTCTGTGTTTTGAGGTCTCAAAAACCTCATCTTAGCCTTCCTCAATTTTACGTGCGCAGTCCGAGTGTTCTTCCGGAAGGCTTATATGTTAAAACTGATAAAAAGGCAATTTTTGACTTAAAAATCAATTAAAGTTGACTTTGGTCAACATTTTTAGCAAACAGACCTGGATCCGTGTTTTGATGGTCTCGGTAGATCCGTATCGTAATTTTGTACCTGGACGTATTCCTAGAATCGAATTCCGAGGTCCCTAGCTTAAGATATGGAATTTTGATGAAAAATTAAAAGTTTGGAAGTTTAATGATTTTTAGAATTTACTGATGTTTGGTCTTGTTGATATCGGGTCCGTATATTGGTTTCAGATCCCGGTATAGGTTCACTATAATATTTAAGACTTGTCTGTGAAATTTGGTGGGAAACGGATTTGATTTGACATGATTCAGACGTTCGTAGTTCTAGGTGATATTTTGGCTATTTGATCGCGCGAACGAGTTTGTATGATGTTTTAGGACATGTGTGCATGTTTGGTTTGGCACCCCGAGGGCTCGGAAAAGTTTCGGATGGGCTACGGGATTATTTGAACTTAGGAAAATCTGGTTTTCTTCAGTTTTAGGTGCCTTCTGGTTTCCTTCTTCGCAAACTGGGATGGCAGAGTTTTCTTCTTCGTGAATGCGAAGGCTGGTTCGCAAACGCGGAGCAATGGGTGATTTACCCTTCGCGAATGCGACCAGCTCAATGCGAACGCATAGTGATAGGGACCTGGGGGAGGGGGTCAGTCTTTCCTTCATCGCGAACGCGAGAAAGGGCTCACGAACGCAAAGGCCTGGGGGGCGTAACCTTCACCAACACGATGGGGGTTTCATGAACGCATAAGCCTGACAAGCTCTGCTCTTCCTGAACGCGGCAGTGTCCTCACGAACGCGATGAACACTTTCGCCCAGTTCATAAAACAGTCCCCAAACGGAACTTAAGCCATTCCTTCAAATTTTCAAAAGCTAGACGACCTAGAGGCAATTATGCAAGAGACAATTTCTTCCCCAAAGTGTTGGTAAGTGATTCTAAACCACTTTCTTTCAGTTACCCATTACATTTCATAAATTTTTAAGCAAAAATCTAGAGTTTTCATGGTAGAAATTGGAGGTTTTGGGTAGAAACTAGGAATTTGGAAAAAATGGGAATTTAGACCTCAAATTGAGGTCTGATTCAAAAATCAATTATATATACGGGCTCGGCGGTGAATGGGTAAATGGAATTTGGTCTGAACCTCTGTTTTAACCAAGCGGGCCCGTGGTCGATTTTTGACTTTTTGGGGGAAAGTTTGGGAAATCTAAATCTATGCAAAGTAATTGATTCCTTTAGCAATATTTGATATTGTTGAGTTGTTTTTGTATAGATATGAGTGGTTTGGAGGTGGATTCTAGAGGAAAAGCTGTGATTGAGTATTGAGCGGCCTTCGGAGCGAGGTAAGTGTCGCGGTTAACCTTGGCTTGAGGGATTAGGTATTATTTGTTTATTTGCTATGTATTTGTAAGTTGAGTACAAAGTATAGGGGAGGTGACGAGTACCTATGTGTTGTTGTCGAGTCATAACATGCGAGTGAGTATTATTATTGTGATCGTGGTATTCTTTGATTATATTGTTCATGATTATACTAGCTATTCGTTATGTTGAACAACTCTTATTAAGTTTTAGGAACAAATTTCACTTCTATTCTTCTTTGTCGTGCAATTTTGTTTTCTCAATAATCATTGAACTCGTATACTCTTATTCTCTCGCAGATGGCGAGAATACGTACCGCTTCCTCAGCTGAGCAGCAGCCAAAGCCCCAAGTGGCAGCTCCTACGAGGGGCAGAGGTCGAGGCCGAGGCCGTGCCAGAAGTCGTGGCTGGGACACGGCTCAACCCAGAGCTCGTGGAGTAGTACCAGCAGTGGAGCCTCAGGTAGAGTTGGGCGAGGAGGTTCCAGCCCAGATTGTTCCTATCGGACCAGCACAGGTTCCGGAGGGGTTCATTATATCCCCAGTACTTCACGACGCTTTAGTTCGTTTGGTGGGCCTTATGGAGATTGAGGCCGAGACTGGCGCATTTCCCATGGCACCGGCCGACTCTCAGGCTGGAAGAGGAGCCCAGACTCCCACTACTCCCACTCCGGAGCAGATAGCTCCCCAGTATCTGGCTCCTACAGCTCAGCCAGTCAGAGTAGTTCAGCCAGTTGTTGCGACACAGGCCGAAAATAGGTCAGCTATTTCTTTTGAAACTTTATGGAGATTGGACAAGTTCACCAAGCTCTTTCTAGTTCACTTCATTGGTGCTCCTTCAGAGGATCCCCAGGAGTATCTCGACAGTTTTCACGAGGTTCTACGGAACATGGGTATAGTGTAGACCAACGGGGTCGATTTTGCTGCATTTTAGATGAATGGTTCCACTAAGAAATGGTGGAGAGATTATCTGTTGACCAGAACAACTGGGTCGCCTACTCTTACTTGGGACCAGCTTTCTCAGCTCTTCCTAGAGAAGTTTCTCCCTATCACATTGAGAGAGGAGCATTGCCGTCAGTTCGAGCGTCTCCAGCAGGGTAGTATGACTGTTACTCAGTATGATACCCGTTTTGTGGATGTGGCCCGTCATGCTCTTATTCTACTTCCTACCGAGAGAGAGAGGATGAGGAAGTTCTTTTAGACGAGGTGGTTGACATTGATCGGCAGATAGAGGTGGTCCATAGCCAGGAGCGTGGTGAGAGGGAGGTCAAGAGGCCTCGAGGTTCGGGCAGTTTTGGTGGGTACCTTTTGGGGCCAATCCTACCATAGCAGGGGTCACCCTTATAGGCACGCTCAGACGACTCGTACAGCTCATCGTGGTGCATCAGCTAGCCACGGTTCGTACAATGCCCATTCAGGCCGGTCTTCATTCATTGCACTACTAGCGCAGAGTTCTCATCATGCCTCATCTACTCAGGCTTCAACAGGTAATTCCTCGGGTTATTAGGAGCAACAGTTCCGTCATATGAGGGGTTGTTTCGAGTGTGGAGAATTTGATCATTTCAAGAGAGATTGTCCTAGGCTGTGGAGTAGGGCTCCACAGTAGAGTTATCGGCCGACGGCACTAGCACCAATAGTTACACCACCCGCCCAGCCAGCTCGGGGTGGGGCTTAGCCAGTTAGGTGTCGCCCAAGAGGGGGAGGCCGATCAGGTGGCAGTCAGGCTCGATTCTATGCTTTTCCTGCCAGGCCAGATGTTGTTGCTTCAGATACAGTGATTATAGGTATTGTCTCAGTGTGCCACAGGGAAGCTTCTATATTATTTGACCCTGGTTTTACTTATTCATATGTATCATCGTACTTTACTCATTATATGAATATGCCCCGTGAGTCTTTAGTTTCACCTGTTCGTGTATCTTCGCCGATGGGCGATACTATTATTATAGACCTTGTATATCGGTCGTGTGTGGTAGCTATTGGGGGATTAGAGACTAGAGTTGATCTCTTATTGCTTAGCATGGTTGATTTTGATGTAATCTTAGGTATGGATTGGTTGTCTCCATGTCATGCTATTCTAGACTGTCACGCAAAGACTATGACCTTGACGATGTCGTAGTTGCCGAAGGTTGAATGGAGAGGTTTTCTAGATTATGTTCCCAGCAGGGTAATTTCTTATTTGAAGGCACAACATATGGTTGGAAAGGGGTGTTTGTCATATTTGGCCTTTGTGAGGGATGTTGATGCAGATACTCCTACTATTGATTCAGTACCGGTAGTGCGAGCCTTTTCGGATGTATTTCCTGCAGACCTGCCGGGTATGCCACCCGACAATGATATTGATTTCGGTATTGACTTGGTGCTGGGCACTCAGCTCATTTCTATCCCTCCATATCATATGGCACCAGCTTAGTTGAAAAAATTGAAAGAGCAACTTCGGGAACTTCTTGATAAGGGGTTTATTAGGCCTAGTGTGTCACCTTTGGGTGCACCGATTCTGTTTGTGAATAAGAAGGATGGTACTATGTGGATGTGCATCGACTACAGGCAGTTGAGCAAAGTTACAATCAAGAACAAATATCTTTTGCCATGTATTGATAATTTATTTGACTAGCTTCAGGGGGCGAGGGTATTCTCCAAATTGATTTGAGATCCGGGTATCACCAGTTAAAAATTCGGGATTCAGATATTCAAAAGACGACATTCACGACTCGTTATGGTCACTATGAATTTCTCGTGATGTCTTTTGGGCTGACTAACGCCCCAACAACATTTATGCACTTGATGAATAGTACATTCCAGCCATACCTTGATTCATTTATCGTACTATTTATTGATGATATCCTTGTGTACTCACATAGCCAGAAGGAGCATGAACAACACTTGGGTATTGTATTATAGAGGTTGAGAGAGGAAAGACTTTATGTCAAATTCTCTATGTGTGAGTTCTGGATGTGTTCGGTGGCATTCTTGGGACACATAGTGTCCAGTGAAGGAATTAAGGTAGATCCGAAGAAGATAAAGGCAGTTCAAACTTGGCACATGCCATCTTCAGCTACTAAGATTCGATGTTTTCTCAACTTGGCCAGTTATTATCGTCTCTTTGTGGAGGTTTACTCATCTATTGCATCGCCTTTGACTAAATTGACCTAGAAAGGTGCTCCATTCAGGTGGTCGAATGAGTGTTAAGAGAGCTTTCAGAAGCTCAAGACAGCTTTGACTGAAGCCCCAGTATTGGTGTTGCCTACAGGTTCAGGGTCTTATACTGTGTATTATGATGCGTCACATATTGGTCTCGACGCAGTGCTGATGCAAGATGGTAGGGAGATTGCCTATGCGTCCAGAAAGTTAAAGGTACATGAGAAGAATTATCCGGTCTACGACCTTGAGTTAGCACCTATTGTTCATGCCTTAAAGATTTGGCGGCATTATTTGAACGGTCTCCATTGTGAGGTTTATACCGATCACTGGAGTCTACAACTTCTGTTTAAACAGAAGGATCGTAATTTGCGGCAGCGGATGTGGTTGGAGTTTCTTAAGGATTATGATATCACCATTCTCTATCATACCGAAAAGGCCAATGTGGTGGCCGATACCTTGAGTCGTAAGGCGGAGAGTTTGAGCAACTTTACATACTTACCGGTAGTAGAGGCCTTTAGCCTTAGATGTTCAGGCCTTGGCCAACCAGTTTGTCAGATTGAATATTTCCGAGCCGAACCGAGTTTTGGCTTGTGTGGTTTCTCAATCTTCATTTTATAATCGTATCATAGAACGTCAGTATGACGACCCTCATCTGCTTGTCCTTAAGGACACAGTTCAGCACGGTGATGCCAAAAAGTCACTATTGGGGATGATGGTGTATTATGGATACAGGGAAGGTTATGTGTGCCTAATGTAGATGGTTTGCGTGAGTTGATTCTCCAGGAGGCTCACAGTTCGCGGTACTCCATTCATCCGGTGTCGCGAAGATGTATCAGGATTTAAGGCAGCACTATCAATAGACGCAAATGAAGAAAGATATAGTTGGGTTTGTAGCTTGGTGTTTAAATTGTCAACAGGTGAAGTACCACCATCAGAGACGGGGCGGATTGCTTCAGAGACAAAAATTCCAGAGTGGAAGTGGGAGCATATCACCATGGACTTCGTAGTTGGAGTCCCATGGACTTTGAGGAAGTTTGATGTTGTTTGGGTGATTGTAGATCGGTTGACCAAGTTCGTGCATTTTATTCTAGTTGGTACTACTTATTCTTCGGAGTGGTTGGTTGACAGTGTCCATCGCCTTGTGTTATAGATTTTGGAGGTTCTTGAGATCCGTTGTTGTCGCTTGCAGAGTTTGCTTACAATAACAGCTATCAATCGAGCATTTGGATGGCTCCGTATGAGGCTTTATATGGGAGACAATGGCGGTCTCTGGTGGGTTGGTTTGAGCCAGGTAAGGCTAGGCTATTGGGTACTGATTTAGTTTAGGATGCTTTGGAAAAAGTTAAATTGATTTAGGATCAAACTTCGCACAGCGCAGTGTAGACAGAAGAGTTATGCTGACCGGAAAGTACATGATGTTGCTTACATGGTTGGGGAGAAGTTCTGCTCAAGATTTCACCAATGAATGGTGTGTTGAGGTTCGGGAAAAAGGGAAAGTTCAGCCCTCGGTATATTTGGCCTTTTCAAATACTTAAGAAGATTGGAGAGGTGGCTTATGAACTAACATTGCCATCTAATCTATTGAGTGTTCATCCAGTGTTTTATGTATCTATACTCTAGAAGTATGTCGGGGATCCGACTCATATTTTGGATTTCAGCACAGTGCAGTTTGATGGTAATTTGACTTATGATGTAGAGACGATGGCCATTTTAGACCGGCAAGTTAGAAAGTTGAAATCAAAGAACATAGCTTCAGTGAAAGTGCAGTGGAGAGGCCAGCCAGTCGGAGAAGCTACCTGGGAGACTGAGCGGGAGATGCGGAGAAAATATCCACACCTATTTGTTTAAGAGAGGGAGAATGTAACGACATGGCTGGTTGTTTTGAGTATTACAACCCTGTTACCCCATTTATAGCTCAATTTATGCTTTACAGTTGTTATGTGACATGTCGGGATGATTGGTTCGGGTCCGGTGAGGTTTTGGAATGAATTGGAACACTTAGTTCCAAGGTTTAAAGTTTAAGTTGAAATAGTGACCGGATGTCGACTTATGTGTAAATGACCCCAGAATAGAGTTTTGATGATTCCAATAGTTTTGTATGGTGATTTTGGACTTAGGAGCGTGTATGAAAAATTATTTGGAAGCCCGTAGCTAAATTAGACTTGAAATGGTGAAAATAGAAATTTAAGTATGAAAGTTTGACCGGGGAGTTGACTTTTTGATATCGGGACCGGAATCAGATTCTGAAAATTGGAATAGGTCCATTATGTCATTTATGACTTGTGTGCAAAATTTGAAGTCAATCGGACTTGATTTGATAGGTTTCGGCGTTGAATGTAGAAGTTAAAAATTCTTAGTTTCATTAGGATTGAATTGCAGTATGATTCATGGTTTTAGTGATCTTTGATATGATTTGAGGTTTCGACTAAGTTTGTATGATGTTTTAGGACTTGTTGGTGTATTTGGTTGAGGTCCCGGGGGCCTCGGGTGAGTTTCAGAGGGTTAACGAATCAATTTTTGGACTTGAAACTTTGCTAGAATCTTTCTGACGCACTATCTGGTTTCTTTCATCGCGTTCCCGAGAGGAGTCTCGCGTTCGCGAAGAGGAACTGAGGAGAAGGCAAGATTTGTTCTTCATGTTCGCGAAGGAGAGGACGCATTCGTTAAGGGTTGGGCAGGTTGTGCATCGCGAACGAGAGAGGGTTGTCGCGTTCGCGAAGAAGAGAGGGAGCTGGGGTTAGACCAAACACGTTGGCCTACCCGTACACGTGAGAGGCTTCATGTTCACGAAGGCCTAAGGTCGTTGAGCATCGAATTCACGAGTGGGATCTCGCGTTCGCGAAAAAGAATGTGGTTCGCCAACGCGAGGCAGTGGCCGCGTTCGCGAATAAGGAAAACCTGGGCAGAGAGTTTAAGTTCTGAAAATGGTACTTCGTCCCATTTTCCATTTTTAACAAATTGGAGCTTAGGAAGAGGCGATTTTCGGGAGATTTTCAAGGAAAATAACGGGGTAAGTGTTTTTAATTCAATATTGGTCAAATTACCCGAATCCATGGGTGTTTTTAACATTTAATTGGTGATTTAAGTTGGAAAGTTTGTGAAAACCCACTTGGTTTAATTTGAAGATTTGAGGGTCGAGATGATGTCGGAATTTGATAAAATTTGTATGGTTGAATGTGCGTTCATATTTTGTAACTTTTGCTGGGTTCAGAGACGTGGGCCCCATGGGCGATTGATTAGTGCAATTTTGGATTTTGTCGAAAAATTGGTATTCTTATATGAAATTTATTCCTATAACTTATATTGACTGAATTGAATTATTTGTGACTAGATTCGAGGCTTTTGGAGGCCGATTTGCGAGGTAAAGGCATAACAAAATAAAGAATTTTGTGGTTTGAGGTAAGTAACAGTTCTAAATCTGGTTCTGAGGGTATGAAACCCCAGATTTTGTGTTATGTGATCGATTTTAAGGTGACGCACATACTAGGTGACGAGCGTGTAGGCGTGCACCTTAGGAATTGTGACTTGGTCAAATTCCATTGAAGTGTGTATTCGAATAATCTGTTGTTATCTGTACATCCTCCATGTAGTAAAGAAATTGAACCACAAATCATGTTTAGATTATGTGTTGGCATTGTAGTGGCCCACATAGGTCATTTACCTGTTGAATTATTTGCTAAATTATTTGTTATGTACTCAGTCACAGTTTACTTGTTTATTTTATCTCAGTCTCTATTGTTCATTATTGATGCATCATATCATTGTTGTTTGGGCTGATTTTCATGGTTATTGAGAGCCCGAGAGACTGGAGAGATTTATGACTGAGTGAGGCCGAGGGCCTGATTGTGAGATATTGATTCTATAGCATGTGAGTTGTTCGTGCAGCACGTGAGTTGTTTGTGCGGATCCAGATATTGATACTATAGCACGTGAGTTGTCCGTGCAGTACGTGAGTTGTCCGTGCGAATCCAGATATTGATATTATAGCACGTGAGTTGTCCGTGCGGATCCAGATATTGATACTATAGCACGTGAGTTGTCTGTGTAGCACGTTAGTTGTCCATGTGGATTATAACGCTTGGGTTGAAGGAGCCCCTTCGGAGTCTGTACACACCCCCAGTGAGCGCAGGCACCTAATGAGTGCGAGTGCTGAGTGTTGAGTGAATGGAATGGCTGAGTGACTGTGGTCTTGAGAGGATGCCTTTGATTTCTTTTTTGTTGCACTTCTGCAGTCATATATCACTGCTTTGGAAATTTCTGAGAGATATTATCTTATGTTTCAGTTGAACCTGACATGAAATTACTGTTTGGCCTTAAATGTTGAACTTGAAAGCATGTCTTCCTTATTGTGTTAGAAATTACTGTAATTGGACTCAGCTGTGAAGCTCGTCACTACTGTCAATTCTTTATTTAGTATTGTTACTTTCTAAGTTGGTTGTACTCATACTACACCCTGCACTTCGTGTGCAGATCCAGGTAATCCCGGACACAGTGGGTGTTCATTTCTTCGCACAGTTTATTATCCAGAGATTTCGAGGTAGTTGCCAGTGTTTCGCAGACCTTGTCTCTCTTTCCTTACCTTCTTGATTATTTTATTTGGTATCAGACTATTATAGACCGTGTTTTCCAGACTTGTGATGTATAGACGCTCATGTACTCTGTGATACCCCGATAGTTGGGAATTCCGCATTATGTTTTGGGTTTTCTATCCCGTTTATGAGAACTTTTACTACTAAAACTGCTTTAAATTCATTCTTGTTAAAAGTGTTGGAAATATTTGTGAGAAATCGGCTTGCCTAGTACCATGTTAGGTGTCATCACGACAGGTTAGGATTTTGGATCGTGATAATGCGTATCCACACCAAGACCGATCTTTATTATCAAATCTTTGATCAATGAAAATCACGAACAAATTAAATAAAAAATATTATGTTGAAATTTTCTCAAAAATCTCAACTCAAAGGTAGAAGAACAAAAATAATTTCTCATGACTTTTTGGGGCACAAATACACCTTATAGGTTATCATATCTTCTTCAAGTTCACAAATATATCTCTATATATAAGTGAATGGAAAAGGAAGAATTAAAATGGTGTTTTAATTCCTTTCCAAGTCAAAGTTGAACTTTAGAAAAATAATTCCAAGGAAGAATTAAAATGGTGTTTTAATTCCTTTTCAAGTCAAAAATGAACTTTAGAAAAATTATTCCATGAAAGAATTAAAATGGTGTTTTAATTCCTTTCCAAGTCAAAGTTGAACTATAGAAAAATAATTCCAAGGAAGAATTAAAATCATGTTTTGTGGGCTTTGAATTAGTCTCCTTATGAATATTTAATATATATTCCATATATAAATAAATATTAATTATAAGTACTAATACTTGTACATCACACACACACACACACACACACACACACACACACACACACATATATATATATATATATATATATATATATATATATATATTTCAATCAAGAGATATAATTTAATTTTCTATTCCAAAATAGAAAACTTCAATTAGTTCAATATTAATTATATTCTCTATGCTAGCAAAGAATATAACAATATTTAATTTGGACTAATAACTAAATTTATTTAACTAAATTAAATTTTTTAATTTAATTATCAAATAATAAAGTAATTCATCCTTTTGCAATGATCAGAACACTTGTTAGTGTGAGACCCCATAGGTTCAATACTAAATCGGTAGTAAATTGATCACATCAATATACTAATCAAGGGTGGCGTCTAGCAACACTCCTCAAAGACCGGATAGCATGAAGTATACAATTTACTCTCAAGAACTCGTAGAAGAATAATGCATTAATTCCTTCTGTCTTTATAGCTCTGGGTCACCCTAGGATATGGTTCAACTGTCAAATCCTACTAGGCGACCAACTATGTGTTCATGTAAAAAATAATTGATCATTGAATGACCTAAGAAACTCTTTTCTACTTTCATTCAACCGCCCTGGTCAAGGTCTTAATTTGGTCGGTTATAATTCATGACAACATGGAGCTAAAACTCATTACCAAGAGTTGACAGATTCCATCTTGATCAATCACTAATTCTACAAGTATTTAATAATACTCAATATCATTTCAACTATCGGCCTAGGGCCATAGGTATCTAGTATCAAAGCACAATAAATAACTTGTCAATTACTATGATGATATCAGGTCAAAGGAAACTCTTACATCACATTCTTCAAGAGAATATCCTATTAATAGTTTATGGTAATTCTAACCATTAGGAATTATCCAATGAATCAGTTCAATGATCATATCTCTATATGCATTATCTATATATGTGATTTAGTTAATGAGATCAACTAATCTTTATCCCATGAAGGCGATCACATAAATATTGATCTAACCGATTTACTAATATCCAAATTAATAATCATACGATCAAGAACAAAATTTAGATTAAGTTGTAAGAGACTTTACTCTCATTATCATGGTCTCCATCATGATGACAAGTCTCAAAATTTAATCAAGGACCTCACTAAATTAATCAAGCAATCAATAATATCTATGATAAACGAATATCAAATGCCATATATTTTTATATCAAATAACATTCACAAAAATTTGTTCAAATCATCAAATATGAGATTGGATCTAGGGCATATCTAATATATCCCTAACAGTATCCGAGCAAGGAAACTTACAGGTTTAAAATTTAGGGTTTGGTATTATTGCATAGGTATGTTAATCTTGGCGTGGGGCAGGATTGAGGAGAATCAATATGGAACAATAAAATGGAAGTTGAACCAACAATTTATTTACTGCTAAGACCACCATAAAGCAGGCACTAGGAGTGAATCATCTTTGTGGCAAGACCTCCATTAAACTAACCATTAGGAATGAAAATCGTCAATTACCTATTTCAAATGTTTTAACGTATGGAATTTCACAATAAAATTATTTTTGTCGCTGAAATTTTACAATTAAAATTCCAACACAACTCATAAATGAAGTTTCGTATTACATCTTGATAGTATATGTTATTTTAATTAAAATATTTTCTAAAGGTTAATAATTTATGCATTCAGTATTATTAGTGTTAATGTTTATTTAAGACGTACAAGTTGTAGATATTTGCAATCGATTGTATTTTGTGTTATATCAGGTTATACACAAATTTGATGTCTGCTATGTTTTGTATTTGCATATTTCTTTTGATTTGCAATGCTGATTGATAAGTTGATATCACATGTGTTTTTACGAGTTATTATTTTGCGAAAAGAACGTGAAAGAGGTAATGCCACAAGCGGTTTTTTCCCTAGAAAGTGCTTTTTATTTTTCTTTTACATTCAATCATTCAAATTTAGTATATCTTAGGAAAACGTGTGTTAGTTTTCGGTGCCTATATTCCACCTATTATAATTTTATCAACTTAATAATCCAGTTTACAAAATTGAAGAAAAACTGGTAGTTTTCGCTTTGAATTCCAACTAAAAAATAAAGGTCGGTGTAATTTTAGCCCAAACTACCAACGTTTTACGATTCAAAAAGAATTTAAAAATATAATCCAACACTACATATGGTATTTTATTTCAAATCCAACATGAATTGAGATATTCGTGCAACGCACGATTATAGAACTTATTATTATAAAAGCACGAATACAATATTGATAGACCAAAATAGCCCTAAAATATTGATCGATTTTTTTATTTGGCATTGGATAGAATTGTAATATTTAAGAATTTTATTTGACTAGAATCCTAAAACATTATGGTGTGCGTCTAAAGTTGTTGATTAAGAATGTTATACTCCTTTTCTTATTAAATTCTGTTTACCCAAAAAATGAGTAACAATTAAATTATACGCAGTTTAAAGGATACATGGTTTAATTCAATACGAATAATTAAGAATAATAGATAGATGGATTAAAGATAAAATAAACGATCAAACCAGTTATGATACGATGACCAAGTATGATATTGGATTGAACAGTGGGACTTGTCCTCGATTGGACCCTCGAATCAAGCCCGATTAGGAATGGGGAAAAGAACAAGTGAGTAGTGCTTTTAACAGCAGCTAGAAGACAAAATAAAACATTTGTTGCTTTGAATTGCGTGTCACAATTTGTCAGCCTAAAGAAAGACTTCCCCTTTATATAGTAGAAGAATTTCAGTCTTAGTATAAGTCTAGAAAAGGTAAAAATATTCTTTTACCGGTAATTGTTGATCCATAATCGATATTGGATGAGATTCGTGCCGTAATATCCGGTTGAGGGCGAGTATTATGGCTTCCTATGCGTCATGCATAACCGTCCACCATGTATCTCGGGGTCTAGAAGTTGTACGCGATCCAGGGCGCGTTGCTTTACCATGCCCGATGTCGGATATATAGTCCATTAATTTACCATGCCCGGTGTTTCTGGCCTGAATTATAAACTCGCAGATCCATGCTTTCCCTTCGTTCTCTCCCGGAAAATCGCGGCAGACATTGGCCCCGATTTTACCCGTACACAGATTGTCCCCTCGTTTTCTTGAGGGTAGATTTATCGAAGCGATGGCAAGCGAAAAGTGAACCCCGGTTTAGTCCTTCGTACGTTACGACCAAGTTGACGGGTAAATGAAACATCTCATTAGTCGCATCGTTCCGACTTCGAACACATGTCAGACGCCGGTTGGCTTTCCATAAATGTGAAACGCCGTGCATTAATTGTTCTTCCTCTATAAAAACTCTAACCCCTTTTTCACTTCTCCACTTTTCGATTCCAGAAATTTTTGACTTACCCTTGAATTCTCCACTCACCTTTCACTTCTTCAAATCTTCATACGTTCCTCCTTAGATCTTCATATCTTCATCCTTGAATCTTAATACTTTCTCTTTGAATCCTTAACCCAGATCTTCATATCTTCATCCCATCTTCAAATATTCATATATTTTCTTCAAACCTTCATACTTTCCAGAATCTGATGGAAAAAACTTCCAAATTCGTGCCTCAGCAAACGGCCCCTTCATCTTTCAACCTGGCCACAGATGCCTAGGTGGCCATTCCCGAGGTGGCTCAGAAGCCTCCCTTGAAGAGTTTTGTCCCCGGGGTTTGCTCTATTAAAAATGACTTCAACATTGAGAAGGCCTCCAGTCAACAGGGCCGAGGCGAGGGGGAATGGAGGTACATATGCTCCGTTACTGAAGAGACACTCCTCACAGTCCTGGTAGATTGTAACTGGGAGGGTAAGGAGGTGGTCTTCCTCGGGCCCAATGAAGACATCACTATTCACGTGGAGGGGAACTTAAGTGTTTACACTTACCCCATCATGCTCGCCCTGGTGGACCCCTTAGTCCTCGACATATGTAAAATGTATGAGGTCTTCCTTGGGTAGATTCACCCGTTTGTTTGGAGGATCGTATTACTTCTCCGTCATTTTGTAAACAACACTGAAGCACCTCGATTCACCCTCGACCATCTGCTTTGTATCTATAGTTCCTGAATCTTCCGATGGGGGTTGATCAAGCTCATTCGTCAAGCCAGTAAAGATATGTTCTCGAGCATTGATGAGGACCGATATTGAGCTTGGCGGGGGACGTTCGTTTGGGTAAAAATCAAAGACATCATTCCTTCCGAATTTCTACCATTCCCCGAAAAATGGAATGCATCCCATAAGTCTTTTTCTTCTGCAAACAGATGTCCTACTTCGAGTGCGCATGGTGAAAGATCTCGAAGGGAATGTGGGTGGCCCTTTCCCACGGTAAGGCTTTCTCCCGAATGATTACATTCATACACTTGACTTATATATAGCAAAGTCTTCTTCCTTCTCATAGGTTTGCCCAAGACAACCGAGCTTAGGATGTTAGATGAGGAAGAGGATCAGTCCTCGCTCACCAAATCCTTCTCTTTGAGACAGTCTGGGGCTTCCGCAAAGGAGGAGAAAAAGATGAAGAAGAGGAAGTCTTCGGGCTCCCCAGATACCGAGGTGAAGAAGAAGAGGGTCGCGATCCGGGTCAAGAAAAACAAAAAGACCATGAAGTTTAGGGTACCGGACTCTAATTTTCTCTACTATCTCAGGGATTATCCCGAGGATGACCACCTTGAGTTCATTGCTCATAAGTCGACCCTCAACGAGAGGGAGCAGGCGGCAACCGGGAAAAGTGATCACGAGGTTGATCCCCTTCTAGCTCGGGAACCATACGGAGAGACGGAGGTCGCGGCCTCCCGAGAAGCTGCTCCTATCCCGAAGGAGGTATCTGGTGTCATTGAATTCATGGAAATGCCATCCTATACTGAGTCCATGTTCGAAGTGGCTCAAGATGATAAAGATAAATCAAACGAGATGGTGCCGGCCCCAGATGATGCATTGAACACGTTTTTCGATGGCATGGAATGCTTCATCATGAAAGCCTCCTTTGGCCTCTCTTGGAAATCAGCCACCTATAGTTCAAGCTCAAAGAGAAAGTGCATAAGAAGGACATGTATAGGGCTCCCAGTGAACAACACGATGAGGTCCTCAAGGACCTCCCAATTCTCCAAGCCGAGCTGGAAAAGGCTCAGAAGGATGCCTCGTTTATGAAGCAAGAACACGCCGACCTGGTTGAAAAGGTAAGGATCACTGAGGCTAAAAATGAGAAGCTTCTCGTGATTACTAACAACACAACTTCGTAGGTCCAAGAGAAGGTAGACCTGAATGACTATCTTCGGGGTGAGATGGATGATGTCAAGGCCACAAACGAGGCGTGGAAGGGCAGGATGGATCTACTAGCTTCAGAAAAAGAGGCTGCGAAAGAGGAGATGGCATCAGTCAAGGACCAACTCTGGGGTGCAAAGGACACGGCCGACAAGTGGTCTCGACTAAATTATGAGCTCCGGGCACAACCGAACTCAACCGTCATAGAACTGGATACCCTTGGCCAAGAATCTAACGCGCTGAGTCCAAATTGGAGGAAACTTCTATTGATTCCTCTGAGGAAATGCTGGCCCAGTATAAGGCTGATGTGGAATAGCTGAATCCTGCTTAAAGACAAAGATCCAGTACGTTTAGTGGCTATCACGGAGAGAGACCCTCGAAGAGATCCATGCACGAGGTTTTGACCTGCCGACCTAGATTGAAGAAGCCAAGGGACTCGAGGCCGAGGCAAAAGAACTCTATGAGCTTGAGGGCTCGTAAGGCTCTGAGGGTTTCGAGGGTTCCAAGGGTTCCAATGATTCTGGTGACGAGCCGAGCCCCGGTGAAGAACTGGCGTAAATGCCTTAGTTCTTTTTTAGTTTTCCCTTGTATATTTTCTTTTTTGTTTATTTTGAGGTTGATTTATCATGCCTTTGTAAATTTTTTAAAATATATAAAATTCCCCCCATTCGCAATACCGTATCTTTACTTTCCAGCATCTATTTGCAATTGTTTTTTTGTGCATCGTTTTAAATGCCTTAGCATAAAATCAAAGGTAATATAGAGTATCCATTCTGCGGAGGTCCGAGCCCATTTTTGATGGCAACTCCGGGTTACTCGTGCCTTCGAGATTTCAATAGAATTGAATGCTTTTAAGATACTTAAGTGTCTTAGACAATATTTTTGTCGAGGGTAACCTTTTAATAGGTTTTGACTATACGTAAGGGCCTTACTTTCTGAGCACAGATTTTGGACCTCTCCGAGCTGGTTTTAGGGTAGTCGTAGCCTTTCGTATTCGGTACTGCCTAATAGGCTTGGTGCCTTCGGGATTCGTTAGCCCGGGCCATTCGAATTATTTATCGGACGACAGACCTAGAATATGGTAGCCCATGGTCTTTAGGATATAGGATCGAAGAAGCGAAATGCGTAGTGAAAAAGTATAAGGGAAACAAAGATTTATTTCGTTGTCTAATATGTAGGGTACATGATCGGAGGCGCATAATTCTTGTTTCATAACTAGAGTGGGCTACACGGGCAAGATTTGCATGACCATTTTACCCTTACAATGAATGCTAACCACTAAGCCTTGACTTTTGACATACAAAATTGTTTCATAACCTAGGGGTAACGTCTCCCAGTATTCAAGCCCAAATTTGTGCGATCTCAAATATTATTTATTCGATGCAAACGATCATCAGTTCTGGTTCAAGGCCGGTAGCACATTTTACTGTTGCCTAGTTAAAAACATTGTTGGAAAACCCACTTCGGGACAAATTTAGATCAAGGGAAAAAGAGTACAACACGTGCTTTCTGACCTAATAGTCATATTCGCCCTTGGCCGAGTACCTTCAAACGTTAGTCCGTAATGTAAATAAATTAAAAAGGAATTAAGTTTGTACCTTAGCAGTAGTAATGCTTTAAGTGTTCCACGTTCCAGTTGTTCGGCAGTTGTATACTGTTTCCCGACTAGAGTTTATACCAGCCTTTGCCAATTATTCCGATGACTCGATATGGTTCTTCCCAATCAGGGTCCAGTTTTCCTTCGTTTGGGTTCCTGGTTTGTAGTGTTACCTTTCTCAATACCGTGTCCCCGACTTGAAAATGTCTGAGGTTGTCTCTTCGGGGTGAGATGGATGATGTCAAGGCCACAAACGAGGCGTGGAAGGGCAGGATGGATCTACTAGCTTCAGAAAAAGAGGCTGCGAAAGAGGAGATGGCATCAGTCAAGGACCAACTCTGGGGTGCAAAGGACACGGCCGACAAGTGGTCTCGACTAAATTATGAGCTCCGGGCACAACCGAACTCAACCGTCATGGAACTGGATACCCTTGGCCAAGAATCTAACGCACTGAGTCCAAATTGGAGGAAACTTCTATTGATTCCTCCGAAATCGAGGAAATGCTGGCCCAGTATAAGGCTAATGTGGAATAGCTGAATCCTGCTTAAAGACGAAGATCCAGTACGTTAAGTGGCTATCACGGAGAGAGACCCTCGAGGAGATCCATGCACGAGGTTTTGACCTGCTGACCTAGATTGAAGAAGCCTAGGGACTCGAGGCCGAGGCAAAAGAACTCTATGAGCTTGAGGGCTCGTAAGGCTCTGAGGGTTTCGAGGGTTCTAAGGGTTCCAATGATTCTGGTGACGAGCCGAGCCCCGATGAAGACCAGGCGTAAATACCTTAGTTCTTTTTTAGTTTTCCCTTGTATATTTTCTTTTTTGTTTATTTTGAGGTTGATTTATCGTGCCTTTGTAAATTTTTTAAAATATATAAAATTCCCCCCTTTCGCAATACCGTATCTTTACTTTCCAGCATCTATTTGCAATTGTTTTTTTGTGCATCATTTTAAATCCCTTAGCATAAAATCAAAGGTAATATAGAGTATCCATTCTGCGAAGGTCCGAGCCCATTTTTGATGGCAACTCCGGGTTACTCGTGCCTTCGAGATTTCAATAGAATTGAATGCTTTTAAGATGCTTAAGTGTCTTAGAAAATGTTTTTGTCGAGGGTAACCTTTTAATAGGTTTTGACTATACGTAAGGGCCTTACTTTCTAAGCACAAATTTTGGACCTCTCCGAGCTGGTTTTAGGGTAGTCATAGCCTTTCGCATTCGGTACTGCCTAATAGGCTTGGTGCCTTCGGGATTCGTTAGCCCGGGCCATTCGAATTATATATCGGACGACAGACCCAGAATAGGGTAGCCCATCGTCTTTAGGATATAGGATCGAAGAAGCGAAATGCGTAGTGAAAAAGTATAAGGGAAACAAAGATTTATTTCGTTGTCTAATATGTAGGGTACATGATCGGAGGCGCATAATTCTTGTTTCATAGCTAGAGTGGGCTACACGGGCAAGATTTGCATGACCATTTTACCCTTACAATGAATGCTAACCACTAAGCCTTGACTTTTGACATACAAAATTGTTTCATAACCTAGGGGTAACGTCTCCCAGTATTCAAGCCCAAATTTGTGCGATCTCAAATATTATTTATTCGATGCAAACGATCATCAGTTCTGGTTCAAGGCCGGTAGCACATTTTACTGTTGCCTATTTAAAAACATTGTTGGAAAACCCACTTCGGGACAAATTTGGATCAAGAGAAAAAGAGTACAACACGTGCTTTCTGACCTAATAGTCATATTCGCCCTTGGCCGAGTACCTTCAAACGTTAGTCCGTAATGTAAATAAATTAAAAAGGAATTAAGTTTGTACCTTAGCAGTAGTAAAGCTATAAGTGTTCCACGTTCCAGTTGTTCGGCAGTTGTATACTGTTTCCTGACTAGAGTTTATACCAGCCTTTGCCAATTATTCCGATGACTCGATATGGTTCTTCCCAATCAGGGTCCAGTTTTCCTTCATTTGGGTTCCTGGTTTGTAGTGTTACCTTTCTCAATACCGTGTCCCCGACTTGAAAATGTCTGAGGTTGGCTCTTCGGGGTGAGATGGATGATGTCAAGGCCACAAACGAGGCGTGGAAGGGCAGGATGGATCTACTAGCTTCAGAAAAAGAGGCTGCGAAAGAGGAGATGGCATCAGTCAAGGACCAACTCTGGGGTGCAAAGGACACGGCCGACAAGTGGTCTCGACTAAATTATGAGCTCCGGGCACAACCGAACTCAACAGTCATGGAACTGGATACCCTTGGCCAAGAATCTAACACGCTGAGTCCAAATTGGAGGAAACTTCTATTGATTCCTCCGAAATCGAGGAAATGCTGGCCCAGTATAAGGCTGATGTGGAATAGCTGAATCCTGCTTAAGGACGAAGATCCAGTACATTAAGTGGCTATCACGGAGAGAGACCCTCGAGGAGATCCATGCATGAGGTTTTGACCTGCCGACCTAGATTGAAGAAGCCAAGGGACTCGAGGCCGAGGCAAAAGAACTCTATGAGCTTGAGGGCTCGTAAGGCTCTGAGGGTTTCGAGGGTTCCAAGGGTTCCAATGATTCTGGTGACGAGCCGAGCCCCGATGAAGACCAGGCGTAAATGCCTTAGTTCTTTTTTAGTTTTCCCTTGTATATTTTCTTTTTTGTTTATTTTGAGGTTGATTTATCGTGCCTTTGTAAATTTTTTAAAATATATAAAATTCCCCCCTTTCGCAATACCGTATCTTTACTTTCCAGCATCTATTTGCAATTATTTTTTTGTGCATCGTTTTAAATGCCTTAGCATAAAATCAAAGGTAATATAGAGTATCCATTCTGCGGAGGTCCGAGCCCATTTTTGATGGCAACTCCGGGTTACTCGTGCCTTCGAGATTTCAATAGAATTGAATGCTTTTAAGATGCTTAAGTGTCTTAGACAATGTTTTTGTCGAGGGTAACCTTTTAATAGGTTTTGACTATACGTAAGGGCCTTACTTTCTGAGCACAGATTTTTGACCTCTCCGAGCTGGTTTTAGGGTAGTCGTAGCCTTTCGTATTCGGTACTGCCTAATAGGCTTGGTGCCTTCGGGATTCGTTAGCCCGGGCCATTCGAATTATTTATCGGACGACAGACCCAGAATAGGGTAGCCCATCGTCTTTAGGATATAGGATCGAAGAAGCGAAATGCGTAGTGAAAATGTATAAGGGAAACAAAGATTTATTTCGTTGTCTAATATGTAGGGTACATGATCGGAGGTGCATAATTCTTGTTTCATAGCTAGAGTGGGCTACACGGGCAAGATTTGCATGACCATTTTACCCTTACAATGAATGCTAACCACTAAGCCTTGACTTTTGACATACAAAATTGTTTCATAACCTAGGGGTAACGTCTCCCAGTATTCAAGCCCAAATTTGTGCGATCTCAAATATTATTTATTCGATGCAAACGATCATCAGTTCTGGTTCAAGGCCGGTAGCACATTTTACTGTTGCCTAGTTAAAAACAATGTTGGAAAACCCACTTCGGGACAAATTTGGATCAAGGGAAAAAGAGTACAACACGTGCTTTCTGACCTAATAGTCATATTCGCCCTTGGCCGAGTACCTTCAAACGTTAGTCCGTAATGTAAATAAATTAAAAAGGAATTAAGTTTGTACCTTAGCAGTAGTAATGCTTTAAGTGTTCCACGTTCCAGTTGTTCGGCAGTTGTATACTGTTTCCCGACTAGAGTTTATACCAGCCTTTGCCAATTATTCCGATGACTCGATATGGTTCTTCCCAATCAGGGTCCAGTTTTCCTTCGTTTGGGTTCCTGGTTTGTAGTGTTACCTTTCTCAATACCGTGTCCCCGACTTGAAAATGTCTGAGGTTGGCTCTTCGGTTGTTGTACCTCCCTACTCGTTGCTTCTATACGGCCAACCAGACTAGGGCAACTTCCTGCCTTTCATCCAATAATACCAGGCTCATGGTCAGGGCCTCGCTGTTTGAATTTTTGGTAGTATACTAGAACCTGAGGCTCAGCTCTACTACATCCACCAGTATTAAGGCTTCCACTTTGTATACCAAAGAGAATGGGGTTGCCCTGATACTTGACTTCGAAGTCATACGGTATGCCCACAGGACTTCGGGCAAGATTTCCTTCCACTTTTCTTTCGAACCGGTCAACCTCTTTTTCAGGTTTAAGAGTATAGTTTTGTTCGTCGATTCAACTTTCCCGTTCCCACTAGGGTGGTAAGGCGTTGATAATATCTTCTTGATCTTATGGTCTTCGAAAAACTTACTTACCTTGTTACTGACGAATTGTTTTTTGTTGTCGCAGATGATCTAGGTCGGTATCCCAAATTGACAGATTATGTGATTTCAGAAGAAGTCGATGACTTCTTTCTCTCGTACCTTCTCTAACACCTGGGCCTCAACCCATTTAGAAAAATAACTGGTCATGAGTAGTATGTATTGGACTTTACCGGGTGCCCATGGCAGGGGGCCGACGATGTCCATTCCCCAGTTGATGAATCATCAGGCATGTCTCATAGTTGATGAATCATCAGACATGTCTCCTAGTTGATGAATCATCGAGCATGTCTTTGGAACTATTTGCATTTTCACAAGAAGTCTTTTGAATCCTTCTCCATTTCATTCCAGTAGTAGCTGGCCCGGCTCTCATTAACTTCTGAACTAAGGATTCTGCCCCTGAATGGTTCCCGCAAGTTCCCTAGTGAACTTCTATCATGTCATATTCCGTCTCTCCCGGATCTAAGCATCTAGCCAGTGGGCCGAAAAAGGATCTCCTTAATAATGCCCATTCGACTAAGCTAAATCTGGCAGCTTTGGTGCGTAGGGCTCTCGATTCCTTGGGATCCGATGCCAATTTTCCTATCTTCAGGCAGTCAATGTATTTGTTTCTCCAATCCCAAGTCAAACTTGTCGAGTTTACTTCGGCATGACCTTCTTCTACCACCAAATTCATCAATTGCATCACTGCCCCCGAGTTGAATTCATACGGAGTCGGCAGACGACCCCAAGTTAGCTAGTACATCGGCCTCACGGTTTCGATCTAGAGGAACGTGCTGCAGAGTCCATTCCTTGAATTGGTGCAGGGTTACCTGCAATTTGTCCAAGTATCTCCGCATCCGTTACACATTCACTTCGAACGTTATATTGAATTGATTTACGGCGAGGAGGGAGTCACATTTGGCTTCAATAACTTTGGCCCTAAGGCTTTTTGCCAGTTCTAGACCTGCGATCATAGCTTCGTACTCGTCTTCATTGTTAGTAAATTTAATAGTTTTAATAGACTGTCTAATTATGCCACCCGTGAGTGGTTTTAACACAATACTAAGCCCAAACCCTTTTGCATTGGACGCACCGTCCATGAATTAGGGCCAGATCCCCAAATTAGTCCCCAAGGTGAGCAACAATTCCCTTTCAACCTCGGTTATCAAGGCTGGCGTATAGTCGGCCACAAAATCCGCCAAGATCTGGGATTTTATGGCAGTCCGGGGTCGGTACTAGATATCATAACTGTTGATCTCCATGGCCCATTTGGCCGGCCGGCCTGAAAGCTCGAGCTTATGCATAATATTCCTCAGCGGGTACGAATTTACGGCGCAGATAGAGTGGCATTGAAAGTATAGTTTTAGTTTCTTGGAAACGCTTAGCAAGGCGAGCGCTAAATTTTCTAGGTGAAGATATCTTGTTTCGGAATCACCTAGGGTTCTACTAACATAATAAATAGGAAATTGTGTACCTTCTTCCTCCTGCACTAAGACACCACTTACCGCCACCTCGGAATCCACCAAGTAGAGGTACAATTGTTTCGTTGCCTTCGGAGTGTGCACCAAAGGGTGGCTCGACATGTATCGCTTGAGTTATTCCTAAGCTTTCTAGCACTCTTGAGTTCAAGAAAAAATATTCTTCTTTTCCAATAGGGAGAAGAACCGATGGCTCTTGTCCGACGACCTCAAGATGAACCCGCCCTAAGCAGTTATATGCTCGGTCAGTCTCTGAACTACCTTGACATTGTCGACTACGGTGATGTCCTTGATGGCCATTATTTTGTCGGGGTTGATCTATATCCCCCAATTAGATACCATGAATCTGAGGAATTTGCCCGAACTGACCCCAAATGCGCACTTCTCCGAATTTAGCTTCATGTTGTATTTCCTTAGTATGCCGAAGGTTTCCTACAAATGTTTCAAATGGTCCTCTGCTCGCAGGGACTTGACCAATATATCGTCAATATAAACATCCATTGATTTCCCTATTTGTTCTTTGAACAGCTGGTTTACGAGGCATTGGTAGGTGGGACCGACATTCTCTAATCTAAACAACATTACGTTATAGCAGTAGGTGCCAAATTTCGTTATGAAAGATTTTTTTTTATTGTCCGGGTCCATCCGAATTTGGTTGTACCTGGAGTAGGCGTCAAGATAACTGAGTATCTCGTGTCCGGTCATCGCGTTGATCATTCGATCGTTGTTAGGCAAAGGGAAAGAATCGTTTGGGCATGCTCTGTTTAGATCTTTATAATCCACGCACATCCTTAATTTATTTCCTTTTTTAGGAACTACCACTACGTTAGCTAATTAATCCGGGTATTTAACTTCCCGGATGGACCCTATTTTTAGGAGTTTGGATAACTCATCCTTGATGAATGCGTGTTTCATCTCGAACGGTGGCATTCTATTCTGCTTAACTAGATGGAACTTTGGGTCCAAACATAGCTTGTGAGTGGTCACCTCCAGTGGGATCCCTGTCATGTAAAAATGTTACCAAGCAAAACAATCGGTGTTAGCTTTGAGAAAATCAATAAGTTTTTTCTTGAGCTTAAGAGTTAACCCCGTGCACAGGTATACCTTTCGATCCGGCACATGCTCGATTAATATAACTTCTTCCAACTCTTAAACTGTTGATTTTGTGGCGCTGGTGTCATCGGGAGCTATGAATGACCTCGGGATGCTATAATAGCCCTCATCGTCTGCTCCTTGTTCTTCCTGTTTCTCTGGTTTGTCTGAGGCCGGTATCAATTATTACTATTTAATCACTTATTTTTTGGTCGGTTCAGCGCTCCTCGATATAGAGAGCGCATAAAACAGGATCACTCTGTCGACATCAAACATTTCCCTTGCGGCCAGCTATTCTCCGTAAACCATTTTGACTCCCCTCGGTGTGGGAAATTTCACCGCCTAGTGCAAGGTTGAAAGTACCGCCCTCATGGTTTGGACCCGTGGCCTTCCGAATAAAGAGTTATATCCCATATCCACTTCAATCACGTAGAACATTGTTTTTTGGATTGTCCCAGTGGTGTTTACCGACAAAGTTATCTTTTCTTTCGTGGTCTCACATGCCATATTGAATCCATTCAAAACCTGGACTGCCAGTATGAATTGATCTTATGATCCAATTGCTTTACGACCCTTGATCTGTTGATATTGGTCGAGCTACCTAGGTCAATAAGCACACATTTTACCAAATATTTTTCGATAAGTACATATATTACAAGTACATTGTTGTGAGTCTGTACAATGCCTTGGGCATCTTCGTCGCTGAACAAGATAGCTCCCTCCAGAACGTAATCCTGGTGCGTTGTTCCCTCGTGATAGACATTTTAGTGCATTTTATCATTGGCCCTTGGGGGACATCGACTCTCTCGATGATCATTTTGATCACGTGCTGAGGATCTTCTTGTTCAACTAGTTTGTTGGCGTCCCTGTTCCTTAAGTAGTTTTTTGCGTGCTCAGTCGGGAATTCTTGGAGTTGCCAATTGTAGAATTACCGAGAAAATTCTTCTCTTAACTATTGGCAATCTTCGGTCCTGTGACGGTGAGTGCCGTGATACTTACACATCAAATTAGGATATCTCTGGGTAGGATTGGACTACAATGGTCGGGGCCACTCGGTCCTTTTGATGTGCCCTATAGCCGACACGATGGTGGAAGCATCCACGTTGAAGTTGTACTCCGATAATCTTGGTGCTTCCCTACTCCCAAGCGCCCTATCAAACCCATTCTTGCTCATCAAGCCCGGCCACTAGGCCCTCGATCACTTCTCTTCTCGTTCCTTGCGGGGTGACTCCCGGATCTATTTCCCCTTCGATCCATGCTGTATGGTTGATATCGATGTCGGACTGGTCTTGGCTCTTGATAAATGGCTCTTTTTTATCTATCATTGATCCTTACGGGATAAACAGACCCAGAAGGGGGCTCGCGTTTGTCGTCCTCGACCCTAATCTTCGACTGGTACCTGTCGTGGACGTTTACCGAGGTTATCCCAGGGTACTCCACCAAATTTTATTTTAACTGTTGAGAGGCCATGGAAGATTCGGGGTTGAGCCCCTGAGTGAATGCCCGGACGGCCCAATCATCTGCAACTAGTGGTAGGTCCATCATCTCCATCTGTAATCTTGACATGAGCTCCCTGAGCATCTCTTTATGCCTTTGTTTGACCTTGAAAAGAACTGACTTTCTGGTCGCGACCTCGATGACCCCGGCATAGTCCTTTACGAAAGCATGTGCAATCATAGCAAATGAGTCAATGGAATTGGGAGGTAAGTTGTGATACCATATCATTTCTCCCTTGGACAAAGTTTCTCCAAACTTTTTACGCAACACCGACTCGATCCCGTCATCTTCCAAATCGTTCCCTTTGATCATGCACGTATATGAGTTCACATGCTCGCTTGGATACATGGTCCTATTATATTTGGGGATGTGAGGCCTACGAACCACTTTGGGATCGGCTTGGGTGCCGCGCTCGGAGGAAAGGGCTTCTAGATATATTTTTTGGAGTCCGAAGTTTTTTATGTTTATACAGAATGCACATTCTTATTAGGCTCATGAATAATCCCTAAACCAAATTCCGATCATTCCCAAATAGGTAAATATCCTTCCAAAAGTTTATTGCAACCTTTCCATAACATATACCATCAATGATCCAATCCTCAACATTTCTTCACAATTCACAATCAAGGAATAGTCTGCCTACGAGAACATTCAGTCTCTAAACCTCATGAATACCAGAATCTCTATTTTCAATCTAACATCGCTAATCAAATGGATGATACGTCAGTCATACTCCATCATCATACAAGAAAATATCCGCAATTCCAAACACAATGCACCTACCAAAATGTGCCAGCATTCTCTTAAAATTTTGAAGTCATTCGTGCCATCAAGAACTCATACCTTCCCTTCAAAACTAAACCGCAACCTTTAACTCACAACTTTCAAAAGAACCATTACTAACATGCTAACTCGAGATAATACGAAAATCTCATAATCAACTCTGGATGACAATCAGGACGAACACCTTATCAAACGAGAACTTTCCATTTAACTTAAACCAGGGCAACATCACCACACGCAATATATCTACTATACCTGTAGAAAACATCAACTCCAGGCCATAGCCATAACCATGGCGAATGCTTTGGAACTCACTAACACATAATCAAGTTATCAGGACTGATATACCCTAACACAACCGAGTCACGCAGACTGACGACCCAAAAGTAACTCAATGAAGAATTGTCTCAACTTTTATACAATAATTCAAGGACTAGTAGTACAAATCATGAGCTTCTAAGATTTGGAATTTACAAAGTTGGTACAAAATAAATACATCATCTATTCGAAATATACATAAACAGATTTGCAAAATCTAAAGCTACCAAGCACAAGTGGCAACTATAACTAGAACGTATATACATCTTCAATGCCAGCTCCCGCCATACATAGCAACTCCAGCTCCAAAATCTACACACAAGGTGCAGAACCATAGTATGAGTACAACCAACTCCATGTACCCAGTAAGTATATTGTCTAACCTCGGTGATGTAGTGACGAGACTTTTTAATTAAAAGATACTCACTGATATAACATGTGCAGTAGACTAGCAATAGAAACAATACTAAAATATAATATAGAAGATTACAAGAATAAATATGTGAAGTAGTAAAAGAATCATTAGAAGAAATTACGGTCAATATTCCTCTATATCACAACCAATCATTTCCTTATCACGATCACCATCGAACCTGAGGCAGTAAATCCAGAACTTTCATACCGTGGGAAGTGTACTCAAAATATCAAATCAAATAGCACAGCAACACCCTTCGTGCATTTATCTTATTCTCACCAAATATACATATAACAGTACCAACCAGGTGAAAGAAATTCCAGTAACAGTAACGACAAAGTGGGAAATACACACATAGCAATAATGAACAAGGTAGTACATATGGATAACAGTAACAAACTAGGTGGGAGGCGTAGAAGTAATGATATCAATTAAGACGGAAGAACATAAATTTCACTAACTAACATGGTAGAAGGCTTAGATGTAAATATAACTAACATGAAGGAAGCATGATCTTTATAAGCTAAACAAATAGAACGCATGGATAATTCACATGGTAGAAGGCTTAAATGTAGATATAACAAACACAAAGGAAAGCTTGATCTTTATAAGCTAAACTAATAGAAGGCATGGATAACTAACATGGTAAATGACTTATACGAAGAGTACAACAATTGAGATACGACATAGATGTGGATATGACAAACAAGAAGGAAAGCATGATATTTACAAGTTAAACAGATAGAAGGCAGGGATAATATGACAACAATTGATGTAGAGGACAAAGGTAGAACAACAGCAATAAGTCACAAAGAAAACATAGGTGCAATAGTAACAGCTCAAGATAAAGGCATGAATGTATACACAAGGAAAAGATATCACAATATAATGCATGTCTCTTGTCCTCGCCTGCACGAAAATACCCTTCATGCCATGAAAATATGATAATATAAAAATAATGGCATGGCGTCACCCTTCATGATTTTACTCTCATCCTCACATGATAATGTAAATGAAATGGCACGACATCACCCTTCGTGCTTAGTTCACATGACATGGAATCACCCTCGTGATTTACATTATTCCTTTCATGGTAATATATATGAAATGGCACGGCATCACCCTTCGTGCTTTACACTCTTCCTTACCAAACACATCTATATCAATAACAACCAAGGGAGGAAGCATGAATAACATCTAGGATAGTGATTAAGCGAATACTCCAAACGAACATAAATCACAACTTTCAAGCCATTAACAATTCAAAAAACCTCAAGAATCTCATTGTTCAAGTATCTCAACCATTCTAAAAAAAATAATCTTCAACTCAAGTATAGAATTCAATTTCTCAAGAATAACGGCCATAGAGCTGTATTTGTGATTAAGTATATTGATGACCAAATTTAGCACATCAATAATTTCAACAAAAGTCAGTAAAATTTTAATCAAGTTATAATAAGCTAAATCATGATTTCTAGCATTTAACTTCATATTCATCTTAATCTAGAAATCAAGTAAAACGCGAAACAAGAAGGTGACTTAATCCTACAAGGCACAAATAATTGTATAATCTACCCCCAAGCATGATTATTCCTGACACATACATATACACTTTTCACCTCATATATGCATCACCCTCGCATGTAGCAAACAATATTGATTAGTAGGAAAAATTCCTCCAACATTGTTAGGCAAGACACTTACTTCAAACAAGCCAAATCGATACACTAGAAGCGCCATCCCGCTCAAATCGACCTCTGAATGGCTCGAAACTAGCCAAAAGCAACTCAAAATCATCAAATAGTGTCATAGGAAGCAAACCTAAACAATAAAGAATGAATCTTAAATCAATAACTCAAAGTCAACCAAAACGTCAAACACGGGCTCGCACCTCGGAATCCGACAAAACTCACAAATTCTGTCAACCCATTCAACTACGAGTCTGACCATAATAATTTCACTCAATTCCAACTCTGAATCGATTTTCAAAACTAAAAATTCACTTTAGGAAAGTTTAGATAAAACCCCCAATTTTCTCTTTAAAATTCATAATCCAAATGCAAAAATCGAAGATAGATTCATGAAATATAATCAAATCCGTGTAGAAAAATACTTACCCCAATCCATGTAGTGAAATAACTTAAAGTCCGAAAATAGAGTACTTATAACCACTAAACCGAATACTCATCGCGATCGCGGGAATACCTTCGCGATTGCAGGAATACCTTCGCGATCGTGAAGAACATGAACGCTACCGCAACCAAAATACTCTATGTGTTCGCGATACTGGGCACGAGAACGCAATGACCACAGCCTCTAAAGCCTCACGAATGCAACCTATCTTACGCGAACGCTTGAAGAATTCTCCAGCTCCCACCTGGCCAGTTATAATTATTCGACCGGTCGTTTTGAGTATTACAATCCCGTTTCCCCATTTTCTAATCAAATTATACTTTACAGTTGTTGTGTGAATTGTCGGGTTAATTGGTTCGGGTTCGATGAGCTTTTGGAATGAATTGGAACACTTAGTTCCAAGGTCTAAAGCTCAAGTTAAAATAGTGACTTATGTGTAAACAACCTCAAAATTTAATTCTGATGATTTCAATAGCTCCGTATGGTGATTTTGGACTTAGATGCATATCCGAAAAATTTTTTGGAGGTCCGTAGTGGAATTTGTCTTGAATTGCCGAAAGTTCAATTTTTAGGAAGTTTGACCGGGGGATTGACTTTTTGATATCGGGGTCAGAATCCGATTCTGGAAATTTGAATAGGTCTGTAATATGAAATGTGACTTGTGTGCAAAATTTGAAGTCATTCCAGATTGATTTGATGTGTTTCGGCACAAGATGTAGAATTTGAAAGTTCAAAGTTCGTTGATTTTGAATTGAGGCGTAATTCATCATTTTGATGTTGTAGGTGTGATTTGAGGCCTTGAGTAGGTATGTGATATATTATGGGACTTGTTTGTATGTTCGGACTGGGTCTCGAGGGGCTCGGGCGAGTTTCGGATGGCTAACAGATCAATTTGGGCTTAGGAGAAAAAGCTGAAGTTGCTGCCATCTGATGCAATCGCACCTGCGGAAATTCCATTGCAGGTGCGAGCTCGCAGAAGCGATCCTGGCAAGTGCAGATGCGGGTAGGGACTGTGAGGCATTGGACACAGGTATGAGGGAAATTCCGCACCTGCGTTAGCGCAGATGCGAAAGATTGTGCGTAGAAGCGAGATGGCCGGAAGCTGAGGAGTTTCGCATCTGCTATGTCTTTCCCACAAATGCGGCCTCGCAAATGCGATGGTTTCCTCGGAGATGCGCAAACTGGGCAGGCGAGTGGATTCCGCAAATGGGACCTTTTGCTTGCACAAGCTGATGCGCAGGTGCGCAAATCTTGTCCGCAGATGCAGAAATCACTGGGGCAGAACCTTAAATTCGAGGGTTCAAAGTTTTCACCCATTTTCGGATTTTGGAGCACGGTTTGGGCGATTTTGGGGAGGAAACATTCAACACAACTTATGGTAAGTGTTCTTAAATCCCTTTTAATTATATTACATGAATTAATCTTCATTTTTGGTGTAAGATTATTGAATCTTCAAGAGAAATAGAAGGAAATTTTTATAATGTTACAAAACAAAATTTTCTAGTTGGAATACCGATTTGGAGTCGAATTTGAGTGGAATTAGTATGGTTGAACTTGTAATTGGATGGGTTGTCGTATTTTTACGTTTTGTCGGATTTCGAGACGTGGGCCGCACAAGTATTTTTTGGGCGTAATTTTGGATTTTTGGAAAATATTAGTATTTTGACATGGAATTAATTCCTATAATTGTTTTGTGGGCTGAATCAAATTATTGTGACTAGATTCCAGCCGTTTGGAAGTTATACGCACATAATGGAATTTCTGGAGCATTGCTTACCTTGCTCGACATTGGATTTGGCTTGTTCGAGGTAAGTAACTCTTCTAATCTCGGAGTTGAGGGTATGAACCCTGAATATATGTATTTCGTGAATTGATGGGAGGTGATGCACATGCTAGGTGACGGGCGTGTAGGCATGCACCGTTGGGAATTTGTGACTTGGTCCATCCCGTAGCAACTGTAAAGTTACATATTTTGTTGAAACTATATGATACTTATATGTTTTAGAAAGAATTTCTGTAAATTGGGTTGAATGCCATGTTTGGGCTTTGTGCGAGTGCTGTTTGGACCCTTAGGGGCCTTTTCTTACTATCCTCTCACTGTCATTACATATCATATCTCAGTCTCTATTATTATTTATTGATACATCATATCATCATTTTCTTAACATGAAGTGTGTCTTGCGTGCATTTGTTGCTTAAGTGTGGAGGCAAACTTGAACCTTAACTGCCTATATGTGAAGTCCAATGTGTTTTTGTATGTCGCCTAGTTTTGACATTCCTGAGCAGCCTAAGTGAGGTCTAGAACCACCCAAATAGAGGTCCAATACCTCTTGGACCATAGGTGTGGGACAGTTAGCGCACGCATAGGGTATGACTTAGAATTGAATTAGAACGCTTTTAGGTAGCCACTTTAACATAGTAATCGGGTAGCAGGAGATGATAGTCTGTGCCCGCTGAATAATATGAGCAACTCCTATCTAAAAAAAGTTGCGAAGTATTATTTATGTTTCACGGGGTGATACTTTAGGCTAAAAAACTTAAGACCCCCCCCCCCCCATTTTCCTTTCTTTTCTATTAGAATGAAAAACAAAATAGTTGCACCTCCCTATTCAAGATCTCTTTGTAATAAAATTCTTAGATTTTGTACTATCTTTGCTTACTTGATCACATAGACTAATCCATATAATTTAAGTTCGGTCGGGACTCACAGTTGTGGAGCTCGAGGAGTTCCCAACACCTTCTCTTTGAGGTAACTTGAGCCCTTACCCTATCTTTGGTGGCGTTGACCAGTTAAACCAGAGTCATTTGCAAATAGGTGCCCTAACACACCTTAAAAATCATTAGGTGGCGACTCTCCTCTTTTAATACCTCCTTAAAAGAGTTGTCACATGTTGAAGCCCGATTTCGCAAGAAAAAGGGGCGCGACAGCATGACGACTCCGCTGGGGATTTACACTTAGGCTCTTACCATAGCGAATTTGGCTTATATGGATTAGTCTTCTTTGATATAAATGCGCTTCCCTTTTTCGTTTTTATTTTCTACTACATGCACATCCCTCTCCCATTTTCCTTTTACTTGTTTAAATTGATGGTAATATGCACATCCCTTCCCTTTCTCCACCTTCCTTTGCTTAAATTGGTTATAACATGCATATCCCTTTCCTATTCACCTTTATTTTCTCTAAACTGCTCTTTATTTGTTTAAAGATTGCTACATCATGTCTCTCCCACCCCTACTCCCTTGCTTACTTTATTACATTCACTATATTCCATGAACTAACTTCTTCCTTTGTCTTTCTTTTATGTTTTTCATGTTTTACTTTAATACGGTATTTACCGCTTTTTACATATTTATCATGTAAATACTCGTCAATGTGTTATTATCTCTTCATAAATAATGCTCCACATTATACTCCACTCGTGCCAATTATCAACATAGCAGCGCTTGATGAGTGTCTGCACTCTTCAAAAATTAACCTTTTAAATCGGAAAGGCTTATTTACGGTAGACTAGTCGATCAGCAGTGCAGTCGATAGTCCCCGTGCCTTTCCCTCTCAAGTTGTCCACTTGGGAGTACCAGTCTAGGATATTCTAGAAACCTCACTCCAACATTAAATGTACTTGCATCATGTTAAACCTAGTACGGGTTAGAATGTTGCTGACGTGATAGCCAGCTAAGATAAGCCTTGTCCAAAGTCTGACGTGATTTCCATAATCCTAATGGACACCATCACGTTATGTGCATTACTTGGAGAAAACATATCGGTATGTTGATCATTAATGTGTAAATAGTCAGATCTGGAGGAGGAAAGGGCTAACTCTATTTCTTTGCAAAAAATGAAGTACGAAGTCCCCAGGTTCGGCATGGTTCAAAACAACCCACCTTTCCTACTTGATTGGTGGAAGAACCTCTCACCTAGTGACAAGAATCATGTGAAAAGGGTCCTTGGTAATTTACCTTCCTTATTTGACATTCGGCCAAATAGGGCATTGATTGAGGCCGCCACTATGTTTTGGGATGAGAAAAGAGTTGTCTTCCGCTTTGATGACATAGAAATGACTCCTCTCTTAGAGGAAGTAGGAGGCTTCGCTAAGCTGCAATAGGATAGTCCGGGTTTATTAATACCAGAAAATCGCACTCCCCGCGATTTTTAAAAAATGTTGGGCTTAAAGAAAAAAGATGAGTTACTTTGTCTGGAGAAGTCATACATACCATTTGAATTCCTTTACCAACGTTATGGGCATAGAAAGTCATATCGCCTTCATCATGATGAACTTGCCATCACTTCCTTGGGTTGGACGCATCGCCAGGTTTTTGTGTTCATTGTCTGTTTCTTGGGATTGCTGATATTTCCGATGAAAGGGGGAAGGATCCACACTCGTTTAGCCATGGTCGCTAGGACTCTAATGGAAGGAATCGAGGAACAAACTTACACTATCATCCCCATGATCTTTGCCGAAATATATCGCGCTTTAGATCGATGCAAGCAGGGGTATGGACACTTCGAGGGCTATAATCTGTTGCTGCAGGTTTGGTTATTAGAACACTTCCAGAGAGGTGAATATCGTCAAGAGCTTCTGCGATGACCATTGAATGACTACATTGCTTACCATCATCCAAAGAGAATGACATTTATCCTAGATAGGTTTGCGCAACCTAGAAGTGCTGTGAGCTGGGTGCGTTTCTTTAGCAATCTAACTGACGAAAAGGTACATTGGATGTTTGAATGGTTCCCTAGCAGTGAGTTCATCATCAGATCAAGAGAAACTACTCATCTAGTGTTGATCGGGTTAAGAGGGATCTAATCCTTATGCTCTTATTAGGGTAGTGAGGCAAGCAGGAAGAAAACAGGTTATACCTCGGGTTTCCAACATGGTCCAATACAAAAAATATTTTAAAGGGAACATCATTCCGTTCAAGTTCGAGGCACAACATACGTGGAATCAAAAGGTCATTGTGGAGAAAGATACTGTTGAGCCAGACAGGTATCATGCCGGCCATGTGTACTTCTACCCATCATGGTTGGTAAATGATATAGCGGGGGATGTTAAGCTAGGAATTATCTGAAAAATAGGGTTATAGATGACGCTGCTGAAGCACAAGTCAAGTATAGGATGTTGCGCAAGAGGGTCTTCGAGTCTGAAGGTAGGCATTTGGAACAACACAAAGTGGATATGGAAGTGATCAACGAATGGAGAGAAATTTCTACTAAATCAACGGAGAGATTGGAATATTTGGAGCAAGGGCTAATGGAACTTGAGGGAAAAATGAGAAAGAGGCTCTCAGATTGCCAGAACATGGAAGGCAATGAAGGAGGGCATCTAGCAAGGGCTTACTTACTATTGGATATGTGCGACTTAGGGAACCTGATCGACGGATCCAAGAAGGCCAAGCATGGAGAAGGTCTTTCTGGGCCTAATAGATTAGGAAACAATGTCTTTATTGCTATTTAGATTCGTTCAAATTTTTTGATCGTAATAAGGCAAATGCCATTAGTGACTTTCTCATTATTGTCGTTTTAGTAAAGATTTGACACATTTTTGCATTAATGAAATGACGCAATTATTGGCGTCAATTGTCTCCAAGTCTATGTGTCGCTTAGGCCTACCTCGGGAACAATGAGGTCCCTCAAATTAGGATGCGAATTTATTAATTCTGCAGTACATGTTCAATACCGCAAACATTATTTTAATACTCCTTATTGACTTGGTTACCTTTTTGTTTTTTCTTTTCTTTTGATTATTCCCATTCCTAAAGGTTGGTTCGTGCATGCTGTCATCTTCTCAAGAACTGGACCGCTGCACCATCCCGGGCCCGTCGAGTTCCTGGGTAGCCTTGCAAATTAGCATGAATTACTTTAATAAATAGTTTTGAGTATTTGAGACATTTTTCAGTATTCTGTTTTGAAATAATTGATCGAGCCATCAAGCCGCACTTGTTGACGTTTTTAAGATTTTTTTTAATGCATTACCGTTTTTCGTATTTATTATTATTTTTACATTTTTCTTTTCAACATTATTATTACCTATCCCGATGAACCTAAGACTGTGACATGTAATAAGATAACGCAACATGAGGATAGTGATTCAGTTAATCATTATTGACAACGCCGCCAATTTAAACAGTGATTTATGAAAGCCATGTGTGAAACGTTCAAGATCAAGCATAGGAACTCTGTGGCATACAGACCGCAAATGAACGGAGCTGTAGAAGCTGCCAACAAGAACATCAAGAAGATACTGAGGAAAATGGTAGATAATTACAAACAATGACACGAGAAGCTGTCATTTGCTCTACTCGGGTATCGTACCACGGTTCGCACATCAACTGGGGAAACTCCCTACTTATTGGTTTATGGTACTGAAGCAGTTATTCATTCTTTAAGAATTATACAAGAAGTTGAGCTCAGCAATGCAGAATGGGTACAGACCCGATACGAGCAACTAGCTTTCATTGATGGAAAGAGAATGAATGCGGTATGTCACGGTTAACTCTACCAGAATAGAATGACAAAAGCTTTCAATAAAAAGGTCAGACCAAGGCAATTCGCACCGGGGCAATTGGTGCTAAAGTGGATCTTCCCACATCAGGATGAAGCCAAGGGTAAGTTCTCACCCAATTGGCAATGTCCCTACATGGTTCATCGAGTACTAACAGGAGGGGCACTTATACTTGCAGAAATGGACGAAGAAATTTGGCCAAAACCTATCAACTCAGAAGCAGCCAAGAGATACTATTTTTAGTATTGTTTACATTTCTTCATCTGATGTAACTGAACTACGCTTGACCTGATTCCCATTTAAGAGGGGATACATAGACAGACCTGTGGGTTCGGTCACATCTTAATAAAATTTTCATTTTTCCATGATCAGAAAACTAGGGCAGAATGTTGAGGAGGACCCTCAAAATTCTAAAGCAAGTTCAGCTGACATCGTCATACACGAAACAACAAAAGTATTGCATTTAAATTGGGGCAGAATTTTGAGACGAACCAACAAAATTCTAAAGTAAGAAGGTTGCAATGTCTCTAAAATATGTCACATTCACCAGTTCATCTAAATTATTTGAAATCGCATACTACTAAATTTCAAATAACTATATTTATCAAATGCATGCATATTTTTCGAAAACTTTATTTCTATGACAGCCAGATGCTACCCAGGGTAACTCAAACAGGGCTGCAAGACAAGAGTGAAGGCAAAGCAAGGAGTCAAAAGCGCAAACCAACCATCCCCACATAACTCACAATTATTCTTTGGATGCAGGCACAATAAGACAATGATATCCGCAAACACATCAAGTCACTAACTTCAAAACAACAAATTATCTGGCGCAAACATTTCTAGATAAGAAATACTTTGCTTTCTCACTATCACTCATCATGAGGCTAAGCATTGCCACCCTTCTTGCATAAGGCTAAGCACTGCCTTTCCCTGTATGAGACTAAGCATTGTCTCCCACTTTCCATAAGGCTAAGCATTGCCTCCCTTCTTGCATAAGTCTAAGCATTCCCTTTTCCGTATGAGACTAAGCATTGTCTCCTATTTTCATGAGGCTAAGCATTGCCTCTGTAACTGTAAAAGGCTAAGCACTGCCTATTAAACTACATAAGGCTAAGCACCACCTTTCTTTGCATGAGACTAAGTAGTATCTCCTATTTGCATGAGGCTAAGCATTGCCTCCTTAACTGCATAAGGCTAAGCATTGCCTTTTCCCCATGAGACTAAGCAGTGTCTCCTATTTGCATGAGGCCAAGAATTGCCTCCCTAATTGCTTAAGGCTAAGCATTACCGTTTTCGCATGAGACTAAGCATTGTCTCCTATTTGCATAAGGCTAAGCATTGCCTCCTTAACTACATGAGGCTAAGCACTGCCTTTCTTTGCATGAGACTAGGCATCGTCTCCTATTTGCATGAGTCTAAGCACTTCCTCCTTAACTACATAATGCTAAGCACTGCCTTTCTTTGCATGAGACTAAGCATTGTCTCCTATTTGCATGAGGCTAAGCCCTGCCTCCCTATTTGCATGAGGGTAAGCCATGCCTCCTTAATTGCATAAGGCTAAGCACTACCTTTCCTACATGAAGCTAAGCACCACTTCCCTTACTTGCATGAGACTAAGCATTGTCTCCTCTTTCTGCATGAGGCTAAGCATTGCCCTCATCTTACCCATGACTAAGCCTTGTCTTATATCATCTTCGCATATGGCCGAACATCATATTTTGCATTTCATGGGCTGAAATATCACCATTTTATCCAAAGGCATCATGGTCTAAAGGCATCATCCTCATGGACGAAAGACACCATTCTATGGCCCGAGGATCTCTTAAAAGTGCACATCATTATTCAAAGTCATCATGCTTCGGAGGCACCATTCTCATGGCCCGAGGACATCATTTCATGGCCTGCGAATCCCTTATCACATGATTCATGGACCAGGACGTCATGGTCTAAGGACACCAACCTCACCGTCCAAAGAAAATCCTCATGGTCCGAAGGGAATCTGCATCATGTTTAAATTCTCGCAATAATCCATATATAATTGCATTCATCGTGTTTTAAGTTTTTTAGGTAATCCAAGAAGTAACCGTTCTCCTAACGGGAGCAATCTTCGCTCCGATTTCTGTTTAATGTTCACATCCTCCAATTATTTCAAACGTAACCAACCATCATCAATTACCCACCTTTTACTCTATGACTGTTAAGATATTTGCTTAGTGATACATCCATAACGTTTCAAATTCGCATTCATGACTTCGTATAAATTCATCTGATACTATCCTACCCAAAGAAACCCTTTCCGAAACATACGACCACTCCTATAACAACTTCATCGGTTTTGTTCACCGTTGGGTCCAAAACTACACACTGCCTGATTCCCGTAACACTAGGGATATGTAGGCAACTCAGGAACTAGGGTTCGAACCCCACTTTTTCCAAATCACATCATCCCTCATTTAATTCGGCCAAATATTATCAATATTTTCTATATCGGACAACTCTTTTATCATTCCCGGATAAAGAGAGGCAGCTGTTGATACTCAATTTTGCCCTCATATTTTCTCAAAAATATATATACTTTCAAAACATCATTTTTACATCATTATTTAGTTTACAAATCTATACAATCATTTTATTATGTTTCAAATTATTTTATGATGACTTAACTAATTAAAGTCATTATTTTTGCACCTATAATACATGTTTCAAATATTTTTACTTCATTTCATATAATTATGTTTAAGTTATTTACATAATTTTGTAATAATAGCCTATATTCTATGCATAATTACTTTTTATTGTATTATTTGTGCTAAATTGAATTTTTTATATTTTTATAATGTCAACCTAGCATTCTAAATCATTTTTACTGCATAAGTGATGTTTTTATTATTTATTAATCTCTTTTATGAATTATGTTTAAAATAATTTTGCATATTTAAATAATAGCCCAATACAAGGCTATTTCCAGACCAAAATCAGGCCCAAACCTTTGTCCCACTCCACTTCACTCTTTAGGATCCCAACCAAACGACCCCTTTAAAAATCCGATCTCGACCCGTTGCATTTAACCCGCCCCATTTCTTATTAAATCCTGGCCATTGATCTTTGGCCCATAATAAATCCCCATCTCTCCTTAAATCCCCAAGCCCAAACCCTAAAGACCCATTCCCAATTTCCGCCGCCCCTAAATCCTCTCTACTCTCTCTTCTTCTCTGAGAAACCTTGGCCGCCTCCACCCTTAACCCCTCTCCTAATCCAACTAATAATGGGATTCGACCATTATTTTCTTACCATGTTTGGAACCTTTTGGTACTGGTTATCTGTTTGTGGTGTTACTTAGGTGCTTGCCTATGTTTGGCAAGCAAGATCTCTCCAGATTGAACCAAAGTGGTTCAAATCTTTGATTTTTAGCATTATTCCGTCTATATGCACTCAATACCATACCTTGTGAGTCCTATTTCGTTTGAATTTCTGTGATTTACACTTTCCCTAAAAAAAACTAGGGTTTACCGAATTTCTCTCCTAAATTTCTTTCGAACTGATTTTGCATGCCTTCTTTCCTTATTCTATGAATGATTTATTTTGTTTCCTTGTAATTTTTACTGCTATATAAACCCCTCCCCATACCCCTTTTAGGACAGACAGAAATCAGCATATTTTCACTAAAGAATTGAGGATTTGTTATGTTATTCTCTTGTTCTGTATTCTATTTTTGGCCGGTTGGAAGACAAGGCCACTAAGACTATGTTATTCAACCTTCTCTTGGTTCGATCATTGCTCGGAGTTCTTTTGAAACTCCTGGGAACTTTGATGCATTGAGATTCTGGGTTCTTGTGGAATTTTTTCTCTTTACTGTTATTCGTTTAACTAGTAAGTTACTGGACTTCTGCAATTTCATTCTTATGTGTTTGTGATTCGCATACATTCTCACTTCTGCTAGCTTTACATAAGTTTTAGGTCTCTTTAGCATTTAATTTCACATAATGTGGCTACTCTGAAACATTCTTTTGCTTAATTTGAGCAATTTAAATTCTCTTAAATCCGTTTAGCCAATGTGTTTTGAACTACTGCTGTGTGTGACCTTTGCACTTGTTAGCATCTCTTTAATGTTTAGTTCTGCTTAAAATGTCAATTCTGTTATTTGAATATGCTTCATTTGCATAATTTGTACTTTCTTTAGTTAATTAGTCTATTGTATCCAAAACCTGAATGTTTACATTTACTATCTGACATGAGCTTGTTTTCCCATTATGTTCTGAATCTATGTAATGGTAATCTTGCCATATAGTATGTTTTAAGTCCGTGTTAAGATCCTTCTCTACCAATCATGACTAGTTCCTTGATAATATGTCCCTCAGCATGTTTTGGCTCACTTGATCCACCAGTAATTGTCATAATCTGTGTTGCCCCATCATGTCTAATGCAGTTCTGCTGTCTGATGTGAAATTAACATGGCTATTTTATGACACTAGGATATATACTTAGCATAATTTGGACCTTTAGGTTTTCACCTGTGTAGTATTGGGCATCTGTGCATAATAATGTTTGTCAATCCTACGAACTTATTCTTTCCTTAACTCTGCCAATATGTGACTGCCTATGTGCTAAGTGTCGAACCTGCTTCTAAATCTTTAATAAACTTGATTTTAAATCCTGTGACATGTTCGATTATCTGTTCTATATTCTCAACTTGGCCATGTCTGTTTTAAGTTATAATTGTATCCCTCAATTCCTATCTCTCAACCTTGGTCCACTCTCCTTCACTTGTTACCTATGCTCTCTTAAATTTCTCATTCTTAGCCGACCGAAAGCCAAGACTACCTAGGATTTACTGCTGACCTCCCTAGTGTGATCACTGCTCGGGGTCCATTTGAGGCCCTTGTGAACTCTGACACACTAGGATTTGGGTTAGTCATTCCCTAAAACCTAAACTACCCCCAATCAACCCCTTTCTTCTATTATCTGTTGTACATCTAAGTCGGTTGGTTTAAATGATGCAATGCTTGGTAATATGGTTATATGAATTGACTTTGGGCTCCTCTATGGATTTTGGAGTTGTGTTGATTAATACAGCTCCTTGTCAGAAGTCTGGGTATGCTATGTGAGAATTGTTGAAGGCCCAGACAGTGCTGGGTATTTCATTTGGGCCGGCTGTGGGTCTATTTTCATTATTTGTATAACATTTGTATCTTACTAATTAATGGGCCTGTAATAACTTTTGTATAAATGATTGGGGTGTTAGTAAAATAGGGAAGGGGTAGATTCTTAATGTTTGTGTAAAAGGGGTAGAAACTATGCCTATAGGACTCATTGATTCACTTGCTATATGTGTCGTTCAATTTATATGTGCACTGTAGAAACCAAGTCATTAGGATAAATACACACACACACACACATACGCTGTCTGTTGGCAAACATGAATTCAAATGCTGCAATTATTCTCACTGCTACATGTTACTAGAAAACCCGCCTATAGGAACAAATGTCAATGAACTTTCTTTCAATTCATTTCAGCATATTCATTAGAAATCATGCCTATTGGATTTTGATCATCTCATTTGCTATTATCTCGTATTGTTCACTAGAAACCATGCCTATAGGATTTTAATCATCCCATTCATTACTGTATCGCACTGTTCACCTAGAAAACATATCTATAGGGTTGAGTGTAATGATAAAATTAGCTCCAAGTGCTCAACATTAGAGATCATGTCTATAGGACAACACTGTTTCTTCTTAATAAGAGTCAATGATGCACCTCTCAATATGGTTTATTATGCACTTCTGGGATCTTCCCAATGGTCCTTTCATTATTCCTTACTGCACGAGTCACCTAGACACAGCAGGCTTAGTAACCGGAAATCTACAATTTCATTAATCAGCATTCAAATCGTATAATCCTGTCTATGAGCAATGCTTGGTCTTTGAAACTATTTGCAAGCCCCGATGCCTTGTCACGTAGAAATCATGTCTATAGGGATTTAAGTTTCTTAGTTCTAAATTGTTTAACATAAAGTTTGTCTTGCGTGCATTTGTTGCTTAAGTGTGGAGGCAAACTTGAACCTTAACTGCCTATATGTGAAGTCCAATGTGTTTTTGTATGTCGCCTAGTTTTGACATTCCTGAGCAGCCTAAGTGAGGTCTAGAACCACCCAAATAGAGGTCCAATACCTCCTGGACCATAGGTATGGGATGGGTAGTGCACGCATAGGGTACGACTTAGAATTGAATTAGAACACTCTTAGTTAACCACTTTAACATAGTAATCGGGTAGCAGGAGATGATAGTTTGTGCCCGGTGAAGAATATGAGCAACACCTATCTAAAAAAAGTTGTGAAGTTTTATTTATGTTGCACGGGGTGATCCTTTAGGATAAAAAACTTAGGACCCCCCCCCCCCCATTTCCTTTCTTTTCTATAAGAATGAAAAAAAAAATAGTTGCACCTCCCTATTCAAGATCTCTTTGTAATAATATTCTTAGATTTTGTACTCTCTTTGCTTACTTGATCACATAGACTAATCCATATAATTTAAGTTTGGCCGTGACCCACAGTTGTGGACCTCGAGGAGTGCCTAACACCTTCTCTTTGAGGTAACTTGAGCCCTTACCCGATCTTTGGTGTCATTTCCAAATAGGTGCCCTAACACACCTTAAAAATCGTTAGATGGCGACTCTCCTTTTTTAATACCTCCTTAAAAGAGTTGTCACATGTCAAATCCCGATTTCGCGAGAAAAGGGGGCGCGACATTCATCATGACCTATGATTGGGGGATGCTAATCTAACCCGCCCATCAGAGAGAAGCATCATATCTCCAAATACAAAAGATCAGATGAGTAACTTCATCAATTTTACGCCTAGCCCCGGTATGTTACATTTAGATTTCAGCCCCTTTACATATGGAGTTACCAAATCACCACAAATATTATCCATACTTGATAGGATATTCTACACTTCGAAATTTTACACTTCATTTGAATGTGTAACACCAACAATTCTAGGAAGCGACATTTCTTACCATATGCCGATAAAGTTGAGGTTGGCACGCCTAGGTAAAGTTGCAGTTGTGTTGGTTTTGTGTAACTACGAGATTAGCAATTCTATTCTCTTTCCCCCCCCCCCCTTTATTTTTTCTAGGACATGAAAAGTGGAATTCTACTAATGCTTTCAATTAGGGGTGTTCGTAAGAGCCCGAAAAATCGAATCAAACCGAAAACTGAACCAAACCGACCAAACAAACCGATACTTTTTAGGTTTGGTTTGGTTTTGGTTTTGAAATTTAAAAACCGATCAAATTTGGTTTGGTTTTGGTTTTAATCAAACAAATAACCGAAAAAGCCGAACCAAACCGACTATAAAAGTAGTTATTTAAATTTATTATTACACCTATATATATATATGTATATTTTTATATAAAGTTTTCAAAACTTTATGGTATATATTAGTCATTTGTATTTTTAGTCTAGTTATTTGTGATTATAATAATCTAATTCTTTGCCTTTACATTCTAGTTTGATTGGTTGTTTTCTTTTATTAAGTACTAGAATTTATTTCATGTTAAAAATAATCGATTTTTAATGGAGTACTTCAATTCTTCATCACTATTTGATACAATTATCATCAATGTATCTTAAAAATGATAGATTTCTCAAAGTTCAATTTATTTGATAGTGTTACGTTGAAAATGTAGTCTACGAAATATGTGTTTGGTAGTGTATGTCTCATATTTAAGTAAAAGATCGATAAATAACAGAATAAACCGAAAACCCGACAAAACCCGACATAAACCGAATCGATATGAAACCGACTCAATTGGTTTGGTTTGGTTTACTTCCAATATTTAAAAAACCCACTTACTTGGTTTGGTTTGTTTTTAGGGAAAAACCGACCCAAACCGAACCATGAACACCCCTACTTGTGTATTAGATCCCTCTTGTGTTTTGGTGATGTGGGACTCTATTTAAAGTCTAGGATGTTACATACACCACCTCTTATGGACTCAACATCTTCGCTGACGTTTGCCTCACCGCATGGGATTCGCCTACACTGAGCACTGAGGTTTGCCCCGCCTAACCGAGATTTGCCTAAACTCAGTTGAACTCCGACCCAACATCGGCAAGGCTGACATAAGAGTGGCTCTGATACCATTTGTAACATACCACATACTAGTGATATTGTTCGCTCTGGGCCTAGGCCCTCACATATATAAAATGTGCCACTAAGGTCTAAGGCTTCTTAACTTATATACCCAGAATCCCTCTTGTGTTTTGACGATGTGGAACTCTATCTAAAGTCTGGGGTGTTACATACACCCCCTCTTATGGACTCAGCGTCCTCGCTGAGGTTTGCCCCATCGCATGGGATTTGCCTATACTCAGTACTGAGGTTTGCCCCACCTAACCGGGATTTGCCTAAACTCAGTTGAAATCTAACCCAACATCGGCATGGCTGACATAAGAGTGGCTCTGATACCATTTATAACATAACACCCGCTAGTGCTATTGTTCTCTCTAGGCCTAGGCCCTCACGGGTTTAAAACGTGTCACTAAGGTCTAAGGCTTTTAACGTATATACTCAGCATCACTCTTGTGTTTTGCTAATGTGGGACTCTATCTAAAGTCTAGGGTGTTACAAATACCCCCTCTTATGGACTTAGCATCCTCGCTGAGGTTTGCGCCATCACATAGGATTTGCCTACACTCAACACTATGGTTTGCCCCACCTAACCGGGATTTGCCTAAACTCAGTTGAACTCTGACCCACCATCAACATGGCTGACACAAAAGTGGCTCTAATACCATTTGTAGCAGACCAGCCCGTTAGTGATATTGCCGGCTCTAGGCCTAGGCCTTCACAGACTTAAAATGTATCACTAGTGTTTAAGGCTTGTTAACTTATATACCCAGCATCACTCTTATGTTTTGCCGATGTGGGACTCCGTCTAAAGTCTGGGCTGTTACATCATCATTATTGAGTGAAGAAAAAAAACAAGTTAAATAATACAACTGGAAATTTTGAGTTTTTCATCTCTGATTTATCTTTAGAATAGGAAACACACCAATAATTAAGAAGGGGGTGTACGTGATGCATATACACCAAGAACTACATATATATGCACCAAGAACCATTTCTTACTAACAGATGCTATACAAATTCAAAACAAACAAAAAAAAGAACTAGAGTTTGAAAAAGATAGAAGCATAACAGAATGAGCGCTTCAAGTTCATCGAACATTTCCAATGAAGATTATTGGAAATTATTTTCTGGAATGTCAGTCACTGTTATGAGAAAAATACATTTAGAAAAGAGGCTATAAAGGCGTATCTACGGATGCACAAACATCACTTGGTAATACTGCAAGAGTGCGAAACGCACATCAAATGGAAAACTAGCACTAAACATGAAATCTTGGTGTTACTATGGGACAAAGTACGCACCAACTGTGATATATATTTTAGATATCACAAAGAAAACGCCAAAGGGATTGAAAAATATATATCGACAAAATATTCAACTGGATAAATATCCATCGGTTAAGTTCAAATTTCATGGAGATCTAACATATGGTCTAGATTTAGAACCATTAAAATTGACACCACATCCTGAGTCACGTAAAAAGTTATATGATACATCATGACCTATGATCGGGGGATGCTAATCTAACCCGCCCATCAGATAGAAGCATCAGATATCCAAATACAAATGAGCAGATGAGTAACTTCATCAATTTTACGGCTAGCCCAGGTATTTTAGATTTAGATTTCATCCCTTTTACATATGGAGATACCAAATCACTACATAGATTATCCAAACTTGATAGGATAATCTACACTTCGAAATTTTACACTTCATTTGAACGTGTAACAACAACGATTCTAGGAAGCGACATTTCATACCATATGCCGATAAAGCTGAGGTTGGAACGCCTAGGTAAAGTTGAACAAGTGGAGAAGAAAAAATTGGTATCCAAATAGGCACTATGTGAGAATTAAATCCAATTGCAGTTGTGTTAGTTTTGTGAAACTATGGAATTGGCAGTTCTCTTCCCTTTAACTCCCCCCTCCCCCCCCCTTTATTTTTTCTGGGCCATGAACAATGTACTTCTACTAATTCTTTCAATTAGGGGTGTTCATAAGAACCCGAAAAATCGAACCAAATCGAAAACTAAACCAAACCAACCAAAAATGTCGATACTTTTTAGGTTTGATTTGGTTTTGGTTTTGAAATTTAAAAACCGGTCAAATTTGGTTTGGTTTTGGTTTTATTTAAACAAATAACCGAAAAAACCGAACCAAACCGACTATAAAAGTAGTTATTTAAATTTATTATTACACCTATATATATATATGTATATTTTTATATAAAGTTTCCAAAACTTTATGGTATATATTAGTCATTTGTATTTTTAGTCTAGTTCTTTGCGATTATAATAATCTAATTCTTTGCCTTTACATTCTAATTTGATTGGTAGTTTTCTTTTACTAAGTACTAGAATTTATTTCATATTAAAAATAATCAATTTTTAATTGAGTAAATAAATTCTTCATCACTATTTGATTCAATTATCATCAACATATCTTGAAAATGATAAATTTCTCAAAGAGCAATTGATTTGATAGTGTTACGTTGAAAATGTAGTCGCCGGAATATGCGTTTGGGAGTATATGTCTCATATTTAAGAAACAAACTGATAACTAACCGAAAAAATCAAAAAATCGACAAAACCCGACATAAACCGAATCGATAAAAACCCGACTCAATTGGTTTGGTTTGTTTTCAATATTTTAAAAACCGACTTACTTGGTTTGGTTTCTTTTTAGGGAAAAACCGACCCTCTCACGACCCAATTTCACATATAGGTTGTGATGGCGCCAAACACTACATCTAGGCAAGCCAACAAATAAATTAAACATATATCAATTATTTTTAGAATAATTTTCTGAGAAATTTTATTATTTTACTAGCAATATTAAGAAATAAGAAAAGATACCGATTAACTTAAATCCAAGAAAATAATACAATTCCACATTCTACAAATGTGTGCGCCAAAATCTGGTGTCACAAGTGTATGAACATCTAGTAGATAATACAAAACTCCAAAATACTGTCTGAAATAAAAATAAACATAATGAAAATACAAGGAGAGGCACTGGTAGCTGCAGAACGGCTCTGCAAGGTAGCTCACCACTACACCTCTGGAGAACATGGATGTGCGATGATAGGTCCTCCACTAGTGCCTGTCTCAGATCCTGCACAAAAAGTGCAGCAAGTGTAACATGAGTATGTAAACAACATGTACCCAGTAAGTATCAAGCCTAATCTCGAAGTGGTAGAGACGAGATGGCCGACTTTCACACTCACTAAGAGTCAATAATAATAAATAAAATAAAAATAGCAATATCAAGATCAACATGATTTACAGAATTTACAATGATTGTCTTTAACCAACAGAAATAATTAAATTCCTTCAAATGCAACAATTCTCAATATATTAATTAAATTCCTTCAATTCCAATAAATTTCCAGTTTATCAATTAGCCTCATTTACAGGAATAACAAAAATTTCCTTAACAAGCAGAGATAATTAATTCTTTAAATTTCAAAGATTTTCAATTTATCAATTAGCTTCACAATCTGCAATAAACTATCAAAGTATCGTGCAATTATTATTATTAGGCACGATTTCTGCCGAGATCGTACGGCCCGATCAAGAGTGTCGTGTACACTGCCGAGGGACGTGTGACGAGATCCATAGATGCATCTATCCTGCCGAGGCGTTCGGCCCGCTCCACAAGAAAGGATGACATTTTCTTATGTACCTCCTGAAGGAGAGTATATTTATTATAAGATCAATTCGAAAGGATAAATAATTTCTTTTAATAATTAATTAATTTAAATAGAAAATTAAGCATATGAGATTTTCATCTTTTAATATTTTTCCCTAACAATTCACAATATATACCAAATAATTTAATTAAATAACGGATACAATTTACACAAGTAATTCATGCTTTGAGTCCTAAACTACCCGGACTTTAGCAGTAATAGTTGCTACACACGGACTCTCATCACCTCGTGCGTACGTAGCCCCCACATTTAGCAACAATTATTATTTTAATTACCTATGGGGTAATTTTCAACTCACAAGATTAGACAAGAGACATACCTCAACTTGCTCTGATTTAATCCAATAGTAGACCTTTTTCTCCATTATCCAACTCTGAATGGCTTGAAACTAGCCAAAATAATTCGATACAATCACTAAAAATTATAGGAATCAATTTCATAAGAAAATACTACATTTTTCAATAAAATCCAAAATTAATTAAAAATTTGTCTGTGGGGCCGGGCCCACGTCTCAAAACCCTACAACCCGTTCAATTTCGAGTCCAACCATACCAGTTTCACTCAAATCCGACTCCGAATTGATAGCGAAATCTCAAAAAAAAAATTATATGAGATTTCTAAAATATTTCCAAATTTTCAATATCAAAACACTAATTAAATGGTGAAAAAATGATATATTCATGTATATTGACCAAATCCAAGTTAGAATCACTTACCCCAATGTATTTCCTTGAAAATCAATCAAAAGTCGCCTCCGCTCAAGCTCCAATTTGTTAAAAATGGCGAATGGGACGAATTCCCTCCTTAATAATTCTGCCGAGGCAACCCTCGATCATGACCCTCGATCATGGCCTCGATCCTCGGCCTCGATCGTGGCTTCGATCATGCATCTCGAGCATTTTCCTTTGGTCATAGCCCTCGAGAATGGGTCTTCTACTATGACCCTCGAGCCCGCCTCGATCGTGGCTTCGGTCATGGCTCTCAATCATGGCCTCGATCTTGGGCTCGATCAAAGCCCAGAAATTCCAGCATAAGAGAAAAATTGCAGCAGCTGTTTTAAGTCCAACTTTTGATCCGTTAACCATCCGAAACTCAGCCGAGGCCCTCGGGAGCTCAATCAAATATACCAACAAGTCCTAAAACATCATACGAACTTATTTGAAACCTCAAATCACATAAAACGGCGCTAAAACCACGAATCATGCTCCAATTCAAGCTTAATGAAACTTAAAATTTCCAACTTCTACATTCCATGTCGAAACCTATCAAATCAAGTCCGATTGACCTCAGATTTTGAACACAAGTCATAAATGCCATAACAGAGCTATGAAAAGTTTTGCAACTGGATTCCGACTCCGGTATAAAACAAGTCAACTCCCCCGTCAAACTTCCAAACTTAAATTCCTATTTTAGCCGTTTCAAGCCTAATTTAACTACGAACTTCCAAATAAAATTTCGAACACGCTCCTAAGTCCAAAATCACCATATGAAGCTGTTGGAATCATCAAAATTCTATTCCGGGGTCATTTTCTCAAAATGTTGACCGAAGTCAAACTTAGCATTTTAAGGCATACTTAAGGAACCAAGAGTTCCAATTTCAACCCGAACACTTCCAAATCCCGAACCAACCATCCCCGGAAGTCATAAAATAATAAAAGCACATACGAGGAGTTTTATTTAGGGGAACGGGGTTCTAAAAGTTAAAATGACCGGTTGGGTCATTACGTTCTCCACCTCTTAAACAAATGTTCGTCCTCGAACGGGTTTAGAATTATACCTGAAGTGCTGAATAAGTGTGGATATCTTCTCCACATGTTTTGCTCGGCCTCCCATGTTTCTTCCTCGACTGGTTGGCCCCTCCACTGGACTTTCACTGCAGAAATCCTCTTGGACCTCAACTGGTCAACCTGTTTATCAACAATGGCAACTGGCTCCTCTTTATAACCCAAACTCTTATCTAGCTGAATTGTGCTGAAGTCTAACACATGTGATAGGTCAGCATGATACTGCCGGAGCATAGATACATGGAAAACCGAATGAACTCCTGATAGGCTGGGAGGCAATGCAAGCTCATAAGCAACCTCGCCAACTCGTCTCAACACCTCAAATGTGCCTATAAACCTTGGGCTCAATTTCCCTTTTTTCCCAAATCTAATGATTCCCTTCATCGGCGAAACTTTCAAGAGAACTGTTTCACCTACCATAAATGATAAATCACGCTCTTTCTAATCCGCGTAACTCTTCTGCTTGGGCTGCACTGTACGAAGTCGCTCCTGAATCAACTTTACCTTTTCCAAGGCTTCTTTCACAAAATCAGTACCATATAATTTAGCCTCACCTGGCTCAAACCATCTGATGGGCAAACGACATCGCCGACCATATATAGCCTCAAATGGAGCCATCTCGATACTGGATTGGTAACTGTTATTATAATCAAACTCAGCCAAAGGCAAGAAAAGATCCCACTGACCTCCAAAGTCAATCATACATGCCTTGAGAATATCCTCCAAAATCTGAATTGTCCTCTCTGACTGCCCGTAGGTCTGCAGATGAAAGGTTGTGCTGAGCTCTACACGGGTCCCCAACTTACTCTGTACTGCTCTCCAGAAATGTGAAGTAAACTGAGTACCTCTGTCTGATATGATGGAAATTGGCACACCGTGCAACCAAACTATCTCCTGAATATAAATTTGGGCCAACCTCTATGAAGTATATGTAGTCACATCAGGAATAAAGTGTGCCGACTTGGTCAACCCGTCGACAATGACCCAAACTGTATCAAACTTCCGCAAGGTCCGCGGCAACCTAACCACAAAGTCCATAGTGATGCATTCCCATTTCCACTCTGGTATAGTCATCTAACGAAGTAAGTCGCCTGGCCTCTGGTGTTCATATTTAACTTGCTGGCAATTTAGACACTTGCTCTGTTCTCTATATTGTGGTATCAGAGCCAACCCATCCTTTCGGAGGGAGGAACCGCTTACTGAATATGTCTGAGTCATTTTGCATCATCCTCTTCCCTTGCAAAAATGAATATATCTCCTTCTATATATAAAACCTTGTCCAAAAAATATGATTACCTCTATGAAGTAGATATCCTACCCGACGAACAAAAAGTATCTTCCACTGAACTACCCCTTATAAACCCTTACTCACCATTTGCCAAAAAATCATTTGCACCAATGACATCTGTTCCTTAGTCCAATAGAAACCAAAAGGAGTCAAAGAATAAGTTGCTGCCTCAAAACTTGATCAGCATCCTATTCTTGCCACTCGAGAGGAGCAATTTATTACCCTCCAAATTCCAGATGATTTTCCTAGACAATGGAGAGATCGTGGTTTTACCCATATCCATTTTGGTGCTATCCGAAATGCTCTGACTTATCATGGAAGAAAAGGTCAACCTGTTGTTGGTCGACTTTCTCTTCTAGATACAAGATGCCTAGAGTACCAACATGCAAATTTGGGTACTGCAGAAGTTACCTTGAATGCAGGAACTGTCTTCATAACTATCTTTCCAAATTTCAACATGTCCCTTTATGACCTATACTTAACCGAAGCACTCAAAATCCAAGTCCAAATCCAAGGTGCCCCACAAGCCAAAGATTCATTCCAAGCCATTATTCATCACCAAATGGCGTGGCGGGTCCAAAATCATGCCATGGATCTCTGCCTTCCCGAAGGAGAAAATGCTTTACTCTTGAATATTGATGCTACCAAAGGAAACACCATGTCCACCCAGATACCCAGAAAAATTTCCAGAGATGAACTAGTTAAAATTCTTCCTGATTCCTGGATCAAAAATTATGAAAAGCTAAGAGAGCCAGAAGAATCTCTGCAAGCTGGTGAGCCAACGTTTACCAAAAGAAATGACAAAACCGTTTCCATAACCTTTGACCATTCCCATCTCAGAAAACCCAATAAAACTAGCTTTTCTTGCCAAATGATCCAACCCAAAGACACTGACCCAGACCCTGACCCTGAAAGGGAACCCTTCTAGAATATACAAACTATCACAGAAGAACATGGTTGGTGTAAACATTTCGACAAAGACGGCAGAAGAGTTTGGTGGTTCAAATGCCCATTTACGGGACACTGGCCTTGGGATCTTGGTTGCGACTTCCAAGACTATTTGGAAGATCCAATTGGAGAATATGATGACCACCACCTACATTATTGGGAAAGATTCGGTCTCAACGAGACCAAACCAAAATCCAAGAAAAAGGGGAAAACTGTTGAAAGGCAAATTGTATCATAAATACGAAAGTTTCCCTACAATAACGGCTGGATATTTCCAAGCTACACTAACAGTTAATTTGAATACTCAACTATGTCCTTTTTCATTCGTCGCCACCAATAATGCTGCCTTAGGTCATGATACATCTTCGTAGCACCTGGATGAATAGAATACCGAGAACTGTGTGCTTCCTCTAGGATCTTTTTCCTTAGTCCATCCACATTAGGAACACATAGACAATCCTGGAGTCGCAGAACACCATCTGCACCAATAGAAACTTCCTTGGCACCACCCCGTAGTACCGTTTCTCGAAGAACCATTAAGTGTGGATCATCATACTGGCGAGCCTTGATCTGCTCAATTAGTGAAGACCGAGCTACAACACATGCAAGAACTCGGCTGGGCTCTGAAATATCCAGTCGCACAAGTCTGTTGGCCAAGGACTAAATATCCAAAGCTAATGGCCTCTCCTTTGCTGAAATGAAAGCCAAACTACCCAAACTCTCCGCCTTTCTACTCAAGGCGTCTTCAACCACATTTTCTTTGCCTGGATGATATATGATAGTAATATCATAATCTTTTAGTAACTCAAGCCATCTGCACTATCTCGGATTTAGGTCCCTCTGCTTGAACAAATGCTGCAAAACTGTGATGATCAGTGTAAACATCACAAGACACCCCATAAAGATAATGCCTCCAAATCTTTAGAGCGTGAACAATCGCAGCTAACTCCAAATCATGTACCTGATAATTCTTTTCTTGGGGCTTCAGCTGACGTGAAGCATATGCAATACCTCGTCCTTATTGCCTCAATACACAACCCAAACCAACACGTGAAGCTTCACAATACATTGTATATATCCCCGAACCGGAAGGCAACACTAACATTGGTGCTGTAGTCAATGTTTTCTTGAGCTTCTGAAAGCTCGCCTCACAATCATCGGACCATCGAAACGGAGCACCCTTCGGGGTTAATATGGTCAAAGGTGCTGCAATAGACGAAAAACCCTCCACGAACCGACGATAATAACCTGCTAAACCCCGAAAACTCCTGATCTCAGTCGCCGGAGTGGGACGATGCCAATTCTAAACTGCCTCAATCATTTTGGGATCAACCTTAATGCCCTCGCCTGATACAATATGCCCCAAAAATGCTACAGACTCTAGCCAAAACTCACATTTAGAGAACTTAGCATATAGCTTTTGTTCCCACAACATCTGAAGCACTACTCTCATATGCTGCTCATGCTCCTCCTTACTGCGCGATTAGATCAAAATGTCATCAATGAAGACAATGACAAACGAATCAATATATGGCCTGAATACCATGTTCATCAGATCCATAAACGATTTCGGAGCGTTAGTTAAACCGAAGGACATCACCAGAAACTCATAATGACCATAATTAGTCCGTAGAGCAGTCTTCAACATCCGAATCCCGAATCTTCAACTGCTGGTACCCCGACCTCAAGTCGTTCTTAGAGAGCATACTGCAACTGGTCAAATAGATCATCAATATGTGGTAACGGGTACTTGTTCTTAATAGTGACTTTGTTCAATTGGCGATAATCAATACACATCCACATTGTTTCATCCTTCTTCTTCACAAATAATACCGGTGCACCCTAAAGCGATACACTCAGTCTGACGAACCCTTTGGCTAGTAACTCTTCAAGCTGTTCTTTCAATTCTTTCGGAGCCATGCGATACAGTGAGATAGATATAGGCTGGGTATCTGGACCCAAGTCAATACAGAAATCAATATCACGATCAGGTGGCATACCTAGAAGATCTGAAGGAAATACATCGGAGAACTCCCGAACTACAGGCACTGAATCAATAGCCGGAGTCTCTATAGTAGTATCCCGAACATAGGCTACAAAATCCAAACAACCCTTCTCAACCATATGTTGAACCTTTATAAAAGAAATAACTCGATTAAATGAACTAACAGGCGAACCCTTCCACTCCAGCTTAGGCAATGCTGGAATAGCCAAGGTAACAGTCTTGTCATGACAATCTAGAATAGCATGATATGAAGATAACTAGTTCATGCCCAGAATAATTTCATAATCGATCATATCAAGCAATAGGAGATCTGCTCTAGTTTCATAACCACAGAATGTAATAATACAGGACCGGTAGATCCGGTTCACAACAACAGAATCGCCCACATGAGTGGACACATAAACATGAGTACTCAAGGACTCACGAGAAACACCCAAGAATGGAGCAAATAGAGATGACACATATGAATACGTAGATCCTGGGGCATCTTTGCCGCAAACAGAAATAATACTTGTAATGAGGGCATCTAAGGCCTCTACATCTGTTCTGGCCGAAAAAGCATAGAACCGAGCTGGAGTGCCAACTGGCTGACCTCCACCTCTAGGATGGCCCCTACCCACCTGTCCTCCACCTCTTGGTGGTCGGACAACTGGTGGAGCAACTAGTTCAATAATCATAGGCTGTTGACCCTGCTGCACTAGCTTACGACAAAGCCTAGGGCAAAATCTCCGTATGTGACGGGGATCACCGCACTCGTAACAACTCTTAAGTGCGATGGGCTGCTGCCTAGGAGTCTGGCCTTGGGGACCTGAATACCCACTAGGAGGACATTGAATAGCTGGTGGGCGATAAGAACTCTCTGGTATATCACTGAAATAGGGTCGCACTGGAGCACCTCGAGGAGGCGGTGGTGTTGGATATGGGGGCTTGCTGGACTGCCCTCTCACAAACTGAGCTCTGCCCCCAGACGGAGCACCTCTGAACTCTCCAGAATACCTGAACCACTTATCTCACATAACCTGCTCTCGGCTCCGCTAACGTACACCCTCAATCCTGCGGGCTATCTCCACGACTAACTCATAAGAAGTACCCATCTCAACCTCTCGAGCCATAGTGCCCTAAATGCTAGTATGTAAACCCGCAACGAACCTTCGTACTCTCTCCGCCTCAGTAAGGAGTATCATAAGTGCATGGCGAGATAACTCAGAGAACCTTTCCTCATAATCGGTCACTGACATCTGACCCTGCTGGAGTAGCTCAAACTGAAACCGCAACTCTTCCCTATTAGAGGTTGGAATATACCTGTCCAGGAAAATACGGGTGAACTTGTCGCAAGTCATGGAAGGAGAATCTGCTGGTCTGCCAAGAACATAAGACTGCCACCATCTACGGGCTCTGCCCTCTAGCTGAAAAGTAGCAAAGTCCACCCCATGAGACTCTAATATCCTCATGTTGTAAAGCCTATCCTTGCACCGATCAATGAAATCCCGGGGATCCTCATGTCGCTCACCCCCAAAGACAGGAGGATGTAGTCTAGTCCATCTATTAAATAGTTTTTGAGGATTAGCGACTGCAGCTGGCCTGGGCTCAGGTGTAGCTACTGCCACTAGCTTGGCTCCACCCACGGGTAGTGTACCTTGGGTCTGATATACAGCAGTTGCTTGCCTATGAGCCTACGCGGTAGGGGTCTGTGCTCCCCCGCCCGCTTGGGATGTGGTTGGGTCTGCCAAAAATAAACTGGGCTGAGTTATATTGTCCATGAACCCGCAGCATACGACCCATAACATCCTGGAATCCCGGTGCAGATGTGAAATCCACCGGAGCTAGCTCTGCCACAGGCACCTCACCCTGTTCCTCAAGAATGGGGTTCTCTGCTGGATCTACTAGCGGCATAACTGGAACAGTCCTGGGACGTCCTCGCCCTCTACCACGGGCTGGAGCCCTCCCTCGACCTCTGCCTCGGCCTCTAGCAACTGGGGGAGTAGCTCTTTCCTGGTCTAGAACCTCATTAGACGCGTTCTCACCATCTGTGAGAGAATAAGAGAAGGATATTTAGTACTACATTAATTGCACGATGGATTATGAAGAAAGGTAGTTTCCTAACACCCTATAGCCTCTCGAAGATAAGTATAGGCGTCTATGTACCGATCCGCAAGACACTATTAGGTCTGCTCATAACTTGTGAGACCTGCGTGAACCTAGTGCTCTGATACCATGTTGTCACGACCCAATTTCATATATAGGTTGTGATGGCGCCCAACACTACAGCTAGGCAAGCCAACAAATAAATTAAACATATATCAATTATTTTTAGAATACTTTTCTAAGAAATTTTATTATTTTACTAGCAATATTAAGAAATTAGAAAAGATACTGATTAACTTAAATCCAAGAAAATAATACAATTCTAAATTCTACCAATGTGTGTGCCAAGACCTGGTGTCACAAGTGTATGGGCATCTAGTAGATTATACAAAACTCCAAAATACTTTCTGAAATAAAAATAGACAGAATGAAAATACAAGGAGAGGCACTGGTAGCGACAGAACGGCTCAGCAAGACAGCTCACCACTACGCCTCTGGATAACGTGGATGTGCGATGATAGGTCCTCCACTAGTACCTGTCTCAGATCTTGCACAAAAAGTGCAGCAAGTGTAGCATGAGTACGTAAACAACATGTACCCAGTAAGTATCAAGCCTTATCTCGAAGTGGTAGAGACGCGATGGCCGACTTTGACACTCACTAAGAGTCAATAACAATAAATAAAATAAAAATAGTAATATATAGATCAACAAGATTTATAGAATTTACAATGATTGTCTTTAACTAGCAGAAATAATTAAACTCCTTCAAATGCAACAATTCTCAATATATTAATTAAATTCCTTCAATTCTAATAAATTTCCAGTTTATCAATTAGCCTCATTTACAGGAATAACAATAATTTCCTTAACAAGCAGAGATAATTAATTCTTTAAATTTCAAAGATTTTTAATTTATCAATTAGCTTCACAAGCTGCAATAAACTATCAAAGTATCATGTAATTATTATTATTAGGCATGATTTCTGCCGAGGTCGTAGGGCCCAATCTAGAGTGTCATGTACACTGCCGAGGGACGTGCGGCGCGATCCATAGATGCATCTATCATGCCAAGGCGTTCGGCCCGCTCCACAAGGAAGGATGACATTTTCTTATGTACCTCCGGAAGGAGAGTATATTTATTATAAGATCAATTTGAGAGGATGAACAATTGTTTTTAATAATTAATTAATTTAAAAAGAAAATTAAGCATATGAGATTTTCATATATAACTTGCACAAATAATTCATGCTTTGAGTCCTATACTACCCGGACTTTAGCATTAATAGTAGGTACGCACGGACTCTCGTCGCCTCGTACGTAGCCCCCACAATTAGCAACAATTATTAATTTAATTACCTATGGGGTAATTTTCCGCTCACAAGATTAGACAAGAGACTTACCTCAACTTGCTCCGATTTAATCCAATAGCAGGACTTTTCCTCGATTATCCAACTCTGAATGGCTTGAATCTAGCCAAAATAATTCGATACAATCACTAAAAATTATAGGAATTAATTTCATAAGAAAATACTACATTTTCAATAAAAACCTGAAATTAACTCAAACAATGCCTGTGGGGCCCACGTCTCGGAATCCGGTGAAACTCACAAAATTTGATAACCCATTCAATTACGAGTCCAACCATACCAGTTTTACCCAAATCCGACTCCGAATCAATACCGAAATCTCAAAAATTCATTTCTGTGAGATTTCTAATAATTTTTCAAAATTTCAATCTCAAAACCCTAATTAAATGGTGAAAACAATGATATATTCGTATATATTGAACAAATCCGAGTTAGAATCACTTACCCAAATGTCTTTCTTGAAAATCTATCAAAAGTCGCCTCTGCTCAAGCTCCAATTTCTTAAAAATGGAGTATGGGATGAATGCCCTCCTTTATAATTCTGCCCAGGCAGCCCTCGATCATGACCCTCGATCATGGCCTCGATCCTCGCCCTCGATCGTGGCTTCGATCATAGCCCTCGAGCATGGGCCTTCGATCATGACCCTCGATCATGGCTTCGATCATAGCCCTCGAGCATGGGCCTTCGATCATGACCCTCGATCATGGCCTCGATCCTCGGCCTCGATCGTGGCTTCGACCATGGCCCTTGAGAATGGGTCTTCTATCATGACCCTTGAGCCCGCCTTGATCGTGGCTTCAATCATGGCGTCGATCTTGGGCTCGATCATAACCCAGAATTTCCAGCAGAAGAGAAATATTGCAGCAGCTGGTTTAAGTCCAACTTTTGATCCGTTAACGATCCGAAACTCAACCGAGGCCCTCGGGACCTCAACCAAATATACCAACAAGTCCTAAAACATCATACGAACTTATTTGAAACCTCAAATCTCATAAAATGATGCTAAAATCACGAATCATGCTCCAATTCAAGCTTAATGAAACTTAAAATTTCTAACTTCTACATTTGATGTCGGAACCTATCAAATCAAGTCCGATTGACCTCAAATTTTTCACACAAGTAATAAATGACATAACGGAGCTATGAAAATTTTCGGAACTTGATTCCGACTCCAGTATAAAAAAAGTCAACTCCCCGGTCAAACTGCCAAACTTAAATTCCTATTTTAGCCGTTTCCAGCCAAATTTAACTACAGACTTCCAAATAAAATTCCGAACATGCTCCTAAGTCCAAAATCACCATACAGAGCTGTTGGAATCATCAAAATTCTATTCCAGGGTCGTTTTCTCAAAATGTTGACCGAAGTCAAACTTAGCATTTTAAGGCCAACTTAAGGAACCAAGTGTTCCGATTTCAACCCGAACACTTCCAAATTCCGAACCAACCATCCCCGCAAATCATAAATTAAAGCACATACGTGGAGTTTTATTTAGAGGAACGGGGTTCTAAAAGTTAAAATGACTGGTTGGGTCATTACAGACCCAAACCGAACCATGAACACCCCTAGATGTGTCATAGCGAGGGCTCAAGTCAATTTTTCATATTTCCAAAAGTGAGCTCTGGAGAAAGCTGTAAGCAAATTTGCAAGTAGATGAAAACATAGATTGCGGTAATATATTGCCCTCTTAATATTGTACCTGAGAAGATAAAGTAAAATAAAAGACATTAAAGAGAACAAAGGAAGATCACAAATCTTTTACATTAAAGTTCTAGAATATAACAAAGTATCAAAGAAAGCTGAATATGTACTTCATATGAAGTGGAATTTATTTGGTTCCTATTTTAGAAAGGAGCAGTCTGCATCTGTAACACCCCAGACTTTAGACAGAGTCCGACATTGGCAAAACACAAGAGTGGTATCTGTCATGACCCAAAACTTCCTCCGTAAAATGTCGTGATGACACCTGGTCTATACGGCTAGGTAAGCCTATCAAATGCGAAAATAACAAAAATGGAAGTAAAACTTAACAACTAACTGCAACATATAACTAAACAACTGGTAGCAATGCCACTTGGCATATACAATAACCAACACTCTAGTAATACACAGTATTCCCAAAACTAAGAACATCATAAGTCACAAGCTACAGTAGGAAACTAATATCTCTATACACCAGAGTCTAATAAAAAAAGTACAAAAGGTAATTGACATAGGGGAGAATAAAAGGGGACTCTGAGGTCTGCAAACGCGGCAGATGTACCTTGAAGTCTCCGTATAGCAACAAGCACTCTTAGCTAATAACAGGGATGATAAGAAGTACATGGATCTGCACACAAAAACATGTGCAGAAGAGTAGCATGAGTACACCACAACAGTACCCAGTAAGTGCCAAGCCTAACCTCGATCGAGTAGTGACGAGGTCAGGTCAGGCCCACTGGTATATAATAAATAAAGCAGGGGAATATAACAGTATATTAAGAGATTGGAATTTAACAAAAGAAAAATCACAGCAAAAATAGCAGTACAACACACAGGGGGTAAACAACAGGAGATCTCCCGAGATACCGTCTCGTAGTCCCAAAGTAAATAAGCAAAGAGAATCTCCCGAGGTACCGCCTCGTAGTCTCAAAAGTAAATGTGCAGGGAGAACTCCCGAGGTACCAACTCGTAGTCTCAAAAGTAAATATGAAGGGAGAACTCCCGAGTTACCGCCTTGTAGTGTCAAAAGTAAATGTGCAGGTAGAACTCCCGAGGAACCACCTCGTAGTCTCAAAAGTAAACACACAGCTCAAACCGATAAATACAACAGTTAAGAGTGATAAAGAATAAGGAAAAATAGGAAATCAACTAGGCATGCTGCACAGAGTTTAAGTAAGTAGTTAAAGCAAGTAGACATGTGATATTAGACTAAACAAGATAACTACACATGTTGGTATAACTCAACTAAGAATGAAAACAGGTTACTACTCAATAAACAATGGGGTTTTTCAACAATAGCCCGTGTACGCACTCGCCACCTCGCATACACGGTGCTCACATATTACAACCATAACAAATCCTAAGGGGATTTCCCCCACACAAGGTTAGGCAAGCCCCTTACCTCGAATCAAGCTCAATCAATCAGTAAGAATGCCCTTTTCCTCAATTATCCAACTCCGAATGGCCCAAATCTAGCCAAAAACAATTACATATCATAAATACAACTATAATAGACTAATCTAATTAATGAAATCAAGACTTTAACAAAAATTTTGAAAATCGTACTAAAAAGTCGACCCGGGCCCACGTCTCAAAATCGGATAAAAGCCACAAAATACGAACAACCATTCACTCACGAGTTCACTCGTACCAAAATTATCCAAATCCGATATAGAAATCCCAATCAAAACTCAAAAACATAGTTGAAGAACTTCTCCCATATTTCCCAAATTGCTCAACCAAATTCCTTAATTAAATGATGAAATCATTTATAGATTAGTTGAATATAACCATAAACAAGTTACGAATCATTACCCCAAAGTTCTCTCTGAAAAATCCTTGAATTATAGCCTCAATCCGAGCTCTCAAAGACCCAAAATGAAAATGAGATCAAACCCTCTAAATTTCCCCTTTTCTGCTCAGCGATCTTGCACCTGCGGACCTCTAGTCGCACCTGCGACGCCGCACCTATGGAAATTCCATCGCAGGTGCGGAAATAACTTAAGAGGGCTAGGTCCACTTCTGTGATGAGGTTGCTGCACCTGCGATGGAAATTCGAAATGACTTAAGAGGGATGGGTCCACTTCTGCGATGAGGTGGCCGCACCTACGCGCCCGCTTCTGCGTTCCTTTCACCGCTCCTGCGAGTCAGCTTCTGCGAGACTCTGACCGCTTCTGCGGTCCTTTTCATCGCTCATGTGAATCCTCTTCTGCGAGACTCAGACTGCTTCTTCGGTCCCGGATGGGCAGGCCTATAATTACTTCTGCGGCTCGATGGCCGCTTCTGCGGTGCCACACTTGCGGCCCAAAATGCACAGGTGGAATTACACCAGGTGCAACAACTTCAGCCAATCCAACACATTTCCAAATGATCTGTTAACCATCCGAAATCAACCCGAGGCCCCCAGGACCTCAACCAAACATATCAACAAGTCCTAAAACATCATACGAACATAGTCGAGCCCTCAAATCACATCGAACAACAACAAAAGCATGAATCACACTCCAAATCAAACTTAATGAACTTGGAACTACAAACTTCCACAACCGATGCCAAAACCTATCAAATCACGTCTGATTGACCTCAAATTTTGCACATAAGTGATAATTGACATTTTAGACTTACTCCAACTTTCGGAATCGAAATTCGACCCAAATATCAAAAAGTCCACTACCGGTCAAAATTCCTAAAAATTCGACTTTCGCCATTTCAAGCCTAAATCAACTACAGACCTCTAATTCACATTCCGGATACGCTCCTAAATCCAAATTCACCCAACGGAGCTAACGGAACCAACAAAATGCCATTCCAGAGTCGTCTTCTTACAGTTCTAACTACGGTAAAAAATCCTACGACTTAAGCTTCTATTTAAGGGACGAAGTGTCCCCAAACACTCCGAAACCAAGAACAAAACCTCCCGACAAGTCACATAATAAGAAAACGATACGGGGGAAGTAGTAAACGGGGGATTGGCGCTATTACTCTCAAAATGACCGGTCAGGTCGTTACAGTATTAGAGCCCTCTTGTGTTTTGACAATGTGGGACTCTGTCTAATATCTGGGGTGTTACATACGCCCCCTCTTGGACTCAACGTCCTCACTAAGGTTTGCCCCACCGCATGGGATTCGCCTACACTCAGCATTGAGATTTACCCCGCCTAACCGAGATTTGCCTATACTCAGTTGAACTCTAACCCAACATCGGCAAGGCTGACACAAGAGTGGCTCTGATACCATTTGTAACAGACCACCCGCTAGTGATATTGTCCGCTTTGGGCCTAGGCCTTCATGGATTTAAAATGCGTCACTAGAGTCTAAGGCTTGTTAACTTATATACCCAACATCACTCTAGTGTTTTGCCATTGTGGGACTCTGTCAAAAGTTTGGGGTATTATGGAATGGAGAAAAAAAACCAGTTAAATAATACAACTGGAAATTCTGAGTTATTCATCTCTGATTTATCTTTAGAATAGGAAAAACACCAATAATTAAGAAGGGGTATAGGGGACGTATATACACCAAGAACTCTATATATATGCACCAAGAACCATTTCTTACTTATAGATGCTATACAAATGCAAAAAAAAACTAGAGTTTCAAAAAAGAGAGAAGCATAACGGAATGAGCGCTTCAAGTTCATCGAACATTTCCAATGAAGATTATTGGAAATATTTTCGTGGAATGTGAGTCACTGTTATGAGAAAAATAAATTTAGAAAAGAGGCTATAGAAGCGTATCAACGGATGCACAAAACTCACTTGGTAATACTACAAGAGTGTGAAACGCACATCAAATGGAAAACTAGCACTAAACTTGAAAACTTGGTGTTACTATGGGACAAAGAACACATCAACTGTGATATATCTTTTAGATATCACAAAGAAAATGCCAGAGCAATTGACAAATATATATCGGCAATATATTTAGTTGGTTAAATATCCATTGGTTAAATATCCATTGGTTAAATTCAAATTTCATGGAGTTTATGGAGATCTAACATATGGTCTAGACATAGAACCATTTAAATTGACACCACATCCTGAGTCATGTAATAAGTTATATGATACATCATGACTTATGATCGGGGGATGCTAATCTAACCCGCCCATCAGAGAGAAGCATCGGATCTCCAAATACAAAAGAGTAGATGAGTAACTTCATCAATTTTACGGCTAGCCCCCGTATTTTAGATTTAGATTTCTACCCCTTTACATATGGAGATACCAAATCACTACAAAGATTATCCAAACATGATAGGATAATCTGCACTTCGAAATTTTACACTTCATTTGAATGTGTAACACCAATGATTCTAGGAAGCGACATTTCGGACCATATGCCGATAAAGTTATGCTTGGCACGCCAAGGTAAAGTTGCACAAGTGGAGAAGCAAATATTGGTATCCAAATAGGCACTATGTGAGAATTAAATCTAATTGCAGTTGTGTTGGTTTTGTGAAACTACGAGATTGGCAGTTCTCTTCTCTTCACCCCCCCCCCTCCTTATTTTTTCTGGGCCATGAACAGTGGACTTCTACTAATGCTTTCAATTAGGGGTGTTCATAACAACCCTGAAAAATTGAACCAAACCGACCAAAACAACTGATACTTTTTAGGTTTGGTTAGGTTTTGGTTTTGAATTTTAAAAACCGATCAAATTTGGTTTGGTTTTGGTTTTAATCATAAAATAACCAAAAAAACCGAACCAAGCCGACTATAAAAGTAGCTATTTAAATTAATTATTATACCTATATATATGTATATTTTTATATAATGTTTCTAAAATTTTAAGGTACATATTAGTCATTTGTATTTTTAGTCTAGTTCTTTGCTATTATAATAATCTAATTATTTGCCTTTACATTCTAGTTTTATTGGTAGTTTTCTTTTACTAAGTACAAGAATTTATTTCATGATAAAAATAATCGATTTTTAATTGAGTACTTAAATTCTTCATCACAATTTGATTCAATTATCATCAATATGTCTTTAAAATGATATAAATAACTAACCAAATAGAAAAACCGACAAAACCCAACATAAACCGGGTCGATAAAAAACCAACTCAATTGGTTTGGTTTGGTTTGGTTCCAATATTTGAAAAACTCACTTACTTGGGTTGGTCTCTTTTTAGGGAAAAACTGACCCAAACAGAACCATGAACACCCCTAACTGTGTCATAGCGAGAGCTCAAGTCAAGTTTTCATATTTCAAAAGTGAGCTATGCAGAAAACTGTAAGCAAATTTGCAAGTATATAAAAACACTGATTGCGGTAATATATTACCCTCTTAATGGAATAACTCGACTGGTTGTTTTGAGCTCTAGTGCATGTTCTTCAGCAGTTGAGGCCATGAACAACTTCACTTCAGGTATTATGACTTGTACGCATGGTCGGAATTGAAATTTTGGAAGTTCAGAGTTGATTTGAAAAGCAAATTCTCATTTGGGAAGCTTTAAGTTGAAGGAATTGACTAAGGTTGGATTTTTGAGTAAACGATCTTGGAATCAGGATTTGAAGGTTGCAACAGGATCGTATGATGAATTTGGATTGGGCGTATGTCCGAATCGGGTTTTGGATGACCCGGGAGTGCTTCAACGCCTATTGTGGAAGTTGGCATTTTGGAAGAATTTCATAAATTTGGGTTGAAGTGCATTTCAATATTATCAATGTCCATTTGGAATTCCAAGTCTAGGAATAGCTGTGTATGGTGATTCTGGTATTGGGAGAGCGTCCGAAAGTAGATTCGGAGGTCCGTAGGTCATTTGGAGTCATTTGGCTAAAGCTGGAAATCTGAAGGTTTTTTAGAAGTTTGACCGGAAGTGGACTTTTTGATATTGGGGTCGGAATCTGATTCTAGAAGTTGGAGTAGGTCCATAATTTCAAGTGTGACGTGTGTGCAAAATTTGAGGTCAATCGGACATGATTTGATAGGTTTCAGCATCGAATATAGAAGTTGAAGTTTCAAAGTTTATTAAGTTTGAATTGGGGTGAGATTCATGGTTTCGATATTGTTTGATGCGATTTGAGGCCTTGAGCAAGTTTGTGTCGTATTTTGGGACATGTTGGTATGATTGGACGAGGTATCACGACCCAATTTCCCCTCCGTGTCACATCGTGACGGCACCTAGTCTCTAAAACTAGGTAAGCCTAACATTTTGCGGAATAATGAAATAAAAATAAAAATTTAACCAACTATTCAAAAATACACAACAATCCCAAAACCCGGAACATTGTGAATCACAAACTATACGAGGAAAATCTAGTGTCTCTATACATCAGAGTCTATCAAAAGAAAATACAGAATATAATGGACATGGGGAAGAGTAGAAAGGGACTCTGAGGTCTGCGGATGCGACAGATATACCTTGAAGTCTCCAAGCTGTCCCGGCTCACTAATAGCGCTGCTGATAAGGAGCAACTGGATTTGCACACAAAAAAAAACATGTGCAGAGAGTAGCATGAGTACACCACAATCGGTACCCAGTAAGTGCCAATCCTAACCTCGGTCGAATAGTGACGAGGTCAGGTCAGGGCCTTACTGGTAAATATATAATAAAACAAGATAGAGTGTAATACCGCAATACAATAAAAGCTGAAATCAAACAACAATGAAATCATAGAAGGTAACAGCTCAGTACACAGAAACATAACAGGGGATCTCCCGAAGATATCGTCTCGTTGTCCCAAACGTAAATGTACAGTACAGGGGGATCTCCCGGAATACTGTTCTGTAGTCCCAAAGTAAACATGCAATAAAGGTGGATCTCCCGGAATACCATTCCGTAGTCCCAAAATAAATATGCAGTACATGGGGATCTCCCAGAATATCGTTCCGTAGTCCCAAAGTAAATATGCAGTACATGGGGATCTCCCGGAATACCGTTCCGTAGTCTCAAAGTAAATATGCAGTACAAGGGGATCTCCCGGAATATCGTTCCATAGTCCCAAAGTAAATATGCAACGAAAACAATAGAATTCAATAGTTACGGCACAAAATTCTACAGTTCAACATAAGTACCAGTTAAGGAAAGACAGGCAAATAAATTCACTAAACATGTTGTACGTAGTTCAAGTAAACGGCTAAGGCAAGTAGGCATGCTATGCTAATCTAGCAGGATACTACACATGCTGATGAAACTCAAATAAGAAAGAAATCAGGTTATTAATTAGTTGAAAATTGGGTTTTTACACAATTAGCCCGTGTACGTACTCGTCACCTCATGTACACGGTGCTCATATATCAAAAATAGTACAAATCTTACGGGCAGTTCCCCCACACAAGGTTAGGCAAGCCACTTACCTCGAACCAAGCTCAATCAATCGGTAAGAATGCCTTTCCCATGAATATCCGGCTCCGAATGGCCCAAATCTAGCCAAAACCAATTACATATCATAAATACAACCATAATAGACTCATCTAAACAATTAAATCAATATTTTAACAAATATTCCGAAATTTTCCCTAAAAGGTCGACACAGGCCCACGTCTCGGAATTGGGTGAAAAGTCACAAAATCCGAAAGCTCATTCACTCACGAGTCTAACCATATCAAATTTACTAAAATCCAACACCAAATGGTCCTTCAAATCCACAATTCAAACTTTCCAAATCCCTAGTCTCAAACTCCCAAATTCCACCTTAAATACACACTAACTAGGTGAAAAGATAAATGGGGAAGCAAGATTATTGATCAAAATAAGCACAAGGGACTTACTTAAAGAAATCTCTCGAAAATGCTCTAAAAACTCGCCCTAAATCGAGTTTGCAAAATCCAAAATGACAAAAATCGCGAAGCCCATCGGTTTTAACCACTACCCAGGTATTTCCGCACCTGCGGGTGCGCTTGTGCGGAAAAATGTGCGCATTTGTGCAAATCACTTACCTCCTCTGCCTCTGCACTTGTGATGAAAGGGCCACACCTGCGCGTGCATGCCTACGGAAATCCCTTCCGCTTATGCGGACCTTGCGCACTTGCGATGAACCTAACTCATCTGCGGGCATCGCAAATGCGGAATTCACCTCGCACCTCCAACTTTTTGATCTGTTAAGCACTCAAAACTCACCCGAGGACCCCAGGACCTCAACCAAACTTACCAAACAATTCTAAAACACCATACGAACTTAGTCGAGTCCTCAAATCACATCAACTAACGTTAAAATCACAAATCATCCTCCGATTCAAACTCTAAGAACTTAAACTTTCAAATTCGACAACCGATGCCGAAACAAACCAAACCACATCCGGTTGACCCCAAAGTTTGCATACAAGTCATATTCAACATTACGTGCCTACTCCAACTTTCAAAATCGGATTCCGACCATGATATAAAAATTTCCACTACCGGCCCAAATCTCCAAAAATTTGACTTTCGCCATTTTAAGCCTAAATAAGCTACGGACCTCCAAAACACAATCCAGACACGCTCCTAAGTCCAAAATCACCCAACGGAGTTAACGGAATCGACGAAACTCCATTCTGGAATCGTCTTCATACAGTTCCAACTACAGTCAAAATCCTAAGACTTAAGCTCCCGTTTTAGGGACTAAGTGTCCCAAAACACTCTAAAAACCAAAACGGAACCTCCCGCCAAGTCACAATAGCAGAAATATTTATGGAAGAAGCAGTTAAATAGGGGATCGGGGCTATATCTCTCAAAATGACCAGCCGGGTCATTACATCCTTCCCCTTTAAAAACAATCGTTTGTCCTCGAACTAGCATAAAGACATACCTGAAGTGGTGAAAAGGTGAGGGTAACGGCTGCGCATAACATGCTCGGTCTCCCAACTCGCCTCCTCGATAGGTTGTCCCCTCCATTGAACCTTCACAGAAGCAATGTTCTTTGACCTTGGCTTTCTGACCTGCCTGTGTAAAATAGTCCCTGGCTCCTCAACATAAGATAGATCCTTGTCCAATTGGATTGAGCTGAAATCCAACACGTGGGACAGATCGCCGTGATACTTCCGGAGCATAGAAATATGGAATACCGGATGAACTCCTGCTAGACTGGGAGGCAAGGCAAGCTCATGAGCAACCTCCCCAACTCGCCGCAACACCTCAAATGGACCAATGAAACTTGGGCTCAGCTTGCCCTTCTTTCCAAACCTCATAACGTCCTTTGTAGGCGATACCCGGAGCAAGACTCGCTCTCCAACCATGAATGTCACATCGCAAACCTTCCGATCCGCATAACTCTTCTGTCTGGACTGGGCTGTGCAAAGTCTATCCTGAATTGCCTTAACCTTTTCCAAGGCATCCTGAACCAAGTCTGTACCTAATAATCTGGCCTCGCCGGGCTCGAACCAACCCACTGGGGACCGACACCGCCTACTATACAGAGCCTCATATGGTGCCATCTGAATGTTGGACTGATAACTGTTGTTGTAATCAAATTCTACAAGTGGCAAGAACTGGCCCCAAGCACCCCCAAAATCTATCACACACGCATGGAGCATATCCTCTAATATCTGAATAGTGCACTCGGACTGCCCGTACGTCTGAGGGTGAAATGTTGTGCTCAACTCAACCCGAGTACCCAACTCATGCTGTACAGCTCTCTAGAACCGTGATGTAAACTGCGTACCCTGATCAGAGATAATAGATACTGATATGCCATGAAGCCTAACAATCTCACAGATGTAGATTCGAGCTAGCTGCTTGGAAGAATAGGTAGTCATCACATGAATGAAATGAGCCGACTTGGTCAGCCTATCCACAATCACCCAAACTGCATCAAACCTCCACTGAGTCTGTGGGAGTCCAACACCGAAATCCATAGTGATCCGCTCCCATTTCCACTCCGGATTCTCTAACTTCTGAAGCAATCCACCTGGTCGTTGATGTTCAGATTTTACCTGTTGGCAATTTAGACATCGAGCCACATACTCTACTATGTTCTTCTTTATTCTCCTCCACCACTAATGTTGTTTCAAGTCTTGATACATCTTTGCGGCACCTGGATGAATAGAGTACCGCAAACTGTGAGCCTCCTGGAGAATCAACTCACGCAAACCATCTACATTGGGCACACATAACCTGCCATGCATCCTTAATGCACCATCATCTCCAATAGTGACCTCCTTAGCATCACCGTGCTGGACCGTGTCCTTAAGAACAAGAAGATGGGGGTCATCATACTGACGCTCCCTGATACGGTCATAAAGAGAAGACCGAGAGACCACACAAGCCAATACTCGACTCGGCTCAGAAATATCTAATCTCACAAACTGGCTAGCTAAGGCCTGAACATCCAACGCCATGGGCCTCTCTACTGCTGGTAGATATGCTAAAGTCCCCAAACTCTCTGCCCGGCGACTCAAAGCATCGGCCACCACATTGGCCTTCCCATGGTGGTTCAAAATAGTGATATCATAATATTTTAAGTAGCTCCAACCACCTCCTCTGACGCAAATTAAGATCCTTCTACTTGAACAGATGCTACAAACTCTGGTGATCGGTGTAAATCTAACAAGGAACACCGTACAAATAATGTCGACAAATCTTCAAGGCATGAACAATAGCTTCTAACTCAAGGTCGTGGACAGGATAGTTCTCTTCATGCGCCTTCAACAGTCTAAACACGTAGGCAATCACCCTACCATCCTGCATCAACACCGTGCCTGTAGGCAATCCGTGATGCATCACAATATACAGTATAAAACCCTGAACCTGTAGGCAATACCAATACTGGGGTCGTAGTCAAAGATGTCTTGAGCCTCTGAAAGCTCTCCTCACATTCCTCTGTCCACCTGAACGGAACACCCTTCTGGGTCAGCCTGGTCATAGGTGCTGCAATAGATGAGAAACCCTCTACAAATCGATGGTAATACCCTGCCAAACCAAGAAAACTCCGAATCTCTGTAGCTGAGGATGGTCTGGGCCAACTTTGCACTGCTTCAATCTTCTTTGGATTCACCTGGATCCCCTCACTCGATACTATATGACCCAAGAATTCCACTGAGTCTAGCCAAAACTCACACTTTGAAAATTTTGCATATAACTTCTTTTCTCTTAAGGTCTTAAGAATAGTCCTCAGGTGCTGCTCATGATCCTCCCAACTCCGGGAGTATACCAGAATGTCGTCAATAAACATAATAACGAATGAGTCAAGATAAGGTCGGAACACACTGTGCATCAAGTGCATAAAAGTTGCTGGGGCATTGGTCAGCCCAAAAGACATAACAAGAAACTCATAGTGACCATATCTAGTCCTGAAAGCAGTCTTCGGGATATCTAGCTCCTGAATCTTCAACTGATGATATCCCGAAAGTAAGTCAATCTTGGAAAACACTCTGGTACCCTGTAACTGATCAAATAAGTCATCAATACGAGGCAATGGATACTTGTTCTTCACTGCGACTTTGTTCAACTGGTGGTAATCAATACACATCCGCATAGAACCATCCTTCTTCTTCACAAATAAGACAGGAGCACCCCAAGGTGATGCACTGGGCCAAATGAAGCCCTTATAAAGCAACTCCTGTAACTGCTCCTTCAACTCAGGAGGAGTCCATAGGATATGGAGGAATAGAGATGGGCTAAGTGCCCAGCAGAAAATAAATGCCAAGATCAATATCTCTGTCGGGCGGCATGCCCGAAAGATCAGCTGGGAACACATCTCGAAAGTCCCTCACTACTGGAACTGACTTAACTGTAGGGGTATCAACTCTAACATCTCTCACATAGGCTAGATACGCGTCACACCCCTTCTCAACCATTCGTTGAACTTTAAGAAATGAAATAACTCTGCTGGAAGTATAATCTAAGGTACCTCTCCACTCTACTCGTCACCTCATGTACACGACGCTCATATATCAAAAACAGTACAAATCTTATGGGGAGTTCCCCCACACAAGGTTAGACAAGCCACTTACCTCGAACCAAGCTCAATCAATCGGTAAGAATGCCTTTCCCACAAATATCCGGCTATGAATGGCCCAAATTTAGACAAAAACAATTACATATCATAAATACAACCATAATAGACTCATCTAATTAATTAAATCAGTATTTTAACAAAAATTCCGAAATTCGCCCTAAAAGGTCGACTTGGGCCCACGTCTCGGAATCGAGTAAAAGTCACAAAATCCAAAAGCCCATTCACTCACGAGTCTAACCATATCAAATTTACTAAAATCCAACACCAAATGGTCCTTCAAATCCACAATTCAAACTTTCCAAATCCCTAGTCTCAAACTCCCAAATTCCACCTTAAATACACACTAAATAGGTGAAAAGATAAATGGGGAAGCAAGATTATTGATCAAAATAAGCACAAGGGACTTACCTAAAGAAATATCTCGAAAATGCTCTAAAAACTCGCCCTAAATCGAGTTTGCAAAATCCAAAATGACAAAAATCGCGAAGCTCATCGGTTTTAACCACTACCCAGGTATTTCCACACCTACGGGTGCACTTGTGCAGAAAAATATGTGCATCTATGCAAATCACTTACCCCCTCTGCCTCCGCACCTGGGATGACAGGTCCACACCTGCGCGTGCGCGCCTGCGGAAATTCCTTCTGCTTTTGCAGACCTTGCACACCTACGATAAACCTAAAGCATCTGCGAGCATCGCAGATGCGGAATTCACCTCGCACCTGCGACCCCTGGCACTTCTCCACTTTTCCACTTCTGTGCTTGCCTCTCCGCACGTGTGATCCCGCTTTTTGATTCCTGAAGACTTCAACAACAACACAAATCCAACTTTTTGATCCGTTAAGCACTCGAAACTCACCCGAGGCCCCCGGGACCTCAACCAAACATACCAACCATTCCTAAAACACCATACGAACTTAGTCGAGCCCTCAAATCACATCAACTAACGCTAAAATCACAAATCATCCTCCGATTCAATCTTAAAGAACTTGAAACTTCAAAATTCGAAAACCGATGATGAAACCAACCAAACCACGTCCGATTGACCCCAAATTTTGCATACAAGTCATATTCAACATTACGGACCTACTCCAACTTCCGGAATTGGAATCCGACCCTGAAATAAAAATTTCCACTACCGGTCCAAATCTCAAAAAATTCGACTTTCGCCATTTCAAGCCTAAATAAGCTACAGACCTCCAAAACACAATTCGGACTCACTCCTAAGTCCAAAATCACACAACGGAGCTAACGGAACAAACAAAACTCCAATTTGGAGTCATCTTCACACAGTTCCGACTACGGTCAAAATCCTAAGACTTAAGCTCTCGTTTTACAGACTAAGTGTCCCAAAACACTCCACAAACCAAAACGAAACCTCCCAGCAAGTCACAATAGCAGAAATAATTATGGAAGATGTAGTTAAATAGGGGATTGGGGATATAGCTCTCATATTTGGTGTGTTTTGATTTGGTTTCCAAAAGTAGTTAATTCTGCTGCTAATGCTGGTTCTAGTATCCTTCATCGCGAACGCAGGGAGGAGATCGTATTTGCGAATAAGGATTTGTGGGCTGGGGGAATTACTCTTCATGAACTCGAGTTATAGGTTGTAAATGCGGAGAGGTTGACTGAGGAAACTACGCAAACGTGAAAGGAAAATCCCGTACGCATAGTAGAAATGATGAGCTGGGCCTAAGGCCATTTGGCCTACGCAAACGCGTAGAGGGTAACGTGAACGCGAGGGGTCTGGGCAGCTGTCCTTCGCGAATGAGACCGGTATGACACGATCACGACAGGTATGATGCGAACGCGAAGAGGAAAATTTGGGTCTAGAATCTTTGGCCTTCGCGAACTCGAAGAAGGGCGGACCTGGGCTGGGCAGAATGTTTTTAATCGGGGTTTGAGTTCATTTCACCCATTTTTCACACAGCTTGGAATAGCTTTTGAAGTGGGGATTTCATCATCAAGCATGAGGTAAGTTATTTTTACTAGTTGTGAGTTACATACAAGGATTATACACGAATTTAGACATGAAAATTTGTAGAAATTTGGGATTTTGAAGAAAAACCTAGAATTTGGTATTTTGGATTTTGACCACGAATTTGGACATGGAAATGGGAATAAATCATATATGTGAGTTTATAAGGTTATGGGTGATGATTATCTTCAAAAAGTTTCATAATTCGGGCACCTAGGCCCGAGAGTGATTTTATCAACTTTTTGAACGAAGTTGAAAATTGTTATAAAATGATTAATTATGAGTATTAGAGTATATTTTGATTCAGTTGCGTCATATTTGACTAGTTTTGGAGCGACGGGCACCAGTTTGAATTGTCGGAGCAGCTTTGGAGCTGGTTATGGACTTTCAGAGGAAGGTAAGTCTCCTTTCTAACCTTGTAAGAGGGAATTAACCCCATAGGTAAACTAAATTATTATGTGATTCTATTTGTGGGGGCTACGTACGCACGAGGTGACGAGAGTCCGTACGTAGCTACTAATTATGCCTATGTCCGGATAGTTTTAGGCCTACATCCTGCCTTGTCTCTATTGTTGTTGAATTTATGTTTAGTGCTTGCCTTGAAAGGAAGAGAGATTTAGTTAGCTTATTAAACGTTTCGAAATTAGTTGAAATTGAGGAAAAGTTGGGAACTTAAAGGTTTTCATTTGAACTTTGTATTTTTGAAACGAATTGAGGAACACCATAATAACTTAAGAAATCTATGTGTAACCGCGTCACATGTATGTTTCGCGAGCGGGGTAATTTCCTTAAAGAGATACAAGCTGAATTTCCCTTATTTTTAAAAGAATCACGAAAGAGATATGATTTTAAATGTTAAATTTATATTTGACCGCGTTGCAAGTATGATACACAAACGGGAAAATTCCTTAAATTTATAGTTGACCGCATCGCACGTATGACTCGCGAGCAGGGTATTTCCTTCTACCACTCTTATGGGATCGGGCCATTCGCCTCGGCAGGATTTATGTACCACACTCTCATGGGAGCGGGGCGTTTGCCTCAGCAGGTTAATAGATGCATTTATGGTTCGCGCTGTTCGACCCTCGGCAGTACACAGTTTACTTTTATGTTGGATCGGGCCGTTCGCCTCGGCATTTCCTATATATACATTATCCTCGTGGAATCGTGTGTAACATTTGGCAAGAAGCCAGTGTATCTGAGGGTTTTTCCCTAATTTGAATTATGACAACCACCACTTTGATGAGATCCACTACATATATATATATATATATATATATATATATATATATATATATATATGCTCCGGTTATGGAGGGAACTCGCTAGTTGAGAGCTTGAGTAAATTGTAAAGAGGGAAATTGTGTATTTACTCTGTATTTACTGTACCTTTACATTATTGATGGTCACAGTAAGTGTCAGAGTCGACCTCTCGTCACTACTTCTTCGAGGTTAGGTGGGACACTTACTGGGTACGCGTTGATTTACTACTCAGACTACATTTGCTGCATGTTTGTGCAGGTACATATATGACTAGTGCCCTTGTGGGCGCAGAGGCGTGGTTATTGCAGGGACTTAGGTGAGTTGCGTCTTATGTACGACCCATAGCCAACAGAGTCTCCTTCAGAGTATTGTACTTTCTTTCCTGTCCAAATTTGTATTCCGGACAGTTATTCTATTTTATTTTAAATTCCAAGGAAATGCTCATGCACTTGTGACACCGGGTTCTGGAATGATTATGGGAGGTTCAGTACTGAAATTGGAAAACATTGTTATTTTTCTGTAAATTCAACTTTTACTAGTAAGATTGAAGAAAATTTACGATTTCAAGAATATTAAAATGAGAATTTAATTAACTATTTAGTGTTAGCTTGCCTGACAGTGGTGTCCGACGCCATCACGACCCTTAACGGATTTTGGATCGTGACACTTAATATTGTACCTGAGAAGATAAAGTTAAAAAAAGACAGTAAAGAAAACAAAGGAAGATCTCAAACTTTTTACATGAAAGTTATAGAGTACTACAAAGTATCAAAGAAAGCTGAAGATGCACTTCATATGAAGTGGAAATTATTTCTTTCCTATTTTAGAAAGGAGCAGTCTGCATCTGTAACACCCCAGACTTTAGACAGAGTCCCACATCGGCAAAACACAAAAGTGGTATCTATCACAACCCAAAACTCCCTCCGTAAAACGTCGTGACGGTACCTACTCTCTAAAACTAGCTAAGCCTATCAAATGCAGAAATAACAAAAATGGAAGTAAAACTTAATAACTAACTGCAACATATAACTAAATAACTGGTAGAAATGACCGCTCGGTATGTACAATAACCAACACTCTAGTAATACACAGTATTCCCAAAATCTGAAACATCATAAGTCACAAGCTACAGGAGGAAACAAATATCTCTATACACCAGAGTCTAATAAAAGAAGTACATAAGGTAATTGACATAGGGGAGAATAGAAGGGGACTCTGAGGTCTGCGGACGCAGCAGATGTACCTTGAAGTCTCCGTATAACAGTAAGCACTCTCAGCTAATAGAGGGGCTGATAAGAAGTACCTGGATCTGCACACAAAAACATGTGCAGAAAAGTAGCATAAGTACACCACAACGGTACCCAGTAAGTGCCAAACCTAACCTCGGTCGAGTAGTGACGAGGTCAGGTCAGGCCCACTGGTATATAATAAATAATGCAGGGGAATATAACAGTATATTAAAAGGAAAACACAGCAAAAATAGCAGAACAACACACAGGGGGTCAACAATACGGGATCTCCCGAGATACCATCTCGTAGTCCCAAAGTAAATAACAAAGACAATCTCCCAACGTACCGCCAAGTAAATATGCAGGGAGAACTCCCGAGGAACCGCCTCGTAGTCTCAAAAGTAAACACATAGCTAAAATCGATAAATACAATAATTAATAGTGATAATGCTATAGTTAAGACTAATAAAGAACAAGGAAAAATAGGAAATCAACTAGGCATGCTGCACATAGTTCGAGTAAGCAGTTAAAGAACGTAGACATGCGATATTAGACTAAATAGGATAACTACACATGTTGGTATAACTCACTTAAGAATGAAAGTAGGTTACTACTCAATAAAAATTCGGGTTTTTCCACAATAGCCCGTGTACGCACCCGTCACCTCACGTACACGGCGCTCACATATCACAATAGTGCCAAATCCTAAGGGGATTTGTCCCACACAAGGTTAGGCAAGCCACTTACCTCGAACCAAGCTCAATCACTCAGCAAGAATGCCCTTTCCTCGATTATCCGACTCTAAATGGCACAAATCTAGCCAAAAACAATTACATATCAAAAATACAACTATAATAGACTAATCTAATTAATAAAATCAAGACTTTAACAAAAATTTCGAAAATTTTCCAAAAAGGTCGACCTGGGCCCACGTATCAGAATCAGATAAGAAACACAAAATATGAACACCCATTCACTCACGAGTTCACTCGTACCAAAATTTCCCAAATTCGATATCAAAATCCCAATAAAAACTCAAAAACTTAGTTCAAGAACTTCTCCCATTTTTCCCAAATTTCTCAACCAAATTCCTTAATTAAATGATGGAATCAACTATAGATTAGTAGAATATAACCTTAAATGAGTTAAGAATCATTACGAAAAAGTTCTTTCTGAAAAATCCTTGAATTATCGCCTCAATCAGAGCTCTCAAAGACCCAAAATGAAAATGAGATCAAACCCTCGAAATTTTCCCTTTTCTGCTCAGCGATCTCGCACCTGCGGACCTCTAGTCGCACCTATGGAAATTCCATCGTAGGTGCGGAAATGACATAAGAGGGATGGGTTTGTTTCTGCGATGAGGTGGCCACACCTGCACATCTGCTTTTGCGAGACTCTGACCGCTTCTGCGATCCCGGCTGGGCAGGCCCATAATCGACCCACTTCTGCGGTGCCGCACCTACGGCCCAAAATGCGTAGGTGCGATTACACTAGGTGCAGCAACTTCAGCCAATCCAACACATTTCCAAATGATCTGTTAACCACTCGAAATCAACCTGAGGCCCCCGAGACCTCAACCAAACATACCAACAAGTCCTAAAACATCATACAAAATTTGTCGAGCCCTTAAATCATATCGAACAACAACAAAAGCACGAATCACACTCCAAATCAAAATTAATGAACTTGGAACTTCAAACTTCCACAACCGATGCCAAAGCCTATAAAATCACGTCCGATTGACCTCAAATTTTGCACACAAGTCATAATTGACATTTCATACCTACTCCAACTTCCGCAATCAGAATCCGAGCCCGATATCAAAAAGTACACTAGCGGTCAAACTTCCCAAAAATTTGACTTTCGCCATTTCAAGCCTAAATCGGCTACAGACCTCTAATTCATGTTCCAGACACTCTCCTAAGTCCAAATTCACCCAACGGAGCTAACGGAACCTGCGAAACTCCATTCCAGAGTCATCTTCTCATAGTTCCAACTATGGTAAAAAATCCTAAGATTTAAGCTTCTGGTTTAGGGATTAAGTATCCCAAAACACTCTGAAACCACGAACAACACCTCCCGTCAAGTCACATAAGCAGAAAATGATACGGAGGAAGCAGTAAATAGGGGATCAAGGCTATTACTCTTAAAATGATTGGTCGGGTCGCTACAGTATCAAAGCCCTCTTGTATTTTGGCGATGTGGGACCCTGTCTAATGTATGGGGTGTTATATAAACCCCTTCTTATGGACTCAATATCCTTGCTGAGGTTTTCCCCACCGCATGGGATTCGCCTACACTCAGCACTGAGGTTTGCCCCGCTTAATCGAGATTTGCCTAAATTAAGTTGAACTCTGACCCAACATCTGCAATGCTGACACAAGAGTGGCTCTGATACCATTTGTAACAAACCACCCGCTAGTGATATTGTCCACTCTGGGTATAGGCCCCCATGGGTTTAAAACGTGTCACTAAGGTCTAAGGCTTCTTAACTTATATACCCAGCATCCCTTTTGTGTTTTGCCGATTTGGGACTCTATCTAAAGTCTGGGTAGTTACATACACCCCTTCTTATGGACTTAGCATCCTCGCTGAGGTTCCCCACCGCATGGGATTTTCTTAGACTCAGCACTGAGGTGTGCCCCACCTAACCGGGATTTGCCAAAACTCAGTTGAACTCTGATCCACCATTAACATGGCTAACACAAGAGTGGCTTTGATACCATTTGCAGCAAACCAGCCTGCTTATAATATTGTCCGCTCTAGGCCTAGGCCTTAACGAATTTAAAATGCATCACTAGGGTCTAAGGCTTATTAACTTATATACCCAGAATCACTCTTGTATTTTGCCTATGTGGGACTCTGTCTAATGTCTGGGGTATTACAACATCATTATGGAATGGAGAAAAAAAACAAGTTAAATAATACAACTGGAAATTCTGAGTTTTTCATCTATGATTTATCTTTAGAATAGAAAACTCACCAATAACTAAGAAGGGGTGTAGGGGATGCATATACACCAAGAACTCTATATATATGCACCAAGAACCATTTCTTGCTTACAAACGCTATACAAATTCATAAACAAAAACTAGAGTTTGAAAAAAGAGAGAAGCATAATAGAATGAGCGCTTCAAGTTCATCGAACATTTCCAATGAAGATTATTGGAAATTATTTCGTGGAATGTCAGTCACTGTTATGAGAAAAATATATTTAGAAAAGAGGGTATAGAAGCATATCTAGGGATGCACAAACGTCACTTGGTAATACTGCAAGAGTGTGAAACGCATATCAACTGGAAAACTAGCACTAAACATGAAAACTTGGTGTTACTATGGGACAAAGAACGCATCAACTATGATATATCTTTTAGATATCACAAAAAAAATGCTAGAGGGATTGACAAATATTCAGTTGGTTAAATATCCATCGGTTAAGTTCGAATTTCATGTAGTTTATGGAGATCTAACATATGGTCTAGATTTAGAACCATTAAAATTGATACCATATCCTGAGTCACGTAGTAAGTTATATGATACATCATGACCTATGATTGGGGGAAGCTAATCTAACCCGCCCATCAAAGAGAAGCATTAGATCTCTAAATACAAAAGAGCAGATGAGTAACTTCATCAATTTTATGGCTATCCCCGGTATTTTAGATTTAGATTTTAGCCCTTTTACATATGGAGATACAAAATCACTACAAAGATTATCCAAACTTGATAGGATAATCTGCACTTCGAAATTTTACACTTCATTTGAACGTGTAACACCAACGATTCTAGGAAGTGACATTTCAACCTGTATGCCGATAAAGTTGAGGTTGGCACGCCCAGGTAAAGTTGCACAAGTAGAGAAGAAAAAATTGGTATCCAAATAGTCACTATGTGAGAATTAAGTCCAATTGCAGCTGTGTTGGTTTTGTGAAACTACGAGATTGTCAGTTATCTTCTCTCCCCCCTCCCTTTTTCAGGGCCATGAACAGTGTACTTCTAATAATGCTTTCAATTATGGGTATTCATAAGAACCCGAAAAATCAAACCAAACCAAAAACTGAACCAAACCAAAAAAAAAACCGATACTTTTTAGGTTTGGCTGGGTTTTGGTTTTGAATCTTAAAAACCAATTAAATTTGGTTTGGTTTTAGTTTTAATCAAAAAATAACCGAAAAAACCAAACCAAACTGACTATAAAATTATTTATTTTGAATTTATTATTAGACCTATATATATGTATATTTTTATATAAAATTTATAAAATTTTATGGTACATATTAGTCATTTGTATTTTTAGTCTAGTTCATTGCTATTATAATAATCTAATTCTTTGCCTTTACATTTTAGTTTGATTGGTAGTTTTGTTTTACCAATTACAAGAATTTATTTCATGTTAAAAATAATCGATTTTTAATTGAGTACTTAAATTCTTTATCACTATTTGATTCGATAATCATCAATATATCTTGAAAATGATAGATTTCTCAAAATGCAATTGATTTGATAGTGTTACATTGAAAATGTAGTCGACGGAATATGTGTTTGGTAGTGTATGTATGATATTTAAGAAACAAACCGATAAATAACCGAACACCGACATAAACCACATCGATAAAAACATACTCAATTGGTTTGGTTTGGTTCCAATATTTGAAAAACCCACTTACTTGGTTTGGTTTCTTTTTAGGAAAAAACTAACTCAAACCGAACTATGAACACCCCTAGTTGTGTTATAGCGAGGGCTCAAGTCAATTTTTCATATTTCCAAAAGTGAGCTCTACAGAAAGCTGTAAGCAAATTTGCAAGTAGATGAAAACACCGGTTGTGATAATATATTACCCTCTTAATATTGTACCTGAGAAGATAAAGTTTAAAAAAAGGCAGTAAAGAGAACGAAGGAAGATCTCAAATCTTTTACATTAAAGTTCTAGAGTACTACAAAGTATCAAAGAAAGGTGAAGATGTACTTCATATGAAGTGGAATTTATTTGGTTCCTATTTTAGAAAGGAGCAGTCTGCATCTCTAATACCCCAGACTTTAGACAGAATCCAACGTCGGCAAAACACAAGAGTGGTATCACAACCCTCTTGTGTTTTGGCGATGTGGGACTCTATCTAAAGCCTGGGGTGTTACATACACCCCCTCTTATAGACTCAGTGTCCTCGTTGAGGTTTGCCCCACCGCATGGGATTCGCCTACACTCAGCACTGAGTATTGCCCCGCCTAACTGAGATTTTCCTAAATTAAATTGAACTCTGACCCAACATCGGCAAGGCTGACACACGAGTGACTTTGATACCATTTGTAAAAGACCAACCCGCTAGTGATATTGTCCGCTCTGGGCTAGGCCCTCACGGGTTTAAAATGCATCACTAAGGTCTAAGGATTGTTAACTTATATACCCAGTATCCCTCTTATGATTTGCCGATGTGGAACTTTATCTAAAGTCTGGGATGTTACATACACCCCGTCTTATGGACTCAGCGTCCTCACTGAGGTTTTCCCCTCCACATGGGATTCGCCTAGACTCAGCATTGAGGTTTGCCCCGCCTAACTAGGATTCGCCTAAACTCAGTTGAACTCTGACACACCATTAACATGGCTGACACAAGAGTGGCTTTGATACCATTTGTAGCAGACCAGCCCGCTAGTGATATTGTCTACTCCGGGCCTAGGCCTTCACAGATTTAAAATGCGTAACTAGGGTCTAAGATTTATTAACTTACATACCCAGCATCACTCTTGTGTTTTGCCGATGTGGGACTCTTTCTAATGTTTGGGATGTTACAACATCATATTTTTATATAAAGTTTATAAAATTTTATGGTACATATTAGTCATTTGTATTTTTAGTCTAGTTCTTTGCTATTATAATAATCTAATTCTTTGCCTTTAAATTCTAGTTTGATTGGTAGTTTTCTTTTACTAATTACAAAAATTTATTTCATGTTAAAAATAAACGATTTTTAATTGAGTACTTAAATTCTTCTTCACTATTTGATTCGATTATCATCAATATATCTCAAAAATGATAGATTTCTCAAAGAGCAATTGATTTGATAGTGTTACATTGAAAATGTAGTCGCCTAAATATGCGTTTGGTAGTGTATGTCTCATATTTAAGAAAAGAAACCGATAAATAACAAAAAAAACCGAAAAACCTTTTGGTCGCTTGAGTCCAAAAATACCATACTTTTTTTCCGGGCTCGGGAGTATTCAATGGCTGTGATCATAGGAATGGTCAGGTTTTCGGATTTCCTCAGCTGAGCTCTGCAGAAAGCTGTAAGGAGAGTTGAACTGAAACTAGAAATGGTAGCTACATTTTGTTTGGTTACAGGGGCAGAAAAATAATTCGGATATAAAATTAGAGATTATTTTATCCAGCGTTTGAATAGGATTTCATTTTTGAAAACAGAACAAAGACCCATTTGTCCATAAAATATTGTCCTTTTTTCCATCCGATTTTAGGGAATTCATTGGATCGTGAAGTTGCTTCACACCTGGCCATATCGAGGGAATGATAATGAACTTGTCCCTAAAAAAAGAGAAAAGATCTAGAATGGGAGAGGATGATCATTGAGAAAGATACCTTAACAAGTTGGTCATCTGTCAGGACTAGAATGTGAGTTCTTCTTATTATTAGTGAGTTGTTGCCCCTCATACTCTTCTTTCCGATTTTGGCTCGCTCTACTTATCTAATGTAACCCCCAATCTTCCTTCATACGAAGGCATTGTAACATATATATCAAATAAAAGATTCTACTAATCTTCAAAATATTGTTTGGTTATACATTTAACTGAAATTTTGAAGATGAGATTTAAATTTCAAAAAATGGAATTTAGATGCAATCTGAAATGCTATCTTCTAAATTCATAATGATGTCTAAAGACCACCAGTTAGATGCATTGAAACAAGACAAATAAGTCATTTCCAGAATCATACAAAAGCTAATTTCCTACATCATCAGAATCTACACATAAAAGCAAGGGGAACTCTAAGGAATCGTTTGGTTTGAAGACTAGTTATTCTTGTATTATTTCTTATTGATTGTTTGATATGTTATATTAATCCTAAGATTATCAATTTTATTATTTTATCCTGGGAGAACTTATCCTGAGATTATTATTCCACAATCTGATAGTTATAAATTATCCCGGTATTATTTTTAGTCCTGGGATAACTTATCCCAGGATTAGTAACCAAACAAGAGATAAGGCAATACTATATTTTTATCCCGAAATTTTATTTATCCATCATACCAAATGACCCCTAAGGAGAATCTAAAGATAATTAAAGTCCTTGAAAACTTGAGGAGGATGTACAACATGCAATAATAGAACAAAGAAACAAATTGTTTGCTGCTAGAAAAAAATAAAATTCCAAAAATCCAACTAACTGAAATCAACAAGATTTATAGACTTGTTGCTTCGCTTTCAATGACCATCATTGAGGTACCACCATGTTCATCATCTCACTCTAATTCACTGGAGGAATCTCCTCATGCAACAAAAGCTTGTTTCACAACATTGTCATCAATATCTTTTCTCTTGAATCTTCTGTCAGGAACCGGGTTCCTCTTGGCTGCTTTGCCTGTGTTATGCTTGTAATGATCTTTCTTGTACAAAGGACAACCTTTGATGAAATATCCTGAATTTCCACATATATGATACAAGTCATAGCCTTTTGATCTGCTGGAGCTACCCCTTTTTGGAATGCCTCCATTTTTGCGCAACATTTTATGGAATCTTTTTGTTAGATAGGCCATGTCAGCATCTTTGTCTCTTAAGTAAATATTGTCAGCCTTGAGGACTAGGTTCTTCTCCCTTTTGGGTTCTCTTCTTTCATGGTCCTTCTTTTTCTTCATTTCATACATCTTCAGATTTCCAATGAGTTCATCAATGGTCAACTTTTGTAGATCCTTTGTCTTTGTGATAGCATTGACCTTTCTTTCTCAGGAACCAGGTAGTACACTAAGTATTTTCTTGACAAGTTTGTTCCTTGAAATGATTTCTCCCAAAGAGTTGAGCTCATTGATGATGGAGGTGAATCGAGTGTGCATATCCTGAATGGACTCATCATCCTTCATCATGAAGAATTCATACTCAGTGGTGAGCATGTCAATCTTCGACTGCTTGACTTGAGTTGTTCCTTCGTGCGCTGTTTGGAGAGCTTCCCAGATCTCCTTGGCTTATTGACAGGCAGAGATCCTGTTGTATTCGTCTAGTCCAATACTACAGACAAGGATCTTTTTTGCTCGAACGTTCTTCTCTATAGCTTTGCGTTCAACATCATTGTACTCCTTCCTTGTCTTGGGAGCTGTCACTGCTGGTTCATCAATGCTCTTCATAGGGACGAAGGGTCCATCACAGATAACATCCCAGAGCTCTAAATCTTCAGCCATAATAAAATCATGCATCCTTGTATTCCATTATTCGTAGTATTGTCCATTGAACTTTGGTGATCTATAGGTAGATTGACCTTCTTCAAAGTTTGGTGGAGCAGTCATGAGGATCCTTTCTAGGTGTTAGCCTGATAGAAAGAACCTGCTCTGATACCAATTGATAGAAACATAAGAGTCCACCAAACTATATAGAGAACCTAGTTCTCTATCAGTTCCCACACAATACACACAAATAAAGATAAGTAAATGACACATCAGAGTTTTACGTGGAAAACTCCCAGCTCACGCAATTAAAAACCACGACATACAGTTGTAGGATTCCAACATCACTACTGAGCAAACTTCAGATACAAACTTTTGTAACCTAGGAATTAAACTCTTAATCCCCCACTCACTTGTAATAACTCTATTACAAGCCTGTTTGTAATAACTCTGTTACAAAGCTCACAACTCGCCCAACTCTAGCCAAGACACAAACATAAGGTTTGTGGTTTTACAACAGATTTCCTACGCAATGCTTCTAGCTAAGCTAAGTAGGAATTACAAGTAGATTGCTCTAACAAAGGTACAACACAACGAAGGACATATGGTAATGCAGTGATGGAAACTGGTCCTTGTTCTGTTGTTCTTCGTTCTTGAAAGCTGGAAGCCACTTGCAGATGGGAACACACTAAGAGAGAAGCTTGATAATTTTCTAAGTGTTCAAGTGACTTGTTTTCTCTTGCATCATGTTGATAATATACAAGTGACGTCACTTGGATGATGAAAGCAATTATCCGGTACTCATAAAGTGACTCCTGCACTATTTGCACTGTTGTGTGTGTGCAGAGGAACAGTTGCAGTGACTTTATAGCTTTGGGGAGTTGACTGGTATAGTCAGCAAGAGAACTGATGTCCATCTGTTCCCTCTGTTATTTCTTTGACTCTGATTGTTGGAACTTGTGCCCGACTTGAGACTTGTTGTTCTGAGGATGTGTAACAGGTTCCCCATCTGGTTCTTATTATTATGTTTGTTAGATCATCAAAATAAAACAGAGCACATAACCTATTAGAATTCAACATAGTGTAGTATCTTGTATTTAGTTTTCAATTTATTTTTCTTTATCTTTTCTAAGTTAATGAACAATAATTTAGTAATAGTACATAGAACTTAGAAGGGGGGATAAGATATTCCATTAGCAAGAAGTCAATCATCTTCTTTATCCTTATATCTAAGTTTATAAGCATTATCATTTTCTTGACATGCATAAAAATAAGTAATTCACCAAAAAAAATTCCAAAATAGTAATAAAAAACTCCAAAGATCACTTCAGCAAAGTAGCAAACATCTATCGATTCAACGACAGTGACTGAGACTCTGCATGGATTGCTTGATAGACCTTTAATCTTGATCTTATTTGACAAAGTTTTTTATATTTTTGTACATCCTTTCGATCTCTGACTCATATTCATGAAATTTTCAAGGAGTTAGCGCGCCAAATTTTATCGTTATTAGCTGACATATCTGTATTAAAGATAGTGGTGCCCCCATTGCCCTCAAATCCTGAGTCTGCCTTTGTACACTAGAGCTATGATAACCACATAAATGACATGTTTTGAGCCACAAGTTTTACCATTCTTCATGTTTTTCTTACTCCATTCCGTTTCAAATTTTCACATAAATTGAAGCAAAGCGAGTAGCAGATTAACTAATTATAACAGTACAGGGCAAGCATGCCTTGATGTCTATGGCATTCTAGTACGTGCCATAGGGGGATTTACCAAAACGGGCTCAGCGGATACCTTCACCGATATTTTTTAATTTGAGCGGTTGGATGAGCGGCTATTTGGGATAATTCTTCTAAGGAAAACTAAGAGAAACTACAGCAATACAAAGATAAAGTAGCATAAAAACAGACCCCAAGGCTGGAAGACGAAAGGCATTAAATGCAAATAAATTGAGTTTTTCGTCCATTCAAGCCAGAGCACACACATGAATGCTGCAACAATACAAATCCTTAGAGCACAAAACAAAAAATTTAAATTCCAATGGTACCCTTGCAGCTAGTAAGCATGCTTATCATGAGGTGACTAGTTTTCATTTATAAGAAGGCATTATACAATAATGGAGAAATTTGTCAAAAAATTATCCCTTTCCATTTTACGCCATCTGTGTCATATAAAGATGGAAAATATGTCAAGAACAGGTTAATCCCTTAAGACATCACTAATACCACATTAGGTCCTCACATTTCTGTCGTCAGAGATCTAAACTGGTTAATCCCTTAAGTCTTGACATGTAGAGAAGGTTTCATCAACTAAAAAGTCGATCACCATAAGTAAAAATGATTTTTTTTTGTTTGGGGGGGCACATCTCGACAACTCGTTTTCTATTTCCATTTCTAATAACTACTAGACCAACTATTTCACTCTCATATTCACCTAATTGATAGTTCTTTGATTTTTGCATCCCTAATGTATGTACTACTTTTAACTCATACCCTTATCCTTTTATTTTTTTTGAATTACCGCCTAATCAATTCATTTCTTTTAGGGAGGAATAGCAGTTTTTCTCCCTGTGTTAATTTAGGGTAGCACATTTAAACTTTAAGTAAACAAAATGACTGCTTATATTCATTTTTCTAACAGGGACTAACAGTCCAAACCAAATGTTTACTACTGAAAACGGCTTTTGGGTATAACAACTAGAACACTTTTAAAAAGACCTAATTATTCGAAGAGGAAACAATTAGAGCTCTTTCCACGGTTAATTTGGTTTTATAAAGACTAAAAAAAAATTTGATTGAATAAGTGATCCATTACTTTGTCACTGGTATCGCAGAGTTCAGAAATTCCAACACCAACCACAAGGATTCGTGATTTTAGTTTTAATGCATTAATCCACAGTTGCAGTTTAAGGTTAAAATTTCAATTTCATTCCTCGGGGAACTTCTTTCTTTCTCTTCCTTTATTTTATAATTGACAAAAAAATAGTTCATATTTTGCACCTTGAAAACTGAACTCTTTCACAATTTTGCAAATATATGAATCTATTAAGGAGTAAATTGTAAAATAAAAAAAGGATTAGGTGTGAATCAAAAAGTAACGGATAGGTTAAGGGTATAAAATTCAAATAACTCCCTATTTGATCACCCAACATTTGTAAAATATGCACCTTAGAAGACATGCAGAAAATGTATGCAAGAACTGAATATATTTAGCTGTCCTTTTAAATCCAGACGACATACCTTTGCCCGCTGCGTGCTCCCAATAGTAATGTATGCTATAGACACGAAGACCATCTCCTCCTCTATTCCACTCTTTAGCAAGCCCAACAGGCAATCAAGGACGTTACGTTTAGCAATGCTCCGGGTTGCGATCATCATCTTACAAAATTCGGATCTTCACTTAGTTAGTAGGAAAAAATAGTCCCACGCAGTCTAATTTTCAAATAAGAGGAATACCCATTGAGAGCAAATGCTCTATATGTGAAGAGTAACCCGAGGACACAAACCGCCTATTTCTACATTGAAAAATTACTCCTCAATTGTGGCATATGTTTTTCATCAATCTGGGCTCAAAATGGACAATTCCTAGAGATATCTACGAAAGTAAGGCCCCATTTTGAAGTTTACAAGTACAATTTTTGAGCGTTGAAGATGCTTTTCAACCTAAATATAGACAACACCAAATTTTTCTTCTTCCTTTTTTTTTCATCTTACTTTTTTTTCTTCTTTTAATCAAGGACAAGTTTCTTATTACCAGCTTACATACATAGAAATTTTGTCCCAAGATCTAAAAAGGCCAAGTTAGTGAATACCATGTATAAAAAGACTAAAAAATAATGTAGGCAAAAAATAAAGAATGCAGCCTAGATAGCGCTGGAGCTGGGAGGTGGACTTGCCCGTGACGTGAAGATGAAAAAGAACATATTTTTACACCTTCAGTCGAACGATCTTATTGTATGAAGACTTTTTAAAAATATTGTGGTGGACAGCTTTACCAAATGGGTGGGTTCTTGAGAGGCTATTAGAAATTAGGTAGTAAACACATCAAATTTGACGTTGAATCAGGAACATGCTAAATTATAATCTCACTACATGCTAAATTGTTCCTTTTTTCATTGGTTAGTTCATCAAAGTGTTTTGGTTCAACCACGAAAGGTCCTTATACACGCGTACCTCTTTTTGGTGCTCATCTCCCAGCTCGCTAATACATATAACTGTATGGATGGCAGGGGGGACCACAAGACACTAAAGACAAGGCACAAAAAGATGATCAACACATCACTGTCTACCTTGAGTTCTCTCTTCATAGAACTTCAGTAAGTAGAGGAACAAGTTCACCAGAGTCTAGAGCATCTTCTAGAGCAGTGATTATACATGTGAATAAAATTTTTAACGTAAGTGATATGCGAGTTCAAGAAAATCAACAGAAATGAAGTTGGAGCAGTTCATACCATAATCGAACAATTTTTGGAGTTGTTTGACCACCAACAACTTCATCAAATCGCAATCACCATACTTAAGAACATCAACTATTGATGGAACATCCAACTCTAAAACCAACAAATCGGTTACCATTCAAAACCACATTCAGACTATCGTTGGAAGCAAAATACAATCAGCTTGCTAATCAACACACCTTCAGTGTATACAACATAATGGGTCTAAAACACACTGGATCTGAACGCTTAGGGTCAATCTACCTGGTTTCTTAGAACACAAAATGTGGGGCTCATACCTCAGCTACTAAAGTAAATAAAAGAAAAAGAAAGAGGAGTGATTGATGGAAAGAAAAACAAATTGTGGGCGCCAGTGGTTTGCAATTGCAAATTGCAATGAACCAGCTTATCTGATTGGTTTCTTGGGCAGCTATGATTGCTATAAATAGCTGCCTCATTCTCTCAATTCTAACACACCAAAAAAATGAGAGAAGCTAAGCAGAAAGCAAAGCAGTGAGAGTAATCCACAGATTATTGTCTGTCAGATAAATAGTGAGTGGTAGTAATATTATAGTGAGGTGTTTAAAATAAAGAGTGTTATTTCTTCTGAAGTTGTAGTAATCTTTTGACACTACCAAGTTGTAATATTATAGTAGTATTATATTTCTCTGCTAGGGTATTGTATTTTACCCCAATAAAAGATTTTCTCTTGTATTATTATCTGCCGTGGATATTATTCATGGGCGGGATTATTATTTTTCCCAACAACGTGATATCAAAGCCATGGTGAATAATGGTCCGCTATCTTTTCAGTACCCCCGTCTAACAAAAGATAATTTTGAGAAATGGTGTCTACGTATGAAAGACATTCTTGGCTCTCAGGATGTATGGAAAATCGTAGACAGAGAGTATGCAAAACCCGATAATGAGGAAGCTCTGCCTCAAAATGAAAAAGAGTTCTTGGCAAAGACGAGGAAGAAGGATCAACAAGCCCTCATGCTCATCCATCAATGTTTGGATGATACCATGTTTGAGAAGGTGCCAGATGCTACCACCTCAAAGGAAGCTTGGGGGATTTTACAAAATTCTCTTCAAGGAGTTGACAAGGTGAGGAAGGTAAAACTTCAATCTAAGGGCTGAATTTGAAGTCTTAAAAATGAAAGAATCTGAATGTATTTCGATTATTGTTTAAAAGTGAAGGCTATTGTAAATCAATTAAGAAGATACGGGGAGGACATAGAAGCTGTTTGTGTAGTAGAAAAGATCCTTCACACTTTAACACCTAAATTTGATTTTGTGGTGTGTGCTATTGAGGAGTCCAAAGATTTAGACTCTATGATGGTATAGCAGTTGGAGGGCTCTTTACAGGACCACGAAAAAAAGATCAAAAGGAGACAAGAAGTGCCATTGGAGCAACTTCTTAAAACTCAAGCATCCTTCAAGGATTATAGAGGTGAAAAGAGCTATCGAGGGAATGGACGGGGATGATGCCGTGGCGGTCATGGAAGAGGAAGAAGTAATGGTAACAACTTCAACAATGAAGTTAAAATCCACCAGACATTCAGAGGTCGTGGTCGTGGACATAGAGGAGGAGGAGGACGTGACTACTACCAAGAAAATAATGAATAAAGGTATGACAAATAAAACATTGAGTGTTATAATTGTCATAAATTTGGCCATTACTCTTTGGAATGTCATAGCAATATTGAAGAAAAATCTAACCTTGATGACGACAAGAAAGAAGAATATGAGTCAACGTTATTGATGACACTCAAGTAAGAAGACAGGGATGATTATAGCTCGTGGTATTTGGACAATGGAGCAAGCAATCATATGTGTGGATGAAAAGAGAAATTTGTGGAGATCAATAACACGGTGAGAGGCAATGTGTCCTTTGGAGATGCCTCAAAGATTCAAATCGAAGGGATATGTACGATTCTGATATCTTGTAAAGATGGTAGTCACAAGCTAATTCAAGATGTTTATTATGTGCCAAAATTAAAAAGTATTATTTTGAGTTTGGGCCAACTTCTTGAAAAGGAATATGACATCCACATGAAAAATATGCATCTTTTGCTTAGAGATTCAAGTGGAATTCTAATTGCTAAAGTGCACATGTCAAAGAATAGATTATTTTCTCTTAATCTTTATACAATTGATGCAAAGTGTTTGAAGGCTAATGTGCAAGATGAATCATGGTGTTGGCACATGCGATTTGGGCACTTGAATTATGAAGCACTCAAATCAATGGGAGAAAAGAACACGGTGCATGGGATACTATCAATCAACTATCCCAATCAATTGTGTGAAGCTTGAATTCTTGGAAAACATGCAAGGAGGAGTTTTCCAAAGGAGTCCATGTCAAGATCAACCAAACCGCTCTAGCTTGTTCACACTGATGTATGTGGGCCAATCAATCCAACGTCCTTTGGTAAAAGTAAATATTTTCTACTCTTCATTGATGACTTTAGTAAAAATACTTGGGTTTATTTCTTGAACAAAAATCTGAAGCTTTTGTTGTTTTTAAAAATTTCAAAGTACTTGTTGAAAAATAAAGTGGCTATGAAATAAAAGCTTTTAGGTCTGATAGAGGAGGTGAATTCACTTCAAAAAAATTTAATAAATTTTATCAATCTCATGGAATTCGTTGCCCTCTACCGGTGCCTTATTCACCCCAACAAAATGGAGGTGCAGAGAGAAAGAATCAAATGATTCTTAATATGGCTAGATGTATGTTAAAAGCTAAAAGTATGCCCAAGGAATTTTGGACAGAAGCTGTATCTTGTGCAGTTTATTTGAACAACAAGTCTCCAACGAGGAATGTTAGAGATCAAACCCCCCAAGAAGCATGGAGTGGAAGAAAGTCAAGTGTCAAGCACTTGAAAATTTTTGGGAGCATAGCCTATGCTCATGTGCCACATCAAGGGAGAGCGAAGCTTGACGATCGAAGAGTCAAGCATGTGTTTGTTGGCTATGATACGAGTTCAAAAGGCTTCAAGCTATACAACCCAAGTAGCGGCAAGATGGTGGTGAGTCGTGATGCTGAATTTGATGAAGAATTGGCATGGAATTGGGAAGCTCAGGAAGAAACTTTATATGATTTTCTTCCATACTTTGGTGATAAAGAAGAACCAGAGACCATGGAACTTGTGCAGGGTACAACTCCACCTTCTTCTCTAACCAATGTTGCATCTCCTTCTTCTTAACAAAATTCAAACGAGCAACCACAAAAGACAAGGAGAATTCAAGAGCTCTATGATGGCACGGAAGAAGTTACTAATTTTGATTTTTTATATTGTCTCTTTGCTGATAGTAAAGCAATGAACTTTTGATGAAGATGTTACAAATAAAAGGTGGAGACAAGCCATGGAGGAGGAGATCGAGTCAATAGAGAAGAACAACACTTGGGAGTTAACAACTCTTCCCAAGGGTCAGCGTGCAATTGGAGTAAAATAGGTATACAAGACAAAGAAGAATGCTGATAGAGATGTGGAGAGATACAAGGCACGACTTGTAGCTAAAAGGATACAAGAAAAGGCAAGGCATTGACTATGTAGAAGTTTATGCACCTGTTGCTTGCATGGAGATGATTCGTTTGCTGATCTCTTTGGCAGCGCAAATGAAGTGGAAGATTCATCAACTAGACGTCAAGTCAGCCTTTTTGAATGGTTATCTTGAAGAAGAAGTCTATGTTGAACAACCATTGGGCTTCATGGTCAAAAACCATGGAGATAAAATGTTGCAGTTAAAGAAAGCTTTATATGGATTAAAGCAAGTCCTATGAGCATGGAATAGTTGCATCGACAAGTATTTTCAAGACAATGGATTTACTCGTTGTCTCCATGAATATGCTATTTACTTTAAAGTTCATACTAATGGAGATATCTTGCTTTTTTGTCTATATGTTGATGATCTTATTTTCACGGGTAATAACCCAAGTTTGTTTGAAATTTTTAAGAAAGATATGTCCCGTGAATTCGAGATGACAGACGTAGGGCTCATGTCATACTACTTGGACCTAGAAGTGAAGTAGATGGAGGATGGAATTTTCATCTCTCAAGAAAGCTATATGAAGGAGATCTTCAAGAAGTTCAATATGCTCGATTGCAACCCCGTGAACACACCGATGGAGAGTGGGACAAAATTGTCCAAGTTTGATGAAGGAGAAAATGTCGATCCCACATTTTTCAAAAATCTTGTGGGAAGTTTGAGGTACTTGAATTGTACCAGGCCAGATATACTCTTTGCAGTTGTAATAGTAAGACGTTTCATGGAAGCTCCTACCTCCACCCATTTGAAAGTCACTAGAAGAATTCTTCGTTACCTAAAAGGTACGATTGACTTTGGACTATTTTATTCTTCTTCTAGTGATTTCAACCTTATGAAATTTTGTGATAGTGATTATGCGGGAGATATTGATGATAGAAAAAGCACAACTGATTTTGTGTTTTTCTTGGGTGAATCTGTTATTTCTTGAAGTTCAAAGAAATAATCCATTGTTACTCTCTTGACTTGTGAAGCTGAATATATAGCAGCAACATCTTGTACATGTCATGCTATTTGGTTGAGAAGATTATTGAAGGAGCTCAATTTGCCACAAATTGAAGCTACAGAGATTTGTATTGGCAACAAATCCGCACAGGCACTTGCCAAGAATTCGGTGTATCATGATCGAATCAAGCATATAAAGAAGAAAAAGCCTCTCAAGTTTAAAGATTTTCAGAGATTGAGAACAAGATTTGGAATGAAGAAGAAAAATCAAAATTAAGGGAGAGATTTGTTGGGCTCATACCTCACCTACTAAAGTAAATAAAAGAAAAATAAAGAGGAGTGATTGACGGAAAGAAAAACAAAATGTGGGCGCCAGTGGTTTGCAATTGCAAATTGCAATGAACCAGCTTATCTGGTTGGTTTCTTGGGCAGCTATGATTGCTATAAATGGCTGCCTCATTCTCTCAATTATGACACACCAAAAAATAAAATGAGAAAAACTAAGCAGAAAGCAAAGCACTGAGAGTAATCCACATATTGTTGTCTGTGAGATAAATAATGAGTGTTAGTAATATTATAGTGAGGTGTTTAAAATAAAGAGTATTATTTCTTCTGAAGTTGTAGTAGTCTTTTGACACTATCAAGTTGTAATATTATAGTAGTATTATATTGCTCCGCTCGGGTATTGTATTTTACCCCAATAAAAGATTTGGTGTTGTTGTTACTCTCTTGTATTATTATTTATCGTGGATATTATTCCTGGGCGGGATTATTATTTTTTCCAATACAAAAGACCAACATACACTCCAATATTCTAAGTTTTACCCATCAAAAAGCTAAATGGGTATGCACAATGTACTAATTAAATAAGAAGAACAATAACAATATAAAAAAAACCACCTCATCGTAATACGCCTCGGGATCCTTAGACAGTTTCCAAAGACGCTTTGCAGCATCACGTGTTACCATAGGCATCTTAGTAAAAATCCGTTAAAAAGTGAAAACTGCAAGAAGGAAAATAGATAGTATTATGGGGATGGGTAGGTAGGAAGATAATTGAATCAATATAACCCTAAAACTGAAAGATAGAAGCAAAGAGTTAACAGTAGTACCGGAAAACACCTAAAACGAAGCAAACAGCTACAAACACAACACTAACACCAATGGCAGGGATGGACTGATTAAAATGTCAAAAACAACAACTATAAACACAACACTAAAACCAAAAGGTCTTGCAATGATGAATTATACAATTAAAATTCGACGTCTGACGTAAACTCAGAGATTCGTCAAAGGAAAACTGTTAAGGCCCATCCTCCTACTGTTAAGGCTGCTATTCAGAAATGTTATCTTCAACATAATCAAAAACCGACACCGAGATTTTTTAATTTAGTGAATAACTATATATTCCGCTCCATCAAAATATTCTTTTCCAATCAAAATAAAACTTACATTATAACTAGAATCAAAATAGAGCCTTGATAGAGAATGGAAGTTGCTAAGAGACCAAAAGGTTCTCTCTTTTGTCTCTCTTTAAGTGTAGGTGTTGTAAACTCTATTAATATCAACTTTATGTATGTTGTAGCTCTAGATTTGTTAATGTATGTAGGGGCGTTCTTTGATTGGGGAGACTAATCATGTTTTCTTCTCTCATTATTTCACTACTTTGGTCAGTTTTTCTTGATTCTTATTGAGTTTTGATTACATGCATTTTTTGATACTATAACTTACATACTGGGAAGTCAACTGACAAAAATTTCTTTTGCTCGTTAGCTTGATAATTTATGGGCAAAACAAAGGTTTGATTTAATAATTGATACTTTAGTTTTCTGTTATGCCTTCCTTTTGGGATCAAAACTTGGCATCTAGTACTAGACTGATTTAGTCTATGGTGTGTTATGTTATGGATTGGGGCCAACTTATTTTAGGAGGCGTAAGTGTTATACATTATTTTTACTGTTTGCGGCTTTTCAAGAAGGCTATGCATCATTTTCACTGTTTTATGTATGAAAATTTTGGTAATTGATGTATTTCTTTGTGTTTACTATGTATTTTCTTTCTTTTTATGTTTGGTTTAAGTAGTCTTTAACTGAAACTTTAGATTGATGATCTCATCGCAATTATAATTTTATACTTTTAATATATAAACTAACTTACATTCTGTTTAGCTTTAGAACTAGTTAAACAGATGCTTAATGAACAAAAGAGTTATAAACAAACTGGTAAAAATGGCGTATATATCTGGAGAGTCAACAAATAAGAGTAGTAAGTTTTAAATTTTTTAAAAATATATGATATATGGTTCTTGTATAAATTACAAGTTTAATAATTCTATTCTTAAAAAGTTTATGAACCAATATTCGAATACCATAGAAGAAGTATAATTTACAAGTTTAATAATTGTATAAATAGATGATGACAATCTAGGCAATTCGGAGCCAAGAAAGGTTCATGGTCCTACTTTACTAAAAGATATTTGAAAACTTCCTTCAGGGAAGATAGTTGATGTGCCCTTTAATAATCGTAGGCCGAAGCTAGCATCTAGGAATTATTGCGAGATCTCCAAAACTAACACCTCTACATGCAGATGATTGGAGAAACTTTGACAATGAGGAAAAGAAGAAATTTGGTGGATTTTGTGAGAAATTATTATAGCAAGCTCAATCTTTTATACATGATGTTTTCTTCTAAATGTTAGCTTTATTTTTTTAGAATAAGTTCTCTATTCCAAAACTGGGAGAAGCTTATGTCTTATAGTCACTAGAAAATAAATTAAAAGATTACAAGTGTGATTTAAAAAGTGAGTATATGCAAAAACATAAGACTAAAGATGCTTTGCTCGCATACCGAGGGATCAATGGAGTAGTCTTGTCTCTTATTGGCTTTCGGATAAAGCTAAGGTATCAACAAATCTTTAAAACACCTCTAGTTGATTATTTTTAGTGTTTTAACTTTAGGTATGCTCAATTATTATTTATAATTTATGAGATATCGTGTACCCAAGCAAATAGAAACAATGGGGCCAATCAAATGATGTCTCACACAGGAAAATCCAAAAGTATTGCCACCTTGATGGATGAGCATGTAAACCTAAAAAAATTAATAGGTATAATATTTTAAAATCCTTTTTTTCACGCATATCTGACATCAATTTTATTGTGTTAGGCTGTAAATGGGATAGAGCCTACACGACCACAAATTTTCATATTAACTCATAAAAACGTAAGGATGGTAGACTACTGGATGGTGATTCTGCCAAGGCAATCGTAAGATTTTTTTATTTAATTTCTAAATTTTGAAATAGTTAGGGGAAAAAACTTAAAAGCGAATAAATGAATTCCTAATTGGATTTATTGTGTATTCTATGGTCAGGAAATGATAAATGAAAGGATGAGCAGTAGTGAGAGCTCTATTGACCAACCTCCTCACAGTGTCATTTCGGAAGGCGATATGTATTCCCACATATTCAGAAATGACAAAAGTGGGTATGTTCGTAGTTTAGGACTTGGTCCAACTCCTTCTGTTCTATGGGGTAGTAGATCTTCCTTAAAAAATATTGTTGCGGAGGATTCGTCTAATGAGGTTGTACAAAGGTTAGAACAAGAGATAACGAGTTAAAGGATAAGCACAATGAAGAAATGAATCTGATGAAACAAAATCAAGAGAAGATGCAATCAGAATTACTCCAAATGAGACAATTCATGTGCAAATATGCTTCTAATGAATCGACGCCTCAATATATAAATGGCACCTCAAGTGAATAGGTAACTCAATTTCATTAGTTTTAGACATTCTTAATGAAATTTTAATAATATAAAAGTATTGTTATCTAATGTGTTAATATTTATCAGGTCCTCGATGCCAACTACGGCCATGAACGAGTACCACAAACATCAAGGATACCTAGTGTTGCTGAAAATACTTCACTTTCTCACGGTACTACTCATCTTTATCCTTTAGCGCGCTACTGTTTGAGTTTTTTCACCGTAGATCATTAAGAAATCTTCTTTTATGATCTTAGTATATCTTCGCCCAAACGTTTTCTTCTTCCTTTAAAGATTTCATCTATTCATTTGTTAAATATTATTACATATCTTTCAAACTTCTTACATCTCTTAACTTCAGAAGATTGCAGCAGCTCAATCATATAACTCTGGTAATTCAGTATAAATAGAACAGGACTAAAGTTTCTTGCTGCACACATAGGGTGCATTAAATTGTGGTTGAACAGTGGTATCTAATAACAAGCAATACATAGTTTTCCATTACTTACTCCCTGATGTTATCTTTTGTATAAAGAATACAGTATAGTCTTGTTAAATAACTCTAAAGCAGTGACTAGTTTCCCTGTGGTGGCATTAAGCAGTGTTGGCAGACCCCATATATGGAATTTGTTGAGGATATTGACCTTGATATTGATTATTAGATACCATCATCATATTTTACTGTAGGAATTGCTGTTGTTGCATCAGCTATTGTTGTTGTTGCTTTTGTTGAGACATAAATGCCATTTGTACGTTCGTTGGAGGTGCTATGTTGTTTGACATGGCAAAGGGGTCATGTTGATTGAATGGATTATGTGAAAGGATTTCATACCCGTATGCACTATAGCCAGTATTTTGCAGCTGTATTTTCCTCCTAGCTACATCATCTTCATATAAGCTGTCAAGTAATAACTTGTCGAATCCTCCAGCCAATTTTTTATCTAGTGTGACTTGGCTCGTATTGTTGCTCGATGCAGTAACAAGAGCCAGTTCCCATCCTGTTGGATAGTTTGAGCAGGTTTTGAGACAAAAAATTGAACTGTTATACTACGTTAAAAAAAACTTTGGCTTGGGGCAGTGTTTTGATAGCACAAACATTGAGGTTAACAGAAGAACTGCAGCTTCTTTTGAAGTGAAATTCCGCCAAGTCTTGCATAAAGTTTATATGTTTTTTGCTGTGTACATTGGTGTGATAATCTCTGTCTTGTATTCCTCTTATATTTAGTGATGACTAGTAGAGGAAGAAGATTTGCTTGCTTATGCGTACAATTACAGTGCTCATATATTTCATCTATTGACATAGTTATTTTATAATTTTACGTCATACAGTCTGATTATCAATAATTTAGCGGGTTGAAGATTTCAATATGACAAAGAGTTGCAAAAATTATTTGAAGACTATTATTCATTGAGATTAGTCATATAATGAAATTAGTTATTTACTTCAAACAATATAAGTTTATTTTTTAAGTTACTGTGATATTAATATTTTGGATTAGTACTTCCTTTTATTTGTTAAGATTTAATGAGATACATTATGTTTTAATGAATTAATATTAATATTTTTTGTTATTTGGAATATTTTTTGAACGAATGTAGTAGCTATTATTAATGGTGGCTAAACTATTCCCGTTATAGCTTATGAGTTTTAGTGCCAATTTAACAGGATATACCGATTATAAAAATGGACGATAAAAACGCAAATTATGATGTTTCCGTAGGGGATATTGTAGCCATTATAATTGCTGCTAAAAATAACTTTTAGCGGCAATTTAATTGAATTTATTAGCCATTAAAATGGATGCTAAAAGGGCATACTAATAAAGGGATATTGTAGCCATTCTAATCGCCGCAAAACAATAACCGCTAAAGGTATGGACTTTTAGCGATAAGTTTTTTGAATTTAGCGGCTATAAAAATTGACAATAAAAGAGCATTAGTAGCTGCTTTAGCTTGGATTTAGCACCCATCATAATTGTCGCAAATAATTGTTGGTAAAGCAAATGATATTTAGAAACAATAAGTCATACCTTTTACTAGCTTTTGTGATAAACGCCGTTGTACCGACCCCGACTTCAGCGGCTAAACAACAATGGCCGTTAAATGATATAGTGACTATTGTTATTGCCGCTAATGCCCTTTTTAATTGTCACTATCAGCAATTGATGATAAGTTGAAGGTACAAACTTCATCTCATGCATCCAAGGCCTTCCAAGGATCACGTTGTATCAAATGTCACCATGTATCATTTCGAACAGAGTGGTCTTCGTTACGCCTTCGACATGTGTAGACAGCAGAATCATTCCCCGGGTTGTTACACTTGTTAAGTTGAACCCGGCCATAAGTTTTGTTGCCGGAACTATATTTCATGTTAACTATGCTTGCTCCAAAACTCTCCATTGTATGGTATTGGCCGAAGTACCTAGATCAACCAACACACATTTAATTTTAAAACCTAAGACATTAAGAGATATTACCAGGGCATCATTGTGCCGTAGAAGATGTCATCATCTTCTAAAGCTTCTCGGATCCTCTTGCCATAAGTTACTGATATCTTCATCTTCTTTGCTGTTGAGAATGTCACCCCATTTATTTTGTCGCCACCAAAAATCATGTTAATCGTCATGCGAGGTGACCCTTCAGCCGGTTTAGCTGGCTCCCCAGCGTCTCGACTTTTCCCATAATTACTTTTGGCCTTATCACTTAGAAATTCTCTAAGGTGACCATTCTTCAACAATGCTGCAACCTCTTCCAGAAGGTGTCAGCAATTCCCCGTCCTGTGACCATGAGTTCGATGAAACTCACACCATAGATTAGGACCCCTTTGGCTAGGATCTGATCGGATTAGTTTTGGAAACCTAGCCTCCTTAATATTCCTCATAGCCGACGCCAACTCTACTAAGTTGATGTTAAAATTGTAGTCGGGTAACCGGGGGTATGATGAATCTTGTGAACTCGTAGATTCCTTCTCCAATAAAGCTCTATTATTCCGACTACGATCCACTCTTCTATCAATAACAAACCTATCTGATGACTGAAATCCTTTATTTCAATGCCCCTCAGCCCTTTCATAAAGTTGGAAGCGACTCCTAGAAGACCTCTGGTCTGCATCAAAATCTGTTTTTAATTTATCCTGATTTCGATCACGACTATGTCCTTTGGAAGACATCGATGAACGCAGTTGATGATCTTCTATTCTAATCTTTGACGCGTAGCGATTGTGGACATCTCCCCATGTGGTTGCCTGAAATTCTAACAAGCTTTCCTTCAATTTTCTAAAGGCATCAGAACTTAATGGATTGAGACCCTTTGTAAACGCCTCCGCTGCCTACTCGTCCGGTATTGTCGGCAACAACATCTTTTCCTTCTGGAGATGGATTACGAACTCTCACAATAGTTCGGATTCTCCTTGAGCTATTCTGAATATATCCACATTTCTTGCTTGGACCTTTCTTGCTCCAACATTTTAATAAAAGAATCTACAAGCATTTCAAGAGAATCAATGGAATGCTCAAGCAAAAGGTAATACCAAGTTAAAGCACCCTTCGTCAGGGTTTCACTAAATTTCTTCAACAAGACAAATTCGATATCGTGTTGGGCCAAGTAGTTTCCCTTCATACCCGTAGTGTAGGTCGTGATATGCTCTTGTGGATCCCAGGTCCCATCATACTTCGGAATATCCGGCATCTTAAACCTTTTCAGAATCAATTTTGGGATCACATTGGGTTTGAACGGCAACTGCGTATACGTCATGTAATCCGGTCCCTTTAGCACCGGTAACACTCCCAGTATATGATCCATACGAGCATGAAATTCTTTAGCATTTTGTTCCATTCTTTTATTCATCTCCCTCGTGAATCTCATGTGCTCGGTTTTGAAAGGATCGTTAGCATTGTTGATATTTTCGGATCCACTACCGGTACCTCCTGTCTCATTAAAATCGAATTCCTCCCTTGGAGTGTCGTTACCGATTCTTTGAACTGTTTGATTTGCAGGGACACTGGGAGGAATCTGAACTCCTCCATTAGAATTACTGGAAGCAACCAAAAGCGCCTTCTTCAATTCTGTCATCACTTGGTCTTGCCTTGAGAGGTGATTCATATATTTCCTATGTTGCTCTCTTAAGATTTTAACCGTTTCCACAACGTGTTCGCCATCCGCAACATCAGGAATTGGGCTCCTCACATGTTGAGGATTTAGACCTTCACGAATTGGAGTTGTTTCATCTCCTTCATTGCGGGTTTCGCTAGTTGAACCATCATGTTGGAACACATCCTCAGGTTCGTTGTATGCTCCAACATCATAGGAATTGTTCGCATCATTAGTTGCCATACCTAATTTTTCCTTTTGCGTAAGAAAGGAATCAAAATTAGTTAGTAATAGATGAATGGATCAAAGCAATTACACAATTGTCTATGCCCCACGATGGGCGCAAAACTGTTTACCAGTAAAACGGTACAGTTGAATTTGTAACGTAATTTATAAATACGTGAACTAATTTGACCCAAAAATATGAAATAGATAAGATCAAAAATAATATTATAAAATAAAATTAAAGAAAATACGAGTCTGGCTATGAATTTAGCTTCTCCGGTAGCAGAAACAAGAACAATATTAAGAACAAAGAAAATAGCAATTTTATAGAATCAGTGCTGATTTTAGCTTTTGTGTACGTAATGTTTAGTCCCCTACAATGGATACTAATTATCCTATTTATTGTTCTATTTAGGGAGACAAGATCCTTACATCAAGCTCCTATTGAATGAGATTAAAATCGCCATTGACGGTTGCATAACGATTGATCATAAATATAGAGATTCCTTATAATGGCTACTCATTGAATGTTGTCTTTTCCAACCAATGTTTTACTTTCATAATCTTTGTTCTCGGATTCGATGCCTTGGGGACTCTCTCAGTACCGATCACATGCTTGCATCCGGTGCCGGCTATTTGCTGACGCACATCTTACCTGTTTTTAGTTGCATGTATCATCTCGTCATTTGTCCAACTATCGCTAACCAATTTTACCCCATACAAATGCTCGTGGCAGCTACATCTGTTGTTGCTTAGTATTGAATTTTTGTACATTAGACCTAGAGAAAAGCTGTTTTGCATAAATCGAAACTCTATCTATAAAGGAAAAAGTGAAAGAGATACATGAGGTTCCTCTTTTAAGAAAGTTCCTGAGAGGGCTTATGGTCCATGATTTATGTTTCATCTTTAGTTTTCTTTAAGAAATCTTTTGTACCTTGCATAGTTAAAAGTTAAGAGAAGTCTTGCACAATAACAAATGAAGTCCTTTTATCTGTTTATTGTCTTCCTGTTATGGATGGGTAATATCTACAATTTCGCATTATATCGAACCACAAGAAATTGTAAGTACAAAAACATGGCATTGTTATTCAGGTATAAGCTTCTATCTCCTCTAACAACTAATTTTCTCATTGCTAAATACAAGAGAAGAAATTGATTTCTTCTAAATCATGAGTCAAATTGGAAAATTAGATCATTGGCAATCATTTTGAATGAAGATGAGCGACTTATTGACTAGGAACCAAGAACTGAGTGAGCAAATGTAGTATACAAAGATCATACGTAAATTCAAAGTCTGTTGGTTGCTTCCTAGATGGTTGTACCATCACAAATGCAAAGTATCTTGTAGTTCAGTTCTAGCAATCACTGTTGCTTTAACGCCTGGATCTGATTTATCTTCAGTTGCATATACCGCTATAGCTCGCCCAATCAGGTCAGCAACTCTCAACTTCTCTTCAGCACCAGAATAAAACGCCTCCCATTTCTCATCAACATCCAGTGTTCCCAGGTCACCGAGTGGCTGAAAATGAAAGAACACATCAAATTAAATTGCAGCAAACTGACTGTTTGGTGCAACATTTTATATTATGATATTACTGTGGGAACAATCATCTTATTTTAGTTTCTCATGTAGTGAGATCACTACCAAATATTCTCAATATAGAAGTCGGTATGAATAAAGGAATAATCAAGCATGCATTCCTGCGTGGGAAATGTCTGACCCTTTCAAAACCAAGGAACTTATCAGGGCACTCACCATTTTTATCATTTATAACCTTACACCAAATTCTTTCTCATTATGTCAGAGTTAAAGCAAGGAGGACTACAAGTCAAAATACCTAACCCTAGTAAATGCATGTTGTTTACATAGTAAGTAAATTCCCATCTCCCACTACCCAAAAAAAGAAAAGGGGGTGGGGGGGGTTGTGGGGGGGGGGGAGCAGACAGAGTATGGACACATCTCAGCTTGAATAGTAATTAAAAGCAGCACAAACTAATCATGCATTAGAACCTCATCCATGAATGTGCCTCCTTTTGACACTCAAATATAAGGGAAAAAATAACACAACAAGCATGTGTAGCTATTCATTTCAGCCTTTGGAGGACAAAGAGAAAAGGAAAAGTTTCGCAAAATCCTTTTTCCAAACAATATCCAGTTTCCATGCCTATTGGTCAACCTTTAATTGCGAGTTTGACTTGTATTAAAAATTATAAAAATATTCACCAAAGGATTTTTGACCACTGTGAATCCGTTTTTGTGTAGTTTGAGATGATTCAGAGACCCGAGATTTAGTTTTGATTTATTGAAAAGGGTGCTTGGATTGTGAATTCGAGGTAAGTGAGACTTTAAGCTTTGCTTAGCTTGCTTTTCGAAGCCTGCTTTTATAATATATTTTGTCCGCCCAGTCCATGCATTGGGACGAGCGTGTGTTTGATAGACAGTGGTCTTTGAACCAGCCACATGTGTATGTTTACCCGTAAAAAAAGGTACAGTTGAATTTATATGTAGTTTCTAGACAAGTGAATTAATTCATTATGAAATAATAAAATAATTGAAGAAATACGCATTACTTAGCCTTGAAGTGAAGATAAAATAGCAGAAATAGTAATTTCGGGAGCAGGGTTTCCGGGCACAACATCAATGAAATCAAGGAATAAGAAGATAAAATTGTATAAAGCTTTGAATTGATTATAGCATAGGTTTGCCAGAAAAGTCGTGTCTTTTACAATGAGTTATAGTTGCACCTAGGGAACAAATGAGTGCGACAAATGGGACAGTTGCCTTTGATTTTAACTGTCCCCCTGCATTAGGCTCCATGTGTCACTCTCTTAAGAGAACACTTAGTATAGCATATTTTACCCTATACAGATAGTCTCCCTGCTTTCCGGTGACATAACTGTGTCATCGGGAAATTGGTAGAGACACTCTTTTTGACGGGAATTACTATGATTCCCTCATAAAAGCTTCTGACGGTTGATTAGACACACGTCTCTCCACATTTAATGCCCTAAACACGCGTCATCCCATGATTCAGCATAATTTTTGCCGGTTATCAAGGTAATCATGGCCACGAATTTAGCCACCTTAACCTTTACTTATACATATCAACCTCCTTTATTCATATTCTATAATTCTCTGAACTATCTAAAACTATCTTTATTCAACTTGTATCCTGTTCTTCAACCTTTCGTTAACTCTCTTCAAACGAAAAAGCTTTTCTTTCTTCCATATCATATAATGGCTTCTTCTTCAAAGAATACCAGTTCCTCAAAGAATAAGAACAAAGTCAAGGACACTGCTCCTCCAACAGTGAGCACCAACATCCCTATAAGTCTTGTTACGATAAAAGACTTCGAAGAGAAATTTCATTCTGTTAGTACTCTTACATGGGCCGTTAGTAGGTATCCTTATTCCATCCGTCCTTCCAGCATTCATGCTGTGAAGGAAGACTGTTGTTGCCAGGACTTAAATATTATCGCTCCCGACATGGCGGAGCTGGTAACCTTACCTAAGAAGGGTTTTACGTACTTCTATACATATCCCTTCACTTTGGGTATATTTTCTCTGAGTGGAGATCTTGACTTCGTCATTGAGGAGTTTTGCCTCTGCTATCAAGTGTGTTTGGCACAGGTGAGTCCCTCCGCGTGGAGGACAATTACTTGAATTCGGCGCCTGTTCCAGGAAGTGGGGGAGGAGCTAACTTTAGCTCATGTGATGAACCTTTATTCTCCCAAGATCTTCCGTAGGGGATGATCAACTCCAGCAAACGGGGCCACCATGCATTGCTATCCAGCTTTGATGATGATAATGACCGTGGGTGGATGGAACGGTTAGTTTCAGTTGCCACCAGTGACATCATCCCGGCCTCTGCTCCTTCCTTCTCGGAATTGTGGAATCGCACTCGTAAGTATACAATCTGCTTCTTTTCTTGTTAAAGATCCTTTCCTTGTCATTATTTACTTTTCTTCCTTTTCCTGCCCAAGCAGCTCGGTGGGTTCCCCTTAGGGTTGAGGGCTTGGACAAATGGGTTCAGAAGATTTTGGACGTTATGACGCCCGAAAAACGCTCGTGGAAAGAGTTGTCCTTGAAATACGGGTGGAAGGCCAAATATTATGGTAATTTTAACTCATTATGTCCTTACCTTTTCTTAAGAGAAAGTTATCTGACTCATTTCCCCTGTTGAATATAGGTCTACCCCAGGGCTCAGTTGTTGTCCTCGAGGAAGATATTTTGGTTGATCCTGCTGATGCGGCGAGGCTATTGCAGAAAGCTTTTTCACAGACGGGCATCTCCGGGCCTACTTCTGGTGCAAGTGCATCTTATCGGAGTCCCCGGTCGGAGAACAGACAACCAAAAAAAAGGCGTTCCTCGACGAACGGGGGAAAGAATAAGACGACGATGTCCCCGAGTCGTCTACAGAAGTCTTGGTGACGAGCCCTCCACTAGAGCCGGTCATAGATACCGTGATGATTGACGATGATGGAGAAGCTAGCGAGGAGGGAGCTTCTCTACATAGAAGACGATGACCTTCCTCAACTCAACAGACCGCTCAATCTGTTGAGCAGTTACACCAACCGATGACGATTTCTCGGCGCTCTGGGGAGTATGAAATGGTGGAAAATGCCAACTCCCACTTCTGGGTCCCAGTCACTGCGCCCAGTATTTTAGGGCTGAGTATCGGTTCCCTTCTGTCTTCGGTTGATGGGTAACCAGCACTGCGTTTGTCGCAGCTGCTTCTCACCCTTCAACACCATCAGCTTCATCCCCATCTTCACCAACACCAGCAACTGCTATGTCATCTCCACCTTCGTCAACTCTTCCACCAGCAACTGCTACATCATCTCTACCGGAATAAAATGCCTCCCATTTCTCATCAACATCCAGTGTTCCCAAGTCACCGAGTGGCTGAAAATGAAAGAACACATCAAATTAAATTGTAGCAAACTGACTGTTTGGTGCAACATTTTATGTTATGATATTACTGTGGGAACAATCATCTTATTTTAGTTTCCCAGGTTGTGAGATCACTACCAAATATTCTCAATATAGAAGTTGGTATAAAGAAAGGAATAACCGAGCATCGTTGTTTGGGAATTTTCTGACCCTTCCAGAACCAAGAAACTTATCAGGGCACTCACCATTTTTATCATTTATAACCTTACACCAAATTCTTTCTCATTATGTTAGAGTTAAAATAAGGAGGACTACAAGTCAAAATACCTAACGCTGGTAAATGCATGTTGATTACATAGTAAGTAAATTCCCATCTTCCACTACCCAAAACAAGAAAGGACGGGGGGTTTCGGTCGTTTTGCCTTCTGAAACCCCGTTCACCTAAATAAGACTTCCCGTATATTCTTTTACTGTTTTATGACTTGCGGGGTGGTTAGTTCGGGATTTGGAAGGGTTCAGGGTGAAATAGGAACACTTCGGTTAACATTTTGAGAAACGGACCCGTAATCATGATTTGACGGTTCCAATAGGTTCGGATGATGATTTTGGTCTTAGACATATGTTCGAATCGGATTTTGGATAACCCAGAAGCGTTCCAGCGCTTAATAGTGAACTTTAGCTATTTGAAGGTTTAAAGGTTCTTTAAATTTGGTTTGGAGTAGGTTTTGGAGTAATTGAGGTCCATTTGGAATTATGAGCCCGGGAGTAGTTCCGTATCATGATTTAAGACTTGCTCGCAAAATTTGATGTCATTCCGAGTAGTTTAAGTATGTTTCGGCGCGTTCGGAGTAAGTTTGAAGAATTTGAAGTTTCTAAGTTAAATCAATTTGGTTTGAGGTATAATTCTTAGTTTTGACATTGTTTTACGCATTCCGAAGATTCGAGCGAGTCCATTTTATGATTTCAAACTTGTTGGTATGTTCGGATAGGGCCCCGGGTGTTAACCGAACGAGGCTCGGACCAAGTTTGGACTTGGGAGTAGCAGTTGAAGCTTCCAGCTTCTGCTGCAATCGCACATGCACTTGGCCAGCCGTATGTGTGAGCTCGTAGAAGCAAGCCACAAGCCGCAGAATCGGCCCAGAGGGGGGCTGCCCAGTGACCGCAGAAGCAGAGAACTTGACCTAACCTGCGAAGGTGCATGTGCGAAGAAGGGCATCGCAAGAGCGGACGAGGTCGGAGGTGCGACGCATGCACCGCAGGAGTGGTCTCGCAAAAGCGAGCCACTGGTCGCAGTAGAGGACGAGCCGGCTAAGGGGGAGGACCGCATATGCGAGGTCCTTTACGCAGATGCGTAGCCGTAGATGCGGTTGACGAGCTGCAGAAGCAAAAAATCTCTAGGCAGAATGTCTTTAAAACGGGGCTCAACCATTTGTGTACCCATTTTCTCCATTCTTGGGCGATTTTGGAGCTTCTTGAGAGGGGTATTCACCTATAAACTTTGAGGTAAGTTAATTCTACCTATTGTGAATAAAATACATAGATTATGACATGTAAATTGTGAAAATCAAGGGTTTAAATGAAAATATAGGTTTTGATAAAAATTAGATTTTAACCACGAAAATGGTTATAGAATGGTATGCAAATTTTATATTTGAGTTCTTAAGGTTATGGGTGGCGATTTCCTCCGAATATTTCTGGAATCCAGGCTCGTGGGCCCGAGGTGAATTTTATAATCTTTACCAATTTGGGTTGGTTAATTAATCTAATAATTTAATTTCGAATTATTGAGCATGTATTGATTAAATTATATAACATTTGGCTAGTTCCGGACTTTTCGACACCAATTTGAGGCTTTAACACGAAATTGTGATCTGGAAGTGAGCTTTGAGATGAGGTAAGTCTCTTGTCTAACCTTGTAAGAGGGAATTTACCCCATAGGTGTTGTAAATAAATATTTATTTCTAATTGTGGGGGCTATGTACGTACGAGGTGACAAGAGTCCGTGCGTAGCTACTATTATGCTATTGTTCGGGTAGTTTTAGGACCCAATTCATGAACTATTTGGAATTTTGCACTATACTTGTTAAATTAAAATGCCTAAATTATATTAGAACTTGTTAGAGAAATTTTGAAAGGAAGTTACTGAAATTTGTATTAACTTGGATATAAATCATTAATAATTGTTTAAGTCAAATGCTTACAAAATATCCTTCTCTTCTTGTGGAGCGGGCCGAACGCCTCCGCAGTAGATAAATGCATCTATGGATCGTGCCACACGTCCCTCGACAGTGTACACTTCACTCTGGATCGGGCCGTACAACCTCAGCATAAATCGTGCTTAATAATAACAATTATACGATGCTTTGACATTTTATTGCAGCTTGTGAAGATAAATGATTTATTGAGAATTATTAAATTATGAAAAAATTATTTATTTCTACTTGTTAAGGAAATTATTGTTATCCACATAAACCATGTTTATTTTAAAATCTATATCTTAATATTATTGACCCATAGTGAGTGTCAATGTCGACCTCTCGTCACTACTTCTTCGAGATTAGATTTGATACTTACTGGGTACACATTGTTTACGTACTCATGCTACACTTGCTGCACTTTTTGTGCAGGATCTGAGACAGGTGCATCAGGTGGTCCTACCAGTGCGCATCCCCGTTATACCGAGGCTTAGTTGTGAGCTGCCTTTCCTGAGTCGTTCCACAACACCTAATGCCTCTCTTTTTAATTGTATCTTGTCTATTATGTTCAAACAGTACTTCGAATCTTGTATAATCTGCTAGATGCTCATACACTTGTTACACTAGATCTTGGTACATACACTAGTAGAATTGTGGTCTTGAAATTATTATTTTGGTTTTTATTTATTTAGACTTTCTATTTTTTTAAATCTTGCAAGTAAGGAAAGTTTAATTACTCAAAAATTTATTAAAAGAGGAAATATATGTTTAATTCACTAGTTAGCTTGCCTAGTGGTGATGTTGGGTGCCATAACGACCTATAGGTAAAATTGGGTTGTGATAACATGGTATCATAGCACTCGGTTCACGTAGTCTCACAGGTTATGAGCATGCCTAATAGAGTCTTGCGGATCGGTACAGAGACATTTGTACCTATCTTCGAGAGGCTATAGGGTGTTAGGAAACTACTTTTCTTCATCTCCTATCGTGCAGTTGGTGTAGTAATAAGTATCTTTCTTTTATTCTCTAATAGATGGTGAGAACGCACTATACAGAGGTTCCAGATCAGGGAAGAGATGCTCCCCCTGTTGTTAGAGGCTGAGGCCGAGGGAGGGCTCCAGCCCGTGGTAGGGGACGAGGACGTCCCAGGGTTACTCCGGCTATGCCACCAGTGGATCCAGCAGAGGATCCTATCATTGAGGAGCATGGTGAGGTGCCGGCAGTAGAGCCAGCTCCGGTGGATTTCACGTCCGCACCGGGATTCCAGGAGGTCATGGGCAGTATGCTGCGGTTCATGGATACCATGACTTAGGCTGATTTATTTATGATAGACCCAGCCACACCTCAGGTGGGAGGGGGAGCACCGACCCCTACCGCGCAGGCTCATAGGCATGCAGTTGTGGTATATCATACCCATGGTGCACTACTCGTAGGCGGAGCCCAGCCAGTGGCAACAACTACACCTGAGCCCAGACCAGCTGCGGCTGGCGAGCTACAAAAGCTACTGGGCAAATGGACCATGCTACATCCTCCTGTCTTTGGGGGTGAGCGACATGAGGATCTCCAGGACTTCGTTGATCGGTGCATGGACAGACTACACAACATGAGGATATTAGAGTCCCATGGGGTAGACTCTGCTACCTTTCAGCTGGAGGGCAGGGCCCGTAGATAGTGGTAGTCCTATCTTCTTGGAAGACTAGCATATTCTATTCCCTTGACTTGGGACCAGTTCACACGTATCTTCCACCCTTTTAGAGGGAAGAGTTGCAGTTTCAGTTTGAGCAGCTCCAGCAGGGTCAAATGTCAGTGACCGACTATGAGGCGAGATTCTCTGAGTTGTCTCGCCATGCACTTATGAAACTACCTATCGATGAAAAGAGAGTACGGAGTTTTGTTGCGGGTTTGCACATTGGTATTCAGGCCACTATGGTCCGAGAGGTTGAGATGGGGACTTCTTATGAGCTGGTTACGGAGATAGCCCGGAGAATTGAGGGTGTGCGTCAGCGTAGCCTAGAGTAGGTTATGAGAGATAATCAGTTTAGATATTTTGGAGAGTTCAGAGGTGCTCCGTTTGGGAGTAGAGGTAAGTTCGTGAGAGGTCAATCCAGCAGGCCCCCATAGCAGCACCACCACCTCATCGAGGTGCTCCAGTGCGACCTTATTTCAGTGCTATGCCGGAGAGTTCTTACCGCCCACCATCTATTCAGGGTTCTTCCGGTGGGTATTCAGGTAGTGAAGGCCAGACTTCAGGTCAGCAGTCCATCGTACCGAGGGGTTGTTTTGAGTTCGGGGATTTCAATCATATGCGGAGATTCTACCCCAGGCTTCGGGGTAGGCCAATGCAACAGGGTCAGCAACCTATGATTACAGCACCAGTTGCTCCACCAGCCGCCTAGCCACCCAGAGGCAGAGATCAAGTGGGTAGGGGCCTTCCTAGAGGTGGAGGCTAGTCAGGTGGCTCTCCGGCTAGGTTCTATGCTTTTTCGGCCAGACCAGATGCAGAGGCCTTAGATGCCTTGATAACATGTATTATTTCTATCTGCGGCAAAGATGCCTCAGTATTATTTGATCCAGGGTCTACGTATTCTTATGTTTCATCTTTGTTCGCTTATTTCCTGGGTGTTTCTCGTGAGTTGTTGAGTACTCCTATTTATATGTCCACTCATATGGGCAATTCTGTGGTAGTGGATCAGATCTACTAGTCCTGCATTGCTACATTTTGTGGTTATGAAACTAGAGCAGATCTTCTACTGCTTGAGATGACAGACTTTGAGATTATCCTGAGCATGGACTGGTTATCTCCTTACCATGTTATCCTAGATTGCCATGCCAAGACTGTTACCTTGGAGATTCCATAGTTGCCTAGATTGGAGTGGAAGGGTTTGTCTGTCAGCGCATCTAATCAAGTTATTTCTTTTTTGAAGGCTTGACACATGGTCGAGAAGGGTTGTTTGGCTTATCTGGCCTATGTTTGGGACACTACTGTATAAACTTTGGCGATTGATTCAGTGCCCGTAGTTCGAGAGTTCTTTGATGTGTTTCCTTCTGACCTTCCAGGCATGCCACCAGATCGTCATATTGATTTATGTATTGACTTTGCTCCAGATACCCAGCCTATATCTATCCCACAGTATCGCATGGCTCTGAAAGAGTTGAAGGAGTTAAAAGAGCAGCTTGAGTAGTTACTAGACAAAAGGTTTGTCAGACCGAGTGTGTCACCTTGGGGTGCACCAGTATTATTTATGAAGAAGAAGGATGGAACTATGCGGATGTGTATTGATTATCGCTAATTGAACAAAGTTACCATTAAGAACAAGTACATGTTGCCGCATATTGATGATCTATTAGACCAGTTTCAGGGTGCTACGGTGTTCTCTAAGATCGACTTGAGATCGGGGTACCATCAGTTGAAGATTCAGGATTTGGATGTTTCACAGACTGCTTTCCGGACTAGATATGGTCATTATGAGTTTCTAGTGATGTTCTTCGGTTTGACTAATGCCCAGACGACATTTATGGATTTGATGAACAAGGTGTTCATGCCATATATCGATTCGTTTATCATTGTTTTCATTGATGACATTTTGATCTACTCACGTAATAAGGAGGTGCACGAGCAGCTTATGAGAGTGGTGCTTCAGACTTTGTGGGAATAAAAGCTAAATGTTAAGTTCTCCAAGTGTGAGTTTTGGCAAGACTCTTTAGCATTTTTGGGGCATATTGTATCAGGCGAGGGTATTAAGGTTGATCCCAAAAAGATCGAGGTAGTTTAGAATTGTCATCGTCCCACATCGGCGACTAAGATCAGGGGTTTCCTTGGGTTAGCAGGTTATTATCATCGGTTTGTGGAGGAATTTTCATCTATTGCAGCACCTTTGACTAGATTGACCCATAAGGGTGCTCGGTTCCGATGGTCCAATGATTATGAGGTGCGCTTTCAGAAGCTCAAGACAACACTTACTTCAGCACCGGTGTTAGTGTTGCCTTCTAGTTCGGGGATGTATACAATGTATTATGACGCTTCACGCGTTGGCATGGGTTGTGTATTGATGCAGGATGGGCGAGTTATTGCATATGCTTCACGTCAGCTGATTCCTCACGAGAAGAATTATCTGGTGCATGATTTGGAGTTAGCCATTATTGTTCATACTCTAAAAATATGGAGGCATTATATTTATGGGGTGTCCTGTGAGGTTTATGCGGATCATCGCAGCTTGCGGCATTTGTTCAAGTAGAGGGATCTAAATTTGAGGTAGCACAGATGGCTTGAGTTACTAAAAGATTATGATATTACTATCCTTTATCATCCGGGCAAAGCAAGTGTAGTTGCAGACGCCTTGAGTAGAAAGGCAGAGAGTATGGGTATTTTGGCCTTCATATCAGCGGAGGAGAGGCCATTGGCTTTGGACATTCAGTCCTTGGCTAACAGACTTGTAAGGCTGGATATTTCAGAGCCCAACCGAGTTCTTGCATGTGTTGTTGCCTAGTCGTCACTATTTGAGCGGATCAAGGCTCGCCAATTTGATGATCCACACTTGTTTGTACTTCGAGAGACGGTACTATGGGGTGGTTCCAAGGAAGTTACTATTGGAAAATATGGTGTTCTGCGACTCCAGGATCGTCTATGTGTTCCTAATGTGGATGGGTTAAGGGAAAAGATCCTATAGGAGGCACACAGTTCTCGGTATTCTATTTATCTAGGTGCTACGAAGATGTATCGTGACTTGAGGCAACATTATTGGTGGTGGCAGATGAAGAATGACATAGTCGAGTATGTAGCTAGGTGCCTAAATTGCCAGCAGGTTAAGTATGAGAGAGGCCAGGTAGCCTACTTTAGCAGATGACTATACCGAGGTCGAAATGGGAGCACATTACTACGGACTTCGTACTTGGGTTGCTGCAGACCTTGCGCAAGTTTGATGTTGTTTGGGTCATTGTCTACAGGTTGACCAAGTCGGCACACTTCATTTCGGTTGTGACTACGTATACTTCAGAGAGGTTGGCTAGATTTATATTCAGGAGAAAGTTCAGATGTATGGTGTGCCAATTTCCATCATATCAGATAGGGGCCCTCAGTTTACTTCACATTTCTGGAGAGCAGTACATAGTGAATAGGGGACCCGTGTAGAGCTCAGCACAGCCTTTCATCCGCAGACAGATGGGCAGTCGGAGCGGACAGTTCAGATATTGGAGGATATGCTCAAGGCATGTGTTATTGACTTTAGAGGTCAATGAGATCGTTTCTTGACTTTGTTCGGGTTTGCTTATAACAACAGTTACCAATCCAGCATCGAGATGGCTCCATTTGAGGCTTTATATGGCCGATGATGTTGTTCGCCTATCGGATGGTTTGACCCAGCGAGGCTAAGTTATATGGTACTGATTTGGTAAAGGATGCCTTGGAAAAGGTGAAGTTGATTCAGGAGCGACTTCGTACAACATAATCCAGACAAAAGAGTTACGCGGATCAGAAGGCACATGATTTATCATTTAAGGTGGGTGAGAAAGTTCTCTTGAAGGTTTGACGATGAAGGGAATCATGAGATTCGGGAAGAAGGGCAAGTTGAGCCTAAGGTTTATAGGCTCATTTGAGGTGTTGAGACGAGTTGGGGAGGTTGCTTACGAGCTTGCTTTGCCTCCTAGTCTATCATGAGTTCATCCAGTTTTCCATGTATCTATGCTCTGGAGCTATAATGCTGACCTGTCACCTGTGTTAGACTTTAGCACAGTTCAGCTAGACGAGAGTTTGGGTTATGAAGAGGAACGAACTGCCATTGTTGACAAGCAGGTTTGTCAATTGAGGTCCAAGAAGATTTCTGCTATAAAAGTTCAGTGGAGGGGCCAACCAGTCGAGGAAGCAACTTGGGAGGCCGAGGAGGACATTCAAAGCAGATATCCACACTTATTCAGCACTCCAGGTATGATTCTAAACCCGTTCGAGAACGAACGCTTATTTAAGAGGTGGAGAATGTAACGACCCAACCGGTCGTTTTACCTTCTAGAACCCCGTTCCCCTAAATAAGACTCCTCGTATGTGCTTTTACTGTTTTATTACTTGCGGGGGTGGTTAGTTCGGGATTTGGAAGGGTTCGGGTTGAAATAGGAATACTTGGTTCCTTAGTTGGCTTTAAAAGGCCAAGTTTGAGTTCGGTCAACATTTTTAGAAAACGACCCCAGAATTTGGATTTGATGGTTCCAATAGGTTCGTATGATGATTTTGGACTTAAGCGTATGTTCGAATCGGGTTTTGGACAATCTGGGAGCGTCTCAACGCTTAATAGTGAAAGTTAGCTATTTGAAAGCTTTAAGGTTCTTTAAATTTGGTTTGGAGTAGGTTCTGCAGTAATCGAGGTCCATTTGGAATTCCGATCCTCGGAGTAGTTCTGTATGGTGATTTAAGACTTGCACGCAAAATTTGGTGTCATTCCGAGTAGTTTAAGTATCTTTCGACACGTTCGTAGTAAGTTTGAAGAATTTGAAATTTCTAAGTTGAATCAATTTGGTTTGAGGTATGATTCTTAATTTTGATGTTGTTTTAAGTGTTCCGAGGGTCCGAGTGAGTCCGTTTTATGATTTCAAACTTGTTGGTATGTTCGGGCGGGCTCCCGGGGGCCTCAGGTGTTAATCGGACGAGGCTCGGACCAAGTTTGGACTTAGGAGCAGCAGCTGAAGCTTCCAGCTTCTGCTGCAATCGCACCGGTGCTTGGCCAGCCGCAGGTGCGAGCTTGCAGAAGCGAGCCATAAGCCACAAAATCGGCCCAGAGGGGGGCTTCCTAGTGACCGCAGAAGCGGAGAAATTGACTGCACCTGCGAAGCCGCAGGTGCGAAGAAGGGCATTGCAGGTGCGATGCATGCACCGCAGGAGCGGTCTCACAGAAGTGGACAAGCCGGCTAAGAGGGAGGACCGCATCTGCGAGGTCCTTTCCATAGATGCGTAGCCGCAGATGCGGTTGACGAGCCACAGAAGCAAAAAAATCACTGGGCAGATTGTCTTAAAAATGGGGCTCAGCCATTTTTGAGCCCATTTCCTCCTTTCTAAGGCGATTTTGGAGCTTCTTGAGAGGGGTATTCACCTAGCAACTTGTAGGTAAGTTAATTCTACCTATTCTGAATTAAATACATAGATTGTGGGTAGATTATGACATGTTACTTATGAAAATCAAGGGTTTAGATGAAAACCTAGGTTTTGATAAAAATGAGAGTTTAACCACGAAAATGGTTATAGAATGGGATGCAAATTGTATATTTGAGTTCTTAAGGTTATGGGTGACAATTTTCTCCGAATATTTTCGGAAAACGGGCTCCTGGGCCCGGGGTGAATTTTAGGACTTTTACCAATTTGGGTGGGTTAATTAATGTAATAATTAAATTTCGAATTATTGAGCATGTATTGATTAAATTATATAATATTTGGCTAGTTTCGGATTTTTCGGCACCAAATTGAGGCTTTAACGGAAAATTATGATCGAGAAGTGAGCTTTGAGACGAGGTAAGTCTCTTGTCTAACCTTGTAAGAGAGAATTTACCCCATAGATGTAGTAAATAAATATTTATTTCTAATTGTGGGGGCTATGTACGTACGAGGTGACGAGAGTCCGTGCGTAGCTACTATTATGCTATTGTTCGGATAGTTTTAGGACCCAATTCATGAACTATATGGAATTTTGTACTATACTTGTTAAATTCAAATGCCTAAATTATATTAGAAGTTGTTAGAGAAGTTTTGAAAGGTAGTTAATGAAATTTGTATTACCTTGGATATAAATCATTAATAATTGTTTAAGTCAAATGCTTATAAAATATCCTTCTCTTCTTATGAAGCGGGCCGAACGCTTCGACAGTAGATAGATGCATCTATGGATCATGCCGTACATTCCTCGGCAGTGTACACGTCACTCTGGATCGAGTCGTACGACCTCGGCATAAATCGTGCTTTATAATAACAATTGCACGATGCTTTGACATTTCATTGCAGCTTGTGAAGATAAATGATTTATTGGAAATTATTAAATTATGAAAGAATTATTTATTTCTGCTTGTTAAGGAAATTATTGTTATCCACATAAACCATGTTTATTTAAAAATCTTTATCTTAATATTATTGACCCGTAGTGAGTGTCGAAGTCGACCTCTCATCACTACTTCTTCGAGATTAGACTTGATACTTACTGGGTACATGTTGTGTACGTACTCATGCTACGCTTGCTGCACGTTTTTTGCACGATGTGAGACAGGTGCATCAGGCGGTCCTACCGATGCGCATCCCCATTATCCCAAGGCCTAGTGGTGAGCTGCCTTTCCTGAGCCGTTCCGCAGCACCCAATGCCTCTCTTTGTATTTGTATTCCGTCTATTATGTTCAGACAATACTTGGAATTTTGTATAATCTACTAGATGCTAATACACTTGTGGCATCAGGTCGTGACATATACACTAGTAGAGTTGTGGTCTTTAAATTATTATTTTGGTTTTTATTTATTTAGACTTTCTATTTTGTTTTAAATCTTGCAAGTAAGGAAAGTTTAATTACTCAGAAATTTATTAAAAGAGGAAATATATGATTAATTCACTAGTTGGTTTGCCTAGTGGTGATGTTGGGCACCATCACGACCTATAGGTGAAATTGGGTCGTGACAGAAGCGGACAGAGCATGGACACATCTCTGCTTGAATAGTAATTAAAACCAGCACAAACTAATCATGCATTAGTACCTCATCCATGAGTGTGGCTCTTTTTGACACTCCAATATAAGGGAAAAAAATAACACAACAAGCATGTGTAGCTATTCATTTTAGCCTTTGGAGGACAAAGAGAAAAGGAAAAGTTTCGCAAAATCCTTTTTCCAAACAATATTAAGTTTCCAGACAGTTTCCATGCCTATTGGGTCAACCTTTAATTGCGAGTTTGACTTGAATTAAAAAATATAAAAATATTCACCAAAGGATTTTTGACCATTCTGAATCCGTTTTTGTGTAGTTTGAGGTGATTCAGAGACCCGGGAGCTTAGTATTGATTTATTGAAAAGGGTGTTTGGATTGTGAATGCGAGGTAAGTGTGACTTTAAGCTTTGCTTAGCTTGCTTTTCGAAGCCTGCTTTTATAATATATTTTGTTTGCACGGTCCATGCATTGGGACGAGCATGTGTTTGATTGACGGTGGTCTTTGAACCAGCCGCATGTGTATGTTTACCCGTAAAAAAGGTACATAATTTAAATATGATATCTAGACAAGTGAATTAATTTAATCCGAAAATAATAAAATAATTGAAGAAATACGCAATACTTAGCCTTGAAGTGAAGATAAAATAGTAGAAACAGTAATTCCGGGAGTAGGATTTCTGGGCACAACCACAATGAAATCAAGGAATAAGAAGATAAAATTGTATAAAGCTTTGAATTGATTGTAGCATAAGTTTGCCAGAAAAGTCGTGTACTTTACAATGATAACAGAGCTTACTATTTATAGTTGCACCTAGGGAACAAGGTCCTAGGATCATGCTCTTCTTTAATATCAATTATGAGGGCCCGAAGAAGGTGTAACAGTGAGCATAAATGACAAATTCTTTGTAACGGGAAGTGTACTAAATGATGTGGAATATTCTCCATTAAATTCTACCGGGCAGAAGGTATTTATTGAATCTTTACGAGTGCGACAAACAGGACAGTTGCCTTCGATTTTAACTGTCCCCCGCGTTAGGCTCCATATGTCACTATCTTAAGAGGCCACTTAGCATAGAATATTTTACCCTATACATATAGTCCCCTGCTTTCAGGTGACATAAATGTGTCACCGGAAAGTTGGTAGAAACACTCTTTTTGGCATGAATTTCTATGATTCCCTTCGAAAAGCTTCTGACTGTTGATCAAACGCACGCCTCTCCGCATTTAATGCCCTGAACAAATGTCATCCCATGATTCAACATAACTTTTTCCGGTTATCGAAGTAATCATGGCCATGAATTTAGCCGCCTAAACCTTTACTTATACGCAACAACCTCCTTCATTCATACTCTATAAATCTCCAAACTCTCTAAAAATCTTTTTATTCAACTTGTATCATGTGTCTTCAAACTTTCGTTAACTCTCTTCAAATGAAACATCTTTTCCTTCTTCCATAACATATAATGTCTTCTTCATCTAAGAATACCAGTTCCTCAGAGAACAAGAACAAAGCCGAGGACGCTGCTTCTCCAACAGTGAGCACTATCATCCCTAGAAGTCTTGTTACGACAAAAGACTCCCAAGAGAAATTTCCTTCTGTTAGTCCTCGTACATGGGCCGTTAGTAGGTATCCTTCTTCCATACGTCCTTCCAGCATTCCTGCTATGAAGGAAGACTGTCATTTCCTGGACTTAGACATTATCGCTCCCGACCTACCGGAGTGGATAACCTTACCCAAGAAGGGTTTTACGTACTTCTATACGTATCCCTTTACTTTGGGGATATTTTCTCTGAGTAGAGAGCTTGACTCTGTCATTGAGGCATTTTGCTTCCACTATCAAGTGTTTTTGGCATAGGTGAGTCCCTCCGTGTGGAGGATGATTGCTTGCCTTCAGCGCCTGTGCCAGGAAACGGGGGAGGAGCTAACTTTAGCTCATGTTATGAACCTTTATTCCATCAAGATCTTCCGTGGGGGATGATCAACTTTAGCAAACATGGACACCATGCAATACTGTACAACATGGATGATGATAATGACCATGGGGGGATGGAATGGTTAGTTTCAGTTGCCACTAGTGACATCATCCCGGCTTCGGCTCCTTCCTTCCCGGAACTGTGAACCGCACTCGTAAGTATACAATCTGCTTCTTTACTTGTTAAATATCCTTTCCTCGTAATTATTAACTTTGCTTTCTTTTTCTGCCTTAGCGGCTCGGTGGGTTCCCCCTAGGGTTGAGGGCTTGGACCAATGGGTTCAAAAGATTTTGGACGTTACCACGCCTGAAACCCGCTCGTGGAAATAGTTGTTCTTGAAATACGGGTGGAAGGACAAAAATCATTGTAAGTTAAACTTATTATGTCCTTACTTTTTCTTAAGAGAAATTTATCTGACTCATTTCCCCTATTGAATAAAGGTCTACCCCCAGGGCTCAGTTGTTGTCCCATAGGAAGACATTTTGGCTGATCATGTTGATACGTCGAGGCTGCTGTATAAAGCTTTTTCACAGAAAGGCAACTCCAGGCCTACTTCTAGTGCAAGTGCTTCTTCTCAAAGTCCCCGGCCAGAGAATAAGCCACCAAAAAGAAGGCGTTCCACTGCGGCCAGTGGAAAGAATAAGACGGCAAAGAATGTTGTCTCCAAGTCATCTATGGAAGTCGTAATGATTGACGATGATGGAGAAGCTAGCGAGGAGGGAGCTTCTCTACATAGAAGACAATGACCTTTCTCAACTCAACAGACCGCACAATCTGTTGAGTTAGTTACACTAACTGATGATGATGTATCGGTGCTCTGGGGGAGTGTGAAATGGTGGAAAATGCCAACTCCCACTTCTGGGTCCTATCAATGCGCCCGGTATTTTAGGGCTGAGTATCGGGTCCCTTCTGTCTTCGGTTGATGAACAACCAACAACCAGCACTGCGGTTGTCGCAACTGCTTCTCACCCTTCAACACTATCATCTTCATCTCCATCTTCACCAACACTAGAAATTGCTACATCATCTCCACCTTCGTCAGCTCTTCCACCAGCAACTGCTACATCATCTCCATCGGTCGTATCTGCCCGAGAAGAGGGTGTCCTTCTCCCCGGTCCCTAGTTCATGGGAATTTGGGGCAAAACTATGCTCCCCCTATGAAGATCTGTAAATGAGGAGGAGCGTTACTCTCTCAGTCTCTACCGGATGCAATTTGCTATCCCAGCCAGTAAAACTTGATAACTACCTGAAGCCTTTGGCTTCAGAGAAATATTAGGAAAAGATACAGGCTCTCTCGGGAGAGTTCTTGTTGAGCAATTCCATGCACAACACCGCAGCGGTACATTCTTTACTTCCTTTATTATTTCTTCAATTTTTGCCTGAAAATATCATGAGTTTGCCTTTCTTGTTTTGTAGGCCAACATTTTTGCCTTCGAGGGCCTCCAAAGGTTGATTCGGGAAAAAGAAGAACTTACCTCCATACATGATCAACCTTTGGCCAAGCTGAAGCAAACTGCTGCTCGCCTCTCAGAATTCGAAGCCAAAGCTGCTGAGGCCATTGCATTGGAGACTCGTTTGCAGCAAAGCGAGCAAGAAGTTATAACAATTAGCCAAGAGATTGGCCTGTTGAGGGTTAAATTTGACGAAGCCAGGGCCAAATGGGCTGAAGTCCATAATGTCGTTCTTGCTACAACCGACCACGAGGCTACCTCTGTTGAAAGATTGACCAGCTTAGAGGCAGCCTTGAACTCCAAAACTTAAGAGCTTGCTGTTCTGGGGTGAAACATGCCTAGTTGGAGGAGAAGTATAGGACGACTATTGAGCATAATAGGATATTTAACTCAACCGTCCGTGACCTCGATGCTAGCCTTAAATCTATTAGATCCGCCCGAAAAAACCTTTTTGCCAAGGTAACCCAACTCAAAGAAGAAATTAAGCGCCGAACGACTTCCATCATTGTTAAGACAACTTATAGTATGTATAGCATGAGGAGAAAGACCTTGGAAGAGGCTAAAATGGGTATCATTGACTTTGATGCCGAAATCGCTAAGGTCCATGAGATTGAGTTAGCTGCTAAAAAGGGTCTCCCAGCAGAGCCTGACGCTTCCGGTTCTGGTTCTGAAACTTCAGGAACTGAAGAGGAAACATAAGGCGAAGAGAGGCCCCTCTTATGTTTACGGTGCTCTTGAAGATGACGTCTCTTGTTCATTACGGCATTATCATTTGAAGTACTTGTTTAACTTTCAAATGATAAAATCAATTCATAGATCAGACAAGAAACAAGATAGAAAATAAAAGGACTTTAATTTATTCCTTTCGTTTTTAAAAAGTGCATAAGCATTCGTTATGCTAAAAAGAAATTAACATTTCTTGTATCTAATTCGTACAACTTGTTTCTACAGGGCTGGCCGTGCAGTCCCTAATCCTGATGATATAACTATGTTCCCAGTTTTTGTGTTCCGGTCGACATGGCAGTCATTGTTGTCGTATTCTCGTATCATTCCCCCTCGTGTTCAAATGCGAAGAATGCGAATTGGAACACTGGAAATCTTGCACCTTCGAGGACCCCACTAATTAATTGCTAGACAATCTTCAGCTCGGTAACAAAATTTGCTTCCCCTTAGGAATTTATGTTATCGAGCAAAAGACTATCTAACAATTCTCTAGTGGTTTGCACTTATGAACCGTCGAGTAACCTTTGCTTGAAAGCAAACTCACTTTCCCGCCCGTTTTCGATTTGGCCATTGTACGGTACGCGCAGAGCATTCCAAGTAAGTTCCTCAGTCCATTTACCTTTAGCCTCTTCCAACCTTTTCTTGATATTTTGTATAATCACTTTGTTCGTTGATTCTACTCGACCATTTGGACTTGGATGATAGGGTAAAGATGTGATTCTCTTTATTTTCAAATCTTCAAGGAACTTGTGATCTTCACGTTAATAAATTGTGTCCTATTATCGCATTCTATCTATTTTGGTATTCCAAACCTACAGATTATGTTCTCCTATAAGAAATCCACCACTTCACGTTTGTCGATCTTCTGATAAGCACCCGTTTCAACCCACTTAGAAAAATAGTCAGTTAAAATTAAAAGAAACCTTACCTTACTAGGGGTCGACGGCAGTGGTCTGACAATGTCCATTCCCCACTTCATGAAAGGCCACAGAGACAGAACTGGGTGTAATGGTTCTGCTGGTTGATGTACCAGCGGTGCATAGCGTTGGCACTTATAGCATTTTTGCACAAGTGTTTTGGCATCTTGTTCCATTCGGGGGCTAATAATATCATGCCCTTGCCAGTTTTAGAACTAAAGAACCTGCGCCCGAATGGTTTTTGCATATCCCTTCATGAACCTTTCGTATAACATAATTAGCTTCTGACGCTCCCAAGCATTGGGCTAGCAGACCTTGAAAAGATTTCCTGTACAGTTGGCCTCCTTTGAAGCTATATCGAGATACTTTGGTGTGCAATGCCCGGGACGCCTTGGAGTCTTCGGGAAACTTCCCGTGCTGGAGATAATCGATGATCTCATTCCTCCAGTCCCAGACCAAATTAGTCGTATTTACCTCATAGTAAATATCTGCATCCAGGACCGAGTGCATGAGTTGTACTACTGTCTCGGAATCTGTTCCCTTCATTTTGGTTTATGAACCGAGGTTAGCTAGTGCATCTTCTTCTGCATTCTCTTCCCTCAGGATATGAGTAATCGACCACTCCCGAAATCGAGCCAGCAGGGCCTGGACCTTCACTACGTATTATTGCATGCGCTCCTCTTTGGTTTCGAAGATCCCGTAGACGTAATTTACTACTAGCTGGTAGTCCCATTTGATTTCTATGACCTCAGAATCTAGTCCTCGAGCAAGTTCGAGTCCTTCAATCAAAGCCCCATGCTCTACTTCATTATTAGTTAAAGGGATCGTTTTGATGGCCTGCCTTAAGGTTTCTACTGAAGGCGTGGTTAATACTATGCCAAGCCCGGGCCCCTTCACGTTGGAAGCTCCGTCCCTAAATAAGGTCTAAACTCCCGATGTCGATTCCGACACCATTACTACCTCTTTGGTTGCTAGAGGCAGCAACCCCGTACAAAAATCGACCGCAAAGTCGGCCAAAACTTGTGACTTAATTGCAGTCTTTATTTATATTCTATGTTTAATTCACTCATTTCGATGGCCCATTTGGCCAATCTACCCGAGAGTTCGGGTTTGTGGAGGATGTGCCTCAGGCGAAATTTGGTCTCCACAACTATCGGAATGACATTGGAAATAAGGCCTCAACTTTCGAGCAGCGACTACGATAGCTAAGGCCAGCTTCTTTAAATGCGGGTAGCGAGTTTCTACTCCAGTTAAAATTTTACTAACGTAATAAATGGGAGATTGTGTACCTTTGTCCTCACGGACTAAAACTACGCTTACCGCTACCCCCGAGACTGCGAGATAAGCCAGTAGTATTTCACCTTCCTTCGATTTTGAAAGCAATAAAGAGCTTAACAAGTATCTTTTCAAATATCTCAAAGCCTACTGGCATTCCGGTGTCCATTGAAAATTCTTCTTCTTTTTGAGCAGCGCGAAGAAATTGTGGCACTTCTCTGATGACCAGGAAATAAATCTGCTTAAAGCGGTCAATCTTCTTGTTAGCCTTTGAACTTCTTTCATGCTTGATAGCTGATTCGGGATGTCCTCAATGGCTTTGATCGTATCAGGATTTACCTCGATCCCTCTTTGTGATACCAGAAATACTAAGAATTTGCCGGAATTGACCCCGAATGCGTACTTCTCGGGGTTAAGCTTCCTTAGGATGTCAAAGGTTTCTTGCAAATTCTTAAGATGATGACCTACATTCAAGGACTTAACAAGCATATCGTCTATATAAACTTCCAGTGTTTTTCCTATCTGTTTTTCAAACATCTTGTTTACGAGCCATTGGTAAGTGGCTCCAGCGTTCTTTAGCCCTAAGGACATCACATTATAGCAATATGTGCCAAAATCCATTATGAATGAAATCCTTTCCCGATCTTCCGGGTTCATCTTAATTTGGTTTTACCCGAAATAAGCATCGAGGAATCTCATTAACTCGTGCCAGACCGTCGCATCAATCATTTGATCGATGTTTGATAGTGGGAACGAGTCTTTGGGCAGTCCTTATTTAAGTCCTTATAATCTACACACATGCGGAATTTATTGTTCTTCTTAGGAACTACTACTACATTAGCTAGCCAGTCTAGTTATTTTACCTCTCGGATCAAATCGATATCAAGTAGGCGAGTTACCTCTTCTTTGACGAATTTATTCCTCGCCTCCATAATAGGACATTTCTTTTGTCTTACCGGAGGGATGTTGGGATCCAAGCTTAGCTTATGTATGACCACTTCCACCGGGATACCTGTCATATCCGTATGCGACCTCACAAAACAATCGGCATTATATTTAAGAAATTCAATAAATCCAGACATGAGCTTAAGGTGCAGTCCGTTCATCAAGTGGAATTTCCTTTCCAAGAACTTTTTAAATAATGCAACTTGTTCGAGCTCTTCCCCTGTGGATTTTGTTGCATCTGTATCTTATGGTACCTAGAAATACCTTAGCATCTGATAAGATTCTGACGCTTCTTCCCCTAGCTAACTTCCTTCAATTCAGGAGCGGGCGATAGTTCCTATAGTTGCTATGCCGCGTTATTCCTTCCCTTTGCTACTGGAGACCAAAATTGCATTCATCTCCCTTGCCGTCGGTTGGTCGCCCCTTATCTGTTTGATTCCTTCGGGCGGTGGGAATTTCAGCAACTGATGATACGTTTATGGTACAACCCTCATGTCGTGCAACCATGGTCTTCCTATAATAATATTATATCCCATATCATCATCCATTACTTCAAAAAGAGTCGTCTTCATCACTCCTTCGGCATTCATGGGCAACAAGATCTTTCCTCGGGTTGTCACGCTTGCGAGGTCGAATCTAGCGAGGCATTTTATAGCCAGAATGATTCTTTCGGTGAGTTTGGCTTGCTCCAATACCCTCCATTGTATGATAGTGACCGAACATCCTGGATCTACTAGAACGCGTTTTATTTTAAAATCTAATACATTTAAAGAAATTACCAATGCGCCATTGTGTGGTAGCAACAATCCGTCTGCGTCCTCCTCCGTGAAAGTGTTGTCTTCTTCAGCAACTTCCCAAAGTCTCTTGCTATGAGTTATTGATATCTTCATCTTTTTTGCTGCCGAGAAGGTGACCTTGTTGATCTCGTTCCCCCCGAATATCATCTTGATCATCTGGCACAGGGAACTTCTCTTGCTTTCGAGGGTTCCGTGTTATTATGGTTGCGATCGTAGTTGTTCTTAGCTCAGTCACTTAAGAATTCTGTGAGATTCCCATTCTTCAATAGTGTCACCACTTCTTCCCGTAGATGTCGGCAGTCCCCAGTCCGGTAGCCATTCATCTCGTGGTGCTCACACTACAAGTTGGGATCCATTTGGCTGGGATCAGACCTCATTCGCTTCGGGAACTGTGCTTCTTTGATGTTTCTCATAGCTAATACCAACTCCACTACATTGACGTTGAAATTATATTCGGATAGCCTGGGGTAGGAAGAATCTCGCATACCTGACGCTTCTTTGTCCTACAATGATATGTTGTTTTGACCGCGATCAGTTCTTCTATCGATAACGAACTTGTCTGCCGACCTAAAACCTCTGCCGCATCCTTTGGCCCGTTCATAGGGCAAAAAACGGCCCCTCGAAGACTGTCTATTTATGTCAAAATTGTCTTTTGATTTTTCTTTATTCTTCTCTCGTCCTTTTTCCAAAGACAGGAAACTAACCTGATCATCTTCGATCCTTATCTTAGACTCGTACCAGTTGTGGACATCCACCCAAGTCATCACTTGGAACTCAAGAAAGCTTTTCTTCAGTTTCCGGGAAGCGTCTGAACTTATCGGATTTAGACCCTTGGTGAATGCTTCAGCTGCCCATTCATCCGGAACAACCGAGAGCAACATCTTTTGGAACCGGGTGACGAACTCCCACAGCAACTCGGATTCTCCTTGTGCAACTCTAAACTTGTCGGCCTTTCGGGCCTACACCTTTCTAGCTCCGACATGGGCCTTAATAAAAGGGTCTATGAGCATCTCATAGGAATCTATGGAATGCTCGGGTAACAGCGAATACCAAGTCAAGGCTCCCCTCATGAGAGTCTCTCCAAAGGTTTTCAGCAAAATAGATTCGATCTTGTGGGGAGCTAAATCACTCCTCTTTACCACAGCTGTATAGACGGTAATATGCTCCTTTGGGTTTGAGGTTCCATCATACTTTGGCACGTTGGGCATTTTAAATCACTTCAGGAGTAATTGTGGTGCCGCGCTTGGTTTTTACGGCAACTGAGTATACTTCTTTGAGTCCGGCCCTTTCAACACCGGTGGTGCGCCCCAGATTTGGTCCATGCGGGTGTTTACTTCCCTCGTAAACTGTAAGAGTTCGCTCATGAAGGGATCCTTCTCGTTGTTGGGGATGGATTCTCTCCCCACATCCCCATCGGATCCAACCTCACCCCTCGGGGTGTTTATGTCGACCCTCTGCGTTGCCTGATTCGCAGGAGGAACTGGACCTCGTCCTTTCATATTATTGGAAGACCCCGACAATGCCTTCTTCAACTCGTCATAACCTTATCCTACCGTGTGTGATGGCTTGGAATGTCCGCTTGCTGCTCTTGCAGGACCCTTACCGTTTCAACAACTTGTTCCTCTTCAGCATTATTGGGAGTCGCCTCTCGAACATGTCGCGAGTACCACCTGTCGTGGACTGGCGTGGCATCATTTCTCTCATTGCGGGTGTCACTAACTGAATCATCGTGATGAGGAGGATCTCCTTGGGCTTCAAGATTGTGTGTGTTGTTAACACCATTATCTGTCATTTTTTGTGGGTTTTGCTAAGACAAATAATCAAAACACGTTAGTAAAAGAGGCAAGGATCAACTTAATTACACGACTATCTAGGCCCCACATTAGGGGCCAAACTGTTAACTCATAAAAAAGGCACAGTTTAATTTATACGTGGTTTCTAGACAAGTGAATTAATTTAATCCTGAAATAATAAAATAATTGAAGAAATATGCAATACTTAGCCTTGAAGTGAAAATAAAATAGCAGAAACAGTAATTCTGGGAGCATGGTTTCTGGGCACAACAACAATGAAATCAAGGAATAAGAAGATAAAATTGTATAAAGCTTTTTATCGATTGTATCATAAGTTTGCCCAAAATTTCGTGTACTTTACGATGATAACAAATATCACAATTTATAGTTGCACCTAGGAACAAGGTCCTAGGATCATGCCCTTCTTTAATGTCAATTATGAGAGCCATTGAAGAAAGTGCAACAGTGAGCATAAATGACAAATGCTCTGTAACGGGCTGTGAAATATTCTCTATTAAATGCTATCGGGAGAAGGGTATTTATTGCATCTTTACGAGTTGCCTTCGGGTTTAACTGTCCCCCGCGTTAGGCTCCATGTGTCACTCTCTTAAGCGGCCACTTTGCATAGCATATTTTACCCTATGCAATGTATTAATTTGTTAAGAATATAAAAATCACTTACTATATGATTTGTGGTGTGGTGTGGCGTGACTTCGTGTCATGATGTTGAGCTGTTAGAAATTATTTCTTCGATGCCGTAATATGTTTGGGACATTATGTATGTTGCTGTGGTAGATTTGGAGCATTGTGTATGCTGTTGTGGACTCGTCGGGGGTATTTGGTTAATTTCCTTCACTGCCGCTTATGACAAGTCCTTAATATAGATTATGTTGAGATATATCATGTTTTTGTTGAATATTTGTTTGGAACTTATTGAGTATTATATTATGATATAATTTTTGTGTATATTATATTTGTGCTCATTATGTATTTGTATTTTCTAACACTTGTTCCAGGAGTATTTAAAGTGGCAGATCGAAAATTTTACAAGTTATATTTACGTATAACTCACTCCTAACTTGCATGTTCATGCAAATACTGTTGCTGACTATAAAGCTAGGAATTGACGACGAACCTAGAATTGATCCAATTGTTGAGATGATCCACCGATAGAGTCTTTATTAATTTATATTTATTTTCACTGGGATTTGTGCACGTATATTTGAGCCTTTATGTAATTCTTTAGATGCTTTATGGTCTAGTGTTTGAATTGGGCAATAGTTTTAAATATGTATTTCAAGATATTAATCGTTGATAATTAATTATCGGCATGTTTGGACAATTATTTAAATTATTAAATAATGTGAATTAATGGTTAATGTATAAAAATCTAATTCGCCTGGCGGATGATGTGTGTTGGGTGTCAGTCACATCTAGGGGTAGTTTGGTACATGACAATTCCGCTTGATTTATGATTGAAAATTGACGCACATATACCATTATTAACAATGTTTTAGCCAAAAATTAGGCGTAGGAACAATAGCTTAATCAAATTGGTACGAATAGACAAATTCTCCAAAATGGACGAATATACAAGAGATCTTGGGGTTTTCATGGAGTTTTTAAGAGATCTTGGATATCCCGTCCCCTTGTTTCTAGTTCATAAAAATTTAATAGACAAAGCATCTTACACTACAACAACAACGACCCAATGTATTCTCATAAGTGGGGTCTGGGGAGGGTGAGATATACGCAACCTTACCCCTACCTGGACGGGCAGGGAGAGACAAAGCATCTTAAACTGCTAATAATAATTTACATCATCATAAAATGTAATCTCACCATGAAAGACTCACCTGAAACATCAATTCAAAATCTAAAACAATTGAGTAGTATTTTTTAAGTGGGTGTGATTGGAGTTCTTTGGAAACACATAGACAAAGTTATATACAAAGTTGAAGGAGATTAAAGGTGATTTTGACTGCTTTTGAGACAAAATTCAAAGGTGGCATCGACTTGGAAAACATTGCAGCGATAATGTATATCACATATGTATATCGTATATATCCACACATATTTTTATGGATATCACAAATGTATATGATATATAGGAGATATAAGGATGTACATGAAAGATATACACATATATCATGTTTTTCGAGCTTGTCCAGCTCGAAATTCCATCTAACAGCTCTTTAAATCAACCCACAAGTATTTTCAAATAAACGTCCTACTCTTCGAATGAGCTTTAGTTTTAGTACAAGCTTCACACAAGTGTTATCAATAAAACATTTGAACATAAACTTCAAATTATAAGATCTTAGAGCTTCAAGCTTGATCAATAGTTGTGGGTTTCAAAATCTTCTCCAAATTTAGTGAATTCAATGAATTTCTGATGGTGTTTTAGTGAATGTCACGGCCCAAAATCCCAACTTGTCATGATGGCGCCTATCTCGATACTAGGCAAGTTAAAAATCTCAATAAACCAAAACTTCTCTTTAAGGTTGAAAATATAATATTTAAATACAATACAAACACTCCCCAAAACCTGGTGTCACTAAGTACATGAGCATCTAATATGAATACAAGTCTGGAAAGTATAGTCTATAATAGTCTGAGACTAAATACAGTAAACAAAGAGATAGAGAAGGAGACACTAGGTTTGCGGAACAAGGCAGCTACCTCAAAAATCTCCAGAAAATCAACCGCGCGAAAGGATCAACACCTGCTATGTTTGAGAACACCTGGATCTGCACACGAAGTGCAGGGTATAGTATGAGTACAACCAACTCAGCAAGTAACAATAATAAATAAGGAATTGAAGATAGTAACGAGCTACACAGTTATGGTTCATTTCGAGTAATTCAAGTAAAGAATAGACATGCTATCAAATCTGGCAGATTAATGCCAAATCAATTTCTATACAGTTCATGTTCATGGAATCCGTATATCAACAATCTTTCAGAGATTTCACAAAAATGACAGAAAGCAACCAAGTGCAACAACAAATGAAAATCAAGTACAACCTCTTAGGACAACAATCACTCACTAGGCTCCTACCCCTCAACACTCCCTGGGCTCCCAGCCCTCATCACTCTCTCAATGGGTACCCGCGCTCACTGGGGATGTACAGACTCTGGAGGACCTCCTACAACCCAAGCGCTATAATCTGCACGGACAACTCACGTGCCATGATATAAATATCTGGATCCGCACGGCCAACTCACATGCTGCATGGCCAACTCACGTGCTATAGTATAATATAAGGATCCGCAAGGCCAACGCACGTGCTGCACGACCGACTCACGTGCTATAGTATAATATAAGGATCTGCACGCCAACTCACGTGCTGCACGGACAACTCATGTTCTATAGTATCAATAACTCATAATTAGGCCCTCGACCTCACTCAGTCATAAATCTCTCCAGTCTCTCGGACTCTCAAAAATCATGAAATCAGCCCAAACAACAATGATATGATATATCAATAATAATAATAGAGACTGAGATAAAATGTGCAAGTAAAAACTGAGACTGAGTACATATAGCATTTAGCAGGCAATTCAACAAGTACGCGACCTCTGTGGGTCCCAACAGTACTATCACATAGCCTAAGCATGATTTCTAACATGATTTACAGTCAAATTTTGTCAACACATAGAGAGAATATAGCTAACAACAAATTATTCAACTTTACAGTTTTCCCGGGACGGACCAAGTCGCAGTCCCCTCGGTGCACGCTCACACGCCCGTCACCTACCATGTGCGTCACCTCCATAATAATCGCATGATGCCAAAATCCGGGGTTTCATACCCTCAAGACCAGATTTAAAATGGTTACTTACTTCAAGCCGTGAAATTCTTATTCTGCAATGTCCTTTCCTCGTGAATTGGTCTCCAAACGCCTCGAATCTGGTCATAAATAATTCGTTTCAGTCAATAAAATTCATTGGAATCAATTCCATAAGAAAATAATAATTTTCCATAAATATCCAAAAATTAGCTCAAAATTTGCCCGTGGGGCCCACGTCTCGGAGCTCGACAAAAGTTACAAAAATCCGGAAGCTCATTCTACCACGAGTCTAACCATACCAATTTTACCAAAATCCGACCCCAACTCGACCCTCAAATCTTCAATTTAAACCAAGAGGGTTTTCAAACTTTCCCAACTCAATTCACCAATTAAATGATAAAAACAACCATGGATTCGGGTAATTTAACCAATATTGAGTTAAGAACACTTACCCCATTGTTTCCACTGAAAATCACCCAAAATTCGCCTCAATCCGAGCTCCAAATCGTCAAAAACTGAAAATGGGACGAAGTTACATTTACAGAACTTATACTCGCTGCCGAGGCTTTTCTTTTTCGCAAACGCGGTCAGTACCTCGCGTTCGCGAAGCACAAAATAGTTCCCGTACAAATACCTCCTTCGCGAAGGCGACATCACCCTCGCATTCACGAAGCACAAAATGCCTCTGCCTTAATGCCTTCTACGCGAACGCGTTCAATCCCATCACGAACGCGATCAACCCATCGCGAACGCGATGCTTCATTCCCCTTCACTACGCGAACGTGAAACCCCTACGCCAACGCATAGACCAATTTCCTGGGGTCCTCAGCTGCTTTCTCTCTTCTTCGCGAACGCGTAACACCTCTCGTGTTCGCGATGCACACCCAGTCCATCCTTCGCGATCACGTTCTTCTCTTCGCGAACGCGAAGAGAAAATATTGCCAGCCTCTCAAATCCTCTTCGCGAACGCGATGAAGGAAACCAGATGGTGCATCAGAAAAATTCCAGCAGAGTTCCAAGTCCAAAATCCAACCCTTTAACCATCCGAAACTCACCCGAGCCCCTCGGGACCTAAACCAAATATACCAACAAGTCCTTAAACATCATACGAACTTAGTCGAACCCTCAAATCACCTAAAACAACGTTAAAATCATGAATTACACCCCAATTCAAGCCTAATGAAATTTGAAATTTCTAATTTCTACAAACGACTCCGGAACCTATCAAATCACGTCCGATTGACCTCAAATTTTGCACACAAGTCATAAATGAAATAACAGAGGTATTCAAATTTTTAGAATCGGATTCCGACCTCGATATCAAAAAGTCAACCCCCAGTCAAACTTCCCAAAATTCAACTTTCGGCATTTCAAGCCTAATTCCACTACGGACTTCCAAATTATTTTCCGGAGACACTCCTAAGTCCAAAATCATCATACGGAGCTATTAGAATCATCTGAATTAAATTTTGAGGTCGTTTACACATAAGTCAATATCCGTTCAACTATTTCAACTTAAGCTTCCAAGCTAACTCCAAAATACCTTAAAATCAAAACCAACAATTCACACAAGTCATAATACCTCATAGGAAATTATTCAAGACTTCAAATAGTTGAAAGGAGTGTAAATGCTCAAAACGACTGGTCAGGTAGTTACAGTAAATGAAGGTGGCAGAAGTGTTAAAAATGGCATTGACGAGGCGGTACTATTACGTGGTAAAGGAATGCTGAGAAGAAGATGAACTATTTTGAACTTTGCTAATTGTTTTACTAAAATAATTGAATTGGGCTAAAACAAGCCAATAATGATAAGTTGGGATATTTCATGCCATATGTTTGTCCCGTTGGCCATAGAGTGCTAAATTTCCTTTTATTTTGGAGTTGCTTAAGTTACACATATAAGACGTTGTAATTTTCTTAATTACACTTAGAGCAATTTTACAATTTATCATATCAAAATAATTATGATTTGTTTTAGAGGTCAACTTAACTTGATATGCAACAACTTCTATCATAATTAGAGGGCAAAACATAAACTCTTCATTTTATACGAGGAAGTCCTTGAAATAAGATTTATTTCGTATATTTATATTATTAATAAAAAGAGTGTGTTATAAATTTGAATGAAGAATTATCTTAATTATAAGCTTGGTCCAAACCTAACGATGACTTCTTCAAACACGGGCTTGGGTATAGTAGAATGGAATAACATATGGACTTGCCTGTTTATTTATGGCTTCTAACATTTTGACCACTTGTGAATCCTACAGAGCACAAGTATTTAATGGTAAGTAGGTAATGCCAGCAACACTGAAGTTCAATTTACAGAAAATAGGATCATATTTCAATCAAAAGTTCATTTGAACAAAGTGATCTAGTAATTACAGATTGCTATTTTAAATTAGAGATGCACATTAACGCAAATACAATCATACTTGGATGGAGAAATATTAGTCCTCGTATACAAGACATGATTAAAGCATTTAAAACTAATAAAGTATCAAGCATCATTAACTAAATCAAAGAAGGGAATGAATGAAAAGTAACAACATAACATAAACTGAAAAGATATTAGCAGCATTTGACAAAATAAGTACTTTATGCACTCATTCTGCATTTGAGATTGAAAGCATTAGTAGAAGTCCACTGTTCAAGGCTCAGAATAAAAAGAGGGGGGAAGGGGGGGTGTAGATAAGAGAACTGCCAATCTCATAGTGTCACAAAACCAACACAACTGCAATTGGACTTAATTCTCATATAGTGCCTATATGGATACCAATTTTTTCTTCTCCACTTGTGCAACTTTACCTAGGCGTGCCAACCTCAACTTTATCGGCATATGGTCCGAAATGTCGCTCCCTAGAATCGTTGGTGTTACACGCTCAAATGAAGTGTAAAATTTCGAAGTGCAGATTATCCTATCAAGTTTGGATAATCTTTGTGGTGATTTGGTATCTCCATATGTAAAGGGGCTGAAATCTAAATCTAAAAATACCGGGGCTAGCCTTAAAATTGATGAAGTTACTCATATGCTCTTTTGTATTTGGAGATCTGATGCTTCTCTCTATTGGGCGGGTTTGATTAGCATCCCTCGATCATAGGTCAAGATGTATCATATAAATTAGTGCATGAATCAGGATGTGGTTTCAATTTTATTGGTTCTAAATCTAGACCATATGTTAGATCTCCATAAACTCCATAAAATTTGAACTTAACCGATGGATATTTAACCAGTTGAATATTTGCCGATATATATTTATCAATCCCTCTGGCGTTTTCTTTGTGATATCTAAAAGATATATCACAGTTGATGTATTCTTTGTCCCATAGTAACACAATGTTTTCATATTTAGTGCTAGTTTTCCATCTGATGTGTGTTTCGTATTCTTGCAGTATTACAGAGTGAGGTTTGTGCATCCGTAGATACGCTTCTATAACCTCTTTTCTAAATGTAGTTTTCTCATAACAGTACATTCCAGGAAACAATTTCCAACAATCTTCATTGGAAATGTTCAATGAACTTGAAGCGCTCATTTTGTTATGCTTCTCTCTTTTTTCAAACTCTAGTTCTCTTTTTTTTTTTAATTTGTATAGCGTTTGTAAGTAAGAAATGGTCCTTAGTGTATATATATAGATTTCTTGGTGTATATGAGTCCCCTACACCTTAATTATTGGTGTATTTCGTATCCTAAAGATAAATCAGAGATGAAAAACTCAGAATTTCCATTTGTATTATTTAACTTTTTTTTCTTTCTCCATTCCATAATGATGCAGTAACACCCCAAATTTTAGACAGAGTCGCACATCGGCAAAACACAAGAGTGATGTTGGGTATATAGGTTAACAAGCCTTTAACCCTAGTGACGCATTTTACATCTGTGAAGGCCTAGGCCCAGAGTGGACAATATCACTAACGGGCTGGTCTACTAAAAATGGTATCAGAGCCACTCTTGTGTCAGCCATGTTGATGGTGTGTCAGAGTTCAACCGAGTTTAGGTGAATCACGGTTAGGCAGGTCAAACCTCAGTGCTGAGTCTAGGAGAATCCCATACAGTGGGATAAACCTCATCGAGGACGCTGAGTCCATAAGAGGGGGTGTATTTAACATCCCTCATCGATTTTTAAAATTCAAAACTAAAACCAAACCAAACCTAAAAAGTATTGGTTTTTTTGGTCGGTTTGGTTCGATTTTTCGGGTTCTTATGAACACCCCTAATTGAAAGCATAAGTAGAAGTCCATTGTTCATGGTCCGCAAAGGGGGAGGGGTGTGAAGAGAAGAGAACTGCCAATCTCGTAGTTTCACAAAACGAACACAACTGCAATTGGACTAAATTCTCACATAATGCCTTTTTGGATACCAATTGTTTCTTCTCCATTTGTGCAACTTTACCTAGGCGTACCAACCTTAACTTTATCGGCATATGGTACAAAATGTCGCTTCCTAGAATCGTTGGTGTTACACGTTCAAATGAAGTGTAAAATTTCAAAATACAGATTATCCTATCAAGTTTGGATAATCTTTGTGGTGATTTGGTATCTCCATATGTAAAAGGGCTGAAATCTAAATCTAAAATACTGGGGCTAGCCGTAAAATTGATGAAGTTACTCATCTGCTCTTTTTTATTTGGAGATCTGATGCTTCTCTATGATGGGTGGGTTAGATTAGCATCCCCCAATCATAGGTCATGATGTATCATATAACGTATAACGTGACTCGGGATGTTGTGTCAATTTTAATGGTTCTAAATCTAGACCATATGTTAGATCTCCATAAACTCCATGAAATTTGAACTTAACCGATGGATATTTAACCAGTTGAATATTTTGTCGATATATATTTTTCAATCCCTCTGGCGTTTTCTTTGTGATATCTAAAATATATATCACAGTTGATGCGTTCTTTGTCCCATAGCAACACCAAGTTTTCATGTTTAGTGTTAGTTTTTCATTTGATGTGCGTTTCGCACTCTTACAGTATTACCAAGTGAGGTTTGTGCATCCGTAGAAACGCTTTTATAACCTCTTTTCTAAATGTATTTTTCTCACAACAGTTACTGACATTCCATGAAACAATTTCCAATAATCTTCATTGGAAATGTCCGATGAACTTGAAGTGCTCTTTCTCTTATGCTTCTCTCTTTTTTGAAAATCTAGTTCTTTTTTTTTGTTTTGAATTTGTATAGCGTCTGTAAGTAAGAATTGGTTCTTGGCGCATATATATAGAGTTCTTGGTGTATATAAGTCCCCTACACCCCTTATTAATTATTGATGTGTTTCCTATCATAAAGATAAATCAGTGATGAAAAACTCAGAATTTTCAGTTGTATTATCTAACTTGTTTTTTTTCTCCATTCCATAATGATATTGTAATACCCCAAACTTTAGACAGAGTCCCACATCGGCAAAACACAAGAGTGATGCTGGGTATGTAAGTTAACAAGCCTTAGACCTTAGTGACACGTTTTAAACCCATGAGGTCTCGGCCCGGAGCGAACAATATCACTAGCGGGCTGGTCTACTACAAATGGTATCAGAGCCACTCTTGTGTCAGCCATGTTGACGGTGTGTCAGAGTTCAACTAAGTTTAGGCAAATCTCGGTTAGGCTGGGCAAAACTCAGTGCTGAGTGTAGGCGAATCCCATGAGGTGGGGCAAACCTCTGCGAGGACGCTGAGTCCATAATAGGGGGTGAATGTAACACCGCAGACTTTAGATAGAGTCCCACATCGCCAAAACACAAGAGGGCTCTAATACCACTCTTGCAACGACCTGAGTTGTCGTTTTAAGAATTAACACACCGTTCAGTGACTTAAGGTCGCGGGAAGCTTTGTAATATGTATTATGACCCGCAGGTGTGGTCGAGTTTGATTTTCAGAAGATTTGAAATTAAATTAAAAGAACAATTCTTATTTAGAAGCTTAAATAGAAAGAGTTGACCGGAGAGTTGACTTTTGAGAAAATGACCTCATAATGGAATTTTGATGATGGTAATAGCTTTGTATGATGATTTCAGACTTAGACGTGTATTCAGATTTTGATTTGGAAGTCCGTAGGACAATTCGACGCATTTTGGCGAAGGTTGAAAAATAGAAGATTTTTGGAAAGTCCGACCGAAAGTTGAATTTTTGATAACGAGGTCGGATTTTGATTCCGGAAAATGGAATAGCTCCATTACATCATTTATGAATTGTGTGCAAAATTTGAATTCATTCTGGATTGATTTGATATGTTTTGGCGCAAAATATAGAAGTTCGAAGATTTGAAAACTCATAATTCGATTCGATGCACAATTTGTAATTTTGGCATTGTTTGACGTGGTATAAAGCCTCGACTAAGTTCGTATTGTGTTTTAGGATGTGTTGGTATATTTGTTTGAGGTCCCGAAGGGATCGGGTGAGTTTCGGAGGACATTCAGATCAATCGCAACAATTTGGCTAAACCTGTCGTTGGGCAGTGTTCTGGTGTATCCGCATATGCGGAGATTTGATCGCAGATACAGAGCCACTTCTGCGAGGTTGTTGGTCACTTCTGCGATGTTGGTACAAGTCTTGTGGCGTCGCTTATTCGGAGGCAGCCACACAGATGCGAAGGCCACTTTTGCGGTCCAGCGATCGCATCTGCGCTCCTTGTGTCACTTATATGGAGCTGTGGGTGCGAGTATATTATCCACAGGTACAGAGCCTCGACAGAATCATAAGGACCAAAAATGGTCATTTCGCAATTTTCGTTTTGGATTTTTGGAGCTCGGGTTTGGGCGATTCTGGAGGGAGTTTTCACAAGCATGGTTGGGGTAAGTGTTCTATATCCTAAACTGATTATATTTCATAAATCTATAATTATATTCATCGTTTAATTCGGATTTTAATGGATGAATTCAACATTTTAGCAAAATCTTCCAAAAATAAAAATTTAAGATTTGGAGGTCGGGTTTTTATCGGAATTTGATAAAATTGGTTTGGTTGAACTCGAATCGGAATGGGTGTTCGGATTTCATGAAAATTATGTCGGGTTCCGAGTGTCGGTCCCCACGTTGACTTTTGTTGACCTTTTAGGATAAATTTGTAAGTTGACGTTTTATTATCCAGAATTATTTTCGATGAATTTTATTGAAGTTATACAATTAATTGATATAGATTTGAGCGGTATGGAGGTCAATTCAAGGAAGAAGGAGATTTTGGAATATCGGCATAACTTCAAAAAGGTAAGTATCTTGCCTAACCTTGAGTGGGGGAATTACCCCTTAGTTATTGAGTCTTATGTGCAATTTGTGTAATTAAAAACTATGTACACGAGGTGATGAGTACGTACTTGGTTTTTATGTTCAAATTACATTGGTTAATATCCTTACAATTTGTGATAAGTTGTAATATTTGAGCACGTGATGTGCAATCTGTGATATGTTGTAATATTTGAGCACTTGATGTACAATCTGTGATATGTTGTAATATTTGAGAACTTGAGGTGCAATTTATGAAATGTGATATTGGCACGTTATATTGTGGGGGGGTTTATTCGGGTGTTTCCACGAGATTTCTGACATGCTATTGCTACTATTGATTTATGCACATACGGCGTGACAAGGTGGGCTATATATATATATATATATATATATATATATATATATATATATATATATATATATATATATTTGTGCATGTGGCTAGACTAGGTGGGAATATTATTATGCGCGTGTGGCGAGACAAGGCGGGCTTTTACTTTATTATTTCACACGTGGCGAGACAAGGTGGGCTATGTCGGGAATTTAATTGTGATGACTTGTGATAGCTTGGGGGAATTGTTGTTGTTGCATATTTACTTTGGGACTACGAGGCGGTACCTAGGGAGATCCCCCTGTCTTGCATATTTACTTTTGGGACTACGAGGTGGTACCTCGGGAGATCCCCTGTTGAGCATTTACTTTTGGGACTACGAGACGATATCTCGGGAGTGCCCTTTTGTTGACATCTCTCTATGGTTGCACTTGCATTTTGTAATTTTGTATTTCTGTGATAGGTAAATTCTGGTGATCTGCCGTGATGTATTATTTGAGTTTTACTATGTGTTTGTATTCCTTGTTGTATTGTGTTGGCTTGGGCTTTTTAGTACAAAACCCTAAAGATTTATATTCCTGGTTTTTACCAATTTTCGATGACTGAGTTGTTCTAAATAAAAAAAGTTACTATTATGTTTTGAGTTAATAAATTTTACATCCGAAGTAATAGATTATCTGATATATTATTTAAATTGAAATGTCATTTTTCTTTAATCAAACTATTTCTAAAATAAACTCATTTCTATGTTGAATTCTTATTCGGTTTAAAAATTGTAACCTTACTTTATTGAAAATAAATTAATCGTGCGGATCTTATGTATTGAAATATTGGGCACGAGAGTTGTTCGTGCGGTTGTGATTAAAGAGACGGGCATGAGGTGCCGTGACAATATGAAAGGGGCCGAAACCATATTTTATGATTATGATATGAGATATTTATTTGGAAGAGTTTTATATTCGATGGATACTTATTTGAAGAAATAAATTTGGAGGGTATTTATTTGAAGAGATTATATGTGAAAAACTTGTTTAATCGGTTGTTCTTGTGTTTCTTATTGTCTGAGTAATAATTATGGTGTTCTTGCTGCATTACTGTTTATAGCACTAGTGTATTGTTGTTGCTATCACTGCTATTTGTTTTCGATTATTTTAGTGTGGCACAGGTTATTTGACTAGTGAGTGTCTTGACTGTACCTCGTCACTACTCCACTGAGGTTAGTCTTGATACTTACTGGGTACCGACTATGGTATACTTATACTACACTTCTGTACATTTTTGTGCAGAGCCAGGTAATATGGAGTCAGTTGACCGATCGCTAGCAGTACGGATCTTGCTGTGGAGACTCAAGGTAAACCTGTTGCTGCGTTCGCAGGCTTCGGAGTCATTTTCTGATATTGTATTTGCACTATTTTATCTCTATTTCAAAACAATTGTATTTATAGGCTTTCTAGTAACTCTGTAGAGCTTATGACTTGTACTACAGGTTTTGGGGTTTTAAGTATTGTATAGAGATTTATAATTCGTATTTGTCAGTTGTTATTTAATATTGTTATTATTTCAGTAAATGTTAGGCTTACCTAGTCCGTAAGACTAGGTGCCACCACGACATCCTACGGAGGGAGATTTGAGTCGTGACAAGTTGTTATCAGAGCCCTAGGTTCATAGGTGCTATGATTCATAAGCAAGTTTAGTAGAGCCTTGTGGATCGATACAAAGACGTATGTACTTAACTTTGAGAGGCTACGAGACTATTAGGATAGTTTCACTTCTTTCATTCATGTCGTGCGAAATTTGTTGAATATAGAATTTGAGCCTTTATATCTCTATTCTCTCACTGATGGTGAGGACACATGCTATCGGGTCAGCTGAGCAGGCACTCGCACATTCTGCTAGGGCCGCAAGAGGCAGGGGCCGCAAGAGGTTGGGGCCGAGGTAGAGGCCGAGGAAGGACACGTGCCGCAACTAGAGCACCTGTTAGAGCAGCAGTTGAGGAGCTGCCAATAGCTTTAGTTGGGGGACAAGTACCAGAAGCACTTGTTCTTACCCGACCTTCAGGAGACTTTAACACAGTTCTTGAATATGTTTGGTACACTAGCTCAGGCGGGATTGATCTCTGTTGCACCAAATATTTCACAGATTGGGGGAGTAACTCAGACTCCTACCGCCCGTACTCCAGAGTAGTAGGTTCATATTGGTCAGGTTCCGAGTATAGTAGCAGTACATCCTGTTATTCCGGTTCAGCTTGAGGTCAGACCAGAGGCATCAGAAGAAGAACAAAAGAGACTTTAGAGATTTAAGAGGTATAGTCCATCTACCTTCAGTGGCACAGCTACCGAGGATGCCCAGGGATTTCCGGAAATGTGTCACAGTATTCTCCACACTATGAGTATTGTGGAAGTGAGCGGAGTTGCCTTTACCACATTTCAGCTGTCAGGAGAAGCGTATCAATGGTGGCACGTTTATGAAGAAGGTAGACTAGCCGATGCCATGCCACCAACTTGGGCTTATTTGTCGGAGATGTTTTTCAAAGAGTTTGTTTCCTAGACTCTTCGAGATGCATAGTACACAGAGTTTGAACGGTTGCATCAGGGCACCATGACGGTATCAGAATATGCTATCAGGTTCAGTTAGTTAATCCGCCATGCACCTATCTTGGTTGAGAGCGAGTCTGCAGATTCATTGAAGGGCTCGATTATGATTTTAAAATATGTACGACTCGAGAGTTGCACACTGACATTCCATTTCAGCAACTAGTAGAGACTGTCAGGATGTTATATGTTCGAAGTGAGGAGAAGGAGTCTAAGGAGGCCAAAAGGTCTCGGAACTCTAGAGGATTTAGTAGATTTTTACTCTGCATTTATAACTCATCATGGCGGAGGCTCGGGCAGTCGGTCAACCTTGTCCGCAAATCAGAGTACTCGTAGTGCTCCAGTTAATACTTTTAGTGCACCACCGACACAAGATTCTTAAAGTGGTTATTTCAGTTATCCGGCACAGACTCAGCACGAGCAGTCACGCCCTCAGATAGGTTGTTATGAGTGTGGTGATACTAGGCACATCACGAGAGATTGCCCCGTACTTGGGAGAGGCAAATTTCATCAAAAATGCTCAGGCTACAGGCTTTATTCCAGTTAATATTCCACGTGTACAGCCAGTTAGAGGTGCATGAAAGTCGGGTAGAGGGCACCCTAGAGGGGGAGGCCCAGCCCGTGATATATTTGCTATGGTGTGGCTGAGGTTACACCAGATGGTGTCGTTACAGTTACGATCCCGATTTGTTATAAAAGGATAATTCTCCTTAATTTGATTCAGTTCTGGATATCGAGGTGAGTCCTCCTATTATGCTCCACTTATTGGTGAGCTTCATAATTTTGTGACCCACTGATATGTTTATCCCTGTTGGGAGGTTTGATGATGTTAGCCCGTGTCTATCATTTTTATTTGTGTACACCATTGGGGGCTATAAGTCCAAATGTGACCTTTTTATTACTCACTACAATGGGTTTTGATGTGATTTCGGAATAATGAAATTCAATTTTATGAATTATATGTCCTACCGGGATGAGGGTTCATTATGTGTTGTGAAATATTATTTACAAAATTTATTGAAAAGAAGAAAGAAAGGAAATTGAAAAAAAACATCAGTTGGCATAATGTGCAAAATACTTGTGATTCGGAGTTGAGGACGAGATCCTCGCATTTTTATATGAGGTGAAATATTTAAACTGGGCTACGAGCCGCGATGGAAGTTATGTAAGGACGAGGTCCTTGTGGTGAAAATTTTATGAGGTTAAATTCTCCCTTTGTGAAATTTAATTTGTTCTATAGTATTAATAGGGAGTCATGCCTGTTAGGCTTATTTGATAATTCTTATATATTGTTCTATGCATATTTAGCCATAATCGTGCTATAAACATTGAGTTTTAGCCTACGAGGTGAGTGCCTAGATGGCATTAAATGTGACTCGTTAATCCGAGTAAGTAATTATGAGGTTTTCATGCCTCGCGTGTTGCCGTCAATGTTGTGAAAAAAATTAGACATGAGATTTTGGTTAAGATGAGATTAATTGAGGATGCTGAAATTAATTATAAACAGCTATTATGACCAGAGATGTGATTATGGACATACGTATGATGTGTGCGTAGGCATGGTTTGCTAAAGCCGGTTGAGACTAATACCGTGTGTTGATGTGAGGATTTGAAATTTGATTGGAGTGTAAGGAATTGGCTTTAAAGCATATAAGTGTGAATAAAAGAAATAATCAAAATTGAGATGATGTTGTCGGACCCCTGTTAAATTTACGATGACGTAGAATCGCCCGTGAGTATGTGTGAAATAATGCACTCAGTAATTTAATGTCATCAGAAATATTCTTGGCACGTTCGAGGACGAACGTATGTTTAAGAAGGGGAAAATGTAACGACCCGACTTGTCATTTTAAGAATTAATACCCCATTCAGTAACTTAAGGTCGTGGGCAGCTTCGTAATATGTATTTTGACCCGCGGGTGTGGTCGAGTTTGATTTTCAGAAGATTCGGAATTAAATTAAAAGAACAATTCTTATTTAAAAGATTCAATGGAAAGAGTTGACCAGAGAGTTGTCTTTTGATCAAACGACCCCGAAATGGAATTTTGATGATGGAAATAGCTTTGTATGATGATTTCTGACTTAAGCATGTATTCGGATTTGGATTTGGAAGTCCGTAGGACAATTCGACGCATTTTGGCGAAAGTTAGAAACTAGAAGATTTTGGGAAAGTCCATCGAAGGTTGAATTTTTGATAATGAGGTCGGATTTTGATTCAAAAAATTGGAATAGCTCCATTACGTCATTTATGACTTGTGTGAAAATTTTGAAGTCATTTCGGATTGATTTGATACGTTTCGGCGCAAAATATAGATGTTGGAAGATTTGAAAACTCATAATTCGATTCGATGTGCGATTCGTAATTTCGCATTTTTTGACGTGGTTTAAAGCCTCGACTAAGTTCGTATTGTGTTTTAGGAGGTGTTGGTATATTTGGTTGAGGTCCCGAAGGGCTCGGGTGAGTTTCGGAGGAGCTTCAGATCAATCGGAACAATTTGGCTTAAGCTGGTGTTGGGCAGTGTTCTGGTGTTTCCGCATCTGCGGAGATTTGATCCCAGATGCGAAGCTGCTTCTGCGAGGTTGTTGGTCGCTTCTGCGACGTTGGTGCAAGTCTTGTGGTGTCTCTTCTGCAGAGGTAGCCATGCAGGTGCGAAGGTCGCTTCTGCGGTCCAGTGATCGCATTTGCAACGATTCTCGCTTATGCGCTCCTTGTGTCGCTTCTGCGGAGCCGCGAGTGCGGCAATATTGTCTGCAGATGCGGAGCCTGGACAGAATCATAAGGACTGAAAATGGTCATTTCGCCATTTTCGGTTGGATTTTTGCAGCTCGGATTTGGGCGATTCTGGAGGGACTTTTCACAAGCTTGGTTGGGGTAAGTGTTTTATATCCTAGAGTGATTATATTTTATGAATCTATGATTATATTTATCGTTAAATTCAGATTTTAATTGAAGAAATCAAGATTTGGGCAAAATCTTCCGAAAATGAAAATTTAAGATTTGGAGGTCGGGTTGTTATCGGAATTTGATAAAATTGGTATCGTTGAACTCATATCGGAATGGGTGTTTGGATTTCATAAAAATTATATCGGGTTCCGAGAGGCGGGTCCCACGTTGACTTTTGTTGATTTTAGGATAAATTTCTAAGTCGACGTTTTATTATCCGGAATTGTTTCCGGTGAATTTTAATGAAGTTATACAATTAATTTGGATAGATGGAGCGGTCCGGAGGTCAATTCAAGCAAGAAGGCGATTTTGGAATATCGGCATAACTTCAAAAAGGTAAGTATCTTGCCTAACCTTGAGAGGGGGAATTACCCCTTAGGCATTGAGTCTTATGCGCAATTTGTGTAATTAAAAACCATGTACGCGAGGTGACGAGTACGTACTTAGTTTATATGTTCAAATTACATTGGCTAAAATCCTTAGACGCCCTTATGTATTATATTGGAAATTTTTGGCACTTATTAAATCCTATATTTGTTATGCCTAGATCCTTGGTTGTTGAAATTGTTTTTATACGATGATTTGGTGTGATTGTCACCTTGATTTTATGTGAAATATTATTTTGTTGAGTTGTTCACTCTAGGATATTTTGTTAAGATTTTTTTTTGTGCACATTATGGTCGAGCCATGGGCTCCTTAATGTGGAAAATAATGTATTGTTGATTTTTTGTGATAAGTTGTAATATTTGAGCACTTGATGTGCAATCTGTGATATGTTGTAATATTTGAGCACTTGAGGTGAAATTTATGAAATGTGATATTGGCACGTTATATTGTGGGGAGGTTTATTCGAGTGTTTGCACGAGGTTTCTGTCGTGCTATGGTAACTATTGATTTATGCACATGCGGCGTGACAAGGCTCTCTATATATATATATATATATATATATATATATATATATATATATATATATATATATATATATATATATATATACACATGGGTTTGCTCATATGGCGAGACAAGTTGGGAATATTATTATGCGCGTATGGCGAGACAAGGCGGGCATTTACATTATTATTGCACACGTGGCGAGACAAGGTGGGCTATCTCGGAAATTGAATTGTGATGACTTGTGATAGCCTAGGGGCATTGTTTTTGTTGCATATTTACTTTGGGACTACGAGGCGGTACGTCGGGAGATCCCTCTCCCTTGCATATTTACTTTTGGGACTAGGAGGCGGTACCTCGGGAGATCCTCCTGTCTTGCATATTTTCTTTAGGGACTACGAGGTGGTACCTCGGGAGTTCCCCTATTGAGCATTTACTTTTGGGACTACGAGACGGTATCTCGGGAGTGCCCTTTTGTTGACATCTCTCTATGGTTGCACTTGCCTTTGGTTATTTTTTATTTCCGTGATAGGTAAATTCTTGTGATCTGCCGTGATGTATTATTTGAGTTTTACTATGTGTTTGTATTCCTTGTTGTATTGTGTTGTCTTGGGCTTTTTAGTACGAGACTCTGAAGATTTATATTCCTGGTTTTCACCGATTTTCGATGACTGAGTTGTTCTAAATAAAATAAGTTACTATTATGTTTTTAGTTAATAAGTTTTACATCCGAAGCAATAGATTATCTAATGTTTTATTTAAATTGAAATGTCATTTTTCTTTACTCAAACTATTTCTAAAATAAACTCATTTCTTTGTTGAATTCTTACTTGGTTTAAAAACTGTAACCTTACTTTATTGAAAATAAATTAATCGTGCAAATCTTATGTATTGAAATATTGGGCACGAGAGTTTTTCGTGCGGTTGTGATTAGAGATATGGGCACGAGGTGTCATGACAATATAAAAGGGGGTCGAGAACCGTATTTTATGATTATGATATGAGATATTTATTTGGAAAGTTTTATATTCGAAGGATACTTATTTGAAGAAATATATTTGGAGGGTATTTATTTGAAAAGATTATATGTGAAAGATTTGTTTAATCGATTGTTCATGTGTTTCTTATTCGTCTGAGTAATAATTATGGTGTTCTTGCAATATTACTGTTTATAGCACTTGTAACGACCCGACCGATTGTTTTGCTTGCTAGAACCCCATTGCCTTAAATAAGACTTCCCGTACTTGCTTTTACTGATTTATGACTTGCCGGGATGGTTGGTTCGGGATTTAGAGGAGTTTGGGTTAAAATCGGAACACTTGGTTCCTTAAGGTTGGCTTGAAAGGCCAAGTTTGACTTTGATCAATATTTTGAGTAAACGACCTCGGAATCGGGATTTGATGGTTCCAATAGGTTCGTATGGTGATTTCGGACTTGGGCGTATATTCGGTTTGGGTTTTGGATGAACCGGGAGCATTTCGGCGCCTAATAGTGAAAGTTGGTTCTTAAAGGTTTTAGAAGTTCTTTAAAAATTTGATTTGGAGCGGTTTTTGGTGATATCGAGGTCCAAATGGAATTTCGAGATCGGGAATAGTTCTGTAGTGTCATTTATGACTTGCACGCAAAATTTGGTGTCATTCCGAGTAGTATAAGTACGTTTCAGCGCATTAGAAGTAAATTGAAGAACTTGAAGTTCTTAAATTTGATTCAATCGGTTTTAGGATGTGATTCTTAGCTTTAATATTGTTTCGGGCATTCCGTGAGTTCAAGCGAGTCCGTTTTGTAATTCCAAACTTGTTGGTATGTTCGGGCGGGGCCCCAGGGGCCCCGAGTTCCAATCAGACGATGCTCGGACTAAGTTGAGAATTTGGAACCAGATCTATCATAATCGCACCTGCGGTTGGTTAGCCGCGGGTGCGAGCTTGCAGATGCGGGCCAAGCCTCGAAGATGCGACCAATGAGGGCAGCCCCAAATTCCATAGAAGCAGCCCCTTCTCCGCAGAAGCGGGACCACAGAAGCGGTAAATCGCCCGCAGAAGCGGCCCAGCCGGCCCAGGAACTTTCGCAGAAGCGAGGGCGAAATTTAGGAATTTTGCAATTTAGGGTAGGTAATCACTTAAATGGTGGAATTATGAACTTTTGAGGATAGATTGATTAGTTTATGTCATGTTTGACTTGCTTCAAGTCGTTTGGCGTCAAATTTGGAGGTTTGAGCGCGTTCTTGATTTGGGAAGTAGGCTTGAGACGAGGTAAGTCTCTTTTCTAACCTTGTGAGAGGGAATTTACCCCATAGGTGAACTCAATTAATATGTGTTGTTATTTGTGGGGGCTACATACGCACGAAGTGATGAGAGTCCGTACGTAGCTATTATTCTTGTTTATGTCCGGGTAGTTCTAGGTTTACACCATGTTTTGTGGACACCGTTATTTGATGATATTTGTTAATTGTATCGAATGAAACTAAGTCAAGGATTTTTAAGGATTTAAAAGCTTCGATGTAAAATTGTCTTTACTTTGAAAAGAATCAAGAAAGAGTTATGATTTATTGATAATTTATAATTGACCGCGTAGCAAGTATATTTCGCGAGCGGGGTAATTCTTTCTACTACTCTCATGGGAGCGGGTCGTTCGCCTCGGCAGTTTAATAGATGCATCTATGGTTCGAGCCGTTCGACCCTCGACAATGCACAATTTATATTTATGTTGGATCGGGCGGAACATCCTTGGTGGAATTTTGTATGTGAAAATAGGAATGGAAGTCCCTTTTTCTAATCGGTGCTAATTTCATTATTTGAAAGATTTATTGTTTTAAATGAAGGAAATGATTTGAGCTCTTAAATATGGTGACGAATTGTTCGGTTATTTATTTTTCTGAGTTTCATTGTTATTTATCATGTTTAATTAGAATTTTATATTATCGTATTACTGGCCCTAGTAAGTGTCGGAGTCGACCCCTCGTCACTACTTCTTCAAGGTTAGACTAGATACATATTGGCTACATATTGTTTACGTACTCACGCTACACTTCTGTACTTAATTGTACAGGATCTGAGGCAGGTGCATCTGGTTACAAGTCGAGACTTCACGGTAAGCTGCCTTCCGAGCCGTCCTGCAGCAGCTGGGGTCTCTCTTATGCTCTATTTTTCTGTCTATTTCCTTGAGACAGTAGGCTAGTACTCTTTTGTATATTCTACTAGATTGCCCACATACTTGTGACACCAGGTCTTGGCACGTACTCTAGTAGACTTATGATTTTGGATTTGTTTACTTGATTTTGATTTGTACATGTTATTCCCATTTAATTATGTCCCATTTGCAAATTTCTAAATCTTTTCAACAAATAAGGAAATGTATCCACTTAGTAAATTTATTTAAATGAGAAACCACTATGTTGATTAGGGTCGGCTTGCCTGAGTAATAATTATGGTGTTCTTGCTACCTTACTGTTTATAGCACAAGTGGATTATTGTTGCTATCACTGCTATTTGTTTTCGATTATTTTAGTATGGCACATGTTATTTGACTAGTGAGTGTCTTGACTGTACCTCGTCACTACTCCACTGAGGTTAGTCTTGATACTTACTGGGTACCGACTGTGGTGTACTCATACTACACTTCTTCATATTATTGTGCAGAGACAGGTAATGTGGAGTCAGTTGACCGATCGCTAGCAGTACGGATCTTGCTGTAGAGACTCAAGGTAAACCTATTACTATGTTCGCAGGCTTCGGAGTCACCTTCTAATATTGTATTTGCACTGTTTTATCTCTATTTCAAAACAGTTGTATTTATAGACTTTCTTGTAACTCAGTAGAGCTTATGACTTGTACTACCGGTTTTGGTATTTTAAGTATTGTATAGAGATTTATAATTCATATTTGTCAGTTATTATTTCAGTAAATGCTAGGCTTACCTAGTCCCTAAAGCCGCATCTGCGAGGAAGCTTCCACAGAAGCAGTCAAATGACCGCAGATGCGAAAGGTCGCTGGGCAGTGTTGTTTTTAAGAACGGGATTTTTGGCCCATTTTCTCTCATTTTTACTTGGTTGGGGCGATTTTGGAGAGCTTATAGGGGAGATTTTCATCAAGCAACACAAGGTAAGTGACTCCCACCTATTACAAGTTAAATATATGGTTTGTATATGGATTTAAACATGAAAATTAGTAGAAATTTGGGATTTGTGGTAGGAAACCTAGAATTTGGTATTTTTTAATTTTGACCACGAAATTGGACATGGAATTGGAAATAAATTATATATTTGAGTTCATGGTGTTATGGCCGGAGGGTTGACGTTATCGATTTTTCGCGCGGAGTTTGGGATTGTTATTAATTGATTAATTATGGGTAATTGAGTATATATTTATGGATTTGCACATTTGTTTGACTAGTATTGAAGAGGCGGGCATCGGGTTGAGGTGTTAGAGAGGCTTTGGAGCCGATTATGGAACTTCGGAGCGAGGTAAGTCTCATGTCTAACCTTGTGAGGGGGAAAACCCCCCTAAGTGATATATGTTGTTATGTGCAACTAGTTTCGGGTGCTACGTACGCACGAGGTGACGAGAGTCCGTACGTAGCTACAACATGTTTATGTCCGGGTAGACTTAGGATTTTATCATGTAATATCTGAATTATTTGAACTCATTCTGGTGGCTTAATTAATTAAAGTTATAATTGAAATTGACTTAGAAATAAATATATTCACACTTGGCCAAGCCATAACACTTTGAGTTGTGGATGAGTTATTTGAGGAACGATAAAGATTATATTCATTTTGTGCTCATGTGTTGTATTGTAAACTCGTGTCTCATGATTCGGTAACTTCCTTCCTTTTCTTGTGGAGCAGGCCGAAGGCTTCGGCAGTATATAGATGCATCTATGGTTTGTGCCGCTCGACCCTCGGCAGTATACATATTATTCTGGATCGGGCCGAACGACCTCGGCAGAATCGTGTGTTATATCGCTAGTAGTCCGAATATTCACGAGCTAATCTCTCTACTGATGCCCGACATTTATATGGTATTCCTTATTTATTTGATAATGACACTTGACATTTTCTGAGCTGTTAAGGTAGAATACAAGATTTAGAAATTCTTGCTTTAAAAGAAGTAATTGGATTATGTAACTTACAGATTTACCCATCATTGTCGTCTGCTTCATATCTGCTCATGTTTTATTATATTATTTTATTGGACCTTTAGTAAGTGTCAATGTCGACACCTCGTCACTACTTCTCCCGGGTTAGGCTAGATACTTACTGGGTACGTGTTGATTTACGTATTCATGCTACACTTCTGCACTAAATGTGCAGGATCTGACAGGTTCATTTGATGATCACCTTGGCACGTAGGCGTACATGTTGAGGAGACTTTATGTGAGCTGCATTCCAGGCTACGCATCGCAATCCACCGAGTCTCTATTGTAGTGTTTTTTTTATTCTGTCTTACTACATTCTGGACAAATGTTGTATTATTATTGTACTCTTTAGAGAAATGCTCATGCACTTGTGACACCGGATTTTGGGGGTTCCTACTGGTTGTTCGTTACCGCAGTTCACGTAGTTACTATCATTTTACCATGTAAATTCCATTTCATACTATTTTAGTAATGGAGATTATGATCTCGAAAGTAGTAAGATGAGTAAATAAATTGATAAATTAACGTTGGCTTGCCTGACGACGGCGTTAGGCGCCATCACGACCTATAGTGGATTTTGGGTCGTGACGCACTGTTTCTGCCATTTTATCTTCATCTCAAGGCTAAGTATTGCATATTTCTTCAATTGTTTTATTATTTCAGGATCAAATTAATTCACTTGTCTAAAAATCACGTACAAATTCAATTATACCGTTTTACGTGTAAACAATTCTATAAACGGATTAGGGAACGGATAGTTGCCACACCAGTTGGTTTCAATTGCCGTGTTTAGCCATATCTCATTTTAGAAGAAAAATGATGCTTCGTCGACTCCACTAATGGTGAGTATGAAGGGTTGCCTTAGGGCTGTTTGTAAGTTAGTTAAACGGAGGCAACTCTTCGCTCTTCAAAAAACCTACTTTTTTAATTACTAGCAAAATTTTATAATTTCACGTAAGGTCTGACCCTTGAAGATTGAGGTTCTTGAATCAATTAATGCCATTTGCACTTTATAGGCCAAACTAATTTGAGAGAGTGTAACCGGGCCCTTGCCAATACACACGGTGGGCATGATTGACAGTCACGGATGCCGCTCTTCCGACACAGGTTCATTCAAATAAAGTATTTTCAATATGGAGTAAATATAATATATCTATCTATTTATATAGATAGATATATGTAGGGGTGGCAAATGGCCGGGTTGGGCTGAATTTGGGCGAGTCAAAATGGGTTAGATAAATAAATGTGTCATTGTTAAACTCAGTCCAAAGTGTACTTGGGCTAAGATGGGCTGTGTCAAGATGGGCTAAACAATGTATCATAACCCAACCCGCCCAACTTGACCCATATTTTAGAACCACGCTCATCTTGCATAAACAAAACTTTTTACAAAATATATACCTTCTTAATAAATACTATTAGTATTTTGAGAATCAAAATATATTTTTTTAAATAACAAATTAGTATTTAAAATGTGTAAGTTGAAAAATATTTTGCGGGTGGGGGGAGGGGGGTTGGTGGTGCAGAAAAACGAAAAAATAGAAAACAGAAAATTGAAAATACAAAAAAAAAGTAATTTTTTTTGCGGGGGTGGGGTGGGTGGGGCAGAAAAACGAAAAAACTGAAAACAGAAAATTGAAAATGCAAAAAAAAAAAAAAAATTGCGGGAGGGTAGGGGGTGGGTGGTGCAAAAAATAATTTCCAAACTATTTTGTGCAACCAAACAGTGGAAAATGGGAAATATTTTCCGAAAAATATTTTCCGTCATACCAACCACACCCTAAAACTTAAATACCTTGATTCTCATTTTTAAAATTAGATACAAAAACTAATGATGTGGCAACTAAGTAAATTTCTAGATAAGTTGACTTGAGATCCCTTTGTTTTGGGGTGAGTTTCATGGATTGTATTTGAGCTATTTCATGGGTCAGAATGGGCTATATAAAATAATGGATTAATTTGGGCTCAACCCAAATAGACCCATGAGCTAAAATATTGTAACACAACTCATTAATCTCTAGGCGGGTTGAACGGGTTGGATGAGTTTGGGCTCAAATTGTCACCCCTAGATATATGTAAACTCTATTAAAATCTATTAGATATATGTAAACTCTATTAAAATCTAAACAAACTTAAATTTGAAGTGATGAACCCTATAATTAACTAGTATAACTAGTTTAATGTTAAGAATTTTACACATCGCACTCGTTAAATTTGTAAGAATAACAGATATAGAATATTTCAGTGCCACTATTGATTTTTGTTTTATCCTAGTAACAAAAGTTTGAAAAAAAAAACTTCATGCCAAAATTTTAAAGTTCGCTCAGCGGGATTTTCTCCATCACTAGAATGTTAAAGCACGATGATGAATTTTAAAGCACACAACAGTTATGGTGATCGTCAGCATTTTGCCACAATTTTTCTGAATATATCACCAGAATTTTTTCGCATTGTAGCTGAAATTCTGGTGATCGTCATAATTTCTGGTGCTTCAAAATTCTGGCGACCGTGTTTTAAACTTTTGGCGGACTATTTCGTAAAACTTTTCTTAACGAGATCAAAATTTAAATAGCGGTTTAAAAAAATAAAAAATTACATAAATACGATACTTTATGGGATGGTCTTTAATTTTAAACCTTGCACCCATGGGCAGAACTTCAAGATCAAAGTTAAAAGTGTTATCCATGTGGCAAGCGAGGGGGAAATGCTTGTTAAACTTGAAGTTCTGCCCATGGACAAGTAGGAACAAAAATTCAAGACCATCCCTTAAAAATTTTCAATTAGATTTAAATTATGTACCGGCCCGACGTGATTCCCAGGGATAGGCTGTCATCGACAGACTCTATATAAGATCTTCCTATCATAGTCAGATTCAAAATTTAAATTTGATGATTTTGATCTTTAAGATTCTTAACACTGAATTCATTGTACTTTAAAATTATAATTTCATATCTAATATCTACTACAATTTTAATGAGTTTTTTTATATAAATCAATATTCTAAGTCTAAAAAGGCCTAAAGAAATTGAATTCGGATGAACCCGTAATTTGTGAGTTGCATCCACCAGTTGTCCTTATAGGAAGTACTATATTTGAGGAAAAAGAAAGTTGGGCATATTATTATAATACTCAAATATACACCTCTCCCTTCCTCATAGACACAGCATATCCATTGAGCATATTATTATAATACTCAAATATACACCTCTCCTTTCCTCATAGACACAGCATATCCATTGGTATATTTTATACTCCCTCTATTTTATTTTATTTGTCGTAATTTGACTTGGAACAATTTTTAATAAAAATAAAAAGACTTTTGATATATGTAATCTTAAATATTTTATAATATTTTTGTGGTTATAATTTTTTGAAACTTATGATTTAAATATATCATAATATTTATATAACTTTAAAAGTTTCTCGTTAAGAAAATATTAAAATATGTCTTCTTTTATTTTTTAACGAAGGGAGTAGTATAAAACATGTTTGTGAAACTGTAGTGGTGCTTGGAAATTGGAAACCAAACTTGGTTACTCTTTTTATTATTATTATTATTATTATTATTATTATTATTATATTACTAGATAGGCAGCACGGGCGTATGCGTGATATAGTTTATACTACCTTTGGAAAGGATAGTCAAACAAAGCAACATGATAAACAAGGTTCAACACCAAGAAATCATGTCATTGATGAACAAGGAAACTGAAAAACTCGAAAATGAATTAACATTTCCAAAAATGTAAAGTCATAGCCAGCTTTCACGTCAAACTTTATGAAAAACTATTTTCTTAACAATTCCCACAAAAATAAGTTCCAAGGAAAGTCTTGGCCGAGCAGCAAACAATGGCTTCATAATGAACGGAGAAAACAATCTTTATCTTGATGTTGCACTTCCAGAAAATATTGCAATATTCTCAAGCTGTGCTCACAATGAAATAGTTGGCAACTCTCTGAAATAATACTCCCTCCGTTTCAATTTATGTGAACATGTTTGACTGGGCACGAAATTTAAGAAAAAATAAAAACTTTTAGAATTTATGGTCCTAAACAAGTCAAAAATGGGTCAAGAGTATTTGTGTGGTTATAAAAGTTTCTCATTAATGGTAGAATTGTAACAACAACAACGACCAAGTAAAATCTCACTAGTGGGGTCTGGGGAGGGTAGTGTGTACTCAGACCTTACTCCTAACCCGAGGGAGTAGAGAGGCTATTTCCGAAAGACCCTCGGCTCAAGAATACAAAAACACAAAAAGACAAAAAGCGACAATATTAGTATCACCCCATAAATCATAAGAAAAGTAACAACAACATGGGAACAAGAAGATAGATGCAAAGTAAAAGCGTTCATCATTGTGTTTATTGACGACATTCTGGTGTACTCCCGGAGCCGAGAGGATCATGAGCAGCACCTGAGGACTGTGCTTCAGACCTTGAGAGAAAAGAAGTTATATGTAAAATTTTCAAAGTGTGAATTCTGGCTAGATTCAGTGGTATTCTTGGGATATGTAGTGTCGAGTGAGGGGATCAAGGTAGATCCGAAGAAGATTGAGACAGTGCAGAGTTGGCCCAGACTGTCCTCAGCTATAGAGATCCGGAGTTTTCTTGGCTTGGCAGGGTATTACCGTCGATTTGTAGAGGGTTTCTCGTCTATTGCAACACCTACCCACCCTAGCCCGAATATCATCATTCCTAATCTTGTCCATCCTAGTGTGCCCACACATCCACCTCAACATCCTCATTTCTGTTACTTTCATCTTTTGGATATGCGAGTTCTTAACAGGCCAACACTCAGCCCCATACAACAAGGCCGGTCTAACCACCGCTTTATAAAACTTACCTTTGAGTATCGGTGGCACTCTCTTGTCACACAGGACTCCAGACTAACCTCCACTTCATCCACCCTACCCCAATATGGTGTGTGACATCCTCGTCGATCTCCCCTCCCCTCCTGGATAACCGACCCAAGGTACTTGAAACTGCCTATACTTGGGACGACCTGTGTGATCCAAGCCTCACATCCACGCCCACTTTCATTGGCTCAGCGCTGAACTTACACTCTAGATATTCCGTCTTCGTCCTGCTCAGCTTGAAAGGGTAGAATGGTAAGTTTAAACTAAATTGTTATCAAATTTAGAAAGGGGTCATTCTTTTTAGAACGGACAAAAAAGGAAATAGGTTCACATAAACTGGAACAGATGGAGTATATTTTAAGCTTCACAAAACAATCTTATGTCAAAATATTCTGAATCTTCATCATAACATGAGTTATCTATATATGAGGAGAAAGGATAAAAAGCTATATTTTTTTCAAATACTGTATCTGACCCATTCTGTTTCCTGCATCAGTTCTTCATATCTAGGTTAGCCTCTTCTAACAAGAAAATTCTTCAGTTGCTTGACTGGATAAGTTTCTAACCTTTCTTTTTTCAAGCATTAATGGAATAATTGCACTCTGAAAAACAAAGTGAATGGCGAGATTGATGCAATGATATCAAGGTATATTCTTGAAAAAAGTTTATACAATCTACGTCAAAACGAAAGACAAGAACTAATAATGCACTTAGCAAAGGCACATTCCTAGATATATCCACTTGCACAGAACATTATCAAACAACAAAAAGGGATTTTCATACCACAGAAAACAAGCATTCAACATGTGCCAGTAGTTTAAATTCTTCTTTTGGGCATTTTTTCTACTTTTTTCAAGAGTCTATGTTTCACTTATGCTAATTGCAGATAACATACGTACCTACTTAAGGATAAGATAAATACAGTTAATGTTTCCCATTTTACTATTTGCGTTAGAAGTGATGCAATTAGCAGATACTTAGTGTCACGACCCAAAATCTAACCAGTCGTGATGACACTTAACCCAACCCGCTAGGTAAGCCAACTAATAACTATCCAATTCCAATATTATTTAATAAGACAATTAAGTAAAAGAAATTATCTGCATCTTATACATTTTCCAAGAACTTGTAATACAAATCATGAGCTTCTAAGAATAAAATTCACATAGCTGGTATTAAGTAAATACATATCTCTTCGAAATGTACATAAACAGAGTTTCATGAATCTAAGGCTACCATGAACAAGAGGCAGCTACTACCGGAAGGCAGGTACGTCTTCAATTCCAGCTCCCGTCGATCACAACAACATCAGTGTACAACCGACCCCATGTACTCAATAAGTAACAAACCTAACCTTAGATTGAAAGTAGTGACGAGTTGGAACAAAGGTCGGGTCCAACACTAATAGCCAACAACAGTTCATAACAACGTAAAACAAGTAATAAGAGAAGTAACTCAAAGATAAAATGCTCAGCTTATTCATAGTTCCCGAAAATAGTTCCGCTTTTCAAATATATGAGTGAAAACCCAATTTTTTTATCGAAATTGCCAAAAATGTGAGTAAGTTTGAAAAACTATAATTTTTCCCAAAAGCTTTCAACAGGTAAATCTTTCATTTTCAAATGGCATGAGGAAAACACATCTCTATGCCTACATGTCAATGTATGCATGCCAACTGTAATACCATGCAGTGATAAAACCATATACATACTCTCAGAGTATCAATTCAATCAGTTCTCCCAGTCACTCAGTCCTCCCAACCACTCAGTCCTCACAGTCACTCAGTCCTCACAATCACTCAATCCTCCAATCACTCGGCACTCGCACTCAGCAGGTATCTGCACTCACTGGGGGTGTGTACAGACTCCAGAGGGGCTCCTTCAGCCCAAGCGCTATAACAAACCAATCATGGCATAAATCAGTAAAACATGATGCGGCGTGCAGCCCGCTCCCATCATAAATCAATAAAATATGATGCGGCGTGCAGCCCGATCCCATAAACATCCTCACCATCAGGCCATCGACCTCATTCAGTCATCAATCTCTCCAGTCTCTCGGGCTCTCAATGTCATAAAAAATCAGTCCAAAAATAAAGATGTGATGTATCAATAAATGGTAGTAGAGACTGAGATATGATATGCATATGAATGCGTATAACTGAGTATGTAATGCAATGAAAGCAGATAACTCAACAGTAGAAATGACCTCAGTGGGTCCCAACAGGATAAGCATGTAGCCTAGACATGGATTCTAATATGGATCACAACTCAATAGCTCAAGTACGTAGAAATTTTATGGTTACATATAGGATCAGGTAACTACACAGTATCACAGAAATAACGGAGTCACAATTCATATGGACGCCCGTCACCTAACATGTCCGTCACCTCAACACCAATTACATAATAAGTAATTCGGGGTTTCATACCCTCAGCGCCACGTTTAGAAGTGTTACTTACCTCGAACAAGCCAATTCCAATACCGAGCAAGCCAAATGATGCTTCAAAATGCCATCACGTGCGTACCGGCCTCTGAACGAATCAAAATTAGCCAAAAGCAACTCAAATATATCAAATAACGCTCAAGGAAACAATTCCAAATGATAACGATTGAATCCTTAAACAAAAGCCCAAAATCGGCCAAACAGTCAAAACCCGGATCTGCACCTCGGAACCCAACAAAACTCACAAAATTCGACAACACATTCAATTACGAGTCCAACCATACTAGTTTCACTCAAATCCGACATCGATTCGATATTCAAAACTTAAAAATTAACATTATGAAACTTTAGCCTAAAACTCCAAATTTTCTCTTTAAAATTCATCAACCAATTGTCAAAATGAAGATAGATTCATGAAATAAGATCAAAACCAAGTGTAGAATACTTACCCCAATCCATGTGATGAAAATTACTTCAAAAGTCGCCTCAATCCGAGTCCCACATCTCAAAATATGAAGAAAGAACCAAAACTCTCGATTTATAGCTTCTGCCCAGCAGTTTCCGCATTTGCGGACAAATGAGCCACTTCTGCGACAAGACTTCTACTTCTGCGGAGAGGCACTGGAGAAATGGACCTCGCACCTGCGGTAAAATATCCGCTCCTATGACATCGCAGATGCGACACAAGGACTCACATCTGCGTTAACGCCCGCTCTAGCACTCAAATTCCGCATATGCGCGCACGCAGGTGCGCTACAAAAATCCGCTTTTGCGGTCTTCCTCACCCAGATCTCACCTCTCATCTGCGATGACACTGCCTCTTTTGTGGCTCCGCACCTCCGTCCGTGACTCCGCAGGTGCGGTTACACCAGAACTTCTGCCAACCAGCCTTAGCCAAAATTTCCAAAATGCTTCGAACCTCGTCTGAAACTCACCCGAGCCCCTCGGGACCCTGTCCAGATATATCAACAAGTCCCATAACATAACACGGACCTACTCGAGGCCTCAAATCACACTTAATAACATCGAAACGACGAATCGCTCCTCAATTCAAACTTGATGAACTTTTTACTTTTCAACTTCCATAGCTCGTGCCAAAACATAGCAAACCAACCATGAATTAACCCAAATTTTGCACACAAGTTCGAAATGACATAACGAAGCTATTCCAATTCCTAGAACCATAATCCAAATCTGATATCAAAACTCCACTCCCGGTCCAACTTTCCAAAAATCCAACTTCCGCCATTTCAAGCCAAATTCAACTACGGACCTCCAAATCACAATCCAAACACGCTCCTAAGTCCAAAATCACCCAACGGAGGTAACGGAACCATCAAAACTTCAATGTGAGGTCATATACTAAAAAGTCAAACTTGGTCAACTCTTCCAATTTAAAACTTCCTAGTTGAGAATCATTCTTCCAAATCAATTCCGAATAACCTGAAAATAAAAACCGACGATTCATACAAGTCATAATACATCATACGGAGCTACTCATGTCCGTAAACTACCGAGCAAAGTGCAAATGCTCAAAACGACCGGTCGGGTCGTTACACTTCAGCTGGCCTTTCGCTCATCTTCTCAGTGAGGGTAAATATAGTCTAGTGATATTTTTTTCACCTGCATACTTTTCTACATTAATTTTTACTTTCTGAAGCATCTGGATATTTCTAAGAACAAGCTTCCCTTTAACTTCTTCTTTAATTAGTCGCTGCATAGCATCCTACTGTATAAGTCAGATAAATTAGTCAAAAGTGGAATAAGAAGGGGGTTTCTAAATATTCCAACATGTTAAAGTGCTGCTTCTACAACAAACAACTAAAAATATTATCCTTTGTAATTGCTTCAATACCATTATATGACATATTAGGTGAACATCTTGAGGTATATAATTTAACAGAATTGATCCATCTCACCCAAGTGTCGCCATAGCAATCTCTAGTCCAATTGGAGTACTTGAAGTGCCGTTTCCAAGACCTAAAGGGTAGGTACCACATAAGAGAATTTGTTGAAATAGTGACTTACTTGCTTAAGACAAGAAGTACATAAAGGTTTTAAGTAGAAAACACCCTATAGAGGAAATATTCCTAAGAAAAAAATTCGCACTACAATCACAGAGTACTTAACATGAAAAAGGTAAATAGATGCAAAAAACAATTATAAATCTGAAAAATCATTTATATCTAATCGTGTTATCATAAAGCTAGACTAATAGGAACTACTCTAACAAAAATACATATGAAAACAAATGGCAAACATTTGAAGCATACTTTTGTAACACAAATATAAAGAACAGAGATATGATGTTTACTAACATTGTCCAGTAGAAGTAAATAATGTACCTTTTGTGGGGTTGTAATGATGGATCAGAACGTTGTGAAAAATCTGTTGAAAAAGAAATACAACAAAATACTGTAAATGGTTTCAGGGCATATGATCAAGGTAATAACTTTGCCCATATATACTTGGTGTTTACATCAAATCATACTAATTTACCATGATTGAATCATAAATCAAGGTAAAAATGTGTATCAAGTAGCTAAAATTACGGTATGGCAGTATTAAAAGTCATTTATATGAACCTCATATTGTATAAGTACATAAAAAAAGTATAACAGCATATACAAAGGAAACAACCAATACCACGAAAAAAGTCCTACTGCGTATGTCAATGCATGCGTTAATAAAGTTATCCCCGTAACTACCAAAAGTAAACTCAATTATAGGTCACTTTGGAGATAATCTAACCTAGATTATAATGTTAGCATTACAGGAAATACAAATTGTGTTGTTGATAAACAGATTTATCATATTTCCAACAAAACATAATTAAAAACAGAGAAAACAAAATTCTAAGAGGGCGCTGGGCTTCCACTCCGCAAGCATATGGAAACAAAAATTCTTATATTTTCTCCTTGAACATTTTACTACATCTTTTACAAAAATCTCCTGCCAACCAATGAAATGGAAAAGTGCATCTGAGAATAAGGTTCATCATCAGCTTCAACTATACATGTGCGTGTTTGGGTATATTTATCATCTAAATAGCTCTTTGTATTGACATTTAACTACCATATTTTACATTAATTTTAATAGTTATTCAGCTGTAGTGACATTATGCTAAGGTATGTATATATGAGCACAAAATATTAGTGGGTTGAAGTAGTAACTAAACCAAATTCAATATAGTTTCAGAATCTAGAAGATAAATGCCATCAGTCAGAGATTTTGGGATGCTTTTCTTAATGTTGTTGAGTACAATGATGTAGATAGATAATTTTAGTTTCAACGATTTCACTCTCTAGAAGAGGTATGAAAGTTTCACGGATACTTGCCTGGGAGAAAAGGAAATGGAAATCTTACCCAATTTACGTCAAGAGCTTCTTTTAGCACCTTCAAGTTACTTCTTTTCCACTAATAGTGGGGTTTAGCCGCAAAAATAAAATAAATTCAACCATAATACGCCAAAGTATATAGCTAACAATTGCTTGTTCCCTTTCTGTAATGATGTGAAAATTTAACATGGCTTCCTGGAAATTAAAATAGCACATTCACTAAATTCGTATGAATGCATACATAAGGCAAGACTTTTATATCAGCAATCTAGATTATGCAATAACTTTATAGTGAACTCCACACTATGACCTCATAAGAGACGGCACATATATCACCCAACGAACAGATTCAAGAATTGAGTAGAGGACAAAAACTATATTCATACCTAAAACTTGTACATTCTTTGTTATGAGAAAAAGAATAGCATTTTCATACACAAAGTTGCAGTTGTGTACTAATTGACATGCATCGTGGCTAACTTCTTCTCAAACTGATCAGATGTCCATTCTGCAACAATAAGTTGCAAAAACATTCTGAGTCATGATTGATATAGAAATGGACTCTTAGAAAATAAGAAGAAAGATATGGAAGACAAAAATCTTTGCTTCTAGATAATTGAAAAGTGTTAAGGAGCTTCAGCTATGGCAGAAGAAGATTCTAGAAGAAGAGAAATAGAGAGAGAAATCAATAGCATTTCCGTGTATTAAGGAGAAATGAACTGAAAACTAATAATCTCTCTACACAACTATTAACATATCTATTATATATATACTACAACTAACCACTAACTAACTTCCAACTAATCTGACAGTTGCTCTGTTGTTCCAATGTATTAAGTCTATATGACTCCTTGTAAGATCTTCTCCATCACAAAATGGCAATCGATGTTTATGTGTTTGGTTCTTTCATGAAAAATAGGATGAGCTGCAATTTGGATAGCAGCCTTACTGTCACAGAATAGTCGAGTAGGCAGTGAAACTTCAACTCCTAGTTCTTTAAAAAGTCCAGTCAGCCATACAACCTCAGCTACAGTGGCTGCCATGCTTCGAAATTCTGCTTCAGCAGAACTTCTGGAGATTGTTCTCTGTTTTTTGGATTTCCGGGAAATCAAGGCTTCTCCAAACTTCACCAGATATCATATCCTGTGACAGACCTTCTTGTCTCTACACAGGATCCCCAGTCTGAGTCAGGGGCGGCCCAACCTCATCGGAGGCCTAAAGCAAAATCTTAATAAGAGGCCTTAATATATATATATATATATATATATATATATAATGAACATCGTTTTTAAAAAAATTAGACAAGTGAGGATGTAGAATTAAAAAAAATGAGAACTTAGTTTTATAAAATACAGAAAATTAAATGAATTTAATGTTGATTGTATCACAACTGAAATGGGAGAACCCAGAAAACATAAGTGACTCCTTTTTTTTAGTAAGTCCCTTTCTATATTTGGTAACAATTCAACTTTAGATTTTTCTTTTTACCATTAATGAGATGATTTCTAGCCCAAAAACTTCTATGATTTGTTTAAGATTACAAGTTTCAAAAGCCTTCCTTTATTTTATAAAATCCATGTCCAGTCAAACACTTTCATATAAATTGGGACGGAGAGAGTATAATTTATGTAAGAAAAATAAATAATAAGTTAGATTATTAGATATAGTTACGTGACCAACTAATGAATAGAGAAATATAATTAAGTAAAAAAGTAAAATAAGATTGACGAAAAACTATTTTAGTTATATTAATTAGAGGAAGAAATTGAGTTATTAAAAATTAATATGACAATAAAGAAATAAATTTATCAATAATAAAAGATAATTATATAAATAATATACTACTATATATAAAGAATACTAGTAATTTTGGGGCCCTTAAATTTTTGGGGCCTAAAGCAAGTGTTTTCACTTGCTTTAGGGTTTGGCCGCCCCTGGTCTGAGTCACAGTAGGCAACTAACTGTTGACACTTCCCTGCTGGCACAAACAAACCAATTCCTGGTGCTGTTTTGATGTACCTAATTACTCTCAAGGCAACTACCATATGCGATACTTTTGGTGCATGCATATGTTGACTGAGTACTTGTACTACAAAGGCTATATCAGGCCTTGTAGAGTCAAGTATAGTAACCTTCCAACTAGTCTCTGAAACTTTCCTTTGTCATCAAGTTCTGCATCATCAGTAGCACTCTTACCACCATGTATCAGCTGATCAAACTCAACATAGATGAGTTTGTGATTGAATTCTAAAGGTGTAGTTGTTGGCTTGCCTCCTGCTAAGCCTGATTCAGACACCAATTCTAGAGCAAACTTCCTTTGACACATAATTATGCCCTTCTGAGATCTAGAAAATTCAATGACCAGAAAGTATTTTAACTGTCCTAGGTCCTTCATCTTGAACCTATCTTCCAAATCTTTCCTAATTTGCTTAATAAGGGATAAATTGCTTCCAGTCACCAATAGACCATCAACATATACTAATATGATCAGCAACTCATGTCCAACCTTTTGTGTAAACAAAGAGTAGTCAAAGTGGCTTTGCACACCCATATCTACTAGTGCTTCAGTCAATTTCAGGTTCCAATGTCTAGGTGCCCGTTTCAAGCCATATAAGGACTTGTGCAGTCTGCAAACCTTAGTACACTCCCCTAGCTTGAAAAACCATCAGGCACTGTCATGTAGACTTCTTCCAACAAATCACCTTGAAAAAAGGATTATGAACATCCATCTGAAATATAAACCAATCTGATGCAACAGCTAGTGCAATGAAAGCCCTCACAGTGACCATTTTGGAAACTGGTGAGAAAGTTTCAGTGTAGTCTAGCCCCTCCTGCTGACTATATCCTTTTACAACTAATCTAGCTTTGTACCTCTCCACTTCTCATGTGGACTTGTACTTGACTTTGAACACCTACTTGCAGCCTATAAGAGTCTTTTCTGGTGGAAGATCTACCACTGACCATGTGTTATTTTCCTCAAGAGCTGCAATTTCAGTCTGCATTTCATCAATCCACTTAGGATATCTACTGGTTTCAGAGAAAGACCTAGGCTCCAAAATAGCAGAATAGGCAGCAATAGAAGCCTGATAAGTTGGGAAAAGATTGTTGTAGCCTACATAGTTGGCAATTGGATATTGACAGGCACCCTTCTGAGGTTGAACTACAAAGTATTTCAGCCACACATGTGGCTTTGTGGTTCTTGAAGTCTTCCTAAGTTCCACCACGGAAGTAGATGGCAAGGTAGATGGAGAGACTTGTGAAGGTGACAAGTCAGTAGTTGAGTGATCTTCAGAATAGTTGAATATAGGATCTTCAACAGAAGCTAAAGTAGGAGAGTTGATTGCAGAAGTAGGAGTTGTATCTTGATGTAAAGGTTGAGATGAAGTCTCAACAAATTTCAGCATAGGAAATAGAATGGAAGAATCAGAAGTCATGTGTTTGAAGGGGAATACCTCCTTCTTAAATACAACATGCTTACTGACAAAGAAAACCTTAGAATGTAGATCATAAAGAATATACCCTGTTTGGGAGGAGGAATACCGCATATGAACTGATGGTATAGCTCTAGGACTGAATTTGTTACATTTCTTCACATTGGTTGCATAGCACAGGCTACCAAAGACCTTGAGATGTTGTAGAGAAGGTGACCTGTGAAATAGCTGTTTAAATAGAGATTTACCTTGTAACACCACAGTGGGCAATTTGTTCAAGAGATAGACAACAGTGGATACGTAGGCCCCCCCAGAATTTTAAGGGCACAAAAGCCTGAAATCTCAAAGCCTTTGCCATGTCTAAAATGGATTTGTGCCTCCTTTCAACAACCCCATTCTGTTGGGGTGTATAGATACAAGAGCTTTGATGCATAATTCCTTGTTCCTTCAACAAGATGAATATTTGTTCATTGAAAAACTCTATTCCATTATCAGTTCTAAGGCATTTTACTCCACTACCAAATTAAGTTTTGACCAGTATTAGGAAGTCTTTTATCACAACTAGAGAATCAGCTTTAGTGTGCATAAGATAGATCCAAGTGTATCTAGAATGATCATAAACTAGGGTTAAGAAATACCTTTTACCATCATAATTTGGTATCCTATAAGGCCCCCACACATTAGCATGTACAATATCAAATGCAGCACTAGAACAAGTCAGACTATGAGAGAAAGGTAGCCTTGATTGTTTAGCAATAGGACAAACAGTACAGTGATGACCTTCTAGTTTTAGACTAGGAACACCATCTAGCTTTTGCAAGACTTTTAATGGAGCATGTCCTAATCTTCTGTGCCACAAAGAGGACACAGAGCAAGACTGTTCAGTAGCTAGACTACCACATTTATTGAATGCATCAGAAGTGATATTTACAGTTGGAAAAGAAGTAAAAATTTGCTTATGAAGCACTTGCTGTCCAGACACTGGTCTTCCATTTGCCTTCAGAATATAGAGTCCAAATTCTTCTTTACCAATCCCCAATACCTTCTCACTTGAGAGATCCTGAACGATACAAAAATAAGGATAGAAAGCTACTAAACATTGTAACTCATTTGTGATCTTTGAAATTGAGAGTAAATTATATTTGAAATCTGGAATATGAAGGATATTCTGAACTGGATTATCCTTGAAAAATGATGCAACTCCTTTATGTGTAATAGCTACTTGCTTTCTAGTAGGTAAGTGTACCTTGTTCTTATCATTCCAGTTAACTCCTCATAATAATCTAATAAATCCAGACTATGGACCATATGATTAGAAGCATATGTATCTACTATCCAATTCTGGTCTATAAGATATGACACAAGTGCATAAGCAATACATGTTGTCCCTGCAGTTGCAGCATTTGCTACAAGTTCAGCCTCTTGTCCTTTGTTTAGTAGCTGAAGGATATGATTGTACTGCTCCTGAGTGAAGAAGTGAGCTGGTGAAGCATGTGGATCTGATTGATTGTGTGACTGAGGAATTTGATTTCCAGCAATTGTAACACTATTTTCATGAGTATTGGAAGGACCTTCTCTCTTTCTATTTTTGAAATCTGGAAGATAACCATGCAGTTTGTAACAGTTGTCTTTGGTATGCCCTTTGCCTTTGCAGTACTCACAGTAAATCCCAGATTTTCCAAATGAATTCCTAGGCTTAAAACCTCTATTGTAGTTATTAGTATTGAATCCTCCATTGTTGTTGTAACCTCCATTATAGTTACTATTGTATGGCTTATTGCTCATCATTGATGCAGCTTCATTATTATCAGTTAAGGAAGAAGCACCTTTCCCATGCATTCTTTGACTCTCCACATTGATAATCATGGCATTGGCTTGATTTATGTTAGGCAATGTCCTAGTCATTAAAACCTTATTCTTAGCATTCTCATAGGACTCATCCAAACCAGTCAAAAATTGATATAGTTTCTACAGCTGATAACGTTCAGTATGCCTCTTAGATTCAGGACATCCACAAGTAGGTGGAGGATCTAGAGTTTCATACTCATCCCACAACTCTCTAAGTCTAGAGAAATATACAGAAACATAAGAGATTCCCTGAGTTAAGGTGGCAATCTCTTTATGCAGATAGCAGGCCCTAGAAGTAGGGTTGCTTATCGGGCAGATCGGGTGGTTATTTACTCTTAACAGTTCGGCTTATTAATTATCGGTATTTAAATGTATTAATCCGCTAGCTACCCAATAAGATATCAGGCGGATTGGTATCGGTTTAGCTATTATCGGGCAGTTATCGAGCGGTTTATCGGCCTATTTAAATCTGTATTACATAGGCCTATTTTGGTCCTTCGTGTTAGTAGTAAATACCATCAAAAAGCCAGTTTACTTGCGCATTTCGTCATTCTTTAGTTTTCTCTCAAGGCACCTGGTTCTAGTGATTGGATTTTCTACATTACATTATTTTGGCTTGTGCATTTTGTAGGTTGCCTTCAAAACCAAAGTATTCCACCCAAACATCAACAGTAATGGTAGTATTTGTCTTGACATCCTAAAAGAATAATGGAGTCCCGCCCTTGCTATATCCAAGGTAAAGTATTGCATATGGATAAGTGGAAGGAATATTTAATATACATATGGATCAAAATATATAAATATAAAAATTCTTAACGGGCTAACGGGTTAACCGATAAGAAAATTGAATAATTCGCCCCCAAACCGATAAGCCGTTAATAATAAAATTTTAATTTGTTCACCACTCGTTAATCCGATAACCCGATACCAATAAGTCATTAAGCTACTTTTGCGATTCGATTTTCGGTTTCGGTTTGGTTTTGAACACTCCTACCTAGAAGCGTTGACCTTATCAAACCTTTCTCTAAGATCCTCCCACACTCTGTGAGCATCGGATGCATAGATCACTATACTAATTAGACTAGGCGATACTGTATTCATTATCCAAGCTAAAACAATAGCATTGCACCTGTCCCACAGCTCATGTAGGCTAGAATCATACATCTCCCTACGACATGTACCCAGCACAAAACCTAGCTTATTTTTACCATGCAATACAATTTTCAATGATCGACTCCAAACTGAATAGTTCTCAGAACCTTGAAGTTGAACAGAGATGAGTACTAAACCTTGAGTGCCAGACGTATGGATGTAGAGAGGATGATTGTGATCAACTTGATCAACAGACTGAGGAATCGACTGAGTATCAGCTATCTCTTCATTAATCGATATTTTGCAGCTGGAAATTTCCTTCAAACTTCTCAAATTAAAGGTGTATACTCAGAGAAATCAGTAAAATCAACAATTGAGGTGAAATCTCAAAATTAACACTAGCTTGCTGAAAGTACTTTGAATTGAGCAATTGACTCAGAAATTGACTCTAACTCGTGCTTAACAGAAGAATTCCGTCACAGCTGAGCTAAACGAGACCGGAAACCAGAGCTCTGATACCATGTTAAGGAGCTTCAGCTATGGCGAAAGAAGATTCTAGAAGAAGAGAAACACACAGAGAGAAAGCAATAGCATTTCTGTGAATTAAGGAGAAATGAACTTAAAACTAATAATCTCTCTATACTACTACTAACATATCTACTGTATATATATACTACAACTAACCACTAACTAACTGTATTTACATATATAGCTGGGACCCACTTCTCTTAACAAAAAGAAAATACATGATTCCAAATAAAATAGATATGACTCTAGCTGATGAAATGCGTAGCTATTTGCAGCCTGATGAACACCTTCATTACTATTTTATTTCTTAGTTAACAGTGAAAACTCTCAAATCGATACAAGTTTCATTTTTTCCAACTTCCTTAAAAAGCCCTTGAATCCTCTTGCATAGAATATAGGTGCATCTCTCAGACCATCAATGACAACTTCACGAACCCAAGAACCAACAGAACCTTCGTTATTATAACAATAACCATCCTAAGCTTAAAAAGATGTCTAGATAACCTCATTGTCAATGAAAAGAAATAGAGATATATATGCATTTTCAATAATTTTCTGACACGAATAAAACTTCACACACTGATGCAAATGCTTTTGACAGCAAGCATCCGCGTTGTGGCATCTCTACACTATAAAGCATAATTGTCCATCAAAGAAGAAATATGCAGCTTCATTCCTCATCAGAATGTAGTCAAAGTAGAAGAGGCACCTCTTAAAACCTCAATTCCAAGCTTCAGAAAAATATGTGAACGATCATTTAGCTAGAAACTTAAGTCGTTGCTCCCCTTAGCCACAAGATGAGTAGGAGTAAAGCACTTTACAACTCACTATTCAATTTATTAACATTGAGTAAGTGCCAATATCAATAGGTTAACATGATTTTATATCACCTCTTCCACTCCCTGCGACCTTATATTCCCAATGATTGCACTAAAGAAAAAGGTTAAATAAGATGTTTCATTATTTAGAGATTGTTATAAAGATAATTCAATTTCTACATTAATGATATTAAAGTAACTACTCATGTAAGGCCCTCGGTGCATCAGTTTGCAAATATTATAACAGTTACCACCATGCATGTGAAAATCCAGTAATAAAATGTCCAAGCGAGCAGAGAAGCCACCATATACCCACCAAAGGGTGCAACTAAAAAAAAGCAAGAACTATAGAAAAACTCCTTCTTAAGTTCCAGCAGAAATATTGAAACCAAAATTTTGCACTTTCTAACTTGACGATTACATCTTATTATTCATTTCCTTTTTATTTTACTGGCTGATACAAAAGAGTCTAAAGATAGGTGAAGGTATGTCACGACCCAAAACTCGACTTGTCATTATGGCACCTGTCATAGTACTAGGCAAGTCGATATCTCACACATACCAATATTTTTAAAGCTCAAATATGCAGAAATAAGTTTAAATAATTAAGAATTTCATAAAAACCGGATATGAACCTCGAAACTCAATACAAAATTCTCCCAAAAGATCTGGGTGTCACGGAGTACATGAGCATCTACATATCAACACAGTCTAACCAATAGGACACTGCCTAGGAAAGTAGAACAGTAAAAACAAGACTAAAAGATATAGGATGAGAGTCAAGGTATGCGGACGCCAAGGCAGCTATCTCGATGATCTCCGAACTGATGTGTAACGATCCGACCGGTCGCTTTGCATTTTAGATCCCCGTTCCTCTAAATAAGACTCCCCGTATATACTTTTACTGTTTTATAACTTGTCGGGATGGTTAGTTCGGGTTTGAAAGGGTTCGGGTTGTAATCGGAACACTTAGTTCTATTGGCTTAAAAAGGGTTAAGCGTGACTTGGGTCAACATTTTTAGTAAACGACATCGAAACTGTGATTTGACGGTCCCAATAGATTTGTATGATGATTTTGGACTTGGGCATATGTTCGGATCGGGTTTTAGATGACCCGGGAGCATTTCGACGCATAAAGTTAAAAGTTGGCGCATTGAAGGTTTTAAAGTTCTTTAAATTTGTTTTGAAGTAGTTTTTGGTGTTATTGAGGTCCGCTTGGGATTCCAAGCCTGGAAATAGCTCCGTATGGTGATTAAAACTTGCACGCAAAATTTGGTATCATTCCGAGTAGTTTAAGTATGATTCGGCGCCTTCGGGGTGAGTTGGAAGAACTTGAAATTCATAAGTTGATTCTATTTGGTTTTGGGTTGTGATTCTTAGTTTTGATGTTGTTTTCAATGTTTTGAGAGGTCGAGCAAGTTTGTTTTATGTTTATAAACTTGCTGGTATGTTTGGGCGAGGTCCTAGGGCCTCGGGTGCTATTCGGACGATGCGTGGATCAAGTTTGGACTTGAAAGAACTACTGGTGCACCAGTTCTGGTGCGTCCGCACCTATGAGATTTTGGCCGCATGTGCGAGCTTTTGACTGCAGAAGCGGCCTGGCGTGGACTGCCCAGTAGCCGCAGAAGAGAAGCAGGAACTGCACCTGCGAAGGCGCATGTGCGAGGAAGTGGATCGCAGAAGCGGGGAGGGTTGCAGGTGCGACGCGTGTGCCGCAGAAGCGAGGCTTTGCCCGTAGAAGCGACGGAGGCAGACCTAGGTGTGGTCCACACCTACGAGGTTTTTTCCAAAGAAGCAGAGTCGCAGGTGCGATAGTGGAATCGCAGGTGCGAAAACCGCTGGGCAGTGAAGTTCATTTAAGTCGAGGACTTATGCTACTTTGGCTCATTTCTTTCATCTCTTGGGCGATTTTTGAGCTCTTTGAAGAGGAGTTTTCACCTAGCTATTGGAGGTAAGTAATTTCTACCAAATGTAAGCTAAATATATAGATTATGGGTAAATGTTAACATGTAAAATTATGAAAACTATAGGTTTAGTTGAAAAACCTAGGTTTTGATAAAAATGAGATTTAACCACGAAAATGATTATGGAATTGGCTGAAAATTATATATTTGAGTTCTTGAGGTTATGGGTAATATTTATCTTTAAATATTTTTGAAATCCGGGCACGTGGGCCCGGGGCGAATTTTAGGAATCTTCCAATTTGAGTTGGGTAATTACCCCAATAGTTAAATTATGAACTTTTGAGTATATATTGATTTATTTATATAATATTTGGCTAGTTTCGGGTTGTTTCGCACCAAGTTGAGGATTTAGAGCAGATTTGTGAACCGAAAGTGAGCTTGAGAACGAGTTAAGTCTCTTCCCTAACCTTGTAAGAGGGAACTCATACCCTTAGGTGTATTTTTGTTGTGAATTACTTGTGTGTGGAGTTACGTACGCACTAGTTGACGAGGGTCCGTGCGTATTTATATTCCATGAGATGTCCGGACAGTTTTAGATTTACATCATGCTTTAATTGTACTGTCATGTTTGTTATGCATATTAATTATTTTAAATGGAGCTGAGACTGGATATTTTAAAAAGTTGAAAACTTCCAAGTTAAATTTCTTATTTTGGGGAAAGAATTGAAGAATACTTAATAACTCTGAGAAATCCATGTCCTCTCGCGTCGCAAATACTTCCGCGAGCGAGGTAAACTTCACTATTCTCAGGGGAGTGGGTCGTTCGCCTCGGCAGTATAATAGATGATCTATGGTTCATGCCGTTCGACCCTCGGTAGTGCACACAGTGTTTTGGATCGGGGTGTACGACTTCGGCATAAATCGTGCGTGATAATACTCGAAACCCGGTTACATTTGATATTATGTTATGGCTTGAGAGGTATAATTTATTTAATGACCGAAAGTGATTTGGAATTAGTATGTGTTAGATGGAGATTTTGGAATTTATTATCAGTTAAAGAATCATTTATTCCCTGCTTGCTATTGTGTTATTATTATTATTTCTATATTCCATGTATATTTAGAACTTCTGGATTTTATTATTGTCCCATAGTAAATGTCAATGTCGACCCCTCGTCATTACTTCTTCGAGGTTAGACTGAATACTTACTGGGTATATGTTATTTATGTACTCACGCTACACTTCTGCACTAATCATGCAGGATCTAAGGCAGGTGCATCTGGCAATCATTCCAGCGCGCACCCTCGATACCCCGAGGTGTAGTGGTGAGCTGCTTTCCCAGTCCGTTCTGCAGCACTGATGGTAGGCTATAATCTCATGTTTTAGTCGATTATTACATTCCAATTTACCGCATTTTAGTTGAGTTTGAGCTTTAATCGCTAGTGGTTTGCACTAATGGTGTATTTTATGCCTTCTAGGAGTAATTCCGAGCTATGTAGATATTATAGAATGAATTCAAGTAATTTGGAGCTTTGAAGTCTGAGTAAAAGCCCAAGGAATTAAGCTGGAATCGTGTTCGGGGATCAACAGATGATAGTGCAACGAAACGAAGAATCGAGCAGGCATATTGTGCACTGTCTAGTAAACTACACATAACCTTTCTCTCAGAACTCCATTTGGTCTCCACAATATATTGCTGGAAAGCTAATTCAAAGGGCTACAACTTTCATGTTTTACGTGTTTTCAAATTCCCAATAGAACAGGGTGAAACGGGCGCAGCACGTGCGCGGCCGCGCACTGACCGCGCATATGGGGCAAAAAGTGTGAAAAGTGTGCGGCCAAGTGCGCGGGCACCCTTCCAGGTGCGCGGCCGCACACGTCCTGTCCGGGAAAAGTGTCCTTTTTCGCGTAGGAGAATGTTTAATTGTTTGGCCCCGACCCTACTTGGTATATATACATAGAAAAATGGTATTTTGAGGACTTTTGACATAATTTAGACCTAAGGAGTCTAAGGAGAAGTTGGAGAAGGAAGAGCATGAGGAATCCATCGTTCAATCCCAACTCAAGACAAGGGTTTGGATAGTTTTATGTTTTTCTTTACTTTATACTTAATTGTGATGAATTACTCCATGTCTATGGAGTAGTTCTCTTTAGGGTTTGATGGATTTGGTGTTTTGAGAATTGTTTGTGGATATTAACTCTAGTTTTTATGTATTGAATTGTTTTGGGTAATTTTATTGTTGCATATATATTCACTTGTTTATGTAATCGAAAGGAGAATAATTTGTCATGTTTTGCATTATCTTATTGGTTGAATTCATTGATTCTTGTTAATAATTGAAAGAGGCTAGTTGAATTAATGTTTAGACCTAGTTAGGAGGATAATCGAAAGAGGTTCTCCTAAGGATCAATCCACTACGAATTCTTGCATATCTTCACCAAGATTAACTTAGTTCATATCGTAAGGTTGATATTTAATCGAAAGAAGAGTTTCTACTGAACGTTCGAACTAATAATAGAGTGAATTCGAGAGACTCACTTGAACCATAGAGTTAAGTAACTAGAGTTAATTCCCGAACAAGTATCTTACACCTATCCAATCAACCTATGTTTTCTCCCATTGATATCGTCTTTGCTTACTTTTGTTGCGATTGTCATTAGCCAATAATTTAGACTTTTAGTTAATTTTAGTTTTAATCGCACAAATCTAAATTAGCGATCATCTTGGATAGCAATTAAACTAGAAGCTACGAAAACACTATTGAAATCCAATCCCTGTGGATATGATATTTTCTATACTATATTCGACTAGCGAGTATAATTTTGTGTTGTGTTTTTAACTCGTCAAGCACCCGGAGTCTCTCTTTTGCATTTACTTTCGGTCAACTATATTTCAGACAGTAGTTTAGTATTTTGTATATTCTACTAGTGGCTCATACACTTATGACACCAGGTCTTGAAAATATGCTAGTAGACATTTAATGGCTTTTGAGTATTTATTTGACCACACTTGTTCTTTTATTTGTCTACGCTTTATTTTATTATAAATTTTACCTCTTACTTACTTAGTAAATAAAAAAAATCAACTATTTCAAAATTATTAAAAAGAATAAATACATGGCTAGTTCATTGTTGGCTTGCCTAGCGGCGACGTTGGGCGTAATCATGACCTATAGGAAAAATTGGGTCGTGACACTGATGAAATGTCACGAATCAGCAACCGTTGTGCCCTAGATCTGCACATAAAGTATAGGGTATAGCGTGAGTACAACCAACTCAATAAGTAACAAGTTTAAGATGTGGTCTGAAAGCAGTGACGAGCTGAAAAACATACTGTAAAAATACTGAATTTAGCAATGCAGAAAAATAGACACACTTCCAAGTTCAACAGTTAAGTTCAGCACCGGTAAAATAGGCCAAATGTGACTGATAATAAGAATATGACATCTCCATATCTACATGCCAAGGTGAATGCCGTATGTGATGCAACACAATGTAATCCCAAGTGGTCACTCTCTCAGAGCGCTCAATCTGACCAACTCAATACTCGCTCACCACACTTAGTCACTCAGCACTATATATAGCCATAAGGCTCGTTGCGGCACGCAACCCGATCCACACATGTATAGCCCTAAAGCTCATTGCGGTGTGTAACCCGATCCACACACACACACACACACACACACACACACACACACACACACACACACACACACACACACACATATATATATATATATATATATATATATATATATATATATATCACAGACGACGCTCAGGCCCCAACTCAGTCACTTAATCTCTCCAGTCTCTCAGGCTCATATATATATATATATATATATATATATATATATATATATATATATATATATATATATATATATATATATATATATATATCACAGACGACGCTCAGGCCCCAACTCAGTCACTTAATCTCTCCAGTCTCTCAGGCTCATAACGCTCATAGTAAGCATCCCTAATCAATGATTCGAGATGTGTCAATATACAATAACAGAGACTGAGATATTATATGAAATGATGAATGCGACGGAGTACATAACTGCAATTAAACAAATAACTCAACAGCAAGGAACGACCACTGTGGGTCCCAATAGTACCCGCATATAGCCTAAACATGATTCCTAGCATGAATCACAGCTCAAGTCCTCTAACACATAGAGTACAACAAAATGTTCAGATAAGATGGCTACGCAGTTCTAGGAAAATGACTAAATCACAATTTCTGCGGGGCACGCCCATACGCCCGTAACCTAGCATGCGCGTCAGCTCAACATCAATCACATAGCACGTAATTCGGGATTTCATGTCCTCATAACCAACTTTAGAAGTGTTACTTACCTCAAATCGTGTAAATATCTACTCCAACACGCCCTTGCCTCGCGAAACGGCCTCCGAATTCCCCAAATCTAGCCATAAACAGTTCGATACAATCAACACGAGCTAAAGGAATCAGGTTCATAAGAAAACACTAAGTTCTGAATCAAATTCAAAAAGTCAATTCAAAAATAGGCCCCGAGGCCCACGTCTCAGAATCCAATAAAAGTCACAAAATCTGAAAGCTCATTCAACCATGAGTCCAACCATAACAAATTCACTAAAATACAACACCAAATCGACACCCAAATCCCCAATTTAAACTCTCCAAATCCCTAACCTCAAACTCCAAAATTACACCTCAAAACCACACAAATCTAGGTGGGAAAATCAACGGGGAAATATAATTATTGAATAAATTTAAACACAAGTGACTTACCTTAAGAAACCCCTAGAAAATCCCGAGCTTGAAATGTTCAAAATGATGAAAATTATGGAACCCTCGTTTTAATATGCACTGCCAGTGGTTTCGCTTCTGCGGTCCATTTAGCCGCATCTGTGGCACCGCTTTTGTGGTTACAAATTAATCTGCATCTGCGGAGGTCACTTAAGGTCCATACATCCCGCTTCTGCGGTCCCAAATCCCGCTCCTGCGGGTGCGCTTCTGCGGACCAACCTCCCCAAGTCTTTTTCCGCTTCTGCGATAAGCCACCCGCATCTGCGTGATCGCAGGTGCGGTATTTTCCCTCGCACCGGCACAACTACCTCCACTCACCCAAAAACGCATCTGTGACCCCATGGCCGCTTCTGCATCTCCGCACCTGCGGCCTATCCCTCGAAGGTGCGGTTGCACCAGACCTGACCACACTAGCTCCTCCAAAACTCCGAAATCCAATCCGATTTCGATCTGAATCACCCCCGAGGCCACCGGGATTTCAACCAAACATATCAACAAGTCCTAAAACACGATATGAACTTGGTCGAGCCTTCAAATCATATCAAACAACACTAAAATCATGAATCGCGCATCTATTCAAGTCTAATGAACTTTTAAACTTCTAATTTTTACATTCGATACCAAAACCTATCAAATCACGTCTGATTGACTCCAAATTTTGCACGCAAGTCACAAATAACACCACGGACCTACTCCAACTCCCGAAACTCCAATCCATGCCCGGTAACCACAAAGTTCACTCTCGGTCAAACTTATAAATTTTCAACTTTCGCCATTTCAAGCCTAATTTAACTACGGACCTCCAAATCACAATCCGAACACGCTCCAAAGTCCAAAATCACCCAACGGAGCTAACGAAACCATCAAAACTCCATTCTAGAGTCGTTTACACATAATTTAAAATTACCCTCAAATTGGAGTTGCATTAGAGCTCAAGAGCAAAAACAAAACAGAATGAATTTCGTAACGAGGGGGTAAGTTATACCAAAAATCTCAGAGGACAAAATTACTTAATTTTCAATAACATAGGAGCAAATTTGACCATTTTCCCAATATATCACATGCGATTGGGGTGTTCAAATTAAATGAGAGATGAATGGACTATAGATGGGAGTAGGGAGTTGTAAGATTATATTTTTGTTTAGCCGGGGAAGCTGTAAAAGCTGAGAAGTTGTAGTTAGTATTCTTCCAATTTATGTGAACCTATTTCCATTTTTATTCGTTTAAAAAAGAATAACCCCTTTCTAAATTTGAAAATAATTTAACTTAAACTTTCAATTCTACCCTTAGTAAGAAGTTTTTATAATCCCGTACTCTGGCATATTTAAAACCACAAATTTTAAAAGAAGTAGTATAACTTATTTAGGACTACAAGTTTTAAAAATTTTTATTTTTTTCTTAAATTCCATAGTCCATATCTAGTCAAATGAGATTACATAAATTGAAACAGAAGGAGTATTATTTAGTGAGAAAATTGGTTTCTTCTCGTTTTTCACTCAATGGAGAAATCAATAAAATTTAAAGATGTTCCTTCTTTCCTTCCCAATTTTTAAGGATTTTTTTCACTTTTAGCCCGTGCTAGAACTATTTATATTCGGTAGCAGAAAACATATATAAAATATTAGAATAATTTTTGTATATAATATACATAACATGTGTGTATATATATAAAATAAATATATATATCTATATTTTTGTTTATTATTTTGAGAGCGATACAGTGTCATTTTAATATACTTACTTCCTCTACACCTTTTTCGTGCTGTTTCTGTCCTTTACACGCTTTTAGTTACTCTCTGCTGCTGCAGCTGTTGCTGCTGCATATTTCTTGTATTTTTGCACTACCAAAAGATCACTGAAACAAAATCACCATCTTTCTGTCTTAAAATCTTTGCTTAATAGACAAAGAAAACCTTTCTCTCTAGCTGCTAGCACCATTTTTTCTGTCTAGCAAGATCATTCAAAACCACAATTATTTTGAATCCTTGTCAATCCTCACACATAGGAAGAAACAAAGGAGAAAATTAGAGGTTTGAAGAAAAAAGTGAAAACAATATAGTATCTACAAGGTTAAGCTTGGCTCGAAGAAGATCTCTTCTACAACCAGCAGCAGCAGCTAGCACTTCATCTCCAACACAAGAATATTCTTTCAAGAAGAAAAAAAGGACTTCTATGAAAGTTTGTGGCCTTTGCAGTAAGTTTTTTTTACTACTACTTCCATTATAAATTTTATGTATATGCAAAGATATGTACTTTCGATTTTAGTGGAAGTAAATATCGGTTCTTTGTCCTTCATTTTTGAGAAAGGAACTGAAAAAAGGGGGAGCAAAATTGGTTCTTTATCCTTCATTTTGTTTACCCTTAAATCGGATAACAATTAAATTTTTACGCGATTTTAAGGATATGCGGTTTGATTCAACATAAATAATCAAGAATATTAGATAAACGAGTTAAAGACAAAATAAACGATCAAACCAGTTGTAATATTATGGCCTAGACCGAAAGATTGAATAGTGACCTCGTCCTAGATTGGACCCTTGGTTCGAGCCCAGTTTTGAATGAAGAACAAAACAGTTAAATAAGAACTTTAGCAATAATTAAAAGGCAGAAAAATAAACTTGTATTACTTTGATTTGCGTATTAGACTGTGTTATAAAAGAAAAACTTTTTCTTTATATAATGAGTTTCATCATCCCTAGTATAAATCTAAAAAAGGTAAAAATATTTCTTTCTCCTTAATTACTGATCTATAACCGAGATCGAGCGAGATCCGTGTCATGATATCTGGTTAGGTGCGAATATCACGGCCTTCTATCCGTCATGTGTAACCGTTTACCGTGTTTCCCGAGGTCTTAGAACTTGTTCTGGGTTCGGGACGCGTTGCTTTATCATACCCGATGATGAACACATCGTTCACTTTTAAGGGATCTCGATACGAAGGGCTCCCAGGTTCGATTTCAATCTCGTACGTCCATGCCCTTCTTATGTTTTCTTCACCGGGAAATCGGGGTATGCATTATACCCGATTTTACCCGTATACACATTTCACAGATTACTGAGAACTTAGGAGTTAAGTATTCTTTCTTAGATAAAGTGTTGGATGAAGAAAATTAATTATACTAAGATATATGCAAATTCTTGGTTGTAATAGGAAGGTACGATAAGTGGAGTTTGATTAAGCTTTTACAATTTGGCATTGAATCAAAGAGGATCCGTATATGCTGGAAAATGATAAGCGTATATTTGGAAAAGGAGAAAGTTGAGGCAATAACTCTACCTCTTTTTTGCTAACAGTATGTTCAGTCTGTTTTTTTAACTAATTTTTGTTAGGTTTCGTGAATGGGCGTGAATGGGAAATGAAAGAGGCACCTTTTGAATTGCACCTCTTCATCTCACCCTTTCATTGTCTATAAATTTTAGAGACTTAGCCTCATTTTCATACAAGGAAAAAACCCAGAAATTCTCCCTGTCTTCTTTGCATTATTTTTCCAAAACAAAATATAAGTGTCATGTGTGATTTGTTCCATCTTATTGCGTTCGCTGAAACACTGGGGTTTGAGATACCGCTACACCAGTGTGGATAATCTGTTCTATCCTGGGAGGAAATAATCCTAAACCTCGGGTACTAGAAAAGGATTAAATTCCTTAAGGACACACTGTGTATTCAGTGAGCTCGGATTTAATTTTGTTCTTCCCACGCGTTTTTGTTTCTTTTTATTTTACAAAGTTTTCTGGTTTCGAACACAAATTACAAACAATCTTAAGGAACTTAACAATTTATTTTCTGTGTTTATCTTAACATCTGACTTTTGAAAATGAGAAAGAGAATTCTTATTGCAAAAAGGTGACTGATCGAGAGTAAAATTGAAGAAATACGTATGCCTACTTTGTCGAAACAACGGAACGAGTTGGTCCAGAAAATATGGGAGACTCAGGTTCGACTGCATCATGAGAATATTTTCTTTTAATTTTGCATTATGAAATATGTATTAAGAGATGCAGATATCACTCAAAGGTGGTCATTAGTTTGTCTTGAATAATGGATCATCAAAGAAAGTTGGGAATTGCAAACAAGGAAATCTCGTCTGTTTCTCCCTTTGGTCTTTTGACTATTATGAAAATTAATTAGTAGAAAAAAAAAGGGAAGGAAAGGTGAAATCCTTATAATTGACTGGGAAGACGTTGGTTGAAATCATGAAGACATGGCAACAGTGATGCAGAAAATGCTCTTAAATGTTGAAATATCTCATCACTGGCTTAGAAAAATGATTGGTTATCAATTGTGATGGCCTGTTTCGTTTTGGGGTGTCTGACAATTTAAATTTGTTAGAATTTGTAACCACCCTGAAATATTCGTAGGGATCTTGGCACTGTTGTTATCAGTTACTGAAGTCTTCATGGCTTTGCAACATATTGGACCAAAGGATTGACCTTGTTCGTTTATGGCTTACTTTAAGTTATCATTAAAGTGGATCAAAGTCTCCTATTTAATCCCGTTACACAATGATTAAAAAGAAAGGCAACATAAATGAACAATGAACATTTGAACGTGTGGATTCACTAGTTGGACTGTACAAGTGTTGCAGCGGTTCATAAGATTTGCATCGTTCTGGTAAATTTCCAAAGGAATTCTGAAAGGAGCATTGCTCTCGGTACATGAATATCAAAGTCTTTGTGGGACTAACTCAATGTCTTCAACAGAAAGTGACAACTATACCGGGTTATGCTTTCTTTACTTTATTTTTGATTTTCTACCCTGTGTAATTTATGAAACTAAGCTTTTGAATGTTAGGGTAGAGGTTTATTATGTGATGATCTCAAAATATATCCTATTTGCATGCTAGGAATAGGATAACATATTATTGAAGGAAAATTGTTATTCCGTATACCAAATAGAATTGATTTGTCAGTATATAATTGGTTAGCATGCATAAAAATATGTGATGGTTTATTTTCAAGGTATGTAAGATGTGAATTAGGCTTACATTAATACTTGAAAATTGTTTTGAGATCATAAATATAATATATGTAAAGATGAACATATATGTGTTTGATTAGAGAAAGAGATCAAACTGTTTAAAGTGTTATAATGGTTTAGTTGAAAAATCATTTGGAAAGGGAATTAAAATTCTCGTGATTTTCTACAGCCATTATGGAGAATAAAATCTTCGTGATTTTCTACTCCTGCTTCGAGATCAAAATTTGCATGATTTTTTACTCGTTCGTGGAGATTAAAGTCTTCGTGACTTTTTACTCATTTGTGGGAAATTAAAGTCTAAGTGACTTTATGCTCGTTTTGGAGATTAAAATCTTAGTGATTTTCTACTCCAATTCATTATTCAGTTTGAAGATTAAAAACTTCACCATTTATTAAATTTGATTGTGTCACATATTATTCGGTTTGAAGATTAATAAACTTCACCGTTTATTAATTCTGAATGTGTCATATTGGTTTGAAGATTAAAATTTTTACCATTTATTAATTCTGGCTCTGTCGTGACACAAACAATAGTTCTTGTGGTTGGCTCAACAACGTAATAGGGGCATCGAATATGAATCTCATTTTGAAGAAATATATTTGGAATATGAAATTATTCACCAAACGACCGCCCCTTAGTCACCGCAATCTAATGAAATTGCAGAAAGAAAGAATAGAACGTCAAAGGAGACGATGAATGCCTAGTTGATAAGTTCTGGTTTACCCAAAACTTGTGGGGGGAAGCTATGCTTACAACTAACAGCTAACCGAAAACGCATTCGCGTTTCCCATAGCAAGACATAATCCATTCAGTATGAAAAATGGAAAGGAAGAAAACCCAACTTGAAATATTTCCAAGTGTGGGGGGTATTTGGGTAAAGTGCAAGTTCTTAAACTCAAAAGGATACAAATTGGATCGAAAACCATTGATTCCGTTTTCATAAGATATGCAACAAATAGTAAGGCATATCGTTTTCTGATTCATAAATCAGAAAATAGCGACATTCATATTAATATGGTAATCGAATCAGATAATGTTGAATTCTTTGAGAATATGCATCCGTATAAAAAGGAATGTGAGTCGTCTAGTGAAATATCTAAGCGAACTTGGGAAGAAGCAAAGGAAAGTACGTTGAATTAGGAAAATCCAAGACATAGTAAACGTCAAAGGATAACTATTTCATTTGGACCAGATTTTGTGACTTTCTTATTGGAAAATAAGCCTCGAACATTTAAAGAAGCTATGTCTTTTTCGTAATCATTTTTTTGGAAAGAGGCAGTCAATAGTGAAATAGAATCCATATTGAACAACTATACATAGGAATTGATTGATCTTCCTCCTAGGAATAAACCATTGGGTTCTAAATGGATCTTTAAGAGGAAAATAAAGGATGATGACACTATTGATAAATATAAGTCAAGACTTATTGTCAAAGGGTATAGACAATAAAAAGATCTTGACTATTTTAACACGTACTCTTCGGTTATGAGTATTACGTACATATGGATGTTAGTAGCATTGGCTATGGTGTATGGTCTTGAAATCTATTAAATGGATGTGAGGACAAAATAATATTATCAAATGGTTTCAAAATTAATGAGTGTAAACAAATGTGTTTACATTAAGAATACCTCAAATCATATAATCGTTATTTGATTATATGTAGATGATATGTTGATGAAATATTTAAAATGTGGGGGCTTTTAGCTTATACATGACAAAAGTCAATGTTAGATGTAATGTCTAAATGATATAATTTTTGAACCCTACCCATCCTTAATGGATATTGATATGATAGTCGGTGAGTTTATTACTTGTTCAGTCTTAGTGATGACTAGTGATGAAACTACACATTCGAAAATTGCTTATGTGCCGTTCCAGAAATGATTTGTTCTTTTTTAAACATTTATAATGTTTAGCTCTTTTATGAAAGGGTGTCACCTGTAAGGCTGTGACTTTTCATGAAAAGTGTGTTTGTATGTTTTGTATAAACATGACCGTTCATGAACGAATGTATTAATACGTTGGTCTATAATAAGGTGAATCAACCGATGAACATGACCAAAATTCATTGCAAGTTGGATTTATTTCATGAATGAAGGTTCTATAATTTGCATATCATATAGGCGTATGAATAAATAACATACAAATACTTGAAATGACAGAGTGATTAATAAATGTGTTATATATTAAAAGGTTGTGGCCACAACTGATGACAATCATTCCAGCTGTTGTTATAATATATTATTGCTACATTAAGTGTAGTCAATAATCTGATATGCAATAGAATGTCGAGACGTATTAGTCTACGACATAAGGAAGTTCGCATTGAAATGTCAAGACAATAAAATGAGTTTTGGGATATTTAAAATATATGCATGACTATGTATTGCGCTATAATAATTATCTTGCTGGTATTGAAGGGTATAGTGATGCAAATTGAATCACCGGATAAACCTAAAATAAATCTACAAGTGGATATATTTTTAGAAACAGTGGAGGACCAGTGTCTTGAAAATCATTCAAACAAACATGCATTACCACTCTACAATGAAGGATGAGTTTATAACCTTAGACAAGGCCGGTGAAGAAGCTGGATGGCTCCGAAATTTCTTGAAGAAATTCCATCTTAGCCCAAAATATTGGCACATATATGCATGCATTGTAATGGTCAAGCGGCAATAGGCAGGGCTGGGAGCATTATGTATAATAGAAAATCTTGTCATATACGACGAAGACATAAAACCGTTCGGCAACTACTCTCTGGGGGAATTATCATAATTGACTACGTAAAGTCAAGCGATAATGTGTCGGATCCACTTACAAAAGGCCTAACTAGAGAGGTAGTTGAAAGATCATCGATGGGAATGGGACTATGGCTGAGGACAAGTCACTGTGGCGGTAACTCTACCTAGAAGACTGGAGATCCCAAGATCTAGGTTCAAGGAGATCAAACAAAGTCATTTGTGACAGTTCAACATTGTCAAATAAAAGTTTGGTTCATTCTCGTGATGAGACAATGTTCAGTACCAAGGATAAAGCGTAAAGGCTTTTTAATAGTTTTTAAGTTTGATACGGGGTATATCAAATTGTTTATCTACAGGATAACACATTTAGGAATCATCTATGTAAGTGTAAAGTGTTAGCCGCTTCAAGGCGAATTTTGTAAGTCCAATTCTCTATGCACTTATGAAACCAGGCGGTGTTCATGGCTTAAACGAACACAACAATGAGAACCAAAGGCAGTTAAGGGTTGATTGTGTAACTTATGGTTGTCTAGGTATACACCAAAGCTCGACGGTTCAAAGATATCAAATCTACCGATTGATCGAGTATATCCGATATATGTTCGCTACGAAAAGTTCAAAGGGAAACCTACTTATCCAGATGCGATTAATTCTTACTTGCGAATCACACAAGTTTTTTGCATGTTTTTTTAAACATATTGCCATTCCCCATTCATGTTGGGGATTGTTAGGTTTCGTGAATAGGTGTGAATGGGAAATGGAAGAGGCACCTTTTGAATTGCACCTCTTCATCTCACCCTTTTATTGTCTATAAATTTTAGAGGCTTAGCCTCATTTTCATACATGGAAAAAATTCAGAAATTCTCCCAGTCTTCTTTGCATTATTTTTCCAAAACAAAATATAAGTGTCATGTGTGATTTGCTCCGCCTTATTGCGTTCGCTGAAACACTGGGGTTTGAGGTACCGCTACACCAGTGTGGATAATCCGTTCTATCCTTGGAGGAAATAATCCTAAACCTCGGGTACTAGAAGGGGATTAAGTTCCTTAGGGACAAACTGTAAATTCAATGGGCAAGGATTTAATTTTGTTCTTCCTATGCATTTCTGTTTCTCCTTTACTTTACAAACTTTTCTGGTTTCGAACACAGATTACAAACAATTTTGTCGTACAGATTCTGTGTCTTGCATTGTTTTTGTCATAAGGGAACATTAGCCCATTCTCTGCAAATATTTCTTTGGTTTTTACTAGTCTTATCTGATTCATTATTTCTTTCAATATCTTAAACTAAACTTTTCTTAATGTTAAAGCGCCCAGGAAAACTCTAGCAGTTGCCTCACCTCATGTCCCACCGGTGGGATCAAATGGAGATACTCCTTTGCAGAAACTTTCGCCGCGCATTCATATTGCTCCAAAGATAGTTCCCTCACTTCCTGTGCCACCATTGGGTTCAAATGGAGATCATACTCCTTTGCAAAAGTTTCGACGAGCTCTATTGGGCTGCCATTGGGCTCAACCATAGATGCCTCTGTGCCAATTCCTTGTGATGAAGAGGACGAACAAAGAGAGACGAATTTAAAGCTGAATCCTTTATCGAGACTGAAGAAACCGCCAAAGACAAATTATACATCCCAAATCATTGATGAGGAATTAAAGAAAGTAATTATCAAAGTCGAGGCTTTGTTAGTGAACAAGCTGCTTACTTCTTAGAATGTTGATCACATGGTCGATCAGGCCAATAATACCTTTACCTATTTGAATGGGCTTCGTGTTGACTATGTCTCTTTTTATAGAGATGTCACTGGATATATTTCGTCTCGCTACAATATGCAAATTGCAGAAAGAGAAGAAAGCGTGTTGTCTTTATCAGTATTGGTGAAAAATCATGAAAATGTTGTACTTAATGCAATTGATCGTGTCAAGGATATTGGTCACACTAAAAAAGAACGCGAGAAAGTTTGGAGAGGCAAATAGAAGATCTGAAGCAAAAGCTAGCAAATATCAAACACGACGTAGAGCGTCTGAAACAGATTGAAATAAAATGTAAAGAAGTTCATGAAGTTGCAAAAGCCAAGGATCAAGAACTTGGAATTCAGTTGGAATCAGCTCAAGCAAAGCAAAAGGAATTTGAGCAGCGCAAGAATGAAGCTCGACGAGGAATTAAATCCACCAGCCTACGCCTACAAGTCTATAAATCTTGATGATTTCAGTTAGTTGGATTTTTGGAATTTTGGAATTTTGGTTTTTTCTAGCAGCAAACAGGTTGTTTCTTGGCCCTTTCCCGGACCCCGCGCATAGTGGGAGCTTAGTGCACCGGCCTGTCTTTTTTAAACAGGTTGTTTCTTCGTTCAGTTTATTGGCATGTTGTATATCCTCCTCAAGTTTTCAGGGACTTTATCTTTAGATTCTCCTTAGGGGTCGTTTGGTATGATGGATAAACAAAATTTCGGGATAAAAGTTTAGTATTGCCTTATCTCTTGTTTGGTTACTAATCCCGGGATAAGTTATCCTAGGACTAAAAATAGTATCGGGATAACTTATACCTGTCAGAGGGTGAAATAATAATCTCAGGATATGTTATCCCACGATAAGCAATAAAATTGATAATCCCAGGATTAATACAACATACCAAACAATCAATAAGAAATAATACAAGAATAACTAATTTCAACATAATTAACCCCAGTATAATGAATATCAGCATAACTAATCCCAACATAACTCATCTTTAAAATGTTTTGATACTCATCTTCAAAAATCCAGTTAAATGTATAACTAAACAATGTTTTGAAATTGAGTTTCGAAAAAGAGGACAAAATTTGTATGGACAAACTGGTCCTTATTCTGTGTTCGGAAATGAAATTCTAATCAAGCGTTGGATAAAATAATCTCGAGTTTTATATCCGGGTTATTTTTTCTAGCCCCTATAACCTTTTCTAGTTTCAGTTCAAATCTCCTTACAGTTTTTTGCAGAGCTCGGTTGAGGAAATCTGAAAACTTGACCATTGCTATGATCATAGCCGTTGAATATCCCCTAAAAAAATAAAGATAAATCAGAGATGAAATTACTCTGATAATTTCCAGTTGTATCATTTACTACAGGCTGACTTAAACTTCTTCTTTTCCATTTCGAGCTACATCTTGATTCTTGATACTGTGTACTGTAATGCAGATTTGACATCTTCCTTTTTTTTTGTTTTTTGTACATAGCTTGTCTGATACTACTATAATAAGATTATATTATTACATTGAGAAATTTTGACAATATTTGCTACATCTACATGTGATATCTTTTTATTTTTATTTTTATTTTTTAAATTTTTCTGCGGTAGGAATTAGGAGCAGTCAAATGTCCTACACTTAAAAATAATCATACCTCTTCTTTTTTCTTGGTATGTTTCCTGTCCTTTTCCCACACTTAATTACTTCCCTGGCTATTACTAGTGTTCTTGAACAAAGAACAGTGAAACAAATTTTACCATTCTTGTCATTTCCATCATCTTTTCTACCAAGAAGAAAAAAATTCATTTCTAGTCCCTTTTTTTTGGCTTAAAAAGAACCCTTTTATAATCTTTGCATCTAGGGAAGTAAAAAATGATGGGAAAAAACTCTAATTCAGAACTACCACCTGGTTTTGCTACACCTTTGGCCAAGACTGTGCCTAGAAGTATTAATCCTCCCTGTTTCAAAAGTACTGCAACTGCAGTTACTACTGCTGCTACCACTTCAATACCAATTTCTGATCAGAGTGAGAAATGCAATATGCATGATCAGTGCCAAGGTGAAACTACTTTTTCTGTTAACCGAGGGCGAGGTCTCCCTCGGAAACAGACACCAGTTTCAGCAGAAGGTGAGCTTCCTCTTCACCCACTGCCTACTGTTGCCTCATTGACTATAATACTACTTGTTTACATTCTGTTTTGGTTCAAAGTTTGTTTTCTTTCTCCTTTTCTTGTTGGTTGGGGGTGTGTGAGTTAATATTACAGTACAGTAATTTTTTTAATTCCTATCTAAATGATAAAAGTTTTCGGTCATCTTACTGTCTTGTTGTTATTAATGCTTCTTTTTCATGGCTTCTTATTGTTGTTTCTTGTTGTTCTTTTTTCAATTACTGTTGTGCCTATGCTTTCCTAAGTTGAGGGTCCGTTGGAAACAACATCTCTATCATTACAAGGTATAAGATATGGTAAGGTCTGCGTACATATTACCCTCTCCCATACCCCACTATATACTGGGTATGATGTTGTTGTTGTTATCTGAATGATAAAAGACCAATATCTCGTTGTTGTAGTTGGAAAGTGTAAAGCTTTGATATGAAAAGGAAAAAAAGGGAAATAAGAGAGAATGAAATATTTGAAACCACAGAAGTGTAAGTTCCACTGTTAGCTCTATTTTTTAAAGCAAGTTTTCAGTGAGTTCTAAGTTTAGTTAAAACTTTAAAGCATATATCAAGTTCTAATTTTTAAGTATACATCTTCTAAAACTAAAGATTTAGTTTGTTATAAGTTCTAAATTAAAACATGCATATTGTAAACTAAAACCTTAATAACTTCTCAGTTCTCATTAAGTTTTAAGTAAAGCATGTATCTGTCAATAAATTTCTAGTAAGTTTTTATAAGTTCTGACTTTAAAGCATGAATCGTTTTGAACTAATAGAGATTCTGTAATTTTTCAATAACTTCAACTATAAAGCTTATATTATTCTTTGACTGAAGATTTACTCATAAGTTATTCAACTAGTTCTATCTTTAAAACATCCTGCAGCTTAATTCTTAAACTAAAGCTTCGGAAAGTTCTTAACTGTTAAGCATACATCTTTTTCGTTACTTTTCCCGATTTATTAAACTAAATCATTTTGATGTTGTTGATGTTGAAGCGCCATCGATGGCAACGAAAGAAACTCCAGCGGTTTCACTGCCTCCTGTGCCACCATTGGGCTCGAGCGTAGATGCGCCTCTACTGATTACAGATGAATAACAAAGAGAGACAAAGATAAATCTGAATCCATTATTAATGCTGAATCCACCCCCAAATCCGCGTCTTTGGAATGAATGTTCTTCCAACATTCATGAAGAATCAAAGACCATAATCTCTCATATTAAGTCTGTTTTGGTGTTCCAACTCACCTCTGGAAGCATCAAAAATGTTGAAGACACGGCTAAGTGCGCCAATAATGCCTTCTTCAGCTTGGATATTCTTGACGCGGATTATACTTCTTTCTACAAGGATGTCAATGATTTCATTGCATATCACTTTGATTTGCTCACAACAAAGAGACAGAGAGAGATGCAATCTTTTCCAGAGCTGAAGACAGGATATGAAGATGCTATAAGTCGTGCAAAGGGTCATAAAGATGAGATCTTTGGTACTCAAGACGATATGGTGATGGTCATGAAAAAGAAGAAAACTTTTGAAAGGCAAAAGTTGGAGGCAATGGAACTGATTGGTAGGCTAAAACAATGGGTGGATGTTCTTAAACAGAATGAAGAGGCACTGAAACATAAGAAACAAAAATGCGTCGCAGACCATGTGATTGCAAGCCTTAAGGTGCAAAACCTTCATACCCAAGTGGAGGCAGCTAAAGATGTACTTAGGGAAATTGATCAGCGTGAAAATGCAGCTCGCAATGGCATTGAGTCCGCCACCTGTCGCCTGAAGTCCTTACAATCTTGACTTAATCTTTAGATACAGTGTACACTATTTATCTATTAGTGTACTTCTGGTGTTTATCTTGAACTTATTAGCATACTGAAATGTTAATATTAGTAGTTCTGTTTTTTGCTTTCTTTAATGTATGGCTTCTTTTTCCTTTGAAAGATTGTTGCTCTTGAAGTCCATCCGGAGAAACACTTGCTACAGCAGATTCATGTGAACATGACTGTAGCTTCACTCATTTGCATGAGAATTTAGGTGCATTATGTTAGGATCGGGAACTCGGATAGTGCGGAATTTAGACAAATAATATTATAATGATAATAACAAAGACAATGCAAGTTGATAATAACGACCATTAAAGCAAATAAAGAAAACATCAATTTAACGTGGTTCGGTCAGTGTAACCTACGTCCACAAGCGGAGAGGAGCAATTTCACTATACCAATAAGAGTACAAAATTAGAGTAAATACTCTAACTAATCCCAAATACCTCCGAGAGAAGAACCTCACAAAATCACTCCGGAGAAAGGGGATCACACAAATATTTTCCAACACTCAACTCTCTTACAAAATACTCTCAATTACTAAAGGAGGAGAAGAAACAAGAAATGAAGACTCAAGTCTTGTTGGTGTGTATAGAATGAGCTAGAATCAGCTCAATTTATAACCAAAGGAATTTGAGTTTCTTGGTATACAATTGGCCAACAAGGCCTAGAATGAGAGGACATAATATGTCCAACAAGGTCACTGAGGAAAGGCCACGAAGAAGCCAACAAGGCTAATAATCATTGGCCAAAAGTAGGCCCCATATATTACAAATCTCCACCTTGGACTAGTTTTGGTTGATATAGTAAACTTGCTTCACCTTATTAGGAAAATCCCCAACGGGAAAATTCATTCTTCATAAATGCCAATCAAGTTCACGCAAAGCTTGAACTTGACAACTGGAAGAGGTTTCGTAAACATGTCAGGGGGATTGTCTCTAGTGTTGATCTTCTGAACAGAGACTTTTCCTTCAACAATGGTTTCTCGGATGAAGTGATATTTGATATCAATGTGCTTCGGCATCTCATGATACATCTGATCTTTAGTCAAGTGAATGACACTTTGACTATCACAGAAAATGGTAATACCACTTTGGTGTGAACCGAGTTCAGTAAATAGACCCTTCAACCATAAGGCTTCTTTGATCGCCTCGGTCACTGCCATATATTCTGCTTCGGTAGTAGATAAAGATACTACATGCTATAATGTATCTTTCCAACTGATAGCGTAACCACCAATGCAAAATACATAGCATGTTAGTGATCTTCATTTTTTAAGATCACCTGCATAATTTGAGTCTACAAAACCAACCAAAGTGTTAGTATGTTTCCCAAATTCCAAACATGTGTTTGAAGTATCTCGCAAGTAACTGAGAATCCATTTCACAGCCTACCAATCTGCTTTACCAAGGCAAGCCATAAACTGGCTTACCATGCTCACAACCTGTGAAATGTCTGGACGTGTACAAACTATTGCATACATAATACTGGCGACTGCACTTGAATAAGGAACTTGTTCCATGTACCTCTCTTCTTCCTCTGACTGCAGGGACTGAGCATCTCATAATTTAAAATGAGCAGCAAGAGGGGTACTAACTGGTTTAGCATCTTTCATACCAAACCTCTCCAAGTACTTCTTCTGGGTCAGGAATAGACTGCTGGCTTTTCGATCTCTTTTAAGCTCCATGCCAAGGATTTTCTTAGCTGCTCCCAAATCTTTCATCTCAATTCACTTTTCAGATGACTTTTCAAATTGTGAATTTCTGTTAAATCCTTAGCAGTAATGAGTAGGTTATCAACATAAAGTAATAAGTACACAAATGAACCATCATTTAACTTCTGAAAGTAAACGCAACTATCATACATACTCCTCGAATAACCATAACCCAACATAAAGGAATCAAACCTTTTGTACCATTGTCGTGTAGACTGCTTTAATCCGTACACGGATTTCTTCAACAAGCAAACATGATCTTCTTTTCCTTCAATTTCAAATCATTCGGGTTGATGCATGTATATTAGTTCCTCAAGTTCGCCATGTATGAAAGTTATATTAGTATCAAGTTGTTCTAATTCCAAATCATACATGGAAACCAAGGCAAGCAAGACACAAATCGAGCTATGTTTAACAACATGTGAGAAAATATCATTAAAATTAACTCCTTGTACCCGACTATAGCCCTCTGCAACTAATCGTACCTTATACCTCGCATCTTCAACCCCTGGAATGCCATTCCTTTTTTTGAAGACCCATTTGTAACCAACAATTCTTTTTCCTGATGGCGGCTTCACAAGAGACCAAGTGCCATTCTTGTGGAGAGACTCAATTTCTTCTTTAATTGCAATCAGCCACTTGGCTGAGTCAGCACTAGAAAAAGCTTCTGAATATTTTGATGGTTCTCCAATTTCTTCAGTTTCCTATGCAACTGAAAAAGCAACCGCAACATTATCTCCAAACCTTAATGGTTGTTTACTTTCTCTTATTGGTCTATGTTTGGTTATAGAATACTCCTCTTCTTCTGGTTCAACTTCAGGAGTCTCAGCTTTAGGAATTTCAGCTTCTGGCTCAACTTTTGGAGTTTCAACTGTATTTTGGTCCAAAGTTGATAAGCGTGGCTCAGAAGGAATGCCAATATCAACCTCCGCCTGCTTCTGTGTACTCTTTCCTTTATCTGTATTACAAGAACTAGAAAACTCTTTTCTAGAATGTAACATTGAGGTTTCATCAAAGGATACATCTCTGCTAATTATAAATTTTAGTACTGTGGGATCAGGATACCATTGTCGGTATCCTTTCACCCCAGATGCATACCCAAGAAAAATACACTTTTTAGCCCTTGGCTCTAATTTACCATCATTTACATGCATGTATGCAGGGCAACAAAATATCTTTAAATCAGTATATTTAGCAGGTACTCCTGACCACATTTCCTCTAGAATCTTAAAGTTCAAAGGTGCAGAAGGAGCTCGGTTGACAATATAACAAGCTGTAGAGATAGCTTCTGCCCAAAAGACGTTTGTCAACCCAACATTTGAAATCATGCAACGAGTCCTTTCCAAAAGTGTTCTATCATCCTTTCTGCCACACCATTTTGCTGAGGTGTCATTCTCACAGTACGATGTCGAGCAATTCCTTCATTCTTGCAAAATTTGTTGAATTCATTATTACAAAATTCCAAGCCATTATCTATTCTAAGCCGCTTAACCTGTTTTTTTGTTTTTTTCTCAATCAAAACTTTCCATTGTTTGAAATTTAAGAAAATATCACTTTTATTTTTCAGGAAATAAATCCAAACTTTCCTTGAAAAATCATCAATGAAAGTTAACATATACTTGGCACCTCCTTTTGATGAGGTACGTGAAGGACCCCAAAGATCTGAATGAATGTAATCCAAAGTCCCTTTTGTTCTATGAATCACTGGAGATTTGAAGCTGACTCTTTTCTTCTTCCCGAACACATAATGTTCACAGAACTCTATATTTTCGGTACTTTGGCTACATAAGAGACCTCTTTTGCTGAGGATGGAAAAACGTTTTTCACTCATATACCCCAATCGCATATGCCACAATTCGGTGATATCAGAATTTGATTTAACGGATGTTAAAACTGCAGCAATGCATGTAACAATAGATCCCAATAGAGTATACAACATACCAAATCTACGTACTTTCATGATCATAAGAGCACCATGAGAAACTTTCAGAACTCCACCTTCACCTGTGTACTTACACCCAAGAGATTCTAGAGTGCCCAAAGAGATGAGACCTTTCTCCAGGTCAGGAACATGTCTAACATTGGTGAGAGTTCTCACCACACTATTGTGCATTTTGATTTGGACTGTACCTTTACCAATAACATTGCAGGCAACATTGTTGCCCATCAAGACAACTCCACCTTCAACAGATTCATATGTGGTAAACAAATCCAGATTGGGACACATATGATAAGAATAACCCTAATCTAAAATTCACTCATTTTTAGATTTAAAACTATTATTAGTTGCTAAAAAAATAGTTCATTCAGTCTCATCAACAGCTACACTTGCTTCGGCAGTGTCAGTATTTTTATGCTCATTTTTCTTTTCTGTATGCTTTTCTTTAATTTTTAATTTAAAGCATTGAGAAATAATGTGGCTTTTTTTATGGCAGTATTTGCACATGACATTTTTGTATCTGGATTTTGACATTGATTTAGGTCTCTCACTACTTGAATCTTTCTTATTGGATCTACCTCTTATGAACAAGCCTTCCCCTTGGTTCACACTAGTTTCCCCAGTAATATCTCTATCTATTTGTTCTTTTGATTTCAAAATAGATTTGATATCTTTATAAGAGATATTATTCTTTCCATAAAGCATAGTATCTCTTATATGTTTAAACGACTGGGGTAAGGAAACAAGCAATAATACGGCTTGATCCTCATCTTTGATTTCAATATCTATGTTACTTAAATCCATAAGAAGAGAATCAAAAGTATCAAGATGTGTAATATAGAGGTACCTTCAGCCATACGAAAAGTGCAGAGCTTTTGCTTTAGGTAAAGCCTGTTTTCTACTGTTCTTTTCATATACACGATTTTCAGCTTTTTCCATATGCCTTTGGCTGAGCTTTCTGCAATAACTTCACGCAAAACCTTATTTGAGAGATTTAAAATGATACCTGCTTTTGCCTTTTTGTCAATGACAGCAAACTCCCTGTCCGTCATTTTATCCGGCTTCTTTTCCTTTCCTTGGAGTGCCAAATCTAAGCCATCCTGAATTAGGATAGCTTCCATCTTTAATTGCCACATTTTGAAGTTTGCACTTCGATCAAATTTATCAACATAAGTCTTTGTTAAAGTCATATTGACTACTGAAACAAACCCTATTAGATCAGGCTCTGATACCAATTTGTTAGGATCAGGAACTCGTGTGGTGCGGAATTTAGCCAAATAATATTATAATAACAATAATAAAGACAATGCAAGTTGATAACAACAACAATTAAAGCATATAAATAAGACACTAATTTAACGTGGTTCGGCCAGTGTGACCTACGTCCACAAGCGGAGAGGAACAAATTCACTATAACAACAAGAGTACAAAAGGGCGTACAAAATTAGAGTAAATACTCTAATTAATCCCAAATACCCCCGAGAGAATAACCTCACAAGATCACTCCAAGGAAAGGGGATCACACAAGTGTTTCCCAACACTCAACCCTCTTACAAAATACTCTCAATTACTAAAGAAGGAAAAGAAACAAGAAATGAAGATTCAAGTCTTGTTTGTGTGTTTAGAATGAGCTAGAATCAGCTCAATTTATAGCCAAATAAATTTGAGTTGCTTGGTATAAAATTGGCCAACAAGGCCTAGAATGCACTAAGAAAAGGCCATGAAGAAGCCAACAAGGCTAATAATCATTGGCCAAAAGTAGGCCACATATATTACACATTAGTTAAATCATTTTGATTGTATCAAGTTATCCTCACTGCCGAAGATCTACATCTGCCCTGTATGTTGCATGGAAGGAGAGGATTTTGTATCAATATCAACAAGCAGCGAAGAGAAGGTTGTTGGTAGCAAACATGAGGTACCTCAAACGCCTTCTCCGCAACACGAAGAAGGAAGAAGGAAATCAAGAAAAAATAAATGGGAGAGAGTGGTAGCTATGGATGTATCAAGAAGTTTTAGTAACATTGAACAATTGTTTTGGAAAAATAGGAAACCTTACAGACGAGTAGCTCATAGGCGAAAACATTATGATAGCTTGTCTCCCTTCATTTTTGTACAAAATACTTGATTATGTGTAGATACTCTTTTCCCTCTATTTTATTTATTCAATTGATTCTCTAATTTTGAGCTTTTCTCCTCATTTAAATACTTATCGGCTATATTGCTCGGACTCTTCGAAAATATTGTCGGGTGCGTGATGGATTGTCCAAAAGTAATGTATTTTTGGAGGATCCGACACAGGTGCGGCAACATTTTGGAGAGTCCGCGCAACATAGCTTATCGACACTCTGCGTTTACATCAAATCATACTAGAATTCATGAACCGCAGCATACGGCCCATGATCTCCTAGAATCCCGACGCGGATATGAAATTCACCAGGGCTGGCTTTGTTGCAGGCACCTCTCCCTACTTCTCAATAATAAGATCCTCTACTGGATCCACTGGTGGAATAGTTGGAGCAACTCTGGGATGTCCTCTTCCTCTACCGTGAGCTGGAAGCCCTCCCTCCGCCTCTGCCTCTAGCAACAGGGGGAGCAGCTCCTCCATGGTCTGGAATATCCGCTACGCACGTTCTCACCATATGTTAGAGAATAAGAGAAAGATACTTAGTTCCACATCAACTGCACGAAAGGAGATAAAGAAAGAGTAGTTTCCTAACACCCTATAGCCTCCCAAAAATAAGTACGGACGTCTCTCCACCAATCCGCAAGACTTTATTAGGCATGCTCATAACTTGTGAGACCTACGTGAACCTAATGCTCTGATACCATGTTGTCACGACCCAATTCTCTTAGAGTCCGTGATGGCACCCAACGCCGCCGCTAGGCAACCCAACAGTGAACTAACCCCGTAATCTCCCTTTTTGGTTTTACTAGATTTCCAACTAATTAAACTTTCCTTAATTAAAAGATTTAAGAAACAACAGGTTTAAATAAGTAAAACGAAAGCAGCTGAGTGCAATCATTACCATAGTAATAATACAAAACCACAGGTCTACTAGTGTGTGCCAAGACCTGGTGTCACAAGTGTATGAGCACTAATAGATTATACAAAATTCTAGCTACTGTCTGAAATAAAAATAGATAGAATAAATGCAAAGGAGAGACTCTAGGTGCTGCGGAACGGCTCAGGAAGCAACTCACCACTAGGACTCCAGGTAACGCCAGATGCACCTGCCTCAGATCCTGCACGGTCAGTGCAGACGTGTAGCGTGAGTACATAAACAACATGTACCCAGTAAGTATCAAGTCTAACGTCGAAGAAGTAGTGACAAGGGGTCGACATCGACACTTACTATGGGCTAACAATAATAATACAGAAAAGTTTAAAAAGCATGGGATATGTAATAATAATAATAATAACTCATTAACAAGCAGGAACAAATAATTCTTTCAGAATTTAATAAATTCCAAGTAAATTCCTGTCATTTATAATTGTAGCCTCACAAGTCACAGATTAATATCAAGTATGATTAGGCTCCGAGTATTACTAAGCGCGATTTATGCCGCGGTCGTACAACCTGATCCAGAATAATGTGTACACTGTCGAGGAACGTGCGGCACGATCCATAGATGCATCTATTTTACTGCCGAGACGTTCGGCCCGCTCCACAAGAAATGAGGATACTTTATAAGCATTTGACTTAATCGTTATTATAAGGCTAATACACTATGTAGAACAATTTCCATTGACAATCAAGTAATCCGCTCTAAATTCAAACAAGTGAAATTCGGTCTCTTACAATTCTTTTATCAAGTTCCAATATGATTTAGACAATTTAATTAACAAGTAGGCCATAAACGTTACATGTATTTCATGCTTTGGGTCCTAAACTACCCAGACATAAGCATAATTAGTAGCTACGCACGGACTCTCGTCACCTTGAGCGTACGTAGCCCCCACAATTAGAAGCAAATATTAATTTAAATCACCTATGGGATAAATTCCCTCTTACAAGGTTAGGCAAGAAACTTACCTCGTCTCAAAGCTCACTTTTCCGCATCAGATTCACTCCTAAGCCTCAACTCGTTGCCGAACAATCCGAAACTAGTCAAATGTTATATAAATTAATCAATACATGCTCAAAAGTTCATATTCTAACTATTAGAGTGATTACCTAACCCCAATAGAAAGATTCCTAAAATTCACCCCCGGACCCACGTGCCCGGATTGCGGAAACTTTCAAAGATAAATGTTACACATAACCTTACGAACTCAAATATATAATTTTCACTCAATTCCATAACCATTTTTGTGGTTAAATCCCATTTTTATCAAAACTTAGGTTTTTCATTTAAACCCATAATTTTCACTATTTTATATGTTGCAATCTACCCATAATCTATGTATTAAACTCACATTGGATAGGAATTACTTACCTTCAAAAGCTAGTTGAAACCCCCTTCTTTAAAGCTCCAGAATTGCCCAAGAGAGTAATAAATGAGCTCAAAATAGCCTAAGTCCCGATTTAAAACAAGACACTGCCCAGATGGCCCTTCTTCGCGAATGCGGAATCGCGTTCGCGAGGCAAAGGGCCCAGGCCCAGAAAACTTGGCCATCGCGAATGCGACCAGGGCCTCGCGAACGCGAAGGCTTACCTGCCCTGCCCTACGCGAACGCTAGGGCACCTTCGCGAACGCGAAGAACAACCGTGCCACCCTCACCCAGCTTGCCTTACCATTCGCGAACGCGGACCCTATCACACAAACGTGAAGCACAAAAATTCCCCCAACCCAATTCCTTCATCGTGAACGTGAGGGTCCTTCCGCGTTCGCTAAGAAGGAAACCAAAACTCAAAAATCTGGTTTTTTTCCAACTTAGCTCCGGGTGGTTCGAAACACACCCGAGCTACTCGGGACTCCGTCCAAATGCACCAATAAGTGGATAAGTATAATACGGACCTGCTCAAACTCACGAAACGCGTAAAATAACAACAAAACTAAGAATCGCTCCCCAAAACTCAATTGAATCAATCTATGAACTTCAAGTTTCCAAATCGCTCTAAATGCGCCGAATCATACTTAAACTACTCGGAATGACACCAAATTTTGCGTGCAAGTCTTAAATCACCATACATAACTATTCCCCTGCTCAAAATCCCAAACGGACCTTGATAACACCAAATCCTACTTCAAATCAAATTTAAAGAACTCTAAAACCTCCAATGTGGCAACTTTCACTATTAAGCGCCGAAACGTTTTCATATCATCCAAAACCCGATCCGAACATATGCCCAAGTCCGAAATCATCATACAAACCTATTGAAACCGTCAAATCTAGATTCCGAGGTCGTTTACTTAAACTGTTGACCAAAGTCAAACTTAGCCTTTTAAAGCCAAACTAAGGAACCAAGTGTTCCGATTTCAACCCGAACCTTTCCAAATCCCGAACTAACCATCCCCGCAAGTCATAAAATAGTAAAAGCACATACGAAAAGTCTTATTTAGAGGAACATGGATCTAGAAAGAAAAAAACGACCAGTCAGACATTACATGTCCGCTTCTGCTAGTTCAAGCCAGCTTCTACCTAGCTCCCTTTCCAGTCGCTTCTACAATGGTTTTCTCGCTTCTGCGATCAAATTCTCGCAGAAGAGGTTGCACCAATTGCTCTCCAGAAATAGCAAAAATTCCAGCAGCTTCAACAAGTCGCAAACGATCCGAACCCCGTCTGAAACTCATCCGAGCCACTTGGGACCTTAACCAAATATACTAACACGTCTTAATCTACAATATGAACTTAGTCGAGGCCTCAAACCACGTCAAACAATGCTGAAATTATAAGTCGCACCTCGAATCGAATTATGAGTTTTCAAATCTTCCACTTCTACAATTTGCGTCGAAACATATTAAATCAATCTAGAATGACTTCAAAGTTTGCACACAAGTCATAAATGATATAATGGAGTTCCAATTTCCAGAATCGAATTTTCACCCCGATATCAATAAAGTCAACTCCGGTCAAACTTTCTAAAAATCTTCCATTTTTTAACTTTCGCCAAAATGCGTCAAATTGTCCTACGGATTTCCAAATCCAAATACGGACATACACCTAAGTCCAAAATTACCACACGAAGCTATTGACATTGTCAAAATCCCATTCCTGTGTCATTTGCTCTAAAGTCAAACTCCGGTCAACTCTTTTCATTTAAGCTTCAAAAATAAGTCTTATTCTTCAAATTAAATTCTGAATCTTCCGAAAACCAAACTCAACCGCACACTCAAGTCATAATACATATTACGAAGTTGCTCGAGAACTTCAGTCGCTGAACGGAGCGTTAGTTCTTAAAATGACAAGTCGGGTCGTTACATATGCAATGTCAGATTTAATAATTTGAAACTTATGATCGGAATAAGAAAAATAACCCCAATTCCAACAAACATCTATGACCAGAAGATAATAGACCATAATATATCATAAATATTAGGTCGTCAGTCTGATGAAATTCTAAAATACAGAGCACAGAGGTATCCTTAGGTAGCAAATGTTGATACCCAATTTTTTTCTCATATTTAAAAAATAAAATAAATAAATAAATAAAATATATATATATATATATATATATATATATATATATATATATATATATATATATATATATATATATACACACACACAATAGTATATTTGCATTATAATTTAGTTTATAAACCTATACAAGCTTTGTTTCATAATTGTTCATAATTTTTAAAGGCTTTAAATCAATTTCTTTCTGCATTTTATTGTATAAATATCCAATAATTATCCTTCAAATTATTTTTACGATGATTTAATCATCCAAACTTATTATTTACAACAACATGTATATTTTTAAATATTTTACTGCATGTTTTTATAATTACATTTGCATTTTTAGGCTAATTGTACATTTTAGCAATAATAGCCCATATTCATGTATAATTACATTATTTATGCAAAACAATAACTTTTTATATTTCATAATTTAAGTTATTATTTTTTAATCATTTTAGTGCACAAGTAATATTTTTGTTATTTATTAATTACTTTTATAAATATTTTTTTTGCTAAAATATTGGGTATTTAAAAACTAGCCGACTCTTGAACTTATTTTTGGACAAAACAAAGGCCCAAAGCCTAATACACTAGCCCAAACAAACCCCAGCCCAAACCAAATTAACCCAACCCCTAACCCGGTCGTGACCCGTTTCTAATAGCCCGACCCAACTACCCTTTAATCGTCGTCGTTGATCTCTGAAATCAACCCATATCAAACCCTTCCCTTTAAACTAACCCAAACCCCAACCCTAATCCCATTCTACCCCTTCCCGCCGCCCTAATATCCCTCGCCTCCCTTCTCCCTCCTAAGAACCCTAGCCTCCGCCCCCTAAGTCCTCTCATAATCCCGTCTAATATGGGATGCTATGGCTACTACTTGCCATATATGACCTCCTCCGGGTATTGGTTACTCTCCTATACTGCTTGCCTAAACAAGGCAAGCATATCTCCACAAGATTGAACCAAAATAGGTTCAAATCACTGATCGTTCTGCTATTCTATCTATGTTCATCCTTTGTTCTATTGTGAGTACGAATATTTGTGCATTTTTTGTTGATTCTTATTTTTCCTAAAAAAACTAGGGTTTACAGATCTCTTCAAATCGAACCAAAATTGGTTCGATTCTCTGATTTTGAGTATTATTTGTGTCTATATTCGTCCTATGCTACCATTTCTGTGTATATTCCATTGATATTTATTTTTCCTAAAAACTAGGGTTTACCGGCTTATTCTCCTAATTTGATTTTAAATTGATTTATGTGTTCTTCTTTCCTTTTATGGTCTGATTGTTTGTATTTTCTTACTTATGTGCTGATTTTTACCACTATATAAATCCATTTTCTTTCCCCTTTTTGGACAGACAAAAAGTAGCTAAAAAACTCTCACTAAAATTGAGGTTTCTACTTTGTATTTGTTTACTATTATGTTCTGTTTGGATCTTGGCCGGCTGAAAGCCAAGGCCACCGGATTTCTACTTTTCTGACCATCTCTTGGGTGTGAGCACTGCCCTGGGTTCTTGAAACCCTTGTGAACTTGACACATTTGAGACTCTAGGCCCTTACTGTTGTTCTTTTCTTATTTATTGAACAATCACTAATTAGTTTCTAAACCCTCGCAATGTTTATTCTCTTATGTTAGCATGTTCTTTGAAACTGCACGACTTAATGTATTCCCTTGACTCTCTTTATGTGTGATTTTGCCTATAATTGCTAGCCTAATAATGTCTTTGCACCTAACTTAGTTAATTTAGACATAATGAAGCATGTTTAGTTTGGTGTTGTTGATAATTCGAATGTTCTGCCTTGATTATATAATTTAATCCATGTTCTCTGCCTAATTCTAAACTTCTAGTGATTAATTGATGTTATTGGCATGCCTTAACTTGTTTAAGACCTTTACTCTAAGTGTAGTATGCTCCTATGACTATGGTTGCCACTCTATGTGTTCTTGCCATGTCCAATTCTGCACCTCTAACAACCTGTTATCCTTTAAACTAATCCTCCTTGACTGATACCCTCTATGATATCTAATCCTGTTTGTATTATACTGTGTAATCTTGAGTTTGGTATAATCTGATCCTTTAAGTTCTACACTGGTTGCATTACTTGGTTTTACTAGTCTAATGCCCTTGCCTGTTGACTTTGCAATCCCAGGCTCTTTGTTTCTTATCATATGACACCCTGCCCAATGTGTTAGTTTGCTTATTGAGTTCATTATGTGATTATCTTATAGTGTTTGCAAATGCTTTTCCAAATCTATTACTATTTTTCATTGATTGTTTCTTGTTATGAGTCTAATTCTGGGCCGGCTGAAAGCCAAGGCCCCCCTCCCCTAAATCTTCTCTAAGGTTCTTTAGGCCACTTTTTCCTAATTGTTCAACTCTGCCCCTCCCTTTTCACCTACTAAATAAACCAATTGTTTGTGTAAATGGATGTTGATCAGCTCTAGCTACTGGGTTTTGGCTATTTTGTGTAAATGAAGAATGTTTTTCTCGGTTTGATTGGCTATGATTTCTGGGCTGTGGTGAAGCCTGTTGGATATGTAATTGAAGGCCTGGCTGGGCTGGGTATACTTTGATCTGTTTTAGGCCCACTATAGTTATTTTGTAACTTTATAATTTATTTTATTCATTGGGCCATTAATAATGTTGTAATAACAATTGGGGTGTTAGTAAAATTGGGAAAATGGGTCTATTATAATGTTTGCTTGAAACGAGTAGAAATCCTGCCTATAGATTTTTAATTTGCTCAAACATGTTCTGCTACCATGTGTTGCTAGATATCTTGCCTATAGGTGTTAATTTGCTCAAACATAATCAGTTTCAATCGCTAATCATTAGAAATCCTGCCTATAGGGTAATACCACTCGCCTTAATGTGTTAATATTGAACTTTCAAACACTGTTTCATTGCTTAACTCTGCCGCTATTAGAAAGCATGCCTATAGGATCAAACTGGGTAATTCTGAGTATTTTCAATAGTTATCACTGCCAACTACTGCGCAAATCACCTAGAAATCATGTCTATAGGTTTAACCACTTGTAATCTGTAATTTCAACAATCAGCTCGCAATACCAGATTCCCTAAAATGTAAAGTTGTTTAGAAATCACGTCTATAAAGGTAACATATTGCATCTAAAATTGCCTGTATGTTCGAATCCCAAGGTCACATAGAAACCATGTCTATAGGGCCTAATGGCATTAATTTGCCTCAAACCTGAAATTGTCTAACATTTAATGTGAAAGTTTGTTCGCGTGCATTTGTTTTCTAAGTGTGGAGGCTAACTTGAGCCCTTAATTGCTTTTACATGAAGTCCAACTTGTTTTGTATGTCGCCTAGTTTTATCATTTCTAAGCAGCCTAAGCTAAGTCTCGAAACCATCCAAAATAGAGGTCCAAACGCCTCCTGGGCCATAGGCATGGGACGGGTAGTGCACGCATAGGGCACAATTTAGAATCAACTAGTGCACTTTAGGTAAAAACTCAAAGATAGTAATCGGGTAGCAGGAGATGATAGTCTGTGCCCGCTGAATAATATGAGTAACACCCCACCTCGAGGGAGTTACGAAGTATTATTTATGTTGCACGGGGTGATCCTTTAGGATAAAAAACTTAGGACCCCCACATCTTGTCTTTAAACCAATTATCTGTGTTTACTCAAGGACTTTCTAATAATGATTTGTTTTTCAAACTTCTTGTTTTTCTCTCTAACTATTTAACTAATTCATATAATTCAAGTTCGGGTAGGACCCATAGTTGTGGACCTCGAAGAGTGCCTAACACCTTCTCTTCGAGGTAATTTGAGCCCTTACCCGATCTTTGGTGACGCAAACTGTTTAAACCAGAGTTATTTGCAAATAGGTGCCCTAACGCACCTCAAACCCGTTAGGTGGCGACTCTCTCTTTTAACACCTTCCTTTAAAAGAGTTGTCACGTGTCGAAACCCGATTTCGCGAGAAAGAGGGGCGCGACAGCATGGCGACTCTGCGGGGGATATTTTTAGGCTCTTACCATAGCGAACTTGGTCTATATGAATTAGTCTTCTTTGATGAATGTGTTTCCTTGTTCTTTATCGTTACATGAACATCCCGCTTCCATTTTCCCTTTTTATGGCTACATGCACACCCTTTCCCATATTTCCCTCTATTTTAAATTTGTATTAATATGCAAATCTTAGCTTAATTTGGTTACAATGTGCGTTTTCCATTATTTTCTAGTCATGTTCACTTGCTCCGAATCATTTTTAAATTTGCTACATCATGTCCCTCCCTACCCCTACCCCCTTGCTTGCTTTATTATAATTCTTTCACATTGCGCGAACTAACTTCTTCCTTGTTTTCCTTTCTTTTTATGTCTTTACACTGCATTTAATACTGTGTTTATTGTCTTCATCATGCAAGATACAACGTGTTGTTTTATCTTTACATAAAGCATGATCCACATCATATTTCACTCGTGCGTAATTGATACCATAGCGGCGCTTGATGAGTGTCCGCGCTCTTCCTACATCACCCTTTTAAATTTGGAAAAGCTTATTTATGGTAAAACTAGTCGATCAGCGGTGCAATCGACGGTTCCGTGCCTTCCCCTCTCAATTTGTCCACTTGAGCGTACCGGTCTAGACTCTTCTAGAAAACCCCACTCGAATATTAACTGTGTATGCATCATGTCTAAACCTAGTATGGGATAGAAAGTTGTCCGCGTAATAACTCTCTTATGCAAGCCTTGTCCAAAGCCCGCCGGGATTTCCTTACATCCCAATGGGTACAATTATGATATATGCATTATTTGGAGAAAACATGCCGATATGCTAATCATTAATGTGTAAATAGTCGAATCTGAAGGGGAAAAGGGATAACTTTATTTGTTTTGCAGAAATGAGGCTCGAAGTCCTCAGGTTCAGCATGGTTCAAAGTATCCCACCTTTGTTGCTAAATTGGTGGGAAAATCTCTCGCCAAGTGACAAAAGTCATGTGAAAAGAGTTCTCGGGAATTTACCTTCTTTGTTAGATATTCAACCGAACAATGTGTTAATTGAGGCTTCCACCATGTTTTGGGATGAGAAGAGGGCCGTCTTCCATTTTGGTGATATAGAAATGACTCCTCTTCTAGAGGAAATAGGAGGCTTCGCTGGGCTCCCATGGGATAGCCCTGGCTTGTTGGTATCGAAAAATCATACTTCTCGAGGTTTCCTAAAAATGACGGGTTTCAGTAAAAATGATGAGTTAGGCTGTCTGAAGAAATATTACATACATTCGACTTCCTTTACGAGCGTTATGGTCACATCAAGTCATATCGTCTTTACCATGATGAATTTGCCATCACTTCTTTGAGTTGGACTCACCGCCGGGTTTTTGTATTCATTGTCTGTTTTCTGGGGATGCTGATATTCCCGATACAAGGAGAAAGGATCCACACTCGCCTAGCTATGGTCACTAAGACCCTAATGGAAGGAATTGAGGGGCAAACTTACACTATTGTCCCAATGATCGTGGCTGAGATGTACCGAGCCTTAGACCATTGCAAAAAGGGATATAGGCATTTGGAGGGTTGCAATCTGTCGCTGCAAATATGGTTGTTCGTACACCGTGAGAGAGGACAATACCGTCAAGAATTTCCGCGACGACCATTGAATGACCACATAGCTTATCATCATCCGAAGAGAATGACTTTTATCCCAGACAGGTTTGCACAACTGCAAAACGCTGTGAGCTGGGTACATTTCTTTAGCAATTTGACTAATGACAAGGTACATTGGATGTTCGAGTGGTTCCCTAGCAGTTAATTCATCATCAGGTCGAGAGATGTTCCCCATCTAGTGCTAATCGGATTAAGGGGAATCTATCCTTATGCTCCTATCAGATTCACGAGGCAAGCTGGGAGAAAACAGGTTATACCACGAGTTTCCAAAATGGTTCATTACAAAGCAGACTTCCAAGGGAATGCCATTCCATTCAAGTTCGAGGCACATCACATGTGGCATGAAAAGATTATTGTGGAGAAAGATACCATCGAGCAAGACAGGTATCATGCCAGTCATGTGTACTTCTACCCATAAAGGTTGGTCGATGACATAGTAGGAGAGGTCAAGCCAGGGGTTGATTTGAGAAATAGGGTCATAGACGACGTTGCTGAAGCACAAGTCAAATACAGGAGGTTGCGCAAAAGGGTCTTTGAATCTGAGGACAGGCATTTGGAACAACATAAAGTGGACATGGAAGCAATCAATGAATGGAGGGGAATCATTGCTAAATCAACAGAAAGGTTGGAGTATTTGGAGTAGAGTTTGATGGAACTTTAGGGAAATATGAGAAAAAGGGTCTCGGATTGTCAGAATGCAGAGGGTAATGAATGAGGACATCTAGCAAGGGCGTATCTACTGTTAGACATGCGCGACCTGGGGAATCTGATTGACGGGGCTAAGAAGGCCAGCCTTGGAGAAGGTCCCTCTGGGACCGAGTAGATTAAGAATGATGTTTTCTAGATTCGTTTTAGAATTTGATTGTAATAAGGAAAATGCCACTACTGACTCTTTATAATTATTGTCGTTTTAGTAGAGATTTGGTCTATTTATCATATTAATGAAATGACGCAGTTATCGGCATTGAGTTTTCTCCAAAGCTATATGTCGCTAGGCCTACCTCAGGAATGATGAGGTCCCCAAATTAGGACGTGAATTTATAATTCCACAATACATGTTTAAATATCGTAAATAATCTTTTAATACTCCTTACTGACTTGTTTACCTTTTGTTTTTCCTCTTTTCTTTGTTTATTCCCATCCCCTAAGGTTGTTTCGTGCCTACAGGCATCATCAACATATCATACCAGATCCAGAGGTCCTCCTCCACCTCCTCCCCCAAGTGATCCCAAGAACAAAGGAAAAGCTAAGATGGACGATATGAGTAGTATCAGGAAAGACAACGCTGCGCATGTCGAGAATGTCGAAACTTTAGATGGTCGAAGTACTCCGGCGCAGAATGACTTGGTTTTACGGTTAGAGCAAAAGATACTAGAGTTACAAGGGGAACTTGAGCAGGTCCGTATTCCCTTACCCTGAATGTTCCCGACATCAACCAACAAAACGCCCAAAACCCAACACCTCCTCAAAACACACAAAACCAGCACCCGCAAAATCCTCCTGCACCTCATCAATACGCCATGCCTCCCCAAAATTGTAATCCTCCACCAGTACCAACTCCTCCACAGCATCATCATCATCCGACCCAATACCCACAAACTACCACCTACCACACTCCTCAAATTGCACCACAACCTACTCATGATCCCTAAAACTCAACGAATGATCACCACTACACCCAAATCCCTAGAGTCTACAAAAGTAACCCCATATACGTGGAAACCTTACCCACACTTCACAACAAACCCCGTATATATCGGAATTTGCCGAGAAGGACCTGCTCATCATGAACATGGTGAAAGAACTTAAGAAGCTTACAAGTCGAGTCCAAGGTATTGACGGTGGTAAAGGCATCAAAGGTTTAAACTTTGAGGATTTATGTATTCAACCGGACGTAGAACTGCCAGAGGGTTACAAATCTCCTAAGTTCGAAATGTTCGGCGAGACAGGTGATCCAAAGGTACATCTAAGGACGTATTGTGACAAGCTCGTAGGGGTTGGTAAATATGAAAGAATCCGCATGAAGCTGTTCATGAGGAGACTCACTGGAGACGCCCTATCTAGGTACATCAGTCAAAATCCAAAGAAGTGGATTAATTGGGTAAGCATGGCGTCAGATTTTATGGATCGGTTCAGATTCAACATAGAGAATGCACCAGACGTTTTCTATATCCAGAATCTTAAGAAGAAGCCGACAGAAACTTTCCGCGAGTATGCTACTCGATGGAGATCAGAGGCTGCAAAAGTAAGGCCAGCATTGGAAGAAGAAAAAATGAACAAATTCCTTTTCCGGGCCCAGGATACGCAATATTATGAGAGGTTGATGGTTATTAAAAATCAAAAATTCTCCGACATCATCAAATTGGGAGAAAGAGTAGAATAGGGAATCAAAAGCGGGATGGTAACAAATTTTGAGGCACTCCAGGCTACGAACAAAGCCTTACAGTCGAGGGGGTAAACGTGATAGAAACTGATGAAGAATGGGACCCGGAGGGGTCAATTGGGCTCATTAGAGGAGAGGATGATCCCAAAATGCCTCCAGTCACTCTCACGTCTATTGTGGTACAGATACAATCACCGATTGAAGTTGAGGTAGCCGTACTGACTCCGTTCGAAGTTGAAGTAACAACGCCCTCAGCTGCACTGACTCCGTTCGAAGTAGAAGTGACCACACCATTCACTGTAACGGTAGCACCCACATTATCCTTTTATTCCAATGCAGTGCCGTGGGACTATACTACAGAAGCGAGAAGGAAAGGAAAAGGGAAAATGGAAGAAACTGGTGCAGCACAAGGTATGACCAGAACCGGTAGGGTTTACATGCCCGAGCATTTGGGGGGAACAAGTAAAGAAGCCGCTTCCAGGCAGCCTATCATTGAAACCCCCCTGGATGATTTTTGGAGAAAGGTGCAACCAAGGGAGTATTATGTGGTTGTTCATTTGAACAAAACCCCTGCTCAGATATCCATTCTATCACTACTACAGAATTCTAAGGCACATAGGAACGCATTGATGAAAGTGTTGAATGAGGCTTATGTACCCAACAACATTACCAGTGGAGAGATGGACAACATGGAAGGACAGGTATTGGAGAGCCATAAGATCACTTTCCACGAAGATGAATTGCCACCAGAAGGGTTGAGCCATAACAGGGCATTGCATATCACAGTACAATGTGAAGACAAATTCATTACCAGGGTCTTGATAGAAGGGGGTTCAAGTCTCAACATCTGCCCGTTGACTACTTTGAAGAGGTTAGGTAAAGGTTTGCATGAGATACGAGCAGGAACTATGAACATAAAAGCGTTCGATGGGTCTCAAAGGGCCACAATCGGAGAAACCAACCTCTGCTTACAAATGGGTCCAACTTGGTTTGATGTTGAATTCCAAGTGCTCGACATATCCGTCTCATACAATCTGCTATTGTGATGACCTTGGATACATGCCGCTGGGGCTGTAGCGTCTACTCTGCATCAAGATGTGAAGTTCGAATGGAATCATCAGGAGGTGATCATTCATGGAGACAGGAGTAACCCTATTTACACTAACCAGACTGTCCTGGTTGTGGAGAATAGAAGGAATTTAGGGGGAGAGACTTACCATCACATTGAGTGTGTTAACGCGATAGAGAAGGACAAATGGTGGAGTTGCAAAACAGAAAGCATATTGGCATGGACAGGGTATGAACCGGCAAGGGTCTCAGCAAGAATCTCCAAGGGATCACCAAATTAATACAGTTAAAATGTCACGGCACGACCTTTGGATTGGGATATCAATACACCTGGCACGAGTATCAGAATTGGTCACCACCATGGCGTGGTCCTTATTACCCTCTCGAGCAGCCGATACCACATTTGAGCCAATCCTTCCATCAGGCCGATATGATGTGGGGATCCGAAGAAGGTGAAGCACTAGCTGGTTTAATGAATCTATTCTTGGAAGATGAAGACATGGACTGTAGTGTAATAGTTGAGGAGGAGGAGGATAAAGGCCTCGTCATCCAGACAGTGGAGAAGGGAGCTATTCTCAGGAACTGGACTGCCACACCATCAAGGGCCCGCCGAGTTCCGGGGTAGCCTGGCTACTAGTGTCATTTATTTTGAAAACAATTCTTATGAGTATTTTTAAAACATTTTTAGTATTTTGTTTTGAAACATTTGTTTGAATCATTAAAAATCACTTTTGTTTGATATCTTGATAATTATCAATGGTTTGCTATTTTATTATTTATTACTATTCTCTACATTTTTCTCTCTACAATATTACTATTTCTTATCGCGATGAACCAACAACTGTGATATGTAATAAGACAACGCAACATAAGGATAGAGACTCGAAAGAAATAAAAGAAGAGGATATAATACCAGAGGAAATTGTTAGAGAAGTTGAAGATTTTGAGAACAAGCCTAAGTCCAACCTGGGTGAAACTGAGATAGTTAACTTGGGAGATTCCGAAACAGTCAAAGAAACTCGCATAAGCATTCACCTGTCACCATCAGAGAAAGAACAATACACCCGTTTCCTGATAGAATATGAAGACATTTTTCACATGGTCTTATGATGATATGACTAGTTTGAGCACGTCCATAGTGGCTCATAAACTACCCACCAACCCAATGTGTCCGCCAGTAAAGAAGAAGCTCAGAAAGTTCAAGCCAGATATGAGTCTAAAAATCAAAGAAGAAGTCACCAAGCAGATCAAAGCTAACGTTCTCAGAGTGGTTGAATATCCAACTTGGTTGGCTAATATCGTGCCAGTTCCGAAGAAGGATGGGAAAGTTAGAGTATACGTCAATTATCGGGACCTAAACAGAGTAAGTCCCAAAGATGATTTTTCGTTACCTAACATACACATACTGATCGACAACTGCGCCAAGCATGAACTCCAATCCTTTGTGGATTTCTTCGCGGGATATCATCAAATCTGGATAGATGAAGAGGATGCCGAAAAGACAGCTTTTATTTCACCGTGAGGGGTGTACTGCTATAAAATGATGCCATTTAGTCTAAAGAATGCTGAGGCCACTTATATGAGGGCCATGACAACTATTTTCCACGACATGATACACAAGGAGATAGAGGTATATGTGGATGACGTCATCATAAAATCCAAGAAAAGTACAAATCACATCGCAGACTTGAGAAAATTCTTTGATCGGCTTCGGAGGTACAATTTGAAATTGAATCCTGCAAAATATGCCTTCGGGGTCCCCGCAGGAAAGTTGTTAAGATTCATCGTCAGCCGCCGAGGAATTGAACTAGACCCATCAAAGGTCAAGGCTATCCAGGATTTGCCACCTCCAAAGAATAAGAAAAAAGTGATGAGCTTCTAGGGACGTCTTAATTCTATCAGCCACTTCATAGCATAATCAACCGTGATCTGTGAGCCAATTTTCAAAATGTTAAAGAAGGATGCCGCAACCAGTTGGATTGAAGACTGCCAGAAAGCTTTTGAGAGAAACAAAGAATATTTGTCCACACCGCCAGTCCTGGATCCGCCAGAACCTGGTAGACCACTGCTACTCTTTCTCTCTGTATTAGATGGGGCTTTCGGTTATGTCTTAGGACAACACGATGAGACGGGAAGGAAAGAACATGCCATATACTATCTGAGTAAGAAGTTCACACCCTACGAAGCACGATATTCTTTGCTGGAATGCACCTGCTGTGCTTTGACATGGATAGCCCAGAAACTGAGGAACTACTTCTGTGCATATACCACATATCTCATATCAAGGATGGATCCTCTGAAGTACATCTTCCAGAAACCTATGCCTACAGGGAAGCTGGCAAAATGGCAGATATTGTTGAGTGAATTTGACATCGTCTATGTGACTCAGAAGGCGGTTAAATGACAAGCATTAATGGATCATCTTGCGGAAAATCCTGTAGGAGGAGAATACGAACTACTAAAAATGTATTTTCCTGATGAAGAAGTATCATTCGTAGGAGAAGATATCGCCGAAGCTGACGACGGATGGAGAATGCTTTTCGATGGAGGCGCAAACTTCAAAGGAGCGGGTATTGGAGCCATTTTGGTTTCAGAAATAGGTCAACATTATCTGGTATCCGCGAAACTCAGATTTTTCGTGCATCAATAATATGGCAGAATATGAGGCTTGCATATTGGGGCTCAATTTGGCCGTTGACATGAATATCCAGGAATTACTGGTAATTGGTGATTCAGATCTTCTGGTACATCAGGTGCAGGGAGAATGGGCTACAAAGAATACCAAGATATTACCATATCTATATCATGTGCAAGAAATGATGAAGAGGTTCACGAAGATAGAGTTTAGACATGTCCCGAGAATCCAGAATGAGTTTGCAGATGCATTGGCCACTTTGTCCTCCATGATACAGCATCCGGACAAGAATTTCATCGATCTTATTCCGGTAAGGATTCATAATCAGCCAGCTTACTGTGCTCATGTTGAAGAGGAAGAAGACGGGAATCCATGGTTCCATGATATCAAGGAGTAATTGGCAAAAGGAGAGTACTCGGAGCATGCAAATCATACTAAAAAATGCACGCTCCGAAGATTGTCCAACCATTTCTTCCAAAGTGGAGGATTTCTGTACAGAAGGTCTCCAGAACTAGGGTTATTACGGTGTGTTGACACCAAGGAAGCTTCCAAACTGCTCGAAGAGATACACTCTGGAACTTGCGAACCACACATGAATGATTTCGTTTTAGCCAAGAAGATACTGAGGGCAGGTTATTTTTGGATGACTATGGAAACAAACCGCATAAGGTATGTCCAAAAATGTCATCAGTGCCAAATACACGCATATATATATGATACGGGTGCCACCAAATGAACTCAATGCAACGAGTGCACCTTGGCCTTTTGCCGCTTGGGGAATGGACGTCATTGGACCAATCGAGCCTGCCGCTTCAAACGGGTACAGGTTCATTTAAGTGGCCATAGACTACATCACAAAATGGGTCGAAGCTGCATCCTACAAAGCTGTAACCAAGAAAGTCGTCGCAGATTTTGTTAGAGATCGTATTGTTTGCTGATTCGGGGTTCCAGAGTCCATCATCACCGACAACGCCGCTAATCTCAACAGTGACCAAATGAAAGCTATGTGCGAGACCTTAAAAATCAAGCACAAGAATTCCACAGCATATAGGCCTCAAATGAATGAAGCCGTGGAGGCCACAAACAAGAATATCAAGAAAATACTGAGGAAGATGGTAGACAACCACAAGCAATGGCACGAGAAGTTACCATTTGCCTTATTGAGGTACCGTACCACAGTTCGCACATCAACCGGGGCAACTCCCTATCTGCTGGTCTATGGTACCGCAGCTGTCATTCCTGCCGAGGTTAAAATTCCTTCTTTAAGAATTATACAAGAAGCTGAACTTAGTGATGCAGAACGGATAAGAAGCCGCTATGAACAATTAGCTCTCATTGACGGGAAAAGAATGAATGCAATGTGTCATGGTCAACTCTATCAGAATAGGATGTCCAGAGCTTTCAACAAAAGGGTCAAACCTAGACAGTTTGCACCGGGGCAGCTGGTACTGAAATGGATCTTCCCGCATCAAGATGAAGCCTAAGGGAAATTTTTGCCCAATTGGCAAGGGCCCTACATGGTTCACAGAGTACTAACAGGAGGAACACTCATACTCGCAGAAATGGACGAGAGGTTTGGCCAAAGCCTATCAATTCAGACGCAGTCAAAAGATATTATGTTTAGAATGTTTGCATTTCTTCATCTGATGTAATTGAACTACGCTAGACCTAATTTCCGTTTAAGAGGGGATACGTAGGCAGCCCTATGGGTTTGGTCACAATTCAATAAAAATTTTATTTTTCCCACAACCAGAAGCTGGGGCAGAATTTTGAGGAGGACCCTTAAAATTCCGGAGCAAGTCCAGCCAACTTCATCATATGCAGAACGGTCAGAGAATCGCCTAAGTAAACTAGGGCAGAATTTTGAGGAGGACCCTCAAAATTCAAAGGAAGTCGCAATGTCTCTAAAGTGTCACAGTCATTGGTTCATCTAATTTATCCGATATTGAATACTAATGTATTTTAAATAACTACATTCATCATATGCACATACATTTTTGAAAACTTTATTTTTATGAAACAGCCAGATGCTACTCGTGGTAACTCAAGCAGGACTTCGATACAGAGCAAAGAAAAGCAGGCAGGCGGAGGCACGAACCAACCTTCCCCCGTAAAACTCATGATCGTCCTTTGGGTGCAGGAACAAGAAATATTCTCAAATTCGGGCACACCTCAAAATCACTATCTTCATAACAACAAAGCTGCCAAGCGCAAACACATTTCCAGCTAAGAAATACTCTGCTACTACTTATTATTTGTTCATTGCATGAGACTAAGCATTGTCTCCGTCTTGCATAAGGCTAAGCTTTGCCTCCTTAATTGCATAAGGCTAAGAACTGCCTTCCCCTGCATGAGACTAAGAATTGTCTCCACCTTTGCATGAGGTTAAGCCCTGCCTCCTCAATTGCATAAGGCTAAGCACTGCCTTCCCCTGCATGAGACTAAGCATTGTCTCTATTTTGCACGAGGCTCAGACCTGCCTCCTCAATTACATAAGGCTAAGCACTGCCTTCCCCTGCATGAGACTAAGCATTGTCTCCACCTTTGCATGAGGCTAAGCCATGCCTCCTCAATTGCATAAGGCTAAGCATTGCCTTCCCCTGCATGATACTAAGCATTGTCTCTTGCTTGCATGAGGCTAAGACCTACCTCGCCTTCCCCTGCACGAGACTAAGCATTGTCTCCCATCTTGCATAAGGCTAAGCCTTGCTTCCTCCTTGCATGAGACTAAGCATTGTCTCCCATTTCGCATGAGGCTAAGCATTTCCTCCCTAATTGCATAAGGCTAAGCTCTGCCTTTCCTTGCATAACACCAAATGCTATGCTACTTGAAATCTAGCATTATTTTCTATTTTTCTCATGGCTAAGCTCTTCCCCCGATCTTACACAAGACTAAGCTCTGTCTTGTTTCGCTTCACATATGACCAAACAACATGTCTTTGCATCTCATGGGCTGAAACATCTCCATTCTATCCAAAGGCATTATAGTCCGAAGGCATCATCCTCATAGCCAGAAGACACCATGACATGGCCTGAGGATATCTCAATATTGCACATCATTATTCAAAGGCGTCATAGTTCAGAGGAACCATTTTCATGGCTCGAGAACATCATTTCATGGCCTGCAAATCCCTTATCACGCAATTCATAGCCCAGGACATCATGGTCTAAGGACATCATCCCCATCGTCCAAAGACATCTGTCATGGTCCAAAGGGAATTTTCATCATGTTTAAATTATCTCAATATACACCTGCATGCATTGTATTTAAGTTTTGCAGGTAATCCAGGAGGTAGCCGTTCTCCCAACGGGAGCAATCTTCGCTCCAGTTTCCGTTCAATATTCACACCCTGTAACTACCTCAAATATAGCCAACCACCATCTGTTACCCATTTCCACTTGATTACTGTTCAAATACTAATAACCGGTTCAAAGTACATTCATTCACAACTCCGATGTCGTCCTATCTAGAAGAACCTGTCCATTCATACAACAACTCCATCAGCTCAGTTCACCGCTGGACCCAGAACTACACATGGCCTGGTTCCCATAAAACCAGGGATCAGAAACCGGAGTTCGGCCTCCATTTTGCAAATCAACCCATTCGGTCAAAAGCGGTCATCATTTCTTTACCCGACAACTCTTTCATCATTCCCGGGTAAAGAGGGGCAGCTGTTGATACCCAATTTTCCCTCATATTTTAAAATATATATATACTTTCAAAATAGTATATTTGCATTATCATTTAACTTATAAACCTATGCAAACTTGTTTTCATAATTTTCCATTTTTTAAAAGTCTTTAAATCAATTTCTTTCTACATTTTATTGTATAATTATCCAATAATTATCCTTCAAATTATTTTTATGATGATTTAATCATCAAAACTTATCATTTACACCAACCTATATGTTTTTAAATATTTTACTGCATTTGTTGTATAATTACATTTGCATTTTTAGGCTAATTGCACAGTTTTGCAATAATAGCCCATATTCATGTATAATTACATTATTTATGCAAAAAAAACTTTTTATATTTTTAAATTGTAAGTTATTATTTTTTAATCATTTTAGTGCACAAGTAATATTTTTGTTATTTATTAATTACTTTTATAAATTATTATTTGTTTGCTAAAATATTGGGTATTTAAAAACTAGCCCACTCTTGAAATTATTTTCAGACCAAACAAAGGCCCAAAGCCTAATACACTAGCCCAAACAACCCCCAGCCCAAACCAAATTAACCCAACCCCTAACCCGGTCGTGACTCGTTTCTAATAACCCGACCCAACTACCCTTTAATCGTGGCCATTGATCTCTGAGATCAACGGCCCATATCAAACCCTCCCCTTTAAACTAACCCAAACCCCAACCCTAATCCCATTCTCCCCCGTCGACAGCCCTAATATCCCTCACCTCCCTTCTCCCTCCTAAGAACCCTAGCCGCCGCCCCCTAAATCCTCTCATAATCCCATCTAATATGGGATTCTATGGCTACTACTTGCCATATATGACCTCCTCCGGATGTTGGTTACTCTCCTATACTGCTTGCCTAAACATGGCAAGTAGATCTCCACAATATCACACCAAAATAGGTCCAAATCACTGATCTTTCTGCTATTTTGTCTACGTTCATCTTTTGTTCTATTGTGAGTATGAATATTTGTGCATTTTTTGTTGATTCTTATTTTTCCTAAAAAAAACTAGGGTTTACAGATCTCTTCAAATCGAACCAAAATTGGTTCGATTCTCTGATTTTGAGTATTATTTGTGTCTATATTCGTCCTATGCTACCATTTCTATGTATATTCCGTTGATATTTATTTTTCCTTAAAACTAGGGTTTACCGGCTTATTCTCCTAATTTGATTTTAAAATGATTTATGTGTTCTTCTTGCCTTTTATGGTCTGATTGTTTGTATTTCCTTACTTATGTGCTAATTTTTACCACTATATAAACCCATTCCCTTTCCCCTTTTTGGACAGACAAAAAGTCACTAAAAACTCTCACTAAAATTGAGGTTTCTACTCTGTATTTGTTTACTATTCTGTTATGTTTTGCTCTTGGCCAGCTGAAAGACAAGGCCATCAGATTTCTACTTTTATGACCATCTCTTGGGTGTGAGCACTGCCTTGGGTTCTTGAAACCCTTGGGAACTTGACACATTTAAGACTCTAGGCCCTTACGGTTGTTCTTTTATTGTTTATTGAACAATCACTGGTTAGTTTCTAAATCCTCGCAATGTTTATTCTCTTATGTTAGCATGTTCTGCCTTGATTATATGGTTCAATCCATGTTCTCTTCCTAATTCAGATCTTCTAGTGATTAATTGATGTTATTAGCATGCCTTAACTTGTTTAAGACCTTTACTCTAAGTGTAGTATGCTCCTATGACTATGGTTGCCACTCTATGTGTTCTTGCCATATCCAATTCTGCACCTCTAGAAACCTGTTATCCTTTAAAATAATCCTCCTTGACTGATACACTCTATGATATCTAATCATATTTGTATTATACTGTGTAATCCTGAGTTTGGTATAATCTGATCCTTTAAGTTCTACACTAGTTGCATTACTTGGTTTTACTAGTCTAATGCCCTTGCATGTTGACTTTGCAATCCCAGGCTCTTTGTTTCTTATCATATGACACCCTGCCCAATATGTTAGTTTGCTTCTTGAGTTCATTATATGATTATCTTATAGTGTTTGCAAATGCTTTTCCAAACCTATTACTATTTTTCATTGATTAGTTCTTGTTATGAGTCTAATTCTAGGCCAGCTGAAAGCCAAAGCCCCCTCCCCTAATCTTCTCTATCAACCTCCCTAGTGTGAGCACTGCTCGGGGTACATTTTGAGACCCTTGTGAACTCTGGCACACTAGGGTCTAAGGTTCTTTGGGCCACTTTGTCCTAATAGTTCAACTCTGCCCCTTCTTTTTCACCTACTAAATAAACCAATTGGTTTGTGTAAATGGTTGTTGATCAGCTATGGCTACTGGGTTTTGGCTATTTTGTGCAAATGAAGATTATTTTTCTGGGTTTGATTGGCTATGACTTCTGGGCTGTGGTGAAGCCTGTTGGATATGTAATTGAAGGCCTGGCTGGGCTGGGTATACTTTGGGCCTGTCTTAGGCCCACTATAGTTATTTTGTAACTTTGTAATTTATTTCATTCATTGGGCATGTAATTATGTTGTAATAACAATTGGGGTGTTTGTAAAATTGAGAAAATGGGTCTATTATAATGTTTGCTTAAACAAGTAGAAATCCTGCCTATAGGTTTTTAATTTGCTCAAACATGTTCTGCTACCATGTATTGTTAGATATCCTGCCTATAGGTGTTAATTTGCTCGAACATATTTTGCTCCTATGTATTGTTAGAAATCCTACCTTTAGGGTAATACCACTCGCCTTAATGTGTTAATATTGAACTTTCAAACCACTGTTTCATTGCCTAACTCTGCCGCTATTAGAAAGCATGCCTATAGGATCAAACTTGGTAATTCTGAGTATTTTCAATAGTTATCACTGAACTGCGCAAATCACCTAGAAATCATGTCTATAGGTTTAACCATTTATAATCTGTAATTTCAACAATCAGCTCGCAATACCAGATTCCCTAAAATGTAAAGTTGTTCAGAAATCACGTCTATAAAGGTAGTATCTTGCATCTGAAACTGCCTGTATGTTCGAATCCCAAGGTCATATGAAAACCATGTCTATAGGGCCTAATTACTTTAATTTGCCTCAATCCTGAAATTGTCCAATGTTTAATGTGAAAATTTGTTTGCGTGCATTTCTTGTCTAAGTATGGAGGCTAACTTGAGCCCTTATTTGCTTTTACATGAAGTCCATCTTATTTTGTATGTCGCCTAGTTTTATCATTTCTTAGCAGCCTAAGCTAAGTCTCGAAACCATCCAAAATAGAGGTCCAAACGCCTCCTGGGCTATTAGCATGGGACGGGTAGTGCACGCATAGGTCACGGTTTAGAATCAATTAGTGCGCTTTAGGTAAAAACTCAAAGATAGTAATCAGGTAGCAGGAGATGATAGTCTTTGCCTGCTGAATAATATGAGTAACACCCCACCTCGAGAGAGTTACGAAGTATTATTTATATTGCACGGGGTAATCCTTTAGGCTAAAAAACTTAGGACCCCCTATCTTGTCTTTAAACCAATTATCTGTGTTTACTCAAGGACTTTCTAATAATAATTTGTTTTTCAAACTTCTTATTTTTCTCTCTGACTATTTGACTAATTCATATAATTCAAGTTCGGTAGGGACCCACAGTTTTGGACCTCGAAAAGTGCCTAACACCTTCTCTTCAAGGTAATTTGAGCCCTTACCCGATCCTTGGTGATGCAAACTAGATAAACCAGAGAAATTTGCAAATAGGTGCCCTAACACACCTCAAACCCGTTAGGTGGTGACTTTCTCTTTTAACACCTTCCTTTAAAAGAGTTGTCACGTATCGAAACCCGATTTCGCGAGAAAGAGGGGCGCGACAGCAAATATATCCACTCACGCCATATAAGATATGGTTATACACAACCCAATCGATCTTGAACATGCACATGAATGAATTCCTCTACAAACTCCCAAATCACAAATGTAAGAAATGATTTTCTTTTTTAGGATTTAGCAAAGTTGACAAGTTTTGAGCACCAATACAATGCTTGTTGGGTTTATTAAGACGATTACACCCAAAATTGAAGCTTGATTCTTGTCTGATGCCGCCGAAAACCACTGTGGTCAAGGGGGTTGAGAGAAAGTGAGAATAGAGAATAGATGAAACAGAAAATGGCAAAAACAATTGGTGAAATAAGGTTTTTCAAACCTTATAGGTGACCCACAAGTTTTGAAAATGTTAAAAAGGCCCCAACCACTTTAAGCCACTCATTTGGAAATTTTTCAATCCAAAAGAAATTGAAAAATAAAATAGGAGGTGGCCAATTTAAGTTTTTTGAGGTCTTCTTAACAATTTCTCTCTCTCGAGAGAATACTAGTAAAAGTTTCCACTCGCTAGACCTTTGCAATAGACCCCAACGTCCATGATCACTTTTATCTCTTCGCCACACTATTCTTCTTCTTTTGGTTTGAAGTTTGGTATAGAATATGAGTGAACTTAAATTCAATGCATCATTGGCCTGAAGTTCAGATGCCACAGTTTGTACTTCAGATTAATTGTTATGTTCAAAATTGTTGCAACCGAACTCTGTATCAATACCCTGAAGTTCGAACAGTTGCACGTGAACTTCAAACTAATCCTGCTCTTGAACTTCAAATCAATGGTCTATTGTTTGAACTGCAATGAGTATATGTCTTCCATACATATTCGATATAATAATTCGAATGTCACAGTAAGAAACTAGAAGTTATTGCTAGGTTAAAACTTTTGTTGATGAACTCAAGTTTTTTGTTGATAACAACCATGAAAATATTTCCTATTTTTTTGGGTGAAGCCATCACATGAAATTAGGAGTTTAGAGAATTAAGTTATGAGCATCACGAAAACAAAAATGTGTAAGTGCTAACCCTGACCATATAAGCATTCAGTTTCTTTTATAAAACTTTTTAGGACAAAGCTTCGTTACCTTTTCTTATCGTTTTATTGTGCAGTTAATCTAATATGGTTGATCTTACGATGCCAAATTGCTATTATGTACACTTCGTTTATAATTATATGGAAGCGATTGCGATACATTTTATATTTTTTCTTCAGTAAACAACATATATTATATTTGTAGATCTTTTAAAACAAGGAATAAAATATAAACAGTGGCATAAAAAAGGGCTATCCAAGAATATCAGCCGAAAAATTCATGAAATAAAATTAGAATATCATACTTAGGTGGCATTCTCGACTTGAAAAGGGTTGGTAGACTTTGTATACGGTCGAAACCGGGTTCGTCTATTGTGTGACTAATCGAGACTGAAACATGATATGTTAGAGCTCGATCTCAAGTTATATCGAACCGAGGTGCGAAGTTACATCGTTGAGCTCGTGACCTCAAGACCGAACAAGATCGAGACATAACAAGATCGAGGAAAATTTGCCAATCCAACTAACAGAAGGACGAAATATCCGTGATCGGTTGAAGATCACGGCAGAAATCCCAACACGTATCAAGGAGAGGCCGATTAATTAGAAAAAGCATGAGATATTTTACCTTGTATAGAATTGTATCAAGAGTAGGACTCCCCTACTATATAAAGGGGGTCTGATCATGTGTAACACATTGCAATAAGCAGCACAAAGCAATATACTATCGTTTCTAATTCTCATCATCTTGTTATTCTGTTTATACATCAGTTGAAGCATTTCTTGGTTCGAGGGTGATCGAACTCGAAGGCTAAGGTTGTTCAATTCGTGTGGTTTGCATCTATTCTTTTATCGTCAATTTCAATATCAATCTGTTTTCTTAATTTGTATCACGTTGAATCACGTATCCTTAAAATCGAGTATAAATTCAATTGTTATATGATTTTGAGAGTAAATAGACTTCAAGGTGGGTCAGCTAAACCTCCCTTATGAAGTCTCTATTAATCATATTCACTGCACACTTCATCATATGTAATATGCTAATTTCCGTTTTTGTTCATACATAATTGTGTGCTTTTATGCATGTGTATTGTTACGGTCTCAAATTGCTCGTATGGCGCCCATAGTCCCACCTAACTACAAGCCAGACTTCTCTTATCCCAGATTTCTTGGCACGATCTTGTGCTTGTGACAAAGCTTGCCTCCGAGGCTTAGCTTCTCCCCTTCTCCTGTGCCGAAGGCGGACCTACATATAAGACTGAGGGTGCACCAGCACCCGCGGCTTCGGAAAGTTTCAGTATATATGTATAGATTTACATCTAGGAACTCCAATATATAAGAGTTGGCACTCGCCATCATAAGTGAGGAAGGGGGTCACTGCTAGAGGAAGACCCTATTAAGAATTTTGTGCATCTTGAGTTTGAATTTTTTAAGAACCAAAGCTTTAAATTTCAATTTTGTTTCAATAATAGGGAACTCATCTTCTCCTTATTCCTTTTGTGCTCTTCTTGTTTTCTTGTTTTTTTCTTTTCTCAAGCTGCGGAAGCTCTATTTTTGTCTTTTCTTGTTTTATTCTTTTTAATGACCGAGCCCTTTTGTTATTTTCAGATTATTCCATTTTACCCACAACACCCTCTTATATTGAAGAGAAAGAGATAGACGACCCCTTACATTTTTGTAGGAAAATGATTAAATTCATTAGGATTGAGATGGGAAAAAAATTAAATTTAAAGGTCTACTTTTTAAGTAAAAAAAGCATATATCAAAATTGAATTATTCTTTTAATCAACTTACCAAAATTAATATATGCACTTCCTTGACTTGTTTGAACCTTTTTGGGATTCCATTTAATATTTGTGTATAAAGAGATAGTATTTTTAATGGTACAGGCTAACTAAATAACATAAATTAATCAAAATTCAACTATCCAACAAAATGCACACCCTTGTGGTTTTTACACGACGAGTGATAGATTTACATCAAAGACGATGCACCATGACTTTTAAATCTTGGGTCCATCTCTGTCTGTGTCTCCCTTTTGATGTCAAGGTTTCAGCCTTGTCTTGCTGTCAGATATACATGTGGCACTTTTTATTAATTCTTGCTTGTGTTTCAAAGTTATGAGTCTCTATTAGTATACATTTTTACTTTGAATATCAAAATATAAAATATGCATGTATTATAAGTTTTAGTTTTAGTTATCCACCCTCGAGTCAGCTGATATCTAGCTTTAGAATATGAAAACTCATTGAGGAAAATTATAAATAAATGACATATTATTATTTATATAATTAGTGGTATTATTTAATTTTTAAGCTCTGCTCCAAGTTGTCATAATTATTACTCCCTCCATTCCAATTTATGTGAACATGTTTGACTGAGCACGGAGTTTAAGAAAAAATAAAGACTTTTTGAATTTGTGGTCCTAAACAAGTCCAAAAGGGGTCCAAAATATATGTGTGATTTTAAAAGTTTCTCATTAAGGATAGAGTTGGAAGTTTAAGCTAAATTATTTCCAAATTTAGGAATGGGTCATTCTTTTTGGAACGGACCAAGAAGGAAATAGGTTCACATAAACTGGAACGGAGGGAGTAAATTATTTCGTTTGATTGGTTTGTCTATATAAACAGAAAAGACGAATAGCCTAAATCGAAAAAGTTCAAAATATGATTAAACCAAACCCAAAATAGTTAGTACCCGGAACCTCCAAATTCTAGATCCGTCTCTGATTCTAATAGTAGTTGATTGTTCTTGTTGGTATGTACTAGGGATTGAGTGATAAAATCATTTTTCATTTACTAATTAATATATTGGTGTGCACCGTTTTAACCACCTCCTTAACCTATGGCCTAATCAATCTTTCATGATGTCATGCATGGGTTGCTTTCCGATCTTACCCCATGACTCCTTGGATGTGCTCCATAGCACCCTAATAAGCCTCTTGGCACCGAGTGTCATGGAGGATGTTCCCGTGGTCTTGGCTGCACCAAGCAACTAGTGTGCATGTGCCTATATTGCCCCACCGATAATTTGTGCCCACGCATGACATCTAAAGAAGAAGATGCCCCACTGTCAGCAGTCAACGCCAGCCCGCATCTTGCGCCTACAACAAGATGCCCCTCATGTCATGTTGTTTCTCCCATAGCGCACACGCAAGTATACGTGGTCGTACAAGTAATAAAATGATAAGTAGAGTGTCAAACCCACAGAGACTTGTATCAGCTACACACTAAATTCAACAATATTGTTATTCAGTCGAGCCAATTCGAGTTCAAGAGTTTAATTATACTAAACTATAATTTTAAGTAGTAACTAAATTATCAAGCAGCAAAACGGTTGTTGTGTATTCAGTAGAGACAATATTCTAGGGTTGTGATCGATTCACAAATCCTATTGTGTTCTAGTTAACTCTCCCTTTCATACAATTAACTCATGGTTGCTAATTAATCGAACAATTGCCCTCACAGCCTCCTCCCAAGTACTACTTGCCTATTCAAAATAGATTAACGCCTATATTCCTATGAAGTCAATCTATTAAGAATGCATTAAGATTATGATATTTAGTTAAGCACGATGACTAGGTATATTCTTATCCTAACCAGAAATCCCCCCCCCTCCCTGAGAGTTAAGATCGTGCTCTCTTCAATTCTTCTCTAATCTAAACATGATTTTTCCAAGCATAGCATAGATAGTCAATAGAACCTAACTGCTGGCCGGACAATTAAGCAATTAATCACAGAGGTGAAGAAACAACCATATATTGGTGAATTGCAATCAAGGTTAAGTCAACGTTAAACAACAATATTCATGGCTAAATCACAACCCCAAAACTATGGGTTTTAGCCACTCATGATAGTATCAAACAAATTCATAAGTGTTAGATAATTGAAAGTACTAAGAAAGGATGAAGAAATCCGAGATACCCTTGCTCCTGAATGCTCCTCGTGTGTCTGTAGGTCTAAAGTGTGTCCAAACTTCATAAAATAACACTTTTCCATATATTTATACTAAGTAGGGTAGGACCTAGACGAAATCACCATTTCCTAACAGATATAGGAAAACTTTCAAACTTAACGCTTTCCATGCATCGCCCAGTGTGTCGCACTAATGCTTTTTCCTATCATACCTCAAAAAACTTAGTCTCTGAACTTTTGAAATTTCTGACAAAACTTAGCACTAATGCGTCGCACAGTGCCTCGCACTAGTGCATTTCTTAAGTAGTTGCTTCTTCCTTCAATTTTGACGTCCAGAATTGATCCTCGACCCTCGAACACGATCCCGGCTTAATACCTTGGGCTTTTACTAAGACTTCAAAGCTCCACAAAGCTCGAATTACTTCCACAATATCTACATAACTCAGAATCGCTCCTGCAAGACATAAAATACACAATAAGTGCAAAATACAAGAGATTAAAGCTCAACACAATAAAAGTGCAGTAAATTAGAGTGCGATAAGCGACTAAAATACGGAATTATAGCCTACCATCAACACCTCACACTTAAATCATTGCTCGTCCTCGAGCAATCAAACTACACTTTATATAGACACAACCTTTTTAAACAATCCTCCTAACTCATTACACCAAGAATATTTAAAATAGACTAGGCACAATAGTGTAACATCATCACCTCAAGATTTGACTCACAAGCACAATGTATTTTTCACAACCCTCTCACTTACTCTAACATAGAGGTCAAGCATTACATTTCCTTTATGAATCAAGTGCCCTCATGCAACAAAAGAGAGTAGTTCCACACTCAATAAAATTTAAGATCAATTAGGAACTCAAGATAGAAAGAATTCTCTCACTCTCAGAAACAACATTCATATGCCACAAAAGATGCACCATAGGCTTGCCCGCAGTGTACTGCTCTACTAATCTAGCTCATTCAGTCTAAGATCAAGTAGGATTTTAATTGGTTGTAATGTAGGCTACGGGTCAGGTAGGATATATTTGTATATAAGAGTGACTACACCTCCCTAAGAACTTTAATACATACACTTTAACATTTAAAATCCCACACTTATATCAAACCATAACTCCACCTTCACATCAATGTAAATTAACTCCCTACTTCTTTAAGCACAATTACATCAAGAGTCATCACTGTCGAGGAATAGTTTTCACAACAATACAATTATGTTTTTCTTTCTTTTTCAATTCAAGTGGCTCTTACTTTTTCAAAATAGTGCACCTTTCTCATTATTTCATTAGTTCCACTCAAAAGCCAAACCAACCACCCCACACTTTAACTTTTACAAAGTTCATTACAATTCAAATGCTCGTGAGAGGTGAAAAGGTTCAAACAAATGGTTAATTCAAACAAATGGGTAAGGCTTGTAATGTGGTTGCCAAAGAAATTGGGTAAGACTTGTAATATGGTTGCCAAAGAAACAGGATTATCGGCTCAAGGGGGTTAACTACGATACATCTCAATTAGGCGGGTAAAATATGTATATATATGGCTCAACAAAGAAATGCCTATATCACTTCCAAGACTGAACAAAACTACTATTTCGCTTTGCAAACACACGGGGCAAGTTCTAGACATCAAATGCAATGATCAGAATAACACACAAAACTCACACACACATGGCACATAACTCACTCAGGATTGGACTCATCAAGATACTCTAGTCAAAGAAGCTAAGCAAAGTTAAGATCATACAATTTAAGGTACTTATACAAGAGTCAAAAATTGAGCCTAAGCATCACAACCAAAGTACTCACTATTCTCAAGGCATAACAAAGTCAAGAGATATTTCTTAAATTCCAATCATAGCACACTGGCTCCTACTCCTAAAATAAATAAAACTAACAACACCCGGTTCAAACAAAATCCTTGAAAAAGAACCGCGGTATAAAGAAAAATCAAGGGGGAATTATTACACTGCCTACTGTCATGACCCAAAATCCGCATGTCATGATAGCGCCTAACCACAATTCCCCCCCCCTAGAGTTAAGATCGTGCTCTCTTCAATTCTTCTCTAATCTAAACATGGTTTTTCCAAGCATAGCATAGATAGTTAATAGAACCTAACTGCTGGCCAGACAATTAAGCAATTAATCACAAAGGTGAAGAAATAACCATATATTGGTGAATTGCAATCAAGGTTAAATCAACGTTAAATAACAATATTCATGGCTACATCACAACCCTAGAACTATGGGTTTTAGCCACTCATGATAGTATCAAACAAATTCATAAGTATTGGATAATTGAAAATACTAAGAAAAGATGAAAAAATCTGAAATATCCTTGCTCCCGAATGCTCCTCGTGTGTCTCTAGGTCTAAAGTGTGTCCAAAGTGCATAAAATAACACTTTTCCATGTAGTTATACCAAGTAGGGTAGGACCTAGACGAAATCACCCTTTCCTAGCCGAAATTGGAAAACTTGCAAAGTTAATGCTTTCCATGCATCGCCCAGTGCGTCGCCCAATGCGTCGCACGAATGCTTTTTCCTGTCAGACCACACAAAACCCAGTGTCTGAACTTTGGAAATTTCTGACAAAACTTTGCACTAATGCGCCGCACAGTGCCTCGCACTAGTGCATTTCTTCAGTAGTTGCTTCTTCCTTGAAATTTGACGTCCAGAATTGATCCTCGACTCCCGAACATGATCCCGGCTTAATACCTTGGGCATTTACTCAGATTTCAAAGCTCCACATAGCTCGAATTAGTTCCACAATATCTACATAACTCAGAATCACTCCTACAAGGCATAAAACACACAATAAGTGCAAAACACTAGCGATTAAAGCTCAAACACAATAAAGGTGCAGTAAATTAGAGTCCGATAAGCGACTAAAATACGCAATTATAGCCTAACATTAACACCCCACACTTAAACCATTGCTCATCCTCGAGCAATCAAACGACACTTTATATAGACACAAAATTTTTAAACAATCCTCTTAACTCATTACACCAAGAATATTTAAAATAGACTAGGCACAATAGTGTAACATCATCACCTCAAGATTTGACTTACAAGCACCGTGCATTTTTCACAACCCGCTCACTTACTCTATCATAGAGGTCAAGCATTACCTTTACTTTATGAATCAAGTTCCCTCACACAACAAAAGAGAGTAGTTCCACACTCAATAAAATTTAAGATCAATTAGGAACTCAAGATAGAAAGAATTCTCTCACTCTCAGAAACAACATTCATATGCCACAAAAGATGCACCATAGGCTTGCCCGCAGTGTACTGCTCTACTAATCTAGCTCATTCAGTCTATGATCAAGTAGGATTTTAATTAGTTGTAATGTAGGCCGCGGGTCGGGTAAGATACATTGGATATAAGAGTGACTACATCTCCCTAAGCACGTTAATACATACACTTTAACATTTAAAACCCCACACTTATGTCAAACCATAACTCCACCTTCACATCAATGTATATTAACTCCATACTTCTTTAAGCACAATTACATCAAGAGTCATCACTATTAAGGAATATTGTTCACAACAATATAACTATTTTTTTCTTTCTTTTTCAATTCAAGTGGCTCTTACTTTTTCAAAATAGTGCACCTTTCTCATTATTTCATTAGTTCCACTCAAAAGCCAAACCAACCACCCCACACTTTAACTTTTACAAAGTTCATTACAATTCAAATGCTCGTGAGAGGTGAAAAGGTTCAAACAAATGGTTAATTCAAACAAATGGGTAAGGCTTGTAATGTGGTTACCAAAGAAATACGATTACATGCTCAAAGGGTTAACTACGATACATAACAATTAAGGGGTTAACTACGATACATAACAATTAGGCGGGTAATATATATATATATATCTGGCTCAACAAAGAAATGCCTATATCACTTCCAAGACTGAACAAAACTACTATTTCGCTTTGCAAACACACGGGGCAAGTTCTAGACATCAAATGCAATGATCAGAATAACACACAAACCTCACACAAACATGGCACATAACTCACTCAGGATTGGACTCATCAAGACGCTCTAGTCAAAGCAGTTAAGCAAAGTTAAGATCATACAATTTAAGGTACTTATACAAGAGTCAAAAACTAAGCCTAAGCGTCACAACCAAAGTACTCACTATTCTCAAGGCATAACAAAGTAAAGAGATATTGCTTCAATTCCAATCAGATCACACTGGCTCCTACTCCTAAAATAAATACAACTAACTACACTCGGTTCAAACAAAATCCTTGAAAAAGAACTGCGGTATAAAGAAAACCAAGGGGGAATTATTACACTACCTACTGTCACGACCCAAAATCCGCATGTTGTGATGGCGCCTAGCTCAATACTAGGCAAGCCGTGATAATTAGGGATTTTAAACTATTATTTTCTCTCTTTTACTTGTGTTTTAGGCCAAAAATGCTTGAAGGTATTCCCGGAAACTAATGAAATATGCTTGCTTGCAGGAATTGTTCAAAATTATCCAAAGGAATCAAAATCAACTTACAAAGGAGTCAAAAGTTGAACAAAAACCAAGGCTGGGAAATAGGTCTGATGTACGAACCACACAAATATTATGCGGCCGCGATCATAATTATGCGGTCCGCGAGAGGGCGATTCAGAGTGTGTCATTTTGGGATAAATGATGAGCACGGACCACACCAGAAATATGCGGCCGCGAAACCACCTGTGCGACCACAATTGAAATTACGCGGACCGCGATGACTGAGATTCAGAGAGCTGACAACTTGAGCAAAAGAGAGAAGTGCGGACCGCACCAGAATTGTGCGGCCACGGAAGTCCCTTGTGCGGCCACGATCAAAATTATGCGGTTCGCAAGATGAAGAATCAGAGAGTTGATTTCAAGCCAAACTCAAGCAAGTGCGGACCACATCACTTTTATACGGCCGCATAATCTGGAGCGCGACCGCACTTAGAATTATGCGGTTCGCGAAAGTTTAGCTCAAACTATATCCAAAAGAGAAGAACGCGGACTACATCAGAATTATGCGGCTGCGAAAGCAAGAGTGCGGACGCACTCAGAATTACGCGTCCGCACAACCTCCGCAGGGGATTTTTTGTCAGATATTTTCAGCTTAGTATAAATAGAACTTTTTGTCATTTTTAGATTATGTTATGTTTGGTATGAGCACCTAAGACGACTGAGTTTCCTGTTTTTGGAAATTTTGTACTAGATTCACTTCTTAACATTAGATTTTAATTTCATAAATTAATATTATGGATTTTATCTTCATTTCATCTTTAATTTATGTTATTTCCATGAGTAGCTAAACCCATAGCTAGGGTAGTTACCCAACCCTAGTGTGGGTATTTAATGGGTGTTTGATTTTAGGGCTTGAATGTGAATGGGTTAGTGATATTTAGCCTAGTTCTTGCTAGAACTCAAGAATTAATGGTTGCAAACATTGATTGATGCCTTTATTACTTAGTCTCTACTTGATAAAGAGGGACTAAGTTTAGGAAAACTAGGCTAACAAAGAATTGGGGTGAACTCAAGGAATTGATAGCTCCAACTAAAGGGTTAAACCTAGAGATAGTAATACCCAACTTGAGCTAATATCACTTGATTTGCATGAATACCTATTTGGGGGAGCAAGCAAACAAATGTCACCGAGGATGCACTGTGGTTAGGGCTGTTTTCCTTTTCTCTACGGGGAAAGGCTTTGGATTGGATAGATAGATTGCCCAATTATTCCATCCATACTTGGGATGAGTTGTTCGAGAAGTTTATTGACAAATTCTTCTCTCCGGGGCACATGGCTACACTAAGGGGATGAAATTTTAGCTTTCAAACAAGAGCCCAATGAGCTATTGCACGATATTTGGGAAAGATATCGCACCATGGTCAAAGAATGCCCGGACAATGATATGACCGAGGCCATGATCCAATAGATCTTCTATAGGGGGATCAACACAACAAATCAGTATGTGGTAAATCAACTTGCTGGGGGTAACTTGATGAACACGCCTTATTCTGAAGCTTGTGAAATATTAGATGAGATGGCGGACACCTCTTCGGCGTGGCAAAGTAGAGCCAATGTTCCTCAGGGTGACACAAATGTTATTCACCTACAAAAGGAGCTACATGATCATGGGCAAGCTATTGCGGAGTTGACAACCACCATGAACCAATTGGCCAAGTCTCAACTTCAACATGTACAAGGGTCGAAATAGGTGAATGCTATGGAAGGGGTGAACATGATGGTAAACAAGAGACGGCAACGAGGTCAACAAGTACAAAACCATCCAGAACAATTTGAGCAAAGTAATAGTGGGTATAATCAAGATGATTCATATGATGAGCAAGATGAAGAGGTTCAATATGTTAACAATTATCAAGATCAAAGAAGTAATGCTCCAAATGAACAACAATGGAGATCACAATGAAACCAAGGAAACTGGAACAACCAAGGCCACCAAGTAAATTGGAGTGGTGGCAATAACAATAATCAAAGCAATTGGGGTAATCAAGGTAATCAAGGCAATTGGGGAGGAAATAATCAAGCTAATTGGGGGAGAAATAATCAAAGCAATTGGGGGAATAACAATATTCAAGGGGGGTGGAACAATAGCAATCAAGGAAATCGGGGGTCGGGCTTTCAGAGGCCCCTGATGTATCAACAACCAAATAACCCACCTTCATATCCGTCGCAAGGTCCTAGTTCTTCCAATAGTGAAATGGTACGGATTGAAAATATGTTTAAGCAAATTATGGAGAAAAATGCCGACTCCGATGCCCAATTGGCCTCCCACAACACTTCTATCCGCAACTTTGAGATACTAGAAAATGATGGAGTTGCTAGTACCTCAAACCAATGAAGACATATGGGTGATGATGTGTTGGTGCAAGATGATGATGAGCCAAGCAATGATGTTCAAGCTAATGAAGAAGCGAGGATTGATATTGATGAAAATGTGGAGGAGATGCAAGAAGAAGTGAGGTTGACTTGATCCCCTATTCTGTGTTCAAAACGTTGGGGATTGGGCAACCAAGACCCACATCAATGAGGTTGCAAATGGCGGATCAGACAATGAAAAGGCCATTGTGGATAATTGATGATGTGTTAGTTAGGGTCGACAAGTTCATCCTTCCCGCAGATTTTGTGATACTTGACTGTGAGGTTGACTACGAGGTGCCAATCATTATGGAGAGACATTTCCTTGCTACAGGAAGGCCTTAGTTGATGTGGAAGCTGGAGAGCTCGCCTTCCGGGTGGGCGATGAAAAAGTGGTGTTCCATGTTTGTAAATCAATGAGGCAGCTAAATAGCAACGAAGTGTGTTCGTTCGTGGATCTTGTGACCGAAGTGATTCTTGATGACACAAGTGTTGTGATAAATGTGGAAGATACCTTAGAAATTGTGTTGTTGAATCATGATGAGGATTAGAATTGTGTTGTTGAATCATGATGAGGATTAGAAGGAAGGCTTTATAGAATGTCTCAATGCTTTGCAAGGAATGGGATCATATACTTATAAGCCTTGAAAACTTTCCCCGGATCTCGAAAACTAGAAGACTCCACCAACAAAGCCCTCAATCGAGGAGCCTGCCACCTTGGAGTTAAATCCTTTGCCTTCGCACCTAAGGTATGAGTTTCTAGGCCCTTGTTCCACTTTACCTGTTATTCTATCCTCGTGCTTAACTAACATGCGGGTAGATTCCACCCTTGCGGTGCTTCAAAGGAGGAAGAAAGCAATAGGTTGGACATTGGCGGATATTCGGGGTATAATCCCCGCCTTTTGCATGTACAAAATCATTTTCGAGGAGGATGCCAAACCCTCCATGGAACATCAAAAACGATTGAATGAGGCCATGCAAAAGGTAGTAAAGAAAGAGATCATCAAGTGGTTGGATGCCGAGGTGGTTTACCCCATTTTCGATAGTTCGTGGACCTCGCCGGTGCAATGTGTCCAAAGAAAGGGGGCATGACTATGATAACAAATGACAAAAATAAATTGATCCCCACAAGAACTGTCACCGGGTGGAGAGTGTGCATGGATTATAGAAAGCTCAACAAAGTTAGCCGGACGTGCTTATTATTGCTTCTTGAATGGATATTTCGGATATAATCAGATTCTTATTTCACCTGAAGACCAAGAGAAGACCACCTTCACTTGTCCATATGGCACTTTTGCCTTCTCGCGGATGCCATTCGGGTTATGCAATGCACCGACAACTTTTCAGCGGTGTATGATGTCCATATTCACCGATATGGTGGAGGACTTTCTCGAGGTTTTCATGGATGATTTCCCTGTCATGGGGGGATTCTTTTGAAGAGTGCTTGGATAACTTGGATAAGGTATTTGCACGTTGTGAAGAAACTAACTTGGTGCTGAATTGGGAGAAGTGTCACTTTATGGTCAAGGGGGGCATAGTACTCGGTCACATGATTTCCAAGAATGGTATTGAGTTTGATAAAGCAAAAATTAAAGTGATATCCAAACTCTCTCCCGCTACTTCTGTAAAGGGAGTGAGAGGCTTTCTAGGTTATGGGGGGTTTTACAGCTGATTCATCAAGGACTTTTCTAAGATGGTAAACCACTTGTGCAAACTCTTGAAGAAAGGTGCCAAGTTCCTTTTCAATGAAGATTGTATGAAGGCACTTGAACTACTCAAGTATAAGTTGACTACCACTCCTATTATCACTTCGCCAAATTGGAGCTTACCATTTGAACTCATGTGTGATGCAAGCGATGTGGAGGTTGGTGAGGTATTGGGGAAATGAATTAATAAGATCTTTCATCCGGTCTACTATGTTAGCAACACCATGAACGAGGCCCAAGTCAACTATACGGTGACCGAGAAAGAACTCCTAGCCATTGTCTTTGCTATGGAGAAGTTTCACCCGTACCTAATGGTTACAAAGGTGACTGTTCCCACTGACTATGCGGCACTTCATTATTTGATGAGCAAGAAAGGCTTTATGGCAAGGTTGATGCGGTGGGTGCTTCTATTGCAAGAGTTTGATCTAGAGATTTAAGACCGAAAAGGTTGTGAGAATCAAGTGGCGGACCACTTGTCCCGATTGGAGAAGGAGGGAAGGCCACATGATGGCCTTGAGATCAATGATTCATTTCCTGACGAACAACTCCTTTCCATTTCTATGACTGGGATGCCATGGTTTGCCGATGTGGCCAACTATGTTGTGAGTTGCATTATTGCGAATGAGTTCTCCTCAAACCAAAGGAAGAAGCTCAAATGGGACTGCCTGGACTACTATTGGGATGAGCCATATCTCTTCAAAATTTGTACTGATGGTGTTATCCGAAGATGTGTACCAGAAGAAGAACAATTAGGTATTCTTGAAGCTTTCCACTCTTCGCAATATGGTGGTCACAATGGTGGAGCGAGAATTGCTACAAAGGTGCTAAGCTGTGGATTCTATTGGCCTACCCTTTACAAGGACGGTAGTTATCTCGTTAAGCATTTCTATGAATGTCAAAGGGTCGGTGAAATCTCCAAGAAAAAGTGAGATGCCTCTCACCACCATCCTGGAGATTGATATTTTTGATGTTTGAGGCATTGATTTTATGGGTCCGTTTGTGAGCTCATGTGGAAACACCTATATATTGGTAGCTGTGGATTACGTGTCCAAATGGGTTGAAGCCGTGGATTTGCCTGACAAAGAAGCTCGGAGTGTGTTAGCTTTCTTGAAGAAGAACATATTCACAAGGTTTGGTACTCCAAGGGCCATCATTAGTGATGGGGGATCACACTTTTGCAACAAAGCTTTTGATACTTTACTCTCCAAGTATGGTGTCACTCACAAAGTGTCGACCTCCTATCATCCTCAAGCAAGTGGACAGGTTGAAGTCTCCAACCAGGAGATCAAGAGTATTATGTCAAAGACTGGGAATGCCAACCGGACAAATTGGTCGAAGAAACTTAACGATGCTCTTTGGTCTTATAGAACAACTTACAAAACACCAATTGGTATGTCTCCGTATCGGTTAGTGTTTGGGAAAGCTTGTCACCTCCCGGTAGAACTTGAGCATAAGGCTATGTGGGCGTTGAAGAAGCTTAACCTTGAGTGGGATGTAGCTGCAAATCTTAGGGTGGAGCAATTGAATGAACTTGATGAGTTTCGGTTCCATGCATACTCCAGTTCGTTCTTGTATTAGGACAAGATGAAGTACCTTCATGACAAGTATATCCAGAACAAAGAATTCAAAGAAGGTGACCTTGTTCTTTTATTTAACTCTCGGTTACGGATGTTTCCAGGAAAGCTTAAATCAAAGTGGAGTAGTCCTTTTGAAGTGGTACATGTGACTCCTTTTGGTGCTATTGATTTGAAAAATAAGAATGGTGAGATCTTTAGAGTCAATGGGCACCGGGTGAAGCACTACCTTGGTAAGGTTGATGATGGCCACGTTGTGGCATTGCTCCATTTCAAATGAATGATGGTAACATGCATCGTGCCGCGACATTAAATCAGGCGCTTCTTGGGAGGCAAACCATGTGTTTTTCTTTCTTTTGATTTTCTTGTTAGATTAGGAGTTGTTTTGGACTAACTGGTTGTGAAGTGTATGCAGGAATTGAGTGTGCAGTGCAGAAAATTGACAAGACAAAAATTGTCCAAGTGGTGAAATTGTGTGGGCCGCACAAGTCCTTTGTGGCCGCACAATTCTGTGTGCGGTCGTACAACTAAAAGATGGAAAATGACAAATCTCTCAAGTTTTGCCTGACAAAATCCCTTAAGGATTCGCGGCCGTAATCAAAATTTTGTGGCCCGCACAAATTGTGCGGCTGCAACCATTTTTATGTGGACCGCATCACTGAATCAGATGCTGAGTTAGAAAAGGTAAAGAGTGCGGACCGCACCAAAACTGTGCGGCTGCACTCAGGTAAGTCGGTGGGACAATATGGTCAGAGTATAAATAGGACTTTTTGAGACTATTCACTCTTTACACACTCTGACCTCGCAAGCTAGACTAAAGCACAATGCACTCTTTCTTGTTTTCAATCTCATCCCATATTCATCAAGTGTTGATTTCCTACTACATTTCATTACTAGTATGTTGATTTCAATGAATTAATTTCATCTTTTTCATTTCTTTTCTCTTTGTTTTAGTTTTCTTTTTTATCTAGGGTTAGATTTATTCCAAAAATGTAAAATTGATGCTTAATTCTTGCTTAGAAGCATGTGGGTAGTATTTGAATGCATAATGGGGGCTGGGGTTAGAAGTTTTTATTGTTTAATTTCCACAAATCATGCCTAATTAGTGAAAACCCTAGTATTAATCGTACTTTAGTGCCGCTATGATTTGAATTTCGCGGTCGCTCACATTTTTGTGCGGTCCGCTCTAGGGTATGCAGCCACATACAATATTGTGCGGTCCGCGATACCCTAGGTTGAAGGCACTTGTCATTGCTAAGAATGTGTGGCCGCACTCAATTTTGTGCGGTCCACAGTTGGTTTTTGCGGCCACACTCAATTTTGTGTGGTCCGCATAATTAAACTTCAGAGACCCAACAAATCGATTATGTGGCCGCACTGAGGTAACTTCAGAGAACCAGTAGTGTGAACCTGGGTATTATGCGGCCGCACTCATTTTTGTGCGGGCCGCGATGGGAAGTCCACGAACCCACTCACTTTTGTGCGGTCCGTGCTGCCCTGTTTTGAGAAGCAGTGTCTTTCTTTTCAACTATAATTCAATAACACATGTTGAACCCCAATTCTAACTGACTTTCACTACTTGTGCGTTGCAGATAATGATGCGTTCTCGTGGTCAAAGTGATACTTCCAAAGGGAGGGAAGAATCCTCCCGAGGCCGGGGTAAAGGAAAACCTAACATGCCACTATCAGTCCAGAAAGTCTTGGGAAAAAAGACTACTCTCAGTAGACCACCTCCAGAATCCTCAGACACCAGTGAATACCTCCCATCCCGGGAAACTTTTGAGGGGGATTCTGTACAACCACAACCAAGGGCACAATCGCAACAATTCCTCGATAGACTCCATTTAGTCAATGAACCTACCTCATCCTCTAGTTCTTCTGATGGCTCAGAGGGAGGTAGTCAGGCATCTGAACCATCTTCCCTACCTGCTACAACACCTACCACAACAGCTACCCCAATCAATTTAGATGATGGTGATGAGGTCCCGAATGACGGTAGAGGGGGTAACACAATTGTGGGAGGCCTGCCTAGATCAAGGAAGTCGGAGGTATGGGCTTATAGATTCGAAGTGAGAAGGCGTATGCAAGATTTCGGGAATGGTTGCCCCAAAGGTCGCTCACTCTTGAGCGATAATTTATAACCAAAGACCTAAGCCAACACAATCTGAATGTCCTAAAGCAATTTACGTAGAGAAAAGGATGGAAATAGTTCACCGGCCGGTTGCAAGATGCTAATTAATATCTCGTCAAGGAAGTTTATGCCAATGTTGCCCACAAAGGGTACTAAGGTAACGAAGGTCCAGAACTTGAAAATCCGGTTTGATCTCCACGGACTGAACATATATGTAGGGTTTGAGGAGGTCGAGGTAGTGCAATACTTTAAGAAGCTAGACTTAGGTGTTGCAGTTCGCCCATGGCAAGCTGAGATACTTGTTATTCCGGGGACAACACCTGCATGGCTCACAACAGGAGTTCAAATTGTTAGAGCCACCCTTAACTTTGAAGCAAAAGGGTGGGAAACATTCGTGTGCAGTCGTCTTGACCCGTGCCAGCATGAGAATATCCTTCCACTCCCCCAGGTAGTATTGGTAGCTTCCATCATGGCAGGCTATCCTATTAATGTAGGAAACTTGATGTCCTACAACATCTCCAACGCAGTCCAGAAAGAAGAAAGATCGTATCCTACCCCGACTTCCTCACAGAGTATTTCCAAGACCAAGGGGTAGAGACGAGACATTTTGATGTGGAGATGAAGGCTAAAAAGCCTTTCTCATGGTACCGCATACAGGGAGCGGACAACCCTAAATTTAAGGGTAAAGCCACTACCTCCACTGGCCAGTCTGAAGAGCCAAGGGTAGTGGCCACCAGGTCAGTTGCCAAGCTCTCCACAACAGTCGGTACTTCTGTCGGAGCAGCTGCCATGCCTCCTCCTTCCTCCGGACCATCCCTCTCAGTGCCACTGTCATTGCCCACATCTTCTACCTGCCCTCATACTACACTGCGGGTTTCACGGACACTATCCAGTCTCAACGACTGGATGCATGCAACTACCACAAAGCTGACTGCCATATCCAGTGAAGTGGCAGCACAGTCTTCAGCCCCATCACAGCTTCAGATACCTCCATTAGTGGAGGACTCTTTGAAGAAGATTATGGAAATCCAGAAGAAGATTCTGGATGACCAGAAGAGTATCCGGGAGACTCTTGATACACATGAGAGGATTATCAAGGATTTTCGGAAGTAGGTGAAGAAGATGCGGAAGACTCAGGCTTCTAAGGAGTCGGTGGAGAAGTTGAGCAAAGAGGTTGACAAGATTGCTTCTACTGGTGATATTCCACTGGACCTGCTCATGGAGGAGACAATCCCAGCAGCACATGCAGCAGTGCCCGAGGCATTAGAAATAGCAGCCGGCCAGTCTGAGGAGCCGACTGCCACTTCACACACTGCTGAGGAGTTGATTCAGATGCTCAGCAACCCCTTAGTCCCCCAGTCAGAGGATGTGGAGATCCAGTTAGAGGATACGGAGGGTGCTGATGATCCCGTCCGTGTTGAGGACCCGATGCAGACAGAGACCACATAGGGAGTTTTCTCTACTCTCTACCCCTTTTCCCTGTTCTTATTTGTTATGAGCATTGAGGATAATGATATTTTTCATTTGGGGGGTGGTCCGTTTTGATTTGATGACATTTGGTATGTAATAACCATTATACTATTTTTATTTATCTTTATTTTCACTTTTGGTATGTATATATTCTTACCATTCGATGTATATATTCATTTCCATTATATTCATTCATTATATTTACTTCAATTTGTACATATTCAGTATAATTTCCGTAGTTTACTTCATAACTTCTTTCGTTGTTTTTCCTTAGTAGCGTAGTTTCTTATTTACTTTAGTAGCTTCTTTTTAAGTTGTTAGCTTCTTTTTACGTTTTGTGTGAACAATAAGCCTTTGGTTTTCTTAATACCACGGTTCTTTCCAAAGTTTGGATGTTGTGTGAACCGGGTGGCTCTTTCCAACAATGGATGGCGTAAGAACCTTCTTAAGGGATTGAGTCCATTTTCTTTATATTTTTGTATATATAGTAGTAATGAATAAAGGTGTCTCAAGCAGGCTTCACTTGGCACTAACACATTTACCTTCGACCTTATGGTTAGAAACAAGTTGATTGGCAAAGAATAGCTCTAGTTGTGACCTTTAGACTCTTGTGTTGACTAAAACAATCATCGAGTGGTTTCTTTGAGCCATTTGTGATTTTCAATCTTAGCTAGGGTTGTTGTGGGCCCTCGACTCTGTTCTCTTTAACAATCCAGCAGCTTGAGAGGTGAGGTATTGAATTGCAAGTCCAAGTTCCGTGCCAATAAGTCTAGAACTTGCCCTGAATGCTTGTCTAGGAGAAATTCTAAGTGTAGCTCGACTTGAGAAATGATTGTAGGCCTTCCTTGATCCAATTTGAAACTTGAAATATTCCATAGCCTACCAATGTGATATCCCTAGTCAACCCCTTTCAGCCGAAGCCCTTTTTCATTTAATAGCCATTTTACAAGCCTTTATCCATTTTATAATGACCCTCTCTTGGCACCCGATCTTTCCTTAGCATTCTTGATACAATTGGCAAAAGCATAAGTTTGGGGGAGAGATTAGGAATGTGAAAGTGATAAAAGGTACAAAGAGCAAAAAAGAAATGAAGAAAAGGGAAGGCAAAGAAAAGGAAGAAAGGCCAAAAAGAAATATGTCAAAAAGAAAGTGAATAAAGTAGAAAGTTGAAGGGATTCAAAGAAAGCAATGATGAAAGGCATGTAGTGATTAGAAAATGAAAAAAATGATTGTCACAAGCAAGAAAAAGTGACATTATGTCTCTCTAGTTCCCCTAAGGAAGAAGAAAATGACTCAAAGAGTCAAGAAAGTATGAGCCAAAAATTAAAAGAAATGGAGTGCTTAAGGAAAGATGAAACCATCATATGCCAATAAGTCCAACCTTGATCCAAAAGCCTTCATTACATTCCCGCAAAATCCCTATATGATTTCAAGTTGAGTGAGCTTACATTTGTGGTGATTTACATAAGGGGCAAGCTTATGGTACTTAGAGCTAGACTTGTGACATTCTTTTGAGAGAGATGAGCGTACTTCTTCACAATCCTTGTTTTGAGTGTTAAATTTTAAAGTGAGATTTGCTCATGGAGAGTAGAGGCGGAGGAGTTTGGGTTCCATAATGACCTACGTGATAGAGCGAGCTTTCTTGGTGAATTAAATCAACTCTTGATGCTCTAGTGTCACATTAGAACTATGGTACTCAAAAGGTCAAAACATGGTGTTGTTGATAATTCATTTGTGTTGAGGGTAATTGTTAGTCCCAATTGATACATGATTGATTCACCTTAGGCCAGCTGAAATATCCTTTTTTTCTAGCGGAGGTGGGAATTACCTTATTTGCTTGAGGATAAGCAAAAGCTTAAGTTTGGGGGAGTTGATAAGTAAGGATCTTAACCTATTATTTGCTCTCTTTTACTTGTATTTTAGGCCACAAATGCTTGAAGGTATTCCTGGAAACTAATGAAATATGCTTGCTTGCAGGAATTGTTCAAAATGAGCCAAAGGAATCAAAATCAACTCTCAAAGGAGTCAACAGTTGAACAAAAACCAAGGCTGGGCAAAGAGGTCTGAAGTGTGGACCGCACAAATATTGTGCGGCCGCGAAAGCCATGATGCGACCACGATCATAATTATGCGGTCCGCGAGAGGAAGATTCAGAGAGTGTGATTTTGGACAAAATAATGAGCGCGGACCGCACCAGAAATATGCGGCCGCGAAAGTCCCTGTGCAGCCGCAATTGAAATTATGCGGACTGCGATGACTGAGATTCAGAGAGCTGACAACTTGAGCAAAAGAGAGAAGTGCAGACCGCACCACAATTGTGCAGCCGCGGAAGTCCCTTGTCCGGTCGCGATCGAAATTATGAGGTCCGCAAGATGAAGAATCAGAGGGTTGATTTCAAGCCAAACTCAAGCAAGTGTAGAAAACATCACTTTTATGCGGCCGCATAATCTGGAGCGCGGCCGCACTTAGAATTATGCGGTCCGCGAAAGTTCAGCTCAACCCAGATCCAAAAGAGAAGAATGTGGACCGCATCAGAATTATGAAGCCGCGAAAGCAAGAGTTCGGACGCAGTCAGAATTACGCGGCCGCATAACCTCTGCATGGGCAATTTTATCAGATACTTTCAGCTTAGTATAAATAGAACTTTTTGTCATTTTAGATTATGTTATGTTTTGTATGAGCATCTGAGACGGCTGGGTTTTTTGTCTTCGGAAATTTTGTACTAGATTCACTTCTTAACATTAGATTTTCATTCCATAAATTAATATTATGGATTTTATCTTCATTTCATCTTTAATTTCTGTTATTTCCATGAGTACCTAAACCCATAGCTAAGGTTGTGACCCAACCCTAGTGTGGGTATTTAATGAGTATTTGATTTTAGGGCTTGAATGTGAATGGGTTAGTGATATTTAGCCAAGTTCTTGCTAGAACTCAAGAATTAATGGTTGCAAACATTGATTCATGCCTTTATGACTTAGTCTCTACTTGAGAGAGAGGGACAAAGTCTAGGAAAACTAGACTAACAAGGAATTGGGATGAACTCAAGAAATTGATAGCTCCAATTAAAGGGTTAAACCTAGAGATAGTAATACCCAACTTGAGCTAATATCACTTGATTTGTATGAATACCCATTTGAACTTGAGAAAGCTAAATTGGGCAAAATCACTCAAACTACCAAGAGGTATAGAGTGAGTACCCGGGTGTGATAGATATATTACAATCCCAACTAATCAAGCTTGCCCTAGATTTTGCTACCCGTTAGATATCCACCTAAGTAGAAGTCACTACCCTATTCTCTTTAAATATTTGAAAAATAACAACAAAAATATTGTCCTTACTTTCAATTATTGCAATATTTAGAGTAAAGTTAGAAGAAAAAATCAAACCCAAACTTGTGGAAGTATAATTAGATTCAAAACCCACATCTAGCTTAGATATAAACCTAATTCCTATCATTAACTCCCTGTGGATTCGATCCCGACCTAGTTGGGTTAAAACTGCATCGACCACCCTCGCTACTCAATAGTAGTGTAGGCTTGAACCCGATCAAGCTGCCAATCTCAATAAATCACAATTTCTTTTAAGATTGAAAACATAATATTTGAATTCAATAGAAAACCTCACAATTACAGCTACATAATACTCCCAAAATATGGTGTCACTGAGTACATGAGCATCTAAATGATAACAATGTCTGACTGATAAAAACATTGTCTAAAAATGTAGAATAGTACAAAAACTGAAAGGAAGAGAGACAAGGTCAGCGGACGCCAAGAAGCTACCATGATAGTCTCCAACTGGTAACACACTAAGGTCTAACAATCGCCGTATCCAGAAGCACCTGGATCTGCACACAAGTTGCACAGTGTAGTATGAATACAACCAACTAAATAAGTAATAAGACTAACCTTTGGGCTGAAAGTAGTGACGAGCTTAGCAGGTCTAGTCCAGTATATAAATAACAGTACAAAAATGTAGGCATGCTTTCAAATTCAACAGTTAAACTTGGTACTTTTATATGGCCAATCCAGCCTAGGGAAAATCCATATCCCATATATATATATATATATATATATATATATATATATATATATATATATATATATATATATATATATATATATATATATACACACACACACACACACACACACACACACACACACACACACACACATATAAGGCCAATCCAGCCCAGGGGTACTAGACTCATCGTCTGCGATGTGTTGGACAACATCAAACAGAGCTTCTTTCGAGCTGTCTGATAGTACTTTGATAGAAGCCTGGGTTTTATCACAAGTACAAAAAGCTCCAGAACAATGGCATTCACTTGCCAGATTGGCTTGAGTCAGAGTTATAGGCGATGTTGATATCATCTTCATCGCTATACTCATCTGAGGAATAATCAGGAGAAGAATCTGAATTAGGTTCTTCTAAGATAGAGAAGAGTTCCTTTTTGGTATCTTCACTGATTTCTAGAAGATTGATCTTCTTCTTCTTTCTATCTGATTTGCATTGGTTGGCCCTGTGACCAGTTTTACCACAGTTCCAACAGACTTATTTAGTTCCGGAAGATTTTGGTGGTCTTCGGAATTTAGATTTCTTTCTAGGAGGATCGTCAAAATTTCTCCTAGACTTATGGCGACGGGTCTTTTTGGAAGACCTGTAGGTTTTGTCCTTCTTGGAAGAATGAGTAGAAGGAGAAACTATGTTTGTGTAACCGAAGTCTTGACAGAGACTTCCTAATTCTCTTCTAGAAGAATGTTGCTCATTTTTGAGCTGATTTTTAAGCTTGATGTCTGTGCAGAGTTCAAGCCCTACAACGTTGATGATACTAACAATGTCACCATAGGTCATTTGATGGTAAGGAATTTTGCCTTCACAACGATCCTGGATTTTGGTTCGGACTTTGCTAGCGAATAAAGGAGGAAGACCGCTAATGAAGCGTTCTTTCAAGAAATCTAGATGACAGTGAGGTCTAATCATGACCTTGCTGATGAATTGGTTTTTATACCAGATAAAGTCATCTAAGGATGGACAGGATAGATTATTCAGGATTTGCAAACTCCTATCTTGGAAGAGTTTTGGCTCTCCAATAAAGTGTTTTGCTATGTGGTAGAGAAGGGTAGCACAGGCATCTTCTCTAGCTATCTGTGAGGTTGTTTCCATAGGGGTAACAGTCCCACCTATAACCACAGCAGATGAGGTTCCTTCTGATTTAACTACGGTTTCCACAGCCGTAGCAGAATAGATAGCTTGTCTAACATCATCAGTGAAATAATTATCCCACCAATGTTTTAGCATGCCTGTAAATCCAGCTACAATCATAGAGGCGGCTTCTTCATCAGAATATCCTCTTATCTTGTAAGCTGTAATACAAACTCCCATTTCATGGAGTTTATGGTATATTTGGTGCTCTGCTAGAGCATCAATGTTCCATTCGATAATGCTTCTTCCTTCATGAGAAGTAGTGGCAAGAAAATGATTTTCCTCGTATTGGATATCTGGGAACGACGAACGCTTATGATAATTTTTGTAATTATGAAAGCGTTCATTTGTAAGTCTATGAAGGAGATCTTCCTTTTCTTGGATGGTGGATATTTGACCATCCTTGGGTTTCTCCTTAGAAATATTGAGATCAGCCAACTATTTGTTGATTTTGTCAAGAACATTACCACTAACTTCAAATGTATCTTTGAGTTTCGGATATTTATCCTTAGAAAACTCAGCGATCTTGAAGCCTCGGTTTGATTCAATGTTCTGACTAGAACTGGGTTGTGAAAAGGTTGGCTTTCCACTAAATAAAGACTTTTGTTTGGAGTCTTCTATTTGTCTAGAAATGATGTTAAGGAGCTGATTCGAGTAATTGTTTTGTTCAACAACTCGATCAAGATCAGAACAAGTAACTATGTTCGTTGGTTTCTCGCTTTTGATTTTGAAAGGAGAAGCAGAGATAACAACGTTTGAAACTGGAATTTTTATTCCTTCTAGAGGAGGAGTGATAGATTCAACAACCTTGTTGTTGGCTGTATACCATTTGTTAATAAGGACTTGCAAGCAGTCCTGCTAATGTTCATATTTGCCAGATATTTCAAACCATTTAAAGAAATCGATTTCGCATCTCATTCTTTTCATGTCTGATATCCAACAATATCTGAAGTCTTTTCTCTGTTCAAGAGAATATGTAGCAACATACCATTTTCTTTTAGGTACGTTATCAGGATGTGACCATTGTTGGTCGATCTTTTTCTGATCTAGGATATATGGATCACCAGATCTGATCATTTTGATATATTCAGGGACTTCTTCCTGAGGAGGATACATATCGCTAGGGGTTGGACTAGCGGGATGATTCTGGTAATAAACTTTTGGGACTGTATGGGAGAAATCTACTCCCGTAACTTTCCCTTTGTTGTTACCAGTAGTTGGAACGGAAGTTTCGACCTTTTCAGTTACGTCTTCCTCTGGGGGTTTAGAAGAAGAAGGTACAGAAGGAACAGTAGTCCTTCTTCTAAAGGAACTAGTTCTGCTCGAGAGATTAGAACTTGATCGTAGGAATTTCAGATCAATAGATCCATCAGGAAATTGAATAACCTGCTCAATCTGAGATCTTTCCAGATTCGAAGTGGAAGGTTGAGTTATGGCATCGAAGTGCCATTCATCACTTGTAAGTATATCATTCCAATTAAGGAGTCTAGGGACAAATACTGTACTATGATCAGTATTTGCTTCCATAAGCATGGTGACTACCTTGACACTCTCAACTCGAGCTCTTGGAGCAAGAGTAGTGTCCATGAGTCTATAATAGACTCTGTGAATGATAGCTACTTCACGAGTATTGATTTTGCTATTCATGTTCTTGGTTTTGACGTTTAGGGTCAAAGTATCCATGACGTTAGGGTCATTGATATCTACTGAGAAATTAGGATAGCAGTTAAAGTATACCGGGCCATTGGCTAGGTTACTTTGAAGAACTCCTAAGAGAGAATCGTCGAAGTTCAGTAGACGAGCATCTCTTAAAAGGACGCAAATAGGTACGTCTAAACCTTTCCTGAAGAGAGGTTTGACAGCAATTTGAACTAAACCAATATGCAAGTAATTGAATCGATTTTTATATCTATTCAAATCATGCTCAGAAAGTAACTTAATAATTTCTAAAGAATTATTAATGGCAATAGTGGACTTACAAGTCTTAATGTTATGCTTCTTAATGAAACTGAAATTTCCTAATTCATAAATCTTTTTAAAAGGTTCATTAGGGATATTCCAATTTTGTAAATCAGTTTCTAATTTAGCAATCTTAGTTGCTGCAGAAGATAAATTATCACTATTCAAAACATGCTGGTTTTGATTCATATTTTTGAAAATACAGTCTAGGGGCTTATAGGGCTAAAAATAACTATTCAATACGTATAATTAAACAGTATATATGTATAACAGGATACAGTACCTTAATCTCTTAGATCTAATGGCTTCTCAGTAATGTCTTCTTGGTTTTACATCCTTTTCTCTAAAGTCATCTTAGCGACTGGAACACCTAGCAAGGTCTAAAACGCCTACCTCGGCAACAACGACCTATCTCAATTAGGCTTGCCAATGTCTGAGCCGGATATTAATCGGCAACTTCATACTTATGGAGAAAATAACCACCTCATACTGGAACTTTGAAGCAAATTAAAAACAGAGATGAAAGGACTGTATGTAAGATATACATATATATGGTTTAAAATAACATATATGAAAGTATTTTTGCCATGCCCTAGACAGTATATGTACTTAGTTGCTCATACTAAGTACGCATACTGCCAATATGGCTCTGATACCAAGTAGAAACAGAACGGGATGCAGTATAAAATATTTAACAAGTATAAGAAAAGCCCTTAAAAACGTACAAGTTTTATTGATTGAAAGTAAAAAATATTGCAGCGGAAAGTATTATAATTGTACAGAGGGTTAAAATCTGTTCGATTTTCTTAACTCTAATTTCATTCTTTAAAAAGGTGATATGCTGAGACAGTTTATTTATCCGAAAAACAGTGTGTTTTCTTATAAAATCACTTTCATCTTGTGAAAAGGGTTTTAACAAATGGAAAATGTAATTCTTTTTCTAATATCTGAGTAGAAATACCGTCAAAGCCAGTAATGAAAGGTTTTATCTGTGTGATAAAAGGAATTCCCAGAATGATATCTTCATTAATATCTTCAGTAATAATAAAATCATTTGTCAAGCAAATACCATTATTACAAATATGAGCTTTGGAGTTCTTCAAAGTAACCTAGCCAATGGCCCGGTATACTTTAACTGCTATCCTAATTTCTCGGTAGATATCAATGACCCTAACGTCATGGATACTTTGACCCTAAACGTCAAAACCAAGAACATGAATAGCAAAATCAATACTCGTGAAGTAGCTATCATTCACAGAGTCTATGCAGCATAAAATATTTAACAAGTATAAGAAAAGCCCTTAAAAACTTACAAGTTTTATTGATTGAAAGTAAAAAACATTGCAGCGGAAAGTATTATAATAGTACAGAGGGGAGAGGTCAAGTAGAAACAGAACGAGATGCAGTATAAAATATTTAACAAGTATAAGAAAAGCCCTTAAAAACTTACAAGTTTTATTGATTGAAAGTAAAAAACATTACAGCGGAAAGTATTATAATAGTACAGAGGGGAGAGGTCTTAGAAAATTTGGAAGATTTTCCGATGCCTCTTACAATGGGGATAGGGAGTCTTAAATAGACTAAAGGGAAGATGCCTTTCATCTTAGGCGTACAAATGAACGATCAGATTTAATCGACAACACAAAGTGGTCGACAAACTAAAAGTAGGTGGTCCACTCTTAAAGCAAACAGTAAAAAGCTGTCTTCTTTTTCAAAAGGTGAACAGTGAAAGGTGATTCCTTTTGCTGATGGAGACTCTGTTGGTCTTTGCTGATGGAGACTCTGTCAGTGCAGATTCCATTAGTCATAATTTGGATCCATGTATGCCAAAGCTATACCCTTTGGGTCACACATATCTCCATTACTGCTTTCTCCTATAGAAGCAGCATCTTCGATCAATTGCATGATCTGGTCTTCTTCATATTCTTTAATATTTTGTAAAGCTTGTTTTAGCTTTTCCTTGAGGGCTTCCTTAGAAGATGAAGCTTTCTGGAAGCTTTGTTGAACGGGCTTCTGGACTTTGGGGACTTGTTGTTTAGGAGTCCACCCCTTGATCTTGACTTCTTTGGACAGATATTTGATTCTGTCAAATTCTGCCTTGATAAAGTTCCAGCTGACGATAAAAGATATCCTCTTCTGGACAAAGTACTTACACATTTTAATGTGTTATGGTAGTGTAGAAATGGTCTCTTTGGTCTGAAAATCATCAAACCTGTTGAGGAATTGTTGGGGGAGGATTTCTCTGTTTCCTCCGAATACGTTCCACTATTCGTAGAACCATTCTAGGGATTATAGCTTTAGTAACCTCTAAGCTATACTTAACAAACCAAGTATGTCCGGGTCTAATATACAAAAAATTGAACCATGCTGCTTTGTAATCGTGCCAGCAATAAGTCTGGGGACGATGAGTCATGGTGAGTGCAACTAGTGTGTGCAGGTGAACGGCGAACCACTCGAACGGTGATAAAATTTTCTTAATAGTAAACCTAGAATAATTAATGAATCCTGGTCTATTTTGCCACAAAGTATGTTCTACTTCGATAGAATCAGTATCAATTAAAATGGCTTTAAAGAACCTTCTTGTTTTATATGGAGTTTCAGTATCCACGTAGTTGAAATCCGTATAGCACGGCTTGATTAAGTCTTCTATTATAAGACTTTCATACTCTTTGTCTAGAGCTAAAATTGGTAATACCTGGAGGGTAATGTATTCGAACTTTTCTTCTTTTTGAAGATCTTCTTGAGTTGCCTTCTTGGCTGAAGGGTTTACTGCTTCTGCAAAAGTCTCTGGGACTTTCATGGCATAGCTCTCTTTAGTCTGAACTGTAGAGCTGGATGTCGATCCTTTTTCTAAAGGCTTTGGTTGGGTTTTGGTGAGTTTCTCTGAGGGAACTGGGATGGGTGCTGGTAAATTTGGGTACTCAGCTAGAGCTGTATACCTGTTTTGGAAGGAAAGCTGTGGCCTTTGAGGGGCTGATGTTTTAGTTGGAGTTATGGGAAGAGGGACAAATGGTCTAGCCATTTGTGGTTTGTTATCTTCTTTGGAAGGAGCTTTAGGTCTGAAGGGCTTCATTTTTTCCCTGTAAAAATTCTCTTGTTAGAAAATTAGGTAAAGAATTTTCTTCTCCTTTGATAAATTCGATTTTGAAATCAAAGCTAGACAGTAGAGCTTGCCATCTAGCAAATATTTGTTTTGAAACCAGATTTTTAACATCTTTTTGTAAAATTTCTTTAGCAGATTTACAATCTACTCTAACCAAAAATTCTTTGTTAATAAGATCGTCTTGAAATTTAGTGATACATAACACTATAGACAAAACTTCTTTTTTAACAGTAGAATAATTCTTTTGAGCGAAATTCCAGATCCCTGATGTAAAACGAACTAGTTGTTCAGAAGACTCGATGGACATCTTTTGTTTAAGGATACCTCCGTAACCTATATCTGAAGCATCTGTTTCAACTATCATAGAAGCTTCTGGGTTTGGGATTCCTAAGCAAGGAAGGTTTTGTACAAGTTTCTTAACTTGGATGACTGACCGTGTCTGTTCTTGACTCCATGGAATAGGATTCTTCCTAAGTCTTTTGTAAAGAGGTCCACAGACCTGTCTAATATTGGGGATAAAATCAGCAACATAATTGAGACTTCCTAAGAATCTCTGTAGTTGGGTTTTATCACTAATCTCATTAGGGAATTTGGACGAGAACTCTATGGCTCTGCAAATTGGTTTGTAAGATCCTTGGTAAAGGTCGTGACCTAAGAATCTAATAGAGGTTTGGAAGAGTTTGATCTTTTGGGCACTAACTACCAAATCGTTTCTCTTAACAACTTTCAGGAAGGTGTTGAGATGCTTAAAATGAGAATCTATATTATCAAAAAATATAAGAACGTCATCTATATAGACTATAGACATATAACTGTAATCGTTAAAGATGGAGTTCATGATGTTCTGAAACTCAGATGGGGCATTCTTGAGCCCAAATGGCATCACATTCCATTCGTATTGACCGAAGGGAACATTAAATGCCGTTTTGTATCTGTCTTTCTCGGCTACTTGAATTTGCCAGAAACCAGATTTCATATCGAACTGACTATAAACATTAGCTTTGTAAGTTCTTTTTAGGAGATACCTTTTGTTGGGGATGGGATATCTGATCCATTTCAGGACAGCATTCAGTGGTTTATAGTTTATAACTAATCGTGGGGCACCTCTCTCTTTCTCTGCACTCTTGTTAACATAAAATGCAGAACAACTCCAAGGAGATTTAGAGGGACGAATGATGTTGTTTTTGAGGAGATTTGAAATCTCTTTTTTGCAGACTTCCATAATTTCATGATTCATCTGAATAGGTCTTGCCTTGGTAGGGATGACTTGTTCACTGAATCCTTCTGTGTAAGGAAGTTCAACTAAATGCTTTTTTTCTTTCCCAAAAAACGTTAGGAAAATTAGAACATATTTCTTGTTCAAAAATGTTTTGAAGATTAGCTATTTTGGTAATTATCTCCAGCGTTTTTAAAATCTGTTCGATTTTCTTAACTCTAATTTCATCCTTTAAAAAGGTGATATGCTGAGACAGTTTATTTAACCGAAAAACAGTGTTTTTTCTTATAAAATCACTTTCATCTTGTGAAAGGGTTTTAACAAATGAAAAATGTAATTCTTTTCCTAATATCTGAGTAGAAATACCGTCAAAGCCAGTAATGAAAGGTTTTATCTGTGTGATAAAAGGAATTCCCAGAATGATATCTTCATTAATATCTTCAGTAATAATAAAATCATTTGTCAAGCAAATACCATTATTACAAATATGAGCTTTTGAAAGCTTATAATTAATACGAAGCTGTTCTCCTGTGGCGGAGTATAATTTGGAAGTACTCTTTTCTAAGTACTGGGTTGGAACAATACCTTTCATGATGCAGTTACGATCTGCACCACTATCAAGCAAAGCGATTTTGTTAATAGCGAAATGTTTGCTAATAACAATCTTGATAGGTATGTGGTAACTTTGAGGTTTCATACTCGTAATGACCGTAAGGCCTGGAGCTTGAGAGGATGAAGTCTTATCTTTGGTAAGACGGAGATCAATAGAGTCTTCATTCTCAGAATGACACTCACTTTGACGGGGACTAGGTTCTTCTTCATTTTCTGACTTATATTCATAAGTCTTAGCTTGTTTCAGAACCTGTTCTGTTAAGACATCAACCTCAACTTTTTCAAGTCTAGATTTAATATCTCTGATTTCGTTTTTGAGTTCTGAGACTTCATGTCTCAAATCTGAAATCGAAGGTTCAGCTGGTTTGTCGAAGCGAGCCATGACTTGCTTCATGCTGAATGGTTCAACGACTGACCTAGGCTTAGGTTTGTCATTCTGATGAGTGAGAATAAGGTTCTTGAGTTCAATCAAGTACTTCTTCATAGACTCATCGTCTGCGATGTGTTGGACAACATCAAACAGAGCTTCTTTCGAGCTGTCTGATAGTACTTTGATAGAAGCCTGGGTTTTATCACAAGTACAAAAAGCTCCAGAACAATGGCATTCACTGCCAGATTGGCTTGAGTTAGAGTTATAGGCGATGTTGATATCATCTTCATCGCTATACTCATCTGAGGAATAATCAGGAGAAGAATCTGAATTAGGTTCTTCTAAGATAGAGAAGAGTTCCTTTTTGGTATCTTCACTGATTTCTAGAAGATTGATCTTCTTCTTCTTTCTACCTGATTTGCATTGGTTGGCCCTGTGACCAGTTTTACCACAGTTCCAACAGACTTCTTTGGTTCCGGAAGATTTTGATGGTCTTCGGAATTTAGATTTCTTTCTAGGAGGATCGTCAAAATTTCTCCTAGATTTATGGTGACGGGTCTTTTTGGAAGACCTGTAGGTTTTGTCCTTCTTGGAAGAATGAGTAGAAGGAGAAACTATGTTTGTGTAACCGAAGTCTTGACAGAAACTTCCTAATTCTCTTCTAGAAGAATGTTGCTCTTTTTTGAGCTGATTTTTAAGCTTGATGTCTGTGCAGAGTTCAAGCCCTACAACGTTGATGATACTAACAATGTCACCATAGGTCGTTTGATGGTAAGGAATTTTACCTTCACAACGATCCTGGATTTTGGTTCGGACTTTGCTAGCGAATAAAGGAGGAAGACCGCTAATGAAGCGTTCTTTCCAGAAATCTAGATGACAGTGAGGTCTAATCATAACCTTGCTGATGAATTGGTTTTTATACCAGATAAAGTCATCTAAGGATGGACAGGATAGATTATTCAGGATTTGCAAACTCCTATCTTGGAAGAGTTTTGGCTCTCCAATAAAGTGTTTTGCTATGTGGTAGAGAAGGGTAGCACAGGCATCTTCTCTAGCTATCTGTGAGGTTGTTTCCATAGGGGTAACAGTCCCACCTATAACCATAGCAGAGGAGGTTCCTTCTGATTTAACTACGGTTTTCACAGCCATAGCAGAATAGATAGCTTGTCTAACATCATCAGTGAAATAATTATCCCACCAATGTTTTAGCACGCCTGTAAATCCAGCTACAATCATAGAGGCGGCTTCTTTATCAGAAGATCCTCTTATCTTGTTAGCTGTAATACAAACTCCCATTTCATGGAGTTTATGGTATATTTGGTGCTCTGCTAGAGCATCAATGTTCCATTTGATAATGCTTCTTCCTTCGTGAGAAGTAGAGGCAAGAAAATGATTTTCCTTGTATTGGATATCTGGGAACGAGGGACGCTTATGATAATTTTTGTAATTATGAAAGCGTTCATTTTTAAGTCTATGAAGGAGATCTTCCTTTTCTTGGATGGTGGATATTTTACCATCCTTGGGTTTCTCCTTAGAAATATTGAGATCAGCCAACTGTTTGTAGATTTTGTCAAGAACATTACCACTAACTTCAAATGTATCTTTGAGTTTCGGATATTTATCCTTAGAAAACTTAGCGATCTTGAAGCCTGGGTTTGATTCAATGTTCTGGCTAGAACTGGGTTGTGAAAAGGTTGGCTTTCCACTGAATAAAGACTTTTCTTTGGAGTCTTCTATTTGTCTAGAAATGACGTTAAGGAGCTGATTCGAGTAATTGTTTTGTTCAACAACTCGATCAAGATCAGAACAAGTAACTATGTTCGTTGGTTTCTCGCTTTTGATTTTGAAAGGAGAAGCAGAGATAACAACGTTTGAAACTGGAATTTTTATTCCTTCTAGAGGAGGAGTGATAGATTCAACAACCTTGTTGTTGGCTGTATACCATTTGTTAATAAGGACTTGCAAGCAGTCCTGCTGATGTTCATATTTGCCAGATATTTCAAACCATTTAAAGAAATCGATTTCGCATCTCATTCTTTTCATGTCTGATATCCAACAATATCTGAAGTCTTTTATCTGTTCAAGAGAATATGTAGCAACATACCATTTTCTTTTAGGTACGTTATCAGGATGTGACCATTGTTGGTCGATCTTTTTCTGATCTAGGATATATGGATCACCAGATCTGATCATTTTGATATATTCAGGGACTTCTTCCTGAGGAGGATATATATCGCTAGGGGTTGGACTAGCGGGATGATTCTGGTAATAAACTTTTGGGACTGTATGGGAGAAATCTACTCCCGTAACTTTCCCTTTGTTGTTACCAGTAGTTGGAACGGATGTTTCGATGTTTTCTGTTACGTCTTCCTCCGGGGGTTTAGAAGAAAAAGGTACAGAAGGAACAATAGTCCTTCTTCTAAAGGAACTAGTTCTGCTCGAGAGATTAGAACTTGATCCTAGGAATTTCAGATCATTAGATCCATCAGGAAATTGAATAACCTGCTCAATCTGAGATCTTTCCAGATTCGAAGTGGAAGGTTGAGTTATGGAATCGAAGTGCCATTCATCACTTGTAAGTATATCATTCCAATTAAGGAGTCTAGGGACAAATACCGTACTATGATCAGTATTTGCTTCCATAAGCATGGTGACTCCCTTGACACTCTCAACTCGAGCTCTTGGAGCAAGAGTAGTGTCCATGAGTCTATAATAGACTCTGTGAATGATAGCTACTTCACGAGTATTGATTTTGCTATTCATGTTCTTGGTTTTGACGTTTATGGTCAAAGTATCCATGACGTTAGGGTCATTGATATCTACCGAGAAATTAGGATAGCAGTTAAAGTAAACCGGGCCATTGGCTAGGTTACTTTGAAGAACTCCTAAGAGAGAATCGTTGAAGTTCAGTAGACGAGCATCTCTTAAAAGGACGCAAATAGGTACGTCTAAACCTTTCCTGAAGAGAGGTTTGACAGCAATTTGAACTAAAACAATATGCAAGTAATTGAATCGTTTTTTATATCTATTCAAATCATGCTCAGAAAGTAACTTAATAATTTCTAAAGAATTATTAATGGCAATAGTGGACTCACAAGTCTTAATGTTATGCTCCATAATGATACTGTAACACCCAGACTTTAGACAGAGTCCCACATCGGAAAAACACAAGAGTGATGTTGGGTATATAAATCAACAAGCCTTAGACCCTAATGACACATTTTAAATCCGTGAAGGCCTAGGCCCGAAGCGGACAATATCATTAGCGGGCTGATCTGCTATAAATGGTATCCGTGCAACTATTATGTTAGCCATGTTGATGGTGGGTCAGAGTTCAACTGAGTTTAGGCAAATCCCAGTTAGGCGAGGCAAAAATCAGTGATGAGTCTAGGGGAATCCCATGCGGTGGGACAAACCTCAGCGAGGACGCTGAGTCCATAAGAGGGGGTGCATGTAATACCCCAGACTTTAGACTGAGTCCCACATCGCCACAACACAAGAGGGCTCTGATACCACTCTTGTGTTTTGCCAATGTGGGACTCTGTTTGGGGTGTTACAGATGCAGACTGCTCCTTTATAAAATTGGGACCAAATAAATTCAACTTCATATGAAGTACATCTTCAACTTTCTTTGATACTTTGTAGTACTCTAGAACTTTAATGTAAAAGATTTGAGATCTTCCTTTGTTCTCTTTACTGTCTTTTTCTAAACTTTAACTTTTCAAGTACAATATTAAGAGGTTAATATATTACCGCAACCGGTGTTTTCATCTACTTGCAAATTTGCTTAAAGCTTTCTGCAGAGGTCAATTTTGGAAATATGAAAACTTGACTTGAGCCCTCGCTATGACACAACTAGGGGTGTTCATGGTTCGGTTTGGGTCAGTTTTTCCCTAAAAAGAAACCTAACCAAGTAAGTGGGTGTTTCCAATATTGGTACCAAACCAAACCAATTGAGTCTATTTTTTATCGATTCGATTTATGTCTGTTTTTGTCGGTTTGTCAGTTTTTTCGTTTATTTATCATTTTTTGGTTAAATATGAGACATACACTACCAAACGCATATTCCGGCGACTACATTTTCAACGTAACACTATCAAATCAATTGCTCTGTGAGAAATCTATCATTTTCAAGTTATATTGATGATAATTAAATCAAATAGTGATGAAGAATTTAAGTACTCAATTAAAAATAGATTATTTTAACATGAAATAAATTCTTGTACTTAGTAAAAAAAAACTACCAATCAAACTAGATGTAAAATTTTAGAAACTTTATATATATATATATATATGTGTGTGTGTGTGTGTGTGTGTGTGTGTGTGTGTGTGTGTGTGTGTGTGTAATAATAAATTTAAATAGCTACTTTTATATTCGGTTTGGTTCGGCCTTTTCGGTTATTTTTTGATTAAAACCAAAACCAAACCAAATTTGATCGGTTTTTAAGATTCAAAACCGAAACCAAACCAAACCTAAAAAGTATTAGTTTTTTTTTGTTTGATTCGATTTTTCGGGTTCTTATGAATACCCCTAATTGAAAGCATTAGTAGAAGTCCACTGTTCATGGCCTAGAAAAAAAAAGGGAAGGGGGGGTTAAGAGAAGAGAACTGCCAATCTCGTAGTTTCACAAAACCAAAACAACTTCAATTGGACTTAATTCTCACACAGGGCCTATTTGGATATCGATTTTTTCTTCCCCACTTTTGCAACTTTACCTGAGCATGCCAACTTTTCGAAATGTCGCTTCTTAGAATCGTTGGTGTTACACGTTCAAATGAAGTGTAAAATTTCGAAGTACAGATTATCCTATCAAGTTTAGATAATCTTTGTGGTGATTTGGTATCTCCGTATGTAAAGGGGCTGAAATCTTAATCTACAATACCGGGGCTAGCCGTAAAATTGATGAAGTTACTCATCTGCTCTTTTGTATTTGGAGATCTGATGCTTCTCTCTATTTGGCGAATTAGATTAGCATCCCCCGATCATAGGTCATGATGTATCATATAATTTTTACGTGACTCAGGATGTGGTGTCAATTTTAATGGTTCTAAATCTAGACCATATGTTAGATCTCCATAAACTCCATGAAATTTGAACTTAACCGATGGATATTTAACTAGCTGAATATTTGCCAATATATATTTGTCAATCCCTCTGGCGTTTTCTTTGTGATATCTAAAAGATATATCACAGTTGATGCGTTCTTTGTCCCATAGTAACATCAAGTTTTCATGTTTAGTGCTAGATTTCCATTTGATGTGCGTTTCGCACTCTTGCAGTATTACCAAGTGAGGTTTGTGCATCCATAGGTATGCGTCTATAGCCTCTTTTCTAAATGTATTTTCCTCATAATAGTGACTGACATTCCACGAAACAATTTCCAATAATCTTCATTGGAAATGTTCGATGAACTTGAAGCGCTCATTCTGTTATGCTTCTCTTTTTTTTCAAACTCTAGTTATCTCTTTTTTTTTTTGAATTTGTATAGCGTCTGTAAGTAAGAAATGGTTCTTGGTGCATATATATAGAGTTATTGGTGTATATGTGTCTCCTACACCCCTTCTTAATTATTGGCGTGTTTCCTATCCTAAAGATAAATCAGAGATGAAAAACATAGAATTTCAAATTGTATTATTTAACTTGTTGTTTTTTCTCCATTCCATAATGATGCTGTAACAACCCAGACTTTAGATAGAGTCCCACATCTACAAAACACAAGAGTGATGCTGGGTATATAAGTTAACAAGCCTTAGACCCTAGTGAAGCATTTTAAATCCATGAAGGCCTTGGCCCGCAGTGGACAATATCACTAGCGAGCTGGTCTGCTACAAATGGTATCAGAGCCACTCTTGTGTCAGCCATGTTAATAGTGGGTCAGAGTTCAACTGAGTTTAGGCAAATCCCGATTAGGCGGGGAAAACCTCAGTGCTGAGTCTAGGCAAATCCCATGCGATGGGGCAAACCTAAGTGAGGACGCTGAGTCCATAAGAGTGGGTAAATGTAATACCCCAGACTTTAGATAGAGTCCCACATCGGCAAAACACAAGGGGAATGCTGGGTACATAAGTTAACAAGCCTTAGACCTTAGTGACGCATTTTAAACCCGTGAGGGCCTAGGCTGAGAGCGGACAATATCACTAGCGGGTTGGTCTGTTATAAATGGTATCAGAGCCACTCTTGTGTTAGCCTTGCCGATGTTGGGTCAGAGTTCAACTTAGTTTAGGCAAATCTGGGTTAGGCGGGGCAAACCTTAGTGCTGAGTGTAGGCCAATCCCATGTGGTGGGGCAAACCTCAGCGAGGACGCTAAGTCCATAAGAGGGGGTGTATGTAAAACTTAACTTGAGCCCTCGCTATGACACAGCCATTCTATATTTCTTCACAAAGCTAAGGATAAATCACAGTTGGTGAAGCCACACTTTTACCTTTTTTTCATAAATATATTCAGTAAATGCATTTTCTATGGTTCTAATGATGGTACTAATATAATGTCTCTTTTCGTCTTCTTGAGCTGATGGTCTTTCGGAAATAGGCTCCTTATACTCTTCGGAGTAGGGGTAAGGTCTGCGTACACTCTACCCTCCCCAGACCCCACTTGTGAGAACTCAATGGGTTATTGTTGTTGTTGTTGTATTCAGTAAATGCATTATGCTGATACGAGATTCTTTCTAATATGGGAACAAAATAAATTCCATTTCAAATACAGCTTTGAAATCTTTCTTTTTGTCTTTCTTCTATTATGAGGTACAATATGAAGAGAGTAGAATACATATTTAAGAAATCTACTTTATCAAAAAAGTTATCTCTAAAAGAGAACAAATAACTTCCTTCACTTATGAATTGAAAAATTAATTTCTTTTGTGAAAAATTTGAGGTCTCGCTTTATTTTGTTTGTCTCAATTCTCAATTCTGAATAATGTTAGTGTTCTATTTTTCATTTCTAACATATAATATAATGTTTATGGATGAGACAAATTCCAAAACTTAAAACTTTCAGGCTCAACGTCACATTTTCATGTTCACTTATGTGTGCTTTATTTTTATATGCTTTAATTTCTATTGTACAACCTAAACAAATTTTTTTTTAAAATAAGCAGGCAATTGTCAATTTATTATTCTTCATATAAATTTATAATAGTTATTATTATCTTTTTATTGAGTTAGCTAAATAAATTTAACTCATCATTTTCAGCATTTTATATACACATTTGGCTTTAACTTTTATTTTGTAACTCCCACTCATTTTTCATCCTTCCAGTTTAAAAAGTGCAAGTACTCTGATATTTGAAGCATTAATCATCTCTGCTTTCCAGGGTAGGGGTAAGGTCTGCGTATACATTACCCTCCCCAGACCCCAATTGTGGGATCACATTGGGTTGTTGTTGTTGTTGTTGTTGTAATCCTCCCAGAAGTGCATACTAGCACGAGCTCCTTTCTCAAATAGGAACAAAATCAAATTTCTTATCTTATGAAGTTCATTTTCCAATTCGAGATTTAACTTCATTGATGCTTTCTACTTTCTAGTACTAATACTTTAATGCTACAGATTTGCGATCTTTGCTTTTTTTTTTCTTTTCATTTTTCTTTGTTTGTTTTTTCTTTGTCTTCTCGGGTATAAGTATTAAGAGGGTAAAATTTTATCCACAATATGTGTTTATGGAAAATTAATGCATTACATGTGTCACGGACTCATTTTCTTACGCTCGCCAGTGGCACCGAATTGTCCGGGCGGCGCCTGCAGTTCCCCTCGCTGCAGGTCAGCTTATCTCCTTTCCCAGATTTTCCAAGCACGATCCTATGCCTGTGGTGAAGCCTGCCTGGAAGGCATGCTCCAACTTGTGCCTCCCATAAGTGTCTAGGCTCCTTGCCTCGACATGTCGTGGCGCTTCTTATCTTAGGATCATAATCCATGCGCGCCCTGGGGGTTGGCTAAGGACATGTCTTGTCCTTCGCCCAAGACTGAGCATCGCTCTCACGTCCACATCCCAATCCTCAAGCTTGACACTCGCCTCGTGCATTCTCACCCGGCTTGCACCTCGCCCGAGTAAGGCAACCTTTTGTCCTTGGCCATTTTCATGTTTGTATTTCATGTGATGCCGATACATAGCCCTCGCGACACACTTCCATCCCGTCTAGCTCAGTGCTGCCCCACAACTGCACGTTTAGGCCAACAGACCCTTGCTCGTATGGATGAACCCAGGACATGCTTACAAGTCTACACATGATGCCCCAAAGATAGGTGCATCAAGTATCCAATCGGCACAGAGGTCTCTGTCCAACATTTCGGTAGCCCACAGGGCAGACTGTCCCTCACATTGAGCCTCCAGCGCCCGCTTGGTGCCCAACGCTAACCCGAAGGCGTCGCACTGTCCATAGAGTTCTCTAACTCGTATGGATACCTAGGACACTTATTTGAGTCATCCAGGCAGGCCCTTGAGGTTCCCCCTTAAGTTCGCCCATTTGATACTGCTCGGTGGCAGCATGTTTGGGGGAGGCAGGTTCAGCATTCAATACCTTATGGAGTCGTGCCCCATGCACTTCTCCCCCAAGTATCTTCCAAGCGTGCCGCTGCACTTCACCTCCTTTCGGTGTTCACTTGGAAAGTGCCTGCGCACTTGCACCCTCTGGTGTCAAACTTTGTGATTGACCCACACTAGTCAATAACACCATGACCCTCACGGCTTTCATGTCCGTCTGAAACTTTTCCTTCAATGGTAAGAACATCAGCGTACTTTCTGGCATAGCTCCCAAAGCTACATCGCTCCCGTAGCCTTTTCGCGCACTCCGGCATAGCCCCCGCAACTTTTCCTTGGCCTCAGTACCTTTGAAGATGTCTTTGCTTTCGGACTCAGAACTTTTCCCTTATGCCTCTTGCATAGGCTGATCCTCCCACACTCAATGTGGAGGATAATTCTTAGCGTACACGTCCCACTTGGCATTCGGCCAGATCTTGGTATGTCTCTTGGCGAGTACTACATTCTCAAAGTCATAGCATCGCCGCATTCCCGAAAAAAGCTCTTTGTTTTCCAACTGTCATTTCCTCATCAAGAACCCAATACTCCCGGTAGTACGTCAATACGCGCACTATAGTCAGGTACTCACTTGGTCCTGCTAGCACGGCTTCCCGGTCCGGTTGTGCCTCACACTTGGACTCTCAACGGTCCCCGATCATTCAGCATACCCCTTTCCAGAATGATGACACCTTCTAACTTGGAAATTCGCCCAACTCTGAAGCTTCGCTATTTCTTCGAATTCGTTTCCTCACCTTGGCAATGCCCCCAGGCGGTCCAAAAGTCTATCCCATAGGAAAGACACTTAACTGATGCATTGCACGCATCCTTGGCAAGATCTCCGCTGCGATCATGCCCAATGTTTATAGTCCATGGCTCTAACACTTTCCAACATAGTTGCTCGACATGGAAAACATGGCCTTCTCTTGACCATCCGACTCATCGGCATATCACCACATTCAGTACCAACCTAGACTTTCTTCGACCAGTAGTATCGGGTTCTCGATCTCTGGGGGCATATGAACATCAATCTCTGTTTTGACCTGATCTCCGCACTGACTTCCAAAATGCACTCGCCATATCCACTCTTTGCCTTTACATTATGTCATGGCATAGTATGGCCATCATCTACTCTGATACCACGTGTCACGGGCTCATTTTCTTACGCTTGCCAGCAGCACCGATATGTCCATGCGGCACCTGCAGTTCCCCTCACTGTAGGTCAGCCTATCTCCTTTCCGAGGTTTTCCAAGCACAATCCTGTGCCTGTGGTGAAGCCTGCCTGGAAGGCATGCTCCAACTTGTGCCGCCGGTAAGATGTCTAGGCTCCTGGCCTCAACATATTATGGCACTTCTCGTCTTAGGATCATAATCCATGCGCGCCCTAGGGGTTGGCTAAGGACATGTCTTGTCCTTCGCCCAAGACTGAACATCGCTCTCGCGTGCATATCCCAATCCTCAAGCTCGACAGTCGCCTCGTGCATCCGAAACCGAATTACGCCTCGCCCGAGTAAGGGAACCTTTAGTTCTTGGCCATTGTTATGTGCATCTTTTGTTCCATGCCCATACATAGAACTCGCGACACACTTCCATCCCGTCTATTGCAGTGTCGCCCCACAACTGCACGTTTAAGCCAATAGACCCTTGCTCTCATGGATGAACCCAAGCCATGATTACAAGTCGACACATGATGCCCCTAAGATAGGTGCATCAAATATCCAATCGGCACAGAGGTCTCTGTCCAACATTTTGGCAGCCCGTGGGGTAGACCCTCCAACACGTTGAGCCTCCAGTGCCCGTTTGGTGCCCAACGCTAGCCCGAGGGCGTCGCGCCGTCCATAGAGTTCCCTAACTCGTATGGATACCTAGGACACTCCTTTGAGTCATCCAGGTAGGTCTTTGAGATTCCCCCTCAAGGTCGCTCATTTGATATGGCTTGATGGCAACACGTATGGTGGAGGAAGGTTGAGCTTTCAACACCTATACCCCCCTTATATATGCTTAAAATTAAAAAGCCCAAGTTCCCTGAGTAGACAGGTCTATGTCATAGAATCAGAAGAGCCTTTTCTCACTGGTTCCGAATGAAGTCACAACCCCAAAATGCGGGTTGAGACAACATGATGTATTTGCATACAGATTCTCTCACTTATCCATGGAGCTCAGAGCATTTGTCCCGACAAACCCCAATTATTTAATTCTGCATCTCCCCAAAATTTGCCTAAACCTTGAACTTGTTCGAAAAAAGTAGGATTCTGAGTAAAACAATTTTGCTACTCAACAACCATGCATGGATACTTGCTTCATATTTTGTGGTACTCTTATTTGTTCTTTAAAAGTGGAATTTAATGGTAATTGGTGTGTGCAATTCATTCGGTCCACTCTTTGTCATAAGTAAACTTTCAAAGAGAAATACAGAAGTTTCCTAGTATCCTAGACTAGAAAAGCACGTCTTTAAATATCTGATGTATTGTGAAGAAATTAGACGTTCTTGACGTATCACACTTTTCGTGTGCATGCGCTTTTGCTGCTAAATTTTAGTATATTTTTTTAAAAAAACTGTATGCATAAAATAATTTTTTTAAAATATCCATATCACACGATTGACTTGGGTATTGTTGTGCGGTGCCTTCCTAAGATACCCAGGAAAGGCGACGTAAGGCAATGCAACCGACTTCCGTGTGATTACTTTTTTTCAGTCGAAGGACCCCTCCGCATGATAGACTATACTGTCAGTGCCGTACGGGAAATCCAATGTCAGGATCATAATTTGCAACTAGAGAATTGAATCAAAGCTTGCTTGTATTAACAGAGAACAATGATTGAAAGAAAGCCATCGTGGTGCCAGGAGGGGAGGAGATACTAATGGAGAGATTTGATTGCTTGCAAAAAACTTCAACGTCTATACCCTCCTTATATATGTCATAAACATAAAAAACTTAAGTTATAGGAATAGACATAAATAAGCTAGAAAATCATAATGCAAATACAAGAAGTAAAACTACTCTATATTTACATGGAAAGAGACCTAGGCTTATACAAAGGAAAAGTTAGTCTAGTGGCCGGCACTTGTATGGGCGGCGTCCTTGTCAATAGTATCAGTGTGCGCAGGTGATGGTAGGCTATAATTGCGTATTTTAGTCGCTTATCGTACTCTAATTTACTGCACTTTTATTGGGTTTGAGCTTTAATCGCTAGTGTTTTGCACTTATTGTGTGTTTTATGCCCTGTAGGAGCGATTATGAGTTATGTAGATGTTGTGGAACTAATGCGAGCTATGTGGAGCTTTGAAGTCTGAGTAAAAGCCCAAGGAATTAAGTCGGGAACGTGTTTGGATGTCGAGGATCAATTCTGGACGTCAAAATTCAAGGAAGAAGCAACTGCTGAAGAAATGCAAAAGTGCGAGGCATTGTGCGACGCATTAGAGCAAAGTTTTGTTAGAAATATCCAAAGTTCAGAGGCTGAGTTTTTTGTGGTCTGACAGGAAAAAGCATTAGTGCGACGCACTGGGCGACGCATGGAAAGCATTAAGTTTGCAAGTTTTCCTATTTCAGCTACGAAAGGGAGATTTCATCTAGGTCCGACCGTACTTGGTATAAATACATGGAAAAACGTTATTTTCTGTACTTTGGACACACTTTAGACCCAGAGACACACGAGGAACATTCAGGAGCAAGGATATCTTAGATTTCTTCATTTTTTGTTAGTATTTTCAATTATCCAACACTTATGAATTTGTTTGATACTATCATGAGTGGCAAAAACCCATAGTTCTGGGTTGTGATTTAGCCATGAATATTATTGTTTAACGTTAACTTAACGTTGATTACAATTCACCAATATATGGTTGTTTCTTCACTTCAGTGATTAATTGCTTAATTGTCTGGCAAGCAGTTAGGTTCTATTGACTATCTACGCTATGCTTGTGAAAGCCGTGTTTAGATTAGAGAAGAATTGAAGAGATCACAATCTTAACTCTGGGGGGGGGATTTGTTGTTAGGGTAGGAATATACCTGGTCACCGTGTTTAATTAAATATCATAATCTTAATGTGTTCATAATAGATTGATTTTATAGGAATATAGGTGCTAATCTGTTTTGAATAGGCAAGTAGTACTTCGGGAGAAGGCTATGAGGGCAATTGTTCGATTAATTAGCAACCATGAGTGAATTGTATGAAATGGAGAGTTAAATAGAACACAATAGGATTAGTGAATCCATCACTACCCTGGAATATTGTCTATACTAAATACACAACAACCGTTTTGCTGCTTGATAATTTAGTTACTACTTAAAATTATAGTTTAGTATAATTAAACTCTTGAACTCGAATTTAGTGGGTAGTTGATATAAGTCTCTGTGGGTTCGGCACTCGACTTATCATTTTATTACTTGTACGACCACGTATACTTGCGTGTGCATTTGGGAGCAACAAGTTTTTGGCACCGTTGCCGGGGACTTGAATATTGACTACTTTCTAGTTGTTGTTTTCATTGTTTATTTTGTCAAGTCTAACGTTACTTGATTGTTGCTCTGATCTCAGGAACTTTGATTGAATACGCAGGGTCAGAAGCCAGGACAGACTTCAAGGCTTTGACCCCTGAACCTGAAAGAACATTTCATAGGAGGTTGAGGGAAGCTAGGGAAACAAATAATCTTCAGGCACTTGTTCAATTTCCTGTGAACATGGCAGATGAGCAACATATGGTTGTTCAGGAGGTGGCGATGCCCATCATTACTAATGTCACCTCTTGCATTGTGAAGCCCAGAATCACTGGGCACTTTGAGGTGAAACAGAGCATGATCCAGCTACTACATGCAAATGTGTAGTTTATGGGTCTTCCACACGAAGATCCACAACAACACATCCTGAACTTCTTGGAGATTAGTGATACCTATATCACCAACTGAGTCACTCCAGACTATGTGAGGCTCACATTTTTCCCGTTCTCTCTGTTGGGCAAAGCAAAGCAATGGCTGAAGGCAGAGCGAGCTAATTCTATTACATCATGGAATGATCTGGGAAGGAAACGTTTGGCAACATTCTTCCCTTCAAGCAAAACTGCAAAGATCAAAAGTGAAATAGTCACCTTCAAACAGAGAGAGGGGGAGTCTTTATACTCAGCTTGGGAGAGGTTCAAGGGGCTGCTCAGAGACTGTCCTCATCACAATCAGACAAATGAAGTGTTAGCTCACACTTTCATAGAAGGGCTACATCCTGAGACAAAGATCTTAGTAGATGCTGCAGGTGGAGGTCAAGTACTGGAGAAAAGATTAAATGAGATAGATGCGTTATTGAACAAATTCTCCAAGAGCAATCCTGATTGGCAAAGAGAAATGGGCAGAAACACAGTGCAAAAAATCTGCAGGGGTTCTCGTGTTAAATGTCGTCTCGGCATTATCAGCGCAGATTTCCACATTGACCAACCAAGTCAATCAGATGACCTTGGTTATTAACAAGCAACAAGCCCAACTAGTGCAACAAATTCAATTGTTTTGTGAAGTATGTGGAGACGGTCATATGAGCGACTTATGCCCAGTTAATCCAGAGTCTGTCTATTTTGTGGGTAATGAAAATAGGGGCCAGACAAACCAGTATGGGAACACATACAATCCCAACTGGCGGAACCACCCAAACTTCTCATAGAGTGGAAACCAAGGTGCTCAGAATCAATACAGGCCACAAGCACCTCGACAACAATATAGACCACTTTAGGCTGAACAATATGAAAACTCGACGAGTCACCTTGAGGAAATGATGAAGAAATTTATGGCTTACCAGCAGGCCCAAACAACAGAGATAATGAAGAAAGTAATGGATGATCAGCAGGCCCAAGCCGCAGCATTGAGAAATTTGGAGCAACAAATAGGACAACTTGCCAGTGCCCAAAATACTCAACTAGTTGGAGCTCTTCCCAGTGATACTGAGGCTAATCCTAAGGCATCTATTATTGTTGTTTCATTGAGAAATGGGAGAAATTTGGAAGAATTCCAGTAGAAAAAGAGAAAACAAGTGACCTTTAATGAGAAGCCAGCCACAATAGAGTCAGAATCAGAAAATCAAAGGAGTCATAGAAGTCAACTGAAGAGGTAGGGGCTAAGCAAGCCCCAGCATTAGTTGCCAGGCCACCACCTCCGTTCCGTCAAAGATTGCAGAAAGTGAAGGATAATGCCGCGTATAAAACGTTTCTTGATATTTTGAAGCAAGTGCAAATCAATATTCCATTGGTAGACATCCTGCAAGAAGTGCCCAAATATGCAAAATACATCAAGGAGATAGTGGCAAATAAATGGAGGTTGCCTGAATTCGAGATTGTGGAACTCACTGAGGAATGTAGCTCTAGAATCCAAAGTGAGCTACCTCAGAAATTGAAGGATCTGGGTAGTTTATCTATCAAAATATTGATTGGTAAGCACGTAGTCGGGCGAGCATTGTGTGTTATTAGAGCAAGCATCAATTTGATGCCGCTATCTGTGTCCAGACAGTTGGGGTTGGGTGAGCCACGCCCAACAATGGTAATCTTACAGCTGGCTGATCGTTCCCTTGGTCATCCTGAAGAAGTGATTGGAGATGTGTTAGTTCAAGTGGGTTCTTTTATATTTCCTATTGATTTCATTATCTTGGACTACGAGCCTGATCAAGAAGTCCCATTTTTTTTGCGGCGTCCATCTTTAGCCACATGCCGAGTTATTATTGATGTATGCGAAGGAAAGATGAAGATGAGAGTCGGTGATCGAGTGGAGGTATGCAATGTGTATAAAGCACTCAGATTGCCAGACCACTATGAAGACCTATCCATGATTTCTATGATGGAAAGTGCTGCTACATTATCGATGCCTTATATGAGCCCCATAGATCCTCTTGAACGAGCTTTGATTGGGGATGAAGAAGATAGTGAAGATGAAATGATGGGAGAAATTGAGCAAGTACTTGATATGTCTTGCAGTTATGTCCATAGGTTTGGGAGATTTGAGGAGTTGGAAAAGCCTGTCACTCCAACCCCTCCTAAGTCATCTATTGAAGAAGCTCCAAATCTAAAACTCAAGCCCCTTCCAGCGCATCTGCGCTATGCTTATTTGGGGAACTCTGAGACATTGCTAGTGATTATCTCATCCAACTTGACTAATGTACAAGAAGAAAAACTGCTCAGAGTACTTCACGAACATAAAAAAGGCTATTGGGTGGACAATTGCTGACATCAAGGAAATCAGTCCATTGTTTTGCATGTATAAAATCTTCCTGGAAGATGTACACCGACCTAGTGTTGAGCAGCAAAGGAGATTAAATCCCATTATGAAAGAGGTCGTGAAGAAGGAAGTAATCAAGTGGCTCGATGCAGGTATTATCTTTCTTATCTCTGACAGCAATTGGGTAAGCCCAGTGCAATGTTTGCCCAAAAGGGGGGGTGACTGTGGTAGAGAATGAGAAAAATGAGCTAATTCCTACTCGCACTGTAACGGGGTGGAGAGTTTGCATTGATTACAGAAGGCTCAACAAAGCAACTCTCAAGGACCATTTCCCACTTCCATTCATTGATCAAATGTTGGACAGATTGGCGAGGCATGAATATTATTGCTTTCTTGATGGTTATTCGGGGTACAACCAGATTGTCATATGCCCAGAGGATCAGCATAAGACAACTTTTACTTGTCTTTTTGGCACTTTTGCCTTCAAGCATATGCCTTTTGGTCTTTGTAATGCACCAGCCACTTTCCAAAGATGCATGATGGCTATTTTCACCGATATGGTGGAAACATTTGTGAAAGTCTTTATGGATGATTTTTCCGTATTTGGGTCTTCTTATGATGACCGTTTGAAGAATTTGAGCAAGTTGTGAAGAAACAAATCTAGTGTTAAATTGGGAAAAGTGCCATTTTATGGTGTAGGAAGGCATCGTGTTGGGTCACAGAGTGTCTAGAAGTGGCATTGAAGTTGATAAGGCAAAGGTGGAGGTGGTTGAAAAATTACCTCCACCCATTTCTGTGAAGGGCGTCCAAAGTTTCTTAGGACATATGGGGTTCTATCGTCAATTTATAAAGGTTTTTTCAAAAATTGCTACTCCTTTGGGCAGGTTGCTTGAAAAGGACGTAACTTTCAATTTTGATGATGTCTACCTCATGGCATTTGAAGAGCTCAAAAAGAGGTTGGTGGTTGCCCCCATTATTGCGGCACAGGGTTGGTCCTTACCATTCGAACTTATGTGTGATGCAAATGACCATGCTATTGGGGCAATGCTAGGCCAGAGGAAAGACAAGGTGTTTTATTCCATCTACTATACGAGTAAGACTCTTGATGATGCATAGCTGAATTACACCACTATTAGTCATTGTGTGGGCCATTGAGAAATTGCAGGCATACTTGGTGGGAACAAAAGTCATAGTCCATACCGATCATGCAACAATCAGGTATCTATTTACAAAAAAGGAATCTAAGGCTAGATTGATGCGCTGGATTTTGTTGTTGCTGGAATTTTATGTAGAAATAAGAGATCAAATAGGCACAGAGAACCAAGTAGTTGACCATCTATCAAGGCTGGAAAATCATGACCACATGGAGGACGGTGGAGAAAGTAAAGAGGCATTTCCCGATGAGAAACTTTTTCTATCACCCAAGACCCTCCCCCATGGTATGCGGACTATGTGAACTATTTTGTGATTGGTGTACTTCCTCCTGAAATTGAATCTGAAGCTAGAAAGAGGTTTCTACATGATGTGAAGTTCTACTACTAGGATGAGCCATACTTGTACAAGCAGTGTGCTGATCATTTGATGAGGCGATGCATTCTAGAAAAGGATGTGGAATTAGTGTTGTATAATTGTCATGTATCACCTTATGGGGGCCATCATGGAGGCGATAGAACAGCTGCAAAGGTATTACAGTCCGGTTTCTTTTGGCCAACATTATCCAAGGATGCCCATGCATTTGTTAAGAAGTGTGACCAGTGTCAAAGAATAGGAACAATCACAAAGAGGCATGAGATGCCTTTGAATAACTTCCTGGAGGTCGAGATTTTTGATGTGTGGGGGATAGATTTTATGGGACCATTCCCTTTGTCCAGAGGAAACAAATACATCTTGCTAGCAGTTGACTATGTGGTAGCTGCGTTTGTGAAAAAGAACATATTCTCGAAGTTTGGGACTCCACATGCCTTGATTAGTGATGAAGGGACACATTTTTGCAATCGGTTATTGAATAACCTTATAGCTAAATATGGAGTCTGCCGTAGAGTTGCTACAGCATATCATCCTCAAAAAAGTGGACAAGCTGAGGTGTCTAATAGAGAAATAAAGCAAATCTTAGAGAAAACGGTGAGTGTGAATAGGAAAGGTTGGGCTACAAAGTTAGATGATGCCTTGTGGGCATATAGAATTGCATACAAAATGCCAATTGGGGCATCGCCGTATAAGCTCGTTTATGGGAAGGCATGTCACTTGCCTGTTGAACTTGAACACAAAGAGTATTGGGCCAAAAGTTGAATATGGACCTTGAAGCCGCGGGTGAGAAGAGAATCTTGCAGTTAAATGAGTTCAGGCTGCACTCTTATGAAAATGCTAAGCTTTACAAAGAGAAAATGAAAAGATGGCATGACAAGCGTATCAAGCCACGTCACTTCGAGCCAGGCCAACATGTATTATTATTCTATTCTAGGCTCACGCTGTTTCTTGGGAAGTTAAAATCAAGATGGTCATGCCCGTTTGAGGTGGTGAGAGTCACTCCTTATGGAGCAATTGAGATGTGTGCTTTAAATGGTTAAAGGAAACTTCTAGTGAATGGACAAAGAGTCAAGCACTATTGGGGAGGAATAATTGATCGTGAGAAGACCAATGTTGTACTCGCTGATGAGTAAGCGAGGCCCTGCATCATGCTGCGTCGTTAAATCAGGCGCTTGTTGCAAGGCAACCCAGTATGACATCCAAATCAACCATGTCAAGAAGTAGGAGATCTACACGAGTCTTAAGACTCCCAATGGTGACCACACACGAACGATAAACACGATCTACAATAATAGCATCTCCCAATGGTGTGGACACATACACAGGAGCACTCAAAGATTCACGAAGCACGACCAAATAGGAAGCAAATTAGGATGATAGATAGGCGTAAGTAGAACCTGGATCAAATAGAACTGAAGCAATAAAATGCGCTGACTTAGTCAGCCTGTGATAACAGCGTCAGATGACTCAGCCTCAAGCCTGGCTGGAAAAGCATAACACCGGGGTTGGGCCCCATCACCTTGAACTACGTCCCTGGGATGACCTCTAGCTGGCTGGTCTCCACCTCTAATGGCCTGACCTCCATCTCTAACTGTCTGGCCCCTACCTCTGGCTGGCTGACCCCTGCCTCTGGCTGGCTGAGCAGGTGGTGCAGCAACTGGTGCCGGAACTATGGCATGAGAACTCTGATGCTGTGAGCTACCCGTCGCCCGAGGGCAAAATCTAGCAATGTGCCTAGGATCACCACAAGTATAACATAATGTGGCTGCTGACCCTGAAACTGACCCTGTCGACCTGAATAACCTCCCTGATAACTCTGGAGTGGAGGTGCACTAATAGGATCCGGTGGTGCACTGTAGGCTAGTTTGTTGGAATAATGAATCTAAGGGCTACGACCACCTGAGGCACCGTAGGATGCCTGAAGCAATGAATGAAATGGCCTGGGAGGAGGGCCTCTATCAAAAGTACTCCTACCTCTAGATGAGGCACCACTGAACTAACCAGAATGATGAGGCCTCTTGTCAGACCCCTGACCTCCCTGAGTAAGAACCATTTCGACTCGTGTGGTGACATTAGCAGCCGCCTAAAAAGAAATGTCACTCCCAATCTCCTTAGCCATCTGCAATCTGATAGGCTGAGCAAGTCCATCAATAAACCTCCTCACCCTCTCTCTCTCTTGGTGGGAAGCAGAAGAATGGCATGACGGGCCAAATCCACAAAACGGGTCTCATACTGAGTAACAGTCATACTGCCCTGCTGGAGACGCTCAAACTGACGGCGACGCTACTCTCTCAATGTGATAGGCAGAAAATTCTCTATGAAGAGCTGAGAGAACTGGTCCCAAGTAAGAGCAGGCGACCTAGTTGGTCTGGTCAACAAGTAATCTCTCCACCATTTCTTGGCGGAACCAGTAATCTGAAATGTAGCAAAATAGACCCCATTGGTCTCCACTATACCTATGTTCTGTAGAACCTCGTGACAGCTGTCAAGATACTCCTGGGGGTCCTCTGAAGGAGCACCACTGAAGTGAACAGGAAAGAGCTTGGTAAACCTGTCCAATCTCCATAAAGCCTCAGAAGACATAGCTGGACCATCTCCGACCTGTGCCGCAATAACCGGCTGAACTAATCCGACTGGCTGAGCTGCTAGAGCCTTATACTGGGGAGCTATCTGCTCTGGAGCGGGAGTGGTGGGAGTCTGGGTTCCTCCTCCAGCCTGAGAGACTATTGGTGCCATGGGAAATGCACCAGTCTGGGCCACACTCTCCATACGGCCCACCAAACGGATCAAAGCGTCCAGAAGTACTGGGGTAGCAATGAACCCCTCCGGAACCTGAGCTGGTCCGGCAGGAACAATCTAGGCTGGAACCTCCTCGTCAAGCTCTATCTGAGGCTCCACTACTGGGGCTGCTGCTCAGGCTCTAGGCTGCGCCCTGCCCCTGCCTCGGCCTCGACCTCTGCCCCGCGTAGGAGCTATCACTGGAGGCTCTGGCTGCTGCTCAGTTGAGGAAGCGGTACGTGTTCTCGCCATCTGCGAGAGAATAAGAGTAGAAGAGTTCAATCAGCATTGAGAAAGCAAAATCGCACGACAGAGAAGAAAAGAAGTGAAACTTTTTCCTAAACTTCATAGCCTCTTGAAGATAAGAACATACGTCTCCGTACCGATCCTCCGGACTCTACTAAGCTTGCTCATGAATCGTGAGACCTTGGCAACCTAGTGCTCTGATACCAACTGTCACGACCCGAAATTTCCCACCGACGGGACCGTGATGGCGCCTAACATTTCACTTGCTAGGCAAGCCAACGTTAGAGAATCATTAACCAATTCCTTATTCCCATTCAGTAATTAACAATAATTAACTAAGATGAAATATATTAAGTGCGGAATATTATAAAACTGTATTAATTTCTACCACCCAGATTTGGAGTCACAATTCACGAGCATTCTAGAATTTACTACAAGTAATAGTTAGAAAGAAATACAACTGTCTGAATGAAAGAAACAGTAGAACAAAAAAGATAGACGGGACTTCAAGGTCTGTGAACGCCGATAGATCTACATTGAGTCTCCGGACAGTGGACCAATGGTAGAATCTCAATCAACCCGAGCCGGTATCAAAATCTGCACAGAAAGTGCAGAGTACAGTATCAGTACAACCGACCCCATGTACTGGCAAGTGTCGAGCCTAACCTCGATGAAGTAGTGACGAGGCTAAGGCAAGGCACCTACAAATTAACCTGTACAATTTAACAGTGTATATACACATAATAGAAATGAAGAACTAAACAGGAAATGTCGGGAGGGGAACATACTGAGGGGTAGTCAATATACCATGAATCAACAGGACTAGTGAATACAGTAAGATAAAATGCACGGCATCATCCTTCGAGCTTTTACTCTCAATCTCACCATAAAATTAATAGAAACAACACGGCATCACCCTTCGTGCATTAACTCTTATATAATGGCATGACATCACCCTTCGTGCATTAACACTCAAAATATGGTACGGTATCACCCTTCGTGCATTAACACTTACAATATGGCACGGCATCACCCTTCGTGCATTAACACTCACAATATGGCACGACATCACCCTTCGTGCATTAACACTCTCCCTTATCATAATGCAATGCATAAATATCAATAGGGAGATAGAATAGCTAGTACAAACCGTACCTCAATATTTGGTTCCATAACATCAATCTCAACTTTGAAATAAAAACTCAATTATCACCAGAAGAGCCGTAAACATGATAAGAACGATAAATTGAACAACACTAGTATAACACATTGCAATTAGGCATAGAAATGAGACAATATAAGAAAACTGAGAAACATGGAAAATAGGTAAATAGGCGTCACATAAGTACTCGTCACCTCACATATACGCCGCTCACATGAATTTCACTTAGCAAGTAATCTAAGGTTCCTAATTTCCTCAAGTCAGGGTTAGACACAACACTTACCTTGCTCTGAAGGCCACTTAATTCTCAATCACAGCTTTTCCTTTGGAATTCACCTCCAAACCCCTCATATCTATTCAAAAATGACTCAATAATATCAAATTTTGCTAAAGGAATCAATTACATTGCATAAATTTAGATTTCCTAAATGTTTCTCCAAAACGTCGAAAATCGACCCCGGGCCCACTTGGTCAAAACCCGAGGTTAGGACCAAATTCTATTTACCCATTCACCCCCGAGCCTGAATATATAATTGATTTTGGAATCCGACCTCAAATTGAGGTCTAAATCCCCAAATTTCCGAAATCCCTAGTTTCTACCCAAAACCCCTAATTCTACCATGATAACCTTAGATTTTTGTTTGAAATCTTGTAAAATATAGTGAAACACCTATAATACAAACCTGCTCGCGTGATCAAATCGCCACAATAACACCTAGAACTCCGAATTTAGCACCAAATCGAATGTAATTCTCAAGAACACTTTAAATTTACTATTTTCTCAACCGAAGGTTCGAATCACGTCAAATCAACTCCGTTTCTCACCAAATTTCTCAGACAGGTCTTAAATTTCATAATGAACCCGTATCGGGCTCCGGAACCAAAATACGGACCTGGTACTAACAATGCCAAACATCAATCAATTCTTAAAAATAATTAATTTTCAGACTTTTAATTTTTATCAAATATTCATAACTTGAGCTAGGGAACTCCGAATTCGATTCTGGGTATACGCCCAGGTCCCATATTTTGATACGGACCCACCGGGACCGTCAAAACACGGATCCGGGATCGTTTACAAAAAATGTTGACCGAAATCAACTAAAATCAACTTTTAAGGTAGAAATTCTTATTTTCATTAGTTTTCAACATAAAAGATTTCCGAAAACCTGCCCGGAAATTGCACACAAATCGAGGAGGGTAAAAATGAGATCTTTAAGGCTTAAGAGCGCAGATTCGAGTTCTAAAACATAAGATGACCTTTTGGGTCATCACAATAGTGGACTTCTACTAATGCTTTCAATCTCAAATGCAGAATAAGTGCATAATGTACTTATTTTGTCGATTGCTACTAATATCTTTTCAGTTTATGTTATGTTGTTACTTTTCATTCATTCCTTCTTTGATTTAGTCAATGATGCTTGATACTTTATGAGTTTTAAATGCTTTAATCATGTCTTGTATACGAGGACTAATATTTCTCCATCCAACTATGATTGTATTTGCGTTAATGTGCATCTCTAATTTAAAATAGCAATCTGTAATTACTAGATCACTTTGTTCAAATGACCTTTTGATTGAAATATGATCCTATTTTCTGTAAATTGGACTTCAGTGTTGTTGGCATTACCTTCTTACCATTAAATACTTGTGCTCTCTAGAATTCACAAGTTGTCAAAATGTTAGAAGCCATATATAAATAGGCTAGTCCATATGTTATTTCACTCTACTATACCCAAGCCCGTGTTTGAAGAAGTCATCGTTAGGTTTGGACCAAGCTTATAATTAAGATAATTCTTCATTCAAATTTATAACACACTCTTTTTAATAATAATATAAATATACGAAATAAAGCTTATTTCAAGGACTTCCTCGTATAAAATGAAGAGTTTATGTTTTGCCCTCTAGTTATGTCAGAAGTTGTTACATATCAAGTTAAGTTGACCTCTAACACAAATCATAATTACTTTGATATGATAACTTGTAAAATTGCTCTAAGTGTAAATAAGAAAATTACAACGTCTTATATGTGTAACTTAAGCAACTCTAAAATAAAAGGAAATTTGGCACTCTATGGCCAACGAGACAAACATATGGCATGAAATATCCTAACTTATCATTATTGGCATGATTTAGCCCAATTCTATTATTTTAGTAAAACAATTAGCAAAGTTCAAAATAGTTCATCTTCTTCCTCAACATTCCTTTACCATGTAATATTACCACCTCGTCAATGCCATTTTTAACTCTTCCGCCACCTTTATTCACTAAAACACCATCAGAAATTCATTGAATTCACTGAATTTGGAGAAGATTTTGAAACCCACAACTATCGATCAAGCTTGAAGCTCTATGATCTTTTAATTTGAAGTTTATGTTCAAATGTTTTATTGATAACACTTGTGTGAAGCTTGTACTAAAACTAAAGCTCATTCAAAGAGTGGGAAGTTGATTTGAAAACATTTGTGGGTTGATTTAAAGAGCTTCTAGACGGAATTTCGAGCAGGACAAGCTCGAAAAGACGAGCTGATGTGTGGTGTATATATAATTGTGTATATACCCTATATACATGCATGTGTATATCTTTCATGTACATCCTTATATCTCCTATATATAATATACATTTGTGATATCCATGAAAATATGTGTGGATATATACGATATACATATGTGATATACATTATCGTTGCAACGTTTTCCAAGTCGATACCACCTCTGAATTTTGTCTCAAAAGCAGTCCAAATCACCTTTAATTTCCTTCAACTTTGTATATAACTTTGTCTAGGTGTTTCAAAAGAACTCCAATCACACCCACTTAAACAAAACTACTCAAATGTTTTAGATTTCGAATTGATGTTTAGGTGAGTCTTTCATGGTGAGATTACATTTTATGATGATGTAAATTATCATTAGCAGTTTAAGATGCTTTGTCTCGCCCTGCCCGTCTATGGTAGGGGTAAGGTTGTGTATATTTTACTCTCCTCAGACCTCACTTGTGAGAATACACTGCGTCATTGTTGTTATAGTGTAAGATGTTTTGTCTATTAAATTTTAATGAACTAGAAACAAGGGGACGTGATATCCAAGATCTCTTAAAAACTCCACGAAACCCCCAAGATCTCTTGTATATTCGTCCATTTTGGAGAATTTGTCTATCTGTACCAATTTGATTAAGCTACAATTGCTAAACCTATTTTTTGGCTAAAACATTGTTAATAATTGTTAACAATGGTATATGTGCGTCAATTTTCAATCATAAATCAAGCTGAATAGTCATGTACCAAACTGCCCCTAGACGTGACTGACACCCAGCACACATCATCCTCCAGGCGAATCAGATTTTCATACATTAACCACTAATTCACATTATTTAATAATTTAAATAAGTGTCCAAACATGCCGATAATTAATTATGAATGATTAATATCTCGAAATACATATTTAAAACTCTTGCCCAATTCTCACACTATATCATAAAGCATCTAAAGAATTACATAAAGGCTCAGAGTTACGTGCACAAATCCCAATTAAAATAAATATAAATAAATAAAGACTCTATCGGTGGATCATCTCAACAATTGGATCAATTATAGGTTCGTCGTCAATTGCTAGCTTTATAGTCAGCAATAGTATTTTCATGAACATGCAAGTAAGGATTGAGTTATACGTAAATATAACTAGTAAGATCCTCGATCTGTCACTTTAAATACTCCTGGAACAAGTGTTAGAAAATACAAACATATAATGAGCACAAATATAATATACAAAAAAATTATATCACCATATAATACTCAATAAGTTCCAAACAAATACTCAACAACAACACGATATATCTCAACATAATCTATACTAAGGACTTGTCATAAGCGACAGTGAAGGAAATTAACCAAACACCTCGACTAGTCTAAGTATTGCATATTTCTTTAATTATTTTATTATTTTAGGATCAAATTAATTTACTTGTCTAAAAACCACGTATAAATGCAACTGTATCTTTTTTACAGGTAAACAGTTTGGCACCCAACGTGGGGCATAAATAACCATGTAATTACGTTGATCCTTTCCTCTTTTACTAACGTATTTTGATTATTTGTCTTAGAAAAAATCACAGAAAATGGCAGATAACGGTGCTAACAACACACACAATCTTGAGGCCCAAGGAGATCAGCCTCATCATGAAGATTCAATCAGTGACACCCGCAATGAGGGAAATAATGCGTCACGACCCAAAATCCAACTAGCCATGATAGCACCTAACCTCACCCGCTAGGTAAGCCAAATAACAACAATCTGATTCAATTAATATTTAACTAACTCTAATACACTTCCCAAGGACTGATAATACAAATTATGAGCTGCTAAGATTAGAATTTACAAAACTGGTGTGAAATAAAAATTCGTCATCAGTTTAAAATATACATGAACAGATTAAAAAAAATTCTAAAGCTACCTAGAACAAGAGGCAGCTGTGACTGGATCGCAGGTACATCTTCAATACTAGCTCCCACCATGTTTAGCAGCATCAACATCCAAAATCTGCATGCAAGGTGTAGAAGTATAGTATGATTATAACCGACTCTATGTACTCAATAAGTAACAAACCTAACCTTAGGTTGAAAGTAGTGATGAGCTTGTACCAAGGTCAGAGTCCACACCAATAACCGATAACATCACATAACAATACAATTTAAAGCAGCACAAGTAATAACTCAATAACAAAATGCGCAGCTCGTATACAATTCCGTAAAATAAATATTTTCTTTTCAAGCATAACAGTAAAACTCAAATCTTTTGCCGAAAATCACCGAAAATATGAGTAAGTCTGAAATCTTTGATTTTTCTCAAAACCTTTAACGACATATAAGAAATTTCATTATCGGATGGCATGAGAAAAAAAAGACTTCTCTATGACTACATATCAAGTATGCATGTTTAATGCAATGCAACACAGTGATGAACACATGTACTCACACTCTCACACTCAGTGCTGTATATGGCCAATCCAGCCAAGAGAAGATCCATCCCATATATATATTCATAATAACTGACATTCAGCCACACAGTACTGTACAAGGCCAATCCAGCCCAGGGAACTCTATCCCAAATATAATAAATAATTCGGTCAAGATCCATGCCCATGAAAGTCCATCCCAACAATATAAAATTAGTATAAGTAGTTTAAGATGCTTTGTGCCCGTCTAGGGTAGGGGTAAGGTTGCATATATCTCACCCTCCCCAGACCCCACATGTGAGAATACACTAGTTCTTGTTGTTGTAGTGTAAGATGCTTTGTCTATTAAATTTTAATGAACCAGAAACAAGGGGACGGGATATCCAAGATCTCATAAAAACTCCACGAAAACACCAAGATCTCTTGTATATTCGCCGAGTTTGGAGAATTTGTCTATCCGTACCAATTTGATTAAGCTACAGTTGCTAAGCCTATTTTTTTGCTAAAACATTGTCAATAATTGTTAACAATGGTATATGTGCGTCAATTTTGAATCATAAATCAAGCGGAATTGTCATGTACCAAACTGCCCCCTAGACATGACTGACACCCAGCACACATCATCCTCCATGCGAATCAGATTTTCATACATTAACCATTAATTCACATTATTTAATAATTTAAATAAGTGTCCAAACATTTTGATAATTAATTATGAACGATTAATATATCGAAATACATATTTAAAACACTTGCCCAATTCTCACACTAGATCATAAAGCATCTAAAGAATTACATAAAGGCTCAGAGTTACGTGCACAAATCCCAATTGAAATAAATATAAATAAATAAAGACTCTATCAGTGGATCATCTCAACAATTGGATCAATTATAGGTTCGTCGTCTACTGCTAGCTTTATAGTCCGCAATAGTATTTGAATGAACATGCAAGTAATTAAGGAGTAAGTTATACGTAAATATAACTAGTAAGATCATCGATCTGCCAGTATAAATACTCCTGGAATAAGTGTTAGAAAATACAAACACTTAATGAGCACAAATATAATATACACAAAATATATATCACCATATAATACTCAAGAAGTTCCAAACAAATATTCAACAACAACACTATTTATCTCAACATAATCTATACTAAGGACTTGTCATAGCGGCAATGAAGGAAATTAACCAAATACCTCGACGAGTCCACGACAGCATACACAATGCTCCAAATCTACCACGGTAGCATACATAATGTCCCAAATATATTACGGCATCGAAGAAATAATTTCTAACGACTCAACATCATGACACGAAGTCACGCCACACCACACCACAAATCATGGATTAAGTGATTTTATATTCTAAACAAATTAATACACTGTATAGGGTAAAATATGTTATGCTAAGTGGCCGCTTAAGAGAGTGACACATGGATCCTAACGCGGGGGACAGTTAAAACCGAAGGCAACTGTCCCGTTTGTCATCGAAAAGGATGACACTCATAAGGATGCAATAAATACCCTCCTCCCGGTAGCATTTAATGGAGAATATTCCACAACCCATTACAGAAAAATTATCATTTATGCTCACCGTTACATCTTCTTCAATGACCCACATAATTGATATTAAATAAGGGTATGATCCTAGGACCTTGTTCCCTAGGTACAACTATAAATAGTGAGCTTTGTTATCATTGTAAAGGACACGAATTTTCAGGCAAACTTATGCTACAATCGATTCAAAGCTTTATACAATTTTATCTTCTTACTCCTTGATTTTATTGTTGTTGTGCCTGGAAACCCTGCTCCCGGAATTACTGTTTTTGCTATTTTATCTTCACTTCAAGGCTAAGTATTGAGTATTACTTCAATTATTTTATTATTTCAGGATCGAATTAATTTACTTATCTATAAACCACGTATAAATTCAACTGTACCTTTTTTACGGCTAAAAGGTTTGGCGCCCAATGTGGGGCCTAGACAACCGTGTAATTAAGTTGATCCTTGCTTCTTTTACTAACGTATTTTGATTACTTGTCCTACAAAAAATCACAGAAAATGGCAGATAACAGTGTTAATAATACACACAATCTTGAGGCCTAAGGAGATCAGCCTCATCACGAGGATTCAGTCAGTGACACCCGCAATGAGGAAAATGATGCAATGCCGGTCCACGACAATAGGTACTCACGACATGTTTGGGAGGCGACTCTCGATGATGCTGAAGAGGAGCAAGTCATTGAAGCGGTAAGGGTCCTACAAGAGCAGCAGATGGCCATTCTAGGCCATCTCACGGAGAAGGATAAGGATATGAAGGAGTTGAAGTAGGCATTGTCGGGGGCTTCTAATAGTGCGAATGGACGAGGTCCAGTTCCTCCCGATGCTCCCGCGAATCAGGCAATGCAGATTGTCGACAATAATACCCCGACGGGCGAGGTTGGCTCCGATGGGGCTGGGGGGAGCGGATTCCACCCCAACAACGAGAACGGTCCCTTCAAGAGCGAACTATTACAATTTATAAGGGAAGTGAATCCACGCATGGACTAAATCCCGGGTGAACCACCGGTGCTAAAAGGGCAAGACTCAAAGAAGTATACTCAGTTGCCGTACAAACCAAGCGCGGCTCCACAATTATTCCCGAAGTATTTTAAAATGCCCGACGTGCCAAAGTATGATGGAACCTCAAACCCACAGGAGCATATTACCACCTATACAATGACGGTGAAGGGGAACAATTTAGCGCCATAAGAGATCGAATCTATTTTGCTGAAAATATTCAGAGAGACTTTCACAAGGGGAGCCTTCACTTGGTATTCGCTGTTACCCAAGCATTCCATAGATTCCTGTGAGATTCTCGCAGACTCTTTTATTAAGGCCCATACCGAGGCCACAAAGGTGCAGGCCCGAAAGGCCGACATATTTAAAATTGCACAAGGAGAATCGGAGTTGCTACGGGAGTTCGTCACCCGGTTCCAAAAGTAGGGGATGTTGCTCCCGGGTGTTCCGCATGAATGGGCGGCTGAAGCATTCACCAAGGGTCTGAATCCGTGAAGTTCAAACGCTTCCCGAAAACTAAAGGAAAGCTTGCTTGAGCTCTAAGTGATGACTTGGGTAAATGTACACAATCGGTACGAGTCTAAGATAAGGATTGAAAATGATCAGGTTGACTTCCCGTCTTCGGCAAAAGGACGGAAGAAGAATAAAGAAAAATCCAAAGAAGATTTCGACACAAATAGACGGTCTTCGAGGGGCCTTTTTTGCCCTATGAACGGGATGAATGATGCGACAGAGGTTTTCGATCAACAGATAGGTTCGTTATCAATAAAAGAACTGATCGCAGTCGAAACAATAGATCATTGCTGGACAAACAAGCATCGGGTATGCGGGATCCTTCCCACCCCAAGCTGTCAGAATACAATTTCAACACTAGTGTAGTGGTATTGGTATCAGCTATGAGAAACATCAAAGAAGAACGGTTCTCGAAGCCGATGAGGTTTGATCCCAGCCAGAGAGATCCCAACTTGTAGTGTGAGTACCACAAGACGAATGGCACCGATCTAGGGACTGTCAACATATACAAGAAGAAGTGGTGACACTATTGAAGAATGGGCATCTCAGAGAATTCTTAAGTGATCGGTCCAAGAACAACTACGGTCGCAACCGTGATAATGCGGAACCCTCAAAAATAGGAGACGATCCCCCGCGCCAGATGATCAACATGATCGTCGGGGGAACGCGATCAATAGGGTCACCTTCTCGGCAGCAAAAAAGATGAAGATATCAATAACCCATAGCAAGAGACTCCTGGAAGTCGCTGAAGACGACAACACTTTCACGGAGGAGGACGTAGACAGATTGTTGCTATCGCACAATGATATATTGGTAATATCTTTAAATTTACTAGATTTTAAAATCAAACGCATTCTAACGGATCCAATATGTTCAGCCAATATCATACAATGGAGGGTATTGAAGCATACATTAGATCGATAAAGGATATGTACGATGGAGCTAAGACTCGGGTCAGGAATGCGGGAGTGACTCAAAGCTTTTTCCGGGTGTTATGGGGTTGCACCAAAGATCTGCGCTTAGCCCATTTTTATTTTCCATGCGGTGGATGCTCTAACACACCATATTCAAGGGGAGGTGCCATGGTGTATATTGTTCACTGATGATATAGTTCTGATTAATGAGATGCGAGGCGACGTTAATGAGAGACTGCAGGTTTGGAGGCAGGCCTGGAGTCCAAAGGTTTCATGTTGAGTAGGACTAAGACTGAATATCTGGAGTGTAGGTTCAACAGTGTGACAGGGGAAACAGACATGGTAGTGAGGCTCGACTCACAAGTCATCCCCAAGAGAGAAAGTTTCAAGTACCTAGGGTCAATTATCTAGGGAGATGAGGAGATTGACGAGGATGTCACACATCGTATTGGGGTGGGGTGGATGAAATGACGGTTAGCGTCTGGAGTCTTGTGTGACAAGAATGTGCCACCGAAACTCAAAGGTAAGTTCTATAGAGCGGTGGTTAGGCCGGCTATGTTGTATGGGGTTGAGTGTTGGCTAGTGAAGAATTCACATATCCAGAAGATGAAAGTAGCCGAAATTAGGATGTTGAGATGGATCTGCGGGCATACTTTACTGGATAAGATAAGGAATGAAGATATTCGGTAGAGGGTGGGCGTTGCTCCCATGGACGACAAGATGCGGGAAGAGAGGTTTAGGTGGTTCGGTCACGTGCAGAGGAGAAGCATAGATGCCCTGGTTAGGAGGTGCAATCGGTTGGCTTTGCAGGTACAAGAAGAGGTTGAGGGCGGTCTAAGAAGTATTGGAGCGAGGTGATCAGGCAGGACATGGTGCGGCTTCTACTGGGTATGTTGTTGTTGTTGGAGGGTATTGGAGCAAGCCAACTCACCGAAAGCATCACCGAAAGAGTGATGAAGATGACACTTTTTGAAGTGGTGGACGGTGATATGGGATATAATATTATTCTGGGAAGACCATGGTTGCACGAGATGAGGGTTGTACAATCAACGTAGCACCAGTCGCTGAAATTCCCACCGCCCGAAGGAATCAAAAAGATAAGGGAAGGAGTACGCGACATAGCAACTATAGGAACCGGCGCCCGCTCCTGAATTGAATGAAGTTAGCCAGGGGGAAGAAGCTTCGAAATCTTATCACATGCCGAGGTATTTCAATGTACCAAAAAAGATGGATGCATCCACAGCGGAAGAGCTCGAACAAGTTGCATTGTTTGAAAGGTTCTTGGAAAGGAAATTCCACTTGGGGACCGGACTGCATCCTCAGCTCAGATCTGGCTTTAATGAATTTTTTAAATATAACACCGATTGTTTTGCGAGGTTGTATACAGACATGACATGTATCCCGATGGAAGTGGTCGTACACAAGCTAAGCTTGTATCCCAACATCTCTCCGGTAAGACAAAAGAAACGCCCTATTGCAGATGCCAGGAATAAATTAGTTAAAGAAGAGGTAACTCGCCTACTTGATATCGGTTTGATCCGAGAGGTAAAATATCTAGACTAGCTAGCTAATGTAGTAGTAGTTCCTAAGAAGAACCATAAATTCTGCATGTGTGTAGGTTATAAGGACTTAAATAAGACCTGCTCAAAAGATTTGTTCCCACTGCCGAACATCGATCAAATGATTGATGCGACGGTCGGGCACGCGTTAATGAGTTTCCTTGATGCTTATTTTGGGTACAACCTAATTAAGATGAGCCCGGAAGATCAGGAAAAGATTTAGTTCATAACGAATTTCGGCACATATTGCTATAATGTGATGTCCTTAGGGCTAAAGAATGCTGGAGGCACTTACCAACGGCTCGTAAACAAGATGTTTGAAAAACATATAGGAAAAACACTGGAAGTTTATATAGACGATATGAATGTTAAGTCCTTGAATGCAGGTGATCATCTTAAACATTTGCAAGAAACTTTTAACATCTTAAGGAAGCTTAACCCCGAGAAGTGCACGTTCGGGGTCAGTTCCGGCAAATTCTTAGAATTTCTAGTATCACAAAGGGGAATCGAGGTAAATCCTGATAAGATCAAAGCCATCAAGGACATCCCGAACCAGCTGTCAAGCGTGAAATAAGTTCAAACGCTCACAGGGAGATTGGCCGCTTTGAGCGGGTTTATTTCCCGGTCATCAGACAAGTGCCACCATTTCTTCGCGTTGACATCTCTATTGCCTCTGGGGGCCGGCGTTTCATGCCCGCAAGTGCAGGTAGCAGGCTGACGGCCCCCTTCTTAGGATCCTTGCTCAATGACAGTTGGTGTGCTCTATTTAAACCGGAGTTGTATTGGGTTTTGGTACGATACTTTTGTATACATATATGGGTATCACGGGGCCCAGTCTCGTCCTTTATGCAGTTGTACACACTATTAGAGGTTTGTAGATAGTCATGTATAGTTGGATAGTATATGGCCTTGTCGGCTCGCCCTTCCTCATATATATATATATATATATATATATATATATATATGTCTTTTGGGCATGTTTTCTCGCATATGTTATTCACATAATTCAGTAGTTTATTGCAAGACGTAATGCATGACCTACACTAATTTTATGTTTATATCTTAAACGTATGCTTAGGGATGTTTGATGGGTAGGACTCAGGCACTCCTCATGGCCAATCGGTTTGGGTCGTGACACCACATCTTTCACCAAAATCACCAAAACATAAGGGTATATCAGAAAACTATGGTTTGTTTTCCCAAACCTTTCAACAACAAAGAACATATAGTCTGAATCAAATAATGGCAACACTGATATAATAAGATAATGACAGCGATAATTCATAGGACTTCCATAATCGGCTCATGCACAGTACATGAATTTAGGCTTGTTTTTGAGTTCAACAATTTAAACTCAACGCTGATAAATGTGCCAAGTACAACTAGCATGAGAAATGTCAAATCTATATGCCTACATGTCAAATATGCATGTCAAATGTAATGCATCACCCTCAATTATTCAGCACTCTCAATCACTCAGCACACTCCGTCACTCAACACTCTGAATCACTCAGCACTTTACGGTACCTGTGCTCACTGCTGGTATGTCAGACACCGGAGGCGGATCCAAGAGCTAATATAAAGCCAATATGGCCTACTTTGGCATGCAGCATGATCGATAATAATAAATAAGCCAATAAGGTCTGTTGCGGCGTACAACATAATCTATAATAATAATAATAATAATAATAATAATAATAATAATAAATTTAAAAATAACAACAATAATAGATATAAAGCCAATATGGCCTGCTTCGGTGTGCAGTCTGATCCCATAAATAACCAATAAGGCCTGATGTGGCGTGCAACCCGATCCATAATAGTAATAATAGATATAAAGCAATTACGGCATGCTGCGGCGTGCAAATCGATCCCAATAAATATCACTCACAAACTAGCTCTCAGGTCCCAAATTAGTCATCAATCTCTCAAGTCTCAAGGGCTCACAATCCCGTACTACTCAGCCCAACAATGATAATGTCATGACCCAAAATCCGCATGTCGTGATGGTGCCTATCTCAATACTAGGCAAGCTGACAACCTCAATAAACCATAATTTCTCTTAAGTTTGAAAACATTATATTTAAATTCAATATAAAAATCTCATAAATATTGATATAAGTACATTCCCAAAACTCTGTGTCACTAAGTACATGAGCATCTAAATGATAACAAAGTCTGACTGATAAAAACATTGTCTGAAAATATAGAACAGTACAATCACTGAAAGGAAAGAGAGTCAAGGTCTGCGGACATCAAGCAGCTACCTTGATAGTCTCCAATAGATAAAATTACGAAAATCTAGCAGCCGCTATATCCGGAAGTATCTGGATCTGCACACGAAGTGCAGAGTGTTGTATGAGTACAACCAACTCAATAAGTATCAAGACTAACCTTTGGGCTGAAAGTAGTGATGGGCTCAACAAGTACAGTCCAGTCTAGTACAAAAATGTAGGCATTGCTTTCAAGTTCAACAGTTAAACTCAGTACAAGAAAAATAGGTAAATTCTGCATGATATGAGGAATATGACATCTCTATATCTACATGCCAAAATATATGTTGTGTGTGATGTACCACAATGGAAACCTCGTGTGCTCACACTCTCAGAATACTCAATTACTCAGTATATATATATATATATATATATATATATATATATATATATATATATATATATATATATATATATATATATATATATATATATATATATATATATATATATATATATATATATATATATATATATATATATATATATATATATATATATATATATATATCGATCCGCCCCAGGGAACTCCATCCCAAATATAAATAAATAAGGCAACTCCATGCTGAGGGAACTCCATCCCAAATATAAATAAATAAGGCAACTCCATGCCTAGTGAAATCCACCCCCAAATATAAAGAAACAAGGAAACTCGATGTCTAGGGAACTCCATCCCAAATATAAATAAAACTACGCTAACTGTGGGGGTGTAGACTCCGGAGGGGCTTCTTCAGCCCAAGCGCTATAATAAGCCAAATCCAGACATAAATAAATAAAATATGTAGTGGCGTGCATCCCGATCCCATAAATATCACTCAAAATATCCAGTCTCTCGTGCTCTCAAAGACATAAAAATCAATCCGACATAATGATATGATGTATCAATGAATGACAACAGAGACTGGGATATGATATGCAAATAATGGATGTGACTGAGTACAAAATTACAATTTAAACAAAACATTCAACACCAACACAAGCCATGTGGGTCCCAAAATATTGGCATGTTGCCTAAACATGACCTTTAATATGAGTCTCAGCTCAATTTCTCTAACACATGAAGGATATGTAGATAATGATATTTATTTAATTATGCAACTCCACAGAATCAATTAATTTACAATTTCTAAAGTGCACGCCCACACACATGTCACCTAGCATGTGCGTCACCTCCAAACAATTCATATAACACTAAATTCAGGGATTCATACCCTCAGGATCAAGTTTAGAAATGTTACTTACCTCAAACCGTGTAATTCTTTATTCCAATATGCCATTGCCTCGTGAATCGGCCTCCCAACGCCTCGAATCTAGTCACAATTCATTTGATTCAGTCAATACAAATTATAGAAATTAATTCCACATGAAAATACTATTTTTTCCAACAAAATCCGAAATCCCCCTAAAACATCCCCAGTGGGGCCCACGTCTCGAAACCCGATAAAAGTTTCAAAACCCTTAAGGTTAAATTTAAGATTCATGTTTTTAGCATTATTTGAAATGATTTAAGTCTTCGACTAAGTTCGTATGATGTTTTAGGACTTGGTGGTGTATTTGGTTGAAGTGAAAATACTACCCTGAAGAACCAGGTTCATACATTTGAAGCAAATGTTCTTGAGTTAAAATCTGAAAATCTAAAACTAAAACTAGGAACCAGTAAGAAGACAGTTGATTGCACACAACTCACTTTAGAAGAAAATGTAGGCAAACTTAAAGATGAGTTGTATAGGAAGGATGAGCAGGTAAGAGTGCTAAAGGAGGATCTAGGCAAGGTCAAGCGTGAACTAGACAGAACTAGTAAATAGAATATGTCCTCCGATGCTTTGTCATGGCTACAGGAACATGACACTAGCAATAGAAGAGGACTTGGCTTTCGGAATCAGCTACCTAAGTGGGATCCTAAAAGCAAGTACCTCACTCTTCCAGAGAACAAGAGTTGTACTCACTGTGGTAAGACTGGTCACTATAAAAGTGAATGTAATACAAAAGAAAGGGCTAGTCAAAAGAACAAAAAATTTGTTCAAGGGAAGAATTGGTTACCAAGTTGGGCTAAAAAGAATTTAATTCATCCTTTTGCTTACATAAAGGGACCCAAACTAGTTTTGGTTCCTAAGACTAACCCCTGATTTCCTTTTGTATGTTCAAGTGAAGGGGAGCAGCCAAATATGGTACATGGACAGTGGCTGCTCAAAGAATATGACAGGAAGCAAGGACCAGTTCCTTTCACTTGAGGACCTCAAATGAGGAAATGTCTCCTTTGAAAATGGAAAGAAAGGTGAAATCATTGGGGTTGGTAAGGTAGGTAAGGATGACTCTCATTCCATTGAGAGTGTCTACTTGATAGACGGCTTGAAGTATAGCCTAATCAGTGTGTCACAATTGTGTGATAGAGGTAACTTGGTAGCATTCACCTCTACTAAATGTTTTGTGATAAATCTTATCACTGACAAGATTGTTTTACAGTGTAAAAGATTGAATAATATATATATTATAGATCTGTCCACACTCTCAGAGAATGAACTAACTTGCTTAAGTGTGCTGGATAGTGATCCCCTCCTTTGGCATAAGAGGCTTGGACATGCAAGTCTAAGTCAACTCAACAAATTAGTCTCCAAAGACTTGGTGATAGGACTGCCTAACATTAAGTTCAAGGAAGAAAAAGCTTGTGAGGCTTGTGCAAGGGGAAAGCAGGTAAAATACTCTTTTAAATGCAAGAAAGTGGTAAGTACCACCAGAACGATGGAACTGGTTCGTATGGATCTCTGTGGTCCAATGAGAACATTAAGTGAGGTGGTAAGAGATATGTGATGGTGCTTGTTGATGATTATTCTAGGTTTACCTGGACACTGTTTTTAATATCTAAAGATGAAGCATTTGACATGTTCACTTCCTTTGTTAGAAAAACTCAGAAACAATTAGGAAATCAACTTGTATCAATTAGGTCTGATCATGGTACTAAATTTGAAAATGCTAAATTTGCTGAATTTTGTGATGTGCATGGCATAGATCATAATTTTTCTGCCCCTAGAACTCCACAACAAAATGGAGTAGTTGAAAGAAAGAATAGGACTCTTGAAGATATGGCTAGGACTATGGTTCTTTCTAGTAAGCTGCCCCGTAGCTTCTTGGCAGAAGCTGAAAATATGGCATGCTATATCATAAATAGGTGCATGACAAGACCTCTAGTAGAGAAGACTCCCTATGAGTTACTTAAAGGGAGAAAACCAAACATATCCCATCTTAGGGCATTTGGATGCAAGTGCTTTAACAATGGTAAGGACTCCATAGGTAAGTTTGACCCCAGAAGTGATGAGGGAGTATTCTTGGGATATTCTTCACATAGTAAAGCTTATAAAGTTTATAACAAAGAAATATATGTGTTGAAGAAAGTATTCATGTGGTTTTTGATGAAACTAACATTCTTTCTGAGAGACATGAACATGATGATGAAGCAATTGGGCTGGTGAGAAACATAAATGAAACCACAGCCCTGACGAAAGCAACACTAGAAGAAGGAACATGTCCTTCTACCCAGGGCAACCTGACAGGGGGAACAGAACAAAGAGGAAATGATCCCCAAACCTCAATGGAACCTGTCCATGAACTTGTTCCACAGCAACAAAATACTTAAGGAACATCAAGGGGAAACCAATTAGCTGTGAAACCTTACAAGTATCAAAGTTCTCATCCCATTGAGAACATAATTACTGATCCAACCTCTGGAATCAAAACCAGATCTTCATTAAAGAATCTTTGTGCTTTTGATGCCTTTTTATCTCTTGTTGAACCTAAAAATGTTTTTGAGGCATTGCAGGATGCATACTAGGTAAATGCAATGCAAGATGAACTCAACCAATTTGAAAAGAGTCAAGTTTGGCATCTGGTACCAAGACCCAAGGGCAGATCAGTAATTGGCACAAAATTGGTCTTCAGAAACAAACTTGATGAAGATGGAACAGTTACAAGGAACAAGGCAAGATTGGTGGTTCAAGGATATAGCCAAGAGGAGGGCATAGACTATGATGAAACCTTTGCACCAGTTGCAAGGTTGGAAGCAATAAGACTCCTCATAGCCTCTGCTGCTTACATGGAATTCACATTTCACCAGATGGATGTCAAGAGTGCCTTCCTTAATGGCTATCTAAATGAAGAAGTGTTTGCCAAGCAACCTTTGTGGTTTGAAAGCAAGGAAAGTCCTGATCGTGTGTACAAACTTGACAAAGCACTTTATAGGCTCAAGCAGGTGCCAAGAGCATGGTATGAAAGATTATCAAAGTTTTTGCTTGAGCATGACTACAAGAGAGGTAAAATTGACAATACTTTGTTCTTGAAAGAAAAAGGTAAAGATCTCTTGGTAGTTCAGATATATGTTGATGATATAATCTTTGGAGCAACTACTGATAAGTTAAGTAAAGATTTTGCTAAACTAATGGGGAGTGAATTTGAAATGAGCATGATGGTTGAGCTTAATTTTTTTTAGGCTTACAAATTAAACAAAATTCAAATGGAACTATGATTCATCAGCAGAAGTATGTAAAAGAGTTGCTTAAAAGGTTTAAAATGGAATATTCCAAAGAAATCGACACTCCTATTGCAACAACCACAAAATTGGATATAGATGAACCTGGTTCATCTGCTGATCAAAAGTTGTATAGGGGAATGATTGGTTCATTATAGTATCTCACTGCTAGTAGACCTGACATTGTTTTCAGTGTAGGACTTTGTGCAAGATTTCAGGCAAATCCAAAGGAATCTCACTTGACTGCTGTAAAGAGAATCTTGAGATACCTAAAAGGCACCACTTATCTTTGTCTTTGGTATCCAAAAGGTAGTAATTTTAATCTTGTGGGATATGTTGATGCTGACCCTACAGGTTTTCTTGTGGATAGAAAGAGCATCTCAGGTATGGCACACTTTCATGGCTCATGTCTTGTGTCTTGGGCCACCAAAAAGCAAAATTCAGTGGCCTTATCTACTGCAGAAGCTGAGTATGTTGATGATGCCTCATGTTGTGCTCAACTATTTTGGATTAAACAACAATTGAGGGATTTTGGAATAGATGTTGGATGTATCCCTATCTTTTATGATAATACTAGTGTTATTAGTATGACAAAGAACCTTGTTCATCATAAAAGAACAAAGCACATAGATGTTAGACATCACTTTTTAAGGGACAATTATGAGAAGGGATTGATCACTATAGAGTTTTGTGCTACTGATAAACAGATTGCTGGCACCTTTACAAAAACACTAAGTAGAGAGCACTTTGAAAGGAACATGTTAGAATTAGGTATGTTTAAGATCACCTAAGTGAACCAGTTCAGATTGTACATGAAAAAGAAAATTTGGTTAGAAAATCTAGAACTTGTGTAAATAACCAGATTAATTGTTGCTCAGTCTCATACTGTAAATAGTATACTCTTATGCCATGGTTTAATATGAATCACTGGTCTCTAATGAAAATTTCTCTATTTTTGCAAATTGAGACATGGTTGAGAGGATTCTTAGTGAAGAACCTGGTTCATTAGTGCTGGTTCATCTGAAAAATGAGGTATGTGTTCTAAACTATGCACATTTTGAAATACTAATATTTAAATTATGAGAAGAAATCTACCCAAGTCCATAATCTTCCAAATCCTATCCAATAAAATTTTGAACTAGTTCCGTTTCAACTAAAGAATCCTCACCGAATTAAAACACCTAGATTCTAGGGTGGCTGTAACCGTCATTCCAAACTAAAAATTGCAGAGTGATTAGACTTCTAATTGACCACAAAAAGCTGCCGTTGTGTATTAATTACACTTCACCTTTAAATCCCTCACCAACTCTGCAAACTCTTCATTATTTCTGAAAAACCGTCGAAACCCTTTCTTCTCTCCTTGCCTTCGAATTCAATCCAAGCTTTTTCCTTCATCACAAAACCATAACCAAAATGTCTAACCCCAGAAATAACCCTGGTACTCCTCCACCCCCTACTCCTTCCTCTTCCTCTACAACCCCTCAACCTAGTTCTATCCCTCAACCTAGAAAAATGAGAGTCAAAATGCTTGCTAGAAAAACAGTGGCCAGCGGTGCTTTATCTCAAAAATTAAATTCCCAGCTTCAAGCAAGCCAAGCCCAAAACTCACAAAATTCGAGTGATTCCTTTAAATCAATGACTGAGGGGGAAGAAGTTGCGTCTTCCGATTCTGAACAGGTAACTTTTGTCCTAAATCCTTCATCTAAGATTATTTCTGAGATCGCTAAAAAATTAGAAACTAGGTTCATCCTAGTTGGATCTCTGATAGATGTGGAAATGCATGAGACAAGAAGGAGAGGTGGTAAAAACAAAATTAAAAAAGAAAAAGAGAGAGGGAGTACGGAGTGAAGAGAGGGGAAAAGGGAAAAAAGTGGTTGATTCTTTACCCACCTTTGAATATGTTAGAATGGCTATTTGTGGAGCTAAGCCAGTGAAGGAGGAAGAAGGTGGTAGGCACACAGGGGCAAGTGAATCAGGAGAAGCCACTGAAGGGCTAGTAAATCTTGGAAAGCAAGCAGACAAACCTGGTTCATCTGCTGAGGAAACCCTAGCTGATCTCTTGAAAAAGTTAAGTGACAGTTACCAACCCAAGAAGAATATAACTCCTAAAGCTACAACCTCTGGAACAGCAAGAGCCAACAAGAAATGGAAAGTTTCTCCTTCTGAGACCTCTGATATTCCTCTTCCAAGAGGAAGAACTACAAGGAGCAAGCTAAAGCAGAGTGAGAAGGAGTTGCAGAGAGCTTTAGAGGAGAGTAAGAAGAAAAGAGTGGATAAAGGGAAAGAAAAAGTGGTTGAGCCTGTTGAGTTGGATGAGATGGACCTGGTCGATCAAAGTGAAAAGGTGGCAAAGGTAGAGGTTCAGACCCTTAAGCCAAAGAAAGCCAAGACTTCATCTGTTTCTAAGTCTGATGAACCCTCTATCTTGGCTAAGCGAACCAGGTCTACAGTGAAAGCCAAGCAAGTGAAAATTACTGAAGAAGATGATTGGAGTTGTGAAGAGGAGGATGTGTCTGATGGTGAGAAGGACATGCTGACAAAGTTTGGTAAAAGAGGAAGGAATGATTGTTGCTGATGGTGAGAAGGACATGCTGACAAAGGGGAGATTGTTGAAGGACTTGGAAGAAGAAGGAATGATTTTGCTGCTGGTGAAGCTTGAGACACAGGGATGGAAGGACATGGTCCTTCAGTTGGATGGGAGACTGGCAAGGAATGAGATTGTGGAATTCATGGCCAATGCTGAGATCAAGGAAGGCAGACTCACCAGCCTAGTGAAAGGGGTCCAAATCTTTTTTTATGCTAAAGAATTAGGTGAAATCCTTGGCATATCCTCTGAAGGCTATGATGACTATACTAGGCAGAAATGGCCCAATCTGGATTCTCATCCAACTGCGCTAGCTATCACAAGGAAATTTTGTGATAATGAAGAAGAGAGTGAGCCCAAGGCAGTCTATAAGAGTGAAATGAAGCCACACCACAAGGTGAACTTTGAATTCATCAACAAGTGTGTGTTGCCAAGGCAGGAAAGGAGGCATATTGCAAATTACATGGACTTGGTTTTGATGGAGTGCATGGATAGTGGGAGGTAGATAAACTGGCCTGGGTTCATCATTCAGCTTTTGGACAGAGATGTCAATGGCTTAGAAGCCCATGCCATTCCTTATGATTTCATCCTCACTTTCGTTCTTGCTCATTATAAGGTGCCATTAAAGATGGAGGAGATGGCCACAAGCAAAGACCATTTTGGTATCAATGCTCTTCTTGCTTGTGATTATGAGATCCATGACGTCTCCAATTAACCTGGTTCATCAAAAAGGACACCTGTTAACAGCAAGGTCAGAGCCCTAGTGCAAGAGAGTGGGGCAAATGATGTTGAGATAGCGAGGCTGAAGACTCGTTTGGCTGAGGTTGAATCTGAGAGAGATGTTCTCAGAGTTGAGCTTACAAAGGAAAGGGAAAAGAATGAGGGAATTCTTCACGATATGTTGAATCTTCTCCAAGCCAAAACCCAAGCCCATAGTTCTTCCAAGCCTTAGTTGCCTAGCCTGCCAAGAAATTCAGTGACCCAGATTCGGGACTTTTGTTTTTGTTTTGTTGCTCATGCTTTAAATTTTTTTGTTTCATTTTGTGGATTGTGGAGGAACTGTACTTTTTATCAATGAAATTTGATGCTCTTGTTCTCATGCACTATCTCTATTTCTTTGATAGTTTGAATTATTAGTTGATTACTGATGATTGATCCATGAATGCATTTGTAGTTGCCCCAGTGGCCATGAGTAATTTTTATAAAATCTAGGACTCACACATCTTTTTGCAACTTTTCGATGATGCCAAAAGGGGGAAGATGTGCTCTGAACAAGTGATATTTATAACCTACATGACCCTGGTTCTTTATGATAATTGCTTAATGCTCTAATATGTGTTAATGTTGGATTAAGTTGAAACAGGCCTAAGCTTATGGACGCACAAAGTTTGTCATCATAAAAAAGGGGGAATTTGTTGGCCTAAGAAAGAGAATAGTTTTGAAGATTGACAAAGGAACTCAGTTATGAACCAGGTCCATCACTGGCAGACATAGACACCATCAGAGTCAAGGCACGTGAGGTGCACATGCAGGAGATAAGCGTATTCTGGTAGAATAAGATATCTCCTAATCGAAAAGATTGCAAAAACGATAAGGAGAAGGACTCCTTATTCAGTAAGAACAGTATCTAAGCTAAGGAAGGATTTAGCAGTTGAGTTTAACTAGAACACTTCCACCAAGGAAGAGTAGCATTAGGATTCTAGTTAATTCTTTATCTACTAACACCTATATATTGCAGAATGTTCTTATTGTACAGGAATGCACAAAAGCAGAAGTTAAGCAAGAATTGAGAGCAAAATAGCGAGGCAATTTTGCAAGCAGTTCGAGTGATATTTGAGTGTGCGAATCTGATGCTACTTGAACCAGCTAAAAGAACCAGTTCTAATTGTTGTTTTTTAGTCTAGTTATTTGTAGTAGGTGGTTTTAACTTGTACCTTTTTAGCTTTATCTAGAAGCGTCTGTAATAGGTAATTTGTGTTTTCAAGTTAGAGTTAACTTGAAGTTTGTCGCAAATAGCTAGAGGCTAGTTTGCTACAAAGGGTTAGAGGTAATCCTAGGTTTATAAAATAGTTTTTGTAAATGCTGTTTTGGCTCACTCATTTAGTAAAGAGTTTTGGGTTTTTTCACCTTTTGAGCCATGTGTTTTTCACGTAAAAATATCTGTGTTCTTTTTTTTTGTACTTATTATTCCGCAACAGTAGTAGTTTGAGCACATAGAAGAACTAGGTCCTTCTATAATCTGTGCACGTAAAAAATTGGACACCACAAAACTCACCCCCATCTTGTGTGGTATTGACATATAAAGCATCACCTTGTATCCTAGACTAGAAAAGTATGTCTTTAAATATCTGATGTATTGTTAAGAAATTAGACGTTCTTGACGTATCACATTTTTTGTGTGTATGTGCTTTTGCTGCTACATTTTAGTATATTTTCTTTAAAGAGCTGTACGCATAAAATCATTTTTTAAAAATATCCATATCACAAGTTTGACTTGGGTATTGTTGTGCGGTGCCTTCTTGAGATATCTGGGAAGGGCGACGTAAGGCAAAGCAACCGACTTCCGTGTGATTACTTTTCGCCAACGGAAGGACCCCTCCGTATGCTAGACTAGACTGTTAGTGCCGTGCGAGAAAGCTAATGTCAGGATCACAATTTACAGCGAGAGAACTGAATGAAATCTTGCTTGTACTAATAGAGAACAATGATTGAAAGAAAGCCAACGCGGTGCCAAGAGGGGAGGAGACACTAATGCAGAGATTTGATTGCTTGCAAAAAACTTCAACGACTATACCCTCCTTATATATGTCATAAAAATAAAAACTTAAGTTATAGGAGTAGACATAAATAAGCTAGAAAATCATAATGCAAACACAAGTATAACTACTCAATATTTACATGGAAAGAGACCTAGGCATATACAAAGGAAAAGTTGGTCCAACGGCCGGCATTTGTAGGGGCGGCGTCCTTGTCAATAGCATCAGTGCGCAGGACATGAGCATGCACTGGCTGCAGGCATCTGCTTGTAAGCACAAGATACTGGCTGACGCTGCCTGCTGACGAGCGCTTTTGAGCATCGCTTGTTGTTGGGCGTGGGCGCAGACTGCCGGTAGGACAACATAGGCACATGCGCACTTGTTGCTTGGTACATCCAAGACCACGGGATCATCCTCCATGACACTCGCCGCCAAGAGGCATATTAGGGTGCTATGGGGCACAACCAAAGAGTCATGTGGCAAGATCGGAAAACAACCCATGCATTACATCATGAAAGATTGATGATACCATAGGTTAAGGAATTGGTTAAAACGGTGCTCACCAAATTATTAAGTAATAAATGAAAAATGATTTTATCACTCAATCCCTAGTACATACAAACAAGAACAATCAACTACTAGTACAATCAGAGACGGATTTGGAATTTGGATGTTCCGGCCTCCGGGTACTATCTATTTTGGGTTTGGTTTAACCATATTTTGCACTTTTTCGATTTAGGCTATTCGTCTTTTCTGTTTATATAGACAAACCAATCAAACGAAATAATTTACTCCCTCTATTCCAGTTTATGTGAACTTATTTCCTTTTTGGTCTGTTCCAAAAAGAATGACCCATTTCTAAATTTGAAAACTATTTAGCTTAAACTTCCAATTCCGCCCTTAATGAGAAGATTTTATAACCACACAATTATTCTGGACCCTATTTTGACTTGTTTAGGATCACAAATTTCAAATGTCTTCATTTTTTCTTAAACTCCGTGCCCAGTCAAACAGGTTCACATAAATTAGAACAGAGGGAGTAATAATTATGACAACTTCGAGCAGAGCTTAAAAATTAAATAATACCACTAATATAAATAATAATATGGCATTCATTTTTAATTTTCCTCAACGAGTTTTCATATTCTAAAGCTAGCTATCATCTGACTCGAGGATTGATAACTAAAACTAAAAATTACTGTACATGCATATTTTATATTTTGATATTCAAAGTAAAAATGTATACTCATAGAGACTCATAACTTTTAAACACAAGCAAGAATCAATAAAAAGTGCCACATGTATATCTGACAGCAAGACAAGGATGAAGCCTTGACATTAAAAGGGTGACACAGACAGAGATGGACCCAAGATTTAAAAGTCATGGTGCATTGCCGCCTTTGATGTAAATCTATCACCCGCCGTATAAAAACTAGAAGGGTGTACACCTTGTTATGAACTATTTGAGTCATGTTTGAAGTTACATAGAGAATAATTCCCCGAATGAACATAATAATTGCTATTTCCGTGATGAAATTGTCGATTTAAGCTATGATAGCACACTTTGCACATGCCTACGCTTTAGCATGTCATTTACACCAGTCCAGGAGCATGCGATCTATTATTCATTCATCAAATACATGTAGTCTTGTACACTTGCTCCTATGTGATATGATTTGGACTGGATGCCTGCGACCACGCCTGGCGGATAGTGTTGTTATGCATGTGACCACACCGGGTGAATTGTGTTGTTATGCCTATAACTCCGCTGGACAGATTGTGTTGTTATGTCTATGACCATGTCGGGCGGATTGTACTATTATTCATGTGACCACACCGGGCGAATTATGATACTGAGCCTCTGTCGATGTCGGCTGGTAGCACGTTGAACTGGTCATGCTTGTGTGTGGATATGGATCCATCCTCCTAGGGTCACTCTCTCATGTGCCTTCTTGATAGTGTACACGCAGTTATTAAGGAAAACGGATCAGTGATTTGGTACGGAAATGGAAAGGTTGAGGAAAATCTGTCTAGTGTTTGTTTGAATTTGCATTGCATCTCTACTTGCAATTTCCGTGGTTAATTACCTGTTTCATTGCATATCACCCTTACATGATGTATCATTTATTGAGCAGACTACTTGAGTAATTATAATGACTCGGTCGGTCGTTTTGAGTATTACAACCTCATTCCCCCCATTTACTGCTCAATTTATGCTTTACAGTTACTATGTGATTTGTCGGGGTAATTGGTTCGGGTCCGATGAAGTTTTGGAATGAATTGGAACACTTAGTTCCAAGGATTAAAGCTTAAGTTGAAATAGTGACCAGATTTTGACTTATGTTTAAACGACCCCGGAATAGAATTTTGATGATTCCAATAGCTCTGTATGGTGATTTGCACCAAGGAGCGTATCCGAAAAATTATTTGGAAGTCCGTAGTTAAATTAGGCTTGAAATGGCTAAAATAGAAATATAAGTTTGGAAGTTTGACCGGGGAGTTAACTTTTTGATATCGGTGTCAGAATCTGATTATGAAAATTGGAATACCTCCGTTATGTCATTTATGACTTGTTTGCAAATTTTGAGGTCAATCGGACTTGATTTGATAGATTTCGGCATGGAATATAGAAGTTGGAATTTCCTAGTTTCATTAGGCTTGAATTGGGGTGTGATTCGTGTTTTTAATATTATTTTACGTGGTTTGAGGCTTCGACTAAGTTTGTATGATATTTTTGGACTTGTTGGTATATTTGGTTGAGATCTTGGGGGCCTCGGGGGCCTCGGGTGTTTTTCAAGGTGGTTTTGGACCAAGTTTGGCTGGGTTGTTGCTGCTGGTTTGTTGGTTCTGATGTTGTTCTTCGTGAATGCGAAAGGACTCACACATTTGCGAAGGGGAAATTTGGACTGGCCCATTTTGTGCTTCGCATTCGCGACCGAGGTCACGCATAGGTGAAGGTTCGGGGGGCAAAGCTACGCGCTCGCAATTGAGGCCTCGCGTTCGTGAAGGGGAAAATCGGCCTAGGGGAAATTGGTGTTCGCGTTCGTGACGGAGAGGCCGTGTTCGCGATGGAAAGGACGTGATCGCGATTGAGCATCCTGGTGAAGCATCGCATTCGCAAGGCAAGGCTCGCCTTCGCGAAGAAGAAAAATTGGGCAGCATATTTTTGTACTTCGCGAACGCAAGGCAAGGGTCGCGTTCGTGAAGAAGGAATGCCTGGACAGAAAGTTTAAGTTTTTTGACGAATTGGAGTTTGGGAAGAAGCAATGTTTGGGAAATTTTCAAGGAAAAGAACAGGGTAAGTGTTCTCAACTCAATATTGGTCAAATTACACGAATCCATGGTTGTTTTTAACATTTAATTGGTGAACTAAGTTGGAAAATTTAGAAAATCCTCTTGGTTTAATTTGAATATTTGAGGGTCGAGTTGATGTCGGAATTTGGTAAAATTTGTATGGTTGGACTCGTGGTTGAATGGGCGTTCATATTTTGTAACTTTTTTTGGGTTCTGAGACATGGCCTCTACGAGCGATCTATGGGTGAGATTTCGTATTTTTGTTGGAAAATTAGTATTTTCATATGGAATTAATTCCTATAATTTGTATTGACTGAATCGAATTATTTGTGGCTAGATTCGCGACGTTTGGAGGCCGATTCGCGAGGCAACGACATTGCAGAATAAAGAATTTCGCGGTTTGAGGTAAGTAACAGTTCTAGATCTGGTTCTGAGGGTATGAAACCCCAGATTTTGTGTTATGTGATCGGTTTTGAGGTGATGCACATGCTAGTGACGGGCATGTGGCCGTTGACCATAGGAATTGTGATCTCAGTCAATTCCATGGAACTGTGTAGTTAAATAATCTGTTGATATACGTACATTTTCCACGTATTAGAGAAATTGATCTATAAATCATGTTTAAACCATGTGTTGACACTGTTAGGACCCACATAGGTCATGTAAATGTTGAATTATCTGCTAAATTGTTGTTTCATACTCCATCACGATTTTACTTGCATATTACATCTCAATATCTATTGCTTAATATTGATGCATCATATCATTACTATTTGGGCTGCTTATCATGATTTTTGAGAGCCCGAAAGACTGGAGAGGTTGATTACTGAGTGAGGCCGAGGGCCTGATTGTGAGGATATTTATGGGATCGGGATGCATGCCGTAGCATGTTTCATTGATTTATGCCCTGATTGGCTTGTTATAGCTCTTGGGATGAAGGAGCTCCTCCGGAGTCTGTACATACCCCCAGTGAGCGCAAGTACCTACTGAGTGCGAGTGTCACGACCCAATCTCCCTCCGTATAGCGTCGTGACGGCACCTAGTCTCTATGACTTGGTAAGCCTAACAAATTGCAGAAAATAACAAAATGAAAGTAAAACTTGGCAACTAACAGCAGTGGATAACTAAATAACTAGTAACAATGCCGCTCGGCATGTACAATAACCAATACTCTATAAATACACAGTCTTCCCAAAACCCGGAAAATCACGAGTCACAAGCTACAAAAACAAAATAGTATCTCTATACACCAGAGTCTAATAAAAATAAATACAGGAAGTGTTTGACACGGGGGAGAATAGAGGGGGACTCCGAGGTCTGCGGACGCGACAGATATACCTTGAAGTCTCCAAAGCTGTCTCGACTCACTGGTAATGCGGCTGATAACGAGCACCTGAATCTGCACACAAAACATATGCAGAAGAGTATCATGAGTACACCACAATTGGTACCCAGTAAGTGCCAAGCCTAACCTCGATCGAGTAGTGACGAGGTCAGGTCAGGCCCACTGGTATATAATAAATAAATCAGGAGAATATAATAGTATAATAAGAGATTGGAGTTCAACAAAGGAAAACACAATGAAATAAGAGTACAACACGCAGAAATTAACCACAGGAGATCTTCCGAGATACCGTCTTGTAGTCCCAAAAGTAAATATGCATGGAGAACTCCCGAGGTACGGCCTCGTAGTCTCAAAAGTAAATATGCAGGGAGAACTCCCGAGGTACCGCCTCGTAGTCTCAAAAATAAATTTGCAGGGAGAACGCCTGAGGTACTGCCTCGTAGTCTCAAAAATAAATGTGCAGGGGGATCTCCCATGATACCGTCCCATAGTCCCAAAAGTAAATACGGAGGGAGAACTCCCGAGGAACCTCCTCGTAGTCTCAAAAGTAAATATGCAAGGAGAACTCCCGAGGAACCGCCTCATAGTCTAAAAAGTAAACACACAGCTCAAACCAATAAGTACAACAGTTAACAACAAGATTTCTACAGTTATACTGATAAAGAACAAGGAAAAGCAGGAAATCGACTAGGCATGCTTCACAGAGTTCAAATAAGCAATTAAAGCACGTAGACATGCGATATTAGACTAAACAGGATAGCTACACATATTGGAATAGCTCAATTAAGAAAGAAAATAGACTAATACTCATTTAAATGGTATAACTCAAATTAAAGGAAAAACAGATTACTACTCAGTAAAATAAATCGAGTTTTACAACAAAAAGCCCGTGTACGTACTCTTCAGCTCACGTACACGACGCTCACATATCACAACAGTACCAAATCCTAAGGGTATTTCCCCCACACAAGGTTAGGCAAGCCACTTACCTCGAACCAAGCTCAATCAATCGGTAACAATGCCTTTTCCACAAATATTCGACTCCGAATGGACAAAATAAATTACATACCATAAATACAACTATAAGAAACTAATCTAATTAATGAAATCAAAGATAAATCAAGAAATTCTAAAATCGCCCCAAAAAGTCGACCCGGGCCCGTGTCTCCGAATCGGGTAAAAGTAACAAAATATGAACACCCATTCACTCACGAGTTCACCCGTACCAAAAATATCCAAATCTGATGTCAAAATCCAAATCAAAACCCAAAACCTTAGTTGAAGAACTTCTTCCCATTTTTTCAAAATTTTCCACCCAAATCCAAAACTAAAAGATGAAATTAGTGATTGATTAGTGGGATACAACCAAAATCAAGTTTTGATAAAAATGGCCAAACCCTCATTTTTGAAATGATATATTTTGCCTAGGTGAATCCTTCTTCGCGAACGCGACCACACCCTCGCGTTCGCGCATAACAAAATTCCACCGACCCAAAATTCCTCCTTCACAAACACGAGGGACCTCTCACGAATGTGTACCTTTCATTTCCCGATGCTTCGTGAATGTGACACCCGCTACGCGAACGCGTAGAACAAATCCTTGGGGTTCCCAGCTGCTCCACATCCTCTACGCGAACGCGATGTCCTTCTCGCGTTCGCGATGCACTGATCCTCAAACCTTCACGAACGTGTCCCTATCTTCGTGAACATGAAGACCAACTCCAGCTGGCCTCTCAAATGCCTTACGCGATCGCGAGACCTCTCTCGCAAACACGATGAAGAAAAGTCTACAATAAAAATACCAGAAAATATGCTATCTTTCACAAGTCCAAAATGATCCGTTAAGGATTCGAAATTCACCCGAGGCCCCCGGGACATCAACCAAACGTACCTACCAGTCCTAAAATACCATAAAAACTAAGTCAAGCCCTTAAAACACCTCAGACAACAACAAAAACATGAATCGCCCTCCAATCCAAACTTAATGAACTTAGAACTTCAAATTTCCACAACCGATGTCGGAACCTATCAAACCATGTCCGATTGAACTCAAATTTTTCACACACGTCATATTCATCATTACGGACCTACTCCAACGTCCGGAATCAGATTCCGACCCGATATCAAAAAGTCCACTACCGGTCAAATATCTCTAAAAATTTGACTTTCACCATTTGAAGCCTAAATCAGCTACAGACCTCCAAAACACATTCCGGACACGCCACTAAGCTCAAAATCACCCAACGGAGCTAATATAATCGACAAAACTCCATTACGGATATATCTTCACACAGTTCCAACTACGGTCAAAATCCTAAGGCTTAAGCTTCCATTTAGGGACTAAATGTCCAAACTAATCCGAAACGAAAAAATAATCTCCCGGCAAGTCACATAAGCATAAAAAGATATGGGGAAAGTAGTAAATAGTGGATCAGGGCTAATATACTCAAAACGACCGGCCGAGTTGTTACAGCGAGTGCCGAGTGCTAAGCGCTGAGTGATTAAGAGGAATGAGTGACTGTGAGGGAAGAGTGATTATGAGGTTAGAGTGAATAGGAGGACTGAGTGACTGTTGCTTTGAGAGGATGCATTGAATTCATTATTCTTGTACTTCAGCTTTCATATATCACTGTTTTGGAAATTTCTGAAAGACATTATCTTCTGTTTCAGTTGAACTTGACATGAAATTACTGTTTGAGTTTTAGATGATGAACTTGAAAGCATGCCTACCTTCTTATGTTGGAAATTACTGTAATTGGACATAGTTGTGAAGCTCGTCACTATCTTCAGCTATTTATTTAGTATTATTACTTGATGAGTTAGTTGTACTCATACTACACCCTGCCCGTCGTGTGTAGATCCAGGTACTTCCGGAAACGGTGATTGCTAGTTTTTCGAAGCTTTATCTGTTGGAGACTATCGAGGTAGCTCCTTGATGTTCGTAGACCTTGACTCTCTTTCCTTTTAGTTTTTGTACTATTCTATATTTTCAGACAGTGTTTTATGAGTCAGATATTATTATCATTTAGATGCTCATATAATCAGTGACACCGGGTTTTGGGAGTGTCTATATTGGTATTTGCGAGATTTTTGTATTGTATTTAAATATTATGTTTTCAAACTTAAAGGAAATCGTGATTTATTAAGGTTGTCGGTTTGTCTAGTATTAAGATAGGCGCCATCACGACAAGTATGATTTTGGGTCGCGAATAGTTGGTATCAGAGCCTAGGTTACATAGATCTCATGAGTAATGAGCAGGTTTAGTAGAGTCATGCGGATCGGTACGGAGACTTCTGTACTTATCTTTGAGAGGTTCTCGAACCCTTAGGAAACTTTTACTTTCTTGTATTCTATCGTGTGAATTTGTTGATTCCAGAAACTAAATTTTTGTTATTCTATTCTCCCACAAATGGTGAGGACACGTACTACCAGATCGGACTGTCATCCACCAGTGCCACCAGTTAGGGCCGCGAGAGGTCGGGACCTTGGTAGAGGCCGAGGTAGAGGTAGAGGTCGAGATGTAGCTCGTACAACAGTTGGAGCAGCACATGTAGCACCACCAGTTGCTCCAGCTCAGGCACCAGCTATGCCTATTGTGATTCCAAGCCTTCAGGAGGCTCTAGCACAGATATTGACTATTTGCATAGGCCTTGCTCAGGTGGTTTTGGCTCAAGCCGCACCAGCCACTTCTCAGTTCGAGGGATATACTCATACCTCTATTGCCCGTACTCCAGAGCAGGTAGTGCAGGAACTTCAGATACCGGGGGCACTACCAGCCCAGCTGGTTGCAGCTACTCAGGCCCCGGTAGTCCCCGTTATGGATGATAATGGGCAGAGGAGACTTGAGAGATTTGGAAGGCTTCAACCTCCATCATTTAGCGGTGCTGAGTCAGAGGATGCTCAGGGTTTTCTGGATAAGTGCCAGCGAATTCTTCAGACAACGGGTATTCTGGAGACCAGTGGGGTCTCGTTCACCACTTTTCTATTTTGTGGGGCTGCCTTCGGATGGTGGGAGGCTTATGAGAGGCGCAGGCCGATCGGTGGAGCACCACTTACATGGCATGAGTTCTCCGTTCGCTTTTTGGGGAAGTTCGTGCCACAGTCTCGTAGAGAGGAGCTGTGTAGATAGTTTGAGTAGTTACGTTAGAATGGCATGTCTGTGACACAGTACGAGATGAGATTTTTTGAGTTGGCTCATCACGCAGTTTGATTGGTTCCCACTAATAGGGAAAGGATTAGGAGGTTCATTGATGGCCTCAAATATCACCTGCGGTTATTTATGACTAGGGAGAGGGTATCTTGTGATACTTTTGATGTGGTGGTTAACATTGCTCGGCAGATAGCGATGGTCCATAGCCAGGAGCGTGGAGAGAGGAAGGCTGAGAGGCCTCGTGGACCGTGTGGTTTCAACGGTGTTCCTTCAAGGGGTCAGTTTTACCACGGTAGGGATCGTCCTTACAAGCACGCTTAGACGGGTTGTCCAGTTCACCGTGGTGCATCATCCAGCCATGGTTCGTACAGTTCTCATCAGGGTCAGTCATCTCTTAGTGCCCTTCCAGCCCAGAGTTCGTCCCATGATCCTTCTATTTAGGGTTCATTTGCACCGGGTGCTTCTAGCGGTTATTCTGGTTCTCGGGGCCCAATTCAGTCCTCACCACCACAAGTACCGGGAAGTTGCTTTGAGTGCGGGGAGTTTGGCTATATGTGGAGGTAGTGTCCTCATCATCCGGGATGTCTAGTGTAGCAGAGGAATCAGATTATGACTTCCGTACCAGTTACTTCACCTCCCGCCTAGCCAGCTCGGGGTGGGGGTCTGTCAGCTAGACGTCACCCAAGAGGGGGAGACCGATTAGGTGGCGGTCATGCCCGATTCTATGCTTTTCCTACCAGGCCAGATGTTGTTGCTTTAGATGCAGTGATCATAAGTATTGCCTCAGTGTGTCACAGGGAAGCTTCTATATTATTTGACCATGGTTCCACTTATTCGTATGTATTATCGTACTTTACTCATTATCTGGACATGCCCCGTGAGTCCTTAGTTTCAACTATTCATGTATTTACGCTGGTGGGCGATACTATTATTGTGGACCGTGTGTATCGGTCGTGTGTGGTAACTATTGGGGGACTCGAGACTAGAGTTTATCTTTTATTGCTCAGTATGGTTGATTTCGATGTAATCCTGGGTATGGAATGGTTTTCTCCATGTTAGTCTATTCTGGACTGTCACATAAAAACCGTGACATTGGCAATGTCGGGGTTGCCGAAGGTCGAATGGAGGGTTTCTCTAGATTTTGTTCCCCACATGGTAATTTTTTATTTGAAGGCCCAACGTATGGTTGGGAAGGGGTGTTTATCATATTTGGTATTTGTAAGAAATGTTGATGCAGATACTCCTACTATTGATTCAGTACCGGTAGTGCAAGATTTTGAAGTATTTCCTGCAAACCTGCCGGGTATGCCACCCGATAGGGATATTGATTTCAGTATTGACTTGATGCCGGGCACTCAACCCATCTCTGTTCCTCCGTATCGTATGGCACCGGCTGAATTGAAAGAGCCACTTCATGAACTTCTTGATAAGTGGTTTATTAGGCCTAATGTGTCACCTTGGGATGCACCGGTTCTGTTTGTGAAAAAGAAAGATAGTACTATGCGGATGTGCATCGATTAAACGCAGTTGAACAAAGTTACAATCAAGAACAAGTATCCTTTACCGCATATTGCTGATTTATTTGACCAGCTTCATGGAGCGAGGGCATTCTCCAAAATTGATTTGAGATCCAGGTATCACAAGTTGAAAATTCGGGATTCGGATATTTTAAAGATAACATTCAGGACCTGTTATGGTCACTATGAATTTCTCGTGATGTCTTTTGGGCTGACCAATGCCCCAACAACATTTATGCACTTGATGAATAATGTACTCTAGCCATATCTTGATTCATTTGTTGTATTATTTATTGATGATATCCTGGTGTACTCACGTAGCCAAGAGAAGCATGCAAAGCACTTGGGTATTATATTACAGAGGCTGAGAGATGAAAGACTGTATGCCAAATTCTCTAAGTGTGAGTTCTGGCTTAGTTCTGTGGCATTCTTGGGATACATAGTGTCCAGTGAAGGAATTAAGGTGGATCTAAAGAAGATAGAGGCAGTTCAGAGTTAGTCCAGGCCATCTTCAGCTACTGAGATTCGAAGTTTTCTCGGCTTGGCTAGTTATTATCGTCACTTTGTGGAGGTTTTCTCGTCTATTGCATCGCCTTTGACTAAATTGACCCAGAAAGGTGCTTCGTTCAGGTGGTCGGATGAGTGTGAAAAGAGCTTTCAGAAGCTCAAGATAGCTTTGACTATAACCCCAGTAGTGATGTTGTCTACAAGTTCAGGGTCTTATATTATGTATTATGACACGTCGCGTATTGGTCTCGGCGCAGTGCTGATGCAAGACGGTAGGGTGATTTCCTCTACGTCCAGACAATTAAAGGTACATGAGAAGAATTATCTGATCCATGACCTTGAGTTAGCAGGTATTGTTAATGCCTTGAATATTTGGCGGCATTATTTGTACGGTGTCTATTGTGAGATTTATACAAATCACCGGCGTCTAAAACATCTGTTTAAACAGAAGGATCTTTATTTTCGATAGCGGATGTGGTTGGAGTTGCTTAAGGATTATGATATCACCATTCTCTATCATCCCGAAAAGGCCAATGTGGTGGCCGATACCTTGAGTTATAAGGCGGAGAGTTTGGTCAGCTTAGCATACTTATGGGTAGTAGATAGGCCTTTAGCCTTGGATGTTCAGGCCTTGGCCAACCAGTTTGTCAAATTGTATATTTCCAAGCCGAGCCGAGTTTTGGCTTGTGTGGTTTCTCAGTCTTCTCTTTATGACCGTATCATAGAAAGTCAATATGGTGACCCCCATCTGCTTCACCTTAAGGACATGGTTCAGCACGGTGATGCAAAGGAAGTCACTATTGGGGATGACAATTTATTACGGATGCAAGGCAGGCTATGTGTGCCCAATGTAGAAGGTTTGCATGAGTTGATTCTCCAGGAGGCTCACAGTTCGCGGTACTCCATTCATCCACGTGCCACGAAGATGTATTAGGATTTGAGGCAGCACTATTGTTAACATGTGAAGTACGATCATCAGAGACCGGCCGAATTGATTCCGATACTTGAAATTTCGAAGTGTAAGTGGGAGCGTATTACCATGGACTTCGTAGATGGGCTCCCATGGACTTTGAGGAAGTTTGATACTGTTTGGATGGTTGTAGATCGGTTGATTAAGTCTGCGCATTTTATTCCAGTTGGTACTACTTATTATTCGGAGCGGTTGGCTTAGATTTATATCCGCGAGATTGTTCGCTTTCACGATGTGCTAGTGCCCATCATTTCAGATCGGGGCACGGAGTTTACATCACAGTTTTGGAAAATAGTGCAGTGAGAATTGGGCACACAGGTTCAGTTGAGTACAACATTTCACCCTCAAACGAACGGACAATTTTTGCGCACTATTAAGATATTGGAGGATATGCTGCGTGCTTGTGTGGTTGATTTTGGGGTTCTTGGGATCAGTTTCTGCCATTCGCGGAGTTTTCTTACAATAACAGCTACCAATCGAGCATTCAGATGGCTCCGTATGAGGCTTTATATGGGAGACGGTGTCAGTCTCCGGTGGGTTGGTTTGAGCCGGGTGAGACTAGGCTATTGGGTATTGATTTGGTGCAGGATGCTTTGGAAAAGGTTAAACTGATTCAGGATCAAATTTGCACGACGCAGTCTAAACAAAAGCGTTATGCCGACAGGAAGGTCCGTAATGTTTCTTACATGGTTGGGGAGAAGGTTCTGCTCAAGATTTCGCCCATGAAGGGTGTGTTGAGGTTTGGGAAGAAGGGCAAGTTGAGCCCTCGGTATATTGGGCCTTTTGAAATACTTAAGAAGATTGGAGAGGTGGCTTATGAACTTGCTTTGCCACCTAGTCTATCGGGTGTTCATCTAGTGTTTCATGTATATATATACTCCGGAAGTACGTCGTAGATCCGTTTCTTGTTTTGGATTTCAGCACAGTGCAGTTGGGTGGTAATTTGACTTATGATGTGGAGCCGGTGGCCATTTTAGACCGGCAGGTTTGAAAACGAGATCAAAGAACATAGCTTCAGTGAAAGTGCAGTGGAGAGGCCAGCCAGTCGGAGAAAATATTTGGGAGATTGAGCGGCAGATGCGGAGAAAATATCCACACCTATTTGAGGCTCCAGATATGATTCTAAACCCGTTTGAGGACGAACGTTTGTTTAAGAGGGGGAGACTGTAATGACCGGCCGGTCGTTTTGAGTATTACAACCATGTTCCCCCATTTACTGCTCAATTTATACATTACAGTTGTTATGTGACTTGCCGGGGTAATTGGATTGGGTCCGGTGAGGTTTTGGAATGAATTAGAACACTTTTTATTTTATTTTATTATTTTATTATTTTATTATTTTTTTACAAAAATCAAAAACAGAAAAACAACAAAGGAAAAGTACAAGTAAGGGGGACAAAAGCCACAATAGTGTTGCCGCTATGTCTTTGCTATATAATCATCCATCTGCGCCTCCAATACCTTTTGATGCAGCCTCATAGGCTGCTGGCTTAGTCTCACGAGGGTGAATGATCTCATAGCCGTATGGATATATTCCAAAGTCGTAGGACATGAGCAAGCACATACTGCGCTAAACCTTAGAACACTTAGTTCCAAGGTTTAACGCTTAAGTTGAAATAGTGACCGGATGTCGTCTTATGTATAAATGACCCCGAAATAGAATTATGATGATTCCAATAGCTCCGTATGGTAATTTTGGACTTAGGAGCATGTCCGGAAAATTATTTGGAAGTTCGTAGTTAAATTAGGCTTGAAATGGCTAAAATAGAAATTTAAGTTTGAAAGTATGACCGGAGAGTTAACTTTTTGATATCGGGGTCGGAATCCGATTCTGAGAATTGGAATACCTCAAAGCTATATCATTTATGACTTGTGTGAAAATTTTGAGGTCAATCGGACTTGATTTGATAGGTTTCGGCGTCGAATGTAGAAGTTGGAATTTCCTAGTTTCATTAGGCTTGAATTGGGGTGTGATTCGTGTTTTTAGCGTTATTTGATGTGATTGGAGGCTTCTACTAAGTTCGTATGATGTTTTGGTACTTGTTGGTATATTTGGTTGAGGTCCCAAGGGCCTCGGGCGTGTTTCGGGGTGGTTTCGGACAAAGTTTGAATAGGTTGCAGTTGTTGGTTTGCTGGTACTGATGTTGTTCTTTGCGAAAGCGAGGGGACGAATGCGTTCGCGAAGGGGAAATTTGGACTGGCCTATTTTGTGCTTCGCATTCGCGATCGAGGGCACGCGTTCGTGAAGTTTCATGGGGCAAAGCTATACGTTCGCGATTGAGGCCTCGCGTTCGCGAAGGGGAAAGCCGTCCTGGGGGAAATTGGTCTTCGCGTTCGCGATGGAGAGGACACGTTCACGATTGCGCAGCCCGGTGAAGAATCACATTTGCGAGGCAAGACTGGCATTCGCGAAGAATGAAAAATTGGCATCATATTTTTGTGCTTCGCGAATGCGAGGCAAGGGTCGCGTTCGCGAAGAAGGAATGCCTGGACAGAAAGTTTAAGTTCTAAAAATGGGAGTTCATCCCATATTCCATTTTTGACGAATTGGAGCTTGGGAAGAGGCGATTTTAGGGAGATATTCAAGGAAAACAACGGGGTAAGTGTTCTTAACTCAATATTGGTCAAATTACCCGAATCTATGGTTGTTTTTAATAATTAATTGGTTAATTAAGTTGGAAAATTTAGAAAACCCTCTTGGTTTAAGTAGAAGATTTGAGGGTCGAGTTGATGTCCAAATTTAGTAAAAATTGTATGGTTGGACTCGTGGTTAAATGGGCATTCATATTTTGTAACTTTTGTCGGGTTCTGAGGTGTGGCCTCCACGAGCAATCTTTTGGTGAAATTTTGTGTTTTTGTTGGGAAATTAGTATTTTCATATGGAATTAATTCCTATAATTTGTATTGACTGAATCGAATTATTTGTTGCTAGATTCGAGGCGTTTGGAGGCCAATTCGCGAGGCAAAGGCATTGCAAAATAAAGAATTTCATGGTTTGAGGTAATTAACAGTTCTAGATCTGGTTCTGAGTGTATGAAATCCCGTATTTGTGTTATGTGATCGGTTTTGAGGTGACACACATGCTAGTGACGGGCGTGTGAGCGTGCACCATAGGAATTGTGACTCGGTCAGCTCCATGGAACTGTGTAGTTGAATAATCTGTTGATATCTGTACATTTTCCATGTATTAGAGAAATTGATCTATAAATCATGTTTAAACCATGTGTTGACACTGTTGGGACCCACAGAGGTCGTGTACATGTTGAATTATCTGCTAAATTGATGTTTCATACTCAATCACGATTTTACGTGCTTATTACATCTCATACTCTATTGCTCATTATTGATGCATCATATCAATACTGTTTGGGCTGCTTATCATAATTTCTGAGAGCCCGAGAGATTGGAGAGGTTGATGACTGAGTGAGGCCGAGGGCCTGATTGTGACGATATTTATGAGATCGGGTTGCACGCCGCAGCATATTTCATTGAGTTTTGCCATGATTGGCTTGTTATTGCGCTTGGGCTAAAGGAGTCACTCCGGAGTCTGTACACACCCCCAGTGAGCGCATGTACGTACTGAGTGCGAGTACCGAGTGCGGAGTGCTGAGCGCTGAGTGATTGAGAGGAATGAGTGACTGTGAGGGAAGAGTGATTGTGAGGTTGAAGTGAATGGGAGGATTGAGTGACTGTTGCTCTAAGAGGATGCATTGATTTCATTATTGTTGTACTTTAGCTGTCATATATCACAGTTTTGGAAATTTGAGAAAGACATTATGTTCTGTTTTAGTTGAATTTGACATGAAATTACTGTTTGAGTTTTAGATGATGAACTTGAAAGCATGCGTACCTTCTTATGTTGGAAATTACTTTAATTGGACTTAGTTGTGAAGCTCGTCACAATCTTCAGCTCTTTATTTAGTATTGTTACTTACTGAGTTGGTTGTACTCATACTATACGCTGCACCTTGTGTGCAGATCCAGGTACTTTCGGACACGGCGACTGCTAGTTTTTCGAAGCTTTATCCGTTGGAGACTATCGAGGTAACTGTTTGATGTCCGCAGACTTTGACTCTCTATCCTTTTAGTTTTTGTATTGTTCTATATTTTCAGACAGTGTTTTATCAGTCAGACATTGTTATCATTTAGATGCTCATGTACTTGGTGACACCGGATTTTAGGAGTGTTTGTATCGGTATTTGCGAGATTTTTGTATTGTATATAAATGTTATGTTTTCAAACTTAAAGGAAATCGTGATTTATTGAGGTTGTCGGTTTGCCTAGTATTAAGATAAGCGCCATCACGATAGGTGTGATTTTGGGTTGTGACAGTAATTGTACACACACACATAGAGAGATAGTTCCTTTTGTGCTTTATACTTGATCACATTTTTGTTCCATACTTGTTAAATTTATGAAACTGTACAGGTTATAGCAGGTATTACTTGTAATTATTTCTTATTTTACCTCGCCGAAGTTAGTTACGATGCTTATTGAGTACATTGGATCAGTTGTACTCATACTATACTCTGCACTTAATTGTGCAGATCCAGGTGTTAGTACCAGCTATCAGTAGCAGAGTTGCTTGTTTAGTGGAGTATCGAGAGACAAAATAGAGCTGCATATTTCCCCGCAGTCTTGACTTGTCTTTCCTTATGTACTGTTGCTTTAGTTCAGACAATATTGTTATTTAATTTTCAGACTTGAATTCCGTTGTAGAGCTCATGACTCTGCATTTACCAGTTTCTAGAGAGTTTATCATGTATTAGCGGTATCGGGTTATGTTGAGATTTCAGACTTATGCTATTTTTACAAATTTCCATTATTTTTGATTCTTTATTGTTATATCCGGTTTGCCTAGCAAGTGTGAGGCGCCATCACGACGGGTTGGGATTTTGGGTCGTGACAACTGATTAACACGTGTTCTCTCACTATTTTCTCATATCTTTGAGAGAAAATACATGTTCCTTCTTTATAATTGTAGCCTTGCATTTCTCGTCAAAAACTTGAGATTTACCCCTTCTTAAAAGTTGTCTTCGTTATTTCCTTCTCCTTAATTAAGCTGGTGATTTTAGTACTGAATTTACGAAAAACACTGAAGATGATAAAAGGGTAACGTTTGAGTCGAAAAGACCTCAATAATTAGTGTATCGAGAATATTTTTTGAACTATATATATCCAATAGTTTCTTGGAGACCCGAAAACCAAAATGAAGAAAAAAGACCAAAAGTTCAGTTCTTTTCTCTTTCCCATATGAATAATAAAAATTTAAGAAATATATTATTTCTTCGGGGAACTTTAGTTTTCACTTTTTATGATTGGATCTTTCTCTTCCTAATCCTTTTTTGGAACACCTGTGATAACAAAATTTCACTTGGATAGTCAATTGGTAATTTCAGGATAAAGAATCAAGTGATATCGTAATAACATGCTCAAATTCAAAGGCAAAAAATATAAGAATTAAAAAACTCATAAAGGAAAAATCATGAAAAATTAATAGTACATAGTGAAATCATTCAATAATTGAAAAGATAAAGTATTTCTAATAAATCAGGTCAAGTTTTACTTTTAATCATTTTTGAATTTTCAGAATAATAAAATCCAAGTATAAATCGCCAAATAAAAAAATTGTTAGAAATAAAAATATATTTAAGAAACTTTGTGGGAAAACATTCAAAATAGAAAAAAATTATCTTTAAAATGATTTCTCTTTCGCAAACAAAATACTCGTGTTGGATCAGCGAACTATTGATTCTCTAGTACTTTTTTGATACATATCTTGTAATATGGAATATACTTAATATAAAATGTTAAATGTAGAAAAAGAGAAGGAAAATATAGTTATTAATATTTTCTCTCTCTCTCTCTCTCTCTCTCTCTCTCTCTCTCTCTCTCTCTCTCTCTCTCTCTCTCTCTCTCTCTCTATATATATATATATATATATATATATATATATATATATATATATATATATATATATATATATATATATTATTAAAGCTAAAATAATCACGCTAAATATTGAACGACTAAAATAACCATGCTAAATATTGAACGACTAAAATAACCCCAAAATATTGATCGACTTTTATGCACTTAAATCATTCAAATAAATACTTACAATGATGGACATAAGTGAGAAATTAACACTTTCTTAGGAAAAATTATACTTGAAGAAGGACGTATCTTTTGAAGAGGTAAAGTTGTGATGGTGTTGTATCTGTTGGATTGCATATAAGTGTTCATAACACGCAGCGGAAGACAATAACAATCCTAGGCAGAACTTATCGTGTTTAAAATTTATTTACATGTCAAAGATCGGATCTAAGACGTACCTGGTGAAGAGAGCTTCGTTTCAGAGTTTTTTTTGATAATGCGAAGACTCTATGCGTATCCACATCGAAACCGATCTTTACTATCAACTCTTTGATCAATGAAAATAGCGAACAAATTGAACAAAAAATATCGTGTTGAAATTTTTCATTCAATGGCCCTGGCCAAGGGCTTAATTTGGTCGGTTATAATTCATGACAACGTGGAGCTTAAACTCATTACCAAGAGTTGACAGATTCCATTTTGATCAATCACTAATTCTACAAGTATTTAATCATACCCAATATTCTTTCAACTATCACCCTAGAGCCATAAGTGTCTAGTATCAAAGCACAATAAATAACTTGTCAATTACTATGATGATATGAAGTCAAAGGAAACTCTTACATCACATTTTTCAAGAGAATATCCTATTGACAGTTTTTGGTAATTCTAACCATTAGGAATTATCCAATGAATTAGTTCAATGATCATATCTCTGTATGCATCATCTATTTATGTGATTTAGTTAATGAGATCAACTAATCTTTATCCCATAAAGACGATCAAATAAATATTGATCTTACCGGTTTACTAATATCCAAATTAATAATCCTACGATCATGAACAAAATTTAGATTAAGTTGTAAGAGACTTTACTCTCATTATCATGGCCTCCATCATGATGATAAGTCTCATAATTTAATTAAGGACCTTACTAAATTAATCAAGCAATTAATAATAACTATGATAAATGAATATCAAACGCCATTGTAATGACCCAACTTGTCGTTTTACGAATTAATGCTCTGTTCAGTGACTAAAGGTCTCGATCTGCTTCGTAATATGTATTATGACCCGCGGGTGTGATCGAGTTTGATTTTCGGAAGATTCAGAATTAAATTAAAAGAACAATTCTCATTTTTGAAGCTTAAATAAAAAGAGTTGACCGGAGATTTGACTTTTGAGTAAACAACCCCGGAATGAAATTTTGATGATGGCAATAGCTTTGTATGATGATTACGGACTTAAGCGTATATTCGGATTTCGATTTGGAAGTCCGTAGGACAATTCAACGCATTTTGCCAAAAGTTGGAAAATAATTTTTTTTTGGAAAGTTCGATCGAAGGTTGAATTTTTGATAACGAGGTCGTATTTCGATTCTAGAAATTGGAATAGCTCTATTATGTCATTTATGACTTGTGCGCAAAATTTAAAGGCATTTCGGATTGAATTGATACATTTCGGCGCAAAATATAGAAGTTGGAAGATTTGAAAACTCATAATTTGTTTTGATGTGCGATTCATAATTTCGGCATTGTTTGACGTAGGTTAAAGCCTCGACTAAGTTCGTATTATATTTTGGTACGTGTTGGTATATTTGGTTGAGGCCCCGAGGGCCTCGGGTGGATTTCAGATGGTTAACGAATCGATTTTTGGACATTTGGAGACGTTGGAAATTTTGGACAGATGATGCAATCGCTTATGGTCGCAGAAGCGAGTGAAGGGGAGATGGGCAAGGCTAATGGAGAAAGTCACAGAAGCGGCAACATTTTGCGCAGAGGCGCAAGCGCAGGTGCAGCCACTCTGCTCGCAGAAGCGGAGGCAGCGCAGGTGCTATTTTGGCTCCCAAAAGCGAGGTCGCAAATGCGGAAATATGTCCGCAGAAGCGGAAACTGGGCAGAATGTTAAGGACTAAAAATGGTCATTTCGCCATTATCGTTTTGGATTTTTAGAGCTCGGATTTGGGCGATTCTGAAGGAAATTTTTACAAGCTTGGTTGGAGTAAGTGTTCTATATCCTAAAATGATTATATTTCATGAATATATGGTTATATTCATCGTTTAATTCGAGTTTAATGGAGGAAACGAGAATTTTTGTAAAACCTTTTCAAAAATGGAAATTCATGATTTGGAGGACGATTTATTATTGGAATTCGATAAAATTGGTGTGGTTGAACTCGTATCAGAATGGGTGTCGTATTTCGTAAATATTATATCGGGTTCCAAGAGGAGGGCCCCGTGTTGACTTTTGTTGATTTTTTAGAATAAATTTTCAAGTCCACGTTTTAGTATCCGAAAGTGTTTCCGATGAATTTTAATTAAGTTATACAATTAATTTGGATAGATTTGAGTGGTCCGGAGGTCAAATCAAGCAAGAACGCGATTTTGGAATATCGGCATAACTTCAAAAAAAATAAGTATTTTGCCTAACCTTGACTGGGGAAATACCCGTTAGGCATTGAGTCTTATGTGCAAATTGTGTACTTGAAAACCATGTAAGCAAGGTGACGTGTACGTACTTGGTTTATATGTGCAAATTACATTGGTTAAAATCCTTAGACGCCCTTATGTATTAAATTGGAAATTATTGGCACTTATTAAATCCTCTATTTGTGATGCCTAGATCCTTGTTTGTTGAAATTATTTTTATACGATGATTTGGTGTGATTGCCACCTTGACTTATTTGTGAAATATTATTTTGTTAAGTTGTTAAGATTTTTGTGCACATTATGGTCGATCCATGAGCTCCTTATTGTGGAAAATAATGTATTATTGATTTTTGTAGCAAGTGGTTATATTTGAGTTCCTATTTACTAGTGGAATATGCATTTGTTCTTGACATGATTAAGTTCCTATTTACTAGTTTCACCTCTACATGCTTTAATTTGAATTAATTGCTTTAGGATTCACTCTTATTGCCTAGTTGACTCTTATTTGACTTAACTAAAGATTGTACCTCTTCTATTGTCATGCTATCTTTTCATAACTGCTTATCTTTATTTGGAATTATTATTATCTTATCCTATAATTGTTCAGTCTTAATTGAGGTTATGATTATCTTTTCGCTGTTTATCCTTAATTGAATAGTTGAATATCCTTCGTAATTTCTCAACCTTAAAAGAAGTTAGATATCCTACATCTTAGTCAACTTGTTTTATTTGGAATTATTTGACTCATGTTAGCATCCCTGTTGTTGAAATGTATATTGTGGGATCGTTGCTACATATTAGCTTTCCCTTGTTGAGATGTTCTCTTTACTGTGGTTATTCCTTGTAAATTGGTTCTACCATTTTATTTGTGATTTAAAGTTCTTGAGTTGATTTACTTGTCGTACTTTATATTATTGTCATTGTTGTTGTTGTACTTGTTGTGGTGATGCACGAGGTTTCTGCCATGCGGTTGTTGTTATTGTAATGCACGAGGTTTCTACCGTGCAGTTGTTGTTATGGGGTTGCACGAGGTTTCTGCCGTGCTATTGGTACTATTGATATTTGCACATGCGGTGTTAGAAGGCGGGATATATATATATATATATATATATATATATATATATATATATGGGGGGGTTGCGCATGTGGCGAGACAAGGTGGGAACATTATTATGCACGTGTGGCGAAACAAGGCGGACATTTACTTTACGATTGCACACGTGGCGAGACAAGGTGGGCTGTGTGAGGTATTGATTTGTGATGATTTGTGATGGCCTGGGGGAATTCTTGTTGTTGATATTTGTGTGGTGGTACACTTACCCGTGTGAGCTTTATCTTGTGAAAATTGTGAGAAAAATATTCTACGTGGTGCCCGTTCTTTTTCCTTATGCTTATTTGTTGGTATGGACTATGTTAGGACACTTGCACAAGCATGCACGTAATTAAGCACTCTTATCGGATAAGAGGTGTTCTTGATATTGTTGAGCATATATGCTCACCCTTGTTTACTTGCCTTCTATGTGAGAATGGCTTTATTGGCACGTGAGTCGTCAATGCGGTTATGAGGGCACAAGATGCGAAGTGTTAGGGTTCAGTTATTGAGACCCGTGAATTGTGATTTGTCAGAGGTTCGGTACCTCGTGGAGTTTGTTGACTAAAACCTGATGTAAAAGCGATTGTAGTTGCTGAGATATTACTTGTCCCTGCTGTGTTTGTGATTCCGGATTTAGGTTATATTCCCTTCACTTTTCTGTGTCATTTTTATGGTATTTCGCTGATACTTGGTGTTTCCTTTCTTATTTCCATGACTGTATTGTGAGCCATATTGCATAGTCTTTATATAGATATCATATTTCTGTTGTTCATATACTTATACTTGTTCAATTTATTAGACTAGTGTGTGTCTTGACTATTCCTCATCACTACTCCACCGAGGTTAGTCTTGATACTTACTGGGCACCGTTGTGGTGTGCTCATTCTATACTTCTACACATTTTTGTGCTGATCCAGGTTTTTGTTCGTTAGCAACTGTGTGGGTTGTTACTGTGGAGACTCAAGGTAAACCTGCTGCTGCGTTCGCACGCTTCAGAGTCACCTTCAAGTTTTTGTTTTGCACTGTTTATTCTTATTTCTGAACAATTGTATTTAGAAGTTTTCCAGCAAACACTCAATAGAGCTTATGACTTGTACTGCCAGCTTTGGAAATTGTAAATTTTAAGAGATTTATATTTCAAATTGTTGGATGTTATTTATATAATATTGTTATTTCAATTAATGTTAGGCTTACCTGGTCCCTAAGACTAGGTGCCATCACGATACCCAAATGGAGGATGTTGTTGTTTTAATTAATATTTGGCTTACCTAGTCCCTAAGACTAGGTGCCATCACGATACCCAAACGGAGGGGAATTTGGGTCGCGACAGTGCCCTTTGTTGTCATTTCTCTATGGTTGTACTTGCCTTTGGTTATTTTGTTTTTCCGTAATATGTAAATTCATGTGTTCTCCGTGATGTATTGTTTGAATTAATATTAAGTATCTTGTATTTCTCGTAGTATTATGTTGGCTTTGGCTTTTTTGTACGGGGCTCTGAGGATTTGTATTTCCGGTTTGTACTTGTTTTTAATGATGGAGTTGTTTTAAATAAATAAAAAAACTATTATGTTTTAATTTAATAAGTTTTGCATCCAAATCAGTAGATTATTTGATGTTTTATTTAAATTGAAATGCCATTTTTCTTCACTCAAATATTTCTAAAATAAACTCATTTCTTTGTCGAATTCTTACTTGGTTTAAAAATTGTAACCTTACTTTATTGAAAATAAATTAATCATGCAGATTTTATGTATTGACATATTTGGCATGAGAGTTGTTCGTGTGGTTGTGATAGAGATATGGGCACGAGGTGCCATGAGAATATGAAAGGGGGATGAGAACCGTATTTTATGATTATGATATGAGATATTTATTTGAAAGAATTTTATATTCGAAGGATACTTATTTGAAGAAATATATTTGGAGAATATTTATTCGAAAGAATTATATGTGAAAGATTTGTATTTGAAAGACTTGTTTAATTGGCTGTACTTATGTTTTCTTATTCGTATGATTAATAATTATGATGTTCTTGCTGCCTTACTGTTTATATCACTAGTTGATTATTGTTGCTATCACTTCTATTTGTTTTCGATTATTTTAGTATGGCACAGGTTATTTGACAAGTGAATGTCTTGACTGTACCTCGTCACTACTCCACTGAGATTAGTCTTGATACTTACTGGGTACCGACTGTGGTGTACTAATACTACACTTCTTCACATTTTTATGCAGAGCCAAGTAATGAGGAGTCAGTTGACCGATCGCTAGCAGTACGGATCTTGCTGTGGAGACTCAAGGTAAATATGTTGCTGCGTTTGCAGGCTTCAGAGTCACCTTCTGATATTGTACTTGCATTCTTTTATCTCTATTTCAAAACAATTATATTTATAGGCTTTCTAGTAACTCAGTAGAGCTTATGACTTATACTACCGTTTTGGGATTGTAAGTATGGTATATAGACTCATATTTTGTATTTTTCAGTCGTTAATTAATATTGTTGTTATTTCACTAAATATTAGGCTTACCTAGTCCTTAAGACTAGGTGCCATGACGACATCCTATGGAGGGAGATTTGGGCCGTGACAATTTAGTATCAGAGCTCTAGGTTCATAGGTGCTACTAGTCATAAGCGAGTTTAGTAGTCTTGTGGATTGGTGCAGAGACGTCTGTACTTATCTTCGAGAGGCTACGGGACTATTAGGACAATTTCACTTCCTTCATTCCTATCGTGCGAGTTCATAGATCTCGGACTTTGAGTTTTACCATTCTATTCTCTCACAGATAGTGAGGACACGAGCTGCAGTTATCGATGATGCTGCTCCCGGAGCAAGTAACGCCAGAGGAAGAGGCAGAGGCCGAAGGAGAGCAAGTGCCGCATATAGGGCATCTACTAGACCAACAGTTGAGGAGCCAATAGTAGCTCCAGTTGGGGGACGTGTACCGGAGGAGCCAATAGTTCCTGAGCATGTTTGGTACATTGGTTCAGGCATGGTTGATTCCGATTGCACCAGCTACTTCACAGATCGGGGGAGGGACTCAGACTCCTGCCGCCCATACTCCAGAGCAGGGAGTCCACATTGGTCAGTTCCAGGAGTCATGGAGACTCAGCCTGTGGTCCCAGTTCAGCCCATGGTTAGGGCCGCCACATCTGAGGAAGAACAGCTTAGACTTGCAAGGTTCAAGAAGTATGACCCTCCTACCTTAAGTGGTTTGGCTTCAGAGGGTGCATAGGGCTTTCTAGAGGAGTGCCATCGCATTCTCCGCACTATGGGTATTGTGGAGACGAGTGGAGTTACTTTTACTACGTTCTAGCTTAAGGGAGCGGCATATCAGTGGTGGCAGGCATATAAGTTGGGTAGCCCGGCCGATGTAACTTCACTTTCATGGGCTCAATTTTTGGAGATGTTCCTGAGAGAGTTTTTTCCTCAGTCCCTTCGAGACGCATGGTGCACAGAGTTTGAGCAGCTGCGCCAGGGAACTATGTCAGTGTCAGAGTATACTTTTAGATTCTGTGATTTGGCCAGGCATGCACCTACTTTGGTCGCTAAAGTTAGAGAGCGAGTCTGTAGGTTCATTGAGGGGCTAAGATGTGATATCCGGTTTAGCATGGCTAGGGAGCTGTAGTCAGATGATCCATTTTAGTAGGTGGTGGGGATCGCCCGCCAATTTGAGGGCATGTGGGACTAGGAGAGAGAGGACAGGAGGGGCCATGAGAGAGAGGACAAGCGGGGCCAGGAGAGAGAGGATAGACGGGGTCAATAGTGAGAGAGGACAGGGAGGCTAGGAGGCCTCGTAGACCGGAGAGATCTACTGGTCCATATTTGGAGGCAGGATACGACATGGTAGAAGTTTTGTGGGTCACCCAGTTTAGTTTGCACTTCAGGCTTCGCACAGTGTCTCAGGTGACCATGGGTCTCAGCGTACCCATACCATACAATTTCCATAGCCACATCAGCAATGAGGTTGCTTCGAGTGTGGAGATACCACCCACAGGGTGAGAGATTGTCCCAGACTCCTGACAGATGTATCTCAGCGGGGCATTCGGGTGAGTAGAGGGAGACCCGACCCATTGATATAATTGTTATGAATTGGTTGAGGTCGCTACACCAAATGGTGTAGTTACAGGTACGATCCTGATTTGTTATAAAAGGATAATTCTCCTTAATTTGATTCGGTTCTGGAAATCAAGGCGAGTCCTCCTATTATGCTCCACTTATGGGTGAGCTTCGTTATTTTGTGACCCACTTATAAGTTTATCCCAGTTGGGAGGGATGTTAGCCCGTGTCTATCATTTTAAATTTTGTACACCATTGAGGGCTATAAGTCCAAAAGTGACTTTCTATTACTCACTATAGTGGGTTTTGATGTGATTTTAGAATAATTAGTCTAAATTTAATGAAATATATGCCCTATTGGTATGGGGGTTCACTATATGTTGTGAAAATTGTTTACCGAATTTATTGAAAAGAAGAAAGAAAGGAAATTGAAAATTTCAGTTGGCACAATGTGCAAAATACTTGTGATTCGGAGTTGAGGACGAGATCCTCGCATTTTTGTATGATGTGAAATATTTAAACTGGGCTACAAGCCGCGGTGGAGGTTGTAAAAGGACGAGGTCCTTGTGGTAAAATTTTTATGAGTTTAAATTCTCCCTTTGTGAAATTAAATTTGATTATAATATAAATAGGGAGTTGTTCTTGTTAGGCCTATTTGATAATTCTTGTATATTGTTTTGTTCATATTTAGCCATATTCATGCTGTAAATATTGAGTTTTAGCCTATAAGGTGGGTGGCAGGTGGCGTTAAATATGACTCGTTAATCCTAGTAAGTAATTATGAGGTCTTCATGCCTCGCGTGTTGCCGTCAGTGTTGTGAAAAAAAATAGATATGAGATTTTGGTTAAGATGAGATTAATTGAGGATGCTGGAATTAATTATAAACACCTATTATGACCAGAGATGTGGTTATGGACATACGTATGATGTGTGCGTAGGCACGATTTGCTATAGCTGACTGAGACTAATATCGTGTGTTGATGTGAGGAATTTGAAATTGATTGGAGTGTAAGGAATTGGCTTTAAAGATTACAAGTGTGAATAAAAGAAATAATATCTACCGAGATGATGTTGTCGGACCCCTTTTAAATTTACTGTGACATAGAATCACCCGTGAGTATGTGTGAAATAATGCACTCAGTAATTTAATGTCATCAGAATAATTCTTGGCACGTTCGAGGACGAACGTATGTTTAAGCGGGGGAAAATGTAACGACCCGACTTATCGTTTTAAGAATTAACGCCTCGTTCAGCTACTAGAGGTCTCGAGAAGCTTCTTAATATGTATTATGTCCCGCGGGTGTGGTCGAGTTTGATTTTCGGAAGATTCTGAATTAAATTAAAAGAACAATTCTCATTTTTGAAGCTTAAATGAAAAGAGTTGACCAGAGATTTGAGTAAACGACCCCGGAATGGAATTTCAATAATGGAAACAGCTTCGTATGATGATTCGGACTTAGGTGTATGATCGGATTTGGATTCGGAAGTCCGTAGGACAATTCCACGTATTTTGGCGAACACTGGAAAATAGAAAATTTTTGTAAAGTTCGTCCGACGGTTGAATTTTTGATAACGAGGTTGGATTTTGATTCCGGAAATTGGCATAGCTCCATTACATTATTTATGACTTGTGCGCACAATTTGAAGTCATTCCGTATTGATTTGATACGTTTCGCCACAAAATATAGAAGTTGGAAGATTTGAAAACTCATAATCCGATTCGATGCGCGATTTTTAATTTCGGCATTATTTGATGTGGTTTAAAGCCCCGATTAAGTTTGTATTATATTTTGGGACGTGTTGGTATATTTGGTTGAGGTACCGAGTGCCTTAGGTGGATTTCAGATGGTTAACGTATCAATTTTTGGACATTTAGAGTTCCTGGAAATTCTGGACAGCTGCTGCAATCGCTTCTGCGATGTCCAGGTCGCAGAAGCGAGTGAAGGGGAGCTGGGCAAGGCTGATGGAGAATGCCGCAGAAGCGGCAACATTTGCGCAGAAGCGTACGCGCAGGTGCGGCCACTGTGCTCGCAGAAGTAGAGGCAGTGCATGTGCGCATTTTGTCTAGCAAAAGCGAGGCCGTAGATGCGAAAATATGTCCGTAGAAGCGGAAACTGGACAGAATGTTAAGGACCAAAATGGTCATTTTGCCATTTTCGTTTTGGATTTTTGGAGCTCGAATTTGGGCGATTTTGGAGGAATTTTTCACAAGCTTGGTTGGGGTAAGTGTTCTATGTCCTAGAGTAATTTTATTTCATGAATCTATAGTTATATTCATCGTTAATTTCGAGTTTAATGGAGGAAATGCGAATTTTTGTAAAAACTTTTCAAAAATGGAAATTCAAGATTTGGAGGACTATTTGTTTTTAGAATTCGATAAAACTGGTGTGGTTGAACTCGTATCGGAATGGGTGTTCGGATTTCGTAAAAATTATGTCGGGTTCCGAGAGGCGGGCCCCGCGTTGACTTTTGTTGATTTTTAAATTAAATTTTAAAGTCGACAATTTATTATCCGGAAGTGTTTCTGATAAATTTTAATGAAGTTATACAATTCATTTGGATAGATTTCGGCGGTCCTGAGGACAATTCAAGCAAGAAGGCGATTTTGGACTATCGGCATAACTTCAAAAAACAAATAAGTATTTTGCCTAACCTTGAGTGGGAGAAATACCCCTTAGGCATCGAGCCTTATGTGCAAATTGTGTAATTGAAAATCATGTACGCGAGGTGACGAGTACGTACTTGGTGTATATGTGCAAATTACATTGGTTAAAATCCTTAGACGCCCTTTTGTATTAAATTGGAAATTATTGGCACTTATTAAATCCTAAATTTGGCATGCCTAGATCCTTGTTTGTTTAAATTATTTTTATACGATGATTTGTTGTGATTTCGACCTTGATTGTTTTGTGAAATATTATTCTGTTGTTTTGTTCACTCCCGGATATTTTGTTAAGATTTTTGTGCATATTATGGTCGAGCCATGGACTCCTTATTGTGGAAAAGAATGTATTATTGATTTTTGTGGTATGTTGGAATATTTGAGCACTTGAGGTGCAATTTATGAGATGTGATATTGGCACGTTATATTGTTGGGAAGTTTTGTTCGGGTGTTTGCACGAGGTTTCTGTCGTGCTATTATTACTATTGATTTATGCACATGCGGCGTGACAAGGCGGGCTATATATATATATATATATCGATTTTCGCATGTGGCGAGACAAGGTGGGAACATTATTATACACGTGTGGCGAAACAAGGCGGGCATTTACTTTACTATTGCACACGTGGCGAGACAAGGGGGGTGCGGCGAGACAAGGCGGGCATTTACTTTATTATTGCGCATGTGGCGAAACAAGGTGGGCTATGATGGGAATTGAATTGTGATAACTTGTGATGGCCTGGGAGCATTATTGTTGTTACATATTTACGTTGGGACCACGAGGCGGTACCTCGGGAGATCCCCCTGTCTTCCATATTTACTTTTGGGACTACGAGGCACTACCTCAGGAGATCCCCTATTGAGCATTTACTTTCGGGACTACGAGACGGTATCTCGGGGGTGCCCTTTGTTGACATCTCTCTGTGGTTGTACTTGCCTTTGGTTATTTTATTTTTCCGTAATATGTAAATTCATGTGTTCTCCGTGATGTATTATTTGAATTAATATTAAGTGTCTTGTATTTCTCGTAGTATTATGTTGGCTTTGGCTTTTTTGTACGAAACTCTAAAGATTTGTATTTCTGGTTTGTACTTGTTATTATTGATGGAGTTGTTTTAAATAAAAGAAATTACTATTATGTTTTAATTTAATAAGTTTTGTATCCAAATAAGTAGATTATTTGATATTTTATTTAAATTGAAATCTCATTTTTCTTCACTCAAACTATTTCTAAAATAAACTCAATTCTTTGTCGAACTCTTACTCGGTTTAAAAGTTGTAACCTTACTTTATTGAAAATAAATTAATCATGCAAGTTTTATGTGTTGACATATTTGGCACGAGAGTTGTCTGTGCGGTTGTGATAGAGATATGGGTACGAGGTACCGTGAGAATATGAAAGAGGGCTGAGAACCGTATTTTATGATCATGATATGAGATATTTATTTGAAAGAATTTTATATTCGAAGGATACTTATTTGAAGAAATATATTTGGAGGGTATGTATTCGAAAGAATTGTATGTATAAGATTTGTATTTGAAAGACTTGTTTAAATGGTTGTACTTGTGTTTTCTTATTCGTCTGAGTAATAATTATGGTGTTCTTGTTGCCTTACTGTTTATATCACTAGTTGATTATTGTTGCTATCACTGCTATTTTTTTCGATTATTTAGTATGGCACAAGTTATTTGACTAGTGAGTGTCTTTACTGTACCTCGTCACTACTCTACTGAGGTTAGTCCTGATACTTACTGGGTAACGACTGTGGTGTACTCATAATACACTTTTGCACATTTTTGTTCAGAGACAGGTAATGTGGAGTCAGTTGACCGATCGCTAGCAGTACAGATCTTGCTGTGGAGACTCAAGATAAACCTGTTGCTGCGTTTGCAGGCTTCGGAGTCACCTGCTGATATTGTACTTGCACTATTTTATCTCTATTTCAAAATAGTTCTATTTATAGGCTTTCTAGTAACTCAGTAGTGCTTACGACTTGTACTACCAGTTTTGGGATTGTAAGTATTGTATAGAGATTCCTATTTCGTATTTTTCAGTTATTAATTAATATTGTTGTTATTTTAGTACATGTTAGGCTTGCCTTGTCCCTAAGACTAGGTGCCATCACGACATCCAACGGAGAGAGATTTGGATCGTGACAGCCATATATTTTTATATCAAATAACATTCACAAAAATATGTTCAAATCATCAAATATGAAATTGGATCTAGGGCATATCTAATATATCTCTAACAATTTCCCACTTGCTCTAGAGCCAATCGGTCTTGTACTTCATTCCTAATTGTCACTTGTGCTTGTCAAACTCCTTTGCTCCAAGTGCTTTAGTGAATGGGTTTACATCATTTTCATTTCCATCAACCTTTTGAATCTCGACGTCTCCACGTTCAATGATCTCTCTTATCAAGTGATACCTTCGCAGAACGTGTTTGGATTTTTGGTGTGATCTTGGTTCTTTTGCTTGAGCAATGGCTCCAGTATTGTCACACAATAATTGAAGTGCACCTTCTATTGAAGTAACCACACCAAGTCCAGTTAAGAACTTTTTCATCCGTACAGCTTCCTTAGCAGCTTCACTAGCCGCTATATATTCTTTTTCAGTCACTAAATCAGCTACTGTAGCTTGCTTGGAACTTTTCCAACTCACTGCACCACCATTTAAGGTGAATATATAACCAGTAATAGATTTGCTATCATCTCTATCGGAAGAGAAGCTTGCATCAGTATAACCTTCAAGTTTAACTCAGAATCTCTATAAATGAGGAATTGGTCTTTAGTCCTTCTTAAGTACATAAGAATGGTCTTTACCACCTTCCAATGTTCCTCACCAGGATTTTCCTGATGTTGTAATGACCCAGCGGTAGTTTTGAGGAAATTAGCCCGAACCCCTATTTACTGTTCCCTCGAACGTAGTTTTGGGTTTTGTAACTTGTCAGGAGGATTTGTTTTTGGTTTTGGAGCGAAATCGAACACATAGTCCCTAAAATGGAGGTTTAAGTCATAGGAATTTACCTTAGTTCAAACTGTGTGAAGACGACTCCGGAATGGAGTTTTGACGGGTCCTATAGCTCTGTAGGGTTATTTTAGTCTTAGGAGCGTGTTCGAATGTTGAATTGGAGGTCCGTAGGTCATTTTAGAGCTAATTGGAGAAAGTTGAAAAAAATGATAATATTTGAGAAGTTTGACGGGGAGTGTACTTTTTGATATCGAGGTAGGATTCTTATTCCGAAAGTTAGAGTAGGTCCGTATTGTCAATTATGACTTGTGTGCAAAATTTGAAGTCAACCAGACTTGATTTGATAGGTTTCGGCGTCGGATGTAGAAGTTTGAAACTTTGAAGTTCATTAGGCTTGAATTAATGTGTAATTAGTGTTTGTAGCATTGTTTGATGTGATTTAAAGTCCCGACTAAGTTCGTGTGATATTTTAGGACTACTTGGTATATTTGGTTGAGGTTCCGGGGGCCTCGAGTGAGTTTCGGATGGTTAACAGTTCATTTTTGGACTTCGAAGATTTTCTGGTGCTGTGTTGGTTCTGGTGTAATCGCACCTGTGCAAGGTTGACCGCAAGTGCGAGCCCGCAGGTGCAAGCCCGTAGGTGCGAGCAATGGGGAGCAGGTGCGGGGCTAAGGTAATTGTCCAGTGGTCACAGGTGCGATGAGAGGGCCGCAGAAGAGGAGTCGCTTCTGCGGGTAATCGATCGCAGAAGAGGGCGAGTGCTTGGGGAGGCTTCCGTAGAAGCGAGCGAGGGACCGCAAAAGCGCATCTGCAGATGTAGAGATTTGCGTGCAGGTGCGGAACCTGGTGATTAAAGTGAACTCCGCAGATTCAGAGACTTTACCGCAGAAGCGGTACCACAAAAGCGGTACCGCAGAAGCGGATTTTGGTCCGCAAAAGCGGAAAGCCTGGGCAGATTCTATAAATTCAAGGGCTATGGATTTTTATCATTTGTTGGATATTTCAGCTCGGGTTTGGTGATTTTTGAGCTCCTTTTTGAGGGATTTCTTGAGGTAAGTCCCTTGTGCTTATTTTTTATCAATAATCTTGTTTCCCCATTGATTTTCCCACCTAGATTATGTGTGTTTAAGGTGGAATGTGGGAGTTTGAGGCTAGGGATTTAGAGAGTGTAATTTTGGGATTTGAGTGGTGAGTTGGTGTTAAATTTTGGAAATTTTGGTATGGGTGAACTCGCGGTTGAATGGGTGTTCGTATTTTGTGACTTTTACCCAATTTCGAGACGTGGGCCCGGATCGATTTTTTGGGGCGATTTTTTGGTTCCTTGTTAAAGTCATAGATTTATGATTTAAATTAGTTTCTTGTAATTGTATTCATGTTATGAAATTGCTTTTAGCTAGATTTGGTCCATTCAGAGTTGGAAAATCAAGGGAAAGGCATTCTTACCGATTCATTGAGCGACATTTGAGGTAAGTGACTTGTCTAACCTTGTGTGAGGGAAATCCCCTTAGGATTTGGTACTGTTGTAACAATTTGTGATATGTGAGTGCCGTGTATGCGAGGTGAAGAGTGCGTACACAGGCTGATTATAGAAAATTCAGTTCTTACTGATTTGTCATCTTTTAAAATACATTAACTGGGTTGTCTACTTTTAATTACATTAACTGAGTTGCCTTAGCATATGTAGTGATCATGTTTAGTCTAGCATCACATGTCTACGTGCCTTAACTCTTACCTGCAATTTGTGCAACATGCTTAGTTTATTTGAATTTAATCTTTAACTGTAAGATTCTTGCTGAACATTTGTGTTTTTCTTCGATTACCTGCTGCATATTTACTTTGGGACTACAAGGCATTTCCTCGGGAGATCCCCCTGTACTGCATCTTTATATTTGGGACTATGAGGCGGTACCTCAGGAGTGCCCCTGCTGTGTACCTCTATTTATTGTGCTGATATTTTCTAAAACTACTTATTGTTTAAATTCTCAGTCGTTTCAAAATATTATTATATTTTCTGCCTTACTTTTCTTTTAAACTAGTAGGGCCCTGACCTGACCTCATCACTACTCTACCGAGGTTAGGCTTGGCACTTACTGGGTACCGTTGTGGCGTACTCATACTATAATCTGTACATCTTTTTGTGCAGATCCGGGTTCTTCCCACCATACCAGATACCAGTGAATTGGACCGCACGTGGAGACTTCTAGGTATATCTGCTAGCGTCCGCAGACCTCGGAGTCCCTCTCTATCCTTATTATGTTATTTCCCTGATTCTCCTTAGACTTGATGTATAGAGACACTTAATATTTCTATTAGAAGATTGTGACTTGTTTCTATCGGGTTTTGGGGAGTTGTAATTACGGATTTGTAGTTTTATATTTATATATCCAGTGTTGAGATTGGAGTTTAGTTTATTATTCATTTATTTCGTAAATTGTTAGGCTTACCTATTCTTAGAGACTAGGTGTCATCACGATATCCTACAGAGTGAAATTGGGGTCGTGACAGATATCGGCTAGTCACTCCTAGTGCATAAGACACATCATGATGTGTACATGTCATGGTATACATGATAGCTCCCACTGCACTAGCGTATGAGATCCTACTTAAGCATTCTCTCTTTTCAGGTGTTTTAGGACAATCCTCCCTACTGAGAGTAATTCTAGTGCCTATCGGTACATAGCCTCCTCTGGAATTATCCATGTTATACCTCTTTAAGATGCTATCAATGTACAAGGACTGGGAAATCCCAAGTAGCTTCATAGATCTATCTCTATAGATCTTTATTCCCAATATATAAGTTGATTCTTCCAAGTTTTTCATGGAGAACTATTTAGATAGCCAAATCTTGGTACTTTACAATGTCGGTATATCATTTCCTATAAGCAATATATCATCAACATACAGTACTAAGAATATGTTTGTGCTCCCCCCACTAACCTTTTTGTACACACAAGGCTCTTTTTCGCATCTAACAAAATTGAACTTTTCAATTGTCTTATTAAAGCGAATATTCCAACTTCGAGAAGGTTTCTTTAGTCCAGAAATGGATCTATGTATTGTAAATTTTATAATGATCATGCGGTGATGTGAAACCTTCAGGTTGTGTCATGTCCACATCCTATTCTAGCTCACCATTAAGAAAAGTTCTTTTCACATCCATTTGCCATATTTCATAATCGTTGTATGATGCTATAGCAAGCAAAATCCGAATTGATTTGAGCATTGCCACGGAAGAGAAAGTCTCATCATAGTCGACTCCTTCTTTCTGACGATATCCCTTGGCAACAAGACGTGCTTTGTAGGTCTTCACCTTCCGTCTGCTCCAATCTTTTTCTTAAAAACCCATTTACAACCTATAGGTTTTATATCCTTTGAAGGTTCAACTAAAGTCCATAATTTATTTTCCTTCATGTATTTCATTTCGGATTCCATGGCCTTTTTCCATCTGTCATAGTTAGAACTTTTTATAGCCTCTTCATAGGTCTTGCAGCCATCATCATTATGATCAACTTCATTTGATACATCATCTTGTACCATTAGATTTAATCTAGTTTGTACATGACGTTCTCGTGTAGACCTTCTAAGAGGTGCTTGCACAACTTGCTCACCTTGTGTTGGATTTGATTGTAGTTCAATTTCGTTTGGAACTAGTTAATTAACCTGTTCTTAAACTACATTTAATTCTTGAACTTCAACTGTTGAATATGGTAACTTCCTTGTCAAATTCAAAACATCCAATAAAGGTTCTTCAACTTATGTCTCATGATCTTGATATTGTGTTGATTCATTGGTTTCCTGAACTTCATCAAGTTTTATTTCTTGTAACGACCCGACCGGTCATTTTGAGTATTACCGCTATGTTCCCCAAAGTATTTCTCAATTTGTCCTTTACAATTGTTATGTGACTTGCCGGGGTAATTGGTTCGGGTCCGGTGAGGTTTTGGAATGATTTGGAACACTTAGTTCCAAGCTTTAAAACTTAAGTTGAAAAGGATTTGTGGTGCCGAGGTAGATTAATTAGTAAAAAGCTCAGATTTTTTGGGTTGAACAATGCACTGAGGAGTAAAGGAAAATTTTGGCAGAAGAGGACATTTCTGCGGCCCACTATGCATTCACATAATCACTCTGTGGACTGCATAATGGCCGTAGAGTGAATGAGATGTGAGGCAAGATTTGAGGAAATTTGCGGTGCATTATGCAATTGCAGACCTATTCTGCGGTGCATTATGCGACCGCAGAATAGGTATGCGGGCTGCATAATCACCACAGACCTAAACAGGTGTCCCTCGTTTTGAACCTTCAATTATGCGGTCAGTTTGCGGACCGCATACGTGTTATGCGGTTGCATATGCGATCTTGAATCTACGTCGGGGCTTCAGATCTTTCTAATTTTTTACCCGACCAACTTCAATTTATAGCACTTGAAGCTCATTTTGGAGCAAAAATCTAACATTTTTAGAGAGAAGGGACAGTGTTCTAGGAAGAATCTCAAGTGCTTTGTACATCAAGAACTTGTAAAAGCTTTGAAATCCAACAAGGAAATATCACAAGATCTTCACCCAAGAGGTAAGGTTCTAACCCCTAGTCTTCAATTTTGAGTTTGGGTAAAGATGGGTGATTAAGAGTATGATTCTTGGGTGTAAGAGTAATATTTATACGTATCAATAAGGTTTATGGAATGATTTTTGAGTTCAAATGGGTAAGGATTGGGTTGAAAATGGTAGAAATCTTCAAAGACTTTAATTAAAGATTTGAGGGTCGAGTTGATGTCGGAATTTGGTGAAATTTGTATGGTTGGACTCGTGGTTGGATAGGCGTTCATATTTTGTAACTTTTGTCTGGTTCTGAGATGAGGGCCCTACGGGCAATATTTGGGTTAATTTCAATTTTTTATTGGAAAATTAGTATTTCCTTATGGAATTAATTACAATAATTGATATTGACTGAATCGAATTAATTGTGGCTAGATACGAGGCTTTCGGAGACCAATTCTCGTGGCAAGGGCATAGCGGAATAAAGAATTTCATGGTTTGAGGTAAGTAACAATTATAAATTTTGTCTTCATGGTATGAAACCTCGGATTATGTGTTATGTGATTGGTTTTGAGGTTACGCACATGCTAGGTCACGGGCGTGTGCGCGTGCACCATAGGAATTGTGACTTTGTCAAGTTCCCTGAAACTGTATAGTTGAATAATCTATTGATATTCATACATTCTCTACGTGTTTGAGAAATTTTAGCTGAGACTCGTATTAAAATCATGCTTAGGCATATGCTGTTATTGTTGGTACCCACTGGGGTCATTTTTGTGATTGAATTATATGTTCAAATTGTAATTTCACACTCAGTCACGTTCATTCATTTCATATCATATCTCAGTCTCTGTTGCTATTTATTGGTGCATCATATATTTATTTTGGGCTGATTTTCATGACATCTTGAGCCCGAGAGACTGGAGAGGTTGATGACGGACTGAGGCCGAGGGCCTAATTGTGAGGATATATATGGGATCGGGCTGCACGCCACAGCATGTTTCATTGTTATATGCCGTGATTGGCTTGTTGTAGCGCTTGGGCTGAAGGATCCCCTCCGGAGTCTGTACACACCCTAAGTGAGCGCAGGTACCTACTGAGTGCGAGTGCCGAGTGCCGAGTGATGAGTGACTGTGAGGAATGAGCGACTGTGAGGAAAGAATGATTGTGAGGTTGGAGTGAATGGGAGGACTGAGTGACTGTTACTCTGAGAGGATGCATTGATTTCATTATTTGCTGCATTTCAGTTGTCAAATATCACTATTTTTGGAAATTTCGGAAAAACATTATTTTCTTTTTCAGTCAAACATGATATGAAATTTTTGTGAAATCTGAAATGTTGATCTTGAGAGCATGCCTACCCTTTTTATGTTGGAAAGTACTGTAATTGGACTTAGCCGAGAGGCTCGTCACTACTTTCAGTTCTTATTTATTATTGGTACTTACTGAGTTGGTCATACTCATACTACACCCTGCACTTCGTGTGAAGATCCAGGTGATCCCGGACATAGTGGGTATTGATTATTTCACACAGTTGATTTTTTGGAGATTCAGAGATAGATGCATGTGATGACCCGATAGGTCATCTTATATTTTATAACCTAATTCTGTGTTTCGAGGTCTAAAAACCTCATCTTAGCCTTCCTCGATTTTGCGTGCGCAGTCCGAGTGTTCTTCCGGAAGTCTTATATGTTAAAAACTGATAAAAAAAGAATTTTTGACTTAAAATCAATTAAAGTTGACTTCGGTCAACATTTTTAGCAAACGGACCCGGATCCGTGTTTTGACGGTCCCGATAGATCTGTATCCTAATTTGGGACCTGGACGTATGCCCGGAATCAAATTCCGAGGTCCCTAGCTTGGGATGTGGAATTTTGATGAAAAATTAAAAGTTTGTAAGTTTAATGATTTTTAGAATTTACTGATGTTTGGTCTTGTTGATACCGGGTCCGTATTTTGGTTCCGGAACCCAGTACAGGTTCACTATAATATTTAAGACTTGTCTGTGAAATTTGGTTAGAAACGGATTTGATTTGACGTGATTCGGACGTCCGGTTGTGAAAATAGATGTTTTAAAGTTTTCTTGAAAATTTCATTTGATTTGGTGTTCAATTCTTAGTTCTAGGTGTTTTTTTGGTGATTTGATAGCACGACCGAGTTCGTATGATGTGTTAGGACTTGCGTGCATGTTTGGTTTGGAGCCCCGAGGGCTCGGGAAAGTTTCTGATGGGCTACGGGACGATTTGAACTTAAGAAAATATGGTTTTCTACAGTTTTAGGTGCCTTCTGGTTTCCTTCTTCGCATTTGCAAAGACACTCTCGCGAACGCGAAGTAGAAACTGGGATGGCTGTGTTTTTTTCTTTGCGAATGCGAAGGCTGGTTTGCGAACACGGAGCGATGGGGGATTTACCGTTCGCGAACGCGACCAGCTCAACGCGAATGCGTAGTGATAGGGACCTAGGGGAGGGGGTCAGTCTTTCCTTCATCGCGAATGCGAGAAAGGGCTCACAAACGCAAAGGCCAGGGGGGCGTAACCTTCACCAATGCGATGGGGGTTTCACGAACGCGTAAGCTTGGCAAGCTCTACTCTTCGAGAACGCGGCAGTGTCCTCGCGAACGCGATGAACACTGTCGCCCAGTTCATAAAACAGTCCCAAAATGGGACTTAAGCCATTCCTTCAAATTTTCAAAAGCTAGATGGCCTAGAGGCAATTTTACAAGAGACATTTTCTTCCCCAAAGTTTTGGTAAGTGATTCTAAACCACTTTCTTTCAATTACCCATTACATTTCATAATGGGGATGTATGAAATTGGTAGAAATTGGGGATTTTGGGTAGAAACTAGGGATTTGGAAAAAATGGGGATTTAGACCTCAAATTGAGGTCGGATTCCAAAATCAATCATATATACGGGCTCGGCGGTGAATGGGTAAATGGATTTTGGTCCGAACCTCAGGTTTTGACCAAGCGGGCCCGTGGTCGATTTTTGACTTTTTGGGGGAAAGTTTGGGAAATCTAAATCTATGCAATGTAATTGATTCCTTTAGTAAAATTATTATATTATTGAGTTGTTTTTATATAGATATGAGTGGTTAGGAGGTGGATTATAGAGGAAAAGTTGTGATTGAGTATTGAGTGGCCTTCGAAGCGAGGTAAGTGTCGTGGTTAACCTTGGCTTGAGGGATTAGGTATTATTCGTTTATTTGCTACGTGTTTGTAAGTTGAGTACAACATATATGTGAGGTAATGAGTACCTATGTGTTGTTGTCAAGTCATAACATGCGAGTGAGTCTTATTATTGTGATCGTGGTATTCCTTGATCATATTGTTCATGATTATACTAGCTATTCGTTATCTTGAACAACTCTTATTATGTTTTAGGAAAAAATTTCACTTCTATTCTTCTCTTTCGTGCAATTTTGTTTTCTCAATACTAATTGAAGTCTTCTACTCTTATTCTCTCACAGATGGCGAGAACACGTACCGCTTCCTCAGCTGAGCAGTAGCTAGAGTCCCCACTGGTAGCTCTTACGAGTGGCAGAGGTCGAGGCCGCGGTCGTGCCAGAGGACGAGGCAGGGACAGGGCTCAGCCCAGAGCTCGTGGAGCAGTACCAGCAGTGGATCCTCAGGTAGAGTTGGGCGAGGAGGTTCTAGCCCAGATTGTTCCTGCCGGACCAGCTCAAGTTCCAGAGGGGTTCATTACTACCCTAGTACTTCACAATGCTTTGGTTCGTTTGGTGGGACTTATGGAGATTGTGGCCCACACTAGCACATTTCCCATGGCACCAACCGACTCTCACACTGGAGGAGGAGTCCAGACTCCCACTACTCCCACTCCGGAGCAGATAGCTCCCCAGTATCATGCTCCTGTAGCTCAGCCAGTCAGAGTAGTTCAGCCGGTTATTGCGGCACAGGCCAAAAATGGGTCAGCTATGTCTTATGAGGCTTTATGGGTATTGGACAAGTTCACCAAGCTCTTTCCAGTTCACTTCATTAGTGCTCCTTCAGAGGATCCCCATGAGTATCTTGATAGCTGTCACGAGGTTCTATGGAATATGGTTATAGTGGAGGCCAACGGGGTCGATTTTGCTACATTTCAGATGAATGGTTCCGCCAAGAAACAGTGGAGAGATTATCTGTTGACCAGACAAGCTGGGTCACCTGCTCTTACCTGGGACCAGCTTTCTCAGCTCTTCCTAGAGAAGTTTCTCCCTATCACATTGAGAGAGGAGCATCGCCGTCAGTTCGAGCGTCTCCAGTAGGGCACTATGACTGTTACTAAGCATGAGACCCGTTTTATGGATTTGGCCCGTCATGCTCTTATTCTACTTCCTACCGAGAGAGAGAGGGTGAGGAGGTTTATTGATGGACTTGCTCGGCCTATCAGATTGCAAATGGCTAAGGAGACTGGGAGTGAGATTTCTTTTCAAGCGGCTGCCAATGTTGCCAAGCGAGTCGAGATGGGTTTAGCTCAGGGGCGTGGTCAGGGGTCTGTCAAGAGGCCTCGTCACTCCGGTGGATTCAGTGGATCCTCATCTGGAGGCCGAGGTACTTATGGTAGAGGCCATCCTCCCAGGTCATTTCATTCAGCACTCTAGGCATCCTACGGTGCCTTACGTGGTCGTGGTCCTCAGATGCATTATTCCGACCAGCTAGCCTATAGTGCACCACCAGCCCCTATTAGTGCACCTCCGTTCCAGAGTTTTCAGGGTGGTTACTCAGGTTGACAAGGTCAGTTTCACGGCCAGTAGTCACAACAGACAAGGTCTTGTTATACTTGTGGTGATCTGAGGCACATTTCTAGACTTTGCCCTCATACATCGGGAAGCTCACAACATCAAAGTTCTCGTGCAATGGTTCCGGCACTAGTTGCTGCACCGCCTGCTCAGTCAGCCAGAGGTAGGGGTTAGGCAGCTTGAGGTAGAGGCCATACTGTTAGAGGTGGAGGTCATGCCGTTAGAGGTGGAGACCAGCCAGCTAGAGGCTATCCCAGGGACGTAGTTCAGGGTGGTGGGGCCCAGCCCCGGTGTTATGCTTTTCTAGCCAGGCCTGAGGATGAGTCATCTGACGCGGTTATTACAGGTACTGTTTCAGTTTGCAGTAGGGATGCTTAAGTTCTCTTTGATCTGGGATCTACTTAATCCTATATGTCATCCCATTTTGCTTCCTATTTGATCATGCCTCGTGATTCTTTGAGTGCTCCTGCGTATGTGTCCACACCAGTTGGAGATGCTATTGTTGTAGATCATGTTTATCATTCGTGTGTGGTCACCATTGGGAGCCTTGAGACTTGTGTAGATCTTCTACTTCTCGACATGGTTGATTTTGATGTCATTCTGGGTATGGATTGGCTATCACCTTATCATGCTATATTAGATTGTCACGGCAAGACGGTGACCTTAGCCTTGCCGGGGTTGTCTTGATACGAGTGAAAAGGGACTCCTGGCCATTCTAACAGCAGGGTTATCTCTTATGTGAAGGCTCGACATATGGTCGATAAGGGGTGTGTAGCTTATTTGGCTTATGTACGCAATTCTAGTGCGGAGGTTCCTTCCATGGATTCAGTGCCGGTTGTTCGTGAGTTTCCAGAGGTGTTTCCTGCAGATCTGTCGGGGATGCCACCCGACAAGAATTTAGATTTCTACATTGATTTGGCTCCAGGCACTAAGCCCATTTCCATTCTGCCCGATCGTATGGCCCTGCCAGAGTTGAAAGAATTAAAGGAACAGTTGCAAGATCTCCTTGATAAGGGCTTCATTAGGCCTAGTGTCTCGCCTTAGGGTGCACCTGTGTTGTTTGTGAAGAAGAAAGATGGATCAATGAGGATGTGTATAGATTATCGGCAATTGAACAAGGTCACCATCGAGAACAAATATCCATTGTTGAGGATTAATGATTTATTTGATCAGATTCAGGGTGCCAAGTTGTTTTCGAAGATTCATTTGCGATCTAGCTACCATCAATTGAGGATTAGGGCATCCAATGTCCCTAAGACATATTTTCGGACTCGATATGGGCATTATGAGTTTCTAGTGATATCATTTGGGATGACAAATGCCCTAGAAGCATTCATGGATTTGATGAACCGAGTGTTAAAGCCCTCCTTGGATTCCTTTGTGATTGTGTTTATTGATGATATCTTGATAAACTCCCACAACTGAGAGGAGCATGAGCAACACCTTTAGATCGTTCTTCATACTCTGAGAGACAGCCAATTATATGCTAAGTTCTCAAAATTCGAGTTTTGGTTGAGTTCAGTTGCTTTCTTGGGTCACGTTGTATCAACATAGGGTATTCGGGTGGATCCTAAGAAGATTGAGGCAGTTTAGAACTGGCCTAGACCTACATCACCTACAGAGATCCATAGTTTCTTGGGATTGGTGGGTTATTACCATCGGTTTGTGGAAGGGTTCTCATCTATAGCAGCCCCGTTGACTAGGTTAACCCATAAGGGTGCTCCATTCATATGGTCAGAGGAGTGTGAGGCAAGCGTTCAGAAGCTCAAGATAGCTTTGACTACAACACAGGTATTGGTGTTACCCTCATGTTCAGGATCCGATGTGGTATATTGTGATTCATCTCGTATTGGTCTGGGTGCGGTATTGTAGGGTGGCAAGGTTATTGCACATGCTTCACGGCATTTGAAGGTTCACAAGAAGAATTACCCTGTTCATGATCTAGAGCTCGCAGCCATTGTTCACGCGCTGAAGATTTGGAGGCACTATCTTTATGGCATGCCATGTGAGGTATTCACGGATCATCGGAGCTTGCAGTATTTTTTCAAGTAAAAGGAGCTCAATTTGAGGCAGAGGAGGTGGTTGGAGCTATTGAAAGACTATGATATCACCATATTGTATCATCCCGGGAAGGCCAATGTGGTGGCCGATGCTTTGAGTAGAAAGTCAGCTAGTATGGGTAGCCTTGCATATATTCCAGTTGGTGAGAGACTGCTTGCACTAGATGTTCAGGCTTTGGCCAATCAGTTCATGAGGATGGATGTTTCTGAGCCCAATCGTGTTCTAGCTTGTCCCGTCGCTCAGTTTTTGTTGTTTGAGTGCATCAGGGAGTGGCAGTATGATGACCCTCATTTTCTTGTCCTTAAGGACACGGTGTGGCACGGTGATGCCAAGTAGGTTACTATTGGAGATGATAGAGTTTTGAGGATGTAGGGTCGTATTTGTGTGCCTAATGTGGATGGACTTCATTAGTTGATTCTTGAGGAGGCCCACAGTTCTCAGTATTCTATTCATCCGGGGGCCACCAAGATGTATTAGGACTTGCAGAAGCATTATTGGTGAAGAAGGATGAAGAAGGATATAGTTGTATATGTAGCTCGGTGTCTAAATTGTCAGCAAGTCAAGTACGAGCATCAGAGACCTGGTGGTTTGCTTCAAAAGATAGAGATTCCTGACTGGAAGTGGGAGCATATCACTATGGATTTAGTTGTTGGACTCCCACGAACTCAGAGAAAGTTCGATGTCGTTTGGGTCATTGTGGACAAGCTGACTAAGTCAGCGCATTTAATTCCAGTGGCAGTTACCTATTCTTCAGAGCGGTTAGCAAAGATTTACATCCGTGAGATCATCCATCTTCACAGTGTGCCCGTGTCTATTATTTTTGATCGAGGTACGCAGTACACCTCGCACTTCTGGAGAGCAGTACAGCGTGAGTTGGGCACGCGGGTTGAGTTAAGCACAACGTTTCATCCTCAGACAGACGGACAGTCCGAGCGCACTATTTAGATCTTGGAGGATATGCTCTTCGCTTGTGTTATAGACTTCGGAAGATCGTGGGATTAGTACTTGCCCCTTGCAGAGTTTGCCTACAACAATAACTACCACTCGGGCATTCAGATGGCTCCCTATGAGGCACTATATGGTAGACGGTGTCAATCGCCGGTTGGATGGTTTGAGCCGGGGGAGGCTCGATTATTGGGTACAGATTTGGTACAGGATGCCTTGGATAAGGTCAAGATTATTCAGGATCAACGTCGCATCGCTCAGTCCAGATAGAAGAGTTATACCGACCGTAGAGTTTGTGATGTTGCATTCATGGTCGGGGAGAGAGTGTTGCTCTGGGTATCACCCATGAAGGGTGTAATGAGGTTCGGAAAGAAGGGCAAGTTGAGCCCTAGGTATATCGGGCCTTTTGAGATTCTAGAGCGATTAGGGAGGTGGCATACTAGCTTGCGTTTCCACCTAGTTTAGCAGTTGTTCATCCGGTGTTCCATGTGCCCATGCTTCAAAAAATAACGGCGATTCGTCCCATGTGTTAGATTTCAGCTCTATCCAGTTGGACAAGGATTTGACTTACGAGGAAGAGCCGGTGGCTATTCTAGCCTGACAGGTTTACCAGTTGAGATCAAAGAGTTATTCTTCCGTCTGAGTACAGTGGAGAGGTCAGCCCGTCGAGGCAGCTACATGGGAGTCCGAGTTGGACATGCATAGTAGATATCAACATCTTTTCACTAGCCCAGGTACTTTTCTATGTCCGTTCGAGGACGAACGATTGTTTTGGAGGTGGAGAATGTGATGACCCGAAAGGTCTTCTTATATTTTAGAATCTAATTCTACATTTTGAGGTCTCAAAATCCTCATCTTAGCCTTCCTCGATTTGCGTGTGCAGTCCGAGTGTTCTTCTGGAAGGCTTATATATTAAAAACTAATAAAAAGAGAATTTTTGCCTTAAAAATCAATTTAAGTTGACTTCGGTCAAACTTTTTAGCAAACGGACCTAGATCTGTGTTTTGACGGTCTTTGTAGGTCTGTATCGTAATTTGGGACCTGGGCGTATGCCTAGAATCGAATTCCGAGGTCCCTAGCTCGAGATATTGAATTTTGATGAAAAATTAAATGTTTGGAAGTTTAATGATTTTTAGAATTTACTGATGTTTGGTCTTGTTGATACCGGGTCCGTATTTTGGTTTCGGATCCCGATACAGGTCCACTATAATATTTAAGACTTTTTGTGAAATTTGGTGAGAAATGGAGTTGATTTGACGTGATTCGGGCGTCCGGTTGTGAAAATAGAAGTTTTAAAGTTTTCTTGAAAATTTCATTTGATTTGGTATTCAATTCATAGTTCTAACTGTTATTTTTACGATTTGATCGCGCGAGCGAGTTCGTATGATATTTTAGGACTTGCGTGCCTGTTTGGTTTGGTGCCCCCAGGCCTCGGGTGAGTTTCAGATGGGCTATGGCATGATTTGAACTTAGGAAAATCTGGTTTTCTGTAGTTTCAGGTGACTTCTGGTTTCCTTCTTCGCGTTCATGAAGGCACTCTCGCGAATGCAAAGTAGAAACTGGGATGGCTGAGTTTTCTTCTTCATGAACGTGAAGGTTGTATCATGAACGCGGAGGGATGGGGGCTTTACCCTTCGTGAACGCGACCAGCTCAACATGAACGCGTAGTGATAGGGACATGGGGAAGGGGGTCAGTGTTTCCTTCAACGTGATATTATTGAGTTGTTTTTTAATAGATACGAGTGGTTTAGAGGTGGATTCTTGAGGAAAAGTTGTGATTGAGTGGCTTTTGGAGCGAGTTAAGTGTCATGGTTAACCTTGGCTTGAGGGATTGGGTATTATTTGCTTATTTTTTACGTGTTTGTATGTTGAGTACAACGTATAGGTGAGGTGAGGAGTACCTACGCATTGTTGTGGAGTCATAACATGCGATTGAGTGTTATTATTGTGATCGTGGTATTCCTTGATCATATTGTTCGTGATTAGACTAGCTATTCGTTATGTTGAACAACTCTTATTATGTTTTACGGAAATTGGTATTGATTGTGTATTGACTCAAAGTTGAGGTTAGTAACGTAGAATTGAATGTTGAGGTAAGACTTGTTCTTGATAATTGTATCTCCCTGTTGTTATTCTTCATTATCTTGGTGAGGGAGAGTGTTAAAGCACGAAGGTTGATGCCGTGTAACGTTTTGTGAGTGAGTGATAATGCACGAAGGGTGATGTCATGCCATGTTATGAGAGAGAGTTAATGCACGAAGGGTGATGCCGTGCCGTTTCTATTGTTTCTTATGGTGAGGTTGAGAGTAAAAGCACGAAGGGTGATGCCGTGCCGTTTCTATTGTTTCTTATGGTGAGGTTGAGAGTAAAAGCACGAAGCGTGATGTCGTGCACTTTCCTTTACTGTGTTTACTTGTTTCTTTCTGTTAAATATATATCGATTGATCATGTTCTCATTCCTGTTGTGATTCCTTGCCATGTAATCCCCTCAGCATGTTCCCTTCCCAATATTTCTTGCCTTGCTTCTTTAATTGTTGTTCTTGTTGTATATATTGATATATTGTATAGGTTTATTTGTAGCTGTCTTGTCCTAGCCTCGTCACTACTTCGCCGAGGTTAGACTCAACACTTACCAGTACGTGGGGTCGGTTGTACTGATACTGCACTCTGCACTTTTATCATTCCATTCTCTGACATATGGTGAGGACACGAGCTGCAATTCCTGATGACGTTACCCTCGCAGCAGATGTCGCTAGGGGCAGAGGCAGAGGCCGACGAGGAGCACGTGCCGCAGCTAGGGCATCTACAAGAGCAGCAGTTGAGGAGCCGCCAGTAGTTCTAATTAGGGGGCAGGTACCGGAGGTGCCTGTTGTTACCCTCGGATTTCAGGAGACCTTAGCACAATTCCTGAGCATGTTTGGTACATTGGCTTAGGCGGGGTTAATTCCGGTTGCACCAGCTATTCCACAGACCAGGGGAAGAGCTCAGACTCCCGCCAACCACACTCCAGAGTAGCGAGTTCATGTTGGTCAGGACCCGGGTGTCATGGCGACACAGCCTGTGGTCCCAGTTCAGCCCGTGGTTAGGGCAGCAACATCTGAGGAAGAACAGCTTAGACTTGAGAGGTACAAGAAGTACCGCCCTCCTATCTTCAGTGGATTGGCGACAGATGATGCCCATTATTTACTGGAGGAGTGTGACTGCATTCTTCATACTACGGGTATTGTATAGGCTAGTGGGGTTGCTTTTGTTGCGTTCCAGCTCAGGGGAGCGGCTTATCAGTGGTGGCGGGCATATGAATTGGGCAGCCCGGCCGAGTCAGCTTCACTTACATGAGTTCGGTTTTCAGAGATGTTCCTAAGAGAGTTTGTACCTCAGTCCCTTCGAGATGCATGGCACGCGGAGTTTGAGCAGCTGCACCGGGGCACTATGTCAGTGTCAGAGTAGGCCGTCAGATTCAGTGATTTGGCCAGACACGCGCCTGCTTTGGTCGCTACAGTTAGAGAGTGTGTATGTAGATTCATTGAGGGGCTCATGCATTATATTAGGTTTAGCATGGCTAGGGAGTTGGAGTCGGATGTTCCGTTTCAGTAGGTGGTAGGGATCGCCCGCCAAGTGGAGGGAATGTGGACAAGAAGAGAGAGGACATGCGAGGTTAGGAGAGACAGGACAGGGAGGCGAGGAGGGTACGACATGGTAGAGGTTTTGTAGGTCAGCTAGTTCAGTTTGCACTTCAGGCTTCGCACAGTGTTTCAGGTGCTCATGTGTCTCAGAGTACCCATACCCCACAGTTCCCACAGCCACGTCAGCAGAGATGTTGTTTCGAGTGTGGAGATACCAGCCACAGGGTGGGAGATTGTCCTAGACTCCGGACATGTGTGTCATAGTGGAATATCCAGGCGAGTAGAGGGCACACAAGAGGTGTAGGCCCGGCTCATTGATGTGTCTCATATAGTAGGCTGGAGGCCGCTGCGCCAGATGATGTCGTACATGTATGCTTTTGATTTGTTTCAGAGGGGCACCATTCATATTTTGAATCAGTTTTGCTTATCGGGGTGAGTTCCCCTATTTGTTGTCCCACCTATGTGTGAGTTCATGACTTAGTATCATGTTTATGTGTTTGCCTAGTTGGGAGATTCTATGAGTCATAGCCGTGTCTATCGTTGTTTTAATTCATTATTGAAAGTTACGAGACTAGAAGTGAGTTCATATTGTCCATTATTGTAAGTTTTATGTGATTCCTGAGTATTTGGTTACGATTTGTGATTTGATACTATACGGGGGTGAGAGTTCAGTAAGTTTTGTGATTTTATTTGCAGAATTGAGGTAGTGGAATATTTCCATTGGTATGATGTGCATTCGACTTGTGTTTCAGGATGCGATCCTTATGATTTATTCATGTACTTTGATTTTTCCTATTTAAATTGATTCGTAGTACGGTACTGTTAGAGAGTTGTGCCTATCGGGCTTGTTTGATATTCTCTTATGTCTTTCTCTTTACATATTCAGTCATTTTCGTTATGTGCTTCTTGAGTTTTAGCTTGCGGGGTGTGTGTCAGGTGGTATCAGCTGTGACTTGTTGATCCGGGTGAATATTTATGAGATCTTCATGTTTCTTGCATCATTGTCAGCGTTGTGGAGGTTTGAAACGGGTTGCTAACGGATATGAGGCTAATTGGCGGCGCTGGTTTTGATTTCAGTAGCTATTGTGATCAGAATTGTTATTATGGGCCTATGTGTGGTGCATCATGTTGTGTGGTCGTACCTTGTGAGTGTAGGCATGAGTTCTTATAGCTGGTTGAGACTGATACCAGTTATGGATTTAGAATCGGGTCTTTTGAAGACAAAAGGAAGGTGAGAATTTTTTACTCTAAGGCTTATCAGTGTTGATAGAACGGATAAATTATAGTTGGGATGGTATCGTCAGGCTTATGTGGGTTGGGGTGACGCGGGGTCACCCGCGGGTGTATATTGGATTTGTACTTTCAGTGATTTGAAGACTTTGAGGCGATTCTTAGCACGTTCAAGGACGAACATTTTTTTAAAAGGGGAAGGATGTAACGACCCGACCGGTCGTTTTGAGAAGTTAAGTCCCGTTCGGCAGCATAAGGCCCTGAGCAGCTTCATATTATGTGTATTGACTTGTGTGCATGGTTGAATTCAATTATCGGATGATTCGGAGTGATTTGGGACACGGTCCCTAAAACAGAAGCTTAAGTCTTAGGATTTTGACCGTAGTCGGAACTGTGTGAAGACGACTCCGGAATGGAGTTCCGTCGGTTCTATTAGCTTTGTTGGGTGTTTTTGAACTTATGAGCATGTCCAGACTGGGAATTTGAGGTCTATAGCTGATTCAGGCCTAAAATGGCGAAAGTTAATTTTTTTGAGATATTGACCAGAAGTGAACTTTTTGATATCGGGGTCGGAATGCAATTCCGAGAGTTGGAATAGCACTGTTATGTTATTTAGGACTTGCCTGCAAAATTTGACATCATTCCGGGTTGGTTTGATAGGTTTCGGCACGAGTTTTAGAAGTTGGAAGTTTTGGAAGTTCATAAGTTTGATTTGCGGTGTGATTTGTATTTTCGGTGTTTGATGTGATTTGAACATCGAGCGAGACCGTGTTAGGTTATGAAACTTGTTAGTATGTTTGGACGGGGTCCCGGGGGCCTCGGGTGTGTTTCGGATGGGCTACGGGTTATTTCCTTCTATTTTTTAAATGTTGTTTTCTGTCATCTAGTTCCCTTAATCGCGTTCACGTCCCGTCCTTCGCGTTCGCGAAGAGTAATTTTGGAGGAGGGAATATTTTTTCTTCGAATTCGTGAGCCTCTATCCGCGATCGGGTAAGTTTTCCCTTCTCTTCTTCGCATTCGCGTAGTAGAAACTAGGAGTTGGGAGCTAGGAGCTGGTGATCATTTCCTCTACGCGTTCGCACTGTTCTATCCACGAATGCGTAAGTGTGCTTTCCCCACCTTCGCGTTTGCGTGCCGTTTCACGCGTTCGCGTAGCCTAGTTCCTGGGCAATTATTTTCCTTCTTCGCGATTGCACATTCTTGCTCGCGATCGCACAACACCAATTCCGGGCAGTAGCCATTTCCTCTTCACGATCGCGATGAATAAACACCTGGGCATAATATAAGTTCTCTATTCCGAGGGTTAGCCATTTTTAACAATTTTGGAGTTCTAGAGCTTTGTTTTGAGCGATCCCTTGTTGGGTTTTCAAGCAAATCGATTGGGTAAGTGTTCTTCACTTAGAATTTATTATATTCCATGATTTTATCTTTATTTTTATAATTTAATTTGTGTTTTGAGTTGTGGAAAATGGTGACTTTTGAAGAACATTTTCTAAATGAAAAATCGTGATGTGAGGGACAAATTGATAATTTTTGTATGGTTGAACTCGTATCGGAATGGGTGTTCGGATATTGTAAAATTTGTCAGGTTCCGAGGTGCGGGCCAGGGGGTCGACTTTTGGACCAATTTTTAGATTTTGATAAAGATTGAACCTTTATGATCCAGAATAGTTTCTTATGAATTTCATTTGTGCTTCAAAGTTATTTTGATTAGATTTGAGTCGTCCGGAGGTCATTTTACCCGAGAACTTCATCTTTGAGCATCAGGTTGTCTTCTTTGAGGTAAGTATCTTGCCTAACCTTGTGTGGGGGATTTCCCATTAGGATTTGAGTATTCTATGTTGATTGTAATCCATGTACGCGAGGTGATGAGTGCGTACTCAGACTTATTTGTGGAAAGTTGGATTTTTAGGGTTCTTAGGTCCTTATATTTACTGAATATGAAGTTGTTCTTGACATGATTAAGTTCCTATTTACTAGTTTCACCTCTACATACTTTAATTTGAATTAATTGCTTCAGGATTCACTATTATTGACTAGTTGACTCTTATTTGACTTAACTAAAGATTGTACCTCTTCTATTGTCATGCTATCTTTTCATAACTGCTTATCTTTATTTGGAATTATTATTATCTTATCCTATAATTGTTCAGTCTTAATTGAGGTTATGATTATTTTTCCGCTGCTTATCCTTAATTGAATTGTTGAATATCCTTCGTAATTTCTCAACCTTAAAAGAAGTTAGATATCCTACATCTTAGTCGACTTATTTTATTTGGAATTATTTGACTCGTGTTAGCTTCCCTGTTGTTGAAATGTATATTGTGGGATAGTTGCTACATATTAGCTTTCCCTTGTTGAGTTGTTCTCTTTACGCCTATCATTCTTTACTATGGTTATTTCTTGTAAATTGGTTCTACCTTTTTATTTGTGATTTAAAGTTCTTGGGTTGATTTACTTGTCATACTTTATATTATTGTCATTGTTGTTGTTGTACTTGTTGTGGTGATGCATGAAGTTTCTGCCGTGTGGTTGTTGTTATTGTGATGCATGATGTTTCTGTCGTGCTGTTGTTGTTATTGTGGTGCACGAGGTTTCTGCCGTGCGGTTATTGTTATTGTGATGCACAAGGTTTCTGCCGTGCTATTGGTACTATTGATATTTGCACATGCGGTGTTAAAAGGCGGGATATATATATGAGGAGGGTTGCGCACGTGGCGAGACAAGGTGGGAACATTATTATGGATGTGGGTTTGCGCACGTGGCAAGACAAGGTGGAAACATTATTATGGACGTGTGGCGCGACAAGGCGGTCATTTACTTTATTACTGTACATGTGGCAAGACAAGGTGGGCTGTGTCAGGGATTGATTTGTGATGATTTGTGATGGCCTGGGGGCATTCTTTTTGTTGATATTTGTGTGGTGGTACACTTACCCGTGTCAGCTCTATCTTGTGAAAATTGTGAGAAAAATATTCTACGTACTGCCCGTTCTTTTTCCTTATGCTTATTTGCTGGTATGGACTATGTTAGGACACTTGCACAAGCATGCACGTAATTAAGCACTCTTATCGGATAAGAGGTTTTCTTGATATTGTTGAGCATATATGCTCACCCTTGTTTACTTGCCTTCTATATGAGAATGGCTTTATTGGCACGTGAGTCGTTAGTGCGGTTATGAGGGCACGTGATGCCAAGTGTTAGGGTTCAGGTATTGAGACCCGTGAATTATGATTTGTCAGAGGTTCGGTACCTCGTGGTGATTGTTGACTAAAACCTGATGTAAAAGCGGTTGTAGTTGCTGAGAAATTACTTGTCCCTGCTGTATTTGTGATTTCGGATTTAGGTTGTGTTCCATTCACTTTTCTGTGTCATTTTTATGGTATTTCGCTGATACTTGTTGTTTCCTTTCTTATTACCATTATTGTATTGTGAGCCATATTGCATAGTCTTTATGTAGATATCATATTTTTGTTGTCCATATACTTATACTTGTTCAATTTATTAGACCAGTGGGTGTCTTGACTATTCCTCATCACTACTCCACCGAGGTTAGTCTTGATACTTACTGGGCACCGTTGTGGTGTGCTCATTCTACACTTCTACACATTTTTGTGCAGATCCAGGTTTTTGTTCGTTAGCAGTTGTGCGGGTTGTTGCTGTGGAGACTCAAGGTAAACCTGCTGCTGCATTCGCATGCTTCAGAGTCACCTTCAAGTTTTTGTTTTGCACTGTTTATTCTTATTTCTGAACAGTTGTATTTAGAAGTTTTCCATCAAACACTTTGTAGAGCTTATGACTTGTACTGCCAGTTTTGGGAATTGTAAATTTTAAGAGATTTCTATTTCAAATTATTGGATGTTATTTAAATAATGTTGTTATTTCAATTAATGTTAGGCTTACCTAGTCCCTAAGACTAGGTGCCATCACGATACTCAAACGGAGGATGTTGTTGTTTCAATTAATGTTAGGCTTACCTAGTCCGTAAGACTAGGTGCCATCACGATACCCAAACGGAGGGGAATTTGGGTCGCGACAGTGCCCTTTGTGGACATCTCTCTATGGTTGTACTTGCCTTTGGTTATTTTATTTTTCCGTAATATGTAAATTCATGTGTTCTATGTGATGTATTATTTGAATTAATATTAAGTATCTTGTATTTCTCGTAGTATTATGTTGGCTTTGGCTTTTTTGTACGAGGCTCTGAGGATTTGTATTTCTTGTTTGTACTTGTTCTTAATGATGGAGTTGTTTTAAATAAAAGAAATTACTATTATGTTTTAATTTAATAAGTTTTTCATCCAAATCAGTAGATTATTTGATGTTTTATTTAAATTGAAATATTATTTTTCGTCACTCAAATTATTTCTAAAATAAACTCATTTGTGTTGTCGAATTCTTACTTGGTTTAAAAATTGTAAGCTTACTTTATTGAAAATAAATTAATCGTGCGGATTTTATGTATTGACATATTTGGCATGAGAGTTGTCCGTGCGGTTATGATAAAGATATGGGCACGAGGTGCCGTGAGAATATGAAAGGGGGATGAGAACCGTATTTTATGATTATGATATGAGATATTTATTTGAAAGAATTTTATATTTGAAGGAAACTTATTTGAAGAAATATATTTGTAGAATATTTATTCGAAAGAATTATATGTGAAATATTTGTATTTGAAAGACTTGTTTAATTGGTTGTACTTGTGTTTTCTTATTCGTCTGAGTAATAATTATGGTGTTCTTGCTGCCTCACTGTTTATATCACTAGTTGATTATTGTTGCTATCACTGCTATTTGTTTTCGATTATTTTAGTATGGCACAGGTTATTTGACAAGTGAGTGTCTTGACTGTACCTCGTCACTACTCCACTAAGGTTAGTCTTGATACTTGCTGGGTACCGACTGTGGTGTACTAATACTACACTTCTTAACATTTTTGTGCAGAGCCAGGTAATGAGGTGTCAGTTGACCGATCGCTAGTAGTACGGATCTTTCTGTGGAGACTCAAGGTAAACATGTTTCTGCGTTTGCAGGCTTCGGAGTCACCTTCTGATATTGTACTTGCACTATTTTATCTCTATTTCAAAACAACTGTATTTATAGGCTTTCTAATAACTTAGTAGAGCTTATGACTTATACTACTGGTTTTGGGATTGTAAGTATGGTATAGAGATTCATATTTCGTATTTTTCAGTCATTAATTAATATTGTTGTTATTTCACTAAATGTTAGGCTTACCTAGTCATTAAGACTAGGTGCCATCACGACATCCTACGGAGGGAGATTTGGGTCGTGACAATTTGGTATCAGAGCTCTAGGTTCATAGGTGCTACGAGTCATAAGCGAGTTTAGTAGAGTCTTGTGGATCGGTACGGAGACGTTTGTACTTATCTTCGAGAGGCTATGAGACTATTAGGACAATTTCAACTCTTTCATTCCTATCGTGCGAGCTTATTGATCTTGGAGTTTGAGTTTTACCATTGTATTCTCTCACAGATGGTGAGGACACGAGCTGCAGTTATCAATGATGCTGCTCCGGGAGCACGTAACGCCAGAGGAAGAGGCAGAAGCCGATGGAGAGCACGTTCCACAGCTAGGGCACCTACTAGAACAACAGTTGAGGAGCCAGTAGTAGCTCCAGTTGGGGGACATGTACCGGAGGCGCTTACTATTACCACTGGACTTCAGAAGACCTTAGCACAGTTCTTGAGCATGTTTGGTACATTGGTTCAGGCGGGGTTGATTCCGATTGCACCAGCTACTTCATAGATTGGGGGAGGGACTCAGACTCCTGCCGCCCGTACTCCAGAGCAGCGAGTCCACATTGGTTAGGTTCCAGGAGTCATGGCGACTCAGCCTGTGGTCCCAGTACAGCCCATGGTTAGGGCCGCAACATCTGAGGAAGAACAACTTAGACTTGCAAGGTTCAAGAAGTATGACCCTCCTACCTTCAATGGTTTGGCTTCAGAAGGTGCATAGGGCTTTCTAGAGGAGTGCCATCACATTCTCCGCACTATGGGTATTGTGGAGGTGAGTGGAGTTGCTTTTACTACGTTGTAGCTTAAGGGAGCGACATATCAGTGGTGGCGGGCGTATGAGTTGGGTAACCCGACCGATGCAACTCACTTTCATGAGCTCAATTTTCGGAGATGTTCCTGAGAGAGTTTGTTCCTCAGTCCCTTCATGATGCATGGCGCACGGAGTTTGAGTAGCTGCTCAAGGGAACTATGTCAGTGTCAGAGTATGCTGTTAGATTCTGTGATTTGGCCAGACATGCACCTACTTTAGTCGCTAAACTTAGAGAGCGAGTCTGTAGGCTCATTGAGGGGCTAAGATGTGATATCCGGTTTAGCATGGCTCGGGATCTGGAGTCAGATGATCCATTTTAGTAGTTGGTGGGGATCGCCCGCCAATTTGAGGGCATGTGGGACCAGGAGAGAGAGGACAGGCGGGGCCAGGAGAGAGAAGATAGGTGGGATTAATAGAGAGAGAGGACAGGGAGGCTTCATAGACTGGAGAGATCTACTGGTCCATATTTTGGAGGCAGGGTACGCCATGGTAGAAGTTTTGTGGGTCACCCTGTTCAGTTTGCACTTCAGGCTTCGCACAGTGTCCCAGGTGAACATGGGTCTTAGAGTACCTGTACCATACAGTTTCCACAGCCACGTCAGCAACGAGGTTGCTTCGAGTGTGGAGATACCACCCACAGGGTGAGAGATTGTCCCAAACTCCTGACAGATGTAACATAGCGGGGCATTCGGGCGAGTAGAGGGCGCCCAAGAGGGGGAGACCCGAACTATTGATATAATTATTATGAATTGGTTGAGGCCGCTACACCAAATGGTGTCGTTACGGGTACTATCCCGATTTGTTATAAAAGGATAATTCTCCTTAATTTGATTCGGTTCTGGAAATCGAGGCGAGTACTCCTATTATGCTCCACTTATGGGTGAGCTTCGTAATTTTTTGACCCACTTATACGTTTATCCCTGTTGGGAGGGATGTTAGCCCGTGTCTATCATTTTAAATTTTGTACACCATTGAGGGCTATAAGTCCAAAAGTGACTTTCGATTACTCAATACAGTGGGTTTTTATGTGATTTTGGAATAATTAGTCTCAATTTTATGAAATATATGCTCTACTGGTATGGGGGTTCACTATGTGTTGTGAAAATTGTTTACGGAATTTATTGAAAAGAAGAAAGAAAGGAAATTGAAAATTCCAGTTGGCACAATGTGCAAAATACTTGTGATTCGGAGTTGAGGGCGAGATCCTCGCATTTTTATATGATGTGAAATATTTAAACTGGGCTACGAGCCATGGTGGAGGTTATAAATGGATGAGGTCCTTGTGGTGAAAATTTTATGAGTTTAAATTCTCCCTTTGTAAAATTAAATTTGTATTATAGTATAGATAGGGAGTCATGCTTGTTAGGCTTATTTGATAATTCTTGTATATTTTTTTGTGCATATTCAGCCATTTTCGTGCTGAAAACATTGAGTTTTAGCCTATAAGGTGGGTGCCAGGTGGCGTTAAATATGACTCGTTAATCCTAGTAAGTAATTATGAGGTCTTCATGCCTCGCGTGTTGCCGTCAGTGTTGTGAAAAAAATTAGATATGAGATTTTGGTTAAGATGAGATTAATTGAGGATGCTGAAATTAATTATAAATACCTATTATGACCAGAGATGTGGTTATGGACATACGTATGATGTGTGCGTAGGCACGATTTGCTATAGCCGACTGAGACTAATACCGTGTGTTGATGTGAGGAATTTGAAATTGATTGGAGTGTAAGGAATTGGCTTTAAAGCTTATAAGTGTGAATAAAAGAAATAATCTCCACCGAGATGATGTTGTCGGACCCCTGTTAAATTTACGGTGACCTAGAATCACCCGTGAGTATGTGTGAAATAATGCACTCAGTAATTTAATGTCATCAAAAAAATTCTTGGCACGTTCGAGGACGAATGTATGTTTAAGAGGGGGAGAATGTAACGACCCGACTTGTCGTTTTAAGAATTAACGCCCGTTCAGCTACTAAAGGTCTCGAGTAGCTTCTTAATATGTATTATGTTCCACGGGTGTGGTCGAATTTGTTTTTCGGAAGATTCAGAATTAAATTAAAAGAACAATTCTCATTTTTAAAGCTTAAATGAAAAGAGTTGACCAGAGATTTGACTTTTGAGTAAACGACCCCGGAATGGAATTTCAATGATGGAAATAGCTTTGTATGATAATTCGGACTTAGGCGTATGTTAGGATTTGGATTTGGAAGTCCGTAGGATAATTCGACGCATTTTGGCAAACGTTGGAAAATAGAAGATTTTTGAAAAGTTTGACCGAAGGTTGAATTTTTGATAACGAGGTCGGATTTCGATTCTGAAAATTGGAATAGCTCTGTTACATCATTTATGACTTGTGCGCAAAATTTGAAGTCATTCCGTATTGATTTGATACGTTTCCGTGTATAATATAGAAGTGGGAAGATTGGTAAACTCATAATCTGATTCGATGCGCGATTCGTAATTTAGGCGTTATTTGACGTGGTTTAAAGCCCCGACTAAGTTTGTATTATATTTTGAGACGTGTTGGTATATTTGGTTGAGGTACCGAGTGCCTCGGGTGGATTTCGGATGGTTAACAGATCGATTTTTGGACATTTGGAGTGGCTGGAAATTCTGGACAGCTGATGCAATCGCTTCTGCGATGTCCTGGTCGCAGAAGAGAGTGAAGGGGAGCTGGCAAGGCTGATGGAGAATGCCGCAGAAGCGCAAGCACAAGTGCGGCCACTGTGCTCGCAGAAGTAGAGGCAGCGCATCTGCGCATTTTGGCTAGCAAAAGCGAGGCCGTAGCTGCGGAAATATGTCCGTAGAAGCGGAAACTGGACAGAATGTTAAGGACCAAAAATGGTCATTTAGCCATTTTCGTTTTGCATTTTTGGAGCTCGGATTTGGATGATTCTGGAGGGACTTTTCACAAGCTTGGTTGGGGTAAGTGTTCTATGTCCTAACGTAATTATATTTCATGAATCTATGGTTATATTCATCGTTTAATTCGAATTTAATGGAGGAAATGAGAATTTTTATAAAAACTTTTGAGAAATGGAAATTCAAGATTTGGAGGACTATTTGTTATAAGAATACGATAAAATTTTTGTGGTTGAACTCGTATCAAAATGGGTGTTCGGATTTCGTAAAAATTATGTCGGGTTCCGAGAGGCGAGCCCCGCGTTGACTTTTGTTGACTTTATAAAATAAATTTTCAAGTCGACGTTTAATTATCCGGAACTGTTTTTGATGAATTTTAATGAAGTTATACAATTAATTTGGATAGATTTGAGCGGTCCGGAGGTCAAATCAAGCAAGAAGGCGATTTTGGAATATCGGCATAACTTTTTTTTTAAAAAGTAAGTATTTTGCCTAACCTTGAGTGGGGGAAATACCCCTTAGGCATCGAGTCTTATGTGCAAATTTTGTAATTGAAAACCATGTACGCGAGGTGACGAGTACGTACTTGGTTTATATGTGCAAATTACATTGGTTAAAATCCTTAGACACCCTTATGTATTAAATTGGAAATTATTGGCACTTATTAAATCCTCTATTTGGCATGCCTAGATCCTTGTTTGTTGAAATTATTTTTATACTCCAGGATATTTTGTTAAGATTTTTGTGCAAATTATGGTCGAGCCATGGGCTCCTTATTGTGGAAAATAAAGTATTATTGATTTTTGTGGCAAGTAGTAATATTTGAGCACTTGAGGTGCAATTTATGAGATGTGATATTGGCACGTTATATTGTTGGGAGCTTTGTTTGGGTGTTTGCACGAGGTTTCTGTCGTCCTATTGTTTCTATTGATTTATGCACATGCGGCGTGACAAGGCGGGCTATATATATATATATATATATATGGGGGGGGGTGGGGGGGGGTTGCACATGTGGCGAGACAATATGGGAATACTATTATGCGCGTGCGGCGAGACAAGGCGGGCATTTACTTTATTATTGGGCACATGGCGAGACAAGGTGGGCTATGTCGGGAATTGAATTGTGATAACTTGTGATGGCATGGGGGAATTGTTGTTGTTACGTATTTACTTTGGGACTACGAGGCAGTACCTCGGGAGATCCCCCTGTCTTGCATATTTACTTTTGGGACTACGAGGCGGTACCTCGGGAGATCCCCTATTGAGCATTTACTTTTGGGACTACGAGACGGTATCTCGGGAGCGCCCTTTGTTGACATCTCTCTATGGTTGTACTTGCCTTTGGTTATTTTATTTTTCCATAATATGTAAATTCATGTGTACTCCGTGATGTATTATTTGAATTAATATTATGTGTCTTGTATTTCTCATAGTATTATGCTGGCTTTGGCTTTTTCGTACGAGACTCTGAGGATTTGTATTTCTGGTTTTTACTTGTTATTATTGATGGAGTTGTTTTAAATAAAAGAAATTACCATTATGTTTTAATTTAATAAGTTTTACATCCAAATAAGTAGATTATTTGATGTTTTATTTAAATTGAAATCTCATTTTTCTTCACTCAAACTTTTTCTAAAATAAACTCAATTCTTTGTCGAATTCTTACTTGGTTTAAAAGTTGTCACCTTACTTTATGGAAAATAAATTAATCATGCAAATTTTATGTATTGACATATTTGGCACGAGAGTTGTTTGTGCGGTTGTGATAGAGATATTGGCACGAGGTACCGTGAGAATATGAAAGGGGGCTGAGAACCGTATTTTATGATTATGATATGAGATATTTATTTGAAAGAATTTTATATTCGAAGGATACTTATTTGAAGAAATATATTTGGAGGGTGTGTATTCGAAAGAATTATATGTGAATGATTTGTATTTGAAAGACTTGTTTAATTGGTTGTACTTGTGTTTTCTTATTCGTCTGAGTAATAATTATGGTGTTCTTGTTGCCTTACTGTTTATATCACTAGTTGATTATTGTTGCTATCACTACTATTTGTTTTCTATTATTTAGTATGGCACAGGTTATTTGACTAGTGAGTGTCTTGACTGTACCTCGTCACTACTCCACTAAGGTTAGTCTTGATACTTACTGGGTACCGACTGTGGTGTACTCATACTACACTTCTGCACATTTTTGTGCAGAGCCAGGTAAATGTGGAGTCAGTTGATCATTAGCTAGCAGTACAGATCTTGCTGTGGAGACTCAAGGTAAACTTGTTGATGCGTTTGCAGGCTTCGGAGTCACCTTCTGATATTGTACTTGCACTATTTTTATCTCTATTTCAAAACAGTTGTATTTATAGGCTTTCTAGTAACTCAGTAGAGTTTACGACTTGTACTACCGGTTTTGGGATTGTAAGTATTGTTTAGAGATTCCTATTTCGTATTTTTCTATTATTAATTAATATTGTTGTTATTTTAGTACATGTTAGGCTTAACTAGTCCCTAAGACTAGGTGCCATCACGACATCCTACGGAGGGAGATTTGGGTCGTGACAGCCATATATTTTTATATCAAATAACATTCACAAAAATATGTTCAAATCATCAAATATTAAATTGGATCCAGGGCATATCTAATATATCTCTAACAATTTCCCACTTGCTCTAGAGCCAATCGCTCTTGTACTTCATTCCCAATTGTCACTTGTGCTTGTCAAACTCCTTTGCTCCAAGAGCTTTAGTGAATGTGTCTGCATCATTTTCCTTTCCATCAACCTTTTGAATCTCGACGTCTCCACGTTCAATGATCTCTCTTATCAAGTGATACCTTCACAGAACGTGTTTGGATTTTTGGTGTCATCTTGGTTCTATTGCTTGAGCAATGGCTCCAGTATTGTCACATAACAATGGAAATGCACCTTCTATTGAAGTAACTACACCAAGTCCAGTTAAGAACTTTTTCATCCATACAGCTTCCTTAGCAGCTTCACTAGCTACTATATATTCTGTTTCAGTCACTAAATCAGCTATTGTAGCTTGTTTGGAACTTTTCCAACTCACTGCACCACCATCTAAGGTGAATATAAAACTAGAAATAGATTTGCTATCATCTCTATCTGAAGAGAAGCTTGCATCAGTATAACCTTCAAGTTTTAACTAAAAATCTCTATAAATGAGGAATTGGTCTTTAGTCCTTCATAAGTACATAAGAATGGTCTTTACCACCTTCCAATGTTCCTCACCAAGATTTGCCTGATATTTCAATGACCCGGTCGGTAGTTTTGAGGAAATTAGCCCTGAACCCCTATTTATTGTTTCCTCTAACGTAGTTTTGGGCTTTATAACTTGCCGGGAGGATTTGTTTTTGGGTTCAGAGCGAAATGGAACACATAGTCCCTAAAATAGAGGTTTAAGTCATAGGAATTGAACATAGTTCGAACTGTGTGAAGACGACTCTGGAATGGAGTTTTGACGGTTCCTATAGCTCTGTAGGGTGATTCTAGCCTTAGGAGCGTGTTCGGATGTTGAATTGGAGGTCCGTAGGTCATTTTAGCGCTAATTGCCAAAACACGGAAAAAAGATAATTTTTGAGAAGTTTGATCAGGAGTGGACTTTTTGATATCGAGGTCAGATTCTGATTCTGAAAGTTAGAGTAGGTCCGTAATGTCAATTATGACTTGTGTGCAAAATTTGAAGTCAACCAGACTTAATTTGATAGGTTTCGGCGTCGGATGTAGAAGTTTGAAACTTTGAAGTTCATTAGGCTTGAATTGATGTGTAATTAGTGCTTGTATCATTGTTCGATGTGATTTAAAGTCTCGACTAAGTTCATGTGATGTTTTAGGACTACTTGGTATATTTGGTTGAGGTTCCGGGGCCTCGGGTGAGTTTCGGATGGTTAACGGGTCATTTATGGACTTCGATGATTTTCTCGTGCTGGGTTGGTTCTGGTGTAATCACACCTGCACAAGGTTGACCACATGTGCGAGCCCGTAGGTACGAGCAAATTGGCGCAGGAGCGGGGCTAAGGGAATTGTCCAGTGGTCACAGGTGCAGTTAGAGGGCCGTAGAATAGGAGTCGCTTCTACGGGGAATCGATCGCAGAAGAGGGCAAATGCTTGGGGAGGCTTCCTTAGAAGCGAACGAGTGACCGCAGAAGCGCATCCGCATATGCGGAGATTTGCGTGCAAGTGTGGAACCTGGGGATTTAAGTGAACTCTGTAGATGCAAAGACTTTACCGCAGAAGCAGTACCACATAAGCGAAATTTGGTCCGCAAAAGTGGAAAGCCTGGGCAGATTCTATAAATTCAAGGGCTTTGGATTTTTATCATTTGTTGGACATTTGAGCTCGGGTTCGGCAATTTTTGTGCGCATTTTTGAGGGATTTTTTGAGGTAAGTCCCTTGTGCTTATTTTTGATCAATAATCTTATTTCCTCATTGATTTTCCCACCTAGATTATGTGTGTTTAAGGTGGAATGTGGGAGTTTGAGGCTAGGGATTTGGAGATTGTAATTTGGGGATTTGAGTGGTGAGTTGGTATCGAATTTTGGTAATTTTGGTATGGGTTAACTCGCGGTTGAATGGGTGTTCATATTTTGTGACTTTTATCCGATTCCGAGACGTGGGCCCGGATCGACCTTTTGGGACGATTTTTCGATTCCTTGTTAAAGTCGTAGATTTATGATTTAAATTAGTTTCTTGTAATTATATTCATGTAATGAAATTGCTTTTAGCAAGATTTGGGCCATTCGGAGTTGGAAAATCAGGGGAAAGGCATTCTTACTGATTGATTGAGTGACGTTTGAGGTAAGTGACTTGTCTAACCTTGTGTGAGGGAAATCCCCTTAGGATTTGGTACTGTTGTAACAATTTGTGAAATGTGAGCGCCATGTACGCGAGGTGACGAGTGCGCATACAGGCTGATTATAGATAATTCAGTTCTTGCTGATTTGTCATCTTTTAAAATACATTAACTGGGTTGTCTTCTTTTAATTACATTAACTGAGTTGCCTTAGCATATGTAGTGATCATGTTTAGTCTAGCATCACATGTCTACGTGCCTTAACTCTTACCTGCAATTTGTGCAACATGCTTAGTTGAATTACCTACTTTCCTTGATTTTAATTTAATCTTTAACTGTAAGATTCTTGCTAAAAATTTATGTTTTCCTTCGATTACCTGCTGCATATTTACTTTTGGACTACAAGGCGTTTCCTCGGGAGATCACCCTGTACTGCATATTTACTTTGGGACTATGAGGCGGTTCCTCGGGAGATCCCCTTGTACTGCATATTTACTTTGGGACTACGAGGTATTTACTCGGGAGATCCCCATGTACTGCATATTTACTTTGGGACTACGAGGCATTTCCTCGATAGATCCCCCTGTACTGCATCTTTACATTTGGGACTACGAGGCGGTACCTCGGGAGTGCCCCTGCTGTGTACCTCTATTTATTATGCTGATATTTTCTGAAACTTCTTATTATTTAAATTCTCAGTCGTTTCAAAATATTATTATATTTTCTGCCTTACTTTTCTTTTAAACCAGTAGGGCCCTGACATGACCTTATCACTACTCTACCGAGGTTAGGCTTGGTACTTACTGGGTACCGTTGTGGAGTACTCATACTACACTCTATACATCTTTTTGTGCAGATCCAAGTTCTTCCCACCATACCAGATACCAGTGAATTGGACCACACGTGGTGACTTCAAGGTATATCTGCTAGTGTCCGCAGACCTCGGAGTCCCTCTCTATCCTTATTATGTTGTTTCCTTGATTCTCCTTAGACTTGATGTATAGAGACACTTAGTATTTCTATTAGAAGCTTGTGACTTGTTTCTACCGTGTTTTGGGGAGTTGTAATTATGGATTTGTAGTTTTATATTTATATATCCAATGTTGAGATTGGAGTTTAGTTTATTATTCATTTATTTCGCAAATTGTTAGGCTTACCTAGTCTTAGAGACTAGGTATCATCACGACATCCTACAGAGTGAAATTGGGGCGGTGACAGATATCGGCTAGTCACTCCTAGTGCATAAGACACATCATGATGTGTACATGTCATGGTATACATGATAGCACCCACTGCACTAGCTTATGGGATCCTACTCATGTATTCTCTCTTTTCAAGTGTTTTAGGACAATCCTCCCTACTGAGAGTAATTCCAGTGCCTATCGGTAGATAGCCTCCTTTGGAATTATCCATGTTATACCTCTTTAAGATGCTATCAATGTACAAGGACTAGGAAAGCCCAAGTAGCTTCATAGATGTATCTCTATAGATCTTTATTCCCAATATATAAGTTGATTCTCCCAAATTTTTCATAGAGAACTGTTTAGATAGCCAAATCTTGGTACTTTACAATGCCGGTATATCATTTCCTATAAGCAATATATCATCAACATACAGTACTAAGAATATGATTGTGCTCCCACTAACCTTTTTGTACACACAAGGCTCTTTTTTGCATCTAACAAAATTGAACTTTTCAATTGTCTTATTAAAGCGAATATTCCAACATCGAGAAGGTTGCTTTAGTCCATAAATGGATCTATGTATTGTAAATTTTATAATGATCAGGCGGTGATGTGAAACCTTCAGGTTGTGTCATGTCCACATCCTATTCTAGCTCACCATTAAGAAAAGTTGTTTTCACATCCATTTTCCATATTTCATAATCGTTGTATGATGCTATGGCAAGCAAAATCCAAATTGATTTGAGCATTGCCACGGGAGACAAAGTCTCATCATAGTCGACTCCTTCTTTCTGACGATATCCCTTGGCAACAAGACGTGCTTTGTAGGTCTTCACGTTCCGTCTGCTCCAATCTTTTTCTTAAAAACCCATTTACAACCTATAGGTTTTATATCCTTTGAAGGTTCAACTAAAGTCCATAATTTATTTTCCTTCATGGATTTCATTTCGGATTTCATGGCCTTTTGCCATCTGTCATAGTCAGAACTTTTTATAGCCTCTTCATAGGTCTTGCGACCATCATCATTATTATCAACTTCATTTGATACATCATCTTGTACCATTAGATTTAATCTAGTTGGTACATGACGTTCTCGTGTAGATCTTCTAAGAGGTGCTTGCACCACTTGCTCACCTTGTGTTGGATTTGATTGTAGTTCAATTTGGTTTGGAACTAGTTCATTAACTTGTTCTTAAACTACATTTAGTTCTTGAACTTCAACCGTTGAAGATGGTAACTTCATTGTCAAATTCAAAACATCCAATAAAGGTTCTTCCACTTGTGTCTCATGATCTTGATATTGTGTTGATTCATTGGTTTCCTGACCTTCATCATGTTTTATTTCTTGTAACGACCCGACCGGTCGTTTTGAGTATTACAGCCATGTTCCCCTAATTACTTCTCAATTTTTCCTTTACAATTGTTATGTGACTTGCCGGGGTAATTCGTTCGGGTCCGGTGAGGTTTTGGAATGATTTGGAACACTTAGTTCCAAGCTTTAAAACTTAAGTTGAAAAGGATTTGTGGTGCCGAGGTAGATTAATTAGTAAAAAGCTCGGATTTTTTGGGTTGAACAATGCACTGAGGAGTAAAGGAAAATTTTGGTAGAATAAGACATTTCTGCACCCCACTATGCGTTCGCATAATCACTCTGCGGACCGCATAATGGCCGCAAAGTGAAGCAGATGTGAGGCAAGATTTGAGGAAATCTGCGGTGCATTATGCGACCGCAGAACAGGTATGCAGGCTGCATAATCACCGCAGACCTAAACAGGTGACCCTCATTTTGAAGCTTCAATTATACGGTCAGTTTGCGGACCGCATACGTGTTATGCGGTCACATATGCGATCTCGAATCTACGTCAGGGCTTCAAATCTTTCTAATTTTTGACCCGACCAAACTTCAATTTATAGCCCTTGAAGCTCATTTTAGTGCAACAATCTGACATTTTTAGAGAGAAGGGAGAGTGTTCTAGAAAGAGGAAGAATCTCAAGTGCTTTGTACATCAAGATCTTGTAAAAGCTTTGAAATCCAACAAGGAAATATCACAAGATCTTCACCCAAGAGGTAAGGTTCTAACCCCTAGTCTTCAATTTCGAGTTTGGGTAAAGATGGTGATTAAGAGTATGATTCTTGGGTGTAAGAGTAATATTTATACGTATCAATAATGTTTATGGAATGATTTTTGAGTTCAAATGGGTAAAGATTGGGTTGAAAATGGTAGAAATCTTCAAAGACTTTAATTAAAGATTTGAGGGTTGAGTTAATGTCGGAATTTGGTGAAATTTGTATGGTTGGACTCGTGGTTGGATGGGCGTTCCTATTTTGTAACTTTTGTCGGGATTCGAGATGTGGGCCCCACGAGCGATATTTGGGTTAATTTCGGATTTTTATTGGAAAATTAGTATTTCCTTATGGAATTATTTACAATAATTGGTATTGACTGAATCGAATTAATTGTGGCTAGAGACGAGGCTTTCGGAAACCAATTCTCGTGGCAAGGGTATAGCAGAATAAAGAATTTCATGGTTTGAGGTAAGTAACAATTATAAATTTGGTCCTGAGGGTATGAAACCCCAGATTATGTGTTATGTGATTAGTTCTGAGGTGACGCACATGTTAGGTGACGGGCGTGTGCGTGTGCACCATAGGAATTGTGACTTTGTCAAATTCCATGAAACTGTATAGTTGAATAATCTGTTGATATTCGTACATTCTCTACGTGTTTGAGAAATTTTAGCTGAGACTTGTATTAAAAATCATGCTTAGGCATATGCTGTTATTGTTGGTGCCCACTGGGGTCATTTATGTGATTGAATTATATGTTGAAATTGTAATTTCACACTCAGTCACATTCATTCATTTTATATCATATCTCAGTCTCTTTTGCTATTTATTGATGCATCATATTATCATTTTGGGCTGATTTTCATGACATCTTGAGCCCTAAAGACTGGAGAGGTTGATGACGGACTAAAGCCGAGGGCCTAATTGTGAGGATATATATGGGATCGGGCTGCATGCCGCAACATGTTTCATTGTTATATGCCATGATTGGCTTGTTGTAGCGCTTGGGCTGAATGAGCCCCTCTGGAGTATTTACACACCCCCAGTGAGCGCAGGTACCTACTGAATGCGAGTGCCGAGTGATGAGTGACTGTGAGGAATGAGTGACTGTGAGGAAAGAGTGACTGTGAGGTTGGAGTGAATGGGAGGACTGAGTGACTGTTACTCTAAGAGGATGCATTGATTTCATTATTTGCTACATTTCAGCTGTCAAATATCACTATTTTTGGAAATTTCGGAAAAACATTATTTTCTTTTTCACTCAAACTTGATATGAAATTTCTGTGAAAACTTAAATGTTGAACTTGAGAGCATGCCTACCCTTTAATGTTGGAAAGTACTGTAATTGGACTTAGCCGAGAGGCTCGTCACTACTTTCAGTTCTTATTTATTATTGTTACTTACTGAGTTGGTTGTACTCGTACTATACCCTGCACTTCGTGTGCAAATCCAGGTAATCCTGGACATAGTGGGTGTTGATTATTTCATACAGTTGTTTTTTTGGAGATTCAGAGGTAGATGCCTGTGATGACCCGATAGGTCATCTTATATTTTATAACCTAATTCTGTGTTTTGAGGTCTCAAAAACCTCATCATAGCCTTCCTCGATTTTGCGTGTGCAGTCCGAGTGTTCTTCAGGAAGGCTTATACGTTAAAAATTGATAAAAAGAGAATTTTTGACTTAAAAATCAATTAAAGTTAACTTCGGTCAACATTTTTAGCAAACGGACCCGGATCCATGTTTTGATGGTCCCAGTAGATCTGTATCGTAATTTGGGACCTGGACGTATGCCCAAAATCGAATTCTGAGGTCCCTTGCTTGAGATATGGAATTTTGATGAAAAATTAAAAGTTTGGAAGTTTAATGATTTTTAGAATCTACTAATGTTTGGTCTTGTTGATATCGAGTTCGTGTATTAGTTCCGGAGCCCGGTACAGGTTCACTATAACATTTAAGACTTGTTTGTGAAATTTGATGGGAAACAGATTTGATTTGACATGATTCGGATGTTCGTAGTTCTAGGTGTTATTTTGGCGATTTGATCGCGCGAGCGAGTTCGTCTGATGTTTTAGGACATGCGTGTATGTTTGGTTTGGAGCCCCGAGGGCTCGAAAAAGTTTCGGATGTGCTACGGGATTATTTGAACTTAGGAAAATCTGGTTTTCTGCAGTTTTAAGTGCCTTCTAGTTTCCTTCTTCGCGTTCACGAAGGCACTCTCACGAAGTAGAAACTGGGATGGCTGAGTTTTCTTCTTCACGAATGCGAAGGCTGGTTCGCGAACGCGGAGCGATGGGGGATTTACCCTTCGCGAACGCAACTAGCTCAATGCGAACGCGTAGTGGTAGGGACCTGGGGGAGGGGGTCAGTCTTTCCTTCATCGCGAACGCGAGAAAGGGCTCTCGAATGCAACGGCCAGGGGGGCGTAACCTTCACCACCGCGATGGGGGTTTCACGAATGCATAAGCTTGACAAGCTCTGCTCTTCGCGAATGCGGCAGTGTCCTCACGAACGAAATGAACACTGTCGCCCAGTTCATAAAACAGTCCCAAAACGGAACTTAAGCCATTCCTTCAAATATTCAAAAGCTAGATGGCCTAGAGGCAATTATGCAAGAGACATTTTCTTCCCCAAAGTGTTGGTAAGTGATTCTAAACCACTTTCTTTCAGTTACCCATTACATTTAATAAATTTTTAACCAAAAATCAAGAGTTTTCATGGTAGAAATTGGGGGTTTTGGGTAGAAACTAGGGATTTGAAAAAAATGGGCATTTAGACCTCAAATTGACGTTAGATTCCAAAATCAATTATATATACGGGCTCGGCGGTGGATGGGTAAATAGATTTTTGTTCGAACCTTGGGTTTTGACCAAGCGGGCCCGTGGTCGATTTTTATCTTTTTGGGGGGAGAGTTTGGGAAATCTAAATCTATGCAATGTAATTGATTCCTTTAGCAATATTTGATATTATTGAGTTGTTTTTGTATAGATATGAGTGGTTTGGAGGTGGATTCTAGAGGAAAAGATGTGATTGAGTATTGAGCGGCCTTCGTAGCGAGGTAAGTGTCTTGGTTAACCTTGGTTTGAGGGATTAGGTATTATTCGTTTATTTGCTACGTGTTTGTAAGTTGAGTACAACGTATAGGTGAGGTGACGAGTACCTATGTGTTGTTTTCGAGTCATAACATGCGAGTGAGTCTTATTATTGTGATCGTGGTATTCTTTGATCATATTGTTCATGATTATACTAGCTATTCGTTATGTTGAACAACTATTATTATGTTTTAGGAACAAATTTCACTTCTATTCTTCTCTGTCGTGCAATTTTGTTTTCTCAATACTGATTGAACTCTTCTACTCTTATTCTATCGTAGATGGCGAGAATACGTACCGCTTCCTCAGCTGAGCAGCAGCCAGAGCCCCCAGTGGCAGCTCCTACGAGGGGCAGAGGTCGAGGCCGAGGCCGTGCCAGAGGCTGAGGTAGGGACATGGCTCATCCCAGAGCTCGTGGAGTAGTACCAGTAGTGGAGCCTCAGGTAGAGTTGGCGAGGAGGTTCCAGCCAGATTTTTCCTACCAGACAAGCTCAGGTTCCGGAGGGGTTCATTACCACCCCAGTACTTCACGACACTTTGGTTCGTTTGGTGGGCCTTATGGAGATTGAGGTCGAGACTGGCGCATTTCCCTTGGAACCGACCGACTCTCAGGCTGGAGGAGGAGCCAAGACTCCCACTACTCCCACTCCGGAGCAGATAGCTCCCCAGTATCAGACTCCTGCAGCTCAGCCAGTCAGAGTAGTTCAGCCGGTTGTTGCGACACAGGCCAAAAATGGGGCAGCTATGTCTTATGAGGCTTTATGGAGATTGGACAAGTTCACCAAGCTCTTTCTAGTTCACTTCATTGGTGCTCCTTCAGAGGATCCCCAGGAGTATCTCGACAGTTGTCACGAGGTTCTACGGAACATGGGTATAGTGTAGACTAACAGGGTCGATTTTGCTGCATTTCAGATGAATGGTTCCACCAAGAAATGGTGGAGAGATTATCTGTTCACTAGAACAGCTGGGTCGCCTACTCTTACTTGGGACCAACTTTCTCAGCTCTTCCTAGAGAAGTTTCTCTCTATCACATTGAGAGAGGAGCATCGCTGTTAGTTCGAGCCTCTCCAGCAGGGCAGTATGACTGTTACTCAGTATGAGACCCGTTTTGTGGATGTGGCCCATCATGCTCGTATTCTACTTCCTACCGAGAGAGAGAGAGGGTGAGGAGGTTTATTTATGGACTTGCCCGGCCTATCAGATTACAGATGGCTAAGGAGACTGGAGTGAGATTTCTTTTCAGGTGGCTGCCAATGTTGCTAGGCAAGTCGAGATGGTTTTAGCTCAAGGGAGTGGTCAGGGGTCTGACAAGAGGCCTCGTCACTCCGGTGGATTCAGTGGAGCCTCATCTGGAGGCCGAGGTACTTATGGCAGAGGCCATCTTCCCAGGCCGTTTCATTCTGCACTCTAGGCATCCGACGGTGCCTCAGGTGGTCGTGGCCCTCAGATGCATTATTCCAACCAGCTAGCCTATAGTGCACCACCAACCCCTATTAGTGCACCTCCATTCCAGAGTTTTCAGGGTGGTTACTCAGGTCGACAGGGTCAGTTTCACGGCCAGTAGTCACAACAGACAAGGTCTTGTTATACTTGTGGTGATCCGAGGCATATTTCTAGACTTTGCCCTCAGACATCGGGCAGCTCACAACATCAAAGTTTTTGTGCAATGGTTCCGGTGCTAGTTGCTGCACCGCTTGCTCAGTCAGCCAGAGGTAGGGGTCAGGAAGCTTGAGGTAGAGGCCATACTGTTCGAGGTGGAGGTCATGCCATTAGAGGTGGAGACCAGCCAGCTAGAGGCCATCCCAGGGACGTAGTTCAGGGTGGTGGGGCCCAACCCCGGTGTTATGCTTTTCTAGCCAGGCATGAGGCTGAGTCATCTGACGCGGTTATTATAGGTACTGTTTCAGTTTGCAGTAGGGATGCTTCAATTCTATTTGATCCGGGATCTACTTACTCCTATGTGTCATCCTATTTTGCTTCCTATTTGATCATGCCTCATGATTCTTTGAGTGCTCCTGTGTATGTGTCCACACCAGTGGGAGATGCTATTGTTGTAGATCGTGTTTATCATTCGTGTGTGGTCACCATTGGGAGCCTTGAGACTTGTGTAGATCTTCTACTTCTCGACATGGTTGATTTTGATGTCATTCTGGGTATGGATTGGCTATCACCTTATCATACTATATTAGATTGTCACGGCAAGACGGTGACCTTAGCCTTGCCGGGGTTGTCTTGATTAGAGTGAAGATGGACTCCTGGCCATTCTACCAGCAGGGTTATCTCTTATGTGAAGGCTCGACATATGGTCGAGAAAGGGTGTCTAACTTATTTGACTTATGTCCGCAATTCTAGTACGAAGGTTCCTTCCATGGATTCAGTGCCAGTTGTTCGTGACTTTCCAGAGGTGTTTCCTGCAGATCTGTCGGGGGTGCCACCCGACACAGATATTGATTTCTGCATTAATTTTGCTCCGGGCACTAAGCCCATTTCCATTCTGCCATATCGCATGGCCCCGTCAGAGTTGAAAGAATTAAAGGAACTGTTGCAAGATTTGCTTGATAAGAGCTTCATTAGGCCTAGTGTCTCACCCTGGGGTGCACCTGAGTTGTTTGTGAAGAAGAAAGATGGATCGATGAGGATATGTATAGATTATTGGCAGTTGAACAAGGTCACCATCGAGAACAAATATCCATTGCCAAGGATTGATGATTTATTTGATCAGTTTCAGGGTGCCAAGGTGTTTTCGAATATTGATTTGCGATTTGGCTACCATCAGTTGAGGATTAGGGCATCTGATGTCCCTAAGACAACTTTTCAGACTCGGTATGGGCATTATGAGTTTCTAGTGATGTCATTTGGGCTGACAAATGCCCCAGCAGCATTCATGGATTTGATGAACCGAGTGTTCAAGCCCTACTTGGATTCCTTTGTGATTGTGTTTATTGATGATATCTTGATATACTCCCACAGCCGAGAGGAGCATGAGCATCACCTTCGGATCGTTCTTCAGACTCTGAGAGACATCCAATTATATGCTAAGTTCTCAAAATACGAGTTTTAGTTGAGTTCAGTTGCTTTCTTGGGTCACGTTGTATCAGCAGAGGGTATTGAGGTGGATCCTAAGAAGATTGAGACAGTTCAGAACTAGCCTAGACCCACATCACCTACAGAGATCTGTAGTTTCTTGGGATTGGCGGGTTATTACCGTCGGTTTGTGGAAAGGTTCTTATCTATAGCAGCCCCGTTGACTAGGTTAACCCAGAAGGGTGCTCCGTTTAGATGGTCAGACGAGTGTGAGGCGAGCTTTCAGAAGCTCAATACAGCTTTGACTATGACACCGATATTGGTGTTACCCTCAGGTTCAGGATCTGATGTGGTATATTGTGACGCATCTTGTATTTGTCTGGGTGCGGTATTGCAGGTTGGGAAGGTTATTGCATATACTTTGCGGCATTTGAAGGTTCACGAGAAGAATTACCCTGTTCATGATCTAGAGCTTGCAACCATTGTTCGCACGCTGAAGATTTGGATGCACTATCTTTTTGGCATGCCATGTGAGGTATTCACGGATCATCGGAGCTTGTAGTATTTGTTCAAGCAAAAGGAGCTCAATTTGAGGCAGAGGAGGTGGTTGGAGCTATTGAAAGACTATGATATCACCATATTATATCATCCCGGGAAGACCAATGTGGTGGTCGTTGCTTTGAGTAGAAAGTCAGCTAGTATGGGTAGCCTTGCATATATTCCAGTTGGTGAGAGACCGCTTTCACTAGATGTTCAGGCTTTGGCCAATCAGTTTATGAGGTTGGATGTTTCTGAGCCCAGTCGTGTTCTAGCTTGTACCGTCGCTCAGTCTTCATTGTTTGAGCGCATTAGGGAGTGGCAGTATGATGACCCTCATTTGCTTGTCCTTAGGGACACGGTGCGGTTCGGTGATGCCAAGCAGGTTACTGTTGGAGATGATGGAGTTTTGAGGATCCATGGTCATATTTGTATGCCTAATGCGGATGGACTTCGTGAGTTGATTCTTGAGGAGGCCCACAGTACTCAGTATTTTATTCATCTGGGTGCTGCCGAGATGTATCAAGACTTGCGGCAGCATTATTGGTGGAGGAGGATGAAGAAGGATATAGTTGCATATATAGCTTGGTGTCTAAATTGTCAGCAAGTCAAGTACGAGCATTAGAGACCTGGTGGTTTGCTTAAGAAGATAGAGATTCCTGAGTGGAAGTGGGAGCATATCACTACAAATTTTGTTGTTGGACTCCCACGGACTCAGAGGAAGTTCGATGCTGTTTGGGTCATTATGGACATGCTGACTAAGTCAGCGCATTTCAGTCCTGTGGTAGTTACCTATTCTTCAGAGCAGTTGGTAGAGATTTACATCCGGGAGATCGTCCATCTTTATGGTGTGCCCGTGTCTATCATTTCAGATCGAGGTACGCTGTTCACCTCACACTTCTGGAGAGCAGTACAACGTGAGTTGGGCACGCAGGTTGAGTTGAGCACATCGTTTCATCCTCAGACAAACGGAGAGTCCGAGCGCACTATTTTGATCTTGGAGGATATGCTCCTCGCATGTGTTATAGACTTCAGAGGATTCTGGGATTAGTATTTGCCCCTTGCAGAGTTCGTCTACAACAACAGCTAGCAGTTGAGCATTCAGATGGCTCCCTATGAGGCACTATATGGTAGACAGTGTTGATCGACGGTTGGATGGTTTGAGCCGGGGGAGGCTCGGTTATTGGGTACAGATTTGGTACAGGATGCCTTGGATAAGGTCAAGATTATTCAGGATCGACTTCGCACCGCTCAGTCCAGGCAGAAGAGTTATACCGACCACAGAGTTTGTGATGTTGCATTAATGGTCGGGGAGAGAGTGTTGCTCCGGCTATCACCCATGAAGGGTGTAATGAGGTTTGGAAAGAAGGGCAAGTTGAGCCCTAGGTATATCGGGCCTTTTGAGATTCTGGAGAGAGAGGGGAGTTGGCTTACAGGCTTGTGTTGCCACCTAGTTTAGCAGTTGTTCATCCGGTGTTCCGTGTGTACATTCTTCAAAAAAATCATGGCGATTCGTCCCATGTGTTAGATTTCAGCTCTGTCCAGTTGGACAAGGATTTGACTTACGAGTAGGAGCCGGTGTCTATTCTAGCCTGACAAGTTCGCCAGTTGAGATCAAAGAGTTATTCTTCAGTCCGAGTGTAGTGGAGAGGTCGGCCCATCGATGCAGCTACTTAGGAGTCCGAGTTGGACATGCAGAATAGATATCAACATCTTTTCACCAGCACAGGTACTTTTGTATGTTCGTTCGAGGACGAACGATTGTTTTAGAGGTGGGGAATGTGATGACCCAATAGGTAATCTTATATTTTAGAACCTAATTCTGCATTTCGAGGTCTCAAAAATCTCATTTTAGCCTTCCTCGATTTGCGTGCATAGTCAGAGTGTTCTTCTGGAAGGCTTATATATTAAAAACTAATAAAAAGAGAATTTTTGCCTTAAAAATCAATTTAAGTTGACTTCGATCAACATTTTTAGCAAACGGACCCGGATCTGTGTTTTGATGATCCCTGTAGGTCCGTATCGTAATTTGGGACCTGGGCGTATGCCTAGAATCAAATTCCGAGGTCCCTAGCTCGAGATATGGAATTTTGATGAAAAATTAAAAGTTTGGAAGTTTAATGATTTTTAGAATTTACTGATGTTTAGTCTTGTTGATACCGGGTCCATGTTTTGGTTCCGGAACTCGATACAGGTCCACTATAATATTTAAGACTTGTCTGTGAAATTTGGTGATAAATGGAGTTGATTTGACGTGATTCGGGCGTCCAGTTGTAAAAATAGAATTTTTAAAGTTTTCTTGAAATTTTCATTAGATTTGGTGCTCAATTCGTAGTTCTAGCTGTTATTTTGGCGATTTGATCGCACGAGCGAGTTTGTATGATGTTTTAGGACTTGCGTGCATGTTTGGTTTGGAGCACCGAGGGCTCGGGTGAGTTTCGGATGGGCTACGGGATGATTTGAACTTAGAATACTCTGGTTTTCTGCAGTTTCAAGTGCCTTCTGGTTTCATTCTTCGCGTTCGCGATGGCACTATCGCGAACGCGAAGTAGAAACTGGGATGGCTGAGTTTTCTTCTTCGTGAACGCGAAGGCTGGTTCATGAACGCTGAGCGATGGGGGCTTTACCCTTCATGAACGCGACCAGCTCAACGTGAACGCGTAGTGATAGGGACTTGGGGAAGGGGGTCAGTCTTTCCTTCATCGTGAACGCAAGAAATAGCTCGCGAACGCGAAGGCCAGGGTGGCGTTATCTTCGCAAATGCGGTGGGGGTTTCGCGAACGCGTAAGCTTGACAACCTCTGCTCTTCGCGAACTCAAAAGTGTCCTTGCGAACGCAATGATCATTGTCGCCCAGTTCATAAAACAGTCCCAAAACGGGACTTAAGCCATTCCTTCAAATTTTCAAAAGCTAGACGGCCTAGAGGCGACTTTCAAGAGACATTTTGTTCCCCAAAGTGTTAGTAAGTGATTCTAAACCACTTTCTTTCAATTACCCATTACATTTCATGAATTTTCAACCAAAACTCTAGAGTTTTCATGGCAGAAATTGGGGGTTTTGGGTAGAAACTAGGGATTTGGAAACAATATGGACTTAGACCTCAAATTGAGTTCGGATTCCAAAACCAATTATATATCCGGGCTCGGCGATGAATGGGTAACTGGATTTTGGTCCTAACCTCGGGTTTTAACTAAGCGGGCTCGGGGTCGATTTTTTAGTTTTGGGGGGAAAGTTTGGGAAATCTAAATCTATGCAATGTAATTGATTTCTTTAGCAATATTTGATAATATTGAGTCATTTTTTAATAGATACGAGTGGTTTGGAGGTGGATTCTAAAGGAAAAGATGTGATTGAGTATTGAGTGGCTTTTGGAGCGAGGTAAGTGTCGTGGTTAACTTTGGCTTGAGGGATTAGGTATTATTCGCTTATTTGCTACGTGTTTGTATGTTGATTACAACGTATAGGTGAGGTGACGAGTACCTATGCGTTGTTGTGGAGTCATAACATGCGAGTGAGTGTTATTATTGTGATCGTGGTATTCCTTGATCATATTGTTCATGATTAGACTAGCTATTCGTTATGTTGAACAACTCTTATTATGTTTTACGAAAATTGGTATTGATTGGGTATTAACTCAAAGTTGAGGTTAGTAACGTAGAATTGAATGTTGATGTAAGACTTGTTCTTGATAATTCTATCTCTCTGTTGTTATTGTTCATTGTCTTGGTGAGGAAGAGTGTTAAAGCACGAAGGTTGATGTCGTGTAATGTTTTGTGAGTGAGTGATAATGCACGAAGGGTGATGTCATGCCATGTTATGAGAGAGAGTTAATGCACGAAGGGTGATGCCGTGCCGTTTCTATTATTTCTTATGGTGAGGTTGAGAGTAAAAGCACGAAGGGTGATGCCGTGCACTTTCCATTGCTGTGTTTACTTGTTTCATTCTGTTAAAGATATATCGATTGATCATGTTCTCATTCCTATTTTGATTCCTTGCCATGTAATCCCCTCAGCATGTTCCCTTCCCAATATTTCTTGCCTTGCTTCTTTAATTGTTGTTATTGTTGTATATATTGATATATTGTACATGTTTATTCGTAGGTGTTTTGTCCTAGCCTTGTCACTACTTCGCCGAGGTTAGACTCGACACCTACCAGTACATGGGGTCGGTTGTACTGATACTACACTCTGCACTTTCTGTGCAGATTTTGGTACCAGTTCGGGTTGATCGAGATTTTAGCTGTTGGACCCGCTATCCAGAGATTCAAGGTAGATCTGTAGGCATTCACAGACCTTGAAGTCCCCGTCTATCTCTTCTTTTTTACTGTTTCTTTCATTCAAACAATTGTATTTGTCTCAGACTATTACTTGTAGTGAATTCTAGAATGCTCGTGAATTGTGACTCCAAGTCCGGGTGGTAGTAATTAATGCAGTTTTTATATTATTCCGCACTCACCATATTTCATCTTAGCTAATTTGCTATTATTTATTGAATGGAAAAAGGATTGGTTTAATGATTCTCTAACATTGGCTTGCCTAACAAGTGAAATGTTATGCGCCAGCACGGTCTCGGCGGTGGGAATTTTGGGTCGTGACACTGCCATGTTTCGCAGACCTTGTCTCTCCTTCCCTATCTCCTTGTTTACTGTATTCGGTCTTAGACTATTATAGAGCATGTTTTCTAGACTTGTAATGTATAGATGCTCAAGTACTCAGTGACATCGGGTTTTGGGAGTAAATTTATATTCAGTATTGGTGAGAGTTTTCCCATTAATTAATTATTATGTTTTCAGTATTTAAAAGAAATTGTGGGTTATTGATGTTGTCGGCTTGCCTAGTATCGAGATAGGCACCATCACGACGGCTGAGATTTTGGGTCATGACATTTCTCTACTATAATTTCCTTCTAAAAGAAATTTCCTTTTCAAAAAGGTTGCTCCTCTAACCACAAACACTTTATAGTTAGAAGGGTGATAGAAATAATATCCCATTATTTCTTTGGTACACCCAACGAACCTACACTTATCAGATCTTGAGTCAATTTTATCAGATTGCAATCTCCTAACATAAGCTGTCCAACCCCAAACTTTAATATGCTTAAGGTTAGGCTTACGTCCTTTCCATATCTCATATGGTGTTGCAGAGACTGACTTAGTGGGAACTTTATTAAGTAAGTATGTTGCTGCTTCCAAAGCATATCCCCATAAATATATTGAAAGACCAGTGAACCCCATCATAGATCTCATCATATTTAATAAGGTTCGGTTTCTCCTTTCACACACACAACTATTTTGTGGTGTTCCTGAAGGTGTCCACTATGAGAGAATCCCATTCTCTTTGAAATACCTCATAAAATATTCACTAAAATATTATCCACCTCTATCAAACCTTAGTACCTTGATACTTTTACCAGTCTGTTTCTTAACTTCACTTCGGAACCTTTTGAACATTTCAAAAGATTCAGATTTGTGTTTCGTAAGATACACAAATCCATATCTTGACATATCATCAGTGAAGGTGATGAAGTAAGAATATCCACCTCTAGCTTAAATTTTCATGGACCCACAAACATCTATATGAATTAGTCCCAATAATTCAGTAGCTCTTTCTCCACTTCTAGTAAATGGAGATTTGGTCATTTTTCCTTTGTGACAAGATTCACAAGTTGGATATGATTCAAAATCATACTTGTCAAGGTACCCTTCCTTGTACAACTTGTTAATTCTTTTCTCTTCAATATGACCAAGCCTGCAATGCCAAAGGTATGAATGATTTACTTGATCATCTCTTTTCCTCTTAAGACTTGAAACATGCATAATCAAATTAGCATTAACATTATGTAAGACATAAACATCATGTTGTAGATAGCCATTCATACATAAATTATCACCATAATAAATAGAGCAAATACCATTGCTTATAATAATGCGACAACCACGTTTGTCAAATATAGAAGATGAAATTGTGTTCGAAACAAATTTAGGAACGTAATAACAATCATCCAACATAAGTACTTTTTCCATAGGCATTATTAAAAAAATTGATCCTATAGCTACGGCTGCATCTTTTGCACCATTTCCAACTTGTAGATTAATTTCTTCTTTCTTCAACCTTCTACTTGTGATGACCCAAAATGTCATCTTTGAATTTAATAAGTAATTCTGTGTTCTAAGACCTCGAAAAGCACCATTTATCATTCCTCGACTTGCGTGCGCAGTCTGTAAAATTTTTCGAAACGTTTTCATGTGAAAAATGGATTAAAATATGAAATAGAGCTTTAAAACTCAACTGAGTTGACTTTGGTCAACGTTTTTAGCAAACAGACCCGAATCAGTGTTTTGATAGTTCCGGTAGCTCCGTATTGTGATTTGGGACTTGAACGTATGCCCGAAACTTAATTTGGAGGTTCCTAGCTCAAGTTATGACCATTTAACATAACTTGCAATTTAAAGGCTAAAGACTTCCAAGTTTGACCACGAAGTTGACTTTTTATTATCGGAGCCAAAATCTGATTCTGGAAATTTGAATAGATCCGTTATGTTATTTAGGACTTGTGTGCCAAATTTGAAGTCATTCTGGATTCATTTAATATGTTTTGGCACAAGATTTGCAAATGGAAAAGTTTAAAACTCAAAGTTTGAATCGAGGTATGAATTGTAATTTTGATGTTGTTTGACGCGAATTGAAACCCCATGTAAGTCCGTATTATGTTTCTGTACTTGTTGGAATATTCGGATGAGGTCCCGAGTGGCTCGGATGAGTTTCGGACGAGCCACAGAGCAATTGGAACCTGCTGCCCAGTGCTGGTTCTGGCGTGTCGCACCTGTGTCATTTTGTGCGCAGGTGCGTGGCCTCTCCTGCGGAATACCTGTCGCTTCTGCTACATTGTACTGCCTTGCCGAGCTCCGCTTCTGCAGAGAAACGAGCGCAGGTGCAAAACCGCATCCGCAATGGACAAGCCGCTTCTGCGAGGACGACCGCTTCTGTGGTCACTTGTGCGCTTCTGCGATGTACCAGGTGCGCCATTTTTGGGCGCAGATGCGGCCACTGGTCAATCTGCCCTGTTCCGTAAATGCGAGCTTTTTCTCGCAAATATGAGACCGCAGGAGCGAAAATATAGGCCGCAAATGCGAAAATGCTGGGCAGAATACATAAAATCGGGTCTTAGTCATTTTTGCTTATTTTTTAGTTTTAAGTCTCGGATTTTGCCGATTCTAGAGGGTTTTTTCATGACTTTGAATTGGGTAAGTGTTCTTTAACCAAAAGTAATTATATTTCACAAATCCATATCTATATTCATCATTTATTTCGGATTTAGATGGAAGAAATTGGAATTTTTGTAAAACTTTCCAAAAAAAACAAAAATTTAGATTTGAAGGTCTATTTCACATCGGAATTGGATAATTTTCCTATGGTTGAACTCGTAGCAGAACGGTTGTTCGGATTTCGTGAGTTTTTCAGGATTTGAGATGTGGGTCCCACTGTCGAATATTTTAATGAATTTCAATTTTTTTATCTTGAAAATTAGTAAATTCATATGGAATTAATTCCTATGATTAGTATTGAATATATCGAATTGTTTGTGAATAGATTTGAAGCTTTTGGAGACAAATTTAAAAGGAAAAGTTGTTGTTGAGTAATTGATTGGAATTTGCAAAGCGAGGTAAGTGTCGTAGTTAACCTTGACTTGAGGGAATAGAACCCTTAAATTATTTGTTATGTGAAATGTATGTGAATGACGTATAGGCGAGGTGACAAGTGTCTATACGTCGTCAAATTAATTGTTTGCATAATTACTTGAAAAATCACAATTTTTTTTAAATCATGAACTAATTATAATAATAATTGTTTCTCTCCTATTCTTTGCCAAATATTAATTCTTGAATTTCTGCATTAATTGTTACATGCTACTTGAACTTTGTGTTTTAATTGTTATTTGATATTTAGCATATTAAATATTAAACTGCCTATTTTCTCCCTGATTTCTATAATAATTTGCTATTTGTCATTGTTTGTTTCATAATTAAATCATAATTATTGTATGCTTGTTGTCTTATAATTTTATATTAATTGTTGCATTTATTGGGAAATTTCTTCTGTAAGAATTGATTGAAATGGATATATTGGAGGATGGGGTTGCACGCCGCAACAAACTTATTAAAAAGTCCATATTGGAGGATAGGGTTGCACGCCGCAACAGACTTATTAAAAAGTCCATATTGGAGGATCGGGTTGCACGCTGCAACAGACTTATTAAAAGTCAATATTGAGGGATCGGATTGCACGCCGCAACAGAACTGAATGTGAATATATTGTGAGACCGGGTTGCACGGTGCAACAGAATTAAATGTGAATATATTGTGAGAGCGGGTTGCACGCTGCAACAGAATTGATGGAAATGATAATTGGTTATGACTGCTGAGTTGGCTTCAATTATTATAAATGAGTTACCTGATTTATTTCTATTATTGTTGTTGTTACTAATATTGCGTACAGGTAATGTAAGTGACCCGCCTTAGCCTCGTCACTACTTCGTCGAGGTTAGGCTCAGCACTTACCAGTACATGGGGTCGGTTGTACTGATACTACACTCTGCACTTCTTGTGCAGATTTTGGAGTTGGTCCCAGCGGCGTACCATTGACTTTCTCGGATTTCAGCTACCAAAGGAGACTTGAGGTATAACTGCATGGCGTCCGCAGTTCTGAAGTCCCCGTCTATTTTACTTTAGCTGTGTGTTTATTTCCAGACAGCTTTATTTTATTAAGACCTTTATTTGTATTTATTCTAGAAGCCTGTGCACTTGTGGCACAAATTCTAGGATGGTATTTAGACATCGTTGTTTTTATGGATCATTCACTGCATTTCAGACTTTGCTTCTGCATATGTTCTTTGATTATTAATAAATTTAAAAATTGTTTCAAAAATAGATAATATTATTCTAATGTTGGCTTGCCTAGCAAGTGAAATGTTAGGCGCCATCACGATCCGAAGGTGGGAATTTCGGGTCGTGATAGTTGGTATCCGAGCACTAGGTTACATAGGTCTCACGAGTCACGAGCAAGCTTAGTAGAGTCTGAAGGATCGGTACAGAGACGTCTGTACTTATCTCTCAGAGGCTATGAAGTTTAGGAACAATATCACTTCTTTCTTATTCGGTCGTGCAATTTTATTCTATCATCGATGATTGAACCATTCTACTTTTATTCTCTCGCAGATGATGAGAACACTTAATACCTCTACCGATTGACAGGGACCAGAACCCCCGGTGGCAACTATGGCCAGGGGTAGAGGTCGAGGTCATGCTAGAGGCCGAGGTAAGGCTCAGTACAGAGCTTGGGCAGCTGCACCTGTTGAAGAACCTCAGGTGGACCTTCAGAAAGAGGTTAAAGTTCAGAATGAACCAGCTGGACCAGTTCAAGTCCCGGAAGGATCCATGGCTACTTCAGTGCTTCAGGACGCTCTAGTCCATTTGGTGAGTCTTATGGAGGGCGTGGCCCAGAATAGTACATTTCCAATGGCACCAGCCATTTCAAAGGCTGGGGGAGGGGCACAAACTCCCACTACTCCCGCTCCGGAGCAGATGGCTCCCCAGAATCAGGATCCAGTAGCCCCGCCAGTTGGGGTAGTTCAACCAGTTGTTGCGGCACATATCGGTGATAGGCCCGCCATGTCTTTTGAGGCCTTATTGAGACTAGATAAGTTTTCCAAGCTCTTTCCAGTTCACTTTAGTGGTACACCTTCTGAGGACCCACATGATTATCTTGAACGCTGCCATAAGGTACTGTGGAACATGGGTATAGTTGAGACCAATGGGGTCGATTTTATTGTATTTTAGATGATGGATTCCTCCAAGAGGTGGTAAAGAGATTATGCATTGACCCGACCAGTCGAATCGCCTGCACTTACATGGGAGCAGTTCTCTCAGCTATTTTCGGAAAAGTTCCTCCCTATCACACTAAGAGAGGAATTTCGCAAGCAATTTGAGCGTCTACAGCAGGGCAGTATGACTGTTACTCAGTATGAGTCCCGTTTTGTGGATTTGGCCCGTCATGGTCTCTTTTTACTACCTACGGAGGGAGAGAGAGAGAGAGAGGAGGTTTATTGAGGGACTCACTCACCCTATCAGACTTCAGATGGCCAAAGAGACCAGAAGTGAAAATTCTTTTCAGGCAGCTGCTAATGTCGCAAGGAGGATAGAGATGGTTCTTGCACAAGAGAGAGGGCAAATGTTTGATAAGAGGCCTCGTCAGTTCAGTGGTTTTAGTGGTGCCTCGTCTGGAGGCAGACGTAATTTTGGTAAGGGTCATCATCCCAGATCGTTTCATTCAGCACTTCATGTATCTCCCGGTGCTTCAGGGAGTCACGGTCCTATTATGCCTTACTCTGGGCAGCCAGTATTCAGTGCACATTCATTTCCTATCAGTGCATCACCACTCCAGAGTTACTACAGTGGTTATCTGGGTCAGCTTCAGCTTCAGCAGCCACGACATTAGGATGTGTGTTATGAGTGTGGAAACATTGGTCACATCAGGAGGTAATACCCTAGATTGGCGAGTAACAGATCTCGACAGGATTTGCGTGTCATCATACCACCACCGCTTGCTTCACTGCCTGCTCAGCCAGGTAGAGGTAGGGGTCAAGTAGCTAGAGGTGGAGGTCAGACCGTTAGAGGTGGAGGCCTGTCAGTTAGAGGCCGTCCTAGGGACAAAGTTCAGAGTGGTGGGGCCCAGCCCTGATTTTATTCTTTTCCAGTTAGGTGAGGCCAAGTCATCTAATGCTGTGATCACATATATTATTCCAGTTCCATTTAATCTAGGATCTACTTATTCCTTTGTGTCCTCCTATTTTGTTTCATATTTGGTTATGCCTTGTGATTCTCTGAGTGCTTATGCGTGTATATCTACACTGGTGGGAGACTCTATTGTAGTAGATCATATCTATTATTCGTGTGTGGTTACTATTGGTAATCTTGAGACTATTATGGATCGTCTACTTCTTGATATGGCAGATTTTGATGTCATCTTGGGTATGGATTGGCTGTCCCCTTATCGTGCTATATTGGATTGTCATGCCAAAATAGTGACCTTAGCTATGCCGGGGTTACCTCGGTTAGAGTGGAAAGGAACTCCTGGCCATTCTGCCAGCAGGGTTATTTCTTATATGAAAGTTTGGCGTATGGTAGAGAAAGGGTGTCTAGTCTATTTCCCTTATATTCACTATCCCAGTGCGGATGTCCCTTCTATGGACTCAATACCAGTTGTCCGTGAATTTCCAAAAGTATTTCCTGCAAATTTTCCAGGGATGCCACCCGACAGAGATATTGACTTCTGTATTGATTTGGCTCCGGGCACTCAGCCAATTTCTATTCCACCATATCGTATGGCCCCGACAAAGTTGAAAGAATTGAAAGAGTAGTTACAAGACTTGCTTGATCAGGGATTCATTAGACCCAGTGTCTTGCCCTGGGGTGCACCAGTATTATTTGTAAAGAAGAAATATGGCTCTATGCGGATGTGTATAGATTATCGCAGTTGAACAAGGCCACTGTCAAAAACAAATATCCGCTGCCAAGAATTGATGACTTATTTGATCAGCTTCAGGGTGCCAAGGTATTTTCGAAGATTGATTTGAGGTATGGTTACCATCAGTTGAAGATTAGGGCATCTGATGTCCCTAAAATAGCTTTTTGAACTCGGTATGGGCATTACGAATTCCTAGTGATGCCATTTGGGTTGACAAATGCCCAACAGCATTTATGGATTTGACGAATCGGGTGTTCAAGCCTTATTTGGATTATTTTGTGGTTGTATTCATTGATGATATCTTGATTTACTCCAGCAGTCGAGAAGAACATGAGCAGCATCTTCGAAGTGTGCTTCACACTTTGAAGAATAATCAGTTATATGCCAAATTTTCAAAATGTGAGTTTTGGTTAGACTCAGTTGCCTTTTTGGGGCATGTTGTATCGGCAGAAGGCGTAAAGGTGGATCCTAAGAAGATTGAGGTTGTTCAGAATTGGCCTAGACCTACTTCAGTTACAGAGATCCGGAGTTTCCTGGGGTTTAGCAGGTTATTATTATCGGTTCATGTAAGGGTTTTCATCTATAGCAAGCCCATTTACCAGATTGACCCAGAAAGGTGTCCTATTCAGATGGTCAGACGAGTGTGAGTTGAGCTTTCAGAAGCTCAAGACCACTTTGACTACGGCACCAGTGTTGGTATTACCCACACGTTCAGGATTGTATATGGTATATTGTGATGCATCTCATATTGGGCTTGATGCAGTATTTATGCAAGATGGCAAGGTAATTACATATGGGTCGCGGCAGTTGAAAGTTCACGAGATGAATTATCCTATTCATGACTTAGAATTGGCAGTCATTATTCATGCACTGAAGATTTGGAGGCATTACTTGTACGCTGTCTCATGTGAGGTATTTACTGATCATCGTAGCCTTCAGTATCTGTTCAAACAAAAAAATCTTAATTTGAGGTAGAGAAGATGGTTGGAGTTGTTGAAAGACTATGATATCACCATTTTGTATCACCTCGGAAAGGCCAATGTCATGGCCGATGCTTTGAGCAGAAAGGCAGTGAGTATGGGCAGTCTTGCGTATATTCCGGTTGGTGAGAGGCCATTAGCTGTAGATGTTCAGACTTTGGCTAATCAGTTCGTGAGGTTAGATGTTTCATGACCGAGTCGGGTTCTAGCTTGCACATTCGCTTGGTCTTCTTTATATGAGCGCATTAGAGAGAGGCAGTATGATGATATGCATTTACTTGTCCTTAAGGACACAGTGCGGCACGCTGATGCCAAATAAGTTGCTGTGGGGGAAGATGGATTTCTGCGAATGCAGGGTCGTATTTGTGTGCCTAATGTGGATAGGCTTCATGAATTAATTCTTGAAGAGGCACACAGTTCCAGGTATTCTATTCATCCAGGTGCCACTAAAATGTATCAAGACTTACGGCAACATTACTGGTGAAGGATAATGAAAAAGGATATTGTTGCATATGTAGCTCGGTGTCTGAATTGTCAGCAAGTTAAGTACGAGCATCAGAGACCTGGTGGTTTGCTTCAGAAGTTAGAAATTCCTGAGTGGAAGTGGGAGCGTATCACTATGGATTTTGTTGTTGGGCTCCCATGGAATCAGAGAAAATTTGACGCAGTTTGGGTCATTGTGGATAGGTTGACCAAGTCAGCACATTTCATTCCAGTGGTAGCCACCTATTCTTCAGAGAGATTAGCTGAAATTTACATTCGTGAGATTGTCCGCCTTCACGGTGTGCCCGTTTCTATTATTTCAGATCGAGGTACGCAGTTTACCTCACATTTCTGGAGGGCTGTGTAGCGTGAGTTAGGCACGCGTGTGGAGTTGAGCACAACCTTTCATCCACAGACAGACGGACAGTTAGAGCGCACTATTCAGATATTGGAAGATATGCTCCGCACTTGTGTTATAGACTTTGGAGCTTCTTGGGATCATTTCTTGCCACTTGCAGAGTTTGCTTATAATAATAGCTACCAGTCGAACATTCAGATGGCTCCATATGAGGCATTATACGAAAGGCGATGTTGATCGCCAATTGGTTGGTTTGAATAGGGAGAGGCTCGGTTGTTGGGTACCGATTTGGTACAGGATGCCTTGGATAAGGTCAAGATTATTCAGGATCGAATTTTCTTAACTCAGTCTAGGAAAAAGAGTTATGCCGACCGTAAAGTTCGTGATATTGCATTCATGGTTAGAGAAAGAATATTGCTCCGAGTTTCACCTATGAAAGGTGTAATGAGGTTCAGAAAGAAGGGCAAGTTGAGCCCTAGGTATATCGGACCCTTTTAAATTCTTGAAAGGGTGGGTGAAGTAGCCTACAAGCTTGCATTACCACCTAATTTATCAGCGGTTCATCCGGTGTTCCATGTGTCTATGCTCTGAAAATATCATGATGATCCGTCCCATGTGTTAGATTTCAGCTCAGTCCAATTGGACAAAGATTTTTCTTACGAGGAGGAGCCGGTGGCTATTCTAGCCTGGCAGGTCCGGCAGTTGAGGTCTAAGAGTTATCCTTCAGTTCGGGTGTAATGGAGAGGTCAGCCGGTAGAGACATCTTTCTGGGAGTCCGAGTCGGACATGCGGAGTAAATACCGACACCTTTTCTCCAGCTCAGATACTTTTTCTAACTCCGTTCGAGGACGAACGTTTGTTTTAGAGGTGGAGAATATGATGACCTCTAAAAGCACCATTTATTATTCCTCGACTTACGTGCGCAGTCCGTAAAATTTCCTGGAAAGTTTTTATGTGAAAAATGGATTAAAATGTGAAATAGATCTTTAAAATTCAATTCAGTTGACTTTGGTCAACATTTTTAGCAAACAGACTCGGATCAGTGTTTTGACAGTTCCGGTAGCTTCGTATCATGATCTGGGACTTAGGCGTATGCCCATAATTTAATTTGGAGCTTCCTAGCTCAAGTTATAACAATTTGACATAATTAGAAATTTAAAGGCTAAAGACTTCCAATTTTGACCACGAGGTTGATGTTTTGATATCGGAGCCGGAATCTGATTCTGGAAATTTGAGTAGCTCCGTTATGTCATTTATGACTTGTGTGCAAAATTTGAAGTCATTCCGGATTCATTTAATATGTTTTGGTACAAGATTTGCAAATGGAGAAGTTTAAAACTAAAAGTTCGAATCTAGGTGTGAATTGTAATTTTGATGTTGTTTGACGTTAATTGAAACCCTGAGTAAGTCCGTATTATATTTCTGGACTTGTTGGAATATTCAGACGAGGTCCCGAGTGGCTCGGATGAGTTTCGGACGAGCCACAGAGCAATTGGAACCTGCTACCCAGTGCTGGTTTTGGTGTGTCGCACCTGCGACATTTTGTGCCAGGTGCGTGGCCGCTCCTGCAAAATACCAGTAGCTTCTTTGACATTGGACATCCTTGCCGAGCTCCGCTTCTGCAGATAAATGAGTGCAGGTGCGAAGCCGCATCCATGATGGACAAGCCGCTTCTGCGAGGACGACCGCTTCTGCGGTCACTTGTGCGCTTCTGCGAACAGATGCGGCCACTGGTCAAGCTGCCCTGTTCCACAAATGCGAGCTTTGTCTCGCAAATGCGAGACCGCAGGTGAGAAAATACAGGCCGCAGATGCGAAAATGCTGGGCAAAATACATAAAATCGGGTCTTAACCATTTTTGCTCATTTTTGAGTTTTAAGTCTCGGATTTTGGCGATTCCAAAGGGGTTTTTCACGACTTTGAATTGGGTAAGTGTTCTTTAACCAAAAGTGATTATATTTCACAAATCCATGTCTATATTCATCATTTATTTCGGATTTAGATGGAAGAAACTGGAATTTTTGTAAAACTTTCAAAAAAACGAAAATTTAGATTTGAATGTCCATTTGACATCGGAATTGGATAATATTTGTATGGTTGAACTCGTAGCGGAATGGGTGTTCGGATTTCATGAGTATTTCCGGGATTTGAGATGTGGGTCCCACTATCGAATATTTTAATGAATTTTAGATTTTTATCCGGAAAATTAGTAAATTCATATGGAATTAATTCCTATGATTGGTATTGAATATATCGAATTGTTTCTGAATAGATTTGAAGCTTTTGGAGATAAATTTAAAAGGAAAATTTGTGGTTGAGTAATTGATTGGAATTTACAAAGCGAGGTAAGTGTCGTGGTTAACCTTAACTTGAGGGAATAGAACCCTTAAATTATTTATTATGTGAAATGCATGTGAACGACGTATAGGCGAGGTGACGAGTGTCTATACGTCATCAAATTAATTGTTTGCATAATTACTTGAAAAATCATAAATTATTTTAAATCATGAATTAATTAATATAATAATTGTTTCTCTCATATTCTTTGCCAAATATTAATTCTTGAATTCCTGCATTAATTGTTACATGCTACGTGAATTATGTGTCTTAATTGTTATTTGACATTTAGCATATTAAATAGGCTTCATCTTGGGTTTATATTTACCCTTACCCTTCTTCTTAGAATAGTTTCCAACCAACATGATAGTTCCTTTCATCTTCTTAGATGAAAGTTGATTCTCATAATCAATTAGCATGTTAAGTATCTCATAATGATCACAATCCATCTTATGCGCATTGAAATTAATAACAAATTGTGAAAAGGACTCAGAGAGTGACTGCAAGATCAAATCTTGAGAAAGCTCTTTACCCAGTTTACACCCCAACTTCTGAAGTTCTTCAATAAGATTAATCATATGATTAACATAGGGTACAACTGGAGAGTTTCCAATCAATTTGGATCCAAATAAAGCCTTAGATAGTTGGTATCTAGCCGTCCTTCTTTGTGTACCAAACATCTTCTTAAGATGTTCAATGATTGCAGTTGGATCCATATCCCGATGTTTCCTCTAGAGCTCAGAACTCATAGAAGCGAGAATGATGCATTTAGTAGTAAGACATTCTTCCAAGTATTTCTGATAAATCTTGGTGGAATTATCATCATCCTCATCTGGGACTTCCTTGGCAGGCTTATCGATCACAGCAATAAGCTTTTCATGCATGAGAACAATTCTCAAATTTCTATACCAATCATCAAAGTGTGGTCCTACCAACTTGTTGGTCTCAAGTATTCCACGCAGTGATATAACAGACATATTGAGAAATCCAAAATTAGAAAAGAAAAGACAATATTATAAGAACATATTTACACATATCATAAAGACATGGGCTTTTATCTAAATTAAATTTCCACTTATTATTTTAAACTAGCTACCCTCATTATAGTTTAGGAAATCTCTATTTCTGTTAGTGGAGTAAAGGAATCCTTTAACAATATGTATGAGTCACTTGGAAGTCAAGTCGTTTCTCACATATATTTTAAAAGTAGGTACACTTACCAATTGCATTCCCATAAAATTTTCTTAAATAGCTCTATGTCAATTAGTCCCCTGGTAGTCAGGTCGACCCTATTGGCATAGTTGAGATCAACCATCGTGATAGCAAAGAACTTATTAAATTTTATAATCCCCGGGTAGTCTAGGCGTCTAGTGTACAATTAAATAATTCTTTCAATCCATGCATCCAGTACAATAAATAATGTTAACATATTCTCAAACTATAAGACTCCTGGTTGTTAGGCCACTCCTTATAAACAAGAAGTAAATAAAATTATTTATTTTGATGGATAGCTTTACAATACAATATCTTATATTTTATTATTAAGAACTCAAATTTTAACAAGAGGGAATTATTACTAAAACAACTTTTAATAACAAGATGATCCAATCTTTTATAGAACATTAATTTTATTCAAGTTGTTTACAAGCTTTGTCCTAAATTAATTTACATCACATGTAATAATAATTCAAAATCATATAACGAACAAGCACGTGACATAAAACTAAATTCAACATACTTCTAAAATGTTTATCTTATATATCACATAAATTAATTCATGCTAGAACATTATTATTAATTTATATCTCATAAACTAATAACAATTAAAAAAATTATATAATCTAATAATCTATTATAGATTACCGTCGTATCTTGTACGAAATTTCAAATTCAAATTATGAACTATCTTAGTAGTTTAACTTATATGAATACATATATTTTATTCGCAATAAAATAATATCAATCCATATGCATTCAAATAATTTGACTATTTCACAAGACACAAGGATAATGGTTTGAACTCTTCAAATAAAATCTTAAAATATTTCGTAAATAAATTTTAGACACGAGAAACCATGGCTCTGATGCCACTGTTGGATTACATATAGGTGTTCATACACGCAGCGGAAGACAATAACAATCCTAGGCAGAACTTATCGTATTTAAAATTTATTTACATGTCAAAGATCGGATCTAAGACGTACCTGGTGAAGAGAGCCTCGTTTCAGAGTTTTCTTCGATAGTGCGAAGACTTTATGCGTGTAACGACCCGACCGGTCTTTTTGGAATGATATGGAACACTTAGTTCTAAGGTTTAAAGTTTAAGTTAAAATAGTAACCGGATGTCGACTTATGTGTAAACGACCCCGGAATAGAGTTTTGATGATTCCAATAGTTTCGTATGGTTTTGGACTTAGGAGCGTGTCCGAAAAATTATTTGGAAGCCCGTAGCTAAATTAGGCTTGAAATGGCGAAAATAGAAATTTAAGTTTGAAAGTTTGACCGGAGAGTTGACTTTTTGATATCGGGGCCGGAATATGATTCTGAAAATTGATTTAGGTCTGTTACGTCATTTATGACTTGTGTGCAAAATCTGAGGTCAATCGAACTTGATTTGATAGGTTTCGGCGTTGAATGTAGAAGTTAAAAATTCTTAGTTTCATTAGACTTGAATTGGGGTATGATTCGTGGTTTTAGTGTTGTTTGATTTGATCTGAGGTTTCGACTAAGTTCGTATCATGTTTTAGGACTTGTTGGTGTATTTGGTTGAGGTCCCGGGGGCCTCTATCACGACCTAATTTTCCCTCCGTTGGGTATCGTGATGGCACCTAGTCTTAGGGACTAGGTAAGCTTAACATTTATTAAATAACAACAATAATTAAATAATATCTAACAATCTTTGAAATGGAAACCTCCAAAATAAATTAATAATTCCCAAAACCGGTAGTACAAGCCATAATCTCTACAGAGTGTTTGCTAGAAAACTTCTAAATACAACTGTTCCATAAAAAAGAATAAACGGTGCAAAGTGAAAACTTGAAGGTGACTCCGAAGCCTACGAACGCAGCAGCAGGTTTACCTTGAGTCTCCACAGCAACAACCCGCATAGCTACTAACGAACAAATACATGGATCTGCACAAAAATGTGCAGAAGTGTAGAATGAGCACACCACAGTGGTGCCCAGTAAGTATCAAGACTAACCTCGGTGGAGTAGTGACGAGGAACAGTCAAGACACCCACTGGTATAATAAACTGAACAAGTATAAGTATATGAACAACATGAATATGATATCTACATAAAGACTATGCAATATGGCTCGCAATACAGTAATGGCAATAAAAAAGGAAACAACAAGTATCAGCGGAATACTCCAAAAAAATAACTCAGAAAAGTAAATGGAACACAACATACATCCGGAACCACAAATACAGCAAGGACAAGTAATAACTCAGCAACTACAACCGCTTTTAGATCACGATTTAGTCATCAAACTCCACTAGGTACTGAACCTCGGACAAATCACAACTCAAGGGTCTCGATACTCGAACCCTAACACATGGCATCATGTGCCCTCATTACACTCCATAACTGCACTGACGACTCACGTGCCAATAGAGCCATTCTCATATAGAAGGCAAGTAAACAAGGGTGAGCATCTATGCGCAAAAATATCAAGAACACCTCTTATCCGATAAGAGTGCTTAACTACGTGTATGCTTGTGCAAGTGTCCTAACATAGTCCATACCAGGAAATAAGCATAAGGAAAAAGAACGGACAGCACGTAGAATATTTTCTCACAACTTTCACAAGATAATTCTCACACAGGTAAGTGTACCACTACACAAATATCAACAAGAATGCCCCCAGGCCATCACAAATCATCACAAATCAATACCTGACACATCCCACCTTGTCTCGCCATGTGTCCAATAATAAAATAAGTGCCCGCCTTGTCTCGCCGACACATATCCCGCCTTGTCACGCTGCATGTGCAAATATCAATAGTAACAATAGCACAGCAGAAACCTCATGCAACCCCATAACAACAATCGCACGGCAGAAACCTCGTGCATCACAATAATAACAACCACACGGCAGAAACCTCATGCATCACCACAACAAGTACAACAACAACATTTGGTAATAATACAAAGTACGACAAGTAAATCAACTCAAGAACTTTTAAATCACAAGAAACGGTAGAACCAATTCATAAGGAATAGCCACAATAAAGAATGCTAGGCATAAATAGAACAGCTCAACAAGGGAAAACTATTGTGTAGCAACGATCCCACAATATACGTTTCAACAAAAGGGAAGCTAAGATGAGTCAAGTAATTCCAAATAAAATAAGTCGACTAAGATATAGGATATCTAAACTTCTTTTAAGGTTGAGAAAATTTCAAAGGATATTCAAAAATTCAATTAAGGATAAGCAACAAAAAAATAATCATAACCTCAATTAAGACTGAATAATTATAGGATGAGATAAGAAGTTATGAAAAAATAGCATGACAATAGAGGAGGTAAAATCTTCAGTTAAGTCAACTAAGAGTCAAATAGGCAATAAGAGTGAATCCTGAAGCAATTAATTCTAATTAAAGCATGTAGAGGTGAAACTAGTAAATAGGAACTTAAATCATATCAAGAACAACTTCATACTCGGTGAATATAAGGACCTAAGAATCCTAAAAGGCCAATTTCTCACAAATAAGTCAGAGCACGCACTCGTCACCTCGCGTACATGGACTACAATCAACATAGAAGACTCAAATCCTAAGGGGAAAATCCCCCATACAAGGTTAGGAAAGATACTTACCTCGACCCAAGCTCAATCAATCAGTCACAATGCCTTTCCCATGAATATCCGACTCCGAATGGCCCAAATCTAGCCAAAACAATTACATATCATGAATACAACTTTAATAGGCTAATCTGATTAATGAAATCAAGATTTTAATAAAAATTCCAAAATCCATCCTAAAAAGTCGACCCAGGCCCACGTCTCGGAATCAGGTAAATGTCACAAAATACGAACGCCCATTTACTCACGAGTTCACTCGTACCAAAATTATCCAAATCCGATGTCTAAATCCCAATCAAAATTCAGAAATCTTAGTTGAAGAACTTCTTCCCATTTTTCCTAAAATTTCAATCCAAACCCAAAATTTAATGAAGAAAACAACTATAGATTGATGAAATACAACCAAAAATGAGTTAGAAATCATTACCCCAAAGCACTCTCTGAAAATCCCTTGAAACATCGCCAATTTCCGAGCACCCAAGTCCAAAAATGAAGAAATGAATCAAACCCTAGATTTGGCCCCTTTTCTGCCAATTAAACCGCATCTGCGGACCTGCATTCACACATGCATCACCGCACCTGCGGAATTCCCATCGCAGGTGCAGATTCCACTAAAAACTCAGCGTCCGCTTCTACGATCCAAGGGCCACAACTGCGTGTGCGCATCTGCGGACCAATGTCTGATTCTGCGGTCCTTCACCGCTCCTGTGATTGCTCCATCGCATCTACGGGAATCGCAGATGCGGAATTTACCTCGCACCTGTGACCCTTGGCACTCCTTCACTTTTCCGCTTCTGCGCTTGCCTCTCCGCACGTGCGATCCCGCACTTGCGGTCCCTTCACTGCACGTGCGAAAATACCAGATGCCTAAAGATTTCAGCAGCAGCACAAATCCAACTTTTGATCCGCTAAGCACCCAAAACTCACCCGAGGCCCCCAAGACCTCAACCAAACATTCCAACCCATCCTAAAATACCATACAAACTTAGTCAAGCCCTCAAATCACATCAAACAATGCTAAAATCATGATTCACCCTCCAATTCACACTTAAAGAACTTGAAACTTCAAATTCCTACAACCGATGCCGAAACCTATCAAACCACGTCCGAATGACCTCAAATTTTGCACACAAGTCATATTCAACATTACGGACCTACTCCAACTTCCGGAATCATAATCCGATGTCTAAATCACAATCAAAATTTAGAAATCTTAGTTGAAGAACTTCTTCCCATTTTTCCTAAATTTTCAATCCAAACCCGAAATTTAATGAAGAAAAAAACTATAGATTGAGGAAATACAACCAAAAATGAGTTAGAAATCGTTACCCCCAAATCTTTCTCTAAAACCCCCTCGAAAAATCAATAATTCCCAGGCCCGTTTTCGACCACTTAAACCGCATCTGCGGATTTGCCTTCGCACATGCGTCACCGTAACCGCGGAATTCCCATTGCAGGTGTGGATTCCACTCAAAACTCAGCATCCTCTTATACGATCCAAGGGTCGCACCTGCGTGTGCGCACCTGCGGACCCATGTCCGCTTCTGCGGTCCTTCACCGCTCCTACGATTGCTCCATCGTATATGCGGGAATCGTAGATGCAGAATTTACCTTGCACCTACGACCCCTGGCACTCCTCCACTTTTCCGCTTCTGCGCTTGCCTCTCCGCATGTGCGTTCCCGCACCTGCGGTCTCTCAACCACAGGTGCGAAAATACCAAATGCCGGAAGAATTCAGCAGCAACATAAATCCAACTTTTGATCCGTTAAGCACCCGAAACTCACCCTACGCCCTCGGGACCTCAATCAAACATATCAACCCATCCTAAAACACCATACGAACTTAGTCGAGCCCTCAAATCACATCAAACAATGCTAAAATCAAGAATCTTCCTCCAATTCAAACTTAAAGAATTGAGGGTCGAGATGATGTCAGAATTTGGTAAAATTTGTATGGTTATACTCGTGGTTGAATGGGCGTTCATATTTTGTAACTTTGTCGGGTTCCGACACGTGGCCCCCACGAGCGATTTTTGAGTACAATTTTGGATTTTGTTGGAAAATTAGTATTTTTATGTGGAATTAATTCCTATAACTTGTATTAACTAAATTGAATTATCTGTGAATAGATTCGAGGTGTTTGAAGGTGGATACGCGAGGCAAAGGCATAGCAGAATAAAATATTACACAGTTTGAGGTAAGCAACAGTTCTAAATATGGTTCTGAGCGTATGAAACCCCGGATTTTGTGTTATGTGATCAGTTTTGGGGTGACACACATGCTAGGTGATGGGCATGTGGGTGTGCACCGTAGGAATTGTGACTTGGTAAAATTTCATGGAACTGTGTAGTTGAATAATCTGTTGTTATTTGTACATTCTCCATGTAGTAGAGAAATTGAACCACAAATCATGTTTAGATTATGTGTTGGCACTATAGGGACCCACAGAGGTCGTGTACATGTTAAATTATCTACTACATTGTTGTTTTGTACTCAGTCACAGTTTACTTATTTATTTTATCTCAGTCTCTATTGTTCATTATTGATGCATCATATCATTGTTGTTTGGGCTAATTTTTATGGTTATTGAGAGCCCGAGACACTGGACAGATTTATGACTGAGTGAGGACGAGGGCCTAATTGTGAGATATTGATACTATAGTACATGAGTTGTGCGTGCGAGTCCAGATATTGATACTATACCACGTGAGTGGTCCGTGCAACACTTGAGTTGTCCGTGCGGATCTAGATATTGATACTATAGCACGTGAGTTATCCGTGCAGATCCAGATATTGATAGTATAGCACGTGAGTTCTCCGTGCATCACCTAAGTTATCCGTGCAGATAATAGCGCTTGGGCTGAAGGAGCCCCTGCGGAGTCTGTACAAACCCCCAGTGAGCACATGTACCTACTGAGTGGTTGTGCTGAGTGCTGAGTGAATGGAACGGCTGAGTGACTGTGGTCCTGAGAGGATGAATTTGATTTCATTAATGTTGCACTTCAGCTGTCATATATCATTGTTTTTAAAATTTCTGAGATATATTTTCTTATGTTTCAGTTGAACTTGACATGAAATTACTGTTTTGGCCTTAAATATTGAATTTGAAAGCATGCCTAACTTATTATGTTGGAAATTACTATAATTGGACTCAGCTGTGAAGCTCGTCACTACTTTCAGTTCTTTATTTAGTATTGTTACTTGCTGAGTTGGTTATACTCATACTACACCCTGCACTTCGTGTGCAGATCCAAGTGTTCCAAGATACAGTGGGTGTTGATTTCTTCGCATAGTTGATTATCCGGATATTTCGAGGTAGATGCCGGTTTTTCGCAGACCTTGTCTCTCATTCCTTATCTTCTTGATTATTGTATTTGGTCTCAGACTATTATTGATCGTGATTTCCAGACTTGTGATGTATAGATGCTCATGTACTCTGTGACACCCCAAAAGTTGGGAATTTTGCATTATGTTTTGGGTTTTCTTTAAATTCATTCTTGTTAAAAGTGTTGGAAGTATTTGTGAGAAATCGGCTTGACTAGTAACACGTTATGTGCCATCAGGACAAGTTAGGATTTTGGGTCCAGACAAGTTGGTATCAGAGCCTAGGTTACATAGGTCTCACGAGTCATGAGCAGGTTTAGTAGAGTCTTGCGGATCGATATAGAGGACACGTACTACAAGATCGGACGGTCAGCCACCAATGCCACCAGTTAAGGCCGCGAGAGGCCGGGGCCCTGGTAGATGCCGAGGCCGAGGTAGAGTTTGTGGTGTAGCTCATACAGTAGTTGGAGCAGCACTTGTAGCACCGCTAGTTGCTCCTGCACGTGAGTAGATTCCAGATATAATTGAGCCGGTGCGACCAGCTTAGTCACCAGCTGTGCCTATTATGATTCCATGCCTTCAGGAGGTTTTGGCCCAGATATTCTCACTTTGCACTTGCCTTGCTCAGGTGGTTTCGGGTTAGGCTGCACCAGCCACTTCTCAGGCTGGGGGAGGTACTCATACCCCTATTGCCCGTACTCCAGAGCAGGTAGTGGAGGGACTTCAGATACCGAGGGCACTACTAACCCAGCCGGTTGTAGCTACTCAGGCACCGGTAATCCCCATTATGGTAGATGATGAGCAGAGGAGACTTGAGAGATTTGGGAGGCTTCGACCTCCATCATTTAGCGGTGCTGAGTCCGAGGATGCTCAGGGTTTTCTAGATAAGTGCCAGCGGATGCTTCAGACAACGGGTATTCCGGAGACCAATGGGGTCTCGTTCACTACTTTTCAGTTTTCTGGGGCTGCCTTCAGATAGTGGGAGGCTTATGAGAGGTGCAGGTTGGTCGGTGCAGTACCACTTACATGGCAGGAGTTCTCAATTCTCTTTTTGGAGAAGTTTGTGCTGTAGTCTCGTAGGGAGGAGCTGCACAGACAGTTTGAGCATCTTCGGAAGGATGGCATGTCTCTGACCCAGTACAAGATGAGGTTTTCTATGTTGGCCCGTCATGAAGTTTGGTTGGTTCCCACTGATAGGGAGAGGATTAGGAGGTTCATTGATGGCCTCACGTATCAGCTGCAGTTGCTTATGACTAGGGAGAGGGTATCTGGTGCCACTTTTGATGAGGTGGTTGACATTGCTCTACAGATAGAGGCGGTCCGTAGCAAGGAGTGTGGTGAGAGGGAGGTTAAGAGGCCTTGAGGTTCGGGTATTTTTGGTGGGGTACCTTCTGGGGGGCAGTCCTACCACAGCAGGGGTCGCCATTAAAGGCCCGCTCAGACGACTCGTCCAGCTCATCGTGGTGCAATAGCTAGCCACGGTTCTTACAGTCCTTATTCAGGCCGATCTTCATTTAGTGCACTACCAGTGCAGAGTTCTCATCATGCCTTGTCCGCTCAGGCTTCTATAGGTAATTCCTCGAGTTATCAGGAGCAGCAGTTCCGTCAGAGGAGGGGTTGTTTTGAGTGCGTAGAATTTGGTCATTTCAAGAGAAATTGTCCTAGGCTGTTGAGTAGGGCTCCACAGTTGAGTTCTCGACCAACGGCACCAGCACCAGCAGTTACACCACCCGCCCAACCAGCTCGGGGTGGGGCTCAGCTAGTTAGGTGTTGCCCAAGAGGGGGAGGCCGATCGGGTTGCGATCAAGCTCGATTCTATGCTTTTCCTGCCAGGCCAGATATTGTTGCTACAGATACAGTGATCACATGTATTGTCTCATTGTGCCATAGGGAAGCTTTTATATTATTTGACACTGGTTTTACTTATTCGTATGCATCATTGTACTTTACTCATTATATGGATATCCCCCCTGAGTCCTTAGTTTCACTTGTTCGTGTATCTACGCCGGTGGGCGATACTATTATTAATGACCGTGTTCATCGGTCGTGTGTGGTAACTATTGGGGGATTAGCGACTAGAGTTGATCTCTTATTGCTTAGAATGGTTGACTTTGATATAATCTTGGGTATGGATTGGTTGTCTCCATGTCATGCTATTCTGGACTGTCATGCAAAGACTATGACGTTGACGATGCCGGGGTTGCCGAAGGTCGAATGGAGAGGTTCTCTAGATTATGTTCCTAGCAGGGCAATTTCTTATTTGAAGGTGCAATGTATGGTTGGGAAGGGGTGTTTGTCATATTTGGCCTTTGTGAGGGATATTTATGCAGATACTCCAATTTTTGATTCAGTACCGGAGTGTGAGACTTTTCGGATGTATTTCCTGTAGTTTGACTTGGTGCCGGGCACGCAACTTATTTCTATTCCTCCATATCATATGGCACCAGCTGAGTTGAAAAAATTGAAAGAGCAATTTCAGGAACTTCTTGATAAGGGGTTTATTAGGCCTAGTGTGTCGCCTTGGGGTGCACCGGTTCTGTTTGTGAAAAAGAAGGATGGTACTATGCGGATGTGCATCGACTACAGGCAGTTGAACAAAGTTACAATCAAGAACAAATATCCTTTGCCACGTATTGATGATTTATTTGACCAGCTTCAGGGGGTGAGGGTATTCTCTAAAATTGATTTGAGATCCGGGTATCACCAGTTAAAAATTTGGGATTCTGATATTCTAAAGACGATATTCAGGACTCGTTGTGGTCACTATGAATTTCTCGTGATGTCTTTTTGGGTTGACCAATGCCCCAGAAATATTTATGCACTTGATGAATAGTGTATTCCAGCCATACCTTGATTCATTTGTCATACTATTTATTGATGATATCCTGGTGTACTCACATAGCTAGAAGGAGCATGCCCAACACTTGGGTATTGTATTATAGAGGCTGAGAGAGAAAAGACTTTATGCCAAATTCTCTAAGTATGAGTTCTGGATGTGTTCGGTAGCATTCTTGTGACACATAGTGTCCAGTGAAGCAATTAAGGTAGATCCGAAGAATAGAGAGGTAGTTCAGAGTTGGCCCAAGCCATTTTTAGCTACTGAGATTCGATGTTTTCTCGGCTTGGCCGGTTTTTTTCGTCTCTTTGTGGAGGGTTTCTCGTCTATTGTATCGCCTTTAACTAAATTGACCCAGAAAGGTGCTCCGCTCAGGTGGTCGGATGAGTGTGAAGAGAGCTTTCAGAAGCTCAAGATAGCTTTGACTACAACCCCAGTATTGGTATTGCCTACAAGTTCAGGGTCTTATACTGTGTATTGTGATACGTCGCGTATTGGTCTCGGCGCAGTGCTGATGTAAGACGGTAGGGTGATTGCCTATGCGTCCAGACCGTTAAAGGTACATGAGAAGAATTATCCGGTCCACGACCTTGAGTTAGCAGCTATTGTTCATGCCTTGAAGATTTGGCGGCATTATTTGTACGGTGTCCATTATGAGGTTTATACCGATCACCGAAGTCTACAACATCTGTTTAAATAGAAGGATCTTAATTTGTGGCAGCAGATGTGGTTGGAGTTGCTTAAGGATTATGATATCACCATTCTCTATCAACCCGGAAAGGCCAATGTGTTGGCTGATGCCTTGAGTCGTAAGGCGAAGAGTTTGGACAGCTTAACATACTTACCGACAGCGGAGGCCTTTATCCTAAGATGTTCAAGCCTTGGCCAACCAGTTTGTCATAATGGATATTTCTGAGCCGAGCCGAGATTTGGCTTGTGTGGTTTCTCAATCTTATTTTTATGATCGTATCACAGAACGTCAGTATGACGACCCTCATCTGCTTGTCCTCAAGGACACAGTTAAGCAAGGTAACGCCAAGGAACTCACTATTGGGGATGACAGTGTATTATGGATGCAGGGCAGGCTATGTGTGCCTAATATAAATGGTTTGCATGAGTTGATTCTCTAAGAGGCTCACAGTTCGGTGTACTCCATTCATCCAGGTGCCACGAAGATGTATCAGAATTTGAAGCAGCACTATTGGTGGAGGCGAATAAAGAAAGATATAGTTTGGTTTGTAGCTTGGTGTTTAAATTTTCAACAGGTGAAGTACGAGCATCAGAGACCAGGCGGATTGCTTCAGAGACTTGAAATTCCGGAGTGGAAGTGGGAGCGTATCACCATGGACTTCGTAGTTGGACTCGCATGGACTTTGAGGAAGTTTGATGCTGTTTGGGTGATTGTTGATCGGTTGACCAAGTTCGCGCATTTTATTCCAGTTGGTACTACTTATTCTTCGGAGTGGTTGGCTGAGATTTATATCCGCGAGATAGTTCGCCTGCACTGTGTGCCAGTGTCCATCATTTCAGATCGGGGTACGCAGTTTACATCACAATTTTGGAGGGCAGTCCAATGAGAATTAGGTACACAGGTTCAGGTGAGTACATCATTTCCCTCAAATGGAAAGACAGTCCGAGCACACTATTCATATATTGGAAGATATGCTACGCGCTTGTGTTATAGATTATCCCGGTTCTTGGGATCCGTTTTTTCGCTTATAGAGTTTGCTTACAATAACAGCTACCAATCAAGCATTCAAATGGCTCTGTATGACGCTTTATATGGGAGGCGGTGTCAATCTCCGATGGGCTAGTTTGAGCCGGTTGAGGCTACGTTATTGGGTACTGATTTAGTTCAAGATGCTTTGGAAAAAGTTAAATTGATTCAGGATTGACTTTGCACGGCGCAATCTAGACAGAAGAGTTATGCCAACTGGAAGGTACGTGATGTTGCTTACATGGTTGGGGAGAAGGTTCTGCTCAAGATTTCACCCATGAAGGGTGTGTTGAGGTTCGGGAAGAAGGGCAAGTTGAGCCCTCGGTATATTGGGCCTTTTGAAATACTTAAGAAGATTGGAGAGGTGGTTTATGAACTTGCATTTCCGCCTAGTCTATCGAGTGTTCATCTGGTGTTTTATGTATCTATGCTCCGAAAGTATGTCGGGGATCCGTCTCATATTTTGGATTTCAGCACAGTGCAGTTGGATGGTAATTTGACTTATGATGTGGAGACAGTGGCCATTTTAGACCGAAAAGTTTGAAAGTTGAGATCAAAGAACATAGCATCAGTGAAAGTGCAGTGGAAAGGCCAGCCAGTCGGAGAAGCTACTTGGAAGACTGAGCAGGAGATGCGGAGCAAATATCCACACCTATTTGTTTAAGAGGGAGAGAATGTAACGACCTGGCCGGTTATTTTGAGTATTACAACCACGTTCCCCCATTTACTGCTCAATTTATGCTTTACAGTTGTTATGTGACTTGCCGGGGTGATTGGTTCAGGTCCGGTGAGGCTTTGCAATGAATTGGAACGCTTAGTTCCAATGTTTAAAGTTTAAGTTTAAATAGTGATCGAATGTCGGCTTATGTGTGTACTATCTCGGAATAGAGTTTTAATGATTCCAATAGCTTTGTACGGTGATTTTGGACATAGGAGTGTGTCCGGCAAATTGTTTGGAAGCCCATAGCTAAATTAGGCTTGAAATGGCAAAAATAGAAATTTCATTTTGGAGTTTGACCGGGTAGTTGACTTTTAGATATCGGGGTCAGAATCCGATTCTGAAAATTGGAATAGGTCTATTATATCATTTATGACTTGTGTGCTAATTTTGAGGTCAATCGGACTTGATTTGATAGGTTTTGGCTTTGAATGTAGAAGTTGAAAATTCTTAGTTTCATTAGGATTGAATTGGGGTATGATTCGTGGTTTTAGTGATGTTTGATGTGATTTGAGTTTTTGACTAACTTCGTATGATGTTTTAGGACTTGTTGGTGGATGAGGTCCCGGGGGCCTCGGATGAGGTTTAGAGGATTAACGGATCAATTTTTGGACTTGGAGCTTTGCTGGAATATTTCTGATGCACTATCTGGTTTCTTTCATCTCGTTCATAAGAGGAGCCTCGCATTCGTGAAGAAGAACTGAGGGGAAGGAAAGATTTGCTCTTCGCGTTTGCAAAGGAGAAGACGCATTCGCGAAGGGTTGGGCAGTTTGTGCGTCGCAAATGCGAGAGGGTTGTCGCGGTCGTGAAGGAGAGAGGGAGCTGGGGTTGGACCAAACACGTTGGCCTACGTGTTCGCGTGCGAGGCTTCGCGTTCACGAAGGCCTGAGATCGTTAACCATCGCATTCGTGAGTGGTATCTCGCATTTGAGAAGAAGAAATTGGGGCCACAGATTTTTATGCTTCGCGAACGCGAGGCAAGGGCCGTGTTTGTGAAGGAGGAAATTCTGGGCAGCAAAAAATGTGGTTCGCGAACGCGAGGTAGTGGCCGCGTTCGCGAAGAAGAAAAACCTGGGCAGAGAGATTAAGTTTTGGAGATTTTCATGAATTGGAGCTTGGGAAGAGGCAATTTTCGGGAGATTTTCAAGGAAAACAATGGGATAAGTGTTCTTAACTCAATATTGGTCAAATTACCCGAATCCATGGTTGTTTTTAACATTTAATTGGTGATTTAAGTTTGCAAATTTGTGAAAACCCTCTCAGTTTAATTTGAAAATTTGAGTATCGAGGTGATGTCGGAATTTGGTAATATTTGTATGGTTGGACTCGTGGATGAATGTGCGTACATATTTTGTAACTTTTGTCGGGTTCCGAGATGTGAGCCCCATGGGAAATATTTGAGTGCAATTTCGGATTTTGTTGGAAAATTAGTAATTTTATATGAAATTTATTCCTATAACTTGTATTGACTGAATTGAATTATTTGTGACTAGATTCGAGGCGTTTGGAGGCCGATTCGCGAGGCAAGGACATAACAGAATAAGGAATTACACGGTTTGAGGTAAGTAACAGTTCTAAATCTGGTTCTGAGGGTATGAAACCCTAGATTTTGTGTTATGTGATCAGTTTTGAGGTGACACACATAGTAGGTGACGGGCGTGTGGGCGTGCACCTTAGGAATTGTGAATTGGTCAAATTCCATGGAACTGTGTAGTCGAATAATCTGTTGTTATCTATACATTCTCCATATAGTAGAGAAATTAAACCACAAATCATGTTTAGATTATGTGTTGGCACTGTAGGGACCCACATAGGTCATGTACAGGTTGAGTTATCTGCTAAATTGTTGTTTTGTACTCAGTCACAATTTACTTGTTTATTTTATCTCAGTCTCTATTGTTCAATATTGATGCATCATATCATTGTTGTTTGGGCTGATTTTCATAGTTATTGAGAGCCCGAGAGTCTGGAGAGATTTATGACTGAGTGAGGCCGAGGGCCTGATTGTGAGATATTGATACTATAGCACGTGAGTTGTCCGTGCATCAGGTGAGTTGTCTGTACGGATCCAGATATTGATACTATAGCACGTGAGTTGTCCGTGCGGATCCAGATATTGATACTATAGCACAGGGTTGTCCTTGCAGCACGTGAGTTGTCTGTGTGGATCCAGATATTGATACTATAGCAGGTGAGTTGTCCATGCGGATTATACCGCTTGGGCTGAAGGAGCCCCTTCGGAGTCTGTACACACCCCCTAGTGAGCGCAAGTACCTACTGAGTGCGAGTGCTGAGTGAATGGAATGGCTGAGTTACTGTGGTCTTGAGAGGATGCATTTGATTTCTTTATTGTTGCACTTCAGCTATCATATATCACTGTTTTGGAAATTTCTGAGAGATATTATCTTATGTTTCAGTTAAACTTAACATGAAATTACTGTTTTGGCCTTAAATGTTGAACTTGAAAGCATGTCTACCTTATTATGTTGGAAATTACTGTAACTGGACTCATATGTGAAGCTCGTCACTACTTTCAGTTCTTTATTTAGTATTGTTACTTGCTAAGTTGGTTGTACTCATACTACACCCTGCACTTCGTGTGCAGATCTAGGTGTTCCCGGACACAGTGGGTGTTGATTTCTTCGCACAGTTGATTATCCGGAGATTTCGAGGAAGCTGCCGGTGTTTCACAGACTTTGTGTCACGATCCAAAATCCGTTAAAGGCCGTGATGGCACCGCACACCACTGTCAGGCAAGCCAACACTAAATAGTCAATCAAATTCGCATTTTGAATATCTTTGAAATCGTAAATTTACTTCAATTTACCTAGTAAAAGATGGATTTACAGAATAAATAACAATGTTTTCCAATTCCAATAGTGAACATCCCATAATCATCCCAGAACCCGGTGTTACAAGTGCATGACACTTTTCTAGCAATTTAAAAACAAATACAATAACTGTCCGGAATACAACTTGGACTGGAAAGAAAATACTATACTCTTAAGGAGACTCTGCTGGTTGCGGTGCGTCGTATGTAATGTAGCTCACCTAAGTTCCCGCCGTAATCACACCTCTGCGCCCACAAGGCCGCTAAACATATGTGTACATGCACAAAAATGTGCAGCAAGTTTAGTATGAGTACGTAAATCAACACGTACCCAGTAAGTATCCCGCCTAACCCCAAAGAGGTAGTGACGAGAGGTCGACTTCGACATTTACTATGGGATATAAATAAAATACCAATGGTATGATTAAGTATGGATTTCGTAGAACGGTAGTAAGCTCATTATTTTGAAGTAAGTAAGCAATTCTTTTATAATTAAGGAATCTCCAAATTTATTTTCATCTTTTAACAATTTATATCTCCGGCCAGTGAGACCATATCAATTGTCATAAATTATAGGGCAAGCAATACAAGCATGCGCAAATCATGTTGAGGTCGTACGGCCCGATCCAACATAAAATTTAAACTGTGCACTGTCAGAGGGTCGAATGGCGTGAACCATAGATACATCTATAAATTTCCCGCTCGTGAATCATACATGCGACGTGGTCAAATATAAATTTAAGAAAATACCCTGCTCGCGAATTATACCTTCGACGCGGCCAAATATAAGTTTAACATTTAAATCATATTTCTTTCTTGATTCTTTTCAAAATAAGGGAAATTCAACTTGAAGCTTTTTAAGGAAATTACACCGCTCGCGAATCATACATGCGACGCGGTTACACATAGATTTCTTAAGCTATAATAATATTCCTCAATTCTTTTCGAAATTACGAAGTTCAAATAAAACCTTTTAAATCTTAATTTCTTCAAATTTCCATTCTTTCAGGACAATCGTTACTCAACCTCAATCTTGCATCTTCTCAAGGCAAACAATAACATAAATCGACAACAATGTTAACAAGGCATGATGTAAACCTAGACTACCCGGACATAGGCATAACTAGCAGCTACGTACGGACTCTCGTCACCCCGTGCCACAATTAGAAGCATATATTAATTTATTTCACCTATGGGGTTAATTTCCTCTTATAAGGTTAGAAAGAAAACTTACCTCGCTCTGAAGTTTCATAACCAACTCTCAAGCCATTCAATCAACTCAAATCGATGCCCAACGCTCCAAAACTAGTCAATAAGTAAGAAAATCCATAAATATATACTCTAATACTCATTATAATCCTATTTACAACAATTCCCAACTCCGTTCGAAAAGTTGATAAAATCACCCTCGGGCCCACATGCCAGGATTACGAAAGTTTTCGAAGATAATCATTACCCATAACCTTATGAAATCAAACATAAGATTTCTATCCAATTCCATAACCATTTTCGTGGTTAAAATCTCCTTTTTATAAAAATCTAGGTTTTTCATCTAAACCCTTGATTTCCAAGATTTACCGGTTATAATCTATCCATAATCTATGAATTTAACTCAAAGTGTGAAGAACTAACTTACCTTCAAGTTGCTAGTTGAAATCCCTTCTCAACATGCTCCACAATCGCCCAAAACATGAAGAAAATGGGCTAAGCATACGCAACTACGGACTTAAATGAAGGTTCTGCCTTCTGCGATTTTCGCACCTGCAGAGTTACACTCCCACCTGCGGTTCCACACCTGCGGACAATTCCTCACAGGTGTGCATTTCTCCCTTTTGGCTTTGCACCGTACATGCGGACAATGGCTCGCATCTGCACAAATGCAGGTGCACCTGTCCCTTCACTACTGCGCATCCATCCACTTTTGCGCGCAAATCCTTTGCACCTGCGTGTTCGTAGGTGTGCTAAAATACTTCGCATCTGTGGTTGCTAGCCATCTCCTCTCCTTCGAACCTGCGACTGGTAGCTCACACCTTCGAGCTCGCACTTGCGGCTGCCCATGCGCAGGTGCGATCAAAGCAGAAGCTGGAAGCTTCAGCTCTTCCTACAAATCCCAAAATTGGTCCGAGCCTCGTCCGGTTAACACTCAGGGCCTCCAAGGCCCTGCCCGAACATACCCACAAGTTTGGACTCATTAAACGGACTCGCTCGAACTCCAGGAATGTGTAAAACAACATCCAAACTAAGAATAATATCCCAAACCAAATTGATTCATCTTAGAAATTTCAAATTCTTCAAACTTACTCCGAACGCGCTGAAATATACTTATACTACTAGGAGTGACACCAAATTTTGCGTACAAGTCTTAAATCACGAAACAGACCTACTCCAACTTCCGGAATCAGATTCCGAACCCGATATCAAAAAGTACACTCACGGTCAAACTTCTCAAAAACCTTCAAATTTCTAACTTTAGCCAAATGACTCCAAAATGACCTACGGACCTCTAAATCCACTTTTGGACGTGCTCCCAATTCTAGAATCACCATACGGAGCTATTCCCAGACTTGGAATTCCAAACGGACATCGATAACATTGAAATGCACTTCAACCCAAATTTGTGAAATTCTTCCAAAATGCTAACTTCCGCAATAGGTGCCGAAATTCTCCCGGGGCACCCAAAACCCGATTCGAACATACGCCCAAGTCTGAAATCATCATACGAACCTGTTGGAACCGTTAAATCCTGATTCCGAGGCCGTTTACTCAAAATTCCAAACTTAGTCAATTCTTCCAACTTAAAGCTTTCGAAATGAGAATTATCTTTCTGATCCAACTCCGAACTTCCCGAAATTCAATTCCGACCATACGCACAAGTCCTAATACCTGAAGTGAAGCTGCTCATGGCCTTAAGCTGCTGAAAGACGCGCTAGAGCTCAATACGACCGGTCGAATCGTTACATTCTCTCCCACTTAAATATACGTTTGTCCTCGAACGTGCTAAGAATTGCGCTGGAGTTTTCCAACATCATTGTTTAACACCTCGTGCACTTACTCGTGCTACCACAAACTCAGTTGAGCACATTAGATAGATCAAATCTGAAGATATTCTCTTTTGTTTAGGCAAATAAGCCTTAGAGCCCAGTTCCAACATCCAAAATTCTTTGCCAGGCCCACTTCCGACATACGAACATCGTATCAATCACCACACGATGTACTAGAAAATGACTGCATACCTTTGCCGAATTCACACCATGCACCACAACATTCACATGACCATAATAACATTCTCTGATCATAAGAGCCGACATTCCCCGAACCTGATGCGCACCATGAACCTCATGACATATATAAGTCTGGTTCCAACTCTTTCAATACCGCCACAATAGAAGAGGCATGTAGAAGTTCATAACTGACTGCCGAGTAAACAAATCATTGAGTCTCTCCTCCTTACTAGAATCGTCACCCCATTATAACCAAATGATGGTATTTGCTCTTTACTATACTTCATATAATCCGATCGCACTGATCCCGGGTCCAATAATCTCGTCTCACCCCAGTACAAGCTGCTCAGGCAATAAGCCACCTCAGACACAATCAAAAGTCTCATGTGATGCCACAATATGCCAACAAGCTACCAACTCGAACATGATACATAAGGAAAATGAACTCTAGAAGGGATTACTCAACCCACGTAACTAAATAGATAACCAAAAAGGTGTCATGAACCTTCCTCAGAAAATGGAACACAAAACACGCAAAATAGAATATAGGGGACTATACACAACATCACATTGTTATGGCGCGCAACCCGATCCAAACATAAAATCTATATAAGGAGATACTTACCGAGCTATAATGCTCATTATTACAAAATACCTGAATATAGGCCACAAGCACACTAAGTGCATAATACCATCCCTGGGGGAGACGGATGGCACCATACGCTACAAAACTCGAGAACAACTATGGTGCGATATATGATCTGAATCTCGAGAGCCATCCCGCTCATACAACACCATCGCTACGCGGAACCTCAACACATTGGAAATTTATCAAGACGTTCCACAACTCACATGGCACAATATAGTATTACATGAAATAGACGATGACAAAATAACATCCAACGTCCGAATACTCATCCGTAAGGAGCGTTATGCCAAAATGAACACATCCGGCCTAACATAGAGCCCATATTCACTTTTAAATCCATCCACAGACCTCAAGCTGATTCTGATCGCACTGTATTAGGCTAATAACCTTTCAAGGGTCCATCATAACCGGAAGAAACTTACACAGTCCACCACCAAATGAACCAAGCGCTCTCCAAGCATAAATTCCCAATTAGCGATGTTACCAAAATCTTCATACTTGGTTTCCATTCTTCAATCAATCAAGTGACTATATGTCACACTTATACAATCTTCCCGTTGGATATGCTCGCATGACCTTCCGCACCAGGTAACAAGTCTGAACATTCATACTACAGGCCACACCAATCGTTGTAAAGCAAACTCGAGAATCCGTATTGAGTATGCAAAGCCTCTTCACACCAGGCACCGATCTCAGGTGACACCAAAGACAATACCAGCTTACTCTAACCATCTAAATCCTTTCCCGCTCATCCGAGCTCTTGACATTCATGTAGACACCAAACTGCAACCTTGATCCTCAACTTCCGAATCCCATGCTGATCACTGCACTTAGTCATGCCGATGCACAAGAGTACAAGAATTTCATCTTAACTTCCAAACTACTAATAGGGTAAACACTTCACCCCATAGAAACCTTTTACTTAACTCGTTCCAAGAGAATAATCTCAACTCGCGACTGAATCTTCATATCTGCAAAAGTACCAATCTCAAGTAGTGGTCTAAACCACCACAATCCTTCCGGGATCCGTCTACACCTAAAAATCCATAAAGCTCGAATGCCCCCAAATAAAATCAATTACGGCGGCCGTCAAACCTCGCATGTACCGCCACAAATCACATGCACAACTCAACACGCTGAAAGAGCAGATCATTGCCATCATCATGCCAATTCAACCATTGCTAACCAAAACCCGACTTCTCCTAATTTACTCTGGATCTTCCTTAGAAATAACAATAGCTCATTTATCAATATCCGCTGTAAAAGCTCGATATTCAACTATACCATGGACTCGAAATCCTTAGACACCACACCTTAACTTTGAATCTACTAGGACCGTTATTGAGAGTCACCCACTCTGACTTGGTCCCGAATATAATCAACTCCAAGGCTCCGCTAGCACATAAGCACCTTCTCAAAGAAGCACCTGGCCGAATTATCTTCCTTGTAACTCGCCTCTACACGGAGCAGAAATCATGAGTCTTCCCAAAGCTCGAGCATGAATCGGTAAGGCCAACTATAGCACACATTCCTCAAATCGCTTACTCAAATTACCATTGATGTTCTCTTTCCTTAGTCGTAATAACCCATCAATATGTCGATAACCAGAAATCTTACAAATAGACGACCATGTAATCCAACTGTAGGCGGTGGGACTCTCCCACTTAGCTTGAAGCTACTATTGCATAAACCTGGAACCCACCAAGATTCTTCCTTCATCGACATGATCCAGTAAAATCAACCCACCAAAATCCTCGAAGTGCTTCTATTAACCTTTAATAAACACTCTGAAACACTAGCCATATTTACATATAAAATCTCTTACTAGGTAGCCAGTAGAATTCTTCGCAGAAGCTTTGCCAATCATCACGCGACCGCTAACCTGCTCATAGGAGATAAACCACCTGTGAAAATTACATGCCGACATATTTCAACATTGTTGTACTGGGTATAATTACTATAAAATCAGTAGATCATCCTGTGTCCGAGCACATTCACCAGCTGCATCAGTCCATTCACTCCTCATGGACGTCAACTAAAGGTGTGACAATACATTCCAATCCCAAGTCATGTTGTATATTTCTTCATATCAAGCAACTCCTTTCTGTTATATCCAATCTCTCGCTTCTCTCCTTTAAGCAACTAATTGACTTCTGTTTCTCACACTTGGCCTTCTAGGAACTTAACCACCATAAGAAACCTCCCACATGTCCTTTCTCATCCATCGCTGCCCAGTTATTGCCTTAAATCAAAATCTAACTTTGTAGCACTTGAACCGATAGATCGCTACTAACTTTAAACCTTTCCGAAAATCAACTTTCTCGAGGCATCAATACCAGGAATGCTGAATCGATCCTGAGCCTCTGCACACTACGACCTCTGATAGCCGCTTTCTCGGCACCATTTATAATACTCTGCCCCAAGGCAAATTGAAGGAAACCATAACACCGGCGAATTTAATACATTATAAACAATCAAGGACAATGACGACACATCACAGGCAAAGATTCCACCATGCTCGAAAATTTCGAGTGCCGCAACTCCATCAGCCCAAGTCTGAATATCCTCAGTTCGATTGACTTTCCTTCGTCAGAAGTAAAATACCTAATCTCTAAATCATGCACTGAGTAAACCTCCTTTCAAGTCATTCACTACCCCAACACATGGGCAAGCACCCTACCATCACATCAATATTGTGCGATAACAACTCATGAGTATCGTAGCAACCTGTGCATAGCTTAAAAGCTCTCAGAAGTACAGCCACTGAGCTAAAATGACAGAATATCCTTCCACAAGGCGACGACAATAGCCCAATTAGCTACGCAGGGAGAAACATCCTGCACCACATCTGTAAAACCATTACAATTCCTCAATTCCCGATTTATAACCAGCACTTCACGTCACATAAGATTGAATGGGAAAGAAATGAAGGCATAAGCCTCAAAGGAATCAAATCACACAATGAGAATCAAGAAGGGAAGTGCTCCTAACAACCCTGTAGCCTCTCGAACATATGTACAGACGTCTCCGTACCGATCCGCAAGACTCTACTAGACTCGCTCATGACTCGTGAGACATAAGTGAACCTAGTGCTCTGATACCATCTTGTCATGACCCAAAATCCGTTAAAGGCCGTGATGGCATCAGACACCACTTTCAGGAAAGCCAACACTAAATAGTCAATTAAATTCGCATTTTTAATATTTTAAAAATCGTCAATTTACTTCAATTTACCTAGTAAAATATGGATTTACAGAATAAATAACAATGTTTTCCAATTCCAATAGTGAACATCCCATAATCACCCCAGAACCCGGTGTCACAAGTGCATGAGCCTTTTCTAGAAAGTTAAAATAAAATACAATAGCAGTCCGGAATACAACTTGGACGGGAAAGAAAATACTATACTCTGAAGGAGACTTTGCTGGTTGCGGTGCGTCGTATAGAATGCAGCTCACCTAAGTCTCCGCCATAATCGCGCCTCTGCGCCCACAAGGCCGCTAAACATATGTGTACCTACACAAAAATGTGCAGCAAGTATAGTATGAGTACGTAAATCAACGCGTACCCAGAGAGTATCCTGTCTAACCCCGAAGAAGTAGTGACGACGGGTTGACTTCGACACTTACTATGGGCGATAAATAAAATACCAATGGCATGATTAAGTATGGAAATTCAACTTGAAGCTTTTTAAGGAACTTACCCCACTCGCAAATCATACATGCGACACGGTTACACATAGATTTCTTGAGCTATTATAATATTCCTAAATTCTTTTCAAAATTGCGAAGTTCAAATGAAATCTTTTAAATCTTAATTTCTTCAAATTTCCATTCTTTCAAGACAATCGTTACTCAACCTCAATCTTGCTTCTTCTCAAGGCAAACAATAACATAAATCGACATCAATGTTAGCAAGGCATGATGTAAACCTAGACTACCCGGACATAGGTATAATTAGTAGCTACGTACGAACTTTCGTCACCTCGTGCGCACGTACCCCTCCCCACAATTAGAAGCATATATTAATTTATTTCACATATGGGGTTAATTCCCTCTTATAAGGTTAGAAAGGAGACTTACCTTGCTCCGAAGTTTCATAACCAGCTCTAAAGCCATTCAATAAGTAAGAAAATCTATAAATGTATACTCTAATACTCATTATACTCATATTTACAACAATTCCCAACTCCGTTCGAAAAGTCGATAAAATCACCCTCGGGCCCACGTGCCAGGATTCCGAAAGTTTTCAAAGATAATCATTACCTATAATCTTATGAACTCAAACATATGATTTCTATCCTATTCCATAACCATTTTTGTGGTTAAAATCTCCTTTTTATAAAAATCTAGGTTATTCATCTAAACCCTTGATTCCCAAGATTTACCGATTTTAATCTATCCATAATCTATGAATTTAACTCAAAGTGTGAAGAACTAACTTTCTTTCAAGTTTCTAGTTGAAATCCATTCTCAGCATGCTCCACAATCGCCCAAACCATGAAGATAATGGGCTAAACATACGCAACTCCGGACTTAAATGAAGGTTCTGCCTTCTGCGATTTTCGCACCTGCGGTTCCGCACCTGCGGACAATTCCTCGAAGGTGCGCATTTCTCTCTTTTGGCCTTGCACCGCCCTTGCAAACAATGGCTCACTTCTGTACAAACACAAGTGCGCATGTGCCTTTGCTCCTGCGCATACATCTGCTTCTGCATGCAAATCCTTCGCAACTGCGTGTTCGCAGGTGCACTAAAATACTTCGCATCTGCGGTTGCTAGCCAACTCCTCTCCTTCGCACCTGAAACTGGTGGCTCGTGCCTATGGTTGCCCATGCGCAGGTATGATCATACCAGAAGCTCGAAGCTTCAGCTCTTCCTCCAAATCCCAAAATTGGTCTGTGCCTCGTCTGGTTAACACTCAGGACCCTCGGGGCCCTGCCCAAACATACCCACAAGTTTGAAATAATAAAACAAACTTGCTCGAACTCCCGAAACGTGTAAAACAACATCAAAACTAAGAATCATACCCGAAACCAAATTGATTCAACTTAGTAATTTTATATTCTTCAAACTTACTCCGAACGCGCCAAAATATACTTATACTGCTCGGAGTGATACTAAATTTTGCGTGCAAGTCTTAAATCACGATACAGACCTACTCCAACTTCCAAAATAGGATTCCGAACCCGATATCAAGAAGTCCACTCCCGGTCAAACTTCTCAAAAACCTTCAAATTTCTAACTTTAGCCAAATGACTCCAAAATGACCTACGGACCTCCAAATCCACTTCTGGATGCACTCCCAATAACGGAATCACCATACGGAGCTATTCCCAGACTCAAAATTCCAAACAGACATCGATAACATTGGAATACACTACAACCCAAATTTGTGAAATTCTTCCAAAATGCCAACTTCCGCAATAGGTGTCGAAACGCTCTCGGGACACCCAAAACCCGATTTGAACAAACGCCCAAGTCTAAAATTATCATACGAACCTGTTGGAACCTTCAAATCCCAATTCCAAGGCCGTTAACTCAAAAATCCAATCTTATTCAATTCTTCCAACTTAAAGCTTTCGAAATGAGAATTTTCTTTTCGATCCAACTCCGAACTTCCCGAAATTCAATTCTGACCATACACACAAGTCCATATGCCTGAAGTGAAGTTGCTCATGGCTTCAAGCTGTTGAACGACGCGCTAGAGCTTAAAATGACCGGTCAGGTCATTACACCTTGTCTCTCATTCCTTATCTTCTTGAGTACTATATTTGGTCTCAGACTATTATAGACTGTGCTTTCCAGACTTATGATGTATAGATGCTCATGTACTCTATGACACCCCAATAGTTGGGAATTCCGCATTATGTTTTGGGTTTTCTATCCCGGTTATGATAACTTTTACTACTAAAACTGCTTTAAATTCATTCTTGTTAAAAGTGTTGGAAATATTTGTGAGAAATCGGCTTACCTAGTACCACGTTAGGTGCCATCACGACAGGTTAGGATTTTGAGTTGTGACAATATGTATCCACACCGAGACCGATCTTTACTATCAACTCTTTGATCAATGAAAACTACGAACAAATTGAACGAAAAATATTGTGTTGAAATTTTCTCAAAAATCTAAACTCAAAGGTAGAAGAATAAGAAATAATTTTCTCGCAATAATATTTTTTTCTTGACTTTTTGGGTCACACTTATCATATATTCTTTAAGTTCACAAATATATCTCTATATATAAGTGAATGGAAAAGGAAGAATTAAAATGGTGTTTTAATTCCTTTCCAAGTCAAAGTTGAACTTTAGAAAAATTATTCCAAGGAAGAATTAAAATGGTGTTTTAATTCCTTTCCAAGTCAAAGCTGAATTATAGAAAAATAATTCCAAGGAAGAATTAAAATAGTGTTTTGTGGATTTTGAATTAGTGTCCTTATTAATATTTAATATATATACCATATATAAATAAATATTAATTATAAGTACCAAATATAGATGATGTCGAAATTTGGTAAAAGTTTTATGGTTGGACTCGTGGTTGAATGTGCATTCATATTTTGTAACTTTTGCTGGGTTCCGAGACGTGGGCCCCACAGGCGATATTTTAGTGCAATTTCGGATTTTGTTGAAAAATTAGTATTTTTATATGAATTTTATTCCTATAACTTGTATTGACTGAATTGAATTATTTGGGACTAGATTCGAGGCGTTTGGAGGCCAATTTACGAGGCAAAGGCATAGCAGAATAAAGAATTACACGGTTTGAGGTAAGTAACAGTTCTAAATCTGGTTCTGAGGGTATGAAACCCCAGATTTTGTGTTACGTTATCGATTTTGAGGTGACACAGATATTAGGTGACGAGCGTGCGAGCGTGCACTGCAGGAATTATGACTTGGTCAAATTCCATAGAACTGTGTAGTTGGATAATCTGTGGTTATCTGTACATTCTCCATGTAGTAGAGAAATTGAACCATAAATCATGTTTAGATTATGTGTTGGCACTGTAGGGACCCACACAGGTCGTGTACATGTTGAATTATCTGCTAAATTATTGTTTTGTACTCAGTCACAGTTTACTTATTTATTTTATCTCAGTCTCTATTGTTCATTATTGATGCATCATATCATTGTTGTTTGGGCTGATTTTCATGGTTATTGAGAGCCCGAGAGACTAGAGAGATTTATGACTGAGTGAGGCCGAGGGCCTGATTGTGAGATATTGATACTATAGAACGTGAGTTGTCCGTGCAGCACGTGAGTTGTCTGTACGTATCCAGATATTGATACTATAGCACGTGAGTTGTCCGTGCAGTACGTGAGTTGTCCGTGTGGATCCAGATATTGATATTATAGCACGTGAGTTGTCTGTGCAGATCCAGATATTGATATTATAGCGCTTGGGCTGAAGGAGCCCCTCCGGAGTCTGTACACACCCCAGTGAGCACATGTACCTACTGAGTGCGAGTTCTAAGTGCTGAGTGAATGGAATGGCAGAGTGACTGTGGTCTTGAGATGATGCATTTGATTTCTTTATTGTTCCACTTCAGCTGTCATATATATTACTGCTTTGGAAATTTCTGAGAGATATTATCTTATGTTTCAGTTGAACTTGACATGAAATTACTGTTTGGCCTTAAATGTTGAACTTGAAAGCATGTCTACCTTATTATGTTACAAATTACTATAATTGGACTCAGCTGTGAAGCTCGACACTACTTTCTGTTCTTTATTTAGTATTGTTACTTGCTGAGTTAGTTGTACTCATACTACACCCTGCACTTCGTGTGCAGATCCAAGTATTCCCGGACACAGTGGGTGTTGATTTCTTCGCACAGTTGATTATCTGGAGATTTCGAGGTAGTTGCTGGTGTTTCGCAGACCTTGTCTCTCCTTCTTTATCTTCTTGATTACTCTATTTGGTATCAGACTATTATAGACAGTGTTTTCCAGACTTGTGATGTATAGATTCTCATGTACTCTTTGACACCCCGATAGTTGGGAATTCCGCATTATGTTTTGGGTTTTCTATCCCGTTTATGAGAACTTTTACTACTAAAACTACTTTAAATTCATTCTTGTTAAAAGTGTTGGAAATGTTTGTGAGAAATCGGCTTGCCTAGTACCACGTTATGTGCCATCACGACACGTTAGGATTTTGGGTCATGACAATGCGTATCCACACCGAGACCGATCTTTACTATTAACTCTTTGATCAATGAAAATCACGAACAAATTAAACAAAAAATATTGTGTTGAAATTTTCTCAAAACTCTCAACTCAAAGGTAGAAGAAGAAGAAATAATTTTCTCGCAAAAATATTTTTTCTTGACTTTTTGGGGCACACATACACCATATAGGTTATCATATCTTCTTCAAGTTCACAAATATATCTCTATATATAAGTGAATGGAAAAGGAAGAATTAAAATGGTGTTTTAATTCCTTTCCAATTCAAAGTTGAACTTTAGAAAAATAATTTCCAGGAAGAATTAAAATGGTATTTTAATTCCTTTCCAAGTCAAAGTTGAACTTTAGAAAAATAATTACAAGGAAGAATTAAAATGGTGTTTTAATTCCTTTTCAAGTCAAAGTTGAACTTTAGAAAAATAATTCCAAGGAAGAATTAAAATAGTGTTTTAATTCCTTTTCAATTCAAAGTTGAACTTTAGAAAAATTATTCCAAGGAAGAATTAAAATGGTGTTTTAATTCCTTTCCAATTAAAAGTTGAACTATAGAAAAATAATTCCAAGGAAGAATTAAAATGGTGTTTTAATTCCTTTCCAATTAAAAGTTGAACTATAGAAAAATAATTCCAAGGAAGAATTAAAATGGTGTTTTGTGGATTTTGAATTAGTCTCCTTATTAATATTTAATATATATTCCATATATAAATAAATATTAATTATAAGTACCAAATAGATGATGTCGGAATTTGATAAAATTTGTATGGTTGAATGTGCGTTCATATTTTGTAACTTTTGCTGGGTTCAGAGACGTGGGCCCCATGGGCGATTGATTAGTGCAATTTTGGATTTTGTCGAAAAATTGGTATTCTTATATGAAATTTATTCCTATAACTTATATTGACTGAATTGAATTATTTGTGACTAGATTCGAGGCGTTTGGAGGCCGATTTACGAGGCAAAGGCATAGCAGAATAAAGAATTACACGGTTTGAGGTAAGTAACAGTTCTAAATCTGGTTCTGAGGGTATGAAACCCCAGATTTTGTGTTATGTGATCAATTTTGAGGTGACGCACATAGTAGGTGACGAGCGTGTGGGCGTGTACCTTAGGAATTGTGACTTGGTCAAATTCCATGGAACTGTGTAGTCGAATAATCTGTTGTTATCTGTACATTCTTCATGTAGTAGAGAAATTGAATCACAAATCATGTTTAGATTATGTGTTGGCACTGTAGGGAGCTACATAGGTCATGTACATGTTGAATTATCAGCTAAATTATTTGTTATGTACTCAGTAATAATTTACTTATTTATTTTATCTCAATCTCTATTGTTCATTATTGATGCATCATATCATTGTTGTTTGGGCTAATTCTCATGGTTATTGAGAGCCCGAGAGACTGGAGGGATTTATGATTGAGTGAGGCCGAGGTCCTGATTGTGAGATATTGATACTACAGCATGTGAGTTGTTCGTGCAGCACGTGAGTTGTCTGTGCGGATCCAGATATTAATACTAGAGCACGTGAGTTGTTCGTGCGGATCCAAATATTGATATTATAACACGTGAGTTGACCGTGCGGATCCATATATTGATACTATAGCACGTGAGTTGTTTGTGCAGCCCGTTAGTTGTTCGTACGGATTATAGCGCTTCGGCTGAAGGAGCCCCTCCGGAGTCTGTACACACCCCCAGTGAGCACATGTACCTACTGAGTGCGAGTTCTAAGTGCTGAGTGAATGGAATGGCTGAGTGACTGTGGTCTTGATAGCATGCATTTGATTTATTTATTGTTGCACTTCAGATGTCATATATCATTGCTTTGGAAATTTCTGAGAGATATTATCTTATGTTTCAGTTGAACTTGACATGAAATTACTGTTTGGCCTTAAATGTTGAACTTGAAAGCATGTCTACCTTATTATGTTACAAATTACTGTAATTGGACTCAGCTATGAAGCTCGGCACTACTTTCAGTTCTTTATTTAGTATTGTTACTTGCTGAGTTGGTTGTACTCATACTATACCCTGTACTTCGTATGCAGATCCAGGTATTCTCGGACACAGTGGGTGTTGATTTCTTCGCACAGTTGATTATCCGGAGATTTCGAGGTAGTTGCTGGTGTTTCGCAGACCTTGTCTCTCCTTCATTATCTTCTTGATTACTGTATTTGGTATCAGACTATTATAGATAGTGTTTTCCAGACTTGTGATGTATAGATTCTCATGTACTCTTTGACACCCCGATAGTTGGGAATTCCACATTATGTTTTGGGTTTTCTATCCCGTTTATGAGAACTTTTACTACTAAAACTGCTTTAAATTCATTCTTGTGAAAAGTGTTGGAAATATTTGTGAGAAATCGGCTTGCCTAGTACCACGTTAGGTGCCATCATGACTGGTTAGGATTTTGGGTCATGACAATGCGTATCCACAACTAGACCGATATTTACTATCAACTCTTTGATCAATGAAAACCACGAACATATTAAACAAAAAATATTGTGTTGAAATTTTCTCAAAAATCTCAACTCAAAGGTAGAAGAACAAGAAATAATTTTCTCGCAAAAATATTTTCTCTTGACTTTTTGGGGCACACACACCTTATAGGTTATCATATCTTCTTCAAGTTCACAAATATATCTCTATATATAAGTGAATGAAAAAGGAAGAATTAAAATGGTGTTTTAATTCCTTTCTAAGTCAAAGTTGAACTTTAGAAAAATAATTCCAAGGTAGAATTAAAATGGTGTTTTAATTCCTTTTCAAGTAAAAGTTGAACTTTAGAAAAATAATTCCAAGGAAGAATTAAAATAGTGTTTTAATTCCTTTTCAATTCAAAGTTGAACTTTAGAAAAATTATTCCAAGGAAGAATTAAAATGGTGTTTTAATTCCTTTCCAATTAAAAGTTGAACTATAGAAAAATAATTCCAAGGAATAATTAAAATGGTGTTTTGTGGATTTTGAATTAGTCTCCTTATTAATATTTAATATATATTCCATATATAGATAAATATTAATTATAAGTACCAAATATAGATGATGTCGGAATTTAGTAAAATTTGTATGGTTGGACTCGTGGCTGAATGTGCGTTCATATTTTGTAACTTTTGCTGGGTTCCTAGACGTGTTCCCCACGGGCGATTCATTAGTGCAATTTTGGATTTTATTGAAAAATTAGTTTTTTTATATTAAATTTATTCCTATAACTTATATTGACTGAATTGAATTATTTGTGACTAGATTCGAGGCGTTTGGAGGCCGATTTACGAGGCAAAGGCATAGCAGAATAAAGAATTACACGTTTTGAGGTAAGTAACAGTTCTAAATCTGGTTCTGAGGGTATGAAACCCCAGATTTTGTGTTATGTGATCGATTTTGAGGTGACGCACATAGTTGGTGACGAGCGTGTGGGCGTGTACCTTAGGAAGTGTACCTTAGGAATTGTGACTTGGTCAAATTCCATGGAACTGTGTAGTCGAATAATCTGTTGTTATCTGTACATTCTCCATGTAGTAGAGAAATTGAACCACAAATCATGTTTAGATTATGTGTTGGCACTATAGGGACCCACATAGGTCATGTACATGTTGAATTATCTGCTAAATTATTTGTTATGTACTCAGTAACAATTTACCTATTTATTTTATCTCAGTCTCTATTATTCATTATTGATGCATCATATCATTGTTGTTTGGGTTGATTCTCATGGTTATTGAGAGCCAGAGAGACTGGAGGGATTTATGATTGAGTGAGGTCGAGGCCCTGATTGTGAGATATTGATACTACAGCATGTGAGTTGTTCGTGCAGCACGTGAGTTGTCTGTGCGGATCCAGATATTAATACTAGAGCACGTGAGTTGTCCGTGCAGTATATGAGTTGTCCGTGCGGATCCAAATATTGATATTATAGCACGTGAGTTGTCCTTGCGGATCCATATATTGATACTATAGCACGTGAGTTGTCTGTGGAGCACGTTAGTTGTCCGTGCGGATTATAGCACTTGGGCGGAAGGAGCCCCTCCGGAGTCTGTACACACCCCCAGTGAGCACAGGTACCTACTGAGTGCGAGTGCTGAGTGTTGAGTGAATGGAATGGCTGAGTGACTGTGGTCTTGAGAGCATGCATTTGATTTATTTATTGTTGCACTTCAGATGTCATATATCATTGCTTTGGAAATTTCTGAGAGATATTATCTTATGTTTCAGTTGAACTTGACATGAAATTACTGTTTGGCCTTAAATGTTGAACATGAAAGCATGTCTACCTTATTATGTTACAAATTACTGTAATTGGACTCAGCTATGAAGCTCGGCACTACTTTCAGTTCTTTATTTAGTATTGTTACTTGCTGAGTTGGTTGTACTCATACTACACCCTGTACTTCGTATGCATATCCAGGTATTCTCGGACACAGTGGGTATTGATTTCTTCGCACAGTTGATTATCCGGAGATTTCGAGGTAGTTGCTGGTGTTTCGCAGACCTTGTCTCTCCTTCATTATCTTCTTGATTACTGTATTTGGTATCAGACTATTATAGATAGTGTTTTCCAAACTTGTAATGTATAGATTCTCATGTACTCTTTGACACCCCTATAGTTGGGAATTCCACATTATGTTTTGGGTTTTCTATCCCGTTTATGATAACGTATACTACTAAAACTGCTTTAAATTCATTCTTGTTAAAAGTGTTGGAAATATTTGTGAGAAATCGGCTTGCCTAGTACCACGTTAGGTGCCATCACGACTGGTTAGGATTTTGGGTCATGACAATGCGTATCCACACCTAGACCGATATTTACTATCAACTCTTTGATCAATGAAAACCACGAACATATTAAACAAAAAATATTGTGTTGAAATTTTCTCAAAAATCTCAACTCAAAGGTAGAAGAACAAGAAATAATTTTCTCGCAAAACTATTTTCTCTTGACGTTTTGGGGCACACACACACCTTATAGGTTATCATATCTTCTTCAAGTTCACAAATATATCTCTATATATAAGTGAATGAAAAAGGAAGAATTAAAATGGTGTTTTAATTCCTTTCCAAGTCAAAGTTGAACTTTAGAAAAATAATTCCAAGGAAGAATTAAAATGGTGTTTTAATTCCTTTTCAAGTCAAAAATGAACTTTAGAAAAATTATTCCATGAAAGAATTAAAATGGTGTTTTAATTCCTTTCCAAGTCAAAGTTGAACTATAGAAAAATAATTCCAAGGAAGAATTAAAATGGTGTTTTGTGGACTTTGAATTAGTCTCCTTATTAATTTTTAATATATATTCCATATATAAATAAATATTAATTATACCTCTCTCTCTCTCTCTCTCTCTCTCTCTCTCTCTCTCTCTCTCTCTCTCTCTCTCACACACACACACACACACACACACACACACACACACACACACATATATATATATATATATATATATATATATATATATATATATATATATATATATATATATATTTCAATTAAGAGATATAATTTAATTTTTTATTTCAAAATAGAAAACTTCAATTTGTTCACAATATTAATTAGATTCTCTGTGCTAGCAAAGGATATAGTAATATTTCATTTGGACTAATAACTAAATTTATTTAACTAAATTAAATTCTTTAATTTAATTATCAAATAATAAAGTAATTCACCCTTTAGCAAAGATCAGAACACTCGTTAGTGTGCGACCCCATAGGTTCAATACTAAATCGGTAGTAAATTGAGCACATCAATATACTAATCAAGGGTGGCGTCTAGCAACACTCATCAAAGACCGGATAGCATGAAGTATACAATTTACTCTCAAGAACCCGTAGAAGAATAATGCATTAATTCCTTCTGTCCTTATAGCTCTAGGTCACCCTAGGATATGGTTCAACTGTCAAATCCTAATAGGCGACCAACTATGTGTTCATATAAAAAGTAATCGATCATTGAATGACCTAAGAAACTCTTTTCTACTTTCATTTAACTGCCCTGGTCAAGGTCTTAATTTGGTCGGTTATAATTCATGACACCATGGAGCTAAAACGTATTAACAAGAGTTGACAGATTCCATCTTGATCAATCACTAATTCTACAAGTATTTAATCGTACTCAATATCATTTCAACTATCGCCCTAGGGCCATAGGTGTCTAGTATCAAAGCACAATAAATAACTTGTCAATTACTATGATGATATCAGGTCAAAGAAAACTCTTACATCACATTCTTGAAGAGAATATCATATTGGCAGTTTATGGTAATTCTAATCATTAGGAATTATCCAATGAGTCGGTTCAATGATCATATCTCTATATGCATCATCTATTTATGTGATTTAGTTAATGAGATCAACTAATCTTTATCCCATAAAGACGATCACATAAATATTGATCTAACCGGATTACTAATGTCCAAACTAATAATCCTACGATCAAGAACAAATTTAGATTAAATCGTAAGAGACTTTACTCCTATTATCATGATCTCCATCACGATGATAAATCTCAAAATTTAATCAAGGACCTTGTTAAATTAATCAATTAATTAATAATAACTATGATAAACGAATATCAAATGCCATATATTTTTATATCAAATAACATTCATAGAAATATGTTCAAATCATCAAATATGAGATTGGATCTAGGGCATATCTAATATATCCCTAACAGTATCCAAGCAAGGAAACTTACAAGTTTAAAATTTAGGGTTTGGTATTATTGCATGGGTATGTTAATTTTGGCGTGGGGCAGGAATGAGGAGAATCAATATGGAACAATACAATGGAAGCTGGACCAACAATTTATTTACTGCTAAGACCACCATAAAGTAGGCACTAGGAGTGAATCATCTTTGTGGCAAGACCTCCATTAAACCAACCATTAGGAATGGAAATCGTCAATTACCTATTTCAAATGTTTTAACGTATGGAATTCCACAATAATATTATTTTTTTCGCTGAAATTTTACAATTAAAATTCCAACACAACTCATAAATGAAGTTTCGTATTACATCTTGATAGTATATGTAATTTTAATTAAAATATTTTCTAAAGGTTAATAATTTATGCATTCAGTATTATTAGTGTTAATGTTTATTAAAGACGTACAAGTTGTAAATATTTACAATCGATTATATTTTGTGTTTATATCGGGTTATACACAAATTTGATGTCTGCTATGTTTTGTATTTGCATATTTCTTTTGATTTGCGATGTTGATTGATAGGTTGATATCACATGTGTTTTTACGGGTTATTATTTTGCAAAAAGAACGTGAAAGAGGTACTGCCACAAGCGGGGTTTTCCCCTAGAAAGTGCTTTTTATTTTTCTTTTGCATTCAATCATTCAAATTTAGTATATCTTAGGAAAAAGTGTGTTAGTTTTCGGTGCCTATATTCCACCTATTGTAATTTTATCAACTTAATAATCCGGTTTACAAAATTAAAGAAAAATTGGTAGTTTTCATTTTGAATTCCAACTAAAAAATAAAGGTCGGAGTAATTTTAGCCCAAACTACCAACGTTTTACGATTCAAAAAGAATTTAAAAACCTAATCCAACACTACATATGGTATTTTATTTCAAATCCAAAATGACTTGTGATATTCGTGCAACGCACGATTATAGAACTTATTATTATAAAAGCACGAATACAATATTGATAGACCAAAATAGCCCTAAAATATTGATCGATTTTTTTATTTGGCATTGGATAGAATTGTAATATTTAAGAATTTTATTTGACTAGAATCCTAAAACATTATGGTGTGTGTCTAAAGTTGTTGATTAAGAATGTTATACTACTTTTCTTATTAAATTCTGTTTACCCAAAAAATGAGTAACAATTAAATTATATACGCAGTTTAAAGGATACATGGTTTAATTCAATACGAATAATTAAGAATAATAGATAGATAGATTAAAGACAAAATAAAAGATCAAACCAATTGCGATACGATGACCGAGTATGATCTTGGATTGAACAGTGGGACTCGTCCTCGATTGGACCCTCGGATCAAGCCCGGTCAGGAATGGAGAAAAGAACAAGCGAGTAGTGCTTTTAATAGCAGCTAGAAGACAAAATAAAATATTTATTGCTTTGAATTGCGTGTCACAATTTGTCAGCCAAAAGAAAGACTTTCTCTTTATATAGTAGAAGAATTTCAGTCCTAGTATAAGTTTAAAAAAGGTAAAAATCTTCTTTTACCGGTAATTGTTGATCCATAATCGATATTGCATGAGATTCGCACCGAAATATCCGATTGAGGGCGAGTATGCCTCCTATGCGCCATGCATAACGGCCCACCATGTCTCCCGGGGTCTAGAAGTTGTACTTGGTCCAGGGCGCGTTGCTTTACCATGCCCGATGTCGGATATATCGTCCATTAATTTACCATACCCGGTGTTTCCGACCTCAATTATAAACTCACAAATCCATGCTTTCCCTTCGTTCTCTCAACGAAAAATAGGGGCAGACATTGCCCCCGATTTTACCCGTACACAGATTGTCCCCTCATTTTCTTGAGGGTAGATTTATCGAAGCGATTGCAAGCGAAAAGTGAACTCCTGTTTAGTCCTTCATACGTTACGACAAAGTTGATGGGTAAATGAAACATCCCATCAGTCGCGTCGTTCTGACTTCGAAGAGGTGTCAGACATCGGTTGGCTGTCATTCAATGCGAAACGTGGTGCATTAATTGCTCTTGTTCTATAAAAACTCCAACCCCTTTTTTACTTCTCCACTTTCCGATTCCAAAACTCTTTGACTTACCCTCGAATTCTCCACTTAACTTTCACTTCTTCAAAGCTTCATACGTTGCTTCATATCTTCATCCTCAAATCTTCATACTTTCTCTTTTAATCCTCAACCCATATCTTTATCCAATCTTCAAATCTTCATATATTTTCTTCAAACCTTCATACTTTCCAGAATCTGATGGCAAACACTTCCAAATTCGTGCCTCAGCAAACTGCCCCTTCATCTTTCAACCTGGCCACAGATGCCAAGGTGGCCGTTCCCGAGGTGGCCCAGGAGTCACCCTTCAAGAGTTTTGTCCCTGGGGTTTTCTCTATTAAGAATGACTTCAATATTGAGAAGTCCTCCAGTCAACAGGGCCAGGGCGAGGGGGAATGGAGGTACATATGCTCTGTTACTGAGGAGACACTCGCCACAGTCCTGGTAGATTGTAACTGGGAGGGTAAGGAGGTGGTCATCCTCAGGCCCAATGAATACATCACCATTCACGTGGAGGGAACTTAAGTGTTTACACTTACCCCATCATGCTCGCCCTGGTGGACCCCATAGTCCTCGACTTCTGCAAAAGGTATGAGGTCTTCCTTGGGCAGATTCACCCGTCTTTTTGGAGGATCCTAATACTCCTCTGTCATTTTGTAAAAAACACTAAAGCACCTCGATTCACCTTCGGCCATCTGCTTCGTCTCTACAGTCCCTGAATTTTCTGATAGGGGTTGATCAATCTCGTTCGCCGAGCTAGTAAAGATCAGTTCTCAAGCATTGATAAGGACCGAGATCCAGCTTGGCAGGGGATGTTTGTTCGGGTAAAAATCTAAGACCTCATTCCCTCAGAATTTATACTGTTCCCCAAAAAATGGAATGCATCCCGTAAGTCTTTTCCTTCTCAAGTATTTGGCACTCCCTTTTATTGTTTTCCTAATTGCCTGTGTTTATTGTTGTGCACCAATTTCCCGGGTTCCTAATGCAGTCCCTCGGTTGAAGGAGTGGATCAAGGGGATCTGTAAGCAGATGTCCTACTTCGAGCATGCATGGCGCAAGCTCTCAAAAGGAATGTGGGAGGCCCGTTCCCATGGTAATGCTCTCTCTCGAATGATTACATTGATACACTTGACTTATATATCGCTAAGTCTTCTTCCTTCTCATAGGTTTGCCCAAGACAACCGAGCTCAGGCTGTTGGATGAGGACGAGGATTAGTCCTCTCTTACCGAATCCTCCTCTTTGGGACAGCCCAGGGCTACCACAAAGGAAGAGAAAAATATTAAGAAGAGGAAGTCTTTGGCCTCCCCGGATGCCAAGGTGAAGAAGAAGAGGGTCGCAATCCGGGTCCAGAAAGGCAAAAAGACCACCAAGTTTAGGATACCGGACTCTGATTCTCTCTACCGGCTCAGGGATTATCGTGAGGATGATGACCTTGAGTTCATTGATAATGAATCGACTCTCAACGAGGGGGTGCAGGTGGCAACCGGGAAAAGTGATCACGAGGTTGATCCCCCTCTAGCTCGGGAACCATATGGAGAGACGGAGGTCACGGCCTCCCGAGAAGCCGCTCCTGTCCCGAAGGAGGTATCTGGTGTCATTGAATTCAAGGAAATTTCGTCCTATACTGAGTCCATGCTTAAATAGGCTCAAGATTATAAAGATAAATCAAATGAGATGGTTCCGGGCCCAGATGATGCTTTGAACACGTTCTTCGATGCCATGGACATGGTCGTATTGGAGGACTTCTCCGGGCTTGGTCACCTGGAGGTCCCAAAAATTGATGTTCCATTGGGAGCGGTCGAGCCGAGCTCAATCCTGAAACTAGTAAAGTAGTTCCTTACCTCGAGTGTGGACCCCGATCGTATGAGAACAATCATTCTTACTATCCCAGCGGACGCCCAGTCCCTGTCCGCTCTAGTTGGCGTAGCCAGCTACCTTTGTTGCCTGGTGACCGAGGAGGACCAAGCAATGATGAACAAATTAGGCATGCCAAGCCTCTTAAATGAGTTGCAATAGGCATTGAACCAAATAAGATGTCTATCCTTTGTATCCTTTGTGGATTTATGCTCTACATATTCTAATGATTTCTTTGTTTTTCAGGCTTCAGTGCTTCATCATGAAAGCTTCCTTTGGCCCCGCTTGAAAATTAGCCACCTTCAGTTCAAGCTCAAAGAGAAAGTGCAGAAGAGGGACATGTATAGGTCTCTCAGTGAACAACATGACGAGGTCCTCAGGGACCTCTAAATTCTCCTAGCCGAGATGGAAAAGGCTCAGAAAGATACCTCGTCTGTGAAGCGGGAGCAGGCCGACCTGGTTGAGAAGGTAAGGATCATTGAGGCTAAAAACGAGAAGCTTCTCGTGGTGACTAACAATACAACTTCGTAGGTCCAAGAGAAGGTAAACCTGATCGACCAGCTTCGGGATGAGATGGATGATGTCAAGGCCACGAACGAGGCGTGGAAGGGCAGGATAGATCTACTGGCTTCAGAAAAAGAGGCTGCGAAAGAGGAGATGGCATTAGTCAAGGACCAACTCTGGGGTGCAAAGGACAAGGCCGACAAGTGGTCTCGACTAAATGATGAGTTCCGGGCACAACTGAACTCAACCGTCACGGAACTGGATGCCCTTGGCAAAGAATCTAATGCACTGAGGTACAAATTGGAGGAAACTTATATTGATTCCTCCGACGTCGAGGAATTGCTGACCCAGTATAAGGCTGATATGGAATAGCTGAGTCCCGTTTAAAGAAGAAGATCCAGTACGTTAAGTGGCTATCACGGAGAGAGACCCTCGAGGAGATCCATGCACGAGGTTTTGACCTGCTGGCCGAGATTGAAGAAGCCAAGGGACTCGAGGCTGAGGGAAAAGAACTCTATGAGCCTGAGGGTCCGAAAGGCTTTGAGGGTTCCGAGAGTTCCAATGATTTTGGTGACGAGCCGATCCCCGGTGAAGACCAGATGTAAATGCCTTAGTTCTTTTTTAGTTTTCTCTTGTATATTTTGTGTTTTGTTTATTTTGAGGTTGATTTATCGTGCCTTTGTAAATTTTATGAAATATATAAAATTTCCCCCTTTCGCAATAACGTATCTTTACTTTCCAACATCTATTTGCCAATTTTTATTTGTGCATCGTTTTAAATGCCTTAGTATAAAATAAAAGGTAATATAGAGTATCCATTCTGCGGAGGTCCGATCCCGAATTTGATGGCAACTCCGGGTTACTCGTGCCTTCGAGATTTCGATAGAGTCGAAAGCTTTTAAGATGCTCAAGTGTCTTAGACGATGTTTTTGCCGAGGGTAAACTTTTAATAGGTTTTGACTATACATAACGGCCTTACTTTCTGAGCACAAATTTCAGACATCTCCGAGCCATTTTTAGGGTAGTCATAGCCTTTCGTATTCGGCACTGCCTAATAGGCTTGGTGCCTTCGGGATTCGTTAGCCATGGCCATCCAAATATTTTATCGGACGACAGACCCAGAATAGGGGTAGCCCATGGTCTTTAGGATCTAGGATCGAAGAAGCGAAATGCGTAGTAAAAAAGTATAAGGGAAACAAAGATTTCTTTTGTTGTTTAATATGTAGGGTACATGATCGGAGGTGCATAATGCTTGTGCCATAGCTATAGTGGGCTACATGGGCACGATTCGCATGACCATTTGACCCTTACAATGAATCCTAACCACCAAGCCTTGGCTTTTGACATATAAAATTGTCCCATAACCTAGGGGTAACGGCCCCCAGTATTCACGCGCAAACCTGTGCAAGCTCAAATATTATTAATTCGATGCAAACGATCATCAATTTTAGTTCAAGGCCGGTATCACATTTTACTGTTGCCTCGTTAAAAACCTTGTTGGAAAACCCACTTCGGGACAAATTTGGTTCAAGGGAAAAAGAGTACAGCATGTGCTTTCCGACCTAATAGTCATATTCGCCCTTGGCCGAGTACCTGCGTACGTTAGTCCGTAATGTAACTAAATTAAAAATGAATTAAGGTTGTACCTTAGCAGTAGTAACACTTTAAGTGTTCAACTTTCCAGTTGTTTGGTAGTTGTATACTGTTTCCCGACTAGAGTTTATACGAGCCTTTGCCGGTTATTCCGATGGCTTGATACAAACCTTCTTAATTCGGGCCCAGTTGTCCTTCGTTTGGGTTCCTGATTTGCAGTGTTACCTTTCTCAATATCGTGTCCCCGACTTGAAAATGCCTGAGGTTGGCTCTGATGTTGTAGTACCTCCCTAATCGTTGCTTCTATACGACCAACCGGACAAGGGCGACTTCCCTCCTTTCATCCAATAATACCAGACTCGTGGTTAGGGCCTCATTGTTTGAATTTTCGGTAGTATACTGGAACCTGAGGCTTGGATCCCCTACATCGAAAAGTATTAACACTTCCGCTCTATAGACCATATAAAATTGGGTCACCCCGGTACTTGACTTCGACGTCGTATGGTATGCCCACAGGACTTCGGGCAAGATTTCCTTCCACTTTCCTTTCGAAACGATCAACCTCTTTTTCAGGTTTAAGAGTATAGTTTTGTGCGTCGATTCCGCTTGCCCATTCCCACTAGGGTGGTAAGGCATTGATAATATCTTCTTGATTTTATGGTGTTCGAAAAACTTACTTACCTTGTTGGTGATGAATTGTTTTCCGTTGTCGCAGATGATCCAGGCCGGTATCCCAAATCTACAGATTATGTGATCTTAGATGAAGTCGATGACTTCTTTCTCCCGCACCTTATCTAACGCCTAGTCCTCAACCCATTTAGAAAAATAACCGGTCATGAGTAGTATGTATTGGACTTTACCGGGCGCCCATGGCAGGGGGCCGACGATGTCCATTCCCCACTTGAATCATCGGGCATGTCTCATCGTTGATGAATCATCGAGCATATCTCCTAGTTGATGATTCATCGAGCATGTCTTTGGAACTCTTCGCATTTTTGCACGAAGTCTTTTGCATCCTTCTCCATTTCATTCTAGTAGTAGTTGGCCCGACTCTCATTAACTTCCGAACTAAGGATTCTGCCCCAGAATATTTCCCGCGAGTGCCCTTGTGAACTTCTATCATGTCATATTCGGTCTCTCCCAGACCTAAGCATCAAGCCAGTGGGCCGAAAAAGGATCTCCTGAATAATTCCCATTCGACTAAGCTAAATCTGGCAGCTTTGGTACGTATGGCTCTCGATTCCTTGGGATCCAATGCGAATTTTCCTATCTTCAGGTAGTCAATGTATTTATTTCTCCAATCCCAAGTCAAACTTGTCGAGTTTACTTCGTCATGACCTTCTTCTACCACCAAATTCATCAGTTGCATCACTGTCCCCGAGCTGAATTCATCAAAGCCGGCAGACGACCCCAAGTTCGCTAGTACATCGGGCTAACTATTTTGATCTCGAGGAACGTACTTCAGAGTCCATTCCTTGAATTGGTGCAGGGTTACCTACAATTTGTCCAAGTATCTCTACATCCGTTCCACTTTCACTTCAAATGTTACATTGACTTGATTTACGACGAGGAGGGAGTCACATTTGGCTTCGATCACTTTGGCCCTAAGGTTTTTGGTAGTTCTAGACCTGGGATCATAGCTTCGTACTCGTATTCATTGTTAGTCAATGTAACAATTTTAATAGACTGTCTAATTACGCTGCCCGTGAGTGGTTTTAACACGATACTGAGCTCAAATCCTTTTGCATTGGATGCACCGTCCGTGAATAAGGTCCAGATCCCCGAATTAGTCCCCGAGGTGCGCAACAATTCCCTTTCAACCTCGGGTATCAAGGACAGTGTATAGTCGGCCATAGAATCCTCCAAGATCTGGGATTTTATGGCAGTTCGGGGTCAGTACTAGATATCATAACTACTGATCTCCATGGCCCATTTATCCAACCATCCTGAGAGCTCGAGCTTGTGCATAATATTCCTCAGCGGGTAAGAGGTTACGAAGCATATGGGGTGGCATCGAAAGTATAGTTTTAATTTCCTGGAAATGCTTAGCAAGGCGAGCACTAACTTTTCTAGGTGAAGATATCTTGTTTCGGCATCACCTAGGGTTCTGCTAACATAATAAATAGGAAATTGTGTACCTTCTTCCTCCGGGACTAGGACACCACTTACCGCCACCTCGAAATCCGCCAAGTAGAGGTATAGTTGTTCGGCTGCCTTCGGAATGTGCAACAAAGTGGGGCTCGACAAGTATCACTTGAGTTCTTACTAAGCTTGCTGGCACTCTTGAGTTCAAGAAAAAATATTCTTCTTTTTCAATAGGGAGAAGAACTGATGGCTCTTGTCTAACGACCTCAAGATGAACCCGCCCAATGCGGCTATATGCCCCGTCAGTCTCTGAACCGCCTTGACATTGTCGACTACGGTGATGTACTTGATGGCCATTATTTTGTCGGGGTTGATCTCTATCCCCCAATTAGATACCATGAATCTGAGGAATTTGCCCGAACCGACACCAAATGCGCACTTCTCCGGATTTAGCTTCATGCTGTATTTCCTTATTATGCCAAAGGTTTCCTGCAAATGTTTCAAATGGTCCTCTGCTTGCAGGGACTTGACCAACATATCATCAATATAAACCTCCATTGATTTCCCTGTTTGTTCTTCGATCATCTGGTTTACGAGGTGTTGGTAGGTGGGACCGCCATTCTTTAATCTAAACGACATTACGTTATAGTAGTAGGTGCCAAATTGAATTATGAAAGAAGTTTTTTCTTGATTGTTTGTGTCCATCCGAATTTGGTTGTACCCGGAGTAGGTGTCAAGATAACTGAGTATCTCGTGTCCAGCCGTCGTGTCGATCATTCGATCAATGTTAGGAAAAGGGAAAGAATCCTTTGGGCATGCTCTATTTAGATCTTTATAATCCACGCACATCCTTAATTTATTTCCTTTTTAGATCTTTATAATCCACGCACATCCTTAAGATCTGGAATGGACCCTATTTTAAGGAGTTTGGATACCTCATCCATGATGAACCCGTATTTCATCTCGAACTGTGGCCTTCTCTTTTGCTTAACCGGATGGAACTTTGGGTACAAAAATAGCTTGTGAGTGGTCACCTCCGGTGGGATCCCTATCATGTAAAAATGGGACCAAGCAAAACAATCGGTGTTAGCTTTGAGAAAATCAATAAGTTTTCCTTGAGCTCGGGAGTTAACCCCGTGCCCAGGTATACCTTTCGATCCGGCACATGCTCGATTAATATAACTTATTTCAACTCTTAAACTGTTTATTTTGTGGCGTCAGTGTCATCAGGAGCTATGAATGACCTCGGGATGCTATAATCGCCCTCATCGTCCGCTCCTTGTTCTTCCTATTTCTCTGGTTCGGCTGAGGCCGGTATCAGTGATTGCTATTTAATCTCTTCTTTTTTGTCAGTTTAGCGCTCCTCGATGTAGAAAGCGTAGGAAACAGAATCACTCTGTCAATATCAAACATTTCCCTTGTGGACAGCTGTTCTCCGTAGACCATTTTGACTCCCCCCGGTGTGGGAAATTGCAGCGCCTATTGCAAGATCCAAAGTACCACCCTCATGATTTGGACCCATGACCTTCCAAATAAAGAGTTATATCCCATATCCCCTACAATCACGTAGAACATCATTTCTCGGATTGTCCCAGTGGTGTTTACCAGAAAATTTATCTTTTCTTTCGTGGTCTCACATGCCATATTGAATCCATTCAATACCCGGATTGCCGGTACGATTTGATCTTATGATCCAAATGCTTTACGACCATTGATCTGTTGATGTTGGTCGAGCTACCTAGGTCAATAGGCACACGTTTAACCCGATATTTATCGATAAGTACATATATTACTAGTGCATCATTGTGAGTCTGTACAAAGCCCTTAGCATCTTCGACGCTGAACAAGATAGCTCCTTCCGGAATGTAATCCTGGTGCGTTCTTCCCTCATGATAGACATTTTAGTGCATTTTATCATGGTCCTTGGGGGACATCGACTCCCTAGATAATCATGTTGATCATGTGCTGAGGCTCCTCTTGTTTGACTTGTTTATTGGCGTCCCTATTCCTAAAGTGGTTTTTTGCGCGCTCACTCAGGAATTGTCGGAGGTGCCAATTGTTGAATTACCGAGCAAATTCTTCTCTTAACTATTGGCAATCTTCGGTCCTGTGACCGTGAGTGCCGTGATGGTGGCAGCATCAAATTAGGATCTCTCTAGGTAGGATTGGACTACAATGGTCGGGGCCACTTGGTCTTTTTGATGCGCTATAGCCGACACGATGGTGGCAGCATCCACGTTGAATTTGTACTCCGATAATCTTGGTGCTTCCCTAATCCCGAGCGCCTTATCAAACCCACTCTTGCTCATCAAGCCCAAGCCACTAGGCCCTTAATCACTTCTCTTCTCGTTCCTTGCGGGGTGACTCCCGGATCCTTTTCCCATTCGATCCATGTTGTATGGTTGATATCGATGTCGGACTGGTCTTGGCTCTTGATAAATGGCTCTTTTATATCTATCATTGATCCTTACAGGGTAAACAGACCCAGAAGGGGGCTTGAGTTTTTCGTCCTCGGCCCTAATCTTCGACTGGTACCTATTGTGGGCGTCTGCCTAGGTATCACAGGGTACTCCACCAAATTTTGTTTTAACTGTTGAGAGGCCATGTAATATTGGGGGTTGAGCCCCTGAGTGAATGCTTGGATGGCCCAATCATCTTAAACTAGTGGTAGGTCCATCATCTTTATCTGGAATCTTGACACGAGCTCCCTGAGCATCTCGCTATGCCTTTGTTTGACCTTGAAAAGATCTGACTTTCTGGTCTCGACCTTGATGGCCCCATCATAGTCCTTTACGAAAGCATGTGCAATCATAGCAAACGAGTCAATGGAATTGGGAGGCAAGTTGTGATACCATATCATTGATCCCTTGGACAACGTTTCTCCAAACATTTTACGCAACAATGACTCGATCTCGTCATCTTCCAAATCGTTCCCTTTGATCGTGCACGTATAGGAGTTCACATGCTCGCTTGGATGCGTGGTCCTATTATATTTGGGGATGTGAGGCCTACGAACCACTTTGGAATCGGCTTGGGTGCCGCGCTCGGAGGAAAGGGCTTCTAGATATATTGTTTGTAGTCCGAAGTTTTTTATGTTTATACAGAATACACATTCTCATTAGGCTCACAAATAATCCCTAAACCAAATTCCGATCATTCCCAAATAGGTAAATAACCTTCCAAAATTTCATAGCAACCTTTCCATAACACATACCATCAATGATCCAATCCTCAACATTTCTTCACAATTAACAATCAAGGAATAGTCTGCCTACGAGAACATCCAGTCTCTAAACCTCATGAATACTAGAATCTCTATGTTCAATCTAACACCGCTAATCAAATGGATGATACGACAGTCATACTCCATCATCATACAAGAAAATATCCACAATTCCAAATACAATGCACCTGCCAAAATGTGCCCTATCCTCCGGCGACATCAAATAGTGCCAGCATTCTCTTAAACATCTGAAGTCATCCGTGCCATCAAGAACTCATATCATTCCCTTCAAAACTAAACTGCAACATTTAACTCGCAACTTTCAAAACAACCGTCACTAACATGCTAACTCGAGAAAATACGAAAATCTCATAATCAACTCTGGATAACAATCAGGACGAACACCTCATCAAACGAGAACTTTCCATTTAACTTAAACCAGGGCAACATCACCACACGCAATATATATACTATACCTGTAGAAAACATCAATTCCAGGCCATAGCCATAACCATGGCGAATTCTTTGGAACTCATTAACACATAATCAAGTCATCAGAACTGATCTCCTCTAACTTAACCGAGTCACTCATATTGACAACCCAAAAGTAACTCAATCTAATATGCTCGCTCTAATGGTACCTTCTGCATATTCGAATCCGTTTCTTGCATCTCTCTAATATTGCCATGTAGAATCATTCTTGACATAGAAATATTGCAGATCTGGTCACCATTCAGGAGTCCTTAAATTCCACATATGAGCTGGAACTCATCAGAACCTTCTCGATAACCACTTACCTTACTCTGATCTTCAATGCACAGCTAGTATGCACCGAGCAACCCGCGCTTCACTAGCACATGATGATTCAAAAAAACAACCAAGCAATCCCTCAGCTCAAAAACTGATACCACATATGTTCCAGCAATCCGATAGTCAATAACAGACTCCCCCAATTTGCTCAAAGCCATAGAACACGTCGTCGGTAATCCATAGTACCATATCTTCATAGCTGCCCCGATCCTGCACCGTGAATAAGTTGAATACTTCATAAGCTCATATAATACTAGTCGGAGAACACTCTGAAGACTCTGCCAAGAGTACACCCAACCCTTGGAATAATCAAACAAACTTATCCCAAATGCTCTGAAATGATAATATATGGATTCTACTGAATGGAAACCTCATACGAAACACACGATCCGAATGCATCACATGGGAGATGACCCCCCCGGATGTACTCAAATCAACACTTTACCATGAACCCACCATAATCACAACAACTAGGCCACCCGCCAGTCTTCCCAAGTCTGTGCTTACCAACTAGATACAAGAATCCATTTTGTACCAAACATGAACGACCAAAAGATCTATCACAACATCTACCAAAGACTAGACAACAGGTTGCGATGATAATCAATCATCCAAAGGTAACCCATCCGCAACATCACAAACAGTCGGCGCATAGAGAATACCGAGTGTGTGTAACATCGCATATGAATGAATAGGAAGAATCAAAATCATAGGTTTCAAGTATAAACAAGGCCACACGATAAGGAAAGAAGTTTTTCCTAAATGCCATGTAGCCTCTCGAAGATAGGTATGGACGTCATCATATCGATCCATAAGGCTCTCCTAGACACTTGTTCATGACTCGTAGAACCTATGAACCTATTGCTCTGATACCAACTTTTCGCGGCCCAAAATCCAATTAGTCGTGATGGCACCTAACCCAACTTGCTAGGTAAGCCAAATAATAATAAAAACAATTTAAATGAGATTTATAAGAAAACAATGAAGAATTGTCTCAAATTTTATACAATAATTAAAGGACTAGTAGTACAAATCATGACCTTCTAAGATTTGGAATTTACAAAGCTGGTACGGAATAAATGCATCATCTATTCGAAATATACATAAATAAATTTGCAAAATCTAAAGCTACCAAGGACAAGTGACAGCTATAACTAGAACGTCGATACATCTTCGATGCCAGCTCCTGCCATACACAACAACTCCAGCTCCAAAATCTACACGCAAGGTGCAAAACCATAGTATGACTACAACCGACCCCATGTACCCAGTATGTATATTGTCTAATATCAGTGAAGTAGTGACGAGACATTTTAATTAAAATATACTCACTGATATAACACATGCAGTAGGCTAGAAATAGAAACACTACTAAAATATAACAGAGAAGAGTACAAGAATAAATATGCAAAGTAGTAAAAGAATCATTAGAAGAAATTACGGTCAATATTCCTCAATATCACAACCATTCATTTCCTTATCACGATCACCATCGAACCTGAGGCAGTAAATCTAGAACTTTCATACCATGGGAAGTGTACTCAATATATTAAATCAAATAGCACGGCAACACCCTTCTGCATTTATCTTATTCTCACCAAATATACGTATAACAGTACCAACCAGGTAAAAGAAATGCCAGTAACCGTAACGACAAAGTTGGAAATACTCATGTCGCAATAACGAACAAGGTAGTACATATGGATAACAGTAACAGACTAGGTGGGAGGCGTAGAAGTAATTATATCAATTAATATGGAAGAACATAAATTTCACTAACTAACATGGTAGAAGGCTTAGATGTAAATATAACTAACATGAAGGAAGCATGATCTTTATAAGCTAAACAAATAGAAGGCATGGATAATTAACATGGTAGAAGGCTTAGATGTAGATATAACAAACACAAAGGAAACCTTGATCTTTATAAGCTAAACTAATAGAAGGCATGGATAACTAACATGGTAAAAGAATTATACGAAAAGTACAACAATTGAGATACGACATAGATGTGGATATGACAAAAAAGAAGGAAAGCATGATATTTACAAGTTAAACAGATAGAAGGCATAGATAATACAGCAACAATTGATATAGAGGAAAAAGGCAGAAAAACAACAAGTCACAAAGAAAATATAGGTGCAATAGTAACAGCTCAAGATAAAGGCATGCATGTATACACAAGGAAAAGATATAAAAATATAATGCATGTCTCTTGTCCTCGCCTGCTCGGAAACACCCTTCGTGCCATGAAAATATGATAATATAAAAATAATGGCAGGGCGTCACCCTTCATGATTTTACTCTCATCCTCACATTATAATATAAATGAAATGGCACGACATCACCCTTCGTGCTTAACTCACATGGCATGGAATCACCCTTCATGTTTTACACTCTTCCTCTCATGGTAATGTATATGAAATGGCACGACACCACCCTTCCTGCTTTACACTCTTCCTTACCAAACACATGTATATCAATTACAACCAAGATATGAAGCATGAATAATATCAAGGAGAAAGATTAAGCGAATACTCCAAACGAACATAAATCACAGCTTTCAAGCCATTACCAATTCAACAATCCTCAAGAATTTCATTGTTCAAGTATCTCAACTAATAAAAAAATAATTGTAATGACCCGACTTGTCATTTTTAGAATTTATGCCTTGTTCAGTGACTTAAGGGCTCGAGCAGCTTTGCAATATGTATTACGACCTGCGGGTGTAGTCGAGTTTGAATTATTGAAGAATCAGAACTAAATTAAAAGAACAATCCTTAGTTAGAAGCTTAAATGGAAAGAGTTGGCCGGAGAGTTGACTTTTGAATAAACAACTCTGGAATGGAATTTTGCTGATGTCAATAGCTCTGTATTGTGATTATGGACTTAGGAGCGTGTCCAAAAAATTATTTGGAGGTCCGTAGAAGAATTTGGCTTGAAATGGCGAAAGATGAATTTTTGGAGATTTGGACTAGAAGTGGACTTTTTGATATCGGGGTCGGAATCTAATTCCGTAAGATGGAGTAGGTCCGTAATGTCAAATATGACTTGTGTGAAAAATTTGAGGACAATCGAACATGATTTTGGTAGGTTTCGGCATCGATGGTAGAAGTTGAAGTTTCAAAATTCATTAAGTTTGAATTGGGGTGCGATTCATGATTTCGATGATGTTTGATGGGATTTGAGGTCTTGATCAAGTTTGGGTTATGTTACAGGACTGGTTGGTATGATTGGACGGGGTCCCAGGGGCCTCGGGTGTGTTTCGAGGTGGTTTCGGATCATTTCGGGCTGTTTCGGAACGGTTGTATCTGATGTCTGATTTCCTTCTTCGCGGACGCAAAGAGAGCCACACGAACGCGAAGAGGAGTTTTGAGGCAGTTGGATTTGGCCTTCGCGAACGCGAAGGAGGACTCGCGAACGCGAAGGGATGTCTAAAGAATTTACGCGAACGCGAGGGGCCAGTCGCGAACACGTAGAAGGAAGGAGGGGACTGGGCCTGGAGTCATTAGCCTTCGCAAATGTGAAGCTTCAATCACGAACGCAAAGCAGTAAGGCTTGAGGGTATAACGAATACGAGGGTTTGAACGCGAACGCGATACTAAGCATGGGCAGGCCTTCGCGAACGCAACGCTTGTCATGCGAACGCGAAGAAGAATTTGAGGCAGCTGGGTTTTTGGCCTTCGCGAACGCGAGACAGATGTCGCAAACGCAAAGAAGGCCTATTTGGGTGATCGTTGCAAAACCTATACCACTATATAGTATCAAGGAGTGGTCGATGCAGTTTTACCCGATGAGGTCGGGATCGATTTCCACAGAGAGTTAATTTGGTTTGGAGTCGGGTATCTAACTAATCTAGATGTGCGTGTTGTTTCTAATTGTACTTCCAAACATTGTTGTGATTGATTCTATTCTAATTTTTATACTATGGTATGCCAAGTGTAAGCTAAGTACAATATTTTTTGTGAAAGTTTTCAAGTGTTACAAGGCACTAAGGTAGTGACTTCCGCCTAGGTGAGTATCTAATGGGTGTCAAGAATTTAGGACAAGCTTGTTACGATTGGGGTCGTGATATAACCATCACACATACGTTCTCACTCTATACCTCTTGGTAGTTTGAGTGACTTTGCCTGATTTGGCTTTCTCAGGCCCAAATGGGTATTCGTACAATCCAAATAAAATTGGCTCAAGTCGGGTATTAATATCTCTAGGTTTAACCCTTTTATCGGGGCTATCAATCTCTTGAGTTCACCCCAATTTCTTATTAGCCTAATTTTCCTAAACTTAGTCTCTCTTTCTCAAGAAGAGCCTAAGTCATAAAGGCATGAATCAGTGTTTGCAACCACTAATTCTACAATTTTAGCATGAATTAGGCTAAATATAACTAACCCATAAACAATTATGCCCTAAAATTCAAGACACATTAAATACCCATACTAGGATTGGGTCACTACCCTAGCTATGGGGTCTACCTACTCATGAATACAGCAGAAATCAAATGTAAAGATGCAATATAAGCCATAATATTAAAGTACAAGATGAAAATCTAAAGTTTGAAGGTAAATCTATTATAAAATTGCCCAAAAGGGGAAAAATCGTCTGTTCACGTGCTCTGTTTACAAAACTTGACCTAAAAATGTCAAAAAGATCTATTTATACACAACTGAAATTTCGGAACAAAAATGCCCGTGCGGAGGATTCGCGGACGGGTAATTCTGACCGCGTCTGTGCTAAAGCTTTCGTGGCCGCATAATAATAAGAGCGGTCCGCATTTCTTCAATACTGGCCTTGGACTGGACTAGGTTTTGCGGACAGCGTAAATACATTCGCGTCCGCATTAGCTTCAATCGCGGCCGCGTATTATGTTTGCGGACCGCGTTCTTCAGTTAGATTTCACTTGCCAAGTCTCTGAACCTCTTATCCACGCTCCCAGCGGAATTTCCACTGCGTCCGCGTCTGATAACTTCGCGGCCGTGTAATGTAGACGCGGGCCGCATTCTTTGTTTGAGCAAAGATTTCAAGGCCTCTGAACCTCGATCCTTACTGTCAGTGTAATTTCCCTCGCGGTCGCGCCACTGGTTTCGCGGCTGCGCTTTTGTAGCACGGTCAGCGGTGGTGTTTTCTTTGGATTGCAGCTTCTCCGAACCTCTATCTCGCCAACTGCGGAATATTATCCGCCTCAGCGGTGAACCCTACGTGGATGCGCTTTTCCATCGCGGTCCGCGATTCATTTTAAGCCTTTGGCTTGTGCAAGTTTGACTCCTTCATGAGCTTATTTTGGCTTTTTTGCCTCATTTTGACCAAACCCTACAAGAAGTACATTATGTTAGTTTTCGGGACTAGCTTTAGCATTTTTTACCCAAAACCTAAGCAAAAGAGAGCAAATAATAGGCTAAAATCCCTACTTGTCAATTCCCCCAAACTTAAGCTTTTGCTTGTCCTCAAGCAAACAAGGTAATTCCCACCTCCGTAAGAAAAAGAAAGAAAAATCTCAGCTTTCCTAAGGTGACTTCATCAAACATCAATTGGAACTAACAATTACCCTCAACAAAAATGCATTATCAACAACATTATGCTACGACTCTTTGAGTTTCATAGGTCTAATGTGACACAAGAGAATCAAGAGTTGACTCAATTCATCAAGGAACCTCGCTCTCACGTAGGTCGTTGTGGATCTTAGACTTCTTCTCCTCTACTATCTATGAGCTCATCTCACTTTATAGGATGTGACACTCAAAATCGGGATTGTAAAAAAGTTCACTCATCACTCTCAAAAGAATGCCACAAGTCCCGCTCTAAGTACCATAGGCTTGCCCCTCATGTAAATCACCACTAACCTAAGCTCACTCAATTTGAAATCCTATAGCGCTTTAGCGGGATGTAATGAAGGCTTTTTGGATCAAGGTCAGACCTAATGAACTACGATGGTATCATCTTTCCTTAAACACTACATTTTCTCAATTCAGCTAACGCTTTCTTGACTCTTTGAGTCATTTTCTTCTTCCTTGGGGGAACTAGAGAGACACTTTGTCACTCTTTCTTCTCTATGACGATCATTTTTTATTTTATTTTTCTCATCATTCCAAGCCTTTCAACATTGTTTTCTTGAATCCTTTCTACCTTTGCTTTTCTTTTGACATGCTTTTTTTTTATCCTTTTCTTTTCCTTTCCTTTTCATCAATTCCTTTTGTTCTTTGCATCATTCATCACTTTGAAATTACTCGTCTCTCCCCCAAACTTATGTTTTTGACTATTGTTCATCATGAATGCTAAGGAAAGATTGGGTGCCAAGAGAGGGTCATTATAGAATGGATGAAGGCTTGTAATGAGGTTATTGAATGAAAAAGGCTTAGGCTCAAAGGGGTTGACTAAGGACATCATAGTGGTAGGCTATGGAAGTTTTCAAATTCACATGGAACCAAGGAGAGCCTATAATCACTTCTCAAGTCGAGCTACACTTAGAATTTCGCCTAGAAAAATATTCGGGGCAAGTTCTAGACTTGTTGGCACTAGACTTGGACTTGCAGTGCAATACCTCACCTCTTAAGCTATTGGATTGTTAAAGAGAATAGAGTCGAGGGCCCACAACAACCTTAGCTAAAGTTGAAGATCACATATGGCTCACAAAAACCACTTGATGATAGTTTTAGTCAACTCAAGAGTCTAAAGGTCACAACTAGATCTAATCTCTTCAACCAACTTGTCTCTAACCATGAGGTCGAAGGTAAATGTGTTGGTACCAAGTCAAGCCTGCTTGAGACACTTTTATTCATTACTACTATATATCAAAACAGAAAGAAAAACAAACTCAATCCCTTAAAAAGTTTGTCACGCCATCCATCGTTAGGAAGAGCCACCCGGTTCACACAAATTCCACCTTTGGAAAGAACCGTGGCATTAAGAAAACCAAAGGCTTATTGATCACGAAAAATTGTAAAAAGAAGCTACAAATTCAAAAAGAAACTACTAAATGAAATAAGAAGTTAAGCTATTGAGGATAATTACAAAAGAAGTTATAAAGTAAAATACGGAAAGTAAACTGAATATGTACAATAGGGGATTGAAACAAATATACACAAAATGGGGATGAATATATACATGGAATGGTGATTTTATATACATACCAAAAGTGAAAAGTACGAAAATGAAAGTACAATAAGTAGAGAATAAAGAAAAATAGTATCAAAGTTATTACAGACCAATCATCAAAATCATCATATCAAAATAGGGCCACCCCCCAAATAAAAATTAGCATTGTCCTCAATGCTAAAAGCAAAAATAGAATGGGGGAGGGATAGAGAGTAAAGAGAACTCCATATGAGGCCTCTGTATGCATGGGGTCATTGGTGGGGTCCTGTGGCTGACCAGACTCATCACCTCCCTCGAGGTCCTCCAGCTCAATCTCCAAGTCCTTCGTCTGGGGTATCACCACTCTCCTCACTGGCTCTCTGTCAGCCTCCTACTCTGGTACCTGTGCTGGTTGAGCTATCTGTACTGCAGGGGCAGTCTCTCCTATATGGAGATCTAGAGGAATATCGCCGGCGAAAGTGAGCTTCACCACCTCCTTCTTCAACTCTTCTTGACCCTTCTTCACTTTCTTCACCTGTTTACCCAGATCCTTGATTACCTTTTCATGCGCACCTAGAGACTCCAGAATCTTCTTTTGGCTTATAAGAATACTATTCAATGACTCCTCCACTGATGGAGGCATCTAGAGCTGTGTTGGAACTGCCTGAGCTGCTACTGTACTGGATAAGGCAGATAGCTTTGATGTAGCTACCTACATCCAGTTATTGATGTCGGCCAAAGTTTGATTTACCCTCAGTGCAGTCTGAGGGTAAGCTGATGAAGAAGGCACTGATGGTGGGATAGAAGTGGATGGCCCGGAGGATGGATGTGGCATGGCAGCAGATGACCCCTCGGCTGTGGAAGGCACAGACCCAGTGGCCACTACCCCTGGCTCTTCAGACTAGCCAGTGGAGGTGGTGGCTTTGCCCTTGGACTTGGTGTTGTCTGGACCCTGAAGGCTGTACCAAGAGAAGGGCCTTTTTGGCTTCACCTTCATGTCAAAGTGTCTCCCCTCACTCCGCTGGTTCTCTAGGTACATAGTGATGGAATTGGGGTAAGGGTAAGACCATTCTTCCTTCCCGGTTGCCTTAGATATGTTCTGGACCATGAGGTTCCCCACATTTATCGGGTACCCTTCCATGATGGACGCTTTGAGGATCGCTCGGGAAAGTGGAATATCACTGTCATGCTGGCACGGATCAAGGTGGTTGCAGACGAAGGTGCACCACCCTTTTGCTTCAAATCTAAGGGTGTTTCTGGCAATTGAGACTCCCGGTGTAAGCCAGGGCGGTGTTGTCCATGGTATGGCTATCACCTCTGCTAACCATGGATGGGCTGCTTCATCTAATGCCAACTTTTGTATGTATAGAGCAGTGTCTGCATCATCAACCCCGACATATGTATTCAAAGTTTTGCCATCGAACCGGATCTTCTTATTTCGTACCTTAGTCACATGGGTGCCCTTTTTAATGTGGGCAACATTGGCGTAAAATTCCTTGACTAGGTACTCATTTGCTTCCGGCAAGTTGCAAGTGAAGAATTTCCACCCCACTCTTTCATCAAGTTGTCTCTTCACATTCGGGTTGTGAGGGAGAAGGTCTATTTCTATGAAATGATGCTCAAGGGTGAGCGTACTTTGTGGTCACCATTCGTGAAATTTGTGGTAGGCCTTCTAACTCACAAACCGATCTTACCACACTTCCGGCTTCCTTGATCTACTCAACCCCCACTCATGTGTATCACCTCCTCTCCCATCATCCGGAACCTCTTCTTCATCATCAATATCAATAGGGGCAGTTATTGAGGCCGGGGTTGCAGCAGGTGGGGGAGGAGGTGCTGAAGTCTCACTATTTCTTTCTGAGCTATCATCCGGCTCAGATGCGGAGGTGCGTTGATCGATGAGACGGAAAGGTTGAGATTGCACCTCGGGTTGTTCAGATTCTCCCTCGAAAATCTCCTGCGAAGGGAGATATTCACTAATGTCTGAGGAGTCAGCCTGCTATCTCACAAGTGGTGCCTTTTTGCCAATAGTCTTCTGAGGTGCTAAGGATGCAATCTGCTTCCCTTTGCCTTGACCGCGGGAGGATTCTCCCCTTCCTTTGAATTTGTCGAGATCACCACGAGATCGCACCTTTATCTGCACACACATTTAGTGAAAGATCATTAGTATTATGGTTCAATGAATTGGCAGAGGACAGCAGATGAAATAATCAAAGTGTTTCTCAAAATAGGGTTCCGCTGACAGCATAAGAGAGGCGCGGCCACGGAAGGGTCAGCGCGGTCCAAGTAAAAATGAGCGCGGTCCATGAAAGAGTTGGGATCAGACTACCAACTCTCTGAACATTGGATTCCGCTGACAACGAAAAAAGAGGGCGCGGTCGCGAAAAGGTCAACGCGGTCCGCATAAAAATGAGCGCGGCCGCGAATGAGTTGGGATCAGACTACAAACTCTCTACAATTCATGAGCGCGGACCGCGAATTTTTGGACGCGGCCACGTAAGTTCAAATGCGGACCGCGAAAAAATCACCGCGTCCACAAACATACAACTGTACTCAGCTTCTCACAAATTAGAGAATGCGGACCCCGTAAAAATGGACCACGGTCCGCGAAGTCACATTTGAAACCTAGGGCTTTCACTAAGTGCAAAAATTAATGCAATTAACATGCATAGTTAGTAACCCTATCCCCCATTAGGCCTGGAAAACAATTACCCACATGGATATATAAGTATCAATTAAGCATGATTTTGAGAATGTGGCATGTATTAAACCCTAACCTAAAAGAAAAATTAAAAGTAGAAGAAAAGAAAATCAAAAGTTGAAATTAATGTAAAGATTTTAGCATAACAGATGTGGACTTGTAGTAGGAAATAGCTTATTGACTAATGAGATATGAAATTGAAATTTTAAGAAGTGGAAGATGAATAGTGGCCTATTTCGCTGAGAGCGTGGGTTCGAAAAATTGTAAAAGTCCTAAGGACTTCCTATTTATACCAACCCCAGAGGTCACCTGAGCGCGGTCCGCGTAATTCCATCACGTCCATGCTTTGTACCTTTTGAAGAACCTTTTCAGAAATAGGTCCACTGAGAGCGGAATAAAGGGCGCGGCCGCGTAATATCAACACGGACCGCGAAATTACGAATGCGGATGCGAATACAACTTCAAAGAGTTGATATTCTGGACTTTTCAAATCCGCGCCCGCTGACAATATACGTCCCCACGAAAAGCTCTCGCTGACCACAAAATTTTAAGGGCAGTCCGCGTAATTCCCCAATGTTAGGCAAATGTTTCTAGCAACAATCCTGTACTGCATAACTAATTCCTATACAAAGCTCACAACCAGTTAGTTTAAAATAAAGCCTGATCTAAGAAGGACATCAAATAAGAAAGAAAAACACATGGGTTACCTCCCAAGAAGTGCCTGATTTAACGTTGCGGCATGACGTATGTTACCAACATCATTGGAAATTGATCAAGGCTACCACATGGCTGTTATCAAACTTGCCGAGGTAATGCTTCACTCGGTGCCCATTAACTATGAAGATTTCACCATTTTTGTTTTTCAAGTCAAGAGCACCAAACGGAGTCACGTGCACCACCTCAAAGGGGCCACTCCATTTTGATTTGAGCTTTCACGGAAACAATCGTAAACGGGAGTTGAATAAAAGAACCAAGTCACCCTCCTTGAATTCTTTGTTTCAGGAATATTTATCATTTAAGTACTTCATATTTTCCTTATACAAGGACGAGCTAGAATAATCATGAAACCAGAATTCATCAAGTTCATTGAGTTGCTCTACCCGGAGGTTGGCTGTTGCATCCCATTCAAGGTTTAACTTTTTGAGCGCCCAAATGGCCTTGTGCTCTAACTCAACCGGAAGATGGCATGCTTTCCCAAATACCAACCGATACGGAGACATACCAATTGGAGTCTTGTACACAGTTCTATAAGCCCACAAAGCATCATCAAGTTTCTTCGACCAATCCGTCCGTTTTGCATTGACAGTTTTTGATAATATGCTCTTTATCTCCCTGTTGGAGACCTCAACTTGTCAACTAGCCTGGGGATGATAAGGGGTTGACACCTTATGATTGACACCATACTTGGAAAGCAAAGTGTTGAAAGCCTTATTGCAGAAATGAGAACCCCTATCACTGATGATTGCCCGAGGGGTGCCAAACCGTGTGACGATATTTTTCTTTAGGAATACCACCACACTCTGTTCCTCATTGTTGGGCAAAGCTACAACTTCAACCCACTTGAAAACATAATCAACAGCAACCAGAATATAAGTGTTACTATAGGAACTCACAAATGGCCCCATAAAGTCTATCCCCCACACGTCAAAACTATCGATCTCAAGAATAGTGGTGAGAGGCATTTCATCCTTCTTGGAAATTCCACTAGCTCTTTGGAATTCATCACACCTCTTAACAAGCTCAGTTGCATCTTTATACAGGGTAGGCCAATAAAATCCATAGCTAAGAACCATTGAATCAGTTCTCGCCACACCATGATGACCACCACAGGGCGAGGAATGACAAGCATCAAGAATATTCATTTGCTACTCTTCCGAGACATATCTCCGGATCACACCATCATTGCAAATCTTGAAAAGATAGGGCTCGTCCGAATAATAATCCAAGCTGTCCTGTTTGAGTTTCTTCCTTTGGTTAGAAGAGATCTCACTCGGGATAATGCCGGTCACAAGAAAGTTAGCCACATCGGCGAACCAAGGCATACCATTCAAAGACACGGAGAGGAGTTGTTCATCCGAGAACCAATCATTGATTTCAAGGCCATTATGGGGCCTTCCCTCCTCTTCTAAGCGGGACAAGTGGTCCGCCACTTGATTATCACTTCCTTTTCTATCAATGATTTAAAGGTCAAACTCTTGAAGCAGAATAACCCATCTCATCAACCTAGCCTTCGAGTCCTTCTTGGTCATCAAGTAACGGAGTTCCGTATGATCGGTGTGCAAAATCACTTTGGCACCCATGAGATATGGCCTGAACTTTTCCATGGCGAACACAATGGCTAATAACTCTTTCTCGGTCACCGTATAATTGACTTGGGCGTCATTCATCTTTTTGCCTTGTTGACCCTTTGCCCCAAAACTGCTCCTACCACAACGTCACTAGCATTGCACATGAGCTCAAATGGTAAGTTCCAATTGGGTGCGGTGATGATGGGAGTGGTTGTCAATTTATACTTGAGAAGCTCAAAAGCTTTCATATAGTCTTCATTGAACACAAACTTTTCATTCTTTTCTAACAACTTGCACAAGGGATTCACCACTTTTGAGAAATCCTTAATGAACCTTTGGTAGAACCCCGCATGCCCAAGAAAGCTCCTAACTCCCTTGATGGAAGTAGGAGGAGGGAGTTTTGAAATAACTTCAATATTTGCTTTGTCCACTTCAATACCGTCCTTTGAGATCTTATGGTCGAGGACAATGCCCTCCTTAACCATAAAGTGGCATTTTTCCCAATTAAGCACTAGGTTGGTCTCTTCACATCGGGCCAACATTTTGTCAAGATTATCCAAGCATTCTTCAAATGAGTCCCCCAAAAAATTAAAATCATCCCTGAACACTTCAAGGACGTCCTCCACCATATCCGTAAATATTGCCATCATACACCGCTGAAAGGTAGCCGGTGCATTACACAAACCAAACGGCATACGTGAGAATGCAAATGTGCCATACGGACATGTGAAGGTGGTTTTCTCTTGGTCCTCCAGTTCAATGAGATTCTGGTTGTATCCTGAGTACCCATCCAAAAAGAAATAGTAGGTGCGCCTGGCAAGTCTGTCCAACATTTGATCAAGAAGGGCAATGGAAAGTGGTCTTTGCGGGTCACTTTGTCCAGCTTTTTGTAGTCTATACATACCCTCTATCCGGTGACAGTACGAGTGGGGATCAACTCATTTTTCTCATTTGTGACCACAGTCATACCCCTTTCTTCGGCACACATTGTACCGGTGAAGTCCACGAGCTATCCGAAATAGGGTACACAACCCCTGCATCAAGCCACTTGATAATTTCCTTCATGACGGCCTCTTGCATAGCCTCGTTCAACCTCCTTTGATGTTCCACGGAGGGTTTGGCATCATCCTCTAGTATAATTTTGTGCATGCAAAAGGCGGGGCTTATACCCCGAATGTCAGCCAAAGTCCATCCAATTGCCTTTTTCCTTCTTTGAAGCACCGCAAGGGTGGAGTCTACCCGCACGTTAGTTAGGCAAGGTGAAATAATAATAGGTAATGTGGAAGAAGGGCCTAAGAATTCATACCTGAGGTGTGAAGGCAAAGGTTTCAACTCCAATGGTGGTGGCTTCTCGATTGAGGGCTTTGTTGGTGGAGTCTTCCGATTTTCCAAGTCCAATGAAAGTTTACGGGGCCCATATGAGTAGGATCCCATTCCTTGCAATGCATTTGCACATTCAACCAAGCCTTCCTTTTCATCATCCTCATGGTTTAGCAACACAGCTTCCAAAAGGTCTTCCACATTGATCATGGCACTCGTGTCATCAACTATCACCTCCGTCACAAGATCCACAAAAGAGCAAACTTCATTGCTATTTGGTTGCCTTATTGATTTGCACACGTGGAATACAACGTTTTCAACGCCCACTCGGAAGGTGAGCTCCCCTGCTTACACATCCACCAATGCCTTCACTGTTGCTAGGAAAGGTCTCCCTAATATTATAGGCACCTCATAGTCGACTTCACAGTCAAAAATCACAAAATCAGCATGCAAAATAAACTTGTCGACCCAGACTAGAACTTCATCAATAATACCAAGCAGCCTTTTCATTGTCCGATCCACCATTTGTAATCTCATGGAAGTAGCTCTTGGTTGCCCAATACCTAGTGTCTTGAACACGGAATATGGCATCAAATTAATACTTGCTCCCAGATCACACAAGGCTTTTGCAAAATCAGCTCTACCAATGGTGCATGGAATTGTAAAGGCACTGGGATCTTCAAGCTTTGGAGCCATCGAGTACACAATGGCACTCAGTTGATGAGTCATTTTGATGGTCTCACAATTCAAAGATCTCTTCTTAGTTACCAAGTCCTTCATGAACTTGGCATATCCTGGCATTTGATCGAGAGCTTCCACCAAGGGCACATTGATTGACAAAATTTTCATCATCTCAATAAACTTCTTTAATTGGTTTTCATTATTTTGCTTTGCAAGCCTTTGAGGATACGGTGGAGGAGGCCTTGGAAAAGGGGCCTTGGATTTAGGCACTACCGTTTCCGGTATGTCTATCACGTGTTCCCTAGACGGGTTCACATCATTTTGAGTCTCCTCCATGTTGTCATTGCTATCGATCCTCACTTCATCATTCACATTCTCATCATTGGCTTGAACCTCATCATCTTCTTGGAACACAACATCTTCACACACAATCTTCTTTGGATCAGAAGTACTTGCATCTCCACCTCTACCGCTTCTTGTGGTCACCACCATAGCATGGCCTGTATGGTTCCCACACTTCAGGTTTACTACTGTATCACTTGGTAGTGCCCCCTTAGGGTGAGTATTCAATGCTTGAGAAATTTGACCCAGTTGTACTTTCAAGTTGCGAATAGAGGTAGTATGGAAGGCTATTTTGGCATCGGAGTTAGCATTCCTTTCCAGCATTTGTTTGAACATATTCTCTATTTGCCCCATCTCATTGTTTGAAGAACTTTTCCCTTGAGACGAATATGGAGGCGGATTGTTTGGTTGTTGATACATCGGGGGCCTTTGGACGCCCGACCCCCGGTTGCCTTGATTATTATTATTCCAACCCCCTTGGTTTCCATTTCCGCCCCAATTTTTATTGTTGTTCCCCCAATTCTGATTATTGTTGTTGCCATTGTTCCAATTCACTTGGCCTTGGTTGCCCTAATTTTGATAGTTCCCTTGCGATCTCCATTGTTGATTTGGAGCATTGCTCCGTTGACCTTGGTAGTTATTGGCATATAACTCTTCCTCACTTTGATCATCATAAGAATCGTCTTGATTGTCACCACTACCACTTTGCTCATATTGATGTTGATTGTTTTGCACTTGTTGACCATGACATTTACCCCTTCCATGGCATTTACTTGCTTTGTCCCTTGAACTTGCTGAAGCTGGGCTTTTTGCTAACTGATTCATAGTAGTTGTCAACTCGGCTATGACTTGTCCGTGATCATGAAGTTCCTTGTGAAGATGGATGACATTAGGGTCACCCTGAGGAACATTTGACCGACTCTGCCAAGCTGAAGATGTGTCAGCCATCTCATCAAGTATGTCACAAGCATCGGCATAAGGCGTCTTCATAAAATTTCCCTTAGCTTGCTGTTTCACCACACAATAGTTGGTCATGTTGATGCCCCTATAAAATGTCTGCTGAATCATTGCTTCAGTCATATCATTATTTGGGCATTCCTTGACCATTGTCCGGTATCGCTCCCAGATTTCATGTAGGGGTTCATTAGGTTCTTGTTTAAGATAATTTCATGTATCAGTTAGGGTTCGTGACTCAGTACTACCAGTCTTGGGATGTTGATATATTCATATTTGTTCCGCTGTTAGTTTCTATTTAAAAAAATGGCTTGAATTGTAATTAAAATCGGCTTACTTAGTCTTAGAGACTAAGTGCCATCACGACGCCTGAGGTGAGATTTTGGGTCGTGACATATTTAAGAAATAAACCGATAAATAACCAAAAAACCGACAAAAACCGAATCGATAAAAAATCAACTCAATTGCTTTGGTTTGGTTTGGTTCCAATATTTGACAAAACCCACTTACTTGGTTTGGTTTCGTTTTAGGGAAAACCCGACACAAACCGAACAATGAACAACCCTAGTTGTGTCTTAGTGAGGGCTCAAGTCAAGTTTTCAAATTTTCAAAAGTGAGCTCTGCAGAAATATGTAAGCAAATTTGCAAGTAGATGAAAACACCAGCTCCGGTAATATATTACCCTCTTAATATTGTACCTGAGAGGATAAAGTTTAAAAAAAGACAGTAAAGAAAACAAAGGAAGATCTCAAATCTTTTACATTAAAATTCTAGAGTACTACAAAGTATCAAAGAGAGCTGAAGATGTACTTCATATGAAGTGGAATTTATTTGGTTCCTATTTTAGAAAGGAGAAATAGGCATCTCTAGCACCCCCTGACTTTAGACAGAGTCCCACATCGGCAAAACACAAGAGTGGTATCAAAGCCCTCTTGTGTTTTGGTGATGTGGGACTCTGTCTAAAGTCAGGGTGTTACATACACCCCCTCTTATGGACTCAACGTCCTCGCTAAGGTTTGCCCCACCGCTTGGGATTATCCTAGACTCAGCACTGAGGCTTGCCCCTCCTAACCGAGATTTGCCTAAACTCAGTTGAACTCTAACCCACCATCAACATGGCCGACATAATAGTGGCTATGAGACCATTTGTAGCAGACCAGCCCGCTAGTGATATTGTCCGTTTTAGGTCTAGGCCTTCACGGATTTAAAATACGTCACTAGGGTCTAAGGCGTGTTAACTTATATACATAGAATCACTATTATGTTTTGCCGATATGGGACTCTGTCTAAAGTCCGGGGTGTTACAGCATCATTATCGAATGGAGAAAAAAAACAAGTTAAATATTACAACTCTAAATTCTGAGTTTTTCATCTCTAATTTATCTTTAGGGTAGGAAACACACCAATAATTAAGAAGGGATGCATATACACCAAGAACTCTATATATATGCACCAAGAACCATTTCTTACTTGCAGACGCTATATAAATTAAAAGAAAAAAAAAAGAACTAGAGTTTGAAAAAAGAGAGAAGCACAACAGAATGAGCGCTTCAAGTTCATCGAACATTTCCAATGAAGATTACTTGGAAATTGTTTCGTGGAATGTCAGTCATTGTTATGAGAAAAATATATTTAGAAAAGAGTGTATAGAAGCATATCTACGGATGCACAAACCTCACTTGGTAATACTACAATAGTGCGTAGCACACATCAAATGGAAAATTAGCACTAACCATGAAAACTTGATGTTACTATGGGACAAAGAACGCATCAACTGTGATATATCTTTTAGATATCAGAAAGAAAACCCCAGAGGGATTGACAAATATATATCGGCAAATATTCAGCTGGTTAAACATCCATCGGTTAAGTTCAAATTTCATGGAGTTTATGGAGATCTAACATATGGTCTAGATTTAGAACCATTAAAATTAACATCACATCCTGAGTCACGTAATAAGTTATATGATACTTCATGACCTATGATCAGGGGATGCTAGTCTAACCCGCCCATCAGAGAGAAGCATCAGATCTCCAAATACAAAAGAGCAGATGATTAACTTCATCAATTTTACGGCTAGCCCCGGTATTTTAGATTTAGATTTCTGCCCCTTTACATATGGAGATACCAAATCACCACAAAGATTATCCAAACTTGATAGGATAATCTGCACTTCGAAATATTACACTTCATTTGAACGTGTAACACCAACGATTCTAGGAAGCGATATTTTGGACCATATGACGATAAAGTTGAGGTTGGCATGCCCATGTAAAGTTCCACAAGTGGAGAAGAAAAAAATGGTAACCTAATAGGCACTATGTGAGAATTAAGTCCAATTGCAGTTGTGTTGGTTTTGTGAAACTACGAGATTGGCAGTTCTCTTCTCTTCACCCCTTCCCTCCCCCACACCCTTTTTGGGCCATGAACAGTGGACTTCTACTAATGATTTCAATTAGGGGTGTTCATAAGAACCCGAAAAATCGAACCAAACCAAAAACTGAACCAAACCGACCAAACAAACCGATACTTTTTACGTTTGGTTTGGTTTTGGTTTTGAATTTTAAAAACCGATCAAATTTGGTTTGGTTTTGGTTTTAATAAAAAAATAACCGAAAAAACCGAACCAAACCGACTATAAAAGTAGTTATATAAATTTATATATATATATATATATATATATATATATATATATATATATATATATATATATATATATATATATATATATATATAAAAGTTATTAAACTTTATGGTATATATTAGTCATTTGTATTTTTAGTCTAGTTCTTTGCGATTATAATAATCTAATTCTTTGTCTTTACATTCTAGTTTGATTGTTAGTTTTATTTTACTAAGTACTAGAATTTATTTCATGTTAAAAATAAATAATTTTTAATTGAGTGCTTAAATTCTTTATCACTATTTGATTCAATTATCATCAATATATCTTGAAAATGAAAGATTTCAAAAAGAGCAATTGATTTGATAGTGTTACGTTAAAAATGTAGTCGCCGGAATATGCGATTGGTAGTGTACGTCTCATATTTAATAAAAAATAGATAAATAACCGTAAAAACTGAAAAACCGATAAAACCCGACATAAACTGAATCTATAAAAAACTGACTCAGTTTATTTGGTTTGGTTCCAATATTTCAAAAACCCACTTACTTGGTTTGGTTTCTTTTAAGGAAAAAATCGACCCAAACCGAAACATGAATACCCCTAGCTGTATCATAGCGAGGGCTCAAGTCAAGTTTTCATATTTCCAAAAGTGAGCTATGCAAAAAAATGTAAGTAAATTTGCAGTAGATGAAAATACCTGTTGCGGTAAAATATTACCCTCTTAATATTGTACATGAGAAGATAAAGTTTTAAAAAAAGACAGTAAAGAGAACAAAGGAAGATCTCAAATCTTTTACATTAAAGTTCTAAAGTACTACAAAGTATCAAAAAAAGTTGAAGATGTACTTCATATGAAGTGGAATTTATTTGGTTCCTATTTTAGAAAGGAGCAGTCTGCATCTGTAACACCCCATACTTTAGACAGAGTCCCACAACGGCAAAACATAATAGTGGTATCAGAGCCCTCTTGTGCTTTGGCGATGTGGGACTCTGTCTTAAGTCTGGGTGTTACATACACCCCCTCTTTTGGACTCAGTGTCCTTGCTGAGGTTTGCCCCACCCCATGGGATCCGTCTACCCTCAGCACTGAGTTTTACCCCGCCTAACCGGGATTTGCCTAAACTCAGTTGAACTCTGACCTACCATCAATATGGCTGACACAAGAGTGGCTCTGATACCATTTGTAGCATACCAGCTCGCTAGTGATATTGTCCGCTCTAGACATAGGCCTTCACGGATTTAAAACACGTCACTAGGGTCTAAGGCTTGTTAACTTATATACCCAGCAACACTCTTGTGATTTTCCGATGTGGGACTCTATCTAAAGTCTGGGATGTTACAACATCATTATGGAATGGAGAAAAAAAATAAGTTAAATAATACAACTAGAAATTCTGAGTTTTTTATCTCTAATTTATCTTTAGGATAGGAAATACACCAATAATTAAGAAGGGGTGTAGGGGATGCATATACACCAAGATTTCTATATATATGCACCAATAACCATTTCTTACTTACAGACGCTATACAAATTCAAAAACAAAAAGGAGAACTAGAGTTTGAAAAAAGAGAGAAGTATAACAGAATGAGCGCTTCAAGTTTATCGAACATTTCCAATGAAGATTACTTGGAAATTGTTCTGTGGAATGTCAGTCACTGTTATGACAAAAATACATTTAGAAAAGAAGCTATAGAAACGTATCTACGGATGCACAAACCTCACTTGGTAATACTGCAAGATTGTGAAGCGCAAATCAAATGGAAAACTAGCACTAAACATGAAAACTTTATGTTACTATGGGACAAAGAACGCATCAAATGTGATATATCTTTTAGATATCACAACGAAAATGCTAGAGAGATTGACAAATATATATCGCCAAATATTTAGTTGGTTAAATATCCATTGCTTAAGTTCAAATACCATGGAGTTGATGGAGATCTAACATACGGTCTAGATTTAGAGCCATTAAAATTGACACCACATCCTGAGTCACGTAATAAGTTATATGATACATCATGACCTATGATCGGGGGATGCTAATCTAACCCGCCCATCAGAGAGAAGCATCATATCTCCAAATACAAAAGAGCAGATGAGTAACTTCATCAATTTTACGGCTAGTCCCGGTATTTTAGATTTAGATTTCAGCCCTTTTACATATGGAGATACCAAATCACCACAACGAATATCCAAACTTGAGATAATCCGCACTTCAAAATTTTACACTTCATTTGAATGTGTAACACCAACGATTCTAGGAAGCGACATTTCGGACCATATGCCGATAAAGTTGAGGTTGGCACGCCCAGTTAAAGTTGCACAAGTGGAGAAGAAAAAATTGGTATCTGAATAGGCATTATGTAAGAATTAAGTCCAATTGCATTTGTGTTGGTTTTGTGAAACTACGAGATTTGCAGTTCTCTTCTCTTCACCCCCCTCCCCTACCCTTTTCTGGCCATGAACTGTGGACTTCTACTAATGTTTTTAATTAAGGGTGTTCATAAGAACCCAAAAAATCGAACCAAACCGACCAAAAAAACTGATAGTTTTGAGGTTTCGTTTGGTTTTGGTTTTGAATTTTAAAAATCGATCAAATTTGGTTTGGTTTTGGTTTTAATCAAAAAATAACTGAAAAAACCGACTATAAAAGTAGATATTTAAATTTATTATTATACCTATATATATGTATATTTTTATATAAAGTTTCTAAAATTTAATGGCACATATTCGTCATTTGTATTTTTAGTCTAGTTCTTTGCTATTATAATAATAATCTAATTCTTTGCCTTTACATTCTAGTTTGATTGGTAGTTTTATTTTATTAAGTGCAAGAATTTATCTCATGTTAAAAATAATCAATTTTTAATTGAGTACTTAAATTCTTTATCACTATTTGATTCAATTATCATCAATATATCTTGAAATTGATAGATTTCTCAAAGAGCAATTGATTTGATAGTGTTATGTTGAAAATGTAGTCGCCGGAATACGCGTTTGGTAGTGTATGTCTCATATTTAAGAAAAAACCCGATAAATAACCAAAAAAACCAAAAAACCGACAAAACCCGACATAAACCAAATCGATAAAAAACTGACTCAATTGGTTTGGTTTGGTTTGGTTCCAATATTTCAAAAACCCACTTAGTTGGTTTGATTCCAATATTTCAAAAACCCTCTTACTTGGTTTGGTTTCGTTTTTGGGAAAATCGACCCAAACCGAACTATTAACACCCCTAGTTGTGTCATAGGGAGGGCTCATGTCATGTTTTCATATATTCAAAAGTGAGCTGTGCAGAAAGATGTAAGCAAATTTGCAAATAGATGAAAACACCGGTTGCGGTAATATATTACCCTCTTAATATTGTATCTTAGAAGATAAAGTTTTAAAAAAGACAGTAAAGAGAACAAAGGATGATCTCAAATGTTTTACATTAAAATTCTAGAGTACTACAAAGTATCAAAGAAAGCTGAAGATGTACTTCATATGAAGTAGACTTTATTCGGTTCCTATTTTAGAAAGGAGCAGCATGCATCTGTAACAGCCTAGACTTTAGACATAGTCCCACATCGGCAAAACACAAGAGTGGTATCAGAGCTCTCTTGTGTTTTGGCGATGTGGGGCTCTGTCTAAAGTCTGTGTGTTACATACACCCCCTTTTATGGACTCAACGTCCTCGCTAAGGTTCTCCCCACCGCATGGGATTCGCCTAGACTCAACACTGAGGTTTGCCCCTGCTAACCGGGATTTGCTTAAACTAAGTTGAACTCTAACCCACCATCAACATGGCTGACACAATAGTGGCTCTAATACCATTTGTAGCAGACCGGCCCGCTAGTGATATTGTTCGCTCTAGGCCTAGGCAATCACGGATTTAAAATGTGTCACTAGGGTCTAAGGCTTGTTAACTTATATACCCAGCATCACTCTTGTATTTTTCCGATGTAGGACTCTGTCTAAAGTCCGGGGTGTTACAGCATCATTATCGAATAGAGAAAAAAAAAGTTAAATATTACAACTGGAAATTCTGAGTTTTTCATCTCTGATTTGTCTTTAGGATAGGAAACACACCAATAATTAAGAAGGGATGCATATACACCAAGAACTATATATATATGCACCAAGAACCATTTCTTACTTACATACGCTATACAAATTCAAAACAAAAAAAATAAAGAACTAGAGTTTGAAAAAAGAGAGAAGCATAACAGAATGAGCTTTTCAAGTTCATCGAGCATTTCAAATGAAGATTACTTGGAAATTGTTTCGTGGAGTGTCAGTCAATGTTATGAGAAAAATACATTTAGAAAAGAGGCTATATGAGAGTATCTACGGATTCACAAACCTCACTTGGTAATACTGCAAGAGTGCGAAACGCACATCAAATGGAAAACTGGCACTAAACATGAAAACTTATTGTTACTATGGGACAAAGAACGCATCAACTGTGATATATCTTTTAGATATCACAAAGAAAACGCCAGAGGGATTGACAAATATATATCGGCAAATATTCAACTGGTTAAATATCTTTCGGTTAAGTTCAAATTTCATGGAGTTTATGGAGACCTAACATATGGTCAAGATTTAGACCTCGCGTACATGGTTTTTCACATTTCAAAAATGGCACATAAGACTTGATACCTAAGGGGTAATTACCCCACTCAAGGTTAGGCAAGATACTTACCTTTTTGAAGTTATGCCGATATTCCAAAATTATCTTCTTGCTTGAATTGACCTACGGACACCTCAAATTTATCCAAATTAATTGTATAACTTCATTAAAATTCATCGGAAATAATTCTGGATAATAAAATGTCAACTTAAAATTTCACATTAAAAAGTCAACGCGGGGCCCGCCTCTCGGAACCAGACAGAAGTTTCACGAAATCCGAACACCCATTCCGATATGAGTTCAACCATACCAATTTCTGATAACGAATCGACCTCCAAATCTTAAATTTTTGTTATATAAAATTTCTATAATTTTCCCAAAAATATCATCTCAAAATACTAATTAAATGATGAAAACAATGATATATTCATGTATATTAACCAAATCCGAGTTAATATCACTTACCCCGACGATTTTCTTGAAAATCCCACGAAATATCGCCACAAACCGAGCTCCCAAAGTCCAAAAATGAAAAATGAAATGAAACCCTCGTTCATATAGTACAAAATCTGATCCCCATTGTGTTGACCACACATTTGCTTGTGCGGTCGCACATCCCAGGTGTTGCGGTCGCACTCCAAATTGAGCGGCCGCACTTCAGCAGCTCTGCACTACCAGGCTTCTGTAAATTGATCAAAACTTTCTGTACAAATATCCAAATGCTTAATGGTACACATTGCTGGAAACTAGATTCAAAGGGCTACAACTTTCGCTTTGAATCATCTCCAAATTCCTTGTAGATTAAGACATATAAGCTTCCGAAGTCGGACTATCGAACCTGAAAATCTCATTTCTGCGGCCGTGAGGGACATCACAATTTCAAGTGTGGTCTGCAAAATTACTACTGTCTCCACAATTTTGGAGTTTGCGGCCGCACATCCGTACTCCAAAATGTGCCCTACGCACTTCAACTGCCCCAAAACATCATTATAGTGCTGAAATGCCCAAACTCCTTCAAAACTCACCCTGAAACTCACCCGAGCCACTCGGGACCTCAACCAAATATACCCACAAGTCCTAAAATATAACATGGACCTGCTCGAGGCCTCAAACCACATCAAACAACGTCGAAACTACGAATCACACCACAAATCGAACTCATGAATTTCCAAATCTTCCAACTTTCAAAACTCGTGCCGAAACATATCAAATAAATCCGGAATGGCATCAAATTTTTGCACACGAGTCATAAATGACATACTGGAGGTATTCAAATTTTCAGAATCTGATTCTGGCCCCGATATCGAAAAGTCAACTCCTCGGTCAAACTTCTAAACTTAAATTTCTGTTTTAGTCATTTCAAGCCTAATTTAGCTACGAGCTTCCAAAAACTTTTCCGGACATGCTCCTAAACCCAAAATCACCATATGGAGCTATTGGAATCATCAAAACTTTATTCCGGGGTCGTTTGCTCAAAATTCAACTCTCCGGTCAACTCTTTTCTTTTAAGCTTCTTAATAAGAATTGTTCTTCCAATTTGATCCCGAATCATCCGAAAATCAAACTCGACCACACACGCAAGTCATAATACACATCACAAAACCGCTTGGGACCTCATGTCGCTGAACGAGATGCTAATTCACAAAACGACAAGTGGGGTCATTACATTTACATATGGAGATACCAAATCGCCACTAAGATTATCCAAACTTGATAGGATAATCTACACTTCAAAATTTTATACTTCATTTGAACGTGTAACACCAATGATTCTAGGATGCGACATTTCGGACCATATGCCAATAAAGTTGAGGTTGGCACACCCAGGTAAAGTTTCCCAAGTGGAGAAGAAAATAAATTGGTATCCAAATAGGCACTATGTGAGAATTAAGTCCAATTGCAGTTGTGTTGGTTTTGTGAAACTATGAGATTGGCAGTTCTCTTCTCTTCTCCCCCTTCCCCCTTTTTTCTGGGCCATGAACACTGGACTTCTACTAATGCTTTCAATTAGGGATGTTCATAAGAACCCAAAAAATCCAACCAAACCGACCAAAAAACAGTTACTTTTTAAGTTTGATTTTGGTTTTAATCAAAACATAACCGAAAAAATCGAACTAAACAGACAATAAAAGTAGCTATTTAAATTTATTATTACACCTGTCATGACCCAAAATCCCACCACAGGAGGCGTGATGGCACCTAGTCTCTAAGACTAGGTAAGCCAATTTCCATTACATTTTTGAAGCCATTTTTTTTGAATTAAATAAGTAATTAAAACTAACAACGGAACAAATATGAATATACAACTTCCCAAGACTGGTAGTACTGAGTCACGAACTCTAACTGAATACATAGAATGATCAAGAGGACCGAATATACAATATTGTTTGATTACAATTAACAGTACAATGAAATAAAATGAGCGGACCTAGTGACGCATTTTAAACCCGTTAGGGCCTAGGCCCAGAGCGGACAATATCACTAGCGGGCTGTCCTGTTACAAATGGTAATAGAGCCACTTTTGTGTTAGCCTTGCCGATGTTGGGTCAGAGTTCAACTTAGTTTAGGCAAATCTCGGTTAGGCGAGGCAAACCTCAGAGTTGAGTGTAGGCGAATCTCATGCGGTGGGACAAACCTCAGCGAGGACGCTAAGTCCATAAGAGGGGGTGTATGTAAAACTTGACTTGAGCCCTCGCTATGACACGACCATTCTATATTTCTTCACAAGGCTAAAGATAAATCACAGTTGGTAAAGCCAAACTTTTACCTCTTGTTTCATAAATATATTCAGTAAATGCATTTCCTATGGTTCTAATGATGGTACTAATATAATGTCTCTTTTCGTATTCTTGAGCCGATGGTCTTTCAAAAATAGTCTCCCTATACTCTTCGGAGTAGGGGTAAGGTCTGCATACACTCTACCCTCCCTAGACCCCACTTGTGAGAACTTAATGGGTTGTTGTTGTTGTAGTCAGAAAATGCATATGGATGTCAACAAAATTAAATTGTCCCAAAAATTATTGTAAAAAGTCCTATATAAGCAGGGGACTTGTTCTTCAGTGAATCCGACTTCCGAATTCCATTTGTGTATCCAAGGGATAGAAAATTCCAGAAAGAAATATATTTGGTTAATTTTTTCTGGGTAGCAGATATGATCTGCGTGATATAAATCGTTAATAAAAGGAGAAATTTTTATCCATTCTTTGTATAACATGAGAAATGGATCTGGTAAAATCTTTATTGTTGGACCGTGGTATGACCACCAGTTTAGAAACCAATTAGGAACAGTTGTTGCAAATATCTTTGCACATACTTTTATAAACCAAGTATGTTTGTGTCTATCATTATTGTAGTATAATACTTTATCAAAAGCTTGGATATAATCCCAATAAATAAAATTCATTTTATTTTTGTTAAGGCTTATCTGCCTTTCTTTCATTGTGGATATACCCCAGTCTTCAACAGATATAATCTGTTTAATTATAATCTTCGAGAAGTTATAAACGTTCTCGTCTGTGCTATACCCAGAAAAGTGCTGAAAATCTGCACTTCCAGTACTGGTTAGTATCGTTTCATAGTAGGAACGGGTTTTGTATGACTCACCCGGATAATATAACCCATTTTTCAAATACCTTTGGAATATCTTCCACGGTTCTTCTTTTCTCTGAATGTCAGAGTTTTCTAAGAGAAATATCATTTCTCTTTTTGGCACTTTCTCGTATGACTTGATATCATCATTGTCATCTTTAGTAATGGAAGCAAAAGTTCTTAAAATTCATTGTGTGTGGAACTAAGCTATTTGATTGGGTGAGGGCAAATGATTCATAAAGGAAAGGTAATGTTGTTGACATCCATGTTAGAGTAAGTAAGTGAATTATGAATAAGGCATGGCATTTGTGAATCGAATCTTGAGGCGAGGATGTCACACTTGTGTGCTTAAACTATTTTAAAAATTCTTGGTGTAATGAGTTAGGAGAATTGCTTAAAAAGGTTGTATCTATAAGTGTAGTTTGATTGCTCGAGGAAGAGCAATATTTAAGTGTGGGGTATTGATGTGTGGCTATAATTCCATAGTTTCGTACATTATGTGCCTTGCATTTTACATGCTTTAATGATAAATTACACTTTATTTGCGCATAATTGAGTCTATTTTATGTGTAGGTGAATTGGAGATGAAAGTATAGCAAAAGGGATACTTAAACGTTGAAAGTGTGCTCGAGAACAGTGAAAAAGAGAGACCTGGTGAGGCCAGGCTGAACCAGGCTTTAGCCTGGCGTGGCCAGCAAAAATCCAGGCGTTAGGCTGGCGACGCCAGGCCTGAGGCCATGTCCAATCCGAGTTTTGAAGACTTAATTTGTTCCGGGTTTGACTAGGACTTGGCCTACACGTTTAGCGTTTCTTATACACATATAAATAGACCTAAAAATACCACTTGGGAGACTTGGGCAGCCAGAGGTAAGAAGAGCTGGTGGAATCACCCCTTGGGAGTGAGAATAATCAATTTTTACATCTTTTCAAATACAGCTTTGAAATCTTTCTTTTTTTTCTTTCTTCTATTCTCAGGTACAATATTAAGAGAGTATGTTTTTGATAGAATACATCTTTAAGAATTCTACTTTATCGAAAAAGTTATCTCTAAAAGAGAACAAATAACTTCCTTCACTTATGAATTGAAAAATTAATTTCTTTTGTGAATAATTTGAATTCTCGCTTTATGTGGATAATCTTTGTGGTGATTTGTTATCTCCATATGTAAAGGGGCCAGAAATCTAAATCTAAAATACCGGGGCTAGCCGTAAAATTGATGAAGTTACTCATCTGCTCTTTTGTATTTGGAGATCTGATGCTTCTCTCTATTGGGCAGGTTAGATTAGCATCCCCCGATCATAGCTCATGATGTATCATATAACTTATTACGTGACTCAGGATGTGGTGTCAATTTTAATGATTCTAAATCTAGACCATATGTTAGATCTCCATAAATTTCATGAAATTTGAACTTAACCGATGGATATTTAACCAGCTGAATATTTGACAAAATATATTTATCAATCTCTCTAGCATTTTCTTGGTGATATCTATTACAGTTGATGCGTTCTTTGTCCCATAGTAACACCAAATTTTCATGTTTAGTGCTAGTTTTCCATTTGATGTGCGTTTCATATTCTTGCAGTATTACCAAGTGATATTTGTGCATCCGTAGGTACGCTTCTATAGCTTATTTTCTAAATGTATTTTTCTCATAACAGTGACTGATATTCCACGAAACAATTTCCAATAATCTTCATTGGACATGTTCGATGAACTTGAAGCGCTCATTCTGTTATGCTTCTCTCTTTTTTCAAACTCTAGTTCTCTCTCTTTTGTTTTTTTATTTGAATTTGTATAGCGTTTGTAAGTAAGAAATAGTTCTTGGTGCATATATATAGAATTCTTGGTGTATATGCGTCCCCTACACCCCTTCTTAATTATTGGTGTGTTTCCTATCCTAAAGATAAATCAGAGATGAAAAACAAAGAATTTCCTGTTGTATTATTTAACTTATTGTTTTTCCATTCCATAATGATGATGTAACACCCCAGATTTTAGACAGAGTCCCAAATTGGCAAAACCCAAGAGTGATGCTGGGTATATAAGTTAACAAGCCTTAGACCCTAGTGACGCATTTTAAATTCGTGAAGGCCTAAGCCTAGAGCGGACAATATCACTAGCCGGCAATACCATTCTTGTGTCAACCATGTTCATGGTCGGTTATTGTTCAACTGAGTTTAGGCAAATTCCGGTCGCGGGGCAAACCTCAGTGCTGAGTCTAGGCAAATCCCATGCGGTGGGGTAAACCTCAGTGAGGATGCTGAGTCCATAAGAGTGGGTGTATGTAACACCCTAGACTTAAGATAGAGTCCCACATCGTCAAAACACAAGGGGGATGCTGGGTATATAAGTTAAATGCATTTCCTATGGTTCTAATGATGGTACTAATATAATGTCTCTTTTCGTCTTCTTGAGCCGATGTTCTTTCGGAAACAGGCTCCCTATGCACTTCGGAGTAGGGGTAAGATCTGCGTATACTCTACCCTCCCCAGACCCCACTTGCGAGAACTCAATGGATTGTTGTTGTTGTTGTGGTCAGTAAATGCATCATGCTGACACGAGGTTCTTTCTAATATGGGAACAAAATAAATTCTATTTCAAATACAGCTTTGAAATCTTTCTTTTTATTGTTTCTTCTATTCTCAGGCACAATATTAAGAGAGTAAGTATTTGGTAGAATACATCTTTAATAAATCGACTTTATCAAAGAAGTTATCTCTAAAAGAGAATAAATAACTTCCTTCACTTATGAATTGAAAAATTAATTTCTTTTGTGAATAATAAGAATTCTCGCTTTATTTTGTTTGTCTCAATTCTCAATTCTGAATCATGTTAGTGTTCTATTTTTCTTTTTTACGTATAATATAATGTTTATGGATGAGACAAATTCCAAAACTTAAAACTTTCAGACTCAACGTCACATTTTCATGTTCACTTATGAGTGCTTTATTTTTATATGATTTAATTTCTATTGTAGAACCTGAACAACTATTTTTATAAATAAGCAGGCAATTGTCAATTTATTATTCTTCATATAAATTTGTAATAGTTATTTGTTTTTTATTGAGTTAGCTAAATAAATTTAACTCATCATTTTCAGCATTTTATATACACATTTGGCTTTAACTTTTATTTTGTAACTCCCACTCATTTTTCATCCTTCCAATTTAAAAAGTGCAAGTACTTTGATATTTGAAGCATTAATCAGCTCTGCTCTTCAGGGTAGGGGTAAGGTCTGCGTACACATTACACTCCACAGATTTCATTTGTGGGATCCCATTGGGTTGTTGTTGTTGTTGTTGTAATCCTACCAGAAGTGCATACTGACACGAGCTCTTTTCTCAAATAGGAACAAAAAACAAATTTCTTATCTTATGAAGTACATTTTCCAATTCGAGATTTAATTTCTTTGATACTTTCTACTTTCTAGTACTAATACTTTAATGCTACAGATTTGAGATCCTTTTTTTTCATTTTTCTTTGTTTGTTTTTTCTTTGTCTTCACGGCTATAAGTATTAAGAGGGTAAAATTTTATCCACAATCGGTGTGCATGCTCTATTGCTGCTAATGTTTAGTATATTTTAAAAAAAAAACAGTACACATAAAATAATTTATTTTAAATATCTATATCACACGTTTGACTTGGGTATTGTTGTGCGCTGCCTTCCGGAGATACCTGGAAAGGGCGACGTAAGGCAAAGCAACCGACTTCCGTGTGCTTACTTTTTGCCAGTCGAAGGACCCCTCCGCATGCTAGACTTGACTGTGAGAGCCGTGCGGGAAAGCCAATGTCTTGATCACAATTTGCAGCGAGAGAACTGAATGAAAACTTGCTTGTATTAACAGAGAACAATGATTGAAATAAAGCCAACATGGTACCAGGAGGGGAGGAGACACTAATGCAGAGATTTGATTGCTTGCAAAAAACTTCAAAGACTATACCCTCATTATATATGTCATAAAACTAAAAACTTAAGTTATAGGAGTAGACATAAATAAGCTAGAAAATCATAATGCAAATACAAGAAGTAAAACTTGTCACGACCCAAAATCTAACCCGTCGTGATGGCACCTATCGTGGTACTAGGCAAGCCGACACATTTCCAAAACACATCAATATTTCATTTAAAAGATAAGTCAAAGCTTTACTTTACTAGAATATTCATTAAAGAGTTCAAACCAAAATAAGAATAGAATGCGGAAAAGATAGCCCGACATCGGGGTGTCACTAAGTCATGAACAACTATTACAAACTCTCTGATAACATCAAGACTAGCATAGTTTGGGAAAGACCAATACAACTAAGGGGAAGATAAGGAAGAAGAAAAACAGGGCTGTGATCGCCAGGCAACTACCTTGCTATCTCCTATGATCCGCTACTGAATATATATCAACAACCACTACCGTGGCCAGAAATGCCTGGATCTGCACATAAGGTGCAGGGAGTAACGTGAGTACACCAACGCAGTAAGTAATAGAAATAAATAAATGCTGAGAAGTAGTGACGAGCTAAATGCAAGTATAGTTCATATTACAAAAATTCCGTAAAGTACAACATGATTTAAAAACCAATGTTTAAGTCAAATCAGCTTGTTTAAATCCAGTTCAGGTAAAACCAATAAAAATACCTTTCAACAGTTCTCAAACAAGGACTCACAGCAGCTATGAGCATAAAGGATGAAATCATATACCGCCCCTCGAGCAAAAACATCACTCAGTCCTTCTAGTCACTCCAACCTCACAATTACTCATGCCTCCCAATCACTCAGCACCCGACACTCGGCACTCGCACTCAGTAGGTAGTTGCGCTCACTGGGGGTGTGTATAGACCCCGGAGGGGCTCCTTCAGCACAAGCGCTATATCAATGCCCATCATGGCAGAATCAATGAAACATTCTATGGCGTGCAGCCCGATCCCATAAATGTCCTCACATTCAGGCCCTCGGCTTCACTCAGTCATAATCTCTCCAGTCTCTCAGGCTTTCAAAAATCAAGTAATCAGCCCAAACAACATTGATATGATGCATCAAATAAAGTAATAGAGACTGAGCTATGATGTAAAAATGCATGAACATGACTGAGTATATATTATCAATAAATATCAATGAGAAGATAGCAAGAAAAGACCTCCAAGGGTCCAAACAATACTGGCATAAGGCCTAGACATGGTATCTAGCATGATTTATGACAAATCTTTGTAAAACACATGAGGATAATATAGCTTCAACAGGTTGTTCAACTTTACAGTTGCTACGGGACGGACCAAATCACAATCCCCCAACGGTGCACACCCACACGCCCGTCACCTAGCATGTGTGTCACCTCCAAATAGTCACATGACACACAAATCCTGGGTTTTACACCTTCAGGACTAGATTTACAACCATTACTTACCTCAATCCGAGAAAATCTCTACCCCGCAATGCCCTTGCCTCTCGAATCGGCCTCCGAGCGTCCTGAATCTAGCCACAAGTAGTACAATACCATTAATATATGCTAAAGGAATCAATTCCACAAGAAAACTACTAAATTAGACTCAAAACCCGAAATTGGCTCAGTCCCGGCCCCTGGGCCCACGTCTCGGAATCTGACAAAAGTCACAAAACCCAAAAGTCCATTCACTCACGAGTCTAACCCTACCAAATTTACCAAAATCCCCTTGAAAACCTCAAAATTTCAAGAACTCTTCCACTTTTTTCCCAATGTTTCACCACAAATCACAATTTAGATGATAAAAATCAAGATATAATCATGGAATTTAACCAAAACTAAGTGAGAAACACTTACCCCAATCAACTCCCTTAATATCCCTTCAAACATCGCCTAAATCCGTGGTCTCTAGCTCAAAATATGAAAAATGGGCACAAACCCTCGATTTTGAAATTTAACACTACTGCCCAGGTTTTCTTTCTTCACGAATGCGGAAGTACCCTCGCGTTCGCGAAGCACAACTGCCTCAGCCCAGAAATCCCTTCTACGCGAACGCGATCTACCACTCGCGACCACGATGCCTTACCAGCTCAAACCTCACGAATGCGTAGACCAAGGACCTGGGGTCCCCAATAGCCTTACTCCTCTTCGCGAACGCGACACCACTCATGCATTCGCGATGCACACACTGCCCTACCCTTCACGTTCACGTCCTCACCTTCGCGAACACGTAGAACAAAAATTCATCATCTCATAAACACCCTTTGAGAACGCGAGGCCCTTCTCGCGAATGCGTAAGAGGAAACCAGAACCAAAATACAATAGCAGATCAGCTATCTCACCAAGGCAAAAAATGATCCGTTAGCCACCCGAAATTCACTCGAGGCCCTCGGGACCTCAACCAAACATGCCAACATGTCATATAACCCCATGCAAACTTATTCTAACCTTTGAATCACTCAAAACAACATCAAAATACCAAATTACGCTAGGATTCAAGCCTAATGACTTCTAAACTTCCGAATTCCACCAACGATGCTGAAACCCGCTAAACCACGTCCGAATGACCTCAAATTTTACACACAAGTCAAAAATAACACCACGAACCTATTCCAACTTCCGAAATTCCATTCTGACCCCGATATCAAAATTTCCACGACCGACCAAAATTGCCAAAATTCCAACTTTCGCCAATTCAAGCCTAATTCTACCACGGGCCTCCAAATCTCATTCCGAACGCGCTCCCAAGTCCAATATCACCTAACGGAGTTAACGGAACCATAAAAAGTTCAAATCCGGGTCGTTACATCCTCTCCCTCTTAAACAACTATTCGTCCTCGAACGGGTCTAGAAACATACCTGAAGTCTCAAATAGGTGTGGATATTTGCTCTGCATCTCCCGCTCGGTCTCACGGGTGGCCTCCTCCACAGGCTGACCTCTCCATTGAACCTTCACTGACTCTATGTCCTTTGACCTCAAATTCCGAACCTGTCGATCCAAAATGGCCACCGGCTCTATATCATATGTCATATCACCCTCCAACTGAACCGTGCTGAAGTCCAAAACATGGGATGGATCGCCAACATACTTCCGGAGCATGGAAACATGAAACACTGGATGCACACTCGATAAGCTAGGTGGCAAGGCAAGCTTATAAGCGACCTTCCCTACCCTCTGAAGCACCTCAAAAGGCCCAATAAACCGGGGGCTCAACTTGCCCCTCTTCCCAAACCTCATAACACCCTTCATGGGTGATACCTTCAGCAAAACCTTCTCCCCAACAATAAAAGACACATCACAGACCTTCTTGTCCCCGTAGCTCTTATGCCTAGACCGCGCCGTGCGAAGCTGCTCCTGAATCAATTTCACCTTATCTAATGCATCCTGGACCAAGTCTGTACCCAAGAGCCTAGCCTCACTCGGTTCAAACCATCCTACTGGAGATCTACACCTCCTCCTATATAAAGCCTCGTACGGAGCCATATAAATGCTTGACTGATAATTGTTGTTATATGCAAACTCTGCGAGAGGCAGAAACTAATCCCATGAACCCCCAAAGTCAATGACACAAGCGCGCAACATGTCCTCCAATATCTGAATAGTGCGCTCGGACTGCCCGTCTGTTTGAGGGTGGGTGAAAAGTCGTGCTCAACTCAACCTGAGTACCCAACTCTCGCTGCACGACCCTCCAAAACTACGATGTAAACTGAGTGCCCCTATCTAAAATGATGGAAACTGGGACACCATGCAGGCGAACAATCTCTCGGATATAAATCTCAGCCAACCGCTCTGAAGTGTAACTAGTACCAACTGGAATGAAGTGCGCATACTTGGTCAGCCGATCCACAATAACCCAAATAGCATCGAACTTCCTTGACGTTTGCGGGAGCCCAATTACGAAGTCCATGGTGATCCACTCCCACTTCCACTCCAGGATCTCTAATCTCTGAAGCAAGCCATCCGGTCTCTGATGTTCATACTTAACTTGCTGTTAGTTGAGACACTGAGCCACAAACCCAACTACATCCTTCTTCATCTGCCTCCACCAATAGTGTTGTCTAAAATCCTGGTACATCTTCATGGCACACGGATGGATGGAGTACCGCAAGCTATGGGCCTCCTCAAGAATCACCTCCCTAAGCCCATCTACATTAGGAACACATATCCGGCCCTGCATCCTCAACACGCCGTCATCACCAATAGTCACGTCCCTAGCATCACCTTGCCGAACCCAGTACTGAAGAACGAGTAGGTGGGGGTCATCATACTGACGCTCCTTGATATGGTCATAAAGAGAAGACATGGAGACCACGCAAGCCAATACCCGACTCGGCTCCAAAATATCCAGTCTAACAAGCTGGCCCGCTAAGGCCTGAACATCCAATTCCAAGAGTCTCTCTACTGCCGGAAGATATGCTAAACTCCCCAAACTCTCCGCCCGGTGACTCAAAGCATCGGCCACCACATTGGCCTTCCCCAGATGGTACAAAATAGTGATATCATAGTCCTTAAGAAGCTATAACCATCTCCACTGACGCAAATTAAGATCCTTTTGCTTAAACAAATGCTGCAAACTCCGGTGATCAGTATAGATCTCACAATGAACCCCATACAAATAATGGCGCCAAATCTTTAAGGCGTGAACAATGGCTGCTAACTCAAGATCATGGACAAGATAGTGCTTCTCATGGGTCTTCAACTAGCGCGAGGCATAGGCAATCACCCTACCCTCCTGAATTACAACACATCCAATGCCTATCCTCGAGGCGTCATAATACACGATGTAAGAACCTGAAGTTGATGGCAGAACTAACATTGGAGTTATGGTCAAAGCAGTCTTGAGCTTCTGAAATCTCTCCTCACACTCGTCCAACCACCTGAAAGGAGCACCCTTTTGGGTCAATTTGGTCAAATGCATGAATGCTGCTGGGGCATTGGTCAGCACAAAAGACATTACAAGGAACTCATAATGGCCATATTGGGTCTTGAAAGCTGTCTTAAGAATATCTGAATCCCAAATCTTCAACTGGTGATACCCGGACCTCAAATCAATCGTGGAGAACACCCTTGTTCCCTGAAGTTGGTCAAACAAATCATCAATACGAGGCAAAGGATACTTGTTCTTGACTGTGACCTTGTTCAACTGCCTGTAATCAATGCACATCCTCATGGAACCATCCTTCTTCTTTACAAATAGAACCAGTACACCCCAAGGTGATACGCTAGGCCGAATAAACCCCTTATCAAGGAGTTCCTGAAGTTGTCTCTTGAACTCCTTCAACTGTGCCGGTGCCATACGATACGGTGGAATAGAAATGGGCTGAGTGCCCGACACCAAATCAATATCAAAGTCAATATCCCTATCAGGCGGCATGCCCAACAGATCTGCAGGAAACACATCCAAAAAATCAAGAACCTTATTCTCACTCATCAGAATGACAAACCTAAGCCTAGGTCAGTCGTTGAACCATTCAGCATGAAGCAAGTCATGGCTCGCTTCGACAAACCAGCTGAACCTTCGATTTCAGATTTGAGACATGAAGTCTCAGAACTCAAAAACGAAATCAGAGATATTAAATCTAGACTTGGAAAAGTAGAGGTTGATGTCTTAACAGAACAGGTTCTGAAATAAGCTAAGACTTATGATTATAAGTAAGAAAATGAAGAAGAACCTAGTCCCCGTCAAAGTAAGTGTCATTCTGAGAATGAAGACTCTATTGATCTCCGTCTTACCAAAGATAAGACTTCATCCTCTCAAGCTCCAGGCCTTACGGTCATTACGAGTATCAAAACTCAAAGTTACCACATACCTATCAAGATTGTTATTAGCAAACATTTTGCTATTAACAAAATTGCTTTGCTTGATAGGGGTGCAGATCGTAACTGCATCATGAAAGGTATTGTTCCAACCCAGTACTTAGAAAAGAGTACTTCCAAATTATACTCCGCCACAGGAGAACAACTTCGTATTAATTATAAGCTTTCAAAAGCTCATATTTGTAATAATGGCATTTGCTTGACAAATGATTTTATTATTACTGAAGATATTAATGAAGATATCATTCTGGGAATTCCTTTTATCACACAGATAAAACCTTTCATTACTGCCTTTGACGGTATTTCTACTCAGATATTAGGAAAAGAATTACATTTTCCATTTGTTAAAACCCTTTCACAAGATGAAAGTGATTTTATAAGAAAAAACACTGTTTTTCGGATAAATAAAATGTCTCATCATATCACCTTTTTAAAGGATGAAATTAGAGTTAAGAAAATCAAACAGATTTTAAAAACCCCGGAGATAGTTACCAAAATAGCTAATCTTCAAAACATTTTTGAACAAGAAATATGTTCTGATTTTCCTAACGCTTTTGGGAAAGAAAAAATCATTTAGTTGAACTTCCTTACACAGAAGGATTCAGTGAACAGGTCATCCCTACCAAGGCAAGACCTATTCAGATGAATCATGAAATTATGGAAGTCTGCAAAAAAGAGATTTCAAATCTCCTCAAAAACAACATCATTCGTCCCTCTAAATCTCCTTGGAGTTGTTCTGCATTTTATGTTAACAAGAGTGCAGAGAAAGAGAGAGGTGCCCCACGATTAGTTATAAACTATAAACCACTGAATGCTGTCCTGAAATGGATCAGATATCCCATCCCCAACAAAAGGTATCTCCTAAAAAGAACTTACAAAGCTAATGTTTATAGTAAGTTCGATATGAAATCTGGTTTCTGGCAAATTCAAGTAGCCAAGAAATACAGATACAAAACGGCATTTAATGTTCCCTTCGGTCAATACGAATGGAATGTGATGCCATTTGGGCTCAAGAATGCCCCATCTGAGTTTCAAAACATCATGAACTCCATCTTTAACGATTACAGTTATATGTCTATAGTCTATATAGATGACGTTCTTATATTTTCTGATAATATAGATTCTCATTTTAAGCATCTCAACACCTTCCTGAAAGTTGTTAAGAGAAACGGTTTGGTAGTTAGTGCCCAAAAGATCAAACTCTTCCAAACCTCTATTAGATTCTTAGGTCACGACCTTTACCAATGATCTTACAAACCAATTTGCAGAGCCATAGAGTTCTCATCCAAATTCCCTAATGAGATTAGTGATAAAACCCAACTACAGAGATTCTTAGGAAGTCTCAATTATGTTGCTGATTTTATCCCCAATATTAGACAGGTATGTGAACCTCTTTACAAAAGACTTAGGAAGAATCCTATTCCATGGAGTCAAGAACAGACACGGTCAGTCATCCAAGTTAAGAAACTTGTACAAAACCTTCCTTGCTTAGGAATCCCAAACCCAGAAGCTTCTATGATAGTTGAAACAGATGCTTCAGATATAGGTTACGGAGGTATCCTTAAACAAAAAATGTCCATCGAGTCTTCTGAACAACTAGTTCGTTTTACATCAGGGATCTGGAATTCCGCTCAAAAGAATTATTCTACTGTTAAAAAAGAAGTTTTGTCTATAGTGTTATGTATCACTAAATTTCAAGACGATCTTATTAACAAAGAATTTTTGGTTAGAGTAGATTATAAATCTGCTAAAGAAATTTTACAAAAAGATGTTAAAAATCTGGTTTCAAAACAAATATTTGCTAGATGGCAAGCTCTACTGTCTAGCTTTGATTTCAAAATCGAATTTATCAAAGGAGAAGAAAATTCTTTACCTGATTTTCTAACAAGAGAATTTTTACAAGGAAAAGATGAGGCCCTTCAGACCTAAAGCTCCTTCCAAAGAAGATAACAAACCACAAATGGCTAGACCATTTGTCCCTATTCCCATAACACCAACTAAAACATCAGCCCCTCAAAGGCCACAGCTTTCCTTCCAAAACAGGTATACAGCTCTAGTTGAGTACCCAAAATAACCAGCACCCATCCCAGTTCCCTCAGAGAAACTCACCAAAACCCAACCAAAGCCTTTAGAAAAAGGATCGACATCCAACTCTACAGTTCAGACTAAAGAGAGCTATGCCATGAAAGTCCCAGAGACTTTTGCAGAAGCAGTAAACCCTTCAGCCAAGAAGGCAACTCAAGAAGATCTTCAAAAAGAAGAAAAGTTCGAATACATTACCCTCCAGGTATTACCAATTTTAGCTCTAGACAAAGAGTATGAAAGTCTCAGAATAGAAGACTTAATCAAGCCATGCTATACTGATTTCAACTACGTGGATACTGAAACTCCATATAAAATAAGAAGGTTCTTTGAAGCCATTTTAATTGATACTGACTCTATCGAAGTAGAACATACTTTGTGCCAAAATAGACCAGGATTCATTAATTATTCTAGGTTTACTATTAAGAATATTTTATAATGCATCCCGTTCTGTTTCTACTTGGTATCAGGGCCATGTTGGCAGTATGCGTACTTAGTATGAGCAACTAAGTACATATACTGTCTAGGGCATGGCAAAAATACTTTCATATATGTTATTTTAAACCATATATATGTATATCTTACATACAGTCCTTTCATCTCTGGTTTTAATTTGCTTCAAAGTTCCAGTATGAGGTGGTTATTTTCTCTATAAGTATGAAGTCGCCGATTAATATCCGGCTCAAACGTTGGCAAGCCTGATTGAGATAGGTCACTGTTGCCGAGGTAGGCGTTTTAGACCTTGCGAGGTGTTCCAGTCGCTAAGATGACTTTAGAGAAAAGGATGTAAAACCAAGAAGACATTACTGAGAAGCCATTAGATCTAAGAGATTAAGGTACTGTATCCTGTTATACATATATACTGTTTAATTAAACATATTGAATAGTTATTTTCAGCCCTATAAGCCCCTAGACTGTATTTTCAAAATATGAACCAAAACCAGCATGTTTTGAACAGTGTTAATTTATCTTCTGCAGCAACTAAGATTGCTAAATTAGAAACTGATTTACAAAATTGGAATATCCCTAATGAACCTTTTAAAAAGATTTATGAATTAGGAAATTTCAGTTTCATTAAGAAGCATAACATTAAGACTTGTGAGTCCACTATTGCCATTAATAATTCTTTCGAAATTATTAAGTTACTTTCTGAGCATGATTTGAATAGATATAAAAATCAATTCAATTACTTGCATATTGGTTTAGTTCAAATTGCTGTCAAACCTCTCTTCAGGAAAGGTTTAGACGTACCTATTTGCGTCCTTTTAAGAGATGCTCGTCTACTGAACTTCAACGATTCTCTCTTAGGAGTTCTTCAAAGTAACCTAGCCAATGGCCCGGTATACTTTAACTGCTATCCTAATTTCTCGGTAGATATCAATGACCCTAACGTCATGGATACTTTGACCCTAAACGTCAAAACCAAGAACATGAATAGCAAAATCAATACTCATGAAGTAGCTATCATTCACAGAGTCTATTATAGACTCATGGACACTACTCTTGCTCCAAGAGCTCGAGTTGAGAGTGTCAAGGGAGTCACCATGCTTATGGAAGCAAATACTGATCATAGTACGGTATTTGTCCCTAGACTCCTTAATTGGAATGATATACTTACAAGTGATGAATGGCACTTCGATGCCATAACTCAACCTTCCACTTCGAATATGGAAAGATCTTAGATTGAGTAGGTTATTCAATTTCCTGATGGATCTATTGATCTGAAATTCCTAGGATCAAGTTCTAATCTCTCGAGCAGAACTAGTTCCTTTAGAAGAAGGACTACTGTTCCTTCTGTACCTTCTTCTTCTAAACCCCCGGAGGAAGACGTAACTGAAAACGTCAAAACTTCCGTTCCAACTACTGGTAACAACAAAGGGAAAGTTACGGGAGTAGATTTCTCCCATACAGTCCCAAAAGTTTATTACCGGAATCATCCCTCTAGTCCAACCCCTAGCGATATATATCCTCCTCAGGAAGAAGTCCTTGAATATATCAAAATGATCAGATCTGGTGATCCATATATACTAGATCTGAAAAAGATCAACCAACAATGGTCACATCCTGATAACGTACCTAAAAGAAAATGGTATGTTGCTACATATTCTCTTGAACAGAGAAAAGACTTCAGATATTGTTGGATATCAGACATGAAAAGAATGAGATGCGAAATCGATTTCTTTAAATGGTTTGAAATATCTAGCAAATATGAACATCAGCAGGACTGCTTGCAAGTCCTTATTAACAAATGGTATACAGCCAACAACAAGGTTGTTGAATCTATCACTCCTCCTCTAGAAGGAATAGAAATTCCAGTTTCAAACGTTGTTATCTCTGCTTCTCCTTTCAAAATCAAAAGCGAGAAACCAACGAACATAGTTACTTGTTCTGATCTTGATCGAGTTGTTGAACAAAACAATTACTCGAATCAGCTCCTTAACGTCATTTCTAGACAAATAGAAGACTCCAAAGAAAAGTCTTTATTCAGTGGAAAGCCAACCTTTTCACAACCCAGTTCTAGCCAGAACATTGAATCAAACCCAGGCTTCAAGATCGCTAAGTTTTCTAAGGATAAATATCCGAAACTCAAAGATACATTTGAAGTTAGTGGTAATGTTCTTGACAAAATCAACAAACAGTTGGCTGATCTCAATATTTCTAAGGAGAAACCCAAGGATGATAAAATATCCACCATCCAAGAAAAGGAAGATCTCCTTCATAGACATACAAATGAACGCTTTCATAATTACAAAAATTATCATAAGCGTCCCTCGTTCCCAGATATCCAATACGAGGAAAATCATTTTCTTGCCTCTACTTCTCACGAAGGAAGAAGCATTATCGAATGGAACATTGATGCTCTTGCAGAGCATCCAAATATATCATAAACTCCATGAAATGGGAGTTTGTATTACAGCTTACATGATAAGAGGATCTTCTGATAAAGAAGCCGCCTCTATGATTGTAGCTGGATTTACAGGCATGCTAAAACATTGGTGGGATAATTATTTCACTAATGATGTTAGAAAAGCTATCTATTCTGCTACGGCTGTGGAAATCATAGTTAAATCAGAAGGAACCTCCTCTGTTGTGGTTATAGGTGGGACTGTTACCCCTATGGAAACAACCTCACAGATAGCTAGAGAAGATGCATGTGCTACCCTTCTCTACCACATAGCAAAACACTTTATTGGAGAGCCAAAACTCTTCCAATATAGGAGTTTGCAAATCCTGAATAATCTATCCTATCCATACTTATATGACTTTATCTGGTATAAAAACCAATTCATCAGCAAGGTCATGATTAGACCTGACTGTCATCTAGATTTCTGGAAAGAATGCTTCATTAGCGGTCTTCCTCCTTTATTCGCTAGCAAAGTCCGAACCAAAATCCAGGATCGTTGTGAAGGTAAAATTCCTTACCATCAAATGACCTATGGTGACATTGTTAGTATCATCAACGTTGTAGGGCTTGAACTCTGCACAGACATCAAGCTTAAAAATCAGCTCAAAAAAGAGCAACATTCTTCTAGAAGAGAATTATGAAGTTTCTGCCAAGACTTCGGTTACACAAACATAGTTGCTCCTTCTACTCATTCTTCCAAGAAGGACAAAGCCTACAGGTCTTCCAAAAAGACCCGTCGCCATAAATCTAGGAGAAATTTTGACGATCCTCCTAGAAAGAAATCTAAATTCTGAAGACAATCAAAATCTTCCGGAACCAAAGAAGTCTGTTGGAACTATGGTAAAACTGGTCACAGGGCCAACCAATGCAAATCAGACAGAAAGAAGAAGAAGATCAATCTTCTAGATATCAGTGAAGATACCAAAAAGGAACTCTTCTCTATCTTAGAAGAACCTAATTCATATTCTTCTCCTGATTATTCCTCAGATGAGTATAGCGATGAAGATGATATCAACATCGCCTATAACTCTGACTCAAGCCAATCTGGCAGTGAATGCCATTGTTCTGGAGCTATTTGTACTTGTGATAAAACCGAGGCTTCTATCAAAGTACTATCAGACAGCTCGAAAGAAGCTCTATTTGATTTTGTCCAACACATCGCAGACGATGAGTCTAGGAAGAAGTACTTGATTGAACTCAAGAACCTTATTCTCACTCATCAGAATGACAAACCTAAGCCTAGGTCAGTCGTTGAACCATTCAGCATGAAGCAAGTCATGGCTCGCTTCGACAAACCAGCTGAACCTTCGATTTCAGATTTGAGACATGAAGTCTCAAAACTCAAAAACAAAATCAGAGATATTAAATCTAGACTTGGAAAAGTTGAGGTTGATGTCTTAACAGAACAGGTTCTGAAACAAGCTAAGACTTATGAATATAAGTCAGAAAATGAAGAAGAACCTAGTCCCCGTCAAAGTGAGTGTCATTCTGAGAATGAAGACTGTATTGATCTCCGTCTTCCCAAAGATAAGACTTCATCCTCTCAAGCTCCAGACCTTACGGTCATTACGAGTATCAAACCTCAAAGTTACCACATACCTATCAAGATTGTTATTAGCAAACATTTCGTTATTAACAAAATTGCTTTGCTTGATAGTGGTGCAGATCGTAACTGCATCATGAAAGGTATTGTTCCAACCCAGTACTTAGAAAAGAGTACTTCCAAATTATCCTCCGCCATAGGAGAACAACATCGTATTAATTATAAGCTTTCAAAAGCTCATATTTGTAATAATGGTATTTGCTTGACAAACGATTTTATTATTACTGAAGATATTAATGAAGATATCATTCTGGGAATTCCTTTTATCACACAGATAAAACCTTTCATTACTGGCTTTGACGGTATTTCTACTCAGATATTAGGAAAAGAATTACATTTTCCATTTGTTAAAACCCTTTCACAAGATGAAAGTGATTTTATAAGAAAAAACACTATTTTTCGGATAAATAAACTGTCTCAGCATATCACCTTTTTAAAGGATGAAATTAGAGTTAAGAAAATCGAACAGATTTTAAAAACCACGGAGATAATTACCAAAATAGCTAATCTTCAAAATATTTTTGAACAAGAAATATGTTCTGATTTTCCTAACGCTTTTTGGGAAAGAAAAAAGCATTTAGTTGAACTTCCTTACACAGAAGGATTCAGTGAACAGGTCATCCCTACCAAGGCAAGACCTATTCAGATGAATCATGAAATTATGGAAGTCTGCAAAAAAGAGATTTCAAATCTCCTCAAAAACAACATCATTCGTCCCTCTAAATCTCCTTGGAGTTGTTCTGCATTTTATGTTAACAAGAGTGGAGAGAAAGAGAGAGGTGCCCCACGATTAGTTATAAACTATAAACCACTGAATGCTGTCCTGAAATTGATCAGATATCCTATCCCCAACAAAAGGGATATCCTAAAAAGAACTTACAAAGCTAATGTTTATAGTAAGTTCGATAGGAAATTTGGTTTCTGGCAAATTCAAGTAGCCGAGAAAGACAGATACAAAACGGCATTTAATGTTCCCTTCGGTCAATACGAATGGAATGTGATGCCATTTGGGCTCAAGAATGCCCCATCTGAGTTTCAGAACATCATGAACTCCATCTTTAACGATTACTGTTATATGTCTATAGTCTATATAGATGACGTTCTTATATTTTCTGATAATATAGATTCTCATTTTAAGCATCTCAACACCTTCCTGAAAGTTGTTAAGAGAAACGGTTTGGTAGTTAGTGCCCAAAAGATCAAACTCTTCCAAACCTCTATTAGATTCTTAGGTCACGACCTTTACCAATGATCTTACAAACCAATTTGCAGAGCCATAGAGTCCTCGTCCAAATTCCCTAATGAGATTAGTGATAAAACCCAACTACAGAGATTCTTAGGAAGTCTCAATTATGTTGCTGATTTTATCCCCAATATTAGACAGGTATGTGAACCTCTTTACAAAAGACTTAGGAAGAATCCTATTCCATGGAGTCAAGAACAGACACGGTCAGTCATCCAAGTTAAGAAACTTGTACAAAACCTTCCTTGCTTAGGAATCCCAAACCCAGAAGCTTCTATGATAGTTGAAACAGATGCTTCAGATATAGGTTACGGAGGTATCCTTAAACAAAAAATGTCCATCGAGTCTTCTGAACAACTAGTTCGTTTTACATCAGGGATCTGGAATTCCGCTCAAAAGAATTATTCTACTGTTAAAAAAGAAGTTTTGTCTATAGTGTTATGTATCACTAAATTTCAAGACGATCTTATTAACAAAGAATTTTTGGTTAGAGTAGATTATAAATCTGCTAAAGAAATTTTACAAAAAGATGTTAAAAATCTGGTTTCAAAACAAATATTTGCTAGATGGCAAGCTCTACTGTCTAGCTTTGATTTCAAAATCGAATTTATCAAAGGAGAAGAAAATTCTTTACCTGATTTTCTAACAAGAGAATTTTTACAAGGAAAAGATGAGGCCCTTCAGACCTAAAGCTCCTTCCAAAGAAGATAACAAACCACAAATGGCTAGACCATTTGTCCCTATTCCCATAACACCAACTAAAACATCAGCCCCTCAAAGGCCACAGCTTTCCTTCCAAAACAGGTATACAGCTCTAGTTGAGTACCCAAAATAACCAGCACCCATCCCAGTTCCCTCAGAGAAACTCACCAAAACCCAACCAAAGCCTTTAGAAAAAGGATCGACATCCAACTCTACAGTTCAGACTAAAGAGAGCTATGCCATGAAAGTCCCAGAGACTTTTGCAGAAGCAGTAAACCCTTCAGCCAAGAAGGCAACTCAAGAAGATCTTCAAAAAGAAGAAAAGTTCGAATACATTACCCTCCAGGTATTACCAATTTTAGCTCTAGACAAAGAGTATGAAAGTCTCAGAATAGAAGACTTAATCAAGCCATGCTATACTGATTTCAACTACGTGGATACTGAAACTCCATATAAAACAAGAAGGTTCTTTGAAGCCATTTTAATTGATACTGATTCTATCGAAGTAGAACATACTTTGTGCCAAAATAGACCAGGATTCATTAATTATTCTAGGTTTACTATTAAGAAAATTTTATCACCGTTCGAGTGGTTCTCCGATCACCTGCACACACCAGTTGCACTCACCATGACTCATCGTCCCCAGACTTATTGCTGGCACGATTACAAAGCGGCATGGTTCAATTTTTTGTATATTAGACCAGGACCTACTTGGTTTGTTAAGTATAGCTTAGAGGTTACTAAAGCTATAATCCCTAGATGGTTCTACGAATGGTGGAACGTATTCGGAGGAAACAGAGAAATCCTCCCCCAACAATTCCTCAACAGGTTTGATGATTTTCAGACCAAAGAGGCCATTTCTACACTACCAAAACACATTAAAATGTGTAAGTACTTTGTCCAGAAGAGGATATCTTTTATCGTCAGCTGGAACTTTATCAAGGCAGAATTTGACAGAATCAAATATCTGTCCAAAGAAGTCAAGATCAAGGGATGGACTCCTAAACAACAAGTCCCCAAAGTCCAGAAGCCTGTTCAACAAAGCTTCCAGAAAGCTTCATCTTCTAAGGCAGCCCTCAAGGAAAAGCTAAAACAAGCTTTACAAAATATTGAAGAATATGAAGATGACCAGATCATGCAATTGATCGAAGATGCTGCTTCTACAGGAGAAAGCAGTAATGGAGATATGTGTGACCCAAAGGGTATAGCTTTGGCATACATGGATCCAAATTATGACTAATGGAATCTGCACCGACAGAGTCTCCATCAGCAAAGACCAACATAGTCTCCATCAGCAAAAGGAATCACCTTTCACTGTTCACCTTTTGAAAAAGAAGACAGCTTTTTACTGTTTGCTTTAAGAGTGGACCACCTACTTTTAGTTTGTCGACCACTTTGTGTTGTCGATTAAATCTGATCGTTCATTTGCACGCCTAGGACAGACTTGCTCTGATACCAAGTTTGTCACGACCCAACTGGAGGGTCATGACTAGCACCCGGGCCATACTTGCCGAGCACCAACGTATATTTTATCTAACCTTCCTTATTATCTTTAAGGGCCGACAAGATCAATATAAATAGTAGACATGGATCATGAACATCCAACAATGAAAGATAATGTCATGAACATACATAACATGGGACGACAAGACTGTCAAGAAACTATATGTAAGGTACGAGCTACCATGATGCCATGAAAGACTATACAACAAAAATCAGCCGACAAGGCATTCTAAACCATACATAAGTCGACACCTGTCACGCCCCGAACCTAGGAGCGAGACAAGCACCCGGTGCCTCACCTAATCTGGCATACCATATTGCGACTAAGGGACTCTGAACATATAATGTCATACTTTGGCCATGGGGCCACCTTGCAAGACAATTTGCGAAGCAAAATATAAAAATGAATGGAAACTAGCGCTAACTAAACATCAATATAAAGCTAGGCCGACAAGGCCGTCATAGCTACTACAGCTGACAAACCACCAATTTATAAAAACCCAACATACAACACTAACCAACAGGATATGTCTACAAGCCTCTACTGATAGATGTACTGTGATCGGAACAGGGCCCCGACCTACCCATAACATATATACAGATATACATAAGATGTACACAAAACTCTAGACCTGGCAACTCCGAAAGACGTGGAGCTTACCGATCAGGCGGAACTTGGGAAACACCTACTGAGGAGGTCTACCCGTCTGTCTGTCTGAACCTGCACACATGAAATGCAGCGCCCCCAGAAAAGGGACGTCAGTACGAAATAATGTACCGAGTATGTAAGGCAATAAAATAATTGAAAGCTGAAATTGAACTGATAATATGATAACTGAAATTAACTGGGAGTCAAAGATGGTCTGGAGATATACTTACGTGCTGATACTGACTCAACTCTCTCAATATATTAAGTAAAATAAATGTCCGGCCCTATAAGGTTTGGTACGTGTAACTGCTCGGCCGTAGTAGGCTCGCTCATAAGTGCTCGGCCATACTGGGCATCTGTACCTCGGCCATCCTGGGCTCGCTCATAGGCGCTCGGCCACAGTAGGCTCGGTATATATAACTTACCATTTGATCAGAGGTTGCCCAATAGGGGCCTGCCCACCGATTATAGCTCGATGGTGGTGCAAATACTATAATATTGTGTGTATATATATATATATATAGACCCTCTGCTCTCTTGACTGAATAAGGACAAAACTAAACTGAATATGAAGTCTCGATAAGGAATAATATTGTAACTTATGAGACTAGAATAATGTGAATAAATTCATGAATACGAACTTCTCTTTATGTCTCATTATTAACACATGTAGCTACGAGATCATGCCAAAATAAAGGAAGGGCTTAGCCTTAACATACCTTATCACAATCTTCCCAATCACCAAGTTGAACTCACCTCTTTGCACCTTAATCTACAAGAATGATAATAATACTATCGTTAAGTTACGAGAGGTACAACCATCGCACAACGAACGACAAACTTATTTTGTATTAAAACGGGCAGCATCTCCCCTATAATCCTTATTCCTCCAAATTCAAGATAACACCAACAATACAAGAACAGAACAATAACAACATAAATACATCATTTTCCAGCCCTATATACGCCATCAAACACTACAAAACAGCCCAACACACCCCAATCTCTTCATACTCAAAACGACCACCGTAGTAGTGTCAAACGACCCGGAAATGTTATGACGAACGACCAGCCAACCACACTACATTTATATGGTGTTTCTACACCCCCTTCCTCCTCCAAAAATCCACAAAACAATAGTAAAACACGCAGCCCAACAGCAACACAAAACAGTGTGCTACAACTGAATAACTCGAACTCACGGCTTCCGATCACCGTCCCGTGAGTTCTTACAAGTATAGAAAGACTTGCCATGAATTTATAGAAGAATAAATGGATGAAAGAGAGCAGTAAACTCACCTTATTTGTTGGATAACTCAGCTCCTATCTTGGTCCTTTAAACTTTAGGTTTTACCTCTAATTAGAACTTGAAAGGGAGAGAAAATCAATTAGGGTTTGTGGAAAATTTTTGGGAGGATTCTTTGCAGAGCTTATGTTTGGTTATTATGCTCTATTTTAAGTCTAATATATGAAGAAAATGGTCCTTTAAAAGGCCTCTTTGGACGACCCGAAATGGTCCATTTTTGGGCTTTCATTTAAGCAAGTAGGTGACACACCTACTTGTCACCTAGCAGCTTGTGCAGTATCGCAAAAAGGCCCATATCTCTCTACTCCGATGTCGTATTGACAAACGGTTTAATGCGTTGGAAAATAGACTCATAGATCTTTCATTTGATGGGTGGAACACCCCATAACTCTAAGTATATTGGGAGAAAATTGCAGTTACATTTGACCCAAAGTTTCAGTAAAACTTATGAATGTAACTTGTGATGACTTTCATCGAATTTTGTTCCACAACTCGCTTGACTTAAAAACATAACACACGGATGTCATACGACTAATATAAATCATAACATAATCTCTTTATCATGTTAATCACCCTAGTCTCACCCCAAAGGTACATGTTATAACATTCCCAACTTATCGACTTTCGACGAAACATTGTTTTATTCAATTGCTTTAGCTTCTGAACTGTCCAACCCTCTTTGTACTTGTTGTTCATGATCTTCAATATTTGTAACCTCATAGGTAACATGATTAACTTACTTTATATACTTTTAAATATTATCTCATTTTTGGTCCTACATTAGTTTGCTTACGACGCATTTTTACGTACAAAAATATAGGGTGTAACATCACTCCCCCCTTGGGAACATTCATCCTCGAATGTTTACTCTTAGAGGCTTTGGAAAATATTTGCCAGAGTATCCTTCGTACACTAGGTTAAAACCAACCTGCACGCAGCCAGAAAATATACTATGCATGCCACACATGGCCAATCTTTATAAATAGCAGCAATTTGCCTCACCGACCGTAAATCATAAATATTGAAAGTGAAAAATAAAAGCTTACCTGATGACCTGCTAGCCTACATAGAGCTATGTTGTAGCATCCCATCTCGAACCATATCTTCTGTTTTAAATAGGTGGGGGTATTTAGACTTCATTTCTTTCTCCGATTCCCACGTCATCTCTTCTACATTCTTGCTCCTCCATAAAACCTTCACAGAAGCTACCTCCTTATTTCGTAGCTTGCGGATTTGTCGGTCTAGGATGGCAACTGGAATTTCCTCGTATGACAATTCCTCTGTAATCTGTACATCATCTGTGGGCACCACTCGGGTAGGATCGCCAATGCACTTCTGTAGCATAGATACGTGAAAAATCGGATGGACAGACTCCAATTCTGAGGGCAACTCTAACTCATAAGCTACTTGGCCCACTCTCCGAATGATCCTATAAGGCCCAATATACCGTGGGCTAAGCTTGCCTTTCTTGCCAAACCTCATCACGCCCTTCATAGGTGATACCTTTAAGAATACCCAGTCATTAATCCTGAACTCTAAGTCTCGTCGCCGCACGTCAGAATATGACTTCTGACGACTCTGAGCTGTCAACAGTCGCTCTCGGATAAGCTTTACTTTCTCTATGGCCTGCTGAACCAGGTCTGGCCCATGTAACCCAGATTCTCCAACATCAAACCACCCTATAGGAGATCTGCACTTACGCCCATACAAAGCTTCGTACGGAGCCATCTGGATACTGGAGTGCTAACTGTTATTATATGCAAACTCGATAAGCGGTAAATGTTCATCCCAACTTCTTTTAAAATCCAACACACATACTCGTAACATATCCTCGAGCGTCTGAATTGTACGCTCGGCTTGTCCATCAGTCTGTGGATGAAAAGCTGTGCTGAGATTAACCTGAGTCCCTAGACCTCTCTGAAATGACCTCCAAAAATGTGCTGTAAACTGAGCCCCACGGTCAGATATAATAGAAACCGGTACTCCGTGTAGCCGCACTATCTCCTTAATATATAACTTTGCATAATCTTCTGCTGTATATATAGATCTGACCGGTAGGAAGTGAGCTGATTTCGTGAGCCTGTCGACTATCACCCATATGGAATCGAACTTACTATTAGAACGAGGTAAACCCATGATAAAGTCCATGTTTATCGCCTCCCATTTCCATGTCGGGATCTCTATAGTCTGCATTAGCCCTCCGGGCTTCTGGTGTTCTACCTTCACTTGCTGGCAACTAGTACATTGGGCGACAAACTCAGCAATGTTCTTCTTCATATCATTCCACCAGTACATATCCTTAATGTCATGATACATCTTCGTCGATCCAGGATGGATGGAATACCATGAATAATGTGCCTCTAACATAATCCTGTCTCGTAGCCCTGCTACATCTGGAACACACAAACGACCCTTGTATCTGAGAACCCCATCTCCCTTGAGCTCTAACAATGGCTTCTTCTGCTGCGGAACTCGCTCTCTCAACTCGACCAACTCTGGGTCCTAGTACTGCCTTTCCTTGACTTCAGCTATGAGGGATGATTTTGCAGTGTTTTGGAGTACAACTCCACCATCCTCAGAATCTACTAACCGAACCCCCAACGAAGCCAATTGATGAATCTCTCTAGCTAATTGTCTTTTCTCAGGCTCTACATGTGCTAAGCTACCCATAGATAGGCGACTTAAGGCATCTGCTACAACATTAGCTTTCCCTGGATGGTAGAGAATGTTAACATCGTAATCTTTCAATAACTCAAGCCATCGCCTCAGTCGCAAATTCAACTCTTTCTGCTTGAAAATATATTGTAGGCTTTTATGATCAGTAAATACATCAACATGAACACCATATAAATAATGCCGCCATATCTTAAGTGCATGGACAACCGCAGCTAACTCGAGGTCGTGGGTCGGATAATTCCTCTCGTGCTTCCTCAACTGCCTTGAAGCATACGCAATTACCTTCCCATGTTGCATCAGGACACATCCTAACCCGACACCTGATGCATCACAATACACGGCATAACCCTCTAGACCCTCTGGAAGTGTTAGAACAGGAGCTGAGGTCAACCTGTTCTTAAGCTCTTGGAAACTCCGCTCGCAAGCCTCTGTCCATTGAAACTTAGTTTCTTTCTGTGTCAACTTCGTCAATGGTGCCGAAAGGGAAGAAAAACCCTCTACGAACCTCCGATAGTATCCTGCTAAGCCTAGAAAGCTACGAACCTCTGTCGGAGTGGTAGGTCTAGGCCAAGATTTCACGGCCTCAATCTTCTAAGTGTCTACCTTTATCCCTCCATCTGATACAATATGCCCCAAGAATGCTACAGACTTCAACCAGAACTCACATTTAGAAAACTTAGCATACAACTTACGATCACGGAGGGTTTGGAGTACCGCTCGCAGGTGGTCCGCATGCTCATCCTCTGAACGGGAATAAACCAGAATATCATCAATAAATACTATCACGAACAGATCTAAAAATGGCCGGAATAGGCTATTCATCAAGTCCATAAATATGGCAGGTGCATTAGTCAACCCGAAGGACATGACAAGGAACTCGAAGTGGCCATATCGGGTCCTGAAGGCTGTCTTCGGAATATCTTTTTCCCGAACTCTGACCTGGTGGTACCCCGACCTCAAATCAATCTTTGAAAAGCATCTAGCTCCCTGCAACTGATCAAACAAGTCATCGATCCTTGGAAGTGGATACTTATTCTTAATAGTTACCTTGTTCAGCTGCCTATAATCGATACACATCCTCAGCGAGCCGTCTTTCTTCCGCACAAATAGTACCGGTGCACCCCAAGGTGAGGTACTGGGCCTAATGTAACCTTTCTCCAGCAAATCTTTTAACTGCTCCTTCAACTCCTTCAATTCGGCAGGTGCCATTCTATACGGAGGGATGGATATTGGTTGAGTTCCTGGAAGCAAATCGATGCTAAAATCAATCTCTCGCTCTGGAGGAATACCTGGAAGCTCATCTGGAAACACATCTGCATACTCTTTGACTACGGGAATAGACTGAAGTATAGGTATCTCAGCATCTGCATCTCTAACTCGCACAATATGATAAATGCACCCTTTTGCGATCATTTTCCTCGCCTTCAGATAGGAAATAAACCTACCTCTGGGTGTTGCTGTATTACCTACCCATTCAAGGACTAGCTCACCCGAAAAATGAAATCTGACTGCCTTTGCTCGGCAATCAACTGTGGCATAGCAAGCTGCCAACCAGTCCATGCCCATGATAGCATCAAAATCCATCATCTCTAGCTCAACTAGGTCAGCAGAGGTCTGACGACTACAAATTGTCACCGTACAACCTCGGTAAACCCGTCTAGCAATAATTGATTCTCCGACCAGTGTAGATACCGCAAAAGGATCACTTAGTATTTCATGCACTATACCAAACTTCCTCACGACAAATGGGGTAATATATGATAAAGTAGATCCTGGGTCTATCAAAGCATAAGCATCGTGAGAGCAAATGGTTAATATACCTGTCACAACGTCTGGTGAAGACTCCTGGTCCTGTCGACCCGCTAAAGCATAGATACGGTTCTGATTACCACTTGAACTGGAACCTCTACCTCTGCCTCGACCTCTACCAGCCGAAGACTGAGACTCGCGCCTTGAAGGATGCACGGACATAGATGATCCTGTTGCTGAACTCGCTGGTTGTGCCATTCCCCCAGAATCTCTATTTGGGCAATCTCGCATCATATGCCCCGGACGCCCACATGTATAACAAGCATCAGAACCTGCTCGGCATTGACCCAAGTGTCCTCTACCACAGATGTCACACCGCGGAGGAAATGACCATGTCTGCGCAGAACCTCGTTGTCGCTGCAAACCCGACGCCCGTGAGCTCTCACCTGGTCCTGACTGAGTATAGCGGTCATACCTGTAACCCTGTAACTGAGGTGGCGGAGGCCTAGGTGGCCGTCCGAAGTACTGGGTCCTATAACTACCCTGAGATTGCTCCTGAGACCTGGGAAATCTCATCCTCTTACGTTGCCCTTGCTCAGCCCTCTCTGTACCCTGCTGCCGACGCCTACCCCTTTCTATATTCTGGGCGAATGCCTGAATCCAGGAGATATCCATACTATCCTGCAATGCAGCGGTGGCACATGCCTCGGTTAACTCTGGGGCTAACCCTGCTATAAACCTGTGAATCCTGTCCTGCATAGTAGAAACTATGGATGGTGCATATCTGGCCAATGAGTCAAAACGGAGACTATACTCTCGAACACTCATATTACCCTGCTTGAGGGGTAGAAACTGATCGACTCGAGCCTGTCAGATCTCCCGCGGTAAGTACTGGTCAAGGAAGGCATCTGAAAAATTCTCCCAAATAGCTGGAGGTGCATCACGTCCCCTGGACCTCTCCCATCCCTCGTACCAAAGGATGGCTATATCTCGGAGTCAAAAAGCTGCTAGCTCAACTGCCTCTTTCTCCGTGGCATGCATAACACGAAAGATCCTGTGAAGCTGATCTATGAAATCCTGCGGGTCCTCCCTCTGATCTGTCCCCGTGAACTCTAGGGGACTCAAAGCAATAAACTCTCGGACCCTTGAACTCCCAGACCCCTCAGAAGTTCCTGCACTAGCTGATGCCCTAGCCTGTTGCTGGGTAGCTACCAACTGTGTCAACAAATGCACCGCACTTCTCAAGTCCTGATCTAATGAAAGTGGAGGGGGAACTGGATGTGCGGTTTCCCTAGGAATCTCCGCAGTTGGTGGAGGAGCCGGTAATGGCTGAGTAGGGGTCTCGCCTTGAGCCTCAGACTGGGCCCCATCTACTGGGGGTACCCTGCTGGTCCCCTCACCTACTGTTGTATCTCTCCTCTGGCTAGCCGTAGTCTTCCTAGTCACCGTCATCTGTGCATGCAAACACCAACACATAAGTTTAATTCAAATTTCCTATAACTCAGTTCTATAGCACGATTTAGATTTCAAAGAAGGGTAACCAACTCCTAAATGCCCTGTAGTTCCCTGCTTATATAATGTGGTGCACAACACATCTATAAACAAGACCCTACTAGACACGGCTTGTAAACTCCCTAGGACAGAACTGCTCTGATACCAAGTTTGTCACGCCCCGAACCTAGGAGCGAGACAAGCACCCGGTGCCTCACCTAATCTGGCGTACCATATTGCGACTAAGGGACTCTGAACATATAATGTCATACTTTGGCCATGGGGCCACCTTGCAAGACAATTTGCGAAGCAAAATATAAAAATGAATGGAAACTAGCGCTAAGTAAACATCAATATAAAGCTAGGCCGACAACGCCGTCATAGCTACTACAGCTGACAAACCACCAATTTATAAAAACCCAACATACAACACTAACCAACAGGATATGTCTACAAGCCTCTACTGATAGATGTACTGTGATCGGAACAGGGCCCCGACCTACCCATAACATATATACAGATATACATAAGATGTACACAAAACTCTAGACCTGGCAACTCCGAAAGACGTGGAGCTTACCGATCAGGCGAAACTCGGGAAACACCTACTGAGGAGGTCTACCCGTCTGTCTGTCTGAACCTGCACGCATGAAATGCAGCGCCCCCAGAAAAGGGACGTCAGTACGAAATAGTGTACCGAGTATGTAAGGCAATAAAATAACTGAAAGCTGAAACTGAACTGATAATATGATAACTGAAATTAACTGGGAGTCAAAGATGGTCTGGAGATATACTTACGTGCTGATACTGACTCAACTCTCTCAATATATTAAGTAAAATAAATGTCCGGCCCTATAAGGTTCGGTACGTGTAACTGCTCGGCCGTAGTAGGCTCGCTCATAAGCACTCGGCCATACTGGGCATCTGTACCTCGGCCATCCTGGGCTCGCTTATAGGCGCTCGGCCACAGTAGGCTCGGTATATATAACTTACCATCTGATCAGAGGTTGCCCAATAGGGGCCTGCCCACCGATTATAGCTCAATGGTGGTGCAAATAATATAATATTGTGTGTATATATATATATAGACCCTCTGCTCTCTTGACTGAATAAGGACAAAACTAAACTGAATATGAAGTCTCGATAAGGAATAATATTGTAACTTATGAGACTAGAATAATGTGAATAAATTCATGAATACGAACTTCTCTTTATGTCTCATTATTAACACATGTAGCTACGAGATCATGCCAAAATGAAGGAAGGGATTAGCCTTAACATACCTTATCACAATCTTCCCAATCACCAAGTTGAACTCACCTCTTTGCACCTTAATCTACAAGAATGATAATAATACTATCGTTAAGTTACGAGAGGTACAACCATCGCACAACGAACGACAAACTTATTTTGTATTAAAACGGGCAGCATCTCCCCTATAATCCTTATTCCTCCAAATTCAAGATAACACCAACAATACAAGAACAGAACAATAACAACATAAATACATCATTTTCCAGCCCTATATACGCCATCAAACACTACAAAATAGCCCAACACACCCCAATCTCTTCATACTCAAAACGACCACCGTAGTAGTGTCAAACGACCCGGAAATGTTATGACGAACGACCAGCCAACCACCCTACATTTATATGGTGTTTCTACACCCCCTTCCTCCTCCAAAACTCCACAAAATAGTAGTAAAACACGCAGCCCAACAGCAACACAAAACAGTCCGCTACAAGTGAATAACTCGAACTCACGGCTTCCGATCACCGTCCCGTGAGTTCTTACAAGTATAGAAAGACTTGCCATGAATTTATAGAAGAATAAATGGATGAAAGAGAGCAGTAAACTCACCTTATTTGTTGGATAACTCAGCTCCTATCTTGGTCCTTTAAACTTTAGGTTTTACCTCTAATTAGAACTTGAAAGGGAGAGAAAATCAATTAAGGTTTGTGGGAAATTTTAGGGAGGATTCTTTGCAGAGCTTATGTTTGGTTATTATGCTCTATTTTAAGTCTAATTTATGAAGAAAATGTGCCTTTAAAAGGCCTCTTTGGACGACCCGAAATGGTCCATTTTTGGGCTTTCATTTAAGCAAGTAGGTGACACACCTACTTGTCACCTAGCAGCTTGCGCAGTATCGCAAAAATGCCCATATCTCTCTACTCCGATGTCGTATTGACAAACGGTTTAATGCGTTGGAAAATAGACTCATAGATCTTTAATTTGATGGTGGAACACCCCATAAATCTAAGTATATTGGGAGAAAATTGCAGTTACATTTGACCCAAAGTTTCAGTAAAACTTATGAATGTAACTTGTGATGACTTTCATCGACTTTTGTTCCACAACTCGCTTGACTTAAAAACATAACACACGGATGTCATACGACTAATATAAATCATAACATAATCTCTTTATCATGTTAATCACCCTAGTCTCACCCCAAAGGTACATGTTATAACATTCCCAACTTGTCGACTTTCGACGAAACATTGTTTTATTCAATTGCTTTAGCTTCTGAACTGTCCAACCCTCTTTGTACTTGTTGTTCATGATCTTCAATATTTGTAACCTCATAGGTAACATGATTAACTTACTTTATATACTTTTAAATATTATCTCATTTTTGGTCCTACATTAGTTTGCTTACGACGCATTTTTACGTACAAAAATATAGGGTGTAACAACACCTGTCTATGAGCCTCTAAAGGAACATAAGTGCTACAACATTGCCGGAACATGGCCCCGACATACCTATAATGTCTATAACAAAAATGCATACCAAGACCACGGCAAGTCCGGAGAAGGGATTTCGCCAATAACCGCTAAACTGGACAGCCTACTGTGGTGGGGGAGCTACGTCTACCTGTCTATCAGGACCTGCAGCACGACATGCAGCGTCCACAAATAAAAAGGATGTCAGTACGAATAAAGTACTGAGTATGTAAGGCAGGAAAGCATAAGTAAGAACAATAATGTAAACAGTGATAGGGAATATACAACCTGTGACATCTGGGTACCTCTGAGGGCTACTAACATGAAATACATGATGCATACATACATACATATATATATACATAAACTTTTAAAACATATGCCTTTGTGGGCATCATCATCATCATATCGTACCCGGCCATAATAGGCTCGGTAAAACGTACCCGGCCATCATAGGGCTCGGTAGAATCGTACCCGGCCACATGGAGCTCGGTAAAACCCAACTGATCAGTGGTTGCACAATAGGTGCCATACCCGGCCGACTATAGCGCGGCTCGGTAGAGTAAAATAGATACATATATATGATGCATGCTGGACTCATTGGAATCACATTTTGAACCTTTTGGAGTGACGTAAGGTCGGTATCCTTCGTACACGTTATTAGGATTAACTCTTTATCAAGAATCTTATAAGAATCAGGAACTACCAACAACATTGATAATATAAGAATAAGAGAAGTAACATCAATATCAATCGTTTCATAAGAAGGGCAGCAATATAAGTACTGCTAGCTTCTAAGAGTAGAGTATCTTTGGGAGCTCGTTCATTACATTATGTACAATCAGAGTCGTGCAAAAGAATGAAGGGGATAGCCTCACATACCTTGTATATACTGACCAACCTCAAGCTATGCAAATGTCACGACTCCTTAGTCTACAATAAGAGAAATGACACTATCATTATCGTTTAAGCGTCGTAACTATTATGTATCGACCGCAACCTATTTTACGATGAAACGGACAGCACCTCCCCTATTTTTATGACTTCCCACAAGTCAATAAAATCACCAAACAGCCCAAACAACATCATTAATAATCATATTAAGCCTCCAAAACAGTCCACCAACTAACAACATTACTACCAAGCCTTTCGATATATATATTTCACAAGTTCTAGCATCAACGACTTAGCCACAACTTGGATAATCTTAAATATATATAGAGTAAGAGGTTCCATACCTTTAAACAGAAAGAACAACTCCAATTTGACCTTAATTTTCCACGAAATATCCCTTCAATTCTGCCACAAGAACAAGGAAGCGAAACTAGCAATTAATTCGGGTTTTTCGGCACTAGAATTACTTTAGAAGACTTGAAATCACCTAGGGTTGATATTAAAAACTTGAAGGTGTATTTACAGAACATAAAACACTTAAAACAACCTCCCACACGAGCTGGAACAACACAAAAATCAGCAACAACAAGAAGAACAAGAAACTTACTAGCGCCACGGGATTCCCGATATTTGATTTGTGTTGTTTGCCCTTTGTTTGGGTCTTGGATCATGAGAGAACCTTGAGAGACTGTTTTTAGGGTTATAAGGTCTGAATATACTGAAAAATAATGACTTAAAACGGGGTTGAGGTATCTTATATATGTCCATATGTCTTAAACCGCCTTTGTGGGCCCCATAGAGAGCAGCTTGGTGCACTCTCGCGAAAATGCGAATATCTCTCTATTCCGAGATCGTATCGATGAACGGTTTAATGCGTTGGAAACTAGACTCATAGATATTCAATTTGATAGGTAGATCACCCCATAATTCCAAGCCCATTGGGAGAAAAATTCAGTAACATTTGACCTAAAGTTTAAGTAAAATTATAAACCTAAGTTGCAACAACTTTTATCGACTTTTGTTTCATAACTCGCTTGACTTCAAGACTTATGATGAGGATATTATATGATTCAAATACATTAAAACAAGACCTCTTGGGTCAATTAATCACCTCTAGTGTTACCCGAAAATACGGGTTACAACATCCTTGATTCGTTTAACTTCAAATACTTGTCAACCACTCTTATACACCCTTGTATCGTTTAAGACCAATAGGATTAACTTCTTATCATCTCAAAGATAATCTCTTCTTGGATTTACGTCGACTAACTTACGGCGTGATCTATGGTATGCAAATTTGGGTTGTAACACCCTCTCCCCCTTAGGAATATTCGTCCTCGAATGTAAGGGTTTATGGGGTGTCTAACTCATTGTGGATTCCGACGGAGATTTCCGGCTGAGTTTCCCCTATAAAATGGACACTAGCCAAACTTGCAAGTAGTTATACCTAACCTATGGCCTTACAAGACTATACAAAGCATTATGGATATGTACATTATCTGCATATTACCATTTTGTATTAAAAAAAGAGTATTCACAAGCTATTGCTTACCTCACAGAGCCGTTTCACCTTATAATGCGTCCTTCTTTCCCCCGGCATCCTCGTTATCTTCACTCTGGAATAGGTAAGGGTATTTAGACTTCATCTCCTCTTCTGCTTCCCATGTCATTTCTTCTATATTCTTGTTCCTCCATAATACTTTCACGGAAGCTACATCCTTTGTTCTCAGCTTGCGGACTTGTCGATCTAATATAGCCACTGGCACTTCATCATATGATAGATCCTTTGTAACTTGTACATCTTTGATAGGGACGACCCGAGAAGGGTCTCCAATACATTTCCTCAACATAGATACATGGAATACCGGGTGGACAAATTCCAATTCAGATGGCAATTCTAACTCGTAGGCAACCTGTCCAATTCGTCGAAGAATTTTGTACGGCCCAATATACCACGGACTCAACTTACCCTTCTTCCCAAAACGCATAACACCCTTCATCGGCGAGATCTTCAGGAAAACCCAATCACCAACCTCAAATTCCAGATAATGACGTCGGACGTCGGAATAAGACTTTTGCCTGCTTTGTGCCGTCCTCAGTCGCTCTTGTATCACTTTCACCTTCTCAATGGCTTGGTGAATCAAATCTGGCCCATATAATTCTGTCTCACCGACTTCGAACCATCCAACTGGTGATCTACATCTCCTCCCGTACAGTGCCTCATACGGGGCCATTTTAATACTGGAATGGTAGCTATTATTGTAGGCAAATTCTATAAGTGCCAGATGGTCATCCCAATTCCCCTTGAAATCTAGAACACATGCTCGTAGCATATCTTCAAGCGTCTGGATGGTACATTCAGCTTGTCCGTCAGTCTGCGGATGGAATGCAGTGCTGAAATTTACTTGTGTGCCTAAACCCTTCTGAAAAGACCTCCAAAAGTTAGCCGTAAATTGAGCTCCTCGGTCTGATATAATAGATACCGGCACCCCATGAAGCCTAACAATCTCCTTGATATATAATTTCGCATAATCTTCAGCCATGTAAGTTGTCTTAACTGGCAGAAAATGGGCAGATTTTGTAAGTCGATCAACTATCACCCAGATGGAGTCAAACTTATGATAAGAGCGAGGTAATCCAATAATGAAGTCCATATTAATCACCTCCCATTTCCAGGTCGGAATCTCTATATTCTGAATCAATCCACTAGGTTTCTGATGCTCAATCTTTACTTGTTGACAATTAGGACACTGGGCTACAAATTCTGCAATAGACTTCTTCATGTTATCCCACCAATACTGCTCCTTAACGTCATGATACATCTTTGTCGAGCCAGGATGGATAGAATATCGGGACTGGTGAATCTCAATCATAATCTTCTCTCGCAACCCTGCCACACTAGGTACACATAATCAGCCCTGGTATCTCAGTGTCCCATCTCCTCCGATCTTGAAAGCTGTAATCTTACACTGCTGAATTCCCTCTCTCAATCTTACTAAGGTAGGATCTTCATATTGCCGTGCTTTTACCTCGGCTACCAAAGATGATTTTGCTGTATTCTGTACAGTAACACCTCCGTCATCAGAGTCCAACAATCTGATTCTCATATTGGCCAGCTGGTGAAGCTCTTTGGTCAACCCTTGTCTACCTGCCTCAATATGTATTAAGCTTCCCATTGACTTACGGCTGAGAGCGTCTGCCACAACATTAGCTTTACCGGGATGGTACAATATCTCGACATCGTAGTCTTTCAGTAATTCAAGCCACCTACGCTGCCTCAAATTCAACTCCTTCTGCTTGAAGATGTATTGTAAACTCTTGTGATCTGTGTAGATGTCAACATGGACGCCGTATAAGTAGTGCTGCCATATCTTCAAAGCATATATTACTGCAGCCAATTCCAAATCATGAGTCGGGTAATTCATTTCATGCTTCTTCAATTGTCTTGATGCATAAGCAATCACCTTCCCACGTTGCATCAATACACACCCCAAACCTATACCTGAGGCATCATAATATATCACAATACCTTCTGTTCCTTCTGGGAGAGTGAGCACTGGCGCAGATGTCAATCGATTCTTTAGCTCCTGAAAACTATGTTCACAAGCATCAGACCACTGGAACTTGGTAGATTTCTGTGTTAACTTAGTCAATGGTGCTGATATAGAGGAAAACACTTCTACAAACTGCCTATAATATCCTGCTAGCCCCAGGAAGCTACGGACTTCTGACGGTGTTGTAGGTCTCGGCCAATTCTTCACTGCATCGATCTTCTAAGTGTCGACACTAATACCCTCATCAGATATCACATGGCCAAGGAATGCTACTGAGTTCAGCTAGAATTCACATTTAGAGAGCTTAACATATAACTTATGATGCTGAAGGGTCTGTAATACTATCCGCAAGTGGCCCGCATGTTCCGCCTCCGAACGAGAGTACACCAGAATGTCATCAATGAATACGATCACGAACACATCAAGATAGGACCTGAATACACTATTCATGAGATCCATAAAAGCTGCTGGGGCATTTGTTAGCCCGAACGACATCACCAAGAACTCAAAATGCCCATATCTTGTCCGGAAGGCCGTCTTTGGAATATCCTTCTCCTTAACCCTTACCTGATGATACCCTGAACGCAAGTCAATCTTGGAGAAATACTTGGCACCCTGGAGTTGGTCAAACAGGTCATCAATTCTTGGAAGTGGATACTTGTTCTTTATTGTAAACTTATTCAACTGTCGATAATCGATACACATCCTTAACGACCCATCTTTCTTCCGCACGAACAAGATTGGCGCACCCCAAGGTGAAGTGCTAGGCCTAATGAAACCCTTATCCAGCAAGTCCTTCAACTGTGCCTTCAACTCTCTCAACTCTACCGGGGCCATCCTATATGGAGGGATAGAGATCGGTTGAGTGTCAGGCAATGCATCAATGCTAAACTCAATCTCCCTTTAAGGAGGAAGGCCTGGGAGTTCATCTGGGAAAACATCTGGAAATTCATTGACAACGGGGATTAATTGTAGAGTAGGCGGCTTCGCCTCCGCATCCCTAATGCGAACAAGATGATAAATGTAACCTTTTGAGATCATCTTACTTGCCTTAAGATAGGAAATAAACCTACCTTTTGGCGTAGCAATGTTCCCCTTCCATTCAATGGCGGGTTTACAAGGAAACTGAAACTTAACCATCTTCGTACGACAATCAACATTTGCATAGCATGAGGCGAACCAGTCCATTCCCATTATCACATCGAAATCAACCATTTCTAACTCAAATAAATTTGCCGAGGTTTGACGACTACAAATCATCACAGTGCAACCTTTATATACCCTTCTAGCAATCACAGAATCTCCTATCGGAGTGGATACCGCAAGTGGTTTACTTATCAATTCAGGTTCAATGCCAAACTTATTAGCCACAAAGGGTGTAACATATGATAAGGTAGATCCTGGATCAATTAGCGCATATACATCATAAGAAAACACAGACAATATACCTGTAACAACATCCGGAGATGACTCGAGATCTTGTCGACCTACTAGAGCATAGGTTCGATTTTGAGCACCACTCGAACTCGGCACTGAACCTCTACCTCTACCACGACCTGTCGACTGTTGAAAACCTTGTGTTGGAGGTCGAACTGATGAGGAAGAACCAGACACAGATCCAGTCGGTTGAGCCATACCACCACCTCCTCTATTAGGACAATCCCGCATCATATGGCCACGCTGTCTACAAGAATAGCACGCATCGGAACCTCGACGGCACAGTCCAAAGTGGGCCTTGCCGCACTGATCACAATGAGGTGTTGGGGGTCTCGTCTGACTAGTATCTCTATGGAATTGTTAGCCTGATGCCCTCAAACTCTGACCTGAACCAGAATAGGTAAATCGATCATACCGAGGCCTCTGAAACTTTGGAGGAGCACTAGCTACAGGTGGCGCCGAACTCCTCGAAGATTGGGGCCTGATACTGCCTCTGAACTCATCAGAATACCCTACAAATCTCGCCCTCTTATGCTGGCCCCTATCCTGCTCCCTATCTGCCCTTTGCTGGCACTTACGATCCTCTAGGGTCTGGGCATAAGCCTGAATACGGGAAATATCCATGCCCTCTACCAAGGAGGCTGTTGTGCACTCATTTATCAGATGTGGTCCCAACCCATTCAGGAACAGATGCACCCTATCACTCATCTCGGCCACCATATGGGGAGCATACCTTGCTAAAGAATCAAACTGTATACTATACTCTCGTACACTCATATTACCCTGTCGAAGGTTCAAGAACTTATCAGCTCTAGCTTGTCGTATCTCAACTGGCAAGTAGTGACGAAGAAAGGCCTCACAAAATTCCTTCCACACGGCTAGAGGAGCGTTCTGACCCCTAGATCTCTCCCAACTATCATACCAGAAAACCGCTAAATCCTGTAATCGATAAGAAGCCAACTCTACTGCCTCCGTATCACTAGCATGCATAACCCGCAATGTACGATGAATCTGATCAATAAATGTTTGTGGGTCCTCCTTGGGGTCTGATCCGGTAAACACTGGAGGGTCTAGATTAATAAAATCACGAACTCTCGCACTAACCGGTTTATCAGCAGCACCGGTATTCTGCCTCTGAGCATGAGCAACTACCAAGCTAGTCAACAATTGCACCGCACTGCGCATATCGTGGTTTGTAGTGCTAGACGGAGGAACTAGATGTACTGGGTGCCTCCTAATATCCTCTGGAGGAGACGGAGAGGTATGAGATGGCATCTCACTCTGAGCCTCACTCTGGCCTGCTCTGGCTGGAGGCACCTGAATGTTACCCTCTCCCACAGCTATATCAAGCCGTTTACTAATTGCTTGCTTCCTAGTCGAAGGCATCGTTGAAAGAAAACAAGGTGAATATTAGATATGAACACTTACTACTCAACTCTACGCACGATCTAGATTCAGGAAGAAGGTAACAACCCTAGATGTCACGTAGCCTCCTGATTATAAATGTGGCGCGCTACACATCCATAATCAAAACTCTACTAGACACGGCTCATAGACATCCCCTAGGACAGACTTGCTCTGATACCAAGTTTGTCACGACCCAACTAGAGGGTCATGACTAGCACCCGGGCCATACTTGCCGAGCACCAACGTACATTTTATCTAACCTTCCTTATTATCTTTAAGGGCCGACAAGATCAATATAAATAGTAGACATGGATCATGAACATCCAACAATGAAAGATAATGTCATGAACATACATAACATGGGACGACAAGACTGTCAAGAAACTATATATAAGGTACGAGCTACCATGATGCCATGAAAGACTATACAACAAAAATCAGCCGACAAGGCATTCTAAACCATACATAAGTCGACACCTGTCTATGAGCCTCTAAAGGAACATAAGTGCTACAACATTGCCGGAACATGGCCCCGACATACCTATAATGTCTATAACAAAAATGCATACCAAGACCACGGCAAGTCCGGAGAAGGGATCTCGCCAATAACCGCTGAACTGGACAGCCTACCGTGGTGGGGGAGCTACGTCTACCTGTCTATCAGGACCTGCAGCACGACATGCAGCGTCCACAAATAAAAAGGATGTCAGTACGAATAAATTACTGAGTATTTAAGGCAGGAAAGCATAAGTAAGAACAATAATGTAAACAGTGATAGGGAATATACAACCTGTGACATCTGGGTACCTCTGAGGGCTACTGACATGAAATACATGATGCATACATATATATATACATAAACTTTTAAAACATACGCCTTTGTGGGCATCATCATCATCATATCGTACCCGGCCGTAATAGGCTCGGTAAAACGTACCCGGCCATCATAGGGCTCGGTAGAATCGTACCCGGCCACGTGGAGCTCGGTAAAACCCAACTGATCAGTGGTTGCACAATAGGTGCCATACCCGGCCGACTATAGCGCGGCTCAGTAGAGTAAAATAGATACATATATATGATGCATGCTGGACTCATTGGAATCACATTTTGAACCTTTCGGAGTGACGTAAGGTCGGTATCCTTCGTACACGTTATTAGGATTAACTCTTTATCAAGAATCTTATAAGAATCAGGAACTACCAACAACATTGATAATATAAGAATAAGAGAAGTAACATCAATATCAATCGTTTCATAAGAAGGGCAGCAATATAAGTACTGCTAGCTTCTAAGAGTAGAGTATCTTTGGGAGCTCGTTCATTACATTATGTACAATCAGAGTCGTGCAAAAGAATGAAGGGGATAGCCTCACATACCTTGTATATACTGACCAACCTCAAGCTATGCAAATGTCACGACTCCTTAGTCTACAATAAGAGAAATGACACTATCATTATCGTTTAAGCGTCGTAACTATTATGTATCGACCGCAACCTATTTTACGATGAAACGGACAGCACCTCCCCTATTTATATGACTTCCCACAAGTCAATACAATCACCAAACAGCCCAAAAAACATCATTAATAATCATATTGAGCCTCCAAAACAGTCCACCAACTAACAACATTACTACCAAGCCTTTCGATATATATTTCACAAGTTCTAGCATCAACGACTTAGCCACAACTTGGATAATCTTAAATATATATAGAGTAAGAGGTTCCTTACCTTTAAACAGAAAGAACAACTCCAATTTGACCTTAATTTTCCACGAAATATCCCTTCAATTCTGCCACAAGAACAAGGAAGCAAAACTAGCAATTAATTCGGGTTTTTCGGCACTAGAATTACTTTAGAAGACTTGAAATCACCTAGGGTTGATATTAAAAACTTGAAGGTGTATTTACAGAACATAAAACACTTAAAACAACCTCCCACACGAGCTGGAACAACACAAAAATCAGCAACAACAAGAAGAACAAGAAACTTACTAGCGCCACGGGATTCCCGACATTTGATTTGTGTTGTTTGCCCTTTGTTTGGGTCTTGGATCATGAGAGAACCTTGAGAGACTGTTTTTAGGGTTATAAGGTCTGAATATACTGAAAAATAATTACTTAAAACGGGGTTGAGGTATCTTATATATGTCCATATGTCTTAAACCGCCTTTGTGGGCCCCATAGAGAGCAGCTTGGCGCACTCTCGCGAAAACGCGAATATCTCTCTATTCCGAGATCGTATCGACAAACGGTTTAATGCGTTGGAAATTGAACTCATAGATATTCAATTTGATAGGTAGATCACCCCATAATTCCAAGCACAGTGGGAGAAAAATTCAGTAACATTTGACCTAAAGTTTAAGTAAAATTATAAACCTAAGTTGCAACAACCTTTATCGACTTTTGTTTCATAACTCGCTTGACTTCAAGACTTATGATGCGGATATTATATGATTCAAATACATTAAAACAAGACCTCTTGGGTCAATTAATCACCTCTAGTGTTACCCGAAAATACGGGTTACAACATCCTTGATTCGTTTAACTTCAAATACTTGTCAACCACTCTTATACACCCTTGTATCGTTTAAGACCAATAGGATTAACTTCTTATCATCTCAAAGATAATCTCTTCTTGGATTTACGTCGACTAACTTACGGCGTGATCTATGGTATGCAAATTTGGGTTGTAACACTATCCCCATTGTAAGAGGCATCGGAAAATCTTCCAAAGTAGAAACAAAACGGGATGCAGTATAAAATATTTAACAAGTATAAGAAAAGCCCTTAAAAACTTACAAGTTTTATTGATTGAAAGTAAAAAACATTACAGCGGAAAGTATTATAATAGTACAGAGGGGAGAGGTCTTAGAAAATTTGGAAGATTTTCCGATGCCTCTTACAATGGGGATAGGGAGTCTTAAATAGACTAAAGGGAAGATGCCTTTCATCTTAGGCGTACAAATGAACGATCAGATTTAATCGACAACACAAAGTGGTCGACAAACTAAAAGTAGGTGGTCCACTCTTAAAGCAAACAGTAAAAAGCTATCTTCTTTTTCAAAAGGTGAACAGTGAAAGGTGATTCCTTTTGCTGATGGAGACTCTGTTGGTCTTTGCTGATGGAGACTCTGTCGGTGCAGATTCCATTAGTCATAATTTGGATCCATGTATGCCAAAGCTATACCCTTTGGGTCACACATATCTCCATTACTGCTTTCTCTTGTAGAAGCAGCATCTTCGATCAATTGCATGATCAGGTCTTCTTCATATTCTTCAATATTTTGTAAAGCTTGTTTTAGCTTTTCCTTGAGGGCTGCCTTAGAAGATGAAGCTTTCTGGAAGCTTTGTTGAACGGGCTTCTGGACTTTGGGGACTTGTTGTTTAGGAGTCCACCCCTTGATCTTGACTTCTTTGGACAGATATTTGATTCTGTCAAATTCTGCCTTGATAAAGTTCCAGCTGACGATAAAAGATATCCTCTTCTGGACAAAGTACTTACACATTTTAATGTGTTATGGTAGTGTAGAAATGGCCTCTTTGGTCTGAAAATCATCAAACCTGTTGAGGAATTGTTGGGGGAGGATTTCTCTGTTTCCTCCGAATACGTTCCACCATTCGTAGAACCATCTAGGGATTATAGCTTTAGTAACCTCTAAGCTATACTTAACAAACCAAGTAGGTCCTGGTCTAATATACAAAAAATTGAACCATGCCGCTTTGTAATCGTGCCAGCAATAAGTTTGGGGACGATGAGTCATGGTGAGTGCAACTGGTGTGTGTAGGTGATCAGCGAACCACTCGAACGGTGATAAAATTTTCTTAATAGTAAACCTAGAATAATTAATGAATCCTGGTCTATTTTGGCACAAAGTATGTTCTACTTCAATAGAATCAGTATCAATTAAAATGGCTTCAAAGAACCTTCTTGTTTTATATGGAGTTTCAGTATCCACGTAGTTGAAATCCGTATAGCACGGCTTGATTAAGTCTTCTATTCTGAGACTTTCATACTCTTTGTCTAGAGCTAAAATTGGTAATACCTGGAGGGTAATGTATTCGAACTTTTCTTCTTTTTGAAGATCTTCTTGAGTTGCCTTCTTGGCTGAAGGGTTTACTGCTTCTGCAAAAGTCTCTGGGACTTTCATGGCATAGCTCTCTTTAGTCTGAACTGTAGAGCTGGATGTCGATCCTTTTTCTAAAGGCTTTGGTTCGGTTTTGGTGAGTTTCTCTGAGGAAACTGGGATGGGTGCTGGTAATTTTGGGTACTCAGCTAGAGCTGTATACCTGTTTTGGAAGGAAAGCTGTGGCCTTTGAGGGGCTGATGTTTTAGTTGGAGTTATGGGAAGAGGGACAAATGGTCTAGCCATTTGTGGTTTGTTATCTTCTTTGGAAGGAGCTTTAGGTCTGAAGGGCCTCATTTTTTCCCTGTAAAAATTCTCTTGTTAGAAAATCAGGTAAAGAATTTTCTTCTCCTTTGATAAATTCGATTTTGAAATCAAAGCTAGACAGTAGAGCTTGCCATCTAGCAAATATTTGTTTTGAAACCAGATTTTTAACATCTTTTTGTAAAATTTCTTTAGCAGATTTACAATCTACTCTAACCAAAAATTCTTTGTTAATAAGATCGTCTTGAAATTTAGTGATACATAACACTATAGACAAAACTTCTTTTTTAACAGTAGAATAATTCTTTTGAGCGAAATTCCAGATCCCTGATGTATAACGAACTAGTTGTTCAGAAGACTCGATGGACATTTTTTGTTTAAGGATATTTCCGTAACCTATATCTGAAGCATCTGTTTCAACTATCATAGAAGCTTCTGGGTTTGGGATTCCTAAGCAAGGAAGGTTTTGTACAAGTTTCTTAACTTGGATGACTGACCGTGTCTGTTCTTGACTCCATGGAAGAGGATTCTTCCTAAGTGTTTTGTAAAGAGGTTCACAGACCTGTCTAATATTGGGGATAAAATCAGCAACATAATTGAGACTTCCTAAGAATCTCTATAGTTGGGTTTTATCACTAATCTCATTAGGGAATTTGGATGAGAACTCTATGGCTCTGCAAATTGGTTTGTAAGATCCTTGGTAAAGGTCGTGACCTAAGAATCTAATAGAGGTTTGGAAGAGTTTGATCTTTTGGGCACTAACTACCAAACCGTTTCTCTTAACAACTTTCAGGAAGGTGTTGAGATGCTTAAAATGAGAATTTATATTATCAGAAAATATAAGAACGTCATCTATATAGACTATAGACATATAACTGTAATCGTTAAAGATGGAGTTCATGATGTTCTAAAACTCAGATGGGGCATTCTTGAGCCCAAATGGCATCACATTCCATTCGTATTGACCGAAGGGAACATTAAATGCCGTTTTGTATCTGTCTTTCTCGGCTACTTGAATTTTCCAGAAACCAGATTTCATATCGAACTTACTATAAACATTAGCTTTGTAAGTTCTTTTTAGGAGATCCCTTTTGTTGGGGATGGGATATCTGATCCATTTCAGGACAGCATTCAGTGATTTATAGTTTATAACTAATTGTGGGGCACCTCTCTCTTTCTCTGCACTCTTGTTAACATAAAATGCAGAACAACTCCAAGGAGATTTAGAGGGACGAATGATGTTGTTTTTGAGGAGATTTGAAATCTCTTTTTTGCAGACTTCCATAATTTCATGATTCATCTGAATAGGTCTTGCCTTGGTAGGGATGACCTGTTCACTGAATCCTTCTGTGTAAGGAAGTTCAACTACATGCTTTTTTCTTTCCCAAAAAGCGTTAGGAAAATCAGAATATATTTCTTGTTCAAAAATGTTTTGAAGATTAGCTATTTTGGTAACTATCTCCGGGGTTTTTAAAATCTGTTCGATTTTCTTAACTCTAATTTCATCCTTTAAAAAGGTGATATGCTGAGACAGTTTATTTATCCGAAAAATAGTGTTTTTTCTTATAAAATCACTTTCATCTTGTGAAAGGGTTTTAACAAATGGAAAATGTAATTCTTTTCCTAATATCTGAGTAGAAATACCGTCAAAGCCAGTAATGAAAGGTTTTATCTGTGTGATAAAAGGAATTCCCAGAATGATATCTTCATTAATATCTTCAGTAATAATAAAATCATTTGTCAAGCAAATACCATTATTACAAATATGAGCTTTTGAAAGCTTATAATTAATACGAAGCTGTTCTCCTGTGGCGGAGTATAATTTGGAAGTACTCTTTTCTAAGTACTGGGTTGGAACAATACCTTTCATAATGCAGTTACGATCTGCACCACTATCAAGCAAAGCGATTTTGTTAATAGTGAAATGTTTGCTAATAACAATCTTAATAGGTATGTGGTAACTTTGAGGTTTGATACTCGTAATGACCGTAAGGCCTGGAGCTTGAGAGGATGAAGTCTAATCTTTGGTAAGACGGAGATCAATAGAGTCTTCATTCTCAGAATGACACTCACTTTGACGGGGACTAGGTTCTTCTTCATTTTCTGACTTATATTCATAAGTCTTAGCTTGTTTCAGAACCTGTTCTGTTAAGACATCAACCTCAACTTTTCCAAGTCTAGATTTAATATCTCTGATTTCGTTTTTGAGTTCTGAGACTTCATGTCTCAAATCTGAAATCGAAGGTTCAGCTGGTTTGTCGAAGCGAGCCATGACTTGCTTCATGCTGAATGGTTCAACGACTGACCTAGGCTTAGGTTTGTCATTCTGATGAGTGAGAATAAGGTTCTTGAGTTCAATCAAGTACTTCTTCCTAGACTCATCGTCTGCGATGTGTTGGACAACATCAAACAGATCTTTTTTCGAGCTGTCTAATAGTACTTTGATAGAAGCCTGGGTTTTATCACAAGTACAAAAAGCTCCAGAACAATGGCATTCACTGCCAGATTGGCTTGAGTCAGAGTTATAGGCGATGTTGATATCATCTTCATCGCTATACTCATCTGAGGAATAATCAGGAGAAGAATCTGAATTAGGTTCTTCTAAGATAGAGAAGAGTTCCTTTTTGGTATCTTCACTGATTTCTAGAAGATTGATCTTCTTCTTCTTTCTGTCTGATTTGCATTGGTTGGCCCTGTGACCAGTTTTACCACAGTTCCAACAGACTTCTTTGGTTCCGAAAGATTTTGATGGTCTTCGGAATTTAGATTTCTTTCTAGGAGGATCGTCAAAATTTCACCTAGATTTATGGCGACGGGTCTTTTTGGAAGACCTGTAGGCTTTGTCCTTCTTGGAAGAATGAGTAGAAGGAGCAACTATGTTTGTGTAACCGAAGTCTTGACAGAAAATTTCTAATTCTCTTCTAGAAGAATGTTGCTATTTTTTGAGCTGATTTTTAAGCTTGATGTCTGTGCAGAGTTCAAGCCCTACAACGTTGATGATACTAACAATGTCACCATAGGTCATTTGATGGTAAGGAATTTTACCTTAACAACAATCTTGGATTTTGGTTCGGACTTTGCTAGCGAATAAAGGAGGAAGACCGCTAATGAAGCGTTCTTTCCAGAAATCTAGATGACAGTCAGGTCTAATCATGACCTTGCTGATGAATTGGTTTTTATACCAGATAAAGTTATCTAAGGATGGACAGGATAGATTATTCAGGATTTGCAAACTCCTATCTTGGAAGAGTTTTGGCTCTCCAATAAAGTGTTTTGCTATGTGGTAGAGAAGGGTAGCACATGCATCTTCTCTAGCTATTTGTGAGGTTGTTTCCATAGGGGTAACAGTCCCACCTATAACCACAGCAGAGGAGGTTCCTTCTGATTTAACTACGGTTTCCACAGCCGTAGCAGAATAGATAGCTTTTCTAACATCATCAGTGAAATAATTATCCCACCAATGTTTTAGCATGCCTATAAATCCAGCTACAATCATAGAGGCGGCTTCTTTATCAGAAGATCCTCTTATCTTGTAAGCTGTAATACAAACTCCCATTTCATGGAGTTTATGGTATATTTGGTGCTCTGCTAGAGCATCAATGTTCCATTCGATAATGCTTCTTCCTTCATGAGAAGTAGAGGCAAGAAAATGATTTTCCTCGTATTGGATATCTGGGAACGAGGGACGCTTATGATAATTTTTGTAATTATGAAAGCGTTCATTTGTAAGTCTATGAAGGAGATCTTCCTTTTCTTGGATGGTGGATATTTTACCATCCTTGGGTTTCTACTTAGAAATTTTGAGATCAGCCAACTGTTTGTTGATTTTGTCAAGAACATTACCACTAACTTCAAATGTATCTTTGAGTTTCGGATATTTATCCTTAGAAAACTCAGCGATCTTGAAGCCTGGGTTTGATTCAATGTTCTGACTAGAACTGGGTTGTGAAAAGGTTGGCTTTCCACTGAATAAAGACTTTTCTTTGGAGTCTTCTATTTGTCTAGAAATGACGTTAAGGAGCTGATTCGAGTAATTGTTTTGTTCAACAACTCGATCAAGATCAGAACAAGTAACTATGTTCGTTGGTTTCTCGCTTTTGAATTTGAAAGGAGAAGCAGAGATAACAAAGTTTGGAACTGGAATTTTTATTCCTTCTAGAGGAGGAGTGATAGATTCAACAACCTTGTTGTTGGCTGTATACCATTTGTTAATAAGGACTTGCCAGTAGTCCTGCTGATGTTCATATTTGCTAGATATTTCAAACCATTTAAAGAAATCGATTTCGCATCTCATTCTTTTCATGTCTAATATCCAACAATATCTGAATTCTTTTCTCTGTTCAAGAGAATATGTAGCAACATGCCATTTTCTTTTAGGTACGTTATCAGGATGTGACCATTGTTGGTCGATCTTTTTCTGATCTAGGATATATGGATCACCAGATCTGATCATTTTGATATATTCAGGGACTTCTACCTGAGGAGGATACATATCGCTAGGGGTTGGACTAGCGGGATAATTCTGGTAATAAACTTTTGGGACTGTATGGGAGAAATCTACTCCCGTAACTTTCCCTTTGTTGTTACCAGTAGTTGGAACGGAAGTTTCGACATTTTCAGTTACGTCTTCCTCCGGGGGTTTAGAAGAAGAAGGTACAGAAGGAACAGTAGTCCTTCTTCTAAAGGAACTAGTTCTGCTCGAGAGATTAGAACTTGATCCTAGGAATTTCAGATCAATAGATCCATCAGGAAATTGAATAACCTGCTCAATCTGAGATCTTTCCAGATTCGAAGTGGAAGGTTGAGTTATGGCATCGAAGTGCCATTCATCACTTGTAAGTATATCATTCCAATTAAGGAGTCTAGGGACAAATACCGTACTATGATCAGTATTTGCTTCCATAAGCATGGTGACTCCCTTGACACTCTCAACTCGATCTCTTGGAGCAAGAGCAGTGTCCATGAGTCTATAATAGACTCTGTGAATGATAGCTACTTCACGAGTATTGATTTTGCTATTCATGTTCTTGGTTTTGACGTTTAGGGTCAAAGTATCCATGACGTTAGGGTCATTGATATCTACCGAGAAATTAGGATAGCAGTTAAAGTATACCGGGCCACTGGCTAGGTTACTTTGAAGAACTCCTAAGAGAGAATCGTCGAAGTTCAGTAGACGAGCATCTCTTAAAAGGACGCAAATAGGTACGTCTAAACCTTTCCTGAAGAGAGGTTTGACAGCAATTTGAACTAAACCAATATGCAAGTAATTGAATCGATTTTTATATCTATTCAAATCATGCTCAGAAAGTAACTTAATAATTTCTAAAGAATTATTAATGGCAATAGTGGACTCACAAGTCTTAATGTTATGCTTCTTAATGAAACTGAAATTTCCTAATTCATAAATCTTTTTAAAAGGTTCATTAGGGATATTCCAATTTTGTAAATCAGTTTCTAATTTAGCAATCTTAGTTGCTGCAGAAGATAAATTAACACTGTTCAAAACATGCTGGTTTTGGTTCATATTTTGAAAACACAGTCTAGGGGCTTATAGGGCTGAAAATAACTATTCAATATGTTTAATTAAATAGTATATATGTATAACAGGATACAGTCCTTTCATCTCTGGTTTTAATTTGCTTCAAAGTTCCAGTATGAGGTGGTTATTTTCTCTATAAGTATGAAGTCGCCAATTAATATCCGGCTCAGACGTTGGCAAGCCTGATTGAGATAGGTCGCTATTGCCGAGGTAGGCGTTTTAGACCTTGCTAGGTGTTCCAGTCGCTAAGATGACTTTAGAGAAAAGGATGTAAAACCAAGAAGACATTACTGAGAAGCCATTAGATCTAAGAGATTAAGTACGCATACTGCCAACATGGCTCTGATACCAAGTAGAAACAGAACGGGATGCAGTATAAAATATTTAACAAGTATAAGAAAAGCCCTTAAAAACTTACAAGTTTTATTGATTGAAAGTAAAAAACATTGCAGCGGAAAGTATTATAATAGTACAGAGGGGAGAGGTCTTAGAAAATTTGGAAGATTTTTTGATCTAGGATATATGGATCACCAGATCTGATCATTTTGATATATTCAGGGACTTCTTCCTGAGGAGGATACATATCGCTAGGGGTTGGACTAGCGGGATGATTCTGGTAATTAACTTTTGGGACTGTATGGGAGAAATCTACTCCCGTAACTTTCCCTTTGTTGTTACCAGTAGTTGGAACGGAAGTTTCGACGTTTTCAGTTACGTCTTCCTCCGGGGGTTTAGAAGAAGAAGGTACAGAAGGAACAGTAGTCCTTCTTCTAAAGGAACTAGTTCTGCTCGAGAGATTAGAACTTGATCCTAGGAATTTCAGATCAATAGATCCATCAGGAAATTGAATAACCTACTCAATCTGAGATCTTTCCAGATTCGAAGTGGAAGGTTGAGTTATGGCATCGAAGTGCCATTCATCACTTGTAAGTATATCATTCCAATTAAGGAGTCTAGGGACAAATACCGTACTATGATCAGTATTTGCTTCCATAAGCATGGTGACTCCCTTGACACTCTCAACTCGAGCTCTTGGAGCTAGAGTAGTGTCCATGAGTCTATAATAGACTCTTTGAATGATAGCTACTTCACGAGTATTGATTTTGCTATTCATGTTCTTGGTTTTGACGTTTAGGGTCAAAGTATCCATGACGTTAGGGTCATTGATATCTACCGAGAAATTAGGATAGCAGTTAAAGTATACCGGGCCATTGGCTAGGTTACTTTGAAGAACTCCTAAGAGAGAATCGTCGAAGTTCAGTAGACGAGCATCTCTTAAAAGGACGCAAATTGGTACGTCTAAACCTTTCCTGAAGAGAGGTTTGACAGCAATTTGAACTAAACCAATATGCAAGTAATTGAATCGATTTTTATATCTATTCAAATCATGCTCAGAAAGTAACTTAATAATTTCTAAAGAATTATTAATGGCAATAGTGGACTTACAAGTCTTAATGTTATGCTTCTTAATGAAACTGAAATTTCCTAATTCATAAATCTTTTTAAAAGGTTCATTAGGGATATTCCAATTTTGTAAATCAGTTTCTAATTTAGCAATCTTAGTTGCTGCAGAAGATAAATTAACACTGTTCAAAACATGCTGGTTTTGGTTCATATTTTGAAAATACAGTCTAGGGGCTTATAGGGCTGAAAATAACTATTCAATACGTTTAATTAAACAGTATATATGTATAACAGGATATAGTACCTTAATCTCTTAGATATAATGGCTTCTCAGTAATGTCTTCTTGGTTTTACATCCTTTTCTCTAAAGTCATCTTAGCGACTGGAACACCTAGCAAGGTCTAAAACGCCTACCTCGGCAACAGCGACCTATCTCAATCAGGCTTGCCAACATCTGAGCCGGATATTAATCGGCGACTTCATACTTATAGAGAAAATAACCACCTCATACTGGAACTTTGAAGCAAATTAAAACCAGAGATGAAAGGACTGTATGTAAGATATACATATATATGGTTTAAAATAACATATATGAAAGTATTTTTGCCATGCCCTAGACAGTATATGTACTTAGTTGCTCATACTAAGTACGCATACTGCCAACATGGCTCTGATACCAAGTAGAAACAGAACGGGATGCAGTATAAAATATTTAACAAGTATAAGAAAAGCCCTTAAAAACTTACAAGTTTTATTGATTGAAAGTAAAAAACATTGCAGCAGAAAGTATTATAATAGTACAGAGGGGAGAGGTCTTAGAAAATTTGGATCCATGTATGCCAAAGCTATACCCTTTGGGTCATACATATCTCCATTACTGCTTTCTCCTGTTGAAGCAGCATCTTCGATCAATTGCATGATCTGGTCTTCTTCATATTCTTCAATATTTTGTAAAGCTTGTTTTAGCTTTTCCTTGAGGGCTGCCTTAGAAGATGAAGCTTTCTGGAAGCTTTGTTGAACGGGCTTCTGGACTTTGGGGACTTGTTGTTTAGGAGTCCACCCCTTGATCTTGACTTCTTTGGACAGATATTTGATTCTGTCAAATTCTGCCTTGATAAAGTTCCAGCTGACGATAAAAGATATCCTCTTCTGGACAAAGTACTTACACATTTTAATGTGTTATGGTAGTGTAGAAATGGCCTCTTTGGTCTGAAAATCATCAAACCTGTTGAGGAATTGTTGGGGGAGGATTTCTCTGTTTTCTCCGAATACGTTCCACCATTCGTAGAACCATATAGGGATTATAGCTTTAGTAACCTCTAAGCTATACTTAACAAACCAAGTAGGTCCTGGTCTAATATACAAAAAATTGAACCATGCCGCTTTGTAATCGTGCCAGCAATAAGTCTGGGGACGATGAGTCATGGTGAGTGCAACTGGTGTGTGTAGGTGATCGGCGAACCACTCGAACGGTGATAAAATTTTCTTAATAGTAAACCTAGAATAATTAATGAATCCTGGTCTATTTTGGCACAAAGTATGTTCTACTTCAATAAAATCAGTATCAATTAAAATGGCTTCAAAGAACCTTCTTGTTTTATATGGAGTTTCAGTATCCACGTAGTTGAAATCCGTATAGCACGGCTTGATTAAGTCTTCTATTCTAAGACTTTCATACTCTTTGTCTAGAGCTAAAATTGGTAATACCTGGAGGGTAATGTATTCGAACTTTTCTTCTTTTTGAAGATCTTCTTGAGTTGCCTTCCTGGCTGAAGGGTTTACTGCTTCTGCAAAAGTCTCTGGGACTTTCATGGCATAGCTCTCTTTAGTCTGAACAGTAGAGCTGGATGTCGATCCTTTTTCTAAAGGCTTTGGTTGGGTTTTGGTGAGTTTCTCTTAGGGAACTGGGATGGGTGCTGGTAATTTTGGGTACTCAGCTAGAGTTGTATACCTGTTTTGGAAGGAAAGTTGTGGCCTTTGAGGGGCTGATGTTTTAGTTGGAGTTATGGGAAGAGGGACAAATGGTCTAGCCATTTGTGGTTTGTTATCTTCTTTGGAAGGAGCTTTAGGTCTGAAGGGCCTCATTTTTTCCCTGTAAAAATTCTCTTGTTAGAAAATCAGGTAAAGAATTTTCTTCTCCTTTGATAAATTCGATTTTGAAATCAAAGCTAGACAGTAGAGCTTGCCATCTAGCAAATATTTGTTTTGAAACCAGATTTTTAACATCTTTTTGTAAAATTTCTTTAGCAGATTTACAATCTACTCTAACCAAAAATTCTTTGTTAATAAGATCGTCTTGAAATTTAGTGATACATAACACTATAGACAAAACTTCTTTTTTAACAGTAGAATAATTCTTTTGAGCGGAATTCCAGATCCCTGATGTAAAATGAACTAGTTATTCAGAAGATTCGATGGACATCTTTTGTTTAAGGATACCTCCGTAACCTATATCTGAAGCATCTGTTTCAACTTTCATAGAAGCTTCTGGGTTTGGGATTCCTAAGCAAGGAAGGTTTTTTACAAGTTTCTTAACTTGGATGACTGACCGTGTCTGTTCTTGACTCCATGGAATAGGATTCTTCCTAAGTCTTTTGTAAAGAGGTTCACAGACCTGTCTAATATTGGGGATAAAATCAGCAACATAATTGAGACTTCCTAAGAATCTCTGTAGTTGGGTTTTATCACTAATCTCATTAGGGAATTTGGACGAGAACTCTATGGCTCTGCAAATTGGTTTGTAAGATCCTTGGTAAAGGTCGTGACCTAAGAATCTAATAGAGGTTTGGAAGAGTTTGATCTTTTGGGCACTAACTACCAAACCGTTTCTCTTAACAACTTTCAGGAAGGTGTTGAGATGCTTAAAATGAGAATCTATATTATCAGAAAATATAAGAACGTCATCTATATAGACTATAGACATATAACTGTAATCGTTAAAGATGGAGTTCATGATGTTCTGAAACTCAGATGGGGCATTCTTGAGCCCAAATGGCATCACATTCCATTCGTATTGACCGAAGGGAACATTAAATGCCGTTTTGTATCTGTCTTTCTCGGCTACTTGAATTTCCCAGAAACCAGATTTCATATCGAACTTACTATAAACATTAGCTTTGTAAGTTCTTTTTAGGAGATCACTTTTGTTGGGGATGGGATATCTGATCCATTTCAGGACAGCATTCAGTAGTTTATAGTTTATAACTAATCGTGGGGCACCTCTCTCTTTCTATGCACTCTTGTTAACATAAAATGCAGAAAACCTCCAAGGAGATTTAGAGGGACGAATGATGTTGTTTTTGAGGAGATTTGAAATCTTTTTTTTGCAGACTTCCATAATTTCATGATTCATCTGAATAGGTCTTGCCTTGGTAGGGATGACCTGTTCATTGAATCCTTCTGTGTAAGGAAGTTTTCCTAACGTTTTTTTCTCATTATTCAGAATTGAGAATTGAGACAAACAAAATAAAGCGAGACCTCAAATTTTTCACAAAAGAAATTAATTTTTCAATTCATAATTGAAGGAAGTTATTTGTTCTCTTTTAGAGATAACTTTTTTGATAAAGTAGATTTCTTAAATATGTATTCTACTCTCTTCATATTGTAACTGATAATAGAAGAAAGACAAAAAGAAAGATTTCAAAGCTGTATTTGAAATGGAATTTATTTTGTTCTCATATTAGAAAGAATCTCGTATCAGCATAATGCATTTACTGAATACAACAACAACAACAACAACAACAACCCATTGAGTTCTCACAAGTGGTGACTGGGGAGGGTAGAGTGTACGCAGACCTTACCCCTACTCCGAAGAGTATAAGGAGCCTATTTCCGAAAGACCATCAGCTCAAGAAGACGAAAAGAGACATTATATTAGTACCATCATTAGAACCATAGGAAATGCATTTACTGAATATATTTATGAAAAAAAGGTAAAAGTGTGGCTTCACCAACTGTGATTTATCCTTAGCTTTGTGAAGAAATATAGAATGGTCGTGTCATAGCGAGGGCTCAAGTTAAGTTTTACATACACCCCCTCTTATGCACTTAGCGTCCTCGCTGAGGTTTGCCCCACCACATGGGATTCGCCTACACTCAGCACTAAGGTTTGCCCCGCCTAACCCAGATTTGCCTAAACTAAGTTGAACTCTGACCCAACATCGGCAAGGCTAACACAAGAGTGGCTCTGATACCATTTGTAACAGACCAACCCGCTAGTGATATTGTCCGCTCTCAGCCTAGGCCCTCACGGGTTTAAAATGCGTCACTAAGGTCTAAGTCTTGTTAACTTATGTACCCAGCATTCCCCTTGTGTTTTGCCGATGTGGGACTCTATCTAAAGTCTGGGGTATTACATTTACCCACTCTTATGGACTCAGCGTCCTCACTTAGGTTTGCCCCATCACATGGGATTTGCCTAGACTCAGCACTGAGGTTTTCCCCGCCTAATCAGGATTTGCCTAAACTCAGTTGAACTCTGACCCACTATTAACATGGCTGACACAAGAGTGGCTCTGATACCATTTGTAGCAGACCAGCTCGCTAGTGATATTGTCCACTGCGGGCCAAGGCCCTCATGGATTTAAAATGCTTCACTAGGGTCTAAGGCTTGTTAACTTATATACCCAGCATCACTCTTGTGTTTTGTAGATGTGGGACTCTATCTAAAGTCTGGGTTGTTACAGCATCATTATGGAATGGAGAAAAAACAACAAGTTAAATAATACAATTTGAAATTCTATGTTTTTCATCTCTGATTTATCTTTAGGATAGGAAACACGCCAATAATTAAGAAGGGGTGTAGGAGACACATATACACCAATAACTCTATATATATGCACCAAGAACCATTTCTTACTTACAGACGCTATACAAATTCAAAAATAAAAAGAGAGAGATAACTAGAGTTTGAAAAAAGAGAGAAGCATAACAAAATGAGCGCTTCAAGTTCATCAAACATTTCCAATGAAGATTATTGGAAATTGTTTCGTGGAATGTCAGTCACTATTATGAGGAAAATACATTTAGAAAAGAGGCTATAGACACATACCTACGGATGCACAAACCTCACTTGGTAATACTGCAAGAGTGCGAAACGCACATCAAATGGAAATCTAGCACTAAACATGAAAACTTGATGTTACTATGGGACAAAGAACGCATCAACTGTGATATATCTTTTAGATATCACAAAGAAAACGCCAGAGGGATTGACAAATATATGTTGGCAAATATTCAGCTAGTTAAATATCCATCGGTTAAGTTCAAATTTCATGGAGTTTATGGAGATCTAACATATGGTCTAGATTTAGAACCATTAAAATTGACACCACATCCTGAGTCACGTAAAAATTAGATGATACATCATGACCTATGATCGGGGGATGCTAATCTAATTCGCCAAATAGAGAGAAGCATCAGATCTCCAAATACAGAAGAGCAGATGAGTAACTTTATCAATTTTACGGCTAGCCCCGGTATTGTAGATTAAGATTTCAGCCCCTTTACATACGGAGATACCAAATCACCACAAAGATTATCTAAACTTGATAGGATAATCTACACTTCGAAATTTTACACTTCATTTGAACGTGTAACACCAAAGATTCTAGGAAGCGACATTTTGAAAGGTTGGCACGCTCAGGTAAAGTTGCAAAAGTGGGGAAGAAAAAATCGATATCCAAATAGGCCCTGTGTGAGAATTAAGTCCAATTGAAGTTGTTTTGGTTTTGTGAAACTACGAGATTGGCAGTTCTCTTCTCTTAACCCCCCCCCCCTCCCCCCCTCCCCTTTTTTTCTAGGCCATGAACAGTGGACTTCTACTAATGCTTTCAATTAGGGGTATTCATAAGAACCCGAAAAATCGAACCAAACAAAAAAAAACTAATACTTTTTAGGTTTGGTTTGGTTTCGGTTTTGAATTTTAAAAAACAATCAAATTTGGTTTGGTTTTGGTTTTAATCAAAAAATAACCGAAAAGGCCGAACCAAACCGAATATAAAAGTAGCTATTTAAATTTATTATTACACACACACACACACACACACACACACACACACACACACACACACACACACATATATATATATATATATATATATATATATATATATATATATATATATATATATATATATATATATATAATTTTACATCTAGTTTGATTGGTAGTTTTTTTTTACTAAGTACAAGAATTTATTTCATGTTAAAATAATCTATTTTTAATTGAGTACTTAAATTCTTCATCACTATTTGATTTAATTATCATCAATATAACTTGAAAATGATAGATTTCTCACAGAGCAATTGATTTGATAGTGTTACATTGAAAATGTAGTCGTCGGAATATGCGTTTGGTAGTGTATGTCTCATATTTAACCAAAAAATGATAAATAACCGAAAAAACTGACAAACCGACAAAAACCGACATAAACCGAATCGATAAAAAACAGAGTCAATTGGTTTGGTTTGGTACCAATATTGGAAACACCTACTTACTTGGTTAGGTTTCTTTTTAGGGAATAACTGACCCAAACCGAACCATGAACACCCCTAGTTGTGTCATAGCGAGGGCTCAAGTCAAGTTTTCATATTTCCAAAATTGACCTCTGCAGAAAGCTATAAGCAAATTGGTAAGTAGATGAAAACTCCGGTTGCGGTAATATATTAACCTCTTAATATTGTACTTGAGAAGTTAAAGTTTAAAAAAAGACAGTAAAGAGAACAAAGGAAGATCTCAAATCTTTTACATTAAAGTTCTAGAGTACTACAAAGTATCAAAGAAAGCTGAAGATGTACTTCATATGAAGTTGAATTTATTTGGTCCCAATTTTATAAAGGAGCAGTCTGCATCTGTAACACCCCAAACAGAGTCCCACATTGGCAAAACACAAGAGTGGTATCAGAGCCCTCTTGTGTTGTGGCGATGTGGGACTCAGTCTAAAGTCTGGGGTATTACATGCACCCCCTCTTATGGACTCAGCGTCCTCGCTGAGGTTTGCCCCACCGCATGGTATTCCCCTAGACTCATCACTGATGTTTGCCTCGCCTAACTGGGATTTGCCTAAACTCAGTTGAACTCTGACCCACCATCAACATGACTGACATAATAGTTGCACGGATACCATTTATAGCAGATCAGCACGCTAATGATATTGTCCGCTTTGGGCCTAGGCCTTCACGGATTTAAAATGTGTCACTAGGGTCTAAGGCTTGTTGATTTATATACCCACCATCACTCTTATGTTTTTTCGATGTGGGACTCTGTCTAAAGTCTGGGTGTTACAGTATCATTATGGAATGGAAAAAAAAACAAGGTAAATAATACAACTTGAAATTCTGTGGTTTTCATCTCTGAATTATGTTTAGGATAGGAAACACACCAATAATTAAGAAGGGGTGTGGGGGACGCATATAAACCAAGAACTCTATATATATGCACCAAGAACCATTTCTTACTCATAGACACTACACAGATTAAAAAAAAACTAGAGTTTGAAAAAAGAGAGAAGCATAATAGAATGAGCGCTTCAAGTTCATCGAACATTTCCAATGAAAATTATTGGAAATTATTTCGTGGAATGTCAGTCACTATTATGAGAAAAATTGTAACGACTCGACTTGTCGTTTTGAGTAATTACTCTCGTCTCTACTATTTGAAATCTTGAATAGCTTCATATGATGTATTATGACTTGTGTGGAAAATTTGAGGTCAATCGAACTTGATTTGCTATGTTTCGGCATCGAACCTAGGATGTTTAGACATCACTTCTTTGAGTATTATGGTATAATATTGAAATTATGGATCCATAGCAAAAAGAATTGTCGAATTCGGACATCGTATGAGAGAGTTATGCCCATTTCCATGTCAAGAATGATTTCCTGTCACCGTCAGCGCCCAGGGTAGCATGGGGCGCTATCCCTGGCACTGGGACTGCTGGAGATACTGGAAAGGGTGCCACAGGCAGTGCCCCATGCCACTTGTGGCGCCACAGAAGTAAAAACCCCATAAAACATGGGTTTTCATCCATTTTTGACAAAACAAAGCTAGAGATCTCGGTGAAGGCGATTTTTGGAAGAAATCCGTGAATTTATGGAAGAAAAATGAGATTTTTATAAAATCTTCCAAAAATATGAAATGAAGATTTGATGGTCAATCCGATGTCGGAATTTGATAATTTTTGTATGGTTGGACTCGTATCGGAACGGGTGTTTGGATTTTGTGAGTTTCGTCGAATTCCGAGACTTGGGCCCCACTGCCAATTTTTCGAGCGGAGTTGGGAATTTTTGTAAATTGTTAAATTGTAGGCATTAGAGTAAGTTGTTATTAATTTGCACGTTGTTTGGATAGATACGAGTCGTTTGGCTTGAATTGAGGAGATAAGAAGTTGTATGGAGGTTGATACGCGCATAATGAAATTTTTGGAGTATTGTACAGCTTGCTCGGTATTGGATTTGGCTTGTTCGAGGTACGTAACTCTTCTAATCTTGGAGCTGATGGTATAAACCCTAAATTATACGTGTTATGTGTTTGGTGCTGAGGTGACGCACATGCTAGGTGACGGGCGTGTGGGCGTCCACCGTGTGAACTGTGATTCCGTTATTCCTGTGGTACTGTGTAGTTACCTGAACTTATCTGAAATCATTGAAATCTCTATGTACTAGAGCTATTTAGCTGAGAATCATGTTAAAATGATGTTAAGGCTATATGCCAGTATTATTGAGACCCATGGAAATCATATTGTTGTTGAAATTGTTTAAATTAAAATTTTAAAAGTCAGTCATGTTCATTCATTTCATATCATCTCTCAGTCTATGTTGCTATTTATTGATTCATGATATCATCATTTTGGGCTGGTTTCATGACATTGTGAGCCCGAGTGACTGGAGAGATTGATGATCGAGTGAGGTCGAGGGCCTGATTATGAGGATAATTATGGGATCGGGCTGCACGCCGCAGCAGGCCATATTGGCTTTATATACTTTATTAGTATGGGATCGGGCTGCACGCCGCATCAGGCCATATTGGCTTATTATAGCATGTGAGTTGTCCGTGCGGATACTGATATTGATACTATAGCACATGAGTTGTCAGTGCGGATCTAGATATTGATACTATAGCACGTGAGTTGTCCGTGCGGATCCAGATACTGATACTATAGCACGTGAGTTGTCCGTGCGGATTCAGATATTTATACTATAGCACGTGAGTTGTCCATGCAACACGTGAGTTGTCCGTGCATTTTGTAGGGCTTGGGCTGAAGGAGCCCCTCCGGAGTCTATACACGCCCCCAGTGAGCGTAGGTACCTACTGAGTGCGAGTGCCGAGTGCCGAGCAAATGGGAGGATTGAGTGACTGTGAGGACTGAGTGACTGGGAGGACTGAGTGACTGGAGGACTGAGTGGAATGATACTCTGAGAGTATGTATATGGTTTTTTCACCGAGTTGCATCGTATTGACATGCACACTTGACATACATGCATAGAGATGCATTTTCCTCATGTTGTACGGTATCACGTCATTCATGACTTCTCACACATATTGGCATATGAGCATATTGATGCATTTTCCACTGGCTATATGGAAAAAAAATGAAACATCTTATTTATTGTTGAAAGGAATTTTTGAAAAATTACTGTTTTCAAACTTACTCATATTTTTGGCAATTTCGGTAAAAGACTTGAGTTTTCACTGATACACTTGAAAGGCAGAGCTATTTTCAGAAATCATGATTAAGTTGAGCATGTTATTTATGAATTATTATTTGTGATGCTTTAAATTATATTGTTATGAAATATTGTTGGCTATTGGTGTTGGACCCCGACTTGTGTTCCAGCTCGTCACTACTTTCAACCTAAGGTTAGGTTTGTTACTTATTGAGTACATGTGGTCGGTTGTACTCCAAATACACTTCTTCACCTTGTGTGCAGATATTGGATGTTGATGTTGCTGTGATTGACGGGAGATGGATTTGAAGATGTACCTGTGTTTCGGTCATAGTTGCCTCTTGTTCATGGTAGCCTTAGATTTATAAGAATCTGTTTATGTACATTTCGAACAGATGATGTATTTATTTCATACCAGTTTTGTAAATTCTAATCTTAGAAGCTCATGATTTGTACTACCAGTCCTTGGGGAATGTATAAGATTTAGATATTTTTTTTACTTAATTGTCTTGTTAAATTACATTGGAATTAGCTTACCTGATGGGTTGGGTTAGGTGCCATCACGACTAGGTGGATTTTGGGTCGTGACAATTTGGTATCAGAGCTCTGGTTCATAGGTTCTACAAGTCATAAGCAAGTGTCTAGTAGAGTCTTGCGGATCGGTATGATGACGTCCATACTTATCTTCGAGAGGCTACAGGGAATTTAGGATAATTTCCATCTTTCTTTCCTTATCAGATGTGCACCGCTGACTTGTGATTCCATGAACGAGGCTTGATATGTGTATTCTGTGTTTTGGTGATGGGCCAGTCTGGAGGACTTGAGGCCAGGTTTAGACTGCATCTTAAGCTCGGTAGCTTCAGTTGTGTGAACTTGTAAATTTGGACTTATACGTCCGGTAGTGTCCCTATGAGTGGAATTTGTGGCTCGATGAGCGGTGGAATGACCATATGATGAGTATGATGTGACTGCGGGATGTGTCCAGATGATTTGAATATGACGGGATGAGTTTGTTTGGGATGTGAAAAAGACTATTGGGTGCTTGATTTTTGTCTTGATGTGACCTATAGTGTCGGGTTATGAGTCTGTTGAAAGATTTTTCATGTTGTTTAAATGTGGAATGAAGTAGATTTTTCATGTCTTGTGGTGAGTTTAGACCTAGGAAGATTAAGTGATGGCGTAGTAATTGTGGCTGTGAAAGGTTATGGAGAGATGTCAGTTTGAAGCTAAGCATGTGGGTTATCACCTGCGAGGTAAACTACGTATGTGCGGTCATTATGATGTTGTATGGAGGCTTTCTTTTCTACCAGCGGGGTGTACTTGTTGAGATTTGAATTTGAATCTGGTTGAGAAAGTTGACTTGACTGTCAAGAGAAATAAATGCGATCTTAGCGGATGATCGAGGTATTTTATGGTTGGTGTGGCATGAGCTTGAGAAATATTTTCATTGAACTAACTACAGTATTATGGCAGTAATAGAGTATGGATATTGTGAGTTATGGAATGTTTTGTTCTACGGATTTGAGACAAGTGGGGGAGTCTGTTATCTACGATTTGATTGCACGATTATGTGTTGTATTGGTTTTGGTCTGAGGCGTACTTGTGGATTAATTATGACTTGCAGAGGTTGAGATCGTGGATGACTCGAGTAAGGAAATTCCTAGATACGGGTTATATTCCACTTTATGAGCATATGAAAATTACCGAATGAGTTGAGTTATTATTCGTGACGAATTTAGTGTGCATGGTGTATGAATTTGGTCGATTATGTTATGGCATGGTTACTTCTTTGGGTTGTTGTTGTACTAATTGAGCATAGGCAGTTCGGCCCGTTTGGGCAGTGCAATTGAGATTTGAGCAGAGTGGATGACTCTAGAGAAAGTTCTAATGGATTCAAGATTAATATGTAGCAACTGTGAATTTTTGGCAGATTTGTATATGGCTAGAATCTGAGATTTAAGTTGGATGATATCGAGACTTGTGGCATTTTTTTATATCATTATGGATTTTATATTTTGGTATTAGGAAGGTGAAGGAAACGACTTTAGACTAAACTAAGGTATTTTCAAAGTGGGTGTCTCGGTTGTGGTATTTATGGGGGCGCTTAAGAAGAATACAATGGCTTATGGGCCTTAGGGCGATGTGATTTTATGTTAGGATGTCTTATAGTGAGCTTTGGGTAAGGATCATAGTGTTCTGACAAGGAGAAGTGATAACTTGAGGATAATTCAGAAGAAACTCAGAGAAAATAGAATGACTGGGTAGTAGGCTAGACCAGTTGGGTAATGGTATGATCGGATATTCGGTAATTATGATGTGGTGAGACTTTACAGATGTTTTGGTGCCAATATTCTTAGGTTTGGTGACCTGCGTGACTTGGTAGAGTTAGGGAGATTCAGCTCTAATAGCTTGATTATGTGCAAATGGATTTCAATATGTTCTTGATGATTTCTACCATGGCTATAACCGGATGTTTTATACCGATGTAGAGAACATGTTGTGTATTGTGATTTCCTTCTGGAAGGAAGCAAGAGAAAGGTTTCTAACTAACCAGGTATATAATTTGCTGGTGACTCAGAGTTCATAATGAAATTCTTATGCTTGTCATATGATGGCATGATAGATGTGGTATGTTGTGTGGGATTAAGATTTACATCTACAAGTTGGCAGTTCAGTCTTGAAGGGAAGGTCAAGTATTTTGGACAGCATGGTCAGTTTCAAATATTTAGGTGAATGTTATAACTGCTCGGTAATCCCTGAGAAGGGTGCGCATTTCAGAAGGAGCATAATGTTTTGACTTACGGATGTTCATAGACTGTTGACATTCTAGTTATTGCTATGTGGCACGGAAAAGTTTTGGAAGAATTCCTTGTGGAATGATTGTGCATGAGAGATATCTTAGTCATCTAATGCTAGAGTTGGGATCAGTTATGATGATTCATGCATCCTATGAATTTGGAAACCGGGAGTTCTTAGAAGCATATTGTTTCAAGGTTGTGACCTGTTTGAAGTGAGTATTTTATTTAAATCCAGTGGAGGCACTAGTTGCGTTAATTATTTAGGACAACTACACGCTATGAGTGCGGATATATATGAGGTTTGAGCCAATGTACGGGCATCGGCGCAAGTATTTATACTCGAAAGAATTCTTAGGCTATGATATGCCTAGAGTTAACTATTAAGCGTAAAGTTATAACGTTTATCGTGTTCTTACCTTTGTTGAGAACTATCTGGGTTGCACTTGAAGTTACAAGAGGCTAATTCCCTGAATAAACGGGGTAGTTACTATTTCTGCGTTAAATTGCCGATTTGAAGTGTAATAGCAGACTTTGCACATGCTTACACTATGGTGTATTATTTATACCAGTCCAGGAGCATGAGAATCTTATTTCATTACCATATACAAGTGTACTTGTTTAATTGCTCATGTATGATATGCTGGGACTGGAGGCCTGTGACCATGCCAAGCGATTCATATTATTAGCACGTGAGTTGTCCGTGCCGTGTGTGGAAATTTTATTTCTTTGACAATTTATCGGATTTAATTTCTTTCCTTCCTCTACGATAAAAATTACATGAGCAGCATATTTGAGGAATTGTGTACATGCGCCTATAGTTATCCTCTTCACGAAATTTGAGGAGTTGGTTGTAAATATTAGGTTGTGGTGGTGCTAGATGAACTTGCGAAGCGGTTCTCTTCTTTGAGATATTTTTCCATTTTTGGGTGCACAGATTGCACAGTTTTTGGCTTGAGATATATTGGTGTGGTGTGTATGTTGAATAGTTTTGTTTGATAATATAAGGTCATTGAACCTAGAATGGGTACTATCAGTTTGATTGCGGTATATTCGGGAAGATAATATTGAAAGTTGGCTTAGAAAGTGATTATGGTTCTGCTTGGGGCAAGAGAGCTCCATGACTTGTTGATATGATAAGGGGTCATGAGATTCCACATGTTTCTTATATTATCAGCAGTGCACGAAGGTTTTGGAATGAGCTGTTGTTTGATATGTGGTTTAATACCGGTATCGTGTGTGGTTTAAGCAACTACAATGATTAGAAATTATTGCGAGTATGCGAGTTATGTGGTATATCATCTAGATCTATGGTTAAGACCAAATACAACTTATTAAGACTCATACAGTGTGTGGATGTGAGATTCGAGCCTAGAAAAGAAATTTTTAGACGTTGAAAAATTGGATTCCAAGGTTAATGGACTAAGGTTAAATTAGTGATTTTTAGTTATGTGGTGTTGTCAGGCCTATATGGTATAGGGTGACATGGGATCACCCCCGGGTATGTGCGTGGTAAGATGGAATAGCGATTTGATGGCTTGGAAAATAACTCTTGGCACATTAGAGGACGAACGTATATTTAAGTGGGGGAGAATGTAACGACCCGACTTGTTATTTTGAGTAATTACTTTCCTTTCTACTATATTAAGTCTTTAGTAGCTTCACATGATGTATTATGACTTGTGTGGAAAATTTGAGGTCAATCGAAGTTGATTTTCTATGTTTCGACATTGAACCAAGGATGTTTCGACGTCACTTCTTCGACTATTATGGTATCAAATTAAGAAAATGAGCTCCATATTCATTTCTTATTATATCATTTGATCCGTATTGAAATTATGGAGCCATAGCAAAAAGAATCGTCGAATTCGGACATCGTATAAGAGAGTTATGCCCATTTTCGTGTCGAAAATAATTTCCTGTGGCCGCCAGCGCCAAGGGTAGCGTGGGGCACAATCCCTGGCGCTGGGACAGCTGGAGGTACTGGAAAGGGCGCCACAGGCAGCGCCCCATGCCACCTGTGGCACCACAGACGTAAAAACCCCATAAAACGGGGGTTTTCGGCCATTTTTGACAAAACAAAGTTGGGGAGCTCGGTGAAGACGATTTTTGGGCGTTTTTCACGGGAAAACATTGGGGGTAAGTGTTCCTTATCCTATATTGATTATATTTTATGATTTCATATTTATTTACATCATTAATCTGTGAATTTATGGAAGAAAAATCAGATTTTTATAAAATCTTCCAAAAATATAAAATGAAGATTTGAAGGTCAATCCGATGTCGTAATGTTATAATTTTTGTATGGTTGGACTCGTATCGGAACGAGTGTTCAGATTTTGTGAGTTTTGTCAGATTCTGAGACATGGGCCCCACTGTCGATTTTTCGAGCGGAGTTGGAAATTTTTATAAATTGTTAAATTGTAAGCATTAGAGTAAGTTGTGATTAATTTGCACATTGTTTGAATTGATAAGAGTCGTTTGGCTTGAATTAAGGAGATAGGAAGGCGTATGGAGGTTGATACGCATGGAATGGAATTTTCGGAGTATTGTACAGCTTGCTCGGTATTGGATTTGTCTTGTTCGAGGTAAGTAACTCTTCTAATCTTGGAGCTGAGGGTATAAACCCTGAATTATACGTGTTATGTGTTTGGTGTTGAGGTGAGGCACATGCTAGGTGACGGGCGTGTGGGCGTGCACTATAGCAATTGTGACGTAATTGGTTCCATAAAATTTTGTAGTCAAATAATCTTGGAATTTTCTATGGAGTTTTATGTGTTGAAGAAATTGAGCTGAGAATCATATTAAAAATCATGCTGAGGCTATGTGCCAGTATTATTGAGACCCACAGAGGTCATATTGTTGTTGAATTATTTGTTTAAAATCAAATTTCATACTCAATCATGTTCATTCATTTCATATCATCTCTCTATCTCTATTGCTATTTATTGATTCATCATATCATCATTTTGAGCCCGAGAGATTGGAGAGATTGATGACTGAGTGAGGCCGAGGGCCTGATTGTGAGGATAATTATGGAATCGGGTTGCACTCCGCAGCAGATCATATTAGATTTATATACTTTATTATTATGGGATCGGGTTGCACGCCGCAGCAGGCCAGATTGGCTTATTATAGCACGTGAGTTGTCCGTGTAGATCCAGATATGGATACTATAGCATATGAGTTGTCCGTGCAACATGTGAGTTATTCGTGCGGATTCAGATATTGATACTATAGCACGGAAGTTGTCCATGCAGCACGTAAGTTGTCTGTGCGGATTCACATATTGATACTATAGCATGTGAGTTGTCCGTTTAGCACATGAGTTGTCCGTGCAGATCTAGATATTTATACTATAGCACATGAGTTATCCGTGCAGCATGTGAGTTGTCCGTGCGGTTTATAGCGCTTGGCTGAAGGAGCCCCTCCGGAGTCTGTACACAACCCCAGTGAGCGCAGATACCTACTGAGTATGAGTGACGACTGACGAGTGCGAGTGCCGAGCGATTGGGAGGATTGAGTGACTATGAGGACTGAGTGACTATGAGGACTGAGTGACTGGGAAGACTGAGTGGAATGATACTCTGAGAGTATGCATATGGTTTTATCACCGAGTTGCATCGCATTAACATGCACACTTGACTTACAGGCATAGAGATGCATTTTCCTCATGATGTACAGTATCACGTCATTCATGACTTCTCACACATATTGGCATATGGGCATATTGATGAATTTTCCACTAGCTATGTGGAAAGAAAATGAAACATCTTATTTATTGTTGAAAGGAATATTTGAAAAATTACTGTTTTCAAACTTAATCATATTTTTGGCAATTTCGGTAAAAGACTTGAGTTTTCATTGATATACTTGAAAGGCAGAGCTATTTTCAGAAATCATGATTAAGTTGAGCATGTTATTGTTGAATTATTACTTGTGCTGCTTTAAATTATATTGTTAAGAAATATTGTTGGCTATTGGTGTTGGAGCCCGATGTGTGTTCCAGCTCGTCACTACTTTCAACCTAAGGTTAGGTTTGTTACTTATTTAGTACATGGGGTCGGTTGTACTGAGACTACACTTCTTCACCTTGCGTGCAGATATTGGATGTTGATGTTGCTGTGTTCGACAGGAGCTGGATTTGAAGATGTACCTGTGTTCCGGTCATAGCTGCCTCTTGTTCATGGAAGCCTTGGATTTATTAGAATCTGTTTATGTACATTTCTAACAGATGATATATTTGTTTCATACCAGTTTTGGAAATTCTAATCTTAAAAGCTCATGATTTGTATTTCCAGTCCTTGGAAAATATTTGTATAAAAGCAATGTATTATCATTTTTTATCTTAATAAATTTCATTAAGTTGGAAGTGGTTAATTGGCTTACCTAACGGGTTGGGTTAGGTGCCATCACGACTAGGTGGATTTTGGGTTGTGACAAAAATACATTTAGAAAAGAGGCTATAGAAGCGTATCTACAAATAAACAAACCTCATTTGGTAATACTGCAAGAGTGCGAAATGCACATCAAATGAAAAATTAGCACTAAACATGATAACTTGGTGTTACTATGGGACAAAGAACGCATCAACTGTGATATATCTTTTAGATATCACTAGGTAAACGCCAAATGGATTGACAAATATATATCGGCAAATATTCAGCTGGTCAAATATTCATTAGTTAAGTTAAAATTTCATGGCGTTTATGGAGATCTAACATATGGTCTAGATTTAGAAACATTAAAATTGACACCAAATCCTGAGTCACGTAATAAGTTATATGATACATCATGACCTATGACCGGGGGATGCTAATCTAACTTGCCCATCAGAGAGAAGCATCAGATCTCCAAATACAAAAGAGCATATGAGTGACTTCATCATTTTTACGGCTAGCCCCGGTATTTTAAATTTAGATTTCAGCCCCTTTACATATGGAGATACCAAATCACCACAAAGATTATCCAAACTTGATATGATTATCTGGACGTCAAAATTTTGCACTTCATTTGAACGTGTAACATCAACGATTCTAGGAAGTGACATTTCGAACCATATGCCGATAATGTTGAGGTTGGCATGCCCAGGTAAAGTTGCACATTGAGAGCATTTTCGAGGAATTTCTTGAGGTAAGTCCTTTGTGCTTATTTTTGATCAATAATCTTGCTTCTCCATTTATTTTCCCACCTAGTTAGTGTGTTTTTAAGGTGGAATTTGGGAGTTTGAGGCTAGGGATTTGGAAAGTTTGATTTGGGGATTTGAGTGGAGACTTGGTGTCGGATTTTGATAATTTTGGTATGGGTGAACTCGATATCGAATAGGTGTTCCTATTTTGTGACTTTTACCCGATTCCGAGACATGGGCCCGGGTCGACCTTTTGGGGCGATTTTTCGATTCTTTGCTAAAATACTAGATTTATGATTTAAATTAGTTTCTTGTAGTTGTATACATGTTATGTAATTGCTTTTGGCTAGATTTGGGCCATTCGGAGTCGGAAAGTCAAGGGAAAGGCATTCTTTCCAATTGATTAAGCGAGATTTGAGGTAAGTGACTTGTCTAACCTTGTGTGGGGGAAATCCTCTTAGGATTTGATACTATTGTAACAATATGTGATACGTGAGCGCCGTGTACGCGAGGTGACGAGTGCGTACACGGGCTAATTATGGAAATTTCGGTTCTTACTGAGTTGTCTTCTTTTAAATTCCTTAACTAAGTTGCCTTAGCATATGTAGTGATCATGTTTAGCCTAGTATCACATGTCTACATTCCTTAACTCTTAATTACAATTTGTGCAACATGCTTAGTTGAATTTCCTGCTTCCCTTGATTTGAATTAAATCTTTAAATATAAGATTCTTGCTGTAAACTCAGTGTTCCTTCGGTTAGCCGCTGCATATTTACTTTGGGACTACGAGGCGATTCTTCCGGAGACCCCCATGTACTGCATATTTACTTTGGGACTATGAGGTGTTTACTCGGGAGATCCCCCTATCTTGCATATTTACTTTGGGACTACGAGGCGGTACCTAGGGAAATCCCCTTGTCGTGCATATTTATACTTGGGACTACGAGGCGGTACCTCAGGAGTGCCCCTATTGTTTACCTCTATTTACGATGCTGATATTTTATGAAATTTCTTATTATTTAAATTCTCAGTCATTTCAAAATATTATTATATCTTCTGCCTTACTTTCCTTTTAAACCAGTAGGGCCATGACTTGACCTCGTCACTACTCTATCGAGGTTAGGCTTGGCACTTACTGGGTACCGTTGTGGTGTACTCATACTACACTTCTGCACATCTTTTTGTGCAGATCCAAGTTCTTCCTACCAGCCCAGATATCAGTGAGTTGGACCGTGCATGGAGACTTCTAGGTAGAGATGAAAAAATTGGTATCCAAATAGGCACTATGTGAGAATTAAGTCCAATTGCAGTTGTGCTGGTTTTGTGAAATTACGAGATTGGCAGTTCTCTTCTCTTCACCCTCTCCCCTTTTTTCTCGGCCATGAACAGTGGACTTCTACTAATGCTTTCAATTTGGGGTCTTCATAAGAACCCGATAAATCGAACCAAACTGAAAACTGAACCAAACAGACCAAAAAATATGATACACTTTTGGTTTGGTTTGGTTTTGGTTTTGAATTTTAATAACAGATCAAATTTGATTTGGTTTTGGTTTTAATCAAAAAATAACCGAAAAAGCCGAACCAAACCGACTCTAGAAGTAGCTATTTAAATTTATTATTACACCTATATATATGTATATTTTTATATAAAGTTTCTAAAATTTTATGGTACATATTAGTCATTTTATTTTTAGTCTAGTTCTTTGCTATTATAATAATCTAATTCTTTGCCTTTATATTCTAGTTTGATTGGTAGTTTTCTTTTGTTAAGTACAAGAATTTATTTCATGTTAAAAATTATCGATTTTTACTTGAGTACTTAAATTATTCATCACTATTTGATTCAATTATCATCAATAAAATAGCCTATGTTTTTAGGTTTTACCCGACCTAGCCCATATTGTACATATTTTGAAAGCACTTGCGTATTTAAAATCTGTGTTCTTACAGCCATTGCTTCTAAAAGCTATGGAGTTAAATATGTGTTCTAACAACTATTGCTTTCACTCTCTCTTCTTCTCACATCTTCTACATATGCTTCAAGGGGTCGTCCGACATTACTACTTCTCCCCCTGTATCACCTGGTTGCAATGTAAGAAAATTGAAGAGTAGAAGTCCACCATTGAAGGCCATTCAAAGTTTTGCTTTCGAAAATAGGATTTTTTTGAGTTTGTTAGTTGTTTGGATTGGGTGTTGTTCCAATTGATTGAAAATATCAAAAGGAACGCAAAATTTAAATTTGAAGTGATTTGGAGTAGATTTGAGCAAGATTTGAGTTAAATTTCAGAAAAGACGCAAGGAAGAAGACGAAGTCAGTTTTTTGTATAGTTATGTATAATCTTGTATAATAGTGTATATGAGTATATAAACACATCTTATACACTATTATGCACTTTTATACACCTTTATACAAGAGTCTGTAGACGAACTTCTTCAACGATTTTCAGTTGTAATTCTTGTTCAAAACCAGTCCAAATCTCAATTAAATGACTTCAAATTTTATATACAACCTACTTATACTATTTATAACAAGTCTAAATAATACCCACTCCAAATTTCTCACAAAATCAAATTCGGAATTTAAACCCACATATTTAAACTTGTTAAAAATCTAATTTTCACCACCCAAATGGATTTGGTTTGTTGAACTAATATTTGAGTCACGGTTATTGATTCGAAAATAAACTTAAAAGTTGAGAAATCTTTTTTAAAAATTAAATAGTAATTTTGAGAACCTATTGAAGTTGAATGTTTAATCTTAACCTATTATTTTTGGGCTAGTTGCTTGTAAATTAAAATATGGGCTATAAAATTGAAAAGTAGGGAGCCCAGTTGTTCTTATGTGAAATATTTCCTTTTTAATTGAGTACTTAAATTCTTCATCACTATATGATTCAATTATCATCAATATAACTTGAAAATGATAGATTTCTTAAAGAGCAATTGATTTGATAGTGTTACGTTAAAAATATAATCGCCGCAATATGCCTTTGGTAGTGTATGTCTCATATTTAAGAAAAACACCTATAAATAACCAAAAAAACAATAAATAACCAAAAAAACCGAAAAAATGACAAAAACCGACATAACTTGAATCGATAAAAAACCGACTCAATTGGTTTGGTTTCTTTCCAATATTTGAAAAACTCACTTACCTGGTTTTGGTATCTTTTTAGGGAAAAACCGACCTAAACCGAACCATGAACACCCCTAGTTGTGTCATAGCGAGGGCTCAAGTCAAGTTTTCATATTTCCAAAGGTGAGCTCTGAAGAAAGTTGTAAGCAAATTTGCAAGTAGATGAAAATACCGATTGAGGTAATATATTACCCTCTTAATATTGTACCTGAGAAGATAAAAGTTTAAAAAAGACAATAAAGAGAATAAAGGAAGATCTCAAATCTTTTACATTAAAGTTCTAGAGTACTACAACGTATCAAATAAAGCTGAAGATACTTCATATGAAGTGGAATTTATTTGGTTCCTATTTTATAAAGGAGCAGTCTACTTCTGTAACACCCCAGACAGAGTCCCACATTGGCAAAACACAAGAGTGGTATCAGAGCCCTCTTGTGTTTTGGCGATATGGGACTAAGTCTAAAGTCTGGGGTGTTACATACACCCCCTCTTATGGACTCAGCGTCCTCGCTGAAGTTTGTCCCACCGCATGGGATTCCCCTAGACTCGACACTGTGGTTTGCCCCGCCTAACCAGGATTTGCCTAAACACAGTTGAATTCTGACTCACCATCAACATAGCTGACATAATAGTGGCTTTGATACCATTTATAGCAGACCAGCCCGCTAGTGATATTGTCCGCTCCGGGTCTATACCTTCACGAATTTAAAATGTGTCACTAAGGTCTAAGGTTTATTGACTTATATACCCACCATCACTCTTGTGTTTTTACCGATGTGGGGCTGTGTCTAAAGTTTGGGTGTTACTACATCATTATGGAATGGAGAAAAAAATAAGGTAAATAATACAACTGAAAATTCTATGTTTTTCATCTCTGAATTATCTTTAGGATAGGAAACACACCAATAATAAGAAGGGGTGTAGGGTATGCATATAAACCAAGAACTCTATATATATGCACCAAGAACCATTCCTTACTTACAAAACGCTATACAATTTAAAAAAGAAAAGAAAAAAAGAACTAGAGTTTGAAAAAAGAGAGAAGCATAATAGAATGAGAGCTTCAAGTTCATCGAACATTTCCAATGAAGATTATTCGAAATTGTTTCGTGGAATGTCAGACACTATTTTGAGAAAAATACGTTTAGAAAAGAGGCTATAGAAGCGTATCTATGGATGCACAAACCCCACTTGGTAATACTGCAAGAGTGTGAAACGCACATCAAATGGAAAACTAGAACTAAACATGAAAACTTGGTGTTACTATGGGACAAAGAACGCATCAACTATGAAATATCTTGTAGATATCACAAAGCAAATGCCAGATCGATTGACAAATATATATCTGCAAATATTCAGCTGGTTAAATATCCATCGGTTAAGTTCAAATTTTATGGAGTTTATGGAGATCTAACATATAGTCTAGATTTAGAACCATTAAAATTGACACCACATCCTGAGTCACGTAATAAGTTATATGATACATAATGACCTATGATCGAGGGATGCCAATCTAACCCACCCATCAGAGAGAAGCATCAGATCTCCCAATACAAAAGAGCAGATGAGTAACTTCATCAATTTTATGGCTAGCCTCGGTATTTTAGATTTAGATTTCAGCCCTTTTACATATGGAGATAAAAAATCACCACAAAGATTATCCAAACTTGATAAGATAATCTACACTTCGAAATTTTACACTTCATTTGAACGTGTAACACAAACGATTCTAGGAAGCGACATTTCGAACCATATGCCGATAATGTTGAGGTTGGCACACCCAGGTAAAGTTTTACAAGTGGAGAAGAAAAAATTGGTATCCAAATAGGCACTATGTGAGAATTAAGTCCAATTATAGTTGTGTTGGTTTTGTGAAACTACGAGATTGGAAGTTGTTCTCTTCACCCCCCTCCCCTTTTTTTTCTGGACCATGAACAGTGGACTTCTACTAATGCTTTCAATTAGCGGTCTTCATAAGAACCCGATAAATCTAACCAAACTGAAAACTAAACCAAACAGACCAAAAAACCGATACTTTTTAGGTTTTGTTTGATTTTTATTTTGAATTTTAAAATCCGATCAAATTTGGTTTGGTTTTTGTTTTAATAAAAAAATAACCAAAAAATCCGAACCAAACCGACTATAAAAGTAGCTATTTAAATTTATTATTACACCTATATATATGTATATTTTTATATAAAGTTTCTAAAATTTTATGGTATATATTAGTCATTTGTATTTTTAGTCTAGTTCTTTCCTATTATAATAATCTCATTCTTTGCCTTTACATTCTAGTTTGATTGGTAGTTTTCTTTTATTAAGTACAAGAATTTAATTCATGTTAAAAATAATTAATTTTAAGTTGAGTACTTAAATTCTTCATCACTATTTGATTCAATTATCATCAATATATCTTGAAAATGATAGATTTCTCAAAGAGCAATTGATTTGATAGTGTTACGTTTAAAATGTTGTTGCCTAAATATGTGTTTGGTAGTGTATGTCTCATATTTAAGAAACAAAACCGATAAATAACCAAAAATAATGATAAATAACCGAAAAACTGACAAAATCCGACATAAATCAAATCAATAAAAAACCGACTCAATTGGTTTGGTTTGGTTCCAATATTTGAAAAACCCACTTACTTTGTTTGGTTTCTTGTTAGGAAAAAATCGACCCAAACCGAACCATGAACACCCCTAGCTGTGTCATAGCGAGGGCTCAAGTCAAGTTTTCATATTTCCAAAGGTGAGCTCTGAAGAAAGTTGTAAGCAAATTTGCAAGTAGATGAAAATACCGATTGAGGTAATATATTACCCTCTTAATATTCTACCTGAGAAGATAAAATTTTAAAAAAGACAATAAAGAGAATAAAGGAAGATCTCAAATCTTTTACATTAAAGTTCTAGAGTACTACAACGTATCAAATAAAGCTGAAGATACTTCATATGAAGTGAAGTTTATTTGGTTCCTATTTTAGAAAGGAGCAGTCTGCATCTGCAACACCCCAGACTTTAGACAGAGTCGCACATCGGAAAAATACAAGAGTGGTATCAGAGTCCTCTTATGTTTTGGCGATGTGGGACTCTGTCTAAAGTCTGGGGTATTACATACACCACCTCTTATGGACTCAGCATCCTCTCTAAGGTTTGCCCCACCGCATGGGATTCGCTTAGACTCAGCACTGAGAATTCCCCCTCCTATCTAAAATTTGCCTAAACTCAGTGGAACTCTGACCCACCATCAACATAGATAACACAATAGGGGCTCTGATACCATTTGTAGTAGACCATCCCACTAGTGATATTGTCCGCTCCGGGCCTAGGCCATCACTCAGATTTAAAATGCGTCATTAGGGTCTAAGGCTTGTTAACTTATATACGCACCATCACTCTTGTATTTTGCTGATGTGGGACTTTGTTTAAAGTCTGGGTGTTACAGCATCATTATGGAATGAAGAAATAAAGAACAAGTTAAATACTGCAACTGGAAATTCTGAGTTTTTCATCTCTGATTTATCTTTAGGATAGGAAATACACCAATAATTAAGAAGAGGTGTAGGTGATGCATATACACCAAGAACTCTATATATATACACCAAGAACCATTTCTTACTTACAGACGCTATACAAATTCAAAAACAAAAAGAGAACTAGAGTTTGAAAAAAGAAAGAAGCATAACAGAATGAGCGCTACAAGTTCATCGAACATTTCCTATGATGATTATTAGAAATTGTTTCGTGGAATGTCAGTCAGTGTTATGAGAAAAATACATTTAGAAAAGAGGCTATAGAAGCGTATCTACAGATGCACAAACTTCACTTGGTAATACTGCAAGAGTGCAAAATGCACATCAAATGGAAAACTAGCACTAAACATGAAAACTTGGTGTTACTATGGGACAAAGAACGCATCAACTGTGATATATCTTTTAGATATCACAAAGCAAACGCCAGATGGATTGACAAATATATATCGGCAAATATTCAACTGGTTCAATATTCATCGGTTAAGTTCCAATTTCATTGAGTTTATGGAGATCTAACATATGGACTAGATTTAGAACCATTAAAAGTGACACCACATCATGAGTCACATAATAAGTTATATGATACATCATGACCTATGATCGGGGATGCTAATCTAACCCGTTGATCGGGTCCAAGCCTGAACTACTATTGAGTAGCGAGGATGGTCGATGCAGTTTTACCCAATAAGGTTGGGATCGAATTCACATGGAGTTAATTGATTTAGAATTAGGTTTATATCTAAGTCTAGATGTGTGTTTTGTTCCTAATTGCACTTCCAATCATGAAGGTGTTGATTCTACTTCTATTTCTATTTCTATTGTATGCCAAGATTAAAGCTAAGTACAATATTTTTATGTTGGTTTTCAAGTGTTTAAAAGGACTAGGGTAGCGACTTCCGCCTAGGTGGACATCTAACGGGTAGTAAGAATCTAGGGCAAGCTTGATTAATCTAGGATCGTAATATAGCTATCTCACCCAAGTACTCACTCTATATCTCTTGATCGTTTGAGTGATTTTGCCCAATTTGGCTTTCTCAAGTCCAACTGGGTATTCATGCAAGTCATGTGATATTAGCTCAAGTCGGGTATTACTATCTCTAGGTTTAACCCTTTAATTGGGGCTATCAATTTCTTGAGTTTACCCCAATTCTTTGTTAGCCTAGTTTTCCCAGACTTAATCTCTCTTTCTCAAGAAGAGACCAAATCATAAAGGTATGAATCAGTGTTTGCAACCACTAATTCTATAATTCTAGCAAGAACTAGGCTAAATATCACTAACCCATAAATATTCAAGCCCTAAAATTCAAGACCAAATAAATACCTACACTAGGGTTGAGTCACAACCCTAGCTATGGGTCTAGCTACTCTTAATAATAGCAGAATTCATAGATAAAGAGAAGATATAATCCATAATACTAAATTAAAAGATGAAAATCTAATGTTATAAGGTAAATCTTGTACAACATTTCCCAAAAAGGAAAACCTAGCCGTCTCACGTACTCTGCAAAAACATAACATAACCTAAAATTGACAAAAAGATCTATTTATACTAAGCTATAATTTTCGGACAAAAATACCCCTGCAGAAGTTTCGCAGCCGCGTAATTTTGACCGCGGCCGCGTAATTCTGATCGCGGTCCGCATTTCTTCACATCTGGACCTGGGTTGAACCGTGTTTCACGAACCGCGTAATTTCCACCGCGTCCGCACGAGAGACTTCTATGGCCGTGTAACTTTGACGCGGACCGCCATTCTCATTTTTGCTTGAATTATGCACTCTCTGAACCTTAGCAACCGCAGTCCGCAGAATTCCCATCGTGGCCGTGCTGGTACTTTCGCGGCCGCATCTTCTTATCGCGGTCCGCGTTCATGTTTGTGCCCAAAAAACCATCTCTCTGCTTCTTCATATCGCAGACCTCGAAATAATGGTCGCGTCCGCGTTGATACTTTCACGGCCGAACTTTTTTGTCGCGGTCCGCATTCCACACCTCTTGGCCTAGTTTTGGTTTTTGTTCAAGTTTTGACTCCTTTATGAGTTAACTATGGCTCCTTTGGCTTATTTTGAACAATCCCTGCAAGCAAGCATATTAAGTTAGTTTCCGGGAATACCTTCACGCATTTTTGACCCAAAACACAAGTAAAAGAGAGCAATTAATAGGCTAAAATCCCTACTTATCAACTCCCCCAAACTTACGTTTTTGCTTGTCCTCAAGCAAATAAGGTAATTCTCACCTCCACAAGAAAAAGAAAAGGATATTTTAACTGGCCTAAGGTGACTTCATCAAGAATCAATTGGGACTAACAATTACCCTCAACACAAATGAATTATCAACAATGTCATCTTATGACCTTTTCAGTTCCATAGTTCTAATGTGACACTAGAGCATCAAGAGTTGACTCAATTCATCAAGGAAGCTCGCTTTCTCACGTAGGTCATTGTGGATCCCAAACTCCTCCTCCTCTACTCTCCGTGAGAAAATCTCGCTTTTTAGAATGTAACACTCAAAACAAGGATTGAGAAGAAGTGTGCTCATCACTCTCAAAAGAATGCCACAAGTCCGGCTCTAAGTACCATAAGCTTGCCCCTTATGTAAATCACCACTAATGTAAGCTCACTTAACTTGAAATCATATAGGGCTTTAGCAGGGATGTAATGAAGGCTTTTGGATCAAGGTAGGACATAACGAACTATGATGGTTTCATCTTTCCTTAAGCACTCCATTTTCTCATTTCGGTTCATGCTTTCTTGACTCTTTGAGTCATTTTTCTTATTCCTTAGGGGAACTAGAGAGACAACTCGTCACTCTTTCTTACTCATGACAATCATTTTTCTCCTTTTCTCATCATTCCTTGACCTTCATCATTATGTTTTTCGAATCCCTTCAACCTTCTCTTTCTTTTTGACGTATTTCTTTTTGGCTTTTCTTCCTTTTCTTTGCCTTTCCTTTTCAACAATTCTTTTTCTTCTTTGAACCTTTTATCACTTTCAAATTACTCGTCTCTCCCCCAAACTTATGCTTTTTCCAATTGTTCATCATGAATGCTAAGGAAAGATTGGGTGCCAAGAGAGGATCATTATAGAACGAATAAAGGCTTGTAATGTGGCTATTGAATGAAAAAGGATTAGAGTCAAAGGAGTTGATTAGGGATATCATATTGGTAGGCTACTGAAGCTTTCAAAGTTCAACTTGGACCAAGGAGAGCCTACAGTCATTTCTCAAGTTGAGCTACACTTAGTATTTCGCCTAGACAAACATTCAGGGCAAGTTCTAGACTTATTGGCACGGGACTTGGACTTGAAATTCAACAGCTCACCTCTCAAGCTATTGGATTGTTAAAGAGAACAGAGTCGAGGGACCACAACAACCCTAGCTAAGATTGAAGATTACAAATGGCTCAAAGAAAACACTCGATGATTGTTTTAGCCAACACAAGAGTCTAAAGGTCACAACTAGAGCTAATCTTTGCCAATCAATTTGTCTCTAACCATGAGGTCGAAGGTAAATGTGTTAGTACCAAGTGAAGCCTTCTTGAGACACTTTTATTAATTACTACTACTATATACACCAAAACAAAAAAAAAACGGACTTGATCCCTTAAGAAGGTTGTCACACCATCCATCGTTGGGAAGAGCCACCTGGTTCACACAACATCCACCTTTGGAATGAACCGTGGCATTAAAAAAACCAAAGGCTTATAGATCACGCAGAATGTAAAAAGAAGCTAAAAACTCAAAAAAAAAAAGCTAATAAAGGAAATAAGAAGCTAAGCTATTAAGGAAAAATACGAAGTAAACTACGGAAAGTAAAATGAATATGTACAATAATGGAGTGAAACGAATATGTACAAAATGGAAATGAATATATCTATCGAATGGTAAAGTTATATACATACCAAAAGTGAAAAATAACGAAAGTGAAAATAACGATAAATAAAGGTAAAGAAAAATAGTATCATAGTTATTACATACCAATGTCATCAAATCATAACCAAATCAAAATGGACCACCCCCCAAATAAAAGATAGCATTGTCCTCAATGCTAATATCAAAATAAGATCAGGGAAGGGTTAGAGAGTAAAGAAAACTCCCTATGTGGTCTCTGTCTGCATGGGGTCAGGCACATGAGTGGGGTCCTCGGATTGCATAGGATCATCAGCTCCCTCCGGGTCCTCTAACTGGATCTCCAAATCCTCTGACTGGGGAACCACAAATCCTCTAACTGGAGCTCTATCTACCTGTGCTGCTGGGGCAATCTCCTCCATAAGCAAGTCAAGTGGGATATCTCCAGCAGAAGTGAACTTCTCTACCTCCCTCTTCAGCTTCTCCACTGACTCCTTTGAGGCTTGAGTCTTTCTTATCTTCTTTACCTGCTTGCCCAGATTCTTGATCGCCTTTCCATGAGTATCCAAAGTCTCCAGGATCTTCTTTTAGTTGTCCAGAAGCTCCTTCAGTGAATCCTCCACTGATGGAGGTACCTGAAGCTATGATGGGGCTGACTGTGCTGCTAATGCACTGGATAACATAGACAGCTTTGATGTGGCTGCCTGCATCCAGTTGTTGATGCTGGATAAGGTCTGAGAAACCCGCAGTGCAGTCTGCGGGTAAGCAGAAGATGAGGACACAGATAGTGGCACAGTGATGGATGGCCCGGATGAAGGAGGAGGCATGGCAACTGAAGATCCCTCTGTTGTGGAAGGCTCTGACCCGGTGGCCACTACACTTGGCTCTTCAGACTGGCCAGTGGAGGTAGTAGATTTACCCTTTGCTTTAGGGTTGTCTGGTCCTTGGAGGCTATACTAGGAGAAAGGTTTCTTCGGATTCACCTTCGTGTCATAGTGCCTCCCCTCTACCCTTTGGTCCTCGAGATACATAGTGATGAAGTTGGGGTAGGGGTAGGAACTTTATCCTTTTCTAGTTGCTTTAGAGATGTGGTGGGATATGAGGTTCCCCAGATTTATTGGATACCCCGCCATGATGGAAGCTATTAGGATCACCCGGGAGAGTGGGATGACACTATCATGGTGGCTAGGATCAAGCCGGCTGCATACAAATATGCGCCACCCTTTGGCTTCAAAGCTGAGTGTGTTTCTGGCGATTGGGACTCCAGCTGCGAGCCAGGCCGGTGTTGTTCCTGCGATGGCTATTACTTCCTCTAGACAAGGACGGGCTACTTTATCTAGGTCCATCTTCTCAAAATACTATACAACTTCCACATCCTCAAAACCAGCATATTTGTTCAAGGTGTCGCCATCAAACCATATCTTCAAGTTCCGTACCTTTGTCACAGTGGTGCCCTTTTTCATATGGGAAACATTTGCATAGAACTCCTTGACAAGGTACTCATTGGAATCTGGAACCTTGCTGGTGAAGTACTTCCACTCTTTTCTCTCCTCATACTGTCTCTTGACGTTTGAATTGTGAGGAAGGAGATCTTTTTCTATAAACTGTCGCTCAAGGGTGAGCGACCTTTGGTTCCACAATTCCCGGAATTTGAGGTATGCTTTCTCGCTCACGAATCTATCCGCCCACACCTCGGGCTTCCTTGATCTAGCAAGACCACCCACATTGGTATCACACCCTCTTCCATCATCCGGGACCTCGTCATCTTCATCTACATTGATAGGAGCAACTGTTGAGGCCGGAGTTGTAGCAAGTGGGGAAGATGGCTCCTATGCCTCACTACCTCCCTCTGGGCCATCAGACGACCCAGAAGAAGAGGTAGCTTTATTGATTAGGCGAGAGTGTTGTGATTGGGCCTCTTGTCGAGGTTGTGTAGATTCCCCCTCAGAAATCTCCCGGGATGGGAGATATTCACTTGTGTTTGATGATTCGGTAGGAGGTCTAGTGAGGGTTTTCTTTTTGCTTATGATTCTTTGAGCTGCTAAGGGCAAAGCCTTTTTTCCTTTGCCCCGGCCTCGGGAGGATTCTGCCCTCCCTTTTGATTTATCTGCTCCTCCACGAGATCGCACTATTTTCTGCAACACACAATTAGTGAAAGATAATTAGAATTGGGGTTCAATCATGCCTTAAAGCAGTATAGATGAAATGAACAGTAGTGCTTCTCAAAACAAGGCATCACGGACCGCAAAAAAGTGGACGCGACCGTAGAATGCCCATCTTGGATCACGAAAAAGTGAACGCGGCGGCGAAGAGGTCAGGTTCAGACTACTGACTCTCTGATCTTAGATATACGCGGATCGCAAAAAATTAGACGCGGCCACGAATGACCAATCGCGGATAGTGAACAGATGAACGTGACCGTGAAAGCAATTAACAGACTCTTTGAAGTTCATAAGCGCGGACCGCGAAAACTTGAACGCAGCCGCAAAGGACCATCAGCGGATCGTGAAAACTTGAATGCAGCCGCAAAGAACCAGCTGTGAACCATGGCATGACGTCGGACGTGGCAGGACATGGCCATGGCAGGACGCAGGACATGACTGGACGCAGGACATGGCAAGGCATGGCCATAGCATGGCGTCGGACATGGTAGGATATGGCCATGGCACTACGCAGGACATGGCAGGGCGTGGTCGTACGTGGCAATGGCGGGACGTCGGACGTGGCAGGACGCATGACATTGTAAGACATGGCAGGACATAGGACATGGTAGGACGTAGGACATGGCAGGGCGTGGCCATGGCACGACGTCGGACGTGGCAGGACATGGCCATGACAGGACGTAGGACATGACTGGACTCGGGACAAGGTAGGACGTTGAACATGGCAGGGCGTGGCCATGGCACGGCGTCAGACGTCGCATGACATGGCAGGACGCAGGACATGGCAAGGCGTGGCCATGGCATAGCGTCGGACGTGGCAGGACATGGCCATGGCAGGACGCATGATATTGTAAGACATGGCAAGACACAGGACATGGTAGGACGTAGGACATGGCAGGGCGTGGCCATGGCATGACGTCGGACGTGGCAGGATATGGCCATGGCACTACGCAGGACATGACAGGACATGGCAGGGCATGGTCGTACGTGGCAATGGCGGGACGTCGGATGTGGAAGGACATGGCCATGGCAGGACGCATGACATTGTAAGACATGGCAGGACACAAGACATGGTAGGATGTAGGACATGGCAGGGCGTGGCCATGGCACGATGTCGGATGTGGCAGGACATGGCCATGGCAGGACGCAGGACATGACTGGACTCAGGACATGGTAGGACGTTGAACATGGCAGGGCATGGCCATGGCACGGCGTCAGACATCGCATGACATGGAAGGACGTAGGACATGGCAAGGCATGGCCATGGCACAGCGTCGGACGTGGCAGGACATGGCCATGGCAGGACGCATGGTATGGCAGGATGCAGGACATGGATGGACGCAGGATATGGCACGGCGTCAGACGTGGAAGGACATTGCCGTGGCATGATGTAGGACATGATGGGACATGGTAGGGCGTGGTCGTATGTGGCCCTGGCCCGACGTCGGACTTGGCAGGACATGGCCACGGCAGGACGCAGGACATGGCAGGGCATGGCCATGGCACAGTGTCGGACGTGGCAGGACATGGCCATGGCACGACGCAGGACATGATAGGACATGGCAGGGAATGGTCGTACATGGCCATGGCCCGACGTCAGACGTGGCAGGATATGACCACGGCAGGACACAGGACATGGAAGGACGCAGGACATGGCAGGGCATGGCCATGGCACGGTGTCGGACGTGGCAGGACATGGCCATGGCATGATGCAAGACATGACGAGACATGGCAGGGCGTGGTCGTACGTGGCCATGGCCTGAAGTTGGATGTGGTAGGACATGGCCATGGCAGGACGGAGGACATGGAAGGACGCAGGACATGGCAGGGCATGGCCATGGCATGACATCAGACGTGGCAGGACATGGCCATGGCATGATGCAGGACATAATGGGATATGGCATGGTGTGGTCGTACGTGGCCATGGCCTGACATCATACGTGGCAAGACATGGCCATGGCAGGACGCAGGATATGGCAGGACGTAGGACATGGCAGGACATGGAAGGGCATGGCCATGGCATGACATCGGACGTGGCAGGACATGGCCATGGCAGGACGCAGAACATGGCAGGACTCAAGACATGCCAGGACGTTGGACATGGAAGGGCTCGGTCAATGCATGACGTCAGAAGTCGCAGGACATGGTAGGGCGTGGCCACGGCACGACGTCGGACATTGCAGGACATGGCCATGGCAGGACGCAGGGTATGGCAGGACGCATGACATGGCAGAATGAAGGACATGGCAGGATGCAGGACATGGCAGGGCATGGCCATGGCATGGCATCGGACGTGGTAGGACATGGCCGTGGCAGGACGCAGGATATGGCAGGACGTAGGACATGGCGGGGCATGGCCATGGCACGGTGTCGGAGGTGGCAGGACATGGCCATGGCATGATGTCGGACATGACGGGACATGGCAGGGCGTGGTCGTACGTGGCCATGGCTTGACGTTGGACGTGGCAAGACATGGCATGATGCAGGATGCAGGACATGGCAAGGCATGGCCATAGCATGGCGTCAGACGTGGCAGGATATGGCCATGGCACTACGCAGGACATGACAGGACATGGCAGGGCGTGGTCGTACGTGGCAATGGCGGGACATCGGACGTGGCAGGACATGGCCATGGCAGGACGCATGATATTGTAAGACATGGCAAGACACAGGACATGTTAGGACATAGGACATGGCAGGGCGTGGCCATGGCATGACGTCGGACGTGGCAGGACATGGCCATGGCAGGACGCAGGACATGACTGGACGCAGGACATGGCAAGGCATGGCCATAGCATGGCGTCGGACATGGTAGGATATGGCCATGGCACTACGCAGGACATGGCAGGGCGTGGTCGTACGTGGCAATGGCGGGACGTCGGACGTGGCAGGACATGGCCATGGCAGGACGCATAACATTGTAAGACATGGCAGGACATAGGACATGGTAGGACGTAGGACATGGCAGGGCGTGGCCATGGCACGACATCGGACGTGGCAGGACATGGCCATGGTAGGACGCAGGACATGACTGGACTCAGGACAAGGTAGGACGTTGAACATGGCAGGGCGTGGCCATGGCACGGCGTCAGACGTTGCATGACATGGCAGGACGCAGGACATGGCAAGGCGTGGCCATGGCATAGCGTCGGACGTGGCAGGACATGGCCATGGCAGGACGCATGATATTGTAAGACATGGCAAGACACAGGACATGGTAGGACATAGGACATGGCAGGGCGTGGCCATGGCATGACGTTGGACGTGGCAGGATATGGCCATGGCACTACGCAGGACATGACAGGACATGGCAAGGCGTGGTCATACGTGGCAATGGCGGGACGTCGGACGTGGCGGGACATGGCCATGGCAGGACGCATGACATTGTAAGACATGGCAGGACACAAGACATGGTAGGACGTAGGACATGGCAGGGCGTGGCCATGGCACGACGTCGGACGTGGCAGGACATGGCCATGGCAGGACGCAGGACATGACTGGACTCAGGACATGGTAGTACAAAAGCTGGGGTAGCACGGACCGTGAACAAAATGAACGCGGCCGCCTACACTATCGCGGACCGCATAAAATGGACCGTGGCCGCGAAATTCCAATAAGATCGGTACTAAAAACACTGATAACTAGGGGTTTCACTAAGTGTGCAAACATTAGTTCAAATAACCATGCAAAGTTACTAACCCCAGCCCCCCATTAGGCATATACACACTACCCACATGTATTTAAGTATTAATTAAGCATTAATTTGAGATCATGGCATGCATCTAACCCTAACTAACAAAGAAAAATTAAAACAAAGAGAAAACAAAAGAAAAATATAAAATCACATCATGGAATTGAACATACCAGTTGTAAAATTGTAGTAGGAGATGAACTCTTAATGTGAATGAGATGAAAATTGAGTGCAGGATGAGATGAACAATTCTTTTTGTGCGGTGAAATGTTAAGGTTCAAAAAGTGTAAAATGTTTAAGGAACCCTTATTTATACTAATCAACTGTGGAACCCACCGCCTTACCTGAGCGCGTCTGCAAAATTCTATTGCGGTCCGTGCTATGTTACCTTATGTTGACCAGCATAAAGCACATGGGCGCGGTCCGCGGAATATTGGCCGCGCCCGCGAAATTCAACGCGATCCGTGAAAATTGGAACGTGACCGTGATCTATGAAGGATTTTTGACAGTACAACTTCAGAGAGTTGGCATTTTGCTCTTTTCAAGTATGCGTCCGCGGACAAAAATGTGTTGCCGCAAAATGCACACGCAGACCGCAAAATTTTGGGCGCGGTCCGTGAACTTCCAACACTTAGCCAAATTTTTCCCTGTAAAAATCCTGCACTGCACAACCAATTCCTGCATACACTTCACAATAAGTTAGTCCAAAACAATGTCTAATCTAGGAAGAAAATCAAAAGAAAGAAAGATAAACCCATGGGTTGCCTCCCAAGAAGCGCCTGATTTAACGTCGCGGCACGACGCATGTTACCATCATCATTTGAAATGGATCAAGGCCACCACGTGGCTATGATCAATCTTGCCAAGGTAATGCTTCACTCGGTGCCCATCGACTCTAAAGATTTCACCATTTTGTTTTTCAAATCGAGAGCACCAAACGGAGTTACATGCACCACTTCAAAAGGGCCACTCCAATTTTACTTGGCTTTCCCGGAAACATCCGTAACCGAGAGTTGAATAGAAGAACCAAGTCACCCTCCTTGAATTCTTTGTTCTAGATGTATTTGTCATGTAAGTACTTCACCTTGTCCTTATACAAGGACGAGTTGGTATAAGCATGGAACCGGAACTCATCAAGTTCATTTAGTTGCTCTACCTGGAGATTTGCAGCTACATCCCATTCAAGGTTCAACTTCTTCAGCGCCTACATGGCCTTGTGCTCTAATTCAACTAGAAGATGGCATGCTTTCCCAAATACCAACCGGTACGGAGACATACCAAGTGTAGTCTTATAAGTTGTACGATAGGCCCATAAAGCATCGTCAAGTTTCCTTGACCAATCAGTTCGGTTTGCATTGACAGTCTTGGATAATATGCTCTTGATCTCCCTGTTGGAGACCTCAACTTGTCCACTAGCCTATGGTGATAAGGGGTTGACACCTGATGATTGACACCATACTTAGAAAGTAAAGTGTCGAAGTCTTTGTTGCAAAAATGAGAACCCCCATCACTAATGATAGCCCTTGGGGTGCCGAACCTTGTGAAGATATTTTTCTTTAAGAAAGCCACCACACTCCGTGCCTCATTGTTGGGCAAAGCCACAGCTTCAACACATTTGAAAACATAATCAACAACAACCAGAATAAAAGTGTTCCCACATGAACTCACAAATGGCCCCATAAAGCCGATGCCCCACACATAGAAAATATCAATCTCAAGAATAGTGGTGAGGGGAATTTCATTCTTCTTGGAAATTCCACCAGCTCTTTGGCACTCATCACAACGCCTAACAAGCTCGCTAGCATCGTTGTACAAGGTAGGCCAATAGAATCTACAGCATATGACCTTTGTAGCAGTTCTCGCCCCACCATGGTGACCACCATAGGACAGGGAATGGCAAGCTTCGAGAATACTCAATTGCTCTTCTTCCGGAACACATCTCCGGATAACACTATCATTGCAAATTTTGAAAAGATATGGCTCGTCCCAATAATTATCCAAGCAACTCCGTTTGAGCTTCTTCCTTTGGTTTGAAGAGAGCGCATTCGGGACAATGTCGGTCATAAGAAAGTTAGCCACATCGGCGAACCAAGGTATCCCAATCATAGACACGGAGAGGAGTTGTTCATCCGGAAATGAATCATTAATCTCGAGGCCATCAAGGGGCCGCCCCTCCTCTTCCAAGCGGGACAAAAGGTCCGCCACTTGATTTTCACTCCCTTTTTGGTCTATGATTTCAAGTTCAAACTCTTGTAGAAGAAGAAACCATCTCATCAATCTAGCCTTAGAGTCCTTTTTACTCATCAAATAATGAAGCATATCGTGATCGGTGTGCACAATCACTTTGGTACCCATGAGGTACGGGCAAAACTTTTCCATGGTGAAGACAATGGCTAATAGCTCTTTCTCGGTCACCGTATAGTTGACTTGGGCATCGTTCATTGTTTTGCTTGAATAATAGAGCAGATGAAATATCTTGTTGATTCTTTGCCCCAGTACCACTCCTATCGCAAAGTCACTAGCATCGCACATGAGCTCAAATGGTAAGCTCCAATTTGGTGCGGTAATGATGGTAGTGGTAGTCAACCTATACTTAAGTAGCTAAAAAGCTTTCATGCAATCATCATTGAACACAAACTTGGCATCTTTTTCCAACAACTTGCACAAGGGGTTCATCACTTCTGAGAAATCCTTGATGAACCTACGGTAAAACCTTCCGTGACCAAGAAATCTCCTCACTCCCTTGATGGAAGTCGGAGGAGGGAGTTTTGATGTAACTTCAATTTTTTCTTTGTCCACTTCAATACCGTTCTTGGAGATCTTATGGCCGAGGACAATTCCCTCCTCGACCATAAAGTGGCACTTCTCCCAATTAAGCACTAAGTTGGTAACACTTTATCAAGATTATCCAAACATTCTTCAAAGGAATCCCCCACAACACTGAAATCATCCATGAACACCTGGAGGGAGTCCTCCACCATATCCGTAAATATTGCCATCATGCACCGCTGAAAGGTAGCCGGTGCGTTACACAAACCAAACGGCATCCGTGAGAATGCAAATATGCCATACAGACAGGTGAATGTGGTTTTCTCTTGGTCTTCAGTGCAATGAGAATCTGGTTGTACCCGGAGTACCCATCCAAAAAGCAATAATAAGCACGCCCGGCAAGTTTATCAAACATTTGGTAAGGAAATGGCAATTGAAAATGATCTTTGCGAGTCACTTTGTTCAGCTTTCTATAATCCACGCATACCCTCCAACCGGTGACAATTCTTGTGCGGATCAATTCATTTCTATCATTTGTGATCACAGTCATGCCCCCTTTCTTTGGGACACATTGTACCGGTGAAGTCCATGAACTATCAGAAATGGGGTACACAACTCCTGCATCTAGCCACTTGATGATCTATTTCTTGACTACCTCTTGCATGGCCTCGTTCAACCTCCTTTGATGTTCCACATAGGGTTTGGCATCATCCTCCAATATGATTTTGTGCATGAAGAAGGCGGGGCTTATACCCCGAATATCCGCGAATATCCCACCTATTGCCTTCTTCCTTTTTTGAAGCACCAAAAGGGTGGAATCTACCCGCACATTAGTTAAGCACGAAGAAATAATAACAGGTAATGTGGAACAAGGGCCTAAGAACTCATACCTAGGGTGTGAAGACAAGGGCTTCAAATCCAATGTTTGTGGCTCCTCGATTGAGGGCTTTGTTGGCGGAGTCTTCCGGTTCTCAAAGTCCAAGGAAAGTTTACGGGGTCCATATGTGTAGGATCCCATTCCTTGCAAAGCATTTGCACATTCTATCAAGCCTGCCTTCTCATCATCCTCATGATTTAACAACACAACTTCCAGAGGGTTTTCCACATTGATCATAGCACTCGTGTCATCAACAATCACCTCCATCACAAGATTCACAAAAGAGCATACTTCGTTGCTATTAGGCTGCCTCATTGACTTGCACACGTGGAACACAACTTTTTCATCGCCCACCCGGAAAGTGAGCTCCCCAGCTTCCACATCAACCAATGCCTTCCCTGTTGCTAGGAAAGGTTTCCGCAATATGATTGGCACCTCATAGTCAACCTCACAGTCCAGTATCACAAAATCTGTAGGAAGTATGACCTTGTCGACCCGAACTAGCACATCATCAATTATCCCCAATGTCCTCTTCATTGTTCGGTCCTCCATTTGCAACTTCATGGAAGTAAGTCTTGGTTGCCCAATCCCCAATGTCTTGAACACAGAATATGGCATCAAATTAATGCTCGCTCCCAAATCGCACAAGGCTTTGGCGAAATTGGCACTACCGATAGTGCATGAAATTTTGAAAGGCACCAGGATCTTCTAGCTTTGGAGCCATGGAATGCACAATGCAACTCGCTTGATGTGTCATTTTGATCATCTCACAGTTCATTGACCACTTCTTTGTTACCAAGTCCTTCATGAACTTGGTGTTGATACCCAATTTTTCCCTCATATTTTTCCAAATATATATATATACCTTCAAAATAGCGCATATGCATCATCATTTGATTTGCAAGCATACACGAGTATTTTTCATAATTTTTCATAATATTTAAAGACTTTAAATTAATTTATTTCTGCATTTTTATTATATAAATAACTAATATTTACCCTCCAAAATTTTTATGATGATTTAATCATCTAAACTTATCATTTATATCAATATGAGGTTTTGAATATTTTCAGGGCATTTCTTATAATTAGATTTGCATTTTTCAAGGCTAAATTGCACATTTTGCAATAATAGCCCATATGCATGTATAATTACATTATTTATGCAGAAAATAACTTTTTATATTTTTATAATGTTAAATAATTGTTTTAATCATTTTCATGCATAAATGAAATCTCTGTTATTTATTTATTATTTTTTATAAATTATTTATTTGTTAAAATTGGGTATTTAAACTCTGCCCCTAATTTCATCCTAATTTCGGACCTAAACTACCCCAGCCCCAGCCCAATAATACCTGAGCCCAAACCAAATGACTCCCCAACCCAACCAATTAATTAAACCGACCCAACCCTTCTCAAATCCCAGTCGTTGATAAAAAATGATCAACAGCTCACAATGCCTTCCCCCCTTTTCCTTATATCACTCGACCCCAAACCCTAACCCCATTCCCTCTAAACCCGCTGCCTCTCCACTCTCTCACCTTTGAAGAACCCTAACCCACCGTCTCTCGTAAACCCCTCTCCTAATCACTCTTCTTATGGGATTTTCTTCCCATTCAGTTACAATATCCGTATATTTCTATTATTAGGTGATTCTCTATGGTATTACCTAGTACTTGCCTAAACATGGCAAGTACTCTTACTTTGATTCTGTCCGATTGACTTCCACTTCTTGATTCTGGATGATATTTCGTCCACACACGTTTATTCTACACCGTGTGAGTCTAATTTGTTCATATTTTGCTGATTCGTATTTAACCCTAAAGCTAGGGTTTACAATTTTTTTTTGATTCAAACAAAAATTGGTTCAACCCTTTGATTTTAAGTGTTATCTCGTCTATATTCGCCCTATTATGTGTAAATTTGTTTTTCTCTGCCGATTTTATTTACTTACCCTAAAATTAAGGTTTCGGATTCTTTTAAATCGAACCAAATCTAGTTCGATTCTTGGATTTTTAATAGTATTATTGTCTTTGTTCATCTTATTCTATGCAGCATGTGATTTTATTTCTGCCGATTTGTGTACTTTACCTAAAATTAAGGTTTTAAATTTTCTCCTTTCCTTACTGATTTTGAGTGCTTTCCTTTCTAGTGTTTGATTGAAGATTTTCCATGTTTATGTGTTCAATTCCTATACTATATAAACCCCTCTCATAAAACCCCTCAACAGGGATTGGAACCTCTGAATCCTTACTTTGTTATCACTACTCCTTTCTCTTACTCACTCACTGGCACACTCAAAGGCTATCTAAATTGTTGAACAACCTCCTCCGCTGCAAGCACCGCTCGGAGCCCATTCTCGAGGCTCTTGTAAACTCCGAAGCATCGTGGATTTGGGGTTTTTGCTACTACACTCTACACTCTTTTATTTCTGCTACTGGTTAGTGTTTAAACCTTCATAATGTTTTTCCTTCTTTCTGCACATGTATCTGAACTTTGGTTCAATTGTGATGGTGTTCATCTTTAATATTATTCTGTGTTAATTAATGTCTGAGAATAGTCTACTGTTCATGTCATGCTTCACTATAATCTGCACCCTGTGATCTCTTATCTCCTAGTATTAATTCTATACCTATGTTGCATCTTGACATGTTAATTTAGACTTCAGTATTGTGGTTGTATGCTGTTTTGCATGTAATGCTTAGATAATTCCCTAGCTCTATGAGAACCCAATTACTTGAATGAACTTTCAATGAGTCATGTGTATAATAGAGTGTTTTAAGACCTGTTCAAATTCGTTTCATGCTGTCCTGGATTTCTAACTCTATTTGTTTTAAGACTCTTGTGATAACATGTTTCCTAGTATGTCTTGATCTATTTGCTGTTCTCTCCTTTATGTGGTTATCAACATGTGCATCCCTCTATTGTGTTCAAGTGTTTATTAATGTGACATTAGGTTAGATTATGTTTAATTTAGACCCTCAGATGTTCACTAGTGCAACCTATGTATGCTTGCAAACCTGTCTCTTCTCCTAGTTCCTATGATGTTTTACTCGGTTATGTGCACCTTGCTAAACCTACTGTCTTGCTTGACTATTTGTGTTGTGTGTTCAGTTCAGTGATCTCTATATACCCTTCTTACTTGTTACTTTGACATTCAAAATTCCAATTCTTAGCCGGCTGAAAGCCAAGACTATCTAGGCTATGTTGTTGGCCTTCCTAGTGTGAGCACTGCTCGAATTCCAATTGAGACCCTCGTGAACTCTGACACACTAGGGTTAGGCTCTAGTCATTCTTCAACTTCTAAAAAAAAACTATCCCTAATACCCTACCTCCCTATCATGTATTGTGTTGATTCCAAGTGATGCAATATTTGGTGTTGTGGCTTACTAAAGGGGTCTGAACTCTCCTATGGACCTGTGATCGTGTGGTATGCTAGCCCGAAAATGTTGAAGGCCCGGCAAGGCTGGGTATTTAGTTATTTATTTGGGCCTGCTATAGGCCTGTCTATTGCCATGTAATATTACTATTTTACTTGTTAATTTGGGCTTGTAATAATACTTTGTATAAGCAATTGGGGTGTTAGTGAAAAGGGAATGGGTAGGATTCTATATCTACATGCCATGGGTAGATAACATGCCTGTAGGACTTGACAATGTGTTTGCTATATGTTCGATTACATGAGCCCTATAGAAATTATGATATTAGGAGAAGCACACACACACACCTTACTTGTTTACTCTTTAGACGCTATGTCTATTGTTGTGTGGTTATAGACAGCATATCCATATGAAGTAGAGCACTTTGCATGACTACTCAGTTATTCACTAGAAAGCATGCCTATAGGATGTATAATATCTGCTTTGTCGACATAGAAACCATGTCTATAGGAAATCACACACTTCACTTAACTTATCTAATATCTGCACATTATTCAAAAGCATGATCGTTTGACTAAATATTTTACCTGCTCTTATGTCTGTTTCTGTCCGATTATTAGATATCATGCCTATAGGGAATGAATGCTAATAACAGCCCTTTCAATCTGCACCACACCCAATAGATATCATGCCTGTAGGATTTTAATTACTTAAGTTCGTTATTGCATCATACTGTCCATCTAGAAAGCATGCCTATAGGAGCTAAATATGTATAAAATCAGCTCAAACTGTCAACCTTTAGAAAGCATGCCTATAGGAGCAAAATATATGAGAATCAGTCCCAATCGACAGTCTCTAGCAATCATGCCTATAGGACATCACTACTCGCTCTTCAAATGCGGTTATCCACGCGATTATTAAGAGGCATAAGTAATTTTGATCATTTCCAATAAGTTTTATTGTCCCTACTACGTAAATCACCTAGAGATTATGTCTATAGGTTTAATAACTTATAACCTATGGTCTTAGTGATCAGCGTGTAATACCAAATGCTCCTAAACTGTATAGTCTCTTAGAAATCATGTCTATAGGTTTCATGACCTCCATAATCTACAAATCAGTTAACTTGGGACAACAGCACCACATATACGATATTGAATTCGGCATCACCTAGAATCCATTCATATAGGACTCTAAGTATCAAATTCTGAAACTATGTATTGCCTAAACTGCCCGCGTGCATTTGTTTGTTTGTGTGTGGAGGCTAACTTGAGCCCTTAATTGCCTTGACATGAAGTCCAACTTATTTTGGTATGTCACCTAGTTTTATCATTTTGAGCAGCCTAAGTAAAGTCTAGACTTACCCAAATAGAGGTCCAAAGCCTCCTGGACCGTAGGCATGGGACGGGTAGTGCACGCATAGGGTACGAGTTATAATTGAACTAGTATACTTTAGGTAACAACTTAAAGATAGTAATCGGGTAGCAGGAGATGATAGTCTGTGTCCACTGAATAATAGGAGTAACACCCCATCTGGAGGGAGTTACGAAGTATTATTTATACTACACGGGGTGATCCTTTAGGCTAAAAAACTTAGGACCCCCCTCCCCCCCATATTTTCTTTCTTTTCCTATTAGAATAGAAAAATAGTTGTACCCTCTGTTCAAAATCTGTTTATAATAAACTTCTTAAATTTATGTGCTCTCTCTTTGTTTATTTTATCATATAGACTAATTCATATAATTCGAGTTCGGCCGGGACCCACAGTTGTTGACCTTGAAGTGCCTAACACATTCTCCTGAGCCCTTACCCGATCTTTGGTGACGCAACTGGTTAATCCAGAGTTATCTGCAAATAGGTTCCCTAACGCACCTCAAACCCGTTAGGTGGTGACTCTCTCTTTTAACACCTTCGTTTAAAAGAGTTGTCACGTGTTTAAGCCCGACTTCGCGAGAAAAGAAGGGGCGCAACACTTGGCATATCCCGACATTTGTTTTAGAGCTTCAACCAAAGGTACATTTATGGATAAAATTTTCATCATATCAATGAATTTATTGAATTGGTTCTCGTTGTTTTGCTTTGCGAACCTTTGAGGATATGTTGGAGGAGGCCTTGGCAAAGGGGCTTTGGCTTTGGGCACTACCATTTCCGGTATGTCTATCATGTGTTCCCTAGACGGGTTCACATCATTTTGTGTCTCATTCACGGTGTCATCAGTGCCTATCCTCACTTCATCATTCACATTCTCATCATTGGCTTAGATCTCATCATCTTCTTGCACAACCAAATCATCATTCACAATCTTTCTTGGATTGGAGGTACTTGCATCTCCACCTCTACCGCATCTTGTGGTCACCGCCATAGCATGGCCTGTATTGTTCCCACCCTTCGGGTTTACTACCGTATCACTTGGTAGTGCCCCCTTAGGGCGAGTATTCAATGCTTGAGAAATTTGACCCATTTGTACTTCCAAGTTGCGGATAGAAGTATTGTGGGAGGCTATTTAGGCATCAGAGTCGGCGTTTCTTTTCATCATTTGCTTGAACATACTTTCTATCCATCCCATCTCATTATTGGAAGAACTTTTCCCTTGTGACGGATATGGAGGTGGGTTGTTGGGTTGTTGATACATCGGGGGCCTTTGAGGGCCAGACCACCGGTTCCCTTGATTATTGTTGTTCCAACCCCCTTGGTTTCCATTGCCTCCCCAATTACTATTATTGTTGTCACCCCAATTGCCTTGGTTATTACCTTGATTCCCCTATTTTTGATTATTGTTCCCCCAATTGTTCGGATTACTGTTGTTGCCACTATTCCAATTCCATTGGCCTTGGTTGCCCCAATTTTGATTGTTTCCCTGTGATCTCCATTTTTGTTGATTTGGTGCATTGCTCCGTTGACCTTGGTAATTGTTCACATATTGAACCTCTTCACTTTGATTGTCATAAGAGTTATCTTGGTTGTACCCACTACCACTTTGCTCAAATGGATCCTGATTGTGTTGAACTTGTTGACCTCCTTGTCTCCTCTTGCTAACCATTACATTCACTCCTTCCATGGCATTTACTTGCTTTGGCCCCTGAACCTGCTGAAGTTGTGCCTTGGCTAACTAATTCATGGTAGTTATCAACTCTTCTATGGCTTGTCCGTGATCATGGAGTTCCTTGTGAAGGTGGATAACATTAGGGTCACCCTATGGAATGTTGGCCCGACTTTGCCAAGCTGAAGAGGTGTCCGCCATCTCATCTAATATTTCACATGCTTCTGAATATGGCGTGTTCATGAAGTTACCCCTGCGAGCTGATTCACCACACACTGGTTAGTTGTGTTGATACCCTTATAAAAGGTTTGCTGGATCATTGCTTCAGTCATATCGTTGTTGGGGCACTCTTTCACCACTGCCAGGTACCGTTCCCAAATCTCATGTAACGGTTCATTTGGATCTTGTTTAACAGCAAGGATTTCATCTCTCAACATTTCCATATGTCCCGAAGAAAAGAACTTCGCTATGAACGTCTCGGCCAACTTATCCCAAGTGGTGATGGAATGGTTGGGTAGCCTCTCAAGCCAATCCAAGGCCTTCCCTCTAAGTGAGAAAGGGAAAAGACTCAACCTCAAAGCGTCTTCAGATACATTCGTCTGCTTGCTCCCCCAGCATGTGTCTACAAAACCTTTGAGATGCTTATATGCGTTCTGATGTGGAGCTCCGGTGAAGAAACCCCTTTGTTCCAATAAAGTAAGCATGACATTGGTTATTTGAAAATTGCCTGCCCGAATCCGGGGCGGGACAATTGCACTCGCATAGCCTTCATTGGGAAACACTCGGTGTGATGCCCTTGGAGGAGGTGGGGGAGGGTTTGGAACGTTGTCATGAGGCGGGCGGCCTCTTCTTTGTACTTGAGGTTCAAGGTGAACCTTGTCCACTTCATTTTCATCAACCTCCCCCCCTGAGGAATATGTCTGAGGGCCTCGTTAAGAGCCATTTGGTACCTAAAAGCAATTGACACACAAAAATTAGAAAAACAGAAGGAAAGAAAAACAAAACACACAAATAGTTAGATATATAGCTAAAACCGTCTAACTCCCTGGTAACTGTGCCAAATATTGATCGTTATAACATTATAGCGAGGATTTGTGTGTCACGCGGCAATGGCGCCAAAAATTGATCGGGTCCAAGCCTGCACTACTATTGAGTAGCGAGGATGGTCGATGCAATTTTACCCAGCAAGGTCGGGATCGAATCCATAGGGAGTTAATTGATTTGGAATTAGGTTTATATCTAAGTCTAGATGCGTGTTTTGTTCCTAGTTGCACTTCCAAACATGAAGGTGTTGATTCTACTTCTATTTCTATTTCTATTGTATGCTAAGATTAAAGTTAAGTACAATATTTTTGATGTTGGTTTTCAAGTGTTTAAAAGGACTAGGGTAGAGACTTCCGCCTAGGTGGACATCTAACAGGTAGTAAGAATCTAGGGAAAGCTTGATTAAATTTGGATCGTAATATAGCTATCACACCCAAGTACTCACTCTATATCTCTCGATAGTTTGAGTGATTTTGCCCAATTTGACTTTCTCAAGTCCAACTGGGTATTCATGCAAGTCATGTGATATTATCTCAAGTCGGGTATTACTATTTCTAGGTTTAAACCTTTAATTGGGGCTATCAATTTCTTGATTTCACCCCAATTCCTTGTTAGCCTAGTTTTCCCAGACTTAATCCCTTTTTTTGAAGAAGAGACCAAATCATAAGGGCATGAATCAGTGTTTGTAACCACTAATTATATAATTCTAGCAAGAACTAGGCTAAATATCACTAACACATAAACATTCAAGCCCTAAAATTCATGACCCATTAAATACCCACACTAGGGTTGAGTCACAACCTAGCTATGGGTCTAGCTACTCATAATAATAGCAGAATTCAAAGATAAAGAGAAGATATAATCCATAATACTAAATTAAAAGATGAAAATCTAATGTTATAAGGTAAATCTTGTACAAACTTGCCCAAAAAGGAAGTTTCGCGGACAAAAATACTAAGCTATTTATACTAAGCTAAAATTTACGGACAAAAATACCCCTGCAAAAGTTTCGTGGCCACATAATTTTGACCGCGGTCGCACACTTGCTTTCGCGGCCGCGTAATTCTGATCACGGTTCACGTTTCTTCACATCTGGACCTGGGTTGAACCTTGTTTTGCAGACCGCGTTATTTCCACCGCGTCCGCGTGTGAAACTTTCGCAGCCAATCTTATTTTTGCTTGAATAATGCACTCTCTTAACCTTAGCAACTGCGTTCCGCGGAATTCCCATCGCAGCCGTGCTGGTACTTTCACGGCCGCATCTTCTTTTCGCGGTTCGCGTTCATGTTTGTGCCCAAAAAACCATCTCTCTAATTCTTCATATCGCGGACCTTGAAATAATAGCCGCGTCCGCGTTGATACTTTTGCTGCCTCACTTTTTTGTCGCGGTCCGCGTTCCACACCTTTTGGCCCAATTTTGGTTTTTGTTCAGGTTTTGACTCCTTTATAAGTTGATTATGGATCCTTTGGCTCATTTTTAACAATCCCTGCAAGCAAGCATATTAAATTAGTTTTCAGGAATACCTCCACGTATTTTTGGCCCAAAACACAAGTAAAAGAGAGAAATTAATAGGATAAAATCCCTACTTATCACCCGCCCATCAGAGAGAAGAATCAGATCTTCAAATACAAAAGAGCAGATGAGTAACTTCATCAATTTTACGGCTAGCCCCGATATTTTAGATTTAGATTTCAGCCCCATCACATATGGATATACCAAATCAGCACAAAGATTATCCAAACTTGATAGGATAATCTACACTTCAAAATTTTACACTTCATTTGAATGTGTAACACCAATGATTCTAGGAAGCGACATTTTGAACCATATGCCAATAAAGTTGAGGTTCGCATGCCGAGGTAAAGTTGCACAAGTGGAGAAGAAAATTTTGGTATCCAAAATATGCACTATATGAGAATTAAATCCAATTGTAGTTGTGCTGGTTTTGTGTAAGAGATTGGCAGTTCTCTTCTCTTCTACCCCCCCCCCCCCCTTTTTTTTCTGGGCCATGAAAAGTGGACATCTACTAATGCTTTCAATTAGGGGTGTTCATAAGACCCCGAAAAATCGAACCAAACTGAAAACTGAACCAAACCGACCAAAAAAACCAATACATTTTAGGTTTGGTTTGGTTTTGGTTTTGAATTTTAAAAACCGATCAAATTTGGTTTGGTTTTGGTTTTAATCAAAAAATAACCGAAAAAACCGAACCAAACCGACTATAAAAGTAGCTATTTAAATTTATTATTACATATATATATATATATATATATATATATATATATATATATATATATATATATATATATATATATATATATATATATATATATATATATATATATATGTGTGTGTGTGTGTGTGTGTGTGTATTTTTATATAATGTTTCTAAAATTTATGGTACATATTAGTCATTTGTATTTTTAGTCTAGTTCTTAGCTATTATAATAATCTAATTCTTTGCCTTTACATTCTAGATTTATTGGTAGTTTTCTTTTACTAAGTATAAGAATTTATTTCATGTTAAAAATAATCTATTTTTAATTGAGTACTTAAATTATTCGTCACTATTTGATTCAATTATCATCAATATATCTTAAAAATGATAGATTTCTCAAAGAGCAATTGAATTGTTAGTGTTACATTGAAAATGTAGTCGCCGGAATATGCGTTTCGTAATGTATGTCTCATAATTAAGAAGAAAATGATAAATAAATGAAAAAACCGAAAAACCGACAAAAATCGACATAAACCGAATCGATAAAAACCGACTCAATTAGTTTGGTTTGGTTCCAAAATTTGAAAAACTCACTTACTTTGTTTGGTTTATTTTTAGGGAAAACCGACCCCAACCGAACTATGAACACCCTAGATGTGTCATAGCGATGGCTCAAGTCAAGTTTTCATATTTCCAAAAGTTAGCTCTGAAGAAAGCTGTAAGCAAATTTGCAAGTAGATGAAAAAACCGGATGCGGCAATATATTACCCTCTTAATATTGTACTTGAGAAGATAAAGTTTAAAAAAAGACAGTAAAGAGAACCAAGGAAGATCTCAAATCTTTTACATTAAAGTTCTAGAGTACTACAAAGTAACAAAGAAAGGTGAAGATGTACTTCATATGAAGTGGAATTTATTTGGTTCCTATTTTAGAAAGGAGCAGTCTGCATCTGTAACACCCCATACTTTAGACAGAGTCCCACAACGGCAAAACACAAGAGTGGTATCTGAGCCCTCTTGTGTTTTGGCGATGTAGGACTCTGTCTAAAGTATGGGGTGTTAAATATACCCCCTATTATGGACTCAGCGTCCTTGCAGAGGTTCGCCCCACCGCATGGGATTCGCCTACACTCATGTCACGACCCAAAACTAACCCCTGTCGTGATGGCGCCTATCGTGGAACTAGGCAAGCCGACTCATTTCCAAAACAAACCGATATTTTAAATTTAAAGATAATTTCAAGTTTATTTAACATAAAACCCTTCGTAAAGGAGTTCCAATCAAAATAAAAGTGCGGAAGGAAAAGCCCGACATTGGGGTGTCACTAGTCACGAGCATCTACTACAATCTGTCTAACAATATCAAGGCTAACTCAGCCTGGAAAATAGCTAAATACAACTAGAGGAAGATAAGAGGGAGAAGAGCAGGGGCTGCGATCGCCAAACAGCTACCTTGCTATTTCCAAGAAAACCTGCAACCAGAACACTCAATAACTGCTACCGTGTCCAGCTATACCTGAATCTGCACACAAGGTGCAGGGAGTAACGTGAGTACGCCAACTCAGTAAGTAACAACAATAAATAAAGACTGAGCAGTAGTGACGAGCAATAAAACATATAACATTCATATCGGGAAATCTCAGTAAAATACCACATGCTTTTAAAAATCCGGATTTGAATCAAAACATCTCGTTTAACCCAGTTGTAGTAAAAATCATTTAAAGATATTTTTCAATAGTTTTCAGACAAAGGAAAAATGCAAAGGTGAGCAAAAATGATGAAATCATAAACAGCCCCTCGGGCAAAACATCACTCATAAACAGCCCTTCGGGCAAACCTCACAGTCACTCGTGCCACTCGGGCATACCTCACAATCACTCATGCCTCCCAGTCACTCGGTACTCGCACTTAGTAGGTAAATGTGCTCACTGGGGGTGAGTACAGACTCCGGAGGGGCTCCTTCAGCCCAAGCGCTATAATCTGCACGGACAACTCACGTGCCATAATAATAAAGTATGTTGCAGGCGGGCAGCCCCGATCCACACTCATCCTCACAAATCAGGCCCTCGGCCTCACTCAGTCATAAACCTCTCAAGCCACTCGGGCATTTCAGTAAAACAGGGTATTCGGCCCAAAATATTTATATGCATCAAAATAGAGTCATAAAACTGAGTTATGCGGTAAACAAGTATAAACATGACTGAGTATAGATTTTCAATCGAAAACAATGAGAGGATGGTAAGAAACAGCCCCTAAGGGTCCAAACAGCATTGGTGCAAGGCCCAAACATGGCATTCAGCCCAATTTACAGAAATTCTTTCTAAAACATATAAGTATCATATGGTTTCAACAAAGTATGCAACTTTACAGTTGCTACGGGACGGACCAAGTCACAAATCCCCAACAGTGCACGCCCACACGCCCGTCACCTAGCATGTGCGTCACTAAAAATAGTAGAATGATACAAAATCCGGGGTTTCATACCCTCAAGACTAGATTTACAATCGTTACTTACCTGAAAATGGTCAAATCTCTACCCAGTAATGCTCTTGCCTCTGGACTAGGCCTCCAAATGCTCCAAATCTATTCACAATCTGTACAATACCATCAATATACGCTAATGGAATGAATTCCACAAGAAAAGCTTCAAAATAAAACCAAAACCCGAAATTGGCTCGAACCCGGCCCCCGGGCCCATGTCTCGAAATCCAACAAAATTTACAAAACTAGAAATCTCATTCACTCACGAGTCTAACCATACCAAATTCATCAAAATCCAACATCGTTTGGTCCTTCAAATCCTTAAGTTACTTTCCATAAATTCAAAGCCCTAACCCCTCATTTTCACTAACTACCATGATTAAACAACGGAAAATCACCATATATACAAGTATTAGGGCTCAAGAAACTTACCTAAACGAAACCCCCTTGATTCCCTCTTCAAATCTCTCCAAAAAGCTCCAAAAACCGAATAGAAATGGTGAAGAATGCACCAAAATCGCGAAGGGTTCTATTTATGGTTTCTGCCCAGATTTTTTGAACCTGCGGCCATTTTCTCGCACCCGCGCGACCGCACTTGCGGTCCAAGGAACAGCACCTGTGCAAATCACTTAATCCCCCAGCTTCCGCACCTACGGACACCTTTCTCGCACCTGCGAACTCGCATCTGCGGTCCCTGGTGTGCATCTGCGAAACCAGCCTAAAATTCTCATCTCCGCATCTGCGCTCAAGGCCTCGCACCTGCGGGCTCGCAAGTTCCCAGCCTTAGCCCAGCGTTTCCCGCACCTGCGCACTCCCCACGCGTACCAAAGGCCTCGCACCTGCGAGGCTTTCTTCTAAAGGTGCGAAAATAGCAGTAGCAGCAACTCCAGCTGCAAATTCCAACTTCAACAAATCCTTTAACCACCCGAAATCACCCCGAGGCCCTCGGGACCTCAACCAAAAATACCAACAAGTCATATATCAACATACAAACTTAGTCGAACCTTCGAATCACTCAAAACAACATCCAATCATCAAATTACCCTCAGATTCAAGCCTAAGAAGTTCTAAATTTCCAAATTCGGCAACCGATGCCGAAACCAACCAAACCGCGTCCGAATAACCTCAAATTTTGCACACACATCACAAATGACACTACGAACCTACTCCAACTTCCGTAATTCCATTTCGACCCTGATATCAAATTTTCCACTGCCGACCGAAATCGCCAAATTTTTAATTTTGCCAATTCAAGCCTAATTCTACCACGGACCTCCAAATTACATTTCGGATGTACTACTAAGTCCAAAATCACCTAAAGGGGCTAACGGAACCATCAGAATTCAAATCCAAGATCGTTTACTTATAGGTCAACATCCAGTTGACTTTTCCAACTTAAGTTTCTACTTAAGAGACTAAGTGTCTCAATTCACTCTGAAACCACTCCGGTCCCGAACCAACTAACCCGACATAAACAATATAGCTGAATAACACAAAAAGAAGTCGAAATGGGGAAAACGAGGCTATAACTCTCTAAACGACCGGTCGGGTCGTTACAACTAAACACTGAGGTTTGCCCCACCTAACCGAGATTTGCCTAAACTAAGTTGAACTCTGACCCAACATCGGCAAGGCTGACACAAGAGTGGCTCTGATACCATTTGTAACAAACCAGTCCGTTAGTGATATTGTTCCCTCTAGGCCTAGGCCCTCACGGGTTTAAAATGCGTCACTATAGTCTAAGGCTTGTTAACTTATATACCCATAATCCCTCTTATCTTTTGCCGATATGGGACTTTGTCTATAGTCTAGGGTGTTACATACACCGCCTCTTATAGACTCAGCGTCATCGCTGAGATTTGCCTCACCGCATGGGATTCGCTTAGACTCAGCACTGAGGTTTTCCCCGCCTAACTGGGATTTAACTAAACTCAGTTGAACTCTGACCCACCATCAACATGGCTGACAAAATAGTGGCTCTGATACCATTTGTAGTAGACCAGCATGCTAGTGATTTTGTCCGCTCCGGCCCTAGGCCTTCACGGATTTAAAATGCGTCAATAAGGTCTAAGGCTTGTTAACTTATATACCCAGCATCACTCTTGTATTTTTCCGATGTGGGACTCTATCTAATGTCTGGTGTGTCACATCATCATTATGGAATGGAGAAAAAAAAAGTTAAATAATACAACTTGAAACTCTAAGTTTTTCATATCTGATTTATCTTTAGGATAGGAAACACACCAATAATTAAGACGGGGTGTAGGGGACGCATATACACCAAGAACTCTATATATATGCATCAAGAACCATTTCTTACTTACATACGCTATACAAATTCAAAAAAAAAAGAACTAGAGTTTGAAAAAAGAGAGAAACATAACAGAATGAGCGCTTCAAGTTCATCGAACATTTCCAATGAAGATTATTGGAATTTATTTCGTGGAATGTCAGTTACTGTTATGAGAAAAATATATTTAGAAAAGAGGCTATAGAAGCGTATCTACGGATGCACAACCTCACTTGGTAATACTGCAAGAGTGCAAAACGCACATCAAATGGAAAACTAGTACTAAACATGAAAACTTGGTGTTACTATGGGACAAAGAACGCACCAACTGTGATATATATTTTAGATATCACAAAGAAAATGCCAGAGGGATTGACAAATATATATCGGCAAATATTCAACTGGTTAAATACCCATCGGTTAAGTTCAAATTTTATGGAGTTTATGGAGATCTAACATATGGTCTAGATTTAGAACCATAAAAATTGACACCACATCCTGAGTCACGTAATAAGTTATATGATGCATCATGACCTATGATCAGGGGATGCTAATCTAACTCACCCATTAGAGAGAAGCATCAGATCTCCAAATACAAAAGAGCAGATGAGTAACTTCATTAATTTTACCTGCTAGCCCTGGTATTTTAGATTTAGATTTCAGCCCATTTACATATGGAGGTACCAAATCACCACAAAGATTATCCAAACTTGATAGGATAATCTGCACTTCAAAATTTTACACTTCATTTGAACGTGCAGCACCAACGATTCTAGGAAGCAACATTTTGGACCATATGCCGATAAAGTTAAGGTTGGCACGCCGAGGTAAAGTTGCACAAGTGGAGAAGAAACATTTGGTATCCAAATAGGCACTATGTGAAAATTAAGTCCAATTGCAGTTGTGTTGGTTTTGTGAAACTACGAGATTGATAGTTCTCTTTTCTTTCACCCCTCCCCCTCCCCCCCCCCCCACACTATTTTTTTCTGGGCCATGAACAGTGGACTTTTACTAATGCTTTCAATCTTAAATGCAGAATAAGTGCATAAAGTACTTATTTTATCGAATGCTGCTAATATCTTTTCAGTTTATGTTATTTTGTTACTTTTCATTCATTTCCTTCTTTGATTTAGTTAATGATGCTTGATACTTTATTAGTTGTAAATGCTTTAATCATGTCTTGTATACGAGGACTAATATTTTTCCATCCAAGTATGATTGTATTTGCGTTAATGTGCATTCTAATTTAAAATAGCAATCTGTAATTACTAGATCACTTTGTTCAAATGACCTTTTGATTGAAATATGATCCTATTTTCTGTAAATTGGACTTCAGTATTGTTGGCATTACCTACTTACCATTAAATACTTGTGATCTGTAGGATTCACAAGTGGTCAAAATGTTAAAAGCCATATATAAACAGGCCAGTCCATATGTTATTCCACTCTACTATACCCAAGCCCGTGTTTGAAGAAGTCATCGCTAGGTTTGGACCAAGCTTATAATTAAGATAATTCTTCATTCAAATTTATAACACACTCTTTTTATTAATAATATAAATATACAAAATAAAGCTTATTTAAAGGACTTCCTGGTATAAAATGAAGAGTTTATGTTTTGCCCTCTAATTATGTCAGAAGTTGTTACATATTAAGTTAAGTTGACCTCTAACACAAATCATAATTACTTTGATATGATAACTTGTAAAATTGCTCTAAGTGTAATTAAAAAAATTACAACGTCTTATATGTGTAACTTAAGCAACTCTAAAATAAAAGGAAATTTGGCACTCTATGGCCAACGGGACAAACATATGGCATGAAATATCCCAACTTATCATTATTGGCATGATTTAGCCCAATTCGACTATTTTAGTAAAACAATTAGCAAAGGTCAAAATAGTTCATCTTCTTCCTCAGCATTCCTTTACCACGTAATAGTACCACCTCGTCAATGCCATTTTTAACACTTCCGCCACCTTCATTCACTAAAGCACCATCAAAAATTCATTGAATTCACTGAATTTGGAGAAGATATTGAAACCCACAACTAGTGATGTAACGACCTGGCCGGTCGTTTTGAGTATTACAACCCCGTTTTTTCATTTACTGCTCAAATTGTACTTTGCAGTTGTTGTGTGAATTGCCGGGGTAATTGGTTCGGGTTCAGTTAGGTTTTGGAATGAATTGGAATACTTAGTTTCAAGGTTTAAAGCTTAATTTAAAATAGTAACCGGATGTGGACTTATGTGTAAACGACCTCGGATTCGAATTCTGATAATTTCAATAGCTCTGTATGGTGATTTTGGACTTAGGAGCGTGTACGAAAAATTAATTAGAGGTCCGTAGTGAAATTTGGCTTGAAATGCCGAAAGGTGAATTTTTGGGAAGTTTGACCGGGGGGTTGACTTTTTGATATTGGGGTCGGAATTCGATTCTAGAAATTGGAATAGATCTGTAATGTGAAATGTGAGATCCATAATTGGAATAGATCCATAATTCTTATTCTGGAAATTGGAATAGATCTGTAATTGGATGGGTTGTCGTATTTTATGAGTTTCGTCGGATTTCGAGACGTGGGCCCCACGGGTGATTTTTGGGGGTGTAATTTCAGATTTTGTGGAAAAAATTAGCGTTTTGATATGGAATTAATTCCTATAAATTGTGTGGACTGAATCATATTAATTGTGGTAGATTCGAGCCGTTCGGGAGTTGATACGCGCATAAAGGGATTTCTGGAGCATTGTTTAGCTTGCTCGACATTGGATTCGGCTTGTTTGAGGTAAGTAACTCTTCTAATAGTTGAGGGTATGAACCCTGAATATATTTATTTCATGAATCGTTGGGAGGTGACGTACATGCTAGGTGACGGGCGTGTGGGTGTGCATTTTAAAAACTGTGACATAATTGTTTCTGTGGAATATTGTAGTAAATAATCTTGGCATTTTCCATGCAGTTTTATGTGTTAAAGAAATTGAGCTGAAAAGCATATTAAAAATCATGTTGAGGCTATGTGCCAGTATTATTGGAACCCACGGAGGTCATGTTGCTGTGAATTATTTGTTTAAATTGAAAATTCATACCCAGTCATATTCATTTCTTTGCATATCATATCTCAGTCTCTGTTGTTATTTATTGATACATCATATCATCATTTTGGGCTATTCTCATGACATTGTGAGCCCATGAGAGAGAGACTGGAGAGATTGATGACTGAGGGAGGCCGAGGACCTGATTGTGAGGATATTTTTGGGATCGGGCTGCACGCCGCAGCAGGCCATGCTGGCTTTATATATATTATACTATAGCACGTGAATCGGCCGTGCGAGTCGATATATTATACTATTGCATATATATATATATATATTATTATAAAAGCACGAATAATTTATGCAGAATCCAGATATTATTATAGCACGTGAGTTGTCCGTGCATCACGTGAGTTGTCCGTGCGGATCCAGATATGATATTAGTAGGTGAGTTATCCGTGCAGCATGTGAGTTGTCCGTGCTTATAGGGCTTGGGCTGTAGGAGCCCCTCATGAGTCTGTACACACCCCCAGTGAGCGCAATCGACTATAAACAGGGATCAGGCTGCATGCCACAGCAGGTATTATATAGCGCTGAGTGATTGAGTGTGCTGAACATAGTGAGAGAGAATGTGAGACAGTGAGATTGAGTACTCTGATAGTGTGAGTACATGATTACAATCTCTGAAATACATTACATTGACATTCACACATGACATACATGCATAGAGATGTGTTTTCCTCATGCTGTACGATATCATATTATTCATGATTTCTCACACATGTTGACAGATGGGCATAATGATGCATTTGTTTTACACTGGTTATCTGGAAAGAAAATGAGACATTTTATTTATTATTGAAAGGATTTTTGAAAAATTACTGTTTTCAAACTTATTCATAATTTTGGTAATTTCGGTAAACAATTTAGGTTTTCATTGATGTACTTGATAGGCAGAATTATTTTCAGAAGTCATGATTTAGCTAAGCATTTATTCTTTGAGTTACTTTTGGTATTACTTGTTTAATATTATTATGAACTATTGTTGGTTATGGAAGTTGGACTCCGACCTTGGTACAAGCTCGTCACTACTTCTGCACATTGCGTGCAGATCTTGGTTGTTGTTGTTGATGTGCTCGATAGTTGCGGGATTTGAAGATGTACCAACGTTCCTGTTGTAGCTGCCTCTTGTTCACGGTAGCCTTAAATTTATAAAAGCTCTGTTTATGTATTATTCAAACAGACTATGTAATTAATTCATTTCCGCTTTGTATACCCTATTCTTACAAGCTCATGATTTGTACTACCAGTTCGTGGGGATTGTATAAGATTAAGACCTCTATTCACTTAAATTGCTTTAATAATTATTATTGGAATTGGATAGTTGGTAATTGACTTACCTAACGGGTTGGGTTAGGTTCCATCACAACTAGTTGGATTTTGGGACGTGACAATGTGGTATCAGAGCTCTAGGTTCACAGGTTCTACAAGTCATGAGCAACTGTCTAGTAGAGTCTTGCGGATCGGTATGATGACGTCCATACTTATCTTCGAGAGGCTATAGGGTATTTAGGATATATACTTCCCATCTTTCTTTCCTTATCGTGCGGGATTGATTCAGCTTGAGACATAAACTCTTTGAATTCCTTCCACGTATTCGTATGCACACATGAGTGCTCGGTATCAGCTGTGCATCACCGGCTTATGATTCCAAGTTTAGACCACAGCTTAAGCTCGGTAGCTTCAGTTGTAACTCGTACAATTGGACTTATATGTCCGGTAATGACCCTACAGTGGAATTTGTGGTTCGACAAGCGGTGGAATGGCGGTGTGATGGGTATGATGTAACCGCGGGATGTGTTAAGACGATTGAAATATGAAGAGAAGTATTTCCTTGAAATGTAAAGAAAAGGACATTGGGTGCTTGATTTTTTATTTGATGTGACGAACAATCTCGAGTAATGAATGTTTTGAAGGATCTTCATATTGTTAAATTTTGGGACAAAACAAACTCTCATGTCTAGTTAATGAGTTTGGACTCAGATAGACTAAGTGATTGAATATTGTTACTGCGAAAGTGTATAACAAGATACCAGTTTGAGGCTAAGCAGGTGGGTTATCCAATGCGGAGTAATCTACGTAGGTGTATTCCTTATGATGTGAGTAGAGAGTTTCTTTTCTGCTGACAGGGTGTATGGGTGGAGATTTGAATCTGAATCTGGTTGAGAAAGTTGACTTGTGTTTTAAGAGTATGAATACGATCTTAGTGGATGATTGAAGTATTTTTATGGTTGGCGTTGTATGAACTTGGGAAGAAGTTTCGTTGGACTGATTGTGGCATTATGGCAGTAAGAGAGTATTGGTATTGTGAGTTATGGAATGTTTTAATCTATGGCTTTGAGCCAAGTGGGGGAGTCTGCTATTGACAATTTGATTTCATGGTTAGGTGTTAAATTTTAATTTTGGTCTGAGGCATACTTGTGGGTTAGCTATGACTTGCAGAAGTTGAGATCGAGAATGACTCGAATAAGGAAATTCCTGGTTAAGGATTATATTGCATGTATGAGTATATGAAATTCGTGGGATGAGTGATTTTTATTGGTGAATGATGTAGTGCGCACGGAGTATGAATTTGATATGTGGTGTTAAAGTAGAGTTACTTCTTTGAGTGTTGTGGTGCTAATGGGGCACGTGTCTTTTGGCCCATTGGGCGGTGCAATTAGATTTGAGCAAAGTGGGTGACTCCCGAAAACATTTCAGTGGGTTTGAGAATTATATATAGCAATTGAGAATATTTTCGGACTTGTGTATGGATAAAATCCGGGATTTGCATTTGATGGTGCCCGAAATTGCGGAAATTCTATATGACTAGGGATTCTACATTTTTTGTATAAGGAAGGTAAGAAGAACAATTTCAAATTCACATGAGGTATTCTCAGAGTGAGTGTTATAGTTGTGGTATTTTGAAGGTGCTTAAGAAGAATACAATTGCTTATGGGTCGTAGGGCGTTATGGTTCTATGCTAGGTTTGTGGGGTGAGCTGTGGCTAAAGATCGTGGCATTTTAGTAAGGAGAAGTATTAATCTGAAGACAAATTCGGAAGAAACTCAAAGAAAATAAGACAAACGAGTAGTAGGTTGGATCAGTATGGTAAAGGATATAATCGGTTCTTTGGGTGCTTTTGATGTGGGGGTTTTCTACAGGTGCTTTGTGGAAATACATCTGGGCTTGGCAATCTGGGTGAGTTGGTTGATTTAGAGAGATTCAACACTAATGGCCTGATTATGTGCAAATGGATTCAAAAGCATTCTCGAGGTTTTCTACCACGGTTTGAGATGGGTATTTTCCTATCGGCCTGAGAAGCATGTTGAGTATTGTGATTTTATACCGGATGGGATCAAATGTAAGGCTTCTGGCTGATCAGATATGTATTTTAATTGTGACTCAGAATGATTATGAGGTTCTCGTATTTTTCAAATGATGGCATGATAGATGCGGTGTGTTGTGTGGGATTAAGGTTGGCATGTGCAAGTCATGGTTTGGCTTTGAAAGTGAGGTCATAAATTCTTAGAGGGCATGAACATTTTTCGATGTTTAGTTGAATGCTATAACTATTTGGTATTGCGTAAGTAGAGTGTACATTTCAGAAGGCGCACTATATTTTGAATTATGGATATCTCATAAGTATTGCGGCATTTTCCTGGTTGATCGACTGCTGATATTCAAACTTTGTCAAGTGGCACGGAAGAACTTTTAAAGTATTTCTCGTGGGATGATCGTGTATGAGAGAGGTGTTAGGCATTTGGGAGGTGGAGATGGAATCAAATATGGTGATTCGCGTGTTCTATGGATTTGGAGATTGGGAGTTCTCAGGAGCAGATTGTTTCATGGTTGTGGACTGTGAAGTTGTGGCCAGAGCTAGCTAGATGACAAAATGTGTTATGATTCAGTCATTATGGATTTTTGGAGGGAATGTTATGTAACCCGAGTTTTTTGGTGGTCCATAGGTAGGCCCAATTAAGATGTGTATTCTACACCGAGCCAGAATGGGTGGCTCCATACTGCTATTATTGAGGGATGTGTCATTCGATTGATGTTGAACTTATTTGTGTTCTAAAATGATCTGTGAGTTACTCCTTCATGTTACGAGGAGTTGTGATTCATTGGTTATGTGCACAGATGATACGGTCCTATTTGAACTTTATAGCGGAATTTGAGTGTGATGAGTATTTGGGTAATGCATGATCGATTGCGTAATGGTTATGTTCTTTCAGGTTTTGTGTGGCATTTTTTTCATTTGCCTCTCTGTGGTTATGGATTTTGAGTGGGGTGACTCGAGGTATATATTATGGACCAACGTTTGGGGGTCACGCACTGCAGCGGAGTTATGTTATGGTATGAACCTTGTGTTAGAATCGGGTGATGGTTCTACGGTGTATGATGAATTTTCACCATTTCGTTGTGGCGGTACTTGTTAATCTGGCGGGGCAGTTCTCTCATTTGAGTCATTTTCCATGACTGGGTACATTTGAATTGCTGCGTATTGGTGCACGGATGGCACGGGATGTGCCTCTAAGCTATATTGGTGCGGCATATCTATGGAACAGTTGTGTTTAGTAATATAAGATCATTGGACCTAGAATGGGTAGTATCGGGTTTGATTTCAGTATATTCGTGAATATAATATTGAGAGTCGGCTCAGAAAGTAATTATGGTTCTGGTTGGGGCTAGAGAGCTACGTGACTTGTTGATCTGGTAAGTGGTCATGAAATTTCGCATGTTTCTTTTATTATCAACAGTGTACGAAGGTTTTGGGATGAGGTTTGATTCAATATAGGTTTAATACTAGTATTTGGTTGGTTTTGGAGTAGTCACTATGGTTAGGAATGGTGCTATGAGCATGCAGGTTGTGTAATATGTTAGGTGATTATGTCTGTGGTTATGGTTATGGTTATGGCTTGATACAGCTTGTTCAAACTCATACAGGGTGTAAATGTAAGATTCGTGTCTTGAAAGAAATTCTAAAGGTTGGAAATTAAATTCCAAGGTTTATGGGCTAAAGTTAAATCAATGATTTCAGTTGTATTGTGTTGTCAAGCTCATATGGAATAGGGTGACGTGGGTTCAACCCCGGGTATGTGTTTGGTAAGATGGAATAGTGATTTCATGTCTTAGAAACAACTCTTGGCACGTTCGAGGACGAACTTATGTTTAAGTGGGGGAGAATGTAACGACCCGGCCGGTCGTTTTGAGTATTACAACCCCATTTCCCCATTTACTGCTCAAATTGTACTTTGTAGTTGTTGTGTGAATTGTCGGGGTAAGTTGTTTGGGTCCGGTGAGGTTTTGGAATGAATTGGAACACTTAGTTCCAAGGTTTAAAGCTTAATTTAAAATAGGGATCGGATGTGGACTTATGTGTAAACGACCTCAGATTCGAATTCTGATAAATACAATAGCTCTGTATGGTGATTTTGGACTTAGGAGCGTGTCGGAAAAATTATTTGGAGGTCCGTAGTAGAATTTGACTTGAAATGCCGAAAGATGAATTTTTTGGAAGTTTGACCAGGGGGTTGACTTTTTGATATCGGGGTCGGAATTCGATTCTAGAAATTGGAATAGATCCGTAATGTGAAATGTGACTTGTGTGCAAAATTTGAAGTCATTCTAGATTGATTTGATGTGTTTTGGCACAAGACGTAGAATTTGAAAGTTCAAAGTTCATAGATTTTGATTTGAGGTGTAATTCATCGTTTTGATGTTGGTTGATATGATTTGAGGCCTCGAGTAGGTCCGTGTTATGTTATGGAACTTTTTGGTATATTCGGACAGGGTCCCGAGGGGCTCGGGTGAGTTTCGGATGGTTAACGGATCAAATTCGGACTTAGAAGAAATCTGGAAAAAATTTGTCTTCTGGTGTGATCACACCTACGAGGAATTGGCCGCAGGTGCGGTGCCGCAGATGCGATGCCGCAGGTGCGGTGCCGCAGATGCGATGCCGCAGATGCGGCCCTTTTTATGCAGAAGTGGAGCTAGGCTACCCTGGGCAGGGTGCATGTGCGCAGGAGTTAACTGCATCTGCGAGCCCACAGGTGAGAGCGAGGCTCCGCAGATGCGGAGTTGAGGGAGAGGCAAGTTCGCACGTGCGAACCTTTGAGCGCAGAAGCGCGACCGCAGGTGCAGTCCTTGGCATCGCAGAAGCGATTATGGATGGCCAAGCTGTTCTCGCATAAGCGAGATTTTTCCCACAGAAGCGAAGGTCGCAGATGCGACCCCTTGTCCGCAGATGCGGAAATCGCTAGGACAAAACCTTAAATTTGAGGGTTCGACATTTTCACCCATTTCCGGATTTTGGAGCTCGGGTTGGGGAATTTGGAGAGGAAATTTTCCACACAACTTGGGGTAAGTGTTCTTAACTCCCTTGTGATTTTATTCCATGAATTAATCTTCATTTTTGGTGTAAGATTATTAAATCTTCAAGAGAAATAGAAGGAAATTTCTATAATGTCACAAAACGAATCTTTCAAGTTTGAATACCGATTTGGAGTCGGATTTGGGTGGAATTAGTATGGTTGAACTTGTAATTAGATGGGTTGTCGTATTTTGTGAGTTTCATCGGATTTCGAGATGTGGGCCCCACGGGAATTTTTGGGGGCGTAATTTCAGATTTTGTGGAAAATATTAGCGTTTTGATATTGAATTAATTCCTATAAATTGTGTGGACTGAATCAAATTAATTGTGGTAGATTCGAGCCGTTCGGGAGTTGATACGCGCATAAAGGGATTTCTGGAGCATTGTTTAGCTTGCTCAACATTGGATTCGGCTTGTTCGAGGTAAGTAATGCTTCTAATCTTGGGGTTGAGGGTATGAACCATGAATATATGTATTTCGTGAATATTTGGGAGGTGACGCACATACTAGGTGACGGGCGTGTGGGTGTGCTCTATAGAAATTGTGACATAATTATTTTTGTGGAATTTTGTAGTTAAATAATCTTGGTATTTTCCATGCTGTTTTATGTGTTAAAGAAATTGAGCTGAAAAGCATATTAAAAATCATGTTGAGGCTATGTGCCAGTATTATTGGAACCCACGGAGGTCATATTGCTGTGAATTATTTGTTTAAATTGAAAATTCATACTCAGTCATATTCATTTCATTGCATATCATATCTCAGTCTCTATTGTTATTTATTGATACATCATATCATCATTTTTGGGCTATTCTCATGACATTGTGAGCCCATGAGAGAGAGAGACTGGAGAGATTAATGACTGAGGGAGGCCGAGGGCCTGATTGTGAGGATATTTTTAGGATTGGATTGCACGCCGCAGCAGGCCATGTTGGCTTTATATATATTATACTATTGCACGTGAGTTGGCCGTGCAACACGTGAGTTGGCCGTGCGGATCAAAATATTATTATAGCATATGAGTTGTCCATGCAGCACGTGAGTTGTCCGTGCGGATCCAGATATGATATTATAGCACGTGAGTTGTCCGTGCAACACGTGAGTTGTCCGTGCTTATAGCGCTTGGGCTATAGGATCCCCTCATGTGTCTGTACACACCCTTAGTGAGCGCAGTCGACTATAAACAGGGATCGGGTTGCACGCCGCAGTAGATATTATATAGCGCTGAGTGATTGAGTGTGCTGAACATAGTGAGAGAGAATGCGAGACAGTGAGATTGAGAACTCTGAGAGTGTGAGTACATGAGTACAATCTCTGAGATGCATTGCATTGACCTGAACACATGACATACATGCATAGAGATGTGTTTTCCTCATGCTGTATGGTATCACATTATTCATGATTTCTCACACATGTTGACAGATCGGCATAGTGATGCATTTGTTTTACACTGGTTATCTGGAAAGAAAATGAGACATTTTATTTATTATTGAAAGGATTTTGTAAACATTACTGTTTTCAAACTTATTTATATTTTTGGTAATTTCGGTAAACAATTTGGGTTTTCATTGATGTACTTGAAAGGCAGAATTATTTTAAGAAGTCATGATTTAGCTAAGCATTTATTCTTTGAGTTACTTCTGGTATTACTTGTTTAATATTGTTATGAACTATTGTTGGTTATGGAAGTTGGACTCCGATCTTGGTACAAGCTCGTCACTACTTTCAACGTAAGGCTAGGTTTATTACTTACTCAGTACATGGGGTCGGTTGTACTGATACTACAGTTCGGCACATTGCCTGCAGATCTTGGCTGTTGTTGTTGATGTGCTCGATGGTTGCGGGATTTGAAGATGTACCAACGTTCATGTTGTAGCTGCCTCTTGTTCATGGTAGCCTTAGATTTATAAAAGCTCTGTTTATGTATTATTCAAACAGACTATGTAATTAATTCATTTCTGCTTTGTATACTCTATTGTTAGAAGCTCATGATTTGTACTATCAGTTCGTGGAGATTGTATAAGATTAAGACCTTTATTCACTTAAATTGCTTTAATAATTATTATTAGAATTGGATAGTTGGTAATTGGCTTACCTAACGGGTTGGGTTAGGTGCCATCACGACTAGTTGGATTTTGGGTCATGACAATTGATCAAGCTTGAAGCTCTAAGATCTTATAATTTGAAGTTTATGTTCAAATTGTTTATTGATAACACTTGTGTGAAGCTTGGACTAAAACTAAAGCTCAATCGAAGAGTGGGACGTTGATTTGAAAACACTTGTGGGTGGATTTAAAAAGCTGCTAGTCGGAATTTCGAGCTGGACAAGCTCGAAAAGGACGAGCTGAAGTGAGGTGTATATATAATTGTGTATATACCCTATATACATGCATGTGTATATCTTCCATGTATATCATATACATTTGAGAAGTGCTGGAAGAGCTTTTCAGTGGCCTTTTTCTCTCACAGGTTAATTTTCTTGATTCTTGTTTTTTGTTCAAGTTTTCCAAGTCGATGTCAGCTCTGAATTTTGTCTCAAAAGCAGTCCAAATCACCTTTAATCTCCTTCAACTTTGTGTATAACTTTTTCTAGGTGGTTCCAAAAAACTCCAATCACACCTACTTAAAAAAAACTACTCAAAATTTTTAGATTTTGAATTGATGTTTCAGGTGAGTTTTTTATGGTGAGATTACATTTTATGATGATGTAAATTATTATAAGCAGTTTAAGATGATTTGTCTTGCCCTGCCCGTCTAGGGTAGAGGTAAGGTTGAATATATCTCACCCTCCCCAGACCCCACTTGTGAGAATACACTGGGTCGTTATTGTTGTAGTGTAAGATGCTTTATCTATTAAATTTTAATGAACTAGAAACAAGGGGCCGGGATATCCAAGATCTCATAAAAACTCCACGAAAATACCAAGATCTCTTGTATATTCGCCGAGTTTGGAGAATTTGTCTATCCGTACCAATTTGATTAAACTACAGTTGCTAAGCCTAATTTTTGGCTAATACATTGTCAATAATTGTTAACAATGGTGTATGTGGGTCAATTTTCAATCATAAATCAAGCGGAATTGTCCTGTCCCAAACTACCCCAAGACGTGGCTAACACCCAGCACACGTCATACGACAGACGAATCAAATTTTCATAAATTAACCATTAATTTACATTATTTAATAATTTAAATACGTGTCCAAACAAGCCAATAATTAATTATGAACGATTAATATCTCGAAATAAATATTTAAAACTCTTTCCCAATTCTCACATTGGACCATTAAGCATCTAAAGAATTACATAAAGGCTTAGAGTTATGTGCACAAATCCCAATTGAAATAAATATAAATAAATAAAGACTCTATCGGTGGATCATCTCAACAATTGGATCAATTCTAGGTTCGTCGTCAATTGTTAGCTTCATCTTCAGCAACAGTATTTGCATGAACGTGCAAGTAAGGAGTAAGTTATATGTAAATATAACTAGTAAGATCCTCGATCAGCCACTTTAAATACTCCTGGAACAAGTGTTAGAAAATACAAATACATAATGAGCACAAATATAATATACACAAAAATTATATCACCATATAATACTCAATAAGTTCCAAACAAATATTCAACAACAACACTATTTATCTCAACATAATCTATACTAAGGAGTTGTCATAGCGGCAATGAAGGAAATTAACCAAACACCTCGACGAGTCCACGACAACATACACAATGCTCCAAATCTACCACGGCAGCATATATAATGTCCCAAATATATTACGACATTGAAGAAATAATTTCTAACGACCCAACATCATGACACGAAGTCACTCCACACCACACCAAAAATCATGTACTAAGTGATTTTATTTTCTTAACAAATTAATACACTGTATACGGTAAAATATATTCGAGTAGGTATGTGTTATGTTATGAAACTTTTTGGTATGTTCGGACGGGGTCCTGAGGGGCTCGGGTGAGTTTCGGATGGTTAACGGATGAAATTCGGACTTAGAAGAAATCTGGAAAAAATTTGTCTTCTTGTGTGATCACACCTGCGAGGAATTGGCCGCAGGTGCGGTGCCGCAGATGCGGCCCTTTTTATGCAGAAGTGGAGCTGGGCTACCCTGGACAGGGCGCATGTGCGCAGGAGTTAACTGCATCTGCGAGCCCGCAGGTGAGAGCGAGGCTCCGCATATGCGGAGTTGAGGGAGAGGCAAGTTCGCACGTGCGAACCTTTGAGCGCAGAAGCGCGACCGCAGGTGCGGTCCTTGGCATCGCAGAAGCGATTATGGCTGGCCAAGCTGTTCTCGCATAAGCGAGATTTTTCCCACAGAAGCGAAGGTCGCACATGCGACCCCTTGTCCGCAGATGCGGAAATCGCTGCGACAAATCCTTAAATTTGAGGGTTCGACATTTTCACCCATTTTCGGATTTTGGAGCTCGGGTTGGGGGATTTTGGAGAGGAAATTTTCCATACAACTTGGGGTAAGTGTTCTTAACTCCCTTGTGATTTTATTCCATGAATTAATATTCATTTTTGGTGTAAGATTATTAAATCTTCAAGAGAAATAGAAGGAAATTTCTATAATGTCACAAAACGAATTTTTCAAGTTTGAATACCGATTTGGAGTCAGATTTGGGTGGAATTAGTATGGTTGAACTTGTAATTAGATGGGTTGTCGTATTTTGTGAGTTTCATCAGATTTTAAGATGTGGGCCCCACGGGAATTTTGGGGGCGTAATTTCAGATTTTGTGGAAAATATTAGTAAATATAACGTGCAAGTAAGGAGTAAGTTATATGTAAATATAACTAGTAAGATCCTCGATCAGCCACTTTAAATACTCCTGGAACAAGTGTTAGAAAATACAAATACATAATGAGCACAAATATAATATACACAAAAATTATATCACCATATAATACTCAATAAGTTCCAAACAAATATTCAACAACAACACTATTTATCTCAACATAATCTATACTAAGGAGTTGTCATAGCGGCAATGAAGGAAATTAACCAAACACCTCGACGAGTCCACGACAACATACACAATGCTCCAAATCTACCACGGCAGCATATATAATGTCCCAAATATATTACGACATTGAAGAAATAATTTCTAACGACTCAACATCATGACACGAAGTCACTCCACACCATACCACAAATCATGTAGTAAGTGATTTTATATTCTTAACAAATTAATACACTATATACGGTAAAATATGTTATTCTAAGTGACCGCTTAAGAGAGTGACACGTGGAGCCTAATGCGGGGGACAGTTAAAACCAAAGGCAACTGTCCCGTTTGTCACCGGAAAGGATGACACTCGTAAAGATGCAATAAATACCCTCCTTCTGGTTGCATTTAATGGAGAATATTTCACAACCCGTTACAGAAATTGTCATTTATGCTCACTATTACACCTTCATTAATGACCCTCATAATTGACATTAATGAAGGGTATGATCCTAGGACCTTGTTTCCTAGGTGCAGCTATAGATAGTGAGCTTTGTTATCATTGTAAAGGACATGAATTTTCTGCCAAACTTATGCTACAACCGATTCAAATCTTTATACAATTTTATCTTCTTATTCCTTGATTTTATTGTTCTTGTGCCCGGAAACCCTGCTCCCGGAATTACTGTTTCTGTTATTTTATCTTCACTTCAAGGCTAAATATTGCATATTACTTCAATTATTTTATTATTTCAGGATCGAATTAATTTACTTATCTAGAAACCACGTATAAATTTAACTGTACTTTTTTTACAGGTAAACAGTTTGGCGTCCAACATGGGGCCTAGACAACCGTGTAATTAAGTTGATCTTTGCCTCTTTTACTAACGTGTTTTGATTATTTGTCCTAGAAAATATCACAGAAAATGGCAGATAACAATGTTAATAACACATACAATCTTGAGGCCCAAGGAGATCAACCTCATCACGAGGATTCAGTCAGTGACACACGTAATAAGGAAAATGATGCCACGCGGATCCACGACAGGAGGTACTCACGACATGTTCGGGAAGCGACTCTCGATGATGCTGAAGAGGAGCAAGTCGTTGAAGTGGTAAGGGTCCTGCAAGAGCAGCAGATGACCAGTCTAGGTCATCTCACACAGCAGGATAAGGTTATGACGGATTTGAAGTAGGCGTTGCCGGGGGCTTCCAATAGTGTGAATGGATGAGGTCCAGTTCCTCCCAGTGCTCCCGCGAATCAGGCAACGCAGAGGGTCGACAACAATACCCCGAGGGGTGAGGTTGGCTCTGATGGGGCTGGGGGGAGCGAATTCCGCCCCAACAATGAGAACATTCCCTTCAAGAGCGAACTATTATGGTTTTATGAGGAAAGTGAACGCCCGTATGGACCAAATCTCGGGCGAACCACCGGTGCTGAAAGGGCCAGACTCAAAGAAGTATACTCAGTTGCCATACAAACCAAGCGCGACACCACAATTAATCTCGAAATATATTAAAATGCTCGACGTGCCAAAGTATGGTGGAACCTCAGACCCACAGGAGCATATTACCACCTATACAACAGCGGTGAAGGGGAACGATTTAGCTCCACAAGAGATCGAATATGTTTGCCTTCACTTGGTATTCGCTCTTACCCAAGCATTCCATAGATTCCTTTGAGATTCTTGCAGACTCTTTTATTAAGGCCTATGTCAGGGCTAGAAAGGTGCAGGCCCAAAAGGCCGACATGTTTGGAATTGCACAAGGAGAATCGGAGTTGCTGTGGGAGTTCATCACCCAGTTCCAAAAGTAGAGGATGTTGCTCCCGGGTGTTCTGGATGAATGGGAGGCTGAAGCATTCACCAAGGGTCTGAATTTGTGAAGTTCAGACGCTTCACGGAAACTGAAGAAAAGCTTGCTCGAGTTCCAAGTGATGACTTGGGCGAATGTCCACAATCGGTACGAGTCTAATATAAAAATCGAAAATGATCAAGCTGGCTTCCCGTCTTCGGCAAAAGAACGGGAGAAGAATAAAGAAAAATCAAAAGAAGATTTTGACACAAATAGACGGTCTTTGAGGGGCCATTTTTTCCCTACAAACGGGACGAATGATGCGAGAAAGGTTTTCGGTCGACAGATAGGTTCGTTATCGATAAAAGAACTGATCGCAGCCGAAACAATAGATCATTGCTGGGCAAACAAGCATCGGGTATGCGGGATCCTTCCCACCCCGGGCTGTCAGAATGTAATTTCAACATCAGTGTAGTGGTGTTGGTATCAGCTATGAGAAACATCAAAGAAGCACGGTTCTCAAAGCCGATGAGGTTCGATCCCAGCCTGAGGGATACCAACTTGTAGTATGAGTACCACGAGATGAATGGCCACCGGACTGGGGACTGCCGACATATACGGGAAGAAGTTGTGATACTATTAAAGAATGGGCATCTCAGAGAATTCTTAAGTGACCGGGCCAAGAATAACTACGGTCGCAACCGTGATAACGCGTAACCCTCGAAAGCAGGAGAAGATCCCCCGCACCAGATGATCAACATGATCGTCGGGGGAACGAGATCAACGGAGTCACCTTCTCGGCAGCAAAAAAGATGAAGATATTAATAACCCATATCAAGAGACTCTTGGAAGTCGCTGAAGACGACAACACTTTCACGGAGGAGGACGCAAATGGATTATTGCTATCGCACAACGATGCATTGGTAATTTCTTTAAATGTACTATATTTTAAAATAAAACGTGTTCTAGCGGATCCAATAAGTTTAACCAATATCATACAATGGAGGGTATTGAAGCATCTATTAGATCGATAAAGGATATGTACGATAGAGCTAAGACTCGGGTCAGGAATGCAGGAGGTGACTCAGAGTTTTTTCCGATGGTTATGGGGTTGCACCAAGGATCTGCGCTTAGCCCATTTTTATTTTCCCTAGCGATGGATGCTCTAACACACCATATTAAAGGGGAGGTTCCATGGTGTATGTTGTTCGCTGATGAAATAGTTCTGATTGATGAGATGCGAGGCGGCGTTAATGAGAGACTAGATGTTTGGAGGCGGGCCCTGGAGTCCAAAGGTTTCAAGTTGAGTAGGACTAAGATGGAATATCTGGAGTTTAAGTTCAGCAGCATGACAGGGGAAGCAGACAGGGTAGTGAGGGTCGACTCACAAGTCATCCCCAAAAGAGAAAGTTTCAAGTACCTAGGGTCAATTATCCAGGGAGATGGGGAAATCGACGACGATGTCACACATCATATTGGGGTGGGGTGGATGAAATGGCGGTTAGTGTCTGGAGTCTTGTGTGACAAGAAGGTGCCACCAAAACTCAAAGGTAAGTTCAACAAAGCGGTGGTTAGACCAGATATGTTGTATGGGGTTGAGTGTTGGCTAGTGAAGAATTCACATATCCAGAAGATGAAAGTAGCCAAAATGAAGATGTTGAGATGGATGTGCGGGCATACTAAATTGGATAAGATAAGGAATGAAGATTTTCGGTAGAGGGTGGGCATTGCTCCCATGGATGACAAGATGCGGAAAGCGAGGTTTACGTGGTTCGGGCACGTGCGGAGGAGAAGCATAGATGCCACGGTTAGGAGGTGCGAACGGTTGGCTTTGGCAGGTACGAGCTGAGGTAGAGGGCGGTCTAAGAATTATTGGGGTGAGGTGATCAGGCAGGACATGGTGCAACTTCAGATTTACGAGGACATGGTTCTTGATAGGAACGTGTGGAGGTCGAGCATTAGGGCTGTAGGCTAGGGGTAGTCGAGAGTTTTTCTCTCTTTGTACCGGGTAGTCTGATAGAGTTTTGTCTAGGTCTATTAGAGGTCTATGTTGTGTTCGCATTATTTTATTGTTTTGCATAGTTTTGTGTTATTGACCTTTCACTTATTTGTTGTCTCAAAGAAGGGAAAGAATGAAGGTAACAAAATAACATATATTGAAAAGATATTAGCAGCATTCGATAAAATGAGTACTCTATGCACTTATTCTGCATTTGAGATTGAAAGCATTAGTAGAAGTCCACTGTTCATGGACCAAAAAGAAAAAATGGGGGGGGGGGGTGGTTGAAGAGAAGAGAATTGCCAATCTCGTAGTTTCTCAAAACCAACACAACTGCAATTGGACGTAATTCTCACAGAATGCATATCTGGATACTAATTTTTTCTTATCCACTTGTGCAACTTCAACTGGGCATGCCAACCTCAACGTTATCAGTTTATGGTCCAAAATGTCGCTTCCTACACTCGTTGCTGTTACACGTTGAAATGAACTGTAAAATTTCTCAGTGCAGATTGTCCTATCAATTTTGGATAATCTGTGTGGTGATTTGCTATCTCCAAATGTAAAGGGGCTGAAATCTAAATCTAAAATACCGGGGCTATCCGTAAAATTGACGAAGTTTCTTATCTGCTCTTTTGTATTTGGAGATGTGATGCTTCTCTCTGATGGGCGGGTTAGATTAACATCCCCCATCATAAGCCATGATGTATCATATAACTTATTACGTGATTTAGGATGTGGTTTCAATTTTAATTGTCCTAAATCTAGACCATATATTGGATCTACATAAAGTCCATGAAATTTGACCTTAACCGATGGATATTGGAGCAGCTGAATATTTGCCGATATATATTTGTCAATCCCTCTGAGGTTTTATTTGTGATATCTAAAAGATATATCACATATTATCCTATTTTCCAAAATATATTTGTCCCATAGTAACACCAAGTTTTCATGTTTACAGCTAGTTTTCCATTCGATGTGCGTTTCGCATTCTTGCGGTATTACCAAGTGAGGTTTGTGCATCTGCAAATACGCTTCTATAGCCTTTTTTTAAAATGTATTTTCCTCATTAAAGTGATTGACATTCCATGGAACAATTTCCAAGTAATCTTCATTGAAAATGTTCGATGAACTTGAAGCGCTCATTCTGTTATGCTTCTCTCTTTTTTCAAACTCTAATTCTCTCTCTTTTGTTTTTGTTTTGAATTTGTATAGTGTCTGTAAGAAAGAAATGGTTCTTGGTGCATATATATAGAGTTCTTGGTATATATGCGTCCCCTACAACTCTTCTTAATTATTGGTGTGTTTCCTATCCTAAAGATAAATCAGAGATGAAAAACTCTGAATTTCCAGTTGTATTATTTAACTTGTTCTTTTTCTTTCTCCTTTCCATAATGATGTAGACTGCTCCTTTCTAAAATAGTAACCAAATAAATTCCACTTCATATGAAGTACATCTTCAGCTTTCTTTGATACTTTGTAGTACTCTAGAACTTTAATGTAAAAGATTTGAGATCTTCCTTTGTTCTCTTTACTGTCTTTTTTCAAACTTTATCTTTTCAGGTACAATATTAAGAGGGTAATATATTACCACAACCGGTGTTTTCATCTACTTGCAAATTTGCTTACAGCTTTCTGCACAACTCACTTTTGGAAATTGAAAACTTGACTTGAGCCCTCATTATGACACAGCCATTCAATATTTCCTCACAAGGCTAAAGATAAATCAGAATTGGTGAAGCCAAACTTTTACCTCTTTTTTCATAAATATATTCAGTAAATGCATTTCCTATGGTTCTAATGATGGTACTAATATAATGTCTCTTTTTGGCTTCTTGAGCCGAGGGTCTTTCGGAAATAGTTTTCCTATACTCTTCGGAGTAGGGGTAAGGTCTACGTACACTCTACCCTCCCCAGACCCCACTTGTGAGAACTCACTGGGTTTTTGTTGTTGTATTCAGTAAATGCATCATGCTGACACGATATTCCTTATAATATGGGAACAAAATAAATTCCATTTCAAATACAGCTTTGAAATCTTTCTTTTTTTCTTTCTTCTATTCTCAGGTACAATATTAAGAGAGTAAGTATTTGGCAGAATACATCTTTAAGAAATCTACTTTATCAAAAACATTATCTCTAAAAGAGAAGAAATAACTTCCTTCACTTATGAATTGAAAAATTATTTTCTTTTGTGAATAATTTTAATTCTCGCTTTATTTTGTTTGTCTCAATTCTCAATTCTGAATAATGTTAGTGTTCTATTTTTCTTTTCTAACGTATAATATAATGTTTATGGATTAGACAAATTCCAAAAACTTAAAACTTTCAGGCTCAACGTCATATTTTCATGTTCACTTATGTGTTCTTTATTTTCTAAATATTGTACAACCCAAACAAATATTTTTATAAATAAACAGGCAATTGCCAATTTATTATTCTTCATATAAATTTGTAATAGTCATCATTTTCTTTTTTATTGAGTTAGCTAAATAAATTTAACTCATCATTTTCAGCATTTTATATACCCATTTGGCTTTAACGTTGTAATGACCCGACCGGTCGTTTTGAGCTCTAGCGTGTTGCTCGGTGGTTTGAGGCCATGAGCAGATTTACTTCAGGTATTATGACTTGTACGCATGATCGGGATTGAATTTCGGGAAGTTCGGAGTTGAATCAGAAAGAAAATTCTCATTTCAAAAGCTTTAAGATGGAAGAATTGACTAAGATTGGATTTTAGCATAAATGGTCTTCAAATCGAGATTTGAAGGTTCCAGCAGGTTCGTATGATGATTTTGGACCTGAGCGTATATTCGGATCGAGTTTCGGATGTCCCGGGAGCGTTTAGGCACCTATTGTGGAAGTTAGCATTTTGGAAGAATTTCATTAATTTGAGTTGAAGTGCTTTTCAATGTTATCAATGTCCGTTTGGGATTCCGAGTCTGGGAGCGCATCTAAAAGTGGATTTGGAGGTCCGTAGGTCATTTCGAGGTCATTTGGTGAAAGTTAGAATTTGAAGGTTTTTGAGAAGTTTGATCGGAAGTAGAATTTTTGATATCGGTGTCGGATTCCGATTTTGGAAGTTAGAGTAAGTCTGTAATATCAAATGTGAGTTGTGTGCAAAATTTGAGGCCAATCGGGCGTGATTTGATAGGTTTCGGCATCGAAGGAAGAAGTTGAAATTTTAAAGTTCATAAAGCTTGAATTGAGTTGCTATCCATTATTTCGGTATTATTTGATGTGATCTGAAGGCTCGACTAAGTTCGTAATGTATTTTGGAACATGATGGCATAATTGGTTGAGGTCCCGAGGGCCTCGGGTGTGTCTCGGATCGAGTTCAGACGGATATTGGACTCTGAGGAATTGCTGGTTTCTGGGCATCTGGTTTCCTCTTCCGCGATCGCGAAGAAAGGGCCGCGATCGCAAAAGGTTAAGTGGACTGGTGGGATTTTTACTCTATGTGATCACGTATAATGGTTTGCATTGACAGAGGGGTCGAGCGGGAGGTTATTCACGTTTGCGTCGTGGCTATCGCGAACGCGCTGTGTTAATGGGGCTAGCCCGTTTGGTGAACGTTGTTCTATGCGATCGCATAGAGGTATTCGCGATCGCGAAAGTTGAAGGGGTTGAGCAATGCAATCACGTTCTGAGCATCGCGTTCACGAAAGGGAATCTTTTAGGTAGCTGTTGATTGGCCTTCGTGATCGCGAGTTGATTTCCGCAATCGCGAAGGGGAAAGACCTAGGCAGTGTTCTTTTAAAATCGAGGTTTTGGCTCATTTGCACTTCATTTCCTCCCTGGGAGCCGGTATTGGAGCTATTTTGGAGATCTATCTTCATCATCTACATCAAGGTAAGTGATTCTCACCTATTGCAAGCTAAATACAAGGTTTATATACGGATATAAATATGAAAACTAGTAGAAATTTGAGATTTTGAAGGAAGACTTAGAAATTGGTATTTTGTACTTTTTCAACGAAATTTGGACATGGAATTGGGAATAAATCATATATTTGAGTTCATAAGGCTATGGGTAATAATTATCTTCGAAAAATTTCGGAATCCGGGCACGTGGGCCAGAGGTGATTTTTATCGACTTTTCGAGCGGAGTTAGAAATTGTTATAAATTGGATTATAATGAGTATTAGAGTATATATTTATGGATTTGCTCATTTATTGACTAGTTTTGGAGCATTTGGCATCAATTTGAGTTGATTGAATGGCTTGGGAGCCGGTTATGGAACTTCGGAGCGAGGTAAGTCTCCTTTCTAACCTTGTAAGAGGGAATTTACCCCATAGTTGAAATAAATCAATATATGCTCCTATTTGTGGGGGCTACGTACGCACGAGGTGACGAGAGTCCGTGCGTAGTTACTATTGTGCTTAAGTCCGGGTAGTCTACGACCTAAAAGTATGCTCTACTTGTAATATCTGCAACCTTGTTGTCAATTCAAAATGCTTAAATCATATCGAACTTGGTAAATAAAATTTTCTAAAAAACTAAACATCGTTTCTTGACTGTTAAAAGAGCAATTGCCTATTTTCATGGATAATTCCCCCTTGATGAATTCTCGATTGACTGTTTGAATGTGTTTATCTTTGTGGAATGGGCCGAACGTCTCGGCAAATTAAATAGATGCATTTATGGTTCGCGCCATTCGACCCTATGGCAGTGCACAGTTTAAATATTTATTGGATCGGGTCGTACGACATCGATATGATTTGTGCATGCTTGTATTGCTTGCCTTGAAATTTATAAAATAATGATACTGCCTCCCTGGTCTTAGATAAATTGATAAATGATGAAATGTAATATGGAAACCTCTTATTATCAAAGGAATTGTTTACTTGATTCGTGATTTTCTTGAGTTTATTGTCGTTTTTAATAAATCCACGACTAATTATATTATTGATGGTCATAGTAAGTGTCAGAGTCGACCTCTCGTCACTACTTCTTCGAGGTTAGGCGGAATACTTACTGGGTACGCGTTGATTTACGTATTCATACTACACTTGCTGCACGTTTTGTGCAGGTACATACATGATTAGTGGCCTTGTGGGTGCATAGACGTAGTTATTACGGGGGTTTAGGTGAGCTGCATCTTATGTACGACCCACAGCTAGCAGAGTCTCCTTCAGAGTATTGTAGTTTCTTTCTTGTCCAAATTTGTATTACGGACAGTTATTGTATTTTATTTTAAATTCATAAAAAATGCTCATGCACTTGTGACACCGGGTTCTTGGATGATTATGGGATGTTCAGTATTGAAATTAGAAAATATTGTTATTTATTTTGTAAATTCATCTTTTACTAGATATATTGAAGTAAATTTACGATTTCAAAAATATTAAAAATGAGAATTTAATTAACTATCTAGTGTTGGCTTTCCTGATAGTGGTGTCCGGCGCCATCACGACCTTTAACGGATTTTGGGTCATGACAAACTTTTAATACGTAACTCCCACTCATTTTTCATCCTTCCAGCTTAAAAAGTGCAAGTACTCTGATATTTGAAGCATTAATCCTCTCTGCTCTCCAGGATAGGGGTAAGATTTGCGTACACATTACCCTCCTCAGACCCCATTTGTGCGATCCCATTGGGTTGTTGTTGTTGTAATCCTCCTAGAAGTGCATACTGACACGAGCTCCTTTCTCAAATAGGAACAGAAACAAATTTCTTATCTTATGAAGTACATTTTCCAATTCGAGCTTTAAATTCATGATACTTTCTACTTTCTAGTACTAATACTTTAATGCTACAGATTTGAGATCTTTGTTTTTTTCTTCATTTTTCTTTGTTTGTTTTTTCTTTATCTTCTCAGGTATAAGTATTAATGTAACGACCCGACTTGTCATTTTAAGTATTTACGCCTCTTTCAACTATTTGAAGTCTTGAATAGCTTCATATGATGTATTTTGAGGTGTGTGAATTGTCGGTTTTGATTTTCAGGTGTTTCGGGATTAGTTCGGAAAAATAAATTTCATGTTGGAAACTTAAATGAGAAGGGTTGATCGGAGTTTGAATTTTGTGCAAACAACTCCGGAATAGATTTTTGATGATTCCAATAGCTCTGTATGGTGATTTTGGACTTGGGAGCGTGTCCGAAAAATTATTTGGAAGTTCGTAGTTAAATTAGGTTTGAATTGACTAAAATGGAGATTTAAGTTTAGAAGTTTGATCGGGGAGTTAACTTTTTGATATCGGGGTCGGAATCCGATTCTAGAAATTGGAATAGGACCATTATATCATTTATTACTTGTGTGCAAAATTTAAGTTCAATAGAAAACCTCACAATTACAGATTCAAAACTCTCCCAAAACCCGGTGTCATTGTGTACATGAGCATCTAAATGATAACAAAGTCTGACTAATAAAACACTGTCTGAACTATATAGAACAATTCAATAACTGAAAGGAAGAGAGTCAAGGTCAGTGAACGCCAAGCAACTACCTTGATAGTCTCCAACTGATAACACTCTAAGATCTAACAGTCTCCGTGTCCGGAAGCACCTGGATCTGCACACGAGGTGTAGAGTGTAGTATGAGTACAACAAACTCAATAAGTGACGAGACTAACTTTTGGGCTGAAAGTAGTGACGAGCTTAACAGGTATAGTCCAGTATAGAAATAATAGTACGGAAATGTAGGGATGCTTTCAAGTCAAATAATTAAATTCAATACAAGTAAAATTGATCAATACTGCATGATATGAGGAATATGCTTTCTCAGTGGAAAACCTCGGGTACTCACGATCACTAATTACTCGGTCACTCAGTACCGTATATGGCCAATCCAGCCCAGAAAAATTCCATCTCGTATATATATATATACATCGACTGACAGTCAGTCACTCAGTACCGTATAAGGCCAATCCAGCCCTGGGGTATTTTATCCCCAAATATAAATGATTCTGACAAGATCTATGTCCAGGGAATTCATCACAATTATAAATAAATAAGGCAAGTCCATGCCATGAGAAATCCATCCCGAATATATAATCATCTACGCTCACTAGGGAGTGCAGACTCCAGAGGGGCTCTTTTAGCCCAAGCGTGATATAAAGCCGATATGGCCTGCTGCAGGCGGGCAGCCCCGATCTATATAATAATACAGCCTATAAGGCCTGCTGCAGGCGGGCAACCTCGATCCATAGAATAATAATACATATAAAGCCAATATGGCCTGCTGCAGGCGCGCAACCCCGATCCCATCAATATCCTCACAATGGATGAACATGACTAAGCATGAAATATATATTTTTAAACAATTAAATTCAACAGCAACACGACCTTATGGGTCCCAAAATATCGGCACGTAGCCTAAACATGATCTTTAATACGAGTCTCAACTCAATTTTCCTAACACGTGGAGAATATTCGGATAATAACATGATTCTTTAATTTTACAACTCCACAGAATTTATTTAAGTCACAATTTCTATGGTGCACGCCCACACGCTCGTCACCTAGCATGTGCGTCATCTCTTCAGAAATTTGGGGATTCATACCCTCAGAACCAAGTTTAGAAATGTTACTTACTTCAAACCGTGCAAGTTCTTTATTCCAATATGCCTTTGCCTCGCAAATCGGTCTCTGAACGCCTCGAATCTAGCCATAATTAATTCGATTCAGTCAAAATAAATTATTAGAATTAATTTTATATGAAAATACTAATTTTTCCATAATATCATAAATGTAACGCAAAAATCGTCTGTGGGGCCCACGTCTTGTAACCAGAAAAAAGTTACAAATATGAACGCCTATTCCACCACTAGTCCAACCATATATAATTTACCAAATTCCGACATCATCTCGACCTTCAAATCCTCAAATCTTATTTTTATATCCCTAGGCTCAAATCCTCCAATCTCACCTCAAAAACACGTAAGCTAGTCGAAATACTCAATGATAATCCAATATTATTCACTAACAATGATCACAAGTGACTTACCTCAAGTGTTCCCGAGATTTTTCGCTCAAAAATCACCTAGCCGCATCTGCGATGAGATTTCCACAGGTGCGATTACACCAGCAGCTTCCAACTTCATCAATTCTCTAAGTTCCAAACTCGATCCGTTAACCACCCGAAATCAACCTCAGGCCCCCGGGACCTCAACCAAATACACAAAGAAGTCCTAAAATATCATACGAACTTAGTCGAAAACTCAAATCACATCAAACAATGCTAAAATCACGAATCATACCCCAATTCAAGCTTGATGAAACTGAGAATTTTCAACTTCTATATTCGATGCCGAAACCTATCAAATCAAGTCCGATTGATCTCAAATTTTGCACACAAGTCATAAATGACATAACGGTCCTATTTCAATTTTCAGAATTGGATTTCGACCCCGATATCAAAAAGTTAACTCCCAAGTTAAACTTTCAAACTTAAATTTCTATTATATCCAATTCAAGCCTAATTTAACTACGGACTTCCAAATAATTTTTCGGACATGCTCCCAAGTTCAAAATCACCATACGGAGCAATTGGAATAATCAAAACTCTATTTCGGAGTCGTTTTCTCAAAAGTCAAACTCCGATCAACCCTTCTCATTTAAGTTTCCAACATGAAATTCATTCTTCTGAACTAATCCCTAAACACCTGAAAATCAAAACCAACAATTCACACATGTCATAATACATCATATGATACTATTCAAGATTTCAAGTAGTTTAAAGGAGCGTAAATACCCAAAATGACAAGTCAAGTCGTTATATTCTCCATCACTTAAACATACGTTCATCCTTGAATGTGCCAAGAGTTGCTCCTAAGCCCTTAATTCACTGTTCCACCTTACCACGCACATACCCGGGGGTGATCCCTTGTTACCCTATTCCATATAGGTCTGACCACATAACATAAATGAAGATCATTAATTTAACCTTGGCTCATAAACCTTGGAATTCAATTTCCAACATTCAGAATTTCTTTTCAAGACATGAATCTCACATCTTATAAGTCCGAACAAACTGTATCAAGCCATAACCATAACTCAAGATGTAATCACATGATATATACTACAACTCTCACACTCGCAGCACCATTTCCGATCTCGGTAACTACTCCAAACCAACCAAGTACTATATTAAACCCCACATTCCACATAACCTCGTTCCAAAACTTTCGTACACTGCTGATAATAAAAGAAACACACGAAATCTCATAACCCCTTATCAGATCAACAAGTCATGGAGCTCTCTTGCCCCAACCAGAACCATAATCACTTTCTAAGCCAACTTTCAATGCCATCCTCCCAAATATACCTTAATCAAATCTGATAGTACCCATTCTAGGTCCAATGACCATATATTATTAAACACAACTATCCCACAGACATATCACACCAATATAACTGAAGCCACAACTGCACAATCCATGTACCCGAAAATGGAAAATGTCTTAAAGAAGAAAACTGTATTGCAATTTTAACAAGCACCACCACAACTGCAATGCTATAATCTCATCATATATAGTAGAACCAAGACATATGAATCTAATAACGGTAACCAACTATTCTAGAGCTCACACTAACATCAACCACATGGATAACTCACGTGCTATAGTATCAATATCTGGACCCGCACGGACAACTCACGTGCCCATAACATCAGTATATAGATCCGCACGGACAACTCATGTGCCAATAACATAATCCGCCTGTCATGGTCACAGGCCTCCAGTCCAAGCATATCATGCATGAGCAATCAAATAAGTACACATGTATATGATAAATAATTTTTAAATTCACATAATGTATTTTCAGAGTAAGTATTACGGTTGTGGTATTTATTGCGGTGTTTAAGAAGAATTATGAAAGTATTCCTCGTGGGATGATCGTGCATGAAAGATGTATTAGTCATTCGAGTGTTGGAGTTTGGATCAGTTAGGATGATTCATGTGTTCTATGAATCTGGAGACTGGGAGTTCTCAAAAGCATATTGTTTCGTGGTTGCGACCTATTTGAGGTGACTATTTTATTTAAACTCAATGAAGGCACTAGTTGCGTAAATTATTTGTGATAGCTACGTGCTATAAGTACACATATATGTCAGGTTTGAGCCCATGTGTTGTTGGAGGTGACGCACATGCTAGGTGACGAGCGTGTGGGAGAGCACCATAGAAATTATGACGTAAATAAATTCTGTGGAGTTGTAAAATTAAAGAATCATGTTATTATCCGAATATTCTCCGCGTGTTAGGGAAATTGAGTTGAGACTTGTATTAAAGATCATGTTTAGGCTACGTGCCAATATTTTGGGACCCATAAGGTAGTGTTGTTGTTGAATTTAATTGTTTAAAAATATACATTTCATGCTCGGTCATGTTCATCCATTGTGAGGATATTGATGGGATCGGGGCTACCCGCCTGTAGCAGGTCATATTGGATTTATATATATTATTATTCTATGGATCAGGGTTGCCCGCCTGCAGCAGGCCTTATAGGCTTTATTATTATATGGATTGGGGATGCCCGCCTGCAACAGGCCATATCAACTTGATATCACGCTTGGGCTGAAGGAGCCCCTCCGGAGTCTGCACCCCCCCCTAAACACACAATGAGCGTAGATGATTATATATTCGGGATGGATTTTCTAGGGCATGAACTTTACTTATTTATTTATAATTGTGATGGATTCCCTAGACATGGATCTTGTCCAAATAATTCATATTTGGGGATAAAAAACCCCAGGGTTGGATTGGCCTTATACGATACTGAGTGACTAACTGTCAGTCAATGTATATATATACGGGATGGAATTCCTTGGACAGGATTTGTCATATACCATACTGAGTGACCAAGTAATTAGTGATCGTTGGTACATGAGGCTTTCCACTGAGATGTCATATTCCTCATATAATGCAGTATTGATCTATTTTATTTATACTAAGTTTAACTATTGAACTTGAAAGCATGCCTACATTTCCATACTGTTGTTTCTCTACTGGACTATACCTGTTGATCTCATCACTACTTTCAGCCCAAATATTATTCTTGTTACTTATTGAGTTGGTTGTACTCATACTACACTCTGCACCTCGTGTGCAGATCCAGGTGCTTCCGGACACGGAGACTGTTAGATCTCAGAGTGTTATCAATTGGAGACTGTCAAGGTAGCTGCTTAGCATCCACTGACCTTGACTCTCTTCCTTTCAGTTATTGAACTGTTCTACATTGATCATACCGTGTTTTTATCAGTATGACTTTGTTATCATTTAGATGCTCACGTACTCAGTGACACCAGGTTTTGGAAGTGTTTTGAATCTGTAATTGTGATGTTTTCTATTGAACTCAAATATTATGTTTTCAATCTTAAAAGATTTTGTATTTTATTGAGGTTGTCGACTTGCCTAGTATTGAGATAGGCGCTATCACGACGTGTGGATTCTTGGTCGTGACAGTTAAGAGGGTAAAACTTTATCCACAATCGGTGTTTATGGAAAATTTATGCATTACATGTAGTTGCATACAGATTCTCTCACTTATCCATGAAGCTCGCAACATTTGCCCCGACAAACCCCAATTATTTAATTATGCATCTCTCTCAAATTTGCCTACACCTTGAACTTGTTTGAAAAAAGTAGGATCCCGAGTAAAACAATTTTGCTACTCAGCAACCATGCATGGATACTTGCTTCCTCTTTTGTGGTATTCTTATTAGTTCTTTAAAAGTGGAATTTAATGGCAATCAGTGTGTGCGATTCATTCGGTCCAGTCTTTGTCATAAGTAAACTTTCAAAGAGAATTACTGAAGTTTCCTTGTATCCTAGGCTAGAAAAGCACGTCTTTAAATATCTGATGTATTGTGAAGAAATTAGACATTCTTGATGTATCACACCTTTCGTGTGCATGCCCTTTTCTGCTAAATTTTAGTATATTTTATTTAAAAAGTTGTACGCATAAAATCATTTTTTTAAAATATCCATATCACACGTTTGACTTGGGTATTGTTGTGCAATTCCTTCCTGAGATATCTGGGAAGGGCGACGTACGGAAAAGCAACTGACTTCCGTGTGATTACTTTTCGCCAACGGAAGGACCCCTCTGCATGCTAGACTAGACTGTCAGTGCCGTGCGAGAAAGCCAATGTCAGGATCACAATTTGCAGCGAGAAAACTCAATGAAAGCTTGCTTGTATTAACAGAGAACAATGATTGAAAGAAAGCCAACGCGGTGCCAGGAGGGGAGGAGACACTTATGTAGAGATTTGATTGCTTGTAAAAAACTTCAACGGCTATACCCTCCTTATATATGTCATAAAAATAAAAACTTAAGTTATAGGAGTAGACATAAATAAGCTAGAAAATCATAATGCAAATACAAGAAGTAAAACTACTCTATATTTACATGGAAAGAGACCTAGGCTTATACAAAGGAAAAGCTGGTCCAGTGGTCAGCACTTGTAGGGGCGGCGTCCTTGTCAATAGCATCAGTGCGCAGGACATGAGCACGTGCTGGTTGTGGTCATCTGCTTGTAGGCGCAAGATGCTGGCTAACGCTGCTTGTTGACGGGCGCTTTTGAGTATCGCTTGTTGCTGGGCGCGGACTACCGGTGGGGAAACATAGGCACATGCACACTAGTTGCTTGGTGCAGCCAAGACCACGGGAACATCCTCCATGACACTCGGTGCCAAGAGGCTTATTAGGGTGCTATGGGGCACAACTAAAGAGTCATGGGGCAAGAAACAGCCCATGCATGACATCATGAAAGATTGATGAGGCCATAGGTTAAGGAATTGGTTAAAACGACGCTCACCAATATATTAAGTAGTAAATGAAAAATGATTTTATCACTCAATCCCTAGTACATACAAACAAGTACAATCAACTAATAGTACAATCAGAGACGGATCTGGAATTTGGAGGTTCCGGGCACTAACTATTTTGGGCTTGGTTTAACCATATTTTGAACTTTTTTTATTTAGGCTATTCGTCTTTTTTGTTTATATAGACAAACCAATCAAACGAAATAACTTACTCCCTCTATTCCAGTTTATGTGAATCTATTTCTTTTTTGGTCCGTTCAAAAAAGAATGACCCATTTCTAAATTTAGAAACAATTTAGCTTAAATATCCAATTCCACCCTTAATGAGAAGCTTTTATAATCACACAATATTTTGGACCCTGTTTTGACTTGTTTAGGACCACAAATTTCAAAAGTCTTTATTTTTCTTAAACTTCGTGCCCAATCAAACAGGTTCATATAAATTGGAACGGAGGGAATAATAATTATGACAACTTGGAGCAGAGCTTAAAAATTAAATAATACCATTAATATAAATAATAATATGTCATTCATTTATAATTTTCCTCAATGAGTTTTCATATTCTAAAGCTAGCTATCATCTGACTCGAGGATGGATAACTAAAACTAAAACATAATATACATGCATATTTTATATTTTGCTATTCAAAGTAAAAATGTATACTAATAGAGACTCATAACATTTAAACACAAGCAAGAATCAATAAAAAGTGCCACATGTATATCTGACAGCAAGACAAGGGTGAAGCCTTGACATCAAAAGGGCGACACAGACAGAGATGGACACAAGATTTAAAGTCACCAAGATTTAAAAGTCGTGGTGCATTGCCGCCTTTGATGTAAATCTATCACCCGCCGTATAAAAACTACAAGGGTGTGCACCTTGTTATGAACTATTTGAGTCATGTTTGAGGTTATATAGAGACTAATTTCCTGAATGAACATGATAATTGCTATTTCCATGATGAAATTATCGATTTTAGCTATGATACCACACTTTGCACATGCCCACATGCCTACACTTTAGCATGTTATTTACACCACTCCAGGAGCATGCGATCTGTTATTCATTCATCAAATACATGTATTCTTGTACACTTCCTCCTATGTGATATGATTTGGACTGGATGCCTACGACCACGCAGGGCGGATTGTGTTGTTATGCATGTGACCACACCGGGTGGATTGTACTGTTATGCATGTGACCACACCGGGCGAATTATGATATTGAGCCTCTGACCACGTTGGCTGGTAGCATGTTGAACTAGCCGGGCTTGCATGTGGATATGGATCCATCCCCCTACGGTCACTCTCTCATGTGCCTTCTTGATGGTGTTCACGCAGTTATTAAGGAAAATGAATCAGTGATTTTGTACGGAAATGGAAAGGTTGAGGAAAATCTATCTACTGTTTGTTTGAATTTTCATTTCATCTCTACTTGCAATTTCCGTGGTTAATTACCTGATTCATTGCATATCACCCTTACATGATGTATCATTTACTGAGCAGACTACTTGAGTAATTGTAACGACCCAACCAGTCGTTTTAAGTATTACAACCCAATTTCCCCATTTACTACTTAATTTATACTTTACAGTTACTATGTAATTTTTCGGGGTAATTGGTTCATGTCCGGGGAGGTTTTGGAATGCATTGGAACACTTAGTTTCAAGGTTTAAAGCTTAAGTTGAAATAGTGACCGGATTTCGGCTTATGTTTAAATGACCCCGAAATAGAATTTTGATGATTCCAATAGCTCCGTATGGTGATTTTGGACTTAGAAACGTGTCCGGAAAATTATCTGGAAGTCCGTAGTTCAATTAGGCTAAAATAAAAATTTAAGTTTGGAAGTTTGATCGGGGAGTTAACTTTTTGATATCGGTGTCAGAATCCGATTATGGAAATTACAATACCTCCGTTATGTCATTTATGACTTGTTTGCAAAATTTGAGGTCAATCGGACTTGATTTGATAGGTTTCAGCGTCGAATGTAGAAGTTGGAATTTCCTAGTTTCATTAGGCTTGAATTGGGGTATGATTTGTGTTTTTAATATTATTTGATGTTATTTGAGGCTTCGACTAAGTTCGTATGATGTTTTGGGACTTGTTAATATATTTAGTTCAGGTCCCCGGGGCCTTGGGTGTGTTTGGAGGTGGTTTCGGACCATGTTTGGCTGGGTTACTGCTACTGGTTTGCTGGTACTGATGTTTTTCTTCGCGAACGCGAAGGGACTCACGCGTTCGCAAAGGGAAAATTTGGATTGGCCCATTTTGTTCTTCATGTTCGCGACCGAGGGCACGCGTTCACGAATGTTCAGGGGCAAAGCTACGCGTTCGTGCAAGTTCAGGGGCCAAAGCTACGCATTCGTGATTGAGGCCTCGCGTTTGTGAAGGGGAAAGTCGGCCTAGGGGAAATTGGTGTTCGCGTTTGTGACGGAGAAGACGCGTTCGCGATTGAGCATCCCGGTGAAGCATCGCGTTCGCGAGGCAAAGGTTGCGTTCTGAAAATCCCATTTTCCATTTTTGACAAATTGGAGCTCGGAAAGAGGCAATTTTCGATAAATGTTCAAGGAAAAGAATAGGGTAAGTGTTCTTAACTCAATATTTGTCAAATTTCGGATTTTTGTTGGAAAATTAATATTTTCATATGGAATTAATTCCTATAATTTGTATTTACTGAATCGAATTATTTGTGGCTAGATTCGAGGCGTTTGGAGGCCGATTCGCGAGGCAACGACATTGCAGAATAAAGAATTTCACGGTTTGAGGTAAGTAACAGTTCTAGATCTTGTTCTGAGGGTATGAAACCCTGGATTTTGTGTTATTGATCGGTTATGAGGTGACGCACATGCTAGGTGACGGTCGTGTTGGCGTCGACCGTAGGAATTGTGACCTCGGTCAATTCCATGGAACTGTGTAGTTGAATAATCTGTTTGTATCCGTATATTTTCCACGTATTAGAGAAATTGATCTATAAGTCATGTTTAAACCATGTGTTGACACTGTTAAGACCCACAGATGTCGTGTACATGTTGAATTATCTGCTAAATTGTTGTTTCATACTCAATCATGATTTTACTTGCATATTACATCTCAGTCTCTATTGCTCAATATTGATGCATCATATCATTATTGTTTGGGCTGCTTATCATGATTTCTGAGAGCCCGAGAGACTGGAGAGGTTAATGATTGAGTGAGGCCGATGGCCTGATTGTGAGGATATTTATGGGTTCAGGCTGCATGTCGCAGCATATTTCATTGATTTATACCATGATTGGCTTGTTATAGCATTTGGGCTGAAGGAGACCCTCCAAAGTCTGTACAAACCCCCAGTGAGCGTAGGTACCTACTGAGTGCGAGTGTTATGACCCAAACTCCCTCTGTATAACGTCGTGACGGCACCTAGTCTCTACGACTAGGTAAGGCTAACAAATTGCGAAAAATAACAAAACGAAAGTAATACTTAGCAACTAACAGCTGTGGATAACTAAATAACTAGTAACAATGCCGATCGGCATGTACAATAACCAATACTCTATAAATACACAGTCTTTCCAAAACTCGGAACATCATGAGTCACAAGCTACAGAACGAAAATTGTATCTCTTTACACCAGAGTCTAATGAAAAGATATACCTTGATGTCTCCAAAGCAGTCTCAACTCACTGGTAATGAGGTTGATAACGAGCACCTGAATCTGCACACAAAACATGTGCAGAAGAGTAGCATGAGTACACCACAATTGGTACCCAGTAAGTGCCAAGCCTAACCTCGGTCGAGTAGTGACGAGGTCAGGTCAGGCCCACTAGTATATAATAAATAAAGCACGAGAATATAACAGTATAATAAGAGACTAGAATTCAACAAAGGAAAACACAATGAAATAACAGTACAACACGCAAAAATAAACAACAGGGGATCTCCCGAGATACCATCTCGTAGTCCCAAAAGTAAATATGCAGGGAGAACTCTCGAGGTACCGCCTCGTAGTCTCAAAAGTAAATGTGCAAGGAAAACTCCCAAGCTACTGCCTCGTAGTCTCAAAAGTAAATGTGCAGGGGGATCTCCCGAGATACCGACCCGTAGTCCCAAAAGTAAATATGCAGGGAGAACTCCCGAGGAACCGCATCGTAGTCTCAAAAGTAAATATGCAGGGAGAACTCCCGAGGTACCGCCTCGTAGTCTCAAAAGTAAACACACAGCTCAAACCGATAAGTACAATAGTTAACAACAAGATTTCTATAGTTATACTGATAAAGAACAAGGAAAAGCAGGAAATCAACTAGGCATGCTTCACAGAGTTCAAATAAGCAATTAAAGCACGTAGACATGCGATATTAGACTAAAAAGGATAGCTACACATATTGGAATAGCTCAATTAAGAATGAAAACAAACTAATACTCATTTAAACGGTATAACTCAAATTAAAGGAAAAACAGATTACTACTCAGTAAAATAAATCGAGTTTTACAACAAATAGCCCGTGTACGTACTCGTCAGCTCACGTACACGGCGCTCACATATCACAACAGTACCAAATCCTAAGGGGATTTCCCCCACACGAGGTTAGGCAAGCCACTTACCTCAAACCAAGCTCAATCAATCGGTAACAATGCCTTTTCCACGAATATCCGACTCCGAATGGCCCAAATCTAGCCAGAATCAATTACATACCATAAATACAACTATAAGAAACTAATCTAATTAATGAAATCAAAGCTAAAGTAAGAAATTAGATAATCACCCCAAAAAGTCGACCCGGGCCCACATCTCGGAATCGGGTAAAAGTCACAAAATATGAACACCCATTCACTCACGAGTTCACCCGTACCAAAATTATCCAAATCCGATGTCAAAATCCCAATCAAAACCCAAAACCTTAGTTGAAAAACTTCTTCCCATTTTCCCCAAATCCGAAATTAAAAGAGTAAATTAGTGATAGATTAGTGGGATATAACCAAAATCAAGTGAAGAATCGTTACCCAATTGATGTCTCTGAAAATTTCTCAAAATCTCATCCAAATCCGAGCTCCCAAACTGATGTTATGATAAAAATGGCCAAACCCTCATTTTTGAAATGTTATATTCTGCCCAGGTGAATCCTTCTTCGCGAACGCGGCCACACCCTCACGTTCGCGCATAAAAAAATTCGATAGACCTCTCGCGAATGCGAGAGACCTCTCGCGAATGCATACCTTTCACTTCCTGATGCTTCGCGAATGCGACACCCACTACGCGAACGCGTAGAACAAATCCTTGGGGTTCCCAGCTGCTCCACTTCCTTTACGCGAACGCGATGTCTTTCTCGCATTCACGATGAACTGATCCTCAAACCTTCATGAACGCATCCCCATATTCGCGAACACGAAGCAAAACTCCAGCTGGCCTCTCAAATGCCTTACGCGATCGCGAGACCTCTCTCACGAATGCAATGAAGAAAAGTCTGCAACAAAAATATCAGAAAATTTGCTATCTTTCACAAGTCCAAAATGATCCGTTAGCATCCGAAACTCACCCGAGGTCCCTGGGATCTCAACCAAACGTACCTACCATTCTTAAAACACCATACGAACTTAGTCGAGTCCTTAAAACACCTCAAACAATAACAAAAACACGAATCACCCTCCAATCCAAACTTAATGAACTTGAAACTTCAAATTTCCACAACAGATGTAGGAACTTATCAAACCACGTCCGATTGACCTCAAATTTTGCACATAAGTCATATTCATCATTACGGACCTACTCCAACCTCCAAAATCGGATTTCGACCCTGATATCAAAAAGCCCACTACCAGTCAAAAATCTCCAAAAATTTGACTTTCGCCAATTCAAGCCTAAATCTGCTACAGACCTCCAAAACACAATTCGGATATGCCCCTAAGATCAAAATCACCCAACGGAGCTAACAAAACTGACGAAACTCCATCTCGGAGTCGTCTTCACACAGTTCCAACTACGGTCAAAATCCTAAGGCTTAAGATTCCGTTTAGGGACTAAGTGTCCCAAAACAGTCCGAAACCAAAAACCAAACCTCCCGGAAAGTCACATAAGTAGAAAAAGATACGAGAAAAGCAGTAAATAGGGGATCAGGGCTAATAAACTCAAAATGACCGGCACAGTCGTTACAACGAGTGCCGAGTGCAGAGCGTTGAGTGATTGAGAGGAATGAGTGACTGTGAGGGAAGAGTGATTGTGAGGTTGAAGTAAATGGGAGGACTGGGTGACTTTGCTCTGAGAGGATGTATTGATTTCATTATTGTTGTACTTCAGCTGTCATATATCATTGTTTTGAAAATTTCTGAAAGACATTATCTTCTGTTTCAGTTGAACTTGACATGAAATTACTGTTTGAGTTTCAGATGATGAACTTGAAAGCATGCCTACCTTCTTATGTTGGAAATTACTATAATTGGACTTAGCTGTGAAGCTCGTCACTATCTCCAACTCTTTATTTTGTATTGTTACTTACTGAGTTGGTTGTACTCATACTACATCCTGCACCTTGTGTGCAGATCCAGGTACTTCCGGACACGGCGGTTGCTAGTTTTTCGAAGCTTTATCCGTTGTAGACTATCGAGGTAGCTGCTTGATGTCTGCAGACCTTGACTCTCTTTCCTTTTAGTTTTTGTACTGCTCTATATTTTCAGACAGTGTTTTATGAGTCAGGCATTGTTATCATTTAGATGATCATGTACATAGTGACAATGGGTTTTGGGAGTGTTTGTATCGGTATTTGCGAGATTTTTGTATTGTATTTAAATATTATGTTTTCAAACTTAAAGGAAATCGTGATTTATTGAGGTTGTCGGCTTGCCTAGTATTAAGATAGGTGCCATCATGACAGGTGTAATTTTGGGTCATGACAGTAATCGTACACACACACACACACACACACACACACGTAGAGAGAGATAATTCCTTTTGTGCTTTATACTTGATCACATCTTTGTTCCATACTTGTTAAATTTATGAAACTGTACAGGTTATAGTAGGTATTACATGTAATTCTTTCTTCTTTTACCTGGCCGAGGTTAGTTACGATGCTTATTGAGTACATTGGGTCAGTTGTACTCATACTATACTCTGCACTTAATTGTGTAGATTTAGGTGTTGGAACCAGCTATCAGTAGAAGAGTTGCTTGTTTAGCGGAGTATCGAGAGACGAAGTAGAGCTGCATTTCCGCCCACAGTCTTGACTTGTCTTTCCTTATGTACTGTTGCTTTAGTTCAGACAGTATTGTTATTTAATTTTCAGACTTGTATTCCGTTGTAGAGCTCATGACTCTGTATTTACCAGTTTCTAGAGAGTTTATCATGTATTAGCGGTATCTGGTTATGTTAAAATTTCAGACTTATGCTATTTCTACAAATTTCCATTATTTTTGATTCTTTATTGTTATATCTGGTTTGCCTAGAAAGTGTGAGGCGCCATCACAACGGGTTGGGATTTTGAGTCGTGACAACTAATTAATACGTGTTCTCTTACTATTTTCTCATATCTTTGAGAGAAAATACATGTTGCTTCTTTATAATTGTAGCCTTGCATTTCTCGTCAAAAACTTGAGCTTTACCCCTTCTCCAAAGTTGTCTTCGTTATTTCCTTTTCCTTCGTTATTTTGAGTGTATTAGCCCCAATCCCCTATTTACTGTTTTTCCCGTATCTGTTTCTGCTTATGTGAATTGCCAGGAGGTTTCGTTTTGGTTATTGGAGTGTTTTGGGACACTTAGTCCCTAAATGGAGGTTTAAGTCTCATGAGTTTGACCGTAGTCGAAAGTGTATGAAGATGACTCCGCAATGGAGTTTCGTCAGTTTCGTTAGCTCCGTTGGGTAATTTTGGACTTAGGAGCATGTCTGGACTGTGAATTTGAGGTTTGTAGCTAATTTATGCTTGAAATGGCGAAAGTCAAATTTTGGAAAGTTTGACCGGGGGGTTGAATTTTTGATATCGGGGTCGGATTCCGATTCCGGAAGTTGGAATAAGTCCATAAAATTGAATATGACTTGTATGCAAAATTTGAGGTCAATCGGACCTGGTTTGGTAGGTTTCGACGTCGTTTGTGGACTTTAAAAGTTTAAAAGTTCTTTAGGCTTGAATTGAGGTATAATTGGTATTTTGATGTTGTTTTGAGTAATTAGAAGGCTCGACTAAGTTTTTATAATGTTTTGGGATGTGTTGGTATGTTTGGTTGAGGTCTCGGGGGCCTCGGGTGAGTTTCGGGTGGTTAACGAATCATTTTTGGACTTCGCTTGATAGCTGAAGTCTGGTTGCAGCAGATTCTGGTTTCCTTATACGCGATCGCAGAGATTCATTTGCGATCACGTAAGCTTATTCGGGGCAGAGGTGAGTTTGTTCTACATGATCGCAGAGTTAGGAACGCGATCGCGTATGTGTGCGAAGTTGTGCTTCGCGAACGCGTGGCTAAGGTCTCGTTCGCGTTGAAGGATTTGAGCAGGAGGGGAGGTATGGCCAATGCTCTATGCGATCGCGTGAAACAAGATTTGATCACGCAGGTATGAGAGGTAGTGATCCGCGATCATGTGAGTGATTCCGCGATCGCGTAGGGTAAAAATGTAGGGCAGCGTAGTTGTGCTAAGCGATCGCGAGGAATGTTCCGCGATCGCGATAAAGGATATCAGGGCAGGCAGTATTAATTTCAAAAATGAGGGTTTGAACCTATTTTTGTATATTTTGAGCTAGAGAACACGAAATTGGCAATTCTTGAAGGGATCTTTGTGGAGTTGATTGGGGTAAGCGATTCTTACTTGGTTTGGGTTAAATCCCATGATTTCATCTTTAATTTTATCACCTAATTTGTGATTTGGGGTAAGAAATTGGGGAAAAAGAGGAAGAACTCTTGAGTTAGGATTTTAAGGTTTTGAATGGAATTTGGTAATCGGATTTGAGTAAATTTGGTATGGTTAGACTCGTGAGTGAATGGGCTTTCGGGTTTTGTGACTTTTGTCGGATTTCAAGACGTGGTACCAGGAGCCGGGTTCAGGCCAATTTCGGATTTTTGGCTATAATTTAGTACTTTTCTTGCGGAATTAATCCCTTTAGCCTATATTGATGGTATTGTTCTACATGTGGCTAGATTCGGGAAGTTTCAAGACCGATTTGAGAGGCAAAGGCATTTCGGAGTAGAGATGTGCTCGGTTCGAGGTACGTAATAGTCTTAAATATGGTTTTGAGGGTATGAAACGCCGAGAATTGGTATGATATGAGTATTTGGAGGTGACGCACATGCTAGGTGACGGGCGTGTGAGCGTGCACCGCGAGGGATTGTGACTTAGTCCGTCCCGTGACACTGTAAAGTCGAATAGCCATTGTTATTACTTGTTTTCCTCGTCTTTGAGCAATTGACTGCCTTTCGTGTTAGAAACCATGCTTAGGCTATATGATATCACTGTTGGGACCCGCATCGGTCGTATACTTGTTGAATTGACTGCTAATTATTGTTGTGTACTCAGTCACAGTCTTACTTCTGTGTTACATCTCTGTTCCCTCTCAGTTCTTGTTGATACTTGTTGTATTCTCTATTTGGGCTTATTATTATGATATTCTGTGAGCCCGAGGGGATGGAGAGGTTAGTGACTAAGATAGGGCCTGAGTGTCGATCTGTGAGCTATGTGAGGTTATATGAATCGGGTTGCACATCGCAACGAGCCTTATGGCTATTTATGGACTGTGGATCGGGTTGCATGCAGCAACGAGCCTTATGGCTACTTATATGATTGGGTCAGGCTGCATGTCGCAGCGATATAGCGCTTGGGCTGAAAGGAGCCCCTACGAAGTCTGCACAACCCCAGTGAGCGGAGGTACCTATTGAGAGTGTGTATTGAGGGCTGAGAGCCGAGAGTATGAGTTGTTGTGATGAGTTGAGTGACTACTGCCTTGAGAGGCTGTACTTGTTTTTATTTATCGTTGCACTTAGTTGTTATCTGTTGTTGTGGTGAAATTTCTGGAAGATTCATATCTGTTTTACTTGAGCTTGAACTGATTTGACTTACACCACTGGAATTAAAAGCATGTTCACTATTTACTGAAAACTTTTGAAATGAACTGTATTTTTATAGCTCGTCACTGCTTCTCAGTTCCTTATTTAAATCTGTTACTTACTGAGTTGGTTGTACTCATTCTACACCCTGCACTTAATGTGCAGATCCAGGTGTGTATGGTTCTGACAGTTGCTGAGTTCGTGCGCGGGCTGATTATCGGAGACTTACGAGGTAGCTGCAGTCCTTGTTTCTCCTTTATTATTATCTTTTCTCTCTTGTATTGGCATTTGTCACAGACTGTAGTAGACTCTGTTTCTAAATTGGTTGTTAGATGCTCGTGACTTAGTGACACCCAGATGTTGGGCTATTTTCTTTTCCGCACTTATGTTTTAATTGGGTTTTACCACTGTTTTATAAAAAACTCCGGTTATTTTTAATATCTTAATTCATTGTTAAATTTTTTAAAGTGTTTTGGGAAGGTCGTCTTGCCTAGTACCACGATAGGCGCCATCACGACGGGTTAGGTTTTGGGTCGTGACATGATTTCAGTACTGGATTTACCAAAAACACTGAAGATGATAAAAGGGTAACGTTTGAGTCGAAAAGACCTCAATAATTAGTGTATCAAGAATATTTTTTGAACTATATTTATCCAATAGTTTCTTGGAGACCTGAAAACCAAAATGAAGAAAAAAGACCAAAAGTTCAATTCTTTTCTCTTTCCCATATGAATAATAAAAATTTAAGAAATATATTATTTCTTCGGGGAACTTTAGTTTTCACTTTTTATGATTGGATCTTTCTCTTCCTAATCTTTTTTTGGAACCCCTGTGATAACAAAATTTCACTTGGATAGTCAATTGGTAATTTCAGGATAAATAATAAAGTGATATCGTAATAACATGCTCAAATTCCAAGGCAAAAAATATAAGAATTAAAAAACTCATAAAGGAAAAATCATAAAAAAATTAATATTACTTAGTGAAATCATTCAATAATTACACTGAAAAGATAAAGTATTTCTAATAAATCAGGTCAAGCTTTACTTTTAATCTTTTTTGAATTTTCAGAATAATAAAATCCAAATATAAATAGCCAAATAAAAAATTGTTAGAAATAAAAATATATTTAAGAAACTTTGTGGGAAAACATTCAAAGAATAAAAAAGAAAAAAAGAAATAAAGGGGGTCAAATGGCAGCTAGTATAAGTTCAGAAAAATGTCAGAGAGAAGTGAGATGGTGAGCTAGAAGTGTGGGGGGTTTAAAGTTAAAGAAAACTTAGAACATGAATGAAATCAAATTTGTTTGTTGGATTCTGCTTTGATAAGTAAGTCGCAGTCTGTTTTATTATGCGATGTGCACAAGAAACAGCAAACCCAAGAGAGAAGTAGAGTTTGAAATCAATACAATAACTTTCTATTTCATCCTAATTTGTCCAACCGAGTTGGTATAACTACTAACTTGCCCTTTCTTTATTTTCTGCTCCACTTTTATTCAAAAATTAAATTTATATTATGTATTTTGAATTTTATTTTTCATAATCGCTATGTTGCTCAGATTTTTGGAAAATCCATTTTATTCTTGTTGAATCTTCCAAAATTATGTATTATTTTTTTTAGAATCTGACACTGAGTGTGACAATATTTTGAAGTAAACGAATAACATAGCATAATTGAAATGATTCAACAAAAATAGTAAAACCTTCTAGCAATTTTGGACCCTTTAAGAAAATAGTTTGGTATTTGAAATATATTAGCTCTATTAATTCAGATTCGTCAGCTACGGCCATTAAAGAGATTCGAACTCGCAAAAGAAAATTAAGAGTTAAAGGATTATATCCGTCCAATTATATCTTTGCATTTGTTTATTATTAATTATTTTAAGTCAATGCGAGCATTCATATATCATTATAAGTTGCCGCCTATTATGTTCGTAACCAACTTTCTTAATTGGTATGTCAATTTTTTTAATTCTATTTGGAAATTACTTACCAATCTTTAATTAGATCAAAAGATTACTACTTAATTTTGTTACTTGAAAATAAAGTAAAGAGATCTAGGAATGGAATGAAAATAGTATATGGTAACTCTTTAAAGTATGAGCAAATATGTAAAATTATTAGTTTTTTTTACTTGACAAAATTTTAAATTAGCTCTGGAAGTAGTTTTTCAAAAGGTAAAATTAATGTACATGATTACAACTTTATATTTACGTAAAACTAATGAATGCAAAATATATATCTTTCATACACATATTTATCACTTAATCATATAGTTTCACTTTAATTTTCAAAAATTAAATTATTCAATTTAGTAAAAACAACGAATGTACGTAATCTTTACCCTTTTTGAAAAGGGGACACGAAATCTTTGTGTTAGTTCATTCACAATGCAATATATGCCACTTGAAAGTGATGTTTTACTTTTTCTTAAACCAAATTTTTTCGTTATATATGCATTCAAACGCAGATTTAAAACGAATTTTAGTGATTCAATCGAATACATTATCTTTAAATGATTTCTCTTTCGCAAACAAAATACTCGTGCTGGATCAGCGAACTATTGATTTTCAAGTACTTTTTTGGTATATATCTTGTAATATGGAAGATACTTAATATAAAAAGTTAAATGTAGAAAAAGAGAAGGAAAATATAGTTACTTATTAATATTTTGATGATTCTTCGTTTGTGATTGTTTCACAACAAATATGTACCTCGACCTGCATACAATCTATATCTACATCTACATCTTCTATATCTATATCTATATTTATATATATATTATTAAAGTACGAATGTTTCACGCTAAATATTGAACGACTAAAATAACCACGCTAAATATTGAACGACTAAAATAATCCCAAAATGTTGATCGACTTTTATGCACTTAAATATTTCAAATAAATACTTACAAGGATGGACATAAGTGAGAAATCAACACTTTCTTAGGAAAAATTATACTTGAAGAAGGATGTATCTTTTGAAGAGGTAAAGTTGTGAGGGTGTTGTATCTGTTGGATTGCATATAGGTGTTCATAACACGCAGCGGAAGACAATAACAATCCTAGGCAGAACTTATCGTGTTTAAAATTTATTTACATGTCAAAGATCAGATCTAAGACGTACCTTGTGAAGAGAGCTTCATTTCAGAGTTTTCTTCGATAATGCGAAGACTCTATGCGTATCCACACCGAGACCGATCTTTACTATCAACTCATTGATCAATGAAAATCGTGAACAAATTGAACAAAAAATATTGTGTTGAAATTTTTCATTCAATGGCCCTCGCAAAGGTCTTAATTTGGTCGGTTATAATTCATGACAACATGGAGCTTAAACTCATTACCAAAAGTTGAAAGGTTCCATCTTGATCAAGCACTAATTCTACAAGTATTTAATCGTACCCAATATCCTTTCAACTATCGCCCTGGGGCCATAGGTGTCTAGTATCAAAGCACAATAAATAACTTATCAATTACTATGATGATATCAAGTCAAAGGAAACTCTTACATCACATTCTTCAAGAGAATATCCTATTGACAGTTTTTGGTAATTTTAACCATTAGGAATTATCCAATGAATCGATTCAATGATCATATCTCTATATGCATCATCTATTTATGTAATTTAGTTAATGAGATCAACTAATCTTTATCCCATAAAGACAATCACATAAATATTAATCTAACGGGTTTATTAATATCCAAATTAATAATCCTACTATCAAGAACAAAATTTAGATTAAGTTGTAAGAGACTTTACTCTCATTATCATGGTCTCCATCATGATGATAAGTCTCATAATTTAATCAAGGACCTTACTAAATTAATCAAGCAATTAATAATAACTATGATAAACGAATATCAAATACCATTGTAATGACCCGACTTGTCATTTTAAGAATTAATGCCCTGTTCAGTGACTAAAGGTCTAGAACAGCTTTGTAATATGTATTATGACCCGCGGGTGTGGTCGAGTTTGATTTTTGAAAGATTTAGAATTAAATTAAAAGAACAATTCTCACTTTTGAAGATTAAATGAAAAGAGTTGACCGGAGATTTGACTTTTTAGCAAACAACCCCGGAATGGAATTTCAATGATGGCAATAGCTTCGTATAATGATTACAGACTTAGGCGTATGTTCGTATTTGGATTTGGAAGTCCGTAGGACAATTCGACGCATTTTGGCGAAAGTTGGAAAATAGAAGATTTTTGTAAAGTTCGACCGAAGGTTGAATTTTTTATAATGAGGTTGTATTTCGATTCCAGAAATTGGAATAGCTCCATTATGTCATTTATGACTTGTGCGCAAAATTTAAAGTCATTCCGGATTGATTTGATACGTTTCAGCGCAAAATATAGAAGTTGGAAGATTTGAAAACTCATAATTCGATTTGATGTGCGATTCATACTTTTGGTATTATTTAACGTGGTTTAAAGCCTAGACTAAGTTTGTATTATATTTTGATACGTGTTGATATATTTGGTTGAGGTCCCGAGGGACTCGGGTGGATTTCGGATTGTTAACGGATCGATTTTTGGACGTTTGGAGATGCTGGAAATTCTGGACAGCTGATGCAATCACTTCTGCGATGTCCTGGTCACAGAAGCGACCTCGCAGAAGTGAGGTTCTTCTCGTAGAGGCGAGTGAAGGGGAGATGGGAAAGGATGGTGGAGAAGGCCGCATAAGCGGCAACGTTTGCGCAGAAGCGCAAGCGCAGGTGCAGCCGCTGTGCTCGCAGAAGCGGAGGCAGCGCAGGTGCAGCCGCTGTGCTCGCAGAAGCGGAGGCAGCGCAGGTGCGCATTTTGGCTCGCAAAAGTGAGGCCGCAGATGCGAAAATATGTCCGCAGAAGTGGAAATTGGGCAGAATGTTAAGGACCAAAAATGGTCATTTCGCCATTTTTCTTTTGGATTTTTAGAGCTCGGATTTGGCCGATTCTGGAGGGACTTTTCACAAGCATGGTTGGGGTAAGTATTTTATATCCTAAATTGATTATATTTCATGAATCTATGGTTATATTCTTCGTTTACTTCGAGTTTAATGGAGTAAATGAAAATTTTTGTAAAAACTTTTCAAAAATGAAACTTCATGATTTGGAGGATGATTTGTTATTGGAATTCGATAAAATTGGTGTGGTTGAACTCGTATCAAAATGGATGTTCGGATTTCGTAAAACTTATGTCGGGTTCCGAGAGGCTAGCCCCGCGTTGACCTTTGTTGACTTTTTAGAATTAATTTTCAAGTCGACATTTTATTATCCGAAGTATTTTCGATGAATTTTAATAAAGTTATACAATTAATTTGGGTAGATTTGAGCGGTCCGGAGGTCAATTCAAGCAAGAAGGCGATTTTGGAATATCGGCATAACTTCAAAAAAAAAGTACGTATTTTACCTAACCTTGAGTGGGGAAAATACCCCTTAGGCATTGAGTCTTATGTGCAAATTGTGTAATTGAAAACCATGTACGCGAGGTGACGAGTACGTACTTGGTTTATATGTGCAAATTACATTCGTTAAAATCCTTAGACGCCCTTATGTATTAAATTGGAAATTATTGGCACTTATTAAATCCTCTATTTGTCATGCCTAGATCCTTGTTTGTTAAAATTATTTTTATACAATGATTTGGTGTGATTGCCACTTTGATTTTTTTGTGAAATATTATTTTGTTGAGTTGTTCAGTCCGGGCTATTTTGTTAAGATTTTTGTGCACATTATGGTCGAGCCATGAGCTCCTTATAGTGGAAAATAATGTATTGTTGATTTTTGTGGCAAGTGATAATATTTGAGAACTTGAGGTGCAAATTATAATATGTGATATTGGCACGTTATATTATTGGGAGGTTTGTTCGGGTGTTTGCACGAGGTTTCTGTCGTGCTATTATTACTATTGATTTATGCACATGCGGCGTGACAAGGCGGGATATATATATATATATATATATATATATATATATATATATATATATATATATATATGGGTTTGCACATGTGGCGAGACAAGGTGGGAAGTATTATTATGCGCGTGTGGCGAGACAAGGCAGACATTTACTTTATTATTGCACACGTGGCGAGACAAGGTGGGCTATGTCGGGAATTGAATTGTGATGACTTGTGATGGCCTGGGGGCATTATTTTTGTTGTTGCATATTTACTTTGGTACTACGAGGCGGTACCTCGGGAGATCCCCCTGTCTTGTATATTTACTTTTGGGACAACGAGGGGGTACCTCGGGAGATCCCCTGTTGAGCATTTACTTTTGGGACTGCGAGACGGTATCTCGGGAGTGCCTTATATTGACATCTCTCTATGTTTGTACTTGCCTTTGGTTATTTTATTTTTTCGTAATATGTAAATTCATGTGTTCTCCGTGATGTATTATTTGAATTAATATTAAGTGACTTGTATTTCTATTAGTATTATGTTGGCTTTGGCTTTTTCATACGAGACTCTGAGGATTTGTATTTTTGGTTTGTACTTGTTCTTAATGATGGAGTTGTTTTAAATAAAATAAAATACTATTATATTTTAATTTAATAAGTTTTGCATCCAAATCAGTAGATTATTTGATGTTTTATTTAAATTGAAATGTCATTTTTTTTAATCAAATTATTTCTAAAATAAACTCATTTCTTTGTCGAATTCTTACTTGGTTTAAAAATTATAACCTTACTTTATTGAAAATAAATTAATCATGCGGATTTTATGTATTGACATATTTGGCACGAGAGTTGTCCGTGCGGTTGTGATAGAGATATGGGCACGAGGTGCCGTGAGAATATGAAAGGGGGCTGAAAACCGTATTTTATGATTATGATGTGAGATATTTATTTGAAAGAATTTTATATTCGAAGGATACTTAATTGAAGAAATATATTTGTAGGGTATTAATTCGAAAGAATTATATGTGAAAGATTTATATTTGAAAGACTTGTTTAATTGGTTGTACTTGTGTTTTCTTATTCGTTTGAGTAATAATTATGGTGTTCTTGCTGTCTTACTGTTTATATCACTAGTTTATTATTGTTGCTACCACTGCTATTTGTTTTCGATTATTTTAGTATGGCACATGTTATTTGACTAGTGAGTTTTTTGACTGTACCTCGTCACTACTCCACTTAGGTTAGTCTTGATACTTACTGGGTACCAACTGTGGTGTACTCATACTACACTTCTGCACATTTTTGTGCAGAGCCAGGTAATGTGGAGTTAGTTGACCGATCGCTAGCAGTACGGATCTTGTTATGGAGAGTCAAGGTAAACATGTTTCTGCGTTTGCAGGCTTCAGAGTCACCTTCTGATATTGTACTTGTACTGTTTTATCTCTATATCAAAATAGTTGTATTTATAAGCTTTCTAGTAACTCAGTAGAGCTTATGACTTGTACTTGTCACGACCCAAAATCTAACTAGTCCTGATGGCACATATCCCAACCCGCTAGGTAAGCCAACTTTCAATTATCCAATTCCAATAATAATTATTAAAGCAATTTAAGTGAATAAAGATCTTAATCTTATACAATCCCCAAGAACTGGTAATAAAAATCATGAGCTTCTAAGAATAGAGTATACAAAGCGGAAATGAAATAAATACATACTTTGTTTGAATTATACATAAACAGAGCTTTTATATAATTAAGGCTACCCTGAATAAGAGGCAGCTACAACAGGAACGCATGTACATCTTCAAGTACCGCAACCATCGAGCACAGCAACAACAACAGCCAACATCTGCACGCAATGTGCAGAAGTGTAGTATCTGTACAACCGGCCCCATGCACTCAGTAAGTAACAAACCTAGTCTTAGGTTGAAAGTAGTGACAAGCTTCTACCAAGGTCGGGTCCATAACTAATAGTCCACAATAGTCCACAACAACATAAAGCAAATAATACCATAAGTAACTCAGAGATAAAATGCTCAGCCAAATCATGATTTCAAAAATAATAGTTCTTCCTTTCAAATACATCAGTGAAAACCCAAATCGTTTGCAGAAGTTGCCAAAAATATGAATAGTTTGAAAACAATAATTTCTCCCAAAATCTTTTCAATAATAAATAAGATGTTTCATTTTCCTTCAGGATAACCCGTGTAAAACAAATGCATCACTATGCCTATCTGTAAAAATGTGTGAGAAATCATGAATGATGTGATGTTGTACAACATGAGAAAAATACATCTCTATGCTTGTATGTTATGTGTGCATGCCAATGCGATACAACTTAGTGATAAAATCATAAACAGCCCCTCGGGCAGAACATCACTCATATGTAGCCCCTCGGGCAAACCTCACAGTCACTCATGCCTCTCGGGCATACCTCACCATCATTTATGCCACTCGGTCATACCTCACAATCACTCATGCCTCCCAGTCACTCAGCACTCGGCACTCATTAGGTACCTGCGCTCACTGGAGGTGTGTACATACTCCGGAGGGGCTCCTTCAGCCCGAGCGCTATAATCTGCACGGACAACTCTCGTGCTGCACGGACAATTCTCGTGCTGCACGGACAACTCACGTGCTCTAATAATAAAGTATATAAAGCATGCTGCAGGCGGGCAGCCCCGATCAACATAATAACCCTCACAATCAGGCCCTCGGCCTCACTCGGTCATTAATCTCTCCAATCTCTCGGGCTCACAATGTCATGAAAATAGCCCCAAAATGATGATATGATGTATCAATAAATAACAACAGAGACTGAGATATGATATGTAATAAAATGAATATGACTTAGTATGAATTTGTAATTTAAAATAAATAATTCACAGCAATATGACCTCTGTGGGTCCCAATAATACTGGCACATAGCCTCAACATGATTTTAATATGCTTTTTAGCTCAATTTCTTTAACTCATAAAACCTCATGGAAAATGCCAAGATCATTTAACTATAAAATTCAACAGAAACAATTATGTCACAATTTCTATAGTACACGCCCACACGCCCGTCATCTAGCATGTGCGCCACCTCCCAATAATTCACGAAATACATATATTCAGGGTTCATACCCTCAACTCCAAGATTAGAAGAGTTACTTACCTCGAACAAGTCGAATCCCATTAGAAGAGTTACTTACCTCGAACAAGTCGAATCCAATATCGACAAAGCTCAACTCCAAGATTAGAAGAGTTACTTACCTCGAACAACTCCTGAACGGCTCGAATCTACCACAATTAATTTGATTCAGTCCACACAATTTATAGGAAATAATTCCATATCAAAATGCTAATAGTTTCCCTAAAATCCGAAATTACTCCCCAAAAATACCCGTGGGGCCCACGTCACGAAATCCAATGAAACTCACAAAGTACGACAACCCATTCAATTATAAGCTCAACCATACTAATTTCACTCAAATCCGATTCCAAATGGGTATTCAAACTTGAAAAATTCGTTTTGTGACATTATAGAAATTTCCTTCTATTTCTCTTGAAGATTCAATAATCTTACACCAAAAATGAAGATTAATTCATGGAATATAATCACAAGGGAGTTAAAACACTTACCCCAAGTTGTGTGGAAAATCTCCTCTCCAAAATCGCTCAACCCGAGTTCTAAAATCCGAAAATGGGTGAAAATGTCGAACCCTCGAATTTAAGATTCTGTCCCAGTGATTTCCGCATCTGCGGACAAGGGGTCGCACCTGCGACCCTCGCTTCTGTGGACAAAATTGCGCGCCTGCGGAAATAGCCGGCCTTCTCAAATCTCGCATCTACGGCGCCTTCTCGCATCTGCGGGATCGCAGATGCGCATTCCCCTTTGCACCAGCGTTCGCCCCCACGCCAGCCCCAATCCGCATCTGCGCCAACACCTTCGCACCTGCGGCCTCGCAGATGCGGCAAATTACTCGCACCTGCGAGCACTTCCCAGTTCCACACTTGGCCACTTCTGCGACTGATTTCGCGCACATGCGGCTTGGCACCTACGATCAAAAGCTTCGCACGTGCGATCACACCAGTAGGCAGTAGTTCCAGAAATGTTTCAAGTTGAATTTGATCCGTTAACCATCCGAAACTTACCCGAGCCATTCGGAACCCTGTCCAAAAATACCAACAAGTCCTAACACACACCACGAACCTACTCAATGCCTCAAATCACATCAAACAACCTAAAAAATACGAACTACACACGGATTCAAGCCTAATAAATTTTGAAATTTCCAAATTCTACAAACGACGCCGAAACCTATCAAATCACGTCCGATTGACCTCAAATTTTGCACACAAGTCACATTTCACATTACGGACCTATTCAAATTTCCAGAATCAGATTCCAACCTCGATATCAAAAAGTCAACCCCCCGGTCAAACTTTCCAAAAATTCACCATTCGGTATTTCAAGTCTAATTCCACTACGGACCTCCAAATAATTTTCCGGACATGCTCCTAAGTCGAAAATCGCCGTACGGAGCTATTGGAATCATCAAAACTTCATTTCAGGGTCGTTTACACATAAGTCGACATCCGGCCACTATTTTAACTTAAGCTTTAAACCTTGGAACTAAATGGTCCAATTCATTCCAAAACCTCACCGGACCTGAAACATTTACCCTGGCAAATCACACAACAACTGTGAAGTACAATTTGAGTAGTAAACGAGGTTGTAATACTCAAAACGACCTGCCGGATCGTTACATTCTCCACCACTTAAACATACGTTCATCCTCGAACGTGCCAAGAGTTGTTTCCAACCCATCAAATCATTGTTTCATCTTACCACACACGTACCCGGGGGTGAACCCACGTCACCCTATTCCACATAGGCTTGACTACACAATACAACTGAAAATCATTAATTTAACCTTATCCCATAAAACTTGGAGTTTAATTTCCAACCTTTATAATTTCTTTCAAGATACAAATCTTACATTTACACACCGTATAAGTTCGAACAAGTTGAATTGAGCTATAACTATAACCATGGATATAATTAACCAACATACTAGTATTAGACCCATATCGAACCAAACCACATCCCAAAACCTTCGTACACTGTTGATAATAAAAGAAACACGCGAAATTTCATGACCACTCACCAGATCAACAAGTCACGAAGCTCTCTCGCCCCAACCAGAACCATAATCACTTTCTGAGCCGACTTTCAATATTATACTCCCGAATATACCGAAATTAAACCGGATAGTACCCATTCCAGGTCCAATGACCTTATATTACTAAACATAACTATTCCACAAACATACCGCACCAATATAACTCGGAACCATAACCCGTGCCATCCGTGCACCAATACACAACCATTCAAATGTACTCAGTCATGAAAAAAAATACTCAAATGAGAGAACTGCCCCGCCAGATTAACAAGTATCGCTACAACGAAATGCTAAAAATTCAATACACACCATAGAACCATCACCCGATCCTAACACAAGGTTCATACCTTAACATAACTCCGCTGCAGTGCATGACTCCATCCAAACGCTGGTCCATAATATATACCTCAAGCCACCCCGCTCAAAATCAATAACCACAGAGAGGCAAATGACAAAAATGCCATACAAAACCTGAAAGAACATAGCCATTACGCAATCAATCATGCAATACCCAAATACTTATCACGCTCAAATTCCGCTATAAGGATCAAATAGAACCGCAACATCTGTGCACATAACCAATGAATCACAACTCCTCGTAGCATAAAGGAGTAGCTCACAGATAATTTCAGAACACGAATAAGTTCAATATCAACCGAATGACACATCCCTCAATAATAGCAGTATGAAGCCAACCATTCCGGCTCGGTGTAGAATACACATCTTAATTGGGCCTACCTATGGACCCCCAAATCAACTCGGGTTACCCACAAATAGATACAAATCCCTCCAAAAATCCATAATGACTGAATCATAACACATTTTATCATCTGGCTAACTCCGTCCACAACTTCACAATCCACAACCATGAAACAATCTACTCATGAGAACTCCCAATCTCCAAATCCATAGAACACTCGAATTATCATATTTGATTCCATATCCGCTGCCTGAATGCCTAACATCTCTCTCATACACAATCATCCCACGAGAAATGCTTTAAAAGTTCTTCTGTGCAGCTTGGCAAAATTTGAATATCAGCAGTCGATCAACTAGGAAAATATCGCAATACCTATGAGATATCCATAATTCAAAACATAGTGCACCTTCTGAAATGTACACTCTACTCACGCAATACCAAATAGTTATAGCATTCATCTAAACATCAAAAATTGTTTATGCCCTCTAAGAATTTATGACCTCCCTTTCAAAGCTAAACCATGACCTTGCACACGCCAACCTTAATCCCACACAACACACCGCATCTATCATGCCATCATTTGAAAAATACGAGAACCTCATAATCATTCTGAGTCACAAGTAAAATACATATCTGATCAGCCAGAAGCCTTACATTTGATCCCATCCGGTATAAAATCATAATACTCAACATGCTTCTCAGGCCAGTAGGAAAATACCCATCTCAAATCGTGGTTGGAATCCTCGAGAATGCTTTGGAATCCATTTGCACATAATCAGGCCATCAGAGTTGAATCTCTCTAAATCAACCAAGTCACGTAGGTCGCCAAGCCCAGGTGTATTGCCACAAAGCTCCTGTAGAAAACCCCCACATCATAAGCACCCAAAGAACCGATCATATCCATTACCATACTGATCCAACCTAATACCCAGTTGTCCTACTTTCTCCGAGTCCCTTCCGAATTTGTTTTCAGATTGATACTTCTTCTTGCTAAAACACCACGATCTTTAGCCACAACTCACCCTACAAACCTTAGCATAGAACCACAACACCCTACGACCCATAAGCAACTGTATTCTTCTTAAGCAACTTCAAAAAAAATACCACAATTATAACACTCACTCTAAGAATACCTTATGTGAATTTGAAATTGTTCTTCTTACCTTCCTCAAACAAAAATGTAGAATCCATAGTCATATAGAATTTATGCAATTCTAGGCACCATCAAACACAAATCTCGGATTTTATCCATACACAAGTCCGGAAATATTCTCAATTGCTATATATAATTCTCAAACCCATTGGAATTTTCTCGGGAGTCACCCACTTTGCTCAAATCTAATTACATGCCCAAATGGGCCAAAAGACACGTGCTCCATTAGCACCACAACACTCAAAGAAGTAACTCTACTTTAACACCACATATCAAATTCATACTCCGTGTGCACTACATCATTCACCAATAACAACTCACTTATCCTACGAATTTCATATACTCATACATGCAATATAATCCTTAACCAGGAATTTCCTTATTCGAGTCATCCTCGGTCTCAACTTCTGCAAGTAATAACCAACCCACAAGTAGCCTCAGACCAAAATAAAACTTTAACACCTAACCATGAAATTAAATTGTCAATAGCAGACTCCCCCACTTGGCTCAAAGTCGTAGATTAAAACAATCCATAACTCACAATATCAATACTCTCTTACTGCCATAATGCCACAGTCAGTTCAACGAAACTTCTTCCCAAGTTCATACAACGCCAATCATAAAAATACCTTAATCATCCGCTAAGCTCATATTCATCCTCTTGACACACAAGTCAACTTTCTCAACTAGATTCAAATTCAAATCTCCACCCATACACCACGTCGACAGAAAAGAAACTCTCTACTCACGTCATAAGAAATACACCTACGTAGATTACTCCGCAGGGTATAACCCACCTACTTAGCCTCAAACTGGTATCTTGTTATACCCTTTCGTAGTCATAATTACTATGCAATCACTTAGTCTATCTGAGTCCAAACTCATTAACTAGACATGAGAGTTTGGTCTATCCCAAAATTTAACAATGTGAAAGATCCTTCAAAACATTCATTAATCGAGATTTTTCATCACATCAAATCGAAAATCAAACACCCAATCGTCATATTCCAATCGTCTTAACACATCCTGCAGTTACATCATACCCATCACACCGCATTCCACTACTCATCGAGCCACAAATTCCACTGTAGGGTCATTACCGGATATATAAGTCCAATTGTACGAGTTACAACTGAACCTACCAAACTTAAGTTGCGGTCTAAACCTGGCCTCAAGTCCTCCAGACTGGCCCATCACCAAAACATAGAATACTCATCTCAAACTTTGTTCATGGAATCACAAGCCGGTGATGCACTACTGGCACCGAGCGTTCATGTGCGCATACGAATACGTGGAAGGAATTCAAAGAGTTATATTTCAAGCTGAATCAATCTCGCATGATAAGGAAAGAAAGATGGGAAGTATAAATCCTAAATGCCCTGTAGCCTCTCGAAGATAAGTATAGACGTCATCATACCGATCCGCAAGACTCTACAAGACACTTGATCATGACTTGTAGAACCTATGAACCTAGAGCTCTGATACCACCTTATCACGACCCAAAATTCAACTAGTCATGATGGCACCTAACCCAACCCGCTAGGTAAGCCAACTTTCAATTATCCAATTCCAATAATAATTATTAAAGCAATTTAAGTGAATAAATATCTTAATCTTATAAAATCCCCAAGAACTGGTAGTACAAATCATGAACTTCTAAGAATAGAGTATACAAAGAGGAAATGAAATAAATACATAGTCTGTTTGAATAATACATAACATAGATTTTATAAATCTAAGGCTACCCTGAACAAGAGGCAGCTACAATAGGAACGCGTGTACATCTTCAAGTCCCGCAACCATCGAGCACAACAACAACAACAGCCAACATCTGCTCGCAATGTGCAGAAGTATAATATCAGTACAAACGACCCCATGTACTAAGTAAGTAACAAACCTAGCCGTATGTTGAAAGTAGTGACGAGCTTCTACCAAGGTCGGGTCCATAACCAATAGTCCACAATAGTCTAGAACAACATAAAGTAAATAATACCAGAAGTAACTCAGAGCTAAAATGCACAGCCAAATCATGATTTCAAAAAAATAGTTCTTCCTTTCAAATACATCAGTGAAAACCCAAACCGTTTGTCGAAGTTGCCAAAAATATGATTAGTTTGAAAACAATAATTTCTCATAAATAAGATGTTTCATTTTTCTTCAGGATAACCCGTGTAAAACAAATGCATCACTATGCCCATCTGTAAAAATGTGTGAGAAATCATGAATGATGTGATGTTGTACAACATGAGAAAAATACATCTCTATGCCTGTATGTCATGTGTGCATGCCAATATGATGCAACTCAGTGATAAAATCATAAACAACCCCTCGGGCAGAACATCACTCATATACTTCCCCTCGGGCAAACCTCACAGTCACTCATGCCTCTCGGGCATACCTCACCAGCATTCATGCTACTAGGGCATACCTCACAATCACTCATGCCTCCCAGTCACTCAGCACTCGGCACTCGCACACAGCAGGTACCTGCGCTCACTGGGGGTGTGTACAGACTCCGGAGGGGCTCCTTTAGCCCGAGTGCTATAATCTGCACGGACAACTCACGTGCTACACGGACAACTCACGTGCTGTATAGACAACTCACGTGCTATACGGACAACTCACGTGCTATAATAATAAAGTATATAAATCATGCTGCAGGCGGGCAGCCCCGATCCACATAATAATCCTCACAATCAGGCCCTCGGCCTCACTCGGTCATCAATATCTCCAGTCTCTCGGGCTCACAATGTCATCAAAATAACCCAAAAATGATGATATGATGTATCAATAAATAACAACAGAGACTGAGATATGATATGCAATGAAATGAATATGACTGAGTATGAATTTTTAATTTAAAACAAATAATTCACAGAAATATGACCTATGTGGGTCCCAATAATACTAGCACATAGTCTCAACATGATTTTTAATATGCTTGTCAGGTTAATTTCTTTAACTCATAAAATCGCATGGAAAATGCCAAGATCATTTAACTATAAAATTTCACAAAAATAATTATGTCACAATTTCTATAGTGCACCCCCACACGTCCGTTACCTAGCATGTGCGTCATCTCCCAACAATTCATGAAATACATATATTCAGGGTTCATACCCTCAACTCCAAGATTAGAAGAGTTACTTATCTCGAACAAGCCGAATCCAATGTCGAGCAAGCTAAACAATGCTCCAGAAATCCCATTATGCGCGTATCAACTCCCTAATGGCTGAATCTACCATAATAAATTTGATTCAGTCCACACAATTTATAGGAATTAATTCCATATCAAAATGCTAATATTTTCCACAAAATTCGTAGTTACGCCCCAAAAATCATCTGTGGGACCCACGTCTCAAAATCTGACGAAACTCACAAAATACGACAACCCATCCAATTACAAGTTCAACTATACTAATTTCACTCAAATCCGATTCCAAATAGGTATTCAAACTTGAAAAAATCATTTTGTGACATAGAAATTTCCTTCTATTTCTCCTGAAGATTCAATAATCTTACACCAAAAATGAATATTAATTCATGGAATATAATCACAAAGGAGTTAAGAACACTTACCCCAAAATGTGTGGAAAATTTCCTATCCAAAAGCGCCCAACCCGAGCTCCAAAATCCGAAAATGGGTCAAAATGTCAAACCCTCGAATTTACGGTTCTGTCCCCAGCGATTTCCGCATCTATGGACTAGGGGTCGCACCTGCGACCCTCGCTTCTGCGGACAAAATTGCGCGCCTCTGGAAATAGCCGGCCTTCTTAAATCTCGCATCTGCGGCGCCTTCTCGCATCTGCAGGCTCGCAGATGCGCATTCCCCTTCGCACCTGCGGCCTCGCAGATGCGAAAAATTCCTCGCACCTGCGAGCACTGCCCAGTTCCACACTTGGCCGCTTCTGTGACTGATTTCGCGCACATGTGGCTTCGCACCTGCAATCAAAAGCTTCGCAGGTGCGATCACACCAGTAGGCAACAGTTCCAGAAATATTTCCAGTTGAATTTGATCTGTTAACCATCTGAAACTCACCCGAGCCACTCGGGACCCCGTCCAAATAAACCAACAAGTCCTAACACACACCACATACCTACTCAAGGCTTCAAATCACATCAAACAACTTCTAAAATACGAACTATACACGGATTCAAGCCTAATAAATTTCCAAATTCTGCAAACGACGCCGAAACCTATCAAATCACGTTCGATTGACCTTAAATTTTGCACACAAGTCACATTTCACATTACCGACCTATTCAAATTTCCATAATTGGATTCTAACCTCGATATCAAAAAGGCAACCCCCCAGTCAAACTTCCCAAAAATACATCTTTCGACATTTCAAGCCTAATTCCACTACGAACCTCCAAATAATTTTTCGGACATGCTCCTAAGTCCAAAATCACCTTACGGAGCTATTAGAATCATCAAAACTCTATTCCGGGGTCATTTACATATGAAGTCGATATCCGGTCATTATTTTAACTTAATCTTTAAACCTTGAAACTACATGGTCCAATTAATTCCAAAACCTTACCGGACCTGAACCATTTACCCCGGCAATTCACAAAACAACTGTGAAGTACAATTTGAGCAGTAAATGGGGTTGTAATACTCAAAACAACCTGCCGGATCGTTACAGTACTACCGGTTTTTGGATTCTAAGTATTGTATAGAGATTCATATTTCGTATTTGTCACTCGTTAATTAATATTGTTGTCATTTCAGTAAATGTTAGGCTTACCTAGTACCTAAGACTAGGTTCCATCATGACATCCTACAGAGGGAGATTTGGGTCGTGACAACTATATATTTTTATATCAAATAACATTCACAAAAATATGTTCAAATCATCAAATATGAGATTGGATCTAGGACATATCTAATATATCCGTAACAATCTCCCACTTGCTCTAGAGCCAATCGCTCTTGTACTTCATTCCCAATTTCCACTTGTGCTTGTCAAACTCCTTTGCTCCAAGAGCTTTAGTGAATGGGTCTGCAGCATTTTCCTTTCCATCAACCTTTTGAATCTCGATGTCTCCACATTCAATGATCTCTCCTATCAACTGATACCTTCGCAGAACGTGTTTGGATTTTTAGTGTGATCTTGGTTCTTTTGCTTGAGCAATGGCTCCAGTATTGTCACACAATAATGGAACTGCACCTTCTATTGAAGTAACCACATCAAGTTTAGTTAAGAACTTTTTAATCCATACAGCTTCCTTAGCAGCTTCACTAGCTGCTATATATTCTGCTAAAGTCATTGAATCAACTACTGCAGCTTGTTTGGAACTTTTCCAACTCACTGCACCACCATTTAAGGTGAATATATAACTAGAAATAGATTTTCTATCATCTCTATCTAAAGAGAAGTTTGCATCAATATAACCTTCAAGTTTTAACTCAGAATCTCGATAAATGAGTAATTGGTCTTTAATCCTTTTTTAAGTACTTAAGAATGGTCTTTACCACCTTCCAATGTTTATCACCAGGATTTGCTTGATATTGTAATGACCTGGCCGGTAGTTTTGAGGATTTTATCCCCGAACCCCTATTTACTGTTCCCTCTAATGTAGTTTTGGGTTTTGTGACTTGCCGGGAGGATTTGTTTTTGGTTTCAGAGTGAAATGGGACACATAGTCCCTAAAATGGAGATTCAAGTCATAGGAATTGGAGTGTGTTCGGATGTTGAATTGGAGGTCCATATGACATTTTAGAGCTAATTGGCGAAAGTTGGAAAAAGGATGATTTTTGAGAAGTTTGACCGGAAGTGGAGTTTTTGATATCGAGGTCAGATTCTGATTCCGAAAGTCTGAGTAGGTTCGTAATGTCAATTATGACTTGTGTGCAATATTTAAAGTCAACCGGACTTGATTTGATAGGTTTCGGCGTCGGATGTAGAAGTTTGAAACTTTGAAGTTAATTAGGCTTGAATTGATGTGTAATTAGTGTTTCTAGCATTGTTTGATCTGATTTAAAGGCTCGACTAAGATCATTTTTGGACTTAAAAGATTTTCTGGTGTTGGGCTGGTTCTGGTGTAATTGCACCTGCGCAAGGTTAACCGCAGGTGCGAGCAATGGGGAGCAGGTGCGGGGCTAAGGGAATTGGCCAGTGGTCACAGGTGTAGTGAGAGGGCCGCAGAAGCGGAGTCTCTTCTGCGGGGAATCGATCACAGAAGCGAACGAGTTCTTGGGGAGGCTTCCGCAGAAGCGGACAAGGGACCACACAAGTGCATCCGCAGATGCGGAGATTTGCGCGCAGGTGCGAAACCTAACCTGAGGATTTAAGTGAACTCCGTAGATGCGGAGACTTTACAGCATAAGCGGAATTTGTTCCGCAAAAACGGAAAGCCTGGGCAGATTCTATAAATTCAAAGGCTCGAGATTTTTATCATTTGTTGGACATTTGAGCTCTGGTTTGGCGATTTTTGATAGCATTTTCGAGGGATTTCTTGAGCTAAGTCCCTTGTGCCTAATTTTGATCAATAATATTGTTTCCCCATTGATTTACCCACCTAGATTATGTGTGTTTAAGGTGGAATGTGGGAGTTTGAGGCTAGGGATTTGGATAGCATAATTTGGGGATTTGAGTGGTGAGTTGGTGTTGAATTTTGATAATTTTGATATGGGTGAACTCGTGATTGAATGGGTGTTTGTATTTTGTGACTTTTACCCGATTTCGAGACGTTGGCCAGCATCAACTGTTTTGGGCAATTTTTCGATTCCTTGTTAAAGTCGTAGATTTATGATTTAAATTAGTTTCTTGTAATTGTATTCATGTTATGAAATTGCTTTTGGCTAGATTTGGGCCATTCGGAGTCGGAAAATCGAGGGAAAGGCATTCTGACTGACTGATTGAGCGACATTTGAGGTAAGTGACTTGTCTAACCCTATGTGGGGGAAATCCCCTTAGGATATGGTACCGTTGTAACAATTTGTGATATATGAGCGCCGTGTACGCGAGGAGACGAGTGCGTAACAGACTGATTATAGAAAATTTAGTTCTTGCTGATTTGTCATCTTTTAAAATACATTAATTGAGTTGACTTCTTTTAAAATACATTAACTGGGTTGCCTTAGCATTTTTAGTGATCATGTTTAGTCTAGCATCGTATGTCTACGTGCCTTAACTCTTACCTGCAATTTGTGCAACATGCTTAGTTGAATTACCCACTTTCCTTGATTTGAATATAATCTTTAACTGTAAGATTCTTGATAAAAACTTTGTGTTATCGTTCGATTACCTGTTGTATATTTACTTTGGGACTACGAGGAATTTCCTCGGGAGATCCCCTTGTACTGCATATTTACTTTGGGACTACAATGTGGTTCCTCAGGAGATCCCCTTGTACTGTATATTTACTTTGGGACTATGAGGTGTTTAATCGGGAGATCCCCATGTACTGCATATTTACTTTAGGAGTACGAGGCGTTTCCTCAAGAGATCCCCCATGTACTGCATCTTTACATTTGGGACTACGAGGCAGTACCTCGGGAGTGCCCCTACTGTGTATCTCTATTTATTGTGCTGATATTTTCTGAAACTTCTTATTGTTTAAATTCTCAGTCATTTCAAAATATTATTATATTTTCTGCCTTACTTTTCTTTTAAACCAATAGGGCCCTGACCTGGCCTCATCACTACTCTACCGAGGTTAGGCTTGGCACTTACTGGGTACCGTTGTGGCGTATTCATACAACACTCTGTACATCTTTTTTTGCAAATCCAGGTTCTTCCCACCAGACCAGATACTAGTGAGTTGGACCGCATGTGGAGACTTCAAGGTATATCTGCCAGCGTCCGCAGACCTCGGAGTCCCTCTCTATCCTTATTATGTTATTTCCCTGATTCTCCTTAGACTTGATGCATAAAGACACTTAGTATTTCTATTAGAAGCTTGTGACTTGTTTCTACCGGGTTTTGGGGCGTTGTAATTACGAATTTGTAGTTTTATATTTATATGTCCAGTGTTGAGATTGGAGTTTAGTTTATTATTCATTTATTCCACAATTTCTTAGGCTAACCTAGTCTTAGAGACTAGGTGTCATCACGACATCCTACAGAGTGAAATTGGGGTCGTGATAGATATCGGCTAGTCACTGGTAGTGCATAAGCCACATCATGATGTGTACATGTCATGGTATACATGATAGCTCCCATTGCACTAGCGTATGGGATCCTACTCATGCGTTCTCTCTCATCAGGTGTTTTAGGACAATCCTCCCTACTGAGAGTAATTCCAGTGCCTATCGGTAGATAGCCTCCTTTGGAATTATCCATATTATACCTCTTTAAGATGCTATCAATGTACAATGATTGGGAAAGACCAAGAAGCTTCATAGATCTATCTCTATAGATCTTTATTCCCAATATATAAGGTGATTCTCCCAAGTCTTTCATGGAGAACTGTTCAGATAGCCAAATCTTGATACTTTGCAATGCCGGTATATCATTTCCTATAAGAAATATATCATCAGCATACAATACTAAGAATATGATTGTGCTCCCACTAACCTTTTTGTACACACAAGGCTCTTCTTCGCATCTAACAAAATTGAACTTTTCAATTGTCTTATTAAAGCGAATATCCCAACTCCGAGAAGCTTGCTTTAGTCCATAAATGGATCTATGTATTGCAAATTTTATAATGATCAGGCGGTGATATGAAACCTTCAATTTGTGTCATGTCCACATCCTATTCTAGCTCACCATTAAGAAAAGTTGTTTTCACATCCATTTGCAATATTTCATAATCGTAGTATGATGCTATAGCAAGCAAAATCCGAATTGATTTGAACATTGCCACAGGAGAGAAAGTCTTATCATAGTTGACTCCTTCTTTCTAACGATATCCCTTGGCAACAAGACATGCTTTGTAGGTCTTCACCTTTCCGTCTGCTCTAATCTTTTTCTTAAAAACCCAATTACAACCTATAGATTTTATATCCTTTGAAGGTTCAACTAAAGTCCATAATTTATTTTCCTTCATGGATTTCATTTCGGATTCCATGGACTTTTCCATCATTCATAGACAAAACTTTTTATAGCCTCTTCATAGGTCTTACGGTCATCATAATTATGATCAACCTCATTTGATACATCATATTGTACCATTAGATTTAATCTAGTTTGTACATGACGTTATCGTGTAGACCTTCTAAGAGGTGCTTGTATAACTTGCTCACCTTGTGTTGGATTTGATTGTTGTTCTATTTGGTTTGGAACTGGTTCATTAACCTGTTCTTGAACTACATTTACTTCTTGAACTTCAACTGTTGAAGATGGAAACTTCCTTGTCAAATTCAAAACATCCAATAAAGGTTCTTCAACTTGTTTCTCATGATCTTGATATTGTGTTGATTCATTGGTTTCTTGAACTTCATCATGTTTTATTTCTCTACTATAATTTCCTTCTAAAAGAAATTCTCTTTCCAAAAAGGTTACTCCTCTAACCACAAACACTTTATAGTTAGAAGGGTGATAGAAATAATATCTCATTGTTTCTTTGGGATATCCAATGAACCTACACTTATCAGATCTTGAGTCAATTTGTTCAGATTGCAGTCTCTTAACATAAGCTGTATAACCCCAAACTTTAATATTCTTAAGGTTAGGCTTACGTCCTTTCCATATCTCATATGGTGTTGTAGAGACTGACTTAGTGGGAATTTTATTAAGTAAGTATGTTGATGCTTCCAAAGCATATCCCCATAAATATATTGGAAGACCAGTGAACCCCATCATAGATCTCACCATATCTAATAAGGTTCGATTTTTCCTTTCAGACACACCATTATGTTGTGGTGTTCCTGAAGGTGTCCACTCTGAGAGAATCCCATTCTCTTTGAAATACCTAGTAAAATATTCACTAAGATAGTCTCCACCTCTATCAAACCTTGGTACCATGATACTTTTACCTGTCTGTTTCTCAACTTCACTACGAAACCTTTTGAAACTTTCAAAAGATTCAGATTTGTGTTTCATAAGATACACAAATCCATATCTTGACATATCATCAGTGAAGGTGATGAAGTAAGAATATCCACCTCTAGCTTGAATTTTCATGGGCCCAGAAACATCTATATGAATTAGTCCTAATAATTCAGTAGCTCTTTCTCCATTTCCAGTAAATGGAGATTTGTTGCTCCAGTTTAGTCCGCACATCAGATTACTCAGAGTGCTCCAGTTTACAGTGCACCACCGACACGAGATTCTTACAGTGGTTATTCCAGTTATTCGGCACAGACTCAGTACGAGCAGTCGCGACCTCAGAGGGGTTGTTATGAGTGTGGTGATACTAAGCATATCATGAGAGATTGTCCAAGACTTGGGAGGGATGGATTTCATCAAAACACCCCAATTACAAGCTTCATTCCAGTTGATACTCCACGTGCATAGTCAGCTAGAGGCGGAGGACGGGCGGGTAGTGGACGCCTAAGAGATAGAGACCCGACCCGTTGATATAATCGCTATGATTTGGATGAGGCCAATACACCAGATGGTGTCGTTACGGGTACGATCCTGATTCTATTAAAAAAAAGATATTTTCCCTAATTTGATTCGGTTCTGAATATTGAGGTGAGTCCTCCTATTATGCTCCACTTATGGGTGAGCTTCGTCAATTTGTGACCCACTTATATGTTTATCCCTGTTGGGAAATTTGAAGGTGTGAGCCCGTGACTGTCATTTATTTTTGTACACTATTGAGGCCTATAAGTCCAAAAGTAATTTCTTTATTATTCATTACAGTAGGTTTAATGTATTTCAGAATAATTGATTCCAATTTTTATGAATTATACGCCCTACCGGTATGAGGGTTCATTATGTGTTGTGAAAACTATTTATGAAATTTATTGAAAAGAAGAAAGAAAGGAAATTGAAATTTCAGTTGGCACAATGTGCAAAATACTTGTGATTCGGAGTTGAGGACGATATCCTCGTATTTTGATATGGTGTAAAATATTTAAACCGGGCTGCAAGCCACGATGGAAGTTATATAAGGACGAGGTCCTTGTGGTGAAATATTTATGGGTTTAAAATTTTCCCTTTGTGAAACTTAATTTTACAATAGTATTAATGGGGAGTCATGCCTTTTAGGCTTATTTGATAATTCTTGTATATTTTTCTGTGCATATTCAGCCATTTTGGTGCTGTAAACATTGAGTATTGACCTATGAGATGAGTGCCCAGGTGGCGTTAAATGTGACTCATTAATCCGAGTAAGCAATCATGAGGTCTGCATGCCTCACATTCTATTGTCAGTGTTGTGAAAATTCGGAATGAGTTGGTGGTTAATATGAGATTGATTGATGATGCTGGAATTAATTATGAACAGCTTTTAAGACCTGAGATGTGGTGATGAGCATGCATATGATGTGCTTCATGTACTGATATCATAATGATAATGCAGTGCTTGTAATGCTGAGATTGGTATTATTCATATATACCTTGAGGTATTTTATTGGGTTGTGGATGTGTTATTAGAAGTTGTTTTGGCTTACTCTAGCAGGTGGATAGGCCCAATTACAGGGGAGACTCTGCTAAAATTTCTGAAAGATTTGGGAGTTAGTAAAATTTGAAGGATTGAGAATTGCAAAAGAAGAGATAAATATGTTATGTGTTTTAGGGCGAATGATCCTAAGCGGGGAATAATGTAGCACCCCAGAGAAAGTTTTGAATTACTTCAACACTATCGAGAAAATTGATGTGTGCATAGGGACGAGTTGCTATAGCCAGTTGAGACTAATACTGTGCGTTGTTGTGAGAAATCAGGCCTTTTGAAAATATTGGAGCGTAAGAAAATGGCCTTAAAGTTTTCAAGTATGGATAAAACAAATAATCTCAAATGAGATGATGTTGTCACGCTTATCTCAAATGTGGTAGCGTGGAATCAACCGTGAGTATATGGGTAAAAGTAAAATCATCAATTTGGTAACCGCAGAATAATTCTTAGCACATTCGAGGACGAACGTTTGTTTAAGAGGTGGAGAATGTAACGACCCGACTTGTCGTTTTAAGAATTTACGCCCTGTTTAGTGACTTAAGGTTTTGAGCAGCCTCGCAATATGTATTATGACCCGCGTGTGTGGTCGAGCTTGATTTACGAATGATTCAGAGTGATTTGGGACACTTAGTCCCTAAGACGGAAGCTTAAGTCTTAGGATTTTGACCATAGTCGAAACTGTGTGAAGACGACTCCAGAATGGAGTTCTTTCGGTTCCGTTAGCTCTGTTGGGTGATTTTGGACTTAGGAGTGTGTGCAGACTGTGAATCTGAGGTCTGTAGCCAATTTGGGCTTGAAATGGCAAAGGTCGAATTTTTTGAGAATTGGACCGAAAGTGAACTTTTTGATATCGGGGTCGAAATCCGATTCCAAAAGTTTGAGTAGGTCCATAATGTCAATTATGACTTGTGTGCAAAATTTGAAGTCATTCCGGATTGATTTGATGTGTTTCGGCACAAGTTGTAGAATTTGAAAGTTCAAAGTTCATAGATTTCGAATTGGGGTATGACTCGTGGTTTTCGAGTTGTTTGAGGTGAATTGAAGGTTCAACTAAGTTCGTATGATGTTTTGGGACTTTATGGTATGTTTGGTTGAGGTCTTGGGGGGCTCGGGTGAGTTCCGGGATGGTTTCAGATCATTTCTCCTTGTTTTGCAACTGCTGGAACTGATATCTGGTATTGTTCTTCGCGAACGCGAAGGATCTCACGCGTTCCCGAAGAATGATTTTGGACGGCTGGGCTTTGCCCATCGCGAACGCGATGAAGAAGCTGCGAATGCGAAGAAGGAGATGAGGAAAGCCTACACGAACGCGAGTGGGCAGACGCGAACGCGAACGCGAAGAGGAAAGGGATTTGGGGGCCTGCCTGGCGTTAAGCTTTCGCGAACGCGACTCGTGTCTCGCGAACGCAAAGGGAAGAGGTCGGAAGGCATCGCAAACGCGATGAGGATATCGCGAACGCGAAGAAGGAATCTGGGCAGCACATTTTTGTGCTTCGCTAACGCGAAGAAGGCCTATCTGTGAAGAATTAAAAGTCCCAAAAACGGGGATTTGAGTTCATAACTCAAAATCAAATTTGGAGCACGGTAGAAGGCGATTTTTGGAGAGATTCTTGCGTGGGTGTTTGGGGTAAGTGATTCTTATCCAGTTTTGATTAATTTCCATGATTATGTCTTTGAATCCATTATTTAATTCGGATTTAATGGAGGAAAAATCAAGATTTTTTGTAAAATCTTCCAAAAACAAAAATTTAAGATTTGGAAGTCAAGTTGTTATTGGAATTCGATAAAATTGGTATGGTTGAACTCGTATCGGAATGTGTGTTCGGATTTCATGAAAATTATGTCGGGTTCCGAGAGGCGAGTCCCGCGTTGACTTTTGTTGACTTTTTGGAATAAATTTTTAAGTCGACGTATTATTATTTGAAATTATTTCCGACGAATTTTAATGGAGTTATACAATTAATTTGGATAGATATGAGCTATCCGGAGGCAATTCAAGCAAGAAGGCTATTTTGGAATATCGGCCTAACTTCAAAAAGGTAAGTGTCTTGCTTAACCTCGAGTGGGGGAATTTTCCCTTAGGCATTGAGTCTTATGTGAAATTTGTGTAATTGAATATCATATACGCGAGGTGACGAGTACATACTTAGTTTATATGTGCAAATTTTATTGAGTTAATGTGTTGAGCATATTGTGTAGTAAATTTAATAATTGTTGGCATATATTTAATCATCTACTTGTTGTACCTAAATCCTTGTTGTTGACTCTGTTGTTATATGACAATGTGATGTGATTGTTATTTGATTAATTATGAAATTTCGTGAATTTGCTGGTTTGATAATTATTAGAATTTAATTTCATTTTGGATTTTTCCCTCTACAAATAATTAATTAAATGAGCTTAAGAAGAGGTGTTTATATAATTATTGAAAATTTAATATTTATGAAGACTTTACTTTATGTTGAGTAATTTATATCTCTATTGATTGCTTTTGGGTGTTATACACATTGTGTGGAGCTTTTGGCTATTTGATGTGAAATTAATTGATTTTGTTATATCTTTGGAATTTGGTTGTGGTCATTGGGCATATTGTGATATGAATTGATTTTATTATATTGTCGGGTTAATTTCTCGTGTAAATTGTTGTGTTGTGTGAGTTACTATTTTGGGGAGATAAGGGTGATATTTCACCGTTGATATTATGTGGGTATAAGGGTGGCATTTCACTGTTGTTTTGTATGTTGGAATATTGTCTGGGCAGAGCGATAAGGGTGGCTATAGGAGCGATAAGGGTGGCAATAGTAGCGATAAGGGTGGCTATTGATATTGTCTGGGCGGAGCGATAAGGGTGGCTATAGGAGTGATAAGGGTGGCAATAGGAGCGATAAGGGTGGCTATTGTCAGGGACGATATGTGATGATGTGGGGTTGTGGTATTGATAATTTTCATGTGATGTTGTAATTTTTTTGTTTTTATTTCTATACCTTGTGCAACTTGTCTTGTTGTGGGTAAATTGATAACAATCTGATTTTATGTTGAAAATGAGAGCCGCTGGCTATTGCCAGGCGGATTATAAAATGAAATGTGGGCACGAGGTACCGGGAAAATATGATGATTTAATTATGGGCACGAGGTGCCGTTGAAATATGAAAATGGGTTGAGACCCGTATTTTTATGATTTCGAAATGAGGTGTTACATGGTGACTTTTTATTTGAAAGAATTATATTCAAAATATTTATTTGGAAGGATTTTTACTTAGAAAGTATTATATTAAAGAATTTTATTTGAAAGATATTTATATGAGGAAATTATATTTGAAAAGATTTATTGAAAGAATTATATTTGAAAAATAATTATTTGAGAAAATGATATTTGAAAGAGAATTATCTGGAAGAATTATATGTGAAAGACATTTATTTGAAGGACTTGATTTAATTGGGTGTAGTTGTGTTTATTAATTGTTGAGTGATATTAATGGTATTCTTGTTGTCTGCTATGCATATCACTGGTTGTTTCATGTTGTCCTATTATTATTTGTTTCCTATTATTTTATATATTATATTGCACAGGTTATTAGACTAGTGAGTGTCTTGATTGTACCTCGTCTCTACTCCATTGAGGTTAGTTTTGATACTTACTGGGTACCGACCGTGGCGTACTCATACTACACTTTTGCATATTTTTGTGCAGAGCCAGGTATTGAAGATATCGAACTTGAACAGAGTTAAAGCGCGATCATAAGGATTCAAGGTAGAGCTGCTTGGCCGTCGCAGTCCCTTGGAGTCTTTTTATTTCCGTCGCAGTCCCTTGGAGTCTTTTTAATTCATTGTACTGTTAATTTGTAATCAAACAGTATTGTATATTCGATCCTCCTGATCATTTCATGTATTCAGTTAGAGTTCATGACTCAGTACTACCAGTCTTGGGAGGTTGTATATTGTAATTATTTTCGCTGTTAGGTTCAAAAAAATGTCTTCAAAAGGTAATTAAAATCTGCTTACCTAGTTTTAGAGACTAATTGCCATCACGACGCTTGAGGTGGGATTTTGTGTCGTAACAAATTGTGACTTGGTCAAATTCCATGGAACTGTGTAGTCGAATAATATGTTGTTATTTGTTTATTCTCCATGTAGTAGAGAAATTGAACCACCAATCATGTTTAGATTATTTGTTGGCACTATAGGGACCCACAAAGGTCGTGTACATATTGAATTATCTGCTAAATTATTGTTTTGTACTCAGTCACAGTTTACTTATTTATTTTATCTCAGTCTTTATTGTTCATTGTTGATGCATCATATCATTGTTGTTTGGGCTGATTTTCATGGTTATTGAGAGCCCGGGAGACTGGAGAGATTTATGACTGAGTGGGGCCAAGGGCCTGATTGTGAGATATTGATACTATAGCACGTGAGTTGTCCGTCAGCACTTGAGTTGTCCGTGCGGATCTTGATATTGATACTATAGCACGTGAGTTGTCTATGCAACACGTGAATTGTCCGTGCGGATCTAGATATTGATACTATAACACGTGAGTTGTCCGTGCGGATTATAGAGCTTGGATTGAAGGAGCCCCTCCGGAGTCTGTACACACCCCCCCAGTGAGCACAGGTACCTGCTGAGTGCGAGTGCTGAGTGCTGAGTGCTAAGTGAATGGAATGGCTGAGTGACTGTGGTCCTGAGAGGATGCATTTGATTTCATTATTGTTGCATTCAGCTGTCATATATCACTATTTTGGAATTTTCTAAGAGATATTATCTTATGTTTCAGTTTAACTTAACATGAAATTACTGTTTTGGCCTTAAATGTTGAACTTGAAAGCATGCCTAACTTATTATGTTGGAAATTACTGTAATTGGACTCAATCTGTGAAGCTCGTCACTACTTTTAGTTCTTTATTTAGTATTGTTACTTGCTGAGTTGGTTGTACTCATACTACACCCTGCACTTTGTGTGTAGATCCAGGTGTTCCAATATATAGTGGGTGTTGATTTCTTCGCACAGTTGATTATCCGGAGATTTCGAGGTAGCTACCGGTTTTTCGCAGACCTTATTTCTCTTTCCTTATCTTCTTGATTACTATATTTGGTCTACTATTATAGAAAGTGTTTTCCATACTTGTGATGTATAGATGCTCATGTACTCTATGACACCCCGATAGTTGTGAATTGCGCATTATATTTTGGGTTTTCTATCCCGGTTATCAGAACTTTTACCACTAAAACTTCTTTAAATTCATTCTTATTAAAAGTGTTGGAAGTATTTGTGAGAAATCGGCTTTCCTAGTACCACGTTAAGCGCCATCACGACAGGTTGGGATTTTGGGTAGTGACAAGTTGGTATCAAAGCCTAGGTTACATAGGTCTCACGAGTCATAATCAGGTTTAGTAGAGTCTTGCGGATTGGTACGGAGACGTCTGTAATTATCTTTGAGAGGCTATCGAACCCTTAGAAAAATTTCACTTTCTTAATTCCAGAATCTAAATTTTTTTTATTCTATTCTCTCACAGATGGTGAGGACATGTACTACTGGATCGGATGGTCAGCCACTAGTGCCACCAGTTAGGGCTGTGAGAGGTCGGGGCCCTAGTAGAGGGCTAGGCCGAGGTAGAGTTCGAGGTGTAGCTCGTATAGAAGTTTGAGCAAAACTTGTAGCACCACTAGTTGCTCCAGCGCATGAGCAGATTCGAGTTATAGTTGAGCCGCCGCGACCAGCTCAGTCACCAGCTGTGCCTATTGTGATTCCAGGCCTTCAAGAGGTTTTGGCCCAGATATTGATAGTTTGCACTGGCCTTGCTCAGGTGGTTTCGGCTTAGGCCACACCAGCCTCTTCTCAGTCTATGGGAGGTACTCATACCCCTATTGCCCGTACTCCAGAGCAAGTAGTGCAGGGGCTTCAGATACCAGGGGCACTACCAGCCCAGCAGGCTGCAACTGCTCAGGCCCCGGTAATCCCCGTTATGGCAGATGATGAGCAGAGGAGACTTGAGATATTTGGGAGGCTTCGACCTCCATCTTTTAGCGGTGGTGAGTCATAGGATGCTTAGGGTTTTCTAGATAAGTGCCAGCGGATGGTTCGGACAGCGGGTATTTCGGAGACCAATGGGGTCTCGTTCACTACTTTTCAGTTTTCTGGGGCTGCCTTCAGATAGTGGGAAGCTTATGAGAGGTGTAGGCTGGTCGGTGCAGTACCACTTACATGGCAGGAGTTCTCAATTATCTTTTTGGAGAAGAGCGTGCCGCAGTCTCGTAGGTAGGAGTTGTACAGACAGTTTGAGCAGCTTCGGCAGGATGGCATGTCTCTGACCCAGTACAAGATAAGGTTTTCTGAGTTGGCTCGTCATGCAGTTTGGTTGGTTCCCACTGATAGGGAGAGGATTATGAGGTTTATTGATGGCCTCACGTATCAGCTAGGGTTGCTTATGACTAGGGAGATGGTATCTGGTGCCACTTTTTGACGAGATGGTTGACATTGCTCGGCAGATAGAGGTGGTCTGTATCTAGGAGCATGGTGAGAGGGAGGTCAAGAGCCCTCAAGGTTCGGGCAGTTTTGGTGGGGTACCTTCTTGGGCCAATCCTACCACAGCAGGGGTTGCCCTTATAGGCCCGCTCAGATGACTCGTACTTCTCATCATGGTGCATCAGCTAGCCACGGTTCTTACAATGCTCATTCAGGCCGGTCTTCATTCAGTGCACTACCAGCGTAGAGTTCTCATCATGCCTCATCCGCTCAGGCTTCTACAGGTAATTCCTCGGGTTATCAGGAGCAGTGGTTCCATCATATGAGGGTTTGTTTCGAGTGTGGAGAATTTGGTCATTTCAAGATAGATTGTCCTAGGCCGTAAAGTAGGGCTCCACAGCAGAGTTATCGGCTGAGGGCACCATCACCAATAGTTACACCACCCGCCCAGCCAGCTCGGGGTAGGGATCAGCCAGTTAGGTGTCGCCCAAGAGGGGGAGGCCGATCAGGTGGCAGTCAGGCTCGATTCTATGCTTTTCCTGCCAGGCGAGATGTTGTTGCTTCAGATACAATGATTACAGGTATTGTCTCAGTGTGCCACAGGGAAGCTTCTATATTATTTGACCCTGGTTTTACTTATTCGTATGTATCATTGTACTTTACTCATTATATGGATATGCCCCGTGAGTCTTTAGTTTCACTTGTTCGTGTATCTTCACTGATGGACGATACTATTATTATGGACCCTGTATATCGGTCATGTGTGGTAACTATTGGGGGATTAGAGACTAGATTTGATCTCTTATTGCTTATCATGGTTGATTTTGATGTAATCTTGGGTATGGATTGGTTGTCTCCATGTCATGCTATTCTGGACTGTCACGCAAAGACTATGATGTTGACGATGTCGTGGTTGCCGAAGTTCGAATGGAGAGGTTCTCTAGATTATGTTCCCAGCAGGGTAATTTCTTATTTGAAGGCGCAACGTATGGTTAGGAAGGGGTGTTTGTCATATTTGGCCTTTGTGAGGGATGTTGATGCAGATACTCCTACTATTGATTCAGTATCGGTAGTGCGAGCCTTTTCGGATGTATTTCCTGCAGACATGTCGGGTGTGCCACCCGACAATGATATTGATTTCGGTATTGACTTGGTGCCCGACACTCAGCTCATTTCTATTCCTCCATATCATATGGCACCAGCTGAGTTGAAAAAATTGAAAGAGCAACTTTAGGAACTTCTTGATAAGAGGTTTATTAGGCCTAGTGTGTCACCTTTGGGTGCACCGATTCTGTTTGTGAATAAGAAGGATGGTACTATGCGGATGTGCATCGACTACAGGCAGTTGAGCAAAGTTACAATCAAGAACAAATATCCTTTGTCGCGTATTGATAATTTATTTGACCAGCTTCAGGGGGCGAGGGTATTCTCCAAATTTATTTGAGATTCGGGTATCACCAGTTAAAAATTCGGGATTCAGATATTCTAAAGACGACATTCAGGACTCGTTATGGTCACTATGAATTTCTCGTGATGTCTTTTGGGCTGACTAACGCCCCAGCAACATTTATGCACTTAATGAATAGTATATTCCAGCCATACCTTGATTCATTTATCGTACTATTTATTGATGATATCCTTGTGTAGTCACGTAGCCAGAAGGAGCATGCACAACACTTGGGTATTGTATTACAGAGGTTGAGAGAGGAAAGACTTTATGTCAGTGGCATTCTTGGGACACATAGTGTCCGGTGAAGGAATTAAGGTAGATCCAAAGAAGATAAAGGAAGTTCAGAGTTGGCCCATGCCATCTTCAGCTACTAAGATTCGATGTTTTCTCAGCTTGGCCAGTTATTATCGTCGCTTTGTGGAGGGTTACTCATTTATTGCATCGCCTTTGACTAAATTGACCCGGAAAGGTGATCCGTTCAGGTGGTCGAATGAGTGTGAAGAGAGCTTTCAGAAGCTCAAGACAGCTTTGACTGTAGCCCCAGTGTTGGTATTGCCTACAGGTTCAGGGTCTTATACTGTGTATTATGATGCATCGCGTATTGGTCTCGATGCAGTGCTGAATCAAGATGGTAGGGTGATAGCCTATGCATCCAGACCATTAAAGGTACATGAGAAGAATTATCAGGTCCACGACCTTGAGTTAGCACCTATTGTTCATGCCTTGAAGATTTGGCGGCATTATTTGAACGGTGTCCATTGTGAGGTTTATACCGATCACCGGAGTCTACAACTTCTGTTTAAACAGAAGGATCGTAATTTGCGGCAGTGGACGTGGTTGGAGTTGCTTAAGGATTATGATATCACCATTCTCTATCATCCCGAAAAGGCCAATGTGGTGGCCGATGCCTTGAGTCGTAAGGCGGAAAGTTTGGGCAGCTTTACATACTTACCGGTAGCAGAGGCTTTTAGCCTTAGATGTTCAGGCCTTGGCCAACCAGTTTGTCAGATTGAATATTTCCGAGCCGAGCTGAGTTTTGGCTTGTGTGGTTTCTCAATCTTCTTTTTATAATCGTATCAGAGAACGTCAGTATGACGACCCTTATCTGCTTGTCCTTAAGGACACAGTTCAGAACGATGATGCTAAGAAGTCACTATTGGGGATGACGGTGTATTATGGATGCAAATCAGGTTTTGCGTGCCTAATGTAGATGGTTTGCGTGAGTTGATTCTCCAGGAGGCTCACAGTTTGCGGTACTCTATTCATCTGGGTGCTGCGAAGATGTATCAGGATTTGAGGCAGCACTATCGCTGGATGCAAATGAAGAAAGATATAGTTGGGTTTGTAGCTTGGTGTTTAAATTGTCAATAGGTGAAGTACGAGCATCAGAGACCGGGCGGGTTGCTTCAGAGACATGAAATTCCAGAGTGGAAGTGGGAGCATATCACCATGGACTTCGTAGTTGGACTTCCACGGACTTTGAGGAAGTTTGATGTTGTTTGGGTGATTGTGGATCGGTTGACAAAGTTCGCGCATTTTATTCCAGTTGGTACTACTTATTCTTCGGAGTGGTCGGATGAGATTTATATCCGCGAGATTGTTCGCCTGCACTGTATGACAGTGTCCATCGCCTTGTGTTATAGATTTTGGAGGTTCTTGGGATCCATTTTTGCCGCTTGTAGAGTTTTCTTACAATAACAGCTACCAATCGAGTATTCAGATGGCTCCGTATGAGGCTTTATATGGGAGACGGTGTTGGTCTCTGGTGGGTTGGTTTGAGCCAGGTAAGGCTAGGCTATTGGGTACTGATTTAGTTTAGGATGCTTTGGAAAAAGTTAAATTGATTCAGGATCGACTTCGTACAGCGCAGTCTAGACAGAAGAGTTATGCCGACCGGAAGGTACATGATGTTTCTTACATGGTTGGGGAGAAGTTCTGCTCAAGATTTCACCCATGAATGGTGTTTTGAGGTTCGGGAAAAAGGGAAAGTTCAGCCCTCGGTATATTGGGCCTTTTCAAATACTTAAGAAGATTGGAGAGGTGGCTTATGAACTTACATTGCCACCTAGTCTATTGAGTGTTCATCCAGTGTTTTATGTATCTATACTCCAGAAGTATGTCGGGGATCCGTCTCATATTTTGGATTTCAGCATAGTGCAGTTGGATGGTAATTTGACTTATGATGTAGAGAGGGTGGCCATTTTAGACCGGCAAGTTAGAAAGTTGAAATCAAAGAACATAGCTTCAGTGAAAGTATAGTGGAGAGGCCAACCAGTCGGAGAAGCTACTTGGGAGACTGAGCGGGAGATGCGGAGCAAATATCCACACCTATTTGTTTAAGAGAGGGAGAATGTAACGACATGGCTGGTCGTTCTAAGTATTACAACCCCGTTACCCTATTTACAGCTCAATTTATGCTTTATAGTTGTTATGTGACATGTCGGGGTGATTGGTTCGGGTCTCGTGAGGCTTTAGAATGAATTGGAACACTTAGTTCCAAGGTTTAAAGTTTAATTTAAAATAGTGACCGGATGTCGACTTATGTGTAAACGACCCCAGAATAGAGTTTTGATGATTCCAATAGTTCCGTATGGTGATTTTGGACTTAGGAGCGTGTCTGGAAAATTATTTTGAAGCCCGTAGCTAAATTAGGCTTGAAATGGTGAAAATCGAAATTTAAGTTTGAAAGTTTGACCGGGGAGTTGACTTTTTGATATCGGGACCGGAATCCAATTCTGAAAATTGAAATAGGTCCATTATGTCATTTATGACTTGTGTGCAAAATTTAAAGTCAATCGGACTTGATTTGATAGGTTTCGGCATTGAATGTAGAAGTTGAAAATTCTTAGTTTCATTAGGATTGAATTGCATTATGATTCATGGTTTTAGTGATCTTTGATATGATTTGAGGTTTCGACTAAGTTTGTATGATGTTTTAGGACTTGTTGGTGTATTTGGTTGAGGTTCCGAGGGCCTCGGGTGAGTTTCAGAGGGTTAACGGATCAATTTTTGGACTTGAAACTTTGCTGGAATTTTTCTGATGCACCATCAAGTTTCTTTCATCGCGTTAGCGAGAGGAGTCTCGCGTTTGCGAAGAGGAACTGAGGGGAAGGCAAGATTTGCTCTTCACGTTCGTGAAGGAGAGGATGCATTCGTGAAGGGTTGGGCAGGTTGTGCATCGCGAACGCGAGAGGGTTGTCGTGTTTGCGAAGAAGAGAGGGAGCTAGGGTTGGACCAAACGCGTTGGCCTCCGCGTACGCGTGAGAGGCTTCGCGTTCATGAAGGCCTGAGGTCGTTGACCATCGTATTCGCGAGTGGGATCTCACGTTCGCGAAAATGAAATTGGGGCCGTAGATTTTTGTGCTTCGCGAACGCGAGGCAAGGGCCGTGTTTGCGAAGTAGGAAATTCTTGGCAGCACAAAATGTGGTTCGCCAACGCGAGGCAGTGGCCGCGTTCGCGAATAAGAAAAACCTGGGCAGAGAGTTTAAGTTCTGAAAATGGTACTTCATCCCATTTTCCATTTTTGACAAATTGGAGCTTGGGAAGAGGCGATTTTTGGGAGATTTTCAAGAAAAATAACGGGGTAAGTATTTTTAATTCAATATTGGTCAAATTACCCGAATCCATGGTTGTTTTTAACATTTAATTGGTGATTTAAGTTGGAAAGTTTGTGAAAACACACTTGGTTTAATTTGAAGATTTGAGGGTCGAGATGATGTCAGAATTTGGTAAAATTTGTATGGTTGGACTCGTGGTTGAATGTGCGTTCATATTTTGTAACTGTTGCTGGGTTCCAAGACGTGAGCCCCACTGAATTGAATTATTTGTGACTAGATTCGAGGCGTTTGGAGGCCAATTTGCGAGGCAAAGGCATAGCAGAGTAAAGAATTACACGGTTTGAGGTAAGTAATAGTTATAAATCTGGTTTTGAGGGTATGAAACCCCAGATTTTGTGTTATGTGATCGATTTTGAGGTGACGCACATACTAGGTGACGAGCGTGTGGGCGTACACCTTAGGAATTTGACTTGGTCAAATTCCATAGAAGTGTGTATTCGAATAATCTGTTGTTATATGTACATTCTCTATGTAGTAGAGAAATTAAACCACAAATCATGTTTAGATTATGTGTTGGCACTGTAGGGGACCACATAGGTCATGCACATGTTAAATTATCTGCTAAATTATCTGTTATGTACTCAGTCACAGTTTACTTGTTTATTTTATCCCAGTCTCTATTGTTCATTATTGATGCATCATATCATTGTTGTTTGGGCTGATTTTCATGGTTATTGAGAGCCCGAGAGTCTGGAGAGATTTATGACTAAGTGAGGCCGAGGGCCTAATTGTGAGATATTGATTCTATAGCATGTGAGTTGTCGGTGCAGCACGTGAGTTGTTTGTGCGAATCCAGATATTGATACTATAGCACGTGAGTTGTCCGTGCAGTACGTGAGTTGTCCGTGCGGATTTAGATATTGATATTATAGTACGTGAGTTGTCCGTGCGGATCCAGATATTGATACTATAGCACGTGAGTTGTCTGTGCAGCACATTAGTTGTTCGTGCGGATTATAGCGCTTGGGCTGAAGGAGCCCCTCCGGAGTCTGTACACACCCCTAGTAAGCGCAGGTACCTACTTAGTGCGAGTGCTGAGTATTGAGTAAATGGAATGGCTAAGTGACTGTGGTCTTGAGAGGATGCATTTGATTTCTTTTTTGTTGCACTTCAGCTGTCATATATCACTGCTTTGGAAATTTCTGAGAGATATTATCTTATGTTTCAGTTGAACTTGACATGAAATTACTGTTTGGCCTTAAATGTTGAACTTGAAAGTATGTCTACCTTATTATGTTAGAAATTACTGTAATTGGACTCAGCTGTGAAGCTCGTCACTACTTTTAGTTCTTTATTTAGTATTGTTACTTGCTGAGTTGGTTGTACTATACTACACCCTGCACTTCGTGTGCAGATCCAGGTATTCCCAGACACAGTGGGTGTTGATTTCTTCGCACAGTTGATTATCCGGAGATTTCGAGGTAATTGCCAGTGTTTCGCAGACCTTGTCTCTCTTTCCTTATCTTCTTGGTTACTGTATTTGGTATCAGACTATTATAGACCGTGTTTTCTAGACTTGTGATGTATAGATGCTCATGTACTCTGTGACACCCCGATAGTTGGGAATTCCACATTATGTTTTGGGTTTTCTATTCCGTTTATTAGAACTTTTACTACTAAAACTGCTTTAAATTCATTCTTGTTAAAAGTGTCGGAAATATTTGTGAGAAACCGGCTTGCCTAGTACCATGTTAGGTGCCATCACGACAGGTTAGGATTTTGGGCCGTGACAATGCGTATCCACACCAAGACCGATCTTTACTATCAAATATTTGATCAATGAAAATCACGAACAAATTAAACAAAAAATATTATGTTGAAATTTTCTCAAAAATCTCAACTCAAAGGTAGAAGAACAAGAAATTATTTTCTCGCAAAAATAATTTCTCATGACTTTTTGGGGCACAGATACACCTTATAGGTTATCATATCTTCTTCAAGTTCACAAATATATCTCTATATATAAGTGAATGGAAAAGGAAGAATTAAAATGGTGTTTTAATTCCTTTCCAATTCAAAGTTGAACTTTTGAAAAATAATTCCAAGGGAGAATTAAAATGGTGTTTTAATTCCTTTTCAAGTCAAAGTTGAACTTTAGAAAATTTATTCCAAGGAAGAATTAAAATAGTTTTTTAATTCCTTTCCAAGTCAAAGTTGAACTATAGAAAAATAATTCCAAGGAAGAATTAAAATGGTGTTTTGTGGGCTTTGAATTAGTCTCCTTATTAACATTTAATATATATTTCATATATAAATAAATATTAATTATAAGTACCAAATATATATCTCACACACACACACACACACACACACACACACACACACACACACACACACACACACACATATATATATATACACACATATATATTTCAATCAAGAGATATAATTTAATTTTCTATTCCAAAATAGAAATCTTCAATTAGTTCACAATATTAATTATATTCTCTGTGCTAGCAAAGAATATAATAATATTTCATTTGGACTAATAACTAAATTTATTTAACTAAATTAAATTCTTTAATTTAATTATCAAATAATAAAGTAATTCAACCTTTTGCAAAGATCAGAACACTTGTTAGTGTGCGACCCCATAGGTTCAATACTAAATCGGTAGTAAATTGATCGCATCATTATACTAATCAAGGGTAGCGTCTAGCAACACTCCTCAAAGACCGGATAGCATGAAGTATACAATTTACTCTCAAGAACCCGTAGAAGAATAATGCATTAATTCCTTCTGTCTTTATAGCTCTGGGTCACCCTAGGATATGGTTCAACTGTCAAATCCTACTAGGCGACCAACTATGTGTTCATGTCAAAAATAATTGATCATTGAATGACCTAAGAAACTCTTTTCTACTTTCATTCAACCGCCCTGGTCAAGGTCTTAATTTGTTCGGTTATAATTCATGACAACATGGAGCTAAAACTCATTACCAAGAGTTGATAGATTCCATCTTGATCAATCACTAATTCTACAAGTATTTAATCGTACTCAATATCATTTCAACTATAGCCCTAGGGCCATAGGTGTCTAGTATCAAAGCACAATAAATAACTTGTCAATTACTATGATGACATCAGGTCAAAGGAAACTCTTACATCATATTCTTCAAGAGAATATCCTATTGACAGTTTATGATAATTCTAACCATTAGGAATTATCCAATGAATCAGTTCAATGATCATATATCTATATGCATCATCTATATATGTGATTTAGTTAATGAGATCAACTAATCTTTATCCCATAAAGGCGATCACATAAATATTGATCTAACCGGTTTACTAATATCCAAATTAATAATCATACGATCAAGAACAAAATTTAGATTAAGTTGTAAGAGACTTTACTCTCATTATTATGGTCTCCATCATGATGACAAGTCTCAAAATTTAATCAAGGACCTCACTAAATTAATCAAGCAATCAATAATATCTATGATAAACGAATATCAAATGCCATATATTTTTATATCAAATAACATTCAGAAAAATTTGTTCAAATCATCAAATATGAAATTGGATCTAGGGCATATCTAATATATCCCTAACAGTATCCAAGCAAGGAAACTTACAGGTTTAAAATTTAGGGTTTGGTATTATTGCATAGGTATGTTAATCTTGGCGTGGGGCAGGATTGAGGAGAATCAATATGGAACAATACAATGGAAGCTGGACCAACAATTTATTTACTGCTAAGACCACCATAAAGCAGGCACTAGGAGTGAATCATCTTTGCGGCAAGACCTCCATTAAACTAACCATTAGGAATGAAAATCGTCAATTACCTATTTCAAATGTTTTAACGTATGGACTTTCACAATAAAATTATTTTTGTCGCTGAAATTTTACAATTAAAATTCCAACACAACTCATAAATGAAGTTTCGTATTACATCTTGATAGTATATGTAATTTTAATTAAAATATTTTCTAAAGGTTAATAATTTATGCATTCAGTATTATTAGTGTTAATGTTTATTTAAGACGTACAAGTTGTAGATATTTGCAATCGATTATATTTTGTGTTTATATCAGGTTATACACAAATTTGATGTATGCTATGTTTTGTATTTACATATTTCTTTTGATTTGCTATGCTGATTGATAGGTTGATATCACATGTGTTTTTACGAGTTATTATTTTGCGAAAAGAACGTGAAAGAGGTACTGCCACAAGCGGTTTTTGCCCTAGAAAGTGCTTTTTATTTTTCTTTTGCATTCAATCATTCAAATTTAGTATATCTTAGGAAAACGTGTGTTAGTTTTCGGTGCCTATATTCCACCTATTATAATTTTATCAACTTAATAATCCAGTTTACAAAATTGGAGAAACACTGGTAGTTTTCGTTTTGAATTCCAACTAAAAAATAGGTCGGTGTAATTTTAGCCCAAACTACCAACGTTTTACGATTCAAAAAGAATTTAAAAACCTAATCCAACACTACATATGGTATTTTATTTCAAATCCAACATGACTTGAGATATTCGTGCAACGCACGATTATAGAACTTATTATTATAAAAGCACGAATACAATATTGATAGACCAAATAGCCCTAAAATATTAATCGATTTTTTTATTTGGCATTGGATAGAATTGTAATATTTAAGAATTTTATTTGACTAGAATCCTAAAACATTATGGTGTGTGTCTAAAGTTGTTGATTAAGAATGTTATACTACTTTTCTTATTAAATTCTGTTTACCCAAAAAATGAGTAACAATTAAATTATACGCAGTTTAAAAGATACATGGTTTAATTCAATTCAAATAATAACGAATAATAGATAGATGGATTAAAGACAAAATAAACGATCAAACCAGTTATGATACGATGACCAAGTATGATATTGGATTGAACAGTGGTACTTGTCATCGATTGGACCCTCGGATCAAGCCCGATCAATAATGGAGAAAAGAACAAGTGAGTAGTGCTTTTAACAGCAGCTAGAAGACAAAATAAAACTTTTGTTGCTTTGAATTGCGTGTCACAATTTGTCAGCCTAAAGAAGGACTTCCCCTTTATATAGTAGAAGAATTTCCGTCTTAGTATAAGTCTAAAAAAGGTAAAAATATTCTTTTATCGGTAATTGTTGATCCATAATTGATATTGCATAAGATTCGCGCTGTAATATCCGGTTGAGGGCGAGTATTATGGCTCCCTATGCGTCATGCATAACCGTCCACCGTGTCTCCCGGGGTCTAGAAGTTGTACTCGGTCCAGGGCGCATTGCTTTACCATGCCTGATGTCGGATATATAGTCCATTAATTTACCATGCCCGGTGTGTCCGGCCTCAATTATAAACTCACAGATCCATGCTTTCCCTTCGTTCTCTCACCGGAAAAATCGCGGCAGACATTGCCCCCGATTTTACCCATACACAGATTGTCCCCTCGTTTTCTTGAGGGTAGATTTATCGAAGAGATGGCAAGCAAAAAGTGAACCCCGGTTTAGTCCTTCGTACGTTACGACCAAGTTGACGGGTAAATGAAACATCTCATCAGTCGCATCGTTCTGACTTTGAACACGTGTCAGACGTCGGTTGGCTGTCCTTAAATGTGAAACGTCGCGCATTAATTGTTCTTCCTCTATAAAAACTCTAACCCCTTTTTCACTTCTCCACTTTCCGATTCCAAAACTCTTTGACTTACCCTTGAATTCTCCACTCACCTTTCACTTCTTCAAATCTTCATACGTTGCTCCTTAGATCTTCATATCTTCATCCTCGAATCTTAATACTTTCTCTTTGAATCCTCAACCCAGATCTTCATATCTTCATCCCATCTTCAAATATTCATATATTTTCTTCAAACCTTCATACTTTCTAGAATCTGATGGAAAAAACTTCCAAATTCGTGCCTCAGCAAACCGCCCCTTCATCTTTCAACCTGGCCACAGATGCCGAAGTGGCCATTCCCGAGGTGGCCTAGAAGCCTCCCTTGAATAGTTTTGTCCCCGGGGTTTGCTCTATTAAGAATGACTTCAACATTGAGAAGGCCTCTAGTCAATAGGGCCGAGATGAGGGGGAATAGAGGTACATATGCTCCGTTACTGAAGAGACACTCCCCACAGTCCTGGTAGATTGTAACTGGGAGGGTAAGGAGGTGGTCGTCCTCACGCCCAATGAAGACATCACCATTCACGTGGAGGGGAACTTAAGTATTTACACTTACCCCATCATGCTCGCCCTGGTGGACCCCTTAGTCCTTGACATATGCAAAAGGTATGAGGTCTTTCTCGGGTAGATTCACCCATTTTTTTGGAGGATCGTCTTACTCCTCCGTCATTTTGTAAACAACACCGAAGCACCTCGATTCACCCTCGACCATATGCTTTGTATCTACAGTCCCTGAATCTTCCGATGGGGGTTGATCAAGCTCATTCGCCAAGCCAGTAAAGCTATGTTCTCGAGCATTGATGAGGACCGAGATTGAGCTTGGCGGGGGACGTTCGTTTGGGTAAAAATCGAAGACCTCATTCCCTCTGAATTTCTACCATCCACCGAAAAATGGAATGCATCCCATAAGTCTTTTTCTTCTGCAAATAGATGTCCTACTTCGAGCGCGCATGGTGCAAGATCTCGAAGGGAATGTGGGTGGCCCTTTCCCATGGTAAGGCTCTCTCCCGAATGATTACATTCATACACTTGACTTATATATAGCAAAGTCTTCTTCCTTCTCATAGGTTTGACCAAGACAACCGAGCTTAGGATGTTGGATGAGGAAGAGGGTTTGTCCTTGCTCACCAAATCCTTCTCTTTGGGACAGTCCAAGGCTTCCGCAAAGGAGAAGAAAAAGATGAAGAAGAGGAAGTCTTCGGGCTCCCCGGATGCCGAGGTGAAGAAGAAGTAGAGGGTCGCGATCCGGGTCTAGAAAAGCAAATAGACCACCAAGTTTAGGGTATCTGACTCTGATTCTCTCTACTAGCTCAGGGATTATCCCGAGGATGATGACCTTGAGTTCATTGCTCATGAGTCGACCCTCAATGAGGGGGAGCAGGCGGCAACCGGGAAAAGTGATCACGAGGTTGATCCCCTTCTACCTCAGGAACCATACGGAGAGACAGAGGTCGCGGCCTCCTGAGAAGCTGCTCCTGTCCCGAAGGAGGTATCTGGTATCATTGAATTCATGGAAATGCTGTCCTATACTGAGTCCATGCTCGAAGTGGCTCAAGATGTTAAAGGGAAATCAAACGAGACGGTGGGGACCCCAGATGATGCATTGAACACGTTCTTTGATGGTATGGACATGGTCGTACTGGAGGACTTCTCCGGGCTTGGTCACCCGAAGGTCCCAAAAAAGGATGTTAAATTGGGAGCGGTCGAGCCGATCTCAATCCCAAAACTAGTAAAGTAGTTCCTTACCTAGAGTGTGGATCCCGACCGTACGAGAACGGTCGTTCTTACTATCCCAGCGGACGCCCGGGCCTTGTCCACTCCAATGGGCATAGCCAGCTACCTTCATTGCCTGGTAACCAAGGAGAACCAGGCAAAGATGAACGAAGTAGGCAGGTCAAGCCTATTAAACGAGGTGCAATAGGCACTTAACCGAATAAGACGTATATCCTTTGTGGATTTTTACTCTACATATTCTAATGATTTCGTAGTTTTTCAGGCTTCAATGCTTCATCATGAAAGCTTTCTTTGGCCCCGCTTGGAAATCAGCCACCTACAGTTCAAGCTCAAAGAGAATGTGCATAAGAAGGACATGTATAGGGCTCCCAGTGAACAACACGACGAGGTCCTCAAGGACCTCCCAATTCTCCAAGCCGAGCTAGAAAAATCTCAGAAGGATGCCTCGTCTGTGACGCGGGAGCACGCCGACCTGGTTGAGAAGGTAAGGATCATTGAGTCTAAAAATGAGAATCTTCTCGTGGTTACTAACAACACAACTTCGTAGGTCCAAGAGAAGGTAGACCTGATCGACTAGCTTCGGGTTGAGATGGATGATGTCAAGGCCACAAACGAGATGTGGAAGGGCAGGATGGATCTACTGGCTTCAAAAAAAGAGGCTGCGAAAGAGGAGATGGCATCAGTGAAGGACCAACTCCGGGGTGCAAAGGACACGGCAGACAAGTGGTCTCCACTAAATTATGAGCTACGGGCATAACTGAACTCAACCGTCACGGAACTGGATGCCCTTAGCCAAGAATCTAACACGCTGAGGTCCAAATTGGAGGAAACTTCTATTGATTCCTCCGACATCGAGGAAATGCTGGCCTAGTATAAGGCTGATGTGGAATAGCCGAATCCCGCTTAAAGACGAATATCCAGTACGTTAAGTAGCTATCACGGAGAGAGATGCTCGAGGAGATCCATGCACGAGGTTTTGACCTGCCGACCGAGATTGAAGAAGCCAAGGGACTCGAGGCCGAGGCAAAAGAACTCTATAAGCTTGAGGGCCCGGAAGGCTCTAAGGGTTCCGAGGGTTCCAAGGGTTCCAATGATTCTGGTGACGAGCTGAGCCCCGATGAAGACCAGGCGTAAATGCCTTAGTTCTTTTCTGGTTTTCCCTTGTATATTTTCTTTTTTGTTTATTTTGAGGTTGATTTATCGTGCCTTTGTAAAATTTTTAAAATATATAAAATTCCCCCCTTTCGCAATACCGTATCTTTACTTTCCAGCATCTATTTGCAATTGTTTTTTTTTTTGCATCGTTTTAAATGCCTTAGCATAAAATGAAAGGTAATATAGAGTATCCATTCTGCGGAGGTCCGAGCCCAATTTTGATGGCAACTCCGGGTTACTCGTGCCTTCGAGATTTCAATAGAATCGAATGCTTTTAAGATGCTCAAGTGTCTTAGACAATGTTTTTGCCGAGGGTAACCTTTTAAAAGGTTTTGACTATACGTAAGGGACTTACTTTCTGAGCACAGATTTCGGACGTCTCCAAGCCATTTTTAGGGTAGTCGTAGCCTTTCTTATTTGGTACTACCTAATAGGCTTGGAGCCTTCGGGATTCGTTAGCCCGGACCATTCGAATTTTTTATCGGACGACACTCCCAGAATAGGGTAGCCCGTGGTCTTTAGGATCTAGGATCGAAGAAGCAAAATGCGTAGTTAAATATGTAGGGTACATGATCGGAGGCGCATAATTCTTGTGTCATAGCTAGAGTGGGCTACATGGGCACGATTTGCATGACCGTTTTACCCTTACAATGAATCCTAACCACTAAGCCTTGGCTTTTGACATATAAAATCTTTTCATAACCTAGGGGTAACGGCTCCCAGTATTCAAGCCCAAACTTGTGCGATCTCAAATATTATTTATTTGATGGAAACGATTATCAGTTCTGGTTCAAGGCCGGTAGCACATTTTACTATTGCCTAGTTAAAAACCTTGTTGGAAAACCCACTTCGGGACATATTTGGATCAAGGGAAAAAGAGTACAACACGTGCTTTCTAACCTAATAGTCATATTCTCCCTTGGTCGAGTACCTGCGTATGTTAGTCCGTAATGTAAATAAATTAAAAAGGAATTAAGTTTGTACCTTAGCAGTAGTAACGCTTTAAGTGTTCCAAGTTCCAGTTGTTCGGTAGTTATATACTATTTCCCGACTAGAGTTTATACGAGCCTTTGCCAATTATTCCGATGACTCGATACGGTCCTTTCCAATCAGGGACCAGTTTCCCTTCATTTGGGTTCCTGGTTTGTAGTGTTACCTTTCTCAATACCGTGTCCCCGACTTGAAAATGTCTGAGGTTGGCTCTTCGGTTGTAGTACCTCCCTACTCATTGCTTCTATACGGCCAACCAGACTAGGGCAACTTCCCGCCTTTCATTCAATAATACCAGGCTCATGGTCAGGGTTTCGCTGTTTGAATTTTTGGTAGTATACTAGAACCTGAGGCTCGGCTCCACTACATCCACTAGTATTAAGGCTTCCACTCTGTATACCAAAGAGAATGGGGTTCCCCACAGGACTTCGGGCAAGATTTCCTTCCACTTTCCTTTCGAACCGGTCAACCTCTTTTTCAGGTTTAAGAGTATAGTTTTGTTCGTTGATTCCGCTTACCCGTTCCCACTAGGGTGGTAAGGCATTGATAATATCTTTTTGATCTTATGGTCTTCAAAAAACATACTTACCTTGTTACTGACGAATTGTTTTTCGTTATCGCAGATGATCTAGGCTGGTATCCCAAATTGACAGATTATGTGATCTCAGATGAAGTTGATGACTTCTTTCTCTCGCACCTTCTCTAACACCTGGGCCTCAACTCATTTAGAAAAATAACTGGTCATGAGTAGTATGTATTGGACTTTACCGGGTGCCCATAGCAGGGGGCCGACGATGTCCATTCCCCACTTGATGAATCATCGGGCATGTCTCATAGTTGATGAATCATCAGACATATCTCCTAGTTGATGAATCATCGAGCATGTCTTTGGAACTATTCACATTTTTGGACGATGTCTTTTGAATACTTCTCCATTTCATTCCAGTAGTAGTTGGCCCGGCTCTCATTAACTTCTGAACTAAGGATTTTGCCCCTGAATGGTTCCCGCAAGTTCCCTAGTGAACTTCTATCATGTCGTATTCGGTCTCTCCCGGATCTAAGCATCTAGCCAGTGGGCCGAAAAAGGATTTCCTGAATAATGCCTATTCGACTAAGCTAAATCTGGCAGCTTTGGTGCGTAGGGCTCTCGATTCCTTAGGATCCGATGCCAATTTTCCTATCTTCAGGTAGTCAATGTATTTGTTTCTCCAATCCCAAGTCAAACTTGTCGAGTTTACTTCGGCATGACCTTCTTCTACCACCAAATTCATCAATTTTATCACTGCCCCCGAGTTGAATTCATCGGAGTCGGCAGACGACCCCAAGTTAGCTAGTACATCAGCCTCACTATTTTGATCTATTGGAACATGCTGCAGAGTCCATTCCTTGAATTGGTGCAGGGTTACCTGCAATTTGTCCAAGTATCTCCGCATTCGTTCCATTTTCACTTCGAACGTTACATTTAATTGATTTACGACGAGGAGGGAGTCACATTTGGCTTCGATCACTTTGGCCATAAGGCTTTTTGCCAGTTCTAGACCTGCGATTGTAGCTTCGTACTCGTCTTCATTGTTAGTAAATTTAATAGTTTTAATATACTGTCTAATTACGCCGCCCGCAAGTGGTTTTAACACGATATTGAGCCCAAACGTTTTCGCATTGGACGCACCGTCCATGAATAAGGGCCAGATCCCCAAATTAGTCCCCAAGGTGAGAAACAATTCCCTTTCAACCTCGGTTATCAAGGCCGGCGTATAGTCGGCCACAAAATCCGCCAAGATCTGGGATTTTATGGCAGTCCGGGGTCGGTACTAGATATCACAACTGCTGATCTCCATGGCCCATTTGGCCAGCCGCCTGAGAGCTCGAGCTTATGCATAATATTCCTCAGCGGGTAAGAGTTTACGGCGCATATGGAGTGGCATTGAAATTATAGTTTTAGTTTCTTGGAAACGCTTAGCAAGGCGAGCGCTAACTTTTCTAGGTGAGGATATCTTGTTTCGGCATCACCTAGGGTTCTACTAACATAATAAATAGGAACATGTGTACCTTCTTCCTCCTGGACTAAGACACCACTTACCGCCACCTCGGAATCCTCCAAGTAGAGGAACAGTTGTTCGGTTGCCTTTGGAGTGTTCACCAAAGGGTGGCTCGACATGTATCGCTTGAGTTCTTCCTAACCTTTCTAGCACTCTTGAGTTCAAGAAAAAATATTCTTCTTTTTCAATAGGGAGAAGAACCGATGGCTCTTGTCCGACGACCTCAAGATGAACCCGCCCAAAGCGGCTATATGCCCAGTCAGTCTCTGAACTGCCTTGACATTGTCGACTATGGTGATGTCCTTGATGGCCATTATTTTGTCGGGGTTGATCTCTATCCCCCAATTAGATACCATGAATTTGAGGAATTTTCCCGAACCGACCCCAAATGCGCACTTCTCCGGATTTAGCTTCATGTTGTATTTCCGTAGTATGCCGAAGGTTTCCTGCAAATGTTTCAAATGGTCCTCTGCTCGCAAGGACTTGACCAATATATCGTCAATATAAACATCCATTGATTTACCTATTTGTTCTTTGAATAGCTGGTTTAAGAGGCGTTGGTAGGTGGGACCGACATTCTTTAATCTAAATGACATTACGTTATAGCAGTAGGTTCCAAATTTTGTTATGAAAGATTTTTTTTATTGTCTGGGTCCATCCGAATTTGGTTGTACCCGGAGTAGGCATCAAGATAACTGACTATCTCGTGTCCTGTCATCGCGTCGATCATTCGATCGATGTTAGGCAAAGGGAAAGAATCCTTTGGGCATGCTCTGTTTAGATCTTTATAATCCACGCACATCCTTAATTTATTTCCTTTTTTAGGAACTACCACTATGTTAGCTAATTAATCCGGGTATTTAACTTCCCGGATGGACCCTATTTTTAGGAGTTTGGATACCTCATCCTTGATGAACGCGTGTTTCATCTCGAACTTTGGCCTTCTCTTCTGCTTAACTAGATGGAACTTTGGGTCCAAACATAGCTTGTAAGTGGTCACCTCCGGTGGGATCCCTGTCATGTAAAAATGTTACCAAGCAAAACAATCGGTGTTAGCTTTGAGAAAATCAATAAGTTTTTTCTTGAGCTTAAGAGTTAACCCCGTGCCCGGGTATACCTTTCCATCCGGCACATGCTCGATTAATATAAGTTCTTCCAACTCTTAAACAGTTGATTTTGTGGCGGTGGTGTCATCGGGAGCTATGAATGACCTCGGGATGCTATAATCGCCCTCATCGTCCGCTCCTTGTTCTTCCTGTTTCTCTGGTTCGGCTGAGGCTGGTATCAATTATTACTATTTAATCTCTTCTTTTTTGGTCGGTTCAGCGCTTCTCGATGTAGAGAGCGCAGAAAACAGGATCACTCTGTCAACATCAAACATTTCCCTTGCGGCCAGCTGTTCTCCGTAAACCATTTTGACTCCCCCCGGTGTGGGAAATTTCACCGCCTAGTGCAAGGTTGAAAGTACCGCCCTCATGGTTTGGACCCATGGCCTTTCGAATAAAGAGTTATATCCCATATCCCCTTCAATCACGTAGAACATTGTTTTTTGGATTGTCCCAGTGGTGTTTACCTGCAAAGTTATCTTTTCTTTCGTGGTCTCACATACCATATTGAATCCATTCAAAACCTGGACTGCCGGTATGAATTGATCTTATGATCCAATTGCTTTACGACCCTTGATCTGTTGATATTGGTCGAGCTACCTAGGTCAATAAGTACACATTTAACCAAATATTTATCGATAAGTACATATATTACCAGTGCATTGTTGTGAGTCTATACAATGCCCTGGGCATCTTCGTCACTGAATAAGATAGCTCCCTCCGGAACGTAATCCTGGTGCGTTGTTCCCTCATGATAGACATTTTAGTGCATTTTATCGTTGGCCCTTGGGGGACATCGACTCTCTCGATAATCATGTTGATCACGTGCTAAGGCTCCTCTTGTTCGACTTGTTTGTTGGCGTCCCTGTTCCTAAAGTAGTTTTTTGCATGCTCAGTCGGGAATTATTGGAGTTGCCAATTGTTGAATTACCGAGCAAATTCTTCTCTTAACTATTGGCAATCTTCGGTCCTGTGACGGTGAGTGCCCTGATACTTACACATCAAATTAGGATCTCTCTATGTAGGATTGGACTACAATGGTCGGGGCCACTTGGTCTTTTTGATACGCCCTATAGCCGACACGATGGTGGAAGCATCCACGTTGAAGTTGTACTCCGATAATCTTGGTGCTTCCCTACTCCCAAGCGCCCTATCAAACCCATTCTTGCTCATCAAGCCCGGCCACTAGGCCCTCGATCACTTCTCTTCTTGTTCCTTGCGGGGTGACTCTCGGATCCATTTCCCCTTCGATCCATGCTGTATGGTTGATATCGATGTCGGACCGGTCTTGGCTCTTTTTTATCTATCATTGATCCTTACAGGATAAACAGACACAGAAGGGGGCTCAAGTTTGTCGTCCTCGACCCTAATCTTCGACTGGTACCTGTCGTGGACGTCTGCCGAGGTTATTGCAGGGTACTCCACCAAATTTTGTTTTAAATGTTGAGAGGCCATGGAACATTCAGGGTTGAGCCCTTGAGTGAATGCCCGGACAGCCCAATCATCTACAAGTAGTGGTAGGTCCATCATCTCCATCTGTAATCTTGACATGAGCTCCCTCAGCATCTCTTTATGCCTTTGTTTGACCTTGAAAAGAACTGACTTTCTGGTCTCGACCTCGATGACCCCGGCATAGTCCTTTACGAAAGCATGTGCAATCATAGCAAACGAGTCAATGGAATTGGGAGGTAAGTTGTGATACCATATCATTTCTCCCTTGGACAAAGTTTCTCCAAACTTTTTACGCAACACCGACTCGATCCCGTCATCTTCCAAATCGTTCCCTTTGATCGTGCATGTATATGAGTTTACATGCTCGCTTGGATATGTGGTCCTATTATAGTTGGGGATGTGAGGCATACGAACCACTTTGGGATCGGCTTGGGTGCCGCGCTCGGAGGAAAGGGCTTCTAGATATATTTTTTGGAGTCCAGAGTTTTTTATGTTTATACAGAATGCACATTCTTATTAGGCTCACAAATAACCCCTAAACCAAATTCCGATCATTCCCAAATAGGTAAATATCCTTCCAAAAGTTCATTGCAACCTTTCCATAACACATACCATCAATGACCCAATCCTCAACATTTCTTCACAATTCACAATCAAGGAATAGTCTGCCTACGAGAACATTCAGTCTCTAAACCTCATGAATACCAGAATCTCTATGTTCAATTTAACACCGCTAATCAAATGGATGATACGTCAGTCATACTCCATCATCATACAAGAAAATATCCGCACTTCCAAACATAATGCACATGCCAAAATGTGCCCTATCCTCTGGCGACATTAAATAGTGCCAGCATTCTCTTAAAAATCTGAAGTCATTCGTGCCATCAAGAACTCATACCTTCCCTTCAAAACTAAACCGCAACCTTTAACTCACAACTTTCAAAACAACTGTCACTAACATGCTAACTCGAGAAAATATGAAAATCTCATAATCAACTCTAGATGACAATCAGGACGAACACCTTATCAAATGAGAACTTTCTAGTTAACTTAAAGCAGGGCAGCATCACCACACACAATATATTTACTATACCTGTAGAAAACATCAACTCCAAGCCATAGCCATAACCATGACAAATTCTTTGGAACTCATTAACACATAATCAAGTCATCAGAACTGATGTCCCCTAACACAACCGAGTCACGCAGACTAACGACCCAAAAGTAACTCAATCTAATATGCTCGCTCTGAAGGTACCTTCTTCATATTCGAAGCCTTTTCTTGCATCTCTCTAATATTGCCATGTAGAATCATTCTTGACATAGAAATATCGCAAATCCGGTCACCATTCACCACTGATCTCAAGCCCTATTCATTCACATATTCATGAGTGCTTAAATGACATATGATCTGGAACTCATCAGAACCTTCTAGATAACCACTCACCTTACTCTGATCTTTAATACACGGCTAATACGCACCGAGCAACCGCGCTTCACCAGCACATGACGATTCAATAAAATAACCAAGCAATACCTCAGCTCGAAAACTAATACCACATATGTTCCAGCAATCCGATAGTCAATAACAGACTCCCCCAATTTGCTCGAAGCCATAGAACATATTTTCGGTAATCCATAGTACCATATATTCATAGCTGCCCCAATCCCGCACCGCGAATTTGCTGAATACTTCATAAGCTCATGTTATACTAGTCGGAGAACACTCTGAAGACTCTGCCAAGTGCACACCTAACACTTAGAATAGTCAAGCAAACATCTCCAAATGCTCTGAAATGATAATATATGGATTCTACCGAATGGAAACCTCATACGAAACACATGTTTCGAATGCATCACGTGGCAGATGACCCCCTCGGATGTACTCAAATCAACACTTTACCATGAACCCACCATAATAACAACAACTAGGCCACCCGCCAGTCTTCCCAAGTGTGTGCTTACCAACTAGATACAAGAATCTGCTTTGTACCAAAAATGAACGACCGAAAGATCTATCACAACATCTACGCAAGACTAGACAACACATTACGATGATAATCAAGCATCCAAAGGTAACCTATCCGCAACATCACAAACCATCGGCGCATAGAGATACCGAGTGTGTGTAACATCGTATATGAATGAATAGGAAGAATCAAAATCATAGGTTTCAAGTTGAAACAAGGCCACACGATAAGGAAAGAAGTTTTTCCTAAATGCCATGTAGCCTCTCGAAGATAGGTATTTCATCATATCGATCCACAAGACTCTACTAGACACTTGCTCATGACTTGTAGAACCTATGAACCTAGTACTCTGATACCAACTTGTCACGGCCCAAAATCCAACTAGTCGTGATGGCACCTAACCCAACCTGGTAGGTAAGCCAAATAACAATAAACACAATTTAAATGAGATTTATAAGAAAATAATGAAGAATTGTCTCAACTTTTATACAATAATTCAAGGACTAGTAGTACAAATCATGAGCTTCTAAGATTTGGAATTTACAAAGTTGGTACAAAATAAATACATCATCTATTCGAAATATACATAAACAGATTTGCAAAATCTAAAGCTACCAAGCACAAGTGGCAACTATAACTAGAACGTATATACATCTTCAATGCCAACTCCCGCCATACACAGCAACTCCAGCTCCAAAATCTACACACAAGGTGCAGAACCATAGTATGAGTACAACTGACTCCATGTACCCTGTAAGTATATTGTCTAACCTCAGTGAAGTAGTGACTAGACTTTTTAATTAAAAGATACTCACTGATATAACATGTGCAGTAGACTAGCAATAAAAACAATACTAAAATATAATAGAGAAGAGTACAAGAATAAATATGTGAAGTAGTAAAAGAATCATTAGAAGAAATTACGATCAATATTCCTCTATATCACAACCAATCATTTCCTTATCACGATCACAATCGAACCTGAGGCAGTAAATCCAGAACTTTCATATCGTGGGAAGTGTACTCAAAATATCAAATCAAATAGCACGGCAACACCCTTCGTGCATTTATCTTATTCTCACCAAATATACGTATAACAGTACCAACCAGGGGAAAGAAATTCAGTAACCGTAACGACAAAGTGGGAAATACACATGTAGCAATAATGAACAAGGTAGTACATATGGATAACGGTAACAGACTAGGTGGGAGGCGTAGAAGTAATGATATCAATTAATATGGAAGAACATAAATTTCACTAACTAACACGGTAGAAGGCTTAGATGTAAATATAACTAACACGAAGGAAGCATGATCTTTATAAGCTAAACAAATAGAACGCATGGATAATTAACATGGTAGAAGGCTTAGATGTAGATATAACAAACGCAAAGGAAAGCTTGATCTTTATAAGCTAAACTAATAGAAGGCATGGATAACTAACATGGTAAAAGACTTATACGAAAATTACAACAATTGAGATACGACATAGATGTGGATATGACAAACAAGAATGAAAGCATGCTATTTACAAGTTAAACAGATAGAAGGCATGGATAATACGACAACAATTGATGTAGAGGACAAAGGTATAACAACAACAATAAGTCACAAAGAAAACATAGGTGCAATAGTAACAGCTCAAGATAAAGGCATGAATGTATACACAAGGAAAAGATATCACAATATAATGCATGTCTCTTATCCTCGCCTGCACGAAAATACCCTTCGTGCCATGAAAACATGATAATATAAAAATAATGGCATGGCGTCACCCTTCATGACTTTACTCTCATCCTCACATGATAATGTAAATAAAATGGCACGACATCACCCTTCGTGCTTAGCTCACATGACATGGAATCACCCTCGTGATTTACACTATTCCTCTCATGGTAATATATATGAAATGGCACGGCATCACCCTTCGTGCTTTACACTCTTCCTTACCAAACACATCTATATCAATAACAACCAAGGTAGGAAGCATGAATAACATCTAGGAGAGTGATTAAGCGAATACTCCAAACGAACATAAATCACAGCTTTCAAGCCATTAACAATTCAAAAAACCTCAAGAATCTAATTGTTCAAGTATCTCAACCATTCTAAAAAAATGATCTTCAACTAAAGTATAGAATTCAATATCTCAAGAATAACGGTCATAGAGTTGTATTTGTGATTAAGTATATTGATGACCAAATTTAGCACATCAATAATTTCAACAAAAGTCAGTAAAATTTTAATCAAGTTATAATAAGCTAAATCATGATTTCTAGCATTTAACTTCATATTCATCTTATTCTAGAAATCAAGTAAAACACAAAACAAGAAGGTGACTTAATCCTACAAGGCACAAATAATTGTATAATCTACCCCCAAGCATGATTATTCCTAACACATATATATATATATATATGCATGTCACCTCATATATGCATCACCCTCGCATGTAGCAAAAAATATTAATTAGTAGGAAAAATTCCTCCAATATTGTTAGGCAAGACATTTACTTCGAACAAGCCAAATCGATACACTAGAAGTGCCATCCCGCTCAAATCGACCTCTGAACGGCTCGAAACTAGCCAAAAGGAACTCAAAATCATCAAATAGTGCCATAGGAAGCAAACCTAAACAATAAAGAATGAATCTTAAATCAATAACTCAAAGTCAACTAAAACGTCAAACACGGGCTCGCACCTCGGAACCCGACAAAACTCACAAATTCTGTCAACCCATTCAACTACGAGTCCGACCATAATAATTTCACTCAATTCCAACTCTGAATCGATGTTCAAAACTAAAAATTCACTTTAGAAAAGTTTAGATAAAACCCCTAATTTTCTCTTTAAAATTCATAATCCAAATGCAAAAATTGAAGATAGATTCATGAAATATAATCAAATACTCATTGCGATCGCGGGAATACCTTCGCAGTCGCAGGAATACCTTCGCGATCGTGAAGAACATGAATGCTACCGCAACCAAAATACTCTATGTGTTCGCGATACTGGGCACAAGAACGCAATGACCACAACCTCTAAAGCCTCACGAATGCAACCTATCTTACGCGAACGCTTGAAGAATTCTCCAGCTCCCACCTGGCCAAGTATAATGACCCGACCGGTCGTTTTGAGTATTACAACCCCGTTTCTCCATTTTTCTAATCAAATTGTACTTTACAATTGTTGTGTGAATTTTCAGGGTAATTGGTTCGGGTCCGGTGAGGTCTAAAGCTCAAGTTAAAATATTGATTGGATATTGACTTATGTGTAAACGACCTCGAAATTTAATTTTGATGATTCCAATAGCTCCGTATGGTGATTTTGGACTTAGGTGCATGTCAGGAAATATTTTTAGAGGTCCGTAGTGGAATTTGTCTTGAATTGCCGAAAGTCAAATTTTTGGAAAGTTTGACCGGGGGGTTAACTTTTTGATATTGGGGTCAGAATCCAATTCTGGAAATTTGAATAGGTCCGTAATGTTAAATGTGACTTTTGTGCAAAATTTGAAGTCATTCCGGATTGATTTGATGTGTTTCGGCACAAGATGTAGAATTTGAAAGTTCAAAGTTCGTTGATTTTGAATTGAGGCGTAATTCATCGTTTCGATGTTGTTAGGTGTGACTTGAGTCCTCGAGTAGGTCCATGATATGTTATAGGACTTGTTTGTATGTTTGGACTGGGTCTCGAGGGGCTGAGACGTGTTTCGGATGGCTAACAGATCAATTCGGACTTAGGAGAAAAAGCTGAAGTTGCTGCCATCTGATGCAATCGCACCTGCGGAAATTCCATCGCAGGTGCGAGCTCGCAGAAGAGAGCCTGGCAAGTACAGATGTGGGCAGGGACTGTGATGCATTGGATGTAGGTACGAGGGAAATTCTGCACCTGCGTGAGCGCAGATGCGGAAGATTGCGCACAGAAGCGAGATGGCTGGAAGCTGAGGAGTTTTGCATCTGCTATGTGTTTCCTGCAGATGCGGCCTTGCAAATGCGATGGTTTCCTCGCAAATGCGATGGTTTCCTGGGCAGGCGAGTGGAGTCCGCAAATGCGATGTTTTGCTTGCACAAGCGGATGCGCAGGTGCGCAAATCTTATCCGCAGATGCGGAAATCGCTGGGGCAGAACCTTAAATTCGAGGGTTCAAAGTTTTCACCCATTTTCGGATTTTGGAGCACGGTTTAGGCGATTTTGGAGAGGAAACTTTAAACACAACTTGGGGTAAGTTTTCTTAACTCCCTTGTAATTATATTCCATGAATTAATCTTCATTTTTGGTGTAAGATTATTGAATCTTCAAGAGAAATAGAAGGAAATTTCTATAATGTTACAAAACGAAATTTTCAAGTTGGAGTACCGATTTGGAGTCGAATTTGAGTGAAATTAGTATGGTTGAACTTGTAATTGGATGGGTTGTCGTATTTTTAAGTTTCGTCGGATTTCGAGACGTGGGTCCCACAGGTGATTTTTGGGGCGTAATTTCGGATTTTTGTAAAATATTAGTATTTTGACATGGAATTAATTCCTATAATTGTTTTGTGGGCTGAATCAAATTATTGTGACTAGATTCCAGCCATTTGGAAGTTATACGCACATAATGGAATTTCTGGAGCATTGCTTAGCTTGCTCGACATTGGATTTGGCTTTTACAAGGTAAGTAACTCTTCTAATCTCGGAGTTGAGGGTATGAACCCTGAATATATGTATTTCGTGAATTGATGGGAGGTGATGCACATGCTAGGTGACGGGCGTGTAGGCATGCACCGTTGGGAATTTGTGACTTGGTCCGTCCCATAGCAACTGTAAAGTTGCATATTTTGTTGAAACTATATGATACTTATATGTTTTAGAAACAGTTTCTGTAAATTGGTCTGAATGCCATGTTTGGGCGTTGTGCCAGTGCTGTTTGGACCCTTAGGGGCCTTTTCTTACTATCCTCTCACTGTCATTACATATCATATCTCAGTCTCTGTTATTATTTATTGATACATCATATCATCATTTTGGGTTGTTCTGATTTTGAGGATATTTTTGGGATCGGGCTGCACGCTATAGCAGGCCATGTTGGCTTTATATATGTTATACTATTGCAGTCCAATGTGTTTTTTTATGTCGCCTAGTTTTGACATTCCTGAGCAGCCTAAGTGAGGTCTAGAACCACCCAAATAGAGGTCCAATACCTCCTGGACCATAGGTATGGGCCGAGTAGTGCACGCATAGGGTACGACTTAGAATTGAATTAGAACGCTTTTAGGTAACCACTTTAACATAGTAATCGGGTAGCAGGAGATGATAGTCTGTGCCCGCTGAATAATATGAGCAACTCCTATCTAAAAGGAATTGTGAAGTATTATTTATGTTGCACGGGGTGATCCTTTAGGATAAAAAACTTAGGACCCCCCTTTTCTCTTTATACACTTAGTCATCTAATATAGACCGTTATAGTTGTATCCTTATAGTCCTTAAGATTTGTACCAATTCACATTGTGTTATATTTTGCTTACTTGATCACATAGACTAATCCATATAATTCTTAGAGAGCACACTACAACTGGTCAAATAGATAATCAATATGCAGTAATGGGTACTTGTTCTTAATAGTGACTTTGTTAAATTGGCGATAATCAATACACATCCGCATTGTTCCATCCTTCTTCTTCATAAATAATACCGGTGCACCCCAAAGCGATACACTCGGTCTGACGAACCCTTTGGCTAGTAACTCCTCAAGCTGTTCTTTCAATTATTTCGGAGCCATGAGATACAGTGGGACAGATATAGGCTGGGTATCTGGAGCCAAGTCAATACAGAAATCAATATCACGATCAAGTGGCATACCTGGAAGATCTGAAGGAAATACATCGGAGAACTCTCGAACTACAGGCACTGAATCAATAGTCGGAGTCTCTACAGTAGTATCCCGAACATAGGCTACATAAGCCAAACAACCCTTCTCAACCATATGTTGAGCCTTTATAAAAGAAATAACTCGATTAAATGAACTAACAGACGAACCCTTCCACTTCAGCTTAGGCAATGCTGGAATAGCCAAGGTAACAGTCTTGGCATGACAATCTAGAATAGCATGATATGGAGATAACTAATCCATGCCCAGAATAATTTCAAAATTGGTCATATCAAGCAATAGGAGATCTACTCTAGTTACCATAAAATGTAATAATACAGGACCGGTAGATCCGGTTCACAACAACAGAATCGCCCACATGAGTGGGCGATAAGAACTAGGAGGACCCTGAATAGCTGGTGGGCGATAAGAACTCTCTGGTATAGCACTGAAATAGGGTCGCATTGGAGCACCTCAAGGAGGCGGTGGTGATGGATATGGGGGCCTACTGGACTGCCCTCTCACGAACTGAGCTCTGCCCCCAGACGGACCACCTCTGAACTCTCCAGAATACCTGAACCACTTATCTCACATAACCTGCTCTCAGCTCCGCTGACGTACACCCTCAATCCTGCGGGCTATCTCCACGACTAACTCATAGGAATTACCCATCTCAACCTCTCGAGCCATAGTGGCCTAAATGCCAGTATGTAAACCTGCAACGAACCTCCGTACTCTCTCCGCCTCAGTAAGAGGTATCATAAGTGCATGGCGAGATAACTCATAGAACCTTGCCTCATAATCGGTCACTGACATCTGACCCTGCTGGAGCTGCTCAAACCGAAACCGAAACTCTTCCCTCCGAGAGGGTGGAATATACCTATCCAGGAAAATACGGGTGAACCTGTCCCAAGTCATGGGAGGAGAATCTGCTGGTCTACCAAGAACATAAGACTGCCACCATCTACGGGCTCTGCCCTCTAGCTGAAATGTAGCAAAGTCTACCCCATGAGACTCCAATATCCTCATGTTGTAAAGTCTATCCTTGCACCAATCAATGAAATCATAGGGATCCTCATGTCGCTCACCCCCAAAGACAGGAGGATGTAGTCTAGTCCATCTATCCAATAGTTTCTGAGGATCAGCGACTGCAGCTGGCCTGGGCTCAGGTGTAGCTACTGCCACTGGCTGGGCTCCACCCACCGGTAGTGTACCTTGGGTCTGATATACAGCAGTTGCCTGCCTATGAGCCTATGTGGTAGGGGTTTGTTCTCCCCCGCCCGCCTGGGATGTGATTGGGTCTGCCAGAAATAAACTGGGCTGAGTTATATTGTTCATGAACCGCAGTATACGACCCATAACATCCTGGAATCCCGATGCAAATGTGAAATCCACCGGAGCTGGCTCTGCCACAGGCACCTCACCTTGTTCCTCAACAATGGGGTTCTCTGCTGGATCCATTGGCGGCATAACTGGAACAGTCCTGGGACGTCCTCGCCCTCTACCACGGGCTGGAGCCCTCCCTCAACCTCTGCCTCGGCCTCAAGCAACTGGGGGGTAGCTCTTCCCTGGTCTGGAACCTCATTAGACGCGTTCTCACCATCTGTGAGAGAATAAGAGAAGGATATTTAGTACTACATTAATTGCACGATGGAATATGAAGAAAGGTAGTTTCCTAACAACCTATAGCCTCTCGAAAATAAGTGTAGGCGTCTCTGTACCGATCCGCAAGACTCTATTAGGTCTGCTCATAACTTGTGAGACCTACATGAACCTAGTGCTCTGGTACCATGTTATCACGACCCAATTTCATCTATAGGTCGTGATGGCCCAACACTACAGCTAGCCAAGCCAACAAATAAATTAAACATATATCAATTATTTTCAGAATAATTTTCTAAGAAATTTTATTATTTTACTAGCAATATTAAGAAATTAGAAAAGATACTGATTAATTTAATCCAAGAAAATAATACAATTCCAAATTCTACCAATGTGTGTGCCAAGACCTGGTGTCACAAGTGTATGAGCATCTAGTAGATTATGCAAAACTCCAAAATACTTTCTGAAATAAAAATAGACAGAATGAAAATACAAGGAGAGGCACTGGTAGCGGTAGAACGGCTAAGCAAGACAGCTCACCACTACTTCTCTAGATAACGTGGAAGTGCGATGATAGGTCCTCCACTAGTACCTGTCTCAGATCTAGCACAAAAAGTGCAGCAAGTGTAGCATGAGTACGTAAACAACGTGTACCCTGTAAGTATCAAGCCTAATCTCGAAGTGATAGAGACGCGATGGCCGACTTTGTCACTCACTAAGAGTCAATAACAATAAATAAAATAAAAATAGTAATATACAGATCAACAAGATTTATAGAATTTACAATGATTGTCTTTAACTAGCATAAATAATTAAATTCCTTCAAATGCAACAATTCTCAATATATTAATTAAATTCCTTCAATTCTAATAAATTTCCAGTTTATCAATTAGCCTCATTTACAGGAATAACAATAATTTCCTTAACAAGCAGAGATAATTAATTCTTTAAATTTCAAAGATTTTCAATTTATCAATTAGCTTCACAAGCTGCAATAAACTATCAAAGTATCGTGTAATTATTATTATTAGGCACGATTTCTGCCGAGGTCGTACGGCTCGATCTAGAGTGTTGTGTACACTGCCGAGGGACGTGCGGCGCGATCCATAGATGCATCTATCTTGTCGAGGCGTTCGGCCCGCTCCACAAGAAAGGATGACATTTTCTTATGTACCTCCGGAAGAAGAGTATATTTATTATAAGATCAATTTGAGAGGATGAACAATTGTTTTTAATAATTAATTAATTTAAAAAGAAAATTAAGCATATGAGATTTTTACCTAACAATTCATAATATATAAATATATATCAATTAATTTTAATTAAGTAAAGAATACAACTTGCACAAATAATTCATGCTTTGAGTCCTATACTACCCGGACTTTAGCATTAATAGTTGGTACACACGGACTCTCATCACCTCATGCGTACGTAGCCCCCACAATTAGCAACAATTATTAATTTAATTACCTATGGGGTAATTTCCCGCTCACAAGATTAGACAAGAGACTTACCTCAACTTGCTACGATTTAATTGAATAGTAGGCCTTTTCCTCGATTATCCAACTCTGAATGGCTTGAATCTAGCCAAAATAATTCGATACAATCACTAAAAATTATAGGAATCAATTTCATAAGAAAATACTATATTTTTCAATAAAATCCGAAATTAATTAAAACTTCGTCCGTGGGGCCCACGTCTTGAAACCCGGCGAAAGTTATGAAATCCGACAACCCATTCATTTACTAGTCCAACCATAATGGTTTCACTCAAATCCGACTCCGAATCGATACCGAAATCTCAAAAATTCATTTCTATGAGAATTTTAATAATTTTTCAAAATTTCAATCTCAAAACACTAATTAAATGGTGAAAACAATGATATATTCGTGTATATTGACCAAATCCGAGTTAGAATCACTTACCCAAATGTCTTACCTTCAAAATCTATCAAAAGTCACCTCTGCTCAAGCTCCAATTTGTTAAAAATGGCGTATGGGACGAATGCCCTCCTTTATAATTCTACCCAGGCAGCCCTCGATCATGACCCTCGATCATGGCCTCGATCCTCGCCCTCGATCTTGGCTTCGATCATGGCCCTCGAGCATGGGACTTCGATCATGACCCTCAGTCATGGCCTCGATCCTCGGCCTCGATCGTGGCTTCGATCATGGACCTCGAGAATGGGTCTTCTCTCATGACCCTTGAGCCCGCCTCGATCGTGGCTTCAATCATGGCCCTCGATCATGGCCCTCGGGACCTCAACCAAATATACCAACAAGTCCTAAAACATCATCTGAACTTATTTGAAACCTCAAATCTCATAAAATGACGCTAAAACCATGAATCATGCTCCAATTCAAGCTTAATGAAACTTAAAATTTCAAACTTCTACATTCGATGTCGAAACCTATCAAATCAAGTCCGATTGACCTCAAATTTTTCACACAAGTCATAAATGACCTAACGGAGCTATGGAAATTTTCGGAACTTGATTCCGACTCCTATATAAAAAAAGTTAACTCCCCGGTCAAACTTCCAAACTTCAATTCCTATTTTAGCCGTTTCAAGCCAAATTTAACTACAGACTTCCAAATAAAATTCCAAACACGCTCCTACGTAAAAACGCACCATATAGAGCTGTTGGAATCATCAAAATTCTATTCCGGGGTCGTTTTCTCAAAATGTTTTAACCACTGCCCAGGTATTTCCGCGCCTGCGGAGCCTAGGCTCGCACCTGCGGGCGCGCTTGTGTGGAAAAATGTGCGCATCTATGCAAATCACTTACCCCCTCTTCTTCCGCACTTGGGATGACAGGGCCGCACCTGCGCGTGCGCGCCTGCGGAAATACCTTCCACTTTTGCAGACCTTGCACAACTGCGATAAACCTAAAGCATCTGCAAGCATCGCAGATGTGGAATTCACCTCGCACCTGCGACCCCTGGCACTCCTCCACTTTTCCACTTCTGCGCTTGCCTCTCCGCACGTGTGATCCCACACCTGCGGTCTCTCCACCGCAGGTGCAAAAATACCAAATTCCTGAAGACTTCAACAACAACACAAATCCAACTTTTTGATCTGTTAAGCACTCGAAACTCACCCGAGGCCCCTGGGACCTCAACCAAACATACTAACCAATCCTAAAACACCATACGAACTTAGTCTAGCCCTCAAATCACATCAACTAACGCTAAAATCACAAATCATCCTCTGATTCAATCTTAAAGAACTTGAAACTTCAAAATTCGACAACCGATGACGAAACCAACCAAACCACATCCGATTGACCCCAAATGTTGCATACAAGTCATATTCAACATTACAGACCTACTCCAACTTCCAGAATCGGAATTTGACTCTGATATAAAAATTTCCACTACCGGTCCAAATCTCAAAAAATTCGACGTTCGCCATTCCAAGCCCAAATATGCGACAGACCTCCAAAACATAATTCTGACTCGCTCCTAAGTCCAAAAATTACCAAACGGAGCTAACAGAACCAATGAAACTCCATTCTGGAGTCGTCTTCGCACAGTTCCGACTACGGTCAAAATCCTAAGACTTAAGCTCTGATTGTAGGGACTAAGTGTCCCAAAACACTCCAAAAACCAAAACGAAACCTCCCAGCAAGTCACAATAGCATAAATAATTATGGAAGAAGTAGTTAGATAGGGGATTGGGGATATAGCTCTCGTTTCCGGTGTGTTTTGGGTTGGTTTCGGGTCCATTTTCCCATGTTTTTTCTGTTACTGATGCTTGTTCTGGTATCCTTCACCGCTAACGCGGGGAGGAGATCGCATTTGCGAATAAGGATTTATGGGCTGGAGGAATTACTCATCACGAATGTGAGGTATAGGTCGCGAATGTGGAGAGGTGGACTGAGGAAACTACGCGAACGTGAAAGGCAAATCGCGTACGCATAGATGAAATGATGAGCTGGGCCTAAGGCCATTTGGCCTACGCGAACGCGTAGAGGGTAACATGAACGCGATGGGTCTGGGCAGCTGTCCTTCGTGAATGCGACCGGTATGATAGGAATGCGACGGGTATGATGCGAACGCGAAGAGGAAATTTTGGTTCTGGAATCTTTGGCCTTCGCGAACGCGAAGAAGGGCGGACCTAGGCTGGGCAGAATGTTTTTAAGCGGGGTTTGAGTTCATTTCACCCATTTTTCGCACGACTTGGGGTGATTTTCGGAGCTTTTGAAGTGGGGATTTCATCATCAAGCATGAGGTAAGTGATTTTTACTAGTTGTGAGTTACATACAAGGATTATACACAGATTTAGACATGAAAATTTGTAGAAATTTGGGATTTTGAAGAAAAACCTAGAATTTGGTATTTTCGATTTTGCCCATGAATTTGGACATGGAAATGGGAATAAATCATATATTTGAGTTTATAAGGTTATGGGTGATGATTATCTTCAAAAAATTTCGGAATTCGGGCACCTGGGCCCGAGAGTGATTTTATCAACTTTTCGAACGAAGTTGAGAATTGTTATAAAATGATTAATTATGAGTATTAGAGTATATTTTGATTCGGTTGCGTCATATTTGACTAGTTTTGGAGCGACGGGCACCAGTTTTAATTGTCGGAGCAGTTTTGGAGCTGGTTATGGAATTTCGGAGCAAGGTAAGTCTCCTTTCTAACCTTGTAAGAGGGAATTAACCCCATAGGTGAACAAAATTATTATGTGATTCTATTTGTGGGGGCTACGTACGCACGAGGTGACGAGAGTCTGTACGTAGCTACTAACTATGCCTATATCCGGATAGTTTTAGGCTTACATCATGCCTTGTCGCTATTGTTGTTGAATTTATGTTTATTGCTTGCCTTGAAAGGAAGCGAGATTTAATTAGCTTATTAAACGTTTCGAAATGAGTTGAAATTGAGGAAAAGTTGGGAACTTAAAGGTTTTCATTTGAACTTCGTATTTTTGAAAAGAATTGAGGAACACCATAATAACTTAAGAAATCTATGTGTAACCGCATCACATGTATGTTTCGCGAGCGGGGTAATTTCCTTAAAGAGCTACAAGTTGAATTTCCCTTATTTTGAAAAGAATCACGAAAGAGATATGATTTTAAATGTTAAATTTATATTTGACCGCGTCGCAAGTATGATACGCGAACAGGGAAATTCCTTAAATTTATATTTGACCGCGTCGCACGTATGATTCGCGAGTGGGGTATTTCCTTCTTCCACTCTTATGGGATCGGGCCGTTCGCCTCGGCAGGATTTATGTACCACACTCTCATGGGAGCGGGGTGTTCTCCTAGGCAGGTTAATATATGCATCTATGATTTGCGCCGTTCGACCCTCGGCAGTGCACAATTTACTTTTATGTTGGATTGGGCCGTTCGCCTCGGCATTTCCTATATATACATTATCCTCGTGGAATCGTGTGTAACATTTGGCAAGAAGCTAGTATATCTGAGGGTTTTTCCCTAATTTGAATTATGACAACCACCACTTTGATGAGATCCACTACATCTATATATATATATATATATATATGCTCCGGTTACGGAGGGAACTCGTTAGTTGAGAGCTTGAGCAAATTGTTAAACGGGATGTTGTACCACGCATTTTATCCTTGTTTGTTTCGTATATTTACTCTGTCTTTACTTTACCTTACATTATTGATGGCCACAGTAAGTGTCGGAGTCGACCTCTCGTCACTACTTTTTCGAGGTTAGACGGGACACTTACTGGGTACGCATTGATTTACGTACTCATACTACATTTGTTGCACGTTTGTGCAGGTACATATATGACTAGTGGCCTTGTGGGCGCAGAGGCACGGTTATTGCAGGGACTTAGGTGAGCTACGTCTTATGTACGACCCGCAGCCAGCAGAGTCTCCTTTAGAGTATTGTACTTTCTTTCCTGTCCAAATTTGTATTCCGGACAGTTATTCTATTTTATTTTAAATTCCAAGAAAATGCTCATGTACTTGTGACACCGGGTTCTGGGATGATTATGGGAGGTTCAGTACTGAAATTGGAAAACATTGTTATTATTCTGTAAATTCATCTTTTACTAGTAAGATTGAAGAAAATTTACGATTTCAAGAATATTAAAATGAGAATTTAATTAACTATTTAGTGTTAGCTTGCCTGACAGTGGTGTCCGACGCCATCACGACCTTTAACGGATTTTGAATCATGACACTTAATATTGTACCTGAGAAGATAAAATTAAAAAAAAGACAGTAAAGAGAAGAAAGGAAGATGTCAAACTTTTTACATGAAAGTTCTAGAGTACTACAAAGTATCAAAGAAAGCTGAAGATGTACTTCATATGAAGTGGAAATTATTTGTTTCTTATTTTAGAAAGGAGCAGTCTGCATCTGTAACACCCCAGACTCTAGAAAGAGTCCCACATCAGCAAAACACAAAAGTGGCATCTATCACGACCCAAAACTCCCTCCGTAAAACGTCGTGATGGTACCTACTCTCTACAACTAGGTAAGCCTATCAAATGCGGAAATAACAAAAATGGAAGTAAAACTTAACAACTAACTGCAATATATAACTAAATAACTGGTAGCAATGACCGCTCGGCATGTACAATAACCAACACTCTAGTAATACACAGTATTCCCAAAACCCGGAGCATCATAAGTCACAAGCTACAGGAGGAAACTAATATCTCTATACACCAGAGTCTAATAAAAGAAGTACAGAAGGTAATTGACATAGGGGAGAATAGAAGGGCACTCCGAGGTCTGCGGACTGTACCTTGAAGTCTCTGTATAACAACAAGCACTCTCAGCTAATAGCAGGGCTGATAAGAAGTACCTGGATCTGCACACAAAAACATGTGCAGAAGAGTAGCATAAGTATACCACAACGGTACCCAGTAAGTGCCAAGCCTAACCTCGATAAAGTAGTGACGAGGTCAGGTCAGGCCCACTGGTATATAATAAATAATGCAGGGGAATATAACAGTATATTAAGAGACTGGAATTTAACAAAAGGAAAACACAGCAAAAATAGCAGAACAACACACAGGGGGTCAACAATAGGGGATCTCCCGAGATACCGTCTCGTAGTCCCAAAGTAAATAAGCAAAGAGAATCTCCCGAGGTACCGCCTCGTAGTCTCAAAAGTAAATGTACAGGGAGAACTCCCGAGGTACCGCCTCGTAGTCTCAAAAGTAAATATGCAGGGAGAACTCCCGAGGTACCGCCTCGTAGTCTCAAAAGTAAATATGCAGGGAGAACTCCTGAGGAACCGCCTCGTAATCTCAAAAGTAAACACATAGCTCAAATCGACAAATACAACAGTTAACAGCGATAATGCTATAGTTAAGACTGATAAAGAACAAGAAAAAATAGGAAATCAACTAGGCATGCTGCACAGAGTTCAAGTAAGTAGTTAAAGCACGTAGACATGCGATATTAGACTAAATAGGATAACTACACATGTTGGTATAACTCAATTAAGAATGAAAATGGGTTACTACTCAGTAAAAAATCGGGTTTTTCCACAATAGCCCGTGCACGCACCCGTCACCTAGCGTACACGGCGCTCACATATCACAATAGTGCCAAATCCTAAGGGGATTTCCCCCACACAAGGCTAGGCAAGCCACTTACCTCGAACCAACCTCAATCAATCAGTAAGAATGCCCTTTCCTTGATTATCCGACTCTGAATGGCACAAATCTAGCCAAAAACAATTACATATCATAAATACAACTATAATAGACTAATCTAATTAATGAAATCAAGACTTTAACAAAAATTTTGAAAATTGTCCTAAAAGGTCAACCTGGGACCAGTATCGGAATCAGATATGAAACACAAAATACGAACACCCATTCACTCACGAGTTCACTCGTACCAAAATTATCCAAATTCGATATCAAAATCCCAATAAAAACTCAAAAACTTAGTTCAAGAGCTTCTCCCATTTTTCCCAAATTTCTCAACCAAATTCCTTAATTAAATGATGGAATCAACTATAGATTAGTGGAATTTAACCATAAATGAGTTAAGAATCATTACCACAAAGTTCTCTCTGAAAAATCTTTGAATTATCGCCTCAATCAGAGCTCTCAAAGACCCAAAATGAAAATGAGATCAAACCCTCGAAATTTTCCCTTTTCTGCTCAGCGATCTCGCACCTGCGGACCTCTAGTCGCACCTGTGGAAATTCCATCGTTGGTGCGGAAATGACATAAGAGGGCTGGGTCCGCTTCTACGATGAGGTGGCCACACATGCGCATCCGCTTTTGCGAGACTCTAACTGCTTCTGTGGTCCCTTTCACCGCTCCTGTGAGACTCTGACCGCTTCTGCAGTCCCGGCTGGACAGACCCATAATCAATTCTGTGGCTCGATGGCCACTTCTGCGGTGCCCAAAATGCGTAGGTGCGATTACACTAGGTGCAGCAACTTCAGCCAATCCAACACATTTCCAAATGATCTGTTAACCACTCGAAATCAACCTGAGGCCCCCGGAACCTCAACCAAATATACCAACAAGTCCTAAAATATCATACAAAATTTGTCGAGCCCTTAAATCATATCAAACAACAACAAAAGCACGAATCACACTCCAAATCAAACTTAATGAACTTGGAACTTCAAACTTCCACAACCGATGCCAAAGCCTATAAAATCACGTCTGATTGACCTCAAATTTTGCACATAAGTCATAATTGACATTTCATACCTACTCCAACTTCTGCAATCAGAATCCGTGCCCGATATCAAAAAGTACACTAGCGGTCAAACTTCCCAAAAATTTGACTTCTGCCATTTAAAGCCTAAATCGGCTACAGACCTCCAATTCACGTTCCAGACACGCTCCTAAGTCCAAATTCACCCAACAGAGCTAACAGAACCGACGAAACTCCATTCCGGAGTCATCTTCTTATAGTTTCGACTATGGTAAAAACTCCTAAGACTTAAGCTTCTAGTTTAGGAACTAAGTATCCCAAAACACTCTGAAACCACGAAAAACACCTCCCGACAAGTCACATAAGCATAAAACGATACGGGGGAATTAGTAAACAGGGGATCGGGGCTATTACTCTTAAAATGATCGGTCGGGTCGCTACAGTATCAGAGCCCTCTTGTATTTTGGCAATGTGGGACTCTGTTTAGTGTCTGGGGTGTTACATAAACCCCCTCTTATGGACTCAATGTCCTCGCTAAGGTTTTCCCCACCGCATGGGATTCGCCTACACTCAGCACTAAGGTTTGCCCCGCCTAATCGAGATTTACCTAAATTAAGTTGAACTCTGACCCAACATCTGCAAGGCTGACACAAGAGTGGCTCTGATACCATTTGTAACAAACCACCCGCTAGTGATATTGTCTACTCTGGGTCTAGCCCCCCACAGGTTTAAAATGTGTCACTAAGGTCTAAGGCTTCTTAACTTATATACCCAGCATCCCTCTTGTGTTTTGCCGATTTGGGACTCTATCTAAACTCTGGGTAGTTACATACACCCCCTCTTATGGACTCAGCATCCTCGCTGAGGTGCCCCATCGCATGGGATTTTCCTAGACTCAGCACTGAGGTTTGCCCCCACCTAACCGGGATTTGCCTAAACTCAGTTGTACTCTGATCCACCATCAACATGGCTGACACAAGAGTGGCTCTGATACCATTTGCAGCAGACCAGCCCGCTAGTAGTATTGTCCGCTCTGGGCCTAGGCCTTCACGGATTTAAAATGCATCACTAGGGACTAAGGCTTGTTAACTTATATACCCACCATCACTCTTGTGTTTTGCCTATGTGGAAATTTGTCTAAAGTCTGGGGTGTTACAACATCATTATGGAATGGAGAAAAAAAATAAGTTAAATAATATAACTGGAAATTCTGAGTTTTTCATCTATGATTTATCTTTAGAATAGAAAACACACCAATAATTAAGAAGGGGTGTAGGGGATGCATATACACCAAGAACTCTATATATATGCACCAAGAACCATTTCTTGCTTACAAACGCTATACAAATTCATAAATAAAAACTAGAGTTAGAAAAAAGAGAGAGGCATAATAGAATGAGCACTTCAAGTTCATCGAATATTTCCAATGAAGATTATTGGAAATTATTTCGAGGAATGTCAGCCACTGTTATGAGAAAAATATATTTAGAAAAGAGGTTATAGAAGCATATCTAGGGATGCAGAAACGTCACTTGGTAATACTGCAAGAGTGTGAAATGCATATCAAATGAAAAACTAGCACTAAACATGAAAACTTTGTGTTACTATGGGATAAAGAACGCATCAACTGTGATATATCTTTTAGATATCACAAAGAAAATTCTAGAGGGATTGATAAATATATATAGGCAAATATTCAGTTGGTTAAATATCCATCGGTTAAGTTTGAATTTCATGTAGTTTATGGAGATCTAACATATGGTCTAGATTTAGAACCATTAAAATTGACACCACATCCTGAGTCACGTAGTAAGTTATATGATACATCATGACCTATGATTGGGGGAAGCTAATCTAACCCGCCCATCAAAGAGAAGCATTAGATCTCTAAATACAAAATAGCATATGAGTAACTTCATCAATTTTATGGCTATCCCCGATATTTTAGATTTAGATTTCAGCCCCTTTACATATGGAGAATCCAAATCACTACTAAGATTATCCAAACTTGATAGGATAATCTGCACTTCGAAATTTTATACTTTATTTGAACATGCAACACCAATGATTCAAGGAAGCGACATTTCGACCTATATGCCGATAAAGTTGAGGTTGGCACGCCCAGGTAAAGTTGCACAAGTGGAGAAGAAAAAATTGGTATCAAAATAGGCACTATGTGAGAATTAAGTCCAATTGCAGCTGTGTTGGTTTTGTGAAACTACGAGATTGGCAGTTCTCTTCTGTTCCCCCACCTTCCCCTCCACCCCTTTTTTCAGGGCCATGAACAGTGTACTTCTACTAATGCTTTCAATTATGGGTGTTCATAAGAACCCGAAAAATCAAACCAAACCAAAAACTGAACCAAACCAACAAAAAAACCGATACTTTTTAGGTTTGGCTGGGATTTGGTTTTGAATTTTAAAAACCGATCAAATTTGGTTTGATTTTAGTTTTAATCAAAAAATAACTGAAAAAATCGAACCAAACCGATTATAAAAGTAGTTATTTTGAATTTAATATTACACCTATATATATGTATATTTTTATATAAAATTTATAAAATTTTATGGTACATATTAGTCATTTGTATTTTTAGTCTAGTTCTTTGCTATTATAATAATCTAATTCTTTGCCTTTACATTCTAGTTTGATTGATAGTTTCTTTTGCTAAATACAAGAACTTATTTCATGTTAAAAATAATCAATTTTTAATTGAGTACTTAAATTCTTCATCACTATTTGATTCGATAATCATCAATATATGTTGAAAATGATAGATTTCTCAAAGTACAATTGATTTGATAATGTTACATTGAAAATGTAGTCGACGGAATATGTGTTTGGTAGTGTATGTATGATATTTAAGAAACAAACCGATAAATAACCGAAAACCGACATAAACCGAATCGATAAAAACATACTCAATTGGTTTGGTTTGGTTTGGTTCCAATATTTGAAAAACCCACTTACTTGGTTTGGTTTCTTTTTAGGAAAAAAACAACCCAAACCAAACCATGAACACCCCTAGTTGTGTCATAGCGAGGGCTCAAGTCAATTTTTCATATTTCCAAAAGTGAGCTCTACAGAAAGCTGTAAGCAAATTTGCAAGTAGATGAAAACACCGGTTGTGATAATATATTACCCTCTTAATATTGTACCTAAGAAGATAAAGTTTAAAAAAAGACAGTAAAGAGAACAAAAGAAGATCTCAAATCTTTTACATTAAAGTTCTAGAGTACTACAAAGTATCAAAGAAAGCTGAAGATGTACTTCATATGTAGTGGAGTTTATTTGGTTCCTATTTTAGAAAGGAGTAGTCTGCATCTCTAACACCCCAGACTTTAGACAGAGTCCCACGTCGGCAAAACACAAGAGTGGTATCACAGCCCTCTTGTGTTTTGGCAATGTGGGAATTTGTCTAAAGCCTAGGGTGTTACATACACCCCCTCTTATGGACTCAGTGTCCTCGTTGAGGTTTGACCCACCGCATGGGATTCGCCTACACTCAGCACTGAGTATTGCCCCGCCTAACTGAGATTTGCCTAAATTAAATTGAACTCTGACCCAACATTGGCAAGGCTGATACAAGAGTGGTTCTGATACCATTTGTAAAATACCAACCCGCTAGTGATATTGTCCGCTCTGGGCTAGGCCCTCACTGGTTTAAAATGCATCACTAAGGTCTAAGGCTTGTTAACTTATATACCCATCATCCCTCTTATGATTTGCCGATGTGGAACTTTATCTAAAGTCTGGGATGTTACATACACCCCCTCTTATGGACTCAGCGTCCTCACTGAAGTTTTTCCCACCGCATGGGATTCGCCTAGACTCAGCATTGAGGTATGCCCCGCCTAACTGGGATTTGCCTAAACTCAGTTGAACTCTGACACACCATTAACATGGCTGACACAAGAGTGGCTTTGATACCATTTATAATAGACCAGCCCGCTAATGATATTGTCTGCTCCGGGCCTAGGCCTTCACGGATTTAAAATGCGTCACTAGGGTCTAAGATTTATTAACTTACATACCCAGCATCACTTTTGTGCTTTGCCGAAGTGGGACTCTTTCTAAAGTTTGGGGTGTTACAACATCATTACGGAATGGAGTAAAAAAATAAGTTAAATAATACAACTGGAAATTCTAAGTTTTTCATCTCTGATTTATATTTAGTATAGGAAACACATCAATAATTAATAAGGGGTGTAGGGGTCTCATATACACTAAGAACTCTATATATATGCACCAAGAACCATTTCTTACTTAGAGACGATATACAAATTAAAAAAAAACAAAAGAGAACTAGAGTTTGAAAAAAGAGAGAAGCATAACAGAATGAGCGCTTCAAGTTCATCGAACGTTTCCAATGAAAATTATTGGAAATTGTTTTGTGGAATGTCAATAACTGTTATGAGAAAAATACATTTATAAAAGAGGCTATAGAAGCGTATCTACGGATGCACAAACCTCACTTGGTAATACTACAAGAGTGCGAAACGCAAATCAAATGAAAAACTAGCACTAAACATGAAAACTTGGTGTTACTATGGGACAAAGAATGCATCAACTGTGATATATCTTTTAGATATCACAAAGAAAATGCCAGAGGGATTGAAAAATATATATCGACAAATATTCAACTAGTTAAATATCAATCGGTTAAGTTCAAATTTCATGGAGTTTATGGAAATCTAACATATGGTCTAGATTTAGATTCTTTAAAATTGACACCACATCCTGAGTCACGTAATAAGTTATATGATACATCATGACCTATGATCGCGAGATGCTAATCCAACCCGCCCATCAGAGAGAAGCATTAGATCTCCAAATACAAAAGAGCAGATGAGTAACTTCATCAATTTTATGGCTATCCCTGGTATTTTAGATTTAAATTGCAGCCCCTTTACATATGGAGATACCAAATCACCACAAAGATTATCCAAACTTGATAGGATAATCTGCACTTCGAAATTTTATACTTCATTTGAACGTGTAACACCAACGATTCTAGCAAGCGACATTTCGGACCATATGCCGATAAAGTTGAGGTTGGCACGTCCAGGTAAAGTTGCACAAATGGAGAAGAAAAAATTGGTATATAAATAGGCATTATGTGAGAATTAAGTCCAATTGCAGTTGTGTTGGCTTTGTGAAACTACGAGATTGGCAGTTCTCTTCTCTTCACCCCTTCCCTCCCCCACACCCTTTTTGGGCCATGAACAGTGGACTTCTACTAATGATTTCAATTAGGGGTGTTCATAAGAACCCGAAAAATCGAACCAAACCAAAAACTGAACCAAACCGACCAAACAAACCGATACTTTTTACGTTTGGTTTGGTTTTGGTTTTGAATTTTAAAAACCGATCAAATTTGGTTTGGTTTTGGTTTTAATAAAAAAATAACCGAAAAAACGAACCAAACCGGCTATAAAAGTAGTTATTTAAATTTATTATTAACCCTATATATATATATATATATATGTGAAAAACTGAGCCAAATCGACTATAAAAGTAGCTATTTAAATTTATTATATATGTATATTTTTATATAAAGTTTCTAAAATTTTATGATACATATTAGTCATTTGTATTTTTAGTCTAGTTCTTTGCTATTATAATAATCTAATTCTTTGCCTTTACATTCTAGTTTGATTGGTAGTTTTCTTTTACTAATTACAAGAATTTATTTCATGTTAAAAATAAATGATTTTTAATTGAGTACTTAAATTCTTCTTCACTATTTGATTAGATTATCATCAATATATCTCGAATATGATAGATTTCTCAAAGTGCAATTGATTTGATAGTGTTACATTGAAAATGTAGTCGCTTAAATATGCGTTTGGTAGTGTATGTCTCATATTTATGAAAACAAACCGATAAATAACCGAAAACCCGACATAAACGGAATCGATAAAAAACCGACTCAATTGGTTTGGTTTGGTTCCAATATTTGAAAAACCCACTTACTTGGTTTGGTTTCTTTTTGGGGAAAACCCTACCTAAACCGAATCATGATTACCCCTAGTTGTGTCATAGCGAGGGCTCAGGTCAAGTTTTCATATTTCCAAAAGTGAGCTCTGCGAAAAGCTGTAAGCAAATTTTTAAGTTGATGAAAACACCGGTTATGATAATATATTAGCCTCTTCATATTTTACCTGAGAAGATAAAGTTTAACAAAAGAAAGTAAAGAGAACAAAGGAAGATCTCAAATCTTTTACGTTATAGTTCTAGAGTACTACAATGTATCAAAGAAAGCTGAAGATATACTTCATATGAAGTGGAATTTATTTGGTTCCTATTTTAGAAAGGAGCTGTCTGCATCTGTAACACCCCAGACTTTAGATAGAGTCCCACGCTGGCAAAACACAAGAGTCGTCACGACCCAAATCTCCCTCTGTAGGATGTCGCGATGGCACATGGCTTCCCCCAAGGCCAGCATTTTTCGCTTGCGGCCATCCAACCGCAGGTGCGCATCCGCTTCTGCGGAAAACTTCCGCACTTGCGGATTCCCATCTCGAGCACCGTTCCGCACCTGCGCGCCCATGACCGTACCTGCGGCTCCGCAGGTGCACTACAGCACTCGCACCTGCGATCAACCAGTCCCAAACCACCTTCACTTCTGCACTCCTCTGCCAGCATCTGCGAGCCCGCAGGTGCGGCAAATTCCTCGCACTTGCGAATCCATCCACCCTCACTCCTTTCCACTTCTACGACCCCTGGGCTGCTTCTGCGGGCTCGCACCTGCGGCCTTTTTCACGTAAGTGCAATTGCATCAGACACCAGCTGCCTCAGCATTTCCCCCAAGCCCAAACTCTATCCGTTAACCATCCGAAATCCACCCGAGGCCCTTGGGACCTTAACCAATTATACCAACACATCCCAAAACGCATTACGAACTTAGTCGAGGCCTCACATCACGCCAAAAAACATCAAAACTATGAATCGACCATCGAAATCCTTCTTTAACTTTGGGACTTTCAAACTTCGACGAACTCGTCCGAATCATATCAAAACATTCCGGAATTATGCTAAACTTTGCGCACAAGTCATAATTCACAATACGAACCTATTCCAAGGCTCGGAATCCCAAATGGACATGGATAGCCCCAAAGTCCACCTCAAACCAAATTTAAGAAATTCTTAAACCTTCAAAATGGCAACTTTCCATAATAAGCGCTGAAATGCTCCCGGGTGATCCAATATTCAATTCGAACATATTCCCAAGTTTGAAATCATCATACGAACCTATTGGAAGCTTCAAATTCTGATTTCGAGGTCGTTTACTCAAAATTCAAACCTGAGCCAATTCTTCCAACTTAAAGCTTCTGAAATTAAAATTTTCTTTCCAAATCAAATCCCAAACTTCCCGAAATTCAATTTCGACCACATGTATAAGTCATAATACCTGAAGTTAAGCTACTTAGGGCCTCAAACCACTAAACGACGTGCTATAGCTCAAAACGACCGGTCGGGTCGTTACATTCTCCCTCACTTAAACATACGTTCGTCCTTGAACGTGCTAAGGACTGCTCTGGAGTTGTCCAAAATCACTATTTAATACTTCGTGCACTTACCCGTGCCACTACAATCCAGTTGAACACATTAACTCAAGTCAAACTGAAGATCCTCCTTCTTACCTTAGCTAACAAGCTTAAGAACCAAGTTCCAACTTCCGAATTTCTTTACTAGGCCTAATTTTTAACACACAAACACCGTGCCAATCACCACGCACTGTACCAAAACATGACCATGTATCTATGTTGAAATCACACCATGCGCCACATAAGTCGGTTGTCCATAATAACATCCCCCGACCACAATAGCTGAAATTTCATGAATCTGATGCCCACAATATACCTCATGACACATGTAAGTCCGGTTCTAACTCTTGCAATACTGCCACGTCGAAAAAGATGTTTACAAACTCGTAACCACCCGCCGAATCAATAATTTATGGAGTCTCTCCTCCTGACAAGAACCATTACTTCATTCTGAACTGAATAACGATATTTGCTCTTTAATATACCTATATATATATATATATATATATATATATATATATATATATATATATATATATATATATATATATATATCTGATTGCACTAATTTCAGGTCTAATAATCTCCTCTCACCCTGTACAAACTACTCAGGCAATGAGTCACCTCAAACAATGACCAAGATCTTATGCAGCCCCATCAAAGCGCCAACAAGCTACCATTCAAATATAACTCATAAGGAAGAACGAACTCTTATAGGGAATTACCTAGCCTGTGTAACGAATAAAACGGCCGAATAGATGCTATGAACCTACCTCAGGGATGAAAACAAGGCACACAAAATAAGTGTAAGGAACTATGCTCAACATCTCACTGTTGCGGCTTGCAACCCAATCCATCATGACACTATTGCGACGTGCAACCCGATCCACAAAACATGCCCGTGGCGGCATGCCACCCGATTCAGACAATGTACCCGTGGCGGCATGCCACCCGATCTGCACATAACATCAAAAAGAAAACACACACATTAAGCCGTAACGCTTATACTTACTAAATGCCCTAATATCGACCATAAGCACGCCAAGTGCATAGCACAAATCCTGGGGAGATGTATAGCGCCATTCGTTACGAAACCCAAGTACAACTAAGGTGCAATGATGACTTGCATCTCGAGATCCACCTGCTCACATAACACCACAAGTTACACGGGGCCTCAACACGTGTGCGAATAATCAAGCCGCCTCACAACCCACATGGAACAATAGAGATTTACATGGAATAGCTGATGATGGGAATAACATCCAATGCCCGACGACTCCTCCGTAAGCAATGCTATGACGAACGAACACATCCGACCTGACATAGAGCACACACTCACATTAGACCCACCAACGGACCTCACACCGATTCTGATCATACTATACTAGGCCAATAACCTTCCAAAGATCCACAATGGCCCTATTGATGACACATAAGAACAACCGTCAAATCTGAAACAAACTCCCACAGTCCACATCCCAAGGAATAGAACGCCTCTCAGGTATAAACTCTCGCATTTGCAATATTACCATAACCTCCATACTTGGTTTTAAATATTTAACAATCAAGTGACTAACATGCCACACTTATACAAATCTCCCCGTGGGGTACGCTCTCACGACCTTCCGCTCAGGTAGCAAAATCCGACATCCTTACCACCAATCGTACTAATTCCGTATGGCAAATCACATTCTGCAAATCAATACACAATGCCTCTTCCATAGAACACCATCTCAGGTGACACTAAGATAACACCATCTTACTCTAAACATATGAATTCTCCCTTGCTCATCCGATCTCGTGACATTCTTTTCAACACCTAACCACAACCTTGATACTCAACTTTCAAATTCCCATGCAGCTCACTACACCCATCATGCTGCCATTTGAGAGTACACGAATTCATCATAACCCCTTAACTACTAGTAGAATGAACACTTAATTGGCTAGAAACCTTTCACTAAACTCATTTCAGAAGAACCAATGCAACACGTAACTAAATTCCCAAACTGTAGAAAATACAAACCTCGAGTCGTTATCTAAACCGTCATGACTCTTCCAAAGTCTATTTACACAACAAGGCCATTCGAATCAAATACCTCCCAAATTAATCAAGGTATGGTGGATGTCAAGCCCGCACGTACAACTACAAACCACATGCATAACTTCACACCAAAGGAACTGATCATTGCCACCATCTTGTTGACCCAACCATTACTAACCGACCTAACTTCTTTCAATTTACTCTTGACCTGACTTAAAAATATAATAGCTCCATTCACAACGTAACGAACTCAATTTGCACTCACCTCGAGTGACCTGAATCACGAGACCACATCGTCTCAATACTTATGAATCATCTCATACCTCCTTGCGCACACAATAACATCTCCAACTAGTACACCCATTCTGCAAGACCTTCCGCGAATCCGAAGCTATTTCTTCCTTTCCTCCAATACTGCACCGCATACCCGATGATAACATAGAACATTCAAAGTCTCGTTCGTAACCCATTGTGAAAATTCGATCCTTAACCACACAACAGACCTAAAATCCTTAGGCACTGTACTTTAATTCTTGAACCCACTAGAACCGTTGTTGAGAGTCACCTACTATGACCTGATCCCGAATATCACGAAACTTCAACGCTATGCTGGCACATGAACACACTCTCAACGAAGCAACTAGCTGAATTTCTTTCCTTGTACATTACATCTACAAGAAGCATAAACTCGGGGTCTTCCCAAATCCTGCACCTCAATCGATAAGGCAAAGTATAACACACATTCATCGAGTTCCTTGTTCGACTTACTCCTCACATTTCCTTTTTCTTAGTCATAAACAATCCACCAATACACCGATAACCAAAATTTGCCCAAGCACACACCCACACGATCCAATCGTAGACGGTGGGCTCCCCCACTTAGCTTTAAGCTACCACCACATAATGTAGAGCTCACAATGATTCCTCCTTCGCAATTACCATGATCTCGTACCGTTAACCCGCCAAATTTCTCGAAGTCTTTTGTTAAGCTTTTCATGAACATTCTGAATCATCAGTCACAATCACCTATTCGAACTCTTACCGGGTAGCAAGTGGTATTCTTCGCCGAAGCTTCATCAACACCACACAACCACTAACTTGCTCACAGGAGATAACCCACCTGTGGAATTCCTTACCGGCATCTTCCAATGACGCTGCACTGGGTACAACTACCATGTAATCAGTAAATTCTTCTGAGTCCATGCTCGCCCACCAGCTGTATAAGTTTGTTCCTTCCCCATTGACATCGATTGAAAGTCCAACAATACCTTCCAAACTCACAGCCATGTTGCATCCGAAATAATAATCAAATCTTCACACCTCTATTTATTTCAAGAAAACTCTTTTCTGCCATATTCAATCTTTCTACGTACAATAACCACCATTCCAATTATAATCCGTGGACCTAGTCACTTTCCATCATGCCTCCCAAATCACTCAAATCTTCCTCAAGGTATGTGGCTATCCTACCACAGAATCCCTATGCTACTCTACCACTCTCACTTCGATCAAACTATCTCCTTTAAGCAACTTCTCGACCTCCGCTTCTCATTCTTGACATGCTAGTAATTCATCCTCCGCGAGACACCTCCCGCCATGTCCTTCTTCATACTTCACTGCCCAAATGTTGCCTCAAATCAAATCCATACCTGTAGCACTGGAACTAATGAATTGCTACCAACTCTAAACCTTCTAGAAGATCATCTTTCTCGAGCCATCAACATTAGAAATACCAATTTGATTCTGAACCGCTGCACACATCTCTGACAACCGCCCCTTAGGTACCATTTCACAACACCCTGCCCCGAAGACAAAATAAAGGGAGACCATAATAATGGCGAACTATAATGCGTTCAAACAAGGACGACGATACCACATCACAATGAAAATTTCACCACGCTTGAGAATACCAAGTCTCGTTACTCCATCAACCAAAACATGAATATCCATAGTCCGATTGCCTTTCCTTTACTGAAATTAAATGCTGAACCTCTAAATCATGCACTGAGGAATCCTCCTTTCGAGTCATTCACTATCGCGATCCATAAATAAGAACTCTACTATTATACAAACATGGTGTGGTAACAACTCATGAACATCATAGCAACCTGTGCATAGCCTCAAAACCATAGGAAATACAGATACTGAACTGAAATGACAGAATACCCTTCCGCAAGGCGACGATAAAGCCTGCCCGAAAATGCAGGGAAAAATATCCTGCACCACATCTGCAGTACCAATACAACTCCTGGATGTCCAATTGACAACAAGCGCTTTACGTCGCATAAGATTCAGCAGGAAGGAAATAAAGGAACAAGCCCCAATGGAATCAAACCGCACGATGAGGAAATCAAGAAGAGAAGTGCTCCTAACAGCCCTGTAGCCTCTCGAAGATAAGTACAGATGTCTATATACCGATCTGCAAGACTTCACTAGACTTGCTCATGACTCATGAGACCCAAGTGAACCTAATTCTCTGATACCAAGTTGTCACGACCCAAAATCCACTATATGTCGTGATGGCGCCTAACGCCGTCGTAAGGCAAGCCAACGTTAATTTATCAATATATTTACTCATCTTATTACTTTCGAGATCATAATCTCCATTGTTTAAATAGTATAAAATGGAATTTAAATGGTAAATTGATAGTAACTACGTGAACTACATTAACGAACAACCAGTAGGAACCCCCAAAATTCGGTGTCACAAATACATGAGCATTTCTCTAAGGAGTATAATAATAATACAACATCTATCCCGAATGTAGTAAGACAGAATAAAAAAATAGTACAATGGAGACTCAGTGGACTGTGATGTGTAGCCTGGAATGCAGCTCACATAAAGTCTCCTCAATAGGTGCGCCTATGCGCCAAGGTGATCATCAAATGAACCTGTCAGATCCTGTACATTTAGTGCAGAAGTGCAGCATGAGTACGTAAATCAACGCATCCCCAGTAAGTATCTAGCCTAACCCCGGAGAAGTAGCAACGAGGGGTCGACATCGACACTTACCAAAGATCCAATAAAATAATGTAATAAAACATGAGCAGATATGAAGCATACGAAAATGATGGGGTAAATCTGTAAGTTTCATAATCTTCCAATTACTTCTTTTAAAGCAAGAATTTCTAAATCTTCCAATTACTAGCGATATAACACACGATTCTGCTGAGGTCATTCATCCTAATCCAAAATAATGTGTACACTGCCGAGGGTCGAGCGTCACGAACCCTAGATGCATTTATATGCTGCCGAGGCGTTCGGACCGCTCCACAAGAAAAGGAAGAAAGTTACTGAATCACGAGACCCGTGTTTATAATACAGCACATAAGCACAAAGTGTTAAGGCTTGTCCTAGTGTGCATATATTTATTCCTAAATCAATTTCAATTGTAACCTCAATTAATTAAGCCAGCGGAATGAGTTCAAATAATTCAAATATTACATGATAAGATCCTAAGTCTACACGGACATAAACATGTTTTAGCTACTTAGGGACTCTCATCACCTCGTGCTTATGTAGCACCCACAACTAGTTGCACATAACAACATATCTCAGCTAGGGGGTAGTTTTCCCCCTCACAAGGTTAGGCATGAGACTTACCTCGCTCCGAAGTTCCATAACCGGCTCCAAAGCCTTTCTAACACCTCAACCTCATGCCCGTCTCTTCAAAACTAGTCAAACAAATAGGCAAATCCATAAATATATACTCTATTACCCATAATTAATCAATTAATAACAATCCCCAACTCTGCACTAAAAGTCGATAACGTTAACCCTCGAGCCCACGTGCCCGGATTTTGAAATATTTTCGAAGATAAACTCTACCCATAACACAACGAACTCAAATATATAATTTATTTCCAATTCCATGTCCAATTTCATGGTCAAAATCCAAAAATATCAAATTCTAGGTTTCCTACCCAAAATCTCAAATTTCTACTAATTTCCATATTTAAATCCATATACAAACCATATATCTAACTTGTAATAGGTGGGAGTTACTTACCTTGTATTGTTTGATAAATATCTCCCCTTGAAGCACTCCAAAATCGCCTCAACCAAGTGAAAATGAGAGAAAATGGGCCAAAAATCCCGTTCTTGAAAACAACACTAACCAGTGACCTTTCGCATCTGCGGTCATTTGACCACTTTTGCGGCTCCGCTAATGAGGAAGCTTCCTCGCAGATATGACTTACCCCAAGGCCAGCATTTTTTGCTTCTGCGGACATCCAACCGCAGGTGCGCATCCGCTTCTGCGGAAAACGTCTGCACATGCGGCCTCCCCAGCTCAAGCACCATTCTGTACTTGCGGCTCCGCAGGTGCGCTACAATACCAACACCTATGATCAACCAGTCCCATACCACCTCTGCTTCTGCGTGCCTCTACCCGCATCTGCGAGCCCACAGGTATGGCACATTCCTTGCATCTTCAAATCTATCCACCCTTACTCCCTTCCGCTTCTGCGACCCCTGGGCCGCTTCTGCAGGCTCGCATCTGTGGCCCTTTTCATGCATGTGAGATTGCACCAGACACCAGCTGCCTCAGCATTTTTCCCAAGCCCAAACTCGATCCGTTAACCATCTGAAATCCACCCGAGGACCTAGGGACGTTAACCAATTATACCAATACGTCCCAAACACATTACGAACTTAGTCGAGGCCTCAAATCATGCCAAACAACATCGAAACTATGAATCGATGATCGAAATCTTTCTTTAACTTTCAGACTTTCAAACTTAGACAAACTCTTTTGAATCATATCTAAACATCCCGGAATGACGCCAAACTTTGCGCACAAGTCATAAATCACAATACAAACCTATTCCAAGGCTCTAAATCCCAAACGGACATAGATAACACCAAAGTCCACCTCAAACCAAACTTAGGATCCAAAACTCAACCTGAACATACGCCCAAGTTCGAAATCATCATACGAACCTACTGAAACCTTCGAATTATGATTTTGAGGTCATTTACTCAAAAGTCAAACCTTAGCTAATTCTTCCAACTTAAAGCTTTCGAAAGTAGAATTTTCTTTCCAAATAAAATATTGAACTTCCCGAAATTCAATTCCAACCACACGTACAAGTCATAACACCTGAAGTGAAGCTACTTAGGGCCTCAAACCGCTTAATGATGCGTTATAGCTCAAAACGACGATCGAGTCATTACATAGTAGTTCTGGGAGCAAGGCTTCCAGGCACAACAATAACTAAATCGAAAAGTAAGAAGGTAAAATTGTATAAAGCTTTGAGTAGATTATAGCATAATTTTCCTAGAAAATTCCTCTCCTTACAATGATAACAGAGCTCACTATTTATAGCTTCACCTAGGGAATAAGGTCCTTGTATCATGCCCTTTTTTAATGTCAATTATGAGAGCCATTGAGAAATATGTAACGGTGAGCATGAATGGTCAATTCTTTGTAACGGGTTGTATATTAAATGCTTTAGAATATTCTCCATTAAATGCTACCGAGTGGAAGGCATTTATTGCATCTTTATGAGCATCATTCCTTCCGGTAACAAATGGAACAGTTATCTTCGGTCCTGGCTATCATTTGCCTTCGGTTCCATGTGCCACCATTTTATGTAATTACTTAACATAGCATATATTACCCTATGTAATCACCGGGAAGTTGATAAAGACATTCTTTTTGGCAGGAATTATCTCTGACCCCCTCTGAAAAGCTTCTTACGGTTGATTAGATGCACGTCTCTCCGCATTTAACGCCCTGAACACACGTCATCCCATGATTCAGCGTAACCTTTTCTGGCTATCAAGGTAATTATGGTCACAAATTTAGCCGCCTAAACCTTTACTTATACGCATCAATCTCCTTCATTCACACCCCATAATTCTCCAAACTCTCTCAAGCTCTCTTAATTCAATTTGTATTTTGTTCTTCAACCTTTCTTTAACTCTCCTCATATGAGAGAAGCTTTTCTTTCTACTATAACATATAATGGCTTCTTCTTAAAAAAACCCAGATCCTCAAAGAACAAAAACAATACCGATGAAGTTGCTCCTCCTACAGTGAGCACCATCATCCCTAGAAGTCTTGTCACAACTAAAGACTTCAAAGAGAAATTTCCCTCTGTTATCCCTCGTACGTGGGCCGTTGGTAGATACTCCTCTTCCATCCGTACTTCCAGTATTTTTGCTGTGAAGGAAGATTGCCGTTGTCAAGATTTGGACATTATTGCTTCTGATCTAACAGTGCGAGTAGCCCTACCCAGGGGGGGTTTACATACTTTACACGTATCTCTTTTCTTTGGGAGTGTTTTCTTTGAGTGGAGAACTTGACTCCGTTATTGCGGAGTTCTGTTTCCTCTACTATGTGTGTTTCAAATAAGTAAGTCCTTATGTGTGAAGGACAATTACTTGTCTTCGGCGCTTGTGCCAAGAGACGGGAGATGAGCTATCCTTAGCTCATATGATGAACCTCTATTCCCTCAAAATCTTTCGTAGAGGAATGATAAATTTCAGTAAATGCGGCCATCATGCAATTATATGTAGCATGGATGATGATAATGACTGTGGGTGGATGGAATGGTTCGTTGTAGTTGCCACCAATGATATCATCCCCGCAACGGCTTCATCCTTTCCGGGATCATAGAACCGCGTTCATAAGCTCTTTGTTTAATATTTCTTTTCATTAGAACTTTTCTCATATCCTTATTGATCCTCCTTTCTTTACATGTTTTAATAACTCGATAGGTTCCACCTAGGGTTGAAGGCTTGGACCACTGGTCTAGAAATTTTTTGACATCACTACGTCTCACACCCGCACGGGGAAAGTACTGGCCCTTAAATACGGGTGGAAGGCCAAAAATCATGGTAACTTAAACTCATCTCGTCCTTGCTTTCTGTGCCAGGATATTGATTAATTATTTCCTTTTTACTGAATTCAGGTCTACCCCCGGGCTTAGTTGTCATTGCTAAGGAGGATATTTTGGCTGATCCTGCTGATGCGGGGAGGCTTCTTTAGGAGGCGCTTACTTGAACATGTGTCTCCAGGCCTACTTCGGGTACACGTACTTCTTCACGGAGTCCCCAGCTGGAGAACAAGCAACCAAAAAGAAAACGTTCCTCCGTGGTCAGGGGAAAGAATAAGTGGGCAAAGAATACCATCCCCGAGTCCTCTCTGGAAGTCATGGTGTCAAGCCCTCTACCCGGGCTGGCCATAGATACCGTGATGATTGACGATGATAGAGAAGCTAGTGATGAGGAAGCTTCTATCCATAAAATACGACGATGCTTATCAACTCAACAGAATGCTCAACCTGTTGAGGTAGTTACACCAATCGAGGATGATGTCTTGGCACTTTGGGGGGAGTTCGAGATGATAGAAAATGCCAACTCCGGTTGCCCGATCCCAGTCGTTGCGCCCGGTACCGTGAGGCTGAGTACCAAGCCCCTACCATCTTCGGTTGATAAGCAACCAACACTGCTTTTGTCACAGCTACTTTTCACCCTTCAACACCATCAACTTCATCACCTTCTTCATCCGCTCTTCCACCAGCAACTGCTACATCATCTCCACCGACCACATCTGTCCGAGAAGAAGATGTTCCTCTTCTCCAGTCCCTAGTTCATGTGAATTTAGGGCAAAATTATGTTGCCCCTTGTAAGATCTGTAAAGGAGGAGGAGTGTCACTCTCTCAGTCTCTACCGGATGCAATCTGCTATTCCGGCCAATAAAATTACCTAACTATCTGAAGCCTTTGGCTTCAGAAAAAGATATGGAAAAGATACAGGCTCTCTCGGGAGAGTGTCTGTTGAACAATGCTATGCACAACGCCGCAACAGTATATTTTTCATTTCCTTTGTCATTTCCCCTATCATTGATTTAATATTATTTTTGAGTTTGCCTTTCTTGTTTAGTAGGACAATTTCCTTGATTCCGAGGGCCTCCAAAGGTTGATTCGGGAAAAGAAAGAGCTTATCTCCAAGCGGGATCAACTTTTGGCCGAGCGAAATCAAATTATTTCTCGCCTCTCAGAACTGGAAGCCAAAGCCACTAAGGCTATTGAGTTATAGGCTCATTTGCAGAAATGTGAGTGAGAAGTAGAGACCCTTAGCTAAGAGATCCCCCCGTTGAGGGTTCAATTTGAAGAGGCTAAAGCCAAATGGGCTGAAGTCCATAGCGATGTTATTGCTGCATCCGATCGTGAGGCTGCCTCAGTTGAAAGGTTAAATAATTTGGAGGTGGCCTTGAACTCCAAAACTGAAGAGTTTGCTGCCGCCGGGTGAAATATGCCAATTGGAGGAGAAGTATAAGAGGACCATCGAGCATAACAGACTTTTCAGCTCTACTGTTTGTGATCTTGATGTTAGCCTTCGGTCCGTGAGGTCCGCGCGGGAGAATCTTTCTGTCGAGATTGACTAACTTAAAGAAGAACTTCAACATATAGCGTCTTCCCTCATTGTTGAGAAAACGCATTCCATGAATAGTATGAGGAGAAAAACCTTGGAAGAGGCCAAAGCGGGTGTCATATATTTTGACGCCGAAATTTCTAAAGCCCTTGAGTTGGAGTTGGCCGCGAAAAGAGGTCTTCTGGCCAAGCCTGATGCTACCGACTCTTCTGGTTCCAATTTTGAGTTCTCGGGAACTGGAGAGGAACTGGAAGGTGATGATGTTGAGAGCCAAATTGATGAAGGACAAGATATCGAACCGGCATCGCATCTACCCACTTTCTCTGGAGGCGCAGGCGCTTCTCTTCCTCCGGGTTCCAGAGATACAGTAGTTTAGCTTTTTATTTCTTTTCCTAAATTTTGTACCTGTGCCATTTTGGCACTTTTTATTATGAATAAAAACATCTTTTGTTCAAATATTGTATGAGTCTTTCCACATTTCTTCTTGTTAAAGTGTTTCGTGCAAGTAGTTATTTGCGTCCAGAACCGAGTGCATGAGCTGTACTACCGTCCCAGAATCTGATCTCTTCATTTTTGTTGATGAACCGAGGTTGGCTAATGTATTCCTTTCTACATTTTCTTCCCTTGGGATATGTGTAATTGACCACTCCCAAAATCGAGCAAGCATAGCCCTAACCTTTACTACGTATTGTGCATGCGCTCTTCTTTGGTTTCGAAGATCCAGTAGACCTGATTTACCATCAGCCGGGAGTCGTATTTGACTTCTATGACCTCAGAATCTAGTCCCTAAGTGTCACGACCCCAGTTTCCCCTCCGTAGGAAGTCGTGATGGAACCTAGTCTCTAAGACTAAGTAAGCCTAATAATTTGCGGAATAACTGAATATAAAACTGAACTCAATCTCAACATATGAAATATAAACAAGAACTGTGAATTTTTTTATATAATTATAACTCCCAAAACCCGGTAGAAATAAGTCACAAGCTTCTAAGAGAAAATACTAAGTGTCTCTAAACCTCAAAGTCTAAAGAGAATAAGGGAAGCAACATAATAAGGATAGAGAGGAACTCCGAGGTCTGCCAACGCTGACAGATTTACCTTGAAGTCTCCACGTGCGGTCCAGCTCACTGGTATCTGGTCTGATAGGAAGAACCTGGATCTACAAAAATATATGTGTCGAAGTTTAGTATGACTACACCACAACGGTATCTAGTAAGTGCCAAGCCTAACCTCGGTAGGGAAGTGATGAGGTCAGGCCAGGGCCCTACTGGAATAAAAGGAAATGAGGCAAAAAATATAATAATACAATGAAATGACCGAGAAATGAACAACAAGAAATTTCAGAAAGGTAACAACACAGTAAATAGAGGTAAACAACAGGAGCGCTCCCGAGGTACTGCCTCGTAATCCCAAATGTAAATACACAATAGGGGAATCTCCCGATGTACCGCCTCGTAGTCCCAAACGTAAATATGCACCACAAGGGGATCTCCCAAGGTACCGTTTCGTAGTCCCAAAAGTAAATATGCACAACAGAGGGATCTCCCGAGGTACCGCCTCGTAGTCCCAAAAGTAAATATGCAAGTAGGTTGATCTCCCGAGGTATCGCTTTGTAGTCCCAAAAATAAATATGCAACTCATAAATTATGGAACCACGAATTTACGGCAAGGAATCCTACAGTTAAAGACCGAATTCAATAATCAAGAAAACATGTAATTCAACTAAGCATGTTGCACGAATTTCAAGTAGAGGTTAAGACACGTAGACATGCGATACTAGGCTAAACATGGTAGCTACACATGCTAAGGCAACTCAGTTGAGGAATTCAAAAGAAATTTACTTAGCAAGAACCGTAATTTCCACAATTAGCACGTGTACGCACTCATCACCTCGCGTACACAGCGTTCACATATAACAAATTATTACAACAGTACCAAGTCCTAAGGGGATTTCCCCCATACAAGGTTAGACAAGTCACTTGCCTCAAATCTCAATCAATCAATCAATCAATCAATCGATAAGGATGACTTTCCCTCGATTTTTCGACTCTGAATGGCCTAAATCTAACCAAAAGCAATTACATATCTGACGAGCGCAAAACACACACTTAAATTATGATTGGTAGTCAAAGATAGTATAGTATAATATCGTATCTACATGGATTGGATTTAAATAGTATTATCGTAGTTTGTAGCTAGATTGCTATCCAAGATGATCAACAATTTATATTTTTGTGGTTAATACTAAAATTAATTAAGAATCTAGAGTTAATTGACTAATGACAATCAAAGCAAGGCCTAAGAAAGGAAGATATCAATGGGAGAAAATGGGGGGTTTTGATAGGATAGGTGCAAGATAATTGTCTGGGATTTAACTCTAGAAAATTCACTTCTAATGTTCAAGTGAGTTTCTCGAATTTACTTAATTATCAGTACAACTGTTTAGTAGAAACTCCTCTCTCTATTAAGTCTCAACCTCATAATATGAACCAATTTAAGCTCTATGAAGATATGCAAGAATGCGTAATGGATTGGTCTTTAGGAGAACCTCTCTCGATTATCCTCCTAACTAGGTTTAATCAATGATTCAACTAGTCTCTTTCGATTACTTAGAAGAATCAATGAACTCAACCAACAATATAATGCAAAGATATCACAAGTTATGCCTCTTTCGATTACAAGAACAAGTGAATATAGATGCAACAATTAAATCTTTCAAAAACGATTCAAATACATAAAAATAGAGTTATAATTCACAAAAAATCATCAATACACCAAATCCATCAAAACCCAAAAGGACCTACTCCATAGACATGGAGACGTTCTTCACAAATATAATTATAGTATAGGAAAACATAGATTCAATCCAAACCCGGATCCTGAGTGAGGAAGGAATGATGAAATCTGTGTGCTTGTGTTCTTCCAACTCCTCCTTAGCCTCCTTGGCCTTCTTAGGGCGAGTCCCGAAAATGGTGTTTTCACGTGTATTTAAGCCATCCCCCAATAATCCCCGGACGAAATTATCCTTTTTTAGCGGAATTGGAAAGTCACTCTGTAACATTTTTGGGCTACCGTGCAGCATGCCCATGCGGCGCATGTAGGAAATTCCAGAACGTGCCAAAATATGGTTTTTGGCCAATTTTTGCCCTAGCGCCCCGCACGCAGGGCATGCCGCGGGGCGGTAGTGCAAATTGTGACAAGAAATGAGGATTTCAAATTTTTGACATCCAGACTTGGTTTTCAACCTCCGAACGTTATCTCAGCTTAATTTCTTGGGCTTCTACTCAGACTTCAAAGCTCTAAATAGCTCGAATTAGCTCCACAACATCCACATAAATCGGAATCACTCCTACAAGGCATAAAACACACAATAAGTGCAAAAATACTACAAATTAAAGCTCAACACAAGTAAAGTGCAGTGAATTAGAGTGTAATAAGTGACCAACATACGGGATTATAGCCTACCATCAATATCATGAATACAACTACAAGAAACTAATTTAAATCATAAATCTACGACTTTAGGAAAGAATAAAAAAATTGCCCCAAAAAGTCGACCCGGGCCCATGTCTCGGGATTGGGTAAACGTTACAAAATACGAATACCCATTCGACCACGAGTCCAACCATACTAATTTTACCAAAATCTGACATCAACTCGGCCCTCAAATCCTCAAATCAAGCTCTCCAAATCCCTTGCCTCAACTAAAAAATTCCACCTTAAACACACACAACTAGGTGGGAAAATCAATGGGGAAACAAGAGTATTGATAAAAAAAATGAGTACAAGAGACTTACCTCAAAAAATCCCTCGAAAATGCTCTCAAACATTGCCAAGACCCGAGCTCAAAATGTTTAAAATGAAGCAAAATTGCGAACCCTTGTATTTAAGTGTTATATCCAGCACTTCCGCTTCTGCGGAAACTTTGCCGCATTTGTAGCGTCGCAAAAGCGACAACTTATCCGCTTCTATGGTTTCCCTCGCTTCTACGATCTCCTCATCCGCTCCTTTGGACTCGCTTCTGCGGGCCTCCCAGCCGCTTCTGTGGTCCCAGCTTCCTTGCCAAATTCCTCTTTTGCCGTTCAAAGACCGCTTCTGCGGGTGCGCATCTGCGCAAACTCGTCCGCTTCTACGGACAGACCTCCTAAGCACTCATCCGCTTATGCGATCACTCTTCCGCAGAAGCGACTCCGCTTCTGCGGCCTTCACGTCGCATCGGCGACCACTGGCCATTTCCCCCAGCCCCGCATCTGCGCCCAAATGCTCGCTTCTGTGAGCTTGCACCTGTGGTAAATCTTGCGCAGGTGCGATTACACCAGAACTGGTGCATTCAGCTTTTCTCACAAGTCCAAATTTGATTCGTTAACCATCCGGAATCCACCCGAGGGCCCCGAGACCTCAACCAAACTTACCAACAAGTCCTAAAATATCCTACTGACTTAGTCGAGCCTTTAGATCACGTCAAACAATGCTAAAATATAAATTTCACATCGATTCAAGCCTAATGAACTTTAAAACTTCAAACTTCTACACCTGACGCCGAAACCTATCAAATCATGTTCGATTGACCTCAAATTTTGCACACAAGTCATAATTAATATTACAGATATACTACAACTTTCAGAATCAAAATCCGACCCCGATATCAAAAAGTCCACTCCCGGTCAAACTTTCTAAAAATCATCCAATTTTTCAATTTTTGCCAATTGACGCTAAAATGACCTACAGACCTCTAATTAAAGACCCAAACAGCACCTAAGACAAAATCAACCTACAGAGCTATTGGAACCGTCGAAACTCCATTTCGAAACCGTCTTCACACAATTCAAACTATGGTCGATTCCTAGAACTTAAATTCTCAATTTAGTGACTAAGTGTCCCATTTCTCTAAGAAACCAAAAACAAATCCTCCCGGTAAGTCGCGTAACCACAAAATAAAATAGAGGGAGCAATAAATAGGGGTTCGAGGATAATACTCTCAAAACGACCGGCCGGGTCGTTACATCCTCCCCCTCTTAAAACAAACGTTCGTCCTCGAATGAGTATAGAGTCATACCTGAAGTGGCGAAAAGATGAGGATAACGGCTGCGCATATAATGCTCGGTCTCCCAAGTCACCTCCTCGACCAGATGACCCCTCCGCTGAACCTTCACAGAAGCGATGTTCTTTGACCTCAACCTTCGAACCTGCCTGTCCAAAATAGCCATTGGCTCCTCAACATAGGATAGATCTTTGTCCAACTGGACTGAGCTGAAGTCTAACACATGAGATGGATCGCCCTGATACTTACGGAGCATGGAAATATGGAATACTGGATGAACTGCATAGAGACTAGGTGGTAGTGCAAGTCTATAAGCCACCTCTCTAACCCTCTCAAGAATCTCAAAAGGCCCGATATGCCTAGGGCTCAGCTTGCCCTTCTTTCCGAACCTCATAACACCCTTCATGGGCAAAACCCGGAGCAAAACCCGTCCCCCAACCATGAATGCAACGTCGCGAACCTTCCGATCCGCATAACTCTTCTACCTGGACTGGGCTGTACGAAGTCGATCCTGAATCAACTTAACCTTTTCCAAAGCATCCTGAACCAAATCTGCACCCAATAGTCTAGCCTCACTAGGCTCGAACCAACCCACTGGAGACCAACACCATCTACTATACAAAGCCTCATATGAGACCATCTGAATGCTCGTCTGATAACTGTTGTTGTAGTCAAACTCCGCGAGTGGAAAGAATTTATCCCAAGCACCCCTAAAATCCATCACACACGTATGACGAATATCCTCTAATATCTTAATAGTGTGCTCGGACTGTCCATCCATCTGAGGGTGAAATGTTGTACTCAACTCCACCCGAGCACCCAACTCATGTTGTACGTATCTCCAGAACCGCAATGTAAACTGCGTACCCCAGTCAGAGATGATAGATACCGGTACGCCATGAAGTCTGACAATCTCACGAACCTGAGCCAGCTGCTCCGAAGAGTAAGTAGTAACCACAAGAATGAAATGAGCTGACTTGGTCAATCTATCCACAATCACCCAAACTGCATCGAACTTCCTCTGAGTCCGTGGGAGTCCAACAATGAAAGCCATAGTGATCTGCTCCCATTTCCACTCTGGAATCTCTAACTTCTGAAGCAATCCACCCGATCGATGATGCTCATACTTCACCTGCTGACAATTTAGGCACCGAGCTACATACCCCCACTATGTCCTTCTTTATCCGCCTCCACCAATAGTGTTGTCTCAAATCTTGATACTTCTTCGCGGCACCTGGATGAATGGAGTAGCGCAAACTGTGAGCCTCTTGGAGAATCAACTCACGCAACCCATCTACATTAGTCACACATAGCCTACCTTGCATCCTTAACACACCGTCATCTCCAATGGTGACCTTCTTTGCATCGCCATGCTAAACCATGTCCTTAAGGACAAGCAGATGGGGGTCATCGTACTGACACTCCCTGATATGATCATAAAGAGAAGACTAAGAAACCACATAAGCCAAAACTCGGCTCAGCTCGGAAATATCCAATCTGAAAAACTGGTTGACCAAGGCCCGAACATCCAAGGCTAAAGGCCTCTCTACTACTAGTAGATATACTAAACTGCCCAAACTTTCCGCCTTGCGACTCAAGGCATCAGCCACCACATTGGCCTTCCCGGGATGATAGAGAATGGTGATGTCATAATCCTTAAGCATCTCCAACCATCTCCGTTGCCGCAAGTTAAGATCCTTTTGTTTAAATAGATGTTGTAGACTCCGGTGATCGGTGAAAACCTCACAAGGGACACCATACAAGTAGTGCCGCCAGATCTTCAAGGCTTGAACAATAGCTGCTAACTCGAGGTCATGGACATGATAGTTCTTTTCATGTACCTTCAACTGTCTAGACGCGTAAGCAATCACCCTACCGTCCTGCATCAACACCGCACCGAGACTAATGCGCGACACATCATAATATACCGTATAGGACCCCGAACCAGTAGGCAATACTAACATTGGGGCTGTAGTCAAAGCAGTCTTGAGCTTTTGAAATCTCTCCTCACACTCTTCGGTCCACCTGAACAGAGTGCCCTTCTGGGTCAATCTGGTCATAGGTGCTACAATAGATGCAAAACCCTCTATGAATCGACGGTAATACCCCGCCAAGCCAAGAAAACTCTAGATCTCCGTAGCTGAGGATGGTCTGGGCCAACTCTGCACTGCTTCAATCTTCTTCAGGTCTACCTTGATCCCTTCACTCGATACCACATGCCCCAAAAATACCACTGAATCTAGCTAGAATTCACACTTCGAAAATTTTGCATATAACTTCTTTTCTCTCAAGGTCTGAAGCATAGTCCTCAGGTGCTGCTCATGATCCTCCCGACTCTGGGAGTACACCAGAATGTCATCAATAAACACAATGATGAAGGAGTCAAGATAGGGCTGAAATACACTGTTCATCAAGTGCATGAATGTTGCTGGGGCATTGATCAGCCCAAAAGACATCATAAGGAACTCGTAATAACCATACTGTGTCCTGAAGGCAGTCTTTAGGATATCTGGCTCCCAAATATTCAACTGATGATAGCCTGAATGCAAGTCGATCTTAGAGAACACTCTAGCACCTTGTAGCTGATCAAATAGGTCATCAATACGTGGAAATGGATACATGTTCTTCACTGTAACCTTGTTCAACTGGCGATAATCGACACACATTTGCATAGAATCATCCTTATTCCTCGCAAACAAGACAGGAGCACCCCAAGGCGACATACTGGACCGAATGAAGCCTTAATCGAGCAATTCTTGCAACTGTTCCTTTAACTCCTTCAACTCTACTAGGGCCATAAGATAAGGTGGAATAGAAATGGACTGAATGCCCGGTAATAAATCAATGACAAAGTTAATATCTCTATCGGGCGGCATGCCTGGAAGATCTACCGGGAATATATCAGAATAGTCCCTCACTATCGGAACAGACTCGACGGTAGGAGTATCAACACTAACATCCCTCACATAGGCCAGATACGCATCACACCCGTTCTCAATCATTTGCTGAGCCTTAAGAAATGAGACAACCCTGCTAGGAACACGATCTAAGGTTTCTCTCCACTCTCGCCATATTGGAATGACAATCAAGGATAGCGTGATAGGGAGACAACCAGTCCATGCCCAAAACAACATCAAAATCCACCATACTAAGCAATAATAAATTGGCTATGGTCTCAAAACCACTAAGAACAATCAAACACAACCGATACACGTGGTCAACAATAATGGAATCACCGACGGGTGTAGATACATAAACATGTGAACTCAGAGAATCACGGGATGCACCTAAATATGAGGCAAAATAAGATGACACGTAGGAATAAGTGGAGCCTGGATCAAATAGCATTGATGCATCTCTATGGCAGACCGGAACAATACCTGTGATAACAGAATCTGATGCAACTACCTCTTTCCTAGTAGGAAAGGCATAATATCTGGCCTGGCCTCCCCCTCTAGGGCAAGGGGTGGTATCTGGTGTTGTAACCATAGCCTGAGTTGTGCAGGTGGGGGGATAGTTGGTGCTGTAATCATAGCCTGAGGACCTGGTGGAGCACGCGATGCCTGAGAAATCTGTGGAGGTGTACCCCTAATAAATCTGGGGAAATCCCTCACCATATGGTGAGTGTCACCACACTCAAAACAAGCTCTCGGAGGACGTGGCTGTTGTGACTGGCTCGGTCTTAATTGACTGGACTGACCACTGAAAGCACCCCGTACAGTAGGCACACTAGATACTGGCCATGCATAATAAGGATCCTAGGGCCTAGTAGTGGCCGGAGTACAGCTGGCGACTGGAAGAGCTGAATGGACGGGGCGACCCATATAACCCCTGCCCTGACGAGCTGTAGCTGGGGCACGAGTACAACTATAAGTGCCAGACTCTCGAGACCTCTTGGCCTCTCTCTCCTCTCTATCCCAAGTTAGCATACCCTCTAACCTCCTAGCAATCCCTACTACATGCTGGTATGCAATATCCATCTCTAACTCTCGGGCCATGCTCAATATGATATTGAGGATGAGCCCCTCAATAAACCTACAAACCCGCTCTTGAATAGTATCAACCAAGGCCGGTGCATGCCTAGCCAAATCACTGAATCGGACCGCACACTCCGACCCGGTCATAGAACCCTGGTGCAACTGATCAAACTCTGCGCACCAAGCATCTTTGAGACTCTGGGGAACATACTCCCTTAATAACATATTTGAGAACTGAGTCCAATTGAGGGAAGTTGCCTCAGCCAGACTATCCAACTCATATGCACGCGACCACTGATAGGCTGCTCATCTAAGCTAGAACGTAGTGAAAGAAACCCCACTATTCTCCGCAACACCCATAGTACGGTGGATATGGTGGCTCTCCTCAAGAAAACCATGGACATCCTCTGATGCCAAGCCACTAAAAGTAGGAGGGTGGTACTTCTTGTACCTCTCGAGCCTGAGCTACTCCGCCTCAGAAACTGCTGCCCGAACCTCGGGCTGAATTGGAGCTACTGTCTGCACTGGTATGATCTCTAGAACCTGGTCTACCTGAACCCGCTGCTCTGGGGTACCGGCGATGGGAGTCTTTGCTCCTCCCCCGGCCCGAGATGTGGCAGGAGAAAGTGGTATCAATCCTGCTTGAGCCAAGGAGCTGAAAATGCTCAGAAACTGGGCTAGGGTCTCCTGGAGGGCTGGTGCACCAACAGGCGTCTCAGGTGCCTGCCCTCCAACTGGAGATACTGGTGGCTCATCTGTAGCAGCTTATGCGGATGCTCTGGTTGCACCAAGTGGACGTCCTCGACCTCTACCCTAGCTCGGGCCTCTCGCGGCTCTAGTAGGGGGCACAGGTGTGTGGTTATTTGATCCAGTTGTACGTGTCCTAACCATGTGTGAGAGAATAAAAAGACAAAAATTTAGAATCCAAAGTCAAAATCTCACACAATAAGGAATCAAAGAAGTGAAGCTTTTCCTAACAGTTCCATAGCCTCCCGAAGATAAGTACAGACGTCTCCGTACTGATCTGCAAGACTCTACTAAACCTGCTTGTGACTCATAACACCTATGAATCTAGAGCTCTGATACCAACTTGTCACGACCCCAGTTTCCCCTCCGTAGGATGTCGTGATGTCACCTAGACTCTAAGACTAGGTAAGCCTAACAATTTGCGGAATAATTAAATATAAAACTGAACTCAATCTCAACATATGAAATATAAACAAGAACTGCGATTTTTCTTTTTTATAATTACAACTCCCAAAACCCGGTAGAAATAGGTCACAAACTTCTAAAAGCAAATACTAAGTGTCTCTATACATAAAAGTCTAAAGAGAATAAGGGAAACAACATAATAAGGATAGAGGGGACTCCGAGGTCTACGAACGCTGACACATATACCTTGAAGTTTCCACGTGCGGTCCAGCTCACTGGTATCTGGTCTGGTAGGAAGAACCTAGATCTGCACAAAAAGATATGCAGAAGTGTAGTATGAGTACACCACAACGGTACCCAGTAAGTGCCAAGCCTAACCTCGGTAAGGTAGTGACGAGGTCAGGTCAGGGCCCTAATGGAATAAAAGGAAATGAGGTAGAAAATATAATAATACAATGAAATGACTGAGAAATGAACAACAACAAATTTCAAAAAGGTAACAGCACAGCAAATAGAGGTAAACAACATGAGTGCTCCTGAGGTACCACCTCGTAATCCTAATTGTAAATACACAAGAGGGGGATGTCCCGAGGTACCACCTCGTAGTCCCAAACGTAAATATGCACGACAAGGGAATCTCCCGAGGTACCGCCTCGTAGTCCCAAAAGTAAATATACAAAAATAGGAGAATCTCTCGAGGTACCGCCTCGTAGTCCCAAGAGTAAATATGCAAGCAGGGGGATCTCCCGAGGTATCACCTTGTAGTCCCAAAAGTAAATACGCAACTCATAAATTATGGAACCATGAATTTACGACAAGGAATCCTACAGTTAAGGACTGAATTCAATAATCAAGGAAACATGTAATTTAACTAAGCATGTTGCATGAATTTTAAGTAGAGGTTAAGACACGTTGACATGCGATACTAGGCTAAATATGACAGCTACGCACGCTAAGGTAACTCAGTTAAGGAATTCAAAAAAAATCTACTCAGCAAGAACCGGAATTTCCACAATTAGCCTGTGTACGCACTCGTCACCTCGCGTACACGCCGCTCACATATCACAAATTGTTACAACAGTACCAAGTCCTAAGGGGATTTACCCCACAAAAGATTAGACAAGTCACTTACCTCAAATCTCGCACGATCAATCGATAAGGATGTCTTTACCTCGATTTTCTGACTGAGAATGGCTCAAATCTAGCCAAAAGAAATTACATATTATGAATTCAACTACAAAAAACTAATTTAAATCATAAATCTACGACTTTAGAAAATAAATCAAAAAAATTGCCCCAAAAAGTCGACTCTGGCCCACTTCTCAGAATTGGGTAAAAGTCACAAAATACGAACACCCATTCGACCACAATTCCAACCATACCAATTTTACCAAAATTTGACATCAACTCGACCCTCAAATCCTCAAATCAGACTCTCAAAATCCTTAGCCTCAACTCCCAAATTCCATCTTAAACATACACAACTAGGTGAGAATATTAATGGGGAAACAATATTATTGATCAAAAATGAGTGCAAGAGACTTACCTCAAAAATCCCTCGAAAATGCTCTCAAAAATCGCCAAGACCCGAGCTCAAAATGTTTAAAATGAAGCAAAATCGCGAACCCTTGTATTTAAGTGTTCTTTCCAGCACTTTCGCTTCTGCGGAAACTTAGCCGCATCTGTGGCATCGCAGAAGCGACAACTTATCCTTTTCTACGGTTTCCCTCGCTCCTGCGGTCTACTCATCCGCTCCTACGGACTCGCTTCTGTGGGCCTCCCATCCGCTTCTGCGGGCCTAACTTCCTTGCAAAATTCCGCTTCTGCGGTTCAAAAACCACTTCTGCGGGTGCGCATCTGCGCAAACTCGTCCGCTTTTACAAACAAGCCTCCCAAGCACTCGTCCGCTTCTGCGATCACTCTTCTGCAGAAGTGACTCCGCTTATGCGGCCTTCACGTTGCATCTGCAACCACTGGCCATTTCCCCCAGCCCCGCATCTGCGCCTAAATGCTCGCTTCTATGAGCTCGCACATACGGTCAATCTTGCGTAGGTGCGATTACACCAGAACTTGTGCCTTCAGCCATTCTCACAAGTCCAAATTTGATCTGTTAACCATCCAGAATCAATCTGAGGCCTCCAGGACCTCAACCAAACTTACCAACAAGTCCTAAAATATCATACGGACTTAGTCGAGCCTTTAGATCACATCAAACAACGCTAAAATACGAATTGCACATCGATTCATAATAAACTTTAAAACTTCAAACTTCTACATCTGAAGCCAAAATCTATCAAATCAAGTCCGGATCTATGCCGAAACGTCAAACTTATGGCCTGCCTTAGGGTTTCTCCCGAAGGCGTGGTTAATACTATGCTAAACCAGGACCCCTTTCCATTGGAATCTCCATTTGTATATAAGGTCCAAACTCATGATGTCGATTCTGACACAATTACTGCTTCTCTGGTTGCCAGAGGTAGCAATCCCGAATTGAATTCGGCCACGAAGTTGGCCAAAACTTTTGACTTAATCCCAGTCCTAGGTTTATATTCTATGTCGAACTCACTTATTTCGACGGCCCACTTGGCCCATTTACCCGAGAGTTTAGGTTTGTGAAGGATATTCCACAGGGAAAAGGTAGTCACCACAACTATCGGGTGATATTAGAAGTAAGGCCTCAGCTTCCGAGCGGCAACTACGAGAGCTAAGGCCAGCTTTTCCAAATGCGGGTAGCGAGTTTCTACCCTCGTTAAAATTCTACTAACGTAATAAATAGGAGATTGCATACCTTCATCCTCACGGACTAAAATGATGTTTACCGCTACCTCCGAGACTGCTAGGTAGATCAATAGTATTTCTCCTTCCTCTGTATTTGATAGTAGCAGAGAGCTTGACAAGTATCTCTTCAAATCCCTCAAAGTCTGCTGACATTCCGGGGTCCATTCGAAGTTGTTTTTCTTTTTGATTAGTGTGAAGAAACAGTGGCATTTCTCTGATGATCATTAAATCAACCTGCTCAAATCGGCCAATCTCCATGTGAGCCTTTGAACTTCTTTCACATTTGATATCTGGTTTGGGATGTCTTCGATGGCTTTGATTTTGTCGGGATTTACCTCAATCCCTCTTTGTGATACCAAAAATCCTAGGAACTTGCCGGAGCTGACCCCGAACGCATATTTCTCGGGGTTAAGCTTTATGTTATATTCCCTTAGGCTGTCAAAAGTTTCTTGTAAATGCTTAAGGTGATCACATGCGTTCAAAGACTTAACAAGCATATCGTCTATATAAACTTCCATGGCATCCCTATCTATTTTTCAAACATCCTGTTTACGAGCGGTTGATAAGTGGCTCCTGCATTCTTTAGCCCAAAAGGCATCACATTATAGCAATATGTGCCGAAATTCGTTATGAACGAAGATTCCTGATCCTACGGGTTCATCTTAATTTGGTTGTACCCAGAGTAAGCATTGAGGAAACTCATTAACTCGTGCCCGACCGTTGCATCAATCATTTGATCGATGTTTGGCAGTAGGAACGAGTCCTTTGGGTACGCCTTATTTAAGTCTTTATAGTCTACGCACATACGAAATTCATTTTTCTTCTTAGGAACTACTAACATTAGCTAGCCAGTCTAGATATTTTACCTCTCGGATCAAACCGATATCAAGTAGGCGAGTTACCTCTTCTTTGATGAATTTATTCGTTGCCTCCGCAATAGAGCGTTTCTATTGTCTTATCGGAGGGATGCTGTAATCCAATCTTAACTTGTGTACAGCCACTTCCATCGGGATACCTGTTATATCCGCATGCAACCATGCAAAATAATCAGCATTATATTTAAGAAATTCAATAAATCCAGACCTGAGCTCAGGGTGCAATCCGGTCCCCAAGTGGAATTTCCTCTCCAAGAACTTTTCAAATAATGCAACTTGCTCGAGCTCTTCCACTGTGGACTTCGTTGCGTCCATCTCTTCTGGAACCTAGAAATATCTTGGCACCTGATAAGATTCTGACGCTCCTTCCCCCTGGTTAACCTCACTTGATTCGGGAGCAGGCACTGATTCCTGTAATTGCTATGCTGCACGCTCCTTCTCTTTTCTACTGGAAACGGAAATCGCATTCATCTCCCTTGCTTCCGGTTGGTCGCCTTTTGTCTGTTTATCCCTTTAGGAGTTAGGAATTTCAGCAACTAATGATATGTTAATGGTACGACTCTCATCTCATGCAACCACGGTCTTCCCAGAATAATGTTATAACCCATATCACCATCCACAACCTCAAAAAGGGTTGTCTTAATCACCCGCTCATCATTTGTGGGCAACAAGATCTCTCCTCGGGTTGTTACGCTTGCGAGATTGAACCCGGCGAGGATTTTTGTTACACTTCCAGTAAATTTGTCTTGCTCTAATACCCTCCATTATATGATATTGGCCGAACTTCCTGAATCCACCAGAACACGTTTGATTTTAAAATCTAATACATTCAAAATAATTACCAATGTGTCATTGTGCGATAGCAACAATCCGTTTATGTCTTCTTCCATGAAAGTGATGTCGTACTCGACGATTACCCGGAGCCTCTTGCCATGGGTTACTGTTACCTTCGTATTTTTTGATGCCGAGAAGGTAACTCCGTTAATCTCGTTCCCCCAAAAATCATGTTGATTAGTCGACGAGAGTCTTCCCCTATTTTCGATGGTTCTGCGCTGTCTCGACTGTGACCGTAATTGTTCTTGGCCCGATCACTTAAGAATTCCCTGAGATGGCCATTCTTCAACAACATTGCCACCTCCTCGCGCAGATGCCAGCAGTCCCCAGTTTGGTAGCCATGAGTCCCGTGATATTCGCACCATAAATTAGGATCCCTTTGGCTGGGATCGAATCTCATCGGCCTCAGGAACCGTGCTTCCTTGATGTTTCTCATAGACGATACCAACTCTACTACACTGACGTTGAATTTGTATTCTAATAGCCTGGGATAGGAAGGATCCGAGAGCCTGACGGTTCCTTGTCCTGCAATGATTTGTTGTTCCGTCCGCGATCAGTTCTTCTGTTGGTAATGAACTTATCTGCCGACCAAAAACCTCTGCCGGGTCCATCGGCCCATTCATAAGGAAAGAACTGGCCCCTTGAAGACCGTCTATCTATGCCGAAATCATCTTTTGATTTTTCTTTATTCTTCTCCTGACCTTTTGCCAACGCCGAGAAGCCAATTTGATCATCTTCAATCCTTATTTTGGACTCGTACCGGTTGTGAACATTTGCCCAAATCGTCACTTGGAACTCAAGCAAGCTTTCTTTTAATTTTCAGGAAGCATTAGAACTTCTTGGATTCAGGCCCTTGTTGAATGCTTCAGCCGCCCATTCATCCGAAACAGTCGGGAGCAACATTTTCTCCTTTTGGAACCAGGTGACAAATTCCCGCAGCAACTCAGATTCTCCTTATGCAATTTTGAATATGTCGGACTTCCAGGCCTACACCTTTCTAGCCCCGGCATGAGCCTTAATAAAATAATTCGCGAGCATCTCACAGGAATCTATAAAATGCTCGGGCAACAACGAATACCACGTCAAGGCTCCCGTAGTGAGCGTCTCTCAGAATTTCTTTAGCAAAAAAGATTCGATCTCGTGGGGAGCTAAATTGTTCCCCTTCAACGCCATTGTATATGTGACAATACGCTCCTAAGGGTCCGAAGTCCCATCATATTTTGGCATGTCGGACATTTTAAACTGCTTCGGGATCAATTCTGCTGCACCTTGTCATGCCCCAAAATCGAGGAGCGCGACCGGCGCTCAACCGAGTGAACCCGGCCGAGCAAGCCTATTAGATTTTCTTCTACCTAAACTCATTCATGAATAGAGAGAATATATATATTTTCATTAATCAACCAATAAAGTGATCATATTGCAATACCAATTTCTTAACATCAGTTACTTTATTTTAAAGTCTCAATTCCAAACACTTTTCACAATCTTAAGTGGAAATAGTAATTCAAGTACAAAACACGAGTTTTACTTCCCCAGAACCATTATATAACTCACACTATGTCTATGGAGCCTCTATAGATAAAGATGAGTACAATGATAATGCCGGCAATAAGGCCTCGGCTATACCTCAAACAAAATATACAAAGAACAAAAGATACATGACCCCGGGATAAAGTGGGGCTCACCAAGTCAGCTAGGAAGAAGGTGTGCCACTATCACTGATCAATATCTCCTGTTATGGAATCACCTGTATCCATTTAAAGATGCAGCGCCCTCGGCAAAAGGGACATTAGTACCGTCGAATAGTACTAGTATGAAAACTAAACACTAATTTAAGAATTCAGAAATACAAGATGAATATGACAAACCAGTGCAGCAATAGAATAATATAAATAACCGTTTAAACCATAGCAAGCTTATTAAAAGCTATCAATAACAATTATAGGATTTAAGATGAGATCCTCTGTAACCATCTTCACATAAAGCGGCCCCGCCGCCTCACCCGATGTATGCAGATGGAGGTGTACGTACAATACCACAACTCCAATCAAGCGGCCCTGCCGCCTCACCCCAATGTATGCGAGTGGATGTATAACCACAGTACCAAGAACCTACACAAGCGGCTATGTCGCCTCACCCCAATGTATGCGGGTGGAAATGCATCAATGATACCAATACCAACACAATGCGGCTATGCCGCCTCACCCCAATGTATACGGGTGGTGGTGCCACAACAATACCAAAACTATACACAAAGCGGTCGTACCGCCTCACCCCAATGTAAGCGGGTGGAGGTGTAGTCCCACAATACCATAACCCCTACACAAAGCGGTCATGTCGCCTCAATCCAATATATATATACGGGTGGAGGTGTATCACAATCACAATCTCTATACCATAATCCCCACACAAAGCGGTCATGCCACCTCACCCCAATATATGCGGGTGGAGGTGTATCATAATCACAATATCTACACAACTTGGCATAATAACTTTTACATAAATCACGACTAGAAATTATAACATGTGGATACATAATCCATAGTTTGGGACACATCCTCAATTTATAATGCAATATGAAGAGCATTTGAAACACGAATTGAACATATATATCTTCATCACAAATCTTATCGGAATACTCCATTTATAATTCAACATCTCGGAACTTACAAGGATATTGAGAATTCCAATTCTTAAAGAAGAGTTTAGCCAACATACCTCGCTTGAGCTTCTTTACACTCTAAATGTTCCGGAATTCTTAGCAACTTCAATCTATTTTAGAAATAAAACAAATTGAACCAAAGTTAGAAAGATGATCATGGTTCTAGCTCATTTAAGCATTTTATCAAACACAAGGTGTGCATAAGGTTTCAAGGCCCTTTTTATGGAGAATTCCATCATCCCCCAACCCAATATTTACCATGCCTAGTTCAACAATATTCCTACACCCCTTGATATCACATGCATGTAAATAAATAACCCTCCTGCCCAGAAATTATCTTGCTAATTATCCAATTCTACACAAAATTCGAAAGTGAGGGTTAGGGTGTAGAATCTTACCTCTAGGATGAAGACCTAGTGAGTTTCCCTTCTTAATCTTCTAAAACTTGGGCAAGAATTGAAGAACAATTATTGAACAACACCTTCTCACTCTAGGGCACTCTCTCTGACTCTTAAATATCAGATTATAGTTCATACATGGCCCAAAGAGTGTATATAACGAAATAGGGTCGGGTTTTAAAAACTCAAAAATGGAGATCCGGAACGGTTCTGCGGTCGCATATGCGACCGCATATCGGTCGCATAATCGCTGACAAAGATGATCAAAAATCTATCTGTGTAGGCGGTCACTATGCGGTCGCATAGTTGACCGCATAGCTGCTTCCAAAATGGCCCTCTCCTGCTCACTTCTCCGGCCATTATGTGGCCCGCAGAGTGATTATGCGGTCGCATAATGGACCGCATAAACGCGCTTTTCCGCCAAAGATTTTTCTTTACTTTCTGGTGCATTGTTCAACCCAAAAGGTCCGAGCCGCAGCGAGCAAGATCGCCGCGAAGAATTTCTACAATCCTCAAATACGTAAGCCTAGTCCGGCACCATGAAACATTATTTTCTTTATAAATTTTACCGGGCCTTACACTTAAGTACTTCAAAAATTTTCGGGGTGTTACATAGCTCTTGGTTTGTATGGAAACTGAGTGTACTTCTTTGAGTCTGGCCCTTTTAACACCGGTGGTGCGCCCAAGATTTGGTCTATGTGGGCATTCACTTCTCTCATAAACCGTAAGAATTCGCTTTTAAAGGGATCACTCTCGTTAGTGTGACCGAACCCACTCCCTCCGGGCCCTGTTGAAACCGACTTCGTCCCTCGGGGTGTTGTTGTCAACCCTCTGCATTTTTTGGTTTGCGAGAGCACCGGGAGGAACTGGACCTCGTCCATTCGCGTTGTTGAAACTGAAAGCACCCGACAACGCCTACCTCAACTCCGTCATGACCTGATCCTGTCGTGAGAGGTGGCCCATAATAGCCTTTTGTTGCTCCTGCAGGATCCTTACCGCTTCAACAATATTCTCATGTTCAGCATCATCAAGGGTTGCCTCCCAAACATGATGCGGGTACCGTTTGCCATGGATCGGCGTGGTATCACTCCCCTCGTTGCGGGTATCACTGATTGAATTCTTGTGCTAAGGCTGGTCTCCATGAACCTCAAGATTGTGTGTATTGTTAACATCATTATCTGCCATTTTCTGTAATTTTTTGCTAAGGACAAATAATCAAAATACGTTAGTAAAATACGCAAGGATCAACTTAATTACACGCCTGTCTAGGCCCCATAATGGGCACCAAACTGTTTACCCGTAAAACGGTACAGTTGAATTTATACGTGGTTTCTAGACAAGTAAATTAATTCGATCCTGAAATAATAAAAGAGTTGAAGAAATATGCAATACTTAGCCTTGAGATGAAGATGAAATGGCAGAAACAGTGGTTACGGGAGCAAGGCTTCCGGGCACAACAATAACGAAATCGAAAAGTAAGAACGTAAAATTGTATAAAGTTTTGAGTAGATTATAGTATAAGTTTCCTAGAAAATTCCTCTCCTTACATGATAACATATCTCACTATTTATAGTTGCACCTAGGGAATAAGGTCCTGGGATCATGCCCTTCTTTAATGTCAATTATGAGAGCCATTGAAAAATATGTAACGGTGAGCATGAATGGTCAATTCTTTGTAACGGGCTGTGTATTAAATATTGTAGAATATTCTCCATTAAATGCTACCAGATGGCAGATATTTATTGCATTTTTATGAGTATCATTCCTTCCAGTAACAAATGAAATGGTTATCTTCGGTCCTGGCTATCATCTGCCTTCGATTCCACGTGCCACCCTTTTATGTAATTATTAAACATAACATATTTTATCATATACAAGAATATCGTACACACAACTAAACACAGAGTAAATGCGATGTGTTGACTGTCGAGTCGTTATCAATGATTCAAAGTCAAGAACTAATTAGTAAAGCCACCGTTTTGAAATGACATTCCTTTAATTTACAAAACTAATAGTAGTTACCTTTGGTAAACATGCTCACTTGAGATTATCATGGTTTAAATCTCGCGGTTTGTTGCAAGATTGCATCACCAAAAATCTAAGAATTCCAGTATTTCCATTTCTATGTGGAATTAAACAAAAAAACAATAAAGAAACCAATTGAATCTTGAAACAGAGAGGGACTCGAAGATTGACCAACTACATATAGTCAATGGAGTGGTTTTGCATTCAAAATGATTTTCTCTAGGGGAAACTATGTCAATGGGAGGAATCAAGAAGGAAGTGGCGACATAAATCAGTTCTACTTTCTTTATTCTATTTACTTTTAATTAATTTTCTTCCCTATGTTGTTTATGAAATTCAGTTTTTACAAATTTTAAAGTGGATGCTAATTATGTGTTGATCTTAAATTAGTTTATTTGCATGCCGGAATAACATGTGTTTAAAAAGTTACTTTTTTAAAAAAATCTTCTATCAAATAAAATTGGTTTGTTGGTATACAATTTGATAGTATGCATGAAATAGTTTTAATGAAGAATAATAGTTCAATTTACGATTTAATATAGAAATGTCTAACTGAAAACTAGCCCAATACAATCCTACAATGATCATTGATAATATAATAAGTCAAGATGATCCCACAGTAATTGTGGATAAAAGTGAAATAACTTTGAACAATTTGTTTATAAATAAACGGATGAAAGGAACATATGTGAGGTACACTTAAAACATATTGTATCTCATAAATGACTCAACAATTAAGTAAACAAATTACATGTATATCTAATTAAATTTTGGTTGCTCATTTTCGTAGGTTCAACCGATATCAAATTATCTTGACCTCGACAATTAAGTCACCACACGATAATCCACGTTGATCATCCACCAAAACTTGTACTTTATTATTCTTCAAGTATTATGACTTGTACTTGTAGTCGAAATTGAACTTCGGGAAGTTCGGGATTTATTTGGAAAGAAAATTCTAATTTCGGAAGCTTTAAGTTGGAAGAATTGGTTAAGATTTGACTTCTGAGTAAAAGATCCCAGAATCGGGATTTGAAGGTTCCAATAGGTTCGTATGATGATTTCGGGCTTGGACGTATGTTCGGGTTGAGTATCGGATCATCCGGGAGCATTTCAGCGCTTATTATGGAAGGTTGCATTTTAAAGGTTTAAGAATTTCATAAGTTTGGTTTGAAATGGATTTTGATGTTATCGACGTCCGTTTGGGGTTCCGAGCCTTGGAATAGCTTTGTTATATCATTCATGACTCATGTCGAAATTTGAAGTCATCTCGGATTGATTTGATGCGTTTCGGCACAAGATGTAGAATTTAGAAATTTAGAAATTTATAAGTTTGATTCAAGGCGCGATTCAGGATTTTGATGTTGTTTGACGTGAATTAAGGCTTCGATTAAGTTCGTATCGTATTTTGGGATGTGATGGTATATTTGGTTAAGGTCCTGAGGGACTCGAGTGGATTCCGAATGGTTAACGGATTGATTTTGGCCTTATGAAATTGCTGGTGGTAGCACATTTGGTGTAACTGCACTTGCGAGATTTTGGCCGCATAAGCGGCCAAGAGGGTCGCAGAAGCGGTTCTAGGAGAGCAAGGCAGTGGTGCAGGTGCGAGAGCATTTTCGCATTTGCGATGGTGCAGCTGCGGCGCCCTTGAGCAAAGAAGTGGAATGGCTGGGGAAGGCTGGGACCGCAGATACGGTCGAGTTCCGCAAAAGCGGAACCGCACCTGCGCATGAGAAGCCACAGAAGGAAGGTGCAGAAGCGTTAGAGGGGCCGCAGATGCGGAGGTTGAGAGACATGAGGGGAGCCGCAGAAGCAGACTCGGAACTGCAGAAGCGGCTAAGGTTCCGCAAATATGAGATGTCGCTGGGAGTAAGGTTTTATAAAAACGGGATTTGGCCCATTTTCTTCCATTTTCACTTGGTTGGGGCGATTTTGGAGAGCTTCAAGGGGATATTTTAATCAAGCAACACAAGTTTTGGATCGATGTGCATCAGTTTGAGGTGTTAAAGAGGCTTTGGAGCCGGTTATGGAACTTCGGAGCGAGGTAAGTCTCATGTCTAACTCTGTGAGGGGGAAAACTACCCATAGGTGATGTATTTAATGTGTGCTACTTGTTGCGGGGACTACGTACGCTCAAGGTGATGAGAGTCCGTGCGTAGTTAGATTCATGTTATGCCCGAGTAGACTTAGGTTACCGCCATGCTATAACTGTACTATTTGAGTTGTCTCTTGCCTATTAAATTCCTTTATTTTACGTTTCGACTTGAGACTAGACTTGTGTAGAGTAATAGATTTTCTATTGTAGATATTCGACGGGCTTCATAATTAGCCGCAAAATAATTGTGCTCCTCTTACGAATTTCTCCCGCATTATGTGTTCTCATCGAAAGTTCTCCCTTTAAAAATGTATAACTCACACGTCTATTCGTGAGTGGGGTCAAGGAACCGTCAAAGCTTCTTATTCGAATGCGATCGGGTTGTTCGCCTCGGCAGGATAGATACATCTATGGTCTGTGCCGTTCGACCCTCGTCAGTGCGCACATTATGATGGATCGGGTTATACGCCTCGGCGTGATTCTGTACCAAACTCTCATAGGAGCGGGCCGTTTGCCTCGACAATAAAATAGATGTATCTATGGTTCGGCAATGTTATGATGGATCGGGCCGTATGCCTCGACATTTTAATAAAATACTCTTACGAAATCGTGCGTTATAATTGGCAAGAAGCCAACATTTCTGTGAGCTTTTTCTGATTGAACTATGACGACCTACCTGGTTAGGTCCATTATATATATACTTCGATTGCGGAGGTATCTACTATCTGAGAGTTGAGTTATTGTTGAGAGGAGGATTGTACCACGTATTATACTTGTTATTTCGCTTATTTACCCTGACTCACACTTGTTTACTTCTACTGCATCTGTCTTATTGGACCGCTAGTAAGTGTTGATGTCAACCCCTCGTTGCTACTTCTCTGGGGTTAGGCTAGATACTTACTGGGTACGCGTTGATTTACGTACTCATGCTACACTTGCTACACTTTTTGTGCAGGTACATATATGTCTGGTGGTCTTTTAGGCGCAGTGGCGCGTCCATCACGGGAACTTTACAGTGAGTTGCATTCCATGTTACGATCCGCATCCTGCTGAGTCTCCCTCAGAGTTATTTATTTTTTCCTTTCTAATTTGTATTACAGACAGATGTTATTTTTATTTTATTTCCTAGTTGATGCTCATGCACTTGTGAAATCGGGTTTTGGGGGTTCCTACGGGTTGTTCGTTATTGTAGTTCGTGTAAACATTATTATTTATCCTGTAAATTCTATTTCATATTATTTAATTAATAAAAATTATGATTTTAAAATTCTAAAATGAGTAATTAAGTGATCAATCACCATTGGCTTGCGTGACGGCGGTGTTAGGTGTCATCACGATCTTTAGTGGATTTTGTGTCGTGACAGCTTGGTATCAGAGAATTAGGTTCAGTTAGGTCTCACGAGTCATGAGCAAGTCTAGTAGAGTCCTGCAGATTGGTACGGAGACGTCTGTACTTATCTTCAAGAGGCTACAAGGCTGTTAGGAGCACTTCCCTTCTTGATTTCCTCATCGTGCGATTTGATTCCATTGAGGCTTGTGCCTTTATTTCCTTCCTACTCGATCTTATGCAACGTAAAGCACTTGTTATCAATTGGGCGTCGAGTAGTTGTGGTGGTACTGCAGACGTGGTGCAAGATGTTTTTCCCTACGTGTTCGGGCGGGCTATTATCGTCGCCTTGCAGAAGGATGTTCTGTCGTTTTGGCTCAGTATCTGTATTCCCTATGGTTTTGAGGCCATGTACAGGTTGTTATGATGTTCATGCGTTGTTATGGAACCGTATTGGTGTAATGGTAGAGTGCTTATTTATGGATCGCGACAGTGAATGAGTCGAAATAAGGATTTCTCAGTGCATGATTTAGAGGTTCATCATTGAATTCCAGCAAAGGAAAGGCAATCGGGCTATGGATGTTCAGGCAATCGGTGTCGTCGTGCTTGTTTGAATGCATTACGGTTCGCCAGTATTATGGTCTCCTTTGGTTTTGCCTTCAAGGCAGGGTGTTGTAAAATGGTGTCTGAGGGGCGGTTGTCAGAGATAGTGGTGTGCAGCGGTTTAGAATCAAATTGATATTTCTAATGTTGATGGCTCAAGAAAGATGATCTTCTATGAGGTTTAGAGTTGGTGGAAATTTATTAGCTACGGTGCTACAGATAGGGAGTTGGTATAAGGCAGCAGTTGGGCAGTAAAGTATGAGGGAGGGCATGGCAGGAAGTGTCTCGCGGTAGTCGAATTACTAGCATATCAAGTATGAACAACAGAGGTCGGGAGGTTGCTTAAAGGAGATGGTTTGACCAAAGTGGGAGTGGAAGAGTAACATATAGATTCTGTGGTAGGATAGCCACGTGCTTTGAGAGAGTTTAGAGCGATTTTGGGAATCGTGATGGAAGGTGATTTGGTCTACGGATTTTATTTAGGATGGTAGTTGTTGTACTGAGGAAGATCCAATACAGCAGAAAAGAGTTGCTTGGAATGAAGGGGGTGTGAAGACTTGATTATCTTTGGGATGCAACATGACTTTGAGTTTGGAATGTGTTGTCGCATTTTTAGTTTATGTCAATGGGGAATGAACGGACTTGTACAGTTGGTGGGCGAGCATGGGCTCAGGAGAGTTTACTGATTTCATGGTAGCTATACCCAGTGCAGCGTCGTTGGGAGATGTCAGTATGGAATTCCACAGGTGGGTTATCTCATGTGAACAGGTTAGCGGTTGCGTGATTTTGATGAAGTTTCTACAAAGAATTCTACTTGCTACCCGGTAAGGGGGTCGAATATGTGATTGTGACTGATGATTCAGAATGTTCATGAAAAGCTTAACAAAAGACTTCGAGAAATTTGGTGGGTTAACGGTGCGAGATCATGGTAATTGAGAATGAGGAATCATTGTGGGCTCTATATTATGTGGTGGTAGCTTAAAGTTAAGTGGGGGAGCCCACAGTCTACGATTGGATCGCGTGGAAGTCTGCTTGTGCAATTTTCGGTTATCAGTGTATTAGTGTATTATTTATATCTAAAAGGAAGGAAATGTCAGGAGTAAGTCAAACAAAGAACTCAATGAATGTGTGCTATACTTCGCCTTATCGATTGGGGTGCAGGATTTGGGAAGACTCTGAGTTTATGCTTCTTAGGGATGTAATGTACAAAGAAAAGAATTCAGCTGGTTGTTTCTTTAAGAGTATGTTCATGTGCTAGCAGAGCGTTGAAGTTTGGTGATATTCGGGATCAGGTCAGAGTGGGTGACTCTCAACAACGGTTCTAGCGGGTTCAAGAATTAAAGTGCAGCGCCTAAGAATTTTGGATCCGTTGTATGGTTAAGGATCAAACCTTCACAGTGGATTGCGAACGGGATATGGAATATTCTATGTTATCATCGGGTATGCGGTGCAGTATTGGAGAAAAGGAAGAAATAGCTTCGGATTCGCAGAAGGTCTTACAAAATGTGTGTACCAGTTAGAGATGCTATTGTGCGCTTGAAAAGGGTATGAGATGATTCATGGGTATTAAGATGATGTGGTCTCGCGATTCGGGTCACTCGGGATGAGAGTGAATTGAGTTCGTTATGTTGTGAATGGAGCTATTATTATTTCTAAGACAGGTCTAGAGTACATTGAAAGAAGTTGGGTCGGTTAGTAATGGTTTAATCGGCATAGTTGTGGCAATGATCAGTTCCTTCGGTGTGTCAAGTTATACATGTGGATTGTGGTTGTACGTGCGGGCTTAACAGCCACCATAACTTGATTGATTTGGGAAGTATTGGGTTCGAATGGTCTTGTTATGTAAATGGACTCCGGAAGAGTCATGGCGGTTTAGGTCACGACTTGAGATTTGTATTTTCTGCGGTTTGGGGAATCCAGTTACGTGTTTTATTGGTCCTTCTGAAATAAGCTGAGTGAAAGGTTTCTAGCCAATGAAGTATTTATTCTACTGGTAATTCAGGGGGTTATGATGAATTTGAGTATTCTCGCGTAGCGACATGATAGGTGCAGTAAGCGTCATGGGAATTTGAAAGTTGAGGACCGAGGTTGCGGTTCGATTTTGATAAGAATGTCACGAGCTCGGATGAGCCGGTAAGAATTAGATGTTCAGAGTAAGCTGACATTATCCTAGTGTTTCCTGGGAATGGGGTTCTGTGGAAGGAGATTGTGTATTGATTTGCGGATTCTTGATCTTCTTTACAGATTTAGTATAGTTGGTAGTATGGATGTGCGAACTTGGCTACCTGGGCGGAAGGTCGTGGGAGCGTACCCCACGGGAAAATTGTATGAGTGTGACAAGCAAGTCACTTGATTGTTAAAGATCTAAACCAAGTACGAAGATTCTTGGTACTATAATTAATGTGAGAGTTTATGCTTGGAAGGCGCTCTATTCCTTTGGTTGTGAACTGTGGGGGTTGTGCCAGATTGAGACGTCTTGATTATTCGCACATGTGTTGAGTTTTCGTGTAGCTTGTGGTGTCATATGAGCAGGATGGATCACGAGATGCAGGTCATTTATCGCACCTTAGTCGTGCTTGGTTTTATGGCATATCCATCTGCCCAGAGTTTTATTTTTGCACTTGGCGTGCTTGTAGCCGATATTCGGTATATCATAGGTAGAAGAATTATGGCTTGATGGGTATGTCCTTATTTGTTATTATAAGTGGATCGGGTGGCACGGTACGTTATTTGGATCGGGTTGCACGCCGTAACGGTATCATGTTTGGATCGGGTTGCATGCCGCAACAGTATTATGTTGAGTGCGGTTCCCTATATCTATCCCTACGTATCTTGCTTCTCATTCTCTGAGAAGGGTTCATAATATCTGTCCGACCATTTTATTCGTTACGCGGGCTGGGTAATTCTTTTCCAGAGTTCGTTCCTCCTTATGTGTCATATTTGAGTTGTAGCTTGCCGGCGCATTGATGGTGTCATATGAGATTTGAATCAGTGTTTGAGGTGGCTTATTGCCTGAACAACTTGTACTGGGTGAGGCGAGATTATTGGACCTGAAATTTGTGCAATCAGATTTATATAAGGTACATTAAAGGGAAAATATCGTTATTCAGTTTAGAATGAGGTAATGGTTCTGGTCAGGAGGAGAGACTCCATGAATTATTGATTCAGCAGGCGGTTATGAGTTTCTACACGTCTATCTCGTCGTGGCAGTATTGCGAGAGTTGGAACAGGGTTTATATACATCATGAGATGTATTGCGGGAATCGAATTTGTAAAATTACAGCTATTGTGGTCGGAGGATATTATTATAGGTATGTGAATTATGCGGGGCATGGTGTGAATTCAGTAAAAGGGGTACGATCATGTTTTGGTACGGTATGTGGTGATTGGTACGGCGTTCATATGTTAGAATTAGGTATTGTAGAGAAATTCGGAGGTTGAAATTTGGTTCTAAGGCCTATTGACTAAATAAAAGGGAGGACCTTCAGTCTGGCTCGAGCTAATGTGCCCAACTAGGTTGTGGTGGCACGGGTAGGTGCATAGGGTGTTGCACAGTGATTTTGGACAACTCCGGAGTAGTTCTTAGCACGTTCGAGGACGAACGTATGTTTAAGTGAGGGAGAATGTAACGACCCGACCGGTCATTTTGAGCTCTAGCGCATCATCCGGCGGTTTCAGGCCTCGAGTAGCTTCGCTTCAAGTATTATGACTTATACGTGTGGTCGGAATTGAATTTCGGGAAGTTCGGGATTTATTTGGAAAGAAAATTCTAATTTTGGAAGCTTTAAGTTGGAAGAATTGGCTAAGATTTGACATTTGAGTAAAAGACCTTAGAATCGGGATTTGAAGGTCCAATAGGTTCGTATGATGATTTCGGACTTGGGCGTATATTCGGGTTGAGTATCGGATCACCCGCGAGCATTTCAGCGCTTATTATGGAAGGTTGGCATTTTAAAGGTTTAAGAATTTCATACATTTGGTTTGAAGTAGATTTTGATGTTATCGACGTATGTTTGAGGTTCCGGGCCTTAAAATAGCTTTGTTATGTCATTCGTGACTCGTGTGCGAAATTTGAAGTCATTCCGGTTTGATTTGATGCGTTTCGGCACAAGATGTAGAATTTGAAAATTTGAAAATTTATAAGTTCGATTCGAGGCGCGATTCATGATTTTGATGTTGTTTGACATGATTTAAGGCTTCGACTAAGTTCGTATCGTATTTTGGCATGTGATGGTATATTTGGTTAAGGTCCCGAGGGCCTCGGGTGGATTCTGGATGGTTAACGGATTGAATTTGACCTTATGAAATTGATGGTGGCAGCACATCTGGTGTAACCGCACCTGCGAGGTTTTAGACGCAGGTGCGGAGCCGCAGAAGAGGCCAAGAGGGTCGCAGAAGCAGTTCTGGGCGAGCAGGGCAGTGGCGCAGGGGAGAGACCATTTCCGCATCTGCGATGACGCAGATGCGGCATCCTTGAGCAAAGAAGCGGAATGGCTGGGGAAGGCTGGGACCGCAGATGCGGTCGAGTTCCGCAGAAGTAGAACTGCACCTGCACATGAGAAGCCGTAGAAGCAAAGGCACAGAAGCGCTGAAAGGGCCGCAGATGTGGAGGTTGAGGGACATGAGGGGAGCCGCAGAAGTGGACTCGAAACCGCAGAAGCGGCTAAGGTTTCGTAGATGCGATATGTCGCTAGGCAGTGAGGTTTTATAAAAACGGGATTTGGCCCATTTTCTTCCATTTTCACTTGGTTGGGGCGATTTTGGAGAGCTTCAAGGGGATATTTTCATCAAGCAACACAAGTTTTGGATCGACGGGCATCGATTTGAGGTGTTAGAGAGGCTTTGGAGCCGACTATGGAACTTCAGAGCGAGGTAAGCCTCCTGTCTAACTCTGTGAGAGGGGAAACTACCCCTAGGTGATGTATTTGTTATGTGCTACTTGTTGCGGTGGCTACGTACGCACAAGGTGATGAGAGTCCGTGTGTAGTTAGATTCATGTTATGTCCGAGTAGACTTAGGTTCCCTCCATGCTATAACTGTACTATTTGAGTTGTCTCTTGCCTATTAATTTCCTTTATTTTATGTTGCGACTTGAGACTACACTAGTGCAGAGTGATAGATTTGCTATTGTAGAGATTCGACGGGTTTCATGATTAGCCGTAAAATATTTGTACTCCTCTTACGAATTTCTCCCGCGTTATGCGTTCTCATCGAAAGGTCTTCCTTTAAAAATTTATAACTCACACGTCTATTCGTGAGTGGGGTCAAGGACCCGTCAAAGTTTCTTATTCTAATGGGATCAGGCCGTTTGCCTCGGCAGGATAGATACATCTATGGTCCATGCCGTTTGACCCTCGGCAGTGCGCACACTATGATGGATCGGGTTGTACGCCTCGGTAGGATTATGTACTACACTCTCATAGGAGCAGGCCGTTCACCTCGACAATAAAATAGATGTATCTATGGTTTAGCAATCTTATGATGGATCGGTCTGTACGCCTCGGCATTTCTATAAAATAATCTTATGAAATCGTGCGTAATAATTGGCAATAAGCCAACATATTTATAAGCTTTTCCCTGATTGAACTGTGACGACCTATCTAGTAACATCCATTATATATATACTCTGATTAAGGAGGTATCTACTAGCTGAGAGTTGATTTATTGCTGAGAGGAGGATTGTACCACGTATTATACTTGTTATTTCGCTTATTTACCCTGACTCACACTTGTTTACTTCTACTGTATCTGTCTTATTGGACCGTTAGTAAGTGTTGATGTCGACCCCTCGTTACTACTTCTCTGGGGTTAGGCTAGATACTTACTGGGTACGCGTTGATTTACGTACTCATGCTACACTTGCTGCACTTTTTATGCAGGTACATATATGTTTGGTGGTCTTTTGGGCACAGAGGCGCGTCCATTGCGGGGACTTTACCGTGAGCTGCATTCCATGTTACGATCCGCAGCCTGCAGAGTCTCCCTCAGAGTTATTTATTTTCTCCTTTCTAATTTGTATTCCAGACATATGTTGTATTTTATTTTATTTCCTAGTTGATACTCATGTACTTGTGACATCGGGTTTTGGGGGTTCCTACGGGTTGTTCATTATTCTAGTTCGTGTAAATATTATTATTTATCCTGTAAATTCTATTTCAGATTATTTAATTAATAAAAAAATATGATTTCAAAATTTTAAAATGAGTAATTAAGTGATCAATCACTGTTGGCTTGCCTGACGGCGGTGTTAGGCTCCATCACGACCTTTAGTGAATTTTGGGCCGTGATATATCACTTAAGCACACACGGTAAAAACCTATTCGCACTAGATGTGTACATCAAGCTATATTAACTTATCATTGTTAAGTGATTTAATGAGGTCAAAATATGCAATAATTAATTATGATTTAGTGAAAAAAAATATGTCATGCATTTATTAATCTAGTGCAAACATCTGATACAAGTAAGTTTTTACCTGCCACAAGCCCTAACTCCGTTTTCCGACATTCTCAACCAATGAAGTAATCGAGCTTGCCCAACGTTGCTGAAATAAGAGTCACAAGTTATGCATCTCGGTAAGTATTTTCTGTGCCCTTCCTTATCTTCCCTACATTTTCCCACGTTATTTCACGAACAAATTCAGTACTTAATTTATAGAGATATGCAGTTTCATCTAAAAAAATTGAGATGTGCACATAACGTGCACATTTAAAAAAAAAAAGTTGCACGAAATTTATAATATTTGAAAAAAAAAGTGCACGAAATTAAAATTGCACGAATGATCATTACATTTTTTTAACTACTTAATTGATTCTTGAGTTTTTGACTTTGTAAATTTATAAACACAAGCCATCATGATTAATTTAACAAAAACTATTAGAGGTAACAAGTATAATCATTATGATGACAATATGGATATGTCATGTTTATAGCCATCCATTTAAATATACACTTATGGTGGAATTATATGATTACAAGGAAGAAACCGTACATATTTAATCTTTTCAAGCTCACCTAAACAGCTGTGACACATACCATCTGTGAAGTTTATGCCCTCTTGTACTGAATATTGTACACGAGGAAACAAACTAATGACTCGTCTAGTAGGTTTCAGAGCGGCATGGCGACTAATCCAATATCAAGCCGCCTTAAAAAGTAAAAAGATAATAATAGCAATAAAGATAATATTAAAAATTACGAGGGCTGCCTCCCCGGGAAATAAGCTTGAATTTGCTCCAATAACATTAAACCATTTTTCTCGTTTTGCGTTGACACGACCAATTAAGAAAATACTGCTAAAATCTGTCTCAGACAAAGGCAAGCAAAAGAAAATAAATATTAAAATAAAATTGAATTAGTTACCAGTAGAAGATATACAACAAAACAACATGACTCATTCTAGTTCTAGTTATAAGCTTGGGTCAGGTGACTAAGAATGTAAAAATCTCTTTTATAATTCTCTGAGTTTCTCTTGGGAATCATGGCTCACGAAACTATTTTTGGTTTTTCTAAGTTTATTGTTAACATTAAGGATAATTTGCAGCATTTTTCTTTATTGACTATATTACTCAAAAAGATCTATATATTCGTAATGAATTCATCGCGGAGATTCAGTTTCTGTAGCTCCAGAGATCTGGTTAGCTAGCATTCTAATATTTTTTATTTTTTAAGGTAGTACGAAAATATGCCGCTAAAAGATCTAAAACCATTAGACAAAGAATGGTTGGCTTATTTCCTCATATGCAGTACTTCTGTCACGACCCAAAATCAGTGGCAGATCCAGGATGTTAAAGTTATGGGTGCTTGCCGATAAAGACTCCCAAAAAAAAAGAAAAAATGAATTTACTTATGTGTGCTAACTCAATATTTATCTAAATATTTGTACTATTGCCTATGTAATTTACTAAATATGACCAAATTAACTGGGTGCTTAAGCACCCACAAGTGCCCATGTGCATCCGTCACTGCCCAAAACCCAATATAGGTCGCGATGGCGCGCAACGCCGTTGTTAGGCAAGCCAACGGTGAACTAACAACTTAATTATTCATTTTATTATTTTTGAAATCATAATTGTAATTAAGTAAGGAGGTTTACACCTCTAAAATCACGAGTATGTACATAACTAGTAATCTGAAAAAAGAAATGAAAAGTGATAATAATATACAAACCCGTAGTCATCAACTAGAATATCCCAAAATCCGGTGTCACAAGTGCACGAGCATTTACTAAGGAGTACAATAATAATACAACATCTGTCTGGAATGTAAATAAGACAGGATAAAGTAAGTAATACAATGGAGACTCTGTGGGTTGCGATACATAGCCTGGAATTTGCAACTCACCATAAAGTTTCCTCAACAGTTGCGCCTATGCGCCAAGGTGACCACTAAATAAACCTGTCAGATCCTGCACATTTAGTGCAGAAGTGTAGCATGAGTACGTAAATCAACGCGTACCCAGTAAGTATCTAGCATAACCCCGGTGAAGTAGTGACGAGGGGTCGACATCAACACTTATTAGAGGTCCAATAAAGCAATATAATAAATCATAAACAAATATGAAGCACACAATAATAATAGGGTAAATCTGTAAGTTATATAATCTTCCGAAAATTTCTTTTAAAGGTATGAATTTCTCAGTCTTGTATTCTACCTCAACAACTCAGATGTATCAAGTACCAGTATCAAACGGATAAGAAATACTATATAAAATGTCAGGCATCAGTGGAAGGATAATCTCGTGAATATTCGGACGGCCAGCGAAATAATGCACGATTATGACGAGGTCTCGTTCGGCCCGATCCAGAGTAATGTGTACATTGCCGAGGATCGAGCGGCATGAACCATAGATGCATCTATTATACTGGCGAGGCATTCGGCCCGCTCCACAAAAAAGGAAGGAAATTACCGAATTATGAGACACATGCTTACAATACAGTACATGAGCACAAATAATTTGCCAACAACTTAAGGTGATAAGGCTCGGCCTAATATATACATATATTCCTAAATCAATTTCAATTATAAATTCAATTAATTAAGCCAGCAGAATGAGTTCAAATAATTCAAATATTACATGATAAAATCCTAAGTCTACCCGGACATAAACATGCTTTAGCTACGTACGGACTCTCATCACCTCATACGTACGTAGCACCCACAACTAGTAGCACATAACAATTACATCACCTAGGGGGTAGTTTTCCCCTCACAAGGTTAGACATGAGACTTACCTCGCTCCGAAGTTCCATAACCGGCTCCAATGCCTCTCTAACGCCTCAACTCAAAGCCAAACGTTCTGAAATTAGTCAAACAACGTGCAAATCAATCAAAATATACTCCAATGCGTATAATTTAATAATTTATAATAATTATCAACCCCGCTCGAAAAGTCAATAAAGTCAACCCTTGGGCCCATGTGATTTTTGAAGATAAACTTTACCCATAACATCATGAACTCAAATATATAATTTATCTCAATTTCACGTCCAATTTCGTGGTAAACATCCAAAAATACCATATTCCACATTTTTCTCTTAAAATCCCACAAGTTCCATAAATATTCATGTTTTAATCCATATATAAATCATGTATTTAACTCACAAGGTGTAGAAATTACTTACCTAAAGTTTAATGATGAAAATGGCACTCCAAAATCGCCCCAAAGTTGGCTCCCGTGGAAGGAATGAGGTGAAAATAAGACAAACTCCCGATATATAGCTTCTGCCCAAATATTTACCGTTTGCGATCGCGAAAAATTCTTTGCGATCATGAAGCACAACTTTTCTCAGCTCAAAATCGCCCTTCGGTATCGTGGAAAACTAATCGCGATAGCGAAGAACAAGCTGTCCAACTCTTCGAGACAGCCTCTAGTATAATGGTTATTAAATTATTTTACAAAACTTCACAATAATAAATGGTTTGACTTTCTGAAAATTAGACACCAAGGGCTACAACTTTCATTTTTGGATCATCTCCAAATTCCTTATAAATTGCAAGATATAAGCTTACAAAGTCAGTCCTATGCAACAAAACTTTCTTCTTCGCGAACGCGAATTTGTCTCCGCGAACGTGATTCACAGACCCCTTTCTCCCATTTTTCTCTTCGCGAACACGATCCAATATCAGTGATTGCGATGCACACTGCTGTTGCCAAAACCCAGCAACTAAAATGGCCTAGAAATGGTCCAAAACTCACTCGAGCCCCTCGGGACCCCATCTGAACATACCAACAAGTCCCAAAACATGACACGAACCTACTCGAGGCCTCAGATCACACCAAACAACATCCAAACTACGAATCGACGATCAAAATCCTTTTTTTAACTTTCAAACATCCAAATTTTGACGAACGCGTCCGAATCATACTTAAACATTCCGGAATGACGCCAAACTTTACGTACAAGTTATAAATAATGATACGAACCTATTCCAAGGCTTGGAACCCCAAATGGACATCAATAATACCAAAATTCACTTCAAATTAAACTTTAAAATTCTTAAACTTTTAAAATGCCAACTTTCCATAATATGCGCCGAAATGCTCCCGGACCACCCGATACTCAACTCGAATATACGCCCAAGTCTGAAATTATCATACAAACATATTGGAACCTTCAAATCCCGATTCCGAGTTCGTTTACTCAAAAGTTAAACCTCAGTTAATTCTTCCAACTTAAAGCTTCCGAAATTAGAATTTTTCATCCGAATCAACTCTGAACTTCCCGAAATTCGATTCCGACTACACGTACAAGTCATAAAACATGAAGTGAAGTTACTCAAGGTCTCAAACCGCCGAACGACGCGCTAGATCTCAAAACGACCGGTCGGGTCAGATAATGTGTGTCATATTTGTCTGACTTTGAAAAATGGAGTCTGTATGTAGCTTCTGTATATCACCATGACTGCATATGGCTAGAGACATAACATCTCTGACGATTACAACCATGTCGTGGCTCAACAATTTATTTTTTGTTAAAATTAGTCTTGTTGTAGTTGTTATAACATTCTAGTAAATGACCATGGTTTATAAAGTTGAAAAGTTGAAAATTAAAAAAATATACTAGAATTTTCTATAATATAGAAGAGTAAATTCGTTGAGAAATCATCATAGACTCTCAGTCGCACTTGTGTGTATATATACTTCTGTATTGCAACTTGCCTGGTTCAGATTATCAATTCATTTAGAATTCTTGAATTTCTCTTCTTCTTTTACGTGCGTTCATCTATGAGTTGGTGTTAATCGATTCTACATTGAAAGAAAAGAAAATAAATATTCATCGATCAAATCATGATTTACTCCATATTTGATATTGATCTTTTGATAACTGATTAATTGGGTAACCCTTTAGCTCTTCCACTGAAATACTTTGAAGGTTGCTCCAAGTAATCCTTTCTTTCTTAAAGAAAAATAATTTTAAGACAGCCTTATAGGAGACATTGGATGTATCTAATTAACTAGCTTTCAAAAAACGGAGGAGTAAAAATCTATTTTCATTTTAAAAAAAATAAATTACTAGTAGATGTTAAAATTGACAACCTAAAATTCCAAAGATGTCACATCTACAAAACAAAAATTACAGGCGCAACATATTTTATTTGTATGATAAATTAGTTTATCTAATAAAGCCAAAACTATTTCCTAGTTGTAGAAATTCGACATTGTTAATTTTCTTGTGCATTAATTTCTTGGTATTTTTACCCCATTATGTTCCATGATTTGGATTTACATGACCACCACTATAATAAATATCATGTTGTTGGGCCGGCAAATCGTTCTATAAATAGCAAAGCAATTATATCATCTCTTCACCACACAAAAAAGGAAAACACCAAATTAACAAAATTCTCAAACAGTTTGATATGAAACTAATTAGTGCAACAATGAGCAAGGGGATTAATTACCTAATTCTAGCTCATTTTGTTGCTTTCTTGATCCTTATTTCCATGGCTTATAGTAACACATTAATTGTTGAAGCTCAAAGGCACGGGAAATCGCCAGGTGGAAAAGAAGGGAAATTTTCACCTACAACAACCACCCAGTAAAATCCCACTAATGGGGTCTGGGAGGGTAGTGTGTACGCAGACCTTAACCCTATCCCGAAAGAGTAGAGAGGTTATTTCCGAAAGACCATCGGCTCAAGAAAATAAAAGGACAAAAGGAGACAATATTAGTATCACCACAACAATCATAGAAAAATTAAGAACACCATGAAATCTAGAAGAAAGAAGCAAAGCAAAAACGATAGCTATTAAATAGGTCCTGCACTGAAAAGCAAAATAGTAAGACATAATATTGCCACTAGCTATCTTAGACAAAAAACCTACCTAGCTAGTCCCACAATGGTACGAAGTAAGGCAAGACTCAACTACCTCCTAACCTACAACCCTAATACTCGACCTCCATATCTTACTATTGTGGCTTTATCGACTGGATGGTACAGTAAAGGGAAAAGATGTTTTGAAAAGATAACAATTTATGCAAATGGGAAGAGTACAAAAGCTATGGTTGTAGATGAATGTGACACAAGTAGAGGGTGTAGAAATAATATTGTGGATGCTTCTGAAGCAGTGTGGAAAGCTTTGGGTGTTCCTAAGAAAGATTGGGGTTGGCTTGAAATCTTCTGGTCTGATTAATCAATTTGATCTTTAATTTCTATGGTATATATATATTGCAAAGAAACAGTGTTCCTTATTCTTGGCTTTCATTTCAATACTGATAGCAAGGCATGCTATGTTATATCACAATAAAAAGGATTTTACTGACAGTGTAATGAACTTTTACGTTATCAATATATTCAATAATAATACTTGTTCTTGTTCTTGCTACTCTTTTGGAGGTGAATGCAACTGTTTGAACTAAATTTAACATTACTAATGTGCTTATACTGGTTTCTTTGAGCCAATTGTCCGATTTGTTCTGTTTCAAGATTTTTCAAATGTATATATACTAATAAAGTGGCAGAAAACGAGTTGCATTATTTGCGAGAGAACAGTAATTACCAGAGTAATTCATAAGGCAGACTGATGAAAACTCAATAATATTGGTCCGAGACAGAAAAACAAAAAGATACAATATCACTTGTTTCTAGGTAAAATGCATAAGTACCTCTAACATATAGCCGGATTTTCAACTAAACATTTAAATTTTGCGGGGGTCCTATTACCCCATTGAACTATTTTAAAGTGGAATAAATATTCCCTTGAGAAATGGCGTGGCACAAAAGAAGTTTACTTTCGTAGAGGTGTGTGAGAGCTTAAAACTACCTTAAAAATTTATTACTGTCTACGTGTGTTATTTTACCATTGTATATTTACAATTAGTTATATTTTATTAATAACAATCTCTAATCCATTTAATTTTTTCAGTTGCCGTAAGGATTCCCACAAGAACTCCGGCGAACTCCTCGCCTGAAAAATGGAGTCCAACTCACCATTTTCATCTTCCTCCACTTTTATTTTTACCCGTATATCCTCCTTTTGCAGCAAAAATAAAGACCCAATAAAAACTACTAACTTTAAATTAAAATATGAAACCACTGATAACAGTTTTGTCTCTGGCGACGATAGTGATTCTAATTTTTTTATTTTTGTACTATCCTCTAATAAGTTCTCGAGGATTAAAGATCTGCCTTTCTTTTATACGTGAGCAGATATGAAGCATATTGAAATAATAGGGTAAATCTGTAAGTTACATAGTTCTCTAATATTTTCTTTAAGGCATGAATTTCTAAATCTTGTATTCTATCATAACAACTCAGAAAATGTCAAGTGTCATTATCAAATAAATAAGGAATACTATATAAATGCTGGGCATCAGTGGAAAGATTTGCTCGTGGATATTCGGACTACTAACGATATAACGCACGATTCTGCTGAGGTCATTCGGCACGATCCAGAATAATATGTACACTGTCGAAGGTCGAGCAGCACGAACCATAGATGCATCTATACTATCGAGGCGTTCAGCTCGCTCCACAAGAAAGGAGGACACTATACGAACCTCCGAAATGAGAAGCTATCACAAGGCTAACACGTAAGGATGTACAATTTCTATTAACGGTCGAGTAACTCGCACAAAAATTCAAGTACGTGAAATTTCAATCTTTTACTATTTCCTCTAACAATTTCCAATATGATTCAGGTACGCCAATTAACGAAGGATGCAAACATTACAAGTAATTCATGAGTTGGGTCCTAAACTACCCAGACATAAGCATAATTAGTAGCTACATACGGACTCTTGTCACCTCGTGCGTACGTTGCCCCCCACAATTAGACGCATTTATTTAATTCACATATGGGGTAAATTCCCTCTTACAAGGTTAGACGAGACTTACCTCGCTCCGAAGTTCCATAGCCGGCTCCAACTCTACTCTAACACCTCAAACCGATGCTCGTCAATCCAAAACTATGCAAACAATGTGCAAATCAATCAATATGTGTTCTAATACACATAACTAATCATTTTAAACAACTTTCCAACTCCGCTCGAAAAGTCGATAAAATTCACCTTCGGGCACACATGCCCGGATTCCGAAATTATTTTGAAGATAAACTTTACCCACAACACCACGAACTCAATTATATCATTCATTCCAAATTCCATGTCCAATTTCGTGGTCATGGAATACCAATTTCACGTACTTGAATTTCACGTATGTGTTCTAATACCAATTTCTAGGTTTTTCTTTAAAATCTCAAATTTCTACTAATTTTCATGTTTAAATCCATATATAAATCAAGTATTTAACTTGCAATAGGTGGTAATCACTTACCTTGAATTAGATGGTGAAAATACACCCTTGAAGAGCTCCAAAAATCGCCCAAGCCGTGTTGAAAATGGGTGAAATGAACCCAAATCCCATTTTTAAAAACATTTTGCCCAACACAGCAACCTTCTTCTTCGCGAACACGACACTGCCCTCGCGTTCGCGAAGCACAACCAGCTTCAGCTTCAAATCTTCCTTTGCGAACGCGAAGAGGGGCTCGTGAACGCGATGCCTTTCCAGGCCTGACCATCACGAATGCATCACCACTCTCGCGAACGCGTAGGTCAACACTTCCCAGGTCCAGTTTACTTTACGCGAACGCGAGACTGGGCTCGCGAATGAGAAGCTCAACTGCCCCGGCCTTCGCGAACGTGACTCCCCTATCGTGAACGCGTAGAGAAAAACGGCCCAGTCCAAACTCCTTCTTCGCGAACGCGATACTCCTCTTCGCGTTCACGAAGGACAAAACCAGCACCAGCAACAGCAACAGCATAACAGCCAAACTTGGTCCAAAACCACCCTAAATCACACCCGAGGCTCCCGGGGACCCCGTCAAAGTGCACCAACCAATCCCAAAACACGAAGTGAACCTGCTCGAGGCCTCAAATAACATCAAACAACATAAAAACCACGAATCACACCCCAATTAAAGCTTTATGAACTTTAAAACTTCAAACTTCTACATTTGACACCGGAACCTATCAAATCAAATCCGATTGACCTCAAATTTTGCACACAAGTCATAATTGACATTATGGACCTACTCTCACTTCCAAAATTTGAATCCGACCCTGATATCAAAAAGTTCACTCCCGGTCAAACTTCTCAAAAACCGTCGAATTTCCAACTTTCGCCAGATGACCTCGAAATGACCTACAGACCTCCAAATCCACATCCGGATGCGCCTCTAAGACCAAAATTACCATACGGAGCTATTCCCATGCTCAGAATCTCAAACGGACATCAATAATATCAAAATCCACTTCAACCCAAACTTAGAAAATTATTAAACCTTCAAAATGCCAACCTTCCGTAATAGGCGCCGAAATACTTCCGGGCCACCCGATACTCGACCCGAACATACACACAAGTCCAAAATTATCGTACGAACCTATTGGAACCTTAAATACCTGAATTTGAGGTCGTTTACTAGAAATCCAAACCTTAGTTAATTGTTCCAACTTAAAGCTTCCGAATTTAGAATTTCTTTCCCAGATCAACTCCAAACCTCCCGAAATTCGATTCCGACTACACATACAAGTCATAATACCTGAAATAAAGCTACTCCAGGGCTCAAACCTCCGAACGACACGCTAGAACTCAAAATGACCGGTCGGGTTGTTACACACCTTGCCGGTAATATTTGAAATGGCTTTTAAATTTATTTATTACTCGGTGTCCATATTCATTTTGGGACCTGACTAATTCAAATTGACACCAAAAAATTTCACTGTGGAAGATAAAACGCTTTCTACCAATTATAGAGCTTTTAAAGCGACCCAAAATTTGTACCTTTATTTTAGAAACTCAAATAAAAGGACTGATGTTTTAACTTCAATACCACACAATTAGGGAGGGGAGGGGGGTGATTTGTATGGTGTCCAATTTTTTGCGTGCACAGATAATAGGAGGACCTGGTTCTTCTATGTGTTCCTTATCCTACTGATGCGGAATAATAAATGTACAAATTAAAGAACACAAGTATTTTATGTGGAAAACACCTGACTCAAAAGGTGAAAAAACCATGACCTACTTTCCAGTAGGATTTTCCCAAACTCTACACTAAATCACTGAGCCAAAAACTGCATTTACAAAATACTTTTGTAAACCTAGGATTAACTCTAATTCCCTTGTGGCAACCAGCCTCTAACTACTGCGACAACTTCAAGTTAACTCTAACTTGAATACTCTGAGTACCTATTACAATTGCCTCTAGATAAAGCTGAAAGGTACAATATGAAAACACCTACTACAATTGAACTAGAATAAAAGACAGACACTTGGAACTGGTTTTTCTATCTGGTTCATGTAGCTTCAGGTTCGCACACTTGAATCACACACGAACTGTTTGCAAAAATGCCTTGCTATTTTGCTCTCAATTCACGTTCAACTTCTGCTTTTGTGCGTCACATGTAGAATGAGAACATCCTGTGATTTATAGAGTTAGTAGAGTAGAAAATAACTAGAGTTCTAATGCTACTCTTCCTTGGTGGAAGAGTTCTAGTTGATCTCAACCTCTAACTCCTCCCTTATCTTGGATAGTGTTCTCTTTGATTAAGGAGTCCTTCTCCTTATCAATTATGTAATCCTTTTCGATCAGGAGATATCTATTATTATGCCAGGTTTCGTTTATCTCCTGCATGTGCATCACGCGTGCTTTGAATCTGCCCGTGTCTATGCCTACCAGTGATGGACCTGGTTCATCCCTAAGTTCCTTTGTCAATCTTCAAAACTATTCTTCACTTGGGCCAACAAATTCTCACTTTTTGATGATGACAAATTCTGTGCTTCCATAAGCTTAGGCCCTGTTTCAACTTAGCTCAACATCAACACAATGTTAGAAACATTTTTCCTTTTTATCACTTATCATCAAGGACCAGGTTCATTAGGTTATAAACATCACTGTTCAAAGTGTAAAGCACAACCTTTTTTCCCTTTTGGCATCATCGAAAAGTTGCAAAAAAATATGAGATAACCAGATTTTAAAGCTTACTCATGGTCACTAGGGCTACTTCAAATGCAATCATGGATTAATCATCATAGATCAAGCTAAGAATTTTAGCCATTAAAGAAATATAAACAAACAGTTAGAGCAAAAATAGTGAATTTCATTGATGATTGATACAATTTTTCCCAAACTGGGTTACTGAAAGGTCTACACTGGGATGGAAGTTTAAGGCTTGGAAGAAATGGGGGCTTGGTTTTTTTTTTTTTTTTTTTTGGCTTGGAGAAGTTTCAGCATGTCTTGAAGAATTCCATCATTCTTTTCCTTTTCCCTTGCTAGTTCAGTTCTGAGAGCATCTCTCTCAGACTCTATCTCAGCCAACCTTTTCTTCAGCCTCTTAATCTCAGCATCCTTAGCCCCACTTTCTTGCACCAAGGCTCGCACCTTGCTATTCACCGGTACCTTCTTAGATGAACCAGGTTCTTTAGGAGTGACATGGACTTCATAGTCACAAGCAAGCAGCATATTTTCCCCAAAATGATCCTTGCTTGTACCAACCTCCCTTTCTTCTTTGGATTATAACTTTCAGTCACTCTCTTCAGTAGGTCTGCGAGGGTTTCCTGTTCAGATGAAACAGGTTCATCTATATTTTTCCCAAGTTGAACCAGCTCTTCAGCGGCTTCGCCAGACCCTCTTCCCCCTGTTTTCTTTACACTCTCCTCTACTCCAGCAGATTTTTCTCCCCAAAGAACCATTGCAGATGTGTCTTTGGTTAAACTCACAGGAGTGGGTGAAGAATCAACCATTCTTTTACCCTTTCCCCTCACAGCACTTCGAATACCCTTGCTCTTTTTTTTTTCTTTTTCATTTTTACCACCAATTCCTCCAGACTCTACAGCTTCAGCACCTGCTTTAGACCCTACTAGTACAAACCTATTCTCCAAATTTGTTCTCTCCCCGCAATAACCTTGCGAGCAAGCATCTTTACTATTTTCTTAGAAGTTGGGGTGGTGGAAGGGATGATAGTGGGTGTGGAAGTCTAATCAAACTAAATTTCAGTTTTAAAAAGACTTTGGAGTGTATCCCTAGAATCTAGGTACTTCAATTCGGTTGGGACTCTTTTGAACATAATTGGTTCACTTGTAACGGATAAGTCCAAAAGGAGTTTGAAATTAAGTAGGACTCTTCTCATGATCCAAATATTATTATTTCAAATTATGCAGAGTGTAGAAAAAATACTGTGATATCTTGATGAACCAGGTTCTTCAGTGATGATTCTCTTGTGTAAGTCTAAATTTGCAAAAATAGAGAAAATATCATTAGAGATTAATGAGTCATTTTAACACATGGCACAAGAGTATACTATTGAAAGTATGAGTCTGAACAAAAATTAATCTAACTATATACACATTTTCAGATTTTCTAACCAAAACCAACAATATTTTTTTATTTTTTGTTTTCTTAATTTTTTTTCAATTTCTTTTTTTTCGTTGTGAATTCTTAACTGATCCTTTTAGGTGATCTTAATCATCCCTAATTCTAACATGTTCCTTTCAAAGTGATCTTTACTTAGGGCTTTTGTGAAGATGTCAGCTATTTGCTTGTCAGTAGCACAAAATTCCACAGAGTTCAACCCTTTTTCATAGTTATCCCTCAAAAAGTGATGCTTTACATCTATATGCTTTGTTCTCTTATGATGAACCGGGTTCTTGGTCATACTAATTGAACTAGTGTTATCACAAAAAATAGGGATACAACCAACATCAGTTTCAAAGTCCATTAATTGATGTTTGATCCACAACAATTGAGCATAACATGAAGCAACAACAACATACTCAGCTTCAGCAGTAGATAAGGCCACTGAATTTTGCTTTTTGGTGGCCCAAGACACAAGACATGAGCCAAGAAAGTGTGTCATACCTGAGGTGCTCTTTCTATCCACAGGAAAACCTGCATAATCAGCATCATCATATCCCACAAGATTGAAATTACTACCTTTTGGATACCACAGACAAAGATTAGTGGTGCCTTTTAGATATCTCAAAATTCTCTTGACAGTTGTCAAGTGAGACTCCTTCGGATTTGTCGAATTCTTGCACAAAGGCCTACATTGAAAATAATGTCAGGTCTACTAGCAGTGAAATACAACAATAAGCCAATCATTCCCCTATACAACTTCTGATCGACAGATGAACCAGGTTCATCTATATCCAACTTTGTAGTTGTTGCAATAGGAGTGTCAATTTCTTTGGAATCTTCCATTTTAAACCTTTTAAGCAACTCTTTTACATATATTTGTTGATGGATCATAGTTCCATTTGAATTTTGTTTAATTTGTAAGCCTAAAAAGAAATTAAGCTCACCCATCATGCTCATTTCAAATTCATTTCCCATTAGTTTAGCAAATTCTTTACTTAACTTATCAGTAATTTCCCCAAAGATCAACATATATCTGAACTATCATGAGATCTTTACCTTTTTCTTTCAAGAACAAAGTATTGTCAATTTTACCTCTCTTGTAGTCATGCTCAAGCAAAAACTTTGATAATCTTTTATACCATACTCTTGGCGCCTGCTTGAGCCCATAAAGTGCTTTGTCAAGTTTGTACACATGATTAGGACTCTCCTTGATTTCAAACCCTGGAGGTTGCTTGACAAACACTTCTTCCTTTAGATAGCCATTGAGAAAGGCACTCTTGACATCCATCTGATAGAGGGTGAATTCCATATAAGCAGCAAAGGCTATGAGGAGTCTTACTGCTTCCAACCTTGCAACTGGAGCAAAAGTTTCATAGTAGTACATGCCATCCTCCTTGTTATATCCTTGAACCACCAATCTTGCCTTGTTCCTTGTAAGAGTTCCATCTTCATCAAGTTTGTTTTTAAAGACCCATTTTGTGCCAATTACTGATTTGTCTAAGGGTCTTGGTACCAGATGCCAAACTTGACTCCTTTCAAATTGGTTAAGTTCATCTTCCATTGCATTTACCCAGTCTGCATCCTGCAAAGCCTCAACAACATTTTTAGGTTCAATAAGAGATAAGAAAGCATCAAAAGCACAAAGATTCTTTAATGAAGATCTGGTTTTGATTCCAGAGGTTGGATCAGTAATTATATTCTCAATGGGATGAGAACTTTGATACTTGTAAGGTTTCACAACCAACTGTTTTCCCCTTGATGTTCCTTCAATGTTTTGTTGATGTGAAACAAGTTCATGGACAGGTTCCATTGCGGTTTGGGAATCATTTCCTGTTTGTTCTATTCCCTCTGTCAGGTTTCCCTGGGTAGAAGGACCTGTTCCATCACCTGTTCCTTCTTCCAATGCTGCTTTAGTCTGGGCTGTGGTTTCATTTAAGTTTCTTACCAGCCCAATTGCGTCATCATCATGTTCCTGTCTCTCAGAAAGAATGTTAGTTTCAACAAAAATCACATGTACACTTTCTTCAACACACATAATTCTTTTGTTATAAACTTTATAAGCTTTACTATGTGAAGAATATCCCAAGAATACTCCCTCATCACTTCTGGGATCAAACTTACCTAGGGAGTCCTTACCATTGTTGTGCACAAAGCACTTGCATCCAAATGCCCTAAGATGGGATATGTTTGGTTTTCTCCCTTTAAGTAACTCGTAGGGAGTATTCTCTACTAGAAGTCTTGTCATGCACCTATTTATGATATAACATGCAGTATTTACAGCTTCTGCCCAGAAGCTATGGGGCAGCTTGCTAGAAAGAAGCATAGTCCTAGCCATATCTTCAAGAGTCCTATTATTTCTTTCAACTACTCCATTTTGTTGTGGAGTTCTAGGGGCAGAAAAATTATGATCTATGCCATGCACATCACAAAATTCAGAAAATTTAGCATTTTCAAATTCAGTACCATGATTAGACCTAATTGATGCAAGTTGATTTCCTAATTGTTTCTAAGTTTTTCTAACAAAGGAAGTGAACATGTCAAATGCTTCATATTTAGATGATAAAAACAGTGTCCAGGTAAACCTAGAATATTCATCAACAAGCACCATCACATATCTCTTACCACCTCTACTTAATGTTCTCATTGGACCACAGAGATCCATATGAACCCGTTCCATCGTTTTGGTGGTACTTACCACTTTCTTGCATTTAAAAGAGGATCTTACCTGCTTCCCCCTTGCACAAGCCTCACAAACTTTGTCTTCCTTGAACTTAATGTTAGGCAGTCCTATCACCAAGTCCTTGGAGACTAATTTGTTGAGTTGACTTAGACTTGCATGTCCAAGCCTCTTATGCCAAAGGAGGAGATCACAATCCAGCACACTTAAGCAAGCTATTTCATTCTCTGGGAGTGTGGACAGATCTATAATATATATATTATTCACTCTTTTACCCTGCAAAACAATCTTGTCAGTGATAAGATTTATCACAAAACATTTAGTAGAGGTGAATGCTACCAAGTTACCTCTATCACACAATTATGACACACTGATTAGGCTATACTTCAAGCCGTCTATCAAGAAGACATTCTCAATGAAATGAGTGTCATCCTTACCTACCTTACCAACCCCAATGATTTCACCTTTCTTTCCATTTTCAAAGGAGACATTTCCTACTTTGAGGTCCTCAAGTGAAAGGAACTGGTCCTTGCTTCCTGCCAAATGCTTTGAGCAGCCATTGTCCATGTACCATATTTGGCTGCTCCCCTTCACTTGAACCTACAAAAGGAAATCAAGGGTTAGTCTTAGGAACCAAAACTAGTTTGGGTCCCTTTCTATAGGCAAAAGGATGAATCAAATTCTTTTTAGCCCAACTTGGCAGCCTATTTTTCCCTTGAACAAACTTTTTATTCTTTTGACTAGCCTTTTCTTTTGCAGTGCATTCACTTTTATAGTGACCAATCTTACCACAGTGAGTACAAATCTTGTTCTCAGGAAGTGTAAGGTACTTGCTTTTGGGATTCCATTTAGGTGGCAGATTCCCAAAGCCAAGTCCTCTTCTATTGCTACTATGATGTTCTTATAGCCAAGAAAGTGCATCGGAGGACCTGTTCCATTTACAAGTTCTGTCTAGTTCATGCTTGACCTTGCCTAGATCCTCTATCAGAATTCTTACCTGCTCATCCTTCTTATACAACTCATCTTTTAGTTTACCTACATATTCTTCTAGAGTGAGTTGTGTGCAATCAGCTGTCTTTTTACTTGTTCCTAATTTTAGTTTTAGGTTTTCAGATCTAAGTTCTAGGACATTTGATTCAAATGCATGAACCTGGTTTTTTAGTGCAGTATTTTCACTTACAGTCTCACTAACTCTAAGTTCCAGGTTCTTACACTTTGCTTTTAAAATCACACATTCCTTAGACAGTTGTTTCTTTTCATTGTTTATATCCTCAGATTCATCAATGAAGTCTAGAAGTAACTCAGATAGCCTTTCTTTAGACAAAGACTTAATCTTTTCTTTTAGATGGATTATACTTACTTCAGATTCCTCATCGGATTCTCCAATTTCCATAAGTGCTTGTTCATCTCCATCTTCATCATCTGAGTCCTCATCTGAGCTTTCTTCCCAAGCAAAAGCCATATCTTTTGTTGATCCTTTGTTCTTCTTGGGATGAACTTGTTCCTTCTTTCTGTTTCTTCATTCAGCTCTTTCCTTCTTCCATTCAATTTCCCATTGAGGGCAGTTTTTGATGTGGTGATCAGTTTTCCCACACTTGTAGCAGCCCTCATTGGTCTGTTTTTCAGTAACCCTTGGTTTGCCGTAGCCTCCATTTCTCGAAGAACCCTTTCCTCTCATTAGGTACTTCTTGAAGTCCTTTGTGATCATAGTCATTTCATCTTCCTCTAGATCAGAACCTTCAGTGATTCTGAGTGCCAGACTCCTTTCCTTCTTGGGTACATCCATCTTCATGGTTTTCCTTCTAAGTTCATAAGCAGTGAGATTTCCAATTAGCTCATCCAACCTAAGAGTGGCAATATTTTTTGATTCCTGAATAGCAGTGATTTTGCTCTCCCATGCGACTGGCAGAACCTTTGTCAAAATCTTCTCAACTTTGTCTTCTTCAAGAATAACCCTTCCAAGAGACTTAAGTTCCTTTGTTAGTGTGGTGAACCTTGTATACATCTCTTGGATGGTTTCTCCTTCCTTCATAGTAAAATTCTCATATTGAGAATATAGTAATGTTCCTCTGGACCTCTTCACCTAAGGTGTTCCTTCATGATCCACTTGCAAAGTATCCTAAATTTCCTTAGCAGTAGTACAACTTTGAATTCTACTGTACTCGTCTGGATCGAGTCCACAAACAACCCATTTCTTGGCTTTAGCATTCTTCTCTCATTTTCTCAAGTCGTCAGCAGTGCAGCCAGCTCTTGTTTTTGGCACCTCTTCTTCTTCGGCATTTATCTTCATGGTAGCCAATGGACCATCTGTGACAATGTCCCATAGCTCATAGTCTTCTCCTATGATGTGGTCTCTCATTCTGTTTTTCCACCAGGAGTAGTACTGGCCGTTAAAGAGTGGTGGCCTAGCAGTGGATTCCCTTCCCAGTTTTCAGGTGGTGCACTCATCTTGATCTTCTCTTAAGGTGTTAGCCTCTTCAAGGATAACCTGCTCTGATATCAATTGATGTTTTAACTTCAATACCACACAAGAGGGGGGTGATGATTTGTGTGGTATCCAATTTTTTGCTTGCACAGATTATAGAAGGACCTGGTTCTTCTATGTGTTCCTTATCCTACTGTTGCGGAATAATAAATACAGAAATTAAAGAACACAAGTATTTTACGTGGAAAACACCTGGCTCAAAAGGTGAAAAAACCACGACCTACTTCCCAGTAGGATTTTCCCAAACTCTCCACTAAATCACTGAGCCAAAAACTGCATTTATAAAATACTTTTGTAAACCTAGGATTAACTCTAATCGCGTTGTGGCAACCAGCCTCTAACTGCTATGACAACTTCAAGTTAACTCTAACTTGAATACTCAGAGTACCTATTACAATTGCCTCTAGATAAAGCTGAAAGGTACAATATGAAAACACCTACTACAATTGAACTAGAATAAAAGACAGACACTTGGAACTGGTTTTTCTATCTGGTTCATGTAGCTTCAGGTTCGCACACTTGAATCACACACAAACTGTTTGCAAAAATGCCTTGCTATTTTGCTCTCAATTCACGTTCAACTTCTGCTTTTGTGCGTCACATGTAGAATGAGAACATCCTGCGATTTATAGAGTTAGTAGAGTAGAAAATAACTAGAGTTCTAATACTACTCTTCCTTGGTGGAAGAGTTCTAGTTAATCTCAACCTCAAACTCCTCTCTTATCTTGGATAGTATTCTCTTTGATTAAGGAATCCTTCTCCTTATTAATTATGCAACCCTTTTCTACCAGGAGATATCTATTATTATGCCAGATTTCGTTTATCTCCTGCATGTGCATCTCACGTGCTCTGAATCTGCCCGTGTCTATGCCTACCAGTGATGGACCTGATTCATCCCTGAGTTCCTTTGTCAATCTTCAAAACTATTCTTTACTTGGGCCAACAAGGACAAAAAATTTAGATTTCGAATAGGTGTTCAAAAAAAAATGCGAGTGACACTATGAATGAGAGTCAGTTAAAAAGATTCTTCAAAACTAAACATTGTTGAATACGCAGTGATTCAGGTTAAACTTTTCTGCATCGAGTATTTCTATCAAATCCATATTGTACAACATGTGTTTACAACGCTCAATCATAGTAAGTTAACAATGTCTCAAGTCAATTGCTAGTGCATGCTCTTCGGATCTATTTTCTCATTTTATGCAACATATCTTTTAGAAAATTCTATAGTTAAATTCTCCAAAAAGGTATATATAGTTAAAATGTGTTATTACCATGCTCTCTATTCAGACGATATGATTTGTGTAAAACTTTAGTGCAGCCGCAACCTTCAATTTGTGTATTCGTCACTTGTGTTATTCGTTTCTATATTGAAGAACGAATCGAATGTTTATTGATCAAATCACGATTCGCTCCATAATTTGATTTGAGTAATGATTAACTGGATAACCCTTAATTATGCTCTTCCATGGATTGATATATGTACCGAATACTCTTACGAAAAAGCTAATTTTTAGGTCTGAAATACTCCGTAGGTAACTTCAAATAATCATGTCTTTCTAGACAAATAAACCTTTAAGGGGAATTTGCAGTCATATCCTATATTTGTGCCACCTTTTAATTAGTACCTTATTTTTAAAAATTATTAATTTGGTACCCAGTTGACAAAATGTCACGACCCAAAATCCTAACCTGTCGTGATGGCGCCTATCTCAGTACCAGGTAAGCCGACGACATCAATAACCCACGATTTTCTTTAAATTTTAAAAAAAAGGTAACGTTTAATACAATACCAAAAATCTAGCAATTTCCGATACAACAGTCCCAAAACCTGGTGTCACTGAGTACATGAGCATCTAATATGAGTACAAGTCTGGAAAATACGCTCTATAATAGTCTGAGACCAAATACAGTAAACAAGGAGATAGAGAAGGAGAGACAAGGTCTGCGGAACACGACAGCTACCTCAAAATATCCTGAAAATCAACTGCGCGAAATGATCAACACCCGCTATGTTCAAGAACACCTGGATTTGCACACGAAGTACAGGGTGTAGTATGAGTACAACCAACTCAGCAAGTAACAATAATAACTAAGGATCTGAAGATAATGACGAGCTACATAGTCATAGTTCACTTTCAGTAGTTCCAGCAAAGAATAGACATGCTTCCAAATCCGACAGTTTAAGTCAAATCAATTTTATACAGTTCAATTTCAAGTAATCCGGATATAAATTCTTTCAAAGATTTCACAGCAATGACAGATAGCAACCAATTGCAACAACAAATGCAAAGCAAGTACAGCCTCTCAGAAAACAGTCACTCAGCTCATCACAACAGCTCAACCACTCGGCTCTCAGCCCTCAGCACTCACACTCAATGGGTACCCGCGCTCACTGGGGGTGTGTACAGACTCTGGAGGGGCTCCTACAGCCCAAGCGCCATAATCTGCACGGACAACTCACGTGCTGCACGGATAACTCACGTGCTATAATATCCTTCACGGACAACTCACGTGCTATAATATCCTTACCTCACCGACAGGCCCTCGGCCTTACTCAGTCCTCAACCTCTCAAGTCTCTCGGGCTCTCAGAAATCACAAAGATCATCCCAAACAAAGATAACATAGTATATCAATAAATATCCAGAAAGACTGAGGTATAATACGCAAGAAAAATTATGACAGAGTACAAGACAACAATTAGCAAATAATTCAACAAGTACGCAACCTCTACGGGTCTCAACAGTACTATAACATAGCCTAAGCATAATTTCTAACATGGTTTATAGTCAAATTTCTTCAACACATAGAGATCATGTAGCTAACAATAAATTATTCAACTTTACAGTTTTCCGGGACGGACCAAGTCACAATTCCCTCGGTGCACGCCCACACACCTGTCACCTAGCATGTGAGCCACCTCCAAAATAATCACATGATACCAAAATCCGGGGTTTCATACCCTGAGGACCAGATTTATAATTGTTACTTACCTCAACTCGTGTAATTCTTTATCCCGCTATGCCCTTTCCACGAGAATTGGTCTCTGAAAGCCTCGTATCTAGCCACACTTAATTCGATTCAGTCAATACCAATTATTATAATTAATTCCATAAGGAGATACTAATTTTTCCAATAAAATCCGAAATTAACTCAAAAATCAGAACCCGACAAAAGTTAAAGAATATGAACGCTCCTCCAACCACGAGTCCAACCATATAAATTTTACCAAAATCCGATACCAACTCGACCCTCAAATCTTCAATTAAAGCCTATGAAGATTTTTACCATTTTCAACCTAATCCTTACCCATTTGAACTTAATAATATTTTCACAACCTTATTGGTATGTATACATAATACTCTTACACCCAAGAATCATATTATAAATTACCCATTTTTACTCCAAACCCGAAATTAAAGGAATGAGGAAAGAAATTCTTATCTCTTTGAAGCCCTAGCATGATCCTTGTGAAATCTTCAAACCTTGAACAAGAATTGATGGATAAATGACTAAGTCTTCACTTTCTCTCTCTAAAATGCTCTCACCTCTCTCTAAAATATCAGATTTTGGCTAAAAAATGAGCTTAAAGGGCTATAAATTGAAGTTGGGTCAGGTCAAAAATTAGAAAGAATGGAAGCACCGATGCAGTTATGCGATCGCATAACAGGTATGCGGTCCGCATACCCGCCGCATAATTTGGCCTCCAAAGCTGGGCATTACTGACCCGGTCTGCGGTCATTATGCGACCCGCATACTTGTTCTGCGGTCGCATAATGTACCGCAAAATAGATCTGCGGTCGCATAGTGCACCGCAGATTTTCCTCAAATCTTGCCCCTCCCCTGATCCACTTTGCGACCATTATGCGGTCCGCAGAGTGATTCTGCGACCGCATAGTGGTCGTAGAAATGACCTTTTTCCGACAAAAGTTTCCTTTACACATTGGTGCATTGATCTACCTGGGCACCACCAAACCTTAATTTCCTTAGCAAAATTTCTCCGGGGTCGTTACACATAAGTTAACATCCGGTCAACCTTTTCAACTTAAATTCTAAACCTTGGAACTAAGTGCTCCAAATAATTTTAAAACCTCACCGAACCCAAACCAATTATCCCGGCAAGCCAAATTACAACTGTAATTCACAATCTGAGCAGTAAATGGGGGAACGGGATTGCAATAATCAAAACGACTGGCCGGGTCATTACGTAAAACATCCGTAATAATATGTCCATTATACCCCTGAAAAAATATATAAAAGATGCATCACGCATAAAATCACTTTACGGTTCTCCTCCATCACTCCGTCCCTTCTCAGATCATAATCACGAAACCAAAAAGTTAAACCAGATTCAAATTCCAAATTCAAAATTACAAAATACATTGTAAGTATTGCAAATCATCTTCAGAATTCAAATTAGTTTTTGAAGTTTTAATTCACTCAACCCATATATTTTAATCACACTTGCATGAAGTTATAGAATAAATTTATTTCTGGATACTGTTAAATGCAGGACACATAGGCATTCAATAGTTTTGTCATGAGGACAAACATGCTGAAGTTTTTGGTATGTTTGCTAGAACATAAATTGCTAAACTTTCACACCAAAACGCTGAAGTCTTTGTCTTGCAGTATAAACAAGCTGAAATTTTTTAGTTCATTTGCTAATATTTCAGCACTAAAATATGCTGAAATTTTGTCATGGATTCAATAGTTTTGTCATGATCTTTTTCTGAAACTTCACCAGAAGATGCTGAAATTGTTTAGTTCATTTGTAAAAACTTCAGGACAAACCTGCTGAAACTTTCCTCCTGTACTATGTAATTTCCTAGTGAATTTAACTAGCTGAGTTTTTACATAATTTGCTAAACTTTCATACCAAAACACTGAAGTCTTTGTTTTGCAGTATAAACAAGCTGAAGTTTTTAGTTCATTTGCTAATACTTCAGCACTAAAATATGCTGAAGTTTTGTCCCGATTCAATAGTTTTGTTATGATCTTTTTCCGAAACTTCAATAGAAGATGCTGAAGTTGTTTAGTTCATTTGTAAAAACTTTAGGACAAACCTGCTGAAATTTTCCTCCTGTACTATGTAATTTCCTAGTGAATTTAACTAGCTGAATTTTTACATAATTTCCTAAACTTTCATACCAAAATGCTGAAGTCTTTGTCTTGCAGTATAAACAAGCTGAAGTTTTTAGTTCATTTGCTAATACTTCAGCACTAAAATATGCTGAAGTTTTGCCCCGGATTCAATAGTTTTGTCATGAGCTTTTTCCGAAACTTCAGCAGAAGATGCTGAAGTTGTTTAGTTCATTTGTAAAAACTTCAGGACAAACCTGCTGAAGTTTTCCTCCTCCACTATGTAATTTTCTCCAGCATGCTGAAGTTAAATTTAGTTCATCCTTAAGTTTTGTCCTGCATTAAACAGCTTTTTCATGAGCTTTTTTTCGAAAACTTCAGTATAAACAAGCTGAAGTATTCTAGTACATTTGCTAAAACTTCAGGTTAAGCGTGCTTAAGTTTTTTTCCTTCAGTATGTAATTTTCTAATGAATGTTTTATGAACTTCACACTAAAATTTTTTTGTTCAGTTTTCTAATACTCGACACTAAACATGCTTCTGCAGGATGAGTTCGATTTTTCTTGTTATTACTTTCAATGGGAGGTGGACTTTTGATTTCAAATACTTGAATCATGATACTTCAGGATAAGATGACTATAAACAAAAAAAGCAGAAATTAAATCGTAAAAAGTATTACTAAAATAAAACCCAGAAAGTTAATGCAATGTACTTGTGATTAAACGTAATGTTATTGGGGAACAAACAGTTGAAAAACCATTTGATTTCAGAGATAAAAAAATCAAAAAATGCGAAGAATGAGAGAAGAGAGACAGAGACAGTAGAATGGCGTATATTTGGAGAGAAAGTAGTCTTTTAATAAAGAAGGGCAAAATTATCTTTTTAAAAGGCTTTTAACAAAAAAAACGGGTACGGATGCAAACAGAAAAATAAAGCGGGTACAGGTTAAAAAGGGGCGACCAAATAGGGCGCCCCATGCAATTTTTACACTTTTAAGCAGGGTCGACTCTAATGTTATGGAAGGTAAGGCTTATGCCTTAGGCACCCAAATTTAGGGGGCCCCATTTTAAAAAAATAAGTAGGTTTATAGGTATTTAAAAAATACTTTTAATATAAAAGTAGAGTTTTTAATATAAAAAGAAAGAAACTTTTTAGATATATAAATAAAGTAATAACTTAACTTACTTAAAAATGGGTAGATGAATAGTTTTCCTAATGTTTCAATTTTTCACTTCTTACTCCTTCATTAGATAACATGTAAAACATTTACCCTCTTCCTTAATTTGTTCAAGTCAATCTTTCTTATTTCCAATCTGTTCATATTTCAGAAATTAACATTCTAAAATTTCAAAGATGTCACATCTACAAAACAAACAATACAGTTGCAACATATTTTATTTGTATGATTAGTCTTTTACCTATCAAGCCAAAATTCCTAGTTGCAAACATTGTTATTGTTCTTGTGTTGTTACTTTCTTAGAATTTTACCCCACTGTGTTCCGCGGTTTGGATTTAACACGGGAGAAAATGACATCATATGACAATACACAAGAGGAATTGGCAAATTTATAGCCTCATATTAGGTTTGGCAAAGGCAGCTCCAAATAATTGGCATTATATAGCTAAATCCTAAAAGAACTATTTTCTTATTTATTTCCTCTCATGTCTGGTGCCCCGCTGTTCCGTCAACCTTTTTTTGGGAGGCTTTATTTTTCATAAATAAAATAAAGATAAAATGAGTTTGCTCCCTCCCTCCTCCTTCTTTTGAGTTTTGAATTGATTTTAGGGAATTCTCATCTTGTATATCAATATATTTCTAATATATAATAAGAACAGTCACTTAATATGTAAAAGTTATTTTCCACTATCAGCGTAAAGAAGTCAAACTCGAATAATAATACTTGTTTCTTTTGTTGCTTCTATATCAAAAGATTATGTATGTGTAATGTAACGACCCAACCGGTCATTTTGACTTTTAGAACCCCGTTCTCCTAAATAAAACTTCTCGTATGTGCTTTAAATGATTTATGACTTGTGGGATGGTTGGTTCGGGATTTGGAAGTGTTTGGGTTGAAATCGGAATAATTGTTTCCTTAAGTTGGCTTTAAAAGGCCAAGTTTGACTTTGGTCAACTTTTTGAGCAAACAGACTCAGATCATTATTTTGACAGTTTCGGTAGGTCCGTATCGTAATTTGGGACTTGGGCGTATGCCCAGAATCAAATTTCGAGGTCCCTAGCCAAGATATGGAATTTTGATAAAAAAAATAAAATTTAATTTCAAATAGTGACCGGATGTCGAATTATGTGAAAACGACCCCGGAATAGAATTTTGATGATTCCAACAGCTCCGTATGGTGATTTTAGACTTAGGAGTGTGATCGAGATTTTATTTGGAAGTCCGTAGTGAAATTAGGCTTGAAATGGCTAAAACAAGAATTTAAGTTTGGAAGTTTGATCGGGGAGTTGACTTTTTGATACCGGAGTCGGAATACAGTTTCAAAATATTTATAGCTCCGTTATGTCATTTATGACTTGTGTGCAAAATTTGAGGACAATCGGAGTTGATTTGATAGGTTTCGACATCGAATGTAGAAGTTGAAAATTCTTAGTTTTCTTAAGCTTGAATTGGGGTATGATTCGTGGTTTTAGCGTTGTTTGATGTGATTTAGAGGTTCGACTAAGTTCGTATGATGTTTTAGGACTTGTTGGTATATTTGGTTGAGGTCCCGAGGGGGACCTCGGGTGAGTTTCGAATGGTTAACGGATCACAAATTGGACTTAAACAGCTGCTGCAATTGTTTTTCTCTTCTGCTGGAAATTCTGGGCTATGATCGAGCCCAAGATCGAGGCCCAAAATCGAGGCCCAAAAATCGAGCTCCCAAGATCGAGCTCCCGAGATCAAGCTCACGAGATCGAGCTCCCAAGATCGAACTGGGTAGATCTGTAAGTTATAAAAACAGAGGCATTCGACCCATTTGCCATTTTTGACAAATTTGAGCTTGAGCAGAAGCGACGTTTGGCAGATGTTTCAAGGAAAGACATTTGAGGTAAGTGATTCCAACTCGGATTTGGTCTATATACACAAATATATCATTGTTTTCACCATTTAATTAGTGTTTTGGGATTGAAATTTGGAAAAATTTAGAAATCTCATAGAAACGAATTTTTGAGATTTCGGTATCGATTCGGAGTCGGATTTGAGTGAAACTGGTATGGTTGGACTCGTAATTGAATGGATTGTCGAATTTCATAACTTTCGCCAGATTTCGAGATGTGGGCCCCACGGATGAATTTTTATTAATTTCGGGAGTTTTATTAAAAATATAGTATTTTCTTATAGAATTAATTCCTATAATTTTTACTGATTGTATCAAATTATTTTGGCTAGATTCGAGCCAGGCAGAGTTGGATTATCGTGGAAAAGGCCTTATAGTGGATAAAATTGGAGCAAGACGAGGTAAATCTCTTGTCTAATCTTGTAAGGAGGAAATTACCTCCTAGGTGATTAAAAATTAAATAATTGTTGCTAATTGTGGGGGCTACGTACGCACGAGGTGACGAGAGTCCGTGCGTAGCTACTATTAAATGCTAAAGTCCGGGTAATTTAGGACTCAAAGCATGCCTTACTTGTGTAGATTGTATTCTTTGATTTATTTATATTAATTGATATCTATATGAATATATTGTGAATTGTTAGATAAAGATATTAAAGGATGAAAATCTCATATGCTTAATTTTTGTTTAAATCAATTAATTGTTAAAAAGAAATTGTTCTCATCCCAAATTTATCTTATAATAAACATACTGTCCTTCCGGAGGCACATAAGAAAATGTCCTCCTTTCTTGTGGAGCGGGCCGAACGCCTCGGCAGGATAGATGCATCTATGGATCGCGCCGCACATCCCTCGGCAGTGTACACGACACTCTGGATCGGGCAGTACGTCCTCGGCAGAAATCGTGCTTAATAATAATAATAATTACACGATACTTGGACAGTTCATTACAGCTTGTAAAGTTATTTGATAAATTGGAAATTTATTGAAATTAAATTGTAGCATGTAAAGCTATTTGATAAACTGGAATTTTTATTGAAATTGAAGTATTTACTTAATAGATTAGAAATTATTTGAATTGAAGGAATTTAATTATTATACTGAGAATTATTGGAATTGAAGGAATGTAATTACTATTACTGGTTCAATAAATTATTGTTAATTATGTGAATCATCGTTGATATAAATATTTCTATTTTCATGATTATTTAATATTATTGACCCATAGTGAGTGTCATAGTCGGCCATCCCGTCTCTACCTCTTCGAGATTAGACTTGATACTTACTGGGTACATGTTATTTTCGTACTCATACTGCACTTGTTGCACATTTTATTGTGCAGGTACATATATGCATAGCGGCCTTGTAGGCACAGAGGTGTTATAAAAATTGTGGGGACATAGGTGAGCTGCATTCTATATTACGATCCGCAACTAACAGAATCTCCTTCAGAGTTATTATATTTTCCTGTCTAATTTGTATTCTGGACAGATGCTGTATTTTATTTTAATTCCCTAGTAAATGCTCATGCACTTGTGACACCGGGTTTTAGGAATGGTTGTGAATTGTTTAGAAATTTAGCTGCAAAAATATTTATCATTTACTCTATGAGTTTTTATCTCTACAATTTTATTAAAGAAATTTTTATTTCAAAATTACTAAAATGGGTAATTAAGTTAATTGATTATGGTTGGCTTGCCTGACAGTGGTGTCCGGCGCCATCACGACCTTTTGGATTTTGGTTCGTGACAACATGGTATCAGAGCACTAGGTTCACTTAGGTCTCACGAGTCATGAGCAAGTCTAGTAGAGTCTTGCGGATTGGTACGGAGACATTTGTGCTTATCTTCGAGAGGCTACAGGGCTGTTAGGAATACTTCCCTTTTTGATTCTTCATCGTGTGATTCAATTCCTTTGAGGCTTATGCCTACATTTCCTTCCTATTCAATCTTATGCGACGTGAAGCGTTTGTTATACATTGAGGATCGAGAAAAATTTTAATGGTACTACAGATGTAGTACAAGATACTTCTCCTTGTGTAATTAATTGGGCTATTGTCATCGCCTTGCGAAAGGCCGCTTTGTCATTTCAAATTAAATATCAGTACTACCTAAGGATTGAGATTTGGCATTGATTGTTATGACGATCCGTGTGTTGTTATCGCACAGTGTTTATGAAATGGAAAAATGCCTGCCTATGTGTCAGGGCAGTAAACGACTTGAAAGAAGGTTTTCTCAGTACATGATTCAGAGGTTCCATATTTTAATTCCAGCGGAGAAAAGGCAACCAGACTATGAATGTTCATGTTGGGGGTTGATGGAGTAACGAAACTTGATATTTTCGAGTGTGGTAGAGTTCTCAATTTTGATGTGGTGTCATCGCCTTGTAAAATGCGTTAACTGTAACTTTAGATGGATGATCTCATCGCAATTATAATTTTATACTTTTAACATATAAACTAACTTATATTCCGTTTAGCTTTAGAACTAGTTAAACTGATGCTTAATGAACAAAAGAGTTATAAGCAAATCGGTAAAAATGACGTATATATATCTGGAGTGTCAACAAAGAGGAGTAGTAAGTTTTAAATTTTTTTAAAATATATGATATATGGTTCTTCTATAAATTACAAGTTTAATAATTCTATTCTTAAAAAGTTTATGAACTAATATGTGAATACCATAGAAGAAGTATAATTTATAAGTTTAATAATTCTATAAATAGATGATGACCATCTAGGTAATTCGGAGCCAAGAAAGGTTTGTGGTCCTACTTTACTAAAAGATATTTGAAAACTTCCTCTAGGGAAGATAGTTGATGTGCCGTTTAATAATCGTAACCAAGCTGTTGGGGAGGATTCGTCTAATGAGGTTGTACAAAGTTAGAACAAGAGATAACGAGTTAAAGGATAAGCACAATGAAGAAATGAATCTGATGAAACAAAATCAAGAGAAGATGCAATCAGAATTACTCCAAATGAGACAATTCATGCGCAAATCTGCTTCTAATGAATCGACGCCTCAATATATAAATGGCACCTCAAGTGAACAGGTAACTCGATTTCATTAGTTTTAGACATTTTTAATGAAATTTTAATAATATAAAAGTATTGTTATCTAATGTGTTAATATTTATCAGGTCCTCGACGCCAACAACGGCCATGAACGAGTACCACAAACATCAAGGATACCCAGTGTTGCTGAAAATACTTCACTTTCTCACGGTACTACTCATCTTTATCCTTTAGCGCTACTGTTTGAGTTTTTTTCACTGTAGATCATTAAGAAATCTTCTTTTATGATCTTAGTATATCTTCGTCCGAACGTTTTCTTCTTCCTTTAAAGATTTCATCTATTCATTTGTTAAATATTATTATATATCTTTCAAACTTCTTACATCTCTTTCCTTCAGAAGATTGCAGCAGCTCAATCATATAACTATGGTAATTTAGTATAAATAGAACAGGACTAAAGTTTCTTGCTGCACACATAGGATGCATTCCATTGTGGTTGAACAGTGGTATCTAATAAAAAATCCAGTTGATTTTTTGTATGTGCTAACAATAAGCAATACATAGTTTTCCATTACTTACTCCCTGATGTTATCTTTTGTATAAAGAATACAGTGTAGTCTTGTTGAAGAGCTCTAAAGCAGCGACTAGTTTCCCTGTGGTGGCATTGAGCTTTGTTTGCAGACTCCATATAATTTGTTGAGGATATTGACCTTGATATTGATTATTAGATACCATCATCATATTTTGCTGTAGGAATTGCTGTTGTTGCATCACTTGCTGTTGTTGCATCAGCTGTTGTTGCTTTTGCTGAGACATTATTGCCATTTGTACATTCGTTGGAGGTGCTATGTTGTTTGACATGGCAAAGGGGTCATGTTGATTGAATGGGTTCTGTACAAGGATTTCATACCCATATGCACTATAGCCAGCATTTTGCAGCTGTATTTGCCTCCTAGCTACATCATCTTCATATAAGCTGTCAAGTAATAATTTGTTGAATCCTCCCGCCAATTTTTTATCTAGTGTGACTTGGCTCGTATTGTTGCTCGATGCAGTAACAAGAGCCAGTTCCCATCCTGTTGGATAGTTTGAGCAGGTTTTGAGACCAAAAATTTAACTGTTATTCTACATTAAAAAAAACTTTGGCTTGGGGCAGTGTTTGACAGCACAAAAACTGAGGGTTACAGAAGAACTGCAGCTTCTTTTGAAGTGAAATTCCGGCAAGTCTTGCATAAAGTTTATATGTTTTTTGCTGTCTACATTGGTGTGATCATCTCTGTCTTGTATTCCTCTTATATTTAGTGATGACTAGTAGAAGAAGAAGATTTGCTTGCTTATGCGTACATCTACAGTGCTCATATATTTCATCTATTGATATAGTTATTTTATAATTTCAGGTCAAACAGTCGGATGATCGATAATTTAGCGGGTCGAAGATTTCAATATGACGAAGAGTTGAAAAACTTATTTGAAGACTATTATTCATTGGGATTAGTCATATAATGACATTAGCTATTTACTTCAAACAATATAAGTTTCTTTTTTAAGTTGCTGTGATATTAATATTTTGGATTAGTACTTCCTTTTGTTTGTTAAGATTTAATGAGATACATTATGTTTTTATGAATTAATATTAATATATTTTGTTATTTGGAACATTTTTTGAACGAATGTAGTAGCTATTATTAATGGTGGCTAAACTATTCCCGTTATAGCTTGTCAATTTTAGCGCCAATTTAACAGGATATACCGATTATAAAAATGGACGATAAAAACGCCAATTATGATGTTTCCACAAGAGATATTGTAGCCATTATAATTGCTGTTAAAGATGACTTTTAGCAGCAATTTAATTGAATTTACTAGCCATTAAAATGGATGCTAAAAGGGCATACTAATACGTTTTCAGAAGGGATATTATAGCCATTCAAATCGCCACAAAACAATTACCTCTAAAGGTATGGACTTTTAGCGATAATTCTTTTTTGAATTTAGCGGCTATAAAAATTGACACTAAAAGAGCATTAGTAGCGTTTTAGCTTGGATTTAGCAGCCATCATAATTGTCGAAAATAATTGCTGGTAAAGCAAATGATATTTAGCGGCAATAAGTCATACCTTTTACTAGCTTTTGTGATAAACGCCGCTAAAGGCCTTACTGACCCCGACTTCAGCGGCTAAACAACAGTGGCCTGTAAATGATAAGCGACTATTGTTATTGTCGCTAATGCCCTTTTTAGTAATTGTCGCTATCAGCAATTGATGATAAGTTGAAGGAACAACCTTCATCTCATGCGTCCAAGGCCTTCCAAGGATCACGTTGTATCCCATGTAACCATCTACCACTTCGAACAGAGTGGTCTTTGTTACGCCTTCGACATGTGTAGACAGCAGAATCTCTCCCTGGGTTGTTACACTTGTTAAGTTGAACACAACTTTGCTTTGTTGCCGGAACTATATTTCCGGTTAACTATGCTTGCTCCAAAACTCCCCATTGTATGGTATTGGCTGAACTACCTAGATCAACCAACACACATTTAATTTTAAAATCTAAGACATTAAGAGATATTACCAAAGCATCATTGTGCAGTAGAAGAAGTCCATCAACATCCTCTTCTATGAAGGTGATGTCCTCCTCCGCAGCTTCTCGGATCCTCTTGCCATGAGTTATCGATCTGGAGACGGATTACGAATTCTCGTAATAGTTCAGATTCTCCTTAGGCTATTCTGAATATATCTGCCTTTCTTGCTTGGACCTTTCTTGCTCTAGCATGAGCTTTAATAAAAGAATCTATAAGCATTTCAAGAGAATCAATGGAATGCTCCGGCAAAAGATAATACCAAGTTAAAGCACCCTTCGTCAGGGTTTCGCTAAATTTCTTCAACAAGACAAATTCGATCTCGTGTTGGGCCAAGTCATTTCCTTTCACAACCGTAGTGTAGGTCGTGATATGCTCTTGTGGATCCGAAGTCCCATCATACTTCGAATATTCGGCATCTTAAACCTTTTCTGAATCAATTCTGGGTTTGCACTTGGTTAGAATGGCAGCTGCGTATACTTCTTGGAATCCGTTCCATTTAGCACCGGCGACGCTACCGGTACATGATCCATAAGAGCATGGAATTCTTTAGCATTTTGTTCCATTCGTTCATTCATATCCCTCATGAATATCATGTGCTCGGTTTCGAAAGGATCGTTAGCATTGTTGACATTCTCGGATCCACTACCGGTATCTCCTATCTGGTTAAAATTGAACTCCTCTCTTGGAGTGTCGTTACCAATTCTTTGAACTATTTGATTTGCAGGGACGCTGGGAGGAATCCTAACTCTTCCATTAGAATTACTGGAAGCAACCGAAAGCGCCTGCTTCGATTCTGTCATCACTTGGTCTTGCCTTGAGAGGTGATTCATAATTTTCCTATGTTGCTCTCTTAATATTTTGACTGTTTCCCTAACGTGTTCGTCATCCGCAACATCAGGAGTTGGCCTCCTCACATGTCGAGGATATAGACCTTCGCGAACTGGAGTTGTTTCATCTCCTTCATTGCGGGTTTCGCTAGTTGAACCATCACGTTGGAACACATCCTCATGTTCGTTGTGTGCTCCAACATCATAGGAATTGTTCACATCATTAGATGCTTTTACTTAAGAAAGGAATCAAAATTTGTTAGTAATAGATGAATGGATCAAAGCAATAACACAATTGTCTATGTCCCACGGTGGGCGCAAAACTATTTACCCGTAAAACGGTGCAGTTGAATTTGTAACGTAGTTTATAAATATGTCAACTAATTTGACCCAAAAATACGAAATAGATAAGGACATAAATAAGATTATAAATTAAAATTAAAGGAAATACGAGCCTGGCTATAAATTTAGCTTCTCCGGTAGCAGAAACAAGAACAATATTAAAACAAAGTAAAGAGCAATTTTATAGAATGAGTGCTGATTTTAGCTTTTGTGTACGTAATGTTTTGTCCCCTACAATGGATACTAATTATCCTATTTATAGCTCTATTTAGGGAGACAAGATCCTCACATCAAGCTCCTTTTGAATGAGAATAAAACCGCCATTGATGGTTGCATAACGATTAATCATAAATATAGAGATTTCTTGTAACGGCTGCTCATTGAATGCTGTCTTTTCCAACCAATGTTTTACTTTCATAATCTTTGTTCTCGGATTCGATGCCTTGGGGACTCTCTCAGCACCGATCACATGCTTGCATCCGGTGCCAGCTATTTGCTGACGCACATCTTACATGTTTTTAGTTTCATGTGTCATCTCGTGATTTGTCCAACTGTCGCTAACCAATTTTACCCCATACAAATACTCGTGGAAGTTACATCTGTTGTTGCTTAGTATTGAATTTTTGTACATTAGACCTAGAGAAAAGCTATTTTGCATAAATCGCAACTCTATCTATGAAGGAAAAAGGGAAAGAGATACATGAGGTTCCTCTTTTAAGAAAGTTCCCGAGAGGGCTCATGGTCCATGATTTATGTTTCATCTTTAGTTTGTTTAAGAAATCTTTTGTACCTTGCACAGTTAAAAGTTAAGAGAAGTCTTGCACAATAACAAATGAAGTCCTTTTATCTGTTTATTGTCTTCCTGTTATGGATGGGTAATATCTACAATTTCGCTTTATATCGAACCACAAGAAATTGTAAGTACAAAAACATGGCATTGTTATTCAGGTATAAGCTTCTATCTCCTCTAACAACTAATTTTCTTATTGCTAAATACAAGAGAAGAAACTGATTTCTTCTAAATCATGAGTCAAATACGTCAAATTGGAAAATTAGTTCATTGGCAATCATTTTGAATGAAGATGAGCGACTTATTGACTAGGAACCAAGAACTGAGTGAGCAAATGTAGTATACAAAGATCATACGTAAATTCAAAGTCTGTTGGTTGTTTCCTAGATGGTTGTACCATCACAAATGCAAAGTTTCTTGTAGTTCTCACCAACTCCTGCAGTTCTAGCAATCACTGCTGCTTTAATGCCTGGATCTGATTTATCTTCAGTTGCATATACCGCTATAGCTCGCCCAATCAGGTCGGCAACTCTTAACTTCTCTTCAGCACCAGAATAAAACGCCTCCCATTTCTCATCAACATCCAGTGTTCCCAGGTCACCGAGTGGCTGAAAATGAAAGAACACATCAAATTAAATTGCAGCAAACTGACTGTTTGGTGCAACATTTTATGTTATGATATTACTGTGGGAACAATCCTTCTTTTAAAAGAAGACTAAAGGATTTTAAATGAGGATATATGGAAAATTTAGTAAATAATTTAAGTTTTAAAAAAAAAAACTAACTAAATAAACAAAACAAAACAAAAAAATGGAAAAATGATAACGAATTGAAACAAAAGGGCCGAAGCCCATTACAAACATATCTGCCAAAAGTTTAAAAGGGTTAGGGGAAGGGGAACGAAGCAAAAGCTTCACGAGAAACGGAAAAAAAAACCAGCAGGGAAAGAAAGAAGGAAAAGAGAAAAGAAGTTGATGCAGTGCGCTGGAACCATAGCTATAACTGTTAAGGAATCTTAAGCACTAATTGAGTCTTACGGGTAATACTTGAGCTTCTTCTTCTGGTAGATTTTAATTTCGATTCTCATGATCGAAAGATTATATAGAGTAATAGAAATTACACTAGTTCATTCACGTAATTGAGAATTTTCTTCCTAAAGAATCAATAAAACTTTATGAAATTGGATTAATAAATTATATGAATAGGTTGGAGTTGATAGGTTAGTAATTACTCATATGTAGGAAAATATAATTTGGCGAATTAAGAGTCAAATATGAATCCTCGAGGGTTGGGTATTCTAAATTAGCTATGAATTAGCCTAAATAAGGAAATTAACATGAGATCGATATTATGTAATTATAGATTGATTGGAGGAAGTTGTACGAATTGCTCGAGGTGAAGCATTTGGTATTTCGGCACGAGTACTGTGAGTAGTAATCTTACCGCAATTTGTGTTTTCATAACTTGCATGATTTACACATAATTTTTAATATGAATATATTACCGATTATTTTGAGTTGCATGTGGGACAAGTCTTTTACTCGATATGATACCGAAATAGTTATTTGAGATGATTACCGTTGTTTTAAAATATCTTGTTGTCACCAGATATGTTTTACCGTTACTTGAATTTACGGTTATCAAAATGAAATTACATGATTTGATAAGAATCGAAATGCCCTATATTGTTTTAAAATATTTTTCTACGGGTATATACGGATTATAGCAAATATAAATGGGAGTAGACATTGAAGGATCACGTAGCTAACGGCGGGTTCGTTAGACCTGGTGCACCTTGTAATTACCGATTACCATTACAGCCATCGCTGGTGGGAAGGTAGAACTAGCATACTGTTACTGATTTCCCTCGAGTAGGGACTACCGTTATAATTGACTTCTTGCGAAGAAGTTCACAGTTGTATCGATTACATGATCCGTTCATTGAAACCTCCCAAACATGAATATTGATATTACACAGTGTTTACCGAGCTTATTACCGAATTGTCAATTGATTTATATTACATGAAAAATATGATGAGACTGATTATTGTTTATTGTTTCTAAAATGGCATTCTTATGATATTTTCTGTTTAATATGTATACTAGCATATTTTCTGACTTGTCCCCAATAAAAATAGTTGTGGTTAAGTGTTATTACTCATTGAGCTAGCGACTCATTCCCCACTAAATATTTTTACTGAGACAGCAGTTGACGCGGTCGAGGATTTCGTTAATTAGAGCGCACATGTTGTTAGTTCTTGGTGAGCCTCGCACTTGTTCGCGTGGGCGGAGATTTTATTTATTATTATGGTCTTTTCTTTGAACTCTTAGAGTCGCTCCATAGTCATTCTTTTAGTGTCATGAGTATTCTTTTGTTATTATAGACTTATGTTGAGTATCGCTCATTCTTATCAAAGTTGGAGTTAAATTAATATTTCTAGTTGTTAGTAGGTGGACTATTAATGGTAGATATTTGTTTTGGTTAATTGATAAATTTATTGTTGTTTGAATTGATATTATGATGTTGGTTGTTGATTTGAGACAAGAAAATTTTTGGGATAGTCTAAAAATAGGGAAAACTCTGTCCGATTTTCTGTAAAATACCGATGAGGCTTACTTGGGGGCACTTGCTCCTAAGTGCTGGTCATGATCCTAAATTGGGTTGTGACAAAGTTGATATTAGAGCTTAGGCTTTAAGTCCCAAGTCATGGAGCAATGTTTAGTAGAGTCTTGTTCATGGGTATGTAGGCGCCCATACTTTTGATGTTGAGGCTACTCAAAATCTAGGGATGTTTTCCCTTCTTTCATTCTTTAATCGTGCATTGAGATAACTTGAGATTGACTTTGGAGTATTTCTTTTACAGATGGCTAGGACACGCACACCCTCATCTGCTGGATGCGGTACTACCCGGGGTGGCGGTCAAGTTGGGGTTCATCAAACTAGAAGACAGGATGCTCCTCAACCTAAAGTTGGGAGCATGGGTCAACCGCAAGCTACTATGCCAGATCAAGTGCAAGAACAGGGGGTTCAGGATGCTCCATCACCAGTGCCAACTGTTGTACCTATTGTTGCCTTACCTGCAGATGCAGTGGCAAGGTTATTGAATGTGTTAGAGGCATTGGTGCCTACTCAGGGTGAAAGTTCATCTCCTCAGGCTACTTTACTGACACAAGTACCTGCACAGACTCGGGCTTTCGGGAGTAAGGAAGTATCCCTACAAGAGTTCCTAAATTGAAATCACCAAAATTCATAGGTTCTGATAATTCAGCAGATCCTCAAAATTTCTTGGATAGGACACTCAAGGCATTGCGTGCTCTAGGTTGTTCTAGTGAGAGGGTCGTGGAGCTCGCAGCATACAAACTAGAGGATATGGCTAACACATGGTATGAAACTATGTTGCTAGGAAGGCCAGCAGGAGGACCCCTACTGACATGGGACGAGTTCAATAAGTTGTTTATGGATCATTTTCATCCAGATATCCTGAGGCAAAAATATGCTAGAGACTTTGAGAGATTGGTTTAGACTCCAGATATGGATGTGTCAACCTACAACACGAAGTTTTGTAATCTGGCGAGATATGCTCCTTACTTAGTACCTACCCATAAAGCTCGAGTTCAGAGGTTTGTTGATGGGTTGGTTGGTTGTCTATACACTGCAGTAGCCCCACAGATGAAGACTTCGTCCTACACTGATGCAGTCGATCTTGCTAGAAAGATTGAAAATAAGGGACGTGATGAGCGTGCAACTAGTGAATTACGTAAGAAGGCCAAGACAAGAGGATCTTTCAATGGCGGTTTTAGTGAAAATCGCAGAGCAGGAAATCAGGGACAACAACAACAGGGTTCTCAGACAGGGACACATTTGTCTTCACAGTCCGCATACAGACCACATTACAGATAGGGTACTAGGGGACCATCATCATCATCATCTGGACATCATAATTATGGGCAAATATATGCCACTGCTCCAGTCTGGCAGACCTGTGGTAGATCACATTTGTGCCAGTGTCGTGTTTTGACTGGATAGTGCTTTCAATGTGGCCAGTTGGGACATCACTTGAGGGATTTCCCTCATCCTCCGAGGAATTTCAACTAGGCTTCTATTCAGTCAGTTGCACCTACTCAGACTACTCGTAATACCTTAGGTGCTACAGGTACAATAAATAGAGGTCGAGGTGCTGGAGATCGTGCTAATATGAATCAAGGACAAGGAAATGCTGGTAGAGGTCAGGCGAGAGTTTTTGCATTTACTAGACAGGATGACCAGGCCTTAAATGCAGTGGTTAGAGGTATTCTTTCTGTCTGTTCATTTGATGCACTTGCGTTGATTGATCCGGGATCTACTCACTCCTATGTGTCATTGTACTTTGCTTTGAGGTTTAGTAGACAACATGAGCTATTGAATGATCCTTTTATAGTTGCTACTACTATTGGGGAGTCTCTATTAGCTGAATATGTGTATCGTGCGTGTCAGTTTCGGGTTGAGGCTAGAAATACTCTAGCTGACCTTATTGTACTTGATATGGTTGACTTTGACATGTTGATGGGAATGGATTGGCTATCTTCTTGCTATGCTATCGTCGATTGTCATGCAAAGATAGTTAAGTTTGAGATACCAAACGAACCCAGTTTTATTCTAAGAGGGAGTCAGGTTCAGAGATTTGCAAAGTTGAATCCTTTATGAAGGCTCAACGACTTCTGAAGAAAGGTTGCTTGGGTCTCTTATCTATTGTAAATGATACAAGAAAGGAAACAGTTAGTATAGAAAATGTACCAGTAGTGAGAGAATGTTCTGATGTATTTCCTGAGGATTTACCAGGATTGCCTCCAGTACGAGAAATAGATTTTGGTATTGATTTGCCACCTGACACACAACCAATATCAATACCCCCATATCAGATGGCACCAGTAGAGTTGAAGAAGCTAAAATAACAAATGCAGGATTTGTTAGATAAGGGTTTTATTAGACAGAGTATATCTCCATGGGGTGCACCAGTACTCTTCGTAAAGAAGAAAGACGGATCCCTGAGAATGTGCATTGACTACAAGCAGTTGAACAAGATAACAATACGCAATAAATATCCTTTGCCTCGTATAAAGGACATGTTTGATCAGTTACAAGGAGCTACCCACTTTTCAAAGATTGACCTCCGTTCAGGTTATCATCAGCTTAGAATCAAAGATGAAGATATTTCTAAGACTGCTTTCAGAACTCGATACGGGCACTATGAGTTTCTTGTGATGCCTTTCGAAATGACTAATGCTCCAGCTGCATTCATGGATTTAATGAATAGGGTGTTCAAGTCGTTTATGGATAGATTTGTAATAGTATTTATTGATGATATCCTGATATATTCTCATAGCCAAGGAGAACACGAGAATCATCTCAGGATTGTGTTGTATACATTGCGAGAACATCGACTTTATGCTAGGTTCTCGAAGTGTGAATTTTGGCTAGACTCAGTAGCATTTCTGGGGCATGTTGTATCCAAAGATGGAATTATGGTAGATCTTAAGAAGATAGAAGCTGTGCAGAAATGGCCCAGACCTACTTCTCCTACAGATATTCGTAGCTTTTTAGGCTTGGTAGGCTATTACAGGCATTTTGTGCAGGATTTCTCCAGAATAGCAGCGCCATAACCAAGCTAACACAGAAAAATGCAAAGTTTTAGTGGACGAAGGAATGTGAGCAGAGCTTTCAAAAACTCAAAACATGTTTGACAACTGCACCAATATTAGCCTTACCATTAGGAGGGTGGGATTAGGATGTGTTCTCATGCAAAATGGTCGCGTTATAGCTTATGCTTCGAGACAATTGAAAAAGCACGAGCAAAACTATCCTACACATGATTTGGAGATGGCTTCAGTGGTATTTGCTTTAAAAATTTGGAGGCATTACCTATACGGTGAAACTTGTGAGATTTATACTGACCATAAGAGTTTGAAGTACATTTTTCAGCAGAGGGATCTAAATCTTCGGCAGCGTCGGTGGATGGAACTACTCAAGGACTATGATTGTTCTATTTTGTATCATCCTGGAAAAGCCAATGTGGTGGTTGACGCATTGAGCAAAAAATCCATGGGAAGTTTGGCACATATAGTTCCTGCAATAAGACCTTTGGTTGAAGATATGCATAGACTAGAGGTTACAGGCGTCATATTTAGTATCGGAAATTCAGAGGCATTGTTGGCTTGTGTTCAGGCTAAGTCTTCATTAGTCGAGCGCATTAAGGCCACCCAATCTGAGGATGAGCGATTATGCAAATACAAAGATGAGGCCTTAGCTGGTAAAAACAAGGATATGATTGTTGAAAGTGACGGTGTTCTTCGAATGGGTGACAGACTATGTGTAGCAGACGTAGATGGGTTGAGACAAGCTATTTTTGAAGAAGCCCACAACTCTAGATAAAATATATATCCTGGATCCACAAAAATGTACCATGACATGAAGCAATTTTATTGGTGGGAAGGTATGAAGAAAGATGTTGCTAACTTTGTTTCTAACTGTTTGACTTGTCAGCAGGTCAAGGCTGAGCATCAGCGACCCGCAGGACTATTACAACAAATTGAGATTCCAGAGTGGAAATGGGAAGGAATTACTATGGATTTTGTCACCGGTCTACCACGAACCCTTAGAGGTTATGAATCTGTATAGGTGATTGTAGATCGATTGACAAAATCAGCACACGTTTTGCCAGTGAAGACTATATATAGTGGAGTGAGATATGCAAAGATATTTATGAACGAAATTGTCCGACTTCACGGAGTTCCAGTATCCATCATCTCTGATAGAGGATCACAGTTCACTTCATGCTTTTGAAAATCTTTTCAAGAAGCATTGGGTACACAAGTAGATCTTAGTACTGCATTTCACCCCCAGACAGACAGGCAGTCTGAATGTACTATACAAATCATGAAGGATATGTTGAGAGCTTGCATTCTTGAGTTTGGAGGTAGTTGGGATGCTTATCTACCTTTAGCTGAATTTGCTTACAATAATAACTTCCAGTCCAGTATTCAAATGGCACCGTATGAAGCATTATATGGTAGAAGATGTTGTTCTCCTATCGGATGGTTTGAAGATGGTGAGACTAACTTATGGGGACCCGACTTAGTACAAGAAGCTATTGACAAGGTCCAATTAATCAGGCAGAGATTGCTCACCGCTTAAAGCAGACAAAAGTCGTATGTAGATAAGAGAAGAAGAGATTTAGTGTTCACAATTGGGGACAAAGTGTTCCTACGAGTCTCTCCTATGAAAGGTGTGGTGCGGTTTGGGAAAAGAGGCAAGTTGAGCCCAAGGTTTATAGGACCGTATGAGATACTAGACTGAGTGGGAGCTGTGTATTATCATTTGGCACTTCCTCCTGAGTTGCCTTTTATTCATCCAGTATTCTATGTCTCAATGCTAAGAAAATGTATATCAGACTCATCTCAGGTGCTTGAAGCACCGACTATACCACTCAATGAGAAGTTGTCTTACGAGGAGAAGCCGATGGCTATTGTTGATAGGCAAGTAAGAAAGCTATGGTCAAAAGAAATTCTGTTCGTTAAAGTCTTATGGAGAAATCATACCGTTGAAGAATCTACGTGGGAAATGAAAAAAAAATGCAAGTAAAGTATCCCCATTTGTTTCCGTCTACAGGTACGTACTTGAGTTAAATTCGGGGACAGAATTTCATAAGGCGGGGAGGATGTAATACCCCAATATTTTAAGTGACGACATATGGGATATTTATTAAATAATTTAAGTTTTAAAAAAAAGAACTAACTAAATAAATAAAACAAAACAAAAAAGGGAAAAATGATAAAGAATTGAAACAAAAGGGCCGAAGCCCATTACAAACATATCTGCCAAAAGTTTAAAAGGGTTAGAGGATGGGGAACGAAGCAAAAACTTCAGGAGAACGAAAAAAAATAAACCAGCAGGGAAAGAAAGAAGGAAAAGAGAAAAGAAGTTGATGCAGTGCGCTGGAGCCATAACAATAACTGTTGAGGAATCTTAAGCACTAATTGAGTCTTACGGGTAATACTTGAGCTTCTTCTTCTGGTAGATTTTAATTTCGATTCTCATGATTGAAAGATTATACAGAGTAATAGAAATTACACTAGTTCATTCACGTAATTGAGAATTTGCTTCCTAAAGAATCAATAGAACTTTATGAAATTGGATTAATAAATTATATGAATAGGTTGGAGTTGATAGGTTAGTAATTACTCATATGTGAGTAAATATAATTGCGAATTAAGAGTCAAATATGAAACCTCGAGGGTTGGGTATTCTAAATTAGCTATGAATTAGCCTAAATAAGGAAATTAACATGAGATCGATATTATGTAATTATAGATTGATGAGGAAGTTGTACGAATTGCTCGAGGTGAAGCATTTGATATTTCGGCACGAGTACTGTGAGTTGTAATCTTACCGCAATTTGTGTTTTCATAACTTGCTTGATTTACACATGATTTTTAATATGAATATATTACCGATTATTTTGAGTTGCATGTGGGATAAGTTTTTTACTCGATATGATACCGAAATAGTTATTTGAGATGATTACCGTTATTTTAAAATATCTTGTTGTCACTAGATATGTTTTACCGTTACTTGAATTTACGGTTATCAAAATGAAATTACATGATCTGATAAGAACCGAAATGCCCTATATTGTTTTAAAATATTTTTCTACGGGTATATACGGATTATAGAGACAAATATAAATGGGAGTAGACATTGAAGGATCCCGTAGCTAACGTCGGGTTCGTTAGACCTGGTGCACCTTGTAATTACCTATTACCGTTACAGCCCTCGCTAGTGGGAAGGTAGAACTAGCATACCGTTACTAAGTTCCCTCGAGTAAGGACTACTGTTATAATTGACTTCTTGCAAAGAAGTCCACAGTTATACCGATTACATGATCCGTTCATTGAAACCTCCCAAACATGAATATTGATATTACACAGTATTTACCGAGATTATTATCGAATTGTCAATTGATTTATATTACATGAAAAACACGATGAGACTGATTATTGTTTATTGTTTCTGAAAGGGCATTTTTATGATATTTTCTGTTTAATATGTATACTAGCATGTTTTATGACTTGTCCCCAATAAAACAGTTATGGTTAAGTATTATTACTTATTGAGATAGCGACTCATTCCCCACTAATTTATTTTTATAGAGACATCAGTTGACGCAGGCGAGGATTTCGTTAATTAGAGCGCACAAGTTGATAGTTCTTGGTGAGCCTCGCACTTGTTCGCGTGGGCGGAGATTTTATTTATTGTTATAGTCTTTTATTTGAACTCTTAGAGTCTCTCCATAGTCATTCTTTTAGTGTCATGAGTATTCTTTTGTTATTATAGACTTATGTTGAGTATCGCTCATTCGTATCAAAGTTGTAGATAAATTAATATTTCTAGCTGTTAGTGGGCGGACTATTAATGGTAGATATTTGTTTTGGTTAATTGATAAAGTTATTGTTGTTTGAATTGATATTAGGTTGTTGGTTGTTGATTTGAGACAGAGAAATTTTTGGGATAGTCCAAAAACAGGGAAAACTCTGTCCGATTATTTTTAAAATACCGATGTGGCTTACTGGGGGAACTTGCTCCTAAGTGCCGGTCATGATCCTAAATTGGGTCGTGATAGAAACGTGTCAGGCTAATAGAAGAAAAAATATTTGAAAGTGAAAAGTAATAAATTGCACAAGACAAGACAAGACAAGATTTACGTGGTTCGGCAATTTTGCCTACTCCATGGCCACACAAAGAATAACTATTTATTAATTTAAGAGAGAAAGAAGAAGTTGAGGGATGATTTTCAAATGAAAATACATACCCCTTTTATAGGCATTTGAATTCCCTGCCGAGGTAAGCGCTTACATCATAGGAATGCCGATGTGAGTGCTTACATCATACGAATGCCGACGTAAGCGCATACATCATAAGAATGCCGATATAAGCGCTTACATCATAAGTTCATCTCTTTTTGATTTTCTTTCGTTTGTTTTGTGTACTTTTCTTTCTTTCACATACAACAACATGTTTGCTACTATCAATCTCCCCCTCAAACCTATGTTACATCAAGAAAGAAATTAAAATAAAGATTTACTATTCTCTGGTGGCGCCTTCACCCTATCAGTCTTGAAGGCTAACTGAGGCAGTGCACAACCTCAGTTTGTCAACACCAACAACTTTGGTCAGCATGTCTGACGGGTTCTTTGATCCTGGTATCTTCTGTAGGGAAAACGTTTCTTCACTTATCAACTCATAATTGTCTTGCTCTTTACCTAGCTCTTTAAGAAAATTCTTGAGCCAAATTATCTCTTTTCCAACTTCTGAGATTGCCATGTACTCTGCTTCAGTGGTAGATAGAGCAACACTTTTCTGAAGTCTAGACATTCAGCTAACATCAGTACCACCCAAGGTGAATACGTAGCCTGTGGTACTTTTTCGACTATCCAGATCGCTGTCTAAATTTGCATCAGCAAAACCTCTTAAGATAATATTGCTCCTTTTAAAACAAAGTGCCATACCTAAGGTGCCTTTGAGATATCACAATATCCATTTTACACCTTCCCAATGCTCCTTTCCTGGATTTGACATGTATCTACTAACAACTCCAACTGCATGGGCTATGTCAGGTACTAGTGCAGACCATAGCATACATCAAACTTCCTATTGCTGAAGCATATGGAACTTTGGACATGTACTTCCTTTCTTCATATGTCTTAGGTGATTGGTCCTTCGACATATTAAGATGGCTTCCGAGTGGAGTGCTTCTGGTCTTTGCATCATGAAGATTGAACCTGCTTAGTACCTTCTGTATGTACTTTTATTGAGATAATTTTAAGGTTCCTTCAGACATGTTTCTGCTAATCCTCATCCTAAGCATTTGCTTAGTTGGTCCTAAATCTTTCATTTCAAACTTCTCCGCTAGTTGTTGCTTAATCATGTTGATCTCATTTATGCTAGATCCTGCAATTAGCATATCATCAACGTACAACAGTAAAATGATATAGGATTTATCAAGATTTTTGATATAATAGCAATGGTCCATCTCACATCGTGTGAAACCATTATTATGCATGAATCCATCAAATTTCTTGTACCATTGTCGGGGTGTTTGTTTCAAACCATACAAACTCTTCTGCAACTTACACACAAGGTTTTCTTTACCAGAAAATTGAAAACCTCTAGGTTGCTTCATGTAGATGTCTTCTTCAAGGTCACCATGCAATAAAGCAATTTCAACATCTAGCTACTCCAAATGCAATATTTTTGTAGCTACGATACTTAACACCAACCTGATAGTAGTTAATTTGACTACAGGAGAGAAGGTCTCGGTGTAGTCAATCCCTTACTTCTGCTGAAAGCCTTTTACTACTAATCGTACTTTGTATCTCTTCTTACCATCATGCTCTTCCTTGACCCTGTACGCCCACTTGTTTTGCAATGCCTTATTTCCTTTTGGTAACTCTGTAAGTATCCATGTTTTATTCTTTTAAAGAGAATTCATCTCTTCTTTCATGGCTAGCTTCCACTTATCAGAGCTTATCACCTGCATTACTTCAATAAAATGCTCTGGTTCTCCAGCATCAGTCAGAAGTAAATAGTGGAGAGAGAGAGAGAGAGAGAGAGAGTTAACCTATCTGGAGCATTCGTGACTCTTTTAGATCTCCTTAATGTAGGTTCCGCATTAACTGATCCCGAATTTGATTCAAGTCCCGACTCCTGATCTGGTTCTCCATATGATTCTATCTTTGGTTCTGGTTCTGATTCTGATCCAGATTCAGCTTCTTGTTCGACATCTTCGATTTCAGATCCAGTTGTAGGCTCTCTAGCCACTTCATTTTATGAGATTTCTTCTAACTCAACTGTTTTAGATGCTTGTCTACTGGTTCTGGTTGGTTCTTCTTCAAGCTTGTCTTTGTACATCACATTTTTATTAAATGTGACATTCATGTGTCTTAGGATCTTTCTATTCTGATCATCCCAAAATCGATAACCAAAATGATCATCACCGTAGCCAATAAAGAAACATTTTTTGGCCTTAGGATCAAGTTTATCTCTATCATTATAGTTTACATGCACATAAGCAACACAACCAAAACTTTTTAGATGTGAGAGAGTTACCTCCTTTCCTGTCCATACCTCCTCAGGAATTTCAAAATCCAGCAGTACAGAGGGTCCCCTGTTTATGAGGTAAGCTGTCGTGGTAACAGCTTCAGCTCTAAAATACTTCGGCAATCCAGAATGCATTCTCATACTTCTGGCTTGTTCATTCAGGGTTCTATTAATCCTCTCAGCAATGCCATTTTGTTCCGGTGTTTCAGGAACTGTCTTGATCATTCTGATCCCATTCTCAGAGCAAAATGTTTTAAACTCTTGACTATCATACTCTCCTCCATTATCAGACTTCAGACATTTTAACTTTAGACTTGTCTGATTTTCAACTTTTGCTTTCCATCTTTTAAAGGTAACAAACACATCAAATTTATTTTTCAGAAAATAAACTCATACCTTTCTTGTGGAATCCCCAATGAAGGTGACATAATAGCTTGATCCTCCTAGAGAAGTTATAGGTGTTGGTCCCCACACATCTGTATGCACTAGTTCCAGCTTCTCTTTCTTTGGCGTCCTTCCCACCTTTGAGAAACTTACTCTCTTTTATTTCCCGTAAATGCAATCTTCGCACAAACCTAATTCAACATGCTTTAGGTTTGGCAACTTTTCTTTGGATGCCAACAACTTCATTCCCTTCTCATTCATATGAACAAGCCTCCGGTGCCACAATGTTGTATCACGACCATGATCAACTATTGCTATAGTATCTCGCTATATTGCAGTTGCATACAGTGTTCCCTTCTTGAAGTCTTGTGCCACAACCAAATTTCCTTTGGTTATCTTCCACGATCCGTTACCGAATGTTGTTGTATATCCTTCACTGTCAATCTGACCCATAGATATCAGATTTTTCTTGAGGCCAGGAACATGTCGGACATTTTGCAATTTCCATAGCGTGCCTTGTGAAGTCTTTATATGAACTTCACATTTCCCTACAATGTCTATAGGTTCGCCGTCTGCTAGATAATATTTCCCAAATTTTCCAGCAATATAATTATGCAATAATTCTTTGCATGATGTAGAGTGAAAGGATGCACCTGAGTCGAGAATCCAAGATTCGACTGGACTGTCTGCACAACAAATTAGTGCATCACCGACTTGTTCAGCAATTGCATTTGCTGAATTATCATCCTTGTATTGATCGTTATTCTTCTTCTTTGGCTCTCTACACTGACTACTGTAGTGGCCTTTTATATCGCAATTCCAACACATAATGTCTTTGCGATTTTTGAATTGCCCACTTCTCCTTGACTTTGATCTGCCACGACCATGACTTTGCCCTCTTTGGCTGTTTCTCCCCTTTGCTTAGAACCAAGTCTCTAATATCATCCAATTTGAGTTTGGTATTTCTCGATGAACTGCTAACTGAAGTTACTGTTGCAGACCAACTCTCCGGTAGAGATGATAGTAGAATCAATGCCTTGACTTCGTCATCGAATGTTATATTGACAGAACTCAACTGAGTTACTATTACATTAAACTCATTGATATGTTCTGTGACAGATCCACCTTCTGTCATCTTTAAGTTGAACAATCGACGCATCAAATAGACTTTTATTTGAAACAGATGGCTTCTCATACATATTTGATAACGCCTTCATCAGGCCTGCAGTGGTCTTCTTGTTAATGATGTTGAACGCCACATTTCGTGTGTCAGCATCAAACGAATCACACCAAGAGCTTGGCGATCTAATAGATCCCAATCTGCTTTGGCTATAGTCTCTGGTTTTACCTCGGTTAGAGGTAAGTGTAATTTTTTCTGGTACAAATAATCCTCTATTTGCATTTTTCAGAATCCAAAATCTTTGCCATTGAACTTGTCAATCTTAACCTTCCCTTCTTCCGATGCCATTTTTCACAAAATTAATTTATGTGAATAGTGCTTGTGAATAGTAACGATGATCAATAGTGTGAATAGTACCTGCACCAGTACCATACTTTTTTACCAAAATTATACTGTTTGTGCCCTGATACCAGTTGTTGAAAAACGTGTCAGGCTAATAGAAGGAAAAAATATTTGAAAGAGAAGCAATAAATTACACAAGACATAAGATTTACGTGGTTCGATAATTTTTCCTACTCCACGGCCACACAAAGAATAGCTCTTTATTATTGAAGAGAGAAAGAAGAAGTTGATGAATGATTTGCAAATAAAAATGCATACCCCTTTTATAGGCATTTGAATGCCCTGCCGAGGTAAGCACTTACATTATAGGAATATTGATGTTAGCGCTTACATCATACGAATACCGATGTAAGCGCATACATCATAAGAATGCCGATGTAAGTGTTTACATCATAAGTTCATCTCTTTTTGATTTTTTTTTGTCTACTTTTCTTTCTTTCACATACAACAACAAGTTTGCTACTATCACAATGATCTAATTTTAGTTTCCCAACTACCAAATATTCTCAATATAGAAGTCGGTATGAAGAAAGGAATAAGCGAGCATGCATCCTTGCGTGGGAAATGTCCGACCCTTCGAGAACCAAGGAATTTATCAGGGCACTCACCATTTTTATCATTTATAACCTTACAACAGATTCTTTCTCATTATGTCAGAGTTAAAGCAAGGAGGACTACAAGTCAAAATACCTAACCCTAATAAATGCATGTTCTTCAGATATGATTCTAGACCCGTTCGAGGATGAACGTTTGTTTAAGAGGTGGAGAATATAACGAACTGATCGGTCATTTTGATTTCTAGAACCTTGTTCCCCTAAATAAGAATTCTCGTATGTGCTTTTACTATTTTATGACTTACTGGGATGGTTAGTTCGGGATTTGGAAGGGTTCGGGTTGAAATCGTAACACTTGGTTCCTTAGTTGGCTTTAAAAAGGTTAAGTTTGACTTCGGTCAACATTTTGAGAAAACGACCCCGACATCAGAATTTAATGCTACTAAGCGCATGTTGGCTAGCGAATTCGATATGAAAGACTTAGGAGTTGCTGATGTGATCTTAGGAATCAGAATTCACAAGACTCCACAAGGTCTAGCATTATCACAGTCTCACTACATTGAAAAGGTACTTGACAAGTTCAAGTATTTGGATTTCAAAATTGCCAAGACTCCAATTGACGTGAGTTATGCACTTCAAAAGAATGAAGGTGAAAGTGACTCACAATTGGATTATGCAAGAGTATTGGGAAGTTTGATGTATATCATGAATTGTACACGACCAGATATAGCATGTGCTATTAGTAAGCTAAATCGGTTTACAAGTAATCCCAATCACTTACATTGGATGGCAATGAAATGAGTTTTGGGGTATCTCAAACATACCCAAAATTACGCTTTGCATTATAACAAATATCCCTCCGTGATCGAGGGATATAGTGATGCAAATTGGATCACTGGATCATCTGAAGTTAAATCCATGAGTGGATATGTTTTCACAATTGGGGATGGAGCAGTGTCTTGGAAATCATCCAAACAAACGTGCATCGCCCGTTCTACAATGGAATCTGAATTCATAGCTTTAGATAAGGACGGTGAAGAAGCTGAATGGCTCCGGAATTTCTTGGAAGATATTTCATTTTGGCCCAAACCTTTGGCACCTATTTGTATACATTGTGATAGTCAAGCGGCAATAGGCAGGGCAGGGAGCGTTATGTATAACAGAAAATCTCATCATATACGACGGAGACACAATACCGTTAGACAACTACTTTCTAGTGGTGTTATCATAATTGACTACATAAAGTCAAGAGATAACGTGTCGGATCCACTTACAAAAGGCTTATCTAGAGAGGCAGTTGAAAGATCATCAAAGGGAATGGGGTTAAGGTCTAGGACAGGTCATCATGACGGTAACTCTACCTAGCAGACTGGAGATCCCACGAGCTAGATTCAAAGAGATCAAACAAAGTTATGAATGACGGTTCAATATTTTCAAATAACTCAACCCATTCTCGTGATGAAGACAATGTTCAGAAATCAAGGTAAAGCATTAAGGCTTTTTGATGAGTCAACAAAGCTTAAAGACTTTTTAATGATTTGCTAAGTCTGGCAGGATATGACCAAATAGTGTGTCTATAGGATTACACGTTTAGAAATCACCTATGTGAGTATGAAGTGTAAGCCGCTTCAAGGGGAATGAAAGTAAAGGCCCATTCTCTAAGCACTCATGAAACCAAGCGGTGTTCATGGCTGAAACGAACACAACCGTGATAACCATAGATGGTTAAGGATTGATTGTGTGACTTATGTTGTCTAGGTATACAACAAAGCTCGACGGTTCAAAGATATCAAATCTACCGATTGACCGATTATATCCGATATAAGTTCACTACGAAAAGTTCAAAGGGAAACCTACTTATCCAGATGCAATTAATTCTTGCATGTAAAACACACACGCGTCCGTGCATTCCTTTATTTTATAGCCATTCTCCATTCATGTGGGGGATTGTAGGGATTTTAAGTTTGTGTAGCTTAAAGAGTGTGAATGAGAAATGGAGAAAAAATAAAATATTTGAGTTTCTCTTGGGAAAGGGACATTGTCCCATATCGGAGGAAGAAAAAGCTTTTGATGGGTATATATATAATTGCTCTTCTTCTATCTCTTAAAGAGTTAAGAAAAAGGCAAGCCTCGCGCCGCCGTCGTCGTCGCTCGCTCGGCTCGGCTTCGGATTCGGATTCGGTTAAAGATCGATTGATTGATTAATATTTTTGGACAAAATTCCTTTTAATTATTTAATTAATTAATTAAATAATTAATGAAAAATTCAATCCGGAATAATCCATGACCCGCGACTCGGTTCGGTCAAGCCCGTTTTCTTTCCCGAATTATTTTAAATATATTTTTCCCGCAATATTTCAAACACCCCTTTTCCAACAGCCATGGCTGTTTCTGAAAGGTTGCAAACCTTTTCAGAAACATTGCCAGCAACTCTATAAATAGAGTTTGAATCCCAGAATCTTTCCTTATAAAATTTTCTGAGCTTCTTCTTCTTCTTCTTCTTCTGCACAATATTTTCCAGTGTGTTTTACGACCATTGAGTGGTTCGCAGTTCATCAGAGTTTTTGGTACTAATACACTGGTGAGTTAAATCGTTCTATCCTGGTAGGATTTATTCCAGCACCGCGGGTACTTGAGGGGAATAATTTCTTTAAGGACACATTGTGAATTCAGTGGGCTCGATTTATTCCTATACTGTTTTTTGTTTTTCATAATCTATTTCGGTAAACAAGTATTACTAACTTTCTGTTTTGTTTTTTCAGAAAGTTTAATTGTTTATTACAGCAATACAGAATAATAACAATTACTACATGTAAAAATTAACCATCTAAAATTTCAAAGATGTCACATCCACAAAACAAACAATACAGTCGCAACATATTTTATTTGTACCTATCATGCCAAAATTTCCTAGTCGCAGACATTGTTATTTTTCTTGTACCGTTACTTTCTTAGTATTTTTACTCCATTGTGTTCCACGGTTTGGATTTACATGACCACCACTATAATAAAAATCATGTTGTTGGGACTTGGGCCGGCAAATCGTTCTATAAATAGCAAAGCTATTATATCAGCTCTTCACCACAAAGAAAAAACACTAAGTTAAACAATATTTTCAACCATTTAGGATGAAACTAAGTGCAACAATGAACATGGGAACTTACTTTACCCTACTTAATTTTATTGCTTTCTTGATCCTTATTTTCATAGCTTGTAGTAACACATTAACTGCTGAAGCCCAAAGTCACAGGGCGCCAGATGCAAAAGAAGGGAAATTTTCACTTGCAGTTTCTGGTCGTACAAAGGCTATTTTAACGATCAATGACTTTCGAAAAGGTGGTGAAGGATGGGGTCCTTCAGAATGTAGTGGCAAATATTACAATAATAAGGACGGTTAACCCGTCGTTATCTTTTATGTGACTTAATATGTAAATGTTCTTTTACACTAAGAAGCTAAACTCGAATAATAGTACTTGTTCCTTTTGTTGCTTCTCTATCAAAAGAATATGGATTTGTATGCAGCTGTTTGAACTAAATTTTACATTAGTAACTATCTGTTTTTACTGGTTTCTTTGATCTAATATAATACCGAGGCCAAATATTCTTACTTCTTCTCAACATTAGATAAAGGCTAAATTTGGAATGTCTATAGTAAAGACTAAAATACTTGTCATTGGAAATGTATTGAATATTGAAATTGTGCAAGCAGCTGAACAAAGTAGTGGCAAAACAAGAAGCAAATAACATCAACTTAGAACTTAGGGTGTGTTTGGGAAAATGTTTTCCAATTTTTTCATATTTGGTTGGATTAAATATTTTAGAAATTATTTTACTCCAATTAAAGGAAAATATTTTTCATATCAAGATAAGAGAAAACATTTTTGAAAATTCTTTTTCAACCTTTTTCACCCTATTCATCATCCCCACCCCCACCCCATTCTTCCCCATCCCCATTAACCCCACCCCAACCCTCCGCCCAACCCCACCCCACCCCCAACCCCCACCCTAATCCTAAATAAAAATAAAAATATTATTAATAGTACTTTCTTTTTATGTTATAGATAGTTTTTTTTCATTTCGACGTATGAATATTTTTCTTTTCATGATATAGAAAAGTATTTTTTTCATTTTAACAAAAAAAGTATTTTCTTTTCATGATGTAGAAAAAGTATTGTCTTTCATTTCAACAAAATTATTTTTTTTCATGATGTAAAAAAATATTTTCTTTCGTTTCAATAAAAAAAAAGTATTTTCTTTTCATGACATAAATTTTTTTTTTCATTTCAACAAAATGAATATTTTCTTTTCATGATGTAGAAAAAGTATTTTCTTTTATTTCAATAAAATAATTATTTTATTTTCATGTTGTAGAAAGAGTATTTTCTTTATAGTTATGAATCATAAATTTCAATGTTGTTTTGCGTAAAAAAGTAAAGCAGCACATTAGTTCCTTTGGGTTTGTGTAAATTTTTAGGAAAATAATTAAATTATTGAAGAAAATAATGTCTTGAAAACGTTGGGTATTGGGGGGGGGGGGGGGGGAAGAGCAAGGAAATATGGGGACTTGGGGGAAAGGGGTGAGGAGACTAGCATAAAAAAATATTTTCTACTCTAACTAAATACTAGAAAATATTTTTCGGAAAAAAGTTTTCCTCCCACCAACCAAACAAGGAAAAATAAGTGATAAAATCACTCATTTTCTACCATGGAAAACATTTTCCTTAGTACCAAACACGCTTATTCACTATGGTAGTCTCTCATTATTTCTAGTAGAGGAATGCAGATGCAGACGAATCCAGAGCTTAAGCAACATCCCAAAAGTTTCTTGATATCCTTCTGCAAAAATAAAGGCAGAGACAATATTCATCATTTACGCTCTTAACAAGGAACAACTATAGGAGAGGAAACTGGTGGGATTCTTACCTCCATACTAGCTGGAGCAGTGATTGGAGAGTAGCGATCGACCGACGTTTCCTTCTTTGTCAACAAGGAATTTGGAGTACTATCCCCAAAGAACCCACTTTTGCTTGATTTCAAGAACTTATACAGTGGAGCAGCATTATCACCATTCACATCAACCTAAATCATTAAGCTAAGCAGTTAATACATACTACTTGTTTCTTCTTTTTTTTCGATCTAGGAACTTGTAGCATTCTTGAATGAGGATATGTGCTACACAGATATGGAAAAATGAAATGATATGCATGACTAGATGTTACGACACAAAATCTAACCGTCGTGATGGCGCCTATCATGGAACTAGGCAAGCCACAACTCAACATCTCAACACAGAAAAATCTTTGAACATAAAAACAGAAGCAATTTAATAATTTAGGAAAGCCTTTTTGAAAACAGAAATATCCAAAATACGATACAATCCATCCCAAAACCGGGGTGTCACATAGTACATGAGCGTATAAATCAGAATACAGTCCACTAGAGTGTCTAGAGAAATAAACTGAAAATACAACTAGTGATAAAGAAGGTGAGTCAAGGCCTGCGAATGCCGTGCAACTACCTTGGTAGTCTCTGAACTCTGAAGCCGCAATCAGTAACCGCCGCCGTGACCAAAAATGTCTGGATCTGCACACGAGCTTCAGGGAGTAACGTGAGTACATCCAACTCAGAAAGTAACAAGTCCAAACTTTGGATTGAAAGGTAGTGACGAACTCAACCGGTACAGATAAAATAGAAATAACTGAATAGAAACGTAGGCATGCTTTCAAATTAAATAGGTAACTCAAAACAGTAAAGTGAAGCAGATCCGAACAGTGTAAAGAATATAACTCTTCTATCTCTACATGCCAATGCACATGTTGTATGTGATGCACCATGCTGCCAGCCTCATGTGCTCACACTCTCGAATTCTCAACCACTCGGTACTGTATATGGCCCATACGGCCTAGGGAAGATCCATCCCGGAACATATACATCACTGACTATAAATCACCCAGTACCGAGGAAGGCCAATCCAGCCATGTGGAGAAGATCCATCTCCAGGTATCAAGTACTTCAGACAAGATCCATATCCAGGGAAGATCCATCCCTTAATATTATCAACCACGCTCACTGGGGTGTGTTACAGACTCCGGAGGGGCTCCTACAGCCCAAGCGCTATCATAAAATCAGTATAACCGTTGCGGCGTGCAGCCTGATCCCATAACTGTCACTCATAATCAGGATCCCAGCCTCACTCAATCATCAATCTCTCCAGTCTCACTTACGGGCTCACAATATCATGGAAACTAGCCCGAAATAATGATATGATGTATCAATAAATAACAACTGAGACTGAGATACGATATGAAATGCATGAACATGACTGAGTACGTAATATCAATAAAATCAATGAGATGACAGCAAGAAACGACCACTAGGGGTCCCAACAATACTGGCATAAAGCCTAAACATGATATCTAGCATGATTGACAAATCAAATACTTTATCACATAATGAAAATACGGATATCAACTAGATATAGTCACTATACAGTGCCATGGAATCAATCAGGCCACAATTCTCACAGTGCACGCCCGTCACTTGGCATGTGCGTCACCTCAATACCAATCGTATAACACATAGTTCGGGGTTTCGAACCCTCAGAACCAAGTTTGAAAGCGTTACTTACCTCAAACCGAGCAAATCCTTACGTCGAAATGCCTTTGCCTCTCAAATCGGTCTCCAAACGTCCCGAATCTAGCAACAAGTAATACAATGCAATCAATATAGGCTAAAGGGATCAATTCCATAAGAAAGGTACTAAATCATAGCCAAAAATCCGAAATCGGCTCAAACCGGCCTCGGGGATCACGTCTTGAAATTCGACAAAAGTCACAACACCCGAAAGCTCATTCACTCACGAGTCTAACCATACCAAGTTTATCAAAATCCGACATCATTTGATCATCCAAATCCCCAAAATCCACTCTCCAATTCTCAAGCCCTAAACCCCCAAATTTCACTTTAAAATCTCACTAATTAGGTGGGGAAACAAGTTTTATGATCCAAAACGAGTACAAGAAGCTTACCTCAATAATTACCTCGAAAATCTTCTCCAAAATCGCCTAAGTCCGAGTCCAAAATGTTGAAATAAGACTAAAATCGTGAACCCTTCCTTTTAAACCTTATGCCCAGACTTTTCGCATCTGCGGACCTATTGTCGCACCTGTGACGCCGCATCTGCGGTGAAAATGCTGCTTCTGTGGAAGTCACTTGCACCTCCAGGGCCTGTATCTGCGCTCCAGGTTCCGCACCTGCGAACGCGCATCTGCGACCCTGGCCTCGCTTCTGCGGAGTCACTCTCTCCTAGCTGCCCCCGCACTTGCGCTACCATAGGTGCGGGAAATTCTTCGCACCGGTGACCCCTGTCCTTCATGACCTTGCCCGCATCTGCGATTCATGCCATGCTTCTGCGTGCTCGCACCTACGGTGCCCACTCTGCAGGTGCGGTTACTGGAGAGTAAGTGTCAAAGTAATCAAGGCCTTCCTTTTGTCTATAACCTTTGACAACAAGTCTTGCCTTATATTTGTAAATAGTGCCATCAGCTTTCACTTTTCGTTTAAAGATCCATTTCGAACCTAAAGGCTTATTTCCTGGAGGAAGATCTACCAATTCTCATGTATGGTTATCCAAAATTGATTGAATCTCACTATTGACTACCTCTTTCCAAAACGCTGAATCAGAAGATGACATAGCTGCTTTAAAAGTTTGAGGCTTATTTTCAAGCAAGAATGTCACAAAATCTGGTCCAAAGGAAGTAGATGTTCTTTGACGTTTGCTACGCCTTGGATCTTCTATACTTGGAGTATTTTCCTTTGGTTCTTCCCGAGGTCATTTAGGTCTTTCACTTAACGACTCACATTCAGTTTTATATGGATAGATGCTTTCAAAGAATTCAGCATTATCTGATTCCATTACCGTATTAATATGAATTTCGGGATTATCGGATTTATGAACCAAAAACCGACATGCTTTACTGTTTGTAGCATATCCAATGAAAACGCTATCAGCAGTTTTTTATCCGATTTTAACCCTTTTAGGTAAAGGAACTTGTACCGTTGCTAGACACCCCCACATTTTGAAATATTTCAAGTTGGGTTTTTTTCCTTTTCATTTTTCATATGGAATAGATTACGTTTTGCTGTGGGATACTCTGTTGAGTATTCGGTTAGCTGTAAGGACAGCTTTGCCCCACAAACTCTGCGGTAATCCGGAACTTATTAATAAAGAATTCATCATTTCCTTTAATGTCCGATTTTTCCTTTCCGCAATTCCATTGGATTGAGGTGTGTGAGGTGCAGTAGTTTGATAGATAATTCCATATTCCGAACATATTTCTGCAAACGGGAATTCATATTCTCCACCCCTATCACTTCTAATTATTTTGATCTTTTTATTCAATTGATTCTCCACTTCATTCTTGTATTGCTTAAATGCTTCAATTGCTTCATCCTTACTATTAAGTAAATAAATATAACAATATCGAGTGCAATCGTCAATAAAAGTAATAAAATACTTTTTCCCACCTCGTGATGGTGTCTACTTCATATCACAAATGTCAGTATGAATTAAGTCTAAAGGATTTGAATTCCTTTCAATAGACTTATAAGGATGTTTTACAAACTTAGACTCAACACATATTTGACATTTTGATTTATTATACTCGAATTTAGGGAATACTTCTAAATTAATTAACTTCCGCAAAGTTTTGTAATTGACATGTCCTAAACGAATATGCCATAAAGCATTTGACTCCAATAAATAAGAAGCTGAAATTTTATTCATACTGTCAACAACCATTACATTTAGTTTGAAGAGGCCCTCTGTGAGGTAGCCCTTTCCGACATACATTTCATTCTTGCTTAAAACAACTTTATCAGAAACAAATACACATTTGAATCCATTCTTAACAAGCAAAGAAGTAGAAACTAAATTCTTCCTAATAGTAGGAACATGAAGAACGTTGTTGAGCGTTAACACCTTGCCGGAAGTCATCTTCAGGAATATCTTCCCATAACCTTCAATCTTGGTTGTTGCAGTATTTCCCATGGAAAGCACTTCTTCAGGACCAGCAGTAGAGTAAGTCGCAAATGCTTCCTTGACAGAACAAACATGTCGAGTGGCTCCAGAGTCAATCCACCACTCTTTCGGATTTCCAACTAGGTTTCATTCCGAAAGCATTGCACACAGATCATCAATGTCATCATTCTTCTCCATTATGTTGGCTTGTCCCTTCTTCTTATACTTTTTCGGGAGACGACAATCAGGGGCTTTATGATCGATTTTTCCACAATTATAGCAACTGCCCTTGAATTTCTTTTTGTTCTGCTCCTTAGTCTGTCCAGAAGACCTCTTTCTCTTCTTACTTTTTGGAGCAGTCTCCTCAACGATATTACCTCCCATGATCGTTGAATTTCCACGAGACTTCTTCTCGGCTGTTTTGTTGTCTTCCTCAATCTTGAGACGAATCACAAGATCTTCCAACTTTATTTCTTTGCACTTGTGCTTAAGATAGTTCTTGAAATCTTTCCACGAAGGATGCAATTTTTTAATCATTGCAGCCACTTGAAATGCTTCATTCACGACCATAACTTCAGCAATAAGGTCATGAAAAATAAGTTGAAGCTCCTGAACTTGGGTTCCAACAGTTTTGTTGTCTATCATTTTATAGTCTAGAAACTTGGCAACCACGAACTTCTTCAAGCATGCATCTTCAGTCTTGTACTTTTTCTCAAGTGCGTCCCATAATTCTTTCGAAGTATTCATCGCATTGTACACATTGTACAAGTCATCCTCTAAAGCGCTTAAGATATAGCCTTTGCAAAGAAGATCTGCCTGCTTCCACGCCTCAACAATCATGAATTTCTCGTTATCCGACATGTCCGCAGCAGGCACTGGAGGTTCTTCACTAGTGAATTTCTACATACCAAGTGTGGTAAGCCAGAAGAACACCCTTTGTTGCCATCCTTTGAAGTTGGCTCCGGAAGATTTCCCCGGTTTCTCTGCCGGTGGAACATCAGTCCAGCTTGGCGAGGCTAGCGTTGTTGCCGCAACAGTCGCAGAAGAATTTCCGTTATCAATTGTAATTTTTCACTGTAAACAACAGAAGAATTCAATTAATGGCAAAACAAGAACAGTAAACAATACTTTTATTAACAAAAAAAAGTGTATGTATAATAAATAAAACTGAAGTTTTTTATATACTATTTCATAGAAAACGATGATGTTTTTATGTTTTCAAATTGTTTTATGAATTTCAATACTCTGATGAAGTTTTTTATATCTTCAAATCAGAATAGTAAAATTCAGAAGGAGTAGAAAACCACACAGGTTTTAATCTCTACAAACAAAATACAGAATATAATAAATTAATTTCCTTAAGATTGTTATAAATATGTATTGCTCTAATAAACAATTAAACTTTTTGAAATATATAAACAAAACAGAAAGTTAGTAATACTTGTTTAACGAAATAAATTCTGGAAAAACAGTATAGGAATAAATCGAGCCCACTGAATACACAGTGTGTCCTTAAGGAAATTATTCCCCTGAAGTACCCGAGGTGCTGGAATATATCCTCCCAGGAGAGAACGATTTAACTCACCGAAGGGTTGGTACCAAAACGCCGGTGAACAGCGAGTTACTCGAAGGCTGTAAAAATACACTGGAATTTTTGTGCAGAAGAAGAAGAAGATCAGAAAATTTCGTAAGGAAAGATTCTGGGATTCAAACTCTATTTATAAAGTTGCTGGCATTGTTTCTGAAAAGTTTTGCAACCTTTGAGAAACAGCCATGGCTGTTGGAACAGGGTCGCGGGTCATGGGTTATTCCAGATTAAATTTTTCGTTAATTAATTAATAAAATAATTGAAAGGAATTTTGTCCAAAAAAATTAATCAATCAATCGATCTTTGACCAAATTCGAATCCGAATCCGAAGCCGAAGCCGAGCCGAGCGATTTACGACGACGACGGCGCTAGGCTTGCCTTCTTCTTAACTCTTTAAGAGTTAGAAGAAGAGCAATTATATATATACACATCAAAAGAGTTTTCTTCCTCCAATATGGGACAATGTCCCTTTGCCAAGGAGGGAAACTCAAATATTTTATTTTTTCCTACATTTCTCATTCTCCCTCTTTAAGCTACACAAGCTTAAAATCCCAACAATCCCCCACATGAATTGGGAATGAATATAAAATAAAGGAATGCACGGACGCGTGTGTGTTTTACATGCAAGAATTAATTGTATCTGGATAAGTAGGTTTCCCTTTGAACTTTTCGTAGTGAACTTATATCGGATATACTCGGTCAATCGGTAGATTTGATATCTTTGAACCGTCGAGCTTTGTTGTATACCTAGACAACATAAGTCACACAATTAATCCTTAACCATCTATGGTTCTCATGGTTGTGTTCGTTTCAGCCATGAACACCGCCTGGTTTTATGAGTGCTTAGAGAATGGGCCTTTACTTTCATTCCCCTTGAAGCGGCCTACACTTCACACTCACATAAATGATTTCTAAACGTGTAATCCTATAGACACTATTTGGTCATATCCTGCCAGACTTAGCAAATCATTAAAAAACCTTTAAGCTTTGTTGACTCATCAAAAAGCCTTAATGCTTTACCTCAATTTCTGAACATTGTCTTCATCATGAGAATGGGTTGAGTTATTTGACAATGTTGAACCGTCATTCATAACTTTGTTTGATCTCTTTAAACCTAGCTCGTGGGATCTCCAGTCTGCTAGGTAGAGTTACCGCCATGATGACTTGTCCTAGACCTTAACCACATTCCCTTTGATGATCTTTTAACTGCCTCTCTAGATAGGCCTTTTGTAAGTGGATCCGACACGTTATCTTTTGACTTTACGTAGTCAATTGTGATAACACCACTAGAGAGTAGTTGTCTAACGGTATTGTGTCTCCATCGTATATGACGAGATTTTCCATTATACATAACGCTCCATGCCCTGCCTATTGCCGCTTGACTATCACAATGTATACAAATAGGTGCCAAAGGTTTGGGGCAAAACGGAATATCTTCCAAGAAATTCCGAAGCCATTCAGCTTCTTCACCGGCCTTATCTAAAGCTATGAATTCAGATTCCATTGTAGAACGGGCAATTCATGTTTGTTTAGATGATTTCCAAGACACTGCTCCACCACCAATTGTGAAAACATATCCACTCATGGATTTAACTTCAGATGATCCAGTGATCCAATTTGCATCACTATATCCCTCGATCACGGAGGGATATTTGTTATAATGCAAAGCGTAATTTTGGGTATGTTTGAGATACCCCAAAACTCGTTTTATTGCCATCCAGTGTATGTGATTGGGATTACTTATAAACCGACTCAGTTTACTAATAGCACATGCTATATCTGGTTGCGTACAATTCATGATACACATCAAACTTCCCAATACTCTTGCATAATCCAGTTGTGAGTCACTTTCACCTTCATTCTTTTGAAGTGCATAACTCACGTCAATTGGAGTCTTGGCAATTTTGAAATCCAAATACTTGAACTTGTCAAGTACCTTTTCAATATAGTGAGACTGTGATAATGCTAGACCTTGTGGAGTCTTGTGAATTCTGATTCCTAAGATCACATCATCAACTCCTACGTCTTTCATATCGAACTTTCTAGCCAACATGCGCTTAGTTGCATTTATATCTGCCATGTTTTTGCTCATTATCAACATGTCATCAACATATAAACAAACAATGACTTCATGACCTGGAGTGTTTTTAATGTAAACACATTTGTCGCACTCGTTGATTTTAAACCCACTTGCCAACATTGTTTGGTCAAATTTGGCATGCCATTGTTTGGGTGCTTGTTTAAGTCCATAAAGCGACTTAACAAGTTTGCACACTTTCTTTTCTTTGCCAGTTATCACAAAACCCTCAAGTTGTTCCATGTAAATCTCTTCATCTAACTCTCCATTTAAGAAAGCTATTTTAACATCCATTTGATGGATTTCAAGACCATACACGGCCGCTAGTGCCACTAACACCCTAATAGATGTTATCCTAGTTACTGGCGAGTAAGTGTCAAAGTAATCAAGGCCTTCATTTTGTCTATAACCTTTGACAACAAGTTTTGCCTTATATTTGTCAATAGTGCCATCAGCTTTCACTTTCCGTTTAAAGATCCATTTCGAACCTAAAGGCTTATTTCCTGGAGGAAGATCTACCAATTCCCATGTATGGTTATCCAAAATTGATTGAATCTCACTATTGACTACCTCTTTCCAAAACGCTGAATCAGAAGATGACATAGCTGCTTTAAAAGTTTGAGGCTCATTTTCAAGCAAGAATGTCACAAAATCTGGTCCAAAGGAAGTAGATGTTCTTTGACGTTTGCTACGCCTTGGATCTTCTATACTTGGAGTATTTTCCTTTGGTTCTTCCCAAGGTCGTTTAGGTATTTCACTTAGCGACTCACATTCAGTTTTATATGGATAGATGCTTTCAAAGAATTCAGCATTATCTGATTCCATTACCGTATTAATGTGAATTTCGGGATTATCGGATTTATGAACCAAAAACCGACATGCTTTACTGTTTGTAGCATATCCAATGAAAACGCAATCAACAGTTTTTGGTCCGATTTTAACCCTTTTAGGTAAAGAAACTTGTACCGTTACTAGACACCCACACACTTTGAAATATTTCAAGTTGGGTTTTCTTCCTTTCTATCTTCCTTTCCTTTAATGTCCGGTTTTTCCACAATTGTAGCAGCTGTCCTTGAATTTTTTTTTGTTCTGCTCCTTAGTCTGTCCAGAAGACCTCTTTCTCTCTTACTTTTTGGAGCAGTCTCCTCAACGATATTAGCTCCCATGATCGTTGAATTTCCACGAGACTTCTTCTCGGCTGTTTTGTTGTCTTCCTCAATCTTGAGACGAATCACAAGATCTTCCAACTTCATTTCTTTGCGCTTGTGCTTAAGATAGTTCTTGAAATCTTTCCACGAATGAGGCAATTTTTCAATCATTGCAGCCACTTGAAATGCTTCATTCACGACCATACCTTCAGCAATAAGGTCATGAAAAATAAGTTGAAGCTCCTGAACTTGGGTTCCAACAGTTTTGCTGTCTATCATTTTATAGTCTAGAAACTTGGCAACCACGAACTTCTTCAATCATGCATCTTCAGTCTTGTACTTCTTCTCAAGTGCGTCCCATAATTCTTTCGAAGTATTCATCACATTGTACACATTGTACAAGTCATCCTCTAAAGCGCTTAAGATATAGCCTTTGCAAAGAAAATCTGCCTGCTTCCACGCCTCAACAATCATGAATTTCTCGTTATCCGGCATGTCCGCAGCAGGCACCGGAGGTTCTTCACTAGTGAATTTCTGCATACCAAGTATGGTAAGCCAGAAGAACACCCTTTGCTGCCATCCTTTGAAGTTGGCTCCGGAAAATTTCCCCGATTTCTCTACCGGTGGAACAGCAGTCCGGCTTGACGAGGCTATCGTCGTTGCCGCAACAGTCGCAGAAGAATTTCCGTTATCAATTGCCATTTCTCACTGTAAACAACAGAAAAATTCAATTAATGGCAAAACCAGAATAGTAAACAATACCGTTATTAACAAAAAATACAGTATGTATAATAAATAAAATCGAAATTTTTTATATACTGTTTCACAGAAAACGATGAAGTTTTTATGTTTTCAAATCGTTTTATGAATTTCAATACTCTGATGAAGTTTTTTATATCTTCAAATCAGAATAGTAAAATTCAGAAGGAGTAGAAAACCACACAGGTTTTAATCTCTACAAACAAAATACAGAATATAATAAATTAATTTTTTTAAGATTGTTATAAATCTGTATTGCTGTAATAAATAATTAAACTTTCTGAATTATATAAACAAAACAGAAAATTAGTAATACTTGTTTAACAAAATAAATTCTGGAAAAACAGTATAGGAATAAATCGAGCCCACTGAATACACAGTGTGTCCTTAAGGAAATTATTCCCCTGTAGTACCCGAGGTGCTGGAATATATCCTCCCAGGAAAGAACGATTTAACTCACCGGAGGGTTGGTATCAAAACGCCGGTGAACAACGAGTTACTCGAAGGCTGTAAAAACACACTAGAATTTTTGTGCAGAAGAAGAAGAAGAAGAAAATCAAAAAATTTCGTAAGGAAAGATTTTGGGATTCAAACTCTATTTATAGAGTTGCTGGCATTGTTTCTGAAAAGGTTTGCAACCACAGGGTCGCGGGTCATGGGTTATTCCGGATTGAATTTTTTGTTAATTATTTAATTAATTAATTAAATAATTGAAAGAAATTTTGTCCAAAAAGATTAATCAATCGATCTTTGACCGAATCCGAATCCGAGCGAGCGAGCGACGACGGCGCGAGGTTTGCCTTCTTCTTAACTCTTTAAGAGCTAGAAGAAGAGCAATTATATATATACCCATCAAAAGCCTTTTCTTCCTCCAATATGGGACAATGTCCCTTTGCCAAGGAGGGAAACTCAAATATTTTATTTTTCCTCCATTTCTCATTCACCCTCTTTAAGCTACACAAGCTTAAAATCATAACAATTAGTGTGAATTCGGAAAACTTGAGTGAGTTGTTTACAGATCCACAAAATGTGCTAGATCAACAGAATGGTATTCATACACCATCAGAATTCTGAGTATCAAACCACATTTACAAATAATTAGAAGTTAAATTACTATGCATTCTTTCCCTTGATCGATGAAATATCAATTCCAATGTGGATGTCTGCTCGGGATACTTTCAGTCAATTTTTTGGGAAACAACACATGGGAACTTCACAATGAAAAGAAGAAAATAAAACCAGAAAAAAGGCTCTCAAACCTATAATGAATAAGATAACTATGAAGCTAATACATACCTCTACCAATGGCAAGTGGTGCGGGACGGGTTCTGCCTTAACCCGCAAAATTTCAATCCGCCCCGCCCCCGCCACGCATAGCACTTTACCCATGTTCACCCACCCCGCATCTCATCCGCGTCTACCCACCCCGCCCCTCCCAAAATATTTATTTTTAAAAAAATTTATCTTATTTTTACGTTTATTCATTTGTTAGGCAATCCGTTTCGGGGGATCCGGGCCCACTCGGATGGCATGGGCTAGAGCACACGAAAATATGGGAATCGGGCGGAATTCTAGTTTTTTGGTCGTAAAAAGCAAAACAATGATGAACGGTCATGGAGGGGTGGTGACTATAGATCCTTCGGCCATATTTGGTGGCCCAAATAAATTTTAGGTGATTGGGGTCCGGGGGGCATGGACCCACTCGGAAGGTGTGGGCTATAGCACACGAAAATATGGGAATAGGGCAAAATTCTAGTTTTTTGGCCGTAAAACGCAAAACAACGAGGAACGGCCATGGCGGGGTGGTGACTATGGTTCTTTAGGTCGTATTTGATGGCCCAGAATAATTTTAGGCGATCGGGGTCCGGGGGCCTGGACCCACTCGGAAGGTGTGGGCTATAGCACACGAAAAATATGGGAATCAGGAGAAATTCTAGTTTTTTGGTCGTAAAACGCAAAACAACGAGGAACGGTCACGGCAGGGCGGTGACTATGGATCATTCAGTCGTATTTGATGGCCCAAATAAATTTTTGGTGATCGGGGTCCGGAGGGCCTGGACCCACTCGGAAGGTGTGGGCTATAGCACACGAAAATATGGGAATCGGGCGAAATTCTAGGTTTTTGGCCGTAAAATGCAAAACAACTAGGAACGGCCATGGTGTGGTGGCGACTATGGTACCTTAGGTCGTATTTGATTTCTTGGAGAAATTTTAGGCAATCGGGGACCGGGGGCCCGGACCCACTAGGAAGGCGTGGGCTATATAGCACACGAATATATGGGAATCGAGTGGAATTCTAGTTTTTTGGCAGTAAAATGCAAAACAACGAGGAACGGCCATGGTGGGGCGGTGACTGTGGTTCCTTAGGTCGAATTTGATGGCTTCGAATAATTTTAGGCGATCGGGGTCCGGGGGCTCGGACCCACTCGGAAGGCATGGGCTATAGCACACGAAAATATGGGAATCGGGCGAAATTCTAGTTTTTTGGCCGTAAAATGCAAAACAACGATGAACGGTCATGGCGGGACGGTGGCAATGGTTCCTTAGGTAGTATTTGATAGCTTGGAAAATGTTTAGGCGATAGAGTTCCGGGGGCTCCGGACCCACTCGGAAGGAGTGGGCTATAGCACACGAAAATATGGGAATCAGGCGAAATTCTAGGTTTTTGGCCGTAAAATGCAAAACAACTAGGAACGGCCATGGTGTGGTGGTGACTATGGTTCCTTAGGTCGTATTTGATTGCTTGGAGAAATTTTAGGCAATCGGGGACCGGGGGCCCGGACCCACTAGGAAGGCGTGGGCTATATAGCACACGAATATATGGGAATCGAGTGGAATTCTAGTTTTTTGGCAGTAAAATGCAAAACAACGAGGAACGGCCATGGTGGGGCCGTGACTGTGGTTCCTTAGGTCGAATTTGATGGCTTCGAATAATTTTAGGCGATCGGGGTCCGGGGGCTCGGACCCACTCGGAAGGCATGGGCTATAGCACACGAAAATATGGGAATCGGGCGAAATTCTAGTTTTTTGGCCGTAAAATGCAAAACAACGATGAACGGCCATGGCGGGGAGGTGACTAAGGTTCCTTAGGTCGTATTTGATGGCCCCGAATATTTTTAGGCGATTAGGGTGAGGGGGGCCGGACCCACTCGGAAGGAATGGGCTATAGTACACGAAAATATGGGAATCGAGAGAAATTCTAGTTTTTTGGCTGTAAAATATAAAACAACAAGGAACGGCCACGGCGGGGCGGTGACTATGGTTCCTTTGGTTGTATTTGATGGCTCGTAAAAAGTTTAGGCGATCGGGGTCCGGGGGGCCAGGTCCCACTCGGAAGGCGTGGGCTATTAGCACACGAATATATGGGAATCGGGCGGAATTCTAGTTTTTTGGAAGTAAAACGCAAAACAACGAGGAACTGCCATGGCGGGGCGGTGACTATGGTTCCTTAGGTCGAATTTGATGTCCCCGAATAATTTAGGCGATCGGGGTCCGGGGGCCCGGATCCACTCGGAAGGCATGGGCTATATAGCACACGAAAAAATTGGAATCGGGCGAAATTCTAGTTTTTTGGCCGTAAAATGCAAAACAACGAGGAACGGCCACGGCGGGGCGGTGACTATGGTTCCTTAGGTCGTATTTGATGGCCCGGAATAATTTTAGGCGATCGGGGTCCGGGGGGACCGGACCCACTCAGAAGGCGTGGGCTAGATATAGCACACGAATATTTGGGAATCGGACGGAATTTTACTTTTTTGGCCGTAAAACGCAAAACAACGAGGAACGGCCATGGCGGGGCGGTGACTATGATTCTTTAGGTCATATTTGATGGCCTGGAAAAATGTTAGGCAATCCGGTTTCAGGGGACCCGGGCCCACTCGGAAGGCGTGGGCTAGAGCACACGAAAATATGGGAATCGGGCGGTATTCTAGTTTTTTGGTCGTAAAAAGCAAAATAACGAGGAACGGTCATGGCGGGGCGGTGACTATGGTTCCTTAGGTCGTAGTTGATAGCCCGGAAATATTTTTGGCGATTGGGATCCGGGGGGCCCGGACCCACTAGGAAGGCGTGGGCTATTAGCACACGAATATATGGGAATCGGGCGGAATTCTAGTTTTTTGGCTGGAAAACGTAAAACAACGAGGAGCTGCCATGGCGGGGCGGTGACTACGGTTCCTTAGGTCGAATTTGATGGCCCCGAATAATTTTAGGCGATCTGGGTCCGGGGGCCCGGACCCACTCGGAAGGCGTGGGCTATATAGCACACGAAAAAATGGAAATCGGGCGAAATTCTAGTTTGTTGGCCGTAAAATGAAAACAACAAGGAACGGACACGGCGGGCGGTGACTATGGTTCCTTAGGTCGTATTTTATGGCTCGGAATAATTTTATGTGATCGGGGTCCGGACCCACTCGGAGGTGATTATGGTTCCTTAGGTCATATTTGATGGCCTGGAAAAATGTTAGGCAATCCAGTTTTGGGGGAGCCGAGCCCACTCGGAAGACATGGGCTAGAGCACATGAAAATATGGGAATCGGGCGAAATTCTAGTTTGTTGGCCGTAAAATGAAAACAACAAGGAACGGACACGGCGGGCGGTGACTATGGTTCCTTAGGTCGTATTTGATGGCTCGTAAAACGTTTAGGCGATTGGGGTCCGGGGGGCCAGGTCCCACTCGGAAGGCGTGGGCTATTAGCACACGAATATATGGGAATCGGGCAGAATTCTAGTTTTTTGGAAGTAAAACGTAAAACAACGAGGAACTGCCATGGCGGGGCGGTGACTATGGTTCCTTAGGTCGAATTTGATGTCCCTGAATAATTTAGGCGATCGGGGTCCGGGTGCCCGGATCCACTCGGAAGGCATGGGCTATATAGCACACGAAAAAATTGGAATCGGGTGAAATTTTAGTTTTTTGGCCGTAAAATGCAAAACAACGAGGAACAGCCACGGCGGGGCGGTGACTATGGTTCCTTAGGTCGTATTTGATGGCCCGGAATAATTTTAGGCGATCGGGGTCCGGGGGGACCGGACCCACTCGGAAGGCGTAGACTAGATATAGCACACGAATATTTGGGAATCGGACGAAATTTTAATTTTTTGGCCGTAAAACGCAAAACAACGAGGAACGGCCATGGCGGGGCGGTGACTATGATTCTTTAGGTCATATTTGATGCCCTGGAAAAAATTTTAGGCAATCCGATTTCAGGGGACCCGGGCCCACTCGGAAGTCGTGGGCTAGAGCACACGAAAATATGGGAATCGGGCGGTATTCAAGTTTTTTGGTCGTAAAAAGCAAAATAACGAGGAACGGTCATGGCGAGGCGGTGACTATGGTTCCTTAGGTCGTAGTTGATAGCCCGAAAATATTTTAGGCGATTGGGATCCGGGGGGCCCGGACCCACTAGGAAGGCGTGGGCTATTAGCACACGAATATATGGGAATCGGGCGGAATTCTAGTTTTTTGGCCGAAAAACGTAAAACAACGAGGAACTGCCATGGCAGGGCGGTGACTATGGTTCCTTAGGTCGAATTTGATGGCCCCGAATAATTTTAGGCGATCTGGGTCCGGGGGCCCGGACCCACTCGGAAGGCGTGGGCTATATAGCACACGAAAAAATGGGAATCAGGCAAAATTCTAGGAACGGACACGGCGGGCGGTGACTATGGTTCCTTAGGTCGTATTTGATGGCTCCGAATAATTTTAGGTGATCGGGGTCCGGACCCACTCGGAGGTGATTATGGTTCCATAGGTCATATTTGATGGCCTGGAAAAATGTTAGGCAATCCAGTTTCGGGGGAGCCGGGCCCACTCGGAAGGCGTGGGCTAGAGCACATGAAAATATGGGAATCAGGCGGAATTCTAGTTTTTTGTTCATAAAAAGCAAAACAACGAGGAACGGTCATGGCGGGGAGGTGACCATGGTTCCTTAGGTCGTATTTGATAGCCCGAAAAATTTTTAGGCGATAGGAGTCTGGGGGCCTGGACCCACTAGGAAGGCGTGGGCTATAGCACACGAATATATGGGAATCGGGCGAAATTCTAGTTTTTTGGCCGTAATACGCCAAACAACGAGGAATGGCCATGGCGGGGCGGTGACTATGGTTCCTTTGGTCGTATTTTATGGCCTGGAAAAATATTAGGCAATCCGGTTTCGGAGGACCCGGGCCTACTCGGAAGGCGTGGGCAAGAGCACACGAAAATATGGGAATCGGGCAGAAATCTAGTTTTTTGGTCGTAAAAAGCAAAACAACGAGGAACGGTCATGGAGGGGTGGTGACTGTGGATCCTTCAGTCATATTTGATAGCCCAAATAAATTTTAGGCGATCGGGGTCCGGGGGGCCTAGGACCCACTCGCAAGGTATGGGCTACAGCACCATTGTCAATCTAAATCTTTCCTTTTTAACGGTAAGCAATTAAGTAGATAAGCATACAGAAACTAAACACTAAGACTGAACATTAATAGCAATATCTTTTGATATTTGGGTTTTCCTTTTTGCTTTATAATTCATTTAAATATTTGTAAATTTAAGCTGGATTCTGTCACTATTTACAAGAAAGATAAGCACAGAAAAATTTAAAAGTTTTCACCAAAATCGAAAGCTAAATCACAGAATAAACCAAATTAAATTCTTAAGGTATTAATTGCTGGAAGTTAAGTCTACAGGTTTAGGTGATAGAACGATTTCAATACTTAATATGATTTGATTTCTATATAAAGAATTTGAATCTTCTGCATTCTATCACTGATAGAGAGCTTCAGGCTTCTGTCTTTAGAGGTAGAGTCGAGTGTGAGCACATAATTTTTGCCTAATATAAAATTACTCCTAAAAATTACAAAAACAAATAGCTTTAAATTATTTTATAGAATTTTTCTCTATTTGTTTACTTAGTTTTCTTTGTACGTACTCATGTTTGATGTATTTTTTAAGTTGCATTTTTAAGTCCTAAAGAAAATGCAAAAATATTTTGAATCTTTACATTTTTAGATTTTAATTGCATTTGTAAAACACTAAAAATACCAAAAATACATTAGTAACTTTACATGTATTTGTTAGATAAATGAATTAGTTAATTGTTAGAATAATAAGTCATTAGATTAATTTTGTAAATTAGTTGGAATTAGGAGTGTTAAATAAATTGGTTATTCTTGAAAATGAAAAGAAAGGAAAGAAAGGCTATTTGCCTTGTCATCAAATTGGGCCAGTTTGACCAGCAGCCCCAGTCAAATCTACCTGCCCCAATTCACTTAACCTAGTCCTACACGGTCCGGTTCCCCTTTAACCCAAAACGACCCCGTTTTGACATCTTCAAATCCTCGTCGTTCATGCACCAGATCCAACGGCCTAGAACTCAACACCCCCTTTAGATTTAATTGTCTGAACCCCTTCCTAACCCTAGAGACCCCATTACACTTCATTTCTTTCACCCCTCTCTCACCACTTGTTGTCTCCGCCGCTGGAAATCGCCCTACGACGGCGGACAGTCTCCAAACGACCCCAAATCGTCACCATACAATCCCTAGCCTCCCCTAATCACTAAAATACCATTAGTTTCCCCAAAATCCCTACCAAACTCGTCAACTTTTAGATCTAAAAATTCAGAAAAAACTAATCTTTCCCTCTTCTGATTTCTTGGGCGATACCAACTCGTTGTAGTCTAGAACTTACGTTAATTGATTGCTCTTGACGAGAGAAATCTATTGACGTTAATTTTAGCTCATTTCAAAGTCATCGAAATTTGATTGGCCCACCAGATTCCCATCGCTGGTTTGTTTGAGGTCATAAATAGGTAAATTCCACTCTCATTCCCTTTTAAATTAGTTGATTCTGGTCATTTTCCCTCTTTTTTCTGATTGGTTCGTATGAAATTTGTTGAGTCATTTAGGTCTATTAAATTTGTATTGGTTTGAGCATGATCAATATCATTTAAGGATCAATCTCTTAGTTTTGTTGGTTCTGGTCATGTTTGGTTAATTGGAGAAGGATGGTCATATGGTTCGATTTGTTTGGGGCTGACAAAGGTAATTAGTGGGCCTCAGGCCCAGACTGGTATAGCCTGGTCTTTTTACTCATGGCCCAGAACCTAAGAAGATATAGGTTAAAAGGCATGGCAAAAATAGGGAATCTTGCTTAGTCATTTAGGGAGTTTCTAGAAAGTTTAAAGTGCAGTAAAAACAAGGGAATTGAGGTCATTTTAGTTAAGTATAGAGAGTAAAAGGGCTGGAAAAATGAGAAAACAGTTGTCCTTTTTCAGTTACAACAGGTGCCCTTCTTTCCTAAAAATTAGCTGACATTCCCTAAATTTAATCTGAAATATTCCCCATCAGACCCTCTCTCATTTTATTTTGAGCATAGTATATATACACCCCTAACACACACACGTCAAGGAACTCATCATTCTTCTCAAATAAACTCACAGATATACACCGATCTTCTGAGAAAAAACTCCAGAATTCCTTCTTTATTCTTGTTGATTTATACATTGATTTCTAAAGGAAAAACACTCTGAAGTTTTAAAAAAGGTGGTTAAGCTTTGTTAATTGATAGTCCCGCCAATATTGCTGTATTTGTAAATAATAATTCTGGGAAATATAAGTTATCGTAATGAAACAGTAATTAATTCGAGCCCACTGAATTCACAGTATTTTCTTAAGGAATTTAATCCCCTCCTAGTACCCAAGGTTATGGATTATTTCCTCCCAGGATAGAACGAATCACACACTAGTGTAGTGGTACTTCAAACCCCAGTGTTTCAGTGAACACAAAGTTCGGTAGCAAATCACACTTACAGTTGCTTTGTTTGAAGTTAAAACAATGCAGAACAAAGGAGTAGAAACTCAAAAAATCGTATGGAAATGCTGAGAGGAAGGAGTGCAATGTATAGCCAAAGTTGAGCGTTTTCAGTTTGGTGTGTCTTTCTTCAACAGCTGCTGCACATATTTATAGCAGTCAGCTTTGAAGATGAACGACCCTCCACCCTCCATGGTGGAGCATGCACTAGCTTGTTTGTGGAGCAAGCACTTGGCCATGGTGGGAAGAGCATTAGGCGGCTGCTATTGCAGCTGGTGGTCAATACATGGATTGGAACATATCCGTTATAAATGCGGATAATCTTACGTTAATATTTACTATTAACAAATAAATTTGCTTCAAAAAATTAATCAATCAATCGATCATTTGACCAAATCCAAATCCAAATCCAAATCCAAATCCAAATCCAAATTCGAAGCCGAAGCCGAATTCGAAGCCGAGCCGAGCAGAGCGAGCGAGCGACGACGACGGCGCGAGGCTTGCTTTCTTCTTAACTCTTTAAGAGCTACAAGAAGAGCAATTATATATATACCCACCAAAAATCTTTTTCTCTTCCAATATGGGACAATGTCTCATTGTCAAGAGGGGAAAACTTAAAATTTTACTCAAAAATTTTATTTTTCCCTCTATTTCCCATTCACCCTCATTTTAAGACTATTTCATCTTAAATAACAAAAAACCTCAACAATCCCCCACGTGAATGGGGAATGGCTATATCACGGAAGTATGCATGAAAAAATTGTGTGATTTGCAAGCAAGGATTAATCGCATCTGGATAAGTAGGTTTCCCTTTGAACGTTCCGTAGTGAACTTATGTCGGATATACTCGGTCAATCGGTAGATTTGATATCTTTGAACCGTCGATCTTTGGTGTATACCTAGACAAACATAAGTCACACAATCAACCATTAACCGTCTTTGGTTCTCATTATTGTGTTCGTTTCAGCCATGAACACCGCCTGGTTTCATAAGTGCGTAGAGAACTGGCCTTACAAAGTTTTCCTTGAAGCGGCTAATACTTCACACTTACATAGGTGATTCCTAAACGTGTCATCCTGTAGATACACTATTTGATATACCCCGTATCAAATTTAGAAATTATTAAAAAGCCTTAATGCTTTATCCTTGGTACTGAACATTGTCTCATCACGAGAACAGACTAACATTTTATTTGACAATGTTGAATCGTCATTAATGACTTTGTTTGATCTCCTTGAACCTAGATCTTGGGATCTCCAGTCTTCTAGGTAGAGTTACCGCCACAATGACTTGTTCTCGGCCATAGCCCCATTCCCCTTGATGATTTCTCAACTACCTCTCTAGTTAGGCCTTTTGTAAGTGGATCCGATACATTATCACTTGACTTTACATAGTCAATCGTGATAATTCCTCTAGAGAGTAATTGCCTAACGGTTTTATGTCTTCGTCGTATATGACGAGATTTACCGTTATACATAACACTCCCAGCCCTTCCAATTGCCGCTTGACTATCACAATGTATGCATATTGGTGCCAACGGTTTGGGCCAAAATGGAATGTCTTCCAAGAAATTCCGGAGCCATTCAACTTCTTCACCGGCTTTATCTAAGGCTATGAATTCAGCCTCCATTGTAGAGCGGGCAATACATGTTTGTTTGGACGACTTCCAAGATACCGCTCCTCCACCAATAGTGAATACATATCCACTCGTGGACTTAGAATCAGTTGAACCGGTGATCCAATTTGTATCACAGTATCCCTCAATCACCGCAGGAAATTTACTGTAGTGCAAGTCAAAGTTCTGGGTATGTTCTAAATATCCCAAAACTCATTTCATTGCCATCCAATGAGATTGGCCTGGATTGCTCATATATCGACTCAGTTTACTTATAGCACAAGCTATATCTGGTCGTGTACAATTCATGATATACATTAAGCATCCCAACACACGAGCATAATCCAATTGTGATATGCTTTGGCCTTTATTCTTTGCTAATGCAAGATTTACGTCAATTGGAGTCTTTGCAACTTTAAAGCTCAAGTGCTTGAATTTTTCAAGTACTGTCTTAATATAATAAGATTGTGACAATGTCAGACCTTGAGGAGTCTTATGGATCTTAATTCCCAGAATTAAATCAGCAACTCCCAAGTCTTTCATATCAAACTTGCTATTGAGCATACGCTTAGTAGTATTTATGTTGGCAATGTCATTACTCATTATCAGCATATCATACACATATAGGCAAATAATGACTATGTGATTTGGAACATTTTTAATGTACACACATTTATCACATTCATTTATCTTAAAACCATTTGACAATATTGTTTGGTCAAATTTCGCATGCCATTATTTGGGTGCTTGTTTTAGTCCGTAAAGAGACTTAACAAGTCTACATACCTTCTTTTCTTTACCTGGAACCACAAACCCTTCAGGTTGTATGTAAATTTCTTCCTCCAACTCTCCATTTAAGAAGGCCGTCTTAACATCCATTTGATGAATTTCAAGACCATACACTACAGCTAATGCTACTAACATCTGTATGGACGTAATTCTTGTAACTGGAGAGTATGTATCAAAGTAGTCTAGACCTTCTCGTTGTCTATACCCTTTGACTACGAGCCTTGCCTTGAATTTATCAATAGTACCATCATCTTTGATTTTTCTCTTAAAAATCCATTTAGAACCCAAAGGTTTATTTCCAGGAGGAAGATCAACCAATTCCCATGTATGGTTGTTCAATATGGATTCTATTTCACTATTGACTGCCTCTTTCCAAAATAATGATTCGGAAGAAGTCATAGCTTCTTTAAATGTTTGAGGCTCATTCTCCAATAAGAAAGTCACAAAATCTAGTCCAAATAAAGTAGACGTTCTTTGACGTTTACTACGTCTTGGATCCTCCTGATTACATATACTTTCTTTTGTTTCTTCCCGAGGTCATTTAGATCCTTCACCAAACGACTCACATTCCTTTTTATACGGATATATATTTTCAAAGAGCTCAGCATTATCTGATTCTATAACCGTATTATTATGAATGTCGGGATTTTCTGATTTATGAACCAGAAATCGATATGCTTTACTATTTGTCGCATATCCTATGAAAACACAATCAACGATTTTCGGTCCTATCTTTACCCTTTTGGGTTTAGGAACTTGCACTTTTGCCAAACACCCCCACACTTTAAAATAATTCAAGTTGGGCTTCCTTCCTTTCCATTTTTCATATGGAATGGATTGTGTTTTGCTATGGGGCACTCGATTTAATATTCGATTAGCCGTAAGAATGGCTTCCCCCACAAGTTCTGTGGCAAACCAGAACTTATCAACAACGCGTTCATCATCTCCTTTAATGTGCGATTCTTTCTTTCCGCAATCCCATTAGATTGGGGCGTGTAAGGGGCTGTTGTTTGATGAATAATTCCATATTCTAAACATATTTCTTCAAAAGGAGATTCATATTCACCACCCCTATCACTTCTTATCATTTTTACTTTCTTGTTAAGTTGCGTTTCAACTTCATTTTTGTATTGCCTGAATGCGTCTATTGCTTCATCTTTACTATTCAGTAAGTAAACATAGCAATATCGAGTACCATCGTCAATCTTCCTCTATTAGTTTTTTATGTTAGCATGTGTTGAAGTTGCATTATAAATTGCTGAATGATCGTCGACTAGTACATCATCTCTTGACAGCATGTTATTATTTGAATTGAAGATACACGCCTGAAATGACACTAAGGATGGTAAAGAAATGGGTTTGACCACCAGTTGGTTAGATTCATTCCTGAAGAAGCTCAGTTCCATTAGTTTAGTCATGGGAGTCAATAGCCTCATGACTCCCTGTTTACTCATGTCAATATGCAAGAAAGATCGGATATTAGTTTGGTTGTTTTTGAAACTTTGAAGTTTAAATTGTAGACTAATGGTTGTAATAGCATCATATGAAGTTTGAGATTTTTAAAATTAGTCATTTGTAATCTGTGGTGTGTGTATTGTTAATTTTAGTTTTGTTACAACTTCAAAGCTGTAATTAAATCAAGTTTTCCACCCAAGTAGCTTTATCATGTTTGCACAAATGTTCTGACTCTTCAAACTAGTTCAAGATAACGTTAAAGATTATAGTATGAGTCAAAGTGAAGCATAAAAAAAAATAGTTTGGCGAGTTTATTTCGTGCACAATATGATTAAATGCACATCTTCTGAGGCAAAATCCTAGGAACGTTGGTTTACATAATTAGAATCGTTGTTTAATGCCTTTATCTTATTCATTTTCAAAGTATAGCTTCCATATAATTGTAGTCGAATTGGTGTTATAGATTAAATTAGTGAATTGTTCAGTTGGTTCCCTTTAATTTCGGCTATTGATAAATTCAGGCTATTATAAATATTAAGGGCTAAGTGTAACTGTGTGACACTTCATGAAGTGGGCATGGGACGAATGTTAGACAGCTTTACCAAAAATGGATTCAACACAGGGAGGCCGCTCATAGAATGGCCCATTTCTCTTTAAAAGAGGAACGATCAAACAATTCTCAGTTTTCTCCGACGATTCAATTAGTTCACATATACATCATTTCCACAAATTCATATCCATAATCATGACTTCAAATGTAATCCCAAAGTAGTTTAGGAAAGTAATTCACGAACATTCGTAGTTTGCTTTAGGCGCATTTAAATAAAATGATCGTGACTATGGGTACGGTTTTCGTGGCATAGTCATGATATGTATTCTCCAAGTCGAGTATGTGTTTCACGTGACTCAATCGTCACTTCAAATAATAATAAAATTAACATGTTGTAAATCGCGGGTACGTTTCACATGGCGCGATTCGCAATGTGTACAAAAACAAACGAGTGTGCGACATCGCGACTTGTTCAAACAAATTCCATAAATACTAAAAGCGGTTTTAAAAAGTAAAAAATGCACGATAGGTTTCAAATATGCATTAAATCAGATAATTAGGCCAATTATTAATAGTTGAGCAACCGTGCTAAAATAACGGAATCTAGGAATGCCTAACACCTTCTCTCGGGTTAACAGAATTCCTTACCCGGTCTTCTGAATTTCGCAGACTTTAAACAGAGTCAAATTTCCTCGATTTGGGATTTAAAATAAATCGGCGACTTGGGACACCATCATAATTTTTTCAAGTGGCGACTCTGAATTAAATAAATAATCTCATTTCGAATAATGTCACTTTAATGGGAAAAATTCCCTTATCTTCGGGAAAAGGAGGTGTGACACCGAGAGGGGAACAAAAAAGGCTGAAGAGAATTAGCACAAAGTCACAAACCTGCAACCGCACCCGCACCGCACAGATATTCAAAAAGATATATTTTAACCCACCCCGCACTGCCCCGCTCCCGCATTTGTCTAAATCCGTCCCGCACCCACACCGCCCCATTACCATCCCTACATACCTCTGTGATGCAACATTGACAATGATAAGGATCTTTCCCTTGTAAATGCTGAGATCAACATCATTACCCTTAGCATCCTGTAAAAGTCAAATGAAGTTCAGTATTACAAAATCTTATCAAGATTACAGCTTAAACTGTATTATCCTGAGAAAAAAAATACTCTCAACATTAGTGTTATATAAATGAAAAAGCACTCAAAAGCAATTTTTTTTAACTATAAAGAACGAAAACGAACCCCATGTTTGGATAACAAATACTACAACAAACCTTAGTTTGTTGCGAGCCCTAAATGGATACCATATATCACAACTCTACACCTTCTACTTATCTTTTTTTCCAATGACCGGGGAATCCTCGGGCTTAGTGCTCACTGCTCACAGTTCAAAATTCAATGGATCCCCTCCGCCCTTTGGTCAACCTGGGGCGTGCGTAATGCAATCTGAAAATCAGAAATGAGATGAACAATCTAGGAGTTGTAGAAACTCGAAGAAGGTGATAGCTAGGTCAGGGAATTAACCAAGATATTAGCTGAAGAAGTGAGTAGAGAGAAAGAGAGATTGATCTTATTGATGAAAATGATGATTACATTCACAATGTGAATACAATGTATTTATAAAGCGTGTAACTGAAGACTCAACTAACTCCTCTGACACTAACTTACTCAACTAACACCAGCAACTATAACTAACTTGTCTAACCAACTCTGCCACGTCGGATTCTAGCTCAACATTTTGCATTCTTGCATCAATACCCCCTGCTGAAGAACACCCTTGACCTCAAGGGTGAAATGAAGGAAAGCTATGCTGTAATTCAAAAAGAAACTCCCAGGTTGCTTGAGAACTATCAATGCCAGTCCATTTCACAAGAACTTGACAAACAGCCTTGTTACCCCTCTTCACTAATCACCTGTTGAGCACCATCTCAGGTAGTGGACAACAAGGGCTCGATAGGTGAAATACAAGAGGATGGTTGATAGTATTTGGAATTGCCGAGCACTTTTTCAGTTTTGATACATAGAAGGTGGGATGAATTAGAACATCAGCAGGCAACAACAATCGATAAGCAACTGCACCAATCTTTGTATCAATAGGATATGGACCAAAATATTTGGCTGCTAGCTTGTTGAATGGTCGACTTGCCACAGAGATCTGTCTATAAGGCTGAGGCTTCAAGTACACCCAATCACCAACTGCAAAGCTTTTGTCTGATCTATGTTTTGGCCAAATCCCTCATTCTTTGTTGAGCTCGAGTAATATGAAATTTCAAGAGTTGAATGACAGCTTCTCGAGCAGCTAAGGATTTGTCCACTTCATTGGCAGCCTCACCACCTAAATAAGGGAGGTGAAGAGGTGGGTTTTAACCATACAAAACTTCATATGGTGTATATTTGATGGTAGTGTGATAGGTGGTGTTATACCACCACTCGACAAGGGGTAAATAGGATGACCATTCCTTAGGACTATCAGAACAAAAGCATCTCAGATAAGTTTCTAAGGTTCTGTTTAAAACCCCTATCTGTCCATCTGTTTGTGGATGGTAGGCTGTGGATCTTTGTAGCTGAACTCCTTGTAAGGTGAATAATTTTTTCCAGAAGTTGCTGAGGAATACAGGATCTTTGTCACTAGTCATAGTAGCATACATACCATGCAACTTAAAGACATTGTCAAGGAAACACTAGGCCACTGAATGAGTAGTATAGGGATGGGATAAGCTCATAAAATGACCATATTTACTCAACATATCCACCACCACCAGATTTACCTCGTTACCATTGGATCTAGGTAATCCTTCAATGAAATCAAGGCAAATATCAGTCCAAATGCCAACTGAAATTGGTAATAGTTGCAATAAACCAGGATATGAAGCAACATCATATTTGTATCTTTGACAAATATCATATTTACTAATGAACTCCCTTGTGTTTACTAAGAGACTTCCAGTAAAAATGACTATAGCTTCTTGATAGTGGCATCCATACCTGAATGGCCCCCTTGAGTAGTAGCATGCTATAGAGTAATAATAGAATTCTTTAACTGTGGATCATCTCCAACCACTAGCCTGTCTTTCCATCTCAGTTGATCATTACTCCAGGTGAATGACTTAAATGGCTGCACTTTCACTTTAGCAATAACCTCTTGCAAGTATGGATCATTGAGCCAAGTGTGCTTAATTTGCTCCCATAAAGAATCATTTGGTGTTAATAATGAAATGGCTAAAAGCTCAGCTTCAGGTTTTCCAGATAAGGCATCAACAAGCTTATTTTCTGCTCTTTTTTTATACTCAATAGAGAAATCAAAAGCCATGAGTTTAGAAATCCCAACCACTTGGAAATCAATGTGTATATGCTGATCTAGCAAATACTTCAAAGCTTTCTTATCAGTTTTAAAAATAAACCTTCTTCCCAGCAGATAATGTTCTCACTTAGTAACAGCAAATATGAGAGCCAAAAGTTCTCTATCATATACAGACATAACTTGATGTCTAGGAGCTAATGACTTGCTAATATAGGCTATGGGGTATCCTTGTTGCATCAGGACAGCACCAATACCCTTTCCACTAGCATCTGTTTCTACCACAAATACCTTAGAGTAGTCAGGCATAGCAAGTATTTGAGTAGAGACCAAAGCTTGTTTAAGCTTTAAGAAGACTGTTGTAAACTCCTCTGTCCATAGGAATCCATCCTTCTTCAACAGCTCATGCAATGGCTTGCAAATGGAACCAAAACCCTGTATGAACCTCCTATAATATCCAGCAAGGCCTAGGAAACCTCTCAGCTGTTTAATGTTGCTAGGGACAGGCCATTGTTGGACATCTGTAATCATTTTTGGATCTGTAGACACCCCTTCTGCACTGATGAAATAACCTAGATATTCCACTTTAGTTACTCCAAATGCACACTTAGAAAGTTTAGCATATAACTGATATCTTTTCATAAGATCAAATACAGCTTTCACATGATCAATGTGATCAGTCATGCTCCTGCTATAGATCAAGATGTCATCAAAAAAAAAAACCAACACTGATTTCCTTAGCAAAGGTTTAAAGACAGAATTCATAAGGCTCTAGAATAAGGATGGAGCATAAGTTAAGCCAAAAGGCATAACCAAGAATTCATAGTGGCCTTCATGGGTCTTGAAGGCTGTTTTATAAGTATCACCTTCTGCCATCCTTAATTGGTGATAACCAGCTCTAAGGTCTATTTTTTAGAACACATCTGCTCCTCCTAACTCATCTAATAAATCCTCTATTATAGGTATAGGAAACTTATCTTTTATTGTTAGCTGATTTAGTTCTCTATAATCAACACAAAGACACCAGCTTCCATCTTTTTTTCCAACCAACACCACAGGTAAAGCATAGGGGCTGGTGCTATGTTGAATGACCCCTTGATCCAACATCTCTTGAACCAATTTTTCAATAATATTCTTATTAACTCCAGGATATCTATAAGGCCTCTTATTCACAGGACATGCAGACTCAATGAGAGGAATTATATGATCAAAAGAACCTCTGTGAGGTGGTAATGTGGTAGGTAACTCAAATATGCTAGAGTACTGTTCCACTAAGACAGATAAAGCTAAAGGTATTTCAGTACCTTGAATAGCTTGTATATGGTGGCAGTGATTGCTCTCCTCTTCAGAACTGATTACTGACATCATGAAGAACTGAGTGGAACACTCCATTCTTCTTTGCTAATGAGTTGGCCTTAGCTGCTTTGAGTTGACTGGTGACACCCCTCAGTACATGATTCTTCCCTTGATACACAAATTCAATGGTTCTATTCCTAATATCAAATAGAATTCTTCCCAAGGTACTTAGCCATTGCACCCCCAAGACTATATCCACATTTACTAGTGGTAAAAGTAAGAAATCTGAGGAGAATGTAGTACCTTGTAGCAAGCATTACATATTCTTACACACTGAAGTTGTTTGTACTTTCCTACCATCTGCCACACTGATAGACTGCTCTACTATAGGACTAGCTTTTCACCCCAATCTCTTGGCCACCTCTAGATCAATGAAATTATGTATACTTTCAGTATCAATCAAGACTTGTAATGGTCTTTTCTCATGATAACCAGTCACTCTAATCGTTTGGTATCCAGTAACACCAGTAAAGGCTTGCAAGGAGATTGTCATAAATTCATCTATTCCCTCTACAGCTTCTTGTGGTGATTCTCCTACCTCTGCTTCATTTCTTGTATCTTCCTCATTTAATTCTATCATGAATATATGTCTTTTTGCTTTACAATTATGCCCAGGTACATACTTTTCATCGGAGAAAAAACACAACCCGTTGGCTATTTTTTCATCCATCTCTGCTGCAGTCAATCTTCTACCAGAACTGTTGCTATTAATTCTGTTAGGTTTATTAGGATTGAGTTCAAATGGTCTTTTGAAAGTGGAGTTTGGTATAGGATATTTTTGGGAATTCTGTAGTATGGTTTGAATGGGAATGGGTAGGATATGATTAGGTGATCTAACAACAGGTTTGAGGCCCCAAGACTGAGCCTGAGCTTCAAAGACACCTTCCTGCAGCCTAGCAATCTTATAAGCTTGCATCAATGTTCTTGGTGATTGGATCTTAACAGCTTTATTAAGTTCTGGCTTAATCCTCCCAAAAAACAACTTATAGCATTATCATTTGCTAGATTAACTTCAGTCAATAACCTATCAAATTCAGCCTGATATTCTCCTACACTACCAATCTGTTTTAGATTTTTAATGGATTCCATAGGATCCTCAAATCCTTCTCCAAACCTTTCATTTAAAGCCAACACATATTCAGTCCAAGTAGGAAAAGCAACTGTATTCCGAGATCTCATATAAGATCGATGCCAAGCAATGGCTTCACCATCAAAATGAATAGAAGCCACATTCACCCTCTCATCGAAAGGGACTTCCTCCATAGAAAATACATGGTCCACCTTATACAACCATGACCTCAAATCACTTCCAGAAAATTGAGAAAACTCCAATCTAGAATATCGGGTAAAGAGATTATTACCAGTTGAAGTAGAACTTATGTGCATTTCCCTCTGTCGATGAATACGAATGGGACCTGTTGAAGAATCACCATCAATTGAGGGTTCAACTCCAAATTGTGTTGCTCCTTTGTTCCTCTGCTTCATAAATCTAATTGCTTCCTTGATTTCGAACAGCTCCTTATCAGTTTGTGTGTTCCTTTCATTCATGTTGGTCATACCTTCCATTAATTTCTGTAATTGATCCTGAATTTCCGAAAATTTGCTTTCCATTCCTTCCGAAGATTTGTACTGAACTTTATCTCCGCCCATGATTATATTGCCGAGAATCGTAAGCTCTGATACCAATTAATGCAATCTGGAAATCAGAAATGAGATGAACAATCTAGGAGTTGTAGCAACTCGAAGAAGATGATAGCTAGGTCAGGGAATTAATAGAGATATTACATTCACAATGTGAATACAATGTATTTATAAAGTGTGTAACTGAAAACTCAACTAACTCCTCTGACACTACCTAACTCAACTGACACCAGCAGCTATAACTAACTTGTCTAACCAACTCTGCCACGTCGGATTCCAGCTCAACATTTTGCATTCTTGCATCAGTGCGCCTAACCACACATCACAAGTTACGCGTCGCGCAAACCATTATCTTTTTTCCTCTAGCTTTAAAAGGGTCCGAAGATTCTCAACCTTATTCATTTAACAAGTTATCCCAACTACCTATACAACAGGTACTCTCTCTTTACACCAAACTCATAAATGAGTAAAATAATGAATTATCATTTAAATTGCTGCTTATCTGGGTTATTCGTATTCATACAAACAACGCATAATAATTTACAAACCCACAACATCAAAATGATGCCTCAAAACGCAAAACCCCTAATTCATAGACCAAAAAAATAAACAAAAGCATAAATGAAAACAAAAATGAGCGACCTTTACACAAAAGAAAACAAAAAATGAAAACAAAAAATGAATTATCATTCTCATGTTTTTCTTATGGTGGTGATTCATTTCTATACAAAAACAATGTTCGATCACTTACAAACCGAGAAAATGCTGCCACATAACTCAATTTTTAATTCAGAGACTAATAAAACAAACAGAAGCAAGATTTCTATTTATAAAATCATAATTTAGGGGAAAACCCAAAATTATAACAAAGTAAAAGTGCTGACCTTGACAGTGAAGTCATAAATAGATTGAGGCTTGCTAGATTGGCTGGTCATTGTACTATAATGTATCGTATTGTATTATACTGTATTATTTGATGAATATAATGTTTGGATAAATTATATTGTTTGTCGTTGTTTCATGATATCATGCACCAGCAATATGAAAAATAAATTTACAATATTATAAAGAAAAATTATGATACGTGATAAATTTATTATATAAAAAGGTAGGGTACATGATAAAATAAAATTATTTAATAATAGTGAAGAGTGAGATGAGAGAAAAAGACAAGATAACGATGCAACCACACCAAATCGGTTGTTACATAAAGTGGGACATTTCGCCGTTACGTAACGACGGATTTAACGATACGATACTATAAAATTTAAGTAACAACCAAAATAAATATTATATTTAAAGTAACAATACGATACAATACAGTACGTAACGATAATCCAAACAAGCTGTTAGCGGAAACAATAGAATTGGAAATAACTATTTGAATCGGAGGAGTAGACACAAAATTGAAATGGGTTGGTTTAAGAATTCAAGAAAATTGCTTAAGGAAACTGAGATTTTTTCTTGGTATGAGAAGACAAGTTGCAGGACAAAGCATTAGCGTATATGAATTTATAATTTTTTCAAATATCTTAGGGGTCGTTTGGTAGGTGGTATAAGAATAGTGCTTAATAGAGTGTATTAGTAATGCTGACATTAGTTATAATGAGATTATTTTTTATCCGCTGGTTGATTTGGTGTATTAAAGCATTGCATAATTTTTAAAAAATTAGGGATGTTTACAAAAGTACACTCCACAATTTTCAACTTTAGCTATAACAATTAACTACATAGATAACAAAATTCTTTCAACATTGAGAGGTAACATCTACCTCGAACAAAAGGCAGAGGCTCTTTTAAGTGATCCATTAACTTAAATGGATCAGTACAAAAATAATAATGCAAAAAGATAAAGTAGTACTATCAAAGTATCAAGCTATAACAAGTTTGGCCTTTTCTATGGCCAAAGCGTACATAGAGAAGTCTGCTTGCTAATAATATGGGGGAAAGTAATTGAGATGGGTTTTTAGGGATTTGAGGGGGCAGTTAGGTCTTTAACTATATTTATGCAAAGTATTAAAAACCCTTGCATTACTAATATCATGATTTTCTATGCATTGCTTATACATAGGATAATACCAAGTATGATTAATACAAGTATTAGTTATACAGAGATTAAAAAAATATACCAAACAAGGTATTAGTAATGCATAGAGCTAATTCTTGCAATATTTTTTCTAATACCTCCTACCAAACGACCCCTAAGTTTGACCGTAATTTGACTTCTTAGCTAACAGGTTTGTATTTTGATGTTGAAATTTGGAATAGGTTTGTATCGCTATTTGAAACTTGTCTGCAAAATTTGGCGCAATTCGAAATTGATTTGATATGATTCGGACACCTAAGTGTGATTCTAGTAGTTTTTGTGTCTACTTTGAAATTTAATTCATTTTGAGGGTTGATTTGTTGATTTAGATGTTATATAGTCATTGAATAACTTTTTTGTTCTATATTTTTTTTATTATACTTATCCAATGTTTAGTATTTTTACATTGTTAATAGAAATTTTTATTAGCATATTACTTTGTTTAATATTTTTGTCTACTACTTTCTTTTTGTAATATAATAGAAGATATATATTTTATTACTCTTGAAATATTTTTTTATTTTAAATTTTATCCTATTTTTCTCAATAAATTTATCTTTCTTTTAATGAATATCTAAATTTTAATGAATAAAATTTTTATTAAATTAAAGGAATTTATATAGTCATTGGATAACTTTTTTATTTTTTTATTTGTTGTTGTTAATAATATTATCTAAATTTTAATGAATAAAATCTCTATTAAATTAAAGAAATTTATAAAGTCATCGGATAACTTTTTCGGTATGTATTTTTTTATTATATTATCCAATATTTAATATAATTCCATTGTTAATAGAAATTTTTATTTTTATTAGCATATTACTTTGTTTAATATTTTTGTCTACCATTTTTTTTGAAATATATTAGAAGATATATATTTATTACTCTTGAAATATATGTTTTATTTTAAATTTTATCCTATTGTTCTATCAAATTAATGAGGCTTATATAGGCATCAATAACTTTTTTTTTGTATTTTTCTTTATTATATTGTCCAATATTTAGTATTATTTCATTGTTAATAGAAACTTTTATTAGCATATTACTTTATTTAAATTTTTTTATGCTACTTTATTTTTATAATATAATAGAAGATATATTTTTTTATTTTATATTTTATTCTACTCAATAATATTTTTTGAATAAATAAACTTTTTATTTTTTAAAAGAAAAATAAAAATTATTAAAAAAAGAAATTTTAAATTGCCATTATTTTATATTTTTGTAATTTTAATTTTTTATTTTAAAATAATTTAAAAACCCCAACTTGAATTGACAATTTTTTTTAATTTTGGTTTTTTATTATAAAATATTTTAATTTAAAAAATCCAACTTGAATGTACAGTTTTTTTTTAATTTTCTTTGATTATAAAATATTTTATAGATATTTAAATTTAAAAATAATAACCAATAACTAATTATTAGCTAAATAACTAATTATTAACTACTTATGTCATGCGGCTTTTTTCTAGGATGTCACTTGACTTAAGGAGGGGGCTTTTTCCTCTCTTTTTAATAATATATAGATATAGATATTGATTGTCAAGATCAATTATCAGACCTCAATCCTTAACAAAATGATTTTATGAATATCCAATATTTGATTTCATTTATTGGATGTATTAATTTGTTAAGAAAACGAGTTTCTAAAATTAGAAATGTATCTCGAAAAAAATAAGTTAGAATGTCAAATCTTATAGTTACTGTTATACTAACGTAAACAACTAAAAATACTGAATTTAGACATACAAAGTTCTAAACATACTTTAGTTTTCTTATATTCTCTTATAATACTGAATATAGATATTCTATCATATATCAAAGGAGATTTAATACTTCATATAAATCCAAAAGAGTTACTTTGTGCCCCATTTGTCGTTCAAATTTTCGGTAGGGAATTCAATTGAACCTCCTTACCTTCTTTTAACTTCGTTCCTGCATGTGTATGTATATATATATGATTTTTTAGAAACTATTATTTATATGTTTAGTGAATTTTTTTCACAAATTGGTATCATATGGCACCACAAAATATTTTTGTCATTGTTGCGCTTATAGATTGGTGTTTTTCGTAGAATATGATCAAATTATTTCAAGTAACTTTGGCTAATTACATTTACGGTCGAGATCTTTTATTCAAAATTGTCCAGAAATGGTAATAATGGAGGTAATAGTGTGAAAGAATGTTTTTCTCGTGGCATTTGTGGCTCATTATCTAGATGTTTTTTCCTTTACTCTTTTAACTCAGCAATGATGTGAAGGTATATGCTTTGAACTTGTATCTGAAAATAAAATATTGTGCGCTGGGGCCTACATAAAATAATCCAATTAATTGGGTTCATATTTTATTGTCAAAGTTTTACTCTTTTTGTAACTTAATAGATTAATATTGAACGTGTTTCTTTTTGGCAAAAAGTATCTTTATACAAAGTTAAAAGTATTTGATCAACCTTTTTCGAAGGAAAAAAAGTGATAGTAACTTTCCCAAAAATATTTTTTTTAAAAGTATTTTTGAGAAAAACATGTTTAAAATTATTTTTTAAAAGCTTGGTAAAATCTTAATTGCTGCTGAAAAGTGATTTTAAATTGATTAGACAAAGAAAAGTATATTTTTTTTAAAATTCTTTTTAAAATAAGCTGATTCCATAAATAAATCTTCTAGAAACTTTCAAAGATTTCGATGAAGGAACGTTTAAGGCACTAAAAGACAGTCTACTGTTTTCCACCTGTTCAGACAATATAGATAGAGTTATAATTTATAAATATTGTCCAAAATGAATTCCAACAATGGAGAGACGGTTTAGGAAATTAAAATTGAATTAGTCTAATTATACTTCGTTTTGGATTGTTGAACCATTTCTTCTGCCGTCATCTGATTCTGGAAGGCTGATTTAGAGGGTGTTTGGGTTCGCTTTTAAGCTGTCAAATCAGCTTTTAAGTTTTTTTTAGCTTTTTTCAGTGTTTGACAAAACTATAAAGTACTTTAAATAAGTTTAAAACTGCTTAAAACAAGTCAAAAGCAATAAGTTGGGCAACCCGAACTTATTGCTTTTTGGCCTAAAAGCTATTTCTATTGAAAAGATACTTTTTTTAAGCCAATCCAAACGGGCTCTTAATTTCATTTGAGATTCCATAAGTTTCTTATTAGTTTTTGTTTCTATGACAGTAATGTTCGGACTAGCTTAGGTGCATAATAACAACCCAGTATAATTCCACAAGTAAGGTCAGGGGAGAATAGTGTGTACTATGGTGACCAAATGGATTAGGAAAAAAATAGTTATTCATCCATATTATTAGCTAAAAAATGAGTTGGATAATGAACTTTTTAAAAATGGGTCAAATATGGATAAGAATCATATTATCCAGTTAGAAAATGAATAACTAATGGGCTTAACTTTTATATTTGTAAAGACGCAAATTGGGGTTCCTCAAGTTAGGGAGACTAAAAATTCTCCCAAAAGTGATCATATTCAAGAAGTCATAGGTAATATAGATAACGTATTATCCGCTGGTTAACCCATTGTCTACCCGTATTAAATATGGATCGGGCCAGATAATTTATCCATTTTTATATTACCCGTTTTCGACTCGTCCAGTATTCGACTCGACCCGCCCGTTTGTCACCTCTAGTGTGTACACTGACCTTACCCCTACCCTAAAGACAGAGAGACTGTTTTCGATAGACCATCAGACTAGCTTAGGCGTAAAAATGTATAAATATAATAACGGAGAAATTTGTCAAGAAGTTATTATCCCTTTCCATTTTATGCCATCTCTGTCATATAAAGATAGAAAATATGTCAAGAACAGGTTAATCCCTTAAGACATCACTAATACATTGGGTCCTCCCATTTTTCGTCGTTAGAGCTCCAATCTTTCATTATACGCAATCTCTGTCATGTGAAGATGGAAAGTATGTCAAGAAAAGGTTAAGTCATATGAAGATGGAAAGTATGAAGATGAAAAGTATGTCAAGTCACCTTAGCATAATGTCGTAGTGACGGCCAATATGTATCCCCAATATTGCAGAAGTAAAAGTATCAAAACATAGTAAAACTAATAAAAAAAAAAAGTAAAAAACGAATAATATTAGGCAATAATAACTAAATTATCGTGCACATGATAAAACTAAGCAAAATAAGCACATATTTTCAACCAATATAGCAAACATTGGCTAGAGAACGGCCAAGTTAATGAGCCATTTGGGTTTTCCAAAATTAGGGGAACGGCCGTAACGTTAGGTTTCAATTAGACGTGACTTTTAGACTTTTAATCATTTACTAAGTTTTAAATGAAAATAAATTATGGGAAAAAGTAAAAAAAGATAAATAGCATCCTAGCCATATGTGCCAAATCAGCTAGTCTGGTTCGATTCAAACTTTCCTATCTTGTCCTTACACTACACTATGTGTCATAACCAGTTCAAAATATGCTTACATAAAAAAGAAAAAGCCAATTTATGGTAAAACTAAAATATCCCTGGAACACAGCTAAATTTCCTTGCAATTAATAGAAAAGAGTTTTTTTTGTTTTAATGGTTCAAAAGAATTCCCTTCTTCCCGACTTATGTGATATTTCTTTTTAGCTCATTCTAAAAAGAATGACACTCTTTTAAATTTAAAAATAATTAACTTTATACTTTTTATTTTTCTCACAACGAAAAGCTATGATAACCACATAAATGACATGTTTAGAGCCACAAGTTTTACCAGTCTTCATGTTTTTCTTACTCCATTCAGATTCAAATTGTCACACAAATTCAAACAGAGCGGGTAGCAGATTAACTAATCATAACAGCGCATGGCAAGCATGCCTTGGTGTCTGTGGCACTGTAGGCCGCAAGGATTTATCAAAACGGGCTCAGCGGATACCTTCGCCGATTATTTTTTAATTTAAGCGGTTGGATGAATGGTTATTTGACATAATTCTTCTAAGGAAAACTAAGAGAAACTACAGCAATACAAAGATAAAGTAGCACAAAAACAGACCCCAAGGCTGGAAGACGAAAGGCATTAAATGCAAATAAATTGAGTTTTTTGTCCATTCAAGCCAAAGTACACACATGAATGCTGCAACAATACGAATCCTTAGAGCACAAAACAAACAATTTAAATTCCAAGGGTAGCTGGTAAGCATGTTTATCATGAGGTGACTAGTTTTCATTTTCATTTATAACAGGCAGAAGTAGAAATGTATAAATATAATAATGGAGAAATTTGTCAAAAAGTTATCCCTTTTCATTTTACGCCATCTCTGTCATATAAAGATGGAAAATATGTCAACAACAGGTTAATCACTTAAGACATCACTAATACATTGGGTCCTCCCATTTTTCGTCGTCAGAGCTCCAAACTTCCATTATACGCAATCTCTATCATATGAAGATGGAAAGTATGTCAGGAAAAGGTTAAGTCATATGAAGATGGAAAGTATGTCAGGAAAAGGTTAAGTCATATGAAGATGGAAAGTATGAAGATGAAAAGTATGTGTCAAAGTCACCTCAGCATAACGTCCTAGTGACGGCCAATATGTACCCATTATTAGAAAAACCTCACATCGAATTTCAGTATTAGACAAGTATTCAAGCTTTTCCAAACCCCCAGCCTCTTCGATCCGCTTAGTATAACCACCAGTGTCGCCATCTTCCTCTTCAATACGCTTTCCAAACTTCAATATACTTTCTACTGCTTTTAAACTGATGGTGCCACCAGAGAAGCCAAGATAATCACACAGAGGATCTATGCAGCAATCCACCAAGTCTCTAAAGCCAAAAGCATGAGGAAAAAAAAAACATCAGATTTAGTAAAATAATTAGTATACAAGAGAGATGATTTACCCAGAAAAAGAGGTTACATACTTGGTGTAAGCAATGTCACTGGTTCAGATAATTGCAATTGAAAGTGCAGCAGCAGCAATACCCATTTTTTTAGTTGTAGCCAGTGTGTGTAGAGGTTCTATTAATCCAGCATTAAATACAGCCTGCTCAAACATTACAGACAACTATTTAGATAAATGACTATGTAGAGAAGGTTTTATCAACTAAAAAGTCGATCACTAAAAGTTAAAAAGATTTTTTTTTGTTTGTTTTTGTGGGGGGGGGGGGGGGGTGGAGGGAGACACATCTCCACAACTCTTTTTCCATTTCCATTTCTAATAACTACTAGACCAACTACTTCACTCTCATATTCACCTAATTGAGAGTTCTTTGGTTTTTGCATCCCTAATGTATGCACTACTTTTTACTCATACCCTTATCCTTTTATTTTTTATGAATTACCGCCTAATCAATTCATTTCTTTTAGGGAGGAATAGCAGTTTTTCTCCCTGTGTTAATTTGGGGTAGCACATTTAACCTTTAAGTAAACAAAATGACTGCTTATATTCGTTTTTCTAACAGAGACTAACAGTCCAAACAAAATGTTTACTACTGAGAACGGCTTTTGGGTATTACAGCTAGAACACTTTTAAAAAGACCTAATTATACGAAGAGGAAACAATTAGAGCTCTTTCCATTCATCCACAGTTCCAGTTTAAGGTTAAAATTTCAATTTCATTCCTCGGGGCAACTTCTTTCTTTCTCTTCCTTTATTTTATAATTGACAAAAAATAGTTCATATTTTGCACCTTGAAAACTGAACTCTTTCACAATTTTGCAATATATGAATGTATTAAGGGGTAAATCGTAAAATTAAAAAGGATTAGGTGTGAATCAAAAAGTAACGGATAGGTTAAGGGTATAAAATGCAAATAACTCCCTATTTGATCACCCAACATTTGTAAAATATGCACCTTAGAAGACATGCAGAAAATGTATGCAAGAGCTTAATATATTTAGCTGTCCTTTTAAATCCAGACGACATACCTTTGCCCGCTGCGTGCTCCCAATAGTAATGTATGCTATAGACACGCAGACCATCTCCTCCTCTATTCCACTCTTTAGCAAGCCCAATAGGCAATCAAGGACGTTACGTTTAGCAATGCTACGGGTTGCGATCATCATCTTACAAAACTCAGATCTTCACTTGGTTAGTAGGAAAAAATAGTCCCACGCAGTCTAATTTGCAAAATAAGAGGAATGCCCATTGAGAGCAAATGCTCTCTATGCGAAGAGCAACCCGAGGACACAAACCGCCTATTTCTACATTGAAAAATTACTCCTCAATTGTGGGATATGTTTTTCATCATTCTGGGCTCAAAATGGACAATGCCTAGAGATATCTAGGAAAGTAAGGCCCCATTTTAAAGTTTACAAGTACAATTTTTGAGCATTGAAGATGCTTTTCAACCTAAATCTAGACAACTCCAAGTTTTTCTTCTTTTTTTTTTCTTCTTTTAATCAAGGACAAGTTTCTTATTACCAGCTTACATACATAGAAATTTTGTCCCAAGATCTAAAAAGGCTAAGTTAGTGAATACCAGTTATAAAAAACTAAAAGATAATGTAGGCAAAAAAAAGAATGCAGCCTAGATGGCCAGCGCTGGAGCTGGGAGGTGGACTTGCCCATGATTTGAAGATGACAAAGAACCTATTTTTACACCTTCAGTCAAACGTTCTTACTATAAGAAGACTTTTTAAAAATATTGTGGTGGACAGCTTTACCAAATAGGTGGGTTTTTCGGAGGCTATTAGAAATTAGGCAGTAAACAATTTGACGTTGAATCAGGAACATGCTAAATTATAATCTCACTACATGTTGTTTAAGATGTTTCTACCTTTCAATCACTTAATTTATTTTAGTTTGTTCCTTTTTTCATTGGTTAGTTCATCAAAGTATTTTGGTTCAACCACGAAAGCTCCTTATACCCGCGTACCTCTTTCTGGTGCTCATCTCCCAGCTCGCTAATACGTATAACTGTATGGATGGCAGGGGGATTACAGAACGTAAGTGATCTCTAAAACATCAATTGACGTATATATTAGATAGGAAAAAGTAGGTTAAATGAGGAAAATAAAAACATTCCACTCACTTGAAGAGATCAAGTAGCACCGGAAGAACATCAGCCTGAAAGAAGGCCTTAATCATATCACTACGGCTCACAAAAGGATGAGGAATGAATTTTAATCTAGTATCCATTGGAGGCCATATCTACACCACCAGAAAGGTAATAAAGTGCCCAGCATGTATTTTTCAGCACCTCTTCATCAACATTTGAAGCAAGAAGGTTACGAAGAGTTGGAATTGTTGGTTTCACCTGACAATTGAATTGTACTCAGTAATGTTTGGCATCAAATAGTTGCAGATGCAAAAAAAAAAATCAACAGTAATTAACCGGCCTTCTCAAAGGGCGGTTTTGGCCTGCCTCCACAAAATTTTGATATAGTCCACGTGGCTTTTCTCAGCATTGAAATGTCATTAGTGTTGTTCAAAATTTCCAGCAAATCATCCAAAGCCCCACACTCAATTAGAGCATAATCACAACCTACAACGGATTGAGCAACCTTTCCCAGTTTCTTCACCGCCTATATTTGGAAGGAAAAAACAAGCAGTCTGCTAATAAACATATAGCTTCAGACTATACAGCACAGGGGTCTGCCAATTTTAAAACATACCTGCTCTCAAACATTACCATCTGGAAAATGCAAAAGCTTTAGAAGAGTTTCCACCAGCTTATTCTCAATCACCAAATCAGTTAGCTCCAACAATTCAGGAATACCGTCTATGACAGCCTTAGCAGCTTCAGACTGTGACCACAAAACCATAAGAATAAAGCAAGTGTGAAGCTACAACCACAAGACACTAAAGAAGAGGCACAAAAAGGTGATCAACACATCATTATCTACCTTGAGCTCTGATGAATCCTCTCTCCCTAGAATTTCATTAAGTAGAGGAACAAGTTCACCAGAGTCTCGAGCATCTTCTAGAGCAGTGATTATACCTGTGAATAAAAATTTGAGCGTAAGTGATATGCGAGTTCAAGAAAATCAGCAGAAACGAAGCTGGAGCAGTTCATACCATAATCGAACAATTTTTGGAGTTGTTTGATCGCCAACAACTTCATCAAATCGCAATCACCATACTTAAGAAAATCAACTATTGATGGAACATCCAACTGTAAAACCAACAAATTAGTTACCATTCAAAACCACATTCACACTACCGTTGGAAACAAAATACAATCAGCTTGCAAATCAACACACCTTCAGTGTATATAACATAAGGGGTCTAAAACACACCGGATCTGATCGCTTAGGGTCAATCTACCTGGTTTCTAAGAACACAAAAAACTAACATACGGATCCAGTATTCTAAGTTTTACCCATCAAAAAGCTAAATGGGTATGCACAATGTACTGATTAAATAAGAAGAAAAATAACAATATACAAAAAAAAACACCTCATCGTAATCCACCTCGGGATCCTTAGACAGTTTCCGAAGACGCTTCGCAGCACCACGTGTTACCATAGGCATCTTAGTAAAAATCCTTTAAAAAGTAAAAACTGCAAGAAGGAAAATAAGTAGTATTATGGGGAAGGGAAGGGAAGGGAAGGGAGGAAGATAATTGAATCAATGTAACCCTAAAACTGAAAGATAGAAGCAAAGAGTTAACAGTAGTACCGGAAAATACCTAAAACAGAGCAAATAGCTACAAACACAATACTAGCACCAATGGCAGGGATGGACTAATTAATATGTCAAAAACAACACTAACATCAAAAGGACATGCAACGATGAATTATACTATTAAAATTCTAACGTCAAATCGACGTTTGACGTTAACTCAGAGATTCGTCAAAGGAAAACTGTTAAGGCATGGGTCCTCCGACTGTTAAGGCAGCGATTCAAAGCAGAAGAGCAGAGAAGAAAGGGAAGAAGAAGAATATCATACCTGGAACTTAGCGTTGAAGAAGAAAGAAGATCTTCTGAAAAACCCTTTGAAAGCAGCGAAAGAAAAGAGTCCAAAGTAGCAGGCGTTTGGATGATTTTTATTTTATTTTAAAAAAATATTTTTTGAGTTAAGTTGAAATTTGAAATTATGTTTTGACATATATTTTACTTAACAAAAATATTGTAATTTTATGAGTTGAAAAAAGAATTTCCGAAAACTTATAAATTTTCATGACAAACACTTTTTTTTTAAATCCGGAAAAAAGAAAAAAGACCTATCCAAGTTAGTTTGAATAAATAGAGAACCTTTTCTTCTGTGTGAATCAATGTAACCCTAAAACTGATAGATAGAGCAAAGAGTTAACAGTAGTACCGGAAAACACCTAAACGAAGCAAACAGCTACAAACACAACACTAACACCAATGGCAGGGATGGACTAATTAAAATGTCAAAAGCAACAACTATAAACACAACACTAAAACCAAAAGGACTTGCAACGATGAATTATACAATTAAAATTCGACGTTTGACGTTAATTCAGAGATTCGTCAAAGGACACTGTTAAGGCATGGGTCCTTCAACTCTACACTAAAGTCCCCTTCGATTGAAGGATTCACCGATGGATTTAATGAGTTGATTGCGCAATAAGGAGGATGCCATTTCAAACGGTGTTGTGGAGAGCAGAGAAAAGCAATTGGGGAAGAAGCAACAGCAGAAAAAGAAGAAAGAAGAAAAAAATGGCGATTCAGAGAAAAGAAGAGCTTAGAAGATCATACCTGGAACTTAGCCTTGTGAATTGATCGCAGTCCTGGGTTTATATTGAATGTGGAATTCACTAACTTCAATTGTCCAGTTAGCAGTTAGCCAACTGTAATATATGTGGCCTACTTTTGTGCAATGATTATTAGCCTTGTTGGCTCCTTCATGGCCTTCCCTTAAGGACCTTGTTAGACATATTATGTCCTTTCATTCTAGGCTTTGTTGGCCAATTGTATACCAAGCGACTCCAATTTATTTGGTTATAAATTGAGCTGATTCTAGCTCATTCAAAACACACTAACAAGATTTGAGTTCTTCATTTCTTGTTTATTCTCCTCTTTTAGTAATTGAGAGTATTTTGTAAGAGAGTTGAGTGTCGGAAAACACTTGTGTGAACCCTTCTTTGGAGTGATCTTGTGAGGTTATTCTCTCGGGGGTATTTGGGATTAATTAGAGTATTTACTCTAATTTTGTACGCTCTTTTGTACTCTTGTTGCTATAGTAAATTTGTTCATCTCCGCTTGTGGACATAGGTCACTTTGATCAAACCACCTTAAATTTGTGTCTTCTTTATATGCTTTAATTGTCGTTGTTATCAACTTGCATTGTCTTTGTTATTATCATTATAACATTATTTGGCTAAATTCTGCACTACCTAGTTTTCGATCCTAACAGAATTCAAGCATTTAAATTCAGCTTTCATAGCTGATTTTCACTCTAGTTTCTTTTGAGCCTGCTTAAAAGCACGAGGGATACCACTCGGGAAGATGAATAAAGAGCTAGGCCAACTTTTCAAGGTGCGGATAACGTGTCTTCGCCTCCGATAAAATATTACTAACATAATAAATAGGAAATTGCGTACCTTCTTCCTCCCTGACCAGAACAGCACTTACTACTACTTCCTAGGCCGCTTGATAAATTAACAATTGCTCACCTTCCAACGGTTTTGACGGCAACGGAGGGCTAGACATGTACCTTTTTAGGTTTTTCAATGCCTGGTGGTATTGCGGAGTCCACACAAAATTATTTCAAAAGCAAAAAGAAATGATGGCATTTCTCCGAAGACCTTGAAATGAACCTACTTAGAGTCGCCAACCTGCCGGTCAACCTTTGCTCTTCTTTTCACACTTGTTAAGTGAAATTTTCTTTCTAAAAACTCCGTGAACAAGGATACTTGTTCGAGTTCTTCAGCGGTTGATTTGGTCGCATCCATTTTCTCCGATACTTGAAAAGACCTCGGTACCTAATAAAAATTTGATGACCCCTCTTCTCCATTGTCTTCAATCGGGGTGGAAGAGGGCACCGACTCCTGTAGTTGATATTTGCTTGTTTCTTTCCCCTTGCTACTGGACAAGGTAAGTGCATTCATCTCTTTCACAGCCGGTTGACTACTATAAAAAAGGCCTTTGGTGGAAATTATTTAGCGAAAATAAGGCAATCATCGCTAATGAATTATTTAAACAAAAATATTAGCGGCACATGATCATTAGCCAGTAAAAGATATCCTTTTACCGACAAAAAAAAATGCCACAAAAAATCATTAATTAAAACTATTTTTTTATTATTTTAACTTTCCCTCCGTACAAAAAAAAAAATCTTTCCCTCTAATTTTTTTTGGACAAGAAATTACATTCCCTCCAATTAGAAAACAATAAGAAAACATATTTTCTTTAATAAAAAGGAACTCAACGGCGGTCTCCAGAAAACATATTCCTAATTCCCTTAATCTAACAGCTTGTTTGGATAGTTGTTACATATCATTTTATAATGTATCGTATCGTACTGTATTGTATTGTACTGTATCGTTTGATGAATACAATGTTTGGATAGATTGTGTCCTTTGCCATCATTTCATGATATCACGCACCTGAAGAATAAACTTGCAATATTATACACAAAAATTATAATACGGGACAAAATTACTATATAAAAGGTAGGGTAAATGATAAAATAAAATTATTTAATAATAATGAATGGTGAGATTGAGAGAAAAAGATAAGGTAACGACGCGACCGCACCAAATCGGTCGTTACATAAAGTGGCATATTTCGTCATTACGTAACGACAGATTTAACGATACGATACAATAAAAATTAAGTAACAATCAAAACAAATATCGTATTTAAAGTAACAATACGATACAATACAATAGGTAACAACCATCCAAGATATATTCTTGAATGAGACTCGATTTCAATGGAGTTTACAGTCTGATATCAAAATGTGGCTTAAACCTGCAATAGAAATAAGAAACAAGAAATTAGTCAATGAACTCTATGAGAAAGGCAAAGATGTAAGGTGATAACTGGAGAAAAGCTTTGTTTTTTGCCAATTAAGGCAAGATTTTACTCAAAGTTTTATGAGAATCAAGAAATATTAGCGCAGAATTTTTGTTTTATGTACGATTCCTCAGATATATAACTTATGAGTTTCCGACTATTAAATTCTATATTTATTGTTGCTATATTATCACATGTCTCGTCCAATTTAGAACAACAATTAACGTGCTCTCATACTTTAATAAGACTACGCCAAACTACTAAAATATTACTCCATTGTTCGAATTTATGTGAAGTTGTTACTACTTGGGAAGTCAAACAAAGTTATCTTTGACCATATTTTTTGTATATATTTTTTAAATATTTTGAATTATTAACTATTCCAACTTATAGTACTTTTTTATGTAGTTTCTAAACATGTAACTTTTGTTTCAAAAATTCTATGTCAAAATTCACATCTAAAATTAGTTAATCTGACCCTTGTGAAATGAGGAAGTATGTAACATCTATTTATTTGGGGAAAAGAGTCTAATTACTCTAATCTTCCGTAGCCGTTAAGAAAAAGTCTTAATTATGCCCTTCCCACTAATGACTGGGTTCTAATATAATGGAAGCTAAATTTTATTAATTTTGATATAGAACATAGATATTTTTTACCAATCTTACCTTTAAGATAACAGAAACTAAAGATTAGATATATGAATCTAAATATCATGGACTACCAAAACTCAAAAGTATAGGTGCTTCTGTCTCTGTATGAGCAACCACTTCTTTCAACCCATGGCTAAGTTCTTTTGCCTTCTCGATCTGTTTCTTCACATGTTCCTTTTTCTCTTTGGTCATTTTCAGTTTAGCTTGAGTACAAACGATCGCCTCTTCAAGATCATCAGCAGTAATAACAACCTCTTCATATTTCTTCTCTAATTCTGAAACAGATAACATAGCTCCTTTTCTCTGTGCAACTTTCAAATCATATTTATGAGAAATCAAATCCTCCACAGCTTTGTAGAGACAATGATAATCAGCACCGAGCCAATTCAATGTTGTGAAAGCACCATTGGCAAAAGTAACTGTGTCATTTACGTTACTCGTCCCATAAATGAGCTTAGACACCAATATATACTTGACATCAGTGACCATTTTCTTCGAAATTTCATTCATTTGGGGAGAATATTCATTTATTCCAGTATGTGTTATTGTTGGTTGCTTCAGTCTTGATAAAGGATTTAGCTTAAACTTTGTTTCTCTTTGTTCTTCCTCTTCATCACAAGGAATTAGTAAAGGCCTATCACTGGTTGAGCCCAATGGTGGCAAAGGAGAAGGGGGAACTGCTGGAGCTTCCGTGGACACTATCACATTAATAATACCAATCAATATTTCGGTTTATGATATTTGAAAGAAACAATGAAATAGGGTGGAAGAAGATTAAAAAAGTCAAATAGAACCAGCTGTTAACAGAGCCTATAAAAGAATTTACTAAGAAAATGTGGTTACTGTAGAATGCAGAAATACATGATGTACTTTAGTACAACCTACAATGCCAAGAATCAACAACTATAATCTTGTAAAGATTTCAGCTTTTTGGTGTTTTACTGAAGAAACAAGAAAGTAAGGGCACCCCAGGTTATTATTGTGCTCCACAGCTAGCCCCAAATGCCAAGAAACTACTATAATCTTGTAAAACTTCAGCTTCTTATGTTTCACTGAAGAAACAAGAAAGAAAAGGGCACCCCAGGTTGATAATTTGTGCTAAACAGCTAACCCAAAATACCAAGAAACTACTATATAATCTTGTAATGACTTCAGCTTTTTTATGTTTAACTGAAGAAACAAGAAGGGGAAGGGAATCCCAGGTTGATAAATTGTGCTACACAGCTTAGCCCAAAATGCCAAGAAACTACTATAATCTTGTAAAGACTTCAGATTTCTAACTTCTTACTGAAGAAACAAGAAAGAAAAGGGCACCTAAGGTTGATAATTTGTGCTATCACAGCTAGCACAAAAAACTAAATACACTCTTCAAGAAAACTGAAAAACATGAAAGTAAAGAAAGCTTACTGCGAACCCCACAGACTTTCATGGAAATCCTTTTTTTCTTGAAACTACATTCGAGTTTCGGAGATGATGCGCTAGAGCTAGCTGCTGGTTGTAGTTGGAGAGACTTTCTTCGAGCCAAGCTTAACCTTGTCGCTACCATTTTTCAACTACTTCTTCTTCAATCCTCTAATTCTCTCTCTCTTCCTAGAGGAAAAAAAAAAGATAGTCTGAGAAATAAGTAGTGGATTTCAAAGGATTTCAAAACCAGAAAGCTGTCAATGAACTCTGTGAAAACAGAGACAAAGCTGTAGGCTGGTGCTAGTTGGAGAAAAGGTTTTGTTTGCCAATTAAGGCAAATACTTTACTCTTAGTGTTTTATGAGAATCAATATATGCTAGCACACATTTTCTGCTCTTTTTGTACTATATTCATCAAATAGGTTTTGAGTTAATTAGGAGCTTTATTAGCACTATTTTGATGCATGGAAAGTACAAACAAGAAAGGGACAACTGAAAAGAAAAGGAAAGCAAGGTTGCTGGAAAATTTTGGGTACTAAGAATATTCTTCAGCAATATTTGCATGAAATGACTGAGCATAGTTAAAAGACAATATTTATGAACTCACTTGCTTATTGTGATTTCTCAAAGTAATAAAATGTTCCTAGCCTCCCAAGTTGAGAACTAGGTGTTTGGAAAAAAGAAGTTATTTTATGCCCTTGACTTTAGTGTAAAATGTTCCTATATTTAAGTGTGTCAAGTAGTTGAAATTAATTGAATCTGTTTCGTTAGACTTTATAAATTACAGGTTACTTCTTATTATTTTAAGTTCACGATATTCCCTTGAAGATATTTTAAAAGAGTCATACTCATTACTCATAGAAAAGTTGATATATGAAACTGAAGAGCAAAATTTTTTTTAAAAAAACTATGATTGTTCAAATTGTGGGGAGAGGAGATTAGGCAGGATATTGCACTACTTCAACTTACCGAGGACATGACCCTTGATAGGAAGGTGTGGAGGTCGAGAATTAAGGTTGTGGGTTGACAGGAAGTTGACAGTTTCTCCTAGCCGTACCAGCAGTATTAGTACTAGTCTTGTATTTTCCTATTCCTAGTTCCTTGTTGTTATACAGTGTGGCATTATTACCATAAGTATTAGTATTATTCTTGTATTTTTATATTCCTAGATGTTTGTTATGACACGTTGTGCCATTTGTTTCTGTTGTCTTATTACCTTGTTATTGTTATTGTTTGTTTATTGCGCTCTTTTCACTGTTCTTGAGCCTAGGGTCTATCGGAAACAGTATCTCTACCTTCATAAGGTAGGGGTAAGGTCAGCGTACACATTACCCTCCCCAAACCCCACGTGTGAAATTTCACTTGGTTTGTTGTTGTTGGTATTGTTGTTGTTTTCTTCAAATTATATTTGTACCTGCTAAAAACTGAACAAAGAACTTTAAGGAGAATTACTACATGCATGCAGATAATTACATAAACACACAATCTGTCTGTTGCTAGAGCAAATCCCAAAACAATTCAAAATATTCTTTACTTTGATCAACAGGTATAATCAAAACCTTCTCTAACTAATGGAAATCATCAATCATAAAAGGTATATAAATGCTATTAAGCTCAGTCCATACACTGTAGGCGTGGAGTGATGGATTCAATCCGTTTGCGAGTTTCCTTCTTCACTGCTTCTACTTGTGTACCAAGTTTTTCTACGTCAGCCTGTGCAGCTTCATGCTCTTTTTTATACTTTTGTTCGTCGCATTTCAAATGCTCTACACGATCTTTAATTTCATCAACCATTTGTTTCAATCTCTGGATCAGTTCTTCTGCCTTCTCAATTTCTCTCTTCACATGTTACGTTTCCTCGTTGGCAATGTTCAGTTTTGCTTGAGTATTAATAATCGCCTCTTCAATATCATCAGCACGAATAACTACCTCTTCATATGTCCTCTCCAATTCCAAAAAAGTCAAGATATTGCCTTTCCTCTCTTCAATTTGCAATTCATATTTATTAGAAATCAATTCCTTCACATCTCTGTAGAAACAATCATAATCCAATTCAACGTGTTGAAAACACCATTGGCAAAATCAACCATGTCCTCCACATTAGCAGTCGTCTCAGAAGTAAGCTCGGACACCAACGTGATCATCATCTTCGATTTCTCAAGCATCTCGGGTTTATGATTAGTCCTTGGAGGTTGCTTCAGTCTTGATAAAGGATTTAGCTTAAACTTTGTCTCTCTTTGTTCTTCCCCTTCATCACAAGGAATTAGCAAAGGCCTATCACTGGTTGATCTCAACCTGTACCATAGGAGGTGAAGGAACTTGTTCCGGAGCAATTGTGCTCGTCGAAAATTGGGAAAGAGTATTGCCATTTGACTCCTTTGGTGGCACAGGAGGTGAAGGAACTGCTTGAGTTTAAACAACATAAACAACATAAGCACTTCAAAGATAATGGAAAAATCAAACAGGGAAGATCAATATAATGTTTTTGAAGAAAAACTAACTTTAACTCCCATAGTGATATATCATATTTTTCTAACTAAAAGCTTTTTCGACTTTCCTGACTCCATCAAGAATAATGTTTGCAGTACATACATTAAGCAGTTTCATCCTAAAAAAGATGAATACACATTATACCTGTTGATGTTTGCAAAATCTCAGGCGAAATATTTCTGGAACAAGGTATAAAAATAAACAAGAATTATTGCCCACCCAATCGCTTAAATTAAAAGTAATTGGCAGATGTATAACACTTGTATAATATATGTATAACCAGTGTATAATCTATGTATACCGACTATGAAAAGTAAACAGTGAACCCAACCGGTTATTTGTGTAAAGATCCCATACATAAACACTAGACAATTCTCCTATTTTCTATGGCCTGTGGCAATAACATTGTCTCATATTATTGGTTTAAGGCTGAATGTGCTAGGGAAAACTGTGTTAATAATATTCTGAAATGGAATGAACTTTGTCCTTTTGCAATCTAACACTTGTTGTTAGCTAGAAATGGTAATACTTTCAACAGAATAAATGGACATGCTTCTTTAGGTGTAGTATTACTAGGGCCATTGAATTAAAATGATGAATCACTTCAATAACAATATTTTTAATATATATAGTATCTTTTCTACAAAAAAAAAAATTACTGCAAATTATAGAGACTTCCAAACAGGGGACAAAGATGTATGTATTGGAAGGAAAACTTACTGCAAATCACACTGGCTTTCTTGTACTTCCTTTTCCTCTTATTATAACCTTTGACTGTTGAAGATGAGCTAGCTGCTAGTTGTTGTGGGAGAATTCTTGGAGCTAAACTTGATCTTGTTGCCACCATGTTTCTTCTTTTTCTTCAAATTGAGATAAAGTTGCAGGGTGGTGGCTGGAGAAAAAGTTTTGTTTGCCAATTAAAGCAAGATATATAACTCAGAAAGTTTTGTTTGCCAATAAAGGCAAGATATATAACTCAGAAAGTTTTATGAGAATCAAGAAATGTTAGCACACAATTTGTGTTTTATGTACAATTCCTCAGATATACATCCTATGAGTTTGGAGCTTTTTATTAGAAGTTTAGCATCCTTTTCATGCATGGGAAGTACAAAGAACAAAAGGACAACAGAAATGAAAAGGTAAAAGAAGGTGGTGGCATGACAAATTTTAGGTACCAAAAAAGCCTATAGTTAAAGGAAATATTTTATGCAATTTATCTCAGTCAGTGTAAAATATTCCTATTTCGAAGTGTGGAGGTCGAGAATTAGGACGGAAGGTTAGTAAGGATGTCGAGTGTTTCCCTTTTTCTTTCCCGGACCGGTAGCATTAGTATTAGCATGGTATCTCTTTATTCTTGGATTGCTGGTACTACCTACTGTTTGAGTACTTTCTTTCTCTTTGGTTTTCTTAATATCTTTGCTATTGTTATCACTTGTTGTCACTGCTTCTTTTTCATCTTGTCTTAGTCGAGGGTCTATCGAAAACAATCTATCTGCCCTCCTAGGGTAGGGATAAGGTCTGCATACACACTACCCTCCCCAAACCCCAGTTGTGGGAACTCACTGTGTTTGTTATTGTTGTTGTTGAAGTGTCCCGCATAGTTGAATTAATTATAGTACATTATTTTGTGATATTTGAGCCGAGGGTCTACCGAAAACAGCATCTCTACCTTCTTAAAGGCAGGGGTAAGATTTGCGTGCACTCAACCCTCCCCAGACCCAACTTATGGGACTACACTGATATGTTGTAGTATTTTGTGATATTTGTTTTTGATAAGTATTTCAAAGTTTTGGTATAAACATGGCAACCCCCATGGGGAATCATTCTTATGTAATTATGCTTGTTAATGAATGAAAACTTAGTGTTTCTACCAAAAAAACTAATTAATAAACTAGAAAATATATGTGCAAATGCACATGTTTTAAAATAAGAAAAGGCAGAAGGATATTAGAGACATTAATTTTGTCTGGTGTACAATTTTTACGAACCATTTCTTGGTTCTATACTTCTATCTCTATTTTCTTTTTATTTCACTTAATTAATTATGCAGAGAAATTAAGATATAGAATTTGTTATATGAAACAGGAAATGAAGGATAATCTTTAACGAACTATTATCATTTATACGATCTTTCAATCCTCCTTTTTTCTTCTCACTACGATTTATGCACCATAGTTTTTGTTTATTGTGTTATGTATCAATTTTTCCTCATTCATTTATTGAGAGAATAGTTTAATTTATATTTGATAATTAAACTGCATGAGCAATTAAATAGTTAATATCACTCCCTTGTTGAAAAGAAAATATTACACCTAGGATATATTAGACATTTCTTAGACGACAAACTAAAGAACTAACGTGGCCATCAAACAATAAAAATTTATGCGCACCCTATGTTTACACCAATCTAATGAATACATAAAACATGTTTTCACACTTTTATCGCTTAACCATAGTTAAGTGATACACATTTTCGCCTTACTTTATGCTTAACCTTTAGTATGATTTGATGTAAACACAGAGTGCCGATAAGCTATGTTGCGCGGACTCTTCAAAATATTGCCGCACCTGTGTCGGATCCTCCAAAAATACATTACTTTTGGAGAATCTAGCACGCACCCGACAATATTTTCGAAGAGTTCGAGCAACATAGCCGATAAGTATTTAAGTGAGGAGAAAAGCTCAAAAATTGAGAATCAATTGAATAAATAAAATAGAGGGAAAAGAGTATCTACACATAATCAAGTATTTTGTACAAAAATGAAGGGAGACAAGCTATCATAATGTTCTCGCCTACGAGCTACTCGTCTGTAAGGTTTCCTATTTTTCCAAAACAACTGTTCAATGTTACTACAACTTCTTGATACATCCATAGCAACCACTCTCTCCCATTTGTGTTTTCTTGATTTCCTTCTTCCTTCTCTGTGTCGCGGCGAAGGCGTTTGAGGTACCTCGTGTTTGCCAGCAACAACCTTCTCTTCGCCGCTTGTTGATATTGATGCAAAATCCTCTCCTTCCATGCAACATGCAGGGCAGATGTAGATCTTCGGCAGTGAGGATAACTTGATACAATCAAAATGATACCATTCATCGCATTTATCACAAGCGATCATCGGTCTCTGATCATAGGGTCTCCGACAAATGCAATAAAGCATACTTCGATCTCTTAGCAACTTAAGCTCCTTTTCACACGATACAGGTAAATTTTCACCCTCGGTAATAAGCTCAAAGACCTTTTCCAATCCAAGCACGCCCCCATCTGTTGAAACCTTCTTCGCCATATCAGCCCACTGCAAACCTATGTGCTTCGCTTCTGCTAGCCTCTGTCTAAAATAATCTTCTGAGGGAACACCGACAGCTAGTCCCTCTTTTAAATGACGTTGAAGCACTTGAATTGAGGGTTTTTGAGAACCGTCTAATAATCTTTGAGCTCTGATTTTCCAAGAAGTTCTTGCTAATGCCAACTCAAGTTTGCTGTTTGCCTCACAATCATATGCACCACCAACATGTACAGCCTTCAAAGCAACACAAAACTTTTTAGCAATAATGCTAAGGTCTTTATCTGGATAAGCTAAAACAAACTCGACAAACTCTTCTATCCGAGCTTTGAAATCAAGAGCTTTTTGAGCGATTTGCTGAAGTACAGCTCTTTCCTGAATCCATAAACTTAGATCTTCAGCATCTGATAAGAGCTCAACGAGCTTGTGCAACTTGAGATTCTTCCGTCCAATATTCAGAGGATCACTTCCATTTCTTGATATTTTTCCACTGCTCATAAAATGACAATAAGGGCAAATAAAAACTTTTGAATCATTGGCATCCCCTGTTGACAATCCAATGCACTGCAAGTGGAAGCAGTCCTTGCAAGTAGAACACGTCAAAAGCTTCTGGTTTGCACCATCAAGTGAGCAGCATATACATAAAGCCCTTGCATTGGAGTAATTAGATTTCTCACAAATACTGATTGATCTCTCAAGTGAGTTTTCAGTCTGTAGAAGCGCACTAAGCAAGTCAGCGTCTCCAACTGAAGGCTGTAAGACTCCCATACAACGGCACTTCCACTCCTCTATCCTGTGAACCTCAGAGAAAACCATGTCTAGTTCTGTGCAACTGAAGGCATCATTACTCCCTTGTTCCTGAAAGTGTTCAAATTACTAGACACTAACAGTGAAACTCATTGAATATCACATGTAAATACCACTACATGGCATGAGAAAATGCGCGCTAAAGCTTCAAAATATAAAACCATGCATTGACCCTATATTAATTACTTAGTGAGGTAAAGAATAACTTTCGGGCCATTTCCATGAACGAAAATTCCCAAATGTGGACAATAAGCCAGTTGAAAATCACTGAGTTACATCCACGAGAATTTTTTCATTATCATATTTCATAAAGTTTCTCAACTAGTGCTTTTCTGTGTTTCTTGCACTTCCTCAGTTTCCAGAAATCGTAGTAGGGTGAAATTTTTCAGACACATTGTCCTGCCGAATCAATCTCCGTAAGGTTAACTGACAGCACGAATTTGAATCAGAAGTGAGAAAACGTCGACTCCAGTTCAAATGTGTTTGAGGGAAAGAGGAGGAGGAGGGTTTAGACTGCTGTTACAATATGAGCCACGTGAGAAAAAAAGGACTAAAAAAACCTTTTACTTATCAAAAAAGATGGATTACCTAAGAAAGAGGAAAAATATAGTAAGAAGAATCACAGAGGTCAGCCCTCCATTTGTAGAACAGTGTCTTTCCTTCTCTCATTTAGTGGGAGAAATTTGAAATGACAAAGCTAACACTTTATAAGAAGTCCCCAAGGGATCAGAGATGAAATTCTCAAAAGATGCAACATTAAACTAATTTTCCATCTTCTAGTATAATAAAAACTCAAAATGGAAATGTAATGCAACAAAAATACCCCCATAACAAACTTTCCAAAGAAATAAAAGCTACAACTTGTAGGAAGGAAAAGAAAACACAGCAAACCAAATATATTACCTTAAGCTGCAGCAATAGATCCCACGATCGATCCCTAAAGTTGAGGGCGAAAAATAAATGCACGTGATCCAGCCATGACCTGCCAAAATTAAATTATAAGTGATACAAACTAATAAAAATTTGCAGAAAAGCAAAAAAAAAAAAAAATAGAAAATAGATATGGCAATATGGCCACTAAGTCTTCCCAGTTATCCTTTCAATCCCTTGTCATTGCTTTCTATTACTTGACTTCTTTCTATAGTTGCTTTTAAGGCAGGGTACAAAAGGGTTTGTATAGGGATAATAGTGCAGTGGAATCAAGCCAAATTGTACCAGCAGAATGACCTTTCAGTAGAGGCAAGACAATAGTAATAACTATTGTCATTATAATTATTAAATCAAAAATAACAACAGTAACTTCAGAAGAAATAGTAAAAAATGTGGGAAGAATATAGAGATTAGTATCGGATAAGCTACACAGGCTTTCAAAGAGAGTGATAGGTTCTCAAAAGCTACCTTGATATTTACATTCGTTCACCAGAGGAAACCAAGAAAAGAAACTGAAGAAACATAAAGAATATAAGATATTTGACCTATCATATGAGATGATCCCAAAATAGCACAAAGAAAATTTAGGTTTCTAGAATTCCACACTTCTGATAATAACATATTGCTGAAGAAGCTATTATTGGACATCATGCAAATGTGACGACAAGTGGATACACGCCACATACACGCGTACAAGGAAATTCTGCATCAAGTGCGGAACTTACATGTGTTTCTCAATAGCCGTCTGAAGCTGACTGATCATTGCAGGAGACGAGACATGAATGTTCTGCAGCTTGAAGGAGCAAACATACAGTATAAAATTCACAAACGTAACGACACAACTAGGAGAAGTTCAGATAATAGTAACATCGGAATACCTACACCAACAAAGGCTATAGAAGATGGATGAAAAAGTACCTGATACTGCCTGAGAACTTCTTCAGCATCACTTAAATTGGATCTTCTACGAGTAGATTGAACGGAGACTTCCAAAGCTCTCTTAAGCCAATTTACCCAATCAATTAAGGCACTACACAAACTGCAAGTGGTATACACCATAGGAAGGTGGCTTGCAATTTCCACATTCGTCTCGACTTCCTACAGCAATGTTAATAAATAGACTTCAGAGCATGGCATCATCTTTCTGGGAGGTACAGGCAAGCCGCAAAAAAATGTCTCCATCGATATGGCACAATAAAAGCAACAAAGCCACTACACACACAGACAATAGAATTAAAAGTCTTACATGTGGATACACAACCAAAAGTTCTATGCGATTACAAAGGAAAAAAGAAAGCCTGATATGCCAAATTTGGGATTAAAGAAGGAAAACCAGCCCAAAAAGTGCTAAGGTCCTACCAACACAGTAGTTGGCAAACATATGAAGAAGAAAGGGAGGAATAAGGATGTAGTCAGTCATGCGCAGTCACACTAGTGATATCCTCAAACGAGGAGTTACTTCACTAAGCGACCATCTTCAGGTCAGCAACATCGTATTCTGTTTACCTTTTGCCATTATACAAAAAAGGAGAAGGGAAGAACCAGGAATGGTGCTGCAACTATACTACCACCTGTAGTTTCCAAATTTTGGTGAATTTACCTGAAGTGAAAAGATAATACCATGTACTTCTGCAAAACGGCTAAAAGAGAATTGTGCTCCAACAGAAAAACCATCAATAATAAAATCTCACTGTTGACGACAAACTAAAAGGTATTAGAGCTTCTGATCCTTGAATACAGGCAACACCAGAAGCAGAAAACAGGATCAGAAACAATAATTTACAATGGCTATCAAAAGGAGCAAAAGCAACCAGGTAACCTAACATCTATTTACCCAAATAGCAAGGGGTGCACTAATTCACAGCCATATTGAGAAGAAGCAGAAACAACATATCAGTGTCCAGATCGTATCTCTCTTTAGGTGGAAAAGAAGACTGACAAATGTGACAATTAATTACCTCAAGTGTTGGAATTGCAGTAGCAAAAGATAGAGCCTTACTCCAGGAACAGATAAGTTAGCTCCTCGTGCTCTTAAGTGCGTATTTCTGGGTTTCTCGAGAACACAAAAGGGGTATCGATGCTACTCTCCTGACCTCCAGCGGTACCTTATGTCCGCTGATGTTACCTTCTTTGAAACCCAATCATACTTCACAGGTTCGGGTCATCACTTAGATATTTCTGAGGTACTACCAGTTTCATCTTTTGGAGATTCAGTCACTCCAGCTCCACCACCTACAGCTCCAGTTGTAGCTCCACCACCTATAGCTCCAGTTGTAGCTCTACCACCTATAGCTCCAGTTCCACCACCTACAGCTCCGGTTGTAGCTCCACCACCTATAGCTCCAGTTCCTCCACATAATCCAGTTCAACCTTCTGCAGCTCCACCACTCTTGACTTATCATCGTCGTCCACATCCAGCATCAGGCCCAGGTGATTCACGCCCCGCATCAGATTCTGCACCTACTGCAGACTTGTCTCCTCTTAGTCAACCAATTGCACTCCGCAAAGGTGTACGATCCACACTTAATCCTAATCCCCACTATGTCGGTTTAAGTTATCATCGTCTGTCGTCACCACATTATGCTTTTATATCTTCTTTGTCCACTGTTTCTATGCCTAAGTCTACAGGTGAGGCACTATCTCATCCAGGATGGCGACATGCTATGATTGACGAGATGTCTGCTTTACATGCGAGTGACACTTGGGAGCTTGTTCCTCTTCCTGCAGGTAAGTCTACTGTTGGTTGTCGTTGGGTTTATGCAGTCAAAGTCGGCCCGGATGGCCAGGTTGATCGGCTTAAGGCTCGTCTTGTTGCAAAAGGATATACTCAGATTTTTGGGCTTGATTATAGTGATACTTTCTCTCCCGTGGCTAAAGTAGCATCTGTTCGTCTCTTTTTGTCCATGGCTGCTGTACGTCATTGGCCTCTTTATCAGTTAGACATTAAGAATGCTTTTCTCCACGGTGATCTTGAGGAAGAAGTTTATATGGAGCAACCACCTGGTTTTGTTGCTCAGGGGGAGTTTAATGGTTGTGTGTGCAGATTGCGCAGGTCACTATATGGTTTGAAACAGTCCCCTCGAGCTTGGTTTGGTAAGTTCAGCACAATTATTCAGGAGTTCGGCATGACTCGTAGTGAGGCTAATCACTCTGTGTTTTATCGGCATTCTGCTCCTAATCTGTGTATTTATCTAGTGGTTTATGTTGATGATATTGTTATTACTGGTAATGATCAGGATGGTATTACTAATCTGAAGCATTATCTCTTTCAGCACTTCCAAACTAAGGATCTGGGCAGATTGAAGTATTTCTAGGTATTGAGGTCGCTCAGTCTAGCTCAGGTATTGTTATTTCACAGCGGAAGTATGCCTTAGACATTCTTGAGGAGACTGGAATGATAAGTTGCAGACCTATTGACTCTCCTATGGATCCGAATGCTAAGCTTCTGCTTGGACAGGGGGAGCCTCTTAGAGACCCTACGAGATATAGGAGGTTGGTTGGCAAATTGAATTACCTCACAGTGACTAGACCTGACATTTCTTTTCGGGTGAGTGTTGTAAGTCAGTTTATGGATTCTCCCTGTGATAGTCACTGGGATACAGTTGTTCGCATTCTTCGGTATATAAAGTCAGCTCCAGGCAAAGGATTACTATTCGAGGATCGAGGCCACGAGCAGATTGTTGGGTACACAGATGCTGATTGGGCAGGATCACCTTTTGATAGACGTTCTACGTCTGGATATTGTGTTCTAGTAGGAGGTAATTTGGTCTCGTGGAAGAGCAAGAAACAGAATGTAGTTGCTCGATCTAGCGCCGAAGCCGAATATCGGGCCATGGCTATGGCGACGTGTGAGTTAGTTTGGGTCAAGCAGTTGCTCAAGGAGTTAAAGTTCGGAGAAATCAGCAAGATGGAACTAGTGTGTGATAACCAAGCTGCTCTTCATATTGCGTCAAATCCGGTGTTCCATGAGAGGACTAAACACATTGAGATCGACTGTCACTTTGTCAGAGAAAAAATACTTTCAGGAGATATTGTTACAAAGTTTGTAAAGTCGAATGATCAACTAGCAGATATTTTCACTAAGTCTCTTACTGGTTCTCGTATTAGTTACATGTGTAACAAGCTCGGTACATATGATGTGTATGCACCGGCTTGAGGGGGAGTGTTAGTTTATAGATATGTATAGTGTAGTCTTGTCCCACATTGGAAGAGGAGTAATATCTCCTTGTAGTGTATAGCTATAAATAGGGACCTCTTGTATTGTATTTATCATCCAATATCAATAACATATTTTCTCACGTGCCTTCTCACAACAGCCATATTGAGAAGAAGCAGAAACAACATATCAGTGTCCAGATCGTATCTCCCTTTAGGTGGAAAAGAAAACTGACAAATGTGACAATTAATTACCTCAAGTGTTGGAATTGCAGTAGCAAAAGATAGAGCCTTAAAGCACCAACGAAGTGTATAACAAGCATCTTGAAGTTTAGGAACCAAATCAAACTTGAAACCAAGACCTTGACCTGCTTCTACAACCGAGTCTATGGCTTGTATTTGCTTTTCACTTTTGCCATGTCTGATCAATATTTCATCATCTATATTTTCGACATTCAACAGACACTTTGTATCATACAACACAGAGCAGGCATCCTGCTCCCACCTGGTGCAAGTATCAAGCAATGTTTGAATCATCAGTTGTTCTCTCAAAGATAGCTTCAAAAGCTTAGAGTCTGATACCAATTCCTGCAAAAATTACAACAAAGGATGTAAGAGCTTCGTTATATTTCGCAAGTGCAGAGTTTGCAAATGATTAACCTTCAAAGTCTCTACTTCAAGAGGACTTGAACCAAGTGCCATGGAGTCACGTGATAAAAAGGGCTGTGACCTAGATAACCAAGACTTCGCAATTGATACCGCATCCTTGACTTCATCAAGAGAAGGCAGAATCACAAATATCTCCTCGGAAGCCCTAAATATTTTGCAAAATTTAAATAATACTCAGGAAGAAGAATAAATACACAAACACAGAAGCAAGAAATATGAAGCAATAACTAAATCAGGGAACGAGGCAACACCTTATAACATCCTCAAATTCAGATATTTGTTCCTTGCTTACAAGGACGCGCCTGGCACTTTCCTCCCAAACTACAGCATTCGCTTTTACCTCAGAAACATCAGCAAACAACTTCTCTTTCTCAATCTGCAATCTGGAGATATATTCACATGTAAGATGGGATGATCAATAGGTTTTTCAAGATAATCATTATTGGTAAAGCGAAAATTGTAATAATACATGCTAGCCTCCATCAACAGCTGCTCAATATAATCCATGGACATTTTGCAACGAAGTGCCTGTACGAAAGAATTTCAGAAAATTCAGATAGAGGAGTGAACTAAAGATTTACGAGTACCGAAATATTGCAATGAATGATGAATTACTTTAGACAGCGTAAGTGATTAGATGTCAAAGCAGTCATGAACCATAAAAAGAATCAGATAACCAAGAAAGAAAAATGAAAAAGATGGATAGCACATGATAAGAACGTTGAAAATGTAACTTAATGATTGGCAGAAAGTGATAGGAGAAGAATGACACTCTAGTTACCTTCAGAGCTTTTACCCTACAACCAGCCTTCTTTAGCTCAACATCCAAACAAGGCAGCTCCTCCACTATGTCAGAAGTGTGAGAAATATTATAGCTATTTGCATTACACACTACTAGTAAATAAAAGATTAAATGAGATCTCCAAACCTTTAACTTTAAGCAAAGACGCATCCTTTAGAAGGCAAGTTAACTCGCCAAATACAGTTTCTTGATCCTCCCTTTCGCTGATGCCCAATAGAGCATGATTAGCACGCGCTATCCAAGACATAGCATCTTTATGATATTGTCTTAGAAGTTCAAGCTCTGTAATATTAACCGCCAAACCATCCCATTTGTTGAGAAGTAATTCAAGTTCCTGTACAACATAAAATGTGGCATTTACGCGAAGCTCTATTTCCATCAACGCTTTTCACGAAAATATGATAAGGTAGGAACAACCTTGAGACTGAGAGAACCTTCCAACAGATCACGGCACTGAGATTGACAACATTCAACTTGTCTAATTAAATCTAGGAGCAGTTCACCTTCAGGAAGTTGCACTTGAAGGCTTAAACTCTGAAAATGAAAAAAGAAGTAATAGAAGAATCACAAAAAAAATAATTCCAAAAAATGACAGCATCACAGAAAGCAAAGATAACTAGATCACCTCCTTCTCTAATTTGTAGACAATATCTGCCTCAACTCTTGCAGAAGTCTCAGACACGCATTTCCTTACTCTTTCAGCCCAAGCCTGAAGAAGCTCAATATGTAAGATTATAAAGCATCATTCATTCCATTTTTTAATATTGAAGCGGTAAGCAGTTTCCAATATTCACTGACAAGCATTTATCATCTTTTTCACGTCATGAGATCTTATAATTTCTCCAGCGGTAAGCAGTTTCCAATATTTGCACAGAGAACAACAAAGACAATAAGTCAAAGAAAAAGAGGAAATCATAAGTGGGCAGGAATCTGAGGAAAAGTAACTATAGACCAGTTGAACAAAACGGACGATCATAAATTTGCTGATCCTCTTTTCTACAGTCAATCGCATCTACAATGAGACGAAAGGCTTCAGAAATTTCATGATATTGGAACATGTCCCAACAAAAATAAAAAGGACCTTTTGGGGATAAGAACCAAACTTCAGGGGTTTTGTAGTCTTTTTTATATTTTTTTATATATTATTGGTTCTGAACGTAAAAGATTTTGTTGAGAAAAAAGGGTTGTTTCTTCTGTTTTCTCTCTCTTCTCCTAATCTTCACTTCCTTTAGTTTGACTCGATGTTTTCTCTCAAGGAGAACACAACGAGACATTATAATGTACCACTATTACTAAAACATAAAACTATAGTGTATCAAGCTGCTGAGTCACACTATAAAGGTTTGGGAGAAAGTGGTGGAGAAGAGAGTGAGGACGGGTGTATGTATCTCTGAGAACCAGTTCGGATTTATGTCGGGACGGTCAACTACAGAAGCCATTCATCTTGTGAGACGATTGGTGGAGCAGTACAGGGAAAGGAAAAAGGACTTGCACATGGTGTTCATTTATCTTGAGAAGGCTTATGACAGAGTCCCGAGGGAGGTGCTATGAGATGTTTGGAGGTTAGCGGAGTCCCGGTAGCGTACATTAGGGTGATTAAGGACATGTACGAAGGTGCTAAGACTTGGGTGAGGACTGCGGGAGGAGACTCGGAACTTTTTCCTGTGGAGATGGGGTTGCATCAGGGATCAGCCCTTAGCCCGTTTTTGTTTGCCCTAGCGTTGGATGTGCTCACGCGACACATACAAGGGAGGGTGGTGTATGTTATTTGCTGATGACATAGTACTGATTGACGAGACGCGAAGGGACAGACGCTGGAGTCCAAAGGTTTCAAGTTGAATAGGTCGAAAACTGAATAATTGGAGTGCAAGTTCAGTGATGAGAGGCATGAAGAAGAAGTGTTAGTAAAGATTGATACTCAAGTCATTCCCAAAAGAGATAGTTTCAAGTATCTTGGGTCTATAATTCAAGTCGACGGGGAGATTGACGAGGATGTTACTCACCGCATTGGAGCGGGTTGGATGAGATGGAGGCTAGCTTCGGGGGTTTTATGCGACAAGAATGTGCCGCCTAGACTTAAGGGCAAATTCTACAAGGTGGTGGTTAGACCGGCTATGTTGTATGGAGCTGAAATGAGGATGTTGAGATGGATGTGTGGACATACCAGGAAAGACAAGATTAGGAATGAAGTTATTAGGGACAAGGTGGGAGTGACATCCGTGGAAGACAAGTTGTGAAAATCGAGGCTGCAATGGTTTGGGCGTGAGGAGGAGAGACATAGATGCCCCGGTCAGGAGGTGTGAGAGGTTGACCATGGCGGGCTTGAGGAAAGGCAGGGGTAGGCCAAAGAAATATTGGGGAGAGGTGATTAGGCAGGACATGTCGGTGCTTCACCTAACCGAGGACATGACTAGCGGAAGGTGTGGAGGTCGAGGATTAAGGTGGTGGGTTGACAGGTAGTTGTGACTTTCTCCTAGGTTTACCAGTAGTACTAGTAGTATTCTTGCTGTTGGTTGAAAGACACTTTCTTCTAGTTTGTTAGTATATATGGTACTTAGCTACCACGTCCATTGCTTTTTGAAAATTGCTATTGGAAATTGTTGCTCCATGATTGTTACTATTTGATGCTACTTTTTTTCCCCTTTTACTGGAAATTGTTGCTCCCTGATTGTTACTATTTGATGCTACTTTCCTCCCCATTTTCCTTATTGTCTTTTGTCTCCCTTTTCTTTCTTTCTTCCCCCTCTTTCTTCTTTTTCTTCCCTTTTCTTCCGTGACACCTTTCTTGAGCCGAGGGTCTATCGGAAACAACCTCTCTACCTCTCCAGGTAGGGGTAAGGTCTGCGTATACGCTACCCTCCCCAAACCCCACATGTGGGATTATACTGGGTTTGTTGTTGTTGTTGTTGTTGTTGTTGTGTTGTTTGTTACTAAAACATAAACAGTGGCGATGTCAGCCTGGTAACCTTTCCTAAACAGTGTATAAGACAGAAAACTTACAAAATAATAAGGTATACCTTAACTGACGACAACTTGTTCAACAATTCTTCACTTTCTTCGATGTAGATGGGGCAATCTACAGTCTTGGAGTACAAGGCCTCCAAATCAGATACCTGAAAAGGCAATGAGGAAATAGTTAGCAAACATAAGAGAACAGAATGAGCAACACTTCCTAACCTCAAAGGGAAGAAGAAGAAACATTTCCAGATGATCCAAGAATGTAAAGACTATGAATGATATGAAAGGCAGATAAAAGGTTCAGAAATTAGACAACCATTTTTTTTTGTTTTTATTTTGGCGGGGGAGGGGGGAGGAATATGCTATTGTAAAGAATTGGACCTAGGGCCTAACTCAACCCCAAAAAGCGCTTATGAGGGGAGGATTGCCAAAGACCATATAAGGAGACTATAACCCATTCCCTCAACCACTACCACTGTGGGACTTAACAACTGTATTAGCTACAAATGTCATAACAAAAACCTGAAATTATACCCTAACCTGAACTACCATTCTCAATGAACAGCATTAACACCTGTCAAACTGTTCGGTAATGCGGCAGAAACATAAACTAACAAATATATGGGGTACGATAGATTCATAGAATATCAAACCACACTAATATGCACTTAGATAACTATCAACGAGGTGAATGAACTGGCTTACAAGAATATTTGAGCATGATGAAAGAACAGAATCAATCTCCAGAGTCAGCTGGCTCGCTTCTTTCTGGAAATCCTGTACATGAAGCATACTCGGGTGGTCAGAACCAGCGCAAAATATAAGTGCAGAATAAAAGAGGTAAAATCAGAAACAAAATGCATTTCACCTTCAATCTGAGATGTGCAGGTTCATTACAGGGTACAGGGTTTAAACTGAGCAAACTGTTAACAACTTCCATCTGCACCTTCACTACATCACTACTGCGATCAGACATCCAAGATTTTACTTTAGAGAGACAGTCCTTAACATTTTGAGCCCAACTCTGAGCTTCAATCAACTTCTTCACCAACTCTCTTACCTAAACCCCATTTGACAGATATTTAGTTGAAGAGAGGAACACAATCTAGGACTAAGGAGTTATAGAAAATGATATGGCTGAAATCTCACTGGATCCATTTCATGACCAGCCCACATAAACTGTTCGGCTTCCTTTATTGCACGACGATAAGCATCTGAAGAATAAGGATCCTGAAAAAGCTTACTGAACTTCATCAGCCATTTTTCAGCAAGCTGCACGTGTGTGATACATCCACCTTTTACCTACATTTGGCCATTGATTAGAGCCCATAAAATTTAGAAGCTAATACTTTATATGTTTGCACGAGCCACATATTAGCAAAAACTATTTTTTCTCTTTAGATTATTAACACGTTATTTGTATCACGAATCTGCAATTAATACTGCAGATGTCACATCTCAAAGTATCAACCGATTCAGAAAATGTGGAACAGCTAACTGAGGTATCAGCCTATCAAAGAACAGAACTTCCCAAATAGAGCAGAAAAGGTTCGAGAAGCATGTATCTGAAGACCGTTAGTATCATTCAGATAGTTAAGCTTCTTGACCACTAGTATCATTAAGATAGTTAAGCTTCTCAACTAAGTCATAGGATTGGGTGTGCGATAGCGAGAAAGTTAGACATGGTAAAGGAAAGTGAGAGAGTAGGAAAGGATTTCTCACCAGTCGTTGACACAGATTATGAAGGAAAATTAGTAGTATTAACATTTCAGATATAAAAGATCAAAGCACAAATGATTAAACACTGGTAAAGAATCATTGAGCTTGTTCTTCCATCTCCTAATGAATATCAAAACCAAGAAATATACTTCTGTTCTACTTCCTCTAAATAATGACAAGCACTGTGATTGTCAATTACTTCTCCCCCCCCCCCCCCAAAAAAACCCACCCCTTTGGACAAAAGCCTATTACTACAGATCTGCTGAAAACTAGGGTATAGAAATCTCTACTTAAGTGGTTAAACGGGAATCTACAAGTAATTAGAAAAGCTAGCAACGAAATGCAGAACACTGTATGGAGCCCAAGAGAGGGTCCAAAGAGAAACTTTCAATCCTCACTAGGCCAGAAAACAATGGAACAAAACTGGAATCCCTTTGAGCATCAAATGGAATAAGAAAAACAAGACACTTCACCCAAAAAATGTTCTCATATGGAATGGAAGTAATGATCAGAACCTTTTTTGACAAAGCAGGTGGATCGTTGGAAGATAGAAGTTGCTTTCTGAAGTTTTTTGCAGCCTCTTCATGATTACCCTTATCAGTAGTAAACACCAAATCATTCAATTCAGCCAGCGTATGACGATAAAGGAGTCGACGCTTTTGTGGCTTACATTCACACAAATGTTCCCAGTGCTACAAGCAAAACTCATGGTTAGTCAAGAAAACAGATACAACAACCAAAATTGATGACTAAGTATGACAAAGATTACACAGAATGCCAATGGCAGTACTGTAGAGCATTCAGCAGTTTAATCACTAACCCCCACCCCCCCCCCCCAAAAAAAAAAGAAAAAAGAAAAAACCATCCCAAAAGCAATAAGGACCAAATAATTCACCACAGGCTCTAGAATTAATAAATCAAAACTTAAGCTGCATGATGATGGGAAAGTCCTATCTGTTGTAATATTAGATATTTGGAACCCTATATTGTGTTAATTTACATTCAAAATATATTGATACTGGAGGAAGAACAATGCTGAGAATGTCCTAGCCTCCTAGATGCTAGAATGAACGACCTACAAGGAAAATATGATTTTATGCTTCTACAATCAGCTAAGTTAAGCTTGAATTTGGCCAGAGTAGTAACATTGTATAGACAGAATAGAACTCATAGAAGCATATCACATATAGGAACTAGCGAGGCAAGAAAAACAACTTATTGTTGACTCCTTGCACAAATAAAAAATTCTTACCTCAAGACAAACAAAAGATGATGGTGCACAGCTGCATACTACAGCAGAAAGATACAAATATTGCTGGCATATGATGCATGTAGGATCCTTCGAAGAAGAAACGGTAAAATTTGTCAAATACACTTCAGAACACACTCATAGTCAAAAATTCAAGAAGACATCAAAGTTAAAGTACCTCCTCCGTGCCCACATATTCAGGCTTCCGACGAGGCGGCATGGCAGAAGAATTAACAATGCCATTTTTCCAAAGCCGCTCTCTCCAAGACTTTTCTCTAGAATAGATCCTGGCCAGTTCTGTTTTTAAGTAAGGTGCTGCCTTGCTGTCAAATTCACTCTGCAAGGTGATGAAAATTGTTAAATTGGCATGACTAAAATTTAAAAGTAAATAGAACTATAGAAGCATGGAAAAGTTATCTACAAAAATACCAAAGCACAACAATAGTTCTTCAGAAGAAGCATCAATTAGCATAAGTTTGGTCGAAAACTTAGAAAATATTATAGGCAGAGCAGTCCAAGAGCTACTCAAAAAATTTAGTGCACCAAAGGGTAATCCCAACCACAGAAAGCATGTAAAGAGCCAGATTTTACATCCATGGGCAAAGAACGAATAAACAAAGCATTGGCCACAGCAGGCCATGGAAAATGGCGAACAGGACTAGGATACAGACCCTGGCTACTGCACAGAGCAGCTCTTCATGAGACAAAACAGCAGGTTTGCGATAAAGCTGGTAAAGATCTGCTCCAAATCCACCATGAGGTAACCAGTCGGCAGGGGCAAAATTGACAGCCTCAGCACAATTTAAGCCTGCAATTCCAAGATGCAGGTAAGATTACAGGAGAGAGCTGCATCATGCATGACTAGCATTTGAATAAGAACGAACTCTTCGAACTTTTTGCAAACCAAAGATAAAATAGCAAAAATGCATGGCTCACCGAAGTTGAAGCCTCCGTGATACGATCTGGGAAAGGTAATAATGAAGTCCCCAGGCTCCTGCCATAAAGCAAAAACAAGCCACATAAATGAAAAGTGGAAAATGAGAAAAGCTTTAAAATTGGTTCCTCTCTACACTGGAAAGTCTGTCATGAAGGGGATCGTAAGTACTGTTAAGGGGATATTGCTTATTGAGTTACAGCTTGCTACTAAAGTCAAATGACAATATATATTCATAATTTGTTGAATATCTTTGGTCATTAGATTGCGAATTTCTTCAGAATTATTATTATTTTCTATACAGTGTACTCTATTCCTCAATCCTACTTTGCTTAATATTAGGACTTTAAGTTTTCTCCGCATTTTTGCTTACGGTTCCAAACTCAAAGGATAACGGGCCCCCCCCCTCTACCCTTCTCCACTTAAATCCAATACCATGCTTTTGTCTATAGCAAGATTCGAACTCGTGACGTGCGCCTAACCATACATCACACCCTGAGCTCTTACCACTAGATCAAAGCTATGGGGGGCACATTTCTCCCACATATTAGTACTATAGACAGGTAAAGGAAAAGGCCTCGTGTTGCTTAAATTCTTCAAGTAACTTCTGGTCCCAAATGCATGACCATGGTAAAGAATTAGGCCCCTGCAATATAGATCATTTAATTTGCATCCTTGTTGTATAACAAAAAAGTTTAGGCAACCCCAAGGCTCACGACAGCCTAATTCTAATGGGTTTGAGAGATAACATGTACCTTTGATAATGAAGCTTGGAGGCCAAATGACAAAATACAAAACTAAAAGAAGAGAAAAAGTGTGGAAGAATTTTAACCAATAACATGGAGGACGAAATATAAAGAGAAAACAAGTTTCAAAGGATGATGCCAAAAATTGTTCTGAAACATATATTAAAGGTAACTGTAGTAGTGTAGTGAAGAAGTAAAGACAAAACGCCAGCTGTTTATCACCTGCTTATCGCTCACCGTTTTTGCAATCCTCGGGTTCTATCCAACTACAGAGATTCAGAATACCAGTAGACTCCTGAAAGGTCACCCTACTCTGACATGTAGCCTTAGAAAAAGATATTGTTAATTCAAACTCTTTTTCAATGTGTTTTGTGTGATACCCCTCATAAATCCTGATTTTTTACTGCATCTGTTGTGGGTGGCATAGGAGTGCTGACACAGTTATTTTTTTATTTTCCTAATTTATACATTTGGGCTATGGAAAGATAATAGTATCCTCCACCAATATCAAAACATACGGAATGTGAATCAAACAGCCAATAGTAGTTTAAAGGACCTTAAACACCAATATGCAACGACATACAACTGGCATAATCAATACTTCAGGCACCGAACAAAACGTCCTGCCGAATCTTAGGGACCATAAAATATCTTTATTCTCTATTTTTTCCTACAGTTTTTAGATTCAATAGAAGTACCATTTTCAATTGAATTGGAAAAAACTGTTTTCCTAGTTTCTCAACAAAAACTTAAGCTAAAATATCTATAGAAAGAAAATCCTCCTATCTCCTGGCCATATAATAGTTAAACATAAGTTTGGAAGCGGAAAAAAAAAAGTTTGGCTCCACAAAACAGTAAAAATTACTATGAAAAGCTCTCCCTTTTTATCACTCTCCGGACAGTTTCTCCTTATTTTCATGCTCTTCTATTTACGAAGAAAAAGACGCAAATGCAGTATCATGACATCGTCCATGAATTTTGGCAGGAACTACCAGAAAGCTACAAAGGAAAAAGACAGAGCAGGACATAAGGAGAAACATCTGAGTATTAAGTCCTGAAACAAACCTGTACTACATTATAAACAGGAACCCCATTTTCTTGCAACACACGTGGATTCAGCATGGTTACAAGCTGAAATAGCAGATCTGGTTGCGCATCAAACAGATCGGGAAGGCTATTACGCATTACCTGCATAAAATTTGCTAGTTACAGGACAGCAAGAAAAGGTCCAAATTTTGAAATTTATGAGGGAAAGCTACATGTAAAAACCATTTATAAACATTGATACAAGTTAACTGACAACAGCAATCAAGTATTCCTTTATCACTTCTCAAGCGGCTAAAATAGGAAAATAACTAGCATCAATGCAATGTATCAAGGAACATGGAAAAGGTAATCTCTCTATGCCAAGACGTAATGAAAGAATATGCAACAGCTCTTTTAACACTAACTAGACACAAACTAATACAGATAAGAAACCACAACTAATGATATCCAAACCCCTAATGAATAGGGATTATTTACATCTTCCAAAGCACCTCCTGGTAAAACCCTGGATGTTGGTTACTCATGTTATTGTATATAGTCATCTATTACTTGTGGGTTTAGCAGGACTCCAGCTATGCTCTACATCTATCAAGTTAACACGCCAGAATAACCGGTCTGAACTCATTCATTTATACATGGAAGTAAAAGGTAAAATAGATTATCATTTACTTCTCATATGAGATGATTCAAATCAATAGAACTGAAGAACCAAATAGTATGAAGAACTAAAGAACCAAACAGTATGAAGAACAAGAATATTTCCCATGACCTTAAACTTGCCTCATTTCAGTTCAACCATCTCCATAAAACCATTTTAAGACAGAGGACAAAGCTCTCATTAAACTAAAATCTCATGAAAGCCAACATTCAAATATCAAGAACTTGGATCAACATGTATTCGCGTCAAATTTCCATTCATAGTAGAAGAGATATGTTTTAACTTTACTAGCCTACAATTTGTAAATACTCAAAAGCAAAAGCTATGACACTAATGAAGGATAGGAAGTGTTCAGAATGACCTTCTCAAAAGCTTGGGCTTCATTTCCAGGAACACTATACCAACATTTCGGCTCTTCCCTGAAAGGAAGCAGGAAGAACTAATTAACTGATAAATTTATCAAGATTCAATCAATGATTATCAGGATACTGGTCGTGCACAAAATAGAAGACATCAAAGCAATGATATCATGAGCTTAATCAACCTGATTGCAGAAAAGATATCAGCGGGAAATGTAAATGCACCGGTCCGATAAGATACTATGATAACTGGAAGTGTTAAAAAGGGACAAGTTAGACCTAAAATCGCATTTGCAAGCAATCGGGAAAGGCCTACAACACTTGAAATCCACATGGAGTTAGCTAGGTGTAGAACATAATGGAAACAACGTGTCCGTATAGGTGATACCAACTAGTTAGAGACGAAGGTTTAGTCGTTGGTGCTATCATTTAGCCGGACTCAACTATTTAGGGATTGAGGTGTAGTTGTTGTAATCAAGCTTCAATAACCAATTAACTATGAAATGCATGGAGAGACAGAAGAGAAAAAGGAAGCTCCACTCAGTTGGCCAGGAAGTGGTCACATCACCACACATATAAGCCACAGGTACTTCATGGTGCATGCTAGGCAATTGTAGAGGGCGTTCACGGATAAATATAACTTACTTATAAGAAATAGTTAACAGAAAGGAAAGGTTATTCAAAAAAAAGAGCAAGCTTATATCCCTTGTTTCCCTTTCCTCATACTTTATTTTGGATTTAGACGGGGGGTTTTCTTTTTCATTTTTTGGGGGGAGGGGCTAGATTGGTTAGTGGGTGATGAAAAGAGGATATGAAGCCAATGGACATCTAATAGATGCATCAACACTTTAAAGGAGTAATTTCGAATCTACCTAATTTGGGCAAAAAATGAGATAAGCTTCATGGCGTTAGGTACTACGAAACATTTCAGCAGAAGAGAAGTCAAAAGAGGATACACTGAACAAGTGACGAATCTACCGGCGAGCTAGCAACCTAAGCAAGACCATCAAACCACATCAGCCAAAAACAGTTGAACGGGACCTAGTGAAAGCACAACCTGTAGATTGTGAAAACCCAATAAACAACGCTACATGGATTTTACAAAGCTCATTTGTAAGATTCGCACAGATTTACCAACATGCCAAATTTCTAACCTTATTAGGAAAGGCATGTCACATCACATTAGGCAATAATGGAAAGAAATTAATATCAAGACCAAATGTAATAAAAGTATCTGCAAGAACTTTCGTAGCAACGCAACCTAAAATAACTTACTTATCTTGAATTGCATACACGTTTAAATAAGATGAAACTACTGGTTAGATAGAGGTTTCTGACATTTCTATGAGCAATTATATGTTGTTTAATGAATCGAACTTATTATTTTCTAAATCAATAACAAACCTTTTAAAGTGGATCTTCTTCTTTTGTTTGTCTGGTATGAAATTTATTCTTTTACTATCATGGTGACTTTCAGCATAAATGAATAAGAGCTTTTTTTTAATAAAGTAAGTAATTCTTTTAATATTATACAAGCCGTACACAAAAAAAAGTAGAGAAAGAACACAATAATATGGTTCTCCTCCAATCAAATTTGTCATATGGTCACTTATTTCATAGGAATAAAAGAAATGGACTTAAGATACAAATAATAATTGGCAATCATACCAGTGAAGATAATTCATGGAGTAAAAGCAGTGGTCTTCAAAATGCCAGCAGAATGAGGAGAATAGCATTCCGATATACAGCCAAGGCACCATAACACCAGCAATGCTATGATGTACAGCTCGAAGCATCGAACCTGGCAACTTCGGTAAGTTATTGAGATTCCATGGGCTAGCACTATATTCATCCCATGTACCTTGTTCAACTGATGATAGTTTTTCGTCGGTTACACGTGGAAATCCACTACCATAGATGGAAGTATCCAAGTCACTGCCATACTTCACTTCAACCTCCCCAGCTGATCCGTCCACAATTTCCCAGAACTTCTTTTCTAATTCCACTTGTGAAATAGATGCGGAACCAAGCCATTTTTTCCTGGCACGATCAGCAATGCGCCTAAATGCGTCCAATGGTAAGTCTCTACCGGGTGCAAAACCGAAGCTGTCCTTTTCAGAATTCAAGCATTGCAAGCAATACCAGTTCCCAGGTGGAATTTGTTTCAGAGGTGGTGATAAACAGTAAATATGCCACCCTTTATTGCACCGATCACAGAGAAGCATCACCTCCCCGTGCAATCCACTTTTGCATTGTTCACATATTTGATCATGTTCTTCCTCCTTCGCCTTACACGTTTCAGTTCGGTCACACTCACTATTCTTTCTCCTTCTCTTTGAACTCGAGAATTGGGAGTCTGACTCCCTTTTTCTCTCACTTCCATTTCCTCTCCTGTAACTTTTATTTCTCATCTTATTTAACTTATTATAGTACTCTTCATAATCACACAAATGTTCCAGGTACAACTGACATAATACATGCTTGGCGCACTCCGAAATCTTCCCAGCAGGTCGTACGAACCTAAAAACCTCGCCCCACTTCTTTTCCTTAGCTACTTTATCGTACCCTACGAGCCGCTTGACGGAATTAAAGAACTTACACAAATTAAGCTCCTCCCCCTCAAACACAACACGTTTCTTCGCCGCCTTCTTCCCGCAATGCTCCTCTAGGAACCTATAGTACTCTAATTCAAAGGTCTTCGGATCGCAAGACGCGCACCGAGCCTGTAACTGATGAATCGCTTGCGTTTTCGTCGGAAACATGAAGGCATTCAAATCCAATGCAAAAGGGGGTTTCCAACTCTTAGGTGGGATAATTTTACAAATGCCATATTTCTCAGCCTCTGGCCTGATCTTGTAAATAAACCCTAAAGGGTCCTTAAATTCATCCTCAGTTGGATAATACACTGGCCCGGGTGGTATATTCAATAACCCAATTGGGGATGCACTTGTATTTTGCCCTAATTCTACAGCCCTAGGCCTCCCTCTCCCCATTATTAATGCAACTACTAACTATATCATCAAGATAATCAACACCCAATTACAAAATCTGCATGCAAGATTCATATAAACATTCAAAATATGTCTCGAATCACTATAAATTCAAGAATCTTGAAATTTAAAGGAACATTTAACTATTAAAAATGAAATCTTTAACGTACCTTTGTGGAATAATAAAGGACATAAAAACCAAGGCTTGGTAGATTCTTGTCCCTCAATATATGTCTGCAAACATGTGTGTGTTTTTTGTGTTTAGATAGATATCTCTTGTTTGGTTTTTAGTTGTAAAAAAACGGTGTTTTTCGTTAGTCTTCTTTTAGCTTTTTTCTTTTTCTTTTTCTTTTTCTTTTTTTTCTTCCCTTTTGTTTAAAGGTCAGTTCGTTTGCAGTTTAATGAGAACTGAGATTTTATATAAAAAGGTCTCTAAATCAGAAAATTAACGAAAATGTTAAGGAATCTCTTGGACTTGAGGAATCTAAAGCGCGTGTGATGTAACGTGATTTGATTCTGACGAACAATGATGGTGTTAAAATGTTATCTCACAAAATTAATTAATAAATATAATGATATATACGTTTAATACATGTATTTTTACTTTAATTTTATCCACTAAAATTAAATTGATTAATTTGGTGTCATTACACAATAGGAATAAGTATTTATCGTAAGGATAATAAGAGCAAAAGAGTATGAAGCACAAGGTGCAATTTTTTTATTTGTAAAAATACCGAACTAATTATGTTAATTTGCTAAACTAATAAACTAAACCAAACCATTATAACTTTGATATTTTTGTTTTTTCTCAATCATGCTAAATCTACGTCAATGTGACATACATTGAAATTGAAACCATTTGCACACCTAGTTTGTAGTTGAATTAATAGTTAATCGTTTAGTATCTCTCAATAATTGATTTTATGTCAACATAAATATAAGGCGGCACATCTTATTTTACTTTTAAAAATTAAACGATCTCACTTTTTATTTCCATCTTGGTGATCTACTAATTTTAATAACTTGTTATACACTATTCAATCCAAATTATTTATGATTCAAGCAATTTCGTATATACGTAAATAAAACTTATATTTTTAACTTACAGTTCATTTTTTAAATTAGAATTATTATGAAGTTTCTCTCACCAGAGAATAACATAATTACTAATTGTTATGTAGTGTAAAAGTAGGTTAGTCAAACTTTTAAGATCGCTTTAATGGTTACTTAGTTTTCTCACATATGATTCCTTTTTTTTATTTACAATAAGTTATTAATGGTTTATATCTTTAATTGTTACATACATTATGCATTAATAATTGGTGAAAATATTAGTGATCAAGTTTTCGATTCATTTCGTTTTACTTATATAACTTTTTTTTAGTTATATTTAGTATTAACTTTTTATATATATAATTTCTATGTTTAGTTCGACTTCGTTTTAATTTTTTTGTTAACCACCAAATAAAATCAAATATTACCTCATTTTCATCCACCACCTGTTCAAGTCAAGTCAAACCACAAATTGATCATTTGTTGGTTTGACTTTTAGTCTACCCTTAAGTCAATGGAACAAGATTTTGGCGTGTTAACACGCTCTTGATAGGTGCGTGTAGTAGTTATGATTGCAGTGTAATTGTGGAAACTGTCTAGGGCTTTTCGCTGATTGGCCCGTGGTTTTCTTGACCTAAAAGGAAAAACAGTGGGCTAATAATAAAAAGTCAAGTTTCCCTAGAATGTGGCCCGGCCCATATAAAGTTTCTGGACTTATCAGTTCTTTTGGGCCCAAGTATATGCACTGACTGCAATAAACATTTTTTATAATCCGGACCAGCTCGGGTGCACCGATTGATAATATTGCCGGCCAAGTAGAGGAATCCAAAATCTAAATTTAATAGGTTCAGTATTAAACTCAATATACTATTAAAATTATGGGTTCATTTATATGATTTGTTGAAATTTTTGTAAATTTTTACATGTCTATATCCATGTCGAAAGTTATGGGTAATAGATGGAAGGAAATCAACTAATATTATTGCCTCTTATGCGATTTGAACTATGGTTCTCAATGCACGTTATTGACCGTTAAGCTAATCATTTAGGTGTACCATTCAATGACATTACACAATTTTCAATCAAAACCTGAAGCAATCTTTCATAACCCTCTGTTTTTTATGCCTCTTGTATTTTACTTAGGGGTCGTTTGGTACGCAGACCAAAATTATTTACGGACTCCCTGGACCAATTCATCCCACCTAGGAGGTGGGATAAAATAATCCTAAATTTGATGTAGATAAGATGGGATAACGAGGATTAAGTCTAGAATTAAATTTATACTATATTTGGTTGGCGGTACAAATTTATTCAGGGATAAACTATAATATCCCTGAATAAATATACTATCATAGTATATTTAATCTCATACCTTATCCCGCATACCAAACGACCTCATATAAATTTAATCTCACACATTATCCCGCGTACCAAACGATCCCTTAAAGAGATGTGTATTTTGATCAACCACTCATATTTTAGCCACACAACCAACCATGGTAACATGTTAAAAGTACACGTGTTAACAATAATTCAACAAATTGATTACTGAAAGGATAAAGTGAAGCTCTATTACTGAAACTCTTGAATTCAGTACACTAAAAGAGCTAATAATTCAGTGAAAAACCAGTAGTCTTCTGATCATATAGGGGACATGCACTTAACATACTCGAGCAAATGTGAACAAATAATCATGGATAAGGCTGAACATTATGCATCACTACTCCATTTTGCAACTGATAACTCCACTGCTGGAAATGTAGCAGCTTTCTGTGGTAACAATAATGCAGTATCTACCTGAAAATATCACAGTAATTGCTGCAAATCACAGGATATATTGCTCATTTTGAACAGTAATCTTTTCAAGAATTTAGCTCACAAATGCTCGACAATGTGTGTGTGCGCGCTGTGTGTGAGAGAGCGAGAGAGGGAGAACCTAAGCATTAACAAGTAATGCTGGTGATTATGGTCAGCCAAGGTTCATTTATTTCATTTGCAAGGCAATGTTACTCTTCTGGGAAAAATGTATGTCCCAGTGTATAAAAATGCTATTTGGAAGCAGATTGATCAGATCCAAGGTGAGCTACATATGACGTTTCGTGCCATATGATACATGTTACAGACAGATCTTAATCTAGCTAGATTATTTGTCTCACGATAGACAAAATTCGCAGATATCTCTCAAAAAGAAATTGAGAAATCATTTACAACATATGAAATGACTTAATTGAAATGCACTCTCAAACAACTTCAATAGAGAAGCTCCTCAAAGACAGGATCCACGCTTCGTCCCCACTTCCCATGGTACAATTCCAGGAGCTTCTCAGCTGGTGTTACACCTATCAGTAGTAATAGATACATGTCAAGTACAGCGAACAGTTCAATCAAAATTCCAAACAGCTCGAGCAGTTTAAAGAAAGTAGTATCATTTTGACATCGTGTTGTATCCAGAGAACAAGCAAAGAGATACTAACACAAGTTCAAAAAGATTACTTACCTGTTTTGACTACCTCGGTTACTTCATTCAAAAATCCTGTTTCCTTATAGCCTCTTCTCTCCAAGCCTTCCTGAAGATCAAAAATCAAACCAATAAGTTAGTAAACATGTAGAAATATGACAAGCCGTGGAGCATTAGAAGCGTTAACCCACCTTCGCCAACTTGACAACATCTTGAGCAACATGCTTAAGCAATCCATCTCGAAATGGTGTCTTCAAACCGCTTGTTGGCACCTAGCAAAACGGGTGATATTAATCATCTCTAATACTCTGTATAAGTTCTTAAACGACAAATTCTGAAGAACTGCAAATTATAACTTGATGAAAAACAAATGTGTGCTTTTCAGATGAAGAGTCCATGATACATTGCCCCTCTTTGTTTTCGAATGATTTTGCTTGTCCAAATGTTCATGCTTGAGAAAAGAGAGAACTGTAATAGGATATATTACCTTATTCCTCAACATCTCTCTTTCTTCTGCAGTCCAATCAGACGTCATATCCAAAACGGTTTGCAAAGACACCTCATCGTAGAGTATACCCACCTTGAAATTAAACCAAAAAAAAAGATTAACTAAGCTATCGGGTTCAAAGTAGACCATAAGAAACGTTGAACAGTCCCAACAAACAGGAGAAACAGAAAGAAGTTCCTCTCAGTGGGAGGGGAGGGGAGCACAACCAGAGGCAGATCCGGGATTTCAACTTTATGGGTTCTTGATTTAGAACGACTTCAAGTGCTAATAACGGGGTTCTAAATTTAATATTTGTACATATTTAATGAAATTTTTAACATAAATATAGTGTTTGAGCAAAAGCTATTGGGTTCAGCCGAACCCGTATCCGAGCTTCTAGCTCCGCCCCTGAGCACAACCATATCTTATTCTCCCTTTCTCCGTTGCTTTTCCCATTGTTGGAAGTGGATGCGGTTAGGCAAAACCTTGCTGCAACTACTATTGTTTCTATCTGTAATAATACTAGCTTTCATTCTTTTCTTTCTTGTTTTTTCCAAAAATCAACATCATGATCCCTAGAGAAACAGATTTCATACCCAGAATGCAGGCAATGCACACAACCTTCTCCAAGGTCCTCCATCGGCACCTCGCATTTCCAGATATCTTTTGAGTCTCACCTGATAAAGTTAACCCAAGTTAATATTTTCATAAACTATACATAGACAAACCAGCGGTAAGGACATTTTCTCGGATGAAGCTTGCACACCTCGGGAAATATTGTTGTGAGGTGATTCTCCCAATCATTAAGAGTAGGGTAGTCGCCGGGAATAGGCGGAAGTTTTCCATTCATGAAGTCCTGCAGCAACGTTGTTAAATAAGCACAAGCGAATGACATACAAATCTGTAATGTTGACAAAATAACTTACCCGGAAAGACATTCCAGCACAATCAATATACTTTTTCTTCCGATAGACAAAATACATAGGGACGTCAAGTGCATAATCCACATACTGCTCAAACCTGTGCCCATTAGAACAGAAAGTGTTTGCTTTGACAATGAAGTCTAACCATGGAAGTTTTGGAGATGTCAAGGAATGAATTCATTAACATTAAATACAAATCCTCATTTGATTCCTAACACATCATGTAACCCTGCTGAACAGTTCTCAAAGCAAGTTCGGACAACACATTTCGAACTCCAATAAATTTTATCCATTTTCCTAACCCATCTCGACTATATAACGTAGGACAAGGTCATTCATAGTGAAATACATTTAACAAAAGGACCATGGGAGTAAGAGTACAAGGGTAAACATGCTTTCTTCTGACAAATCAAGAAGCCTTTTGAAAGATGACTATCCCACAGCAGCCTTAGGTAACAACTAAGATGAATGCACAATTCCAGCTAAAAATCATAATATGAAGGCATACATGCATTTACTGAACTCAATTCAGCATGCGAAAAAGTGAAGTCTATTGCTAGTAAACAGGAATGCCGCCTTCAAGTGGTCTCAAGTACAAAAGAGTTGTGCACCAGCGCAACATACGAGATTAAATTTACAAGGCTCTTTTGCAAGAGGTCTCTGACCTCCATACAGTGCTATATTCTTAAACTTCAGGGCCACTGCTAGGGGAAGGTGTCAAACATTTTTACATGATTACCAGCTGAGAGGTAATTTTTATTAAGTCATTACCTGTTCGCGCTTTTACTTCTTAGAACTCTCAAAAACTAATAGTAGAAATCATGAGGCAGCTTAAAATTTGAGGCAATCCATTGAAAGAAACATTTATAATCGGAACTGAACATACAAATGAATCGGAATGTAGAAGTATAAGTTGAATTAACTTTTTTTACAAGTCAAAAGGTTGAATTACCTTCTTTTTTTTAAAAAAAAACAAGGGATTCATCTTAAAAATACAAAACGAGAAAGAAAATGTTAATATGGTTCCTAATGCCCCTACAAGTTGCACTCCTACTCTATCAAAAAAAATAATCTCGACTGAAGACAGAAAGTAATATGTCATGACTCAAGAAACTTTAAGTATTTGAAGAGAAACTTACCCAAAAGAGTCATCAAAGACGAAGGGAAGCATCCCAGCACGGTTATTATCTGTATCGGTCCAAATGTGGCTGGTGAAACAAACAAAGATTTGTTATGTACAAGTCTGATTATATTCCTCAGAGCAACAAGAACAGTATTTTAATACACATACCTTCTCATGCTGAGATAACCATTAGGTTTTCCTTCAGTGAAAGGTGAATTAGCAAAGAGAGCTGTAGCAATCTGTTTCATTAAATAGTTAGATTAAAGTAACTACATAACTTCCATGTAGAAAGAGAAAGGACAAAGGTTCCATACAGGCTGCAAGGCAAGACCAGCACGAAACTTTCTGATCATGTCAGCTTCAGAACTGAAGTCCAGATTTACCTGTTCAACAACAAATTCATAGATACCGGTTCAGCTTACAAATGCATGTTACCATGCAGGGCATGCGCAAAAAGAAAAGAGTTAAAAATAGCTTTTGAATGTTGCACAGTTGTACACAGTCCAATAGCCAAGGGGTAATGACATCCCATCAAAATGAAAAGAACAAAAAAACGAAGAGAAAAATAGAACCATTTAGCATACCTGAACAGTGCATGTTCTAAACATCATATCTAGTCCAAGTGAGCCAACTTTGGGCATGTAATTTCTCATAATCTCGTATCTCCCCTGAGTCAAAGTGCTTTGTCAGTGAAAACACCAGCTGATAGCAGATCTCAGCGGTCAAATTATACTTGAAAAAAGAAGTCATAACTAGATATATCTTTCAGAGCTAAAAAACCAGAGACAAGACACATAGCATTGATGTGTGAGAAGCACAATATAGAATATGAATAGCACTATTTTTAAATTACAGCTGCAAATCAAAATAAAATATCATAGTTCTGGCTTTGTTAAAGTAAATAACTAAAGAAAACAGAACATAAAAGAAGCTAGTGGGGGAAGTCTAGTTGCATTTCTAAATTGTGAAGACTGTGCTGGATAAAAACGTAGGCAAGATCTCTTGATAATTTCCAGTTATTGGAAAACACTTACTAGATCTGGTCCTGGAATCGGGTTTACTATTAAGTGCTTTGCTATTAATCTAAATTTGCCTAATGGAGATGATGATGAATGATTAGCTCAAATGGCAATAATTACAGTTTTACACCTTTATATACTTGTCCTCTGGTCTTCTAAAGGATAAGATGTGGACAAGCAACATCTGAAACGTCAATCTGACTAAGTAATCATTGGAACAATATTTCATCTGTCTCTCCTGACCTCCTAGAGATATCAATGTTGATGAGATACTAGAAGACATATTCCTCATTTTCATGATTAGAAGGAGGCGCAAAAAAGAGATTTTCTTCAAAAATAACTCTGTGCTATATGTCTGGATAGAGGTTCGTCGGTGAAAAAGATGAGGTGCTACAAAGCGATGGAATCAGAGAGCACCGGCCTGCACTACCTTCGTCGAATAGTTAACGAGACATGAAATTGCAATAGAAACAGGCTTCTACTGCACTTGACATGCTGAACAAATGTGAAATGGTCATGTACAAACTTGTGAACATCTTTTCACTGTTAAAAGTAGCAGTCTCAAAAGGATAAGATGCTAAGGTACCAGCACGCTGGACAAATTTTTTGGTTACAACATAGATCAGAATATTGTTTTTACCTTCGGCATTACTGGTATATCTTTCAGCCCCCACTTTGGCTGGAATCCAGTTCCTAAGAATCCAATTCCCATTTCCTCTGCAACAGCTTTAACCTGTCAGCGAAAACTTTTACAAATCAGCAAAACTTAAAGTTCATCTGTGCAGCTTTTTCCTGGGGTTTGTGTGTGTGTGTGTGGGGGGGGGGGGGAAGAGAAAGGAAGTACGTCCTTCAGCAAGCATACTAGCAGGCACACACTATGAGAAAATTCCAGTACCAAAATAAGTCATCAACCGCTTCCTGGAAGCAAAAATGGCCAACACATTCGGAGGATTTCTCCAACTCAAAAGAATAAGATTCCCTTTCGTTCCAATCCCCTTAGTTCAATCGATCTTTAATTGCCCAATATTTCACTAGAAAAGAAATTGATGGAGTTTCAAAAGTACGAACCTGGTAAAGATGTGAATTAACCTCTGCACAAGTTTGATGCAGTGTTTCAAGTGGTGCACCACTAAGCTCAAACTGACCACCAGGTTCCAGTGATATGCTTTGCTTTCCCTGTTCGAATGCGGTGCAAATTTATCCACCAATTATGTTAAAGTAAAGTCAGAACAGTTACTACAGACTTACACTTGGAAGAAAAAAAATGAATCAGGAATGGTGCTTCTATTCATGCTAAGTTACAGAATACATTGTATAGAGCCATGATGAATACATCCTATAATAACTTAGACCAAAGTTCGCATAAAAACACTAAGTTCATGTTCTACCTGTTTCAAGCCAATAATCTTGTCACCCTCCATTACTTTTTCCCAATCAAATCGCTCGGCAATACCATTTAGTAATTCAGCTATTTGTTCATACTTCATGGGTCGCAGAGTTCCAAACTCGAAACCAAACTTTTCATGTTCAGTGCCTATCCTGCTCATCGAGTTTTCAGAGAACAAGAAACGTTGAACTGATTAATATGGTCTAAATCAAGACACACGGTCAAGTAATATGAAATATTCAAATTACTCGTGAAGCAGAAACCTAGTCACCAAATCTATGCAAAAATACATGATCCACGAAAAGTGGATCCCAAAACTCCATGTTCCTATATTTTACTACCAAAATTTCAACAATTCAAATTTTGCAAGAAAATTACAAACAGCAGATTCCTAGGAAATAAATTAATGTTTCCAGTGATCGAGCTGCACAAATGGTACGACTTGTTAGTTCAGTGTAGAAGAAGTGATCAAGTCTTAATTCCCTGGTACCCACATTTGGCAAATGCATGACAGTTAAAACGCTACAATAATTCTTTTTTTTTTATGGAAAATAAAATGTAACACGCAATAATGACATACGAAAGGTATAAAATACATTTACTGTATCATACACTACAACAGAAGCTCAAGAAAGAAAATGAGTAGTATAACAAAAATATATAAGTGATGAAGAAATCCATAAATTACTCAGCATACTTGAAAGACAATCAAGTCATATATGTGATGAATGAACTAACTAATCTACTTATAGAGGCCAGATGGGAAAATGATTATTCATATTTTTGGTGAACTATATGCAACTGAAATTTAAGCACACCAAGAAAAGCTAAACTTTGAACCTCCATTTTTCTTTGGATTTGCATCCAGAAGCAAGATAAGCTACAAGGTCTTCTTTTGTTAATGGTTCTGCTGCAACGACGGCATCCTCTGTTGGAGGACTTGCAGCAACAATTGCCAGGCGTCCTCGTCTGCGTTCCATTACAACGCGATCCAAATAAATCCCCTGCATTCGTTTTGAGGAATTCCGTGAAGAAATATTGCCAAAGCATATCTCCTTCATTTTGAGCATCTCCATATTGTTCGTGATGTTGTTGTGTCCACTTATACATTTCATCTTTTCAGAGTAAATGCAATGAGAAGAACCTGCCTGAGACATCAAGGCCATCCTTTGTGCCTGAAAATCACGGGAGAAACTGACGTTCAACCACTTTTAACAAGAATCATGTACTCCCCCCATCTCATCTCACGTCATACCATTTGAGTTGACACATAGTTTAAATTATACTTCGACTTGTGTGTTACATGAGTAGTTGTAGAAGAGTACATTAATATAATATGTAACTAAAAGAGTAACTATGATGGGAATATATCACATGAAAATTTATTTGATTAGTCAAACAAATTTGAATTCTTGAAACCTGTAAAAGTTTCATAATAAAATTATCACTCAAAAAATGTCAAACCTTTCAGGATGTCTTAAGATATAAAACAGTTTTGTACAATTCAGAGTGCCCGTCAAATTGAAGACAAAGCACAACATTTCTCTATGACACATGGCAGAATAAACTTTTCGCCTCTTGGTTAAGCAGGAACATAGTTGTATACAATTCGATAGAGCCAAACCAACTACCCACCAAAAAGCCCAATCGTCGATCGGTATAAATATCAAAGTTGATATATACTATAGAAACAACATAACATTTGAAATCACAGTAATTTAGAAATTTACATACGTAGATTTGTCTTTCAACCAAACACTCCCCCTTCTCATACCATATGGACTGTGCGGACACAATAAAGAAAATGTGTCGTGATATTTCTGTCTTGCATTAAGTATACTAAAATCCCATATCATAGAATGCAATCTTACACAATGCAATTTCACTTGGCACTTAAAATTACTTGGAGGAACTAGAAAAAAACTGAAACTAGTATAGCAGTCTACTCTAGGATACAAGTACCGACCACATTATCTAAAGCACTTTTTAACAAGTATAAATTTTGAATCTTTCATCAATAACATCAACACCCATGTGGCAATTAACAACTATTACTATAAAACTAGCAAGACCACACAAAAACAACTAATAAAAAAACATGGGTTTTGCATAAAAACTGAATCTTGATTAACAACACCAACTCAGAGGAAAAAAAACACTAAACAGAACATGCAACAATAACAGATAAAAAAACATGGGTATTGCAGCAAAATTGAATCTTGATTAACACAACCAACTTAAAGAGGGGGGAAAAAGAAAATTCAACATAACATGCAACAGTAACAGAGAAAAAAATTATGGGTACTGCAGAAAAATTGAATCTTGATTTTAAAAAAACTAACTGAAACCAGCATAAAGTGACAAAAACTGATACCTTGGCTCAGTAAACACAAACAGAGAATTTGTAGGGTTTGGACTGGAAATTGACGGAAGCTTTTCAAGATATATAAAGTAATTGGGTGTCACAAGAATGATTTTGATTATTTTTTGGTGTGCTGGGGCGGCTATAACTCTTTCACTGCCATTTCTTTAATTTTCTTTGCTTATGTTTTGCTTTTATTCTCTTGAACTATGGGGGTGAGTACTGAAGCAGATTGAAAGAAAAAGAATGGTTAATGTGGCACGGGGAACTAAAAGGTGCGGCACTATCCTTAGAGCCCGTTTGTACTAAAATAATTTTTTTCACTTTTTCAGAAAAAATTTCACTTTTATTCGAAATGGGTTTGGCCATAAATTTTTAATTTTTGCTTAAAAATAAATTTTATAATTTTTCAAAAATCTGAAAAACTCCAAAAAAATATTTTTCAAAATTTTCACTCAAATTACTAACAAAACTTAAAAAACAATCCAAAATTATATTCATATTCACACAACTCTAATTTTAAAACACCATTTTCACTTAAAAATAATTTTTAATTCTTTTTGGAATTAGGAAAATTCTTATGTCCAGTGGTTCCCACTTGCTTTCTGCTGACAAGTATAGATTCGTAACAATGATGTTTTTATTGACAATTTTTCTTTTCTTCTAATAAGTCATTTAACACTTATTAAATAATATTATTTATAATTATATCTTTTAAGTAACATAATTGTATTCGGTTACGTTATTAACGTTAATTCTATTTACCGTGTAATAATTTTTATTCATTGTATACGGTTAAAATCGGGCTACTATTTGACCGAGACCGGGAGTTTGCATCGAATGATGGCCTCGTAACGGAATAGGCCATATCACGAGGATAAGGTACCGAGTTCAGAACCGAGGTACCTTTCAAGATCGAGGCTAGTAGCGATCGAAGCCAAACAAGACAGACATCGAGCAAGATCGAAGATAGCACAATAACAGAAAGGCGAGATATCTGTGACTGGTCGAGAATCACGGCGTAAATCTCGGTGACTGGTCGAGGATCATGGCGTAAATCTCAGAACGGATCAAATCAGAAATGGTTAATTAGCTAATCATGGGATTTTCTTCTGTAATTAGAGTTATACCATAAGTAGAACTCCTTACTATATGAAGAGGAGTATTAACTATTTGTAAGGGACAGCTCTCACGTAAAAAAAAAAAAAAGCAATACAATTTTCTTTCGCGTTGATACAATTGTTCATCAATTTTGCTTTATTTTTAACTATTTTGGTATCAGTCAATTCGAGGGTACCCTAGAGGGTTGAATTCCGTTTCAATACTGATTCGCTTTATTTTATAGTTCATTTATGTTATTAATCTTCATATTTGTCTATCGGTATTAAGTGAAATTGTGTATCCTTAGAACCTCATTATAAGTTTAATTGTTATCCAATTTTAAGGGTAAACAGTTTGGCGCCCACCGTGGGGCTAAGGATAATAGTGATTGCTTAATACTAATTTCGACAACACACACTGCTTTACACTTGTTTTCGTAAGAATCTTTGTTTGGAGTATAAACATGTCAAACTCACAAGCAACACCTACACATGGTGATAACAGCCTCGGATTTCACGGGGAAAACGACAACACAACCGTCCCAGGAATCGAGGTGCCTCGGGCCGACTTCGAGCGAGCACCAATTGTAAATCCCGTCAATGTCAGTTCATATGTCACCCTAAATGCAAATTTGGACGTTGAGCCCGAAGGTAGTATACACAGGGAAGTCCGATCAGGTGGTCGAAGTACGCAAGGCGGAGAAGATGGCGGAGTTAGTCTCCAATTGATATTCGAAATGTTACAGGCTCAACAGGCCGCTATAGCACAATTACAAAATCAACACCGAACACAGAGTAGGGTCGAACCAGAAGTCGTTCAAAGGACCGAGCATATGCCAGAAAATTCGAATGTCAACGAATCGGGGACTGATCCCACCATTATGAAAATGTTCGAGGAGCTCACTAAGCGGATTGAATTGGAAGAAAAGAAGATCGAGGCAAATGACAAGAAAGTGGAGACATACAACTCCCGGATTGACCAAATACTAGGGGCACTGCCGATTCTATAAGGTATGGATTCAAAGAAATTCGTACAGAAGCCCTTCCCACCAAGTGCGACACCGAAACCCATTCCTAAGAAGTTCTGAATGCCAGAAATTCCTAAGTACAATGGGACCACCGACCCTAATGAACATGTCACTTCTTATACATGCGCAATAAAGGGAAATGACTTAGAAGACTATGAGATTGAATCTGTTCTACTGAAGAAATTTGGAGAAACCTTGTCGAAAGGAGCAATGATATGGTACCACAATTTGCCGCCTAATTCCATCGATTCCTTCGCCATGCTTGCAGACTCCTTCGTAAAGGCACATGCCGGAGCAATAAAGGTTGCGACTAGAAAATCGGACCTCTTCAAGGTGAAACAAAAAGACAACAAAATGTTGAGGGAATTCGTATCTCGGTTTCAGATGGAACGCATGGAACTATCACCGGTCACAGACGATTAGGCTGTTCAGGCCTTTACTCAAGGTTTGAACGAACGAAGTTCGGTGGCATCTCGACAGTTAAAGCAGAATTTAATTGAATATCCAGCGGTAACCTGGGCCGATGTACATAATCGGTACCAGTTGAAGATCAGGGTCGAGGATGATCAATTGGGGACCCCTTCCGATTCCGCTTATCCAAACAGGCTCGTCGGCAGAACTCAAAGGGATATCGACAGAGAATACCGGTCGAACAGAGATCGGTATCTACCATACAACGCAGATCGTAGAAACAACGGCCCAGGATACAATCTCATCCGAAATGATCGAAGGAACGATCGAAGACAGAATTCTCAAGGGCTCATGAGCAAAAGTGGCTTCGATAAACATGTCAATCCCACAGAAGCACCACGATTGTCAGAATACAACTTCAGCATCGACGCATCAGGTATATTGTCTGCCATTGGGAGAATCAAAGATACTAGATGGCCCAGACCCCTACAAACTGATCCATTTCAAAGGAACCACAATCAAACATGCAGATACCATGGTACACATGGTCATAAAATCGAAGATTGCGGACAACTAAGGGAGGAGGTGGCCCATTTATTCAGCGAGGGTCACCTTCGAGAATTCTTGAGTGACCGAGCTAAACACCAGTTCAGAGACAGGGACGCAAACAGGAAAAACGAGCAGGAAGAACCATACCACGTGATTCACATGATCATTGGTGGGATCGATATTCCATAAGGGGCCGTGTTCAAATGCACTAAAGTATCAATCACTAGAGAAAAACGAACTTGAGACTATGTGCCATGAGGTGCTTTATCATTCAATGATGAGGAAGCAGAAGGGATCTCACAACCCCATAATGATGCTTTGGTAATCTCTACCCTTATGAATAAAATTCAGGCTAAACATGTTTTAATTGATCCAGGAAGTTCGGCCAATATTATTCGATCGAGGGTCGTGGAGCAACTCGACCTACAAGATCAGATTGTACCCGCAACTCGGATTCTCAATGGCTTTAACATAGCAAGCGAAACGACTAAAAGAGAAATCATCCTACTAGTAAATATAGCCGGAATTATTCAAGAAACAAAGTTCCATGTGATCGAAAGCGATATGAGATACAATGCACTACTCGAAAGACCCTGGATTCACAATATGAGGGCGGTCCCCTCAACCCTTCACCAAATGTTAAAGTTCCCAACACCGGATAGAGTAAAAATGGTGTATGGGGAACAACATGCTGCCAAAGAGATGTTCGCGGTCGACGAAGTGATACCGGTATCGACGCTTTCGTCAACAAAAGGTTCGGGGTCAAAAGGAAAACAGGAAGCTAAATAGCAACCACAACTACCAGTCTCGACTCAATGGAGAAGCAGGGAACGGGCGAGGACGATGACTATTGGATCCCTCGATCCTTTATAATCCCCGAGGATTCCGACGCCACAAATCGACGATCGAGGAGCTAGAACAGGTCGTACTGATTGAGCATCTACCCGATCGAAAGGTATACCTGGGTACGGGTTTAACCCCTGAGCTCAGGGGAAAATTCATCAAATTTCTTATCAATAATATGGATTGTTTTGCTTGGTCCTATTTAGATATGACTGGGATCCAGCCGGAAATCGCTACACATCGACTTAGCTCGGACCCGAAGTTTCGCCCGGTAAAACAAAAGAGAAGACCCTAGTCCGAGATAAAACATGCATTCATCAAGTACGAGGTAACCAAACTTCTCAAAATAGGATCCGTTCAGTAGGTAAAATATCCCGAATGGTTAGCAAACGTAGCTGTAGTCCCTAAAAAGGGAAATAAACTTAGAATGTGCGTAGACTATAAAGATTTAAACAAAGCATGTCCTAAAGACTCTTTTCCCCTACCGAATATCGATCGCATGATCGATGCCACGGCCGGCCACGAGATCCTTAGTTTTCTCGATACCTACTCCAGGTACAATCAAATACAAATGAACCTAGAGGATCAGGAAAAGACTTCGTTCATCACTAAGTACGACACTTATTGTTATAATGTAATGTCATTTGGGCTAAAAAATGCTGGTGCCACTTACCAACGCTTAGTAAATCTAATGTTCGAAGAACAAATAAGTAATTCAATGGAAGTTTATATTGACGATATGCTAGTTAAGTCCCTGCGAGCAGATGACCATTTGACACATTTGCAGGAGACCTTCGATATACTAAGGGAATACAATATGAAACTCAACCAGTAGAAATGTGCATTCGGGGTCGGCTCGGGCAAATTCCTCAGCTTTATGGTATTAAATCGGGTTATCGAAATCAATCCCGATAAGACCAAGGCGATCGAAGACATCACAGTCGTGGATAATGTTAAGGTCGTACAAAGATTAACAGGGCGCATAGCCGCCTTAGGCCGATTCATCTCGAGGTCTTCAGATATAAGTCACAGGTTCTTCTCACTGCTCAAAAAGAACAATAATTTAGCATGAACCCCGGAATGCCAACAAGCATTGAAAGAGCTAAAACGGTACCTCTCGAGCCCGCTACTGCTTTATACTCTGAAAGCGGACGAGCAACTATACTTGTACTTAGCAGTCTCGGAATCACGGTAAGTGGGGTCCTAGTTCGAGAAGATCAAGGTACGCAATTTTCTGTTTATTATGTTAGTCGAACTCTAGGTGAGGTTGAGACTCGGTACCCACACTTAGAAAAATTAGTGCTTGCCCTAATAAGTGTCTCTAGAAAATTAAAATCATATTTTCAGTGTCACTCGATCTGCGTGGTGACTACTTATCCTCTTCGCAATAATTTGCATAAGCCTGAACTTTCGGGCCGATTGGCCAAATGGGTCGTCGAGATCAGTGGATATGATATCGAGTATCGACCCAGAACGACCATCAAGTCTCAAATCTTAGCAGACTTCGTGGCCAATTTTATGCTAACCCTCATACCCGAGGTCGAAAAGGAACTATTAATAAAGTCGGGTACATCATCGGGGGTGTGGACCCTCTTCACAAATAGTGCGACAAACATGAAGGGGTCCGGGTTAGGAATCATTTTGAAGCCACCCACGGGTAATACAATTAGACAAGCTATTAAAACTGCCAAGTTAACTAACAATGAGGCCGACTATGAGGCCATGATTGCAGGTCTTGAGCTAGCTAAAGGTTTGGGAGCAGAAGTCATCGATGCAAAATTTGACTCTTTGTTTGTGGTAAACCAAGTCAATAGAACCTTCGAGGTTCGAGAAGATCAAATGCAGAGATACTTGGACAAACTACATGTGACTCTACATCGGTTTAAAGAATGGACTCTACAGTATGTGCCTCGAGAACAAAATAGTGAGGCCGATACCCTCGCAAATTTTGGATCATCAGTTGAAGACGACGAGATCAGCTCGGGGACTGTCATACAACTTTCAAGGTCAGTAATCGAAGAAGGCCACGTCAAAATCAACTCCACAAGCCTGACCTGGGATTGGGGGAACAAATATATCAAATATCTAAAGAACGATAAGCTTCCATCGGACCCTAGGGAATCGAGGACTCTACGTACGAAGGTCGCACGATTCACATTGGCCGAAGGCGGAACATTGTATAGAAGGATGTTCGATGGACCATTGCCAATATGTTTGGGACCAGGAGATACCGACTACGTCCTACGAGAAATCCACGAGGGCACTTGTGGAAATCATTCTGGTGCCGAATCATTGGTTCACAAAGTCATCAGAGCAGTATATTATTGAGCCGATATAGAAAAAGATACAATAGAGTTTGTTCAAAAGTGCGACAAATGTCAAAGGTATGCGCCGACGATTCACCAACCCGGAGAGCAACTCCACTCAGTTTTATCCCCATGGCCATTCATGAAGTGGGGAATGGATATCGTCGGCCCTCTGCCATCGGCCCCAAGTAAAGCTAAATTTATTTTGTTTATGACTGACTATTTCTCTAAGTGGGTTGAAGCGCAGACTTTCGAGAAAATTAGAGAGAAAGAAGTCATAGACTTCATCTGAGACCACATTATATGTCAATTCGGGATGCATGCCGAGATCGTATGAGATAATGGAAAGCAGTTCGTCGCCAGCAAAGTGACAAAAAATTTTCGAAGATCACAAAATAAAAAAAATCCTGTCGACGCCATATCATCCTAGTGGGAATGGACAGGCCGAATCGACAAACAAAAACATCATTCAAAATCTAAAGAAAAGATTGAACGACGCTAAGGGAAAATTGAGAGAAATATTGCCTGAAGTCCTTTGGGCATATCGAACGACGTCAAAATCCAGTACGGGGGCAACACCATTTTCTTAAGCATACGGCACCGAAGCTCTGATCCCGATTGAAGTCGGGGAACCCAGCATCAGGTTTCGATATGCAATGGAAGAGTCAAATCACGAGGCTATGAATACAAGCCTCAAATTTCTAGATGAAAAATGGGAAGCTGCCCTCGTTCGAATGGTCGCAGAGAAATAACGGATCGAAAGGTACTACAATCGAAGAGCCAATCTTTGATATTTCAAAATCGGGGACTTGATTCTGAGGATGGTCACCCTCAATACTCGAGACCCAAATCGAGGAAAACTTGGTCAGAACTAGGAGGGACCGTATCAAGTCCTCGACGTCGTCGGAAAAGGATCCTACAAACTTGGCACTATGAACGACGAACAATTACCAAACAATTGGAACATATCACTCCTCAAATAATATTATTGCTAAGGTATGGCCTTCTCCATTTTCATTTATATTTTATACTAACCATTTGTAGATATTTGATCGAAGACATCAGAGGATTCTTCAAGCAGCAAGTTCTTAGGTCTGAAAGAACACATTGCACTCTTTTTCCCTTAGACTGGTTTTTGTCCCAAATAGATTTTTCCGGCGAGGTTTTTAATGAGGCAACCATTGTTCGTGCTAACTTAGAGCAATTCAACAGTATTCGAGGCTCCTTTACAATCAACCTCGAAACTGGGGGGCAACACCTTCGGATACTTACAAGGAAAATACTTTGTGTCGACGGGGTCTTGATAGGTAAATTTTGTAGAGGCCCAAACAGTCAAATGAACCATGTCTATGTAGATTACTCGAACCCTAACGGTAAAACACGTACGCATGTAGAATATAATGAAAGAAGTATTTTTCCTTACCAGATGTTTCATGCTTCAGAAAAATTTATACTTTACAATTTCATACTTATGATCTATTGTGTAAACTGGCTTAAGGGATCATAACTAAAGTTCAAACAATTTACCTGATACTCGGGGACTTCTGTGCAAAAAATCAACATGATCAAATTACTAAACCTCGAAATCGTAAGACCTTAAAAAGGAAATCCTCGATTTTATAGGCCACGGCCACCCCACTCGGGGACTGATACTTCAAACAAGTTCGAAGTATAACAGGGGAACAACCCCAAAAGGTAAATCCTAAGTTAAAGGCTACGGCCAAATTAACACGGTTCGGAGACGTCCGATTCCCATTGTTAAATAGGCCTTCGAATATTTTCACAAACTGGTTAAAAAGGCTACCCTTGGCTAAATGTCTAAGGGTCTCGATAATATCGACCCTCAAAAACTCTAATGGGTACAAAGTCGTTCGAACTCTCGAACAAATTCTTTATTTTATGCTAAGGCATTACGAAACAAAAGGTTTTGATAACATCGATCCTTGAAAATCCTAATGGATACGGAACCGTTCGAACTCTCGAATAAACCCTTTATTTCGTGCTAAGGCACAACAGAATTTATATGATTAAAAAATAAACTTTTCAAGCCGAAAAGGGAGAGAAAGCCATTCTTTTTGCTATGGTCGTATCGGCCTAATTCAAGAGCCTAAAGGGCCAGTTTATTTTTGAGAAATCATCCTCACTCAATTAAAACCTAAGGGTCACTCTGCTACGTGTTCGAGCAAGTACTCACTCGATTATAAAAACTACACTAGTTCGGCTTCGATCAAATTGCCAAAGCCTCAAACTTATGAACAAATTTTTCATAAGGCATAAACAAAATAAAATTTTCATAAGGCATAAATGAAATAAAGACAAGTCGGAAAGGAAAGAGATCTTTATACATATGAGAATATTTACAAGATCCGATCGGGATCTTATACAAAAGATCAAAAGTGAAAAATCCTAAGGTTCCTGATCTTCTCTGGGGGCAGCTTCTTCTCCATCGAGGTCCTCCACATTCTCGGACCCGCTCTTGCTGCCATCATCATCATCGAAAGTGGCCAGCGCTCCAGCTTCGGCTCTATGCTCTCTAGCCTTTACTATCTCGCAGGTAAGATCGAAACCTCAAGCGTGGATCTCCTCGAGGGTTTCCCTCCAAGATTGACATTTGGCAAGTTCGGCAATCCAATATGCTCAAGTTTGAGCGGTCTCGATTGCCTCTCTCGCTTGGACTTGAGCGGCTTTAGCATCGGCCCGGTAGACGGCCACGATCGCATCTGCCTCGGCCTTTGCCTTTTCAGGTTCAGATTTGGTCTTGGCAAGTTTGGAAGCCAACCGAGCCTCGAGCTCCTCTATTTTCCTTGCTTGAGCCGAGCTCTTCTTCCTCATGCCTCGAAGTTGACTTTCGGCTGATGAAAATTTGGATAAAGTAGTCTTTTTTTCTGCAGTGAAGCGATCCATGCCTTCTTTCCACCCCAAGGTCTTCGCCTTCATCATATTGACCTCCCCGTGGAGCTGCTCGATCCTTTTGACCTTCTGCTACAACTGTGAGATTGAAATATTAGCCACCATTCCCGAATCGAGCCCATAAGCTTTTAAGATATTTATTACGTGCTCGATCAGGTCAGTTTGATCTTGGTGAGCCTTGGACAACTCGGCTCGGAGGTCCTTGGTCTCCTCTTCTTTTTGCCCACAGAGAAGTTTAAGGGCATTCCTCTCCTCCGTGAGCCCTCGGAGGTCAGTCTCATACCGACTCAGCTCAGCTCGAGACCGAGAAAATACTTTCTGGTGAAACGCCGAGGCCTACGCAGAAAGAAGAAAATAAGTTAGACAGGAAGAGAAAAATGAACACAAGTGTTACAACAATAAGGGGAGTTAAGGTTTACCCGATTCAGAGCTTGCTTCGCTTCGTTGAAATAGCTTGATGCCTCGCCCGAGTCCTTCCTCGAGACCTCCAAGTCACTCAGACCAGTAAAGTAATCACGAAAGGGGTCCTCCCTTCCGTGGGCTCCTTCAATGGAGAGGTTCTTCAGGGCCCGAGCCTCTTGAATCATCTCCTCAGAAAACGAGGGGAGCAACGGGGAGCCTCCAATTTCTATTGCCCCAAGTGAATCACTTAGAACGTTCTCCTCATCTCGAGGGGCCTCGACAGTCGTACCCACCGTTGGCTCAGTATGATGGGAGGCATCTTCGATCCTCGATGACTCGGGGACTTCGCCCAAGTCTCTTCCTGAGACCCCCCTCATCTCGAGATGGAGTCTCTACAACCTTCACCGATTCAGTGGCCTTTGGGGCCTCGGTGCTCATTCCCACTCGGGCCACCAGCCCGTAGTCATCTTCTTTCACTTCTTCATCTTCTTCCCTTAGACGCCTAACATACTCTTCGGTTAGGAGGATAATGTTTTTCCTCGGTTTACGAGCCTTCTTCTTCTTAGGTTCTGGATCCTCGGAGGGTGAAGATTTTTTCCTCTTTTTGTCCTTCGCCGGTTTCGGTGCCGAAGTCTCCCCCTCGCCAGATAGGGGCCTCATAACAGCATATTTGCCAAGGCCTGTATGAAAGGAAATTAAGTAAGAAATGCTTTGATAAAATCATTACAGACGTGGAAAATGGACTTACCATGAGTTTTGGCTTCCCATCGGCCCTTTGATAAGTCGCGCCATGAACGCTCGACGTACTGATCGGGTCCAAGCATGCACTACTATTGAGTAGCAAGGATGGTCGATACAGTTTTACCCAACAAGGTCGGGATCGAATCCACATGGAGTTAATTGATTTGGAATTAGGTTTATATCCAAGTCTAGATGTGAGTTTTGTTCCTAATTACGCTTCCACATATTTTGCTTTTGATTCTACTTCTAATTCTATTCTATTGTATGAATTGATTAAAGCAAAGTACAATATCTTTTTGATGTTGGTTTTCAAGTGTTTAAAAGGACTAGGGTAGTGACTTCTGCCTAGGTGGATATTTAACGGGTAGCAAGAATTTAGGGTAAGCTTGATTAATTTGGGGTCGTAATATAGCTATCACACCCAAGTACTCACTCTATACCTCTCAATATTTTGAGTGATTTTGCCCAATTTGGCTTTCTCAAGTCCAAATGGGTATTCATGCAAGTCACGTGATATTAGCTCAAGTCGGGTATTACTATCTCTAGGTTTAACCCTTTAATTGGGGCTATCAATTTATTGAGTTCACCCCAATTCCTTGTTAGCCTAGTTTTCCTAGACTTAGTCCCTCTTTCTCAAGAAGAGACTAAGTCACAAAGGCATGAATCAGTGTTTGAAACCACTAATTCTACAATTCTAGCAAGAACTAGGCTAAATATCACTAACCCATAAACATTCAAGCCCTAAAACTCAGTATCCATTAAATACCCACACTTTGGTTGGGTCACAACCCTAGCTATGGGCCTAGCTACTCATAGAAATAGCATAAATCAAAGATGAAAAGAATATAAAATTCATAATACTAGATTAAAAGATGAAAATCTAATGATATAAGGTGAATCTAATATAAAATTGCCCAAAAGGGGAAGTTTCAGCCGTCTCACGTGCTCAGCAAATACACCCACACTCTAAAAATGACAAAAGGTTCTATTTATACTAAGCTGAAATTTTCGGACAAAAATACCCCTGCGGAGGTTACGCGGCCGCGTAATTCTGATCGCGGCCGCACTCTTGCTTTAGCAGCTGTGTAATTCTGATCGCGGTCCGCATTTTTCACTTTGGGATCTGGGTTGAGCATGGTTTCGCGCACCGCATAATTTTCATCGTAGCCGCGTATGAGACTTTCGCGGCCGCATAATCTTGATGCGGACCGCACTCCTTGTTTTTTCTTAAAATGTAAGCTCTCTGAACCTTAGCAACCGCGGTCCGCGTAATTCCAATCGCGGCTGCGCAGGTACTTTCGCAGCCTCACCTTTCTGACGCGGTCCGCGTTCATATTTTGGCCCAAAAATCCATCTCCCTAAATCTTCCTTTCGCGGACCTCGATATAGTGCTCCGACCGCATTGTAGCTTTCGTGGCCACACAATATATGTGCGGTCCGCGTTTCACATCTTTTGGTCCAGTCTTGAATTTTGTTCAAGTTTTAACTCTTTTATGAGTTGATTATGACTCATTTGGCTCATTTTGAACAATCCTTGCAAGCAAGCATATTACATTAGTTTTCGGGAATACCTTCACATATTTTTGGGCCCTAAACACAAGTAAAAGAGAGTAAATAATAGGTTAAAATCCCTACTTATCAACTCCCCCAAACTTAAGCTTTTGCTTGTACTCGAGCAAATAAGGTAATTCCCACCTCTACAAGAAAAAGAAAAGGATATTTTAGCTGGCCTAAGGTGACTCCATCAAGCATCAATTGGGACTAACAATTACCCTCAACACCAATGAATTATCAACAACATCATGTTATGACCCTTTGAGTACTATAGTTCTAATGTGACACTAGAGCATCAAGAGTTGACTTAATTCATCAAGGAAGCTCGCTCTATCACGTAGGTCATTGTGGATCCCAAACTCCTCATCCTCTACTCTCCATGAGCAAATCTCACATTTTAGAATGTACTACTCAAAACAAGGATTGTGAAGAAGTGCGCTCATCACTCTCAAAAGAATGCCACAAGTCCGGCTCTAAGTATTATAAGCTTGCCCATTATGTAAATCACCACTAATGTAAGCTCACTCAACTTGAAATCATATAGGGCTTTAATGGGATGTAATGAAGGTTTTTGGATCAAGGTAGGACTTATCGAACTATGATGGTTTCATATTTCCTTAAGCACTCCATTTCCTCTTTTTGGCTCATACTTTCTTGACTCTTTGAGTCATTTTCTTCTTCTTTAGGGGAACTAGAGAGAGACACCGTCACTCTTTCTTACTCATGACAATCATTTTTCTCCCTTTCTCATCATTCCATGCCTTTCATTATTGCGTTCTTTGAATCCCTTCAACCTTCACTTTCTTTTTGACGTATTTATTTTTGGCCTTTCTTCATTTTCTTTGCCTTTCCTTTTCATCAATTCTTTTTCTTCTTTGAACCTTTTATCACTTTCAAATTCCTCGTCTCTCCCCCTAAACTTATGCTTTTGCCAATTGTTCATCATGAATGCTAAGGAAAGATTGGGTGCCAAGAGAGGATCATTATAGAACAGATAAAGGCTTGTAATGTGGCTATTGAATGAAAAAGGCTTAGGCTCAAAGGGGTTGACTAGAGATATCATACTAGTAGGCTACGAAAGCTTTCAAAGTTCAAATTGGACTAAGGAGATCTTACAGTCATTTCTCAGGTCGAGCTACACTTAGAAGTTTGCCTAGACAAACATTCAGTGCAAGTTCTAGACTTATTGGCACGAGACTTGGACTTGCAATTCAGTACCTCACGTCTCAAGCTACTGGATTGTTAAAGAGAACAGAGTCGAGGGCCCACAACAACCATAGCTAAGATTGAAAATCACAAATGGCTCAAGGAAACCACTCGATGATTGTTTTAGTCAACTCAAGAGTCTAAAGGTCACAACTAGAGCTAATATTTGCCAATCAACTTGTCTCTAACCATGAGGTCGAAGTTAAATGTGTTAGTACCAAGTGAAGCCTGCTTGAGACACTTTTATTCATTACTACTACTATATACACCAAAATAAAATAAAAATGAACTCGATCCCTTAAGAAGGTTGTCACGCCATCCATCGTTGGGAAGAGCCACCCGGTTCATACAACATCCACTTTTGGAAAGAACCGTGGCATTAAGAAAATCAAAGGCTTATTGTTCACACAAAATGTAAAGAGAAGCTAATAACTTAAAAAGAAGCTACTAGAGGAAATAAGAAGCTAAGCTATTAAGAAAAAATAACGAAAAAAGTTATGAAGTAAATTATGGAAAGTAAACTGAATATGTACAAAATGGAGTAAATGAATATATACATAATGGAAATGAATATATACATCGAATGGTAAAATTATATACATACAAAAAGTGAAAATAACGGTAAATAAAGATTAAAAAAATAGTGTCATAGTTATTACATACCAAATGTCATCACAAATAGAATCAAAATGGACCACCCCCCCCAAATAAAAAAAATAGCATTATCCTCAATCCTAATATCAAAATAAGATCACGGAAAGGTTAGAGAGTAAAGAGAACTCCCTATGTGGTCTCTGTCTGCATCGGGTCAGGAACATGAGTGGGGTCCTCAGACTGCATAGGATCATCATTTCCCTCCATGTCCTCTAACTGGATCTCCACATCCTCTGACTGGGGGACCACGAGGTTGCTGAGCATCTGGATCATCTCCTCAGCAATATGTGCAGTGGCAATCGGTTCCTCAAACTGGCCAGCTGCTACATCTGATGCCTCATGCTCTGCCGCCTTTGCTGCTGGGACTGTCTCCTCCATGAGCAGGTCTAGCGGAATATCACCAGCAGAAGCAATCTTCTCAACCTCTTTGCTCAACTTCTCCACCGACTCCTTAGATGTCTGAGTCTTACGCATCTTCTTCACCTGCTTCCCCAAATCCTTGATAATCTTGCCATATATATCAAGAGTCTTCCGTATCTTTTTCTGGTCATCCAGAATCTTTTTCTGCTTATCCAGAATCTTCTTCAAAGAGTTCTCCACTGATGGAGGTATCTAAAACTCTGATAGGGCTGAAGATTGTGCTGCCACTGCACTGGATATGGCAGTCAGCTTTGTGGTAGCTGCCTGCATCCAGTTGTTGAGACTGGATAGTGTCTGTAAAACCTACAGGGTAGGTAGAAGAAATGGGCACTGACAGTGGCACTGAGAGGGAAGGTCCGGAGGAAGGAGAAGGCATGGCAGCTACTCCGGTATAAGTACCGGCTGATGTGGAGGGCTCGACAACTGATCTAGTGGCCACTACCCCTGGCTCTTTAGATTGGCCAGTGGAGGTAGTGGCTTTACGCCTGAATTTAGGGCTGTCCGCTCCCTGGAGGTGGTACTATGAGAAAGGCTTTTTAGCCTTCACGTCCACATCAAAATGTCTCGGCTCTACCCCTTGGTCTTGAAAATACTCTGTGAGGAAGTTGGGGTAGGGATACGATCTCTCTTCTTTTTGGACTGCATTGGAAATGTTGTAGGACATCAAGTTTCCCACATTAATAGGATAGCCGGCCATGATGGAAGCTACCAATACTTCCTGGGGGAGTGGAAGGACATTCTCATGTTGGCACGGGTCAAGACGGCTGCACACGAATGTTGCCCACCCTTTTGCTTCAAAGTTAAGGGCGACGCTGATAATTTGAACTCTTGCTGTAAGCCATGCAGGTGTTGTCCCCGAAATAGCAAGTATCTCAACTAGCCATGGGCGAACTGCATCACCCAATGCTAGCTTCTCCAGGTATTGCACAGCCTCGACATCCTCAAACCCTACATATGTGTTCAGTGCGTGGCCATCAAACCAGATTTTCAAGTTTCGGACCTTTGTCACCTTTGTACCCTTTTTGATGTGGGCAACATTGGCATAAAATTCTTTGAGAAGGTATTCATTTGCATCATGTATCCGGCAGGTGAACTATTTCCATCTTTCTCTCCGTAAATTGCCGTAGGACATTCAGATTGTGCTGGCTTAGGTCTTTGGTTATGAATTGCTGCTCAAGAGTGAGCGATTTTTGGGGCCACCATTCCCAAAATTTAGCATACGCCTTCTCACTTACAAATCTATCAGCCCATACCTCCGGCCTCTTTGATCTAGCTAGGCCTCCCATAATTGTGTCACCCCCTCTCCTGTCATCTGGGACCTCATCATCCTCATCTAAATTGATTGGGGTAGCTGTTGGGGCAATTGTTGTAGCAGGTGGGGAAGATGGTTCGGATGCCTGACTACCTCCCTCTGATCCATCAGAAGAACTTGAGGAGGAGGTAGGTTTATCGACTAAATGGAATCTGTCGGGGAATTGTTGTGATTGTGCCCCTGGTTGTGGTTGTACAGAATCCCCCTCAGACGTTTCCCGGGATGGGAGGTATTCACTGGTGTCTGAGGAGTCGGCAAGAGGTCTTTTGGCTACTACCCTTTTAGCTTCTAAGGGTAAGGTTTGCTTTCCTTTACCCCGGCCTCGGGAGAATTCTTCCCTCCCCTTTGAAGTGTCTCCTCCCCCACGAGAACGCACCATTTTCTGCAACACACAAGTAGTAAAAGATAGTTTGAATTGGTCAATCATGTGTTAAAGAAGTACATATGAAATGAAAAACAATGCTTCTCAGAACAGGGCATCGCGGACCGCACAAAATGAGTGAGGCCGCGAACTGCCCATCGCAGACCGCGTAAAAGTGAATACAACTGCGAAGAGGCCAGACTCAGACTACTGGCTCTCTGAACTTGATCAACCGTGGATCGCACAAAAATGAGTGTGGCCACGAAAGACCAATTGCGGACCGCATAAAAATGAATGCGGCCGCAAAGGCAAATGATAGAGTCTCTGAAGTTCAAACGCGCAGACCGCGAAAAATTGGGTGTGGCCACGAAAGACAAATCGTGAACCGCAAAAAAGTGACTGCGGCCGCGAATTCTAAACAACCATCAGTGGCTTGAAGCTAGGGTATCGCGGATCGCGTAATTTTGGACGCGGCCGCATACCCTATCGCGGACCGCGGAAAAATGACCGCGGCCGTGAAATTCAAAATAAATCGGTACTGATGAACACTTAAAACTAAGGTTTTCACTAATTACCCAAGAATTGTAGCAATTAAATATGCAAAGTTACTAACTCCAACCCCCATTATGCATACAAACACTACCCATATGTTGTTAATCAAAAATTAAGTATTAATTTGATATTTTGGCCTGATTCTAACCCTATCTAAAAAGAAAAATTAAAATAAAGAGAAAAGAAAAGAAAAATATAAAATCAAATTATTGAAATGAACATACCAGTTGTAAAATATGGTAGGAAATCGACAAATGATGAGAATAGGATAAGTTTGAAACCAAGTAAGGATGCACAATGCTTTAAGTGAGTTTCAGAGGTTAGGGTTCGTAAAGTGTGAAAAGTTTCAAGAACTCCTATTTATACTCAGAACCCAGTGACCCCACCGCCTTACTTGAGTACGTCCGCGAAATTTTGTCGCGGTCCGTACTCTTTACCTTTTTGTAGATCTGCCTCAGATGCACGGGCACGGTTCGCGAAAAACTGGTCGCGACCGCACAATTTGTGCGGACCACGAAAATTTGAATGCGGCCGCGAACTCTGAAGAATTTTGACAGGCCAACTTCAGAGAGTTGGCATTTTTCCCATTTCAGCTACGCGACCGCGCACAAAATTGTGCGGTCGCGAAGTGCTCATGCGGTCCGTGTCCGTGAAAGTTTTCCACTTAGCCAAATTTTTCCTTGTCAATTTCCTGCACTGCACAACCAATTCCTACATACACTTCACAACCAATTAGTCCAAAACAATGTCTAATCTACGAAGAAAATCAAAAGAAAGAAAAACACATGGGTTGCCTCCCAAGAAGCGCCTGATTTAACGTCGCGGCACGACGCATGTTACCATCATCATTTGAAATGGATCAATGCCACAATGTGGCTATCATCAATCTTGCCAAGGTAGTGCTTCACTCGGTGCCCATTGACTCTAAAGATCTTACCATTCTTATTTTTCAAATCTAGAGCACCGAAAGGTGTCACATGTACCACTTCGAAAGGACCACTCCACTTCGACTTGAGCTTTCTCTAAAACATCCATAACCGAGAGTTGAATAGAAGAACCAAGTCACCTTCCTTGAATTCTTTATTCTGGATATACTTATCATGTGTTCCGAATATACTTATTATGTAAGTACTTCATCGTGTCCTTATACAAGGAAGAGCTGGAATAAGCATGGAACCAGAACTCATCAAGTTCATTCAGTTGCTCAACCTGGAGATTGGCAGCTACATCCCATTCAAGGTTCAATTTCTTCAGCGCTCACATGGCCTTGTGCTCTAATTCAACCTGCAGATGATATGCTTTCCCAAATACCAACCGGTACGAAGACATACCAATTGGAGTCTTGTAGGCTGTTCTATAAACCCATAAAGCATCGTCAAATTTCCTTGACCAATAAGTCCGGTTTGCATTGACAGTTTTAGATAGAATGCTCTTGATCTCCCTGTTGGAGACTTCAACCTGTCCACTTGCCTGGGGATGATAGGGGGCTGACACCTTATGATTGACATCATACTTGAAAAGTAAAGTGTCAAAGACTTTATTGCAAAAATAAGAACCCACATCACTAATGATAGCCCTTGGGGTGCCGAACCTTGTGAAGATATTTTTCTTTAAGAATGACACCACACTCCGTGCCTCAGTGTTGGGCAAAGCCACAACTTCAACCCATTTGGAAACATAATCCACAACAACAAGAATATAAGTGTTCCCACATGAACTCACAAATGGTCCCATAAAGTCGATACCCCACACGTCGAAAATATTAATCTCAAGGATGGTGGTGAGAGGCATTTTATTCTTCTTGGAAATTCCACCGGCTCTTTGGCACTCATCACAACGCCTAACGAGCTCCCTTACGTCTTTGTACAAGGTAGGCCAATAGAATCCACAGCTTAGGACCTTTGTAGTAGTTCTTGCCCCACCATGGTGACCACCATAGGGCGAGGAATGACAAGCTTCAAGAATACCCAATTGCTCTTATTCCGAAACACATGTCCGGATAACACCATCATTGCAAATTTTGAAAAGATATGGCTCGTCCCAATAATAGTCCAAGCAGTCCCGTTTGAGCTTCTTTCTTTGGTTAGAAGGGAGCTCATTCGGGACAATGTCGGTCACAAGAAAGTTAGCCACATCGGCATACCAAGGTATCCCAATCAAAGACACAGAGAGGAGTTGTTCATCCGGAAACGAATCATTAATCTCAAGGCCATCATGGGGCCTCCCCTCCTCTTCCAAGTGGGACACGTGGTCTGCCACTTGATTCTCACTCCCTTTTCGGTCTATGATTTCAAGGTCAAACTCTTGTAGAAGAAGAACCCATCTCATAAACCTAGCCTTAGAGTCCTTTTTACTCATCAAATGACGAAGTGCCACGTGATCGGTGTGCACAATCACTTTGGTACCCATGAGGTACGGGCGAAACTTTTCCATGGCGAAGACAATGGCTAATAGCTCTTTCTCGTTCACCGTATAGTTAACTTGGGCGTCGTTCATTGTTTTTCTTGAATAATAGACCGGATGGAATATCTTGTTGATTCTTTGCCCCAATACTGCTCCTACCGCAACGTCGCTAGCATCGCACATGAGCTCAAATGGTAAGCTCTAATTGGGTGTGGTAATTATGGGAGTAGTAGTCAAACTATACTTGAGTAGCTCAAAAGCTTTCATGAAATCATCATTGAACACAAACTTGGCATCTTTTTTCAAAAACTTGCACAAAGAGTTCACCATTTTTGAGAAATCCTTGATGAACCTACGGTAAAACGCCGCGTGACCAAGAAAGCTCCTCACTCCCTTGACGGAAGTCAGAGGAGGGAGTTTTGATATCACTTCAATTTTTGCTTTATCCACTTCAATACCGTTTTTGGAGGTCTTATGGCCAAGGACAATGCCCTCCTCGACCATAAAGTGGCACTTCTCCCAATTAAGCACTAAGTTGGTCTCTTCACATCGGGCCAACACTTTATCAAGATTATCCAAGCATTCTTTAAAGGAATCCCCCACAACACTGAAATCATCCATGAACACCTAGAGTAAGTCCTCTACCATATCCATAAATATTGCCATCATACACCGCTGAAAAGTAGCCGGTGCATTACACAAACCAAACGACATCCTTGAGTACGCAAATGTGCCATACGGACAAGTGAAGGTGGTTTTCTCTTGGTCTTCAGGTGCAATGAGAATTAGGTTATATCCGGAATACCCATCCAAAAGGCAATAATAAGCACGTCCGGCAAGTCTATACAACATTTGGTTAAGAAATGGCAATGGAAAATGGTCTTTCCGGGTCACTTTGTTCAGCTTCATATAATCCATGCATAACCTCCAACCGGTGATAGTTCTTCTGGGATCAATTCATTTCTATCATTTGTGATCACAGTCATGCCCCCTTCTTTGGGACACATTGTACCGGTGAAGTCCATGAACTATCAGAAATGGGGTACACAACCCCTACATCTAGCCACTTGATGATTTCTTTCTTGGCTGCCTCTTGCATGGCCTCGTTCAACCTCCTTTGATGTTCCACGGAGGGTTTGGCATCTTCCTCCAATATGATTTTGTACATGAAAAAGGCAAGGCTTATGCCCCGAATATCCGCCAATGTCCAACTTATTGCCTTCTTTCTTCTTTGAAGCACCGCAAATGTGGAATCTACTTGCACGTTAGTTAAGCACGAAGAGAGAATAACAAGTAATGTGGAACAAGGGCCTAAGAACTCATACCTTAGGTGTGAAGGCAAGGGTCTTCAACTCCAATGTGGGTGGCTCTTCGTTTGAGGGCTTTGTTGGTGGAGTCTTCTGGTTCTGAAGGTCCAAGGAAAGTTTTCGGGGTCTATATATGTAGGATCCCATTCCTTGCAAAGCATTTGCACATTCTACCAAGCCTTCCTTCTCATCCTCATCATGATTCAACAACACAGCTTCCAAAGGGTCTTCCACCTTAATCATAGCAATTGTGTCATCAACAATCACCTCAGACACAAGATCCACAAACGAACATACTTCATTGCTATTAGGCTGCCTCATTGACTTGCACACGTGGAACATAAGTTTTTCATCACCCACCCGGAAGGTGAGTTCCCCAGCTTCCACATCAACTAAGGCCTTCCCTGTAGCTAGGAAAGGTTTTCCCAATATGATTGGCACCTCATAGTCAAACTCATAATCGAGTATTACAAAATCTGCGGGAAGTATAAACTTGTCGACCCGAACTAGCACATCATCAATTATCCCCAATGGCCTCTTCATTGTTCGATCCGCCATTTTCAACCTCATGGAAGTAGGTCTTGGTTGCCCAATCCCCAATGTCTTGAACACAGAATATGGCATCAAATTAATGCTCGCTCCCAAATCACACAAGGCTTTGGTGAAATCACACTATTAATAGTGCATGAAATTGTAAAGGCACCGGGATCTTCTATCTTTGGAGCCATGGAATGCACAATGGCACTCACTTGATGTGTCATTTTGATCATCTCACAGTTCATTGACCTCTTCTTTGTTACCAAGTCCTTCATGAACTTGGCATATCCCGACATTTGTTCTAGAGCTTCAACCAAAGGCATATTTATGGAAAAACTTTTCATCATATCAATGAATTTCTTGAATTGGTTCTCGTTGTTTTGCTTTGCGAGCCTTTGAGGATATGGTGGAGGAGGCCTTGGCAAAAGAGCCTTAGCTTTGGGCACTACCGGATCCGGTATGTCTATTACGTGTTCCCTAGACAGGTTCACATCATCTTGTGTCTCCTCCACGTTTTCATCAATGTTTATCCTCACTTCATCATTCACATTCTCATCATTTCTTGGCTCATCCTCTTCTTGCACAACCACATCATCATTCATGATCTTTCTTGGATTGGAGGTACTAGCAACTCCACATCTACCACTTCTTATAGTCACCACCATAGCATGGCCCGTATTGTTTCCACCCTTCGGGTTTACTACCGTATCACTTAGTAGTGCCCCCTTAGGGCGCGCATTCAAGGCTTGAGAAATTTGACCCATTTGGACTTCCAAGTTGCGGATAGAAGTGTTGTGGGAGGCTATTTGGGCATCAGAGTCGGCGTTTCTTTCCATTATTTTCTTGAACATACTTTCTATCCGTCCCATCTCATTGTTGGAAGAACTTTGCCCTTGTAACGGATATGGAGGCGGGTTGTTGGGTTGTTGATACATCGGGGGCCTTTGAAAGCCCGACCCCCGATTCTCTTGATTATTGTTGTTCCAACCCCCTTGGTTTCTATTGCCTCCCCAATTACTATTATTATTGCCACCCCAATTACCTTGGTTATTTCCTTGATTACCCCAATTTTGATTGTTGTTCCCCAAATTGTTCGGATTGTTGTTGTTGCCACTATTTCAATTACATTGGCCTTGGTTGCCCTAATTTTGATTGTTTCCCTGTGATCTCCAGTGTTGTTGATTTGGAGCATTGCTCCGTTGACTTTGGTAATTGTTCATATATTGAATCTCTTCACTTTGATCGTCATAAGAGTCATCTTGGTTGTACCCACTACCACTTTGCTCAAATTGATCCTAATTATGTTGAACTTGTTGACCTCTTTGTCTCCTCTTGTTAACCATTACATTCACTTCTTCCATGGCATTTACTTTCTTTGGCCCCTGAACCTGCTGAAGTTGTGCCTTGGCTAACTGATTCATGGTAGTTGTCAACTCTACTATGGCTTGTCCGTGATCATGAAGTTCCTTGTGAAGGTGGATAACATTATGGTCACCCTGAGGAACGTTGGCCCGACTTTGCCAAGCTGAATAGGTGTCCGCCATCTCATCTAATATTTCACATACTTCTAAATATGGCGTTTTCATGAAGTTACCCCCTACGAGCTGATTCACCACACACTGGTTAGTTGTGTTGATACCCCTATAAAAGGTTTGCTGGATCATTGCTTCAGTCATATCGTTGTTGGGACATTCTTTGACCATTGTCCGGTACCGTTCCCAAATCTCATGTAACAATTCATTTGTCTCTTGTTTAAAAGAAAGAATTTCATCTCTCAATGTTGCCATATGTCCCGGAGAAAAGAACTTTGCTATGAACTTCTCGGTCAACTCATCCCAAGTGGTGATGGAATGGTTGGGTAGCCTCTCAAGCCAATCCAAAGGCTTCCCTCTAAGTGAGAAAGAGAAAAGCCTTAACCTCAAAGCGTCCTCAGATACATTCCTCTGCTTGCTCCCCCAACATGTGTCTACAAAACCTTTGAGATGCTTATATGCGTTCTGTTGTGGAGCTCCGGTGAAGAAACCTCTTTGTTCCAATAGAGTAAGCATGACATTGGTTAATTGAAAATTGCCCGCCCGAATCTAGGCGGGACAATTGCACTTGCGTAGCCTTCATTGGGCAACACCCGATATGCTGCCCTTGGAGGAGGTGGGGGAGGGTTTGGAACGATGTCATGAGGCGGGCGACCTCTTCTTTGTACTTGAGGTTCAAGATGAACCTCATCCAATTCATTTTCATCTACCTCCTCCCCCTGAGGAATATATGTCTGAGGGCCTCGTTAAGAGCCATTTGGTACCTAAAAGCAATTGACACACAAAAATTAGAAAGACAGAAGGAAAGAAGAACACAACACATAAATAGTTAGATATATAGCTAAGACCATCTAACTCCCCGACAACGGCGCCAAAAATTGATCGGGTCCAAGCCTGCACTACTATTGAGTAGCGAGGATGGTTGATGCAGTTTTACCCAACAAGGTCGGGATCGAATCCACAAGGAGTTAATTGATTTGGAATCCGGTTTATATCCAAGTCTAGATGCGTGTTTTGTTTCTAATTACGCTTCCACACATTTTGGTTTTGATTCTACTTCTAATTCTATTCTATTGTATTCAATGATTAAAGCTAAGTACAATATCTTTTTTATGTTGGTTTTCAAGTGTTTAAAAGGGCTAGGGTAGTGACTTCCGCCTAGGTGGATATTTAACGGGTAGCAAGAATTTAGGGCAAGATTGATTAGTTTGGGGGTCGTAATATAGGTATCACACCCAAGTACTCACTCTATACCTCTCGATAGTTTGAATGATTTTGCCCAATTTGGCTTTCTCAAGTCCAAATGGGTATTCATGCAAGTCACGTGATATTAACTCAAATCGGGTATTACTATCTCTAGGTTTAACCCTTTAATTGGGGCTATCAATTTCTTGAGTTCACCCCAATTCATTGTTAGCCTAGTTTTCCTAGACTTAGTCCCTCTTTCTCAAGAAGAGACTAAGTCATAAAGGCATGAATCAGTATTTGCAACCACTAATTCTACAATTCTAGCAAGAACTAGGCTAAATATCACTAACCCATAAATATTCAAGCCTAAAATTCAGTACCCATTAAATACCCATACTAGGGTTGGGTCACAACCCTAGTTATGGGTCTAGATACTCATAGAAATAGCAGAAATCAAAGATGAAAAGAAGATAAAATTCATAATACTAGATTAAAAGATGAAAATCTAATGTTATAAGGTGAATCTAATATAAAATTGCCCCAAAGGGAAGTTCCAGTCGTCTCATGTGATCAGAAAATACACCCACACCCTAAAAATGACAAAATGTTCTATTTATACTAAGCTAAATATTCCGAACAAAAATACCCCTGCGGAGGTTACGCGGCCGCGTAATTCTGACCGCGGCCGCACTCTTGCTTTAGCGACCGCGTAATTCTGATCACGCTCTGCATTCTTCACTTCTGGATCTGGGTTGAGCATGGTTTCGCAGACCGCATAATTTCAATCGCGGTCGCGTATGAGACTTCCGCGGCCGCATAATCTTGAAGCGGACCGCACTTCTTATTTTTGCTTAAAATGTAAGCTCTTTGAACCTCAGCAACCGCGGTCCGCGTAATTCCAATTGCGGCTGCGCAAGGTACTTTTGTGGCTGGACCTTTCTGACGCGGTCCGCGTTCATGTTTTGGCCCAAAAATCCATCTCTCTGAATCTTCCTTTCGCGGACCTTGAAATAGTGCTCGCGACCGCGTTGTAGCTTTCGCGGCCACACAATATTTGTGCGATCCGCATTTCACATCTTTTGGCCCAGTCTTGGTTTTTGTTCAAGTTTTGACTCATTTATGAGTTGATTATGACTCATTTGGCTCATTTTAAACAATCCTTGCAAGAAAACATATTACATTAGTTTCCGGGATTATCTTTACGCATTTTTGGCCCTAAACACAAGTAAAAGAGAGCAAATAATAGGTTAAAATCCCTACTTATCACATACGTAGAGGTCGAGGCTAGGTTCCGAACCCAGCTCTTGAGGTTAGGGATTGCACCGGGCATCCAAGCGACCACTACATCACGGAAAATGATATCAATGAGAAGAAGCAAAGGAGCAAAACAATTAATAGGAACTAACAGGGGGATTGTACTTATGCTTCATATTCCATTTATCGGGAAATGGCATCTTCTTGGCCGGAATTAGATCGAAAGTCCTCACTCGAACGAACCGGCCTATCCAACCTCGGTCTTTGTCCTCGTCTATGCTCGAGAATAGCACTTTGGTAGCCCGATATAGGAGTTTTATTAACCCGCCTCGATAGAGGCATGGACTCTATAACCTGATGAGGTGGTCGAGGGTGAAAGGCATCCCCTCGACTTTGCTCACGAAGAATCGGAGCAGAATCACATTTCGCCAAAAGGAAGAATGGATTTGGCCTAGGGTTATTCGATACTGACGGCAAAAATCAACGACGACGGGGTCGAGGGGGCCCAACGTGAAAGGGTAAGTATAAACATTTAGAAACCCTTCCACATGGGTGGTGATGTCCTTTTCGGGGGTCGGGATCACCACCTCTTTGCCCTCCTAGTTGTAATCTTTCTTTACCTGCTTAAGGTATCCCTCAGTTATCGAGCATATATACATCGACACTGGCTCGCATCGACCGGGAACCGGCGAGGCTTTATCGGTCTTAAAATTAGAAGTGAGGACACACCCCCTGGGAACACACTCCTCGGGGCACGGCTCCGCCGGTGTCTTGTCGCTGGCCGGCCGCGATGAAGAAGCGTTTTCCTTTTAAGGAATAATTTTTGATATTTTTTCCATTTTTGTATGGATTTGAAGTTAAAAATAGATGGAGATGATAAGATTTGGTGTTTTGAGAAGAGGTTAGCAGTGAAAATCGTAGATTTGCAGATGAAGAAATTAGAAGATATAAAAAGCTTTGGAGATTGGAAATCTGAAAGTAAAAGTTCAAAATGGTGGAGAGAAGGGCTATTTATAAATTTTACAACGACGGTTCAATATTGGCGGTGGCCGACCATCGACTGACGTGCATGTAATGCCTTGGTAACTGTACAGATGGGACGTTTCAGTCACTTCCGTCGCTTACGTCACAAGGATGACATCGTGACATGTCGAGATAGAAAATCGAAGGCTCAATTCGTTTCTTGTCATTACACTCCAAAAAAATGAGGGGACTATATGTATATGGTTAAAACCGATCCCACCCGATTTTACTATTGACCGAGACCGGAAGTTTGCATCGAAGGATGGCCTCGTAACAGAATAGGCCATATCACGAGGATAAGGTACCGAGTTAAGAACCGAGGTACCTGTCAAGATCGAGGCTAGTAGCGATCGAAGACAAACAAGACAGACATCGAGCAAGATCGAAGATAGCACAATAACAGAAAGGCGAGATATCTGTGACTGGTCGAGAATCACGACGTAAATATCGGTGACTGGTCGAGGATCATGGCGTAAATCTCGGAACGGATTAAATCAGAAACGGTTAATTAGCTAATCATGGGATTTCCCTCTGTAATTAGAGTTATACCATAAGTAGAACTCCTCCACTATATAAAGGGGAGTATTAACCATTTGTAAGAGACAATTCTCACGTAAAAAAAGCAATACAATTTTCTTTCTTGTTGATACAATTGTTCATCAATTTTGCTTTATTTTCAACTATTTTGGTATCAGTTAGTTCGAGGGCACCCTAGAGGATTGAATTCCGTTTCAATACTGGTTCGCTTTATTTTATAGTTCATTTATGTTATTAATTTTCATATTTGTCTATCGGTATTAAGTGAAATTACGTTCTCTTAGAACCTCATTATAAGTTTAATTGTTATCCAATTTTAAGGGTAAACATTCATCTAATTAGGAGTTTCTCTTTTTAGTATGTTGTAAAGGTTGTAGAAGTAGACAAATGAATAATTACTATTGTACACGATTAGTACTTACCTTACCAGTGTAAGTCATCTAATTTTTGTAATCTAAATTTTATACTAAAACACATATGATGAAGTCGCGATCCTTGTAATCTGAATTCAATGACCCCAAAGATAATCTTCGATTTGAGAAAGAAAAATTTAAAAAGATTTTTTTTTTTTTTTTATGTAAAAAAACCGTAAAATTTTACTTATTTCTCGTATTTAACTAACTAGCGACTTATCAATTAATGATGTATTTCACTAATTGAGACAAACGCATTTCGTCTTTTTCTACTTCCTTGGTCAAAGTTAGGTTCTTGTAATCTCGAAAGATCATTGACCATGAATGTATAATACGATTGCATATGACTATTGTTTAATGCAATTATTGTTACTTTAACCAAATTTTAGAATATGAAAAAGTGAACCACAAGTAAAAGATAAAATAACATTGTATAGTGATTCTCAAAATAATAGTCGAAAAATGTATATCTTTTTAAATATATGCATTTATTGACGTTATATACAAAAAATATAATAAATTGTGTTAGCAGCTAAAAGTAATTTTTGCCCTAAATAAAACAACACAGTTGTATTTTGTCTCAAGGAAATGAATAGTGAGTTGTACCATGTTCAATAGGAATTGATTCTGAAAAAAGGGCAAGAAAGGTCAAGCTGTTTTTGTGTTCAATTACAGTACATATATATTTTGTTCTAAACCACGGAAGGAATAAGAAAAGATTGCCTTGAATTGTACGTACGATATAGTTAAAGTTAGGTGATTAAACTTTTAGATATTTTGTGAAGGACAATGATAACGTCAGAATAATATTTTCCTTTTTATTATAGTATAAATATATGCTTTCACATGGATTCTATATTTGTTTTCTAATAATATTAACTTTATAAGATATAATGAAACTTGACTTGGCCTATCCGTTTTTCACATAGAGAATAACAATTAAAATACATAATCACCAATTAGGAAAAAAAAAAAAAGTTACATGAGATACAATTCAAAGTTAAAACTTGAATCTCTAACATTGCTTATATTTCATAGAAATATACATATATTATATATTAATTATACATAATTAAACATATATAATATATGAATTATATATATATATATTATATATGTGTCGATTATTTTGAATTTATACAATTACATGAGCGACTATTCGAGTTAATTCTTAAAAAAAAATAGAAAAGGATGAACTTTTTGATTGAACGGTCTATATTCATTAGGACCACTTTCCATTTGTAGTCAATATTTTATTATCTTTCCCGAAAAGTAATGTGTCATAATACCACAAAAGTCATTGATTTACAGATAAGAATTCAAAAAAAAAAAAAAAATCAAACTTTCTATAGTTCAAAATCCCAAAATAATAATAATAATAATACAACAACATTGATCGCTGTTCGAGCTTCAATCTTATTAACTACTCCTATTAAAGTAGTCATTAAATATCATTATGAATTTGTCTAGTTTTTTTAAAATGACTTATCTATAGGAAAGTAATTTCCCTCGTTACATGTCTTGCTTTACTAATAAAAGGTTCGTACCATATATTTATGCCAAGTCCATGTGATACGAGCTATTAAGCTAAAATTGATAAGATTGGGACTGAATGTCACTTGTATCAATTTAAAGATGATTTTTAAACTTTGGAAACTCAAATTACAAATAGATAAGATTAGACTGAATGATAGCTAACAACTAGTTTACCCTCTAAAACGGATAACAATTGAATTTATAAGTAATTTTAATAATATGCGGATTAATTCAATACAAACGATTAATAGTGTTAGATTAATTGAATAAAAGACCTAATAAATTGCCAAATCAATAGTAGGAGTGATCCCTGACTCAATAATAGCTTAATGAAATGTCTGCCTTCGGTCTCGGGTTCACAGTAATGTAGAACTTGATGAACAAAAGTAAGAACAGAGAAAAATAACAGTATATTGCCTTAATATGCGTGTTGCAAAAGTGTGTAATGCATAGTTAGACTCCCATTTATATAGTAGATTTTTTTTTACCCTCAGTACAATTCTAAAAAGGGTAAAAATCCTTCTTCTAGCTAATCCATGATCCATTGCTTGTACAAGCTGAGATTTACGTCGTGACACTCGGTTGGACATAGATATCACGACCTTTTGTTAGTCATGCTCGATTGTCTGGTAGCGCTATCTGAAGTTTTGGGATTCGAATCGGACTTGGGGGACGTGGCTTCGATTCTTCCGAGGGCATGTGCTTTGCCCGGTCCTCGACACGAGAGACTCCTTGCCTTGATTCCGAGTCCTCACGATCATGTCGCTACTCCGTTCGCTTTATCGAGAACTGAGGTGTCCTACGGGCTCGGTTTCACCTGTATACATATAGTCCCCGCGTTTCTCGGATGGTAGGTTTACCGAAACGACGAGAAACGATATATGCATTTCGATTCCTTCTTCAATACGCCGTGACAGAAACGACAAAGAATCTGAAATATCCCGTTAGTCATGTCATTATGACTTCGAACACGTGTCAGCCATCAACACGCCATCCTTGAATGCGAAACGACGCGAAATCTTTATAAATACTTTCTTCCTTCGTTCATTTTTACCTTTTGACCAAGCTTCTACCTTCGAGTTTTCAGGCTATCACTACCCTTCTTCGCATTCTCGTATTTTTACCTCCGTTTTTCAAGACTTCTCAGTAAATTGCGAGCTTTTACCTAATTTTCACCCAAACCAGCGCACTAGATTTTTCATCTTTCAACCTTTCTTCATATTTTTCAAGCCTTTTCCAAATAACAATGGCTAAAACTTCAGAATCTGTTTCTCAACAAGTCGTTTCTTCTTCTTCACAACCGACCGCTGAAATCGAGGAAATCACTCCCGATGTGGACGTCGTCGAGAGGTCCGCTCCTGATGCAGCTACCAATAAACCGGCTCCCGAACCTCCTTGAAAATGTTTGTCCCCGGGGGTTGTTCGGTTGCTGACAACTTCAAGGTTAAAAAGGCCTCGTCGGTGTAGGGCCGGGGTGAGGTGGCATCAAGATATATATGCTCAATCACCAAAGACGTCCTCCATGAGGTCCGAAAGTACTGCAACTGGGTAGGCAATGACATAGTAGTCCCCGGTCCCGAGGACGCCATTACTACCATGTAGAGGGGTATCTAAGTATTTATACTTATCCCTTCACATTGGGTCCGGTGAACCCAATTATTCTTGCCTTCTGCAAGAGGTACGAAGTATGCCTCGGTCAGATCCATCCATCGTTGTGGAGGATCATCATATTCTTTTGTTACTTCGTGAACAACACTGAATCTCATTGGTTCACCATAGATCACTTACTCCACCTATACAGTCCCCGAATCTTCCGAGGAAGACTAATAAATCGCATACTCCATGCCAGCAAAGCCCCATTTTCGAGTATCGATGAGGACCGGGACTGGGGCTAGAAGGGACCTTTCATTCGGGTAAAGACTGAAGACCTGGTCCCCCCCCGGGTTCAGGCCATTCCCCGAGAAGTGGAATGCATCTCGTAAATACAACTTCCCTTTAAACGTTAATTTTATCTTTATCTCCTCTTTCCTTACTAGTACTTGTGGTGGTGCAGTTGTTGCTCAAGTCCCAAATGACATCCCTCGTTCAAGGAATGAATCGAGGGTATTTATTCGCATATGCCTTATTCTGAGCGCACATGGAGCAAACTCTCAAAGGTCCGATGGGAGGCCCGTTATCATGGTAAGATCTTCGTCCGGAATATGTAACATTAGGCTCCCCTTTTGCATTATATTCTCATTTCTTCGGTCTTTTTTTTACAGGTTGCCTAAGACCACTGATCTTAGGAATTTAGAAGGATACGAGGACATTCAATCGTCTTCCTGGGGCAGCTCGGGACTGCAGCGGGGGAAAAAAAAAAGAAAAGAAAAGCTTCGGGCTCCCCGAGCTCCATTGTGAAGCCCAAACTGAGATTGGCTCATAGGCCAAAGAAAGGCTGCGGTTCCCAAGCGCCGAACTCAGACTCACTTCTTCGGCTTAGGGATGAGCCCGAGGAAGATGACTTTTTTGTGGCCCATGGGCCGACCTCCCCCGAAGAGCAAGCGGAAGCCGAAAGGAAGACGATGGAGGCCGATCCTCCTCAGGTTCGGGAGGATGATGTGGAGATGAGGGCTGAGACCCCTCGGGACGCCGACTCTACTTCGCTCGTAATAGAGATTTTAGGGCCGCCCTCGTACATCGAGTCTATGCTCGAGGAGGCCTAAGCGGTGAAAAAGCGATCCAACGAAGGGGCTAAGATCTGAGGGGCCCAAAGTTGATCAACCAGTTCCCCGTCCCGAGTATGGATCCTGGTTGCAAGAGGTCTATAATCATCACCGTCCTGGAAGATGCCCAGGTTCTTTCAGCTCCCATAGGATTGGCGAGCTACCTCCGATGCCTGGTGACCGAGGAAGACCGATGAAGATGAATGATGTGGATGTGTCATGCATTTTCAACGAGGCGCAGCAGGCGCTGAATTGGGTAAGGCATTATTGTGACCCTTCGAGCCTTTACTTAGGTCTTTTTACCTCTAATGTTTTGTTTGTTCATCCTTTTGCAGGCCTTTATGCTCCACCACGAGAGCTTCCTCCGGTACCAGCCCGAGGTCAACCAGTTCGAGCTCGAGGTTAAGGTGCTCACCCAAAAAAGGGACATGTATAAGCTTCTTAGTGAGCAGCACGAAGGGGTCATCAAGAACCTTCAGGCCGAGCTAGAGGCTAACAACAACACTACGCAGGTCCAGTAGAAGATCGACTAAATCGACCAATTCCGCAAGGAGATGGATGAGATCCAAGTGATGGCCGACGGGTGAAAAAAATAATGGACCTCTTGGCCTTAGAGAGAGAGACTGCGCAGGCCCAGCTATATTTGGTGGAAGTTCAACTTCGAGTGGCAAAGGAGAAAGCCGATAAACGAGCCCAACTGAACGAGGAACTCCGAGCTCAACTGAACTCGGCCCTGGCAGAGAGGAATACCCTCGGCAGTGAATGTGAAGCTATAAAGACCCAGATGCGCACAACCTCTGCCGATGTTGAAGAGATGGTGGCCCAGTATAGGGCCGATGTCGAGAAAGGCCAGGCCCACCTGAAAACCGCTGTAGAGTATGTAAGACGGCTATCTCGAAGGGAGACCCTTGAAGAGATCCACGCTTGAGGCTTCGACTTATCTACCAAAGCTAAGAAGCCAGCTAATCCTGGAGATGAAGAGGGCTCTGAAGAATTCCAAAGCCCCGACGATGCTGGTGATGGATCGGGTTCCGGTGAAGATTAGGCGAAGATGCCTTAGGATTTTGTATTTTTGTTTTTGTATCTTGCACATTTATTTTGTTGAGGCCATTTTCATCGACCTTTGTATATATATTCCGAAATGTATATAAATTATATTCCTTTTCGTTAATTTTCAAGTCTATTATCTTTAGCATCCTTTCACATTTGCAAGGATTTCAAATGACATAGCATAGAATCAAATGTGGTAATGAGTCATTCTTCGAAGGTCTGAATAAGCCCTGTCCTCGGTTCGATCTTTGCTCGAGACTCGTGGGGGCTCAAGGTGACCGAAAGTTTTCCCCAAGATAATTGTTTGAATGTTTTAAGACTATGTCTTTGCCGAATATTTTAAGACTATATCTTTGTCGAGGGTAACCTTGGAACAGGTTTGGAATTTTGTTTTAAGGCCTTATGTTTCGATAACGGGCTTCGGACGTCTCCGGATAATTTTTATGGTGGTCGTAGCCTTTTAAGTTTAGGCACTGCCGAATAGGCTTCGTACCTCTGGGTTTCGATAGCCCGAGCTGTTCGAGTTTGTCTTGGACGACAATCACTGAGTGGAGGTCGCCCTTTGGGTTCAGGCCGTTTTAAGGGTGGTCGTAGCCTTTTAAGTTTAGGCACTGCCTAATAGGCTTAGTACCTACTGGTTTCGATAACTCGAGTCGTACGAGTTTGTTTAAGACGACAGTTCCTGAGTGGGGGTAATCTTTTGGGTTCGGATAGGGGGGCCCTTAGACTCGATACTTTTTAGGAAAAAATATGTGTATCAGCAAGGTGGAAACTTTCTTTCATTTTTGTGCGTAACATACAAGATTGTAAGTTTGTAAAAGCTTCGTAATACAGCTTAGGTGGTTTACGTGGGCACGATTCATTTGACCATTTGACCCTTACAATAAATCTTATCCACCTATCCAAGGCTATTCACGCATAAAGTTTCCTCCCTTGCTAAATATCTTGACCCGAGGGTGATGGCCCCCCAGTATTCGAGGTTGATCTTCAAGAGGGCTCGGATATTGTTGACGTGACCGTTGAATCCAATTTAAAATCTATCTTCAATTCTAAGTTAGCGCGATCCACTGTTGCCTCGTTAAAAACCTTGCCGGAAAACCCATTTGGGACAAAACCTGTTCAAGGGAAAAGGAGTGCAACACGTGCTTTCAGACCTAACAACTACATCCTCATTTGGTTGTTGCCTGCAAGTGTTAGTCCAATTCGTAGTAAAAATAAAATAAAATGAATGAGGTTGTACCTTAGCAGTAGTATCATTTTAAGTGGGTAACATTCCAGTTGCTCGGTAGTTGTGCATCGTTCCGTGCTTCAAGTTTGTATGAACTTTTACCAGTAATCGTGATGACTCGATATGGACCTTCCCAATTCAATCCCAGTTTCCCTTCATTCGGATTCTAGGTGTTCAGTGTCACATTTCTTAACACCAAGTCTCTAATATTGAAGTGTCGGAGGTTGGCTCTTCGGCTATAATATATTTCTATCTGTTGTTTCTGAGCGTCCACCGGACGAGGGCGGCCTCGCGTCTCTCATTTAATAATTCTAGGCTCGTACTCATGGACTTGCCGTTTGACTCTTCAGTCGCATATCGGAACCGGAGACGCGATTCTCCTACCTCTACCGCATCGTAGACCAACGAAAATAGAGTGGCCCGGGTACTAGATTTTAAGGTCTTAAGGTACGCTCACAAGACTTCGAGCAAAATTTCCTTCTATTTCCCTTTGGCGTCGGTCATCCTTTTCTTAAGGTTTTGGACTATAGTCTTGTTTGTAGACTTCGCCTCACCGTTCCCACTAGGGTGATAGGGTGTTTACAAGATCCTTTTGATCTTATGGTCCTCAAAAAAATTGCTTACCTTGATGCTGATGAATGGCTTCCCGTTATCACACACTATCTCGGTCGGTATCCCGAACTAATATATTATGTGGTCCTAAATAAAATCAACAACTTTATTTTCTCAGACTTTCTCGAATGCCTGAGCTTTAACCCGTTTAAAAATATAGTCAGTCATAAATAGTATAAATTGTGCTTTACCAAGTGCCCATGGCAGGGGATCGACAATGTTCATTCCTCATTTCATGAATGTCCAAGGTGACAAAATCGAGTGTAGTAGCTCTCTGGGCTGATGCATCATCAATGCATGTCTTTAACAGCCATCACATCTTCGTACAAAGTCCCTTGCATCTTTCTCCATGTCGGTGCAGTAATAGACGGTCTTGATTATTTTTTGAACCAAAGACTCTCCCCTGAATGGTTTCCACAGGTACCCTCCTAAAGTTCTCTCAGAACATATTCGGTGTCTCCCGGCCCCAAGCATACGACGAGTGGGTTGTTGAATGTTCTTATGTAAAAGTACCCTCTGACAAGCTAAATTTGGCCGCCTTAGTGCATAAAGCCCTTGATTCTTTAAGATTCGGTGGAAACTTCCCGATCATAAAGTAATCTGTATACTTGTTTCTCTAGTCCCAAGTCAAACTTGTTGGGTTTATATCACCATGGACTTTCTCCACTATCGATTTCATAAGTTGAACTACCGGCCCTGAGCTGAATTTATCATCATCAATCGATGAACCCAAGTTAGCCAGAGCATCGGCTTCACTATTTAGATCTCGGGGTACGTGCTATAGGGTCCATTCCTTGAATCGACGTAGCGATACCTGTAATTTGTCCAAGTACCTCCTCATTCATTCATCTTTTACTTCGAACGTCCTATTGACTTGATTTAGCACAAGGAGGGAGTCGCACTTGGATTTGACTACTTCGGCCTCTAGGCTCTTAGCCAGCTCGAGACCTACAATAATGGCCTCATTATTAGTGAATTTAACAGTTCTAATGGACTGCCTAACTACGTTACCCATAGGCGGCTTCAGTATGATGCCGAGTCCTGACCGCTTTGCGTTCGAGGCACCGTCCATAAAGAGGGTCCAAATTCCCGATGAAGTCCCCGAGGTTATCAACAATTCCTTTTCGACTTCGGGTATTAAGGCCGGCGTGAAGCCAACTACAAAGTTTGCCAAAATTTGAGATTTGATGGCGGTCCAGGGACGATATTCGATATCATACCCGCTAATATCTACGGCCCATTTAGCCAAGCGGCCCGAGGGTGCGGGTTTGTGCATTATGTTTCTTAACGGGTAAGAAGTTACAATGCATATGGGATGACATTGAAAGTATGCCTTCAACTTTCTGGAGATGCTTAACAAGGCCAACGCCAATTTTTCTAGGTAAGGGTACCTTGTTTCAGAATCGCATATGGTTTTACTAACATAATAGATAGGAAATTACATACCTTCCTCTTCCTGGACTGAGACTCCGCTTACCGCTATCTCGGATACCGCTAAGTGTACAAATTGTCATGACCCAAACCGATGGGCCGCGACAGGCACCCGGTACCTTACTCAACCGAGTACCAACATAATATATATTTTCATGTCATACTATCATAGATAACTGAGCCGGAAGGCTGCCATGAGATAAGTAGAATACAACATGTAATACCAACTTATGCATAAGACATACGAGCCTATAAGACCAAAATAACCACTCGTACAATGAACATAGGCCGACATGGACATATAATCTTTTACGTACATGACATCTGTCTACAATCCTCTAAGGATACATAATTTTCCTAAAGGTCGGGACAGAGTCCCGCCATACCAAACAATGCACATCTAAATCATACTAACCAAACAAGCAACCCCGAAGCAAATTGAGCGGACCAACATCTTCCGCTGAGCTGATAACCTACTTGGAGGGCTCTCGACCTTTATATTGGGACCTGCGGGCATGAAACGCAATGTCCCCAGGCAAAAGGGACGTCAATACAAATAATGTATCGAGTATGTAAGGGATGAAAATCAATAAATAATAGACATGGGAGAAACATGGAGTAAAAGGCTCGGCATGTACGTTTGCATAGCTATGTGAATCATTTTATTTTTATAATGTCATGCATATGTGTATAAATGTCATACCAAGCATAGGTATATGCGTTCATAACATCATCAAGCCTATGAGGGCATCCCATCATATCATTTCGGCCACTGTGGGCAAATCATCAACGTATACCAGCTGATCAGGTAGTGGTACGTATATAACACCGTAACATTTTTCTCATATCCCATATAAATATAATATACATATATATACGCATATATAATGCCATCTGGTCATGGGTCAATGTACATATATAAATGAATGCAATGCATGAGAAGTATGTCAATAAAATCTCTTGGAATGTCATAAGACCATTATGCATTTGAGTAATATCATGAAATAAACTTTATCAACTTACGTATTTTTTGAGACCCATGAACAAATGATAGAATAATATGACACATGGGGAATCAAGAACATAAGCATCTCTAGTGTTTCTATGAATAGAGTCATTTATGGAAATTGTGCATTTGCTCGTTTCGTTTGTGTCGTATAGATCATGCCAAAAGAAAGAAGGAATAGCCTTAACATACATGGGTCGATTCTCTTGACAACCCCTTTAACACACGTTAATTGCGACAAAACACGTAATGGCAAGATCGGAGTAGGAAAAAATCCGCATGATATTCTTGAGAAAAATTGCATCGTACTTCCTTATAATTACAAAATCTCACGTTGCTTAAGATGCTATGAAATCTTGTGGAATTTCCATGAAATCATGTTGAAAATGCTAAACTTCCCCACATTACTAGGTTAGAGAAGTCTTATTTTTGAGTTGAATTTTTAAAGACTAACGCTATTGATACAAGACTTCTTAAGTCTTAAGATGCCTTATAATGTGGCCCCCCGTTAAGAATAATTTGGCCACCAAATTACTTAAGGTGACACCTATATTAAATGACTAATGAGTCATTAATTAGAATAGAAGGGGCTGCCACGTTGTTTACACTTTGAACTCATCCAAAGACTTTAATTAATCCACCATTAATTATTAATTAATTAAGTAATGTCCCATTACCCAATAATTAATCAATATCCACATAAATAAGAATTATCTCCACTTACTTAAACTACTACCCACTCTTAACATACCTTATACACCTTACTATTATGGTCATGTGGTATCTTGTATGACACTAGTCCATAAATACCGAATATTTTAGCTCGAGACGTATTTTATCCCAACATGTCAAACTTGAACGAAAATTCATTTTCTTTGACTTGCTTCCCCTCTCATCTTCACGAATTTATTCATCACCGATTTGAAATAACATAATGCTTATAATCTCAAAATAATCTCATTCCCGAACTTACGTCGATTAACTTACGACGAAATATTAACGTACGAAAGTGCAGAATGTAACGTCTCATTTTCGAGCTTATATCAATTTACTTATGGAATACTTCCAATTATATGGATCGGGGTTGCCTGCCTGCAGTAGGCCTTATAGGCTTTGTTATTATTATGGGATCGGACTGCACGCCGCAGTAGGCCATATCAGCTTTATATAGTACTTAGGCTGAAGGAGTCCCTCCGGAGTCTGTACACACCCTTAGTGAGCGTAGATGATTATATATTCGGGATGGACTTCCCAAGGTATGGACTTGCCTTACTTATTTGTATTGTGATGAATATTTCCGTAGGCATGGATCTTGCCCGAAATATTTATATTGAGAGGTGGATTTTTCCTGGACATGGATCTTGTCCATATCATTTACATTTGGGGAATAAATTACCCTAGGGCTGGATTGGCCTTATACGGTACTGAGTGACTGACTGTCAGTCGATGTGTATATATATACGGGATGGAATATCCCTGGGCCGGATTGGCCATAAACAGTGCCGAGTGACCGAATGATTTGTGACCAGTATTATATGAGGTCTTTCCACTGAGATGTCATATTCCTCATATCGTGCAATATTGATCTTTTTCACTTATACTGAGTTAAACTGTTGAACTTGAAAGCATGCCTACATTTCTGTACCATTATTCATACTGGACTGTACCTACGGAGCTCGTCATTGCTTTCAGCCCAGAGGTTTGTCTTGTTACTTATTGAGTTGGTTGTACTCATACTACATTTTGCACCTCGTGTGCAGATCCAGGTGCTTTCGGATACGACGACTGTTAGATCTTAGATTGCTATCAGTTGGAGACTATCAAGGTAGCTGCCTGGAGTCCGTTGACCTTGTCTCTCTTTCTTTCAGTTATTGTACTATTCTATACTTTTAGACAGTGTTTTATTAATCAGACTCTATATTTATATTAGATGCTTTTGAGGTAGCTGCCATGTTCCGCAGACCTTGTCTCTCCTTCTCTATCTCTTTGTTCACTGTATTTGGTCTCAAACTATTATAGACTATATTTTCTAGACTTTTATTCATATTAGATGCTCATGTACTCAGTGACACTAGGTTATGAGAGTGTTTGTATTGTATTTAAATATTATATTTTCAACCTTAAAGAGAAGTTTTGATTTATTGAGATTATCGACTTGCCTAGTATCGAGATAGGTGCCATCACAACAGGTTGGGATTTTGGGTCGTGACAAGTTGGTATCGGAACCTAGGTTACATAGGTCTCACGAGTCATGAGCAGGTTTAGTAGATGCGTCCAATTGTGGATACGATGTTGGCAGCATCGACATTGAAGTTATACCCTGATAATCTCGGTGCTTCCCTGGCCCCGAGTGGCCCGTCGAAACTGTTCTTGCTCATGAGTCCCCGACTATTGTGGCCTCGATCGTTCCTTTTTCACTCATCGCAGGATTGCGTCCGGTCATGTTACTCCTTCGATCTTCATTATAGGGTTGATATCGATCTCTGTTCGATCTTGGTTCATGATCGACGACTCTTGTGGATCTATCACTAGTTCTAACGGGATACACGGACCCGGAAGGAGTCCTAAGCTAATCATCTTTGATTCTGATTTTTGATTCGTACATGTTTTGGACGTCTGCCCATGTTACCGCGGGTATTCTACCAAGTTTTATTTCAATTGCTGTGAAGCCAATGAGCTTCGGGGGTTAAGCCCTTGGGTAAATGCCTGAACGGCCTAATCGTCTGTGACCGAGGGAAGATTCATCTGTTCCATTTGAAACCTCGACAAAAATAACCTGAGCATCTCGTTATCTCTTTGCTTTACTTTTAAAAAGGTCTGACTTTCAATATTCGACCTTGATGGCTCCAGCGTGTGCCTTTACAAAAGCATCTGCAAGCATAGCAAACGAATCAATAGAATTAGGGGGTAAGTTGTGATACCATATCATAGCTCCGTTTGACAAGGTTTCTCCGAACTTTTTCAGCAGAACGGATTTGATCTCGTCATCTTCTAAGTCATTCCCCTTGATGGCACAAGTGTATGAGGTCACATGTTCGTTATGATCAGTTTGTTCCATTATATTTCGGAATTTCTAGCATACAAAACTTTTTGGGATTAGTTTTGGGGCTGTGCTCGGAGGGAAAGGATTTTGGACACATTTCTTTGAATCAAGTCCCTTCAATATCGGGGGTGCTCCTGGGATCTGATCAACCTTGGAGTTGTAGGTCTCCACTTTTTTGTCGTTGGCTTCAATATTCTTTTTCCCCGATTCCACCCCCTTCGTCAGTTCCTCGAGCATCTTTATTATTTCGGGGCTGGCCTCGGCTTCAACTTCACCCGACCTTTCCGAGGTTCGTCCATTTCTTCCGGTGTTCTCCCGGGATGGTTCGGGTTCAACTCTGCTCGGAGCGTGGCTTTGGTTCTGTAAGTGGGATATTGCTAACTGTTGAGGCTGTAAGATTTCGAAAATCACCCGCAAATTGATCCAATCACCTTCACAATCGTGTGTACCCCCTGGCTACCGACCTAGATCCTCCACGGACATTGTTTTCTGGGTCGGCGGGCAAGTTAGCGTCGATGGCCACATGGGAGTTGGCATCGATTGGGTCTGCGACCGGGGCTCCGTTAAGATCAATAGGGGGAACTTCATTGCTAGGCACTATATTGTTGTTCTCGCCATGGTGGCCAGACTCAGCATCAACGTTCAAGTGAGCAGATTGAGAGTTTGACATTCTTAAATTTACCTGAAATTAAAGTCTCAAAGAACAAGGGTAAAACATAATGCGTTATGGAAATTTGTATCAAATTCCCACTATTATCATCAGCCCCACGGTCGGCGCCAAACTATTTACCCTCTAAAATGGATAACAATTGAATTTATAAGTGGTTTTAAGGATATGCGAATTAATTCAATACAAACGATTAATAACGTTAGATTAAATGAATAAAAGACATAACAAATTGCCAAACCAATAGCGGGAGTGATCCCGGACTCGGTAATGGCTTAATGAAATGTCTGTCTTCGGTCCCGGTCTCATAGTAATGGAGAACTTGAGGAACAAAAGTAAAAATAGAGAAAAATTACAATATATTGGCTTGATATGCGTGTTGCAAAAGTGTGTAATGAATAGTTAGACTCCCCTTTATATAGTAGGGGAGTTTTACCCTAAGTACAATTCTAAAAAAGGGTAAAAAATTCTTTTTCTCGCTAATCACTTATCCATTGTTGGTACAAGCCAAGATTTACGTTTTGACATTCGGTTGGGCACGGATAACACGGTCTTTTGTTAGTCATGCTCGATTGTCTGGTAACGGTCTCCAAAGTTTTGGGATTCAATCAAACCTGGGAGACGTGGCCCCGATTCTTCCAAGGGCATGTGCTTTGCCCAGTCCTCGACACGAGAGGCTCATTGCCCTGATTTCGAGTCCTCACAATCACGTCTCTCCTCGTTCGCTTTATCGAGAACCGACGTATTTAACGGGCTCGGTTTCATCCGTATACACAACTACATTACATGTTTTGATATTAATAAACAACATGAGCTTTCCTACTTTTTAATATTGTAAAAGTAAATTAGATCTTTAATTGTGTTGTGAGTTGTAGATCTAAAAAATATTATTTACTGGGTTTTGAATATATTATTTATATATATTAAATAATTTTTTTAACACATATATGAGGTATGAGCCAAAGTTAAAACGGTAGCTCCGCCATGTTACATAAAGTGTTGAAAAACATTAGTTCTTAGAGCTCGTTTTGCCATTAAAAAAATCACTTTTTTTGAAATATTTTTACTTTTTTCGACATCAGTGTTTGGCCATAAAATTTTTATTTTTCACTTGGAGATGAATTTTGGAATTTTTCAGAAATTTGAAAATTTTTAAAAAATTATTTTTCAAATTTTCACTGAGATCACTCACAAAAAAAATAAAAAAACAACCCAAAATTATATTCATGTCCAAACGCAACTCTAATTTTCAAATACCATTTTCACTTGAATTTTATTTTTTACTTTTTTTGAAATTTTACAATTCTTATGTCCAAACGTCCACTTAGATTATTGGTAAAATTTCGAATGTCCATGGAAGAGGAGTTTTGAAGCAACGGTAAAATTATTTTCATATAACCTATAAGTTACGGGTTCGAGTCATAGAATCTACCACTGATTCTTATATTAGAATAAATTGCCTACGTTATATCTTTTTAATATGCGACTCTTTTTCGAACTCAGTGATAATACCGAAACAACATTGTCTGAATGAAAAATGTGGATAATGATGTTTGTATTACCTCAGTGCATATGTAATACTATGTCTCTTTCCAAATAGGAAGTTGGAAGAGTTGAATTAGAACAAATCTGTTGATGACGCAAAGCTCAGACAGCATAGGATTCAAATGTGGTAGACCAAATTTTTATTTTAAAAAAAGATACCAACTACTATATTTTAAAGAAAAGCATGACCAAATGCAAAGTATGCTACTTAATTTATAATAGCAATCATTAGCTATAGATTCTCCATATAAAAAGTATAATTATTTTAAACAACAACAACAACAACAATAATAATAATAATAATAATAATAATAATAATAATAATAAAATAAAAAATAAATGTGGACGAACTAAGAACACCATTTAATTTGTTTAATTAGAAGAATATGAAACTAACACAAGGTTTGCTTCTCTAAGAAATATCCTTCACAATTTTTCTTGTTTCTCATATGTTAGTATTTAGTATTCGCATTAAAATCCCGATTAATTTGGATTTGTATCGTATAGCGCCCGTTAAAGAGAAAAATACTTCTTATCACGATTCTTTTCATTCTCACAGTTCCAATTGAAATCTCGATTAATTTGGCTAAGCTTTTGAAAAAATTAAAAAAAAAACACTTATTTTGGTGAGTTAAAGTGTCTAACCAAGTTCCAAAGGAAAGAAGGGATTATAAATAGTAGTAGAATTAGCACGGCTTAATATGATTTGCATGTTTTTATGAAATGAATATTTACATGTCATTCTTCATACTTAGACGCTCTAAAACACCTTAGATTGCCCAAGTACTATTTTTCTAATACTAAGAAATACGCTTCTCAAATAACTAAACTTTTTTATTTATTTATAATCATCTGGTGTTCGAAATTTACTGGCCTGACTAATTTAAATTCACGTCATGTAAGACTCACAATGGAGGAAACACTCCCTGATTTCTTCATTCTTAGGATCCGAACCCCAAACCTTAATTCGGATCTATCAATCCGAATACACTCTTTGGTCTTTGGTGGTGACCGATCAGACATACAAAAACTGACACTCCTATGTTGTAAGGTCATGTTGTACTTGTATTTCCATTGGTCTTTAAAATGGTGAAAAACTTTATGTTAAGTTGATCTAGTGGAAATGATATTAAGTTGTCTTATAATAAATAGATATAAAGATGAAAAATCATCTACCTTACTTATGTTTCTCATCTTATAAGTGGCATATCTACCGGATATATTCTACTTCTTTAAGAACATTCACTCATCTTTTAATTAAAATTTTACTTTCTTAAAATATTTGTTGATGATGATATAGTATGGGTAGATGTTCATAATCTTGTGAGATCTTAAAATTTTTGCCTTACATTTATTCGAATATGATATAACTAGTTTTATTTGAGTCATGAGAATATCAATTTGGTCCTCTAAATAAAGTCATTTAAAATAATTTATAAGTGACACATTAGCTACTCTAAGGTGCTATGAGATCTTGATTCCTTTTGTATGAAAAATAATTAATGTGAGTAAACTACTATGATGATGTGATGTAGTCAGAAATAATACATGAGATAAGATCTTCATATTCTTCTAAATCTAATAATGTAGCTAAATAGAAAAAAAATCTTCGGGGTGAAGCTGTATTATTAGTTTATTATTTATAATGTAGAACTCTTTATAAATTGTGAAAAGGTTATCTCCTTAATCTGAAATTTTTGAAAATGTGGGGACCATGATGTCTAGAGTCATATAGGGTGATCCTAAGAAGTAAAAAAGTAAGAAAAATTATTTATTAATGTTATAATAAAGCCTTACAACATTGAGAATTTCTTTGACAAAAATTTGTATTGGAAGATAAAAAATATGTTGTATTTCTGGCTTTGAAAAGTTATGCTGCTTCGGGTCTCTTAGTCATTTGGTGAAGAAATTATTGAATCATGACACGTTTCCTACTTATTTGAGACATTTCTTTAGAAGTTAAAGTTGCTTCTATATTTAAAATTTTTAATTTGGTACTTGACTATGGAGGATACAAAAAGAAAATAAATTCTTATGCTGAAAGATGTTTTAAAAGACACTTGTACAAAAGTCTAGTTTTATTTAATTTGAGATGATTTTATGCTTTACTTGAGAAATACTATGAGTTAGTATTTTGTATGTAAATTTTCCATTGTATTAGAAGGATACAGTGATAATATTGAATCTCTGAGAAAAATTCACTAGTGATTGTGTGATCACCTTTTTATGAGGTATTGTGGTATTAAAATTGCCTGGCAATGAGGTTGATTAAGCAACTTATTCGTGAATACTCCACTAGAAATTAAGCCGACAATATTTGGGTCGAAGAATTATGATTGCCAAAGCGCAATAGCCATTGCAAGAACATAAATCTTTCAATGGGAAGAGTAGACACATTCTCTTGAGACATAATGTGATAAAGCAATTGCTTAGAAATGGGAATTTTTTATACATATTATGTGTAGCCAAAAGAGGCGATCATTTGACTTATAAGTGAAACATCAAGGGATTGGGACTTTTGCCAATTTGAGATGTATCAACAATGATGATAACCTAACTTATGTGATTAGAGATCCCGTGAAGTAGGTTCATATAGATAATAACAAGTCATTAGTTGATTAAATATGTACTATCAAATTATGTCTCTTCCTATGATGTGTGTATATAGTGCAAGACTCCAAGGAATGTGAGGCTAAATTATTAAACTCTTAATCAAATAATCCATAGCCTTTTATAGGTGGTGTATTGACTGCATAATACACTTGATGGGTGGACCTATATGAGTGTGGAGTGGGGCCGCTCCTATGAAATTTGTGGCGAAATGTCTAGAGCACGCATGAAAACAAGGCGCGCGCATGGCCTATTAGCGCAAAACCGCGTCAAACAACAAAGTGTGTGCGAGTATAATGTGATAGACAAGACACTAAACTTACAAAAGAATTCTTGGTTCATAGAAGTTGTAAACTTCACCAATTGTTATGTAAGTTTAATCTTATTTTATCTAGGTCTGGTTCATAGTGCAAGAGACACCAGAATCGACGCATGATGCTTATTTGTGAAAACCCAGAAAAACTTTTTATTTCACTTTATTACTTAATATGATTTTTGAGTTATGTGGGGATTTGTTAGAAAAATAATCTTTATAACTCAAAAAGAAATATTCAAATTAATGTCTAGGTTCATTCTTTTAATATTATTTTAATAAGTATTTATTATACCAATTAATTAAATATATTTTAATGTCTATAACTGAAAATTTGAATAGCTTTGAATAACAATTTTACTAACCTTGAATGGCTGTCATTATGGCTATCAAAATCAGTTGATTTTTGATAAGAAAGTTGTTATTTATAACGTTTTTGGCTTAATTGCCTTAAAAGTTAGTAACGTTTCTTACTGGAAATGTTCCTTAACTTTGATAACATTTTTGGCATTAACTTTAATATGCAACGTTTCATTATTGAAAATCAGATGTCCACTTTGGATTATACATAAGTACTCTCTCCGGTCACTTTTGCTTGCCATGTATACTAAAAGTAGATGTTCACTTTTACTTGGCACTTTACGCATATCAAGAGAAAACAATAATTTTTTTCCTATTTTACCCACAGTATTTATTACCCTTTCAAATCATTTTCTCAAATCCAATAAAATATGCATCAATTAATATGGGTAACATGGTAAATTATGCACTTCATTTATTATTTCTTAAGGGGCGTGAAAAGTCAAAACGTGCCGAGTAAAAGTGACCGGAGGGAGTATATGTTTGTGTTCATTTAAAAGGTGTGAAAAAAGTAAAAACTGATCTTCCCATTTTCTTTTGTGCTGGGTTTAGTTTTGATTAATCTTTGTTGTTTATCTTTCTAGTTATACTAATAATATTCATCACGATGTGGGCGAAATATCCTCAAGGACAGTGTCTTTGACACGCCTCAAACTAAATCTTATTCTCCATAATCCAATATTTTTATGACAAAATATGTATTCTAAAATTCCATTCCATTAAAAAGAAGCAACTTCTAAGGGTGTGTTTGGTACGATGGAAAATGTTTTCCTAGAAATTCTTTCATGGAAAATGAGTGGTTTTATCACTTATTTTCTCTTATTTTGGTGAGTTGAAAACTTTTTTTCGGAAAATATTTGCTAATGTTTGGTTAGAGAGTAGAAAATATTTTTTTAGGAAAATATTTTTTATGCTACCCCCTCCCCCTCTCCCTTTCCCCCAAGTCTCTAAAAATTTACACAAACCCAAAGAAACTAATATGCTGCTTTACCTTTTTACGCAAATATAATGTTGAAATTTGTGCTACATAACTAAAAGGAAAATACTCCTTTTTTTTGGCTGATGTGAGCACCTAGTCTTTGACTATATTTGAATTTTTATCACCTTCTACTATGTAAATATTTTCACAAATTTAATATATATATTTTTTAGCTTGGTTACATTTTTTAGGGTAAGTATTAATAATAATTTAAAAAGTTAATTATTACTATTAGTATTATTTTTATTTTTATCTTTATTTTAAATAAAATGAATTCAAAAACCGAAAAAAATAAAAATTAATTAATTATTATTATTAAAAAAAATAAATTTCGGATGGGAATTAAAAAAATAGTAAAAGTAGAAATATAAAATTAAAAAGTAAAAGTAAAAGTAGGTAGAAATTGTTTAATAAATAAAGTAGAAGAAAGTAAAAAATTTAAAAAATAAAAGTAAAAGAATGTGAAATTTTAAAAAAATGAAAAGTAAAATAAAGTTGGAATTAAAAAATAAAATAAAGGGTATCTGATTTTTGTTTTAATAAAAGTAAAAGTAAGTAAAAATTAAAAAAAAGAAAAGTAAAATAAGTGGAAAATAAAAAAAGAAAAGTAAAAAAGTGGGATTTTAAATATATTAAACGTAAAAAAATGAGAAATTAAAAAATAAAAGTAAAGGAAAGTGGGGAATTATTTTTTAAAAAAAATAAGAAAAATGAGAAGTGGAAATTTTTTTTAATTAAAAAATAAAAGAATAAATAAAATAAAAAATAAATCTGAAAATTTCGAATTATTTTCTATAAATAGATGAGAAATGTGAGGAAAAAGGAGGGGGGGGGGGGGAAGAAAAACAATAGGGAGGAAGGAATTGAGAGAAATTTATTTTCTTCTTCTAGGATAAAAGAAATTTCTACTCGTGTCATTCTTTCTTCGTCTTTCTTTCGATAAATCCAGCAAAATCACCCCCCAAAAATAGCTTTAAACCCAATAATAACAAGCCACTAAATCACCGGTTTTGTAAGGTCGATCGGGGTTGCAAGTCGCGATTTTTTGTTCGAGGTTTCGTGGCCAGTGAAAGCTCCAATCAACACTCATCGAATTGTTTAGCGCTCTTGTAATTTCAACTCTGTTAATTTATATCAAAGGTCCGTTATTTCCCTTTCTTCACTGATTATAATTGTCCATTTACCTTCTTGTCTATTGGTGTGATTATTGGGTAGCATGAAGTAGTAGTTCACTCTATTGATATTTGGATCATTTGAATCTGATTGTTTCCTTGTTCATATGTTTATTGGACCATGATGTTAATTTTAGAGTTGCAAAGTTTTATTTTGAGTTGATTTAACTGGATAAAGGGTCAATTGAATCACTGTAATTTGGCTTGTTTATGTCACAACCCCAAATTTTCTCCGTAGGATGTCGTGATGGCACCTAGTCTCTAAGACTAGGTAAGCCTATCAATGCGGAATAATAATAAATATCTTAAATAAATAAACTACAATTCAAACAATTTTAACTCCCAAATTCCGGTAGAAATAAATCACAATCTTCTAAGAATTTATTCTTTATGTCTCTATACATCAGAGTCTAAAGCAAATAAGGAAGACAACATAGTAAGATAGAAGGGGACTCCGGAGTCTGCGGACGCAGGCAGATATACCTCGAAGTCTCCTCGTATAGCTAGTTTACTGATGCGTGGTCTGATAAGATGTACCTGGATCTGCACAAAAAAGATGTACAGAAGTGTAGTATGAGTACACCACAGTAGTACCCAGTAAGTGCCAAGCCTAACCTCGGTAGAGTAGTGACGAGGTCAGGTCAGGCCCTGCTGGAAAATAAATAATGGCATGATAAAATGTTTAAACAATATTATAAGACAAAATGATAATGAAAATGAATCAAGTAGTATGTCACATTTAATTACATCAAATAATGGAAAATAAATACCTCGTTGAAACAAAACAGAATTCTTTTCAACTTTAAAAAAATCACAACAATAATCAAAGGCAACTACGGCCATAAATCAATATCAACAAGGGCACTCCCGAGGTATCGCCTCGTAGTCCCAAATCATAAATAAATTCACAATATCTCATTTCCTTATATCACCGCGGGAGCCTTCACAATTTATTTAAAGAAAATATTTTTTTCCGAAATAGCATCCCGTATTTTAGCTACCCTTATCACACCGCATGACTTCTAGTAGTCACCCCTACTAGCCACGCGTATCAAGCCACCCTTATCTCACCGCATGCATTTTAACACCCAGACCTTATACCACCACATGCGTATCAATATCACAATATATCACAATTTATACCTCAAGTGCTCAAATAATTTAACTTGCCAAAATAATTCAACAACAATATTTTTTCACAATAAAGAGCTTACGGCTCATGCCAAAATAAATCATCAATTATAGTTTTTCACAATAAAGAGCTCACGGTTCATGTCAAAATAATTCATCAATAATATTTTTTCACAATAAAGAGCTCACGGCTCATGTCAAAATTATTCAACAATAATATTTTTCCACAATAAAGAGCTCACGGCTCATGTCAAAATAATTCAACAATAATATTCTTCCACAATAAAGAGCTCACGGCTCCCTCACAATGAGTATAAAAATATTCAGGAGTAAATAATTTAGGAAAATAATATTTTAAAATCTTTACTACGTTGCTTCAATATCAAGTTTTAAAATGTCAAATACTTCATATTAATAATATTTAATTTAAAGAAAATCAACCTTCAAATAATGCACAGAATAAAAGAAACCAAGTTTCAACTAAACAGGTAAAACAATTAGTAAAAAAAGATCAAACAAATTTGAAGTATATATCTCAGATCAATGATGAAGAATATAACAAGATAAAATAATTTAATAAATGCGCAACAGTGATCTACACAATTTAAAAATATAATCTTTCGCAATTTAGCCCGTGTACACACTCGTCACCTCGTGCACACGACTTTTAACACATTTTAATAATTACATCAATACCAATTCTAGGGGAAATTTTCCCCCACACAAGGTTAGACAAGTCACTTACCTCGACTTACTCCAATTTAACTAAGTATTATATTTTTTCCTCGATTTTTCGACTCCGATCGACTCGTATCTAGTCATAATTAATTCGATACAGTCAACAAAAATTATAGTAATAAATTTCATAAGAAAATATTATATTTTCATTAAAATCCGAAATTAGCTCATAATTTGTCCGTGGGGCCCACATCTCAGAATCCGGCAAAAATTATAAAATCCGACAACCCATTCAATTACGAGTCCACCCATACCATTTTTACAAAAATCCGATAACAACTCGACCTCCAAATCTTAAATTTTTATTTTTGGAAGATTTTGCAAAAGTCTTAATTTTTCTTCCATAAATTCACGGATTCATGATGTAAATGAGTATGGAATCATGAAATATAATCAATATAGGATAAGGAACACTTACCCCAATGTTTTTCCGTTAAAATCGCCCAAGAACCGTGCTCCAAAAATCCAAAACGAAATGAATGAAATGACCATTTTCGGTCCTTAAGTTTCTGCCAATCCGTAACTAAACTCCATTTTCCGTCACTTAAAGTCCATTTTTCGTCACTAAAAGTCCACCAGAAACTGCTCTACCAGCCTTCCTTCAATCCATCATAACTTTAAGTACAAATGTTCAAATGATGCATAGTTTAACTTTCTGGCAACTAGAATCCAACGACTACAACTTTCATGTTTTGTAACTTTTCTGATTCCTTATGAATTGCGAGATATAAGCTCCCAAAGTCGGCTCCATGCATCAGAATTTCTGGCGAAACTGCTCTACTAGCCTTCATTCAATCCGTCATAACTTTCTGTACAAATGTCCAAATAATGAATGGTTTAACTTTTTAGAAATTATAATCAAACGACTACAACTTTCACGTTTTGAAAATGTTCTGATTCCTTATGAATAGCGAGATACAAGCTTCCAAAATTGGCTCCATGCACGAAATTTCTGCAACAGAAATTTCCAGCACTCTTTGTTCGAAATCCATTCCGTTTACCTTCCGAAATCCACCCGAGACCCTCGGGACCTTAACCAATTATTCCAACATGTCCCAAAATACCATACGAACTTAGTCGAGGCTTCAAACAACATCAAACAACATCAAAACGACAAATCGCACCTCAAATTAAAATTAATGAACTTTGAACTTTCAAATTCTATATGTTGTGTCGAAACACATCAAATCAATTCGGAATGACTTCAATTTTTGCACACAAGTCATAAATGACATAATTGAGCTATGAAAATTTTCAGAATCGGATTTCGACCCCGATATCAAAAAGTCAACCCCTCGGTCAAACTTTCCCAAAATTCAACTTTCGGCATTTCAAGCCTAATTCCACTACGGACTTCCAAATAAAATTCCGATCAAGCTCCTAAGTCCAAAATCACCATACGGAGCTGTTGGAATCATCAAAATTCTATTCCGGGGTCATTTGTACATAATTCGACATCCGGTCACTATTTGAACTTAAACTTTAAAATTTTCATCAAAATTCTATATCTCGGGCTAGGGACCTCGAAATTTGATTCCGGGCATACGCCCAAGTCCCAATTCACGATACGGACCTACCGGAACTATCAAAACACTGATCCGAGTCCGTTTGCTCAAAATGTTGACCAAAGTCAACTTAGTTGAGTTTTAAAGCTCTAATTCACATTTTAATTCATTTTTCACCTAAAAACTTTTCGGAAAATTTTACGGACTGCGCACGCAAGTCGAGGAATGATAAATAGTACTTTTTGAGGTCTTAGAATACAAAATTAATTATTAAATTTAAAGATGACATTTTGGGTCATCACATTCTCCATCTCTAAAACAAACGTTCGTTCTCGAACGGAGTTAGAAAAAATACCTAAGCTGGTGAATAAGTGTGGATAACAGCTGCGCATATCATGCTCGGTCTCCCAAGTCACCTCCTCGACCGGATAGCCCCTCCACTGAACCTTCACGGAAGCAATATTCTTTGACCTCAGATTTCGAATATGCCTATCCAAAATAGCCACTGGTTCCTCAACATAAGATAGATTCTTGTCCAACTGAACCGAACTGAAATCTAACACATGAGACGGATCGCCGTGATATTTTTGAAGCATGGAAACATGGAATACCGGATGACCGGCAAAGAGACTAGGTGATAGTGCAAGTTTGTAAGCCACCTCTCCAACTCTCTCAAGAATCTCAAAAGGCCCAATATACCTAGGGCTCAAATTGCTCACCAACCATGAATGTAACATCACGAACCTTCCGATTTGCATAACTCTTTTGTCTAGATTGGGCTGTACGAAGTCAATCCTGAATCAACTTAACCTTTTCCAAGGCATCCTGAACCAAGTCTGTACCCAATAGCCTAGCCTCGCCAGGTTCGAACCAACCCACTGGGGACTGGCACCACCTACCATACAAGGCCTTATACGTAGCCATCTGAATAATTGACTGGCAACTGTTGTTGTAAGCAAACTCCGCAAGTGGTAAGAACTGATCCCAAGCACCCCCAAAATCTATCACACACGCATGAAGCATATCCTCCAGTATCTGAATAGTGCGTTCGAACTGCTCGTCCGTCTGAGGCTGAAATGTTGTACTGAACTCTACCCGAGTACCCAACTCACGTTGTACTGCCCTCTAGAACCGTGATGTAAACTTCGTACCCCGGTCAGAGATGATAGATAAGGGTATGCCGTGAAATCTGATAATCTCGCGAATATAGATTCGAGCCAACTGCTCGGAAGAGTAGGTAGTCATCATAGGATTGCAATGAGCTGACTTGGTCAATCTATCCACAATCACCCAAGCTGCATTGAACTTCCTCTGAGTCCGTGGGAGCCCAACAACGAAATCCATAGTGATCCTTTCCCATTTCCATTTTGGAATCTCTAACTTCTGAAGCAATCCATTCGGTCGTTGATGCTCATATTTCACTTGTTGACAATTTAGACACCGGGCTACATACTCCACTATGTCTTTCTTCATCTTCCTCCACCAATAATGTTGCCTCAAGTCCTGCTACATCTTCGTAGCACCCGGATATATGGAGTACCGCGAACTGTGAGCCTCATGGAGAATCAATTCACGAAAACCATCTACATTAGGCACACATAGCTTGCCCTGTATCCATAATACATCGTCATCTCCAATTGCGACTTCTTTGGCATCACCGTGCTGAACTGTATCCTTAAGGATAAGCAAATGGGGGTCATCTTACTGACGCTCCCCGATACGATCATAAAGAGAAGACTGAGAAACCACACAAGCCAAAACTCGACTCGGTTCGAAAATATCCAATCTGAAAAACTGGTTGGCCAAGGCCTGAATATCCAAGGCCAAAGGCCTCTCTGCTACCGGTAAATATGCTAAGCTGCCCAAACTCTTCGCCTTACGACTCAAGGCATCGGCCACTACATTGGCCTTCCCAAGATGATAGAGAATGGTGATGTCATAATCCTTAAGCAACTCCAACCACCTCTGCTGCCGCAAATTAAGATCATTATGTTTAAATAGATGCTATAGACTTCGATGATCAGTGTAGACCTCACAATGGACACCGTACTAATAATGCCGCCAAATCTTCAAGGCATGAACAATAGCTGCTAACTCAAGGTCATGGACCGGATAATTCTTCTTATGTACCTTTAACTATCGGGACGCGTAGGCAATCACCCTACTGTCTTACATCAACATTGTGCCGAGACCAATACGCGACATATCACAATACACAGTATAAGACCCTGAACCTATAGGTAATACCAACATTGGGGCTGTAGTCAAAGCTGTCTTGAGCTTTTGGAAGCTCTCCTCACATTCCTCGGTCCATCTGAACGGAGCACCCTTCTGGGTTAATCTGGTCTTAATAGTTATTCATAATCATTTACAAAATCGTCAATTAACTTCATGTTAGCAAAAATCTCGTTGCAAACCTTCACAATACTGATAACTAGATGCGAGGCATGAAGACCTCATAATTAGTTATCCGAATTAACGAGTCACATTTAATGCCACCTAGGCGGGCACCTACCTCGTAGGTTAAAAATTAATAATTACAACACGAATTTGACAACTATGCACAAAGAATTTCATATAAGAATTTTCAAATAAGCCTAACAGGCATGACTCCCTATTAGTACTATAGGACAAATTTAATTTCACAAGGGAGAACTTAAACACAAGAATTTTCCTCACAAGGATCTCGTCCTTATATAACTTCCACCGCAGCTCGTAGCCCGGTTTAAACATATCAATTTACATAAAAATGTGAGGATCTCATCCTCAGTTCTGAATCACAAGTAATATGCACATCGTGCCAATTGAAAATTTTCATTTTCTCCTTTTAAATAATTTTGGTTACACCAAATCACAACACATAATGAACCCCACACCGGTAGGGCATATAATTCATAATTTGCAATTAATTATTCGGAATTTACATCAAAATTTACCGAAATGAGTAACAGAAAGCCACATTTAGCCTCGCATCTCTTATTAGTGACCAACACAAAATGATAGGCGTAGTTATCTCCATAAAATCTCCCAACAGGGGTAAACACATAAGTAGATTATAGAATTATGAAGCTCACTCATAAGTGGAGCACAATAGGAAGACTCGTTTCGATATTGAGAACCGAATCAACTTAAGGAAATTATTTCTTTATATTAAATCGAGGTCGTACATGTAACGACAGCATATGATTTAGCGACCTCCGCCATACCGTAAAATAAATATATCAACGGCTGGGTCTCCACCTCTAGGACGCCTTTTACCCGTCTGTCCTCCACCCCTAACTGGTCGTGTGGGTGGTGTAGTAACTACAATGGGGCACGTAGCCTGAGTGCTTTGATGAAATAAGTCTCTCCCAAGTTTGGGATAATTTTCTCATGATGTGCCTAGTATCACCGTATTCATAACAACCCCTTTGCGGGTTAGGCTGCTCATATTGAGTCTATGCCAGATAATTGGAATAACTATTGTAGGAACTCATGTCGGTGGTGCATTAAAAGAACTTACTGGAGCACCCCGAGTAATCCGATGTGCGGACTGGACTGGCCGACTGCCCGAGCAACCTCCATAATGATTTATACTTGCAGAGTAGAATCCACTGAATCCCCCAGAACCTTGAGACGTCTTGGTCTCCTTAGTTTCCTTTTTTTTTTCACCCCGAACACATTCTAATATCTTGGCAATTTGTACAACTAGCAGAAATGAAGTATCAGCTTGTAGCTCCCGAGTCGTACAAAATTTTACGATCATAATTGAGTTCTTTAATGAGTCTATGGACTCGCCTCTGGCTGTAGGAAGCAAAATAGGAGTATGACGGGCTAACTTATTGAACTTGATGGCATATTCTGACATCGTCAATGGTGACATGACGCAACCGTTCAAACCCTATGCACCACGCATTACGGAGAGTCAGGAAAACAAACTCTTTCAAAAGCGTTTCTGAGAACTGAGCCAAGTGGGCGGTGTTGCATTGGCTGGTCTGCTCTCTTCATAGGCTTGCCACGAACACCGGTGGAGAATTATCTCTCCCAAGGCGAATTTCTTCTTTTGTTATGCTGACTCGACACTGTTGAGCTGACCCATTTCTTAACATACTCTTTGACTCTTCTTTGGGGTAACCTTTACCCCTATCTATACACAACGATCATAAAAGTAGAGCTCCATACAGACAAATCTTGTATTTTTTTAAATTTCCACATTCTTTTAATTTTATTTTTTTAATTTTTCACTTTCTTTTACTTTTTTATTAAACAATTTTCAGCTACTTTTACTTTTACTTTTTAATTTTATATTTCTACTTTTACTATTTTTTAATTCCCGTCCGTAAATTTTTTTTAAAAATAATAATTAATGTTTATTTATTTTCGGGTTTTTTTAATTTATTTTATTTAAAAATAAAGAAAAATAATAAAAATAAAAATAATACTAATATTAATAATTGAACTTTTAAATTATTATTAATTTTTACCCTATATAAAAAAATGTAACAAAGCTATATATAACAAAGCTAAAAAATATATATTAAATTTCTAAAAATATTTAGATAGTAGAAGGTGATAAAAATTCAAATATAATCAAAATTTAGGTGCTCACAGCTGCCCCTCTTTGCTTGGAAACATGAAGAGTTTTTAGGCAAAGACTAGGTGAACCATGTGACTAATTTTTGACCAAACCATTATTCAAAAGGAAAAGAAATAAAAGATAGGGTGCAACCGAGTCCTGGTTTGGACAACCTACAAATCCCGGGTTATAGGGGAATCAGGTCATATGTAGTTCAAGGAGAATGGTATAATGATGAGTTGAGGAGTCGAGTGAGGTTCCGTCGAGGCTCCAGTCCACGGTCCTGCTATTATATCAAAATAAAAAAGAAACTAAACAAGCCTATCAGTTATGAGTTAAAAGATTCCTATCTATGAGTCTTCAGAAACTTGATCTTGAGTCTTGACTGGTTCTTCATGCAGCTCTGATCTAAACCTTGATGCTCGCTAGCTGTAGGTTCTAGTTCATTTTTCTATAGCTTCTTCTAATCAAAACGGGACTCCAATGCTCGTGGCTTCAGTCATGTCTTGAGCATTCCACATCTTTTCAATTGCTTTTGCATTTTGGATTCACTTATTTTTTGTTTTCTTTTGTTCTGAATTGAGACTTCTTCTTTTGGTCATCTCGAACCCTGTGCCTCGAGGTAAAACCTACTCAGATACCAAAACAAACAAACGAACGAAATATTTCTACCCCAGTTTGCACTAAAAAATTTTCAAGAGTTATTGTAACAAAATTCTAAACTACTTCTTTATTGAAAGCAATAAAAGGTCGGAAGTGGTGTACCCTAAAAAAGTCATGTTTTTTTATGGTATTCTTTTATTGTCAAAAGGATGTCTCAACTAAGGATTGGTGTACCTTATGTTGGGAAAATGTGGCCAGGGAATGGGATACCCTATATTGGCAAAGATATCGGGGAGTGGTGTACCCTGCATTTAAGATCAAATCAACTAGGGAGTGGAGACCCTATGTTGGAAAAACAGACTAGGGAGTGGAGACCCTATGTCTAAATATATCAACTAGGGAGTGGAGACCCTATGTTGGAAAAGCGACTAGGGAGTGGAGACCTTATGTCTAAAATAATTATCAAGTAGGGAGTGGAAACCCTATGTTGGAAAAGAAAACTAGGGAATGGAGACCCTATGTCTAAAAACGTCAACTAGGGAGTGGAGACCCTATGTTGGAAAAGAGACTAGGAAGTGGAGACCCTATGTCTAAAATAAAATCAACTAGGGAGTGGAGACCCTATGTTGGAAACATCAACTAGGGAGTGGAGACACTATGTTGGAAAGGAGACTAGGGAGTGGAGACCCTATGTCTATAATAAAATCAACTAGGGAGTTAAGACCCTATGTTGGAAAAGAGACTAGGGAGCGGAGACTCTATGTCTAAAAATAAAATCAACTAGGGAGTGAAGACCCTATGTTGGAAAGGAGACTAGGGAGTGGAGACCCTATGTAAAATATCGTTCAACTAGGGAGTGGAGATCCTATGTTGGAAAAGAGACTAGGGAATGGAGACCCTATGTCTAAAATAAAATCAACTAGGGAGTGGAGACCCTATGTTGGAAAGGGTGACTAGGGAATGGAGACCCTATGTCTAAAATATAATCAACTAGGGAGTGAAGACCCTATGTTGGAAAAGAGACTAGGGAGTGGGTCTAAAATAAAATTAACTAAGGAATGGAGACCCTATGTTGGAAAAGAGACAAGGGAGTGGAGACCCTATGTATAAAATAAAATCAACTAGGGAGTGGAGACCCTATGATGGGAAAGACACTAGGGAGTGGAGACCCTATGTCCAAAATAACTTCAACTAGGGAGTGGAGACCATATGTTGGAAAAACGACTAGGGAGTGGAGACCCTATGTCTAGAAACATCAACTAGGGAGTGGCGACCCTATTTTGGAAAAGCGAATAGGGAGTGGAGACCCTATGTCTAAAAACATCAACTAGGGAGTGGAGACCCTATGTTTAAAAACATCAACTAGGGAGTAGAGATCCTATGTTGGAAAAGTGACTAGGGAGTGGAGAACCTATGTTGGAAAAGAGACTAGGGAGTGGAGACCCTATGTCTAAAATAACTTCTACTAGGGAGTGGAGACCCTATGTCTAAAATAACTTCTACTAGGGAGTGGAGACCCTATATTGCAAAATCATCAACTAGGGAGTGGAGACCCTATATTGGAAAAGAGACTAGGGAGTGGAGACCCTATGTCTAAAATAACTTCAACTAGGGAGTGGAGACCTTATGTTGGAAAATCAAACTAGGGAGTGAAAACCCTATGTCTAAAAACATCAACTAGGGAGTGGAGACCCTATGTTGGAAAAGAGACTAGGGAGTGGAGACCCTATGTCTAAAACATCAATTAGGGAGTGGAGACCCTATGTCTAAAATAATCAAGTAGGGAGTGGAGACCCTATGTCTAAAACATCAACTAGTGAGTGGAGACCCTATGTTGGAAAGGCGACTAGGGAGTGGAGACCCTATGTCTAAAATAACATCAACTAAGGAGTGGAGACCCTATGTTGGAAAGGAGACTAGGGAGTGGATACCCTATATCTAAAATAACATCAACTAGGGAGTGGAGATCCTATGTTGGAAAAGAGACTAGGGAGTGGAGACCCTATGTCTAAAATAGCATCAACTAGGGAGTGGAGACCTTATGTTGGAAAAGAGACATCAACTAGGGAATGGAGACCCTATGTTGGAAAAGAGACTAGGGAATGGAGACCCTATGTCCAAAAATCATCAATTAGGGAGTGGAGACCCTATGTTGGAAAAGTTACTAGGGAGTGGAGACCTTATGTCTAAAAATCATCAACTAGGGAATGGAGACCCTATGTTGGAAAACCGACTAGGGAGTGGAGACCCTATGTCTAAAAATTATCAACTAGGGAGTGGAGACCCTTTGTTGGAAAAACGTCTAGGGAGTGGAGACCCTATGTCTAAAAACATCAACTAGGGAGTGGAGACCCTATGTTGGAAAAGCGACTAGGGAGTGGAGACCCTATGTCTAAAAACATCAACTAGGGAGTGAAGACCCTATGTTGGAAAAGCGAATAGGGAGTGGAGACCCTATGTCTAAAAATCATCAACTAGGGAGTGTAGACGCTATGATGGAAAAGAGACTAGGGAGTGGATACCCTATGTTGGAAAAGAGACTATGGAGTGGAGACCCTATGTCTAAAATAATCATCAACTAGGGAGTGAAGACCCTATGTTACAAAAACAGACTAGGGAGCGGAGGCCCTATGTCTAAAATATCATCAACTAGGGAGTGGAGACCCTATGTTGGAAAAGAGACTAGGGAGTGGAGACCCTATGTCTAAAATATCATCAACTAGGGAGTTGTAACGACCCGACTTGTCGTTTTAAGAATTAACTACCCGTTCAACGACTTAAGGTCCCGGGAAATTTCATAATATGTATTATGACCCGCAGGTGTGGTCGAGTTTGATTTTCGGAAGATTTAGAATTTAATTGAAAGAGAAATTCTCATTTTGAAGCTTAAATGGAAAGAGTTGACTTTAGAGCAAATGACCTCGTAATAGAATTTTGATGATGTCAATAGCTTCATATGGTGATTTTGGACTTAGGCGTATGTTCGGATTTGGATTTGGAAGTTCGTAGGACAATTCGACGCATTTTGGCGAAAGTTGAAAAATAGACGATTTTCGCAAAGTTTGATCGAAGGTTGAATTTTTAATAATGAGGTCGGAATCTAATTCAAGAAATTGGAATAGGTCCGTTATGTCACTTATGACTTGTGTGCAAAATTTGAGGTCAATCAGACTTGATTCGGTAGGTTTCGGCATCGAATGTTGAAGTTGGAAATTTCATAATAGACTAAGTTTCAAGTGAGTTCGCACAAGTGCTAACTTCAAACGATCATACCTCTCTTGATATGAAGATTTATATAGTGTATTACCTATAAAAAGAAAGGTCTATGTGTCTAGTTTCCAACGCTTCAAACCGTTCGTCATTCGGACATTCCTATAAGAAGTTATGACCAAATTACCAAAGGCTGGAAAAATACAATTCTGCGACCAATTATGCGATCGCAAAACAGTTATGCGATCGCAAAACTGCTTCTGCGACCGCAAACTGGTTGCAGAATGGAACAAAAGAGCCCAGTTCTGGGCACCGATTTTGCGATTAGTTTTGCGGCCCGCATACCCATTCTGCGGTCCATTATGCGACCGCAGACCTGCTTTCGGAAGGTTAATTTTTCTATTTTCATAACCCGACCCCATTTTGATAAATAGGCTTTAGGGCTTATTTTGGGGTATTTTTCTGAGGATTTTAGAGAGAGGTAAGATCATTTTAGAGAGAGAAGGAGGGAACCTAGCATTCTAATCATCCAATCTTCAAGAATCAAGGAAGCTAATCACAAGATCTTCATCAAAGATGTAAGATTTAACCCCTAGTCTTCAATTTCGAGTTTGGGGTAAAAGATTAGTGATTGGGAGTATGATTCTTGGGTGTAAGAGTATTATGTATATATGATTGTACCAATAAGATTTGTAGGAAGATTGTTGACATCAAATAAGTAAAGATTGGGTTGTGGAATGAAAGAAATCTTGTAAAAGAACCTTGTAACTAAATTTGCACACCTAGTGTTTGATAAAATGCTCAAATGAGCTGAAACCATGAAAATCTTCCTAATTATGGTTCACTTTTGTTATGCTTCTAAATAGATTGAAGTTACTAGAATTTTCAGAACCTCGTAGTAATGTAAGGAAGGCTCAAGAAAGATTGGACGGAGGTCAATTCAAGCAAGAAGGCGATTTTGGAATATCGGCCTAACTTCAAAAAGGTAAGTGTCTTGCTTAACCTCGAGTGGGGGAATTTCCCCTTAGACATTGAGTTTTATGTGCAAATTGTGTAATTGAAAACCATGTACGCGAGGTGACGAGTACGTACTTGGTTTATATGTGCAAATTTCATTGATTAAAAATCCTAAGATGCCCTTGTGTATTAAATTGGAAATTATTGGCACTTATTAAATCCTCTATTTGTCATGCCTAGATCCTTGTTTGTTGAAATTGTTTCTATATGATGATTTGGTGTGATTGCCACCTTGAATTTATGTGAAATATATTTTGTTAAGATTTTTATACTCATTATAGTCGAGCCATGGGCTACTTATTGTGGAAAATGATATATTGTTGATTTCTGTGGCAAGTTATGATATGTGAGCACTTGATGTGCAGTTGTTGAAATCATATTTACTTTGGGACTACGGAACGGTATTTTGGGAGATACCCCTGCCCTGCACATTTACTTTGGGACTACGGAACGGTAATCCGAGAGATTCCCCTGCACATTTCCTTTGGGACTACGGAACGGTATTCCGGGAGATTCCCTTGCACATTTACTTTGGGACTACGGAACGGAGATTCCCCTGCATATTTACTTTGGGACTACGGAACGGTATTCCAAGAGATTCCCCTACACATTTACTTTGGGTCTACGGAACGGTATTCCGGGAGATTTTCCTGCATATTTACTTTTGGTACTACGAGGCGGTACCTCGAAAGATTCCCACTATCTTGCATATTTACTTTTTGGACTATGAGGCGGTACTTCGGGAGTGCCTTTTTGTTGATATTTTCTATGGATGCACTTGCCTTTGGTTATTTTATTTTTTTGTAATTTGTAAATTCTTGTATTTTCCGTGATGTATTATTTGACTTAATATTAAGTGTTTTGTATTTCTTGATGTATTGTGTTGACCTTGACTTTTTCGTACAAGACTTTGAGGATTTGTATTTTTCGGTTGTACTTCTTTTTGATGATTGAGTTGTTTTAAATAAAAGAAAAATTTCTAGTATGTTTAATTTAATAAATTCTATATCCAAATCAGTAGTTTAGCTGATGCTTTATTTTAATGGAAATGTCATTTCCCTCACTCAAACGATTTCTAAAATAAACTTATCTTTTTGTTGATTTCTTACTTGATTTAAAGATTTTTAACCTTACTTTATTGAAAATAAATTGATCATGCAGATCTTATATACATTGATATTTTGGTACGTGAGTTGCTTGTGCAGTTATAAAAATAATATGGGCATGAGGTGCCGGAGAAAGATATGATGATTTTATTATTGACACGTGAGTTGTCGGTGTGATGGTGATAGAAATATGGGCACGAGGTGCCGTGAAAAATATGAAAGTGGGCTGAGACCCGTTAATTTTATGATTGTGAAATGAGGTGTCACATGGTGAGTTTTACTTGAAAATATATTTATTGAAAAGAATTATATTTGAAAGATAATTATTCAAAAGAAGTATATTCGAAAGATATTTATCTTAAAGAATAATATGTGAAGGATTTATATTTGAAGGACTTGACTTATTGATTGTACTTGTGTTCCTTATTCGCGTGAGTATTAATTATGATGTTCTTAATGCCTTGTTGTTATATCACTCATTGAGTTTGTTGTTATCATTGCTAGTTTTTTCCAGTACTATTGTATATTGTTATATTGTACAGGTTATTTGACTATTGAGTGTCTTGACTGTACCTCGTCTCTACTCCACTGAGGTTAGTCTTGATACTTACTGGGTACCGACCGTGGTGTACTCATACTACACTTCTGCACATTTTTGTGCAGAGCCGGGTATTGGAGGTATCGGACCTGGACAGAGTTAGAGTATGATCGCAAGGATTCAAGGTAGAGCTGCTTGGTCGTCGTAGTTCCTTGGAGTCAATTCATTTCATTGTACTGTTAATTTTTAATCAAACAGTATTTAGCATTCGATCATTGAGATCATTTCATGTATTATGTTAGAGTTCGTGAATCAGTACTACCAGTCATGGGAGGTTGTTATAATTATTTCCGTTGTTGGTTTCGTTTAAAAAAAATGGCTTCGAAATGTAATGGAAATCGGCTTACCTAGTCTTAGACACTAGGTGCCATCACGACGCCTATGGTGGGATTTTGTGTGCGTGACAGGAGTGGAGACCCTATGTTGGGAAAGAGACTAGGGAGTGGAGACCCTAAGTCTAAAATAACTTCAACTAGGGAGTGGACACCCTATGTTGGAAAAGAGACTAGGGGGTGGAGACCCTATGTCTAAAATAACATCAACTAGAGAGTGGAGACCCTATGATGGAAAAGAGACTAGGGAATAGAGACCCTATGTCCAAAAATCATCAACTAGGGAGTGGAGACCCTATGTTGAAAAACTTACTAGGGAGTGGAGACCCTATGTCTAAAAATCATCAACTAGGGAGTGGAGACCCTATGTTGGAAAAATAACTGGGGAGTGGAGACCCTATGTCTAAAACTCATCAACTAGGGAGTGGAGACCCTATGTTGGAAAAATGACTAGGGAGTGGAGATCCTATGTCTAAAAACATCAACTAGGGAGTGGAGATCCTATGTCTAAAAATATTAACTAGGGAGTGGAGACCCTATGTTGGAAAAGCGACTAGGGAGTGGAGACCCTATGTCTAAAAATATCAACTAGGAAGTGAAGACCCTATGTTGGAAAATCGACTAGGGAGTGGAGACCCAATGTCTAAAAATCATCAACTAGGGAGTGGAGACCCTATGTTGGAAAAGAGACTAGGGAGTGGAGATCTTATGTCTAAAATAATATCAACTAGGGAGTAGAGAACCTGTTTGGAAAAGAGACTAGGGAGTGGAGACCCTATGTCTAAAATATAATCAACTAGGGAGTGGAGACCCTATGTTGGAAAAGAGACTAGGGAGTGGAGACCCTATGTCTAAAATATCATCAACTAGGGAGTGGAGACCCTATGTTGGGAAAGAGACTAGGGAGTGGAGACCCTATGTCTAAAATAACTTCAACTAGGGAGTGGATACCCTATGTTGCAAAATCATCAACTAGGGAGTGGAGACCCTATGTTGGAAAAGAGACTAGGGAGTGGAGACCCTATGTCTAAAATAATCATCAACTAGGGAGTAGAGACCCTATTTTGCAAAAGCAGACTAGGGAGTGGAGGCCCTATGTCTAAAATATCATCAACTAGGGAGTGGAGACCCTATGTGTAAAATATCATTAACTAGTGAGTGGAGACCCTATGTTGGAAACTCACCAACTAGGGAGTGGAGACCCTATGTTGGAAAAAAGACTAGGGAGTGGAGACCCTATGTCTAAAATAACTTCAACTAGGGAGTGGAGACCTTATGTTGGAAAATCATCAACTAGGGAGTAGAGACCCTATGTTGGAAAAGAGACTAAGGAGTGGAGACTCTATATCTAAAATAAAATCAACTAGGGAGTGGAGACCCTATGTTGGAATAACGCAGCTAGGGATTGGAGACCTTATACCAGCATGATTTTGAACTTTTTCTTCTTTTTTCTTTCTTTTCATCATTTTTATTTTATTTCAGAGAATGAGTAAATGCGGGAAATAAGTTTTTGGAGAAGACTTCCCTTTTGGAGTGGTTGCTGCAAAACTGTTTCTAGCCTTTGCGCAATTTCTTTTTGGTTGCACCTGCTTCTTGCAAGGTTGCTTTTGGATTGCACTTGTTTCCTTGGAGAACCTCTGGCTTTTCCAGACTTTGCCATGACGGTCAGTCACGTGGGACTTAACCTTTCCAACTTTATTTTGCCTTTGTGGGCATTTGACTTTGAATTTCCTCTTTCAACAGTTTTTGATTTTGAAGCATCGGCCACCATGGCCAGTCGGAGTCGACTTGATGCCCCTGCTGAGGCTGGGTGCCTTTTTTTTGCATATTGGCTTGTATCAAGTGAGAACCCTGTAAATCAGTATTGCCATACTTTCTTTGTCTTAGTTTCAAAACAGAGTTAGGCCGAAAGGATTCAAAGAAAAGCAAATAATGGAATGGACAAATGAATTTAGACGAGAGGTATCCCTTTCGGGGAAAAGAAAGAAGGACTTATCTGTAGGGTATACGGATTTCAATGAACATAACATGCCTCTTGGACTAGATACATGATCCGTGTAAACCGTCCAATTCTCAGAAATTCATCATAACTCTTGCCTTGAGACTGAGAAACTTTGCCCAGGATTGTGTCGATGCCAGTGACTGTGAGGATCCTCTTTTCGATCAGTGGCGCCCTTTGCGGGTTTTCACCAGCTGGCCTCTCTCATTTATCTTCTCACCATCGCTTTATAGTGCTCTTTTCGAGTTTTCACTAACAAAACTCTTTCATTTTCGTATTTCTCTGCTTACCATCGCCTTACGGTGCCCGTGAGGGTTTTCACCGATAAGACTCTCTCATATTATTTCTCTCATTTTGTTGTATTAGATCCGGGTAACTGTATCCTCCCATTTTGAATCTCTTTGTCGATTGATCGGAAGGACTTGAAAAGGATTTGGATTGAATTACAACTTTAGAACCTTTCAGACAAAACCATCGCCAAACCATTATAAATTCTGCCCCATTTTCAACTTTTGGGGAATGTAGATTTTTATTTTGGTGTGACTGAACCCCAGAGAGAGGCTGCCTACGTATCCTTTCAGAATCAAGTCAAACGTAGTTCAAGGTCGAGAACTTTGTTTTTGATTCTCTTTTGTTTTGGTTTTCTTCTCTTTCTTTTTCCTTTCCTTTTTTCTCTTTTTTTCATTTTTCATTTCATTTTCTTTGTCTTTTCTTCCTTTTTTTTTTATATTTCTTTTTTCTTCTCTTTTCATTTTTTTTTCATTCATTTTTTTAATGACTTCCGGGTTCCAATGAGGGTAATCAAAGAATGGGAGCCGGCTCAAAAGGGTTTGCAAAGGGTTAAATATTTGGATAGTGAGAAAGAAAGCCTTCTTCCTCCCAATCGGAGAACATTAATGCTATATAGAGGATCCAACATAGTACCTTTTGACTGCACCTGCATTGACAGTTGTTTCAGGGACATTTTCTTCGATGTGTCCCACGTACAACGCTCTTTTTTGGCAATACTCTTGTTCAATGTATGGACCTTTCCAACCTGAAGACAATTTTCCTTTAGTTGTTCCGACTCTTTATTTTATTTCCTTGAACCTATCTTCATTGCATTCTGATTCTTGATTCATTATTTCGAAGTTTGACAACGTTTTAGGATCGGGGCATGAAGTCTGCAAGCATGCCATGTTATTGAAATTTGCATTTAACAGAATTGAAAAAAGAATAAGAGAAGTGACAAAATTAAGAAAAGAGACATTCCTCGACAATGACATATTAATTTCATTTGATTTTGTTCTCTTTTTTTTTTTGATTGATTTTTAATTTTTTTTTATTTTCAAGATAGAAGGGTTTACACCGGAAAGTAAGACAATAAAGTAAAACATCCGGATCACGCCCTGAGATAATCTGGACGTAGAAAGGATAGCAAGACTGGCTACTAAGACTCCCGTATGATAGGGAACTTTTAGGCTTGGCGACCATTTTTGGCTTTTCCTCTATCTCGGCAAGGGCTGTAAGGGCATTCAGTGCCGTATCAAATTCCTCATCTCTCCAATTTCTGTTCATCAAACCCTCTGAACCACTCTGAACGGCCTGTGATGTATCCTTAAAGGCAGTATGACTCAAGATTTGGCCCGTTTCTAAACCATTTTCGACCATCTCCCCAATTTTGATAGCCTCGGCGAACAGATTACCCATTGTAGACATCATGTTCTGGAAGTAGTTCGCCTCTTGGGCCTGTAGGAAGACCGTAACCATTTCGGTTTCGTCCATTGGAGGCTTTCCCCTGGTGGCTTGCTTGCGCCATATGACAGCATATTCACAAAAATATCCCGCGGTTTTCTTTGTCAATCTGGACACAGAGTTCTCTTTTTGGATTTTTCACTCTTGCTTTTTTTCTTTCTTTCTTTTTTTTAGTTTATTTTTTCGCTATTTGTTTTTTTTCTCTTTTCTTTTTTGTTATTTTTGTCACTCTTTTCTTTCTTTTTCTTTCTTCTCTTTTTTTTTCACTCAGTTTATTTGATATCAATGATCGAATCCGATGGGGATTGCCTACGTATCATGACGCCGCATAAATCAGATCTTGCGTAGTTCGGGAAAGATCAAGAATAAAGTAAACAAACTAACTCTTTTTTTCTGGATTTTGAATTTTTTTTCTTTTTTTTTAATTTTTGAAAGACTTATACAGAAGAAAGAATTTTTTTTTTATTTCGATTTTTTTTTTTTGAGAATTTTTGAAAAGAAAGAAAATATTATTTTGGATTTTGTTTTTAATATTTTGGGAGAAATACTTCTAAAAATAAGGTAAAAAATATTTTTGGATTTTGAATTGATTTAATTCTTTTTTCAAATGAAATATTTCTATAAAGAATTTTTTTTTTTGGTTTTAAATCTTTTCTTTATTTGGGATTTTCTAAGGAAAAACTTCTAAAGAATGAATTAAAGAAAAATATTTTTGGATTTTGACTTTTTTTAAAAAAAATTTCAAAAGAAAACTTCTACAAAAGAAGGAAAATTTTTGGATATTATGAGGTTTGCCTACGTATCTCACATCCGGTGAGAATCAGACCCGCGTAGTTCGGTCAGTTTAGGAATAAAATAAATAAACTAACTCATTTGTTTTTTGGATTTTGAATTCCTTTTATTTTTCCGAAAGAAAGGCTTATAATTGAAGAAAGAAAATATTTTTGGATTTTTATTTGTTTTTTTTTTTGAGAATTTTTGAAAAGAAAGACTTCTAAAGAAGAAAGAAAAATACTTTTTTGCTTTTTGATTTTTGATTTTTTTTTTTTTAGAATATTTTGGAAAAAGACTTCTAAAAAGGTAGAATATATATTTTTTTTGAATTTCGATTTTTTTTTTGGGGAATTTTGAAAGAAAATTTTCTAAAGAAGAAAGGAAATATTAAACTTGTGAAAATTCTTTTGGATTTTTAGAAGAAAAGAAAATATTTTTGAATTTATTTTAAAATTGGGGTCTCAAAGAAAAACTTTTCTAAAGAACGAAGTAAAGAAAAATATTTTTGGATTTTTCAAAAATCGTGGGCCGGAACCGATGAGGTTTGCCTACGTATCTCACATCCATTGAGAATCAGACCCGCGTAGTTCAGTCAGTTTTCACGGAACAAGGAAAGAACCATGACTTTTGAAAACATTAGCTTATTTTTTATTTTTTTATTTTTTCAAACTTTCGGCAGAGTTTCAGAATTTTTCAAATACCTACCTTTCACTCTTGTTTTTTTTTTTGATTTTCTTTCCCTATTCTAGAAATCGGTCAACATGCAAGCCGACACAAACAAATGCGCAAGTAGCACGTAAGATGCATCAGGATGATCTTTTTAAATTGGGTACATCTGTCCTAGACGGACCCAATCCCTGTGTTGAGTCCCCAAAGTCAAATGCACGTGATGCAAACAAACGTTCCTACTAGGGATCCGGCATGAAGCTATGTTATTCTAAGTTTAAATCCTAGGGTGTATTGTTCTAGACCTGATTTACCCGAGTGGATAACTCAAGCCAAGGGGGGCAGTATACCGTGAATACAGAAGCTTCACCGGCTTTGCAACTTGTCCGTACCTCGTTCTAAAATTAGGGTATGACTATAACATAAAAGAAGCCACGTGAAGCGCACGCTTCCCAGAAGATTCAGAAAACTTAGAGAGAAGAGGGTTTCGTAACTGTTTATATACAGTTTAATCAATATCAAAGCGGTAAAAGGCGGCATTTAGCACATTACGCCCAAACAAGTAATATCAGACAATCACAAGAAAGCCAAGTATAACACTTATTCTAAGCTCGAATACTGAACCCTGAACCAGAGATTCTGGGTTCGTTCCCCAGCAGTGTCGCCAGAGCTGTCACACCTCCTTTTTTCCGAGGGGGTAGGGGTCGGGAGTTTTTCCAATTAAAGTGACATTAATCGAAATGAGATTATTTATTTAATTCAGAGTCGCCACTTGGAATAAGTTATGGTGTCCCAAGTCACCGATTGTTTTTAAAATCCCAAATTAAGGAAATTGACTCCATGTGTCTAGGTCCAAATATTGGATCTTCACCAGTGACATAATTCTAGTTAAACTTGTTTAACAACTTAACTCTATACTTTAGACAATTGACAGCTTAATTTAAAACAAAGATGGAACTACTAAAGCTCATTTATTAACACGTGAAGGACTAAATAACCAAATATAGACATAACATTGCTTGAGCTTCCATTTCAATAAGAAATTAATTTTTTTATGAACAATCACAACTCACTTATCAATTAGCAAATTTCATTAAATCATTCATGGATGAACCTTTTTTTAAGAGAACATGCTAATGAACTAAAATAAATATACAAAAAGGAAGCTAAAAAATTGGCATGTTTAACAGAGAATAATTTCATTCATTCAAAGATATAAATGAACACCAAAGAACACCAAAAGAAAAAGAAGCAACTCATATCATTAATCAAAACAAGATAAGAAGTGGACCTCAAAAGTTGAATCTGAAACTTTACTGTTTTACAGTTTTGAATCTTAAACTCATTCAGACCGCACGCAAGACCTCAAACGGAGCATCGAAACTCGCCGACGACCTTAACGAAAAACCTCACTGTTTTGACTGGGTTTGGATAGTAGTTTATAGTATTAAAAGGGCTGTTCTATGGAGGTTTAAAGGATGTTTTTGGGTAGTGAAGCTACTGGTTTTTTCGAAATTAAAAAAAAAGAATGACACAAGTAGAAATTCCCTTATCCTAAAAGAAAAAAATAAATTTCTCTCAATTCCCTCCTCCCTCTTTTTTTTTCTTTCTCTCCCCCTATTTTTTTCTTCACATTTCTCTTCTATTTATAGAAAAAGTTTCGGAATTTTTAGATTTTTTTTAATTATTTTTTTTATTTTTAATTAAAAAGATTTCCACTTCCCATTTTTCTTATTTCTAAAAAAAAAATATAATTCCCCACTTTCATTTACTTTTATTTTTTAATTTATCACTTTTTTTACTTTTAATATATTTAAAATCCCACTTTTTTACTTTTCTTTTTTTATTTCCCACTTATTTTACTTTTTTTTTATTATTTCCACTTACTTTTAATTTTATTTTAAAAAAATCAGATACCCTTACTTTTATTTTTTAATTCCAACTTTATTTTATTTTTATTTTTTAAAATTTTCACATTCTTTTACTTTTATTTTTTTAATTTTTCACTTTCTTTTACTTTTTTATTAAACAATTTCCGCCTACTTTTACTTTTACTTTTAAATTTTATATTTCTACTTTTACTATTTTTTTAATTCCCATCCGCAATTCTTTTTAAAATAAAATAATAATAATAATTAATTTTTATTTATTTTCTATTTTTTTAATTCATTTTATTTAAAAATAAAGAAAAATAATAAAAATAATACTAATATTAATATAGGGTCTCCACTCCCTAGTTGATTATATTTAAGACATAGGGTTTCCACTCCCTAGTCTGCTTTTGCAACATAGGGTCTCCACTCCCTAGTTGATGATTATTTTAGACATGGGGTCTCCACTCTCTAGTCTCTTTTCTAACATAGGGTCTCCACTCCCTAATTGATGATTTTTAGACATAGGGTCTCCACTCCTTAGTTGGTTTTTATTTTAGACATAGGGTCTCCACTCCCTAGTCTCTTTTCCAACATAGGGTCTCCACTCCCTAGTTGATGATATTTTAGACATAGGGTCTCCACTCCCTAGTTGATGATATTTTAGACATAGGGTCTCCACTCCCTAGTCACTTTTCCAACATAGGGTCTCCACTCCCTAGTTGATGATTTTTGGACATAGGGTGTCCACTCCCCAGTCTCTTTTCCAACATAGGGTCTCCACTCCCTAGTTGATAATTTTTAGACATAGGGTCTCCACTCCCTAGTCTGATTTTCCAACATAGGGTCTCCACTCCCTAGTTGATGTTTTAGACATAGGGTCTCCACTCCATAGTCCCTTTTCCAATATAGGGTCTCCACTCCCTAGCTGATAATTTTTAAACATAGGGTCTCCACTCCCTAGTTGATGTTTTTAGACATAGAGTCTCCACTCCCTAGTCTCTTTTCCAACATAAGGTCTCCACTCCCTAGTTGATGTTTTAGACATAGGGTCTCCACTCCCTAGTCTCATTTCCAACATAGAGTATTCACCTCCTAGTTGATTTGATCTTAAATACAGGGTACACTACTCCCTGATATATTTGCCAATATAGGGTATCCCATTCCTGTCACGACCCCAAATTCCCTCCGTAGGATGTCGTGATGAGACCTAGTCTCTAAGACTAGGTAAGTCTGTCAATGCGAAATAATAATAAATATCTTAAATAAATAAACTACAATTCAAATAATTTTAACTCCTAAAACCCGGTAGAAATAAGTCACAAACTTCTAAGAATTTATTCTTTATGTCTCTATACATCAGAGTCTAAAGCAAATAAGAAGACAATATAGTAAGATAGAAGGGGACTCCGGAGTCTGCGGACGCTGGCAGATATACCTCGAAATCTCCTCGTATAGCTAGTTTACTGATGCGTGGTCTGATAAGATGTACCTGGATCTGCACAAAAAGATGTGCAGAAGCGTAGTATGAGTACACCACAGCGGTACCCAGTAAGTGCCAAGCCTAACCTCGGTAGAGTAGTGACGAGGTCAGGTCAGGCCCTGCTGGAGAATAAATAATGGCATGGTAAAATGTTTAAACAATATTATAAGATAAAATGACAATGAAAATGAATCAAGTAGTATGTCACATTTAATTACATCAAATAATGGCAAATAAATACCTCGTTGAAACAAAACAGAATTCTTTTCTACTTTAAGAAAATCACAACAATAATCAAAGGCAACTACGGCCATAAATCAATATCCACAAGGGCACTCCCGAGGTACCGCCTCGTAGTCCCAAATCATAAATAAATTCAGAATATCTCATTTTCTTATATCACCGCGGGAGCCTTCACAATTTATTTAAAGAACATATTTTTTTCCCGAAATAGCATCCCGCGTTTTAGCCACCCTTATCACACCGCATGACTTCTAGTAGTCACCCCTTTTAGCCACGCGTATCAAGCCACTCTTATCTCACCGCATGTGTTTCAACACCCAGACCTTATACCACCGCATGCGTATCAATATCACAATATATCACAATTTGCACCTCAAGTCCTCAAATAATTTAACTTGCCAAAATAATTCAACAACAATATTGTTTCACAATAAAGAGCTCACGGCTCATGCCAAATAAATCATCAATAATAGTTTTCCACAATAAAGAGCTCACAGCTCATGTCAAAATAATTCATCAATAATATTTTTCCACAATAAAGAGCTCACGGCTCATGTCAAAATAATTCAACAATAATATTTTTCCACAATAAAGAGCTCACGGCTCATGTCAAAATAATTCAACAATAATATTCTTCCATAATAAAGAGCTCACGGCTCCCTCACAATGAGTATAAAAATATTCAGGAGTAAATAATTTAGGAAAATAATATTTCAAAATCTTTACTACGTTGCTTCAATATCAAGTTTAAAAATGTCAAATACTTCATATTAATAATATTTAATTTAAAGAAAATCAACCTTCAAATAATGCACAGAATAAAAGAAACCAAGTTTCAACTAAACAGGTAAAATAATTAGTAAGAAAAGATCAAACAAATTTGAAGTATATATCTCAGATCAATGATGAAGAATATAACAAGATAAAATAATTTAATAAATGCGCAATAGTGATCTACACAATTTAAAAATATAATCTTTCGCAATTTAGCCCGTGTACACACTCGTCACCTCGTGCACACGACTTTCAACACATTTCAATAATCACATCAATACCAATCCTAGGGAAAATTTCCCCCACACAAAGTTAGACAAGTCACTTACCTCGACTTGCTCCAATTTAACCAAGTATTATGCTTTTTTCTCGATTTTCCGACTCCGATCGACTCGTATCTAGTCATAATTAATTCGATACAGTCAACAAAAATTATAGTAATCAATTTCAGAAGAAAATATTACATTTTCATTAAAATCCGAAATTAGCTCAAAATTTGCTCGTGAGGCCCACATCTCGGAATCCGGTGAAACTTATAAAATTCGACAACCCATTCAATTACGAGTCCACCCATACCAATTTTACCAAAATTCGATAACAACTCGACCTCCAAATCTTAAATTTTCGTTTTTGGAAGATTTTGCAAAAATCTTGATTTTTCTTCCATAAATTCATGGATTCATGATGTAAATGAGTATGGAATCATGAAATATAATCAATATAGGATAAGGAACACTTACCCCAATATTTTTTCGTGAAAATCGCCCAAGAACCGTGCTCCAAAAATCCAAAACGAAATGAATGAAATAACCATTTTTGGTCCTTAAGTTTCTGCCAATCCGTCACTAAAAGTCCATTTTCCGTCACTAAAAGTACATTTTTCGTCACTAAAAGTCCACCAGAAACTGCTCTACCAGCCTTCCTTCAATCCGTCATACCTTTATGTACAAATGTCCAAATGATGCATGGTTTAACTTTCTGGAAACTAGAATCCAACGACTACAACTTTCATGTTTTGTAACTTTTATGATTCCTTATGAATTGCGAATATAAGCTCCCAAAGTTGGCTTCATGCATCAGAATTTCTGGCAAAACTGCTCTACTAGCCTTCATTCAATCCGTCATAACTTTCTGTACAAATGTCCTAATAATGAATGGTTTAACTTTCTGAAAACTATAATCAAACAACTACAACTTTCATATTTTGAAAATGTTCTTATTCCTTATGAATAGCGAGATATAAGCTTCCAAACTTGGCTCTACGCACGAAATTTCTTCAACAGAAATTTCCAGCACTCTTTGTCCGAAATCCATTCCGTTTACCTTCCGAAATCCACCCAAGACCCTCGGGACCCTAACCAATTATTCCAACATGTCCAAAAATACCATACAAACTTAGTCGAGGCTTCAAACTACATCAAACAACATCAAAACGACAAATCGCACCTCAAAACAAAATCAATGAACTTTCAAATTCTATATCTTGTGTCAAAACACATCAAATCAATTCAGAATGACTTCAATTTTTGCACACAAGTCATAAATGATATAACTGAGCTATGAAAATTTTCAGAATCGGATTTTGACCCCGATATCAAAAAGTCAACCCCTCGGTCAAACTTTCCAAAAATTCAACTTTCGGCATTTCAAGCCTAATTCCACTACGGACTTCCAAATAAAATTCCGATCATGCTCCTAAGTCCAAAATCACCATAGGGAGCTGTTGGAATCATCAAACCTCTATTCCGGGGTCGTTTGCACAAAATTCGACATCCGGTCACTATTTAAACTTAAACTTTTAATTTTTCATCAAAATTCCATATCTCGAGCTAGGGACCTTGGAATTTGATTCCGGGCATATGCCCAAGTCCCAATTCACGATACGGACGTATCGGAACTGTCAAAACACTGATCCGAGTCCGTTTGCTTAAAATATTGACCAAAGTCAACTCAGTTGAGTTTTAAACCTCTAATTCACATTTTAATCCATTTTTCACGTGATAACTTTCTGAAAAATTTTATGGACTGCGCACGCAAGTCGAGGAATGATAAATAATGCTTTTCGAGGTCGTAGAACACAAAATTAATTATTAAATTTAAAGATGACATTTTGGGTCATCACATTCTCCACCTCTAAAACAAATGTTCGTCCTCGAACGGAGTTAGAAAAAGTACCTAAGCTGGTGAATAAGTGTGGATAACGGCTGCATATATCAAGATTGGCCTCCCAAGTCGCCTCCTCGACCGGATGACCCCTCCACTGAACCTTCATGGAAGCAATGTTTTCTTGACCTCAGCTTTCGAACGTGCCTATCTAAAATAGCCATTGGTTCCTCAACATAAGATAGATCCTTGTCCAACTGAACCGAACTGAAGTCTAACACATGAGATGGATCGCCGTGATATTTTTGAAGCATAGAAACATGGAATATCGGATGAACCGTAGAGAGACTAGGTGGTAGTGCAAGTCTGTAATCCACATCTCTAACTCTTTCAAGAATCTCAAAAGGCCCAATATACCTAGGGCTCAACTTGCCCTTCTTCCCGAACTTCATCACACCCTTCATAGGCGAAACCTGGAGCAATACCCGCTCACCGACCATGAATGCAACATCACGAATCTTCCGATTCGCATAACTCTTCTGTCTAGATTGGGTTGTACGAAGTCAATCCTGAATCAACTTAACCTTTTCCAAGGCATCCTAAACTAAATCTATACCCGATAGCCTAGCCTCGCCCAGTTCGAACCAACCCACTAGGGACCGGCACCGCCTACCATACAAGGCCTCATACAGAGCCATTTGAATGCTTGACTGGCAAATGTTGTTGTAAGCAAACTCCGCAAGTGGTAAGAACTGATCCCAAGCACCCTTAAAATCTATCACACATTCACGAAGCATATCCTCCAATATCTGAATGGTGCGTTCGGACTGCCCGTCCGTCTGAGGGTGAAATGTTGTACTCAACTCTACCTGAGTACCCAACTCACGTTGTACTGCCCTCCAAAATCGTAATGTAAACTGCGGACCCCGGTCAGAGATGATAGATACCGGTATGCCGTGAAATCTGACAATCTCGCGAATATAGATTCGAGCCAACTGCTCGGAAGAGTAGGTAGTCATCATAGGATTGCAATGAGCTGACTTGGTCAATTTATCCACAATCACCCAAGCTGCATTGAACTTCCTCTAAGTCCGTGAGAGCCCAACAACGAAATCCATAGTGATCCTCTCCCATTTCCATTCTAGAATCACTAACTTCTGAAGCAATCCACTCGGTCGTTGATGCTCATATTTCACTTGTTGACAGTTTAGACACCGAGCTACATACTCCACTATGTATTTCTTCATCTTCCTCCACCAATAATGTTGCCTCAAGTCCTGCTACATCTTCGCAGCACCCGGATATATGGAGTACCACGAACTGTGAGCCTCATGGAGAATCAATTTACGAAAACCATCTACATTAGGCACACATAGCCTGCCCTGCATCCGTAATACATCGTCATCTCCAATTGTGACTTCTTTGGCATCACCGTGCTGAATTGTATCCTTAAGGACAAGCAAATAGGGTTCATCATACTGACGCTCCCTGATATGATCATAAAGAGAAGACTGAGAAACCACACAAGCCAAAACTCGACTCGGTTCGGAAACATCCAATCTGATAAACTAGTTGGCCAGGGCCTGAATATCCAAGGCCAAAGGCCTCTCTGCTACCGGTAAATATACTAAGCTGCCCAAACTCTCCGCCTTACGACTCAAGGCATCGGCCACTACATTGGCCTTCCCAAGATGATAGAGAATGGTGATGTCATAATCCTTAAGCAACTCCAACCATCTCCGCTGCCGCAAATTAAAATCCTTCCGTTTAAACAGATGTTGTAGATCGGTGATCGATGTAGACCTCACAATGGACACCGTACAAATAATGCCGCCAAATTCTTCAAGGCGCGAACAATAGCTGCTAACTCAAGGTCGTGGACCAAATTGTTTTTTTTCCTCATGTACCTTTAACTGTCTGGACGCGTAGGCAATCACCCTACCGTCTTACATCACACTGCGCCGAGACCAATACGCGACACATCATAATACACAGTATAAGACCCTGAACTTGTAGGTAATACCAACATTAGGGTTGTAGTCAAAGTTGTCTTGAGCTTTTGGAAGCTCTCCTCACATTCCTCGGTCCATCTGAACGGAGCACCCTTCTGGGTCAATCTGATCTTAATAGTTGTTCATAATCAATTACAGAATCGTCAATTAACTTCATGTTAACAAAAATTTCATTTCAAACTTTCACAATACTGATAACGAGACACGAGGCATGAAGACCTCAAAATTATTTACCCGAATTAATGAGTCACATTTAAAGTCACTTGGGCAGGAACCTATCTCGTAGGTTAAAACTCAATAATTACAGCACAAAATTGGCAAGTATGCATAGAGGATTTCATATAAGTATTTTCAAATAAGCCTAATAGGCATGACTCCCTATTAGTACTATAGTACAAATTGAATCTCACAAGGGAGAACTTAAACACAAGATTTTCCCTCACAAGGATCTCATCCGTATATAACTTCCACCACAGCTCGTAGCCCGGTTTAAACATATCAGTTTATATTAAATGCGAGGATCTCGTCCTCAATTCTGAATCACAAGTAATATGCACATCGTGCTAATCAAAACTTTTCATTTGCTCCTTCAAAATAATTTTCGTTAAATAAAATCACAACACATAATGAACCTCACACCGGTAGGGCATATAATTCATAATTTGTAATTAATTATCCGTAAATTACATCAAAACTTACCGAAATGAGTAACAGAAAGCCACATTTAGCCTCACATGTCTTATTAGTGACCAACATGGAATGATAGGCGTAGTTATCTCCATGGAATCTCCCAACATGAGGAAACACATAAGTAGATTACAGAATTATGAAACTCACTCTTAAGTGGAGCACAATAGGAGGACTCGTCTCGATACTCAGAACCGAATCAAGTTAAGGAAATTATTCTTTTATATTATATCAAGGTCGTACCTGTAACGACACCAACTGATGTAGCGACATCCACCATACCATAAAACAAATATATCAACAGTTGGGTCTCCACCTCTAGGACACCTTCTACCCGCCTGTCCTCCACCCCTAACTGGTCGTGTGGGTGGTGTAGTAACTTCAATGAGGCACGTAGCCTGAGTGCTTTGATGAAATATGTCTCTCCCAAGTTTGGGACAATTTTCTCATGATGTGCCTAGTTTCACCGTATTCATAACAACCCTTTTGCGGGTTAGGCTGCTCATATTGAGTCTGTGCTAGATAACTGGAATAACCATTATAGGAACTCATGTTGGTGGTGCATTAAAAGAACTTACTGGAGCACCCCGAGTAATTCGATGTGCGGACTGGGCTGGCCAACTGCCCGAGCCCCCTCTATAATGATTTATACTTGCAGAGTAGAATCCACTGAATCCCCCAGAACCTTGAGACGTCTTGGTCTCCTTAGTTTCCTTTTTCCTTACCCCGAACATGTTCTAATATCTTGGCAATTTGTACAACTAGCATAAATGAAGTATCAGCTTATAGCTCCCGAGTCGTACAAAATTTTACGATTATAATTAAGTCCTTTAATGAGTCTGTGGACTCGCCCTCTGGCTGTAGGAAGCAAAGTAGGAGTATGATGGGCTAACTTATTAAACTTGATGGCATATTCTAACATCGTCAATGGTGACATGACGCAACCGTTCAAACCCTATGCGCCACGTATTACGAAGAGTCCGGGAAACAAACTCTTTCAAAAGCATTTCTGAGAACTGAGCCAAGTGGGCGGTGTTGCATTGGCTGGTCTGCTCTCTTCATAGGCTTGCCACGAACACCAGTGGAGAATTATCTCTCCCAAGGCGAATTTCTTCTTTTGTTATACTAACTCTACACTGTTGAGCTGACCAATTTCTTAGCATATTCTTCGACTCTTCTTTGGGGTAACCCTTACCCCTATTTATACACAACGATCACAAAAGTAGATCTCCATACAGACAAATCTTGTCACAAACCACATAGTCCAGACTCTCGTCAACAAGTGTACTTACTCCGAAGCACCCCAAAATCCGCAACAGTGACGTCCACGCTGAGTAGACATTCTATAAATTTAGAGTTGTTTCTATAACTCCTTTGGTATTGAAGTATAGGATTATTAAGGAGGCGTACATACCGCAAGTCCCAACCTTATCCTCTACAAAATCTCAGGTCTTAAACATGTGTAAATTTTAGGGAACCTTTCAGTACCACATATATACATTTCAGGCCAAAACTGATATAATACATGACCCCGCAATCTACCCATTGGTAGTGGACTCCCCCTACTCGGCGCGAAGTCATAGGTCACAACGTCCGATGATCCACAATAATAATCTTCACAACTTATATAAATCAACCAGACGCCAACGTCCGTTGCATCCCCACATGATTCACTAGGTGATCTCTCAATACGCCCGCATCTTCAGTCGGAACCACATGTTGAGGCAATGTTTGAGCATCTCTGGCTCCCTCATAGTCCATCTACGGCATCACGAACCGCCGACGCACAACTGATACCGAGTGCGCAATGTCATATACGAGTGGATACAAAGAAATATAAAATATATGTTTCAAGCTAAATCAATGCCGCACGATAAGGAGTCAAAGAAGTGAATATTTTCTAACAGTTCCATAGCCTCTCGAAGATAAGTACACACGTCTCAGTACCGATCTTCAAGACTCTACTAAACCTGCTTGTGACTCATGACACCTATGAACCTAGTGCTCTGATACCACTTGTCACGACCTCAAATTCCCTCCGTAGGATGTCGTGATGGCACCTAGTCTCTAAGACTAGGTAAGCCTATCAATGCAGAATAATAATAAATATCCTAAATAAATAAACTACAATTCAAACAATTTTAACTCCCAAAACCCAGTAGAAATAAGTCACAAGCTTCTAAGAATTTATTCTTTATGTCTATATACATCAGAGTCTGAAGCAAATAAGGAAGACAATATAGTAAGATAGAAGGGGACTCCGGAGTCTGCGGACGCTGGCAGATATACCTCGAAGTCTCCTCGTATAGCTAGTTTACTGATGCGTGGTCTGATAAGATGTACCTGGATCTGCACAAAAAGATGTCCAGAAGCGTAGTATGAGTACACCACAGCGGTACCCAGTAAGTGCCAAGCCTAACCTCGGTAGAGTAGTGACGAGGTCAGGTCAGGCCCAGCTGGAGAATAAATAATGGCATGGTAAAATGTTTAAACAATATTATAAGATAAAATGACAATGAAAATGAATCAAGTAGTATCTCACATTTAATTACATCAAATAATGGCAAATAAATACCTCGTTGAAACAAAATAGAATTCTTTTCAACTTTAAGAAAATCACAACAATAATCAAAGGCAACTACGGCCATAAATCAATATCAACAAGGGCACTCCCGAGGTACCGCCTCGTAGTCCCAAATCATAAATAAATTCACAATATCTCATTTCCTTATATCACCGCGGGAGCCTTCACAATTTATTTAAAGAACACATTTTTTTTCCGAAATAGCATCCCGCGTTTTAGCCACCCTTATCACACCGCATGACTTCTAGTAGTCACCCCTACTAGCCACACGTATCAAGCCACCCTTATCTCACCGCATGTGTTTCAACACCCAGACCTTATACCACCGCATGCGTATCAATATCACAATATATCACAATTTGCACCTCAAGTGCTCAAATAATTTAACAACAATATTGTTTCACAATAAAGAGCTCACGGCTCATGCCAAAATAAATCATCAATAATAGTTTTTCACAATAAAGAGCTCACGGCTCATGTCAAAATAATTCATCAATAATATTTTTCCACAATAAAGAGCTCACGGCTCATGTCAAAATAATTCAACAATAATATTTTTCCACAATAAAGAGCTCACGGCTCATGTCAAAATAATTCAACAATAATATTCTTCCATAATAAAGAGCTCACGGCTCCCTCACAATGAGTATAAAAATATTCAGGAGTAAATAATTTAGGAAAATAATATTTCAAAATCTTTACTATGTTGCTTCAATATCAAGTTTAAAAATGTCAAATACTTCATATTAATAATATTTAATTTAAAGAAAATCAACCTTCAAATAATGCATAGAATAAAAGAAACTAAGTTTCAACTAAACAGGTAAAACAATTAGTAAGAAAAGATCAAACAAATTTGAAGTATATATCACCTCGTGCACACGACTTTCAACACATTTCAATAATCACATCAATACCGATCCTAGGGGAAATTTCTCCCACACAAGGTTAGACAAGTCACTTATCTCAACTTGCTCCAATTTAATCAAGTATTATGCTTTTTCCTCGATTTTCCGACTCCGATCGACTCGTATCTAGTCATAATTAATTCGATACAGTCAACAAAAATTATAGTAATCAATTTCATAAGAAAATATTACATTTTCATTAAAATCCGAAATTAGCTCAAAATTTGCCCGTGGGGCCCACATCTCGGAATCCGGCGAAACTTATAAAATCCGACAACCCATTCAATTACGAGTCCACCCATACCAATTTTACCAAAATTCGATAACAACTCGACCTCCAAATCTTAAATTTTTGTTTTTGGGAGATTTTGCAAAAATCTTGATTTTTCTTCCATAAATTCACGGATTCATGATATAAATGAGTATGGAATCATGAAATATAATCAATATAGGATAAGGAACACTTACCCCAATGTTTTCCCGTGAAAATCGCCCAAAAATCATCCAAGAACCGTGCTCCAAAAATCCAAAACGAAATGAATGAAATGACCATTTTTGGTCCTTAAGTTTCTGCCAATCCGTCACTAAAAGTCCATTTTCCATCACTAAAAGTCCATTTTTCGTCACTAAAAGTCCACCAGAAACTGCTCTACCAGCCTTCCTTCAATCCATCATAACTTTATGTACAAATATCCAAATGATGCATGGTTTAAGTTTCTGGAAACTAGAATCCAACGACTACTACTTTCATGTTTTGTAACTTTTATGATTCCTTATGAATTGCGGGATATAAGCTCCCTAATTCGGCTCCATGCATCAGAATTTCTGGCGAAACTACTCTACTAGCCTTCATTCAATCCATCATAACTTTCTGTACAAATGTCCAAATAATGAATGGTTTAACTTTCTGAAAACTATAATCAAACGACTACAACTTTCATGTTTGGAAAATGTTCTTATTCCTTATGAATAGCGAGATATAAGCTTTCAAAGTTGGCTCCACGCACGAAATTTCTGCAACAGAAATTTCCAGCACTCTTTGTCCGAAATCCATTCCGTTTACCTTCCGAAATCCACCCGAGACCCTCGAGACCTTAACCAATTATTCCAACATGTCCCAAAATACCATACGAACTTAGTCGAGGCTTCAAACTACATCAAACAACATCAAAACGACAAATCGCAACTCAAATCAAAATGAATGAACTTTAAACTTTCAAATTCTATATCTTGTGTCGAAACACATCAAATCAATTCGGAATGACTTTAATTTTTGCACACAAGTCATAAATGACATAACTAAGCTATGAAAATTTTCAGAATCGGATTTCGACCCCAATATCAAAAAGTCAACCCCTCGGTCAAACTTCCCAAAAATTCAACTTTCGGCATTTCAAGCCTAATTCCACTACGGACTTCCAAATAAAATTCCGATCAAGCTCCTAAGTCCAAAATCACCATACGGAGCTGTTGGAATCATCAAAATTCTATTCCGGGGTCGTTTGTACAAAATTCGACATCCGATCACTATTTGAACTTAAACTTTTAATTTTTCATCAAAATTCCATATCTCGAGTTAGGGACCTCGGAATTTGATTTCGGGCATTCGCCCAAGTCCCAATTCACGATACGGACCTACCGGAACTGTCAAAACACTGATCCAAGTCCGTTTGCTTAAAATATTGACCAAAGTCAACTCAGTTGAGTTTTAAACCTCTAATTCACATTTTAATCCATTTTTCACCTGATAACTTTCCGAATAATTTTATGGACTGTGCACGCAAGTCGAGGAATGATAAATAGTGCTTTTCGAGGTCTTAGAATACAAAATTAATTATTAAATTTAAAGATAACATTTTGGGTCATCACAATTCCCTAGCTACATTTTCCCAACATAAGGTACACCAATCCTTAGTTGAGACATACTTTTGACAATAAAGGAACACCATCCAAAAAGAAAAACATGACTTTTTTGGGGTACACCACTCCCGACCTTTTATTGCTTTCAATAAAGAAGTAGATTAGAATTTTATTATAATAACTCACAAAATTTTTCCAGTGCAAACTGGGGCAGAAAAATTTCGTTTGTTTGTTTGTTTTGGTATCTGAGTAGGTTTTACCTCAAGGCACAGGGTTCGAGATGACCAAAAGAAGAAGTCTTAATTCAGAATAAAAGAAAAGAAAAAATAAGTGAATCCAAAATGCAAAAAGCATTTAAAAAGATGTGGAATGCTCAAGACATGACTGAAGCCACGAGCATTGGAGTCCCGTTTTGATTAGAAGAATCTATAGAACAATAAACTGGAACCCACAGCTAGTGAGAATCAAGAATTAGATCAGAGTCTGCATGAAGAACCAGTCAAGACTCAAGATCAAGTTTCAGAAGACTCATAGATAGGAATCTTGTAACTCATAACTGATAGACTTGTTTAGTTTCTTTTTTATTTTGATATAATAGCAGGACAACGGAACGAAGCCTCGACATAACCTCACATGACTCCTCAACTCATCATTCCACCATTCTCCTTGAACTACACGCGACCTGATTCCCCTAGAACCCGGGATATATAGGCTGCCCAAAATCAGGACTCGGTTGCACCCTATCTTTTATTTTTTTTCCTTTTGAATAATGGTTTGGTCAAAAATTAGTCACATGACTCACTTAGTCTTTGTCTGAAAACTCTTCATGTTTCCAAGCAAAGAGGGGCAGCTCTGATCCCTAATTTTTGACTCTTCTACTATATAAATATTTTCAGAAATTTAATATATATATTTTTTAGCTTTGTTAAATTGTTTTAGGGTAAATATTAATAATAATTTAAAAGGTCAATTATTACTATTAGTATTATTTTTATTTTTATCTTTATTTAAATAAAATGAATTCAAAAACCGAAAAAAATAAAAATTAATTAATTAATATTATTTTTTTAAAAAACAAATTTCGGATGGGAATTAAAAATATAGTAAAAGTAGAAATATAAAATTAAAAAGTAAAAGTAAAAGTAGGTAGAAATTGTTTAATAAAAAAAGTAAAAAAAAGTAAAAAATTAAAAAAATAAAGTAAAAGAATGTGGAATTTTAAAAAAATAAAAAGTAAAATAAAGTTGCAATTAAAAAATAAAAGTAAGGGTATCTGATTTTTTTTTTAATAAAAGTAAAAGTAAGTGGAAATAAAAAATAAAAAATAAAAGAAGTAAAATAAGTGAAAAATAAAAAAAGAAAAGTAAAAAAGTGGGATTTTAAATATATTAAAAGTAAAAAAATGAGAAATTAAAAAAGAAAAGTAAAGAAAAGTGGGAAATTATTTTTTTAAAAAAATAAGAAAAATGGGAAGTGGAAATTCTTTTTAATTAAAAAATAAAAGAATAAATAAAATAAAAAAATCTGAAAATTCCGAAATTTTTTCTATAAATAGAAGAGAAATGTGAGGAAAAAGGGCGGGGAGAAGAAAAAAAATGAGGAGGAAGGAATTGAGAGAAATTTATTTTCTTCTTCTAGGATAAAGGAAATTTTTACTCGTGTCATTCTTTCTTCGTCTTACTTTCGAAATATCTAGCAAAATCACCCCCCCAAAAAATAGCTTTAAACCCAACAAAAACAAGCCACTAAATCACCGGTTTTGTAAGGTCGATCGAGGTTGCAAGTCGCAATTTTTTGTTCGAGGTTTCATGGCCGGTGAAAGTTCTAGTCAACACTCGTCGAATTGTTTAGCGCTCTTGTAATTTAAACTCTGTTAATTTATATCAAAGGTCTGTTATTTCCCTTTCTTCACTCATTATAATTGTTCATTTACCTTCTTGTCTATTGGTTTGATTATTGGGTAGCATGAAGTAGTAGTTCACTCTATTGATATTTGGATCATTTGAATCTGATTGTTTCTTTATTCATATGTTTATTAGACCATGATGTTAATTTTAGAGTTGCAAAGTTTTATTTTGAGTTGATTTAACCGGATAAAGGGTCAATTGAATCACTGTAATTTGGCTGGTTTACTAATTTTGTTCATGAGATTGTAGTGTCATTAGTTTTGTTTAAGAAATGTACAGAATATGGGATATTGGGTTGGATAATTTGCTTGGGCCACGATTTGTTTCTAAGGAAATTGGTTTTTGGGCTGTAGGAGAAGAAAAGATTTTGGGCCAAAAGATTTAGTCGCATCAGGCCCAAAGTAATAAATAACATAGCTGGCTCATCTTTCTCTAAACTAGCCCACTTTTCTATAAATAATAAATCCAATTCTTCCACAAATAATTCCATACCTCATGACCTTACAATAATCTCAAAATTAGTAATTGAATAATATTCGAACATCGTAGCTCGCTTTAGGCGCGATAAATAATAAATCATCGTGACTGTGGGTACGGTTTCCGTGGCATGGTCACGATACGTAATCCCCAATTCGAGTGTGCGTTTCACGTGACTCGACCACAACTTCAAATAATAATAAAATAAAATTAAACACGTTGTAGATTGCGGTTGCATTTCACGTGACGCGATTTGCGATGTGTATAAACAACGAGTGTACGACAACGTAACTCGTCTCATATTAATTTCATAAAAGTTTAAAATGCAGTAATGTAATAAAAGCGGTAAAAGGAATAAAAATGCTCATATAGGTTTAAAACATGTATTAAATCAGATAACTAGGCCAATTATTAATAGTTGAGCGACCGTGCTAAAACCACGGAACTCGGGAGTGCCTCACACCTTCTCTCGGGTTAACAGAATTTCTTACCCGGTCTTCTGTGTTCGCAGACCATAAATAAGAGTCAATTTTCCTTGATTTGGGATTCTAAAATAAATCGGTGACTTGGGACGCCATAAATTATTCCAAGTGGCGACTCTGAATAAATAAAGAATCACATTTCGAATAATGTCACTTAAATTGAAAAAACTCCCTATTCCCCGGGAAAAAGGAGGTGTGACAGTTGAAAAAGAAAGTATTTTTTCTACGACATGAAAATAAAGTACTCATTTTATTAAAATAAAAGAAAATACTTTTTCTACATCATGAAAAGAAAATACTCATTTTGTTGAAATGAAAAAAAAATATTTTTTCTACATCATGAAAAGAGAATACTATTTTTGTTGAAATGAAAAAAATACTTTTTCTACATGAAAATAAAGTATTTTTTGTTAAATTGAAAAAAAAATTATATCATGAAAAAAAACTCATTTGTTGAAATGAAAAAATATATATATATCTATAAAATGAAAAAAAAAGTACTATTAATATATTTTTATTTAGGGTGGGAGTGGGGTAGAGGGGGTGGGACGGGGGAATGGGGGTTGGGGTGGGGTTGGGTAGGGATGGAAAATAGGGTGAGAAAGGTTGAGAAGGAGTTTTGAAAAATGTTTTACATTCTATATTTTTTTTCATACCAAACATACCCTAAGTAACAAAATATTGGCAGTGGACTAAGCCAGTGAACCAGGTGCCTCGATCAAACTATAATGGGTTGGGTGATAAGTAGGGGCGGCTCTAAGGCTTTGCAAAGTGAGGCCATTGCCTTAGACCCCCAAATTTTGAAGGCCCCAAATTTATTTTAAATTATTATTATTATTATTGTTACTATTATATATTATATAATTTATATAAATAATTAGAATAAAGAAAAGTGTTACAATATATTTTTTGTTACTTGATTGATGTTGTTTTATACAATAAATTTATAAATTATAATAATTTTCTTCCCTCATTAATTAGTATATTTGACAAGAGTAGTTTGCTCCAGTGGTGAGCACCCTCCACTTCCAACCAAGAGGTTGTGAGTTCGAGTCACCCCAAGAGCAAGGTGGGGAGTTTTTGGAGGGAGGAAGCTGAGGGTCTATCGGAAACAACTTCTCTACTCCAGGGTAGGTGTAAGGTATGCGTACAAACTACCCTCATCAGACCCCACTAGTGAAATTATACTGAGTTGTTGTTGTTGTTGTTGTTGTTGTTGTTGCTTCACTCTTTAATTTTAATTTTATCTTTTATATATACGAATTAAGTTATATATATTGACAACATAATAGATTTCTTTTATAATGTTCTCTGAAACAACATGAACACAAAAGCATTCATCCACCAATTTTCTTTTAGTGTAATTCGACATATTATATTAGGTTATTTACAATTTATTTTAGATATTCACCTATAAGTGCTACTTAATAGAATGAACTACAATCACCATTTAAATTGATAAGACGGAGTAAATATTTTTTACACCGTCAATACTCAAAACTTAAGTTATTACGTTATGTACGTTTATTTTTTTTTTCTTTCTTGTTTCTGATGATAGCCGAATCAAAATTTTCACTTTGAGTTCTGGACCTCAATATTCGATAGTTCACCGCTTTATTTTTTGTGCTCTTTTTCCTAAATTGTTTTTTGAAATTCACTTTTTTGTCTTAAATGATTTACTTGTTATTTAAAAAAAAAAATTTGTTGTTAGTGTAAATATTTTATAAAATAAATTTAAGGGCCTCCGAAATTGATTTCGCCTTAGGCCCCGAGATCTGTTGAGCCGCCCTGGTGATAAGACACAATTATCAATGGATCTGAATCAAGATTTTACTAATGAACGTTGTTTAAGAAAAAATAACTTAAATAACCTCCTGTTCAAAGTAATAGCAAAAAAAAAAATATATTACATATAGTTAGTATATAAAAACATATACGAATCAGAAGATGTTAATATTTTTTGTCGAGCGGTCAAATATGTAACTTTCCTAATTTTAAATCATTGTGGCCTGTCCAGCCCACCACAAAGGCTTTAGTTCAACGAATTATTGACAATTTTGTAACCTCCTATAATTTGTAATTGCTAAAACAATTTTAATTTATACTTCATCGTTATGTAGTTCCAATCACAATACCGATGACTCCATATGATAAAATTTAAAATCATTTTTCAAAAGTCACGTCCAACAAATGTGTTACACCTTCTACCATGCGATATATATTTTTTTGGTTGAAGAAGTGGAGCGAAACACATTACGTTATTGTATGGAGTATAATTTTCTTGAACGAAGGAGCGAACCTTACAGTTAAGGGGAAAAGAAAAGATTACATCAATAAGATACGAGTCTATATCTAAATGATATAGGATTATATTACAACCATTACATTGCATTTTAGATCCCGTATTATACATACATGGGAGAAACTTCGATCAAACCTTTTTTCTTTTACAAAAAATTAATTTTATGAGCCCAAAACAAACTTAACTAACACATGGATCGAAGTAGTTAATTTATGTTATTTTCTCCAATTATGTTGAAAATTTAAGACATTTCTCCTAGAAAGAATGGAATGAAGACAAGAAATCAACAAACACAATCCCCAAAAACATATGATTAACCTTTGAAATAGAAACACGGAGAAAACATTAGTGGCTTAGGGTTGCATTTCGAAACTACACATAAAACCTTTCATAAGAAGCACAATAAGCAACATCAAGGACAAATGAGTAATTAAAAGCACGTCTTTTTAAGAATTTGACGACAAATAATTTTAAAAATATTGTTACAAAAGTATGGACTAGCTTACACAGCTCGTGGATTGTGTTATATCGTGACAGATTATTAGTGAAACAATAAAAGTAAAAGAACTAACTGGAGATATCTCTGATAAGAAATTGGAAACTTGAAAACTAAGTTCATTATTTCGAATTAGATCGATAATTAATACGCCACATCACACCTTTATATTACGAGTCTTGTTCGATTCACGTGAATTTCCTATTTTATCGATCAGTTCTAGAAAATATGTACATAAAATATTTAATTTGACGAGAAATTATTGTTTCACTTGTACCATAAATTGAACGGAAAATCCACCATGTCTAGAACATATCTAAGTAGCACAGAGCAACGAGTGTGAGCTTATGATTTCGATTACCAAAAAGCCACTAAGTGTATTTATATTCCTATTCCTGATGCAGCCTTATATCAAACAAATAGTAGGTTTGAGCCTGTAATTTTAAAAATATAACATGCTCAATGCTAAAAACCTTAAAACATAGAATTTAAATTCAGAATCCACCTTTGTAAATTTCGCTCTAGAAAATTTACGAAGTTACTTATAGTATATGATCTTTGTGAGTTTTTCAAGCCAGCCTGCTAATACCCATTTGTGCATGCAGCCCATACTTGATTAATACTAGATCTCACCAAAGGATACAGCTTAGGGCTTTCTAATTCTAAGGCTATGTTGCTCGGACTCTTCAAAAATGTTGCACCCGTGTCGGATCCTCCAAAAATGCACTACTTTTGGAGGATCCGATCGCACCCGTCAACAATTTTGAAGAGTCCGAGCAACATACTTCTAAGGTTATGTTCACATTTGCCCTAACCAAAAAAGCAGTTATAACAGAAAATGAAAACTCTGAAAAGTGTTCTATATGGATGTTGCTAAACATTGCACTCTCAAATCACTAACGTTAAAGAATAGCAGTTCGAGATACAAAATCTACAGTCCTACATTTGCCAACTTTAGCTATAATAAAACAATGTTAGTTACCAACATCACTAAATATGCAGATAGAGATCTTACATTTCAAGCAGGTAAGATTTCAAACAAAATAGCCAACACCCCAAAAAAGGCATTAAACGAAATAGGGCAATCTGCCTCTTGATTTCTATTTTTATAACCAAAGCACAGAATGTCAGCATGAGGAAAGGTAGCTCAAAACAGAATTGCTTTCCAGCCAAAGTAGAACAAATTCTGAACTGTTCCACTGTTATTCCCTTCACTGTGCCGAGGCACCTCTCCAAACATAAACCATCAAAATATATGCCACTTTATCACTAACATCAATTCATGATCTGTTTGAAGTGTGCAGGATACTTATCCTTTTTTCCCCCTCAAGGATTGGATGGGAAGACAAAAAAGTAGTTTCTTGATGACAATCAAGCTGCGAACAAATGAATTGCAAATAACACGATGAACTTACTGCTGGTCGAAAATGAACCAGAATAATCAAAACATATTCCCCTGACCACAACAACACAACTCAGTATAGTGGGGTATGGAGAGGGTAGTGTGTACGCAGACCTTACCCCTACCCCGGTGGGGTAGAGAGGCTGTTTCCGATAGACCTTCGACTCAAGAAGACGAAAAGAGACACTAGATCAGTAACAACAACAGAGGCCAAAAAGATAATACCAACATCGTAAGAACCAGAAAATAGCTAGAAATAGGAGTAAAACACTCACATACAACACGATTCTCTAAGAGACATTTATGAAGTAACCCTTCACTACCCGAGGACTTGGTCCAGTGGAAGATTATTATTAAGTAATCCTTCATTACTCGAGGACTTGGTCCAGTGGACATCATGGACATAGCCGGAGAAAACCAGGAAACAGTAATGAGGTAACAAGCTAAGAAGAAGCATCTGCAGTACATTCACTGTTACAACTAAAAAAGATAAATACGATTCCGGCGAGGCGACTACAAAGCAGTGCTTGTGTTGCAAGTCCTTTTCTCCACTGGGGAAGCTTTCAGCCATTCATATGCACCTTATTCTCATTATTATTTCCGTCCCAAACTTTTAAAACACTACAAGTTATATCTCAGAATCTAAAAGCAAGTAGCGACAGTCACAATATACATATAATACAAATATCACATAAATGGCAGCCCAATGTAGACCACCTTTTGATACACTTGCATATTAGTTTACATTTTTCTATATCCTATTTGAATGTAATATTAAGCACAACTACTGTACATTGCAGAGATGTTACCAGAAACCATCATCAACGGCCACAGCGGATGGAGGATAAGGATCATCCTCTTCCTCCATTTCCAACTCTGGTTCGGCAGATCCAAATTCAGACAACTCAACAGCAGCAAGGTTCTTTAGGTCAATAATCGAGAGCTCGTCAAGGTGCCTAACAACCAAGTCAGCAGCACCAAGCTCGTACACCGGATGTTTGCTGGCAACAGCAACACACTTCATCTGAGCATCATGTGCAGCCTCCACAGTTTGATTTGAGTTCCCAAACACTATACACCTCTCCGGTATGTATTGTAGAAGCTGCGATGCATAGACAAACATCTCTGGATCAGGCTTCCCTCTATGAACATCCTCTGCAGCTACAATAACACTAAAAATCCCTTCAATGCCAATGGTACCAATTGCATTCTCGACATATTTTCTCGGACGTGTAGACACTAAAGCCATTGGCACCTTGTAGTGCATCAGGGTATTGACAAACTCCTGTGATCCAGGTCGGAAGCTATAAATTCCCCCTTGCAAAGCTTGATAAATCTCCTCCTTCCGAGAAGCCATTCTCCTCACTTGAACAAGATCTCTTGACCAGCACAAAACTTCCGATATTGCTTGCTCATTCTTCATTCCTTCAATTCTTTTCAAAATGAAACCTGGAGGAGGTGATTTTCCTTCTTCTTGAGATAGAGCTAACCACGCCTGCTTCTCAAGATCTGGATTGTCTTCAGTTAATACACCTTCCCATTCAAATATAGCTGCTAACCATCCACAACCCATCCTTTCTTGTCTAAGCAATGGATTATGAAGAGCTGGATTATCAGCCTTATTCTTAGGTGGCCATAATCCCGGTTTTCTATCTACATCAGTGTCGAACCGATACCTGAAATCCTTAGGCATTTTCTCTTCCTCTCTATATGAATATGCCTCTTTGGTCAATTCCATTGCTTGGCCTCTTATTGAGGAAATCCTTACACAATCAGCTCTTAATCTTTCCAAATTAGAACCACAAACAAGCTTTTTGCCAAGAAAATCAGCACAAGGCAACCGACATACATCGATTGGCTTCCGTTTACTCAACATATCTTTGCTACAATAACCTCCCAATACTGGCACACACCCTAAAAGCGATGTTGCACCAATTGATTCAACCATCTTTACTAACTAATCTTCCACCCCACCAAATCTTTAACTTCAAAGACCCAAACTTTTCACCACAAAACCACTCAAATCAACTAAACTGAACACAATTTCAATGAATCCAACAACCCCAACTGAAATTTTTCACTTTCCCAAATCACCACACAAGTAAAGGTACAAAAGGCAACAGTAAAGCAACCCTTTTTACAATAAAGATCGAAACTTTATGCAATACCCCTAATTTAATTACACAATATAATCCCAATTTCGTGTGCAACACGCCAAACCCAAGATTCAACTCTCACGTCAACAGCTCATAAAAGCATAATTATTCAACGTCATAAGTAGATTACTTAAGGAATAAGGAAAGATAGCAATTTACCCAAATAGGTATGTACAGAAATAAAAAAGAGAAAAGAGAAATTTTTAGATAATTAAACAGCAAATGAACCTATAGACTTATCCTATTATAAAAATTTGAAATTTGTGAGCAATATTATGCACTAAAAAGCTAGAAAGTTGTTTTTAAATTTTTTATTTTTAACAGAAATATTTACAAAGAGATAAAGATAGGAGGAACCTGAGGTGAATTGTAGAAGAAAGCAAAATACAGAGAAGATTTTTTTTGTTATTATGATTTACGAATAGTAGTAGTATTTTGAAGGCGTGTATGTGTGGTTTATAGGAGAAGAAGAAATTGAGGGCGGTTTTTTGGGAGTTTTTCGATTTGGTGAACCGGGTTGTTGCCGGCCAAAATTGAACCGCGTCAACAAAAGGACACGTATCGGTTTAGTGACGTGTTGCGGGCCTTTATTTGCTTTCACTTTTACCCTTGCAGTTGAGTTAATTTGACTTTGTACCCCTTATAATGTTGGATTATAAAGTTGATTCCCTCTAGGCTAGGGCTGTGCATTATTTGGGTCAACAAGAATATTCTAATTGATCCGTATTATTTGAATTGATTTTGGATCGGATTTCGAATCTTTAATTTTATTATTTTGAATATTGGATCGGATATGATTTGGCTCAATTTACATCCGACCCGATTCGAAATTCGAAATATATATTTTACATATAAAAGATAAGGGTGCCCTTTCAAAAACTTTAAGGTTTCTTTGTTATCTTTATCTGTTTTTGCCTTTTCTTTCTTTTCAGTATTAAACGTGGAAAATAAGGAAATCAATCAGTTTTGGTATTGAAAATGGTAGGAGATCGCATCTTATAATTATTTATTTTAGCATCTTAATAAAGCGTACAATTCGAACCAAACATCAAAATCCGATCCGAATTTAATTCGGTTCAGATTTGGATTGCAATTTACAAAATTTAAAATTATAATCCGAAAGGTGTTAAATCCGATCCGATCCGATTCATAAACAGGCCTACTGTAGGCTATAAGTATACTAAAACTTGATTTTCTCACTTGCATATTTTTCTTCCTAAGATTTTCTATCACGCTCTTCGATTTTGTTGTGAACTGATAGAGATTTATTTTCAAGATTAAAGTGGGAAATAAATACATACAGTAGCTTGATCTGAATATGTAGTTTGTCTTACCCTAGAATATCGTTGACTTTATTATTATTATTATTATTATTATTATTATTATATTTATATACTATAAGATTAAAGAAAAGAAAAGGGGGACAGTGAAAACTAATTGCATAAATTCTCATTGATATTATTAGACTATAAACTTTGGTGACCAATTATTTATTTACATGCATCTTGTTGATATCGATAATCTAAAGCAGTATTCTAATAGGTCGGTAAACGATTTTTAATTTCGAATTTTTATTATAGTTTTATATTTTAATAAATACACCACTGTTTTATTAGAAAATCAGTCATATGATTTCTAAAATTAATAATATATTTAAATGACCCTTAAATATGCAAATTGGAAATTTATTAATTAATTGGGGGTAAAGAAAAAAATATAGTCATAACACCCCCCCCCCCCCACCCAAAAAAAAAAAAAAAACAATCTCTCTCTCTCCTTTCCTCTAGTGGGAGCTAAATGAAGATCATCAACCACAATAAAAGAAACATCCATGATTGAAGGAGCATGCATTGCTTTCTTTACTCTACATCAATTATTCTAATAGGTTGTCGAAATTGTTGTAATTAACCAATAATTAAACTGTACTTCTTCTTCGTTTACCCATAAGCTTTTCTTTACAAAAAAAAAAAGAAAAAAGAAAATGACATTTTATGTGTCGCTCTCAAAATATATAATAACTATATATATATATATATATATATATATATATATATATATATATATATATATATATATATATAGTTATTATATATTTTGAGAGCGACACATAAAATGTCATTTTCTTTTTTATATATATATATATATATATATACACTTTATAAAGAGATTTTTAAACCAAAAAAAAAAAAGGTAAATGGATATTATATACTTTATAACTCAAAGACTTTCGTGTATTTGTGGATAACATTGTTAATGAATGAGAAGGCTATATACTAGAGTTTGGCATCATACCTAACCACAAAAATGGGAATCCCAATTAAAGAGGAAAGGAAACATTTCATTAAAATATGATATAAACAATTTGGTGTTCATAATTTTTTATGACTTTAAAATGGTCCTTTTTCAAGCTTTGAGTTAAGCTATGTATCTATGGATAAGAATGTGAGAAAATGTCCCACTCATCCAATCACACACGCTATTCCTTTCTTATTTTGCACCGAATTTAACATAGATCTAATTAAGAAATATAATAGCAGCTATTAATTTATACATCATATTGCAAATGTTCCAGAAAGTCGTAGCACAAAGTTACTGATTTTTCCAGATGAATTAGAAATTGGAGATATCTAACTTTCAACTGTTTAATATAATGTAAGTTGTGCACTAAACAAAAAAAGATCAAATGGCCAAAAGAATACTCAACCAATATGTACCATTTTTTACCCAATTAATCTCAATAACACACTCCTATAATAGTCATATTTATGGGTTTGATCACAATTTTAGTTGTACATGCGCACACTACTTAATTAAAGACAGACGATTATAATAGAGGGAAAAATTCTTTTGCCATTGATAGTAATGTCCTATATATAAGTGGAATAAAAAGCAATAATAAGTACCCTAAATACTAGGTTAGTTACAGAATATTATTATCTCATTTGATTTAAATTCGATATATGTAAGACTCGTTAGAAGGGTAAACGTTTCATACTATGAGTTTCTTCATTTTAAAAACTAATTTCGAGAACTCTGATTAAGAGCGTAAGCGCATAGCAGCGATATCCATCACAGAATTAGAGGATTCATGAATGAGGAATCTCCCAATCAGACTCTTCATTTTCAGTGAAAACATGGATTTTAAAATGTGAAAAATGAGTGAAATTGGAAAAATCTCATCCCAACTATGAAAAAAGAACAATTTGGTGACTTGGTGTGACAGAATTGACTATCACTAGGTCAAAAAAAGAAGAAGAAAGTTCCAAAAATCAGATAAGTCTACCAGTAGAATTGCGTAGATCATTCTATGCTAATAATAAATTTTGCATGTCTATTTCAATTTCCCCACAAAAAATTAAGATTTTTCTGTTTTTTTCTTTTTTTCTTGTTGCAAATGAATCCAAGTGGACAACAAATTCTTAAGAACCACCCACGTTAACACATGCAACGTGTCAAATTTGTACTCCTTAGGATATGTTACATATCAATATATTGAAGGAAAAGATAACTTATGCATTAATTTATATCAAAATATTTTGAGACCTTTTAGGAAAAAACACGACGTTAAGTGGTGTGTTTGGTACTAAGGAATGAATGGTTTTATCACTTATTTTCCCTTGTTTGGTTGGTGAGTGAAAAACGTTTTTCGAAGAATATTTTCTAGTGTTTGTTTAAAGAGTAGAAAATATTTTTTAGGAAAATAATTTTTTATGCTACTTTCCTTACCCCTATTCTCCCCTCCCCCCCCTCCCCCCCCCCCAAAAAAATCTGCTGAAAAATATATCTTTTCCCCTTCCCCCGCCCCCCAATCCCAAATATCCAATGTTTTGAGGATATTAATTTTTTCAAGAGTTTAATTATTCTTTTGAAAATTCACACAAACCCAAAGCGACTAATGTGCTGCTTTACTTTTTCACACAAAAAATAATGTTAAAATTTGTGATACAAAACTAAATAAAGACTGGGCACGGAGTTTAAGAAAAAATGAAAACTTTTGGAATTTGTGGTCCTAAACAAGTCAAAAAGGAGTCCAGAGTATTTGTGTGGTTATAAAAGCTTCTCATTAAGGGTAGAATTGTAAGTTTAAGCAAAATTATTTCTAAATTTAGAAAGGGGTCATGCTTTTTGGAACGGACCAAAAAGGAAATAGGTTTACATAAACTGGAACAGAGTGAGTATTTTTTTGGTTGAAAAAAGAAAGTACTCTTTCTACAACATGAAAAAGTACTCATTTTGTTAAAATGAGAGAACATACTTTTTCTACATCATGAAAAGAAAATACTCATTTTGTTAAAATGAAAGAAAGTACTTTTTACTACATAATTTGTTGAAATGAAAGAAATACTTTTTTTTACATCATAAAACGGAAGTACTTTTTTGTTAAAATGAAAGAAAATACTTGTTACTACATTATTTTGTTGAAATGAAAGAAGATAATTTTTTTACATCATGAAAAAAATTATTCATTTTGTTGAAATGAAAGAAAATACTTTTTACTATATCAGTTTGTTGAAATGAAAGAAAATTCTTTTTCTATATCATGAAGAGAAAATACTTTTTTTCTTTAAATGAAAAAAAATATTTTTTCTACATTATGAAAACAAAGTACTTTTTTTGTTGAAATAAATAAAAATACTTTTTTACATCATAAAAAAAATAATTATTTTATTGAAATTAAAAAAAAAATACTTTATCTACAACATGAAAAGAAAGTACTCTTAATAAAGGGATTAAGAGTGAGATAGGGCATGATTGGAGGAGGGTGGGTGGATATGGTGGGAAGTATAATATTATAGTTCGCATAATATTATATATATCTTTAGCGTAAGATCGCAACACTCGAAATTATTCATTATATTCTAAAACTTTTTGTCAGGAAATGACGTAATATTTAATCCTTTTCTTCACATTAATAATTTATATCTAGACCAAGTCAGGAATCTTTTATTGACAATGATGTACAATGAATCTTACTAATATTGTGGCCAGGTGAATGAGAACAAACATATGTCTGCAATAGGCTAAACCTATGTTATGAAATTGAAAAAAAGAAAAAGAAAAAAAGAAGGTAAAGAGGAAGCATTAAAAATAGATAAAATTGGGAATTACTCCATGACCGTAACAACAGAACACTTTCTATTGGTTTCTGTCTTTGTTTTAAAAAATAAAAAGGATCCTTGCACAATTTGTTGTTCAAATTTACCGTTTACTTTTCCTAATCGGTGCATATAGATTATACACTATTTATATGCGATTATATAATACTCTACATAAATTATTTAATTAAAACAGGTAGGTGGGCAGTTACACCGGTTAATTCTTTAATTAAAAAAGAATAAACCAAAATAGCTGTCCATCCAATCTCTTACACTAAAAATAGCCGGTAGATGTATAATATACATAAAATTTATGTATAATATATGTATAACTATACATAATTAATTTATAATCTATGTATACGGGTAGAAAATATAAACATTAAATTTGGCCGGCTAAGCCAGCCATATTAATTATTTATTTTTTCTATTTATATATATAGATTATACAAGATTTTATACATATATTATTTCATCGCCGGTTAGTTTTTGTTTAAGCGATTGAGTAGACGGCTTATCGGCTTAATTCTTCATTTTGTGTTATACAGAGCAAACCCATCTAACCCATTTTGGGCCGATAAAACAACATGGGTTTGAGCATGGGCTCAACTAAAGCCAGCCCCACCAAACTATTTCAGCTTCACAAGTCTGTTACTCCACACCAATTCCGGCCGCGGCGGCAGTTTCTTCAGTTTTGGAGTTTCCCTCTCTTCAGTTATTGTTGAAAAGACTGAAACTTTGTAGTATAAAATAATGGGTAAGGGAAGAGCAAAAAAGAAAGGAGGTGGTACAACATCTGGGTCAATTACATTGAGAGACGAGCTAAGTGGGAAGAAGAAACAAAGCCATGTAAATGCAAAATCAATGCTAAAATTGGAGCATATAAAGAATCTTGCTACCTGGGCTAGCGGTGAAGCTTCCATACATTCACTTGGTGCATTCTTTGGTCAGAGATTAGCTGCTTCAGCTGAATCATTGGGTGTTCCTCCTGACCCCTCTTTGTTTACTTGTCAAAGGTTTGCTCTTTAATGTTTTTAATACCTTTTTTTTTTAACCTCTTTTAGGGTAAGGTCTACATACATACTCTCCTCATACCACACTAGTGGATTACACTAGGTTTTTTGTTGTTATTGTTGTTGTTGTTACCTCTTTTTAAGCATTCTTGAATTATTTTACCTGGTTAAGAGACTTGTTTTGATTTGGTGATGGCTAAAAATTGGACCTTGTTCACTGTGATGAAAGTGTTATTTGAATTGTGTTAACTTATATGTTGTGTAATTTGAATTGGGAATTAGCATGGACTAGCTCTGCTTAATTGAGCTCAGCATAGCTGGTTCCAAACCAACAACATATAGTCCCACAAGTGGGTCTGGGGAGGTTAGATAGTGGGCGACCTTACCCCTATAGTGAATGCAGAGACGTTGTTTCCAGTCGACCCTCGGCACAGAGGAAAAATGAGAAAAGAGCAGTAGCAACATAGCTGGTTCCAAACCCAATGAAAAAAAGCAAGGTTGCAGTAGGTTGACGGTTAGTGTGAAGGTAGTCTTTAATATGATGAATCTATAGATATTGAATTGGCCTGAATAGAGAAAATGGGATAGGAGATTGAGATTCGTACAACGGACTCCGTCTAGTTTGGTATTGAGGCATAGTTGATTGATGTTGAATTAAATAGATTAGTAACTGACCTTGATTGTTGTTTGCTATTGTAGTTAGTTGTCTTCTCAATCAGAGTGATAATCAGTAGGATTTTTGACTTTATAAGTAACAATTTGGCTTTTCCTATGAATAGTTTGGTTATAGACATTTCAACTATGTTAGTTTTGGGACTTGCTATTCTGGTTGATTTATTTGCTGGCTGTTTGGTGTCCCTGATGATACTTTGGATAGAGATTGATATTCATACAACGGACTCCGTCTAGTATGGTATTGAGGCACAGTTGATTGATGTTGAATGAATAGCTTAGTAGCTGACCTAGATTGCTGTTTGTTATTGTAGTAACTTTCTTCTCAATTAATCAAAGCGCCAATCAGTTTGATTTTTGACTTTGTAAGTAATAATTTTGTTTTCCCGTGAAGAGTTGGTTATTGACTTTTCAATTAGTGTTAGTTTTGGGACTGGCTATTGTGGTTGATTATTGATCTTATGTGCTGTCTTTTTGGCGTTCCCGATGGCGTATTATCTTAGAATCCCTTTGCCATCTCTCGAAATGGAAGTTTGCTTTTTGTTGGTAGAGCAAGTGGTTGCTCTAATAGATTACACTATTGTGGGGGTAAAAAATAAAAGATACTTTTACATTATAACATTTTTTGTTTAGATTCTCTGAAAGCTGGTTATGTTCCTTTGAGTTAGAGATGCATTATCTTCTCTTTTGGATGTATTTTGCCCCAACATTTCCTTATGCTGCTAGAAGGGGAGCCTTGGCATAACTGGTAAAGTTGCTGCCATGTGACCAGGAGGTCACGTGTTCAAGCCGTGGAAACAGTCTCTTGCAGAAATGCAGGGAAAGGCTGCGTACAGTAGACCCTTGTGGTCCGGCCCTTCCCCGGACCCCGTGCCTAGCGGGAGCTTAGTGCACCGGGCTGCCCTTTTTTATTTCCTTATGCTGCTACCTTTAAATTGATAAATTTTCCTCAGTACTTATCAAAATAAAGTTGGATATGCATTATCAGCTGCTTACAACATTAACAACAACAACAACGTTCCTAGTGTGATCCCCCACAAGTAAGGTCCGGGGAGAGTGGGGTGTATGCAGACCTTACCCCTTACCTTGTGTGAGGTATGCATTGTTAGCTGCTTATTACGCTAAAATGTGCACCATCTACTGTTTAGGGGGCAATGTTCCCATTACCTTTGGTTAAGAAAATTCAGGAGGCCTCCTGAAGGGAGCTAGTATTTCTAGAGCAAAGAAATTCAATCATCTTTTGGTCGTGCTTCTGGGATTTAGCTTTAAGCTATAGATAAAGAACATTCTCGCTCTGTGGGAAAGTAAAATTCCATTTTTCTGCTGCAACCTCTCGCCCATACCTCTAAGTTATGTCATCAAATTCATTTGTCATAGTTTAAATTCCCTGTAATTCGCCATTGATGGATTACCCAATGAAATGGGTGTTTATACTACACCGTTTCATGCTAAATAGATCAGCTTCTGATCCAAGAGCCATAGAAGCAGCGGTAAATGTACCAATAGAATAGCTGTGTAATCTGATCATCAAGTCTATGTAGCCAGTTTCTTTGCAGCCTTGGATTCCTTGACACCACTAGTGGAATGGAAAATATATGGAGCTTTGATAAATGAACAGGAAATAACACAGTTTGTGAGTGCATGAAAGACTTGTCATAAACTGATAATAATCTTGTTTTGCTCGGTGCAAAACACAAGTCCTATGGCGTTGTTATTTTTTTTGGTTGATAAGGTGGGAAGAATGATCGATTCTCGACAGCTTTTTTGGGTACTGGGAGTTCTAATGTTTATGGATTGGCCCAGTGTTGGGAGTTTGTGAATAGAAGTTCTTGTTAAAGGTGCCTTTTGGATGCAGTTCCTGAGATTGGTTCTTGTCCTCCTAAGGAAGAGGGAAGGGTCTTGAATGCTGGTTGGTATCTTAGGTCTTCTACTGAAGTTCTTTAACAATTCTGCAAGTGATACTCCTACTGGAAATGGGGGAGGATCAAACTGTTGGCTGTTATTTTTTGATAAATTAAGATAAACTTCATTAAAATTAGTACCAAAAAGGCACTATAAAAGTACAAAAGGCTTATAAAAGTTGCACGATTACATCGTTACCCAATTCCCAAGAAGTCCAAAAATCAAAGTTAAGTGCCAAGCTATCTATGGAACTATTCTTACACAAATGTATAGGTTCTGTAAACATCTATATTTTACAAAAGTTAGGCGCTGCTTTCTTCCTTCAAAACATCTTTTACTTCTTTCCAACCAGACAGTCCATATGATGCACATTGGAACAGTTTTCCAGCTGCCTTATTTGTTTCCATCTTGCAACTCTAATGACTTGGATCAATTGTCATCCTGAATACTTTAAATTCTCAGTGCCATTTGAGCTTGCGAATACTATCTATACCCGGAAATGACAGAATGCACAAACCATCATCAAGAAATAGCTAACACCTAAGCATATAGGGCCGGTTTTTGCTTCCCACTTCTCATTTCTCCTATTTTAAATGACAATGTATGTATGGAGTTGATTTATTCTGCTGAATAATTGATTGTTACTTGAATTTTCACCTCTGCCGTGTTGAATGAGCTATTGCTGACTTTTCATCCCTTTTTGTAGGCTTGCGTGCTAACTTATATTTGCAATTCCACAGGTGTGAATCTATCCTTCAGGTTGGCTATAACTGTACAGTACGGATTGAGAAGAAAAAAAGAAAGGCACGAAATAGACGGAAGAAACCTGGTATTCCTCCAAAGAATTCTGTTGTATATGAGTGCCATTTCTGTTCACATCGTAATCTAAAGAGAGGAACCCCAAGAGGCTATATGAAAGAGCTATATCCTGCCAAAATAACAACTTCAAGAGTAGACCCTACTAAATCAGCAACCCGAAAGTCTGAACTGTTGGATACAGTAGTGTCTAGTATCGATAAGGCAAGAGTTGACCCTACTGAATCAGCAACGCAAAAATCTGAACAGCTGGATACGTTAGAGGCTAATATTGATGAGACAAGAGTTGACCTTACTGAATCAGCAACCCAAAAGTCTGAACATTTTGATACTTCAGTGGCTAGTACCAATAGAGATAATAATGCAGATGTTTCATCTGAAATAGTTGGAGATGATCCAACCACTGGTCCTGCAACTCCATTGTCGACAGTAACAGTTACTTCTTTGTTGGATTCTAAGAGGAAGAAAAGAAATAGAACAGTGTCCAAGAAGAAAGTTGAACCTCAAGATGGTTCGTCCGTGACAGATGCTGAGAAAACTGTCTCAACATCCAGTAAGCGAAAGAGGAAGTCTTGGACTAGTTTGAAGGAAATTGCTGAAAGTGAGGGTAGCAATAGCAGAAAGTTCTCCAACATATCTGTTCCATTTGTTCTTTGATTGTAATAACTATATTACTGTTTCTTGAGAACACTTTTAGTGTTGATATATTAAAGTTTCAACTCTTCTTTTGAGTTTTAAGTAACCCGATATATATTTTTTAATTGACATGCATAAATTTCCATTACCATTTTGCTTAACTGTTGCTTTCCCTCAGCCACAACTATCGAATACTTTTTCCTTTTTTCACGAAGCTGTGTATTTTTATTTCTTATAATTTTAAACATTTTTAACATACTAAATTTTTTAGGGACTTGAAACTAATGTCTCATTAACTTTGCTTGGCCTTCAACTGCCCTTGCACAATTTTTTTTAGTATTAAAATAATTCTTAAAATTTTAATCGGAAACTTATTGGACCCCCCAATCATATATTTTAAAAATATTTAGAATATTTTCGTAGTCTTATGAAACATTTTAAAGGGAAAAATTCAGAATTAGCATGATTATTAGTAATTGAAAATTAGCTATAATTTTGAAATTAATTAAAATTTAATCATTTTTTATGCGAAAGTAATATTTGGACAAGAATATCCAACTTAGAAGAGCGCAAAGACTTGCTTTTTATCTTTTCCGCTTTCTCGAACTCCAGCGAGAGCGAGAATTAAAATTATAAGACAACGTCTTATATGAGTTTCAGTACTTTTACTTGGAGTTCTAACATAATCCGTTGGAATTTAACTTTCAAAAGTTAGAACTCCAGCATAATATGTAAAAATTCACATACAGGGTGTCTTGTTTGAGTTCCAACATTTTTTCTTGGAATTTCAATATAATTTGCTAAAATTTAACTTCTAAAAGTTCAAATTCCAGCATAATCACATATCTTTTGCGCTTGAGTTTTATATACGACAGTTTCATAATCTAGTATATTATGCTGGACCATATTTCAGCTAAATATGTTTTTATTCAAATTTCATATTAAATAATAATTAATTTTTAATTACTTTGAAAGTGGCTATTTTTCAATACTAATTCTAAAATTGGTCAGCTCACGCTATTTTGAGCATTTTAAAGCGCTATGTCAAATACACAGAATCTCAAATTGATGATCTCTTCGAACAGTTATAAGTAGTACTAGTAGATTCCTTTTTCTCTCATTTACACTCTCCGCATTCGACACTTGTGACTTGTTACTCGACTCACGCACCACATCACCGTATAGCAAGCAAAAATGAGAAACCGGCGGTTAGCGGTGGTAGCGATAAGCGACGACGACGACGACGACGACGACGACGACAAGTTGCCGCTATCGCGTGTAACACGCGCTTCCAGCAACGGCGAAGATAAAGCGAATAGTCAAAGGAAGCGTAAGAAAGTAAGGCTCGACGACGAAGAAGAAGAAGAAGAAAAGCCACAGGAGGAAGAAGAGGAAGCGAATAATGATGATGGAAGTAGAGATAAGAGGAAGAAGAAGAGGAAAGTGCCGGAAAATGAGGAGGAGGAGAGGGGCAGGGGGAAAAGGAATAAGAAGAAGAAATTTGACGAAGAACCGGAGGTTGAATCTGAACCTGAACCGGTTGAAGAGGAGGAGGAGGAGGTAGAAGAAGAACAGCTGGAAGATGCTAAGCCTATTGGTGAGGTAATTAGGGTTACTGGAAAAGGTAAAGGGAGGAGAAACCATTACGAGTCCTTCGAGTACGATGGAAATCGCTATGAACTTGTGAGTTTTCATTCCTTTGCTTTATTTCATCGAAAAATGCTTCCGAAATGTTATTTATTGAAATGTTGTTTGTGTTTTGGAAATATTATGGCTTTTCCCCATGACTTGTAGCTGAAATTAGGGTTTGAAAAATGTTATTTATCGGATGGCAATTGGGGCGGGGCAGGGCAACCTTTGACCCACTAAGATTTTGACCCGCCCTGCCCTGCCCCGTTTAGCTTTGTTACAAAATTTTGCCCTGCCCCGCCCTGCCCTATTAAGCCCCGACCCGCCCTGCCCCGTTTAGAATTCACTTTCACTTTTTTCTTCTTTTCTTTTTTTCATTTTCCAGTAAATACTTTGTCTTACCATATATTTATATAAACACCATATTTTACATCCACTTTCCCAGTATTGCAATTACATGTGTATCCTATATCGATGTTTGTCTTTATAAATATTGACAATTAAGAAGGGACTTCAGCATTCTTTTTAAAATTTTATCACGAATTATAAATTGCGAACGATTAAAGTTGGCATTAGTAAATGTCACGGTTGAAAATCATATAACACATGGCTTCTCTCACTCTCAAGATAACGCATAGTATTATGTATACTTTGGATTGTCTATTTCTTTAATTGTAGCTTCCATGTCACATTAATCAATACGTAGAAAATTCTACTATCCTTTAAAGGTATTATCCTAAATTTGCGTCTGTGACATCCTCTAGCTACTTTAATATCAATTTATGAAAGAAAAGAAGACATGGACAATAAAGTAAGCAAGGAACGAACTGGGCCTCAGGCTACCTAATGGCCCACTATTGGGACTAAGGGCTGACCTACAATGCCCTGCCCTGCCCTGCCCCATTCAGATTCTTCAAAAATGTAGTTTTGCCCCGCTCCGCCCCGCCCTGCCCCATTTACATATTTCGCTGCCCTGCCCCGCCCCAATTGCCATCGCTATTTATCACTCATAGGTTACATTTGGAATGATAGAAATTGGAAAGTACATTACCTCGACTAGTCCGCCAGACCTGCCCACCAGCACATATACTCTGCCCGCCAAGGCTTAGGCTTAGGCGGATGGGAAAAAATCGCCTAGTAGTGTTTAGGATAATATATCCCCTTTTCTAATGCTTATTAGGGACTGTCATATTCCTTCACAAATATACAAAACTAGCACTGCTTATTGCTAGCTTCAACCAACACTACATTTTTTTAACTTTTGATACAAAAAAAATTACCAAAACACTATCCTCCTACCATTTCTTTCACCTTGTAGAACTGTTACATGTCTTCTGCTTTTGTACCTGACTTAACATTGGAAAATAATCTAGAAAATGATTTCTGATAGAACACTTTCCAACAACAACAACAACAACCCAGTGGAATCCCACAAGTGGGGTCTGGGGAGGGTAGTGTGTACGCAGACCTTACCCCTACCTAGGAAGGTAGAGAAGCTGTTTCCGAAAGACCCTCGACTCAAGAACGTGAAAAAAAAATGGAGCAATAGAGAAACAATAGCAACAACAATGTAATAACACAGTGTAATTAAATAATACAACGAATAATGACAGAGATCCAAGGAAATGAAACAACAAGAATAGTGCCAATCTCACTGCTAATACTGACATACCGTATATAAACAAGGGATTAGGAATAGGAAGGTACCCGACTAATACCGAAGGTCATGCCCTCGGTAAGCTGGAGCAGAGCCATGTCCTGCCTAATCACTTCACCCCAGTTCTTCTTAGGCCTCCCTCTACCCCTCATCTGACTCGCCACTGGCAACCTCTCGCACCTCCTAACCGGGGCATCAACGTCTCTCCTCTTCACATGACTACCATCTCAGCCTCGATTCACTCAACTTCTCTTCCACAGGGGCCACACCCACTTTGTCCCTAATATATTCATTCCTAATCTTATCTTTTCTGGTATGCCCACACATCCATCGTAACATACTCATTTCTGCTACTTTCATCTTCTGGACATGGGATTTCTTGATTGGCCAACACGCGGCTCCATACAACATGGCCGGTCTAACTACTGCTTTGTAAAACTTGCCCTTAAGTCTAGGTGGCACATTCCTGTCACACAAAACACCAGAAGCAAGCCTCTATTTCAACGACCCCGCTCCTATACGGTGTGTGACATCCTCGTCGATCACCCCGTTACTCTGTATAATCGACCCAAGATATTTAAAACTCTCTCTCTTGGGGATGACTTGGGTATCAAGCTTCACGTCCACTTCTGGTTCATGCGCCCAGTACTGAACTTACACTCCACATATTCTGTGGTTGTCCTGCTCAACTTGAAACTTTATGATAGAACACTTTCCATGAAAATTATTTTCTTTGGTGAACATTTCATCCATAATGTTTGAAGGAGGTGATTTCATGGGTTCACTCTGCTTCTTAGTCTCTGGTTGTTTGGTTTATTCATAAAGTTTAATGGGGTATCATGATATAGGAAATGGGTTTCTGGATGCTCTTTACTTCAACATCAGAAAATACTGCAAACAGCTAGTTTAGATTTGGATTCACTTTAATTTAATGAGTATCATTAGTAATGGCTACTTTGTAAGGAGTTGGAGAAATGAGAGGGCTGATTAATCTGAATTAGTATCTCTCCTGGTAGAAGTGTATCACTATGACTTGAATATAGTGGAAGAGGCTTGGTTTGGTGTGCCTGGATGTTGGTATCAGAGCTGAGGAGATTTTGTGCAATCAATATCAACTCTAGTTTTTTTCTTCCATGAAATTTTGCTTGGCTGTTTCATCCCCTTTGAACAGTATTATCTGTAATTGCATTGGCAAGGAACTTTGTTAAGTGTGTTATAGCTACTGTTTTCCGGCGTGGTTGCTCTTATTACTAACTTTTGTTCTCCTACAGGAGGATCCTGTGCTCTTGGTTCCAGAAGCAAAAAATCAGAAACCTTATGTGGCAATTATCAAGGTAATTCTTTTTCAGGAAGATACATGATTCTTTTGGAAATTAAATAGATGCACAATTATGTGAATGCATATGCTATTTCCCAGTCAATTATGAGGAATCAGGCCAGTTGCAGTATTAGTTTGCTTGTAGCATGCAAACTAAGCTTATATGTTAGGTATTTCTCTTTTCTGATGCGAAATTTGGGCACTCAATTTGACCTGGATCTTAACTGCATTTTGCCTCATCTAGTGCACCAACAGAGAATATTTTCTATTTGGTGGTGCTGAAAGTCTGAGTTAAACTCCTTGAGTTGGGAGTACAAAAGGGAAGGGAAGAAAACAGAAGCAAAGCATTAAATTGTGGCGTAAGAAGGAAAGAGCAGACGAACAATAACTAGTCTAGAAAAAGATAATAGTTGCTCTCACCTAAATACTGGCATCTATTTAAAGTTGGGGTGAAAAGAGGAGGTAGTTGCTGGAAGGTAAGTATTTCCTTTGATTGGTAGGTAATGGAGGAGGAACTGAAGTGAAAGTGGAACATATGCAACAATGCCCATTCGCGTTTCATGTTTTCTAAATTTGACAGAAAGGAAGGTTGTTGAACCCTTATAATGTTTAGACATGGAAATATGCAGGTTCGTTTTTTTTGGGGGGAGGAAAACTTGCTTGAGTTTCGCTGTCACTTTTGATTCATTTAGCCTCTAGTTTTTTGGCTTAGCAAGTAATTTAGGAATAGAGGGAAGAAAACATGTCAGGAGGCTCCGTTAAGATTCTTCCCTCAGATAGTTCTAAATAATCAGTCTGTTTCTTGGAGAATTGATTATCCATGTGAGCATATCTTTTGTTTGGTAAAAAGTGACCAGTATTTTATCTGCAGCATCCTGAATTACTTTTCTAGTTTTGGCATGAAATTTCTCGGTAATGTTTGCTTCTCTGGATGTTAATTTATAGTGGTAATCACTTCTACTCTCTTTTCTGGATTTTTCCCCTAATAGGATATTACTCAGACCAAGGATGGGAACATGATGGTCACAGGACAGTGGTTTTACAGACCCGAGGAAGCTCAAAGAAGAAATGGTGGAAATTGGCAATCACGAGACACGAGGGAATTGTTCTATAGTTTTCATAGGGACGAAGTTCCCGCAGAGTCAGTCATGCACAAGTGTGTGGTGCACTTCATACCGTTAAACAAGCAGATTCCAGGCCGCAAAGAGCATCCTGGTTTTATCGTTCAAAAGGTATATGACACTGAGCAGATGAAGCTTTTCAAGTTAACAGACAAGGATTATGAAGATACCAAACAGCAGGAAATTGATCTGCTTGTTCAGAAGACTATTGCACGAGTTGGGCATCTTCCTGACATTGAAATTGAGGATAATTTTGCAGCTCCTGTTAGTCAGGAAGACCAATTGAAGAGTAAACGACTTTTGAGGAAGAAGAGCATGACGCCCTTGGATGTCACCAGAGATGATGAAGCACCAACTAGATTTGGTCAATCTAAAGCAGAAACTCCAGGCAGTTGTCCCAATAATTCATCAGAATACTTCATCATCCTTTCAAACTTCAATGTCCTAACTGGTGAAACACAGCGTGACAAATGGCTGGAAAAACTGCTGCAGTCAATTCAGTTTTTGTGCAATCCTGTGGATAATGTACAAAATGATGGTAAAGAAAAAGGGGGCTCAGATGTTACTGATCTTACTGGTAATGCCGGTTCTGCAAAGCATGTGAATGAGTCTGTAGACGATGGCTCCAATGTAAGAATTCACTTTCCAATGATTTTGATGATTGACAGAATTTATGTATAGAATGCTAGTCTCTATTCAGATTTTCCTTGAAATGTTTGTTCTCTTGGATTATTTTCAGGGTGATAAGTTTCGATGGCCAGACAGTGCTGTCCCTGCTGTAGTCGCTCTGGAGAAAGCTGCACATGAGGCTCTCTCATATGATTTTCAGAAGTACAATCAGAAGATGAGGCAGTTAACATTCAATCTTAAGGTTAGTACATTTTTTCTTTTGAGGAGATGGGGGTATGAGTCCGTGAGTTTATTTGATTTTCTTCTAATTTTCTATGTGAATATATTTCTACATTCTAATTGTCCAATTTTCTCGATGATGTTCTATTTTCAGAACAATTCTTCCTTGTCAAAAACATTCCAGAACAGCTCACTCTTAGCACGCCGTCTTCTGAATGCGGAGTTGGATCCCTCACAGATACTGAACATGTCCCCCAATGAGCTAAAGGTATGAGCCCAGGGAAAATAATTTACTCAATTTGTCGATTAATTTTATTGTTTTTCGCTTCATATGTAAATATCCTAAAATGCTAGAAATAATAGTCTGTTTGTGTTTTGTTGATTTCTGGATGGGGTAGGTCTTGCTTTGGTGGTCTTACTGACAGTTCTTGAATCCACCATGTGCAACCTAAATAGGTTTACCTGTAGTTCATGAAATCTAAATATTGTTCAGGTGTGGATGAAGTAAAGCTGATTTTGGAAACCAAAATATGATTGAGCATTTTCACAGATAAACGCACACAATAAAGGAAAATCTGATGTCCCTTGAGACCTTTTGGGAATTAAATATTGACTTACTCACCCCCTCCCCCACCCCACACCCCACAACCAACCAACCAACCAAAAAAAGAAGGAAAAAGAGCTAGGAGAATTCATACAAATGAAGAAGTTGAGCAATTACCTGTACACATTTTGGAATTTCATGCTCCTAAAATAAGCCAAAAGGGTGCTTGAAATGTGGAAGGTGTCTTCATTTCCTTCCCTGCAAGTAGAAACTAATTTAGGTTACGTAGAAGACTGTACAGACCTGCCTCATAGTTTGGTTTTGGTTTTAAGAATTTAAGAAAAGCAATTTCTTCTGCTTAATATTCATTTCTTTTGGTGGATGGTTCATTTGGATTTTTATCCACACATGGCAAATACAAGATTGGTTTCTTGAGAAGAATGTCTGCCCTATACGGAGATTATAAGTTACTAATCTTTCTCTGAAAAACCTGTAGTTTCTTATTTCTGTTGTGGAATCTGAAAATTGTCCCAGCAGAATATGTTTTCCTTTATTTGATGTTATTCTCCATTTCTATCTCAGGAAGGTCTAACAGCAGAAGAGATAGCAAGCAGGGAGCCCGAAGAGCCGGAGCCCATTCAGGTTTATACTATATTATTTTGTTCCTGAAGAAGCTTAGTTGCTATATTAAACAGTCATCTTCTTTTTTCTCTTTGTATGGAGGAAGGTGTTATGGCCTAGTTAATGAAGTTCAAATTCCAACAAACAAGAAAAACGTTAGGTGATCTTTTCTCATCAGCCTAAGTTTTGGTGGGCAAGGTTAACCGGTACCTGTGATGGTGGGAGATAGCAAATATCTGGTGGAACAGTCGTGGTGCGCTCAAACTTGCCTGGACACTACTTCTATGGCAAAAATTTATAGCCTAAGTAGGCATCTAAATTACTCAAGCGTTCAGCTCTGTTGGGCTCCAATACTAGATAAGTTTCAATATGAAACTGAGGTCGACTCAGTGGAGTAAATGAACTCTGACTTCATTTTGAGCTCAACTATATGCTTATTTGAAATTCTTTAAGAAGTTCAATAAAAAAATTCATGCTTATATGGAGTATTATTATTGCTCGTCTGGTAGATATGATGGTATTCGTGAAGCTACTTTGAAGAATTAGTCTCATGATGGGCATGCACTCAGAATATATTCAGTTGAAATTTTACAAATAGCTTCAGGGCAATCATGTGTTCTGATGGAGATTTCGGTGAATAAAATCTCCCTTTCTGGAGAGGTCAAAGAACTGCTTATGTCGATACAGATGGGGCCAAATTTTCTTGCACCTAGTAGGTGCTCCTTTTGGGTATTGACAATGTTGATAATTTTTCGGCGTTCAAGTCTTTAACCAGGATTTAGTTTAACTAACCATAGCAAACTTTAATTTAGTATTTTGGTGATGGAGTTGGTCGTTGATTCTGATCACCAGCTACATGTATCCCTTTGAGATAAGACTAAATGTGATTGAATATTCTTCCCGTATTCAGGGAGGACGCTGCACATGTTTTTGTTTTCTATAATGAAGTTGAATATAGCTTCTCAATGTACTGAAAGCCTTTTAATTCTGAAGAATTATCTTTTCATGGAAAAAGAGTTATAGAAATTTGGCCATGATTAATTGGCAAAATTGATGTGATCATGTTATAAGACTGGGAAACATTTCATTTCGACAGATCTTATTGCTTGTTTCTATTCTTTGTGTGACAGATGACTGATGCTTCTTACAGAAAACTTTACACAGGTTGAGTATGTTGTTTCTTGTTGCTCACTTCTGATTGGTTTGTGGCATAGATGACTGATGCTCGATGCAAAAGATGCACAGAGAAAAAAGTGCGTCTCATGGAGATTATTCAGGCTGGACATGGAGACCGTTACCAGGTTTGTCCTTGCAGCTTTTTTCTGTTTGAGATAGACTTCTTCGTTGATACATCATGATTTTCTCTTTGGATATTTCTTGTCCTCTCTTATTATTATATTCATTTTCTTTTGGGGCGAGGGGGTGGAGAACTGCTTATTATGTTAGCAATTCCTTGCCGCACCCGAAACTCAAATAGTTGATTGGATTTTGTTTATATGTTGATAGTGGTGGGGAAGATATTTAATATTATGTTCGATGTTGTGAGTTGTGACAGTAAGTGATCTCTTATTGAATTCTTTCTGTTCTCGGGTTAAGCTAATTCCCCCATGTCATGATTGCCATTACACTGAACTATCATGCAAGATGTTGAAGGGAATTACCTTGCATAAGGACCTTTTTGCCTGTCATGTCTTAAATTTTATGATGTCACTTTGGAGTTTCTTGTATTTAAGAAACAAAAAAAAAAACAGATTGAATATGGTGTAAGCGCCATTGGGAAACTTTTCTAATATAATCCGATGTACTTTTTAGCCGTGTCATCTTCGATCTTCTTCGAATATTTTGGTTGCTGCACTGACTGCCTCTTGTTTCTGTTTTATTTATTTTTTGGTTATCTCAGCTGGAGTGTATTGCTTGTGGCAATACTTGGTATGCTTCTAGAGACGAAGCTGCTAGCCTAACAATAGACGGGCCAAATTTTACGAAGAGCGTTGGAACAGAACCGTTAGCAACTGCCAAGTTTGAAGACGTGGAGAAGAATTTAACAAGCCCTCGAAGAGTTGATAAAGGAGCTAGTGATGTTCTGAAGGAAGCTTACATGCCAGTACTTGACAGCCAGAGATCATTTAACAAGTCTAGGACTGAAGATAATACTACCACTAGCAATGCTGACTGACTCTTCTGCTAGTTTTTAGTTCACTTTAGACATAACCATTTCCTGTAAATAGATACAGTACATACACATAGTTTTCCGAATAGTCTTTTTATAAGTATATTTACTCGATAGTGGTTCGTGTATACTGTATACTTGGGGGTAGTAGAAAAATTTGTTAGTCTTAAGAGAAATTCAATTGTGACAACTTGGTATGGATTGTTCTGTTTCCAAGGACTGTACAACCTGCACACTTGTACGTGTAGGGTAAGGTTGATGTGTGTAATCTTACAATATAGTTTCAACTCTTTTCACCTAAAAGTGAGGTGATTAATTTATGTTTATGAGTGTATTTTCTGTTCACGTGGAGTAGCAACTGCCTTTACGTGCCTTACTGACTTGGTCCATCTTTTGAACATGCATTCATGCAATCTACGAGAACGTGTAGGAAAAATAGACGAATTGGGAAGGAATCTTTATCTATAGACTATAGGTGATGGCAGCTGCGTACTCACCAAATTTGAAAAATCTGACCTATCCATAAATTTTCTTTACTTAACAAGTTGAGTGTCGTTGGAATTTTTCAGATATAGGTAAACAGTGTTAAGTAAAGTCTAATTGAGCAGCAGTGGTTAGAAGGTGAGATTAATTTCTGATATTAAGGTTTTAATTTTGGTCTTGTTAATAATGATAGTTCACAAGGCACGAATGTTATTGAAACCATCGTAGAACTTTATGAGATGAAATTTCAGACAAGATACTGAGAAGTGCTACTCCAACAACAACAATAATATCATAAATGCTGTTTCCTTTTTACCTTTTTACCTTAGTTTGAGTACCTTTTTATCATGTCTCCTTACAGCAATTAATGTCTTTATCTTGTGGTGACAAGAGTGAGTTGCTCTAGTGGTGAGCACCGTCCACTTCCAACCAAAAGGTTGTGAGTTTGAGTCACCCCAAGAGCAAGATGGGGAGTTCTTGGAGGGAGGGAGCCGAGGGTCTATCGGAAACAACCTCTCTAACCCAGGGTAGGGGTAAGGGTAGGGGTAAGGTCTGTGTACACACTATCCTCCCCAGATCCCACTAGTGGGATTATATTGGGTGGTTATTGTTGTTGTTGTTGTCTTATCTTTAATTTCAGTATTTTCCTTTCTTTTTTTCATTATAATAGTTACGGTGTTCGGGTCAGCTTAGGCGCATATCAACTAATTCTACGAGGTAATTGATACCTCCTATCACCACAAGTAATAGTTAATTTTATCCATCAATGCTTGGACAAATAAAAAGAAATAACTTAATATATTTGCTCCGCTGAGATTTAAAATTAAAAGATCGAAACTTTATGATTCTTAATTTATTTCATTGACCTGTTGGACACATTATTGGATACAATATTTTCCTTTTTCCTTATTACCCTTTTTTTTGGGACAATAAAGTGGGACAAGTGTTTTTAGTATAGAGTTAGTGATGTCAATTTGAGTAAGAATAGTGAGTCGGCGGGTCATATGATACTTTGATTTCGATTTGACCGACCAATTTCAGATCCCTTCCTCCCGCCTGAAACCACATCACATGTACCATAGAATTTACTCTTTTCTCCTTGCTCTTGCACTCAACCCTCTAACTTTCTTTGACCAAATTACCCTCACACATTTCTCAAGATCCCTAACACAAGGAAACCCAGAGACGAGAGAAAAAAAAGGGTTAATAAGGAAAGAGGAAAATATTGCCTCAAAAAATGTGAGTGATCAATGAAGTAAATCAAGAATCATAAGGTTTCGGTCTTTTAAATTTAAATCTCAACGGAGCAACTATATTAAGTGATTTTTTCTTATATGTTTAAGCAATGATGGATAAAATTAACTATTATTTGTGGTGGTAAGAGGTATCAATTACCTTGTAGTATTAGTTGATGTGTGTCTAAGCTGACCGAACACCGTAACTATTATAATGAAAAAAAGAAAGGAAAATACTGAAATTAAAGATAAGAGAAAGACATTAATTGCTATTAATAGGAAGAGAAGGTTTTTACGGCAAGGTAGAGGAGCATTATCATTCATCAATCCATACTTGGTAATGAAGTATACTGGACCACACTTATAATTTGTATACAACTAACTATTTGAATTTTTTACCAAACAAAGTAGACACTTTTGACTTAAGTAGCACAACCAAAGTAGATTTCAATTCAGAGAAACAAGTATCAAATAACCTTATACTATTTTATTTAATTTTTCTTTTCCAGACCATAGTATAGTATAGTAGTAGTGTAGATATAGAAAGGCTGAATTAAGAAAATTCAACCTAATTAGTAAACTAATAAAACACTTGAGCTACTATAGAGGTTGCCCATTTGTAGAACAATAAATTGTTCCATCTATGAAAAGTATCCACCAAAGTACTTCCCAACCAAATCTTTACCAGTTTACCTGTAGTTGTCCCTGTCCCCATTAAAGTTTTTTGCTGGAACTTCAAAATTTCCAATCCATTTTATGGTTGATAGTGAAATGAATGAATTGCTCAAAAAGTAAATTATATTATCTTAATAATAATACTTACTAGTAATGACGTAGACTTTCGGTGTTATATTGTGGTGCTAGCCGTGTCACCTATAGGTAAAGTTGAATGGCAGAGGCGGTAAAGTTGAATGGCAGAGGCGGACCCAAGATTTAAAGGTCAACAATACACAATCCAGTAAAATTACACTAGTGAGGTCTGAGGATGATAGAATGTACGCAGACCTTACCCCTACTCCGAAAGGGTAGAGAGGTTGTTTCCGAGAGACCCTCGGCTCAACAGATATTAAAAAAGAATAAAAGAATAGATCTGTAATAATAAAAGAAAGCAGAAAAATAATAACAACGCCGTAAGAGACAACAAATAAGAGGATGCAATTTTGGATTCAACCAAAATTTATTTTTTATGTAGGATGTCATTACTAATAAATCACTGTTCAAATAGAGCATGTGCATCTTATGCGTATTTGTTAGTTAGGGTGTTAGTTATAGTTGTTAGCTAGTTAATGACAGCTGTCAATGAGCTGTATTAGTTTGTTAAGTTAATTAGTGGAAGTTGTTAGTTTTGTATAAAAGGGATGTACAGTGTTCACAAAAAAAAAAAAAATTGCCTTCTTTAATACTCTGTTTCTCTTTCTCTCTTCTGACTCCATTAACGAGCAAGGTGAGAGTTTCAAACCTTGCATTTTAGCATGGTATCAGAGCAGGAGTAATCGATTATACGCATCGCATCTCGCTTAGGTTGAAATTCACATAAAGTCTTCAATTCGATCAATTGCTGTCAAATTATTCTGAGCAATGGTAGAAACTTCAATCGACCACATACATTCTTTATACCTAGGTCCATCCGACACTCCAAGCTCAGTTTTTATACCAGTAAAACTCGTTGGATCAGACAATTACGGGCTTTGGAGCAGATCGATGAGGATCGCTCTTTTAGGGAAAAAGAATCTAGGGTCTGTTACTAGCACATGCAAGAAGGATCTGTACGAAACAGCTGAATTGCAGGAACAATGGGAAACTTGCAATGCGGTGGTGTTGTCGTGGATCATGAACAATGTGTGTGCAGAACTCCTGGGTGGTATCGTCTATGCATCAGATGCACATCTCGTTTGGGAAGACTTACGAGAGAGATTTGACAAGGTCAATCGAGTGAGAATTTTTCAGTTAGATCGTGAAATTGGAGAATTATCACAATGAACTAGCTCAGTTTTAGTTTATTTTTCAAAATTGAAGGAGCTTTGGCATGAATGTGATGTTTTAGCCCCATTCTCTAACTGTGGGTGTCCAAAATCAAAGGAGAATGTGGAAATGATGCACCAGCAGTGAGTAATGCAATTCCTAAGTGGCTTAAATGATTCATATGATCAAGCACGCAGGCAAATCTTGATGAAGACCATTGCACCAAATCTCAATCAAGCATATTGCATCGCCCCGCCGTCACACCTATTAATTTTTCGCAATTTCAGCGATGGCGTGGCTTGTCCGAGCCCAAATCTCGAACTGTCATCAGTGGAAAAATACTTGAGGCCATACAAAAATCATGAGATGCCATCAGAAGGCACCTTTGGCAGAAAGTCAGCAGACCAAGGGACAAGCAGCCGAAAGTGGGAAGGCATCTTTGACCTTCTGGGCCATGGTTGACAGCAGGATCTCTCTAAGTCTGCCTTTTCAGCTTTCCATGCTGGAATGCACCAGGCAGCTTTCCATGCTGGAATGCACCAGGCTGCTGGACAGCCTTACCAGCCCTGCCAACCACCCCTTTTTTATAGCCATTCTAATTTCTATAAATAGGCTCTATACCCATTCTTTGTAAGCAGCAGATATTGCATAATACAACAGAAAATTGGCACTTGCCTCCCAAATTTGAGTCTCTTTCTTTCATAGCTTTCTTGATTGTTTCGTGTGATTGCCATCATTTTAGCACGATTGTGCTATTTATTATCTAAGGGCTGAAGCTAAGTAGCAGTCAGGCTAACTATTATCGGAGATTTATCTTCGGTTACTCGGCTATTGCATCCCCCCAACTGACTTGCTGAAGAAAGACAGAGAGTGGGAATGGAGCAACTTCTGCTATGAGGCATTTGAGAAACTCAAGGCAGCAATCACCAAGGAACCCGTATTGGCCCTGCCTGATTTCTCGAAAGTTTTTGAAGTCCAGACTGATGCGTCTGACTTTGCTATAGGAGGCGTACTTTTGCAAGAGGGCCATCCTATAGCCTTTGAGAGTCGAAAGCTGAACGATGCCGGAAGGCGTTACACGGTCCAAGAGAAAGAAATGACGGCTGTAGTCCACTGCCTAAGGACTTGGCGTCATTACTTGTTGGGAGCTCATTTTGTTGTCAAGACTGACAAAGTTGCAACAAGCTACTTCCAAACACAGAAGAAGCTATCTGCCAAGCAGGCCCGTTAGTAAGATTTCTTGGCTGAATTCGACTACACCCTGGAATATAAATCGGGGAAAGCTAACGTAGTTGTCGATGCTTTGAGTCGCAAGATAGTACTGGCAACCATGGTTAGCTCAACAAGTAGTGGCATCATCAAGACCATCAAAGAGGGCATGCAATATGACCCCGTGGCAAAACAACTTCTTGCCTTGGCCAGTCAAGGCAAAACTCAGAGATTTTGGGAAGAAGATGGTCTCTTGTACACCACTGGCAAAAGAGTATACGTGCCCAAATGGGCAAATCTCAGGCGTACTCTACTGAAAGAGGGTCATGACTCTGCCTGGGCAGGTCATCCAGGGCAAAAACCCACATTGGCCCTAATTGAGTCTTCTTATTATTGGCCTCGGATGTGGGACGACATCGAGGTATACGTGCGCACTTGTCTAGTTTGTCAACAAGAAAAGGTGAAATCCAAGATTCCTGGGGGTTTACCTGAGCCGCTGCTAGTTGCGGCGAAGCCATGTGACAGCATAACCATGGACTTCATTACGTGTTTGCCAAATTCAGAAGGATTCGGCACCATTATGGTGGTTGTCGATAGATTCACCAAGTATGCAACCTTTTCGGCCACCACTGCCGGTTGCAAAGCTAAAGAGGCAGCACGTATATTCTTGAGGGACATCGTAAAATATTGGGGCGTGCCTAAGCACATCATAAGCGATCGAAACCCTCGATTCACCAGCGCATTCTGGAATGAATTATTCAGCTTGTTGGGAACTCAACTGCACTTCTCAACAAGTTTCCATCCACAAATAGATGGACAAACGGAAAGGATTAATGCCTTACTCGAATGTTATCTGAGGCATTATGACAGCGCCAATCAAAGAGACTGGGCTAAACTACTGGATATAGACCAATTCTCCTACAATTTGCAATACAGCGAAGCGACCGGGAAGAGTCCCTTTGAGCTTGCAACTGGGCAACATCCCAACACTCCTCAATCATTGCCCACCAACGTCGGATTGAAAAATCCGGGGGCTTATCACTTGGCCAAGTTTTGGGAGGAACAAGCTGATCTAGCCAGGTTATATCTTGACAAGTCTGCCCGCAAAATGAAGAAATTTGCGGACCGGAAGCGTCGTCTAGTCAACTATAGGATTGGAGACAAGGTCATGGTGAAATTAAATCCACGACAGTTCAAATCACTGCGAGGCGTACATCATAGTCTGATTCGCCGATATAAGGGCCCATTCGAAATTGTTGCCAATGTGGGTATAATATCTTACCGACTGGACATGCCGCGTCATCTAAAAATCTATCTTGTCTTCCATGCTAGCCAATTGAAACCATATTTCGAAGACATGGAAGACAAGGATTGGGTGCAGTCCAGCCGAAGCCAAATTCTTGCTACTCTACCAGCAACAGACAAGCAAGTGGAAGCCATCATAGATTATCAGTTGGTCCGTGGAAAAGGATGGGGCAATTTGAGCGCACAATTCCTTCTTTACTGGAAAGGAACTTCACTAGAGGAGGCATCATGGGAGAAGTATGAAGATTTGTGGCAGTTCAGGGAACAAGTTCACAATTATCTTCAGTTGTGCGGCACCGGGGTCGTCGCCATTTCAAGTGGGGGAGAGTGCACCGCCCAGTCGTCACACCTATTAATTTTTCGCAATTCCAGCGATGGCGTGGCTTGTCCGAGCCCAAATCTTGGAGTGCCATCAGTGGGAAAACACTTGGGGCCACACAGAAAATCATGAGATGCCATCAGAAGGCACCTTTGGCAGAAAGTCAGCAGACCAAGGGACAAGCATCCGAAAGTGGGAAGGCATCTTTGACCTTCTGGGCCATGGTTGACAGCAGGATCCCTCTAAGTTTTCCTTTCTAGCTTTCCATGTTGGAATGCACCAGGCAGCTTTCCATGGTGGAATGCACCAGACTGCTGGACAGCCTTACCAGCCCTGCCAACCACCCCCTTTGTGTAGATATTTTAATTTCTATAAATAGGCTTTATACTCATTCTTTGTAAGCATCAGATATTGCATAATACAACAGAAAATTGGCACTTGCCTCCCAAATCTGAGTCTCTTTCTTTCATAGCTTTCTTGCTTGTTTCATGTGATTGTCATCATTTTAGCACGATTGTGCTATTTATTGTCTAAGGGCTGAAGCTAAGTAGCAGTCAGGCTAACTTTGTTGCCCTCGCCGAACCCTCAGAAAAACGGTTCCGCGACAATATGCTATGATTATACAAGATGAGAGTCAACAAACAGTTGGTGCCAATATTGTGACTGATAAGGTTGATGCTATGGCAATGCAAGCAGGACGAGGTAGAGGTTTTCGATGAAGGAAGCAATTTATGCAATGTGAGCACCATCACATGAGGAACCATACCAAAGAAAATTGCTAAAAACTCATTGGCTATCCATCTGATTTTGATCAAAGGAAGAAAGCTGGTGCCGGAACTCAGAATTATGGTCGAGGAAAACCAGACAATTAGAAGAAAGAGTCACTTGTTGTTGTGAATAATGTAGATGTAGGCTCATCTTCTCAAGCAGCGGAAGGTGGCCAATTCATGAAGTCGGCTGACAGAGGACATTACTTCACTGATGAGCAATATAGCCAGTTACTCAGTCTTCTCAGGAAGGATTCTGGAGAACGTCAAGCAAATACAACAGGTAAGATCACTAGCCTAATGTCTAAATTTGATCAAAAATTCGATCAAAGGGACAGAGATTGGATTGTGGATTCAAGGGCAACTCATCACATTGCTTCTAGTCTAGAATTGCTTGACAATACCAAGAGCACATATATGTTCATCAGAGATAAAGTATACTTACCTACAAGGGGAAAACTGATATTACTCACATTGGTAACACTGAACTATTTGACTAGGAAGTAATCAGAGATGTGCTTTATGTACCTGACTTTAGGTTCAACCTATTATCAATTTCAAAGCTAACCAAGGCATTATCTTGCAATGTCAATTTCTTCCCTGACTTATGTGTATTTCAGGATCTTTGGAGTGGCAAGGTGAAGGGGATTGGTAAAGAAAACAGAGGATTATACGTGCTCAAAGGTAGTAGATTGGCTAACAGAATAAAGGCAATAAATACAGTAAGCAGAGTAGTTGAAGGAGACATCAGCCTGTGGCATAAGAGACTAGGTCATCCTTCACTATCTGTCATGAAGAATATGAGAACCTTACATGTTGATACTAGTAGTATTGCACAAAATACTTGTTTTGTATGTCCATTGGCAAAGCAGACAAGGTTGAAGTTTCCTCTTAGTGAATCTAGGTCTAATAATCTGTTTCACCTTGTACACATTGACTTGTGGGGACCTTATAAAATTTCAACTTTTGATAGAAAGCATTATTTCCTTACAATTGTGGATGATCACTCTAGATACACATGAATATATTTTTTACAGCTGAAATATGAAGTTATAGTTATGATGAAATAATTTTTAACCATGGTTCAGAACCAGTTTGGAACTTCAGTCAAGCTTATTAGGTCAGATAATGGGGCTGAGTTGCTCAACACTCAATGTACAGAATTGCTAAATAGTCTTGGCATAATTCATCAAAGCAGTTGTGCCTATACCCCTCAGCAGAATGGCATAGTTGAGAGGAAACATAGGCATATTTTGGACACTACTAGAGCATTAAAGATTCAAGGATCAATACCTATCAAGTATTGGGGCAGTTGTGTGAAAAGTGTAGTATACTTGATCAATAGAATGACTTCTAGTGTTCTAGGGGGCAAGGCACCTTTTGAACTAATGTACAACAAGAAGGTATCATTGATGCATTTGAGAGTACTAGGTTGTTTGTGCTTTGCAACAGTCTTGCCCAAGGGACACAAGTTTGTAGAAAGGGCAAGGATGTCTATCTTCATGGGGTATTCAGAGACACAAAAGGGGTATATACTCCTAGACCTGAAGACCAAACAATTTTTCACATGTAGAGATGTGATATTCAAAGAGTCAATGTTTCCTTTTCCTCATGAAAATAGTGGTACTTGGCCACAGATTGCAGACACTCATCAGGAGTTAAATTCATATATGTGCTCTCTTTTATACATTGACCCTGTGCAATTGAGATCCACGACTGAAACTCAATATATGTCAGCTGGAGGAGAAGAATCAATTCATCATGAGGAAGAAACTGATCTGCAGGCTCATGAGTTGCAAGACACAGCAGTGAATGAGGACATTGGAACAGAAACTAATGTCTCATCTGCAGCTCAAGGAAGTGAAGAACATCAAGGAAGTCCACAACAAAATACAATTGGGAAGCATGTTATGGAGAATGATAATACAAATGCAGAACCATAATGTGGTAGAAAATCTAGCATACAGACTAATGAGCCTATTTGGATGAAAGATTATGCCATCAGTAAGAAGGTGAATACCTGCAGTTATCCACTCTCAAACTATTTGTCTTATGACAAGACTACTCCTAGCTATCAATGTTATCTATCAAAGTTTTCTCAATTAGTAGAGCCACAATCATTCAAGGAAGCAGTACAGGACAATAGATGGGTGGAAGCAATGAAGCAGGAGATCAAGGCCTTGGATGATAATAAAACATGGAGCATAGTTGACTTACCAAAATGAAAGAATATATTGGACTCAAAATGGGTGTATAAGATCAAGTACAAGTCAAATGGTAAAGTTGAGAGATTCAAGGCCAGGTTGGTTGCAAAAGGATATAGTCAAAGAGAAGGGCTGGACTATCATGATACCTTCTCACCAGTAGGCCAAAATGGTCACTGTGAGACATGTGATAGCATTAACAGCTTCAAGGGGCTATAATTTATTTCAAATGGACGTGTACAATGCCTTTTTATAAGGTGACTAATTTGAGGAAGTGTACATGGAGTTACCTGAGGGGTTCAGGCAGCATGGTGAAAAAAAGGTTTGCAAGTTATTGAAGTCTTTGTATGGGCTCAAACAAGCCTCGAGGCAGTGGAATATCAAACTAACTGAGGCATTACTTAGAGCAAGCTTTCTTAAAAGCCATCATGATTATTCATTGTTTTCTTTAAGGAAACAGGATAACCTTGTGATTGTATTAGTATATTAGTGTATGTAGATGATCTTCTAATCACAGAAAATAGTGCAGAGTTAATTGGACATGCCAAAGACATACTACATCAGCAATTTAGAGTCAAAGACTTAGGAGAACTCAAATATTTCCTAGGTATTGAAGTTTTGAGATCTAAGACCGGAATTCTACTAAACCAAAGAAAGTATATACTTGAGTTAATCTCAGAGTTGGGGCTGAGTGGAGCCAAGCCAGCCTCTACACCTCTGGAGGCAAATATCAGACTAACTACTGCAGAATATGACCAAACAAATGGTGTTAAAGATGATGAGTTACTAGAAGACATCAGTTCCTATCAAAGATTGGTGGGTAAGCTCTTACATGTCACTATTACCAGGCCTGATATCAACTATGCCGTGCAAACATTAAGCCAATTTATGCAAAGGCCTAAGAAGTCTCACTGGGAATCAACAATGTGAGTTGTAAGATACTTGAAAGGAGCACTTGGGCAAGGCATTTTGATGAGCTCTGGAAATACAGAAAGACTCACACGCTGGTGTGATTCAGATTGGGCTGCATGTCCCAATACCAGGAGGTCTATCACTGGCTATGTTGTAAAGTTTGGAGATAGCTTAGTGTCATGGAAATCAAAGAAGCAGCAAACTGTATCCAGAAGCTCAGCCGAGGCTGAATATAGGAGCATGGCTACAGCAGTAGCAGAAATAACATGGCTACTGGGGCTATTCAAGGAGTTAGGAGTTCATGTTATTTCACCAGTGACAATTTTTAGTGATAGCAAGTCAACCATACAGATTGTAGAAAATCCAATCCTACATGAGAGAACAAAGCATATCTAGATTGATTGCCACTTCATTCGAGATAAGATCAAGGAAGGAGTAGTCAAGGCAATTCATGTGAGTACTAAGGATCAACAAGCAGATTTGCTGACAAAGGGACTAGGGACTACACAACACATACATCTACTTGGCAAGCTTGGTGTGCTCAATTTTTTGCACCCTCCAGCTTGAGAGGGCATGTTCAAATAGAGCATGTGCAGCTCATGTGTATTTATTAGTTAGGGTGTTAGTTATAGCTGTCAATGAGCTGTATTAGTTTGTTAAGTTAATTAGTGAAAGTTGTTAGTTTTGTATAAAAGGGATGTACAGTAAGGGAGGACCTAGAGTATTGACTACGGGTTTTCGGGAACCCAGTAACTTTTGCGTAGACCTTGTATTTATATTAAGAAATTCATGTAAATATCTAACTGTGAACCCAGATATTATTGCATATTAATTTAAAATTATGGTAGGAACCCATAAGTCTCAAATCGTGAATCCGCCTCTGATGTATAGTGTTAATGACAAAAAAAAATGAAACAATTGCCTTCTTCAATACTCTGTTTCTCTTTCTCTCTTCTGATTCCATTAACGAGCAAGGTGAGAGCTTCAAAACTTGCATTTTAGCAATCACTATTTTCTAAAGACATATACATGTACAAATAAAAAATTTGTCGAACTGTACGGGTGCCGGTGACCCTACTCGATATAGCATAGGTCCGCCTCTGTTGAAAGGGTGTGAAGGGGAACCTTGGAGCAATGATAAAGTTGTCTCTGTGTGACTTATAAGTTACGGGTTCGAGCCGTGGAATGAACCACTGATACTTGGATTAAGGTAAATTGCCTACATTACATCCTTGAATACAATCCTTTCTCAAACCCTGCATGAATGCGAGATGCTTTATGTACCGGGACTGCTTTCTCTTGCGAAGAACCAAAATTTGAAGCTCAAAGTACATGATAGACTACAATTACTAGAGTCATTTTTTTGAGGGACCATCACCTTAGAACTATGTTTCACCGTGGACAAACATGGTTTAACGTGCTAATTATGCTTACTATTCTAAAACACTGACAACCTAATATGATTTTCTCTTCCAAATCAAAATTATATTCAAGCTGTTTTTTTCTATGCTATTTTTGGTCAGTGATATCTTGTTAAATCAGTCTAATATATGTAACAACACGATCAAATAATGAATTTACCAACTTGGGTTTCGTGTTTTTTTTTATTGAGGGGCAAACTTGTCAAAATATATGCAAGAATCAAGGGTCATAATGTAATTGCATCTTTGGAGGGATCTGAAATCTATTACATTCAATTCACCATATAAAAAAAGATTATTATAAATTGGGAATCAGTAATCACCTTGATCATAAGAATCCTGTCCCATATTATATTTGGACAAAATTATTTAATTATTATAGCAAGAAAGAGCCAAGAGAAAACAGTATCTGCTATTCCCAATAAAATAGCATAAGATATTAAAATCCTTGTGCAGTGATTCCTCAAATTAATAATTGGCCTGTACCTCTTTTTTTTTTATCAAAATTACCCTTAAATCTAGATTCATTAGTCCTTTTTCCAAGGTTATTTATGGAAATGCACTATCTTGAATGTGCCTAAAAACAGTGTCCTAAAAAGTAACATTGAAGAAAGTGAAAGAAAGGCCACACACTACAACAAAGAAAAACCAAAACTAGAGGCAAACTATAGAAACATAGAGTAAAAACACAGCATGAAAGCATATGATGATGAGTCAAAGTTAGCTTTTTTTTAGTGGACATATAGAGCAGCTTGGCAGCTCTTTTGTCTCTCAACTCTATTCTTCCTACTGTGTGTGTGTGTGAGAGAGAAAGAGAGAGTGTGTGAGTTTCACTTAGTACATTTGTTACCCCACTACCCCTTTTGTTCAACCAGTCTCTATCTCTATAAGGCATGCTTTGTCTTTTTATAATTAATCTTTTTTTTCTCGTTGTGTTCATATTCATTAACTCATTATATGGTCTAACTTTTGGAGGGTAGGTGTTAATTGTTGTTATTTAAGCCCATGTACTTTTCTTGATTTTAAGTACAAGAAACTGAATACTCTTTAAGCAATGCAGTTTGGTTTGGTATCTTTTCTTTTACCCTTTTGGAGAATATATGAATATGAAATGTGTTTTCTTGGATGAGACTTTAAGCTCAAGATATTGTAAGAAATGATTTCTTTTACAAGCAGTTTGTTGGGTTTTTTCTTTGGCTTCACTTCTCTAAGATCAAGTGGGGTATGTTAAATGGTAATGGACTGTTTTCAAGAGCAGTTGTTCCTTTTATTTACTTTAGATGCAAGTGTTTAAGATGTGTTTTTACAATAAATTAGGGGCTTCATAGTTAAGTGGGGTTGTGGGTTTCTTTGTTGTGTTACATTGGTTTCAGTTAATTGGAAAAAAGTTAGTTCCTTTTTTCTGTTTTCAAGTATCATTAGGTCATTTGCATTTGTGCATTTGCTAGAAATGAAAGATTAGATCTTCAAATTGCTTATGCTTGGTAGGAAAGTTAAGGTTCTTGGTTGAAGTTCATTATTTGCTCAGCCAATTTTTTTTCAATTTGAAGAAATGGGTATGCAATTTCTATTTTTTTTTCCATATCTTCAAGTTTGCATGTGAAACATGTTGTGACATTGTAGTTCCTTAGTTTAGAGTTCTTCTCTTAGATCTAGTTGTTTGCTTAATTCCTGAACCTTTTGTTTTATATATGCATATTTGGAACCCTGAACCTTTTGTTTTTCCTAGTCTTCCTTTTGGGCCGAGGGTCGTTCGGACTGCATACACACTAACCTCCCCAGACCCCACTTGTGTTATTTTACTGGGTTTGTTGTTGTTGTATATTTGGAATCTTGAAGTGTAAAAATCCAAGCTTTTGATATTTCCAATTGGTTTAGTTCATCCAAATATTGCCCTATAAGATGTTAGTCTATAAAGTTCAAAACTTTATGTGATTAATTATATTTCGTTGATGTTTGTTTTGAAATGTAAGGCATTATGTTAGTAGCTTTTTTATTATACTGTGAATGACCTGTTATTTTGTTCTTGATAGGTTGTAGATCTATTGATATGACTAGATATGGAGTTGGAATTCGACAAGTATTGTATAGTAGATGGAAGTCCTACAACTGTGCTTCCATCTCCACGGCACCGTCTAAAAGGTGAAAGGAGAAAAAGCAAAGGAAATCCCAAATGCAGCAAAGAAGTATTATCTGTAGATGATGAATTCACTGAGATAAGCTTTCATAAGTATCGTAGCGTGTCCTGCAAAAATGTTCCATCAAGGAAATCGTATTTGGAAAGAAATGAAATCTTAAAGAGGGGTTCTGTCTATCAAAGTTCTAAAGATGTTAGGCGCGTCAAGAAAACTGATGCTGTCGGGGAAAGAAGAAAAATTGAGTTCTCTGGTGGCAATGCTGCTGCAGTCTCATTTGACATTCTTGATGCTTTATGTAGTTCACGTGAGGATAATTCACTCATAGAGAAACATAGATCCTCCTTTAAAGGTCCTATTCCAGAGAGAGGTGTACAATCAGATAGCTCGACAGGAAGTTTAATAAACTCTGACGATAGAGAAAATAGAAGAGCTCAAACTCCACTAAGACAGTCAGCTCAGGATTCAAACATAATGTCTCAATCCGTCGTTGATCATCTAAGTGAAGTTAACAGACTAACGGAGAGGGATCCATCTGTCTCTTTACCCAAATCGTTGTCTGCAAAATTAGCGCTACCACAATCTCCAGCTCGTTCAGAAAGTGATAGCACTAGGAGCGGCAGCCAAAAATCCCGTTTCAGCCCTATCAGAAAGATGTTCGATCCATTTGGTAAATCAAAGTCTGTGAAAAGCCCATTGAGTTATAATGTCGAACCTGGCCAGGAGATTAAGAATGAGCTAGTTGATGCTAGTAGAGACAGAGCATTTCATAAATCTCTATTGCATGATTTCTCAAGCATGGCTGAGCCTTTGGGTCGTGATCCTCAGTCTATCAAGAAAGAGATCCATAATTCGAACGTGCAGAGTTTACCGGCTCATTTGCATGGATCCCTCAGAGTAGATAAGAAAAATGGATTGCCCTTTTTTGAGTTCTCAGTAAAGTCTCCTGAAGATAGTTTCGTCGCGAAGTCATGGAAAGTGGAGAATACCTTGAATTGGGTGTACACATTTCATTCCATTCACCAGAAAAGAAAGAGCAATGCCAATGGATGGGGATCGAAAGATAGCATTAGAGAACCCTTGTTGGTTGGGCATATGCAAGTTTCCTGTTATTTATGTACAGACATTAAAAAAGCTGGAGATTGTGACAACTCAATGGTGACAGAGTTTGTCTTGTATGATACGGCCCATTCAAGAAAGCAAGTTTCTCCTCAAGATAGTTGTTGTTCTTCCCCTGATGTCACTAATACACCAAAGGCGTCCAATGAAAATTCATCTGGAGCCGAAGAGGTACCTGAAAAAACAAAGCTCAAACTTCAACCGAACCATGCTCATAACAGAGGTCATCTTGACTCATCAATTCCTTACCCTTTAGGAGTAGCGCAACTGCAGTCACGGGTTGAAGTTGCAGCAATTTCTATAGAGGTACCGTTTGAAAAGAGAGAGAGTTTAAAATTTAGGAGTGGAGATGCAAAGGCTGATGATCAGCCACTTCAAAACTTACTGGATGTCTCTCTGGTTGAGCAAAGAATTGGAACTTCTGATGCCAAGGTGAATGTTGTGATCCCTTCCGGACACCACGGTCTTCCAACAACTGAAGGTCCTGGTCCTTCCCCCTTGTTAGATAGATGGAGGATGGGCGGAGGTTGCGACTGTGGTGGCTGGGACATGGCATGTCCGCTTCACATATTTGGCAATCCAAATATTCATATTGATGACAACCGTCCTCTGGTTGAGAGTCAGCGGCCATTAGAACTCTTCGTTCAGGTAATATTCTCACTTGTGTCCTAGACATATGTCTCATAGGAATTGACGTTGAAGAAAACCTTTCAGACGTTAGGCAATATTGATAGACATGAACCAAGTAATTAGTCTTGCAACTCGAGCATTCCCTAAAAAAAGGTTTCTGTGCTAAGCGGTGGGAAGTAAATGTATATAATATGAGAAACTTGAGCTCCAACTATTATATACATTTACTTCCCACCGCTTAGCACAGAAACTTGAGCTCCAACTAATATGAAGTAACTGCTAGAATTCAGATGACATTAACTCATAAACTTGGTTAAGCCAAATCAATGTTAACTATGCCCAGAAAGCTTTTGAGAATACCACAATAGGCTACTGTATCTGCTTTGATTATTACTGATAATGCTTTGTCCCAAAGGTGTTTTTCCCATATTCATGGTTTGAAAACTCTATACAGGGAAGAAAAGATAAAGCTCCAGCATTAACGATGACACTTAAGGAGGATGGACAGTATTCAGTTGATTTTCATGCTCAGTTATCTGCATTACAGGCATTCTCTATTTGTGTTGCAATTTTGCATTCTACGGAAACTTCAATTGCCGTGGGACAGGAGAACAACGTAGAATCTTTGCAATCCAACATTTTGAGGGTATTTGTTCAGGATGATATTAAAGGCTTGCTTAATGCAGTTAGAGAGGAAAAGAAACAGAAAGTACACAAGAAAGTTGAGCAAGTATTCCCATCTTTTGTACTCAATCCACCATTCTCTCCAATTGGTCGAGTATAGGCTTGAACGACTCACTCAACTAAGCATTGCATTTTCTACTCCGTTCCACGTGGGGTATGTCGAGTTTGATAGCAAAAACTGGCTGCTTTATGAACTCGAGATCATTTAAATGCAACTTTCGTGCATGAAATTTTGAGAGGAACCAAGATGATGAATGGTGCACACACGCGGCAGCATGCTCGAGCTTGTTTAAATATGATTTTCAGCAGGATGAAGTTCTCATCATATTGTCTTCTGGTGATATCCATGTTTTTTTTCCCCTTCTGAAATAGGGGGCCAAAATCTTAGAGATGCCACAACACTGTTTATATTGTTAGTTGATAGGGAGGGCATAGGAATCTCATTCAATTTTTTCAACTATAGAAAAATTTCAAATATAAACTTTAGCCTACTTGTAATTTATTTATTATGATGGCCAAGGGTGCTGATGGAAAGCAAGTCACAAGGGAAATTTTGGAAACTCTTTGTAGTATGAGCTAGTAGTACACTTTTGCTTGAGCATTTTATGTAAGTACACCATTTTGGAAAATAAATAGCTCTTAAGCTACTTAATGCAGCATCTGTGAGAATAATTTGAAGTTGTATATCACAATTTGATCTTTTGATTATTGTCACCATCTACATGTTCCTTTCGACTCGTTTTCTTATTATCTTGTTGACGTTACTGCTTGTTGCTACTGCTTTATTTTCATCTTTTCTTGTGCCGAGGGTCTCTTGAAAACATGCTCTCTACGTTTAGGCTACGGGTAAGGTTTGCGTACACGCTACCCTCTTCCAACTCCACTTGTGGAATTATTATGGGTTTGTTGTTGATTATTGTCAACCATATTCATTACTACTTCATTGTTTAAGCAGTTGTTATGAGTTGGTTTGGAGTTAAGGCAGTTGCATAGTTTTTACTAATCAAAAGTTTTAGCTTTTTCAAAAAATGCACACTGATGTCTGATGGCCATCCAAAAAATTCATTTTCTTGAAAATGGATATCGATTTTCTCACTGTTGTTGGGAAGGAAAACATTATCGTTACATTTACTTTTCCAAGAGAGATTTTCTTTTCTTCTTGTTATTTTCTGTAAGAGAAAACATTGTTTTGCTTTTTTACTTTTTGGTTTTCCAGTTTATATATATATATATATATTTTAATGTTTCACTTGACTTGGAAAAGTAACTAGTCTGTCGATCTATCCTATATATAATAAATATTGTAAGTTTTTCTATTATACGTATAACATATTGGTCCTCAAGGGTTGCGTTCTCTTTATTTATTTTTTGGTTTTTTAAATAGAAACAGATTATATTATATTCGAAATAAGGTGAAAGTAAAAGCAAAATAGGAAAAAGAAAATGAGAAAAGAATTAAAAAATATAAACGCCGTTGCAGGGGATCGAACCCGGGTCACTCGGGTGACAGGCGGGAATACTCGCCACTATACTACAACGACCTTATTGTATGGTATAACTTCCTTTTTATATTTCTTCCGTGTAAAACTACTGGATGAAATATCCAACACGCATCCGACATTATTTTTGGAAAGTTCGAACAACATAGGTTGAGACCATTAAATGAAACATTCGGAAATATTTTTTAAGAGTCAGAACAACATAGGTTTGACACCATGAGATGAAACATCCAAAAATTGGTTAGTGATGGAGGGAAGGGACACAAATGGTATTTTCTCTAAATTCTGATGAAAAGGAACGAGAGCAGAGGCGGATCTAAGATTTTTAGTACATGGGTGCAGTACTAAAAATAAGGAGAAAAAAATGTATTAAGTGAGAATTGATCCCTCTTCCTCTTGGTAAATAACTCAACCTTTAGCCAAGTATTCAACATTTTCGGAGCATGGGTGCTAACAATTAATATTATACTAATTTTGAAAAATATGTACATAAAATATCTAATTTTGATGAGATACCACGAGTTCACTTGTCCTACCATCTCTCCTATAAATCCGCCCCTGAACAAGAGGATGACTAAACTTTTATAGACTTTGATTGGTTCCTAATATGATAATGAGTTATTGATATGGGATTTGGAGGTTGTATAAATTTACACTGATAAACATAAAGGTTGAAGCGGATCTATAAAGGTTGAAGCGGATCTAAAATTTTAAGTTAGTGACTGTGGGTTATTACTTGCTTCTAACATAGAACAAATATTATATATTTCAAATTTATTTAACTATAATATGTGTAAATTTAGAGAGCACATGGATGTTTTAATCAACTGTCTTTTTACGTTCTTCTCTTCTCAATCAACTCGAATCCATTCTTTTTATACCTTGAAGATGTCGATAATAAGGATTTGATTATAATCCAATAAAATAAAATAAAAAGACGCCGTTGCCGGGGATCGAACCCGGGTCACCCGCGTGACAGGCGGGAATACTTACCACTATACTACAACGACCTTGTTGATTAGAGCTCTCAACTAATTTTATATGATTAATATTTTGACTAAAATGCAGGCAAAAGCAACCTCCACTTAAGAAATTTGTGCAAAAAAGAAAAAGTTGTTCACTCGTTTACAGTTTTTCTTTTTGTTTGAGCAAACTCCTTCGATTACCTTGAGCCAATATTAATTCCATAGGCTTCCGTTGTGTTTGCTGGAAGTGTTTTTGGTAATTGCATTTTCATCCATGTTTATGCAAATCAACAGCTACACCAGAAAAAAATACTTTGTTGCAAACTCACCGGAAAACTAAAATTTTATTCTTACAATCAATTAATTAATCAACTACGCCTCAATTCCAGACCAGTTGGATTCGCCTATATTAATGTTAATATCATAATTACATCATACAAAATTAGGCATCCCTACATCCTCTCAATTTCCCCTCTCATGTTCTAAAACTTTACAAAAATGCTCCTCATACTTTTTCGATAAGCGAAAATCCACCGAGGGCTAGCTGGCACATGGTTCGAAACTCAGTGCATGATCAGCTAGCTTGTTTCTATGAAGTGTTAAGAGAGCCAGTCGGCGGTTAACACTTCAAATTCCTTCATCATCTATTTGGACCTGCAGAAGAGATTATATACAGGCTAATCTTGACATTATATATTTTCTCATTTGGAACCTTGAGCCGAGATTCTATCGGAAATAGCCTTTCTACCCTCCCGGGGTTAAGGGTAAGGTCTGCGTACACACTACCTTCCCCAAACCCCACTTGTGGGAACTCATTGGGTTTGTTGTTGTCGTCATTTGGAACCTTGCTGAAAGATACACTACCTTGAACTGATCTTTCCTTTGTTAGTTTGGTGAAGGTAATGAGCAGAATCATCTTCTAAACTTTGCTCGTATTTAACTCTTTCGGCTTTAGGCTGAGGGATCTCCAAAGCAAATAACCTCTTGAAAGATTCATAAGATGCAAAGAAAAGTGCTCCCTGTGTCATATACATGACTAATCTAGGACTCAAGCCCCTGCCATAAAATCAAGATTCATCACTACTAAAACCAAATAAAATGGCTAACTACATATTGACAACACGTGGTATGCTTTTAGCACCATGTGCGTTATTCATTGAGAAGAATTCATGATATAGCAGAGACAATTAAGTTATTACTTCTTCTACGTCCAACAAAGTTAAGCTTGGTAGAATAATTTGCTATAGTAAATGGCATAATTATATCCTTCGCCTTTACTAACTCGTGAGCAGTATTAGCTTCAAATGTATATTGAAGTATGCTATTAGGTTAAGTTGCTGGTTTCAGTTTGACGTAGAAAACGTACATATGATGAGTGCAAGATGTAAGTTTAGTTGATTTTATCCAAGTAAATGTTTCCAATACTGTTGATAACAGCAATTTGACTTTAATCAAACTATGCTGTCGAGTAACAAAGTTTTCAGCGATAAGTGATGTGAACACAGAGGAATTATAGGCCTCAAAACTAGAGGGATAAGTCATGTCAGTGATGAAATATACACAAGCCTTCCTTTCCTAGTTCTAATAACTAATTCTGTGTAGGACAATCATGTCGTTGTTTCTAAATATTTGGCTTAAAAAAATCTTCACATATTAAACATAGTGAATGATGACAAATGACCAAGATAACCATCCTGTGAGTCCTGCATCAGATTCTCATTGTCTTTACTTTAAAGAAATATTCGGGGGTGGGTTGGGGGTGCCAAATGTTTGACGCAAGATTGACAAGATTATAATCAAGTGGTAATATTCAATTAAATTACTTCAATATGATATTCAACCATTACCTGTAAAGACCCTTCAAACCTTCACGCTTTCCTATTTCTTTAAGTGTGTCTAATACACCCAACTGAATCCTAGATCCAGGAATCTGCATAAACGAGACTTTCTTAGGAGCATTATGAATCAGCTGCTCATATACTGTAAAGGGGAAGATGAGAAATATAGCAACTGAATGATTTCCAAAGGCTTAAACTGATACCAGTCTTAAATCAGTTGTTCAAACTAGCAATCAGATAGATAGTACAAAGGGACAAGAAATAGAGCAACTGAATGCTTTCAGAAGGCTTAAACTGATCCCGGTTTCCAGCAGCAACTATATGACATATTGATATCTGTGCAAGACTCGCAACCAGAGCTAGTAAGAAAGGAAAAACAGAATGAATAACCTGTGTCTGTAATCTTGTCTTGACGACATCAAAAGGAGTTGTGAATAGTGCAGCAGTAGATCCAGCTAATCCGCCACATACGAGCTGGAAAGAGGAGTATAGAACTGAGAAAACTCTTGTTGTTTTTTTACCAGACAATGAAACCACTAAGGTCCCATTGCCTCAACTACAAACTTCAAAGATTAATATGTTAACCTCGACCATCATTCCTTAAAGCCTAGAGTCAAAGTGAAAATGCAAGTGCCAGAAAATATATATCATGAGCTTAATAAAGGCCAAAGATGGAGGTGGACAAAGGAATACTCATTAATAAGAAAACTAACCGTCATTAGTGTGTCATTTTGGTTGCGCAGTTGAACAGATGACAACCTCAACTCCTTCAATATTTCATATGTATAGAACTGCCAGTCAAAATAGTACTTTTAAGAGAATATAATTTATAGAATAAAAGAGCACTCAACTTCCTGCTCCCCAATTTTCTCCAAAACCGGCACAGAGAAAGATTGTTATAGTAAAAAATTTACCTTGATGATTGAGTGTGGAATATTCCTGCATAGTACAGCTCTCCATCCAGCATATAGTGAAGGCAAACCACCACTTCTTATAATCTCAACTAAGGCATTCCTGCGGAGGCAAAAATGAGAAGCAAGAAGCTGTTAGTAGGAAATACTAGTGCTGCTTAGCGTACCGAGTTAAAAGTTGCAAATGACTATAACAAACTCAAAGATTAAAGCAAACCACCAAATGAAGATTAAGTATTTAACATCGACACCCTTAATCCCATTATGATAATCAAATATTCGCTAGACTACACCTTTTTTCCTGATGAGAAAACAGATTTCACAATACGAAGGACCAACTCTAATCCAACTGTAATTTAACATGTAGTAGCATATTTCAAAGATTTTCTTTAACTCTAACCAGGACAAACCTTCGGGGCGTATATGAATATGATCCCCTCCCCCCAAACCAACACACACACCCAACACACACACACAAAAGAAAAGGCAGACGCAGGCAGAGCATGATATACTTAGGCAACAGATATATACTTAAACAAGGACTAGAAGCATTCAAGGCTATGAGCAGTTCTCATATCATGAATAAACTGTGGTAAAAAGAATCAGATAGATACAAAAGCTGGTGGAACCAGATAATGGGATGACTAACGCATTTCAGGAGCATAACTCTACCAGCAGTTCTTATAGTGTGAACCAACTTGCATCTGCTGCTTTATACGCTCACTTGGAGTGAATATAAATGAAGTGGCAATGCTTGCGCAACCCCCTGCGAAGCAGTGTGCAAAAGATTGATATTCCTGTGTTACAGAAAACATGTAAAATTTAGGAATGCACCAATTTCCTTGTAAGAAAAAGCATACGAATGGAAAAACTGAAAATACAACTATGGGTACCATTCCCAAACAGACTCAGGTGGCTTAACAGACTGCTTTCATCCCCCCCCCCCCCCCCCAAATTCCTTTCTCAACTTGCTGGGGTGGTGCGGACAGAATTTTGATGGGACGTTTAACATAAAAAGGAAAATAAAAATAAGGATAAGCATTCACCTTGGGAAAAAGAGGAATCAGGGTCCCTTTCACTGATTCGTATGTAAAGGTGTAAAGTGCAGATATTGGTGCAGACGAAGCAAGATTGGTAGAAATTCCCCGATAAAGTGCAGTTACTCCTGAGACAAGTATACAACAATTTCAAGTCTAAAGATAGGCTCCAAGAAAGAGCAGCATCTCTTTGCATGTAAGGAAGTATCATATTGAAAAGTGAAGTGCAGATTCAACTAAATATACCTCTTTCAGAAATAAATGATCTGCCTATATAATAAAGAGGTTTCTGATCACCACGACATGACTGAACAACAGTCTTAATTGTGTCAACTGGATGAAGACAAAGGCTGACTAATATTCCGGCCATTGCTCCTGCAAAAGCATGCTCTTGTTTTGCAAGTGTATAACGAGGTTTGTCCTTTGCCACTGAGATCTGTACTTCAGAATTCAGCTCATCCTCCAGTTCAACTTTTTCATTAGTTGTAGAATCATTTGTGTCATCCTCAGCATTAATTTTGTGGAGGGCACTAGCAGGACAATTTGGAGGAAGAGAGTACTCATGGACAACTGAATTATTTTTAGAACATGGAGCCTCTAGCGTGTTTGAGTTTTTGTCAGGTGAAACCTCATTATAGTGCCTTAGACATGAAATACTGGTTGATACCATGTCGATCTCGTGATCTTTTGCAATCTGACCTAACAATGAACCAGCCGTTTTTTCCCTGTCAGTCTGGCAATCAGCATTTACTATATCTGCAATGGTGCTGTAACTTGAAGGACTCTTTGTCGTGTCTTCTTCGGCACATTTTCTGCTTTCGTGGATTCCAGTATTAGCACTATTTAAGTGATGCTCAAGTCTCAGTAAGGATATTTCATGCATCCAATCATACATAGTATGTAAATCATCGGCAAGATTTTTTGCTTTCCAAGTTTCTGGATGCATGGTAGATCCACCACGGAGTAGATTCCACAGAGGAGAATTTCCTAAAAGAGGACCAAAGAGTGAGACTTTCTGGTTTACTGTCAGACATTCCACATTTGCAAGCGCCAGCGGTGAAGAATCTGTATCACTATCCACATTGACAGGTATTGAGTGATCATAAGTTGAAAAATAAGCACTAGAAATTTCATCTGCGGCGGAGCAACCAGATATGTTGTTTTCACGGTGATCAGCGCTATAGCATCTAGAGCTTGATTTGGATACGATTCGTGTAAGAGGACGGGCTGCAGAATTCCATATAGTTCCAATTGCTGATATGAGCTCACTTGTGCTCATTATCTCAGAAGACCTAGACTCAGAACTTTTAGGGTTCTCCTTATTTTCAGATGAAACGGGAGCATGACTTTCTCGGTCAAAATCAGCAAGCTCAAACAGTGCCCCCTCAAGTAGATTACGCCTGTAATTGACTGAAGGTTTTTCACTTTGGCGTGGTTGACTTCCCCCAGCCATTTTATCACAATGATTTAAAATCTTCTTCAAAAGAGAATGCTAGATTGCCAACTGCGAGATGTAGTTCAATTAGTATTATCGTATGTGAAAAGAACTAATTACAAATAAACGGAATAAAGCACAAAAAGTATGGAAACGAAGTCAAATCCAGAAAGCTCAGCTTAGTTTATTTCTACTTATTTTGTTAACGAGGAATAAAGTGGTAGAAGTTCTAGAATTGCACCGAGAATAAGCATTTGTGTCGCACAAACTATTTTAGTTACTCAAAGTAAACAAGAAAAAGTTAAGAAAGAAAAATGAAATTTGCAGAATGTTATTTCATCTCTTTAATTTAATATAGGATGTTTTTTACACAATTAGACTAGTTTTTCTATTAAATTCAGACATTGGAATCTGAACTGAACATGAGATTTCCTTTTTCCTGAGAACTGAACATACGATTGAGGTATCCACCTTCACATTGAACGAAATTTGAATATAAAATTGCTCGTTAGCTATGCAGTGCGTTTGATGTATTGTCTTATATACAGCATATGTTCGGTTCGTCACAAGAAATGCACATCAAAGCTCTAACATAAAAATTACTAGTAGTATATAAGTGTATTAACTTTCAAAACAATTCTAATCCAGCCAATTGCCCATTCTTGAATCTCTTTATGACCCACAACTAACAACAAAGACTTCAATGTTTCTCTTCTTCCTGTCTCTCAGTTTCTCAGCAACCAAACTAGGAGTTACATTATATAATACATAAAAACAGAATACCTGAGTGAAATTGAATGTTCTATAGCTGAAAACAATGTTCCAAGAATGTTGTGAATCATTTTTCACCAGAGGGGAATCAAAGAGCAATTGGGTGGAAATTTCCTGTGGCAGAAAAGTGAGCAAGGGTTTAAGATAATGGGGTTTATGAAAAGACAATGTTTGAGAGTCTACACACCAAATTCAAACTTGGGATACATCTTCTGCAATAGTAAGGGTCATCTTGTTTTCTTATAATGGAGAAAATTTTGTGCAGTATAGGTTGTACCTCAGGGGCTTGTACCATATAAAATTGTGTTCGTATGGTTTTAGGGCTATCACATTTTCTTTTGGCTAGTCAAATTGTTTCGTAAACGCGTGTATCTTATATCAATAAAAAAACATATTCACTATAGACGGATACGAAAAAATCACCTAAATTCTTATTTCTACTGGATTTGACTATTCATCTTTCTACTATGTGTCACCATATATTTTGCAGAATTATGCTGAGTTTTCTCTATTAAGATATCACCATTTTATAACCTTGGAAATTGGAAACGATCAACATAATTTAGTTGTTTTTTTTTTTTGTATTTTTTTGTTTTTTGGTCACGACGATAGGAACTGGAAATGAAGAATGGAGGAAAATCGAAACAAGACAAAGTGAAGACCCTTCGAGATGTATGATTTTGCACCACTTGGGCACACGGTGAAGTTATAATTACTCGGTATCTTGACTTGTCATTACTTAAAGGTAAAAGGTTTATCAATTAATTTGTCTTCTAAATTTAGTTGATAAAATAAAAAGGTCAATTATATATTTTGTGAATTGTGTTATAAATATATTATATTATGGATGTTCATTTAATACTCCGTTGTAAATAAGCTTCCTGAAAAAACTTATCCATATAGGACTCCGCCGTAAATATATTTATCTATTTAGTAATCTATTGAAAATAAGCCTCCTGAAGCAACTTATCCTTTCGGTACTCCGTTATGGATAAATATTACCTCTGGTAGAAGATTATCTATATCTGGTACAGTAGCAACTTACAAGCAGCTTATACAACAGCTTAGAGTAGCAGCTTACAAGCAACTTACACAACAACTTACAAGCAGCTTACACAGCAGCTTGCAGTAGCAACTTACACAGCAACTTACTTTCTTCTATAAATAGAGGAGAATTCAGTTCATTATGTACATGAGTTTGAAGTTGAATAATATATCAATCTCTCTCTCTATACTTGTCTTCGGTTTCTTTACTTTACAGTTTTTATTTTATAAAATGTTATCAGCACGAGTCTCTAATTTCATCATCACTACCTGACTGTGAGACAACATACTGCCCTTGTGCATGGTCAAGCCGAGCTCATTCAGAGCATTTTGAGGAAAATTGCATCCTTGGAGTGGTGAACATCACGTTGGTTTTGCTAATTTCCAACTCTATGAAGGGATGAAATCCTTTTGATGTCATTTTTCAAAGATAAGGCGTATTAATTTATAATTTTAATTTGATTTCCTTCATGAGCATGAAAAATTATGCTTATTATCTATGTCCATCACGTGCTAATTTTAAGCAACTAGTGATGCAGGACTTGCAGGTATATTGTGATTTGAAATACAAATTTGAAGGGAAGAAGATAATGAATATTGAATCAACTTGCTATGTTACGTGTTCTGTATACGTATTAGCATATAACAACTATTTTTTTATATACTTGTTTTCATCATGTTGCCATCTCCATAAAAGATTACAAAGTGAATAATAATGTCAGATCCATCTAAACTCCAGCAGAGTTTATGAGAAATATATAATTATCAACAGTGGTAATATTTCCTAAGTCTCGTTATGACTTAACTTCATGGTTCACTTGAACTCCAGCAGAGTACGGCCACCAGAAGCGGCTATGTTTCATATATCTCATTGTAACTAAATTTTGTTAACCACCAGAAGTGTTATGTGCCTATGACCACCAGAAGTGATAATTTAGGCTTGTTATGGTTACAATGAAGATAAGTTAGAGAAAATTCTCTATATTATATTCATACCTCGATTTGTTTCTGAAGTAGCAAATATCTTAAAAGAGGTTCAAAGCATCACAATTTGATGTGATTATGCACGTTCAGATAATTATGTTTTATCTCCTAAAGGAAGAGAAATTTTGATAATATTAATCCATTTCCTGAAGTGAATGTGACAATATTAAATAAGAACGCGCTCTTGATGTAAATATATTACGATTCACCTCCAGAAGAGGTAATACGATTGAGAGAATATATTCTCAATATTTCATATTTCAAATTTCTCCTGAAGTAGTAAATAATTAAAATTTCCCCATGAAGCAGGAAAATATTATGTAGTGGTAAAAAAAATATTAAAATTCTTAATTTTCGTCATTTATAAATTTAGAATTGTCTTTATATTATTCATTTGATTATGATTTTCTCTCATGACACTAGAAGTGTCTGAACAATATTTGATAGTACAAAATTTATCAAAAGCTCCTAAAGATCTAACTGTTTGTCTAGAAGACACATGACACCAGTAGTGTCAGATAAATATTAGATTGTGGATAATAAATGAAGGCTCTCGAAGAGCTTATATACAAATATGTCATTCATATTATATGAATATAGTCAAAATATATGTTATAGTAAACCTCAAGTTTACTAATAAATGACTATCATATTGAGACTACAAATGGCTGGAAGATTGAAAATCTTCATGTTTCCACAATCATAGGGGGTAAAATAATATGCATGTGAGAAGTGACCCACCTTATTCTTTAATTTGTACTATATCATGTATCACAGTAAACCAGAAGCTTACTAATGCAAAAGTAGTCACAGTAAACCATGAGTTTTACTGAGGCAAAAGTAGCTACTGTAAACCAGAAATTTACTGATACAAAAGTAGCCACAGTAAATCAAAAGTTTACTGACGCAAAAGTTTATGCCATAGTAAACCAGAAGTTTACTTAGAGATAGCACATGCCATGATAAACTTGAAGTTTTCATTTGTCATTTTTAAATGAGCTATTTGAGAATTCAGATAAGCATATACTGAAGAACTAGAAAATTCTTCAAAAATTATGTTGCTTGTTCTCATAATAAATTGATTATACCAGCTAAAGTTGAGACTAAAATTCCTGAATTCTGAAATATATAAAAGGTGAATATGGGCCCATTCACCTATCATGTGAACCACTTATAGATGCATATATGATATGGTTACACATGCGCTTATTGTCAACCTGCAGTTAGGCATTTAAAATTGCTTTTCTTAATTAAAAGCATAATTTTCAGATTATGAAATCAAGATAGTTCATCTTGATGATGCCGATTTATATCCTAGCTAGTTTAGCATTGAATACCTCCTATTAATGGCTAAACTATTGATTATGAGAACAAAGGTTCATGTGTTGGTCTGAGATTTTCTAAATTACATACAACAGCACTTGTATGCATCAGACCAACAAAATATGATAAGTCTTCCCCTCATAATTGGTTTAGGATCAGAAACCAAATATTTTTACTATCTAATAACTTTTGATGTGTGGTATATGATTAATTTATCTACCACAATGCACAAAGATAGGTTTTCCAAAGAAGATTGGGGATATGTGTTAGTTTTTCTAACATTTGAGGGATGGAATAAACAACTGAAAAATATACTATATGAATTGAATTATCATTAATATGATCCTCATTTAGAAGATAATTCAAGTCAAATGCCAGAAGCATTTGCTGATCCAAAATTAAATATCATATTTCAGCTGCAAATGCTCCTATTAAAATTAAAGTCTCTGAAGGATAAAGTTTATTACATTCATGAAGCGTAGTAAATCTATCGGTTCCAAAGGTAACAATCCTTGAAAAATGATAGGAGCAAATGATCAAAATGATCATAATGAGGAGGAAATAAGCTCTAGAAGAGCCCACGACATAATATTTCATGAAACTCCAAAAGAAGTTCAGGTACCTGAAAATAAAGAAAGTGATGAGATCTCAACAAGTTATGTCGCTTAGGAACCGATACAAAATGATCATTGACGATATATTTGATACAATATAGTTCACAATATTGTAAAAGATTGTGAGGATCAGACCTGTAGTCCAGACACTTGAAGATGTCATGCCATCTAAATGCAAGTCATAACCTATATGACTCATTTGATTAAGTCTATATAAAGATCCCTGGATGATTTAAAATGCCTGAAGCATATAGTTCAAAGTATCGTGAAATGTACTCAATCCGATTACAAAGATCTTTGTACGTTTTAAATCAATCTGGGCGCATGTGATATAATCGCCTCAGTGCATATTTGTTGAAAGAAGGTTACATAAATAATGTTATTTGTCCATGTATTTTTATAAAGAAAATGACATTAGAATTTGTTATACTTGTTTATGTTGATGACATAAATCTTGTTGGAACTCCAGAAGAGCTCCAAAAGGTAATTGAATATCTTAAGAAAGTATTTGAGATGAAAGATCTGGGAAAAATAATTTTTTGTCTTGGTCTGCAAATTGAATATTTAGCAGATGATATCTTTATCCATCAATCTGCCTATATAGAAAGAGTTTTTAAATACTTTTACATGGACAAAGCACACCCATTAAGTACATCAATGGGTGTTCGATCATTTGAAGTGAATAAGGATCCGTTCCAACCTCCAGAAGAGGATGAGGAACTCCTTGGTCCTGAAATACTCTATCTCAGTGCAATTTGTGCACTTATGTATCTTATTAATGCTAACAAAGGTGGTGCAGATCGTATTGGTTATGCAGATGCAGGTTATTTATCCGATCCCCATAAAGCTCGATCTCAAATCGGATATGTATTTACATGTGGAGGTACTGTCATACCATGGCGCTTCACAAAGCAATCTATTGCTGCTACTTCTTAAAATCATGCTGAGATAATAGCTATTCATGAAATAAGTAGGGAATGCGTATGGTTGAGATCAGTGATTCATTTTATTCGAGAAAAATATGGGTTGGAATGTGATAAAAAAACCACAATATTATACGAAGACAATGCTACATGCATAGCCCAATTAAAGGGATGATTTATAAAATGAGATAGAACGAAATACATTTCACCAAAATTATTCTACACACATGATCTTCAGAAAAATGGTGACATCGATGTGCAATAAATCCGTTCAAGTGACAATCCAACTGATTTGTTCACTTTGCCAATTTCAACTTTTGAGAAGATGGTATACAAGATTGGAATGCAGAGACTCAAATATTTGAAACAAGGTTTTCATCAGGGGGAGTGAAATACGCGGTGTACTCTTTTTTCCTTACTAAGGTTTTTCCCATGGGTTTTTCTTATAAGGTTTTTAATGAGGCAGCTAGAATTGCATATTACTAAATATGTATACTCTTTTTCCTTCATTAGGATTTTTTCCACTGGGTTTTTTCTAGTAAGGTTTTAACGAGGCACAATATCTTTTAATGAACATCCAAGGGGGAGTGTTATAAATATATTATATTATAGATGTTCATTTAGTACTCCGTTGTAAATAAGCTTTCTGAAGCTTATCCATATGAGACTCCGCCGTAAATATATTTATCTATTTAGTACTCTATTGGAAATAAGTTTCCTAAAGAACCTTATCTTTTCGGTACTCCGTTATGGATAAATATTACCTCTGGTAGAAGATTATCTATATCTGGTACAGTAACAGCTTACAAGCAGCTTACACAACAGCTTAGAGTAGCAGCTTACACAACAGCTTACAAACAGCTTGCAGTAGCAGCTTACACAGCAACTTCCTTTCTTTTATAAATAGAGGAGAATTCAGTCCATTATATACATGAATTTGAAGTTGAATAATATATAAATCTCACTCTATAGTTGTCTTCGATTTCTTTACTTTACGGTCTTTATTTTATAACAAATTGAAAATTATAGGCGGGCAAATGAATCAGAATTGATGTTGTTTTCCAAAAATTAGAACAAGTCGTGCATGATGCGATTTTACTATTCTTTAAGAAGATAAAATATATTTTATTTATCTGAATATCGATGATTTAGAAAAAAAAATATAAAACTAAAAATGTCTGAACCCGGGTTCAAACCAGGGACCTCAATTGTGTGAGACTACCGTGATAACCAACTACACCACCCAGACTTGTCCGTTAAATTTAACATATTTTATATATTGATTGTTTTATTCAAGGATCCATTTTATCATCTCATTAAACATTCCAAAATCTCCCAATCTGATTTTTGACAAGCTTATATCAGTCATCTTTTGTTCTACTAGAGTATTATATTGAGTATCAACTATAGAAAATAAAATGGCAGTCCGAGACATAAATATTCCGTGTTCACGCAAAGCTGAGGAAGAGCCGCATACGAGGGATATGACGTAGGCAGTTTTCCCTTATATAAGTATCATCGGCGATTTCACGGCACACGAAGGCAACTTGACTGCCTCCAAGGCTCCCCTTCTAATGCATTATAAACTTTCTTATTCCACGACCTGAGATCATATTTTCATTAGTAGTACTAATCTTTTAGTTGACTTCATCTCTCAATGACAATACCTTTTATGAATATTTAAAGTCCCATTCCGAGAATAAATTAGTGAAAGTCTTGGTTTATGAAGCGTGATTTCAAGTACTTAATTAATTTTTATGTAGTAGTAGCAAACGTGGGTGATTTGTTTAAGAGGTAAGAGGGTCCCCAATGCAAAGAAATAATCAACTCTTCATTTTTGAGCTTCAGAAATGTCAGAAAGCCAACACTAATTCTTTACTTGTTCATTCCTACCAAAAATCTTAAACGATTTTATCTTCAGCTGGAAGAAACCTATTTGTTTAATGATCATGAGAAGCATGAACCAGTTAATAATTAATCAGTCACAAATCGTGGAACACGACAATGTCACCACCCAAGCACATGACACATATTGTCCGCTTTGGACCTAGGCTTACACGGATTTGTCTTTCGGGCTATACCACCTCGAGCCCTAAAAGAGCGCGTACCATGTGAGCTTGTGTCATGCCTTGTAAAGCATTTCACTTTCCTCTCCCAATCCGAGGTGGGATTCGCCTAAGGTGACATGTGCACCCCTTCTTCAGAAGCTTGCCAACCTAGAATCCTGACAGTCTTGCTTGAACCGCCCTCGTCAGCCAGCCCTCCGGCATGGTCATCACAGACAATTGATCAATTAATGGTTACCCTTTACGAGAAAGAGTTTAAGTTCTATTCACTAATCGTGTAAAAGATATTTACATATTCAGATCACTTATAAGGTATTATATATTGAGATCACTTATAAGGTATTACATTATGCAAAATAATTTGTTTGTCCTTATAAATATCATCACTAGAATGAAGAGGTCAAATCCCCTTCCAAATTCTAATGGCTAATTCAACTCCTTTACTCTCACATTTTCCTTCAGCCAAGAATTGCCATGATCAAGAACCTCCAAATCTAAATACCTTAAGGCAGTTAAATGATCCTTCTTCTCTTGAAGAAATAATAGACCCATTTTTTGGAAGTTGTGAAATTGAATGGCCACAAATCTTGCAAGTTATTCTTGTTTCACTTGCTTGTTTCTTTGAGGCTCAACAAACATTTATCACTATCTTTACTGATGCTATCCCAACATGGCATTGCACACAACTTAATAACACAGGCTGCAATTCCAAGTCCAATATATGTCAACTTTCTACCAATGAATGGAATTGGGATAAGCCTATTTACACATCCATTGTATCTGAATGGTCACTACATTGTTCTGATAATCTTATACTTCAAGGTCTTCCTGCTTCATCTTTTTTCATTGGCTGCTTGTTTGGTGGCCTAATACTTGGCCTGCTCGGGGACACAATTGGTCGAAAGACTATGCTGTTTTTCGGGTGTTTGATCATGTCTATGGCTTCAATCTTCATTGCTTTCTCTAACAACATTTGGATGTACTCAGCCTTGAGATTTCTAAGTGGCTATGGCCGTGCAGCGATTGGATCGTCTGTTTTGGTTTTGTCTTCTGAGAGTGTTGCTAAACAGTATCAAGGCCAAGTTGGAACTGTTGGATTCCTTATATCTACACTTGGATTTGTATCACTACCAGGTTTGGCTTATTTTAGTAGGAATTACTCATGGAGGGTACTTTATCTTTGGACTTGTCTTCCAACAATAATTTATTGCATGTTACTACAGTTTTGTGTTTATGAATCACCAAGATGGCTACTTTCAAAAGGGAAAAATAGAGAGGCTTTTGCAGTCCTGAAAACATTTATAGCACCTCATTGCAAGAACCTAAGCTTAAATGACCTGGTATTGAAACATGACCATAAACTGAAGATTGACAATGACTTTAATCAACCATTGATCAAGATTTTGTTGAAGAAAAGATGGATTCTTGGACAGCTATTGCTAGCTGTGTCAACAGGTTTTGGTATTGGATTGATGTACTATGGCATGCCATTAGGACTTGGCAACTTTAGCTTAAATCTCTACTTGAGTACCGGTCTAAACGCTTTGCTAGAATTACCAGCTTTCTTGATAGTCTTTTTCTTGGTAGAAAAATGCAATAGAAGAAGCACACTAGTTGGACTAAGTGTTTTATCAGGTGTTTGTGGCATGTTATGCATGATAGTGGACAAATGGAAAGTGTTACAGCTAGTATTGGAGTTAATATCCTTCTTTAGTGCTTGCACTGCATTTGACTTGTTGCTGATATACACTTCAGAGCTATTTTCAACTAGCATAAGGAATGCTACTGTGTCAATTGTGTGGCAGGCTGTGGTGCTCGGGGGCGTGGTAAGTCCAGTTTTGGTTGATGCAGGAGGAGATAGAAGCAAGATTTTACCATATTTGGTGCTTGGAATTATGACATCAATTGCAGGATCTTTGGTCATTTTTCTACCAGAAACAAAGGGATTGGAGCTTTGTAAGAACATGGAAGAGCAAGCACAAGAGGGTAATGGATCACCTTATGTGATGAATGGGGTGTGAATGTTGATTTTGTAGTTGTTGTGCATCCAATCATGTATAAGTTTTAACTTAGCAAATAATATCTTCCTTTCTACTTAAAAATTATGTTCCACTATGGTCTTTTCAACTTTGATCAATATCATTTTACTTAGTACTAGCAGCTTTATCGCGAAATTTCTCATCTTAAGGAGAAAAGCTAAAAATGGCATCATATTTTGATGGATGAAGTAATAAAACTAATGATTTGAATATAGCTACTTCCTATAAACTTCACCCTCTTGATTTATCTAAAATGACTAGTTATTTGGCATTACATTTATCTCATTCTCATCAAACTCCCATCTAATTTGAAGAAAAAAAAAGGTATATATAGTCTCTTAAAAGTTGGCAAAATCAAGAAATAGAAACCAAAATAGAACAAGAGCGTAAAAAATGATAATCAGAGCCGAATTCGAATCGGAGACCTATAGTGTGTGAGACTAGTGTGATAAACGACTACACCACCCAAACTTGTTTACTAATCTTTGCTATACAATATATGTATTAATTCCTTCATCTCAATAACTCTGCGCATAATTTGTCACTACTTTATTTTCTAACGTTTACTTCACTTGTAGTTTAAAATATATCACATACCTCGCTTCATCCAAAAAGAATATTTGTGAAAAGTTTGTTTTCAAAAGATAAATTTTCTATGGTATTTCATAAGTATTCATCTAACCTTAATTATTATATTTTGAGTTTTATAATACAACTCTCGCCTATGAGTAGTTTTTCATATATTGGGATATTTTGGAGTAAAGTTTCACGTCTATCTTCTATCTAATAACGTCGAAAACGACACAAATTAGTGAAAGTCTTGGTTTGTGAAGCATGATTTCAAGTACTTGATTAATTTTTATGTAGTAGTAGCAAACGTGGGTGATTTGTTTAAGAGCTAGGAGGGTCCCCAATGCAAAGAAATAATCAACTCTTCACATTTGAACTTCAGAAATGTCAGAAAACCAGCACTAATTTTTTATTTGTTCCTTCCTACCAAAAGCAAATTTAATCACCAAAATCTTTAGATTATTTTATCTTCAGCTGGAAGAAACCTATTTGTTTAATGATCATGAGAAGCATGAACAAATTAATAATTATCAAAATCACAAATCGTGGAACATGACAATATCACCACCCAAGTCTATGATACGTATTGTCCGCTGTGGGCCTAGGCCCGCACGAGTTTGTCTTTCGGGCTGTGCCACCTCAAGCCCCCAAAACGCGCGTACCATATGAGTTTATGTCTAAGCACTTCACTTTCCTCTCTCATTTCGATGTGAGATTTGCCTAAGGCATGACATGTGCGCCCCTTCTTCAGAAGCTTGCCAGCCTAGAATCCTGTCAGTCCTGCTTGAACCGCCCTCGTAAGCCAGCCCTCTGATCCGTCATGGGCATCACAAACAACTGACCATTAAACAATTGATCAATTAATTGTTACCCTGTACGAGAAAGAGTTTAAGTTCTATGCACTAATCGTGAAAAATGTATTTACATAATCAGATTACTTGGTATTACATTATGCAAAATAATTTGTTAGTCCTTATAAATATCATCACTAGAATGAAGAGGTCAAATCCCCTTCCAAATTCTAATGGCTAATTCAACTCCTTTACTCTCACATTTTCCTTCAGCCAAGAATTGCCATGATCAAGAACCTCCAAATCTAAAAACCTTAAGGCAGTTAAATGATCCTTCTTCTCTTGAAGAAATAATAGAGCCATTTTTTGGAAGTTGCGGAATTGAATAGCCACGAATCTTGCAAGTTATTCTTGTTTCATTTGCTTGTTTCTTTGAGGCTCAACAAACATTTATCACTATCTTTACTGATGCTATCCCAACATGGCATTGCACACAACATAATAACACAAGCTGCAATTCCAAGTCCAATATATGTCAACTTTCTACCAATGAATGGAATTGGGATGACCCTATTTACACATCCATTGAATCTGAATGGTCACTTCATTGTTCTGATAATCCTATACTTCAAGGACTTCATGCTTCATCTTTTTTCATTGGCTGCTTGTTTGGTGGCCTAATACTTGGCCTACTCGGGTACACAATTGGTCGAAAGACTGCTATTTTTCGGGTGTTTGATCATGTATATGGCTTCAATCTTCATTGCTTTCTCTAACAACATTTGGAAGTACTCAGCCTTGAGATTTCTAAGTGGCTATGGCCGTGCAGCGATTGGATCGTCTGTTCTGGTTGTTGCGAAACAGTATTGTTTACCCGAAAAACGGATAGAGTTGAATTTATACGTAGTTCTAAGGATACGTGGTATAACTTGGTACAAATTGAAAAGGTAAGTAGAAATATATATCCAATATTGACTGTAAAAAGTGAATGAAATACAAATCAAATTGAGTAGAGTGATTTATAAACGAGCAAAATGAATCAATGTCATAAACTCAAAAAAGGATAATCTCTGCTATATATCAGTGTAATAATCTTTGAAATGTGAGAGTGTATTAATGTATGAATCTTGAATGTTGAATGTCGCTTACAGAAATGATAGCCACTCTTCATATAGTGAAGAAATCCTACTTTGGATATAATTAAAAATACATAGTGGAGATCCCATGATAGATTAGTTCATTAGTCTTTCCTTAATTCCCGCCGAGATTCTCTCCCCTAATGCGGCTACAACGGCTTTTTGTCTCTTAGCTCGATCTTGGTCGGTCTTGGATCTCAAGCTCGATGTTGACTCGAGCTCGATATTGGCCGATCTCGGTATTGACTCGAGCTCGATATCGATTCGAGCTCGGTATTGATCGGTCCCTGACTATTGAGCTTGATAACCTAGCTTCAGATCTTATCTTAATATTACAATGACGGCCCTCGGTCCATCATGTTCCAATCTCGACTAATTACATGAAGAGCAAAACCGATTTTGACCATATACAAATAGTCCCCCCATTTCTCGGAAGAAATGTGGTGAGAAACGATATGATTTTCCGAACTTCAACTAAGTGGGCAATGACATCAGTGATGAGTGCGGTAAGACCTGCCTGCCTTTTCAACGAGGCCCAGCATGCTCTGAATCGGGTAACTTCGATGACATCTTTGTTGTTTATTTTATATTCAGATATGTAGTTAATTCTAACATTTTTCCTATGTTTGTAGGCTTCGGTGCTGCATCACGAGGCCTTCCTCCGAATCCGAGAGGAGCACGAGGCTGAGGTTCGGAACCTCACTGAGAAGAGTGACTTTTACAAGCTTCTTAGTGAGAAACTTCGAGCAGATTTGACAGCAGCTCGGGAAGAGCACGAGGAGATGGCTGAGCAGGTATTCTGAATTTTCCATGATAGTGAAAATGAATTGGAGATAACTACTAACGATCTGATTCTGTAGGTTCGGCAGAGAATCGAGCAGATCAGACTGCTCAACTCACAGGTAGATGGGCTACTGGCCGAGGCGGAATAATTTAAAAAGAATATGGATATCCTTGCCTCGAAAAAGGAAGTTGTTCAAGCTCAGTTGGAGTTGTCTGAGGCCCAACTTCTATCTGCGAAAGAAAATGCCTCGGGGCTGATCGAGAGGATGAAGGAGCTTCAACATCGGTTAGATTTGGCTATTTCTGATAAAACAAGCTTGGCTGATGAACTTAAAGTAGCCAGATCTGAGGTGATCGAGGCCAATAAAAGAGTTGATGCTAAAGTGGCCCAGTTCAGGATCGATGTTGAGATCAACCAAGCCAAAGCCAAGAGCATGGTCGAGCACGCTAAATGGCAGGCTCGGAGAGAAGCTCTCGAGGAGGTCAGTGCTCAGGGCTTCGATGTTGGGGCCGAGATTGAAATTGCCAAGGCGGAGGAAAACAAGGCTCGAAGGCTGGCCTTCCCTGAGGAAGACTCCGATAGCTCGAGCGAATATAAATGTGGGAAGATGTCGAGGACGCGACCTCCGATGAAGACTAAGCCATTTAGGATCTTAAGTAGTTGTTGCTATTTCTTTTGAGGCTGCTTTCGGTCTTTGTAAAGAACTTCATTCGGGTCGAGATGCCTTTGTAAAATATTTGTATATAAAACTTTTTTCCCTTTTATAGCTTCCGAATCTTTTGTTTTTTGTTAATTTATACAAAGGTCAAAAGTGCCTTAGCATTGAATAACTATTCAAAGGTCGAGTGAGTGTTTGCTCGAACTCGAAATAAGAATAGCCCTTAGGCTTTAATGGTCGGGTAAGTGTTTGCTCGAACTCGAGTTAATATAGCCCTTAGGCTTAATGGTCGAGTGAGTGTTTGCTCGAACTCGAAGTAAAAGTAGCCCTTAAGCTTAATGGTCGAGTGAGTGTTTGCTCGAACTCGAAATAATGTAGCCCTTAGAAATTATGGTCGAGTGAGTGTTTGCTCGAACTCGAGTTAATGTAGCCCTTAGGCTTAATGGTCGAGTGAGTGTTTGCTCGAACTCGAAGTCAGAGTAGCCCTTAAGCTTAATGATCGAGTGAGTGTTTGCTCGAACTCGAAATAATGTAGCCCTTAGACCTGAGTGTTTTCTCGAACTCGAGTTAATGTAGCCCTTAGGCTTAATGGTCAAGTGAGTGTTTGCTCGAACTCGAAATAATGTAGCCCTTAGACCTGAGTGTTTGCTCGAACTAGAGTTAATGTAGCCCTTAGGCTTAATGGTCGAGTGAGTGTTTGTTCGAACTCGAAATAATATAGCCCTTAGGCTTAATGGCCGAGTGAGTGTTTGCTCGAACTCGAAGTAATGTAGCCCTTAGGCCTTATGGTCGAGTGGGTGTTTGCTCGAACTCGAACTAATGTAGCCCTTAGGCTTAACAGTCGAGTGAGTGTTTGCTCGAACTCGAGTTAATGTAGCCCTTAGGACTTATGGTTGAGTGAGTGTTTGCTCGAACTCGAGTTAATATAGCCCTTAGGCTTAATGGTCGAGTGAGTGTTTGCTCGAACTCGAAATAATGTAGCCCTTAGGCTTAATGGTCGAGTGAGTGTTTGCTCGAACTCGAAGTAATGTAGCCCTTAGGCCTTATAGTCGAGTGAGTGTTTGCTCGAACTCGAAATAATGTAGCCCTTAGGCTTAATGGTCGAGTGAGTATTTGTTCGAACTCGAAGTAATATAGCCCTTAGGCCGTATGGTCGAGTGAGGACTTGCTCGAACTTGATATAAGGTAGCCCTTGGGCTTTGTAGTCGAGTTAGAATGATTTCTCGAACTCAAATTAAAGTTGCCTCTAAGATCGATATATCCATAGAAATCGGATGCAATAAATTCTTGGAGGGGCCTCTTTTCATTCTTGTGTGAAATAATCTTACATGCGTACATGTTTTATGCTTAAGGCTTGAGCAATCTATGCGGGCATGGTTCATTTGACCGTTTAGCCCGTACAATAATCTTGTCTTCTCGAAGACCTTTTAGCATAAATCTTTTTCTTTGTTGCAGCTAGTCACGACCCAAACTGATGGGCCGTGACGGGCACCTGTTACCTTACTCAGCCGAGTACCAACATAACGTATCTTTTCGTATCATACTATCATAGATAAATGAACCGAAGTAAAGCATGGGGGAATACAAACTTATACATATGACATATGGGCCTATAAGACCAAAATAACCACTTATACATTGAACATAGGCCGACAAGGCCATACAATCTTTTACGTACATGACATATGTCAACAAGCCTCTAAGAATACATAATTGTCATAAAGGTCGGGACAGAACCTCGTCATACCAAACAATACACATCTAAATCATACTGACCAAATAAGCAACTCCGGAGCAAATAGAGTGCACCAACATCTTCCGCTGAGCTGATCGCCTACTTGGAGGACTCTCGACCTGTCTATCAAGACCTGCGGGCGTGAAACGCAGCGTCCCCAGGCAAAAAGAGACGTCAATACAAATAATGTACCGAGTATATAAGGAATGAAAATCAGTAAACAATAGACATGAGAGAAACATGGAGGAAAAGACTCAACATGTATATCTGAATAGCTCTGTGAATCATTTAAATTATAATGTCATGCATATGTGTATAAAATGTCATACCATGCATGGGTATATGCATTCATAACATCATCAAGCCTCTGAGGGCATCCTATCATATCATTTCGGCCACTGTGGGCAAATCATCAACGTATACCAGCTGATCATGTGGTGGTGCGTATATAACGCCGTAACCGTTTTCCATATCCCATATACATATAATATACATATAAACGCGTATATAACGCCATTTGGTCATGGGTCAATGTACATGTATAAATGAATGAAATACGTATGAAATACGTTAATAAAATCTCTCAGAACGTAATAGGACCATTATGCCTTTGATTAAAGTCATGAAATAAACTTTATCAATTTACTTATTTTCTGAGACCCATGAACAGATGATAGAATAATATGACACATGGAGAATCAAGAACATAAGCATCTCTAGTATTTCTATGAATAGAGTCATTTATGGAAATTGTGCATTTGCTCGTTTCGTTTGTGTCATATAGATCATGCCAAAAGAAAGAAGGGATAGCCTTAACATACCTGAACCGATTCTCTTGACAATCCTTTTAACACCGTTGATTGCGACAACTTGTAACGGCGGATCGAAGTAGGAAAAAATTCGTATGATATTCTTGAGAAAGATTGCACCGTACTCCCTTCTAATCGCAAAAATCCCATTGCTAATATTCTAAGAAGTCTCTTAATATATCCTCGGATAATTTCTTTTGCTGAAGGCTCGTTACTTGGAGGTTGGATGCAAGCATCTCCATTCTATATATTAAAGAAGCCTTTTGTTAAATTTTGATCATAATCTTGGATGGCTTTTCTTGCTGAAGCAAATCATGTTTTCCATTCCATTTTTGTGAATTAAATAGAGGTCTTTGAATATAATTCTTCAACAAGAATGAGATAAGGTTCCCATGTCTTTAAATTATTTCCACCACTTCCTTAAGAACCTAATTAGATGGCAATTTGCTGCCACAATTCTAGAATCCCACGTGGAAGTATTTTTCCCTAATGATTATCCAAAATTGTACTTACATAATTAACCACAAACTTCTAATTAATTGTTAATCTCCCACTAAAATTAATAATTACCTGATTATTCACGTAATTAGGAATTATCTCAAATTACTTAAAATCTTACTCACTTTTAATACACTTCATACATCTTACTATCATGGTCATGTGGTACCTTGTATGGCACTAGTCCATAAATACCGGGTATTATAGCTCGAACCGTATTTATCCCAAAATGTCAAACTTCGACGAAACTCATTTTCTTCGATTTGCTTACCCTCTCACCTTCACAAATTTACTTATCACTTATTTGAAGTAGCATAATACTTTTGGCCTCAGAATAATCTCATTCCCGAGGTTACGTCGATTAACTTATGACGAAACTTTAACGTACGAAAATGCTGGATGTAACATCTCATTTTCGAGCTTCCATCAATTTACTTATGGTGTACTTTCACGTACGTTAACATGGGGTGTAAAACAGCTGATATCTGAGGGTGACGCCCCCTGTATTCGAGGTTGATCAGATAGAGAAGCCTTGGATACTGTTGATGCAACATTTAACACTGAACCGCTGTTCTAAGTTACCTACAATTGTTAGTTTTGAAGCATCAAAAAGAGAAACGAACAGGGGTCGTACCTCAGCAGTAGTATCGCTTTTAGGTGAGTTACATTCCAATTGTTAGGCACGATAGCCTCGGTGCTTCCTGACAGGCCTGTCGAAGTCGTTTTTGGTCATGACCCCTGATTATTTCGACCTTGATCATTTCTTCTTTCGTTTCTCACATGGTTCCGACTAGGTCCGATGCTCCTCCGATTTTTGTTATATGGCCGATATCGATATTTGCTTGACCCTGGCCCACGATCGGTGTCTCTCTTGGTTCTTTCGACGTTCCTAGCTGGATAAATAGGCTTCGAAGGGACTCCGAACTGACCATCTTCGACTCTGATTTTCGATTGATACTTATTATGCACATCGGCCCATGTAATGGCAGGGTATTCTATTAAGTTTTTTCTTAAATTGTTGTGAAGCCATCGAGCTTCGTTCGTTCAGTCCTTGAGTGAAATCTTGAACAGCCCAATCGTCCGTGACTGGTGGTAGATCCATTCGTTCCATTTGGAAACAAGATGCAAACTCTCTTAGCATTTCGTTACCTTTTTTCCTTACCTTAAAAAGATCAAATTTTCTGGTTTCTATCTTTATGGCTCTGGCATGTGCTTTTACAAAGGAATTTGCAAGCATAGCAAAATAATCGATAGAGTTAGGCAGTAAATTATGATACCATATCATTGCTCCCTTTGACAGGGTTTCACCGAACTTCTTCAATAATACGGATTCGATCTCGTCATCTTTTAGATCATTCCCTTAGATGGCATATGTGTAAAAGGAGACGTGTTTGTTGGGGTCGGTCGTTCCATTGTATTTAGGAATTTCGGGCATGCGGAACTTCTTGGGGATCGGTTTTGGAGCCGCGCTCGGGGGGAAAGGCTTTTGCACAAACTTTTTGGAATCCAAGCCTTTCAATATCGGTGGTGCCCCCGGGATCTGATCAACCCCGGAGTTATAAGTTTCTACCTTTTGGTCGTTTTCTTCAATCTTCCTTTCTCCTGATTCTATTCGTTTTGTCAGTTCTTCGAGCGTCTTAATAATTTCGGGATTAGTCCCCGATTCTTGTTCATTTGACCTCACTATAACTAGCCCCGTTTTATGGGTGACTTCTTGGGGTGGACTGGGCTCGAGCCTGCTCGGTGCATGGGTTTGGCTCTGCAACTGGGCTATTGCTACTTGTTGAGCTTGCAACATTCAAAAATCATACGCAAGCTGATCCCGTCCTCTCCAGCGTTTTGTGTATTTCAAACTGCAGATCGAGTTCCACCATAAATATTATTTTCTGGGTCGGAACGATGGTTCGCCTCAATGGCCATATGTAAATTAACGTCGATTGGATCTACGGCCCGAGTTCCAACGGGTTCAACGAGTGGCCTTTCATCCCTGGGAGTCACGTTGTTATTCTCATCTTGAAAGCCAGCTTCGTTGTCGATAGGTAGGGCCATTATTTGAGAGTTTATCGTTTTTAACCTGAAATCGAAGACACTTTTAAGAACAAGCGTGAAATAGTGTGTTTTACAGAGATTCGTACCAAATAACCACTATGATCCTTAGCCCTACGGTGGGCGCCAAACTGTTTACCCAAAAAACGGATATAGTTGAATTTATACGTAGTTCTAAGGATACGTGGTATAACTTGGTATAAATTGAAAAAGTAAGTAGAAATATATATTGAATATTGACTGTAAAAAAAAGAATGAAATACAAACCAAATTGATTAGAGAATAATTTATAAACGAGCAAGATGAATCAATATCCAAACTCAAAAAAGGATAATCTCTGCTATATATCAACGTAATAATCTTTTTAATATGAGAGTGTATTAATGTCTAAGTCTTGAATGTTGAATGTCACTGACAGAAATGATAGCCACTCTTCATATAGTGGAGGAATCCTACTTTGGATATAATTAAAAATACATAGTGGGTATCCCATGATAGATTAGTTAATTAGCCTTTACTTAACTCCCGTCGAGATTCTCTCCCCTAATGCGGCTACAATGGCTCTTTATCTCTTAGCTCGATCTTGGACAGTCTTGGATCTCGAGCTCTATGTTGACTCGAGCTTGATATTGGCCGATCTCGGTATTGACTTGAGCTCGATATCGATTCGAGCTCGGTATTGATTGGTCCCTGACTCTTGAGCTCGATAATCTGGTTTCGGATCTTATCTTGATATTACTGTTACACCTTGTGCGTCTTAAGGTGACGTAATGAATATGAGACTTATTAATCATGATTTAAATAATTTTAAAGTCATAATATGGCTATATATGATGTTTGGATAGAAAATATGAAGTTTAAGAAAAACGGATTAAAGTTGCGGAAACACCGACTAAGGATTTGTCATGTAATAGAGCTTTTTGAGAAATATATTTTGTGTACTATATGAGGTATTTTTGGGACATATTATATATCAAATTAAAGGTCTTGGAATGTAGTTTCCAACGCATTTAACCGTTCATTCATAAGACACCCGGATAAAAAGTTATAAACGTTGGAAGAAGGGCCAATCAAAGGGTGCCAAGTATCACCTTTATGACTTTTAAAACAATTAGGATATTTGCATCCCATCTCGTCTCTTTCTCCAATTTTCCATAGAGCTCGCCCAAATAACACCCCTAACTTTACTCTTAAGCCCTCTATAAGAGCTTCAAGCATTATTATTATCCCGGGCACGGAATCAAGAAGCGATAACATTAAAACGATCCCTACGATGTAAACATTGCTATATCACCTCTCTTTTTCTTTGTGGTTTGAGTTTTGGAAGGTATTTCATAGTTAAGAAAACGTGTACTTTCTGTATTTAAGTGTTTAAATATCAAGTAAGGTTGATAAATTCATTTCCTAATAGTTAGAACTTACGGGACGGTGATCAAAAGCCGTGAGTTCGAGTTATTTGACTTGTAGTAGACTATTTTGTGGGTTGTTTCGTGTTGCCTTTGGGCTGTATATTTTTCTACTATTTAATGGAGTTTTGAAGGATAAATGGTATAGATAAATACCACATAATGACGGAATGGTGGGCTGGTCGCTCATCGTTACATTATTTGAAGTTGTTTGACACTACTTTGGTTGTCGTTTTACGTATAAAGTAATTAGGGTGTGTGAGCTGTTTTGTGGTATATTATGATGGAGATAAGGTTGGAAAATGATGCTCACATGTTGTTATTATCGTGTTCTTGTTGTTGTTGGTATATGGTATTGGAGGAGGGCCTAGTTACAGGGGAGATGCTGCCCAAATTTACGTAAACGAACTACTAGTTTAAGTTGCGGACTTAGGACATCATACGGAGTTTTTCCTACTTCGATCTTCTGTTACGTGTTTTCGCAAAAGACGTGTTAGATGGATTGTCAAGAGAATCGACTCAGTTATGTTAAGGCTATCCTTTCTTTCTTTTTGGCATGATCCAAATGATACAAACGAAATGAGTAAAATGTGCAACTTTCATAAATGACTCTATTCATAGAAATACTAGGGATGTCTATATTCTTGATTCCCCATGTGAATTATTATTATATCCTCTGTTCATGGGTCTCAGAAAAATACGTATTTGATAAAGTTTGTCCGAAAGGCATATTGATTTTATGATATTCGAAAAATCTTATTAACATATTTCTTATGCATTTTATGCATTTATACATGTACATTGACCCATGACCAGAAGGCGTTATATACACGTATATTATATGTATATGGGATATGAAAAAAGGTTAAGGCGTTATATACGCACCACCACCTGATCAGCTGGTATACGTTGATGATTTTGCCCACAGTGGCCGAGATGATATGATGGGATGCCCTCAGAGGCTTGATGATGTTATGAACGCATATACCTATGCATAGTATGACATTTATACGCACATGCATGACATTATAAATTTTCATGATTCAAAGAGCTATTCAGAATTTCAGGTTGAGTTTTTACTCCATGTTTCTTTCATGTCTTTTTATATACTACTGCCATGCCTTAAATACTCGGTATTTTATTTGTATTGACGTCCCTTTTGCCTGGGGACGCTGCGTTCCATGCCCGCAGGTCCCGATAGACAGGTTGAGAGTTCTCCTAGTAGGCTATCAGCTCAGCAGAAGGTGTTTGTGCACTCCACTTGCTCCGGAGTTGCTTATTTGGTTAGTATGATTTGAATATATATTATTTGGTATGGCGGGGCTCTGTCCCGACCTTTATAATATTTATGTATTCTTAGAGGCTTGTAGACAGATGTCATGTATACGGATACTAGTATGACCTTATCGGCCAGTACGTAATATGTATAAGTCGGTATATCAAGTTGGGTCACCCTATATTGAGTATTTTTTCATGTTTTATTCTACTTATCTCACGACAGCCTCTCCGGCTCAATTACCTATGATAGTATGATACGAAAGATACGTTACGTTAGTACTCGGTTGAGTAAGGTATCGGGTGCCCATCGTGGCCCATTGGTTTGGGTCGTGACAATTACGATGACGACCCTCGGTCCATCATGTTCTAATCTCGACTAATTACATGAAGGGCAAAAGCGGTTTTGACCGTATACAAGTATCAAGGCCAAGTTGGAACTGTTGGATTCCTTATGTCTACACTTGGATTTTTATCACTACCAAGTTTGGCTTATTTTAGTAGGAATTACTCATGGAGGGTACTTTATCTTTGGACTTCTCTTCCAACAATAATTTATTGCATGTTACTACAGTTTTGTGTTTATGAATCATCAAGATGGTTACTTTCAAAAGGGAAAAATAGAGAGGCTTTTGCAGTCCTGAAAACATGTATAGCACCTCATTCCAAGAACCTAAGCTTAAATGACCTGGTATTGAAACATGACCACAAAGTGAAGATTGACAATGACTTTAATCAACCATTGATCAAGATTTTGGTGAAGAAAAGATGGATTCTTGGACAGCTATTGCTAGTTGTGTCAACAGGTTTTGGTATTGGATTGATGTACTATGGCATGCCACTAGGACTTGGAAACTTTAGCTTAAATCTCTACTTGAGTACCGGGCTAAACGCGTTGCTAGAATTACCAGCATTCTTGATAATCTTTTTCTTGGTAGAAAAATGCAAGAGAAAGAAGCACACTAGTTGGACTAAGTGTTTTAGCTGGTGTTTGTGGCATGTTGTGCATGATAGTGAACAAATGGAAAGTGTTACAGCTAGTATTGGAGTTAATTTCCTTCTTTAGTGCTTGCACTGTTCTCTATATACCTGTCTAGCTATCACTGGATCCCCAACAGGTGTGGACACCTCAAAAGGTTTAATCAACTCAGGTTCAATCCCAAACTTACTAGCAACCAACGGAGTGACATACGATAAGGTGGAACCTGGATCAATCAATGCATATACATCATATGAGGAGACTGATAATATACCTGTAACAACATCAGGTGACGACTCCTGATCCTATCGGCCTGCTAATGCATAAATACGGTTCTGAGGACCGCTCGAGCTAGATGCTCTACCTCTGCCTCTACCACGACCCATTGGTGCTTGTGAACCTTGCCCGGGGGGACGTACTGATGATGACGAACCAGCTACAGATCCCGCTGGCTGAACTATGCTTGCACCACATCTCGTCGGACAATCTCTCATAACGTGGCCTGGATAACCACAAGTATAACAAACACCCAACCCCATAAGGCACTGCCCGGCATGCTGCTTACCACACTGAGCACATCGTGACTTGTTGCTGATATACACTTCAGAGTTGTTCCCAACTAGCATAAGGAATGCTACTGTGTCAATTGTTTGGCAGTCTGTGGTGCTCGGGGGCGGGGTAAGTCCAGTTTTGGTTGATGCAGGAGGAGATAGAAGCAAGATTTTACCATATTTGGTGCTTGGAATTATGATATCAATTGCAGGATCTTTGGTCATTTTTCTGCCTGAAACAAAGGGGTTGGAGCTTTGTAAGAACATGAAAGAGCAAGAACAAGAGGGTAATGGAGCACCTTATGTGATGAATGGGGTGTGAATATTGATTTTGTAGTTGTGTATCTATCATGTATAAGTTTTGACTTAGCACATAATAATTTCCTTTCTACTTAAAAATTATGTTCCATTTTTTTCCGAAGCAGGTCAATATATAGCTTAGGACCAGAAATACTTCCTATGGTATTATTATTAAACTTTGATCAATATCATTTCACTTGGTACTAGCAGTTTTATCGCAAAATTTCTCTATAAAAGGGCATCATATTTTGATGGATGAAGTAATAAGACAAATGATTTGCATACTTCCTATAAACTTCACTCTCTTGATTTTATCTAATATGACAAGTTATTTGGCAATTACATTTATCTCATTCTCATCAAAATCCCATGTAATTTGAGGGGGGGGAAAAGGTATAATTGTCTCTTAAAAGTTAGCAAAATCGAAGTAGAAACCAAAATAGAACAAGAGCGTAAAAAACAATGTCTGAGCCCGGGTTCGAACCGGGGACCTCTAGTGTGTGAGACTAGCGTGATAACCGACTACACCACCCAGACTTGTGTGCTAAACTTGGCTATATTTATAATATAAATTAAATTTCTTTATTTCAATAACTATTTGCATAATTTCTCACAACTTTATTTTTTAACGTTTACTTCACTTGTAGTTTATAATATAACACATACCTCGCTTCATGCAAAAAGAATATTTGTGAAAAGTTTGTTTCAAAAGATAAATTTTCTATTGTATTTCACTATTTCATAAGTACCATGTTGTAACCTTAATTATTAGTATATTTTTAGTTTTGTAATACAACTGTCACCAAGAAAAATAGAAGTGGTTGATATATTGCAATATCATTGAGTAAAGTTTCGTGCCTATCTTCTATCTAAATAGTGTCGAAAACGAGACTAATTAGTAAAAAGAAGAAAATAGAATTCATATCTTTGCAGGTGTATTTTATTTAGGGATTTTTTCGTTCTTATACAATATTTGAAACTTACATGGGCGGCTTGAGGCCAAAGCAAGTAACCCCAAATTCTAGGGGGGCAAAATTTCTTATAGTTAGCTTTATGGTTTAAAGATATTTAGAAAATATTGAAATTTTTAGAGAAAAAAAGGTAAAATGAATTTGTAAAGTTTATAATTCATGTTGACCCTCCCCAAAAAATAGCTCAAAGAAAATTAGAGCATAGTGAACGCTTACTGTAATGAAATGCATATAAAAATTTGATTTATTGGCAATACAAGTTTCCTTCTAATTTTGTCTTCCTAATTCATATTCATACTTATGCTCTTTCTTTTCTTTTTTCGTAAGCCTTTTTATATTGTGTCAAACAAAAAAGTGCATTTATTAATATGAATTGCATATTCCTTCCATCCTGATTTATGACAGGCTGTCCTTTAAAATTGTTGTTTAGAAAATATGAGTCATGTTGTTAGAAACTCAAAAAAAAAATTGAAACTTTAATACAATCACAATCTCAAAAAGGCACTCTTATTAAAGTATTAGCAAGAGAGTGTTATTTTCAAAAGTGAAACTAATCAAAATCTTATATAAGATCTAACATTGTTTCAAAAAAAATAAATGGATTAGCTTTATTATCAATTGAAAAAATATTTATTGAAGAAATCAATTATAGGATATTAATTACTCATTTCAAAATCTAGAAAAGAAAATTTACAAATAAAATATAAATGAAATTTTATTTAAAATATTTAAGGCCTTTTCTTAAAGCTTCGCTTTAGGCCCCCACTTATATTGAGCTGCTCTTGGAAACTTATTTACCAAAATCATTCTAATTTTGTATATTACCCGCCCTAAACAAGAATTACTTACAAATTATATATATTCCACCTTAAAAGGCTCACAATCCATTATTAGTGCCTTCAATCAAGGGATTTAGTTACACTTTTTTCTCTTCTCTCTGCCCTCTTCTCTCCAGAATATTGGGACCAAAGATACTCCCAACGGTCAACATTTTTCACAAAACAAATCAAGTAATTGCAGTTATTTCTTCCACCTTATGACACTGTTCAGCTATTAAAGAATGAGATTTTCCCCAGAAAACTGTTAAGCCTAAAAGATGTGAAAACAATTAATATTTTTCCTTTAAAGCCTCATAGATTTTCTATACATTCTTTCGTTTCCTATAATTTAGTAGTTTGATATCGAAATTGACCAACTGTATTCGGGTTGGGTACGTATAGCTTCATACCAAACAAATGAGTACGTTTTAAATTGTTCACTTCTTATTTGGTCTCTACTAAATTGTAATTTGGTGTCTAATTATAGTCTTTCGAGATTATCATTGCGATGATCGAAAGAAAGCATAAAATTGCCAAACCTTTTGTCCCTCTAAATCGAAGTTAAACACTCCCATAAAATAATTCTTTTAAGGCAGAATAGCCCGACAGGCACTTCTATTTGTTCGGGTTTGACATCTCGGTCTCCTTACTTATCAAAGTTTTATCCAAACACTCCAACTTGATCAAAGTAAGTATTTTAAACCCTTCTGACAGTTGACCGAACTTATGTGATATTTTTTTTTTTTTACTGAGTCGGATAATTTGCGTGCTTACACGCTCTCAAAAGCGAGTTAATGCATCAAATTTGATGAAATTACTACAGTAAAATTTATTTTTAAAAATAAAATTGAAAAGAAAAGTAATGTTAAACAAAATATCTCCTCCCCTGCCCCATTCTTTTCTAGTTTATGCGCCTCTCCCCACCCCCACAACCCACTAAGCACAAAACCAAACCAAACTCCAATCAATTTGAAGCTTCTTCCCGTCAGATACAATACCAATCCATTCATTCTTCTATCCAACACCATTTCGTTCTCAAAAACTATTTAACAATTTGATGTCGACTACAATTACCTTATTTCAATAACCATCAATTTCGATCAATATGTTGAATCCACCATCAATTTGAACCAATTCATTTATAAACCTACCATCAAATTCAAGCAATTCATTCATAGCCAGCATCATGTCTCTACTGTTCCTTTGTCGTAAGCACCATTTCAGTGTACCGTCGTATTCCCTATTGTTGTTTGTTGCATTGCTTACAATTTCATTATCCCCTTATTTCTATTGTTTGTATTCGGAGTGGTCATGTGGTGACCTTAATAGGGGTTGTTGGTCCTCTTTTAAGGAGAGGGAGAGAGATCTGAATATTGCAGGAGATAGATTTGTGTGTGATTATGCTGGGGTGTATGGTTGGGACTTGGGCTAATGTTATCTCGTCTTTGATCGGTGTTGTAACAACGGCTTGCCATTGATGCTGCCGTGAAAATGGAAGAAGAGATTCTTTTGGGGGAGGCGGGGGTGGCGTTGTACAATATGAAAAGGGCAAAGGTCCAAATATGAACTTGTCCTATGAGATTGAGCACATTTTCTCTTCGTTAATATTTTAGCTCAAATATGCTCTTGCCGTCACATAGTTGGTCCATATATGACCTTAGAGTTACACATGTGGCTCATATATGCCCTTTTCGAAACGGAATTCACTCAAACTAATTAGCTCTTTCATTAATTGTATTAAACTGTATTACAAATACTATTTCCTTTTTATTACTACTTTTTTTTCTTTACCTTTCTCTTTTCTTTCTTCTTTCTTCTTTCTTCTTTTTTCTTTTCTTCTCTTTTTGTTTTTCCTTTTTCTTTCTCCCTTATCCGTTTCCTCCATTACCGATGTCTTCTCCATTTTCGTCACCAATTTCACTTGACAAAACTCATAAATTTCAATTACTAAGAAAATTCTCCCATAAAGTAATCAAGTTCCAATTTTGCTGACCCTCTAAATAAATGAAATTAAATTATTCCAAAAATTATGGTTTAAACTTTAAAATAATAAAAATATCTCAACCTTTAACAATACTCAAAAGACCAAAATATTTAAACTGTTTTCATAAAGATAATTTAATGATTAAAAGCCTAGAGTTCAAATTGTAGTGTTATAAATTTGAGTTGTTAGTCTTTTTTCAGCCGGACATTTTCTATTTTTATTAACTATGTAAATTAGGTGTGTACATGAAATGGGTTGGTTCGATTTTTATCAAAATCAAAGGTTTGGATTATTCGGTTTTGTTGGATTTTCGGATTTTTTGTTACATAAATATTATTTCAATCTTACTTTGTTAAATTTTTTTAGAACTAAATATATGTTCAGTAAAAATTAAAAAATTGAAAAACATATGATCTATAAAAATATTCTTATGGGAGAATTTTCTTAGTAATTGAAATTTATGAGTTTTGTCAAGTGAAATTGGTGATGAAAATGGAGAAGATATCAGTAATGGAGGAAATCGGATAAGGGAAAAAGAAAAAGGAAAAAAAGAGAGAAAAAAATAAAAAAGAAGAAAGAAAAGAGAAAGGTAAAGAAAAAAAATACTAATAAAAAGGAAATAGTGTTTGTAATACACTTTAATACAATTAACGAAAGAGCTAATTAGTTTGGGTGGATTTCGTTTCGAAAATGGCATATATGGGTCAACTGTGTAACTCTAAGGGCATATATGGACCAACTATGTGACGATAAGAGCATATTTGAGCTAAAGTATTAACGAATGGCAAATGTGCTCAATTTCCTATAGTACAAGGGCATATTTGGACCTTTGTCTATATGAAAATAAAAACTTATGTGTAATATTTTATCTGGCGTGGATATTAATATCAGTGAGTTTGAAAGACACGCAAGGCAGAGGGGTTTATTATATTGTGTTTTAACAAGTATAAGTGTTCACTTGACAGACTATTGTGTATAGAAACCGGGATGACAAGCGTTAACAACTACAAGGATATACTAGGCTATTCAACTTCTTTTAATTCTCATTCCACGTCCTGTACCTTGCAGTCATTGTTGGAACAAGATTATTCTTGGCATGACCTTCAGTTAACGTTTTTTCTCTCGTCCTCCCCACCCCCACCCCCCACCACCACACCCTCCAAACAACTTATCTATAACTTTCATAAATTATTTATACACATTTAAATACAACTACAATATCATACAACTTAAATATAATTTTTATACAAATTTTATACAATATGTCTTTTGTATATTTTGTATCTGATTTATACATAGTAAAAATAAATTTCATACAACTTATTTATAACTTATCTACAACTTTCATACATTATTTCTACCTAATTAAATACAACTACAATATCATACAACTTAAATACAATTTTATACAAATTTTATACAATATGTCTTTTGTATATATTTTGTATCTGATTTGTGCTTCTTCCTCTCTGAAATTCCAATCAAAACTTACTCTCTTAATACAATTTTCATACATATCAACAACTTTATTAAAAAGATAGTATTGATAACTTAAATACAAATTTTATACAACGATTCATACATTATACAACTATTTTTCAACTTTCATACAACATTCAAATAAAATATATATATAACTACTACAGAATATATTCAAATAAAAAAATATATATAACTACAACAGAATATAATTTACATACAATTATAATACAACTTTACTACAATTTCATAAGTATATTGTATGTCATGTGTTCTTCTTCATCGAGTTTCAATCTGAAATTCAGCCAAAATCAAGTCTAATCTTCACCAAAACACCCTCAAAATTGAGATATAAACTGCAGACAATATTCTCAATTGTTTGCAACACCCAATCCAAACAAATAATAGTTTTTGAAAACCCAAATTCGATTTCAAAGCTTCAAAGTTTTTTAATGGCTATCAATGGTGGAGAGTCAAACACCTTCAAAATTTATTGATTGACAATTTTAATTTGAACACCAATTGTGCAACATGAAAGGAAATTACTAAGTTAAAACGATTGAAATTCATTGATTAATTCTATTAAAACTCTATACAACAAGAAAGCATAAAAAAATAGAGAACATCAAATGAAGAAAATTTGGGGGGGAAAACAGAGAAGGAAAGGAGAGAGAGAGAGAGAGAGAGAGAGAGAGAGAGAGAGAGAGAGAGAGAGAGAGAGAGAGAGAGAGAGACGGAGAGAGAGAGTGGGCAAGTATAAGGGATACGGAAATAACTGATATTCCTTATTCAATTCCTAATATAAAGGGATACTTATTTAAAACTTATTTGTATATAATTTGTAAATTGTATATGATCATATAATTAAATTGAAATTTGAGTAGGGAGGGTAATAAGATTTCAAATAGTGTATAGGAAGATAAAAATCCCTTTTATTTAAGCACAATGTTATGTGGATTCAAGCATATAATTTGTCTATATTAAGTAAGGTTTCATATATTTATCATGGATTGCACTTCTATGTTCTCCCTTGTCTGTTTCACTTGCGGAAGGAGAGAAATAAGAGGGCAGTCTGGTGCACAAAGCACTCCGTGTTCACGTAAGATCCGAGAAAGAGCCGCTCAGTGATGTAGGCAGCCTATCCTGACACAATCATCAATAGCTAATTCCACAGCTTAAACTCGTGACCTATATATAGGTCACACAACACAGAGAAACCACCTGGCTTTTTTGAGTTTTGGCTAGATATAGTACCTCAAATTCAAGAATGAAAACAAAAGATCCAGTTACTAAGTGCTAAAGCATAATCAAAACCAAGCATGATCTTTCTGCTTTCACAATAAGCACCATAATCAAACAGAAGTTACCAGTTAACACCATTTAATAGCCCAAGTATATCACTGAATTCTTCAATAGAGCTACATGTACACACTACACAATGGCAAACCCCACGCCCCCCTCCTTTCCTCCACTTCAAGCAGGGGAGGCGGGAGAGAGTGGAGGAGCAAATATTCCTACAGAAATTCACCTGATTAGTGCAGCTTGCTACAAGCTGAAGTTCCTAAATATCTTCCACAACAATGGAAGACTAACACAACAGGCTAAAGGTAATTGAAGATGGTGTCTACTCTACATACAAAGAAGGGTTGCAAGCATCCTCTTCCGCAAATTTTCTGCTGTACTATTGCCATCTTTTGGAAGACTTAACTGTAGAAGTGTTGCTGGCAGTGGATTTTTTAGAACCTGAGAAGCATAGAGAGGAAAAGGCAAAAGTTGATACTCCTTAGGAACAAAAATAAGAATGCTTTAGAAAGAATGAAATAGTGCTACATTATTGTCATTTCTCTTCTCTAATTTGGAGAGCATTGACAAAGAAGGAAAATAAAGGCGAAAATCAAGAAATGAGAATCACATACTCGGGACTTTAGGGGTGCTCTTATGCAATGATGACAACCGAGAAGATCCTGTTTGCACCTTCTTTTGTGTGGGCCGTGGAAGTTTAGCAGGTACAGGAGGCCTGAATCATTTACCAGAAAAGAGAATAAGTCCTTTAATTTTGATGAGTGTCTTTGGTGTCTTTAACAATGAGTTCAGTGCCAAAGCTTAGTCTCTTGCTTTTTCCGTTTAACTGTAAGCTGTCTTTGACAAAATACTGTACTAAGAAAAGATGTGATCTAAAAGTCATGAAGTACATTTAAACTAGAAACGAGGAAGTGCAACTCCAAATTATATGAGATGCTCATTCAGAATGTAACCTGATGCCTATCTTCGGTTCTTTCTGTGAAGTTAAAATATGGATCAAAAATGAGAAAAGGAAAAAGGATAATTTCTATTACAAAGGCAGGTAAAGAACTTTTTCAGCACAAAAAGATACCAGATACGTGACCTCTCAACCTGAAGTACTACGGGAGGAGGAATTAGAGTTTCCACAAATTAATCAATATTCAAGAAAAAAGCCATTGAATTGTAAGGCAAGACCGCCAAAAAAGACAATCAGAGATGGCATAATGAACGTATATCTGTAGAATACTCACTTCTCTGGGGTCTCTGAAGGTGGCTTTGCCGTTTCTGGGAAAAGAGTGTATTCTACGATGCTATTGATTGAACCATCAGTCTCAGTTCCCATTGAAAGCACACCATCAGATATGTCACTTAATCTCTCTTCAGAATCTGCATCATCAAATCCGATGAGCACCACATCTTCATTAGGATTCTGACATTCTCCTCTAACAGTGGCCCTTGAATCAGTCTCTTCACCCAAATTTAGACCAGCATCTACTACAGCAAGCCTGGATTGTCTAAAGAAATCTCTGTGATGCCTAAAGTCATCCATTGATTGCTGAGAGCCAGTGTCAGATTGTCTGTCGCTGTATTCCGAACTACTGTCCACGTCAGAAGCAGCTTTCTGAGTAGGTCTTGAGCTTCTCTCTCCAGAAAATATTTGGCTTGCTCGTGGACCACCTAAAGAATGCCTTCTTGGAGAGGCAGAGCCATGCCTGGTTGAGCTCACACTACGCCTCTCACCATTGCCATTGGTTTTGAGAGCGCGCAGCCGCCCAATTTCCTCGTCCTTCTTTGCAATTGTGTTTTTTAAGTTAGCTACCTGAAAAATTACTATTCTATTTTCAGTTGTACTTTGTACGACCATAACAAAGGAAACAGAAACATGGCAAGCATCATAAATCTGGTGTACTCGAGAGAAGAGTCAAGTGTAACAAGATTATTATTAAGACGGGGTTTTACTAGTAAATGCACAAATGTGATGTCGGATTTACAAAAAATAAGTATACAATACAACAGTAGATGCATGCAATGAAAAAGTAAGTGCAACTAGAATGACATTATCTACTGAACTGCTGATATTCATTAGAACATGCCATGAAGTACCTGATCCATAAGCTCTTTAATACCTCGACCCTCTTTATTATTCCGTGCTGCACCCAACTCCACTCCAGATACTCTCTCAGCAAACTTCAGGGTGCTTATGGATTCTGAGTAGGACTCCACATCAGGATTGAGCTGTACAAACATAAGTGTCTTTGCCTGGCCTCCTGTAACATGTAATGAGCGAAAATCAAGTAAATAAAGGTTTAATAGGAAAGAGAAATAAAACTACTATCAAAGGAATAAAGCAATGTATTCAAACTTGAATTAACACTGAAGAGATATATAACTACCAAGGGAGCTTTGAAGAACTTGAGTTAGTTTACTATTTCTGTATGGCACATGAGAACTTTTTTGTGCCAATGCAAAGATCACATCTCCAAGAGCCGATAAGGATTTGTTTATATGTTGTGCTTCCCGTAAACGATCCCCTGTGGCTTCGGACCGATCTACTCTTTCACTGCCAGCCAGATCTACCAAATGCAAGCAACCTCGTAGAATAGCATTTGTTTCCAAGTCCATACCACGTACATGAACGGTAAGGATGCTGCATCACAGTCAGTTCAAATAAGCATGATGACGTTGCAGAATGAGAATGATTGTCCACAATGTGAATAAACAGTTTTAGCATAAGAGCTAACCTATGAGACCGGCTGCTTCTTTCATTTAAAGCAGTAGCACCAACAGCTCTATTCATCAAGCCAATATTCATCAATTCTAAGACATCTGCGGTTGATTTGACAGGATGCATGCTAGCATCTGGGACAGCTAATCCATTGGGCTGAGTAGTACTCCAAATCCCAAGTGTGCGCAAGTTAAAGAAAACATCCGGAAATATATGGCGTACATATTTCTGACATCTCCACTAACTATTGAATTGGAAAACTTGAATATATCTATATGATTACATCGAAGCAAAGTACTTCAAGGGAAATAAATGTGTAGAAAAAGAACAAAGAAAAGGTAAATAGCCAATGTATCAAAAACAAAAACGACAACTATGCCTCGGTCCTAAATAAGTTAGGGTCAACTATATGAAACATATTGACCACGTTTCCATTTAAAATCAACTCATGTCATCATCACATTAAATAAAAATAAAAAACACATTAAAAAAATTTAGGAAGGATATCGTTTTTGTGAAGTATCACTGCAAAGCAAGTCACGCACTTGCTCATTGTATATCTCAACCATTTGAACGCCAATTTCATATGCAATGGAGCTTTTCCTACTTTGGGAGATGTTGAATAGATCATTCAGAGCTCGATAGTTGACCCCCCAATCCTCCACCGATGACATGCTTGGACCACTCTAAAGGCAATTAAAAGGGACAAGGATGAGTAGAAGTGAAAAGCCAACTATATCTACTAAATAAATTTTATAAGTATGTCCATACCATGGTATATGTTTTTCCGGAACCAGTCTGACCATAAGCAAAAATGCAGACATTGAACCCATCCAAAACAGACCTGATTAATGGTTGAGTGTCCCGAAATACCTCCTCTGAAAAATAATAGAGTTAGAGAGAAAAAAGGCAAACATTGAAAAAGGGTATTTTCATTCTTTTCATTCTCATTTGTGATGAAAGTAAAGTATTTCCATATTAAGTACTTATTCTAAATATCAAATTGATAAACAAAATCATCAAACCTTGAGTGGCTGCAGGTGCAAAGACCTTGTTGAATTTGAAAAGACGGTGACTATCTTTCCCTTGTTTGGAGGGATTAGTAACAACCAGTTCCCCATTCTCACCAATGTACTCAATGGTTGTCAATTTTTGGCTTTGGCCCGGAAGGAATGGCCTTATTCGACTATAAACTCTAATGTTACCTATCATAAATGACATTATGTTAGGAAAAAACACTGTGTTAAACTTAAACAACTAAGTTCTTAATATTCCATTTAACTAACCTTTCAAATCTTGAACTTCATTATACAACTTCCTATTTTCATCAAGCACTGTGTGGTAATTCTGAGCAGCATCAACCAGTCCCTTAAGATTGAACCCTGTTAATCAAGAAAACATCCACAAAGATTAGATGCCAAGACCAAGAATAAGATCAAATGTAATCATAGCATTTAGCTCTTCTTCTTACCAAAGTGGTTAAGTTCTTCGACGTAAACCTCCTTGGTCCTCATCACCTCCTGCCTTATAGACTCAGATGCTATCCTCAATTCCTGAGTTATTAGAGAATGTCATATTCCTGATAACTCAGAATGAACTTGTAAGATTAAATTCAAATGCAAACCTGTAGAGATCCAAAATGAGAGTCTATGAAGTGTTTGTAGCCAAGTTCTCTTCTTTTCAGGCTCACCAACTTGGATTCTGAAAATGCCTCAAGTTCTTGCACTTTCTTTGTCGATTCATTCAGCAGACCCTGAAGTTCCAGTATCTTGGTCTCTGACTCGGCCCGACTTTGCTCCGCGTGCGCTTTCAATTGTAAATGATCCTTCTCATGTGCATGTTTGGATGATTCAAGCTCAGCTATCAATGAGGATATTTGCATCTCACAATGATCCTTATCTTTCATTAACCTGATTAAATCTTGCTCTTGAAGTTTTTCCTTCTCTTCAATTTTGGCCTTCTCAATCTGTAAAAGGGAAGTTAGTTGGACTATATGTCCAGTAAAATAGAAACACATAACAAGAAACCATATAAGCAACATTGTTACATTGTCAATTCAACAGGTTGCTATAATAGGCATGCTAATCAACATCACAGCAAAATAAACAAGTGAAAAGAAGCGGAGAAAGATCTATCATATATCACAATGCGCCCACGAATTAATCCCCCATCCCAAAAAGAATGACTAAAGTTTGAGCCTCTAAGTCTGAGCTAATCTTTGGGGTTATTCATCAAGTGTTCATTAAAATCGTTATATCTACAAACTAATATAGAAAAGGGCAGCCCGGTGCACTAAGCTCTCGCTATGTGCGGGGTCCTGGGAAGGGCCGGACCACAAGGGTCTATTGTACGCAGCCTTACCCTGCATTTCTGCAAGAGGCTGTTTCCACGGCTTGATGGTCACATGGCAGCAACTTTACCAGTTACGCCAGGGCTCCCCTTCCTGGTAAATAGTAGTCACGCATTCTAAAATCAAAATTAATACAAATTGTTAACAAGAATCATAGTAAAACTGTTTGACTCTCCATTATAACCTAGTCACGTTAAAGGCAGAGGAGTACTAAATACAACATTATTCACAACTGCTACAGTATGCAAGCTAATTGAAGACATACATATATTAAACACGCTGAGAAATTTTCTTAACCTCAAACCAATAAAAAAAAGTACACGGGTACTGATAAATACTATAGCAATGCTAACAGTAATGATTAGAAAAGCCAGCAACAGGTAGCATGATTAGCTCAACTAGGTGTTCTATAATTTGATCCTGCAGAAAATTGATTCCAGAATCTTGTCAAATCAATGGACAAATATTAATATGACAAAGGACTATCTGAAACAGTAGTGAAACCCTCTAAGTGATCAAAAGAAAAGAGAATCAAGAGAACTTTGGCAAATTGAACGCAGTTCATCTAGTCTAAAACCTGCATCATCAGAGAATATCAAAATAAAAAATAAAAAAGTAAATTTATTTTGGATTTGAGAGTATTAACATGACTTTAATGGAATCCTTATATATTCTCAACTACTCCCTCCTTTCCGTTCTTTGTGACGGTGTTTGACTGGGCGCAGAATTTAAGATTGAAAGGAAGACTATTGGAACTTCTGGTCTTAACATATCATGACACTTTTGTCGTTATAGAAACATGTCGTTAAGGGTAAATGAAAAGTTTAAAAATAAATTGTTTTATAACATAGAAAGGTGTCGTCCATTTTAGATCAAATTAAAAAGGAAAAAATGCCAAACAAAATGGAACAAAAGGGAGTATTAGATTAAGGATTAGCAATTGTATGCATGTGTAAAATGGCCTGACCCTCTACCCTTTTCCTTGTATTAACACACACTTGTTCAGAACCTGACCTAGAAGGTCCTTAATATTTATGGAATATCAATAATGTCCTCAATGATTATGGCACTTAGTAGTGTTTCGCAATGAAAACTTTTGACATTCACATATAAATACTTTTTGGATCTGCGAGTATTAACTAAGGAAGAAGGGGAAATTGATAAATATTGAAGACACATTAACCTTAAAACAGGCATCTCCAAATTCCCAACTCAAAGGGAGCTATGAAGGACTACAGTACTAACACGTAACTGCGGTAGTTTTCAGTCCCAAAGTAATACAGGAGAATAAGACATTGTCAAAACCCCAAAAAGCTCTCCATATTACCAGTGGCAATTTGGAAACACAACAGTAGACTTAGACACTTAGCACGAAATAGACACAGAGTACATATTTAGTAAGAACATTCAATATATTCAGCATCGAAACATCATAAAATAAACAAGAGAACATGCTCTGTCAAGTCAAAAATTAGTAACTTCTTGATAAATTTAATGTATGCACCTTTATCTGTTGAAGCTTCTTCATAACAACCTGGAGGATTGAATGAAACGTGAAGTTCAATAAAAGAATAGATAGAACAAAATAGAAGAAAGAAACCAATTCTGTATCAATACTGATACTTATAGTACCTCATGTTCCTCAGTGGTCCCCACAGCAAGGGTTTCAAGTGCTTTAATTCTTGATTGATATCTCTCCTCACGAGACTTGTACAAACCATTTTGCTGTAATACCACAAGAGATCCACAGCTCTTAAGTCCTTTGAATGAAGTTCATAAACCAGTACTGATAATTGGAACATTTGTACCTTTCGCAAATTATCAGCTTGTTTTGAAACTCGTTCTTCAATCTCTTGTACAACTAACTTCACCAGGGAGGCCACACACTTAAAAAGTAGTAAAAAGATATCGGTAAGTAAATTAAGTATCAAATAGAATCCAGCAAAGAGAAATTTGTTCATTTTTCTGTCACCCTGTTCAGTTCATCTGTCGTACCTGAGGTATATCGCCATTCTTTCTCTCAATGCTGTCATCCAAAATATTATTCACAACACTGAAAAGCGAATGAGTGGAGGCACTCTGAAGATAAAAGTCAGTTCAACAAACGAAATCAGAAGTAGGCATAAACACTATAAAAGAAGGTGATCAGTCAACGCCAAGTGAAGAGCCATTCCAGCTTTACCTCTAAGCTGTTTAGTTTCATCAGCTCTGAGATCTTAGCAGCTGGAATATCAGCAAAACCATGCTTTGATTGGATCCCATCAGGCAATTTACTCCCAGCAAGATTGTCTGAAATTTAAAGCTCAAAGTAAGACAAGTAAATCTACAGTGGAAAAGATTACAACCAATGACAAATCGCTTAAGATATACATAAAATTCAAGACAAGAATTTTTCTGATACACCATTTTCTGCGAAGTTCCACACGTAAACGTGTTGTTTGAAGATAGTTGGATGTGGTGAAGAGCCAGAGTACTACGCGCTGGAGGTTAAGAATGCCGGGGTAAAGGTAATGGATCTTAGTCTGGTTGTGATGAAAGTTCTTTAATTTGTAAAGTGCAGTAGTAGTGGAGTCGACAAAGGTGTAACAGGAGAAAACAATAATGAATAATGAAAAGATAAATGAAGGTGAAACTGTCTGATGCAAGGAACTAAAGAATTCAGAAATTCCAAAATAGACCTCAAATTTCCCTCCATGATAACTGTGCGATGAATTAACAGACACCAGCTACCAAGTTGGGAAAAGGGCTCAAATAAACATGGATGGGAAAACTAGACCAAATTTGAGATCCTTAAGTGAGGGCTGCTCTAGTGTAAAAACTATTACAGCTTGTTTTACATTTTCAGTGTTCAGCCAACTAACAAAAAGATAACCAGGGAAGGAAAAGAAAAAGAAAAACAGAAACCGAAGAGCAGAAGCAGCATTATAAGTATTCTGGAACTAAGCTTCAGTTTCGCTCAATGGTCAAATTCTATATTACATTGTTAAAACAGAGCAAAGCACTTTGCCAATAGTTGGATAATATAGGAAAAGGACTGAGAATTAAAAATGAGATACTGAAAGATATGGAATGATTTACCTTCTGCAGCCCCTCTGAAAATTTCAACTCTATCAGACACGTCGCAGTTAAGAATTTCATTTAAACTTGCTGAGTCTCCATTTTCAGTTGCAGCTTCTGGATTCATGATAAACTTGATATATGTTTTGCCAGGATTACTACGGAGAGCACTACTAGTAAAGAAAACAAGAATCAGCACACGAAATATACTAGCTCATGACTACATTGACGGCTACTCTCAACTATAATGAGATTAGACAAGTGTTAATTAGCCAAATATGATAACGCATGAACATAAACACCATAAGTTTTTTACATTTGTTGATACTGACATAACCAAATAATGATTTGCGCAGAAAACTGTGTAATTGTACATATATTGTTCTATTAGAACAGATGCCTTTATTCAAATGTCCAACATTTTCATCTAAACAGGAAAATGTATTGTGTTAGATTAAGAACTATTTTGTAAGAGATCACCATTGCCATCTTAGAACTATTTTTTTATTAGAAGAAAAGGTTAATGTGGATTAAACCCCACTTAAAACCTATTATAGAACATGATCAGTTTTTGAAATAAAATGCATGTCCAAACACAACATCAACTTCCAAAATTATTTTTCAACACAACTTCAAAAACTCTTTTTGGAACAACAACAACAACCCAATAGAATCCCACTAGTGGGGTATGGGGAGGGTAGAGTGGGAGGGTAGAGTGTACGCAAAACTTACCCCTACCCCGAAGGGATAGAGAGGAAACGCTATGTCCAAACTCTTTTTGGAAGTTTCAACCAAATCTATGTCCAAACGCTAGCTAGATTTATCCTAGTGTGAAAGAGGTAACAACAACATGTTCCACATGTTAAATTCAACATTTCAGTATGCATATAGTATGTAAAGCTCATTTTATCCTATTTGATTTCCCCTGTAAAAGATAACACAAGTGGGGGGAAAAAGACAACTTTAAACAGAAAATCAACAGCTATTCCGAATACAAGCAGATCAAGAGCTTCCAACATTACAAACATGAAAAGTGTAGAATGGGAAAGGAGAATGACCAACTACTACTAATATGACTCAACTCCAAATTTGTGTTTTTTTACAAACAAAGAGAATATTACTGAGCTGTGTTTTATAACCAAAAGACACTAAGCTAAAGCGTGTAGCTCCATACTAACAGGCAACAGCCTAAGCAAGATTTAACTAAAACAAGGAAGATTTTTGTTTAAAGAACAAAACTTTGGTACTCCTAATCAAGAAACCTCACTCTCACACACACACACTGCACAATAATGCTGAAACAAAAAAAACAAAAAAAAAAAGTTCCACCCAGTTTTCTATTTTCTCCATTTATGAAAAATTTCAAGTGCAAGAATCAGTCAAATTGTGAAAAAGGAAGAAACTTTAATAACTTCATAGCCCAAAAGCAAGAAAAATTAAAAAAAAAAAACCATATGGGTCTACAACCAAAAACTAGATATTTTGCACAAACCCTACATGAAAAAAAAAACCTTAAAAAATAAAAAAAATCTAAAAATGGGAAATATACAAAGATTGAGAATGTGGGTAAGATACTAACCAGAATGAGCTGAAATTAAGGAGATCTTGATAATTTGAAGCTTAATAAGCGATTGGATCGAAGAAAGTTTGAATCTTTTAGGTGCGCTTTGTAAAAATACAGATTGAATCTGTGAAATTTGAAGGTCTTTTTATGGCTTTTGTTTGTTCTTGAAATACCGGTTTTTTTAGAAGCAAAGCGACGATGATGATGATGGCATTGCAGAAGAGGGCCCCTATTTCTTAGGAATTCTTTTGGTTTAGTCTTTAAATTGGAGACTTCAGGTTTTAGTTTACTATTTTTAGAATTTTCAGAAAATTAAGCAAAAACAAAAAAATAATGCTTAATATTTTAAACTAAAAATGGACTTTTACCTTTACTTTTCTTCTCTTTACGTTTCACTATTTTATCTTCGTGTTTTTCTTTTGATGATACATATTCAGGCAAAAATTAAAAATATGCTGACTTATAAGCGATAATTAAAAAATACGTAATCGAAATTTAGTCATTTTTTCACGTAAAAATATAATTTGAACAAAAACACCCTTAAAATTCGAAAAAAATCCAACATAATATGATGTAATTCGAATTTTTTACATAACTATTCCAGTATAATGTGCTGGAATTTCATAATAACGGAGTTCCAACATAATATGCTGGAAGTTTATAAGCACTAGCTCCATAATCCAGCATACTATGCTAAATATTTCCGTGTTTCGGCTAGGATATTTGTCCATATTTTAAATCTGCATGAAATAGTGGCTATTTATTAATGACTTTGCAAATGCTGGCTATTTTTCGACTACCCTATCCGAAAACTGGCTAACTCATTCTATTTTCCCTACATATTCATGTTAAAACTGTACAATGTTATAAAGTTAAGTTTTTTTTTGGCCAAATACATAGACAGCCCATTAAACTTGGCCCAATTTTTTATTTTGGCACTCTAACTCAACCTTGTTCCATTTTGATCCTCCACCTCTATTTCTTATATTTCATTTTAACACAAAAACTTGTATCCGACGTAAAAATGCAGCGCGTATACATACGTGCTTGGCCAAATAGATAGACAACTCAGTGAACTTGGCTCCATTTTTCGTTTTGGCACTCTATCTCAACCTTGTTCCATTTTGGCCCTCCAACTCTATTTCTTATGTTTTATTTTGGCACGCTATCTCAACCTTGTTCCATTACGGGTTCGAAAGTTTAGCGGTTCGGAAGTTTATGAAATTTGTGGGTATTTCGGGATATGCATGCATACACGTTTCACAAAATATAAAATTTAGTTCAAAATATTTTAATTTTTAAATTTTTTTTACGTAACTGATCAACTTTGGTCGTTTTTTTTTTTTTTTGCGTAAAAATGCAGGAAACTCTTTTAGTGTCCTGCAAAATTTATTTTTTAAGAAACCGACTGAAATCGGTCGGTTTTCATATAAACAGTAAATAGGGAAGGAAATAATGAAGATGAAATATGGGGGAAGGAAGTTGTGGGATTAAAAATGGGGCCAACAGTTATTTTATTACTGTTGGAGAAGGAATTTGCCATAAACAATCTGTCTCGCGCGCCTACCATGTGAGTCAATTCACACTATGTGACTAGTCAGCTTCGTGTTAAAATAAAACATAAGAAATAGAGTTAGAGGGCCAAAAATAGAACAATGTTGAGATAGAGTGCCAAAATAAAAAATGGAGTCAAGTTCAATGGGTTGTAAATGTATTTGGCCTTTATGTTATTACCGTTGGAGAAGGAAATTTGCCCAAAAAATTCTACCTCGCGCGCCTACAGGGTGAAGCAACTCACACTCTGAATCTAGTCAGATTTTGTGTTAAATTAAAATATAAGAAATGGGGTTGGAGGGCCAAAATGAAATAAGATTGAGTTACAGTGCCAAAATGAAAAATTGGGCCAAGTTTAATGGGTTGTCTATGTATTTGGCCTTTTTTTTTTTCTCATAATAACAAATTTTGACTCTTTTATGTTTTCCGTAATGACCTCTTTTCCTTCATGTTTTCAGTAATAACCTACTTATAACTGTAGGTTATGAGCTTAATGAATTGACAAATTCTTCTACCTTATATTCACTTTCGTTGCTATGAAGTTGAATGTATTCAACTCTTATAATAATTTCAATTCAGCTAAATTACTTGAACCACTTTATAAATAAGTCTCATTTTTATATATAATTTTATTTACTCCATATAAAAACTTATTGGCATGTCTTATCAATGCTTGATTTTTGATCAATCAATCTCCCATATTATATTATTTTAAAAACTTATACAATTAAAGGAAAAAAATACAAGTAAAATGACGAGTTAGGCACATTTGATGTTCATTGATAAAAAGGCTTTTTATTAAAATAGAAAATTTTAATCTTATAAGCTTTTTGCTTCCGATTATCCTTTATTTTCTTTGTTATGCTGAAAGTACAAACTCATAAACAATGAATCATAAATAACGTGTAAACTTGTACACTAGCTGTAAAAATTGAAATAATTATTAATTTTAAACAAAATATTTAAAAAGTTTATATCTAAAATTAATACATCAAAATGGCATAATCGAGTGCACAGTTTTGAGTTTGCATTTAGTGATCTTCTAATCACTGCTCCTTAATTTTCTCTTCTGTATGTAACATATGTTCAGTGTTCACTGTGTGAAAGTGCAACCAAAAATAAATAAATAAATAATTAGCTGAATTATCTATTTCCAGTTTGCGTAATTCTTGTATTTTCTTTATTAGCTTTCCTTTTCAGAAGTTCAAATTCGATATTACGTGTGGCCCACAATTATGTTTTGGAATGGTATTCCCGCCTTATATTATTTCTTAATATTATACTTTTGTTTTGACATTTTTAGAGTATATTACACGTGGCAATAACACTTTAAGGTGGGGTTCACCCCCTCAGATCCGGAAAGTATTTCAGTATTTGTTGCGGTCACGATCATCAAACGTGCATACCTTATGGGCTTACAATATTTGCCACCTTTTCTTTTTTTCTTTTTTCTTTTTTCTTATTCATTTTTTGGTTTTGTTCTATTCCATCTACCAAAGCAAAGAATCTCTCCAATGACTATGCCTTTTTTGGGGGAGAAAAGATATGCATTTTTTTAACAATAAATTAGTATTACTGTTTCAGAGTTGAACAGTCTTTGTCTTAAAATATGTTAACTATGAAAAATTCATAAAGTTTTTAGATCTATAAATTAAGTGTTACATAAATTATCCTCAAATTTTTATTTTGTCTATTAGAAATGTGTACTCTCTATTCCCCTTTACATAACATTATTAACTTTCAAATATTCAACTTATTTTTTCTTTGACTATCATTTTAGAATTGTTCTAACAATATAAAATTGCGATTATTATTTTTTCTCTAAGTTATAAAATCTTGAAAATTGCTCAACTAATAAAATTACATACTTAAGATGACATTATTTAATCCTACACTCTAAATTCTCTATTTTTTCTTGGGCAAGGGGGGAGTATTATTGTGACAATCACAAAAGAAAGTAAAGCTTAGATCTTGGGCTGAAGTTGAGGCCAACATTCTTCCCTTGCTTTCAAAGCCCAGTGATATTGTTTCAGAAAATTGGGCCGGAGGGGAATCACTTGCACTGTATATCTATTTTTGCCTGTAATTTAAATGTTAGTCACAACTTCAATTTGTTTTTGTAAATATCACCAATATTTCACTTAGGAGCCATATTTTTCCTTCTTCAATCACTACCTTGAGTGGTAATATTGATGTGAGATAGAAATATTGATTTGCATGGTGAAATCGAAAATTAGGATAATTAATGACAGAGTTAAAAAAGAAAGAAAGGTGATAGAAAGAGGAGTGAGCAAATGCATACTGCAGAGTGAATAGGGAAGCTCGGTGCATCGCATTCACGTAGGGTACGGGAGGACCGGACTCCAAGAGGTGTCACGTAGGTAGCTTATCTTAATGAAGTATTAGTGGATGATTCCACAGCTCGAACCCATGATATATATATATATATCACACGGAGACAATTTTATCATTACTCCGAGGCTCTCCTTCATACTGCGTGGTAATGGCACCAGGTAGCTACTCTAAAGGGCTGCTATTTAATAATTAGCTAGTGCGTCCTGAATTTAAATTTTTAAGTTCAAATTTTTGAAAAGATTTTTAGTTTAAAATTTCAGGACAAAATAAGTGGCTAATTTCTAAATAGCATCCCTGAAAATGGCTATATGTGTACCTGTCCCTTATATTGCATAGTGAATGAAGAATAAAAAAACGAGTGTCAACCGCCTAAAGAAACCATTGGCTAAATTTGTAATTTTTCAAAAAGTGACTAACATTTAAATACACGCAAAAAAGTAGCTATACAGTGTAAAACACCCCCAATTTTCTGAGCAGCTTTGCCCCTTCGTTCAATCGGAATTTACAGTTGTTAAATTCTTCGACCCGGTTTGATAATCTGAAAATGGAATCAGAGAAGGAGACGAATCGGCTGAATTCTGACGATACCAAATCAGAACAAGATGAAGAACAACAGCAAAGAGGAGAATGTTGCGATCACCAAAATGCAGAGTCTCAAATAAATGGCAAAGAGATCCTGAAAGCAATACAAATAGTAGAGAAAGATTCTATGGCAATCGCCGAGAGCTTCACTTCTCTTTTTGCTTCCCTACGCTCTACTCTATCTGAGGTATCCATAATTGGAGTAATAGTCTCTCTTGTTTAATTTCTTTAGCTACTTTCCTAAAGTTAGTGCTTTTATCTGTAATTAACTTATTAGTGACCTGATTGTGTTACATTATTAATGTATAGAACTAAACTCAAAAAAAGAAAAAATCGGTTTGAGATTGTATATCAGTGGAGGGATAACTGTGAGGTTAGTTTTAGAGAGCCCACAAATTGTTAAGTATTGAGTGCAACTGATCTAAATGAAGCTGAATGGATATTGAGGATTCAGATAGCCAGGGGTGGATGTAGTGTTAGAGTTATGGGATCACCGAACCCTAGCTCATACCCTGTAATTGTGCTGAACAAATAATAGATTTCGAACCCAGTAAATCAAATGAGTTATGGTAGAATTTCGAATTTGAACTCATAAAGCTCTAATCCTGGATCCGTCTCTGCCGATAGCCTACTTTCAAATTTGTTTGGGTTGAAGAAAATTAGTAATAGTAGTAGTTGTAGTTGTAGTTGGATTAGAAAGGTATGCTAATTTTGAAACGAGCAACATGGTGGTCTGGGCTCTTTGCTGCTGTTTGATTTTGGGTTTCCCTAGTCAATTTTCTTAAATGGAATCAGTTGTCATCTAGGTATACAGCACGGGTTTGCGACTCATTAACATTTCATTGAATTCTTACTCTTTTGATGTTATCACTATTTAGCATCACATTTGGCACTTTTTCTACTGTAGTTTAAACGGTATGCACTTTGTTGTTTATGCTCCCCGTGGCTGTACTTTGCTATCCATCTTCTCTTGGGATATTGCGCTTAGTTATCAGGTCATGCGACTATCATATCCTAACATTAAGGTTAAATACATCAAATAGGCATATTTTCACTAAAATAAGCTTTTCGTAACAATTCATCTCAAAAAAATAAGCTTTTCGTAACAATTGTTTTTTTTTCTTCTTTTTTTTTGTGTGTGTTTTTTTTTTGGGGGGGGGGGGGGGTGGAGATGGCCTTACATTGTATCAAAGTATTAGACTGCAACAAAGGGAAGTTCATGCATAGTTTCCAATTCCATGATGAATTAGTATGGAAGTATGGACAATGTCTGGAACAGTAAAGGGCGTGATGTAATTGGGCATTTGGGAGAAGAAGAATGAGATGTAAAGCGTGGAATGTTGCTTCATTGGCAATTATGTGGGTACTTTGGAGAGAAAGGATTACGAGTTTACCCGGACTTGGGCATGTGCCCATGAGATTCATGTTTGTATAAATGATTGAGTGTCTTTAGTAGAGAACCATAATTCTGCACTTTGGTATACTACATGTGCAGGGTTCTTCCCCCGGGACATCAATAAAAATATTACTTTATAATTAAAAAGAATTAGATAAAGGTTTTGCTTCAGCCATCAATCTTATTGAGTGGGAATTAGTTCTATTTTACCTATTTATCCTTGTGGCATGAGACTGTCACATGACAATCTTCCAACAATTTTCTGCCAAAAAGTTATCCAATGACTTAGTGCACATTTTGGGGAATCTGGATGGCAAAGTGCAACCCTAAGGAAAATAGATGGCATAGTACCAAACTGTATGAATGGCAACGTGCCGAAAAGCATTACAATTTAGTAGACGTCTTTCATTCCAGACTTAATATTAGAAGTTTTCTTTCTTTGTTTATTCTTTTTTCTTTTGTCATGTGTGTGTGTGTTCTATCCATGTTTAAAGGAGCCATAGTGATTTTGCAGGTTACTAGTACTTCTATTGATCACATGAACTGCTTTGGTGATGCTGCAGGACGAGTTCAAGAATGTGGTATATCTTTTAACCCCTTGATCTTCCGTCCTTGAAGTCCTTAACATTAATAGTTTCTGTTTTAGAAAAATATCTGCTTATATTTGTTTATTGTTTATTCAATTGAGTTTGGGAATGAGGCATCATAGTAGTAGTTGTTGTGTATTCAACTGTTTAATAAAGAAAATCTAAAGCTTAATAGGAGTACCACTTATCATGATTGATTGCTTTTATTCTAGAGTAGTATATTTGGTATAATTCCAAAATGTCTCCTTCATTTTATTTCTTTAATGCACTCAGCATTTTGGTAATACCAGATTCACTTGTTTTAAGTAATATACCAAAGCTGAGCTAGTGAGCTTCACTCATCCTAACTTTTGCCTGTTTATCTTGCAGCACTTGATGCAGCAACTAAAGGAAACCGATATATAAACTCTTGTCTGAGGTAGTATTTTCGTAGTTCTTTAATTAATTCCCCTATAGTATCTTCCTAAAAGTAGAAAAACTATCAGGCCTCCCTTTAAGGAAGTTGGGAGGACGCACCAAGTTAGCGCACCTATTATGATTAGATCATATCTTCGTTGGTATTTATGGTACTTCATTTGTGCGTGGTTGGGGAAGCCGCATTCTTCAATCTCTAAGAGGGAAAGTAGGACTTCCATGTTTTGAATCCGGTATATTTTTTACTTTTTGTATCAAAGGTAAAATTACATCTCTCTCTCTCTCCTGCCTGAAAAATCTTGCGAAGTGTGTACTATTCTGGCTTATCTTTCAGAGCTCTCTCCTTTTGCAGATTGAATGAGGAAATGAAAGGAATTGATAATCTTGCAACACAGCTGTATCCTTTCCATGTGATTATGGTTTGATATAAACAATTTTTCTCCTTAAGTCTCCGTATGCACAACCACCAAATTCTTTGTTTAAAATCTGGCAATAGGATGCAATGCTTATTCTTGTCCTTGCAGTTGGAAATTAGCCAGTTAATTCATAGTTTTTGTTTTATTGCTTTTTCTTTTTCAAATAAATGAAGGGGGGCCTTGATGCAACGATAAGAGTTGCCACCATGTAACCAGAAGATCACAGATTTTAGTAGAAACAACTTCTTGAAGAAATGCAAGGTAAGACTACGTCGATAGACCTAGTGTAGTCTTGTCCTTCTTCGGAATCCCTGCATACTGGGAGCTTTGTGTTACCAGGCTGCCCCTTTTATCCCATTCAAAAAATAGTTATTAGTTTATTGCTTTAAACCAGAATCCCTAGGTGACTGCTTAGAAGCAATCCAGATATCATGGTGTAATTGTTCTTCGTGATTCCTTGACTCTCCGAAGGAAAATCATCCGGAGAAATGTAGATGCATTGGACTCGGCTGTTAACAGGCTAGTTCGTTTCCCATGAGTGGATCGGTCTTGATGAACAATGAACAATATTGACTAGGTGACCTGCACATATTTTCTGGTGCCACCACTGGTGCTTTATTTATGATGTGATGCCTATTGAAGTCTTGCTTCTTGTTCGGAAGAATTAAGAATAAGCATTGTGTAATCGGATGAATTGCAAGGCTGATACATTCTATAACCCATCAAAAGCTTTCTTTGTCCTACTGTTAGTCCTCAATTTACCTCGCAAGATCATTGCATGAGTTGTCTTTCTGTTACTCTTTATCTTGTTTGGTAAATTTGTTATGGGAAAAACATTAGATTTATTGGTTGCTGAAGAATGGTAAGTGGACCATTCAGAATGCTAAGATTCGTGGGATTTTAGTCTTTTTTTATTAAACTACTATTACAACAACAACAAGCCCATTCCACTTACACAAGTGGGATCTAAGCAGGGTAGTGTGCACGCAGACCTAGGGGTGTTCGTCGGTTGGTACGGTATAATATTTAGATATTTCGGTTCGGTATTTTCGGTATTCGATTTCTTAAAATGCTATACCAATACCTTACCTAATTAAATTCAGTATGGTTCGGTTTTTCTCCTTTCGATTTCGGTTTGATAACTTCGGTTTATTAGGTTTGAATACTAATTAGTGCATAAAGTCATAGACTGTAATATTCTTAATTCTAAAGTACTCAAAAGTACAAAACTAAAATGTTTGTTGACAAAAGTTTTGTCCAAAATCTATAAATATCAACCCAGCGAGAGAAAATTGTACATAAAGGAATAAATTTGATCATTACAAATGTTTGTTACTTGCTTAGAGTTAATTGATAAACTTAGAGAATAAAGAAAAGTAAAATTTTAGATTTTTTTATATTTATGTTATAATTAATAATATGTGTGTTGTGTAATGTAATATATATTTCGGTACAGTGTCGGTATTTCATTTTAAAATACTAAATACCATACCTAATACCAATTTTTTTTTTAAAAAAAAAAACTTAAACCAAATACCATACCGAATACCAAATACCAAAATTTTTGGTTTCGGTACGGCAATTCTGTATTTACCAAATGATGAAAAGCAACAATAGAAACAAGCATTATCAAAAATAGGCGGAAGGAAGCAAATAACGACAACCAGTAACATCGGCAAGATAGTAAGAAAACAACATGAAATGCTAGCAGTCTAAGGAATAAGAGCCCATTTGGATTGGCTTAAAAAAGTAAAATTTTCAGCAGAAATAACTTTTAAGTCAAAAGACAATAAGTTGGGGTTGACCAAGCTTATTACTTATGGCTTATTTTAAGTAGTATTCAACTTATTTTAAGTATTTTTTGACTTTGTCACGATAAAACTATTAAAAAAAAATAATAATAATAATAATAATAAAAGCTAATTTGACCATTTTTAAAGACAATTCAAACAGTATTACATGTGGTGAGCATGTGGTGGTGTGCATGTCCAATGGGACTAACGTACTACTATAGCAAGAATCTCTTTTGTTTTTGTACTATTTGGGCAAATAAGAGTTATAATTTCTAAAATAAAACATGATAACGACATAGTGGCAAATTCTCACCAAACATTATTGTCATTTCTCTTGATGAGTCCAAAACTCCAACTCATTGTGGGGAATATACCGTAGCATTTAACTTTTGCTGAATCTATTGCAAAATCCACTGCATTGATTCCATTCTGTGCTTACCAAACATAGTGATAATTGGTTTGAAGTGAAACCTTAAATCGAGATCCAAGATCTTACACCGACTAAAAGGATCATGTACTTACGTTTAACTAAAATATTCCATTATAGTAATTATGATAAACATCTTGATCATTGATTATTCTTGAAACGACCTAACCGATCGTTTTGAGCTCTAACGCGTCGTTCGGCGGTTTGAGGCCTTGGGTAGCTTCACTTCATGTTTTATGACTTGTCCGCATAGTTGGAATCGAATTTCGGGAAGTTCATAGTTGATTCAGATGGAAAATTCTAATTTAGGAAGATTTAAGTTGGAAGAATTGACTAATGTTAGACTTTTGAGTAAACGGCCTCGGAATCGGGATTTGAAGGTTCAAATAGGTTCGTATGATGATTTAGGACTTGGGCGTATGTTCGGGTTGAGTATCGGGCCGCCCAGGAGTATTTTGCCGCTTATTGTGGAAAGTTGACATTTTGAAAATTTTAGAATCTCCTAAGTTTAGTTTGAGGTGGACTTTGGTGATATTGATGCCCGTTTGGGATTTCGGGCCTTGGAATAGTTTCGTATCATGATTTGTGACTTGTGCGTAAAGTTTGGCGTCATTCCGGAATGTTTTGATATGATTCGGACGCGTTCGTCGAAGTTTGGAATTTTGAAAGTTGAAAGAAAGATTTTTGTCGTCAATTCATGATTTTTATATTATTTGTGGCGTTTCGAGCCTTTGAATAAGTTTGTATAAGGTATTGGAACTTGTTAGTATGTTCGGACGGGGTCCCGAGGGGCTCGGGTGAGTTTCAGTCCGTTTCTAGGCCATTTTTAATGGCTGGTTTTTTGTTACAGCAGTGTGCATCGCGATCGCGGACATTGGATCGTGTTCGCGAAGAGAAAAATGGGAGAAAAGGGTCTGTGAATCGCGTTCGCGAAGACAGATTCACGTTCGTGAAGAAGAAATTTCTGCTGCACAAGGCTAACTTTGGAAGCTCATATCTTGCAATCTATAAGGAATTCGGAGATGATCCAAAAATAAAAGTTGTAGCTCTTGGTGTATAATTTTCAAAAAATTAAATCATTTATCATTTGGAGTTTTGTACAAAACGTTATGACTATTATACTAAAGGCAGTCTGGAGGAGTTGGGCAGTTTGTTCTTCGCGATCGCGATTGGTTTTTCGCGACCGCGAAGGGCAATTTTGAGTTGAGAAAAGTTTTGTTTCGCAATCGCGAAGGGTAAATACTTGGGAAGAAGCTATATTTCGGGAGTTTCGGTCATTTTATCATATTTGGAGCTATGGAGCTCGGATTGAAGCGATTTTCGACATATGGATTGGGGTAAGTATTTTTTACTCGGTTTTGATTATATTTCATGAATCTATCATCGTTTTTGGCATTTGGTTGATGATTTAAAAATAAAATTTGGGGGTTGTTGTCTAAAGTTTCATAGAGTGGATTTTTGAGTTTTGAACGTCGATTTGGAGTCGGGTTTGAGTGAAACTAGTATGGTTGGACTCGTAATTGAATGAGTTATCGGATTTTGTGAGTTTTGTTGGGGTTCTGGGCACGTGGTCCCTAGGTTTGACTTTATTGACTTTTAGAGTTGAGTTGAGAATTTTTATAAATTGATTTATTACGAGTATTAGAGTATATTTTTATTGGTTTATACATTGTTTGACTAGTTTTGGAGCGGCGGGCATCGGTTTGAGGTGTTAGAGTGGCATTGGAGCCGGTTATGGAACTTCGGAGCGAGGTAAATGTTCTGTCTAACCCTATGAGGAGAAATTTACCCCGTAAGTATTATATTCTTATGTGCTACATATTGAGGGAGCTACGCACGTATGAGGTGACGAGTGTCCGTGCGCATGCTAGAATTCCTGATTATGTCCGAGTAGACTTAGGTTCACGCCATGCTATAATTATATTATTTGAGTCATCTTTGCTCGTTTAATTCCTTTATTTCGCGCTACGACTTGAGACTAGACTTGCATAGGGTGATAGACTCGTTATTATAGAAATGTGACGAGCTACTTGATAATCCGCAGAATAATTTGTGCTTCCCTTATGAATTCCTCCCGCGTTGTGCGTTTTCATCGCAAAACTTTCCTTAAAGTTCATAACTCACACGTTTATTCATGAGTGGGGTGAAGGACATGTTAAAGCTTCTTGCCCTAATGGTATCGGGCCGATCGCCTCGGCAGGATTATGTACCACACTCTTATGGGAGAGGTTCGTTCGCCTCGCCAGTATAATAGATGCATCTATGGTTCGTGCCACTCGACCCTCGACAGTGTACATATTATTATGGGATTGGGCCGTTCGCCTCGGTATTATCATATTTCTTATGGAATCGGACCGTACGACCTCGGCATAATCGTGTGTTATATCGTTAGCAGTCCAAATATTCACGAGAATATCCTTCCACTGATGCCTTGCATTTTATATGGTATTTCTTATTTATTTGCTATTGACACTTGATATTTTTCGAACTGCTGAGATAAGATACGAGATTGAGAAGTTCATATCGTTAAAAGAAATTTTGAAAGATTATGTTGGTTATCGTTTTATTCCACTATTACTGTGGTGCTTCATATCTGTTTAGGATTTAACATACTGCTTTATTGGACCTCTAGTAAGTGTCGGTACCGACCCCTCGTCACTACTTCTCCGGGGTTAGGCTAGATACTTACTGGGTACGCTTTGATTTACGTACTCATGCTACACTTGCTGCACGTATTGTGGGGGTATATATATATATATGCATGGTGGTTTTTTGGGCGCAAATGTGTGGCTGTTGCAGGGACTTTACGGTGAGTTGCATTCCATGTTACGATCCGCATCATACAGAGTCTCCATCAGAGTTATTTATATTCTCCTGTCTAACTTGTATTCCAAACAGATGTTGCATTTTATTATATTCCTAGTAGATGCTCATGCACTTGTGACACCGGATTTTGGGAGTTCCTAATGGATGTTCATTATTGTAGTTCACATAATTATTATCATTCCACCTTGTACTTTATATTTTATACGGAAATTGGAAAATAAAATTACGGGTTTTCTACGAGTACCAAATTTTACTCTGCTTATTTAATGGGATTCATGATTTTAAAAATAATAAAATGAGTAACTAAGTTAATTAATCACCGTTGACTTGCCTGACGGCAACGTTAGGCGCCATCACGACCTACAGTGGATTTTGGGTCGTGACAATTCTCATAATCTAATAAGCAAGGGTAATCTTTGGTGTTGAGTTTATGTTCAATTGAACTCAATTTTTTTTTACTTATATCATAGATATATTTTTATAAAAAATCTTGAAAATAAGTTTTACCCATATTGTCAAATAATTATGACCTTGGACTCATTAAGTTTAAGGTCGAATGGGACGATATATATCTTGGTTGGTTCCACCGTCATTTTGATTTTGCGTGTGCTTTTAAGTTGAATAAATTACCGGGCGTTTGTACATAAGAATTGTAAAATTTTAAAATAGGGGGAAAAAAAATTTCAAGTGAAAATGGTATTTGAAATTTAGAGTTGTGTTTGGACATGAATATAATTTTGGGTTGTTTTTGAAGTTTTGTGAGTGATTTGAGTGAAAATTTTGAAAAACAGCTTTTTGGAGTTTTTTAAATTTTCGAAAATTTTCAAAATGCATATTCAAGTGAAAATTAAAAATTTTATGAGCAAACGCTGATTTCGAAAAAAAGTAAAAATTTTTTGAAAAAAAAGAAATTTTTTTTATGTCCAAACGGGCTAATAGTACGAGTAAAATGAATGAAACATGTTCGACTTCTGTGATATGACTTTACCATAAAAAAAGCTTTTTCAGAAAAAATATTACAAATGGTATGAATATATAACAACTTGTTTTTTCTAAATTTGTTACTGACAGACAGCCATAATAATTAAGATGTGCTAACATTGTACGTGATAGCTCAATTTCATTATAATAATTTCTTTTAGTCTTGAATCTTGAAAATACATGTGCGTCAGTGACTTTTTCAAAGTTGTAATGTGCATGCTTTAAACGGTAGCGGAGTGAAAATTTTTAATAAGCGATATCAAAATATAAAAAAAATTAAGAACTTTTAACATATAGTATTTATATATACATATTAATAAAATTGTGATCTGACTATACAATATAATTTTTAACAAAAAAAATATTAATTGACACCACTTAGCTTAAGGTGGTCCCGCCACTGCTCTCAAATCTAAGCAATGGTAGGCCCCCATTTGCAGCTTCACATGAGTCCATAGCTTTTACACAACATTTTATCATTGTTATTTAGAAAACATTATTTGTATTCAATATTTGCACTAAATAAATGAATACAAGTAATATATCTTGAATATTAAGCTTTTTTGCTACACCATAATTAAGTAATAGTATGTGGTTGTTCTTTAATTTGTAACTCTTATAAGTTATAACGGAATTAGCTAGGTGATTTTTTGTAGACACTAAGGTCGAATGCGTATTTTTCTTACTACCACTTTCCATTTTTTATTTTATTTTTTCATTTTTCCAAAAAAATTGTGTTTCACGTTTTCTTGATTCTTAATCCTCTGTCTTTTTTACTTTCCTTGATTAAAGTCTAAAGGAGCAGAGAGAATAATGTATACGTTTTGTTTCTCAAAAACATGCTAACATTTATAAGAGACTGACCCACATATTTAAAACTACACTATATTAAAATAGAAAAACTTGCCACCCAAAAGTTCTATGTTTAATTGTGCAGTTTGAAATGAATAAAAGGTTTTTAAATGTATAGAGTACTCTTAATTGATTAGTTGTAATGTTTATAACATATAACTCTATTCGCTTCAAAGGTATAACTCAGCACACGACACTAGGATGTGGATCGATCATAACGAAAATAGACTTCTTTGTAATATATTGTAAATGTAACATAAGGTAAAAGTATCAAAATATAAGGAGCGATTAGAGTGAAGCTGTTACTATTTGAGGAGCCAAATAATTTTAATTATAATTTTTTCAAACCTTTTAAAGTATTTTTAATTATTACTTGACTTATACTAGTATTTTTTATGTAATTTTTAGATATGTAAATTTGATTATTTAAATACTTGAAAAATTTATACCCACATTCACATCTAAAATTATTGGGACTGAGATAAATTCTTTTTTTTTTTGTTTTTGTTGAGAAAATGATAAATGTAACAATTAATTGATGGTCATTATTAAGGTTTTCATAAAAGTTGTTAGTACATTTTTCTATAGCAGAAATATAGAACTACAAAAAAAATTATTTTAATTTAAAATATAAATTATTTTTAAAAAGGAGAAAAATGTGACCACTGGTCTTAGTCCAAGTCACAGTCATTTTATTTTAGCACTTTTCACATAAATGTTGTCTACTCATCTTTTGCTTACTTTCTTCCTCCGCAAAAGAGCCATCACTAACCACCAGCTTTGTTTCTTGGGGTTCTTTTGTTTTTAAGCAAGTGAGTTCGAGTCAACCAAATAGCAAGGTGACGTACTTTCTTCTTGGAGGAAGAAGGGAGAGTTCGAATAGCAAGGAGGTACTTCTTGGAGGAAGTAAGACGAGGGTCTGTAGTAGCGGGATTATACTGGTTTGTTGGTGGTGGTGTTGCTGCTTCTTTTGTTTTCAAATTTTAATGTTTTTTGGTTTACTCTTTTGTGGTGCATATACACAGGAAAAAAAAAAGATTAATCACTTCTTGGTTTTCACTGTAGGTCCAAAGTGTTTCAGTTTCTGACTTTAAAGACTTGATTTTTATTGCTTTTTTCAACTTTTTTTCCCACCTTTTCAGTACATTTCTTTAGCATAATTACTCCACCATTGAAATCCCACTTGTTGTACATTTCAATAACTTAAGGATTTGTGTGGGAATAGCAATTAAGTAGCTTGAGTTTTGGTTGGTAAATACATGCCAAGTTGTGCATGTCACTATCTTGATATGATTTTAGCTCAATAGGTTGCTTAGTCATTAGCATCATCCTTGTGAAAAAATGGTTTTTTTAGCCTTGGTTTTATGAAATCAGGTACTTAAAAAATTGGAAGTGTATCAGTGTATGGACCAAAATAGATTTGGTTCTGAGATTTAAGATCCCATTTTGGGATCAAGGTTCAAGATTTCTGTTTTCTTGGTGTATTCCAATTTGGTGTTGTTCTTAGTGTGTTCTTGGAGCTGAGTTTCTTTTATTGTCATTTTGGAGTTAAAAAGTTAAGAGTCTTGAAAATGGCTATGGGACACCAAGACCAAGAGGGAGTCCCAAACAACTTGAGAAAGCAGCTTGCTCTTGCTATTAGAGGAATTCAATGGAGCTATGCAATCTTCTGGTCAACTCCAGTTACAAAACCAGGGTAATAAGTGCTATCATTTGCCTTTACTTATTTTTCATATTTTGCTTGAGTTTCATTGTAGAGAAAATCTTTAGAATATGGACTAGTTTTGAGGTTTAGGTGAAGAATGATGGTATTTAAGGTATCCCCTTTGTTCATATAGGTGGTTCCTAGTTGAAGTTCTTGCATTGTTAGGAAATAAGATATGCCAATTTGATTTCAACTCCTGTTACTATTTCTTGATATTTTTCACCCCAAGAAGGGGACCTTTGGCACAACAGTAAGAGTTGTCGCCGAGTGACCGGGATTTCATGGTTTTAAGTTGCGGAAATAGTCTCTTGCAGAACTGCAAGTTAAGGTTGCGTATAAGAGATTCAATGTGCCAGGACTCCGTGCATAGCGGGGGCTTAGTGTAGTGGACTTTATCCGCCAAGGATCCTCTTATATATCCCTTTTTAAAAAAAAAATTTGGGTAGGGGAAGGGGAAATGAGGGAAGGGAATTACGAGGTGGGGAATCGAACTCTCACCAACAAGGTGAAAGTTCAGGTAGCCAACCATCTAAGCTACTAAGATTTCCCCTTATATATCCCTTTTAGAAGCATGTATCATTGTAGATTTGTTTTGAAGATATTGTTCTTAATATGTGGGATATTATCTTCTAGGGTGTTGGAATGGAGTGATGGGTACTATAATGGGGATATCAAGACTAGGAAGACAGTTCAGGCGGGGGAAGTTAATGAAGACCAGCTGGGGTTGCACAGAACTGAGCAATTGAGAGAACTTTATAGTTCACTCTTAACAGGTGAAAGTGAAGAAGACTTACAACCACAGGCCAAAAGGCCCTCGGCTGCATTATCTCCAGAAGATCTCACTGATACAGAGTGGTATTTCTTAGTATGCATGTCGTTCGTCTTCAATGTTGGCCAAGGGTAAATTTCTTGAAACTCCAAATCTTGTGCAGCCATTATTTATTTTCTTATGTATTGGTCAGGACTTATAATCCAGCTGCAATAAACAAGGATAACACACAGTTCATAACCTCATCAATTAATGTAGAATAACAATCTTCTCGTTGTCTCCTGAAGTCATTTGCCTACTTGATGTTCAAGTGGAGTGTTGCTCTCTTTTAAAAGTAGATAGGAAAGTAAATGGTCAATATCTTTCTTCTTCTTAAAACAGCAGGGCAGAACTCGGTCATTGTAGTTTCTATTTTAATTGCTGTAAAATAATTACACAGGTTGCCAGGGAAGACCTCAGCGACGAATCAAACAATCTGGCTATGCAATGCTCACCAAGCAGAGAGTAGAGTATTTTCTCGCTCTCTGCTAGCAAAGGCAAGTATAGTTCATAAATCAGCGTTAACTGCAACGTCAGTCTAAAACGATATCCTTAAGGGTGTGCATTTCCTCGATTCTGGGTTATTTTAGTTCGTTTTTGGTTTGTAGATTGGCAAACTGATCAGAGAATTGGAGTAGGTGGATCATTTTGGTTTGTGTCTTTAAGCTTAGAAAAGAAAACGAACCTCAAAAACTAAGAACTTGATAAATGAAAACTGAAACCAGCTGAAATACCCAAAAAATCTAACCAAAAGAACAGATTATTTTGTTTGGTCAGTTGTTTCAGTTAAACCCAGATAATGCACACCTTCAGATATCAATTTAATTGAAAAATTCTGAATCTCTTTCCTTTTGGTTTCTCCATGTTACTAATCAAATCCTCTTCGTCTCACCAGAGTGCATCTATCCAGGTATTAATTCTCTCTCTCTCTCTCTCACACAGACACACACACACACGCGTGCGCGCACACACACACAGGGAGCATTGTACACACAAAAATTCAAATATTTACCCTTGCTCGAATAATTTTGGATTGTGTTATGTTTCTCCTAAAATTTGTCAAATGCATGAAACAACTCTCTACTAACAAATAGGAGTATGCATCAGCTCCTGATTATGTAATTCATTCCTTTTCCATAGAGTATGTGGTTGATCAATACTTTTTCCTCTCTTCGCAACTTGTAGACTGTCGTATGCTTTCCATATTTAGGAGGCGTATTTGAGCTGGGAGTCACCGAGCTTGTAAGCTAGTTTCAATTTGTCTCTTCAGTCGTCCTGATGTTTTGCACGATATCACTAATTACTTTCAATGATATATTGCCTTGTTGTAACATGTTTTTTACAGGTCTTAGAAGATCCCAACCTCATTCAGCATATTAAAAATACCTTTGAGGTTGATCACTCTGTTATTCCGAAGAGGCCAAATTATGTCTCCAACGATGCAAAAGATGACACGAATGTCGTTAGCCGAAAGCTTGATTGTAATGTACTTGAAATTGAAGCTTATCCAGTTGAAATGAATAACAGTTCGCCGCATGATAGTTCAAATGGTTTTGTGGCCAATCAAGAGGCAGAAGATTCTTTAATGGCGGTAGGCATTATTGGGGAAACTTCACAAGCTCAAAGCTGGAAGTTCGTGGATGATAATATGAGTAACGGTGTGCATAATTCTTTGAATTCCAGTGACTGCATCTCTCAAAATTATGAAAAGTTGTCCCCTCTTTCGAATGGAGAAAAAGAAACTAAGCCTTGCCCAATAGACCGTCAAGAGCACAATCAGAATAAACTGCATCTTTTAGATCACCAAGGAGATGACGCTCAATATCAAGCTGTCATTTCTACCCTTTTAAAAAGCTCTGACCAATTAACTTTGGGACCACATTTTAGAAATATTAACAAAAAGTCAAGCTTTGCTGGTTGGAAGAATGATACTGAAACGCCAAGAATAGGAACTGCACAAAAACTATTGAAGAAGGTACTTCTTGAAGTTCCTAGAATGCATGGTGGTGTTACACATAAATTCAGCAGAGAGAATCGTAAAAAGAACTGCCTTTGGAGACCGGAGGTTGATGACATTGATAGAAGCCGTGTTATTTCAGAGAGAAGGCGAAGAGAAAAGATAAACGAGAGATTTATGCATCTTGCATCAATGCTGCCAACTGGTGGCAAGGTACTGGTAGATCTTCTCAAGTTTAGATAGCTGCTGTTTGACGGCAAACTGATCACGAATTGTGTTTTGCCTTTGTGGTTGCAGGTTGACAAAATATCACTACTTGACGAGACAATAGAATACATGAAAGAGCTTGAGAGGAGAGTTCAAGAGCTGGAAGCAAGATCAGGAAAAAAAACAAATGATACTGCAGAGCAGACATCTGATAATTGTGGCACTAGCAAATTCAATGATGTCAAGGGATCGTCACTAAAGAGGAAGGCATGTGATTTGGATGAAATTGAACTTGAAAGCCGTAATGAATTACTGAAAGGTAGTTCAGCTGATAGTATTGTCATCAATATGATCGATAAGGAAGTCTCATTCAAGATGAGGTGTCTTTGGAGCGAGGGCTTGTTGCTTAAGATTATGGAGGCACTAACCGACCTACAAATGGATTGCCATACGGTTCAATCTTCCAAGATTGATGGGATTTTATCCATTGCTATTGAATCCAAGGTTTGTCATGGAATACTAACTAAAAAATTAGCTCTCGTGTGTGCTTTTCCAAGATTAATATGTTGTATCTTTTGGTTAAACTGCAAGTAAAGATGTGCATTCATTCTTCTCTGATCTTTTTCCCTTTGCAGTCAAATGGATTGAAAACTGTATCAGTTGGAGCAATTAGAGAAGTACTTCAGAGAGTAGTCTGGAAATCTTGATGATCATTTAAGATTGGTGAATTATCTCCATGTGAAAACGAGGCCGATTAGGCATGTCCTTAGAGGATAGTTAGAGCTTGTGTATATTTTTCTACTTTGGAAATGCATTTTGCATAGATTTGACAGCCTACAGAGAAGTAGTAATTTGGAGTAACTTTCTTCTAATGTATCATGTTTCTTGATCATCACTTGGTTTGTGGTCCTCTGAGAAGTTCATGAAAGTAGAGTTGCTCAATCTTGCAATTGATTTCTGTCAGTGAGTGCTTTTCCCTCTTCCCCACTCCTCCCTTTGAAAGGTCACTTCAGAAATAGAAAAGGGTTCAGTAGTTGCTCAAGCGTGAAGGGGAACCTTGGCGTAACTGGTAAAATTGCTGTCATGCGAGCCGCGGAAACAGCCTCTTGCAGAAATGCAGGGTAAAACTGCGTACAATAGACCCTTGTGGTCCGACCCTTCCCCGGACCCGCGCATAGCGGGAGCTTAGTGCTCCGGGCTGCCCTTTTTTACTTGCCCAAGTCATTCAGCATTATTGAGACTTGAAATTCAGCAGCAGTTAGATTCATGTTAAAGCATTTTTACTGTTTAAAACATGCTTAAGCTCTTTCATTTACATTTGAGACAAAAGGAGGTAGTAAATGAAGTGGTAGAATGCAACTCTAAGATAGATTGGGGTCAATGGCAAGTTCTTGATTGAAAGACTTTAGTGAAAAGGGTCATATTAAATGATACTAATTAGTATCCCTCCGTTCCAATTTATGTGAATCTATTTGACTAGGCACAAAGCTTAAGAAAAAATGAATACTTTTAGAATTTGTGGTCCTAAACAAGTCAAAAAGGGATCTAGCGTATTTGTGTGGTTATAAAAGCTTCTTATTAATGATAGAATTGTAAATTTAAGCTAAATTGTTACTAAATTTAGAAAGATATCATTCTTTTTAAAGCGGACAAAAAGAAAATAGGTTCAGAACGTTGGTGTATTAAAGTTAAGGTAGAGTTTGTTTACTTTCAGATGACCTGAAAAGTGAAGGCCTCACGCGTCCCTCCTTTTTCTTTAAATCTGAAAAAAGAACCAAAGTGGAAAAGTAGAAGGGCCACAAAACTCCCTTTATCATGTAAAACCCCACAAAAGTTAAACACCAAAAAGAAAACTTAAAAGAAGCTAGGAAAGGGATGGTTACAGCTTTTCCAATTGAAGTTGGACTTGTTAAAATAGGAAACCGGTAACAGTCAACCCACTAGTGATATTGTCTACTTTGGACCCAGACCCGCATGACTTTAAAACGCGTTATTAGAGTCTAAGACTTGTTTACTTATATACCCAGCATCTCTTCAACATATTATCGATGTGGGATTCGCCTAGGGGCCACTAAACCATTAATATCATGTTCATAACTTGAAAATATGCAGCATATCAATGATAACGATAATCCATTTGCTATTTGGCCATGGGTTGTTATTTAATATAAATCTCTAAATTATGTCGCATGTTAAATTAACAATCAGATTCATATCTTGATTACTATGATGCCTAAATAACTCTGATATCAATACTAATGATCTGTTTCAGTATCTTTCAGGGAAAAAGGAAGGTGAGTGGAATAGGCTTTTGATGCCTGGCCACATGTTACTATACTTGGATAAGAAAAATGTACTACCAAGATCTGAGTAAAATTTGGTATCATCATACCCATAAACATACAAAATTGTTGAGAGCATTGCACATAATTACCCAAGAACCAGTTCTACCACATAACAAAAGGACCTAAATTTCTATTATGATTTTCTTCCTTTTTGTTATGCACCAAAAATCACAAAAGAATCCTACTTTGGTCACCAAATATAGCATTCTTTATAACAAATTATTCCCATTCGATTGTTGATGGAGGCTTTGATGTAATATCCAGCAGAACTCGATTTACACCACGAACACTATTGCAGATCTTTCTTGATACGTCGTCAAGGAACTTGAAATCAAAGTAGTACCTATAAAGAAATTACAATTTCAAATAAAGAAACAGACTTAGCACAGCATATAAATATAACAGCATACAGAGCGGGGTATTCTATTGACTCTTTCACAAGCAGAGAAGTCCCAAGATACAATACAAAAGGTTTTCATTGTTGACCGTAGAAGATGGAATTGCTTCGATGGTTTGTATAAGTCTGTCTTTTTATTTCGCCAATTACTACTATTTCAGATATGTCATGGTATAGGATTATTTGGACTATAACCAGTGTTTGCTTGGTATGCATCAATACACAGATTGATATCTGAGATCATCGACAAACAAGATTTGTCTAAGCCACTTTTTTCCTTTTTGTCCAAGTCACTAATGTAGATTTTTACTTGTTCTGAAATGTGGAGCAAACGGCACTCTACTTGTTTACTAACTAAAGGCAAACAGCCGGCATTGCAAGCAAAGAGAAAGGACAAGTGTTTGAAACACATCATACATCCTTGATATCCATTGAAGTGCAAAAACAAAACAGCAAAAACTTGTAGGTCAATGATGTCTAAGCCTAAAACTTGTACTTATAAGTAACCAACATGGAAAATCTGAGCAAAGAAAAATGGGCATGTAACTAGCAAATTATAGAAAACCAAAAATATGCGGGAACAATTAAGTACCAGTCTGCAGTCATTCCATCTTGACTTGTGACTGCTCTAAGTGCAACAGCGTGGGAATGGGTTCTTTGGTCTCCTTGTACTCCAACAGTTTTCACTGGTAAGAAGACAGCAAAAGCTTGCCATATTTCATCATAGATTTTAGCATCTCTGATTGATTGAATGAAGATTTCATCAACCTAAACAACAAAATTCTTTAGAAAAGGAACCAAAACCGAAAGGATTGAGAAATTTGATACTAAATACTGGAGAACTCAATACCTGACGAAGAATATCCAAGGAATTCCCTGCTGTGACATCACCTGGAATTCGCACAGCGAGTCCGGGCCCAGGGAACGGGTGGCGTTTAAGAAAGTCCTCAGATATATCCAAAATCTTTCCCAATTCACGAACCTGTGAGGTAAGTGGAGTACAAGAGAGGTCAACATATAATCCAATTTGGAATGGGAGGGAAAAAATAGTGCAGAGATGCATGCAAAAGTTTTAGATGACAAAATGAAACCTCATCCTTGAATAGAAGTTTCAGTGGCTCGATGAGCTTCAGCTTCATGTCCTTTGGAAGACCTCCAACATTATGATGGCTCTTGATTGTATGAGAATGTGTTCTTCCACTTCCAGGTGGAGGACAAGACTCTATTACATCAGGATACAAGGTTCCTTGGACTAGGTAACTAGGTTTTTTCCCTACTTTTTCCTCCACATCATGGGCAAAAAGATCAAATATGTTGATGAACTCCTTCCCAATTATTTTCCTCTTCATTTCAGGTTCTGTTACGCCTTTTAGTTTGCTGAGAAATTCTTCTGTAGCATCGACACAGGTAACAGGCAAATGAAGGCGCTTCTCAAAGAGTTCCATCACCCTTTCTCTCTCCTTATACCTAAAAACATGATGCAAAACCAATTTCAAACTGTCAAGGATATGAAGCAAGTACTAATGGATTAACGGAAAACTCCAACCGATTTTTGCAAGGAGATTTGCTGATTTTTTTAGTTTGAATTAGTTGGTGGTACTATTATTTGATGCGATAGTTGACAGCTTGCAGGGAAATGGCTAGACAAGAGACTTGCCTTAATAGACCATTATCAACAAAAACACAGTGAAGCCTGTCCCCGATAGCCTTGTGTACCAATTTAGCTGCAACTGTGGAATCAACACCACCAGATAAAGCACAAATCACGTGATCTTCAGGTCCAACCATACCTTTGATAACTTTTATTTCTTCCTCCAGAACATCTTCCATCTTCCAGCCAGCTGTAACGCCACATACATCAAACAGAAAGTGTCTTAATGTTCTCATCCCTTCAGTCGAGTGCGTTACCTGTACAGCATTCATGTGGTCAGTGCAGATGAAATATTTTCTAGTACAAATTCAAAGATTCCAGAAATAGACAATTAGAAACATATCAGGTCAGAAATAAATATTCCAAATAATATGGTAATCACAGAAATAACAAACAGAAAGATCTAAGATGAGGGTCCTATCCTATGTACCAATGAAGACCAAATAACCATCACTTCTTCATGTTCACTAGTGTCATGGCACGTTCTTATGAGTATTCTTCATTCCATCTCTTCCCCAGTTCTGTACAACAACAAAAACAAAACCCAGTGTAATCCCACGAGTGGGGTCTGGGGGAGGTTAGTGTGTACGCAGACCTTACCCCTACCTTAAGAAGGCTTTTCCCCAGTTCTGTTTTCTCCAGAAATTAATTGAAGGTCCCAACATCTGTTTCTTTAGCAAGTTATATAAAGTGAATCTGACGCATCGGTCAATAAAACTCATTCAACTGTGCCTCAATCCTAAACTGCAAAGCTCCTATCATGTTAATCGCAAAATATCTATGCAAAGCACCCATCCAAGCATTTTGGCCCCTTAAAAAGGGGAAAACACACAAAACGACAAGTAGAGAGGGAGATCGACTCTAATAGCCAAATTATGCATATCAAGGAAGGGTCGAAAACAGCATCTAAACATCATGATTTGGTTATAACACTTCTGTTGAGTAGTTCTCCAACTGATACAGCTCCTTAAAATATGAAACACAGCAGAATGACAAGCAGAGAGGGTAAAGTCCAGTAGCCAAATTACGCATATTAAGGAACGATCAAACATATGTTGAATTTATCTCACCAAATGTGTTCCATAGAGCAAAATAAACTAAAAATATGGTAGTTTTATCATGTTGTATGCACCATGAAGCAGTAAGAAATTATGATATAAAGATAAAATGAGGGATATGTTTAACTGCTGTGTAAGAGATGCAAGAGAACTATGGCTACACAGTCTTCATAATAAGTCCAAAATGTTTATGGACCATTCATTGGAAATCTAAAGACCGTATCAAAGACAAGCAATGGCAAGCCCGATAATTTTCTCAGTCACAATTCTACGGTACAACAATTAGCACCTAGTCACTGTCGTCAACTTGAATTTTAAAAAAAAACAAATGAATGCTTCAATGTTCAAGAAACAAGCAGCTCTAATATGAGGCGAAGCAAATAAAATCTGACACTGAAAGATTATTTTCCTCTTTTGATGAGTTAGAAAGGACCTTTACCTACATAATCTGGATTAGACAGGCCACTAGGTATGAAATGATATCTTTACCTACAGAATGCTTTATAGAATTCATCACAGAACAAATAAAAGAGAACTAGAGAACATATAATCCAGCTTACGCCTCAAAGAAACAGTCCAGTAGCGAGCTCAGCTGCAAGACGGCCTAAGTAGCAAGCAATAATAATCCATTTCCCACTCAATATTACTTGTTTTAACTACCATTTAGACATTGTAGCAAACCTTTAGTACTCAAAACTATCATCAAGATACTAAAAAAACTATCTTTATAATCTATCATCCAAATAAATTTCCAAATAAAAAACTTTTCCATGGAAAACATAGTCCTACATACTAAAAGCAGCCAAAGCCACAAACATTTTACCTCAGGACAAGCAATGCAGGCTTTTTGCACAAAGTGGGTGATATAGTACACAGATAGAGTATAAAGATTGTATATTGATGATATTTTCTAGTACTAAAGGTTCGCAACAATGTCTATATGTTAGTTGAAACAAGTACGTATTTTAACAATTCACTAAATAAGTACAAACAATCGACTTCAAACCCAATAAATCATCAAATGAGTTGTAGTAAAATCCCGAACTCTGGACAAACATTTTACCTCGGGATGATACTGCAGCCCATAAAACCTCCGTTCCCGATTCTCAATAGCAGCAACAGCACCCTGACTACTCCTCGCCACAACCTCAAACCCTTCCGGCAATTTCACAGCCTCATCACCGTGGCTCATCCAAACCACCTGTTTATCACCAATTTCCGTATTCCCAAACAACCCCCCAACAACATTCTTTCCAACCTCAATTTCCATTCTCCCATACTCATGTTTCTCTCCAATTTTCACAACCCCGCCAAGTTTCTGAACAATCAACTGCAGCCCATAACATATACCCAACACGTGAATCCCACGTGACTCGACGTATTCGATGAACCCAGGTGGGAAACACGGTGCGCCGTCAGCGTGGACGCTGTGGGGTCCACCCGAGAGGATAATGACACGTGGGTCGAGTTCTTTTATGGAGTCTAACGAAGAGGTGCCGTTAATGGTGAGTGAGAAAATTGATAGGCTTCGGATTCGGCGGGTGATTAGGTGAGTGTACTGAGAACCGTAGTCTAGGATTAGTACGAGGTTTGATTTCTTCGCCTGTGTTTGAGGTTCCATTGCTAGGGGAGGGTGGGTGGTGGGTGGGAGGAAGAAAGATAGAGAGAAATGGAGGCTAGGGTTTATGGGAGGGTTTTTGGATGGCGGGAAGGTAATATATATTTATATATGGACCCAAATTTATGTTTTTTGGGGTAAATATTCTTGATTACAAAATATTATTTGCAAATTACTCCTTCCATCCCAAAATTCTTGTTTGTTTTTGGATAGTCAATTTGACTAATACTTCTTTCAAATTGGATTAGATAAATTTAATATTTAAAATATTTAAAATTATCGAAAAGTATTATTATTATAATTTATATTTTTTCTCATATTAATATAATAAAAAATTATTAAAATAAAAGTCAAAATTTATGTTGTTTGAATCTCGAAAACAAAAATATGACAAGTATTTTGGGACTAATGGAGTATTTGTGTAACAATTTGATTCATTATTTTAATTTCAATTGTAAATAAAAATTGAAGTTGCATCGAAGGATGTAGTATAGTAATCAATGATGCTAATGGAGAATCATGAGGTTTCAAGTTTAAATCTCAATTGAGACAAACACATTAGGCTAGCGTTTGAACATAAATTTGGTTGAAACTTAAAAAACGAGTTTTTGAAATTGTGTTGAAAAAAAAAATTGAGAGTTGAAATTGTGTTTGAACATGCATTTTTTAAAAAAGTTAAAGTTCTGTGATTGGAAGCAAAATTTTTACTAAAAACTGCCCTACGCTAGTTTTTAAAAATTTAATTTAATTTTAAAAAAAAATTGATAATATTCCATGAACAAACATTATTTTTTAAAAAAAATTCAAAACAAACCGTCAAAATATATAGCGAAATGGGTCCTAGGTTATTTATTTCCACCTTTCAATAAAGGATAAATAGTGGAAAGGAGCCAACATTTATAAGCAGGAACTTTGGCCAATGATTGCAAAGGGATTTGTTTTTTTCTTTTCTTGGTCATATATTAATTTCAGACATGTAGCATGCGTGCAATATTTAAAAATAATATTAGAGTTGAAACGTATTTATTTTGTTCACATATCCATTTCGGACATGCAGCATGCTTGCAAGATTTAAAATCACATATTCATTTTGGACATGCACCATGCTTGCAAGACTAAAGCATTGGCCATAAAATATCTGGAAAATAATTTAGGAATCTTTTTTTCTAAGACAATACAACAACTATACATCAACCACAAACTAGTATTAATTATATGAATTTTAATATTAATTTTGTTCTTTTTAGACACGTCTTAACATATTAGTTTTATATTTTTACGAGTTGTTAACCACTATAAATTCTCATTCTTTCTCCGCATTAGAAATTAGCAATGTAGTTTATACGGGATTGTAAAGCTCACAAGCGAAGTTACTTTTTGAACAATCTTAGGAAAATAACCAACCTTTTCACTATGTAACATTTCACTTGGTAGGGTCGCAATAGAATTAATGTTTTTTACGAGTTGTTAAGCACCACAAATTCTCATCATTTCTCCGCATTAGAAATTAGCAATGTACGTTTATACAGGATTGTAAAGCTCACAAGCGAAGTTATTTTTTGAACAATCTCAGAAAAATAACCAACTTTTTCACTATGCAACATTTCCTTTTGTTGGTGAAAATATTTTTTTTTATTCTTTCAAATTTTCCTTAGAAAATGTTAGCCAAATAAGGTTTGGAAGATACTTTATATACAAATTGCCAACTTGCATCACAATAGAGTGAAAAGCTGTCAATTTACAAATTGTCAACTTGCATGTGAATAGAGGCTATCAAAAAATAAAGGCTACAAATTTAAGGCCTTCCTTTATGAAGATCTTGACTTCCAGATAACCTACTCCAAAAGTAAAGGTCTCTATCTATTTCTCCATCTTGAAAAAAAAAATCACCTAATTTAGTTTAATAGAGTCCTACTTCACAAATTTAATATTTTGGTAACATATTTCTTGAAATTTAAAACTTTTTCTTTTGATTTACTATCCGGTGTCTAGTACCTATATTGAGACCCAACTAGATATGGATTCACCTTGGAAGTCCAACATTGAGGTTAAAGCGCTCCTCCACAAAAATTCAAAAATTATTGCATCAGAACTATATTTAACGAATGTACTAAAATTTCAGAATTAAAAAGCAGGACTTTAGTCCCAAACTCAATCTTTCTTTCCATTTTCAGCAGTTAAGTTTGGTTATAGTGACCGCTACTTTTATTTTAAGTGCTTTTTAAAATGTCACAAGACATCTTTTGTACTTTTCATGTAATGTTAATATAGCTAATAATGTTGGAATTTCACCTCAAAATTTTTTAAGGCATTAAGCTAACACTGAAATATGATTTTTAGTTATGATAAAGGCAGTAAAAGAATTGGTTAAGAATCTTTGTTCATTCAGTAAGAATTTTATTTCACTATCCATAAAGCAAACTTTTGTACCTAGCAGCTTGTTTGAATGGTTGTTAACTTTTGTACCTAACAACTTGTTTAAATGGTTGTTATATATCGATTTCATAATGTATCGTATTGCATTGTATTGTATTGTATTATATTGATGTATATAATATTTGGATATATTGTATTATTTGCCGTCGTTTCATAATGTTATACACCACAATATGTAGAATAAACTTGCAATATTATAAAAGAAAAATAAGCACGAGGTTGAATTATTATATAAAAAGATAAGGTAAAAGATAAAATATGATTATTTAATAATAAGAAAGGACAAGATGATAAAAAAATTAGGTAACGACGCGACCACACCAAATCGGTCATTACGTAAAGTGGCACTTTTCATCGTTACGTAACGACGGATTTAACGATACGATACAATAAAATTAAGTAACAATCAAAACAAATATTGTATTTAAATTAACAATAACATACAATACAAGACGTAACAACCATCCAAACAAGCAAAAGTACTGTAGAATGCCTGGATTCTAATATGTTCTTGCTTTTGATCTCAAGACAAAGGTATTTTAACTACATCAACTATAATCTCCAGTTCAACATTTTTAAAGGAACTCTATATAATGTCTTATGTCTGTATCAATAAACAAGCAGATACTAGTTAAGGTGTACAAATGCTCATCACAAACAAAAGGAAAAAGAAGCAAAATTTAGCTACACAAGAAAGAGGTATAAAGTTGGACAACAATATCCATAATTGATTCTTCAAGAACATCATCTGTGACTTGAGTCAGAATATCTTCAGCGTCGTTTCTGATATCGAGCCATGAACCAGATTTCGCCAAATCTTTCTCAACATAGTCATTCAGTGTTAGTTGTTCCATTACTGGCACAAGGTGTTGTTTCACTTCTTTCATTAAACTTTCCACTAGATTTTTTTCCAGTGGAAAGAACCAAATTTTAGGTTGAAGGAACGATAGCCACGGAGGAAATCTGAAGCGAAAATCATATGCTTCTAGTAGGACTTCATCTGTGTAGTCCATCAGAAGTTTAGGTTCAGAATGACATTGCAGTGCTAATGTCTCCAGTTCATCAGATAACGTAGCATCGAACATTTCTTCTGAAAGAGGCTTATTTAACCATAGTTCTTCGCAATTCAAGTGAAGTGCTTGCAAACTTGACTGAATATAAATACGAAGGGCATCTGGTTCAGCGCGATTCAGTATGGTATTTTCAGGGAATTCCTTGTTCGAACATTCCTCAAAGTTGATACGACGTGGTTGTAATGCAGTGTCAGCTGCAAATATTCATGAATTACTTCAAACTACAGTCTAAAGATAGAATGAGAAGATAGGAAGATTTTGGACAATATATAATTTTTTGACTTTACTATTGTAGTGGATAAAGTTTAGTGGCTATACGTGAATTTGTGTTACTTACATGGTTGATTTCCGGAAGGGCTGGCTATATCATCAGCGAAAACTGGTTCCAGGACTGATACTGGACTTGAATAATCTCCTCTGTCCATATTGTTGTCAACAACCCTTAGTTTGAAAATGCTAGATGGACTCGACGACGAAACATCCGTTGAAGAACCAGGAGACCAAACTTCTGAAGGTGAATCCTGAAGAGGTTGGTGCAACAGTATAAGTCCCTTCTATTGTTATTAGGTTAAGTGAAAAGGCAGAAGTAAACAGAAAACAAGTAATACCAAAACATTCTTGCGATATTCCAATCATGTTTTGTGGGAGAGGATGCAGTACTTACCACCATTGAGCTATTTAGATGCCAGCGACGCTTGTCTCTTTGAGGACTTTGAATAACAGTAAGGGCTGGTTCAAGGGGGAATTCCACTATACGTGTATCTGCCGGAGGTGAATGTTAAAAACTTAGAATTCTAAAGGACAATGTGCATAAGAAGATCAAAAAACTCTCAAGTAAATGGAACAAAAACTTACCATTGTGCCTAATTTGTGCAGGATTACTTTTGCTGTCCTGTTTTAAACTATAGCTGAACAAACGATCATGTTCAGGCGAGGAAAGAATCCTTTCCAATGTTCTTGTGGGTTGTCTGCTCATCACAACTTCATTTGCAGTATTGACATAATTTAATCTTTGAGAGAGATGTCTCTTTGCCTCTATGGATATATCCAGTTCCTTCTTCTTGGTGTAGCTTATGGTTGATACGTTCAACTTTTTACGCACCCTTTCAGTCAGAAATGAGTCTTTTGCTGCTTCACTTGATATGGATTCTTGTTTATTCTCTGCCTCATTCTTGGTGTTTGATTCAGTGGAAGAGTTAATGGATCCAGTAATAGTAAGCCGTGAACTGCCCCCTTCATTATCAACTCCTAAGATCTGCTTGTCGCTAATGCTATGAAGCCTATGTAAAGTACTTCCTACTGAACTCAAATGCTTCTCTTTACATTTTTCTCCCATTGCATACTTCAGTTTCCTCTTAATATCCTTGAGAGAAAAGCTCGTGCGCTTGACATTTTCCCCTTTACTACTTGTGCTTCGATGGGACTGCATAGACGAGCAATGGCAGGCAACATTTTCAGAACATCGAACAGTTCTAGGAATTGGCTTCAAAACAACTATTTTACTTGAAGGCCGGGGGCTGGAACTTTCTTTGGATGCGTCCCCAGATCGCCGATGCTTCTGTTCACTCTTCCAAATGTCATTATCACTACTCTGATCATCTGATAGTTTATTACTCATAAAGGACTTGACTGAATTTCTTGCCATTTGCACATTTTGCAAGCTTCTGATTTGCTTTGCTAAAAGTGAATTAGGATCTTGTAAGAGTTTCAGAAACAAATCTCCATTTGAATTTAACATCTCTAATGCGTCGGAGAACTGTTCAGGCTCATAACTCAAACTACCTTTGCTGATATACTTCCTGTCTATGAACATCTTATCGATAAATGCTTTCGCACTCGTCTGAAGTACTTGCAAACTGATCTCATCAAGTTGATCATTATTTGCATGAATCTGACTGCAAATAGCTTCTAATATGGATGCCAAGTTTAACTTATTGATAGACATTTCTGCTGAACCAGAAGCCTGCTGAAAATCCCCCGTCTCAGTATCCTTCCAATCGTATAAAGGTGATTGATTTGTACGGGTCTTCTTTGATGATGGCTTGTATTTACTTATCATATGATCAAATAGTCCATAATCTACTTCTTTATGTTGCTCATTTCTAGCTATGATTTGAGTGTTCTTTTGCATGCTACCGGAAATTTCTTCTTGAATGAAATTCTTCATCCTTTTATCACCCGTGCGAACTCCTAAAGCTTCCATTTCAGCTCCATCCTGAGGCAAACAACTCTGCAATTATCACTCTTACTCAAAAGTTGCAATCTTTTCTGAATTTAGGATAATATACTGTTCAGAATTTAAAGGGAAGCCCGAGACGCTAAGCTCCCGCTATACGCGGGGTTTGGGGAAGTGTCGGACCAGCCTTACCCAGCATTTCTACAAGAGACTGTTTCCACGGCTTGAATACGTGACCTCCTGGTCATATGGTAACTCAAGTTTACCGGTTACGCCAAGGCTTCCCTTCGTACTGTTCAGAATTTAAGGTATAAAATTCTATGGAGATGCCAATCAGAATAATTCCTAACCCTATCCATGCAAAAAACAAAAACTATACTCCAAAGTTACATTTTTTTGCAGGAACATTACTAATAGAACTGCCTAAGTTCTATCACCACATGTTCTATGACAGTTAGAAAAAGGATGTACTAGAGTCTATTCTCCAAATGGCTATGTTGCGCAGGCTCTCCAAAATACTACCATATCTATGTCGGATCCTCCAAAAATACACTACTTTTGGAGATCTGACACGCACCCGACGACATTTCGGAGAGTCCGAGCAATATAGCCAAATGGTGTCCAAAGAAACTTTGACATAAGAGCTGAGTCTAGAAAGTGACTTATTCTATGCTAGAGACTTACCTCAAAGCCATAAATTTGGTCACTGAAGTAAGTTAAAGCATCAAGCTTTCTTGGATTCTTGCCTGCAGAAGGGTAAAAGCAAAGATCAGAACCTCCAAGACTGATTAATATCACTGTTGACATCTAATCCTAACATAATTATACAGACCACATCACACTAAGAAAAGTTTAAGACGATGTAAAAGGTACTTACACAATCAGATCACTTATAATGTAATTACAAGTAAATCTTTATGATAGACATTACATAGTAAGCCGATAAAAATGGTAACTAACATGCTATAAGAGGTTAAACTACACTGAAAAATGGAAGCCCGGTGCACTAAGCTCCTACTATGCGCGCCGCGCGGGGTCCGGGGAAGAGCAGGACCTCAAGGGTCTATTGTACGCAGTCTTATCCTACATTTCTGCAAGAGGCTGTTTACACTGCTCGAACCCGTGATTCCTGCATTCTCAGCTGGTGATAGAAAAGAATGAGCAATGGAATTAGGAAATTGAAGAATTGTTACCACACTTACCTATAACATGTTTAGCTGCAGTTTTCCCATTTGAAAGCAGCTTCTGTTTCCTATGATTTTGACCAATATAAAGGCTGCTGATCAATCCCCACATACAATTAAGCTGATTTTTCTCTGTCTGTTGTTGATTTCTTGATGATCTCTTCTTCTCCATATCAAATGAACTTTGCTCAATTATCAGTTTTCAATAGCCTGAAAATTGGAAATAAAATAAAAAATCAATTTAGCTTTTGAAGCTGAAACAAAGCTTCTAAACTTCTTCATAAACATGAAACAAAACCATAACTGCAATTCTTTGTGTGCAGAGTTATTCGATACCTGTAGGAGATAACCAGTATCCTAATTAACCAGTCGACTTGCACGCAAGTTGGACCGTACACCACTAAAAAAACAGAACTGCAATTCATCCAATACTTACTCAAGTGTGATTAGAACAAACAAAACCATTCTTCTCAAATGTGTTCATTCTTCCTTCTAAAAATTCAAGAAAGTGTCTTAAAAGGACATTAACATTAACCCCTTGAAAGTTCTTGGATTAAATCTCACTGGTAACTGAAAATTTAGGAGGCAAAGTTGAGTTCTTGGAATTCCTTGGAGATGAAAAAAAGAGAGAAAAAACAAAGAGTGAGAGACAAAAGGAGCATCAAATGAGGAAGAAATGAGATTTTGTTTGCTTGTATTAAGCAAAATGATGTTGACTTATGTTACCTTACACAACTATATACTGTTTTGTCTCAACCACTACTACTCCCATGAATTCCTTTATGACAATATCTTGTATTCACATTTTAACAATATCTTGTATTCACATTTTAAAAATAAAAATTAATAGTGTTTATATTATTGTTTAGTGTACAATTATTCTAATTACCTGTTCTCATTTTTTATTATTGTGTGTCAGACATGAAGACAAAAGTATGTGTCTGTAAATGTTGAAAACATTGAGTCAGAATTCAGAAACTGTGTTACAAAAAAAGAAAAAAATTCAGACTCTGATTTAAATAAGTATTTCTCAAGATTCTTTTTCTTGTTTCGTTCTTCAGAATTAGGCGAATAAACTTGGGCAAGTTACATATTTGACCGGCAGGCCAAAAACTAATTACATCCGCTAGCTAATATATAAAAAATAGACATTGATTATATTTAAAATATGTATATTTTTATATATTATACATTAATATATATATATATATATATATATATATATATATATATATATATATATATAAAATGTATTATGTGGAAAATGTAATTTTTCCTTAAAAACTTGTCTTTTTCCTAGCCACTCGTTGTTTGACTCCGGTAATAACTGGTGTTTGCAATTTTTCTGGTTCATCAATTTTTCGATCCTGTTAAAATATTGTTTAAAAAGATTTATCCCCTGAGAGAAAAAAAAAATTAATATAAACATTAATTTTCATAACTTAAAATCTTCAATAAAAGGAGGGGACAAAAAAGATAGTCCAAATAAACAATGAATTGATATTCCTCTACCAACCAGCAATATAAAATTATTGAGTATCTAATCAATCTTTCCTGAAGAAAATTCTTTTTCATATAAATTCACATATTATTGCATGGCTTCCTCAATATTTTATCGTTAAGAAATACATATAAATGGTTTTTGTGCAGATTAATGTCGGTTAGTAGGAATATCTAAAAGTTTTTCTGGTACGTATGGGGCTGAGTGTTGGCCCGTTAAGAACTCACATATCCAGAAGATGAAAGTAGCAGAAATGAGGATGTTGCGGTGGATGTGCGGGCACACTAGGATAGATAAGATTAGGAATGATGATATTCGGGAGAAGGTGCATGTGGCTCCCATTGATGACAAGATGCGGGAAGCGAGGCTTAGATGGTTCGGACATGTTCAGAGGAGAAGCCCAGATGCTCCAGTACGGAGGTGTGAGCAGCTGGTTGCGGAGGGCACGAGAAGAGGTAGAGGGCGGCCTAAGAAATATTGGGGAGAGGTGATCAGGCAGGATATGGCGAGGCTCCAGATTTACGAGGACATGACACTTGATAGGAAGATGTGGAGGTCGAGTATTAGGGTTGTAGGTTAGGAGGTAGTTGAGTCGTGTCTTACTTCGTACCATGGTGGGACTAGCCAAGTAGGGTTTTTGTCTAAGATAACTAGTGGGAATGTTGTGGCTTACTATTTCGCTTTTCAGTGCATGTCCTATTTACTAGCTATCGCTTTTGCTTTGCATCTTTCTTCTAGATTTCATAGTGTTCCTATTTTTCTTATTACTGTTGTGATGATACTAATATTTACTAATATTGTCTCCCTTTGCTTTGCATCTTTCTTCTGGATTTCATTGTGTTCCTATTTATCCTATGATTGTTGTTGTGATACTAATATTATCTCCCTTTTTGTCCTTTTGTCTTTTTATTTTTTTTTAGCCGAGGGTCTTTTGAAAACAGTCTCTCTACTCGTTCAGGGTAGGGGTAAGGTCTGCGTACACACTACCCTCCCCAGACCCCATTAGTGAATTTTACTCGGTTGTTGTTGTTGTTAATTAAGCATTCATCCCCAATAAAATGCTTATGATTTGAGTAAAACTATCCTAATTTATCATGATTAAGTGATGAACCGACGCATGAATACTTATTCACGAAAATTTAAATGATTAAATTTTTGGTTAAAAATAAAATGTTGGGCTAAAACGGTCCATAGAACCTTTCACCTTATAGGTAGATTCTCATTTTTTTCAGCTACAAACATAGGGTTTTGTTCGCACACGTAATAATTTTTCCCTCGATCTAAGTTCCATGCGGCCCATTGCCATGATGCACGGGTCTCCCCCTCGAACTAAGTTCATATGGCCCATTACTCACTATCCACGGGTTAATTTTCGAGATTCGTTGTGTACTACATACATTGCTAGAATATTATGACAACCGAAGTGCGCAACTAATTTCTTCTTGTGTGCGCATCTCCCAGCTCGTAAGGGTAAACAAACCGAGCCTCTCACCATCACTCGGCCATCTCCATACTCATCCGTTGAACCAGGGCTGAAATACCAATTGTTGGGATCAACCAGTCCGTAAATACTCTTTAACGTGACGTGATATTATATACTTTGGGCCAAAGCCCGCTCGGGTTTCCGAAAAGGCTCCTCATCGCCATTAAGAGATTCATATACCTTATATGTGGATTTCCAATTTATGAGTTATCAATGTGGGACTTTACTCGCACACTCGACACAGATATTAGTTAATTTATGCATTTACATATTTTGCGCAAACAATAGTGAGGTAATTTTTTTTCCATGAAGGACTCTAACACAAGATGGATTTAAGATTTGAAAGAATAACTCAAGACGAGAAGTAGGGGTGTTCATAAAAACCCGAAAAATCGAACTAAACCGAAAACCGAACCAAACTGACTAAAAAAACTGATACTTTTTAGGTTTTGTTTGGTTTTGGTTTTAAATTTTAAAAACCGATCAAATTCGATTTGGTTTTGGTTTTAATAAAAAAATAACCGAAAAAAATCAAACCAAACCAAACCGACTATAAAAGTAGCTATATAAATTTATTATTATAAAAGTAGTTATATAAATTTATTATTATACCTATATATATGTATATTTTTATATAAAGTTTCTGAAATTTTATGGTACATATTAGTCATTTGTATTTTTAGTCTAGTTCTTTGCTATTATAATAATCTAATTCTTTGCCTTCTAGTTTGATTGGTAGTTTTCTTTTGCTAAGTACAAGAATTTATTTCATATTAAAAATAATCAATTTTTAATTGAGTACTTAAATTATTCATCACTATTTGAGTCAATTATCATCAATATATCTTGGTAAATGATAGATTTCTCAAAGAACAATTAGTTTGATAGTGTTACGTTGAAAATGTAGTCGCCGGAATATGCGTTAGGTAGTTATGTATCATATTTAAGAAAAACCCGATAAATAACCGAAAAAATCGAAAAACCGACAAAAAACGAATCGATAAAAAACCGACGTAATTGGTTTGGTTTGGTTCCAATATTTGAAAAACCGACTTACTTGGTTTGGTTTCTTTTTAGGGAAAAACCGATCCAAACCGAACCATGAACACCCCTAACGAGAAGTAATAAATTACTTAGATGCGAACATTTTCTTTACCAATCCGTACCTAAAAATTTTTAAATTACAAATGATTACACTGCAACATTACAGGCTGTAACAAGCTACTTATTATTTCTCCTGTTAACCAATCTATGTTAAAAAATGTTATGATAGTATAAAAAGTATTTACCGTTTTTGTGTATAGCAATTAGCAAATGTGAAAACAAAATGATAATAGATACATCCCATAAGATGCCATTGTTCTTGACGTTGTTGCTCTTAATGAAAAATGTTTGTATCTTATTATGTTTTTTAGCAAAATGTGCTCAAATGACATAGATGGAGACACCATATAGGATTCCCAAAATCCTAAGGCAAATTGACACTAAAAATAATAGTGATATGCTATTTCTAGACAGTCCTTTAACTGCGTCGGTCGTGCAATCAGGGACGGAGCTTGAAGTTCGGTATGAGTTCGGCCGAATCTAATAGTTTTTACTTAAATAATTTATTGTATTAATATATTCATTAAATATGTACAAATACTAAATTTAAGATTTATAATGTGATTGTTGGTCTAAAATTTAGAAATCATAAATTTAAAATCATTACTCCGACTTTGCATGCAATCTTAGAATCCAAAATATTAGAGGTTCTTTTTTATTTTCATTTCAATTTTTAATATAGGGTACGAATATTTTACTTGAAAATCTTGTTTTATTGGAAGCAAACAAACAATTATAGGGACCACATCCTCCACTCTAATATACCAACTGCAACATTTATTACTGTTTTTGACTCTTCTTCTTATAGTCTATTCCAAGTGTTAATGATTTTGTGTCTCTCCTACAACCACTACCGTTAGTATGTGTATATATGCATTCACTCCATTTTTTCCCTCTTTATCTACTGTTTTCTACTTCACATGAAAAGTCATAAGTGTATTCATATCTCATGAAAAGCAAACAGGCAAAAAAGTTTTTACGTCGTAGTAGTAGTAATTTTGTAAAAGTAAACGGCATTTTATTCGTTTACACATTATCATTCTAAATAATCGTCATTAATTGTATTCCGGTAGTAGTGTCTACAAATTTTATACATAGGAAAATGTTACGAGTTCGACATTTTGTTTTTATTGAAATTATGTGACTTTTCGTCCATCGGTAAGGTTGAAGAGAAAATTCTATAAGGAACTGTTAATGTCGTACAGCAGTTTCAAGGAATGGGTTGTCATTTTTTTAATATAATTTTTATGTATTTTTCACTTTATAAGCTAACTTTTGATTGAGTTAGGTTAAAAGTTCATATTATATTCACGATTTGAATGTCCAATATATGAGTGCAGGGTATTAGTGTATGGGGTAAAATTATTTAGCAACATGTGGATGAATTATGAGGTGATACGTGTAACCGGAGACAGGTAATGTATGGGTCGGGAAATAGTTGACATTGTATACAAACCTGAGCTCGGTGTTGTGTAAATTCCGAAGGCATGGAAACCGATAATAAAGATTTGAAGGGAAGACATCGGTTGAGAAAACCAACATTCAATGAGCAGTCGTTACAAAGAATTTCTGTATTAATAGCCAATTGTTATGCAGTCATTAATAGCAGTTTTATTCTCATTCAGTAGGAGCTTTGGCAGTTTTATTCTCATTCAATAGGAGCTTGATTTGGGGATCTTGTCGCCCTAAATAAAGCTATAAATAGGAGAATTAGTATCCATTATAGGACACGAAAAATCATCTGTACACAAAGGCTATAATTTGCTCTCATATTATAAAAATACTCGCGTTTTTTTGTTCTTAATATTGTTCATATTACTGCTTCCGGAGAGGCTCATCATACAACCAGATTTTTATTTCTTTTAAGTTATTTTTATAAGGTGTAATGGCTTCCTGGCCACTGATCCACGTCCAATCCGCACTCAATAGTGAGTGAAAACGGTCGTTGGAAGAATAGTACCCAATAAGAATCGTGATCGATTTTCATTTTCCACAGGGAGTTTAATATAGGTGTTGGGGGTATACACTTGACGAAAGCAAATGGAACAACTAGATTGCACTTCCAGACAAAGATTTTGATTTCTAATTCTAATTTTACTCTAACAATTCTAAGCTAAGAGAAGAAACTAGAAAAAGAATGATTGTTTTTGGTGTTTTTTCAAATAGTTAAAAAGCCTAGGGATGTGACCTTAACCTGGTGTTCGCCTAATGGGTTAAATACGTTAGTATTTATTTTATTGATCGGGATATATTATAGCTCTCAACTCTGAGTTACTCACTAAATATCTCTCAGTCATAGAGTGATTTTGCCCAATTTGGCTTTCTCAAGCCCAAATGGGTATCAAGCTAAATAGTTGATATGAGCTCAAGTCGGGTTCTCACTATCTCTAGTTCAAACCCTTTAATTAGGCTAATCAAACTCTTAATTAGCCCAATTTCTTGTTAGCCAAGTTATCCTAGACTAAGTCTCTCTTTCTCAAGCAAAAATCAAGTCAAAAAGGCATGAATCAAAATTTGCAACCATTAATTCTAAAATTAAAGCATAAACTAAGCTAAATAATCAACACTCAATCATAAACAAGCATTAATTTAAATACCTATAAGGTTTACACATTAAGGTTGGGTCACAACCCTAGTAAGAATCTAGCTACTCATAGTGAAAAATGAAGAAAATAAAAAAGAAATACTAATTAAACTCATAATCAAAGATTAAAATGATAAAATATGATGTTTAAATTCTAAAATAGTTATAAACTTCCTAAAATAGCAAAATACAACCGCTACAGTAGCTCAAACTTCGAAACTTAACCTAAAAATGTGATTTCTGTCTTATTATAGTGCCCCAAAATTCGCTAACAAAAATGCCCCTCGAGAGGTTCTGTGGCCGCACAATTCCATGTGCGGTCCGCAGATTGCTTCAGCTTGCAAGGACTTGGATTCTGCAGGCGTACAATTTGGTCTGCGGCTGCAGTGCATCTTCTGCATCCGCACAATTCTTGTGCGGTCTGCACTTCAGGCAAGGCTTCAAGTCTTGGCCATCTGCACACTCTCTGAACATTTGTACTTTTGTCAGCGCAAACCTTGTTATGAGGCCGCACAATTCATGTGCGGTGGGAACATTGGCTTAAAATCCGCTGGGCATCTTCATTTGTTCTGCGGCCGCAGAGGGAATTCTGCGGTCCGCACTTTTTTCTGCAGACCACACTTCTTACGTCTGGCACCCCTTCTTGCCTTGTGAACACTCCTTTTTAGTCGAATTTTATCATGGGAGCCCAAACTTCTAACATTCCTACAATTTTCACACTTTCATTAGTTCTGGTAACATAAATCAATACTTTCGGACTAAAATAAAAGTCAAAAAGGTGCTAATAAGTGGTCAAAATCCACACTTATCAACTCCCCCAAACTTAAGTCTTTACTTGTCCTCAAGCAAATAAATTGGTTCCTACCTCCTCAGAGTTAAAGGTCATTTCAGCGAGTCAATGGTGATCCATTCACACATCAGTTGGGACCAACAATTACCCACACAACTCATGCATTATCAACAAGGTGACAAGTCAAATATTCATGCACATATAGTTCTAATGTGACATTTGAGCTTCAAGAATTGACTTTACTCATCAAGGATTCTTGTTCTATCACGTGGGTCATGGTGGATTCCAATCTCTTCCTCGTCTACTTTCCATTTGTCAAGCTCACTTAAAAAGTTAGAACTCAATCTTAAAATTCATGAAAGATTCACTTTTCTCTCACAAAAGAATGTCACAAGTATGGCTTCAAGTACCATAGGATTGCTTCTCATGTAGATCACTACTAATGTAAGCTCACTCGGTTTGAAATCAAGTAGAATTTCTTTCGGATTGTAATGAAGGCTTTTGGATTAGGGTAGGATACCATATGGGTAAGTGGTTACACCTTTCCTTAAGCACTCCATATTTTTATTTCTCGACTTACAATTACCAATTCTTAGAGGCATTTTCTTTTCATTGAGGACTAGAGATACTTGAAATCACTCCTTCTTGTTCACTTCATTCTTTTTCTCCTTTTTTGATTGCTCGTGTTTGGGATCATTACCTCTTTTTGAATCCATTAATCCTTCCACCTATTCATTTTTTTGCATTTTTCTTTTTTTGCCTTCTCTTTTCATAGACATCATTTCTTTTCTCTTTTTATGACTTGATACCTTTTTCAAATTCCTCATCTCTCCCCCAAACTTATGTTTTAAATCACTTATTTCACAAGAGTGTTAAGAAAAGTCTGGGTGCCAAGAGAGGATCACGAAAAAATGGGTAAAGGCCTATGTCATATTTATCAAATGAGAAATGCTAGAGGCTCAAAGGGGACTGATTAGGGATACCGACATAGGTTGGCAATAAAAAGCTCAAACAGGTCAAGGAAAGCCTACAATCACTTCTCAAACCAAGCAAAACTTATAATTTCGCCTTGAAACACATTCGAGGCAAGTTCTAGACCATTCGCACGGATACTTGGACTAGCAATAATTAATCTCACCCCTCACGCAACTAGGTTATAAAAGAGGATAGAGTCGAGATCCTACAATGACCACATTCAAGTTTAAATATTACTATGGTTCGATAAACCACTTGAAGATCACCAAAGTCAACTCAAGAGTCACAAAGTCCCTAACTAGAGTTATTTCTTTCAAAAATCTTGTATCTAACCATAAGCACACAGTTAAGTGTGTTGGTACCAAATGAAGCATGATTAACTCTTCGAGAATGACGTGATTAGGTCCTTTTATTCATTACTACTACTACTACTATTATTATTATTACTTAAACACAAAAACAGACTCATTCCCTTAAGAAGGTTATCACGCCATCCATCGTTGGGATGAGTCACTCTGTTCACACAAAAATTACCTTTGGAAAAAATCGTGGCATTAAGAAAATCAAAGGCTTATTATCTACTAAAGCATAAAAAGAAGCTACTTAACAAAACAAGAACTAATATAGAAAAAATAAAGAAGCTAATAAGCAATAACTACTAAGATAGATAAATATATATAAGAAAAGATAGAGAAGACAGATAAATACAAATAAGAAAAGAAAGAGTATCATCAAATTATTACAGACCAAATGTATCATAAGTGTACCAATGTATCAAATAAACTCCACCCCTCTCCCCTCCAATAAAAGTAAGTATTGTCCCCAATGCTTAGCAAAATAAGAGTAAAATAAGAGAGGGTGAAAAAAACTCCTTAAGGATCCTTGAATAGCTCAATGTCCCCAGCAATATCATCTCCCTCGGGATTAGCCAATTGAATCCTATCATCATCAAATCTTGGCATGGCTGGGTTGTCGAATATCGCACGCACTGCCTTAGCAGTGTTGACTGCAAGGTCTGGCTCGTCAGACTGGCCAGCTGGTGCTACCGGTGCAGATGGTGCTGAAGTATCTGGGGCGGACTGGTGCGGGTCAAGCAACATATCAAAAGGAAGGTCTCCAGCTGTAGCGAGTCTAGTCACCTCGCTCCGAATCTTGTCCATTGATTTCTTGCTTACCCAGTACTCATCTTCTTTACTCCCTTTCCCAGCTCCTCAATAACTGATTCGTGATGTACCAAAGTGTCCATGATCGTCTTTTGGTTCTCCGAAATCTTCTTCAGCATCTTATCAATGTCAGAAGGAGCATGTGGTGTATGAGAAGTGGACTGTGTTGCAACGATACTAGATAAGTCAGACAACTTAGAAGTAGTTGTCTGCATCCAGTTGTTGAGACTCGCTAATGTCTGGGAGACTCGGAGAGCAGATAGTGGAATTGTGGGCACGGGCACTGGCTTTAGAGCTGCTCTAGGGGTTGTAGTAGGAGCTGAGGATGATGGTAAAGGCATAGCAACGACAGTGGTAGAAGGCTCAGCAGAGGTGGATGGAAGATCAGCTATCTCAGAAGCTACCACTGTTGGCTCATCAAACTGGCATGTGGTGGTAGAAGGCTGGACTTTCTTCTTTGGGTTACTCGCATCCATCAGTGAATACTAGTCGAATGGCTTCTTCGGCTTCACCTTGGTTTCAAAATCTCTATGCTCTACCTTTGCATCAGTAAGGTACTTTGTGATAGTGTTGGTATAAGGGTAGGCCGAGCTATTCTGCCGTGCAATCACTGAAATATTGACCGGTATCACAACACCCACATTGATTGGGTACCCGGCCATAATGGAAGACACAAGAACTACCCCAGGAATAGGAAGGTGAGTCTCGTTCTGGCATGGATCCAATCTGCTACAAACAAACGTCTGCCACCCCTTTGCCTCAAAACTCAAAGTGCTCCGCTGAATGGGAACCCTAGCAGTAATCCATGGTGGTGGTGGCCCTGGTGGTGCTAAGATCTCAGCCATGCAAAGTCGGACTTCCTCTTTCAGTGCGCTTCTCCATATACTCCTTTGGCTCAATATCCTCGAAGCCTAAGTATGCATTCAGTGTATGCTTATCAAACCTCACCTTGAGGTTGCGCACTTTGGTCACCTTCGTCCCTTTCTTTATATGAGCAACATTGGCATAGAACTCTCTGACGAGGTATTCTTTGGCATCCTCCACTCTCTCGATGAACCACATCCACCATTTTGTGCCCTGAAGTGTCTCAATATTGCTGGGATGTATATATCCAAATCTTTCAATAAGAACTGGCGCTCAAGAGTCAACAACCTCACTGGACACAACATACGAAAACTAGTGAAGGCGGCCAAGATGACAAATCGATCCTCCCAGACCTCCTTCTTCTTTGATCTCTCCAGACCTATAGCTATAACATCTCCTCATCTACCATCATCAGGGATCTCATATGTAGGATGTGCCTCTAGGACTGGTGTAGCTGATGGCTCAGAAGCATGACTAGCACTCTCCGACCCCTCGGAGGTGTTGTAAGATGAAGAAGGCTCATCCCTAAGCTGGTATCTCCCTTGTGGCCTCGATTATGTGACCGTCTGCTCCTCCTGAAAGGAGGCTGAGTTGCCCTCTGACACCTCCTTAGATGGGGCATAGGAGCTAGACTCGGAGAGGTCTGCACCTCTCCCTCTGCCAGCTATGGTTTTCTTTCTGATTGTCTTAGGTTGGCTAAGGGGATAGGTACCTCTACCTCGACACCAATAAGACTCACCTATTCCTTTTGAAGTGTCGCCTCGGCCTCTTGATCGAACCATTGTCTGTATAAAAGCAAAGAAGATTGTTAGTTGTAATTCATTGTTCAACACATTTAGGACTATTGTAGGTAAAAGAGGGACAATTGGACACAGTGTGGTTATGCATGCAATATATGTCTGCAGGTGAAAGGGATTTGCGGCCCGCACATTTTTTTATGTGCGGCCGCAGATAGGGGTTGTTGTCCACAAAAATCTAGTGTCTGGTCGTAAAATAGAAGTGAGGTCCACAAATTTTCACTTGCGACCGCACTTTGAACTCTTGAAAATGGTGAGTATTTGATGACAGAGAAATAAACTATCTGCGGCCGCAAAGGGAAATCTGGGATCCGCACAATTTAACTTGCGGCCACAGATTCCTTCATCACTGACTTGCCAATTTTGCTGATCTGCAGACTGCACAATTTCAAGTGCGGCCGTAGATTTCAAAAAGTTACAAACAAACCTATTTTTTCTACTTAGAATTTTCAGTTTCTTGCACAAATAGGCGTGTCAACATGGTAAAAATATGAAATTACACTAACCCAACCCCATTAGAGCATGTATCAAGTTTACCCAGTTCAGATCTACCCCACATGGACACATAATTGAACTCTAATAACAAATGACCTAATTTAAAATTTAAAATTTTAACAAACACAAAAAATTTTAACATGAAATTGAAGTGTACCAGATAGAGTGAATGCAATGGGTTGATAATCAAGGTGGTTTGTGTGTGAGGATAGTGAAAAATATACAAGAAAATTCAACAGAGCAATAGTGTTTTGTTCAGAGAGGGAAAAGTATTCAATGAGCCCTACTGTTCTATTTATACCAACTATTGTGAGAAGGGAAAAGAGGTGAGTGCGGCCACATATTTTCATGTGCAGTCCGCACTCTTTCACCTAGGGGCCTCATCTCAAAACTCCATCTGCGGTCCGCATAATTTCAGGTGCGGTCGCAGATCGACCTCCACACTGACAAGCTTAAACTTCAGAGAGTTGGTATTTTTGCCATTTCAAATATGCGGTCCACAAGAGAAATGTGCGGCCGCAATACTCTTCTGCTATGGCACATAGAAATGTGCGGTCCGCACAAATAAAGTTCGGTCCGCACAATTTTTGAACACTTAGCTATATTTTGGTCCACCTTTCGTGTAAGTCACACCCATCCCTGTAGCACACTTTAAATCAAGTTAGAACATAAATAATACCTAACTACAAAAGAAAAAGTAAAAAAACATGGGTTGCCTCCCAAGAAGCGCTTAATTTAACGTCGCGGCACAACGCAAAATACTCTCTAGTGAAATAAATGACCGCCACCGCGTGGCTATCTCCAACCTTTCCCAAGTAGTGCTTCACCCGGTGGCCATTGACTCGCTTCATTGTTTTTGTTCTTCAAGTCTAATGGACCAAAAGGTGTCACGCCAATAATTTCAAAAGGACTACTCCACTTGGATTTTAGCTTCCCGGGAAACATCTGCAACCTTGAGTTGATAAACAATACAAGATTGCCCACCTTGAACTCTTTGTTCCAAATGTATTTGTCATGAAGATATTTCATCTTTTCTTTGTACAAGGATGAACTCGCATAAGCATGGTACCAGAACTCATCCAATTCATTTAAATGTGCAACCCTCAGTTAGCGGCTACATCCCAATCAAGATTCAACTTCTTTAGAGCCCACATTCCTTGTGCTCTAGTTCCACCGGAAGATGACAAGCTTTTTCGAACACCAACCGGTATGGGGATATTCTGATAGGTGTTTTGTAAGCCGTACGATAAGCCCATAATGCATCATCAAGCTTCTTGGACCAATCCGTCCGATTAGCATTCACCGTTTTGGACAAGATACTCTTTATCTCCCGGTTGGAGACTTCCACTTGCCCACTAGCTTGTGGGTGATAGGGAGTCGTGACTTTATGAGTAACACCATACTTGCTAAGTAAAGTGTCAAAAGACTTGTTGCAAAAATGTGACCCCCCATCGCTTATAATTGTATGTGGAGTACCAAACCTTGTGAAAATATTATTCTTCAAAAAATACACTACACTTATCGCCTCATTGTTGGGTAAAGCAACAACCTTAACCCTATTTGGACATATAATCCATTGCGACCAAGATGTAGGTGTTTCCATAAGAACTCACAAAAGGCCCCATGAAGTTAATGCCCTACACATCGAAAATAGCAATCTCCAAAATAGTTGTGAGAGGCATTTCATTTTTCTTTGAGATTCCACTGGACCGTTGACATTTATCACATCTTTTCACTAACTACTAGCATCTTTTTAAAGAGTAGGCCAATAGAAACCACAACTAAGCACTTTGGCCGCCATTCTTACTCCACTATGATGACCATCATATGTCAAAGAATAACAAGCCCCAAGAATATCACCTTGCTCTTCTTTCGGTACACACCTCTTAATCAGCCCATTCGTACAAATTCGAAAAATGTATGGTTCATCCCAATAATAATCTTGACAATCTCTTTTGAGCTTCTTCCTTTGGATTGAAGATAACTCATAAGGAATGATTCCACACACAAGAAAATTTGCTAAGTTCGCAAACCTTGGCACCTATTTCATTGAAATTTCCAAGAGTTGCTCATCGGGGAAGGAGTCATTGATTTCAAGGCCATCATGCAGCCTCCCCTCCTCCTCCAAACGAGAAGTGGTCTGCCACTTGGTTTTCACTACATTTTCTATCTTGGATGTCAATATCAAATTCTTGTTACAAGAGCACCCATCTCATCAACTGAGCTTTGGAGTCCTTTTTGCTCATAAATTAATGAAGCTCCTCATGATCCGTATGGACAATAACTTTTGCACCCATAAAGTACGGGCAAAACTTCTTAATTGCAAACACAATAGCAAGGAGATCTTTTCTCTGTAACGGTATAGTTGACTTGGGTACTATTCATGGTCTTACTAGCATAGTAGACCGGATGGAAAATCTTTTTGATGTGTTGCCCCAAAACAGCCCCAACCGCTATGTCACTTGCATCACACATGAGTTCAAAAGGCACACTCCAATTTGGAGCGGTGATAATGGGAGTTGTTGTAAACTTGAGCTTTAACAATTCAAAAGATCTCATACAATCATCATTGAAATTAAGCTTAGCATCATTCTCAAGAAGCTTGCATAACGGGTTTACCACCTTAGAGAAATCTTTGATGAAGCGCCGGTAAAAACACACATGGCCTAAGAAACTCCGCACATATTTCACCAAAATTGGGGGTGGAAGCTTAGAAATCACCTTAATCTTTTCCTTTTCAACTTCAATTCCATTCCTTGAGATTTTATGGCCAAGGACAATACCTTCCTCGGCCATGAAATGGTATTTCTCCCAATTGAGCACCAAATTAGTTTCTTCACATCTAGACAACACTTTGTTCAAATTTTCAAGACAATCATCAAAAGAATCTCTAACCACCGAGAATTCATCCATGAAAACTACAAGGTAGTCCTCCACCATGTCCGTAAAAATAGCCATCATACACCTTTGAAAAGTCGTCGGTGCATTGCACAAACCAAACGACATCCGCTTGAAAGCAAAAGTACTATATGGGCATGTAAAGGTTGTTTTATCTTAATCTTACGGAGCAATGAGAATTTGGTTGTAGCCCGAGTACCCATTAAGAAAGCAATAGAAAGCACGACCGGCCAATCTATCAAGCATTTAATCTAAGAAAGAAAATGGAAAGTGGTCCTTCCTTGTGACTTTGTTGAGCTTGCGATAACGAGTACACACCCTCCAACCGGTCACCGTTCTTGTAGGAATCAACTCATTCTTGTCATTGGTGACCACCGTCATGCCCCCTTCTTTGGGATACATTGAACCAGAGAAGTACATGAACTATCGTGATGGGGTAGACAACCCTGACATCCAACCACTTGATAATCTCCTTCTTGATAACTTCTTGCATAGCCTCATTGAGTATCCTTTGATGTTTAATAGATGATTTTGCGCCATCCTCTAACTTTGTCTTATACATACAAAATGCGGAGCTTATACCTCGAGCATCCGCCAAGGTACACCCAATAGCCTTCTTCCTCTTTTATAGCACCGCCAATGTGGAATCTACCTACACGTTAGTCAAACAAGAGAAAAGAATAACCGGTAAAGTAAAACAAGGGCCAAGAAATTCATACCGAAGAAGTGGAAGCAATAGCTTCAACTCCAAGATAGGTGGCTCTTTAATAGAAGGTTTTGTAGGAGGAGGAGTCCTATTTTCAAGATCCAAGGACAATTTTTGGGGTGCATAGTTGTATGACCCCATTCCTTGCAAAGAGTTCACACATTCCATGAAGCCATCCATCTCATCATCATCAAAGTTGAGCAAAACGGCCTCCAACATATCACCAATATTGATTGTAGCACTTGTTTCATCCACAATAATATCGGTCACCAAATCGACAAAAGTACACACCTCATTGCTATTTGGTTGCCGCATGGATTTACACACATAGAATACCACTTTTTCATCACCAACCCGGAAAGTGAGTTCTCTGGCTTCAATATCACAAAGAGCCTTACCCGTAGCATGAAAGGTCTCCCAAGAATAATTGACACTTCATAATCAATCTCGCAAAATCCGCTGGAAGAATAAATTTATCAACCCGGACCAAAACATCTTCAATCACACCCAACGACCTTTTCATGGCACGACCAGCCATTTACAATCTCATAGAGGTGGGTCTTGGTAGCCCAATTCCCAAAGTCTTGAAAATCGAATGGGGCATAAGATTTATAATTGCCCCAAGATCACAAAGAGCTTTATCAAACTCGACACTTCCAATTGTACAAGGAATCGTGAAAGTACCGGAATCCTCAAACTTACGAGCCATTGATTGAACTATTGCACTCACTTGATGAGTGACTTTGATGGTCTCACAATTTATTGACCACTTCTTTGTCACAAGATCCTTCATAAACTTTGCATAACCGGGGATTTGTTCTAGAGCTTCGACCAACGACACATTGATTGAAAGACTCTTCATAATTTGAATGAACTTCTTGAATTTATTCTCACCATTTTGCTTGGCAAGTCTTTGAGGGTATGGAGGAGGAGGCTTAGGCAAAGGTGCCTTAGCCTTTTGCACTACCAGCTTCGGTATGTCAATAATGTGTTCCCTAGATGGGCTCACCTCCTCTTGAGTCTCTTCCACACTATCATCAATATCAATTTGAACTTCCTCATTAGGTTGAACAACATTGTTCGGGATCTCTTCTTCTTGCATCACTTGATCATCATCAACAAGTCGCCTTTCACTTGAGGTGGGTGCATTCCCACCTCTTCCACTTCTTGTGATAACCGTCATGACATGCCCCGTATTGTTACCACCCTTTGAGTTTACCACCGTGTCACTTGGTAGTGTCCCCTTAGGATGACAATCTACAGCTTGAGAGATTTTCCCTATTTGAACTTCTAGGTTGCTGATTGATGTTTTGTGTGAGGCAAGTTTGGCATCCGAATCGACATTCTTTTCCATCATTTGCTTGAACATACTTTCAATACGTCCCATCTCATTTTTTGAAGAACTTGAACCATGGAAAGGATAAGGAGGTGGGTTGCTTGGTTGTTGGTACATCGAGGGCCTTTGAAAACCCGACCCCCGGTTGCCTTGATTGTTACTCCATCCACCTTGATTGTTGCCTCCCCAATTTCCTTCGTTGTTTCCACTCCAATATCCTTCATTGTTATTATTATGCCAATTGCCTTGATTGTTAGAATTCCAATTGCCATGATTGTTTTGTGGTCGCCATTGTTGTTGGCTTAGTCCTTGAAAGTTGTTTCTTTTCCCTTGAAAATTGTTCACACGTTGCACTTCCTCTTCTTGTTCATTATAGGAATCATCTTGCTCAAAACCACCACCATCTTGCACATAGTTATGCACTCGAGTTTGCACTTGTGGACCCTTGGTCCTCCTTTTTTTCACCATCATGTTCACTCTCTCCATATCATTTACTTGCTAGGAGCTTTCACTTGATTTAGTTGGGCCTTTTCTAGTTGATTCATGGTAGTTGTCAATTCTGCAATGGCTTGCCCATAGTCTTACAATTCTTTGTGAAGATGGATCATATTCGGATCATCTTGTGGAACATTAGCCCGGGATTGTCAAGCCGACGACGTTTCTGCCATCTCATCCAAGATTTCACATGCCTCTGCATAAGGCATAATCATAAAGTTCCTACTGCCTAGTTAATTCACTACACATTGGTTGGTTGTGTTAATCCCATGATAGAAGGTTTGTTGAATCATGTTTTCCGTCATATCGTTATTGGGACATTCCTTAACCATTGTTCTATATCGCTCCCATATTTTGTGTAGTGGTTCATTAGGCTCTTGGTTGAATGCCAAAATCTCATCTCGAAATGTAGTAATGTGCCCGGGAGAGAAATAATTAGCAATGAACTTTTTCACCAATTAATCTCAAGTGTAAATTGAATAGTTCGGCAATCGTTGCAACTAATCTAAAGCTTTTCCCCGTAGAGAGAAGGGAAAAAGCCTTAGCCTCAATGCATCATCGGAAATATTAGTTTGCTTGCTCCCCCAACATGTATCCACAAAGTCCTTATAATATTTGTAAGCATTTTGAGTTAGAGCACCGGCAAAGAAACCACGTTGCTCAAGCAAAGTGAGCATTACATTGGTTATTTGAAAGTTGCCGTCCCTAATACGGGGAGGTACTATTGCACTAACATAACCTTAGTTGGGCAACATACGGTGTGGAGCCTTTGTGGTGGAGGTGGGGGTGGAACGGGCACATTGTCATGTCATGAGGTACCCGACCTCTCCGGTTGGCTTGAGGCTCGAGAGGCACCTCCTCTACTTGCTCCTCCTCGCCGTCCAATTCCCTCAAGGGAAAAATTTTGAGATCATTGTTCGCCATTTTTGTACCTATAATTTCTCACACAAGTTGGTAACACGAAAGGAAAACAAAATATTCTAAAAGCAAACTCAAATATAATGCTAACACCATTTTAACTCCCATCAACGATGCCGAAAATTGATCCACGTCCAATCCGCACTTAATAGTGAGTGAAAACGATCGTTGAAAAAATAGTATCCAATAAGATTCAGGGTCGATTTCCACAAGGAATTTAATATAGGTGTTAGGGGTATACACTTGACGAAAGCAAATGGAACAACTAGATTGCACTTCAAAACAAAGGGTTTTGATTTCTAATTCTAATTTTACTATAACAATTCTAAGCTAAGAGAAAAAACAAGAAAGTGAATGATTGTTTTTGGTATTTTTCCAAATAATTAAAAAGCCTAGGGATGTGACCTCAACCTAGTGTTTGCCTAATAGGTTAAATACGTTAATACTTGTTTTATTGATCGGGGTGTATTATAGCTCTCAACTCTGAGTTACCCACTCAAAACCTCTTGATCATAGAGTGATTTTTCCCAATTTCGCCTTCTCAAGCCCAAATGGGTATCAAGCTAAATAGTTGATATGAGCTCAAGTCAGGTTCTCATTATCTCTAGTTCAAACCCTTTAATTTGGACAATCAAACTCTTAATTAGCTGAATTTCTTGTTAGCCAAGTTTTCCTAGACTAGGTCTCTCTTTCTCAAGCAAAGACCAAGTCAAAAAGGTATGAATCAATGTTTGCAACCATTCATTCTAAAATTAAAGCATAAACTGGGCTAAATAATCAACACTCAATCATAAATAAATATTAATTTAAATACCCATAAGGTTTACACACTAGGGTTGACTCACAACCCTAGTAAGAATCCAGCTACTCATAGTGAGAAATGAAGAAAACAAAGAAGAAATACTAATTAAACTCATAATCAAAGATTAAAATGATAAAATATGATATTTAAATCCTAAAATAGTCACATTTTTTTCTAAAATAGCAAAATACAATGGCTACAACAGCTCAAACTTAGAAACATAACCTAGAAATATGACTATCGTCTATTTATAGTGGCCCGAAATTCGCTGACAAAAATGCCCATCGGGAGGTTCTGCGGCTGCACAATTTCATGTGCAGTCCGCAAATTGCATCAGTTTGCAAGGACTTGGATTCGGCAGCTGCTCAATTTGGTTTGCGGCTGCAGCTCATATTCTGCGTCCGCATAATTCTTGTGCGTCCCGCACTTCAGGCAAGGCTACAAGTCTTGGTCATCTGCACACTCTCTAAACATTTGAACTTCTGTGAGTGCAAACCCTGTTCTACGGCCGCACAATTTATGTGTGGTCCGCACATTGGCTTAAAATATGTTGGAAATCTTCACTTGTTCTGCGGCCGTAGAGGGAATTCTACGGTCTGAAGAAATTCTTCTGCGGACCGCACTTCTTATGTCCTGCACCCCTTCTTGCCTTGTGCATCAGAACATTCCTTTTTGAGTCGAATTTCATCGTGGGAGCCCAAACTTCTAGCATTCCTTCAATTTGCACACTTTCATTAGTTTGATAACATAAATCAATACTTTCACACTAAAGCAAAAGCAAAAGGTACTAATAAGTGGTCAAAATCCACATTTATCAACTACTTAAACTTGTAGCGCTTTTAAAAGTCGATACATGAACTTTAAACTTTTCCATTTGAACATTCGAACTCATTATTCCATAACTAATAAACACATCTAACAAGAGACCATGCGTGCATGTATTACACATACACATACATGTCCATCCAGTCAACAAATGACCAATGGATGTCTTATACGTCAAGGGCATGAAAACACTAACCCAACAGATCGGGGTCCACTGTTTTATTCCATAGACCGATCCCCCTCCCCTCATTTTAACCTCTCTCTGACCAAACCCTTTCCTTATCTTTTCGTATCATACTATCATAGATAACTGAGTCGGAGAGGCTACCGTGAGATAAGTAGGATACAACATGAAATACCAACTCATACATAAGACATACGGGCCTATAAGACATAGGCCGACAAGGCCGTACAATCTTTTATGTACACGACATATGTCTACAAGCCTCTAAGGATACATAAATATCATAAAGGTCGGGACAGAGCCCCGCCATACCAATCAACACATGTCCTAATCATACTAACCAATAGCAACTCCGAAGCAAATGGAGTGCACCAACATCTTGCGCCGAGCTGATAGCCTACTTGGAGGACTCTCGACCTGTCTATCGGGACTTGTGGACATGAAACACAGCGTCCCAAGGCAAAAGGGACGTCAGTACAAATAATGAACCGAGTATGTAAAGAATGAAAATCAGTAAATAATAAACATGAGAGAAACATGGAGTAAAAAACTCGACATATAAGTCTGAATAGCTCTGTGAATCATTTAATATTATAATGTCATGCATATGCATATAAATGCCATACCATGCATGGGTATATGCATTCATAACATCATCAAAGTCTCTAAGGACATCCCATCATATCATCTTGGCCACTGTGGACAAATCATTAACGTATACCAGTTGATCAGGTGGTGGTGCGTATATAACGCCGTAACCTTTTCCATATCCCATATACATATATATATATATATATATACGCCATCTGGTCATGGGTCAATGTGCATGTATAAATGCATGAAATGTATATGAAACACGTTAATAAGATTTCTTTGATTGTCACAAAATCAATATGCCTTTCGGATCAACTTTATCAAATATGTATTTTTCTAAGACCCACGAACAGAAGATATAATAATAATTCACATGGAAAATTAATAACATAGACACCCCTAATACTTCTATGAATAGAGTCATTTATGAAAAGTGCGTATTTTGCTCGTTTCGTTTGTATCATTTGGATCACGCCAAAAAGAAAGAAGGGATAGCCTTAACATACCTGAACCGATTCTCGTGACAATCCCTTTAACACTGTTAATTGTGATCACGCGTAACGGTGGATCGAAGTAGGAAAATATCCGTATGATATTCTTGAGAAAGATTGTACCGTACTCCCTTAGAATCGCAAAATCCCGTTGATATGATGCTAAGAAGTCTCGCATGAACCGAAGTAACTTACATTATTATCATGTATGATCTTGGATGAAACTTTGTTGTTGAAGATTTTCATTCCTTTGTAGAGACACAAAATGAATTAGAAATGTCTCTTTTAATATTTGAGTATGGGCCCCACTTAGTAAGACTTGGCCACCAATTCATCTAACTTTGCCACCTTGCTTTATGAATAAAGAGTCATTTGATTGACTATATCTTGCTGCCATGTTGGGTTTTAAGGCTAATCCAAAAGATTTTAATTAATCTTCCATCAACTTTTTAATTAACTTGATAATCCCCCACTAGTCCAATAATTAACCAATTACCCACATAATTAAGGATTATCTCAAATGACTTAAAATACTACTTACTTTTAACACACCTTATACACCTTACTATCATGGTCATGCGGTACCTTGTATGGCACTAGTCCATAAATATCGGGTATTATAGCTTGGGCCGTATTTTATTCCAAATTGTCAAACTTCGACAAAACTTAATTTCTTCGATTTGCTTACCCTCTCACCTTCACGAATTTACTTGTCACTTGTTTGAAATAGCAAAATGCTTATAATCTCAAAATAATACCGTTCCCGAACTTACGTTGATTAACTTACGACGAAACTTTAACGTACGAAAATGCGGGATGTAACATATCATTTCCGAGCTTTCATCAATTTACTTATGGCGTACTTTTACGTACGAATACATGAGGTGTAACATCATTCCCCCCTTTTGAACATTCGTCCTCGAATGTTGACTGGTGCACTTATCATTCTCATAACCCATAGCTCTTGCGAATATTTTAATACTCTTCTTGCCATTTAGGCAACTGTTATGTGAATAAATCCAAAGTCCAGGGCATTCCCCCCTTTAGGCCTCTTTGTTAAACCACGACTTGTGGTCAGAATCCTTTTAATCTTGTAATTGATGCTACCTTTTATCATGCGGCATGTACGACTCTGACCTTGTAAATGCGCCTATGCGATTCTTCTCTCTCTTTTTTCCTCTAGTTTTTAGCCAATCTCTAAGCCTCACTTTGTAAGCATATACAGAGCTTGATAAGATGTCCCTCTGGGCATCTATAAGTACATTGTTCTTTGTTCGGTACTTTGTTGAACTTACGAATATTACTATATCTTATTTCATAGACCTGGTTATCCATTCGTATGACTTTACTGTATCTAGGTAGGTCATACTATAATATAATTCTTACTTCGATTTATCGTTACTGGGGTCTGCTACCAAACTCCATGTTACTTTCGTTGCTTATGCCATATGTATAAATCTAAGTCCTTTAATGTTTCCTCATTACTGTTTATCTTAAGAATGACGGCCTAATCTCATCTCATACTTTGTGACTTTTGTCCATCCATTGTTGATTTATCTCAATATTGATCTACAATATACCACCAATAACTTGAAACTTCTTACGCAATACCTTGCCACTAGGGCTTGCGTTGTATCGAGGAATATTTGAAGTGATTTTCCTGATCCACTTAGCGGTGATATTGTACTTCAATAACCGTATTTTATATCATCCCAATGTGATTCACTTACGTGGGTAATTTATTCCTGTAGAATTCATCAAATCATTACTCAATCGAATGACCAAATGTCATCCTTTATTTATCGCAATTACACCCCCATTCTACTACCAAGGCAGTATTCCATCTCTTCTAAATGCTATTAGTCTTAGACTCATTTGAGTTCATTCAGGTTATGCTGAGTTTTATATGACTTAGAGAAACCATTAGCTCTCTTGTTTTCATAGGCTGAATCCCGAGGACTTATCCATTTCTCGTCACCTTCTCACTCGCCCTTTCTTGTCCTTACTCATGTATTGCTAAAACCTTGTCGCTTTACCATACTTTAGCTTGCGACCTATACATGTCTATTTATACTACTCGTAACCTTTCTTCAGCTTGCTTGCATCATAGATTTCCTTATGTCATCCTAGAACATCAAGCGAGACATCACATTGTCTCTAACTATTCTTTACTCTCTTGACTAGATCTTTTGATACCTAGAAACCATAGGTTGGAAGATATGCCACTGACGACGCCTCTACCATTCCTGGATACTGAATCCCAACGCTTCTAACCTTCTATCTGTAGTATGGATTATTCATAATATTCTGTATTTGAGTATCTCGTACGTCATTCACCTTTACCTTATTTATTTTAAAATCTCGTATCACATCTTCTATCTCTTTCATGACCTCGCTTTAACATAAGTATAATTCACATTCACAACTTGAAGCTCTATTATAATACTTGCACCCCTGGTGCATACACAATCCGCTGGGAGCTTCCTACTAACTTCTTATAAGGCTAGTACTCTTCTGACTGGCTTTATCGTAGAGTCGTTATAGAATATGGTTATTGTACTATCTCTCTTGTACTTCTAATGTTTAAGAGTGATCCTGCAATGTTCTCAATCGCGAGATCTCTAATTTTCTGGGTCCAATAATCAGACTTATAATTTACTTAGTTGGTGTAACTCTTTAGTTACCTCTTTTCTCTGATCAACCTTTATGTAGGCTTAAGCTATCTTCCGATCTGCGGCTCATGGTGTTAGTTATTACTTTAGCCATTCAAGGATGCTATGGAATATCCATGATTCAATCTTCTAACAATTTGATCCGTTGTCTATGACCTGGGCTCAATTCTTTCTTTTAACTTATACTGGAATATTCTACGGCTGTATGATTGTCAACATATATGCTGCATGGATAATACTCTGAAATCTTAAGTACGTTCATAACTTAACCAACTCTAGATCATTGATCAAATAATTTCTTTCGTTCCTTCTCAACTTTTTCTAAATGTAAGAAATTGTTATTCCTGGTCGTTCTGCCACTTGTTGCATAAATACTTGGCTTACCTTAGTGCCCACACACATTGGAATTCCATACAGCCCATATGATCTTGAATATCACCTTTTGATTGATTTGATTATTTTTTTTTCTTCCTGTTTATTAGCCACGATAGTTGCCACTCTCTTATGGAGTGCATACGATATTGTTGTGAGACTGTTGTTATAAGATCACTTCCTCTTTAAGTCACAGAGCTTAGGTCGAAGCATTCTTCCTTACTTCCTCAGCTAGTCTTTCATTGTAGTAGTTAGGGAGGTCCCTCTGATTCTTGCAAGGCTGCGAGCTTATTACATCATTTACCCGGAGGAATTTTTTATGTTCTTTCTTACTTGTAATTATCCTTACTTACTTACCTTTATGCCCTTGTGCTCGTACGGTTACTCCTGAAGTGTAGTTTTGACTGTCTTCCTAGTGAGACTCTCTTTTATTTACCTTTAACTACCCCAACTCCTATCTGAATATATCTTAAGGATCACGATGTCATATCTGCGAGACTGAATTCCCATATTGGGGTTCACTATGTTTATCTTGCACGATCTATTAATTTATTTGTTACCTCTTATCTAGCCATAACTAGACTCTTCGTGAATCGACTACTAACTGCTCGTTGGTCCATTTTCATATCTGTATTCCGCGTAATCCCCCTTGGGTTATTCCATTTGTCTTAACTTACGACTTGCATTGGCTCCTTATTTATCAATAACATCTCGGGTAGGAACCCTTACTTCCATTCCTTGACATCGTGTTTGCATAATGTTCTGGAATCGTAGCATATTTGTAGGATTTGAATTAGTGCAATCTCATTCCTTTTCTCATTTTTATCGCATTCTTTTACCATTTCATAGTTACTAGAATTGCTTAATTATGACTTAATGCCACATCACACCATGTTCCCCCCTTTAGGAAAGCACTAAGATTTAGTGTTACGATGACCTACGTATAGATGTTTTACCTTCTCATCTTTGGCATCTTTTCACATCATCAATGATCCTTATTCGCGCGGTAATCCTTCTGTACCAAGGATAACGAAATTCCTCACTCGCGAGGGTGACACTTAGTGTAATTGGCACATACAGTCCCTTAAGCTTAACTTTACACACCTTGCTTGCTTTTGGGAAGCGTCTTCCTGAATGACCTTTAAAGGGTATTCTTCTGTCGTCCATTCCATTATCGCAGGGACGCAATCTCTGAAATTCTCATAATGCCGACTATTACTCAGTCCCTAGTTCATGTTTAGTTTATCTTGTTCATCAGTCCATGCTGATTTCTTATTACTCTGGGGTCTAATTTTTTTTTTTTGATAATCACGTTGGAGTCACGAACTTATTTTTCGAAATGAGGATATAACTTTATGGCCTATACTCTTTTGTTGTCTCAAGGCCTGTCACCTCTCATATTTTCCTTCACTTGAGTATAGACTCTGTAATACTGTCATCTTTTTGATCTACTGTTGTCATCCATGTATCACATCTTACTCACAATGCTTCATTAACTCTCTTCTTATTTCCCGCTAACATTTATGTCTATTACTTTATTCAGAAAACTTCAACAAGACATCCTTTTGTTTTTAGCTCCCCTTTGCTTCGCATCCAGTGGCTCTTCGAGTTGCTTAACGTTCTCTCTCTACTAGGGATGCGAGTCACACTAAGGTAATATTTATCCCTTCCAAGCTTTCAGTGCCTATCTTCTGAACTTTTTTTTTTTATCATGCTAGTATTCAGATATAATTGTAATATTCTAGAGTGGACCATCAGGGTGTCTCACAAGGAGATCTATTAGCACCTTTGTAATATCCTTCGGAAATGTCAACTAACACAAACAATTCATTCACCATTTTGGGTTACTCTAACCCCACCCGGATCCTGATATCCCGTCCTTTTCTTAAACTATACCTGTTATCCCCCAATAGGGCATAAATGAGATAGGTGTGGCCAATTGTACATACCTCTGTTACTGTTGAAGGTAACTCAGAATGCTTATATTTCTCAACCTGAATTGTAAATACTGTTAATCTTCATTAACTGGGTACCTCGTACCCTTTCCACCTTGCTTCTTTTACTTGCTGAAACTTGTGTCTACCTTCCGATTCTCCTATTCCTTTTTATCGTAATAGTGGATAAATATTATTGCCTTAAAGCTCCTTATCAAGAACCTTACACATTTTAGTACATGTATGATCTGCTGAAGACCTCACATTTACTCATCATAAGAATCATGCAAAATCGAGTTCCTCTGACTCAACTCTTCCACAACTATATCTCTTATCAACCGTCTTTCTAGATGTAGGCATCGTCGTATTATGAATTACATAGAGTTTAGGAAATTGAGTTCTTACAACTGAGCTCTACCATACAATCTAGAGTAAGAAGAAAGAATGACAGTCCTAAATGCCATGTAGCCTCCTGCTTATAAGTGTGGTGCACAACACACCCATAAACAAGACTTTACTAGACACGGCTTGCAGACTCCCTAGGACAGAACTACTCTGATACCACTTTTGTCACGACCCAAATCGATGGGCCGCGACGGGCACCCGGTACCTGACTCAATCGAGTACCAACATAACGTATCTTTTTGTATCATACTACCATAGATTACTGAGCCGGAGAAGCCACCATGAGATAAGTAGGATACAACATGGAATACTAACTTATACATAAGACATACGGGCCTATAAGACCAATGTGATCCATTATATACTTAAAACATAGGCCGACAAGGCCGTACAATCTTTCATGTACACGACATATGTCTACAAGCCTCTAAGGATACATAAATTTCATAAAGGTTGGGACAGATCCCCGCCATACCAATCAACACATGTCCTAATTATACTGACCAATAGTAACTTCGAAGCAAATGGAGCGCACCAACATCTTGCGCTGAGCTGATAGCCTACTTGGAGGACTCTCGACCTGTCTATCGGGACCTGCGGGCATGAAACACAGCGTCCCAAGGCAAAAGGGACGTTAGTACAAATAATGTACCGAGTATGTAAGGAATGAAAATCAGTAAATAATAGACATGAGAGAAACATGGAGTAAAAGACTCGACATATAAGTGTGAATAGCTCTGTGAATCATTTAATATTATAATGTCATGCATATACGTATAAATGTCATACCATGCATGTATATATGCGTTCATAACATCATCAAAGCCTCTGAGGGCATCCCATCATATCATCTCGGCCACTGTGGGCAAATCATCAACATGTACCAGCTGATCAGGTGGTGGTGCGTATATAACGCCGTAACCTTTTCCATATCCCATATATATATATATACACGTATATAACGGCATCTGGTCATGGGTCAATGTGTATGTATAAATGCATGAAATGCATATGAAACACGTTAATAAGATTTCTTGGATTGTCATAAAATCAATATGCCTTTCGGATAAACTTTATCAAATATGTATTTTTCTGAGACCTGCGAATAGAAGATATAATAATAATTCGCATGGGGAATCAATAACATAGACACCCCTAATACTTCTATGAATAGAGTCATTTATGAAAAATGCGTATTATGCTTGTTTCGTTTGTATCATTTGGATCACGCCAAAAAGAAAGAAGGGATAGCCTTAACATACCTGAACCGATTCTCTTGACAATCCCTTTAACACCATTGATTGCGATAACGCGTAACGACGGATCGAAGTAGGGAAATATCCGTATGATATTCTTGAGAAAGATTGCACTGTACTCCCTTAGAATCGCAAAATTCCGTTGATATGATGCTAAGAAGTCTCGCATGAACCGAAGTAACTTACGTTATTATCATGTATGATCTTGGATGAAACTTTGTTGCTGAAGCTTTTCATTCCTTTGTAGAGACACAAAATGAATTAGAAATGTCTCTTTTAATATTTGAGTGTAGGCCCCACTTAGTAAGACTTGGCCACCAATTCATCTAACTTTGCCACCTTGCTTTATGAATAAAGAGTCATTTGATTGACTATATCTTACTGCCACGTTGGGTTTCAAGGCTAATCCAAAAGATTTTAATTAATCCTCCATCGACTTTTTAATTAACTTGGTAATCCCCACTAGTCCAATAATTAACCAATTACCCACATAATTAAGAATTATCTCAAATGACTTAAAATACTACTTACTTTTAACACACCTTATACACCTTACTATCATGGTCATGTGGTTGTATGGCATTAGTCCATAAATATCGGGTATTATAGCTTGGACCGTATTTTATCCCAAATTGTCAAACTTCGACGAAACTTATTTTCTTCGATTCTCTTACCCTCTCACCTTCACGAATTTACTCGTCACTTGTTTGAAATAGAAAAATGCTTATAATCTCAAAATAATACCGTTCCCGAACTTACGTTGATTAACTTACGACGAAACTTTAACGTACGAAAATGCGGGATGTAACATCTCATTTCCGAGCTTTCATCAATTTACTTAAGACGTGTTTTTACGTACGAATACATGGGGTGTAACACCTCCCTCCCTCTTTTATTCCATAGACCGACCAAAGACACTCATTTTACCTCTCTCTAACCAAACCCTCCCCTGTTAAGTCTAGGTTAATAATGGCCTAAACAATCGGTCAGCCCCTTCCAAAATCGATCATAATCACTCACCTATTATTTTATTTTCGTTTATTATCTGTTCATCTCGTTCTGTTCGAGCTTCGTTTGGTCCATGCTTTCGATTCAAGTGACTTTATAGGATCTGAATGTTAGTTTGTCTCTTTTGATGTCGTTTTCTCTTGTCATATGTTTTTTATGAAATAATGTGTGATAGTCAGCTATATTTTTTCTGAATGCACAAATTATTTGTTATTTGGGATTTTAAATTAGGGTTTTTGGGGAAAATAGTCAAATCTTAATTTTACTTTAGGGATTTTGTCTCGTTTGATGTTGTTTTCTCTTTTGTCATCTAATTTCTTATGAAATAATGTGTGATAGCCAAAGCTATTTTTTGTCTTCATGCACAAAATATCAGTTGTTATTTGAAATTTTAAATTAGGATTTTTGGGCAAAACAGTCGAATCTCAACTTTACTTTAGGGATTTTGTCTTTTTCATGACTAATCTAGTAATCTGGCATTTAGGGTTAAAAAATTAAGGCTTTTTTGTATATCAAAATATTCTTGTCTCGCACTGTGATAAAGTTATGGCTTTTTTGAGTTAAAGTGTATCTGACTTGGCCTTTTTTTTATTTATAGGTTTCAATGGTTGTATATGTCAAATTACAGTTTCATCATCTAGGGTGGTTAGTTGCTGACCCATTTATGAGGTATGTAAATGGGCAAATTTGGCCAGTTATTCTTCAGGCTGACATTGATGAATTGCATATAATTCATTTTAATGAGTGGGCTAAGGATATGGGGTACTTAACAGTAGATAAATATGCATGTAAAATTAACAAAAAAAGGAGAATTTCGATTTATGAAATATGATGCTGATATGTTATCTTTGTGTAAAGACCTTAAGGATGTGGATTTTATTGATGTGTATTTATGTCACACAATTAATATACCATGAGTCGATTTGGACTTGGATGATATGTTGAGTAGTGGTGGTATAAGTATGGACCCCACTAATGTTCAACCATGTGGCTTTAATGAAATGCCACATGGGCAAACAAGTGATGTTAATGCTAAGGCAACACACTCACGTAACAATGATATAAATAGGGGTGATAACACTCATGAGAAGGGTAAAGAGAGGGCTACTGATATAGAAGAGGATATAAAAGAGGATAAAGAAGAGTCTACTGAAGATGAATGTGAGTTCTACAACTTTCATTTAGCAACTGATTCTAAGGGTGATGAGGGAAGTTCTGAGAGCGAGGATGGTGATTATGAGGTTATTTTTGATGATGATGATGATATAAATGAGTCATTATATGGTGCTGATGAAGATATTCTTGGAGAGACAAGTGATCTAGAACCTGAAGTTGTTGCTGCTAGACATGCTAAAGTGAATGAAAAGAGTAGTAAATTAAGATCTAGTCAAGTTAATACTGATAAGATACCTAGTGGACATATAGGTATAGGCCCTAGTTTTGAAGACATGTATAAGGATAGAGGTTCCAAATATGCTGGGAAGTTGGGAGGGAATGAACAATACCTGAACAGTTCAGATCCATATAATAAGGATACAAATAATGAAGTAATTGAAGAAGATGTGGTACATAACCCTCAACAAAGAAGATATAGCAGCAGGGTATACTTTGATCCTGCTTGCAAGAAATTTTATTTCCAGTTGGAAATGGTTTTTGAAAGTGTTAAACATTTCAGAACTACTTTGTAAGATTATGCTGTACAAAGGAGTGTTCAAATTAAGTTGAGGCCTAACGAGCAACATAGGGTTAGGGTAACATGTGTGAACTCAACAAGATGTATATGGCATATTTTCGGAAGCTTGGATGGACACACGGGGAATTTCATTGTCAGCAGCTGTGGAGAACATGTGTGAGACTTTCAATAATTAGATATTGTCTGTTAGGCACAAGTCTATCATAACCATGTTAGAAGAGATTAGAGTGAAGGTTATGGATAGGATGACTACCATGAGAGAACTTGCAACAAGGTGGATTTCTTATGTATCTCCTATAGCAATGAGGTACATAGAGGAACAATGTCAATATGCAGTTAGGCATGAATTTTAATGGAATGGGGACACTGGGTATGAGATACAACATGAGATATACAAATATATTGTTGACTCTGTTAACTACGTGCACATGCAGATCATGGCAGCTCAGAGGAATACCATGCTCCCATGCAATATGTTTTAGGAGATGGCTATGTTGTTCACTGGTACAGGAAAGAAACATACATGAATGCTTTTAGTTGTTACATACAGCCAGTAACCAACATGGAGATGTGGCCATCAACTCAGAATCCCACTGTTGAGCCTCCTGTAATTACTAAGATGCCTGGTAGACCTAAGAAAAATAGAAGAAAAGCTCAATATGAACCTAAAAAGAAGATTGGTAAGAGATCAAGGAAAGGGACACCAATAACATGCTCTCATTGTAAGACAGTAGGCCATAACAAGAAGGGGTGTCCTATCCTGGTAAATGATCAGATAATTCATTCATTTGTTTTCTGTTTGTGACTTGTATTTGTTTGTTTCTATAACTTTTTTTTTTTTTGAAATTTCATAAAGGACAAGGATCTGGAACTATTTGTACCAGAAATGCTAATGCTACTCAAGGAACAACTCAACTATCAACTGCTACAAGTGGTTCTGGAATTGCTGGTACCAGAAATACTCGGGCTACTCAAGCTGCTCAAAGAACAACTCAACCATCAGCTGCTGCAAGTAGATCTAGAATTGCTGGTACTAGAAATACTCAACCATCTCAGGTTGCAAGTGGAGCTGGAATTGCTGCTACCAGAAACACTCAACCATCAGTTGTTGCAAGTGCATCTATAAGTATGCATTTTTACTTTAGTTAAGCTATAACTCAACCATTATTTTTACATTATTAGATGGTACTTTATCCTATATCAGAATACTGGGAGTATGAGATCAAGGACTTCTGAGGATATTCTATCTAGTGTTAGAGGAAATCCAAAAGCTACTGGACTTCAAGAAAGACCAAGAACTGTTGGATTTGGTATCTTGTTTAGTGATTCAGGGACAATGATAGAAATGGTAAGTGATTTGAATTTGGATTTTTATTTAGAGATCAGTAGTTTGGGTGTTAATTTGACTTTCTATGCAGTATGGATCAAGAGATATAGTACTTTCTGGTCCTACAAAAATAGTGGATGTTGGGCAGATGATGTTGGGCAGACCAATATTGATCTTGGACACAATGCACCTGGACTAAGGTGGCAAGGAAGAAATGCAATAACACAAAGGTAACTTCAACAACAATTGAGGAGAAGACAAACTCAAGCAAGCCTTAGCCAATTTCAAGTCCATTCTTCGTCTCAACCAAGCCAGTCTCCATGTCCCAACTTGAGCTAATCTCAGCAAAGCATCAACCACTCTTAACCATAATGATCTGCTGAATATTTATTTTTGTGATAGCTTAACTCTGTTAGTTGCAGAACTTAATTTGTAGGTTAACTATGGATGTTTAAGTATGGCTTTTATTTTTTCACAATGTTTAAATTGTTTCTGCTACTAGACAACTTTCAGTAGCTAATTTTGTCAACCAAAAAGGCTGATCGAACTTGGTTGTTTATATATGTCTGCTTATTTATATCAAACATTGCTTTTCATTCCACAAAAATTCATCATACATTTTGTCATTTTCATTGTACATAGGGTTATGAAGAAAATTACAATGATTAGTGCTAACTAGACTAAGAAAGAAATTACAATGATTAATGCTAATACAACAACTAAAGTTACAGTGGTCTTCACCCTCTTCATATGCTGTAGTCGATCTCTCTCTCTAATTCTTGATAACAGCCCTGAAATTACTTGTTTGTAGTGATCTGGAAGAGGTGGATCAAACCACCTAAAACAATTACAAGAATTATTTCGACCATAATTTGAGCACCCATAAAACCTTCTTCCTAGATTTGTTGGCTTCCAAGTATTGCAAAACTTAGTTTCAACTCCACAATGAAAAAATATAGGACTTTGCATCATTTTCACGGCCTGAAAAAGGAAAAAAATTTAAATAGAGCTTCAAATTTTTAAAAAGTAGAGGAATGGAGCTTCAGATTCTATATAATGGAGGAATAATGTATTTTACAAGGAATGAATAAGAACCCACTTAAATACAACCCATTTTGGACCGTTGGGCGTTGAGAAAAGGGCTTTCACACTCTTGTGCATCGTGTTTCTTACGCAACAGGCTGATTAGAACCAACTGACGCCACATGGGCATGGTCAATGATCAAATGTATTTATTATTTAAGGGAATATGAGTTCGAGTATTCAAATGAGAAAGTTTAAAGTGCATGTATTAGTTTTCAAATGACCTTAGAATGATAATATAGTCAATCGCATACTTCATCTCTTGGCTAGGAACTGGATTGTCTCTATTGCTCATATCTACAGTGAGGCTTATTCAGTAGCTGATGGTTTAGCCAATTTGGCCTTTAAACAAAAATGTCGTTTTGAATGCCATGCGCTTCTGCTTTCTAGCATTTCTTTGCGTGTCGCGGGAGATGTTATTGTGGTTTCACTTCCCCGCTTGATTTCTAGCTAGTTTTCTTTTATTGCTTTTATTTTCCTATCAATAGAAAGAAAGAAAAACATGAAATGGAAAACATCGGAATTGGTCTCTACTCTCTAACCATAGAAGGTCCACATAGAAAGTCTAGTTATTCGACCTCGGTACCGGTACTCAAAACCAAAGAAAATCTAGTTATTGGACAAAAAGGTACAAATAAAAGAGGGCTTTTTCACTTTTAGCCCGCGTCAGAAAATATTTATATTCTGTAGTGAAAAAAGTGCATAAAATTTGTATAGTTTTTGTATATAACATACAAAATATATAAATATATACAAAAACTATACAGTTTTTGGAAAAATATTTTTTTTGGCTGTTATTTTGAGAGCGGTTATACAGTGCCAATTTTCCAATAAAAGAAGACGTGATAATTGCACGAAGAGCCCTATTTGGTCGCCCCCATTTAACCTATACTCATATTTTAATTTTTTTTAACCTATACCCTAATTTTGACAACTTCAGACGCCTCATCTCCTTCCTCCTAACCTATGCGCTCCTTTCTTCCTCCTCTTCTTTTCTCTATCAAACACATGAGACTTTGTATAAGTATTATTGATTGAATTTGTAAAGTTTTTATTAAATCTTATCAACTGCCGCATTCTATGTTGAAGGATGAGTAAATAAAACTCAACAAGCTGGTTAAAGTAGGTGTGATTTGTATCTTTCCCCGATCCATCCTTCTTAAACATACAACAGCAACTGACTACTACACGTCCTCTCTTCCAAGTTACCTGCCACAAGAATGGCACATGCATGTGAAATTTATTATACACAATAGTTGCTCTCGCGATCTCTTGGAATTAGCTTACCCCTTGCTTTATGATATGATCTGCAGAAAAAACGACGGAAAAGGGCTGCGGATCTGAAAAATTAAAGGTAGGAAAAATAACTTCAGAACATTATCAAAAAAATCATATATTTTAAAGCCATCTAACTTCAAAGAAAGGCAGAACACAACTTTAGCTTTAAGACTGCTGAAGTTTAGCAAATATAAAATAAAAACTCCAGCTCCTAGAATGTTGAAGTTCAGCAAATACAAAAGAAAACTTTAGCTCCTAGAGTGCTGAAGTTCAGCAATTACAAAACAAAACTTCAGCTCCTAGAATGCTGAAGTTCAGCAATTACAAAATAAAACTTCAGCTCCTAGAATACTGAAGTTCAGCAATTACAAAACAAAACTTCAGCTCCTAGAATGCTGAAGTTCAACAATTACAAAACAAAAACTTCAGCCAAAATATGCTGTAGTTTTATTGAATTAAAGTTAGCCATTGCACTATGAACTGAAGTTTGTGTGATTGCCTTTGCAAGTCAGTCCAAACTTCACGCAAAAATATCTGAAGTTTTGCTTTGATAAGGCTACACTTCAGGCAAAACATTCTGAAGTTCAAACTTCAGACATAAATTTTTGCTACTTCAGGCCCGTATGTCTGAAGTTACCCAAAAAGTGGGTACGCTTGCAATTGTTTTTGCAAAATGGCTATAAGTTAAAATGTGACCCAAAAACTGGGTATAGATGCAAATCCCCCAAAGAAGACAAGCTTTAGCCCAAAAGTCATCTAACCCAGGCCCAAATTTTCTAACTTACAAAGCCCAAAATGGCTCAAAAGGCCCAATCTTTAGAAGTTACAAGCAGTTGATACAGTTAACTCCTAACGACATCGTTTTTCACCTTCCCAAAATCTTCTCTTTAAACCCCTATCCTTTTAAACTGACACACTCCAAAAACCTCACTTGAACTCCGGCGAGCGGTAAAACCCCTCCGACAAAACCCCGGCGAACATGCCGTTCACCCTTTTCTCTCTTCCACCTTTCCCTTCACTTCTCCACCATAACCCACCACCCCTCCAATTCAAACCCTTCACTTCCCTCCACCATCTCCGCCTCAAGTACCCCACCACCCTCACCACCGTCTCCGCCATTGGCGCCGACGGAAAATACTACCCCAACCCCTCAGATGATGACCCACCTGAAGCACCAGAAGATTCAATGCATGGTGTTAACAAATTCCAGCAAATTCAACGCCAAGCAGCTAAAGCAAAAAAGCAACAAGAAGAGCTTTTTAAAAAAGAACAGTCCATTTTCGTAAATGCATTAGCTGACGTGGAAGATGCACCTGATAATCCTGCTTTAAATGATAATGACAATTCTGGGGATGATTTATTTGGTGAAATTGATAAAGCTATTGCCTTGAAAAGAAAAGAGTTTGTTAAACAAGGCCTTTTAAAGCCTAACCCTCCCAAGAACTCAACTTTAGTTGAATCTGAAGTTGAAAATGTTGATGAATTAGAGCCTGAAGAAGTTGTTGATTTAGAGGAGATTGATGGACTTAGTGGTTTGGCTGAAATTGAAGAAAGTGATGAAGAAAAATCAGATTTTGAGGTAAGTGATGATATGGGTAAGAGTGAGTTTTCTGATTTATCTTCATTTGATATTGATTTTGATGAGTTTGGTAAAACTAAGCCAAGAATTGTGGAGCCTAAGTTTAGGATGAGTTTAGCTGAGCTTTTAGATGAGAGTAGAGTAGTGCCGTTATCAGTATATGGAGATTTAGAGGTTGGGATTAGTGGTGTACAACACGATTCGAGGTTGGTTGAGAGTGGTGATTTGTTTGTGTGTTGTGTTGGGAGGAAAACTGATGGACATTTGTATTTGTCTGAGGCTGATAAGAGAGGGGCTGTTGCTGTTGTAGCTAGTAAAGAGATTGATATTGAGGAAACTTTGGGGTGTAAAGCATTGGTTATTGTGGAGGACACGAATGCAGTGCTTGCAGTGTTAGCTGCTTCGTTTTATAGGCATCCGTCTAAGAGTATGACGTTGATTGGGATTACGGGAACTAATGGGAAGACTACGACGTCTTACTTAATAAAGGCAATGTATGAAGCAATGGGGTTGAGGACGGGCATGTTGAGTACAGTAGGGTATTATATTTATGGGGATAACAAGTTGGAGTCTCCTCATACGACTCCCGATGCAGTTTTGGTTCAGAAACTGATGGCGAAGATGGTTCATAACGGGACGGAGGCTTTGGTAATGGAGGCTTCTTCTCATGGATTGGCATTAGGTCGGTGTGATAAGGTTGATTTCGACATTGCAGTTTTTACAAACTTGACGCGGGATCATTTGGATTTTCATGGGACTGAGGAGGAGTATAGGGATGCTAAGGCTAAGCTGTTTGCGAGGATGGTGGACCCAGCACGACACCGCAAGATTGTAAATATTGATGATCCTAATGCAGCTTTCTTTTTAGCACAAGGAAACCCAGATGTGCCGATTGTGACTTTTGCAATGGAGAATAAGAGTGCTGATGTTCATCCCTTGAAGTTTCAATTATCTCTCTTTGAGACTCAAGTGTTGGTCAACACACCTCAAGGCATATTGGAAATATCTTCTGGCTTGCTTGGAAGGCATAACATCTATAACATTCTTGCTGCAGTCGCTGTTGGAATTGCGGTTGGAGCACCGTTGGAGGACATTGTCAAAGGTATTGAAGAGGTTGATGCAGTCCCTGGTCGGTGTGAATTGATAGATGAGGAACAGGCTTTTGGAGTAATTGTAGACTATGCTCATACCCCTGATGCTTTATCTAGACTTCTTGATTATGTGAGAGAGCTTGGTCCTAGGAGGGTTATAACTGGTAAGCAATCAACCCCCCCCCCCCCCCCCGGTTAAAATAGGACCTAATCAGAGATGTTTCTGACATAATAACTTACGTGCAGCAAAATTTTCAAGCTTCATGTTAGACTGCTAATTTCTAGTGTGGGCTTGGAAAGTTCCCATGTTCATAGAACCGTGGTTTATAGACAGACACAGATATTTAGATATGTATTTTTGTGTGTGTTATTCTGGATGAAAAGAAAATGTAAATGAATTGGGAAACGACCTTGCATTTATACACATAGTTTGTATGGTGCCTTTGAGAACCGAAATTAAGCAAGTCCAACTTAGTTATTTTGTCAAAGGATTTTGAAATATTTCAAAATTACTAGTATATACACACGCTAGGCCTTAAAGTTAGGGGTGTTCGCCCTGCAGAAGATGCACTGTACCCAGCTGCCCCGGCACAATCTTGCTTTGCCTGAGGCATGGCCCAAATTTTGAATGTTAGCCCTTTTATCGTGATTAGCATTTCTCATATATGTTTGCAAATCTTCTTTTTTCTGCTATCTATTACTTTTGACTGAGGAAAACCTGTTTCGTTGCTTGAAGTTTTTGGTTGTGCTGGTGAGAGCGACAGAGGGAAGAGGCCCATAATGGCAAAGATTGCGACAGATAAAAGTGATGTGACGATTCTGACATCTGACAATCCAAAGACTGAGGATCCTTGTAAGTATCATAGCTTGAGGAAGATATACCAGAGAAGGTTTCTCGAAATAATCATATTAGAGATTATTTGGCTGTCTTTCTCTTTTTCACTATAAGATCATAGATCATTGAAATATGCACTGGTAGTTGCGGATCTGTTCCTAGAAAAATAGTCTGTTTCAGTGTCCTATCTGATATTACATATGCTACAGTAGGCTGGATTCAGATCTCTCTTGCTCACTAGTTTTCCCTCGCCTCTTATCTGCTGTGGCACTGTCTATGCACTCAATTCTGGTTAGATTAGTGTCGATTTCGATTTCTTCACATGTTTGGGAGTCCGACACTGAAGCTATAACATCTCATCTTCTCTCAGTGGACATCTTGGATGATATGTTGGCTGGTGTGGGATGGTCAATGCAGGACTACTTGAAACACGGAGAGAATGATTATTACCCCCCTCTCCCCAATGGCCATAGACTCTTCCTACATGATATCAGACGTGTGGCTGTGCGCTGTGCCGTTGCCATGGGTGAGGAAGGTGATATAGTTGTAAGTTCCTTGCGTCCATTCTTCTTCTGTTGTCCTTGTTATTTGTTTTCAAAAGCTAGCCAATGGTACAGGCTACAACTTACATGGGTAAAAACATATTCATAATAGAAGTTCTTACTAGGTGATTCACATTCTCAAAAAAAAAAGTTCTTACTAGGTGATTCAATTTTATTTGTGTTGTTTAATCCAGTTTATTTTAACCATCCTGCAGGTGGTTGCTGGCAAAGGCCATGAAACATACCAAATAGAAGGTGACAAAAAGGAATTTTTTGATGATCGAGAGGAATGTAGAGAAGCTTTGCAGTATGTTGATGAACTTCACCAAGCTGGAATTGACACAAGTGAATTCCCATGGCGGTATGTACCTTTGTCTTCTGTCTCAATGTTATACTGTAGTTGTCATACAACAGTTATGCAACTATTACTAGTTGAGGTCTTCATCAAATCATTATAGTTTTAATGCTAGCAATTCAGTGGAAGCTAGAACTTTGTAAAGGTCCTTGTATGATGGGCAAATATAGAAAAGGAAGTTTCTACCTTTGCTTTTTGTAAATACAATACTCTAGTTCTTCTTTGATAGCTAAAGGATTCGAGGTAATTGTGTTAAACTGGTTTCGCTGCATTTAAAGGAAAAGATAACGATGGGCAACGCCACACATACCCAATCGTTCTTCATTATTGATCTTTGTATTAAAACGAACAAAGAAAAAGAAGGCCAGAGAATAGGAATATGAATAAAATTCTTAGTCTGGATAGGATGAGGCCACTTTAATTCTGGCAGTAAAATTAATACTCTAATTGATGCTGCTATAGGTTACCGGAGAGTCATTGATATTATGCCAGAAAGTGTATGTTAAGATCTTGAAAGTGAGCTGACAGCGGATAGCCATTGTGGAGTGCCCATTTAACTTGAATCAGCACTGTAAGTTTCTTTCTTAACCACCCCCCCCCCTCAAAAAAAAATCACGAAGAGCTTGTTTATTTCCTCTTAGTTTGATCCTTTTATCTGAAGTATAAGGCTCTTTTTTTGGGGCAGATTAACACTTTGCCGCTGTAACATGTTGGTGATCTTCCTGAGAAACAGCAACATGTTGCCCAGAGCAGAGTCCAGTTTTGTAAGAACCTGAAGCCTGACTTTGACAAGGATCTCCATCTCTAGAATGAGATTTGTTGAGGGCTTCTCGGCTCTCCCACCCTTCGCTGGATTATGTTTGTATAGGTGAAAGTACATAGAGATAAAAGAGCAATTTGTTGAGTTGAGAATCTGTTTCTGTTGTTTCAGATTAGGACTTCCTGTCTAAACTTACTAGAGAATAGTAAGCTCAGTTGTCCTCTGTCTCTTCGATTCCGACTTGTTTGGGACTTAGACATAGTTGTTGTTGTATACATAAATGACCATCTCCTTTAGGCTTAGCACACCAATTATCTGTTATCTCTACACTTTTTATCTACTATCTATTGCGCTACTTGGCTACAGGCATAGTGATGAAGTTAAACTAGGCAGTGTCTCGGTATTTGCCTCCTCCTGAACACTTCAATGCATAGAGTTAAGATTGAAGGAATAGGTACCAGCAGTTACAAATTTTCTTGATCTTTTGACTTTGAAGAACATATACCTAAAGCACTGTTTTCATTGCAAAACAAGTAGGGTGTTTTGTTTGTTTGTTCACTGGAAAAAAAAACATAAGAATCTTTTGGTGTATGCGCTACAAGTTTACTCAATCAGCTTACCAGACTGAGCCACGAGCTGCCAGACAGGTCAGTCCTGGGGCCGAGCTAGAATTTAGGTTACGGGTTTAGTCGAACCTAGTAGCCAGGGGTGGATTTAGGGGGGTGGAAAGGGGTTCACCCGAACCACCTTCGCCGGCAAATCACATTGTACATATAGGACAAAATTCGTTTTGTGCCTATATATATAGTATATTATATTTTGAATCCTCTTGACACAACGCTTATAACTCAATCAATGGTCATGGGATTACAAAACCTTTGTGAGGTCGTTGGTTCAATTGGAGTAGAAAGCATTTACCGGCCCCTTAGTAACCAACAACGGTCTTTGGCAGTCTGGCGAGGGGTTGCATTCCAAGGGTGTGATATAGAAATTCTATTCTAATGCGAGTATTAGTGGTTGTTTTTACGGTTCAAACTCATGACCTATAGGTTACACGAAATTAGCGTGAACATTGTATGAACAAAATTGGCGTATGTTCCACCCAACTCAGCCCAAGTTGGAAACATGTTAGAGAAATATTTTGCACTTCCACCAAATGTTTGTCACATCATGTTTTGCCTATTTTAACTTTGAAAGTGAAATATAACAGACGATGACAGAAACATAATCTAGTCTCTTTAAATTATGTGAGGAATGTTATATACTAACTCTTCATCTATCTCTTCATTGCCATGGATGTGAAGTGCAAATTCTGAAAACTATTGGGGGTGAACATGCTTATACTGCCCCGAGTTTAAATGTTTCACCTATCGTAATTGCTAGTAATAAGAGCCAGTTTGGATTAACTGATTTGAAGTAGCTGATAAGCATTAGGTGCTGAAAAGTTATAAGTTATAATAATTAATAAATTAACAAAAGTTTCTCAGTAAAAAATAAACCTAATAATTAATAAATTGACAAAAGTTTATCAGTAAAAAATAAATCTAAATAGGATAAAATATTTGAAGAGAACCAAACATTGTCTTCATCACCACAACACTTAAAGCAATACACCAAAAATTTGATATGTCGTCCTCGTTTATTATATACAGTTCAAAGATTAATACACAATCACATAGATACAAATATGCAAAGGAATAGAGAATTTGCTTATCTTAAATAGTCAATGAGAATTCAAGACTCGAAGAGGTAGGGAGGGGGTTGGGGTTGGGGGAGGGGAGGGTTTAAGGTTGAAACAATACTTGAGGCAGTGAGTATTGATGCAAGAGTTTTGTTCGAAAAAAGAATATTTTAAGGATAAAATAGTAAAAAATTTGGTCAAACATAGATACAAATATGCAAAGGAATAGAGAATTTGCTTATCTTAAATAGTCAATGAGAATTCAAGACTTGAAGAGGCGGAGGTTTAGGTTGAAACAATACTTGAGGCAGTGAGTATTGATATAAGAGTTTTTTTTACTAAAAAAGAATATTTTAAGGACAAAATAGTAAAAATCTTAGTCAAACTTAAAGTACTTATTAGCTAAAAATTCATAAGTTGGGGGTGACCAGCTAATGATTTATTTTTTACTTATAAGCACATGGCTTATAAGCATTTTTAACTTTACCACATAAACCGAAAAGCGCTTAAAAGCTAGTTCGACCAGGCTTATAAGCTTAGTCAAACACCCTAATTTTTCGCAGAAAAGTCCAAAATTCTAGAACAGTTTTTATTTTACAAAAACTAATAAAAATGGCCGTTTCTCATCAGCAATCAAAATCCACATAGCGATATCGTGAAAATCACAATGATAGGACAACTGAAAAAGACAGAGGTGAGGAGCTTACAGGCATAAATGATATATTCAAGAATGTAATATTCCATATTAAGATCATGAATGAAGTTTCTTAATTTGTTTTTTCTTACATAAACAGGAAAATAAAAAGCTGGTATTTTTGAAGTTTGTAAACTAATTTTGAGCTTTTGCAGAAAATCTGAAAATATTGGTTTTTATAAAATTTTCAAATATTTACCTTTATTCGAGATTTAACACAAATTAGAACTTAAAAAAAATAAATCAAAAACTGAGTTTGGAAATCTAAAAACTTCAACTTTAAACAAGCGCCTATGTTTTTTCAATTGAAAAACAGTGGTCAAGAGAAATTGATATTTAAACTTTTCCTAATCACGAGATTGTCCAATTAATGATGACCCCGATGAACATTGGCAACCGTGTACAACTTTGACCCTTATATGGTCTTTGATGATTAAAATTTATGATTTTGATAATTGCTTAACCATGTGATATTTAAAATCGATTAATCTAAATTCCTGCCGTTTAAGACCATAAGAAAAATATTACTTTCAATTTAAATTTAGATGAGTTAGTTTGACACGTCATGAATTTTAAGAAAAAAGAAGAAGACTTTTGATATTAAAAACTTAAAGGGTAAAAACTTTGTGGGTTATGACATTTGTGTGGTTATAAAAGCTTCTCATTAAGGATAAAATGGGTAAAATGAAGAGTTTAAAGTTGAATTATTTCCAAATTTAAAAATGTGTCATTTATTTTGGAACAAACTAAAAGGGGTGTGTTCAGCAGCTGAGCAAGTAGTTTATACACTAAGGGGTCGTTTGGTAGGGTGTACAAGAATAGTGCAGAATACAGTGTATTAGTAATGCAGGGATTAATAATGCATGAGTTAGTAATGCAAGCATTAGTTATGCTGATATTATCTATTATAAACTGTTTGGTGTGGTGTATTAAAAATTATAATGCATTGCATAATTATTAAGAAAAATAGTTGTTTACAAAAATACCCTCCATATTCTCTAGCTTTAAGGGATTTTAAGGACAATTTTGTCTTTAACCATACTAATGCATGCATTAATAGCCTTGGTATTACTAATGTCATGGTTTTCTATGCATTACTTATACATAAGCTAATACCAAGTATGATGTATAACTAATGCAAGTATTAATTATACATAGGTTAAAAAAATATACCAAACAAGGTATTAGTAATGCACAAAGCTAATGCTTTCATTATTTTTTCTAATACCTCCTACCAAACGACCCCTAAGTTTTAGATTATGTTTTCATTAAAACTAACAGCTTGTTTGGATGTTTGTTATCTGTTATTGTATCGTATCGTATTGTTAATTACTTTTTTATTGTAGCGTATCGTTAAATCCGTCATTACGTAATAATAAAAAGTGATACTTTATATAACGACGAATTTGGTGTGATGACGTCGTTACTTTGATTTTCTCTCTTATCCTGCCCTTCCTGATTACTTAAATAATTATATTTTATCTATTTTACTTTGTTGTATAATATTTTCGCTTCGTATCCTATTTTTTCTTACTAATATTACAAGTCTATATTGTGGTGACATCATCAAGCAAACGATATAATCTATCCCAGTGTTGTATTCATTAAAACAATACATTACAATGCAGTACATACAATACGATACATTATAAAATGACATGTACCAACCATCCAAATATTCTTGCAAGTCGCAAGAATTTTTTACGAGAAAAATTCACTTAATATTTATAAATATTTAATTGTAGAAATAGTTACTATTATTATTAATTTGAGGTAGCTATAAATACCCATAAATCACAAATTCCGACTCAACAAAAATGTTATGTTTGTTACTTATTCTAGAAAAAAAAAGATGGGAAAATTCTTTTTGCCTCTATAATTAATTGTTGCATTTTGCAAACTAATTTTTGTCCAATTAAAAAAAAAAGTAAAAAGAAAAAAGATGAAAGAAAGATAGGCCCCTTAAACTTCGTGAAAGTCAGTACACCTCTTCTGGGAAAAACAGTAGATCCAGTCCACTGATCAACTAACTGATCATTTCCCCCTTTGAATTTCTCCACTCAATATTCTTAATAGTTAAAGAATTCGCCTTCTTTTTTGAACTAAAAAGTAAATAGTAATTGCTTTTCTTGGAATACTGTCTTTCTGCAAATACAGTGTTTGGTGATGAACTGTGAACCCATCAAGAAAAAAGAGAATTTTCAATTGAATCTATGAGGATTATTAGCTCTCTAATTTTCATATATGGAGTGGTATTGTTCTTCTCACTGAATTGTCCTGCTAAAGTTACAGCAGGCGATATTGTTCATCACGATGACTTGGCACCCAAGAAACCCGGCTGTGAGAACGACTTTGTGCTGGTATAACTTTTAGCCTGAATCTTTAATGCTCAATTTCTCTTCGACCCAGTTCGTTTTATGTGATTTTTTGAATTGGGTTTTCCTTAATTTTGTACTCTTTTGTGTTCTTGTGCACGGACTGGTGAAAATTTAGTTGTAAAAGGTGCTGTTTTTAGCTTGATCATGTCAAAATGTGAATTTTCTCAATTGGGTTTCCTCTATATTTTTAATGCTCAGTTTCTCTTCTACCCAGTTCGTTTTATGTGATTTTCTTAATTGGGTTTTCCTCAATTTTGTGCTCTTTTGTGTTCTTGTGCTCGGACTAGTGAAAATTTAGTTGTAAAAGGTGCTGTTTTTAGCTTGATCATGTGTAAATGTTAATTTTCTCAATAGGCTTTCCTTTATATTTTTAATGTTCTGCTTGGACTATTCAAAATTTACTTTTGAAAAAGGTGCTATATTTAGCTTGATCCTATGTTACTTCTATTTTCTTGACCGGGTTTCCTTTATATTGTATTCTTGTGCTTGGACTAGTGAAAATTTAGCTGTAAAAGGTGCTATTTTTAGCCCGATCCTATGTTACTTGTATTTTCTTAACTGGGTTTCCTCTATTTTCTTTGGTTATGCCTTAATGCTAGGAGTAATGAGTATTAGCTGTGAAAGGTGCTGTTTTTGCTTGACCATATGTTAATTTGATTTTCTCAACTGGGTTTCTTCTACTTTGTTTGGTTTTGCTTTATTGTGCTTGCATTAATGACTGCTTTTGGCTGGATCCTGTGTTTACTTTTATTTTTTAAACTGGGTTTCCTCTATTTTGTTCTATTTTGCTTTATTGTGCTTTGGCTATTGGAAATTTAGCTGTGGGAGGTGCTTTATTTAGCTTGATGCTATATTTTAATGAGTCTTTGTCTATTTAAATGTGTACGCCTTACCCCCAAAAAGGAAAAAGTATGTCCATCTCTCTGTTTCAATTGTTCTTCTTCCCTTTTCTTTGGGTAGGTGAAAGTTCAAACTTGGATTGATGGTAAAGAGGATGCAGAATTTGTTGGTGTTGGTGCTAGATTTGGCACTACTATTGTGTCAAAGGAGAAAAATGCACAGCAAACTCCCCTTACTCTTTCTGACCCTCGGGATTGTTGCAAGCCTCCAAGGAAGAAGGTTATTTCCTCCATATAAATGCTTGCCAGATATATACCTCAAAGGCCTTTTGCTTTATGCTGCTAATAATGCTTTTTATGTTATTAGCTTGCTGGAGAGGTCATCATGGTAGATCGCGGCCATTGCAAATTCACAACAAAGGCTAATAAAGCGGAAGCGGCAGGGGCTTCGGCAATCTTGATAGTAAATAATCAAAAAGGTAATTGGTGATTGATGAATATGTAGTGTACTTAGGTTGATGCCGGTAATTGAATGTCTTCTGCAGCAATAATAAGTTTGTTGAAGCCTAAAGATAAAAAATTTGTTATTTCTTCTCATTGTTCTTGTCTGAGGGGGTTGTGTGGAGCTCTTGCTGTTTTTCTGTTTGTCGAATACTGCCGATACATCACCGCTTGCAGTTGTTTTACGAGTGTTATTTGTCTTGCAGAACTTTACAAGATGGTTTGTGATCCTGAAGAAACTGACCTAGACATACACATACCTGCTGTTATGCTACCTCAGGATGCTGGGGCAACGCTGGATAAAATGCTTTTGAATCGCTCATCAGGTACATTTCTAAGAAGAGTCACAACTTAGATGAGAAAACACGTTCGAGTTGATCTATGCTGAAAAGCAACATGTTCCAGGCACCGTTAAGAGCCCAAGACAGGGATAGTGCTGTTAAATACTACACTTAATCAAGCCTCTAGGGCTTTGGTTCAATGGTAGTTTTCTAATTTGATTTAGCCTGTAACTTGATTATGCACAGAATAAGGTAAACAGACATACAAAGGCGAGTAAATGATAACGCACTTCTCCAGATCATTAATTCATGCATATGAGAGAGAGAGAGAGAGAGAGAGAGAGAGAGAGAGAGAGAGAGAGAGAGAGAGAGAGAGAGAGAGATTCTAAAGGCTGGTGCCTTCTCCTTTCCTTTATCTAGTTTAAAACGATGGATATCTTTGTTTTCCAATGCTTATAAAGTGTTTTAGGTATATTAGATAAGCAAACAACTAAGTTGATTGACCAGAATTTTCAGAAGGCTTTCATTACTTTGTTTATGAATTTGAAATTGTGGTGGTACTTTGACTTACAATTTCTTTTTCCAAATCTTTTGGTCTTTCATTTAGTTACTGTGCAACTCTACTCTCCAAGACGACCTGTAGTGGACATTGCAGAAGTATTTTTGTGGCTGATGGCTGTTGGTACAATCTTATGTGGTTCTTATTGGGCTGCTTGGAGTGCTAGAGAAGCAGCTATAGAGCACGACAAGCTGTTGAAGGTCATCCATCCTTTATCTAAGTAGCAGGCTTTCTACAGTTTGTTAAGATTTTGGGCTTCAGTTTTGCAGTGACTTTTCTATTTGTCTATTTTTGTAGGATGCTTCAGAGGAAGATCTTCCAAATTTTGGAACTGGTGGTTCAAGCACTGTCATGGATATAAACATGATATCAGCAGTCTTATTTGTTGTTGTTGCTTCCTGCTTCTTGATTGTATTATATAAGTTGATGAGGTTCACGTGGTTCTTTGAAATCTTGGTGGTTCTTTTTTGCATCGGTGGTGTAGAGGTGCGTATTGTTGCTTTGATGTGTTATTTATCATAAATGACAAATTTGCATTTACTTCTTGAATGGTTTAGGCCATAGACCTGTGTTCGCAGATGAGTTATCTGTCCATGTTAGATTGCTTTACATGGTTACATTGGGATAACACGGCCTTGGAATTTTACCCATGTATAGGAATACCATTTGATATGGTTCGCTCGTGATTTGCATTAGATATTCAGCTGAAAACCCTTAAGATTAGTTAGTGTACAGTAAGTTTCCACATTGTTATAAATCAATTTATTGTGTAAGTACCGGATATTTCGCTCATGTTTTTTTCCCGGATATGAAAAAGTTTTCTACGCTTCTTCGAAGATTTAGACTGGAAGATCTAGAATAGTTTGAAATTGAAACAGAAAGTGTATGAATTTGAAATAAGCGTCCCAACCTAAGCCTACCTTGGGAAAACAATTGCCTTTTTTCTTGAGAAGAGTTACGAATGAGTCATCCATCTCCAGTTTGGCAATCTGAGGGTCCTATAAGGCCCCCCTCATCCTGCCCTGTTTCTCTCTTTCTCTGTTTATATGACCTTGTTCTGGCTTCCACAATCTGTTAAAGCAACTATTCATTTTCTTTCATGTGCAGGGTTTACAAACTTGTTTAGTTGCCTTGCTATCAAGGTATGGTTTGTTTTTTCTTTTATTGCGTTATGCTTGGTGTAATTTGATGTCTCTAACTTAGAATCATGCTTTTTGCATTTGTAGGTTTTTACCGCCGAGCTTAGGCTGTTTTAGTAGTTAAAGAATCCAGCTTTTGGTTGTGTATGAAATTGTTTGCATTTTCTTAACAAGTAAATCCTTTTGTTGTGAGGAAAAACTTTCTTTTAGATACTTTCTTAAAAAAAAAAAAAAAAAAACTTTCTTTTAGATATGATTCCTTTTTCAACTGTAATCATATCAGAAGTGAAAAGTTATTCACCTTTCCCAGCATTCCATGTACTGAAGACTTGGTGAAGGTCTGAAAATCGATGTGCACTATCTGTCTTTACGTTCTGATTTTACTTGTTACAATATGCTAACCTTTAATAGTCCCCCCCCCCCACCCCCCCCCCCCCCCCCCCCCAAAAAAAAAAAAGAAAAGAAAATGGAAAAACACATGTAGTAGGTACTGTTGAGTAGGTAAATAGCCTTCTCTGCATAAATTGAGAAATCATGACAACCATATAGATATGTAATTGGAAGTTCTTTTATACAACGAATATCTAATTGTTTCAGGTGTTTTTCTTTTTCAGGTGGTTTAGGCGTACGGGAGAGTCATTCATTAAAGTACCCATTTTTGGTGCAGTCTCTTATCTTACTTTGGCTGTTTCCCCATTCTGCATCACTTTTGCAGTGGTTTGGGCAGTGTACAGAAATTCTTCTTTTGGCTGGATAGGTCAAGACATACTTGTAAGGATCCTTTTTTTTTGGGGAAATAATATTTATATTTCTTTAAATGCCAGTTTATTTGATATCCCGTGAAGACGTTTTTTTCAAAAAAGAAAAAAAAAAATTTGAATGTCAAAAATTTTTTGTGCCTTTCTTATCAAGCTAGTCAAAAAATTTGAATGTTGTGATTTGCTACAGACCATGAAATTCCAAAAGTCCCGGGTCTTAGTCATTTTACTTTATTGTTTGCTCCCGTAGTTGGATTTTGACATCCTTAAGTGTTTGAGAGATTGTGTTTACGGTTTTTATTTCATGCTATTTAACAGTTCATATTACTGAAGTGATATTTACTGTATCAAACTAACTTTCCAACGGCTGTCTTAAAATTTTCTTCCTTTATGACTAACATAATACACAAGTCACATAAAATGGCACAAAGGCAGTAGTAAACATTAAGACTTGATCCATATACCTATTGATCGAAAAAAAGTACCAGATCCATGTACCTTTAGCCTCAGCTTGGATGAAGATGAGACATGGTGCGATTGTTCAACCAGGATCCTGATAACATTTAATTGCCCTTGTACCTGATTACTGAAATGATTTCTATATAACTAGAGAGAAGAGAAATCAATTATGCTATTATGAGAAACAGAGCAAAGCCCAATTAAGCCCCCTAGGAAGTGACTGTTACTTGCTGTTGCAAACCACTATCACCGTTCTCTATCTGAGCTTCTGCTTTGGCTCCTTGCCGAAGGTCTAACTTTTAGTAGGTTCTCCAGTAATTAAACCATTATCCAGCATGCAAGTAGGGAAATTTTGTAACACCCCCAGACTTTAGACAGAGTCCCACATCGGCAAAACACAAGAAGGATGCTGGGTATATTAGTTAACAAGCCTTAGACCTTAGTGACGCGTTTTAAACCCGTAAGGGCCTAGGCCCAGAGCGGACAATATCACTAGCGGGCTGGGCTGTTACCGATGTTATCAAAGCCACTCTTGTGTCAGCCTTGCCGATGGTGGATCAGAGTTCAACTGAGTTTAGGCAAATCCCGGTTAGGCGGGGCAAACCTCAGTGCTGAGTCTAGGCGAATCCCATGCAGTGGGGAAAACCTCAACGAGGACGCTGAGTCCATAAGAGGGGGTGTATGTAATACCCCAGAGTCCCACATCGGCAAAATACAAGAGGGATGCTAGGTATATAAGTTAACAAGCCTTAGACCTTAGTGACGCGTTTTAAACCCGTGAGGGCCTAGGCCCAGAGCGGACAATATCACTAGCGGGTTGGGTTGTTACCAATTTAGTATTGGACCTGCTTCTCTGAGGAGGCAGGAAATTTGTCTCAATCAAGAAAAAACCCTTTTGTGCCATATTATTTGAAGCTGCACTCTGTGGTTTCTCATTCGTTTCCATCTCATCATAGAGTACCACGATTGTGTATGCGGTTTTCCGTAGCTGTTACATGTGTATGATATGTTTATTGTACTGTTTCAGGTATATCAACTGATGATCTTACTTTTTTTCTTTTGGATAGGGTATCACACTAATAATTACAGTTCTGCAAATTGTAAGGATACCTAATCTCAAGGTAAACAATTTTACCCTGCAAGAATTAAATGGAAGGAGCTGTATTTGCTTGCATGAACGTCCAATTAATCTCATCTTGCATACTTTGTAGGCATGTCATGCTTTCAGTTGTTGATTTCTTTTTTACTTGGTTTCCTATCAAGTATATTTCTTTCTAGTGTTACAAAGAGTATAAGCATTGTTGTTATATTAACAAGATGTTTGTTTTATACCCGCGCTTTGAGGATTGCTGCTAGAAATGGTGGCCAAATTTGCTTATAAAACCAACAAAATCTTTTTGAGAGATTGTCTCCACCTATATTATTTTCAACACCTTTTTACTTTGTGCCCTTTGACCTTTCCAATTAAACCACCAAAAGATGGACATGCTAATGTTTTCCATATTGCTGAAATGCTGATTATGTGAGGTACTGAGGTGGCAGCACGGAAAAGAACAACATTTTCCTTTCCTTGTGAGGCGGCAGCATGAAAAATATGATCTTTTACGCTGGTTATCTTTACTATTTTGCTGTCAATACCTTTCTTTTCTTCAGTATTTTCATCCTTAGCTTTATACTCTTGTTTATTTCAAACCTTTTTCGACAACGCTTTTATTGAGCCAAGAGTCTATCGGAAACAACCTCTCTACCTCACACAAGTTAGGGGTAAGATCTGTGTAGTGTGTACACACCACCCTCCCCGACCCCACTTATAGGATCACAATGTTGTTGTTGTTGTTCTTTGTTATTGTCTCTCCTCCTCCAGCTCCTGGGGTTTTGTTTTGGGGGGGGGGGGGGTTACGGGAGAGCAAATGACAGTAACTTAGATCTGCGGCAATTAACATCTCCGTTCTAGCTTTACATGGTTCTCAAGAGGAAGTGCTAGATGAATTAACTTTACAAAAAGATGGAAATGCTAATGTTTTCACATTTTCGTATTGCTGATTATGGGAGGTGGCAACACAGAAAAGAAGAGCCTTTTCTTATTCTTTTTATTTTCATTAAGAAATATAGATAACGAATTATCTGTCTCTTCTCCTCCAACTGCAAAAAGACAGCAATTTACACCAATTGAATCCCTGAGTGCATATTATTATTTTAATGCCATTCTAGTGTCACTTTGCTTCTCTTTTACAGTACATATTTTTTTTTAATGGTTTTATCATCTCTTGTAATTATTAACTAGTATTACATATCAGGTCGGTACAGTTCTTTTGGGTTGTGCCTTCATCTACGACATATTTTGGGTGTTTGCTTCCCAGAGGCTCTTCCATGAAAGTGTTATGATTGTGGTAGGAATCGCTTAATTTCACTTTGATGCTAATGCCAGTTGCTCTAGATATAAGTCAATAATTTGAGTTTTCCATGTCTCTAAAGGTAGCTCGTGGTGATAAAAGCGGAGAGGATGGCATTCCAATGCTGCTGAAGATCCCACGACTATTTGATCCATGGGGTGGTTACAGCATTATTGGCTTTGGCGACATCCTATTGCCTGGCCTGCTAGTAGCATTTTCACTTAGGTTTGATATCTGCAACTCTCGATTTTAACCTTTTATCTTTTGGAAAGAAAACCATGCAAGACTTAGATTTTGATTCATCACTCGTATGTTTGCATTTTCTGTTATATGGGTTTTTAATTACTCTCGAGTCAATGGAAATTATCCCTGTATCTATATGGTTTTCTTTGGGAAAGCAAATTAAGTGGAGGAATATGAATTTGCATTTAGAGAGTTGGCGCATAGCTAGAACGGCCACTAGAAATGAGATACAGCTTTATTCTTTCTTAATTTAGTTTTCATTCTGTTATGTCATTGACGTCATGCAAAACTTATTAAATCCCACTCTCACCCTGCTCACATCACAATATACACACATAACAATATAGCGATTTTAGGAAACATCCTCTCTACCTCCACAAGGTAGGGGTAACGTCTGCATACACACTACCCTCCCCAGACCCCACTATATACAGTGTATGTTGTTGTTGTTCTAAAATTCATCAACACTAATTGTTCATTTGCAGGTATGATTGGCTTGCTAAGAAGAATCTCCGAGCAGGGTACTTCTTGTGGGCGATGATTGCATATGGATTAGGTACTTAATGACATCTACTTTAGAATGAGCCTATAGCTTAGGTTGGAAATTTTCTGTTCTGCCATTTGACACAAGCTTTCTGGAATGCATTGCAGGTCTTCTTATTACATATGTAGCATTGAACTTAATGGATGGTCATGGCCAACCTGCACTTCTTTACATCGTCCCGTTTACCCTCGGTAATTCTCATCAAATACTTTCAGTTGCAAGAAAAACGACTTTTGTTTATAAGCGAGTGAAAGAAACATTATCTGGTAACCGAACATCATAAAATGACTTCATCATGCAAAACGTTTTCTTGGTACCAAACTGTAACATCCCAGTCCACCAGTCATATTGTCCGCTTTAAGCCTAGGCCCGCACGGCTTTAAAACGCGTCACTAGGGTCTAAGGTCTGTTTACATATATACCCAACATCTCTCTCGTGTTTTGTCGATGTGAGATTTGCCTAGGGTGTCACATACAACCCCTTAGGGACTCATCGTCCTCACTGGGATTTGCCCCACCATCGTTCAAGGTTGCACGCGGAGTGGAGTGGCACTGAATTCTGATACCATAAGTAACAACCCAGTCCACCAGTAATATTGTCCGCTTTAAGCCTAGGCCCGCACGGCTTTAAAACGCGTCACTAGGGTCTAACGCATGTTTACTTATATACTCAGCATCTCTCCCATATTTTGTCGATGTGAGATTTGCCTAGGGTGTCACACAAACACACTCTAAATCTTCACGGAGGAGGAACTTCCAAGTTTCACAGTCGACTGATAAATACCTTTTGTGCAGGGACATTTTTGATGCTGGGGACGAAGAGAGGTGACCTGAAAATTCTTTGGACAAAGGGTGAACCAGAAAGGGTGTGCCCACATATTCGCCTTGAATCGAAGGAAGAATCGGATTGAGAAGAATAAGGCATCTTCCTCCTGTAATTATGTTGCTACTGACCTAAGTATTAGTATTTGCTATCAATCATCAACATTCTGGTATTGTTTAATCTTCAGTGCTACATACTAACAATATATGCCAGTTAATGTACAGCTGATTGATCAGCATTTGTCCCATTGGTGAAAATAGTCTAGTTGCTGTTTTGATTATTGTCTCCATTTCCTCCTCAACCCCCACTGCCTTTTTCTTGGACAATATATTCTTTATATATGTAACTAGGAATTTTTATATTCCTATACACTATTTGAAATTTTATTCCCTACTCAAGTTTCAATTTAATTACATCCTATATACAAATTTACCAATTATATACATTTTAGGAATTAAATGAGTATTCCTTTATGTTAGGAATCAATTATTTTTCATCCTTATTCTCTCTCCCTCCTGCGCTCCTTATTCTCTCTCCCTCTTGCGCGCTCTCTCTCTCTCTCTATATATATCTCAATACCTAATTCCAGTAATGTAGAGCAAAGGAAAAGAGAGCAGCAATTCCATCATTGACCGTTATTAAAAAGCTTTGAAGCTTTGAATTCGAATTTGGGTTTTCAAAAAATATTATTTGTTTGAATTGGGTGTTGTTGGAATTCTCTCTATGTCTCTCTCTATCTCTCAATCCCTAATTCCATTAATGTAAAACAAAGAAAAAGAGAACAACAATTGCACCATTGACAATCATTAAAAAACTTTGAAACTTTGAATTCGAATTTGGGTTTTTTATTTGTTTGAATTGGGTGTTGTTGCAAACAATTGGGAATTCTCTCTACGTCTCTCTCTATCTCTCAATCCCTAATTCCAGTAATGTAAAGCAAAGGAAAAGAGAACAACAATTGCTCCATTGACAGCCATTAAAAAGCTTTGAAGCTTTGAATTTGAATTTGGGTTTTCAAAAACCATTATTTGTTTGGATTGGGTGTTGTTGCAAACAATTGGGAATATGGTTTGGAGTTTATATCTCAATTTTGAGGGTGTTTTGGTGAAGATTAGACTTTATTTTGGTTGAATTTCAGATTGAAACTCGAAGAAGAAGAAGAAGAAGAAGAAGAAGACATGATATACATTATACTTACGGAATTGTAGTAAAATTGTAGAAAAATTATATTATGTTGTTTATATATATTTTTTTATTTAACTATTGTATGAAAGTTGAACAATATTGTATAAAAATTGTATTTAAGTTGTATGATATTGTAGTTGTATATAACTCAGTAGAAATAATGTATGAAATTGTAGATAAGTTGTAGATAAGTTATAAATAAGTTGTATAATATATAATTAGTTGTATGAAATTTATTTTTATTATGTATAAATCAGATACAAAATATACAAAAGTCATATTGTATAAAATTGGTATTTAAGTTGTTTGATATTGTAGTTGTATTTAACTGTGTAGAAATAATGTATGAAAGTTGTAGATAAGCTATAGATAAGTTTTATAAATTAGATACAAAATATTGTAGGCATATGTTTGCTCAAACTGTCAGAGTTTTAATCTGTTTTTCATTTTCTTTTCACTTTTCTTAATGTGGAATGCTCTATTAGTAAGGTTACAATAAAACTTAAATCTTCTCGAAGAAGGTGAAGATTGTAGAGAAGATTCTTATGCTCCAAAAAGTGGTTTAATACTATGTCCTAAAAACCAGATCTAAACCCTTGGAGTTTATTTGTTTCTCTTCTTGCTTTTGTCCAAGGCTCATCACACAGATACTAAGTTAAAGTTCCATCATTCTCTTCTTTTTTTCCTTCTCTTGTATTTTTCAAAGCTTTACTTGTTTCAGAAAACCACTGTATCTTTAGTATAAGTGGTAGATTTTACTTGTTATTCTTGCTTTGACTTCTAATCCTTCTCCGTTATACCATTACAGAAAGAGTGATCTATGAGTGTTGGAGTACTCTACCAAGGTATTCGTTGACGTTATAACATAAATTTTGCCTAAGTTTTTTTTTTAAAAAAAAAGAAGGAAGAAAGGAATATAGGCAGTGTCCGTGTTCACACCTTTTCAACTCCGTCTTTTATTCTTATACAATAATTTTCCCATTTCATATGCTCGAAGAAGTGAAAATAAGTTCGACGAGAGAAGATTCTTATGCTCGAAGAAGGTGAAGATTGCAGAGAAGAGACTGCCGATGATTGCAGAAAAATAAGGAAAGAGATGAGGAGAAAAGAAAAGAAAATGATATAACTAAATCTCTTGATTGAAAGCACTAATAATGGATTTGGGAGCCTTTTAAGGTGGAATGTATATATTTTGTAAATAAAACTTGTGTAGGTCGGGTAAATAACAAAACATGGACATTTATCGTAATAAGGTTTTAAATAGTGTATATGAATGAAAAACTCTCTTTGCTTTGTCATCCCAGTGGCACTAGTATTAGTCTTGTAGTCTTTTTCTCTTTTTTTTTTTTTGTAGAGTTATATTCCTTCGTGTTATTTCTTTCGCTTCAGTTATTTTATTATATCGTTATTGTTACTGCTTATTGCTACTACTCCTTTTCATGGTCTTGGGAAATAACCTTTCTATCTCCACGAGGCAGGGGTAAAGGTCTATGCACGAACTACCCTCGTCAGACCCCACTTGTGAGATTATAATGGGTATGTTGTTGTGTACTGTTTTCTCTTTCAATTTTTTTGTAGGGGCTAAGTAATTTTGAGCTTTTCTTCTACAGGGTAAGCATTGTGAAATGTAAAAGGATTTATCCGATATGCAGTGTTTACATCAATCCAAACAATTTATCTTAACAGTTTCATATTAAAGGGAGAATACTTTACTTATCCTTAATTAAATAATAAATATATGTACGAGTCCCAATGCAAGTAAGTTTTTGATCAAATGAAATGTGTTCCAACCGGTTTGCTAATAATGGGTCGTGATATCTTTTGTATACCATACCAAAATTACCATGCAACTAGTTTTCTCATTTTAGGCTTTTAGTGTGCTTTCCTTAATTTATTTTTTTGGGTTTTTTCGTTCCTATATAATATTTAAAACTTATTTATCAAAATTATTCTAATTTTGTATATTACTCGCCCTAAATCAGGATTGCTAATAATTTATATACAATCCATTATTAGTACATTAAATAGTTGTATAATGTATTTTATACAACGATACAATTTTATACAACGATACATTATACAACTATTATCAATCTGAAATTCAACCAAAATCAAGTCTAATCTTCACCAAAACACCCTCAAAATTGAGATATAAACTCCAAATAATATTCCCAATTGTTTGCAACAACATCCAATCCAACACAAATAATAGTTTTTGAAAACCCAAATTCGATTTCAAAGCTTCAAAGCTTCAAAGCTTTTTAATGGCTGTCAATGGTGGAGAGTCAAACACCTTCAAAATTTATTGATTGACAATTTTAATTTGAACACCAATTGTGCAACATGAAAGGAAATTGCTAAGTTAAAAAAATAATAATTAAAATCTATTGATGAATTCCATTAAAACTCTATACAACAAGAAAACATAAAAAAACAGTGAACATCAAATGAAGAAAATTTGGGGGAAAAACAAAGAAGAGAGTAAAGAGACGAAGAGAGAGAGAGAGACACAGAGACAGAGAGAGAAAGATTGAGAAAGTATAAAGGAATAAGAAAATAACTGATATTCCTTATTCAATTCCTAATATAAAAAGATACTCATTTAAAATTTATTTGTATATAATTAAAACTTGAGTAGGAAGTATAATAAAGTTTCAAATAGTATATAAGAAAGTAATTTTTTTTAATTTATTTACCAAATGCGGTAATTCGATAAATTCTTGCACTTGCTATCAAACAAGAAGAAAAAGAGAGAATATATCGTCCAAAGAGAGGGAAGAAAACGACAATACAGTCAAACACGCTACATGAATCCAACGTTTGTGAATATTTTCCCAAGGGAAGTATATATCTGGTGTTTGCAGATATGTGAGATGTTTAGATAAGAGAACGAGAAAGAAAGAGAGCAGAAATTATTTTTAAAAAACAATGATAAAAATAGGGGAAGATAATAATAGGAAAATGACACTTCAAGTATTGCAAATTCGAAAGAATTCTTAAACTGGCTCTTGTAAAGTTTGTGGTATATAATTCAAACTCTCATTCATCTCGCAAAATGAGAAAAAATAAAAAAGAAGAAGCACAAATAAGACTATATATATTGTTCATAAATAATAGAATTAGTAACTCGAAAAATAATGCATGTTTATCTATTATAACATATTAACGTAAAATTTGATTGTCAAAAGTTATCTGGTACCCGTACTGGTGAGAGATAACAAATACATAATAAAATAGTCGAGGTGCGTGTAAATTGATTGACACACCACGTTCATAAAAAGTAAACTAATAATATAATTTCTTTTTAAATCCTTATCGAATATAGCTCATACGGTGCATATTTCATTTTCTTAAAGGCAATGAAATTGGGCCAAATATATAGTATAATAATACCTAACATGATAAGTATCCCATATGTGTGATGATGAGAATGTAGCACAATAATTAGCACGACTTTCCTATTTCTTTTACCATAAAAATTAAAGTCAAGCCGTCCGTTGTCTTATTGAATGACTAGCGGATTATTATATTTATAATTCAATAACTGTTAAGTTGTTAATTATAAAATTTCAATCCATTCACCATTCATTACCTCGATAATTCGATACCAATAAGCCAATAAGTCATCGGTCCGGTTCGGTTCGATTTTGATCGACCCTAATTGAGACATGAATTAGTATTATATAAACCTTACTTAAGAATTGGCAATCAAAGTTAAATAATATACCCAAAAAAGATGCTCCTATTTCCTTATCTTCAACATAATTAATTACATCCCACAAATTAAAAAAAATATGTACTTTTTTCATTTCTTTTTCCTTTTGCCGTTAATCTTTTATTTATCATTCTTTTGAATATGGTCTTCGCTATCACTCAATAATCAAAGCATCCACTGGATATAAGCCACGTCTTTAAAATTGACATTTGAATATAAGGGCTTTTTTTTTTTTTTTTTTTTTTTTTCTGTTCTTGTGAAAATTGGTCCACAAATTTATGGGAAATGAAATATTAATAAATGGGTCGGTTTGGTCAGGCGGCTATGCTGACCTGTCATTGTAGAAAAATTTACTATTATTTGTGACATTTGTTGATGACAAATGGCTACTTGATAAGGTTTGGACGGCTTATTATATGTATACAAATTAAAAAGGCATAACATTTTGGTGTCTTTTTCCTCTTTTCTTTTTATCTTTTAGCCAATTATATTAGAGTTAGAGAAGTTGTAACTTAATTAATAATTGTATTTTGTTTTAAATATCTGATATTCGAAACGTACCGAGCTCTTTACTAAGAAATTCTCAAAGCTCAACCCTCGAATTCCAAATCGTTAGAAAATCTCAATCATCTCAATACATTCCGTAGTGGTTAATAATTGTAATTCAACTTAATACTCAAGTAATGAGTTTCAAATTCTCTCTCTATATATTTTTATTTTTTTACTTTCCCACTCTCACTGTTGTTCACGAGCTCACCTCACTCCAAAAGTACATGCAAAGGGAAAAAAAATACGTCTGATATAATAATTTATGGTTAAATACTATCAACAAAAATGATGAGATTTTTTATTTAGAAAACCTACACTTTTTATTGGCGAATATTAAAGCGTGAAGTTACGTTTTTATGTTGAGGAGATAGCTTTTTGTTTAAATTTACTTTTATAAATATATTACCTTTTAAAAATAATGTTTGAGCTGTTTCTTTTGTCTGTTGATGCAAGAGAAAATCAAAAGAGAATATTTGAAGGACCAAATATGACAAAGATAATGTTTAGGGGCAAAACATAAAGGATGGGATGTAGGCTTGAAATTGCATGTGAGTAGGGCACAATGCCAATGAATCATCTTATGTATATGAGTTGTATAGACCATGATATGAACTTCTACTTTTTTTTTTGAGTAACAATATAAAGTTAAAAATCCACCTCTTTGTTGGAAAAATCCAAAATAAAATTTGGAAACAAAGACAACATAGATTTGGCTCACAAGTGTCACAAATGTTAAAGGTAGTAAATTAAAGATACCATTTAGTGATTCTTTGCGGGGGGTGGGGGTATTAGTCTTGTGATTTTGGCTTCTGCATTATCAAAATTTGAAGGGCCTAAAGTCAAATAATAATAATAATAATAATAAGAGACCCCTAAAATGACTTCATAACATTCATATATTAATGGCTAATGAGACAAAATAACTTAATATTATGATCAACGCACCAATCAAACGGAGATAAAGAGCAACTAATAATAGTTGAAATTGGAAAGGAAAATGGTCACAAACAAGAGCATGAAAGAAGTGTACCTAGAGAAGGAAAAATCATAGCTGAAGAAAAAATATGTATATTTTGAAATCTTTTATTAATGGTAATTATATAAATTAATAATTATGTGTAATAATAGTATTTTTGGGGCCTCAATATTTTGGGGCTTAAATATAGCTTCATTCGCTTTACCCTAAAGTTGGCGATGGTCTTGAATTTTTGTCTCTGCTTGTTCAATGGGCATAACTTCATGTTTAACAATTGTTATCCTCGCTTGCCTCATTGGCAACACTTTTAACTTTTGATTTTAAAATTCTGCCCATAGGACAAGCGCTTAACCCAAATAGCCGTTCACCCAACTACTTAAACTAAAAATAGCTGGTGGAGGTATAATATATGCATAATTTATGTATTATATGTGTATAATTGTGTATAGTCAATGTATAATCTATGTATATAGTTAGAAAAAGTAAACAATAAATATGATCGGTTATTTGGATAAAGATCCCATTTTTTTAATTAAAAACAATTCCAAAAAGATGGGGCCCATTTTGATGTCACAGCTAGGAATGACATTGATGGATCATGATCTTCATCTCAGCCAATCGTAGCCGTTGGGCCTTGGCCCATGTGCTTATTCGAGGGCTGTCCCTTTCCATAACGGTCACATAATAATAAAACGGCTACTTTTCCTCAGCCATTCGATTAACTTCACATCTTTTTTAAATAAAAATGCAGGGTTTGAACAAAATCTACTGAGTTCGGTCGAACCCGCAAATAATAGTGTGGCTCCGCCCCTGTAAAAGAATATGGGGTTTAGGGCTTGACTTATGAGCTTTATTAGGCTTGCTTAGCTAAGCTCTTGCTTCTAACTTCTAAGCCGTAAGGATAACATTCTTTTTTTTTCTTTTTTTTTTCCTTTTAAGATATATGCTAGTAATTGATTTTGATTCAAAGGTTTGTCGAGCTGTCACAAGTTTTATACTCAAGAGACAAAATGAACAAACTCTAATTAGAAGTAATATTATTTTTTACCTTCTAGATTTAATTAGCGATTTATTGATTACTGGATGAAAGTATATACATATATCAATTAAGTGAATTTTATTTTACGATCTTTAATATTACATACTTTGAGCAAACACACTCAAGAGTTCTAAAACTAAAAAAGAAAGAAAGAATTGAGTCACAAGATTAATGAATTTTTTTTTAGTGTAAAAGTGATTGTTCTCCTAGAATATTCCATTGGAAAGGGATTAAAATTTTGGGTTTGCTTCTAGCATCCAAAAAATAGAAAAAAGATAAAGTATAAATAGTTCTTCTATTGTCGTGATAATTGTTCTCCAATTTTCTCATTCACTTTTTGCTATGTCAGAATTATTATTGCATAGTAAGGAAAATTTGCTTTATTATAGATATCTGAAAATACATAGCATAAATTAGTCGATGGAAAGCAAATAATAACATCATGGAGTGATGATATCCATGAAATTTTAAAAAATTTATATTTTTAGCTGCTCTAGAAAATAATAGTCGATAAAATGTATCGATTTTTGGCTAGCAAATATTAATAATTTCGATCGGCCGACCAATTTTATATTTTGCCCAAATGTTAACCAAGTCCACTTTTATGGTAAGAATAGAATAGAAAATATTTTAAGGCAATTGAAAAATTGCAAATATATGGAGCTTTCTCTGAGGCAATAATTTCACGGGAGCTTAAAAATAAGAAGAATTAACCCAAATAGTTGTTCATCCAATCACTTAAACTAGAAATAGTTAATGAAAATATAATATATACATATTTTGTATATTATATATGTATAATTGTGTATAATCAATGCATAATCTATGTATATGACTAGAAATAATAAACAATAAATATGACGGCTATTTGCGTAAAGCTCCCTAAAAATAATTAAAAGGTTTTGCACCCCATTATCTGATGATTATTAATTTTCTAAAATTTGCTTAGCTGCCCACATTCTTACAACTATTGAAAGATTAGGTGAATAAGTTGGTCCAGACCAGCTAATCAAGTTCAAAATGTTTTCAAATAATTAATACTGACACTCTGTATAGGATAAGAATAACAAATAAACCACACAATAATCTGTCAACATCCCTCTCCCGCTCTGGCCCATTTCCAGAACACTCTATTCTTTCTCCGTTCAAGACACTAATAATATTCTCATATAGTACTGTCCATAATGTCATTAACAAAATAATTATTCTAATTCCAAAAATTAAGATTAGACCAACCCAATAATTAATCATATCATTCCAATAGGTTTGTCACACTTTTATTTATTTGTGTAAGTACTTACTAGCACTCAATATTTATACTAAAATATAATTTTACTTGAGTAATTAAAAGTTAAAGTAAGAAATACATATATTAGTTGATATATAACTTGCATTCATTCGTTTGATATAAAATATGTACCATTATTTTTATAGTCAAGAGACTAAATATTAATTTTTCCGAAATTAGTTATCCCGTAATTATTATCCCACCTTCTCATAGAGATAAAAATAATATTATAATTCTGAGATAACTAATTCCAAAATTAGCTTTAGTATTACTTTATCCCAATCAAACATGAGATAACTCAAATATAATCATGAGATTAGTTATTTTTTATTTCTCGTACCAAACTAGCCCATGGGGTACAACACATAGTATGGTAATGACAGAATAAAGGGCAGTTCGATACATTAAGTTCTCGCTACATACGGGGTTCGTGAAAAGGACGGACCATAAGGATCTATTATATACTTACTTATGCTATATTTTTATAAGAAATTATTTTCACGACTCAAATCCATAATCTCCGAATCACATGACAGCAACTCGACAAATTACTTTTGCTCCTCTTCTTGTTAATTGTTAATGACAGATTGATTATGCTAATTAGGAAAAAATATAGACCGACCAACTCAATAATTAACCAGACCAATTAAATAAGAATGTCACACTTTAATTAATTTGTCTTCATAATGAGTTCTCCACTATAAAACAACCACAACCCTATCTTTTCTCAACACCAAACTTGGTTTTTGAACTGTCCACTTAGCACAAAAAAGAGAGAAAAAGAAGCGAAGTTTAGTGAGTGTTCAAATGGCAGAAAACAAAGAAGAAGATGTTAAGCTTGGAGCTAACAAATTCAGAGAAACACAGCCATTAGGAACAGCTGCTCAAACAGACAAAGATTACAAAGAGCCACCACCAGCTCCTTTGTTTGAACCAGGGGAGTTGTCATCTTGGTCTTTTTACAGAGCCGGAATTGCAGAATTTATGGCCACTTTCTTGTTCTTGTACATCACTATCTTGACTGTGATGGGTCTTAAGAGATCTGATAGTTTATGTTCTTCAGTTGGTATTCAAGGTGTTGCTTGGGCTTTTGGTGGTATGATCTTTGCTTTGGTTTACTGCACTGCTGGTATCTCAGGTTAGTTTTTTTCCTTTTCATTTCTTGTTGTTTCTTAGTCATTATCTTGCTAAAGCTTGTTCATTTATGCTAATATATAGGTATAACATTTTGTGGCTAATTTTCTTTGTTTACTTTCGTTTGCTCACCATATTTTAGCTTGTGGTTTACTTTGTACTTACATCATACTTTTGTCAACTAATTGAGTGGATTCTTGAGTATTTATAAAAAAAGATTCAGTCTTTTCCTGTTTTAGAAGTTGAAAACATGTTTATTGGTTAACTTTATCCGTCTCAATTACAGAAAATGAAGTCTTTAATCTTGCTCAAGTTTGTTCCTTTACTCTTATTGTACTAAAAGTATAGCCTTTTGTGGCGCCATATTTGAGCTTGTGGTCACTTATTTTGTATATCATACTTTGTCAAGTAATTTTATGGATTCTTGAGTACTAAGAAAAAATTTCAGTTTTCACCTGTACTTTTTATACTGTAAACATGTGACCCTTTGTGGCTGATTTTCTTTGTTTTCCTCTCTTTTGGTCGCCATATTTTAGCTTGTGGTTACTTTGTACTTGCATCATATTTTTGTCAACTAATTTAATGGATTCTTGAGTATTTATAAAAAAGATTCAGTTTTTCCCTGTTTTATATGTTCAAAACATGTAATTGGTTTACTTGCTGTGTCTAAATTGCAAAAAGTGGAGTTTTCCCTTCCATTATTGTTGGTTCTTAGTCATTTGCCTTGCTCAAGCTTGTATTTTTACCTCTTTATACTTAAAGTATGGCCTTTTGTGGCTAACCCTCCTTGTTTATTCTCTTTTGCTCACCATATTTGAGCTTTTAGTTACTTGCTTTATACATCATACTAAAGTCAAGTAATCTAATGGATTCTTGAATTTACTTACAAAAAAGATCAGCTTTTCCCTGTTTTAGAGGTTGAAAACATGGTTAACGGTGTACTTTTCACTGTCTAAATTACAAAAATATGGAGTCTTTTCCTTCTTTGGTTAGGCTTTTGGACCTTTGGGGTTTATTTATTTTTCTCTAAAACTGAACTATATTGTGTTTTGACATGAAACAGGAGGACACATCAACCCAGCCGTGACCTTTGGATTGTTCTTGGCAAGGAAACTGTCCTTAACCAGGGCTGTTTTCTACATAGTGATGCAATGCCTTGGTGCAATCTGTGGTGCTGGTGTTGTCAAAGGGTTTCATGGTAGGTCCATACCAGAGACATGGTGGGGGTGCTAATGTTGTTAACTCTGGTTACACCAAAGGTGATGGCCTTGGTGCTGAAATTATTGGCACTTTTGTCCTTGTTTACACTGTTTTCTCAGCTACTGATGCCAAGAGAAATGCCAGAGACTCACATGTTCCTGTAAGTGTTCTATACTAATTTCAAGATTAACATGTTTTTGGTTCAAATATTACTTCTTTGTGCGATCAAATTGCTTATCTTGACTATTTACCTGTTGGATTTAGGCATCTGACCTTGTACTTGTAAGCTTTGGTTGTTGTGGGAGGCATAGATTTAAGTTTTATGGCTTCTAACTTTAAAGTTTTTAGCATGGAACTCATTGTATTTTTATCGTTATGGGTTCATATTACTATATATTAGAGTATTATTGAATTTTTATACATAAATTTATGCTTTCACATCAAAAGTTACGGGTTCTGGGTTCTGATACATTGCATCCACCTCTTGTGGGAGGTAGAGAGTTGGATGTAAATTCTGCTTGAATTTGTTTTTCCCACTTATATGAAATAGTATTACTTTATGGAAAGTTTTCTTGGGGAAGCAGAAGTTGTGGGGTGTGTGAGTGGGTTGGTTTTAGATAGAGTTTTAACTTTTACATATTGACAGTTTTGTTAACCCTATCAGGATAATTATAGGTGACATCGTCCATAATAAGTGTAACTAGTTACCTGAGAAATATGAGTTTATACATTAATAGTGTCACCTAAGATATATGACTGCAGTAACTACTTATAAAAACTAAAATTAGTAACCTTTAGAAAAAAGATAAGATACCTATTATAACAGGTTAAAAAAATTATATTGTCAGTATATAAGTTAAATTCTGAGAGTAAAACAATGTACTATCGTCATATTAAATTATACTAATAGTGTAAAAGTTATTTACAACGTCAGGTGGTCTTACTTTTTTGGTGCTGCAAAAATGATGTTCATGCTAGCATGTGCCATGTTTGGTTTTGTCAGCAAGTGCTTTTAGTTGGTGTTGTGTGTTATCTTAGGGGACCCATGCCATTGAAAAATATGCTATGAGTTTGGCTAAAGATAGTGATGTTCACGTGAATGAGCTACTGTAGGTTTGGCTCTTTTTGTTTAGATAGATGAAATAATGCAGTGATTCACCATATCTGAATGTTGTGGTCCTAGTTGTGTTTGAAAGAATTCTCATCTACTCCCAAAAGGGTTTAAAACTTATGACATAGCTTAAAAATTTTTCATGGTTGTAAAATGAAACAATGAGTCCTTAACACCAATCTAACTAAATTAATAACATTAAACTTGTGTGTTGACAATCATCTGTAGTTTAAGTGATTTGACAAGTGTAACTTTACATTCTTCAGCGTATAGAAGTTAAAATTCTTATTAAAAACAAGGCATCATTGTGAAAAATTTGGATGGTGTTGCAGATTTTGGCACCACTTCCCATTGGATTCGCGGTGTTCTTGGTTCATTTGGCCACCATTCCCATCACCGGAACTGGCATCAACCCCGCTAGGAGTCTTGGAGCTGCGATCATCTACAACACAGATCAGGCATGGGACGACCACGTAAGCGTTCAATCTAAATCTTTAAGAAACATTTCTTTCTCTCAAGCTGGTTTGAACGTCACCGTTATTGTAACAAAAAAAAAAAAAATTTATTTTTTGTGGCATGGTAATGAGCTATAGCTAACAAGTTGTAATTTGTTTTTATTGATTTTCAACAGTGGATCTTTTGGGTTGGACCATTCATTGGAGCTGCACTTGCTGCAGTTTACCACCAAATAATTATCAGAGCCATTCCATTCCACAAGTCTTCTTAAGTTCCCTCAAGAAGCCTTAATCTTTCTGAAGTTTCAAGACACACTACCTTTTTTTTGGGGGTTAAATTTTAATCCCCTCCTTCTGGTGTATTTGTAATGTGGATTTTCTTGTGTTCAGATGTCTATTATGTGTGTAAATTATCAGGTTATGTTGTACTGTACCCTGTCAATGAAGGTTCTTTATTTTATCCTATTAGTCCCCCCCCCCCCCTTCCTTGGAGGATTTAAGCCATTTAATGCGAAAGAATAGTTAGAGGTAGCAAAGTTGACAATAATCTTGTTTTACAGCATTCTAAATTGGCCACATTAATATGATATTAGATTACTACACCTTGTAAGAAATAGCTCATATAATAGCACACTAGATTGAGGTGTGAATGAAGTTTGTGAAAATTATTAAAGTTCAAATTTTAGCTGTCACAAACCTAATTTTGGTTGACAAAGTTATTAGGTATTTATGCCAATAGGAGGTAATAGATACTAAGAAGTAGTAGAAAAGTAGAATGCTAAGGAGAGTGTAGATTATTAGTATTACTGAGAAATGTATATTTTAGTAGTTCTAACTGATTGCTTTTATATATTTACATATATATATATATATATATATATATATATATATATATATATATATATATATACGAAAAGCTGGATGGCCTTACTCTTTCAACCACAAAAGAAAAAGAAGGAAAAAGGAAAATACATTTGGGGAGTTAAAATCAATTTTCAGAAGGCTTTTACATATTTGTAATTGTAGATTATTGCAATTATTTTCTGGACCTTGCTTTATTTTCATCAACAGTAACAACCACAATCAACCGTAATAATTCTATTTAATGTGGGTACCTACATTTAATTACGTTTTAATCGATTTGATAGTTACGGTTTAATGAAGTAAGACTCTAATAATAATAATATCAGAGTAATTTATCCATAATTACATTAAGGTGAATATCATTTAATTACGTTTAAAACGATTTGATAGTTACGGTTTAATGAAGTAAGACTCTAATAATAATAATATCAGAGTAATTTATCCATAATTACATTAAGGTGAATATCATTTAATTACGTTTAAAACGATTTGATAGTTACGGTTTAATGAAGTAAGACTCTAATAATAATAAATCAGAGTAATTTACCCATAATTACATTAAGGTAAATATCATAATTATTCATAATAATATTAAGTTGGTTGTGTATTGTTTGCGTGTAATCCACTCTAAAAAGAAACAAATAGTGGATCATTGCGTTGGCTTTTCTCCTTTGTTGTTTTATGGGTAAAATTTTTGGTTTTATCAATACCTCTGTGTCCAAGAAAGAAAATTTGTCTTTACTCTTTAAAACGTAACATAGCAACTACTAATATATATATTCATAGCTATAGAAACAAAGAACTAATTACAGCATTTCCTTGATTTACACTAATCAACAAGTCAACACTCCAAGAAAAGAGCAAAAAAAAGATGTGGATTTTTGGAAGGAAAGGAGGATCTGGATTTTCAGCTTCTTCTACTGCCGAAGAAGTTACTCAAGGAATTGATGCTACTGGCCTCACTGCCGTTGTTACAGGTTCATCACCTTTTTTTTTTTGAAGTATTTTTTTATTTCTTCAATACCCATTATTCCAATGTTTTGATTGACCAATTTGGTATCTGCTTTCTTTAGTTTTTTTTTTTTCTTTTTTCTTTTTCATTTGACTCTATTATTTTTTTTTTATTATCTGTATACTGTATTAGTTCTCCACTTATTGTTTGTGGTGAAAGGAAATATGTTGAACTGTGCCTGCTACTTTAGTTTGTTATTGTTGCAAGAGGTCGTGGAAGCCTCACATAAATGCAGGGTAAAGCTGCATCCTTATGGACCTGCGCATAACGGAAGCTTAGTGCACCAGACTGCAATTTTATTGTGTTTGTTGATATAAACTCGGTCCGAGTTTCCAAAGCATGGTTCTTTTTTAACCCGGATAAAGGAGGAGGGTTGTGGTAAATTGATGGCCAATGTAATAATTGTCCAATATGATATGAAAAATCCTCTGAATTAATTTTGCTGGACGTGTTCGATATTCAATGAAAGTGGAATGGATAGAGAGGATTCATATAACTGAGTCTAACTAGCTCAGGAATGAGGTGTAGTTGATTGACTGTATTTATTGATATAACTATTAGTAGAAGTTAAATGTGAATATCAATGGCAAGCGATGATCATTTCAAATTAATTAATGGAGTTCCAAAATGAAATCTTTCTTCCTTGTTGACATTTCTCTTTTCGAGACTGCAACTAGATGGTAGTAATTTGTCGCTGACATGGGAGTCCAAAATTTTTATGTTGTTTCATATTGAAGAAATATCTCAGAATTTGCAACTTATATCGCCCGTTTGGGAAAGAAGTCATCTCATCTCCCAAAAATTCCATGAAAATGTTAGAGAAAGAGTGAAATCACTATCTTTCTTGGATGGAAGACCTCCTATCTACTTTGCTTTTACTTCTCATAACTAGCAAGAGTTCAAAAATCTATTTGTTTCAAGAATAAGTTTATATTTCAGTAGAGTTTCATATTGCTTTTCGTGCATTTAAGAGGGTCACTTTGAATTTGGATGATTGCCTCTCAATTACTTACTAGCATGTGCAATGCAAGCTGAACGAAGGCTTATTTTTGTCCGGATCTTTAAATTTTCAGGAGCATCAAGTGGTATTGGTGCAGAAACGACGCGTGTCCTTGCAATGCGTGGCGCACATGTAGTAATGGCAGTTCGCAATGTAAAAACTGGCGCAAAAGTTAAAGAAAGTATTCTTAAAGAGATTCCTCCTGCCAAAATTGATGTAATGGAGTTGGATCTCAGTTCTATGGAATCTGTTAGGAAGTTTGCATCAGAGTACACCTCTTCCAGCTATCCTTTGAACATCCTAATGTAAGAAAACATTCCTTTAACTGAATTAGTGGCAGAATGCACAATCATAATGGATTTTTGCGTTCATCCTGGCATTGCTTGGAATGAGCATCTTGGTCACTATGCGTTCCATTCTTATGTGTGAATATTAAAAAATAAAATACTTCCTTTTATTTTTGAAGCAATAATGCAGGGGTTATGGCTCCGCCATTCATGCTTTCTCAAGACAACATTGAATTGCAGTTTGCAACTAATCATCTAGGTAAATGAGTTTATTTCTTATGTCTGTTTAACATATCTTAGTTAATGGGAGAATATTCACATTCATGAAGAATTTTCACAATACATAGTCATTCCTTGACATGGTAGTTGGTACAATACACGGACCCTTTCTCAAGATTTGACATTTTATCATTTTGTTTTACTATTATTTTATGAAAATAGCATAATGGTGAGAGGTATATTCGTTGGCTTGTAGACGAGCTTTTTCATTAAGTTGAGCTTCTTGCTTCCATACCAAGGCTAGTTAGTGTTTGGGTCTTAGAAGAGAGGAGGTTCTATGTTTGATGTATCTTATGGCTACACTTTTTAACCTACAAAGTCCTTTATACTCAAGAGTGGGTTGATCTAGTGGTAAGCACCCTCCACTTCCAACCAAGAGGTTGTGAGTTCGAGTCACCCCAAGAGCAAGGTGGAGAGTTCTTGGAGGAAGGGAGCCGAGGGTCTATCGGAAACAGCCTCTCTACCCCAGAGTAGGGGTAAGGTCTGCGTACACACTACCCTCCCCAGACCCCACTAGTGGGATTATACTGAGTTGTTGTTGTTGTTGTTGTAAAGTCCTTTATACTCAGATATTGCGTCGAAACCTTTATGACTATAAAAGGTGAAACTGCTGCCTATTGTATAACCAGTGTTTTAACGATATCAGTCTAAGAATGATCCACCTAACTTCGGGGAGATCATTCTTTTTTTAAATTATTATCTAAAATATTACGTTCTACCAATAAAAAAGAGACTGATCTTCTTGAAGTTACCCTGGCTTTATTAGTCAATAATCTCATGTGTACAGCCGTGTGTGTTTTGTTCTCTTGGACTTGTTATGCACTAATAGGATGGTTTCAGGTTGAAGTACCGCCAATATAAGAAGACTAGTATTGTTTGTGCAGGTCATTTTCTTTTGACAAATCTTTTGCTAGAGAACCTGAAAAATACAGCTCAACAGAGCCACAAAGAAGGAAGGATTGTTAATGTTTCATCAATGGGACATAAGTTTACATACCGTGAAGGAATTCGCCTTGACAAAATCAACGACAAAGATAGGTAATTCATGGCTGCCCTCTTCATATTCTTACTAATGTTCAATTTTTCTTTGCTTTGATATTTACACATCTTTAATGATAAAACATTGACCTAGCTAAGTTTTAGAGTCTAAAAAATGAATTGTAATATGAAGACTGGGTCTAAAGGTGGGGCTATATGTTGCTTTTGATTAATTTAGATTTAGGTTATTTATCAAAAAGAAAAGAATGTGGCAAGTTAAGTTTTTGGAAAGTATACATTATTTTGGCAAAATCCAAAATAGAAACCATATTAATTTCCTTGTTCTACCTTTTACTTTTCTTGCTATACTTGGTTTTGCAATGTTCTATGTTATTGTCAATGCTTCAAGTTTTTGTACTTCAGATTTGTTGGTTGGCGAATATATAGTTTTCAGTTTTATTTAACAACCTGTTTTGAAAGTAGAGCAGTATAAAACTGCAAATTATAACAGGAAAACAGAATGAAGAACCAAATACAACACATAAGATTCAGGATCTGGCAGTGGATCTTTCTTTGAACAAGAGATTTGACGATAATTATTTGTCTATTTCCAGTTACACTTCTTGGTATGCTTACGGACAATCAAAGCTTGCTAATATCTTACATGCTAATGAACTTGCAAGACGTTTCAAGGTAAACTATTGTCTTCTGGGTATTGAAGCTTCTCTTTACTTCAGCGACTGGTAACCAACTGAACATTTTAACATCCAGAGGAAACATTTAATTATATCAATTTGATCTTATGTCCATGTCTAGGTTCTTTTTCCGAGTGACAATTTGAAAGTGGCATTATTATTAAAAATATTTTAAAAAATAAAAAAATAAAAAAATGGAATTATTGTTTAATTTACTAAAAATGTACATTTCAACAGTTCCCACCATTTATGTTCAAGTTTTAGTTTTTCATTGATCATCATCCTGTTACCCAAGTGTAGGAACTAAGGGATCGTTTGGTACGCGGGATAAGGTGTGGGATTAAATTTATACTTTGTTTGGTTGGCAGTGATAAATTTATACCGTCAACCAAACATGGTATAAATTTAATCCCAGACTTAGAGCCTATTTGGATGGGCTTAAAAGCTGGTCAAACCAGCTTTTAACTTGTGGAAGTGTTTGGCAACAAAAAAATGGGCTTAAAAAAAGTTAAAATCTGCTTAAAAAAAGCCAAAATCAATAAGTTGGAAAACCCAACTTTTTCTAAATTGGCTTAAAAGTCATATTGCTTTGACCAAGGATATTACATTCTTATCCCTTATAATTTTTAAAAATCCCGAAATTACCCCCAAGTAAAAACCCTACAACATACAATTTTTTTTTCTCCATTCTCCAATATTTGTCAATTTCTTGAAGTTCTTAACGTGAAGCAAACAATAGTTTTTTAAATAATGTTTGATACATTCTAATATTTTGTAAATATTGTTCTTTTGGCTTCTTTTTTTGTTCCATAACATTTAATACTTTTGGTCGTTGAATCCTTCCTTTTTTTTTTAATTGGTGTAACTATATTCTAAAATCAAATCATTCAATGAATTTACGTGTTACCCCGGAATTTGAAGCTATGAATGGAAAATATAATATTATAGTCATCATCTTCTTTATAATGTTAACAACTTTAAGGATATTTCAGTCATTTTAACAAGAAAAAATGCTTACCAGCACTTGTTTACCAAACACTTCATCAGCTTGTTTTAAGTTTCAGCACTTTTATCCAAACACGTAATTGCTTATTTGTCAAACAAGTTCCAGCACTTATAAAGTGCTTTTAAGCACTTAACTTAAAAGCCACTTTTTTAAGCCAATCCAAACGGGCCCTTAATATTGGATATTCCATCTTATTCCACCTTATCCCATTAAATTAGGGATTATTTTATACCACCTCTCCCAGGTGGGATAAATTAGTCCAGGGATTATAATCCCGATATAATTTAGTCCACGTACCAAATGACCCCTAAAGGAATTCGTGAAAGAAGACCTTGCATCTATCCAAGTACATTATTCTTTGCCTTATTTTCGAGCCCCTTTCCTTAAGCTGGGGGGCAGCATGTTGCTAAGTTCTAGCTATAGATTTTGGTTCATTCTTGATATCCTGGGAGTATCACAGATTCTTGTATCCTGTGCATCATTTTATGCAAAAAGATTAGTTAATTTGAAATTGTTTTCCGAATAATGACACAACCAAAGAAATGTTCATAGACAATTAAGCGACAGTTTCCTCATTTGAATGATGAAATTGTTCTTGTGTCTCAGTAAGAGTAGATGACAAGTTTTTCATCCATCATGTAAATTCATTTAGTAAAGGTCAAATGGTCAATGCCACATGTTCGATGTGAGTTTTCCCATGTGTTCGATATCTTGCAGTTTTGCATTGCACCCTTAAAAGATTAAAAAAAACATAGAGTAGAATAAGAGGGAAGAGCCTGTATGCAGGTGTGAGGAATGGTGAGAGCCATTAGAAGTGCATCTTCCTGAGTAGCTTCTCAGCCTTCAGTCACTTGTTGGAAATTACAAGGTGAACCAATTGCATTGGTCGTTTAACTTGCCTAGAACCGAGTGTATTCTTAATAACCTTCCAGAAGAATTCTCATAGTTCTACTTAGTTTTGTTATTTGTTTTATTTGGTCAGTTATTGCAAAAAAATTGTAGTTTTCATTCCTGAACTGGCTCCTAGGACAATTTGGTACAATATGTACATGAGTGACCATGCTAGGCCGCACTTTCAGACCCGCTAATCACGACTTTTTTGAGAATGGTAACATTTGTATTAATAAAAGTGCACTAAGGCAGTGCATAACCATATGTACATGGAATAGTAGATCAATCTCGATCTACCTAATTACAAAAAGCCTAACATGTCTACTAGAGATTTCTGTATCCTCTATAAGACTTTCTTTACACCAAAAATGAAATAGAAGAATACAGTCCATCTTGACATCTTGAACGGATTTGTATCTGTCTTCAAAACTCTTTGAGTTTCTCTCCTTCCATACTGTCCACCATATGCATGCAGGTATCAGTTTCCACCATGTCTTTTGACTCACTGAGTCTCCAGTATTGTTCCTGGAACATTTTAGTAACTCAACAGTAGTAGCTGGCATAGACCATCTTAGCCCAACAATGTTAAGGAACAATTGCCACAGTAGAGTAGTAATAGGGCAGTGAAGGAATAAGTGGCTGTTTGTTTCCAATTCTCTGCCACATAAAACACATCTAGAGCAAAGTTGGAATCCCCTCCTTTTGGTTCTCTTGAGTTAAGCATACTTCTCTTGCTACCAGCCATGTGAAACAAATCACCTTATAAGGAGCTTTAACTTTCCAGATACTCTTCCATGGCCAACCTTCTATGTGACGACCAGTGTTTGACAACAAAAGATAAGCTGCTTTGGCAGTATACATCCCATTTTTACCATTGTTCCAAATAAGAGAATCCTCATGTTCTTTAAGACCTTGGAAAGCTTCCAAAGTTGTAAAAAACTCGGCAATTCTCCCAAGCTCCTAATCATTCAGACTTCTTCTAAAATTGATGTTCTAACCATGTTGTCCCCAAGCTGCTTCCATTCTAAGATCAAGCACCGTAGCAATGCAGCAAAATTCAGGGAATAGTTCTTTTAGCGGACCATGTTCTAGCCAATTATCATTCCAAAACAATGTCTTCCTTCCATTTCCAACCTTTATGCTAGTGTTGCACAACATAGAATTACAGAACTTCCTGATAGTTTTCCAAACTCCCACTCCATAAAGAGTATTAACTGGTGCACACACCACTGATCCAACTGGCCATACTTCTCATATATGACCTTCTTCCATAGAGCATTAGTCTCTAGTTGATACCTCCACAACCACTTCATGAGCAGACTCTGATTGTGTGCCTTTAAGTTCCTGATACCTAGACCCCCTTCTCTTTTGCTGGTAATGAGTGAGTCCCACTTAACTAAGTGAATGACTCTTGTCTCTATTGCCCCGCCAGATAAAATTCCTCCTTGCTGCATCTATTCTTTTTCTCACCTTAACTGGAATAGGAAAAAGGACATGACATGTTGGAAGTGCATCCAAAACAGAATTCACCAAAACTACTCTACCTCCCAGAGATAAATATTGGCTCTTCCAAGTTTTTTTTGATAAGGTAAATTGTATTAATCAAAAGGGAGAAAAAACTCCCGTATACAAGAAGTATACCAAAAAGTAGAGAATTTACATCAGAACATGATTCTCTATAAAAGACGCCCAATCTTCTACACAAGTAGGGGCTATATGTGTGCACCAAAAAGCGATCAAAGATAAAAGACTATTTATTAAGATGTGAAAACGGAGACTCAATCACCTCGAAAACTCTCATATTTCTCTCTCCCCAGACTATCCACATGAGAGCTAACGGGGCGAACTTCCACGCCTTTTGCTTGCTTCTTCTACGGAAACCGACCCAACTATATAGCATTTCCTTTACAGTATTTGACATCACCCATTGAACACCAAAAAGATTCAAGATTGCCCTCCACAAACCGGGCAATGCAGCAAGAGATGATCAGCTTCTTCCCCTGAGCTTTTACACATGTAGCACCAACTAACAAGTGTAATTCCTCTCTTTCGCAGATTTTCAGCTGTCAAGATCACTCCCCTCGCTGCTAGCCATGCAAAAAAGCACACCTTCGTGGGCGCCTTAGGAATCCAGATCGATGAGTATGGAAAAGTAGCCTCCTCTCTCGCCAACATACTCTGGTAAAATGACTTTACGGTGAACAAACCATCGCCACACAATTCCAAGAATCGCAAGATGGATGGGGCATGTCTTGCCCGTATAGCAGTGCCAACAAATTTTGGAGCTCTGAAATCTCCCAATCTTGCATGTTCCTTCTAAAAGAGATTTCCCATACTACCCCCCCCCCCTTCATGCTTCTTGCGAATCTGTTGGACCATCAATTCCTTTTGGTTTGAAACTTTGAAGACGTGGGGAAAGAGACCCTTAGAGTATTCTCTCCACACCACCTGTGATTCCAAAAGCTGATTCTCCTTCCATCTCCCGCCCTGTAAGTGATGTTGCCATAGAAAGCTTCCCAGTTCTTCATGATGTTCCTCCACATGCCGCACCCGAACGGTGCTGTGATTGCCTTGGTCCTTCAACCCCCTCCCGTGGAATTGTACTTTTCTACTATGACCTCCCTCCATAGAGCATGCTTTTCTACCCCGAATCTCCACAGCCACTTCCCTAACAAAGCTTTGTTGAATATCCTAAGATCTTTTACTCCAAGTCCACCCCACTTCTTTGGGGAAGTGATTGTCTGTCAATTCACTAGATGAAACTTTCTAGTTCCATCCGCCGCATCCCAAAGAAAATTCCTTTGAAGCCGTTCCAGTTTTTCTGTGATGCTCATATGAGCTTGCAACAAGGACAAGTAATAGGTAGGGATACTCGACAAAGTGCTTTTGATAAGCACTTCCTTACCGCCTTTTGACAAGTACCGTTTCTGCCAGCCTGCTAATCTTTTTTCAACCCTTTGAATGACTGGATTCCAAACCGTAGTATCCTTATGCAAAGCGCCCAATGGTAGACCCAGGCAAGTAGTGGGAAGAGAGCCCAACTTGCATTCGAGAACGTGAGATAAAACATCAATGTTAGCAACCTCACCCACCGGGAAAATCTCACACTTGACGAGGTTGATTTTGCGTCCTGATACTATCTGAAACCACTGCAGTACCTGCTTCAAGCAGGTCAACTGATCCATATCGGCATCACAGAAAACCAGGGTGTCATCCGTAAAAAGCAAATGAGAGACTCTTCGGGCACTGAGCATCCCGATCGGAGCTGGGAATCCTCTCTAGAAGCCTCCACCCGCCGCACGATCCATCATTTTACTCAGAGCATCCATCACTAAAATGAATAGCATGGGGGATAGGGGATCAACTTGCCTGAGATCCCTGGAGCTGCCAAAGAAACCACACGGGCTACCATTAACCAGGACAGAAAATCTGACCGAGGAAATGCAGAACTTGATCCATCCCCTCCATCTTTTCCCAAACCCCATCCGCTTCATAATGAAGTCCAGGAACTCCTAATTGACATGGTCGAAAGCCTTTTCAAGGTCCAACTTGCACAGTAAGCCGGGTTCTCTATTTTTTTTTCTGGAGTCTACAAGTTCATTTGCCACCAGAGCAGCATCCAGGATCTGCCTACTTTCCACAAACGCATTCTGGGAGGACGAAACAGACACGTTAAAAACCTTCTTGAGTATGTTGGAGAGCACTTTAGAAATAATCTTGTAAATGCTCCCCACGAGACTATAGGCCTGTAGTCTCTGATACAAGATGCGCCTTCTTTCTTAGGCACAATAGTAATAAAAAAAGCATTGATACTTCTCTCGAAAGCACCATTCATGTGGAAGTATTCAATGGCTTCCATCAATTCCCCCTTAATGGTGTCCCAACAGAGTTGGAAGAAGGCCAAGGAGAAACCATCAGGCCCGGGGGCCTTATCACTGGCACAACTCGACATAGCATCATGCACCTCCTCCTTCTCAAAAGCTGTTTCTAGCCACTCACTGTCTCCCTCCCCTATGTGGTTGAACTCTATTCCCCCCAAAGTAGGCCTCCAACTAACTTACTCTTTGTATAAGTTCTCATAAAACCCCACTATCGCCCCCTTTACCTCCTCCTCTACCTCAATCCTCACCCCATCCATAACTAAGGACTCTATGATGTTTCTCCTTCGATTTGCAACCGCAACCCTGTGGAAAAACTTGGTATTCAAATCTCCCTCCTTTAACCAGAGCTCCCTTGATTTTTGCCGCCAACTAGTCTCCTGCACTATTGCTAACTCGACTATTTCCCTCTTAACTTCCCCCAATCTCGCTTTCTCAAATTCATCTAGCTCCGTCGCCCCTTCCCCTCTCTCTAATTCCCCCAATTCATGCATAAACTCCCTCATTTTGACCTCTACCTTCCCGTAGACCTCCTTATTCCACCTAATAATATCTCCCTTGAGCAATTTGAGTTTCTTCGACTGACGGAATGAAGGTAACCCTGATACCCCGTAGCTTGTCCACCATTCTTTCACTTTGTCACCAAATCCTGGCACTTTCAACCACATGTTCTCGAATCGGAAGGGAGCACGCACCCCCTCCCTCTGCATCCATCTAGCAAGATAGGCAAATGATCCGAAGTCAGCCTAGGTAAAGGAATCTGCAGCACATTCGGCACCAGCTCATCCCAGGAGCGCGATATGAAAAATCTATCAAGTCTAGACCTTGAGTTGGAATCCTCCGCCCTGGCCCATGTAAACCTTTCCCCTGACAGAGGAAGATCAACGAGAAAGTGATCATTGATGAAGTCAGAAAACTCCTCCATGTCCCTCGAAATCAGATTACACCCTAATCTCTCCTCCGGGAATCTAATAGTGTTAAAGTCTCCCCCTAGAACCCATGGAATGTCCCATTCCCCCATAATATTGGCCAGTTCCTCCCAGAAATACACCTTGGACCCTTTCCCTACCGGTCCGTACACTCCCCAAATCCCCACTCCACCCCCACTCACTCTATCTTTGACGAGAGCTGCTAAAGAAAAAACTCCCTTCCTAATCTCCTTTACCTCCAAGCTTCTATCATCCCACATAAGTAGAATGCCCCCGGCACTTCCCGCTACGGGGACCCAGTCATATTTCACCCAACTACATTCCCAGACACTTCTCACGATCGCATCCGACAAAACTTCCATTTTGGTCTCCGGAAAACAAACTAGGTTGGCACCGCACTCCCTAACTCTCACTTTGATGATGACCCTTTTGTTTGGGTTATTCATCCCCCTCACATTCCATGAAAGAATCTTAACTTCCATAAGTAACATTAGTCCCCATTTCCCCACTCCCCCAGCCGAGGTCCCTTTCTCCCTGTCACACACCCTGCCCCTTCTCTGATACACCACTACATCCCCTAAGTTATTTTGCTTAACACCTTTACCCAACTTCCTCCCTGCACCTTCGTAAAAAGACTGTTGCTCAATCTCCCTCAACAGTTCTAGCACCATATCTTCCTTCCCTTAAAAAAAACACCTAAGAACTTCCCAAAGTTTAATAGTTTATCCTTCATCCAAAAGGACATATCCCCTTCTCCAATCCGTGACGAAATTGGACATGCGTCTTCTATAAGTACCTTTTCCTTGTCCCTATCGGAGGAATGCAGAACCATAGCATTGCTAGCAATAGGAACTTTAGGTGCCGGGTGGATCTCGTCGTTTCCTTGAGAGGTACCAATCTCTGAAATTAATGCCTTTCTGGCAGGGTATCGTGATGGAGCCCTTGGCGGCATATTAACTGGTATTACTGGCCCGCCACTGACATCAATTGGGGCAAGCGCAACAATCTCCCTAGAAGAGGAAGGAGCTTGTATTGTAACCTCAGCACAACTAAGCACATGGGGAGATGAGGGGGCGATGGAGCTGGGTCCATCAGAGGCCGTGGAATAACACCACTAGCTTTAGCCGGTGTTGCCCCTGGAGCAGTGGCTGAAGAGGGGCGCAAGTCACTAGTGCTTGGTGAAGAAATACCACTGTGTGAGGCACCATTGGCAGAAGAAGAAGGAGCGATTGCTCCCATATGCTTAGGAGCCTTATCAGACGCAGCTTGATATAATCTGGGCCCCTTGGGATCAATTCTAATAGAATTAGGAAAGGTTGCTGGGTCCATGTGTGGAGGCCCAGGCCTATACTTGCTGAAATCTTGCCCGGCCCTATAATAGTTAGTTAAAAGAGGACCGACCCATTCTGCCTTTCCAACCCTCATCACTAACCCATTCACGTCTTTTCCTCCTGTTAAAATTTTGTCTTCTCCCAAATTCAAACCTCCCGTCTCTTCTCGATCTAAACGTCTGATTCCGGCTTAGTCCACTGATCCGATGAGCCCTCCCCTCCCCTCAGAGACTGATTTCCCCTCCCCTCCCCTCCCTTCTATTTGACCTTCCCTTTTCTTCCGCCACTATCACAGGCATAATATGGGACGAAATTCAGGGCTCAACCAAAGTGGAGACAGGGATTCTGCCCCCTTTCCTCACCACAATCCTCACTTGCGAGAGATCATGTAAGCTGCAAGGGACATCAATAAAACCCGCACAGATTTCTCCAATCTTCTTGAATAGGTCGAGACACCAAAGATGCACCGGGAGACCCACCATGTTGACCACCAATGATTCGCCGGTGAAACGAGGGTCGAGACATCTATCGTGCTCCACCCATCTGTCTAGCTTTAAGAAGTTCCTATCGAACCACCTGTTTCCCTTGACAGGAATTTCTGAAGCTTGAGACTTGCCGACAAAACGAAAGAGATATTGAGTGTCCCCCAGTTGCGATATTTTCAGCCCGTCCTTGACGTTCCATGCCTCTGCTGCCCAGTTCCTAACAGCCTCCGGAGAACCAACCCATTTGGAGAAAGACCCAATGAGACTAGATTCCAAGAAACCCTTGCGCCTGAGAGTGTGCTCCTCAGACTGCGAGAAGTGCGGCTCCTGCCCAACGTCGAGCTTTCGATGGCATCTTCCCCCAAGTTATAGGGCTGGCCAAGAGGCAGCTTTGATGAAAGACATGTTTTCCAATTTTCTAGATTCTAGAGAGAAGAAAGAGCTTCTCTCTGTAGAATCCATCATATTCTAAATGCGGCTGTCCCAAAAAAGGAGTGAGATCTGGCCGGAAAAAGCCTCAAAGATTAGAATATCAGTGGTCACAGTGGGTGAAAACAGTATATAGGAAGGGAAGAAAGTTTTCTGGTACTGAACAAAGGAAATAGTCGCCGGAATCTGGGGTTTAATGGCCGGAAAAAGAAAAAGTCGTCGGATTTTGGTGAAACTCAAACGGGAAGGCTCGGAAAAGCCTCGAGAAGAGGTTGTCTGAAGAAAAAAGTTTGAAAAAGTCGTCGGAAAAAGCCACACGCGCCGGCGCGTGGCTGAGATCTCACCGGAAAAGCAGGCGAGTTGGCCGCGCGTGAGGGCTCAGTCGCCGGAGAATTTCACTGGGGTTTCGACGCGGGACGCTTGGCTCTTGATGGGGGTGGTGGAGTCTTAGGAAGAAGAAGAGAGAGAAGAGTCTCAGGGAGCGTTCGATTTGCCATATTCAGGAAGTCAACATTAGTCTCAGGCTCAGTTTTTTTTAATCCCAACACCTTTGCTGCTGATTTGCTACTGATAGTTCTACCACAATATTCCATATTTCCTGGGATTTATTCTTAGAACCCAATGCCAAACCCAAGTAAGTGGTTGGCAGTGATTCCACCAGGCAATCCAAAATTGTAGCTAATACCTGAATGTTTTGAACTTCCTTGATCGGGAACAACATACTTTTCCTCCAGCAACCCTGAGATTGCTTCAAAGACAACTAAAATGAGCCTTAGATGTCTTAGTTGCTCAACCTTAGCTTCGCAAAACACCAGTGAATCATCAGCATACAACAAATGTGTGATCTCCAAGCTACTATCCTCCCTATTTGATGCAGAGAAACCCCTGATCCACCCATTCCTTTTGGCAATTTGCAGCATCTGACTCGGCCCTTCCATGGCTATTAGAAATAGGAAAGATGACAAGGTATCTCCTTGTCTAAGACCTCTATCTGATGCAAAAAATCCTTCTGGGGAGCCATTGACAAGAATGGAAAATTTTACAGTTTTAATACAAAAAGAGATCCACTTAATCCATTTTGCACCAAAACCCATATCCTTTAGCATTTTTAGAAGAAAGTTCCAATTAACATGATCATATGCCTTCTCAATATCTAGCTTGCAAAGGATCCCTGGATACTGCCCTTTCAATCTAGAGTCCACACACTCATTAAGTATCAATGCAGCGTCCATGATTTGTCTCCCTCTTATAAATGCCATATGATGACCATCAACCAGCTTATTCACTACTCTCTTCAATCTTTCTGTCAGCAGCTTGGAGATGATCTTATACACACTTCCAATTAGGCTAATTGGTCTAAAATCTCGCAGCTCCTTTGCTCCATTCTTCTTAGGAATTAGTGCTATGTATGAGGCATTGAAACTCTTTTCAAAGTATTCATTATTATGAAAATTCTTAATGGTTTTCATGAGATTCTCCCTTACTATCTCCCAACACTTATGAAAGAACCCCATAGTGTATCCATCCGGCCTGGGGCCTTATCAGCTGCACATAGTTTAAGACTTTCCAGTACCTCATGTTCGTCAAAATCCCTTTGCAGCCACTCCCTTTCTTCCTCTGAAATGCAAGGCCCATCTATTAAATTATAGTTTGGCCTCCATGTTTCTGTTTCAGCATATAAGTTCTGGTAAAAGTCTACTATCTCCTTTTTAATACCTTCTGGATCAGTAATAGCTTTTCCTTCAACCTCCAAATTATCTATGTGATTGAACCTTCTGCGAGAATTGGCCATTTTCTGGAAAAAATTTGTGTTTTTTTTCTCCTTTTAGCCAAAGTCTTCTAGATTTCTGTCTCCATGAGATCTCTTCATATTTTGCTATCTTCTCAAACTCCATATGTAAGTTTGCCTTTTGAAGAAGTTCATCTTTAGTAAGTGGTCTCTGCTCCCGTAAAATATCCATTGCTGAAATCTGATCAAGTATGCCAGTTTTCTTTATCTTCAGGCTCCCATAGTTATTAGCATTCCATTATTTCAGCTTTGTCTTCAAACATTTGAGTTTGCAGGCCAAAACATATTCTAGTCTACCTTGTATTTGAAATGAATTCCACCCTCCTTCCATCCTTTCTTTGAAGCCATCTACCTCCGTCCACCAATTCTCAAATTTAAAGTAAGACTTTGAGAATTCCCAGTCCCCACATGTCAGTAAAATGGGACAATGGTCAGAGTTAATCCTTGGAAGTAAGGCCCACTAATCACTGACTTCAGGTCCAACTTCTATCTCAAGCCTCAACCTCTGATTGTTTGGCGACAAAAGGTGGATAAGCAAACTCTTACTATTTGAATTTTCATTGTTGTTAGTTGAGCCACTATATATGATATTGTGCAACTTTATAGTCAATGAAATTATGAGTTTATTTAATTCCCTGAAAGCAGGTTTTTACTAATTCTTTAAAAATGACGTTTAAACCTGTCCTAGAAGGAATGCAGTATGATGAAGTGGATCTCTGTTCTTGTTAAGCATAAGCTCTATTGCTACTTGTCTTACAGGAAGAAGGATTGGAGATAACTGCAAATTCGCTTCACCCAGGGGCAATTAATACCAACCTCATGCGTCACCAGAATTTGATTGAAGGTAATTTTTTCATCTTCCACAGTGTTTCTTATTGTTTTTATCGCATGTCTCATGAAATTGTAACCTTCAATCCTATAAAAAATTAACACCTTCGCTTATATCTGTGTTTTGGTTGGTTTGACGAAAGTTAGGTTTATTGCAACTCTCTTCAACTGATTGAGGTTAATGTTTGATTTCGACTACTTGCAGGCATAGTTAACTGGATTGGCAAATACTTTATTAAAGATATTCCACAGGTGACTAGTTTCTTGTAAATATAAGATATAAACTGTCTGCCACAAGATTTTACATTTGTTTTCTTATATGTTTCTCCCTTAATTCTAGGGAGCGGCAACTACGTGCTATGTGGCTTTGCATCCTCAGGTGAAGGGGATAACCGGTGAATATTTTTCAGACAGCAATGTTGCTACACCAACTTCTCATGCTAGAGATACAGAGTTGGCAAAGAAACTCTGGGATTTCAGCTTGAATTTGACGAAGCCTCAGTAGAAACAACGACAATCTTGGTTTATACATTCCTAATTTCAGTATCTGATCTTAGTATGAACGCTCTTCACAAGTTCTCCTATTTGTCTTTTCAAATACTTTTTACTTCTTATGGACTATTGAAAGTAGAATGATGACCATCTTTATATACTCGTTAATTGACTATTGAAAGTAGCTGAACATATTTCGCGAAAAAGAAGAATGGATGAGAATCAATATATGGGAATGTTAGCCTATGTTGCTCGGACTCTCCGAAAATGTCACCGGGTGCGTGTCGGATCCTGTAAAAGTAGTGCATTTTTGGATGATCTGACACGGGTGCGGCAGGATTTTGGAGAGTCCGGGTAACATAGATGTTAGGTCCTCCACACTACGAAGAAGGGATGATTTAGAGAGGATTGCACCAACCAATGCTTTGACTCTCAGAGTGAGAGTTGGTATCAATCTCATTCCTTGTTATTAGATAACAAAGTAAATTTCACCCCGAACAAAGAATGAAATGTAACCTGCTTTAGCAAGCACTTACTCCTGTCAAAAAGTGAGACTTTACTATATTAATAGTTCTCTATATTAGTAGTTAAGTGATAACAAACAAAAAGATATATACGCCTTGCAACTATTTATCCAACTTTAGAAAATAAGAGGGATGTAGGCTGAACTGTGTATTTGATACTTCTTTTTAGCAGTTTAGAAGCAAAATCACCTGATGGATGTCATTAGCCATCATTAGTCAAACACGCTTCTCCAACACACAAGGACACAGGATAAAAGTTGATGGATGTCAGTGTTATCAAAGGCGCGCTTAAGCCTTGAAGCGAGGTTCAAAATATGTTGTTGAGCGTGAAGCGAGGTTCAAAATATGTTGTTGAGCACTTCCCCTCGCTTAGCGGGCGCTTCGGTGTTGTCATCAAGACTCTAAGACATACTTTTTCTCGCCAATGAGCATAATCCTGAAGAGTCTACACTAAACAATTGATATTTTACTTTAGCGTAAATTTTCTTCAATTTCTTTGTCCATATATTTGGTATTGGACTACACATACATATTTGTAGTTTTTATCCATTTGCGCCTTTATTCTTTAAAGCCCACGCTTTATTTACGCTTTGTGCTAAAAGTCCCAACAAAACACTGATGGATGTCATGAGCCACCACTGGTCAAACATGCTTTATCTAAGACAAAAGGACATAGGATAAAAGTTGAAACCACATTCATGATTCAACTTCAAAAGCTTACTATTATTACTGAAAGTTGTATTATACCTGGCTTACAGGGAACCATCATACAAGATACAACAGGCTTTTGCTGAAAAGCTCAAACGAGTAGTAGAGAGCTTTACTATGAACAATTACCAATAAATATTTTACAAGCAAGCCTGAGATTCCCCATCTAGCCTTTAAAATCAGTCCATCCTGTACAAAAGTACGACAATTTTTTCACATTTGCCTCCTTGTATTTCAACCTGACGAAGAAAAGATCTATATGTCAAGAGTTTGCAAACCATGAGCCCAAAAGAAAGTGTGTTTCCTAGTACCTCTCTATCATGTAAGTGGAACCAAAACTATAAACTTCTCTGAACCAGTTGAATTATACGTCATTGTAATATACTGCTGCATGGCTCCTTGGGCGGTGATCTGAGGAGAACCAAAATAAACTAGATAGTCAAAAGTATCAAGGGCGTCGTGGAATCCATAAGCAAATGCTGTTACAGGTACAAGTAACTTACAATAGCAACTAACAGCAAATAAATTGGTATTTTGTGACCGCCTTCTCCTTTCATCTGCTCCAAAACTTTTATTCAGTAAACCAGACTTTTTGGTATAGTTACTGTGCAATTGTTCCAAGAGATATTTCACGCGCATCCATCTTTTTTCAGGTGGCTTTTACAAGTTAAACCCCATTATCCTGACCAAATACTGGAGAGCCAGGATTCAGGTCAAACGATGGGCCCAATTTTACTTGATCCCTCAGGAGCTGCTGCGCAACCCTATTAGCTAATACTGACTGTCCCTGATATGGTTGTTCAGTCACGCCCCTTTGAGCCGGGCCCCCAAAATTATCTCCAACAAAACCATTGTCAGATGGAAGTGTTTCTTGGATCAAATGGGATTGAGAAGTCCCTCGAAACATGTCAGGATTCAGATCGTGACTAGTTTCACCATTAGGGTGAAAGCTTCTTTGGGCCCTTGAAGAAGTTCCTATGCCTTCTGATGAATAGGTCATTGAGTTAAATAGTGGAGCAGCACCACCGCCACCACTAAGAGGTGTTGTTGAACCAGATACAGCACGGGGGCTTGATATGATGGAGGGGGAGAGTCTCCCACTCATATGCTTAGGTGATTGTCCGACGGCCTGAAATATCAAAAAATATGAAGTCAACCCTCTAAGACCCAAGGAAAACAATGAGTTTAGCAATGATCAGCCAGAGTATATTTGCTTAATTTAAATCATGGTGCATATAGTCAGCAGAATGTTCGCGAGTCCTAAAGGTGGCAGATAACATCACTAGTCTCCCACTCCCCAGAAATGATTAAGAGGAGTTCCCCAGACAGAGAGGATCGAGTGTTACTGACGGTACCTACCACAAATGTAAAAGACAAACCTTTTGAGAAAAAATGTGTTTTCCAAAAGGAGCGAGCACCATAGAGGTTTCATATAACTGAATTTACACTGAAGGAAAATCTACTATTGCCCCAAACGACGTAATGAACCTACTTAGCCGGCAACCCACCAATGTTCATTTGCAAGCGCTTAAGTGATATGAGACCCTCAAAAGTTAATAAGTTAATCATCCTTCTGAATTTGTTTTTGCACATGTTTTTTGGTTTTTGTAGCCTACTACCTTCAGACAGTAGAAATAATTGTGTCTAGAAGAACTGTCCAAATCATTTCAGAATGTCCTGTTCCTTTAAACTTCTCAATTTCAAATAGTAGTATATATCATTCTTGGATACAAATGCAGTAAAGTTGGTCGCAAAATCTTCTAATATAGTTATTATAATTTCTTTACCAACCACAGCGAAACTCAAAAAAAAAAAAAAAAAAAAAATCAAAGTAGGGAATGTTCAAGAAGAAATGATAATGTCCTTGTGGAAGTCATGCTCACAGATAGACCAAAATTATGGAAGCAGGCACTGCATGTGTAGCTTTTAGTTGCACTGGAATGGCAAGATTGCCAGATGCACAAAGAAGGAAACCCTACCACTGATCTCACAGTAGGCATGAGTGGAGGTATTATTTCTGCAGGTTCAAGACTTAGAATGGGTCTTTCCACCGGAACGCTACTCCTGACAAAGGGATGTTCCAAGAGCTGAGAAGCTGTTGGACGATGGAATGGATTGCGTTGTAGACATTGCCACACAAAATCCTTGCCCTCATCTGAGAGGTGGTAGGGGATCAAAGGGAGTTCCTTGCTGTTTCCAATCTTAAATATAGCAGCAACCTATTAAAAATGAATTAGAAGCACAACAAAACATTGAAACTGTTTACTCTTTGGACCATCATACATATTTACTAACCCCCTCATACTGACTCCAAGGTGGTTTTGTCGTTGCCATCTCCAGAATTGTACATCCAAGGCTCCATATATCTACCGCAAGATTGCAACCACTTGAATTTTTAATAACCTGATTAATAAATTTATAAAATGAATTAGTTGAAACACAATGCTAAACATTGATGATATAAGCGTTTGAGTAATACTAATGCAAACCTCAGGCGCCATCCAATAAGGACTTCCCTTGAAAGACAAAGGACAGTATTGACCAGTTATCTGCAAAATGTAACTGAGCTAGCTAAATAAGACCTGTACAGAAATATGAACAAACAAACATTTCCTCCTAACACCAACAGTTGAAACTCAAAAACCTTACAAGACACATTTTTTGGGGAAAGTGTACTTGGAAGAGATATAAAGGAAATCCTCCTAGTCAAACAATAGAGGACCGAACAGTTGTTATCCAGGTGCAACCTTAGAAATATGCTGTAAATTTAGGATTCTTTGGCCAGAACTTAGACAATTATTTATTATTATAAAACATACGAAAAGTTGACCTGCAATCACTTCAAAATTTATTGCTTCTGGAGTATTCCCACCTAAGACTGTAAAAGATTACCATGAATGGCCATATTTCAATTAGGTTATGATATAGCCTCCCAATTCCCAGAGTTAATAAGTATACACTCTTATGCAAATTTCAAGAGATTCTACAGCTTTTGATTCTTGGATTCTCAAAATTGTAAACTCAAAACATCATATGATCCTTATGCAGTTCTCTAACTATTTTTAGGAAACTTTTGCAAGACTCCAGTATTCACTCCCAAAAGGTTTAAAAACAATAACTCTGAGTTCCATTTTACAAAGGGACAACAGAGATTGTTATGGACCTAAAAGGAAACCTACAGATATCAGGAATAAGACAATCACAAAGCAGATCCTAGCACTGCCTAACTTTTGGCTTGCCCCACGCGTTTCGTAGAAAACTTGACATAAGTAACAATAATGTTAGAGATGAAAAAGTGCATTCCAACCCATATGCAAAAAGTAGACAGACAAGAGTGTGCTGCACAAAAAGATCATACATGTTTTGCCATCCCAAAATCTGCCAATTTAACGCGGCCACTTGGGTCAACCAGTATGTTTGCCCCTTTAATATCTCTGAACAAAATTTAAAACTAAAAGTCAGTCATTAGACATATTAAGACAGGGCTCTAAGAAAATCAATGCCAAAAAAGAACATGTATATTGCCCACAAGTGCTTTTTCAACAATTCACCTACCTATGCACTGTGTTTTTAGCATGCAAATATGCTAGCCCAGACAAAATTTGCTTAGTGTAACTTTGAATTGCTAGCTCACCCAACTGACCATATTCTTGAAGAATTTTATAGATTGAACCACCAGAGACATACTCAAGGTATATGTATAGTTTGTCATCTACCTGTAGATGAAATTGAACGAGGCATTTAAGGCAATCTTATATCATCATTTAAGGGAATCATGAGATTAAGTGCAAACTGTAACATATTCAAAAATAAAATCATGATTGTTGATATCCTGAATAACTTGAGAATAGAATGTTGGAGCTTATCAAACAAAATTTTGGGCACATCGTACTTAGTCAACTTTGATCTTATTGTACAACTTACTTTAAATAAAGAAAACATTTTATGATTAATTATGACAAGCATGATGCCAGCAGTAACCACTTTAAGAAACTTACCGACTCAGATCCATAATATTGCACGATATTTGGATGGCGCAACCGACTTAGCAGTGATATTTCCTACAAAATATTGCTCAAGCTATGGTTTCATGAAGATAAATTATGAAGTCAACAACAGAAACACGATGATAATTTTCAAAATAATAATAATAATAATAATAATATTGCTTCTTTTTGTTTTTTATTTAGCTTCAACTAAGTACTTCGTGTGAAAACATTTATCCCATAAAAATTCTGTATAGAGCATAAGTATAGTCCGGAGAAGCAAATTTAGATATTTCTTAAAAGTAACTCACTTGTCCAAGTTGCTGTGCACTCTCTCTTGACTTAGCATCATCTGAAAAAAGTGTTACTTCCTTCATTGCACACATCTCACCACTTTCACTGCAGATTGTTATCAAATATGCATTAAAATTAGTGTCTGTTTTGAAAAGATAAAATAATGATACAAGAAGAACTCCATTAGTTTGCTAACTCCACCTCCAGTGGATCATCATTAAAGTAATCTAATGTAAAGCATGTGTACAAATCTCAAGCAAAAATGCAGGTAGGAATATTAAAAGCACATTGAAGGTAAACTTTATAAGAAACAACGGTAAAGTATCGATTACCATCCCAGCTACTGACCTGTTAAAACCAAGGTACACATGTCCAAATGTGCCTCTGCCAATCAGACGTCCTTTCTTCCATCGTGACCCTGGGATTGGAGGATTTTCTGTCCTACCAGGACTTCGTGGAATTGCAGGAGCCACTGAATATGGAGAAAAATGAGAATGAGGGATTGATATGGGAGGAAGAGGCAGCCGGTGACTTTGCTGTTTTCCATCATCAAGCCAGGCTGTGGAAGATTCAGCCGATGTCCCACCAGATCGAGGATGCAAAGGAGTTACAGCACCACTATGTATCCTAGAGCCAGGACCAGGACTAGTCATTCTGGGGCTAGGTACAGGTGAACACTCAGGACTACACCTGCTGTGTGGCCAAAAGGGCTGTGCTGACATATCACCTCCAATTGAATTTTGTCCTGAATTCTGGACTGAACCTGGACTAGAGCAGTGCCCTGATCCTAATAAGGTTATGTCTCCATGTGGCTTCCCTAGCCAGAAACCAAAGTTCATGACCGGTTCATGCCCGAATACCCTCATGGGACTTCTTGAAGGACTTGACATCGAGCTGTCAGGAGCACTATAGATAACACCATGATGAGGAATCTGTAAGTCTGCCACATGAGAGTTTAAAAGCCTCTGTCTAGGAGATGTAGGGATCACCTGATTGTTAGACTCTCCTGGACTTGCTTTGGATGCAATAGGAGATTGAACCTTCTGCTTCAAACTACAGAAACATTGAGTTTATTTGTTAGAAATTCTAAAAAGAGAAACTCTTAAGAACTGCTGTGTATCAAATTGGAAGCTGGGACAGCACATTGTATCAGTTTGTGCTTACCTGGAAGGACTATTCAAGGCAGTTCTGCTCCCGTTTTCATAATCAGATGTTTGGGGGCTAAGAAGCCGTGAGTCAGCAGGGTCATCACTGTCACTGGAGCTGTCACATGAAACAGAAGCAGTTGGTAAGTCCTTGTCAACCCCTGTAGCAGCTGGTCCATTTGGAGGATGCCTAGGCATGGGAAGAGGCAAAGTCAATGATGGCTTGGAGTCTCCACTAGTCACTGATTTTATGGATGCACTGTTCTCAGAGTCGACAAGATGTACATTAGAAAAGTGACCCTCAGGAAGGGGAAGTGGTTGAGAAGAAGTCCTATCAACAAAGCTCTGACAGCATGAAGCTGGCGTAGATGGTGATGGTGACCTGGAAACCCTTGATTGAGAACCCTTTTCTGAAATAATATCATTACATCTTCTTCGAGATGATCCAGATTTACCACTCGATTTTTCCTCGGTGAAAATCTTCAGTTTCCTACTTATTGTATCAATGAAACGTTCCTTCTTGGATTTCCTCCTTACATCCTTAGATGAAGACTTCCCCCACCATGAACGCATTGCTATATGAGATTATCGTGAGCAAGGACAGTCAACTGTAGCGTATACCAAAATCTTAGCTGAATAAAACCAGTAAATAGCTAAATCCTATGAGGAGTTCCTTTGAATATGCTTTTTTGTCATAGAAGGGCTCATAGTGATTAGTTCAGTCCGTCAAAGAGCATCAGAGTTCATTTCTAACCAATGCATGCACCTACAACCATTAAACAACTTAGAGATTAAAATTTCTACAATTTAGACAGGGATGTAGATGCAATATATGAGTTATGTTAACAAGCACTATACCTATGGCTGTCTGCAAGAGAAAATGGGCTAATCAACAGCACCCTTCAGCTGTTTATGTCTTTGCAAGCATGAACAGGTAGAAGACAACCAAAGTATTCGGCATGTTAATAATTATCAAGTAAAATGTTCAGCAACCTAACAATTTGAGTTCAACAAGTTCATCCAATTTAAGTTCTAAAAATTCATTTTGGGGGGGGGGGGGGGAGAAGAAATTAGTGATCCATCTCTAAAGCATTAATAAAACCAGGGGATAACTCTAAATACGGATTAAACAGAAACTCAATTGAAAGCACCTCCAATCATCGGCATCCACAATTTCTAAAAGTATAATCATTCAGGAGTATATCTTACAAATGCTTCAAAATTATAAGTAAATGAAAGACAAAGAAGAGAAGAAGAAGCAGAATCTTACAAAGGCTTAGAAGTCAGTCTTGACTCCTTATAGCACAGCAACTCAAAGGAAATTACCATCACACCAGACATTTCATATAGCAGATACATCCTCCTAAGCTCCCCGAGAATGAAATCAAAAGGCAAACCTCTTTGTTACCTGGAATGTACGGAAACAAGTATTACATGCATGCAAATTATGATGCTAACAAATTTACTTAGAAAGAAAAAAGGAAATATGATGCTAACAAATGCTAATAATAGATGACCTGAATATTTTTCATTATGCTTCCTAGTGGATGTGCTCACATGTGCTAACTGAAGTAGTTATCCAGAAAAGGTTTCCTGAGCATATCTGTATGCGTCTGTGGGTGCATGCGCGTGTATGCCACACCATTAGTCACACAATCACAACAATAGACTTCTCTAAATAATAATCTTTTTTTTTCAAATTCACCTGAAACTAAAATTATTAAACTTGCAAAGAACATGATTTTCCCAATTTTTAGCTGCAGAAGCAATAAGTTAAAATCTGATCACGGAACAAGATAAAACCTTAACCACCCACTAATTGCAAATAAAATACAATCACATGCATATATTACTGTATTACTGTAATGCATATGTACATTACAGTGAGGTCAACATAAAACTAGGCTGACTTATGCAAAAGTCAAAGCGATAATTCACTTACTAGGTTAGCAAGAAAGTGCTCGAGCAGCATACCAAACCGAAAAAGGAAACACAAAAGTCAAAGCACTAAATTCTATGACTTGTGAAGATAAAACTTGCCTGAATTTCACTGTGGAAGCAATCAAATTCAAATCTTGTTCAATAAACAATAAAGAAAAATAGCTGAAAATGAAACCATCAACACCTACTAATTTCAAATACAAACCCCAATCATTCTTGAGTTGCAAAGATAAAAAAAATTCACTGAATTTAAGAAGTGGAAGCAATCAAAAATCCATTTTTGATCCATAAACAATTTTTAGAAAAGCTCGAATGAAAACTTAAATACTCACTAACAGTAAATAAAACACAATTATGTGCATAAATCACCGTAAGAACTAAGTCAAAACCCTAAATTCTTAGACTTCAAAATTTTCCTAAAATTTAAGCAAGTGGAAGCAATCAAAATCCATTATTGATCCATAAATAAAATAATTAAACAAGCTCAAATGAAACTTTAAATAAATCCATTAACTGCACACAAATAAAAAACAGATTTATGCGCATAAATCACTATAATTAGTCTACGTTACAGTGAAGTAAACAGAATCTGAGCTGACTTATGCAAAAAAGTCAAAGCCCCAATAATTTAGTAACTTACGGGGTCTGGAAGAAAGTACCCGAATATCATCCCGACCCGCGCCCGACCCGAACTTAAATGGGCCTTTTGTGGCGCCGGTTGCCGGAGAATGAAGTTAAAGTGAAGTGATGAAAGGATTGATTGAAGAGAGTGTAGTGTGCATGGAGAAAAGGCTAAGCACCAAATTTAGCAGTACATGCTGAAGTGGTAAATGACATATATATCCCTCATTGTCATTTTTTAAAGTCAAATGTTATGACTTTTTAGTTTCTCAAGTCAGTTGACTTTTTTTTTCCCCTTCTTTTTTGAGAAATTAATTTTGAGCTATTGGAAAAAAGTTGCTTTTTTGAATATTTGCGAATTCAGTTTTCAATTTCTTTTTTGTGTTTCCTTATCACGTCCAATTATCAACTTTGTTTTCCATTTAATTGTTTATCATGGAAAAGAATAATATGGCAGTTACCAATTCCATTAGAGAGAGACATATATCTTATGCAAATGAGTTTATTGGTTTTTTTTTGATGTTTCTCTCCATGTGTGTTGTACTCGTATTGATACCCCTACTAATTAGAATCTGTGCCGCGTATTAAGGCTCGTTAAAGGAGGAGGCGCTCTCTATCATACTTTTTTTATCCCCACAACTCAAACTTAGATTCGTGCCACGTAAGGTTCATTAAAAGGTGAAGCGCTCCACCCCTATTAGGTGAGCTCGAATCCGAAACTGCTGGTCAAGGATGCAGACATACTCCTATTCATCCCTTAACGGCAACCAAATTCTGAAGTAAAAACAAGGACTACGACAATTGCTGTAGATAGGGGTGGGGATCATTTGTCCATCGACTGTATAGTATGATGTTTATTTGGACTTCTTCATTACATTGGCCCCTGAATGTTATGATCTTACACTAACGTAGAATGCAATTAAATAAGAGGGAGTAATGTGCAGGATTTCAACACCATCTACCTGTTCAAATCAAATGAGGAGCAAAACAGAGCTACTAAAAACATTTCAACAATATCTGTCACTACATCACAATAGTAGTAGTAGTAAATATTCACAGCAATTTGACATTGGAAAGACAAAAGCTTATTTTGTTTCCCCTTGAGTATGAAACTATTACTACTATCTTCTCATTGGATGATGGACTCGTCTGAGGTTGTAGTAGTTCTTTTCGGAGTAATCAGAATTAGTCTCAACTACCAGCTCCTTGGGACAAAGACGTATTATTTCACTGATGTGGAGCAGCATTTGCTTGGTAGTTCTTGACTGTATTATTTCACTTTTTTATCCCTTGAAAATGAATCCTGGAATCAAGAATCAATTATCAAGGTCTGTTCAGCAACGTAATAAAGGTAACCCGATGCATTAAGCTCCCGCTATACACAGATTCCGGAAAAGGGCTGATGTTTTAACTTCAATACCACACAAGAAGGGGGTGATTTGTGTGATGTCCAATTTTTCCCTTAAACTGATTATGGAAAGACCTGGTTCTTCTAAGTGTTCCTTAACATACTATTGCTGAAATAGTAAATGCGGAAAGTAAAGAACACAAGTACTTTACGTAAAAATACCTAGCTCAAAAGGTGAAAAAAATCACAACCTACTTCCCACTAGGATTTTTCCAAACTCTTCCACTAAATTACTGAACCAAAAAACTGCATTTATAAAACACTTTTGTAAACCTAGGATTAACTCTAGTCACGTTGTGGCAAACAACCTCTAACTGTTGCGATAACTTCAAGTTAACTCTAACTTGAATACTCTGAGTACCTATTACAATTGCCTCTAGATAAAGCTGAAAAGTACAATATGAAAACACCTACTACAATTGAACTAGAATAAAAGACAGACACTTGGAGCTGGTTCTTTTATCTGGTTCATGTAGATTCAGATTTGCACACTTGAATCACACACGAATTGCTTGCAAAATGCATTGCTATTTTGCTCTCAATTCACGTTTAACTTCTGCTTTTGTGCATACCTGTAGAATGAGAACATCCTGCGATTTATAGAGTTAGTAGAGTAGAAAATAACTAGAGTTCTAATGCTACTCTTCCTTGGTGGAAGAGTTCTAGTTGATCTCAACTTCTAACTCCTCCCTTATCTTGGATAGTGTTCTCTTTGATTAAGGAGTATTTCTCCTTATCAATTATGCAATCTTTTCGATCAGGAGATATTAATTATACCAAGTTAAGCTTATCTCCTTCACGTGTATCCCACATACTCGAATCTGCCCGTGTCTATGCACACAAGGGATGGAACTGGTTCATGTATGAGCTTCCTTTGTCAATCTTCAAAACTAACCTTCACTTAGGCCAACAATGGCTGATGTATGTAGACTTACCCTGCATTTCTACCGGAGGCTGTTTCCACGGCTCGAACCCGTGATCTCCTGATCACATGACAACAACTTTACCAGTTACGTCAAGGCTCCCCTTCATAATATAACGAATTAACAGAAGTGCAAACACTAATTAAGGCGAGGATGATACTCACATGCACATGGATGATAGTTGTGGTTTTCTCATCTTCTTTTTCAACTTGCAGCTCTTTCTTTATTTCAGAAAGGCAAAATACATAAAGACCCTATTAAATTTGTCCAAAAAACAGGTTTGAACACTTAAACTAAACGGATATTCTTTTACCCCTATTCTTGTTCGAAGTGAATTAAATAATACCCTAACACTATAATACCAGTTTCACAATGTGATGTGCTTTACACATACGCCACATCATTGACACATCAGTGCCATATCAGTGCCACGTTAGAGCCACATCAGAAATTATCTAAATTTTAATTTTTTTAACCTTTTCGTTTCTTTTTGTCTATTCATATTTTTTTCCTTACTCATTATTTAATACACTAATAAATCTCTAATTAATTATTAAATTCCTCTTAATTATACTAGTATAGTACTCGCGCGATGCGCGGAAAGTGTTAGAGAAAAAAATCACAACACAAAAAATTATTGCCTTATTTTTAGCTAAATGTAAATTTTACGGACATATTCTAATAAAGACAGTTGGTACAATGATAAATATAAAGTTCTTGATTTTATATATACGATATAATTACCTGCCGAGGGTATTTCGGAAACAGTTTCTCTACCTTCACAAGGTAGGGATAAGGTCTGCTTACACTTTACCCTCTACAGACCCCACAATATGAGATTATACTGGGTATGTTGTTATTTGTTGTTATAAGTACCTGCATAATTCGCGGATGTTGTAAAGTAAAGAAAACAAAAGTTGAAAGTTGAAGCTATTTCATAGTATAATTGCGTTCATCACGGTAAATCATAATTAGTTTAACGTAACTGTGACCGAAGAACTTTATTTGAAGCATAATAGTTCTAATATGGATGCATTGGTTTATATATATAACAGCAAAGTTTGATAGTAGCCCCCTTTCTACTTTTAAGATTCCTCTATGATCATTCATTCTGCTAGTTAATAATATCCAAGGAAAGAAGACATTGAGAACGCTTAATGATTATCTATGGATCAAGCATCTGACACTCATTATAGTTAATTTTCGTCATGCTTAAAAAAAAATATATGTCGCATTGTAACTCCACTCATATATCCTAATCAATTATAAATAAACAAATATTGCTTAGGAAATTCCAATAGGAAAGCTTTGAACAATTTTTTTTTTTTTTATAGATTTTACAATATTTATACCTTCGATATTTCTATGTCTTCCCATCAACTTTCAGCCACATATGTCATGGCAAACTCGTGCGAGTTTTGATCATATATCTTTAGCACATTTCTACATCTCGATAAAGTTACAAACTTGTTGTTTTATACGTCAATGCCACACAAGAGGGGTGATTTGTGTGGTATCCAATTTTTGCGTGCACTGATTATAGAAGGACCTGGTTCTTCTAAGTGTTCCTTATACTGCTGTTGCACAAATAGTAAATGCAGAAATTAAAGAACACAAGTATTTTTACGTGGAAAGCACCCGGCTCAAAAGGTGAAAAAACCACGACCTACTACGCAGTAGGATTTTCTCAAATACTTCACTAAATCACTGAGCCAAAACAGCATTTACAAAACTCTTTGTAAACCTAAGGATTAACTCTACTCCCGTTGTGGCAACCAACCTCTAACTGTTGCAACAACTTTAATTTAACTCTAACTTGAATACTCAGAGTACCTAATACAATTGCTTCTAGATAAAACTGAAAGGTATAATTTGAAAACCACCTACTACAATGAAACTAGAATAAAATACAGACGCTTGGACCTGGTTCTTCTATCTGATTCATGTAATTTCAGGTTCACACACTTGAATCACACAGGAATTGCTTGCAAAATGCCTTGCTATTTTGCTCTAAACTCACGTTTAACTTCATCTTTTGTGCGTACCTGTAGAATGAGAACATCCTGCAATATATAGAGTTAGTAGATTAAGAAATAACTAGAGTTCCAACGCTATACTCTTCCTTGGTGGAAGAGTTCTAGTTATCTTCAACTTCTAACTCCTCCCTTATCTTGGATAAATTTCTTTTCGAGTAAGGAGTCCTTATCCTTATCATTTATGCAATCTTTTCGATCAGGATATATCAGATATAATAGGTTAAGCTTATCTCCCTCACGTGGATCCCTTATGCTCGAATTCTGCCCGTATCTGTGTATACTGTTGATGGACCTGGTTCATGCACAAGTTTCTTTGTCAATCATCAAAATAAAACTTCACTTGGGCCAACAAATTCCCCCTTTTGATGATGACAAATTTTGCGCTTTTCATAAGCATAAGCCTTGTGTCAACTGAGTTCAAATCAACACAATGTTAGAATACTTTCCATTTTAAAGACACTAATCATCAAGGACCAGGTTCATTAGGTTATAAACATCACAATCCAAAGTAAAATGCACAACCTATCTTCCCCCTTTTGGCATCATCGAAAAGTTGCATAATTATGTTAGATAACCAGATTTTAATAGAAATTACTCATGGCTACTAGGGCTACTTCAAATGCAATCATGGAATCAAGTATTATTTATCAATCTAATGATATTAGCCATCTAAGAAGCATCATCAAACAATTAGAGCACAAAAGCAGTTGATTATCATTGATACTTAGTTATCCATAAAGCATAAAGAGAAATAAAAACACTGGATCATGAGCAAAAGAAAGAAAAAAAATCCCATCCGGGTCACTGGTTTGTCTAACTGGGCTAGGAAGTCTTAAGGCTGGGAAGGACCGGGTTCTTGGTTCTTGGCTTGAAGTAGTTTCAGCATATCCTGAAGAATGCTATCATTCTTCTTTTTCTCCTTTGCAAGCTCAGCTTCGAGAGCATCTCTCTCAGCTTTTACTTCTGCCAACCTCTTCTTCAGCCTTTCAATTTTAACATCCTTAGCCCCACTCTCTTGTACTAAGGTTTGCACTTTGCTGTTCACAAGTACCTTTTTGGATGAACCAGGTTCTTTAGGAGTGGCGTGGACTTCATAGTCTCAAACAGTCAAAATATTTGCCCCAAAGTGATTCTTGTTTGTACCAACTTCCAATTTCTTGATGGGTACTTTGAAGTGTGCAAGTACAGTCGTGAGAATAAAACCATAGTGTATGGCATGAGTTTTGGTGCCAGTTAGAAACCTATCAAGAAGATGAATAATAAATCCAGGCCAATTGATTTGCCTCCCACTGTCCAAACATTCTATAAGGACCAGGTCTATGAATGTGGCAATGTGCCTCCTTTCCTGTCTAGGTAGGACAACTTTATTAACAAATTCGAACATCGCTTTTTGGGGTGGCTTCATCTCACTTTTATACATAGCCTTGGGCTCAAGATCTTCATCATTGTCACCAAACTTTCTTGTAATGGCAAGGGCAGTAGAGAGATTCTCTAGACTTGGCCATTTGAGCTTCTTATAATCATTGTACCCTTTAGAAGGTACACCTAAGATCTCTCCTAGTTCTTTATCATCAAAATTCACTGTCACCCCCTTTACCACACTGGTGACCCTACCATCTTTGATCTCACAATTTGTCATGAACTCTGCAATCTCAGTTCTGGCCAGCTTTCCATCCATCTGAAGGACCATGTCCTTCCATCCTTGCAATTGTAACTTCTCCAACAACATTAACATACCTTCCTCTCCAAGTCCCTGAGGAGTCTACCTTTTAAGATGGTTCTCTTCCCAAACTTAACCATCTTGTCCTTCTCAGCATCATATTCTTCTTCTTCTTCTTCTTCTCCACTCCATTCTTCTCCCTCCACTATTTTCACTTTTCTTGATTTCAATGCAGACCTGGTTCTTTTAGTCAAAGTATATGGCTCCGCAGACTTTGTTTTTGAAACAGACTTCTTTGTGGAAGTCTTGGCTTTCTTTGCCTTTGTTGTCACAACCTCCATTTCTTCTGTCTCCTCTTCATCCCGAAGGACCAGGTCCATCTCATCAATTTCAATAGCCTCAACAAAGGTCAAGGAGTTTAGGATTGAATGGAACTTTCCTCTTGATCATAATCCAAATATAATTATTTTAAAATATGCAGAGTGGAGAATACATACCAAGTAATTTTGATGAACCGGGTTCTTCACTGAGAAATCTCTTTTGTAAGTCTGAATTTTTCAAGAAAATAGAGATAATATCATTAGAGATTAATGAGTCATTTTAGCACATGGCACAAGAGTATACTGATGAAGGCATGAGACTAAGCAAAATCTAATCTAATTATTTACAGAAATTCATAATTTCTCTAACTAATTTTTTGAGTTAGAACTGGTTCCTTTTAGGTGATCTTAATCATCCCTAATTCTATCTTGTTCCTTTCAAAGTGATCTCTACTTAGATCTTTTGTGAAGATGTCAGCTATTTGCTTGTCAGTAGCAAAAATTCCACAGTGATCAAACCTTTTTCATACTAATCGCACTAGTGTTGTCACATAAGATGGGGATACAACCTACGTCAATTTTAAAGTCCATTAATTATTGTTTGATCCATAACAATTGAGCACAACATGAGGCAACAACAACATACTCAACTTCAGCAGTAGATAAGGCCACCGAATTTTGCTTTTTAGTGGCCCAAGACACAAGACATGAGCCAAGAAAGTGTGCCATACCTAAGGTGCTCTTTCTATCCACAAAAACCTGCATAATCAGCATCAATATATCCCACTAAGTTGAAATTACTACCTTTTGGATACCATAGACAAAGGTCAGTGGTGCCTTTTAGGTATCTCAAGATCCTCTTGACAACAGTCAAGTGAGACTCCTTTGGACTTGCCTGAAATCTAGCACAAAGGTCTACACTCAAAACAATGTCAGGTCTGCTAGCAGTGAGATACAACAAAGAGCCAATCATTCCCCTATACAACTTCTGATCAACAGACGAACCGGGTTCATTTACATCCAATTGTGTGGCAGTTGCTATAGGAGTGTCAATTTTTTTGGAATCTTCCATTTTAAACCTTTTAAATAACTCTTTCACATACTTATGCTGATGGATCATAGTTCCATTTGAATTTTATTTAATTTGTAAGCCTAAAAAGATTATTAAGCTCACCCATCATTCTCATTTCAAATTCACTCCCCATTAGTTTAGCAAATTCTTTACTTAACTTATCAGTAGTTACTCCAAAGATTATATCATCAACATATATCTGAACTACCAAGAGATCTTTACCTTTTTCTTTCAAGAATAAAGTATTGTCAATTTTACCTCTCTTGTAGCCATGCTCAAGCAAAAATTTTGATAATCTTTCATATCATGCTCTTGGAATCTGCTTAAGCCCATAAAGTGCCTTGTCAAGCTTGTACACATGATCAGGACATTTCGTCCTTTCAAAGCCCGGAGGTTGCTTGAAAAATACTTCTTCCTTTAGATAGCCATTGAAGAAGGCACTCTTGACATCCATCTAATGGAGAGTTAATTCCATATAAGTAGCAAAGTCTATAAGGAGTCTATTTGCTTCCAATATTGCAACTGGAGAAAAAGTCTCATCATAGTCTATGCCCTCCTCTTGACTATATCCTTGAACCACCGATCTTGCCTTGTTCCTTGTAACTGTTCCATCTTCATCAAGTTTGTTTCTGAAGACCCACTTTGTGCCAATTACTGATCTGTCCTTGGGTCTTGGTACTAGATGCCAAACTTGACTTCTCTCAAATTGGTTGAGTTCATCTTGCATTGCATTCACCCAGTCTGCATCCTACAAAGCCTCAGCAACATTTTTAGGTTTAATCAGAGATAAAAAAGCATCAAAAGCACAAAGATTATTCAAAGAAGATCTGGTTTTGATTCTAGAGGTTGGATCAGTTATTATGTTCTCAATGGGATGAGAACTTTGATACTTGTAAGGTTTCACAACCAGCTGATTTTCCCTAGATGTTAAATATTTTGTTGCTGAGGAACAAGTTCATGGACAGGTTCCCTTGAGGTTTGAGGATCACTTCCTATTTGTTCAGTCCCCCCTATCAAGTTGCCCTGAGTGGAAGGACCTGTTCTCTTACCTATTCCTACTTCTGGTGCAGCTTCAGTCTGTGCTATAGTTTTATTTGAGTTTCTCACCACCCCAATTGCTTCATCATCATGTTCCTGCCTCTCAAAAAGAATGCTAGTTTCATAAAAAACTACATGTACACTTTCTTCTACACACATAGTTCTTTATTTTTATAAATCTTATAAGCTTTACTATGTGAAGAATATCCCAAGAATACTCCCTCATCACTTCTGGGATCAAACTTACCTAGGGAGTCTTTCCATTATTGTGCACAAAGCACTTGCATCTAAATGCCCTAAGATGGGATATGTTTGGCTTTCTCCCTTTACGTAACTCATAGGAGTCTTCTCTACAAGAGGTCTAGTCATGCATTTGTTTATGATGTAACATGCAGTGTTCACAATTTCTGCCCAGAAGCTATGGGGCGGTTTACTAGAAAGAAGCATAGTCCTAGCCATATCTTCAAGTGTCCTATTCTTTCTTTCAACTACTCCATTTTGTTGTGGAGTCCTAGGAGCAGAAAAATTATGATCTATGCCATGCTCATCAAAAAATTGAGCAAATTTAGCATTCTCAAATTCAGTACCATGATCACACCTAATTGATGCAAGTTGATTACCTAGTTGTTTCTGAGTTTTTCTAACAAAAGAAGTAAACATGTTAAATGCTTTATCTTTAGATGTTAAAAACAACGTCCTAGTAAACCTAGAATAAGCATCAACAAGCACTATCATATATATATCTTACCACCTCTGCTTAATGTTCTCATTGATCCACAAAGATCCATATGGACGAGTTCCATCGTCCTAGTGGTGCTTACCACTTTCTTGCTTTTAAAAGAGGATCTTACCTGCATCCCCCTTGCACAAACCTCACAAAATTTATCCTCCTTTAACTTAATGTTAGGCAGTCCTATCACCAAATCCTTGGAGACTAATTTGTTTAGTTGACTTAGACTAGCATGTCCAAGTCTCTTGTGCCAAAGAAGGGGATCATTATCTAACTGTGATGACTCAAAATGTCATCTTTAAATTTAATAAGTAATTCTGTATTCTAAGACCTTGAAAATCACCATGTATCATTCCTCAACTTGCCTGCGTAGTCCGTACAATTTTTCGGAAAGTTTTTATGTGAAAAATGGATTAAAATGTGAAATAGAGCTTTCAAACTCAACTAAGTTGACTTTGGTCAACATTTTGAGCAAACAGACCCGGATCAGTGTTTTGACAATTTTGGTAGGTCCGTATCGTGATTTAGGACTTGGGCGTATGCCCGGAATCGAATTCCGAGGTCTCTAGCCCGAGATATGGAATTTTGATGAAAAATTAAAAGCTTGAAAGCTTAATAATTTTTAAAAAATTACTGATGTTGGATTTATTGACCTCGGGTCCGTATTTTGGTTTCAGAGCCCGGTATAGGTCCATTATAATATTTATGACTTGTCTGCCGAATTTGGTGAGAATCGGAGTTGATTTGACGTGATTCGGACGTCTAATTGTAAAAATATAAGTTTTAAAGTTTTATTTTAAATTTCCTTTAATTTGGTATCCGATTCGTAGTTCTTGGTGTTATTTTGGCGATTTGATCGCGCGAGCAAGTTCGTATAATATTTTAGGACTTGGGTGCATGTTTGGTTTGGAGCCCCGAGGGCTTGGGTTGGTTTCGGGTGGTTAACAGATCATTTTTGGACTTGGGAAAACTGAAGAAATCTGCTTCTGGTATCCTTCTTCACGTTCGCGAGAGGGGGCTCGCGTTCGCGAAGAAGAAACTGGAGGCAGATGAAAATTACTCTTCGCATTCGCGGGGGGGAGGGGGGGGGGGGGGGGGGTCGCGAAGGCTTGAGGTGCGAAGCTTCGCGTTCGCGATCGAAGCCTCTCGTTCACGAACGGAAAGAGGCTGGCCAGGAAAATTAGCCTTCGTGTTCGCGAAGGGCATCTCGCGTTCATGTAGGCCAAGCCAGGCAAGCATCGCGTTCGCGAGGCAGCCCTCACGTTCGCGAAGAGTAAAAATTTGACAACACAAATTTGTGCTTCGCGAACGCGAGGCACTGGCCGCGTTCGCGAAGGGTAAAAATCCCAGAAACAGAACTTAAGTTCTGGAAATGGGGTTTCGACCCATTTTCAACTCTTTTCCATTTTTGAGCTCGGGTAAGGCGATTTTTGGGCGATTTTCACGGGAAAACATTGGGGTAAGTGTTCCTTATCCTATATTGATTATATTTTATGATTTCATACTCATTTATATTGTTAATCCGTGAATTTATGAAAGAAAAATCGGATTTTTATAAATTCTTCCAAAAACGAAAATTTAAGATTTGAAGGTCCATTTGATATCGAAATTGAATAATTTTTGTATGGTTGAACTTGTAGCGGAACGGGTATTCGGATTTCATAAATTTTTTCGGAATTTGAGCCGTGGGTCCCACTGTCGAATATTTTAATAAATTTTGGATTTTTATCCGGAAAATTAGTAAATTCATATGGAATTAATTCCTATAATTCGTATTGAGTATATTGAATTGTTTATGAATAGATTTAAAACTTTTGGAGACAAATTTAAAAGGAAAAGCTGTGGTTGAGTAATTGATTGGAATTTGCAAAGCGAGGTAAGTGTCGTGGTTAACCTTGACTTAAGGGAATAGAACCCTTAAATTATTTGTTATGTGAAATGCATGTGAACGACGTATAGACGAGGTGCCGAGTGTCTATACGTCGTCAAATTAATTGTTGCATAATTACTTGAAAAATTATAAATTATTTTAAATCATGAATTAATTGTTATAATAATTGTTTCTCTCCTATTCTTTGTCAAATATTAATTTTTGAATTCCTGCATTAATTGTGAATTATGTGCCTTAATTATTATTTGACATTTAGCATATTAAATATTAAACTGCATATTTTCTCTCTAATTTCCATAATAATTTGCTATTTTCCTTGTTTGTTTCATAATTAAATCATAATTATTGTATGCTTGTTGTCTTATAATTTTATATTAATTGTTGCATTTATTGGGGAAATTGTTTCTATAAGAATTGGTAAATGAATATATTGGAGGATCGGGTTGCACGCCGCAACAGAATTGATTATAATGAATATGTTGGAGGATCGGGTTGCACGCCGCAACAAAATTAATTATAATGAATATATTGGAGGATCGGGTTGCACGATGCAACAGACACACACACACACACACACACACACACACACACACACACACACACACACACACACACACACACACACACACACACACACACACACACACACACACACACACACACACACACACACACACACACACACACACACACACACACACACACACACACACACACACACACACACACACACACACACACACACACACACACACACACACACACACACACACACACACACACACACACACACACACACACACACACACCGCAACAAACTTAATTAAAATGAATATATTGGAGGAGCGGGTTGCACGCCGCAACAGAACTTAATGTGAATATATTGTGAGAGCGAGTTGCACGCTGCAACAGAACTGAGTGTGAATATATTGTGAGAGCGGGTTGCACGCTGCAACAAAATTAAATGTGAATATATTGTGAGAGCGGGTTGCACGCTGCAACAGAATTGATGAAAATGATAATTGGTTATGACTGCTGAGTTGGCTTCAATTGTTATAAACAAGTTACCTGATTTATTTCTATTATTGTTGTTGTTACTAATATTGCGTACAGGTAATGTAAGTGACCCGCCTTAGCCTCGTCACTACTTCGTCGAGGTTAGGCTCAGCACTTACCAGTACATGGGGTCAGTTGTACTGATACTACACTCTGCACTTCTTGTACAGATTTTGGAGTTGGTCCCAGCGGCGTACCATAGACTTGCTCGAATTTTAGCTACTCAGAGGAGACTTGAGGTATAACTGCACGGCGTTCGCAGTTCTGAAGTCCCCGTCTACTTTACTTTAGCTGTATGTTTGTTTCCAGACAACTTTATTTGATTCAGGCCTTTATTTGTATTTATTCTAGAAGCTCGTGCACTTGTGACACCAATTCTGGGATGGTATTTAGACACCGTTGTCTTTATGGATTAGTCACTATATTTCAGACCGTACTTCCGCGTTTACTTATTTGTTATTAATAAATTTAAAGATTGTTTAAAAATTGGTTAATATCATTCTAACGTTGGCTTGCCTAGCAAGTGAAATGTTAGGCTCCATCACGGTCTGAAGGTGGGAATTTCGGGTCGTGATAGTTGGTATCAGAGCATTAGGTTACATAGGTCTCACGAGTCACGAGCAAGCTTAATAGAGTCTGAAGGATCAGTACGGAGACGTCTGTGCTTATCTCTCCGAGGCTATGGAGTTTAGGAACAATTTCACTTCTTTCATTCCTTATCGTGCGACATTGGTTTATCTTGAAACATATATCTCATAATGTTTTGTATCCACTCGTGTATGATATTGCGCACTCGGTATTAGTTGTGCGTTGACAGTTCGTGATGCCGCAAATAGATTGCGAGAGAGCCATAAATGCTCAACATTGCCTCAACGTGTGGTTCCGACTGAAGATGCAGACGTATTGAGAGATCAACTAGTGAATCATGTGAGGGGTGCAACAGACCTTGGCATCTGGTTGATTTATATGAGCTGTGAAGGGTAATATTATGGATTATCGGACGTGGTGAACTATGACATCGCGCCGAGTGGGGGAGTCCACTATCAATGGATGGATTGCGGGGTCATATGTTATATCAGTTTTGACCTGAAATGTATATATGTGGTACTGAAAGGTTCTCCAAAATTTATACATGTTTAAGACCTGAGATTTTGTAGAGGATAAGGCTGGGACTTGCGGTATGTCCGTCTACTTAATAATCCTATACTTCAGTACCAAAGGAGTTAGAGAAATAACTTTAATTTTAGAAAGTCTACTCAGCGTGGACGTTATGGTTGCGGATTTTGGGGTGCATCGGAGGAAATACAGTGGTTGACGAGATTTTGGACGAAGATTTGTCTGTATGGAGCTCTACTTTTGTGATCGTTATGTATAAATAAGGGTGTTAAGAAATAGGTCAGCTCAACAGTGTTGAGTCAGCATAACAAAAGATAAATTGGCCTTGGGAGAGATAATTCTCCACAAGTGTCTGTGGCAAGCCTATGAAGAGAGCAGACCAGCCAATGCAACACCGCCCACTTGGCTCAGTTCTCAGAAATGCGTTTGAAAGAGTTTGTTCCTGGTCTCTCCGTAATACGTGGCGCATAGTGTTTGAACGGTTGCGTCAGGTCACCAAGACGGTGTCATAATATGCCATCAAGTTCAATAAGTTAGCCCGTCATATTCCTACTTTGCTTCCTACAATCAGAGAGCGAGTCCACGGACTCATTAAAGGACCCAATCATAATTATAAAATTTGGTACGACTTGGGAGCTACAGGCTAATACTTCATTTCCGCTAGTGGTAGAAATTGCCAAGATATTAGTATGTGTTCGGGAAGGAAACTAAGGAAACCAAGATGTCTCGAGGTTCTGGGGGATTCAGTGGATTCTACTCTGCAAGTATAAATCATTATGGCGGGGGCTCGGGCAGTCGGCTAGCCTAGTTCGCACATCGGATTAATCGAGGTGCTCTAGTAAGTTTTTTTTAATGCACCACCGACATGAGTTTCCTACAATGGTTATTCCAATTATCTGGCACAGACTCAATATGAGCAGCCAAACCCGCAAATGGGTTGTTATAAATACGGTGATACTAGGAACATCATGAGAAAATTGTCCCAGACTTGGGAGAGACATATTTCATCAAAGCACTTAGTCTACGTGCCCCATTGTAGTTACTACACCATCCACACGACCAGGTAGGGGTGGAGGACAGGCGGGTAGAAGGTGTCCTAGAGGTGGAGACCCAGCCGTTGTTATATTTGTTTTATGGTATGGCAGAGGTCGTTACATTAGATAGTGCCATTATGGGTACGGCCTCGATTTAAAATAAAGGAATAATTTCCTTAACTTGATTCGGTTCTGAGTATCAAGACGAGTCCTCCTATTGTGCTCCACTTATGAGTGAGCTTCGTAATTCTATAATCTACTTATGTGTTTACTCCTGTTGGGAGGTTTTATGGAGATAACTATGCCTATCATTCCATGTTGGTCTCTAATAAGAACTGTGAGGCTAAAGGTGGCTTTCTATTACTCATATCGATAAGTTTTGATGTAATTTTCGGATAATTAATTACAAATTGTGAATTATATGCCCTACAGGTGTGGGGTTCATTATGTGTTGTGATTTTGTGTAACCAAAATTATTTAAAAGGAGAAAACGGAAATTTTCGATTGGCACGATGTGCATATTCCTTGTGATTCAAAACTGAGGACGAGATCCTCACATTTTAATATAAAATGATATGTTTAAATCGGGCTACGAGCTGCGGTGGAAGTTATATAAGGACGAGATCCTTGTGAGAAAAATTCTTGTGTTTAAGTTCTCCCTTGTGAAACTAAATTTGTACTATAGTAATAATAGGGGAGTCATGCCTGTTAGGCTTATGTGAAAATTCTTGTATGAAATTCTCTGTGCATACTTGCCAAATTCGTGTTGGAATATTGAGTTGTAACCTACGAGGTAGGTGCCCGCCCAGGTGGCGTTAAATGTGACTCGTTAATTTGGGTAAATAATTATGAGGTCTTAATGCCTCGCATCTCGTTATTAGTATTGAGAAGGTTTGAAACGAGATTTTTGTTAACATGAAGTTAATTGACGATTCTATAATTGATTATGAACAACTATTAAGACCAGATTGACCCAGAAGGGTGCCCCATTTAGATGGTCAGACGAGTGTGAGTTGAGCTTTCAGAAGCTCAAGACCGCTTTGACTACAACGCTAGTCGTGGTATTACCCACAGGTTCAAGATTGTATACGGTATATTGTGATGCCTCTCACATTGGGCTTGGTGCAGTATTAATGCAAGATGGCAAAGTAATTGCATATGCGCCACGGCAATTGAAAGTTCATGAGAAGAATTATTATGTTCATGACTTAGAATCGGCAGCCATTATTCATGCGCTGAAGATTTGGAGGCATTACCTCTACGGTGTCTCGTGTGAGGTATTTACTGATCATCTGTCATGACCCAAAACTAACCCCTGTCGTGATGGCGCCTATCGTAGAACTAGGCAAGCCGACTCATTTCCAAAACAAACCGATATTTTCATTTTAAAGAAAATTTCAAGGTTATTTAACATAAACCTTTATTTCAAGAGTTCAAATCAAAGAAAAACAGAAGTGCGGAAAAGAAAAGCCCGACATCGGGGTGTCACTAGTCATGAGCATATACTACAATCTGTCTAACAATATCAAGGATAACTCAGCCCAGAAAATAGTTAAATACAACTAGAGGAAGATAAGAGGGAGAAGAGCAGGGGCTGTGATCGCCAAACAGCTACCTTGCTATCTCCAAGAAAATCTGCAACCAGAACACTCAATAACCACTACCGTGTCCAGCTACACCTGGATCTGCACACAAGGTGCAGGGAGTAACGTGAGTACGCCAACTCAGTAAGTAACAATAATAAATAAAGACTGAGCAGTAGTGACGAGCAATAAAGCATATAACGTTCATATCAGGAAATCTCAGTAAAATACCACATGCTCTTAAAAATCAGGATTTGAATCAAACATCTCGTTTAAACCCAGTTCCAGTAAAAATCATTTTAAAGACATTTTTCCAATAGTTTTTCAAACAAAGGCTAAATGCAAAGGTGAGCAAAAATGATGAAATCATAAACAGCCCCTCGGGCAAAACATCACTCATATACAGCCCCTCGGGCAAACCTCACAGTCACTTGTGCCACTCGGGCATACTTCACAATCACTCTTGCCACTCGGGCATACCTCAAAATCACTCTTGTCACTCGGGCATACCTCTCAATTACTCTTGCCACTCGGGCATACCTCACAATCACTCATGCCTCCCAGTCACTCACCACTCGGCACTCGCACTCAGTAGGTACCTGCGCTCACTGGGGGTATGTACAGACTCCGGAGGGGCTCCTTCAGTCCAAGCGCTATAATCTGCACGGACAACTCACGTGCGATAATAATAAAGTATGCTGCAGGCGGGCAGCCCCGATCCACACTCATCCTCACAAATTAGGCCCTCAGCCTCACTCAATCATAAAGTATGCTGCAGGCGGGCAGCCCCGATCCACACTCATCCTCACAAATCAGGCCACTCGGGCATTTCAGTAAAACAGGGCATTCGGCCCAAAACATTTATATGCATCAAAATAGAGTCATAAAACCGAGTTATGCGGTAAACAAGTATAAACATGACTGAGTATAGATTTTCAATCGAAAACAGTGAGAGGATGGTAAGAAATAGCCCCTAAGGGTCCAAACAGCATTGGCGCAAGGCCCAAAACATGGCATTCAGCCTAATTTACAGAAAATCTTTCTAAAACATATAAGTATCAATGGTTTCAACAAAGTATGCAACTTTACAGTTGCTACGGGACGGACCAAGTCACAAATCCCCAACAGTGCATGGCCATACGCCCACACGCCCGTCACCTAGCATTTGCGTTACTTCAAAATAGTAGAATGGTACGAAATCCGGGGTTTCATACCCTCAGGACTTAGATTTAGAATCGTTACTTACCTCAATCCGGTCAAATCTCTACCCCGCAATGCTCTTGCCTCTGGACTCAGCCTCTAAATGCTCCAAATCTATTCACAATCAGTATAATACCATCAACATACGCTAATGGAATGCATTCCACAAGAAAAGTTTCCAAATTAGACCAAAACCCGAAATTGGCTCAAATATTGCCTACGGGGCCCACATCTCGGAACCCGACAAAAGTTACAAAATCCGAAAGCCCATTCAACCACGAGTCTACCATATCAATTTTACCAAAATCCGACCTCAACTCGACCCTCAAATCTAGAAATCTTATTTCCAAATTTCTAAGTTCCAATCTCTGATTTACACCTCAAAATCATGTATTCTAGTCGGATTATTCCATGATAATTTAGTATTATGGAGTAGAAATGATCACAAGGGACTTACCTCAAGTTTTCCTTGAAAATATATCAAAAATCACCTCTCCCCAAGCTCCAATTTGTCAAAAATGGCAAATGGGATGAAGTCCCCGTTTTAATAATTTTGCCGAGACATCCTCGGTTCTGCCTCGATCTTGGCCTTCAATCTTGGCCTTCGATCGAGGTCCTCGATCCTGGTTCTCGGTCCTGGCCCTCGATCATGCCTTCGATCGTGGCCCTCGACTCTGGGCTTGATCATGACTTTGATCGTGGCCCTCGACCCTGAGCTCGATCTGGGCTTCGGTCGTGGCCCTCGACCCTGAGCTCGATCTGGGCTTACATCTGGGCAGAAGCAATTTCCAACAGAAGGAAATTGCAGCAGCTGTTCTAGTTCAATTTTTGATCCGTTAACCATCCGAAACTCATCCGAGGCCCTCGGGACCTCAACCAAATATACCAACAAGTCCTAAAATATCATACGAACTTAGTTGAATCCTCAAATCACCTCAAACAATGCTAAAACCATGAATTATACCCCAATTCAAGCCTAATGAACTTTGAAATTTCTAATTTCTACAAACAACTCCGGAACCTATAAAATCATGTCCGATTGACCTCAAATTTTGCACACAAGTCCTAAATGACATAACAGAGGTATTTCAATTTTCAGAATCGGATTTTGACCCCGATATCAAAAAGTCAACCCCCCGGTCAAACTTCTCAAAAAAATAAAACTTTCGGCATTTCAAGCCTAATTCCTCTACGGACTTTCAAATAATATTCCGGACATGCTCCTAAGCCCAAAATCACTATACGGAGCTATTAGAATTATCAAAATTCAAATCCGAGGTCGTTTACACATAGGTCCATATCCGGTCCACTTTTCTAACTTAAAATTTTTAATTATGAGACTAAGTGTCTCATTTCACTCCGAGTTCCTTCCGGACTCGAACCAACTAACCCGATATAACATAATATAGATGAATAACATAAAAAGAAGTAGGAATGGGGAAAACGAGGTTATAACTCTCAAAACGACCGGCCGGGTCGTTACATCCTCCCCCTCTTAAACATTCGTTCGTCCTCGAACGTGCCCAGAGTTGTTCCAAAAGCCATCAAATCGCTATGTAGCTTTCACATGCACATACCCGGGGGTGATCCCACATCACCCTATCCCATACAGATCCGATAGCACAGCATAACTGAAATTTCTCAATTCAACCTAGCCCACAAGCCTTCGAATCAAATTTTCAATATCCGAAATTTCCTATAAGATGAGAAGTTTGCATCTACATACCATATAAGTCTGAAAAATCTATACCAAAAGCTGTAACCATAACTCAAATACTCAAATTCAAATACCGCATAGCTCGAATGCTCGAAGCAATGATTTCAAATCACAGTATCGACTCAAATCAATCTAGTGCCAGTCATAAACCTCATATCAAACAAACCCTCGTTCTAAAACCTTCGTACAATGCCGATGATGAAAGAAACATACCGAATTCATAACCATTCATTAGACCATCAGGCCATGGAGCTCTCATTCCTTCTACAAGAACTATAGCCAATTTCAAAGCCGACTTCCGATATTATCCTCCTAATTATACCACAATCAAATCTGATAGCATCCATTCTAGGCCCAATGACCTCGTCTCCTCCAACACGACCACTCTAGTGACATGACACATCAATACAATTTAAAGACACAACCCGTGCAATCCGTGCACCATATAGCAACATTCCAAATGTACCCAATCGTAATAATGACCCAAACAGGAGAATCGTTCCGCAAGCTCGACGAGTGCCACCCCGACGCAATGTTAAGAACCCATCACACACCACAGAACCATAACATACAAATCTTACACAAGGGATCATATTTCCACATAACTCTGCTGCAATACGCGACCCTATCCAAATACTGGTCCATATAAAACACCTCAAGTCACCCCGCTAAAAAAAAATCAATAACCATGCACAATTCGACATCAAGTACCCAAAGTGCATTACCATAACCACAGAGAAGCAAACGACACCATGCCATATAAAACCCAAAAGAACACGACCAATACGTCATCAACTAAGCAATATCCAATACTATTCTCGCTCAAATTCCGCTATAAGTCCATAATAGAACTGCACCATATGTGCATATAACCACGAATCCCAACTCCCCATAGCATAGAAGAGTAACTCACCGATAATTTCAGAGCACGAATAAGCTTCACATCAACCGAATGGCATATCCTTCAACAATAGCAGTATGGAGCCAATCAATCCGGCTCGGTGTAGAATACACATCCTAATTGGGCCTACCAATGGGCCCCGAATCAACTATGGTCAGCCACCAATAGATAAACAACCTCCGAAAGTCCACAATGATGGAATCATAACACCTTCTATCATCTGGCTAGCTCCGACCACAACTTCACAGTCCACCACCATGAAACAATCTGCTCATAAGAACTCCCAATCTTCAATTCCATAGAACACATGAATCACCCTATTTGATTCCATCTCCACCGCCCGAATGCCTAACACCTCTCTCATACACAATCCTCCCACGAGAAATACTTTGAAACTTCTTCCATGCCTCTTGGCAAAAATTTGAATATCAACAATCGATCAACCAAGAGAGTGCCGCAATACTAGCGAAGTACCTATAAATCAAAATACACTGCCCCTTCTGAAATGTACACTCTCATCAAGCTATACCAGATAGTAATATCATTTACCTAATCATCGGAAACCGTTCATGCTGCCTAAGAATTTATGTCCTTCCCTTCAAAACTGAACTGTGACCTGATACATGTAAATCCTATTCCCGCACAACACACCACATCTATTATGCCATCATGTGACAAGTATAAGAATTTCATTATCAACTCTGAGTCACTAGCAATTACATACCTTACTAGTCAGAAACCTCTTTCTTGCTTCTTTCTAGGAGAAAATCATAACACACAACACGTTCCGTACATCGGTAGAAATTATCCGGTTTAAACCATGGTAGAACCCATCATGAACACCTTGAAATCCATTTGCACATAATCAAGCTATCTGAATTGAATTCCTCTAACTCCACCAAGCCACACAGGTTGCCAAATTCGAGAGCATTTCCACGAAACACCTATAGATACTAGACACATCATAAGTACCCAAAAAAACCGATCATACACATTACTGTGCTAACCCAACCTACTACCAAGTTGTCCTATTTTCCCAAGTCCTTCCCAAATTGCCTTCAAATTGCTATTTTATTTCCTTGTTAGAACACTACTATCCTTAACTAAAACTTGCCTCGCGAACTCTAGCATAGAATCACACCACCCTAAGGCTTATAAGCCGCCGAATTCCCTTTTTATGTATTCCAAAGGTTCCACAACCAAAAATGCTTACTCCGAAGAGACTTTAGGTGAATCTAAAACTGTTTCCTTCACCTTCTTGATACTGAAATGCATAATTCACAATGATATAAGATTCCACGAGTCTCAACACCATTCAATGCAACTCCCAGTTTTCTAGCCATATTTATAAATCTCGAATCTATTGTAACCATTCTCGAATTAACTGACCAAACAGACCGAAATGACCTGTGCCCCATTAGCACACCAACACCCAAGGGAATAAAGAGTAACCCACACTCCTATGCAACCGAGCAAATTCCCGATCCATATACACTACATTCTCTGTGAATAACCACTCAATTATTTTATGGTCCTCCTATAACCATAGAGTGTAATACAACTTGTGTCTAGAAATTCCTTTACCCGAGTCATCCTCGACCTCGGCCTCTGCAAGTCATAGCTGCTTTACTGGTATACCCCGAACCAAAACTAATACGACCCATAACTGTGCAATCAACTCGTCGATAGCAGACTCCCCCACTTAGCCTTAAGCTGCAATTATATAAAATTAGAACCTGTAAGGATTTCTCCTTTTCAATTACCAAGGTCTCGCACCGTTAACCTGTCAGACTTCTCGAAGTCTTTTATTAAGCCTTTCGTGAACATTCTGAATCTCCAGCCAAAATTACACACGCGACCTCCTACCTGGGTAGTTAGTAATATTCCTCACAAAAGCTTCATCAACATCACGCCACCGCTAGCTGCACACAGGAGATAACCTACATGTGGAATTCCTTACCGACATCTTCCAATGATACTGCACTGAGAGAAACAACCACAAAATTCGTAAATTCCCCTGAGTTCATGCTCGCCCACCATTTATATAAGTCTGCACTTTCCTTATTGACATCAACTGTACGTCAACAATACCTTCCGAACTCAAGTCATATTGCACCTGACACAATAATCAGATCTTCACGCCTCTATTCATTTCAAACACACTCATTTCTGCCATATTCAATTTAGAGTATACAGAGTATGCAGGCTGATTCACATATTAACACGATTCCAAACCATTCTACACTTTCTCAAGGCGCACGACTACCCTACTAGTGAATTCATATGTTAATCTTCCACTCTTACTTCGGTTAAACCATCTCCCTTAAGAAACTTCTCAACCTCTACTTCTCCTACTTGACCTGCTAGTACCTCAACCACCGCGAACACTTCCCGCCATGTCTTCCCTCATACTTTGCTACCCAACTACTGCATCAAATCGAAATGTATTTCTATCGCACCTGAACCAATAAAATGTTACCGACTTTAAGTCTTTTCAAGATTATCTTTCCCGAGCCATCAATATCAAAATACCCATTCGCAACCACCATTACTACACAACCACTTACTCTTCTTGAGTTCAAACTCATTGACAGACATGGGAATTTAATTTTCCCCAAAATTTAACAACGTGAAAGATCCTTCAAAACATTTACACTCGAGACGGTACGTCGCATCAAAACGAAAATCCAAGCACCCAATGGCCTTTCTTTACATTCAAGGAAAACACTTCTCGTCACATCAAAACGAAAATCCAAGCACCCAATGGCCTTTCTTTACATTCAAGGAAAACACTTCTCGTCACACTCACATAGTCTTAACACTTCCAGCAGTTATGTCATACTCACCACAAAGCCATTCCACTGCTCATCGAGCCACAATTCAACTCGTAGGGACATTATCGGACATATGAATCCAAATGTATAGGTTACAACTGAAGCTACCGAGCCTAAGCTGCGGTCTAACCATGGCATCAAGTCCTCCAGACTGGCCCACCACCATAACAAAGAATACACATCTCAACCTTGTTCATAGAATCACAAGCCGGCGATGCACAACTGATACCGAGCGCTCATGTGCACATACGAGATGCGTGGAAGGAATTCATAGAGTTATGTCTCAAGCTGAATCATTTTCGCACGATAGAATACAAGAATGTGAAGTTTTCCTAAGAGTTCTGCAGCCTCTCGAAGATAAGTACAGACGTCTCCGTACCGATCCTCAAGACTTTACTAAACCTGCTCATGACTCATGAGACCTATGTAACCTAGGCTCTGATACCACTCTGTCACGACCCAAAACTAACCCCTGTCGTGATGGCGCCTATCGTGGAACTAGGCAAGCCGACTCATTTCCAAAACAAACCGATATTTTCATTTTAAAGAAAATTTCAAGGTTATTTAACATAAACCTTCATTTAAAGAGTTCAAATCAAAGAAAAATAGAAGTGCGGAAAAGAAAAGCCCGACATCGGGGTGTCACTAGTCATGAGCATATACTACAATCTGTCTAACAATATCTAGGCTAACTCAGCCCAAAAAATAGCTAAATACAACTAGAGGAAGATAAGAGGGAGAAGAGCAGGGGCTGCAATCGCCAAACAGCTACCTTGCTATCTCCAAGAAAATCTGCAACCAGAACACTCAATAACCGCTACCGTGTCCAGCTACACCTGGATCTGCACACAAGGTGCAGGGAGTAACGTGAGTACGCCAACTCAGTAAGTAACAATAATAAATAAAGATTGAGCAGTAGTGACGAGCAATAAAGCATATAACGTTCATATCAGGAAATCTCAGTAAAATACCACATGCTCTTAAAAATCAGGATTTGAATCAAACATCTCGTTTAAACCCAGTTCCAGTAAAAATCATTTTAAAGACATTTTTCCAATAGTTTTTCAAACAAAGGCTAAATGCAAAGGTGAGCAAAAATGATGAAATCATAAACAGCCCCTCGGGCAAAACATCACTCATATACAGCCCCTCGGGCAAACCTCACAGTCACTTGTGCCACTCGGGAATACCTCACAATCACTCTTGCCACTCGGCCATACCTCACAATCACTCTTGCCACTCGGGCATACCTCACAATTACTCTTGCCACTCGGGCATACCTCACAATCACTCATGCCTCCCAGTCACTCACCACTCGGCACTCGACACTTGGCACTCGCACTCAATAGGTACCTGCGCTCACTGGGGGTATGTACAGACTCCGGAGGGGCTCCTTCAGTCCAAGCGCTATAATCTGCATGGACAACTCACGTGCGATAATAATAAAGTATGCTGCAGGCGGGCAGCCCCGATCCACACTCATCCTCACAAATTAGGCCCTCAGCCTCACTCAATCATAAAGTATGCTGCAGGCGGGCAGCCCCGATCCACACTCATCCTCACAAATCAGGCCACTCGGGCATTTCAGTAAAACAAGGCATTCGGCCCAAAACATTTATATGCATCAAAATAGAGTCATAAAACCGAGTTTCGCGGTAAACAAGTATAAACATTACTGAGTATAGATTTTCAATCGAAAACAGTGAAAGGATGGTAAGAAATAGCCCCTAAGGGTCCAAACAGCATTGGCGCAAGGCCCAAACATGGCATTCAGCCCAATTTACAGAAAATCTTTCTAAAACATATAAGTATCAATGGTTTCAACAAAGTATGCAACTTTACAGTTGCTACGGGACGGACCAAGTCACAAATCCCCAATAGTGCATGCCCATACGCCCACACGCCCGTCACCTAGCATGTGCGTTACTTCAAAATAGTAGAATGGTACGAAATCTGGGGTTTCATACCCTCAGGACTAGATTTACAATCGTTACTTACCTCAAATCGGTCAAATCTCTACCCCGCAATGCTCTTGCCCCTGAACTCAGCCTCCAAATACTCCAAATCTATTCACAATCAGTATAATACCATCAATATATGCTAATGGAATGAATTCCACAAGAAAAGTTTCAAAATTAGACCAAAACCCGAAATTGACTAAAAAAATTGCATGTGGAGCCCATGTCTCGGAATCCGACAAAAGTTACAAAATCCGAAATCCCATTCAACCACGAGTCTACCCATATCAATTTTACCAAAATCCGACCTCAACTCGACCCTCAAATCTATAAATCTTATTTCCAAATTTCTAAGTTCCAATCTCCGATTTACACCTCAAAATCATGTATTCTAGTCAGATTATTCGATGATAATTCAATATTATGGAGTAGAAATAATCACAAGGGACTTACCTCAAGTTTTCCTTAAAAATATATCAAAAATCGCCTCTCCTCAAGCTTCAATTTGTCAAAAATGGCAAATGGGATGAAGTCCCCATTTTTATAATTCTGCCGAGACATCCTCGGTTCTGCCTCGATCTTGGCCTTCGATCGAGGTCCTCGATCCTGGTTCTCGGTCCTGGCCCTCGATCAGGCCTTCGATCGTGTCCCCCGACTTTGGGCTCGATCATGCCTTCGATCGTGGCCCTCGACTCTGGGCTCGATCATGCCTTCGATCGTGGCCCTCGACTCTGGGCTCGATCATGGATTAGATCGTGGCCCTAGATCCTGAGCTCGATCTGGGCTTCGGTCGTGGCCCTCGACCCTGAGCTCGATCTGGGCAGAAGCAATTTCCAACAGAAGGAAATTGCAGCGCTGTTCTAGTTCAATTTTTGATCCGTTAACCATTCGAAACTCATCCGAGGCCCTCGGGACCTCAACCAAATATACCAACAAGTCCTAAAACATCATACGAACTTAGTCGAATCCTCAAATCACCTCAAACAATGCTAAAACCATGAATTATACCCCAATTCAAGCCTAATGAACTTTGAAATTTCTAATTTCTACAAACAACTCCGGAACCTATCAAATCACGTCCGATTGACCTCAAATTTTGCACATAAGTCCTAAATGACATAACATAGGTATTCCAATTTTCAGAATCGAATTCCGACCCCGATATCAAAAAGTCAGCCCCCCGGTCAAACTTCTCAAAAAAATAAAACTTTCGGCATTTCAAGCCTAATTCCTCTACGAACTTCCAAATATTATTCCGGACACGCTCCTAAGCCCAAAATCACCATACGGAGCTATTGGAATTATCAAAATTCAAATCTGAGGTCGTTTACACATAGGTCAATATCCGGTCCACTTTTTTAACTTAAAATTTTCAATTATGAGACTAAGTGTCTCATTTCACTCCGAGTTCCTTCCGGAATCGAACCAACTAACCCAATATAACATAATATAGCTGAATAACACAAAAAGAAGTAGGAATGGGGAAAATGGGGTTATAACTCTCGAAACGACCGGTCGGGTCGTTACATCATCATAGCCTTCAATATCTGTTCAAATAAAAGGATCTTAATTTGAGGCAGAGAAGATGGTTGGAGTTGTTGAAAGACTATGATATCACCATTTTGTATCATCCCGGAAAGGACAATGTGGTGGCCGATGCTTTGAATAGAAAGGCTGTGAGTATGGGCAGTCTTGCGTATATTCCGGTTGGTAAGAGGCCATTAGCTGCAGATGTTCAGACTTTGGCTAATCAGTTCATAAGGTTAGATGTTTCGGAACCCAGTCGGGTTCTAGCTTGCACAGTTGCTCGGTCTTCTTTATATGAGCGCATCAGAGAGAGGCAGTATGATGATCCTCATTTACTTGTCCTTAAGGACACGGTGCGACACAGTGATGCCAAACAGGTTGCTGTGGGGGAAGATGGGGTTCTGCGAATGCAGGGTCGTATTTGTGTGCCTAATGTGGATGGGTTTCATGAATTAATTCTTGAAGAAGCACACAGTTCCAGGTATGTTATTCATCCAGGTACGGCCAAAATATATCAAGATTTGCGGCATCATTATTTGTGGAGGAGAATGAAAAGGATATAGTTGCATATGTAGCTCGGTGTCTGAATTGTCAGCAAGTTAAGTACGAGCATCCGAGACCTGGTGGTTTGCTTCAGAAGTTAGAAATTCTTGAGTGGAAGTGGGAGCGTATCACTATGGATTTTGTTGTTGGGCTCCCATGGACTCAGAGAAAATTTGACGTAGTATGGGTCATTATGGACAAGTTGACCAAGTCAGCACATTTCATTCCAGTGGAAGTTACCTATTCTTTAGAGAGGTTAGTTGAAATTTATATTCGTGAGATTGTCCGCCTTCACGTTGTGCCCGTGTCTATTATTTCAGATCGAGGTACGCAGTTTACCTCACATTTCTAGAGGGATGTACAGTGTGAGTTAGGCACACGGGTGGAGTTGAGTACAACATTTCATCCACAAACAGATGGACAGTCAGAGCGCACTATTCAAATATTGGAAGGTATGCTCCGCGCTTGTGTTATAGACTTTGGAGTTTCTTGGGATCATTTCTTGCCACTTGTGGAGTTTGCTTATAATAATAGCTACCAGTCGAGCATTTAGATGGCTCCATATGAGGCATTATACGGAAGGCGATGCCGATCGCCAGTTGGTTGATTTGAACCGGGAGAGGCTCGGTTGTTGGGTACCGATTTGGTACAGGATGCCTTGGATAAGGTTAAGATTATTCAGGATCGACTTCGCACAGCTCAGTCTAGGAAAAAGAGTTATGCCGACCGAAAAGTTCGTGATATTGAATTCATGGTTGGAGAAAGAATATTTCTCCGGGTTTCAACTATGAAAGGTGTAATGAGGTTCGGAAAGAAGGGCAAGTTGAGCCCTAGGTATATCGGGCCCTTTGAAATTCTTGAAAGGGTGGGTGAAGTAGCCTACATGCTTGCATTACCACCTAGTTTATCAGCGGTTCATCCGGTGTTCCATGTGTCTATGCTCCGGAAATATCATGGTGATCCATCCCATGTGTTAGATTTCAGCTCAGTCCAATTGGACAAAGATTTGACTTACGAGGAGGAGCCGGTGGCTATTCTAGCCCGACAGGTCCGACAGTTGAGGTCTAAGAGTTATCCTTCAGTTCAGGTGCAATGGAGAGGTCAGCCGGTAGAGGCATCTACCTGGGAGTCTGAGTCGGACATGTGGAGTAAATATCCACACCTTTTCTCCAGCTCAGGTACTTTTTCTAACTCAGTTCGAGGACGAACGTTTGTTTTAGAGGTGGAGAATGTGATGACCCAAAATGTCATCTTTAAATTTAATAAGTAATTCTATGTTCTAAGACCTCGAAAATCACCATGTATCATTCCTCGACTTGTGTGCACAGTCCGTACAATTTTTCGGAAAGGGTTTATGTGAAAAATGGATTAAAATGTGAAATAGAGCTTTAAAACTCAACTGAGTTGACTTTGGTCAACATTTTGAGCAAACGGACCTGGATAAGTGTTTTGATAATTTTGTAGGTCTGTATCGTAATTTGGGACTAGGGCGTATGCCCGGAATTGAATTCCGAGGTCCCTAGCCCGAGATATGGAATTTTGATGAAAAATTAAAAGCTTAAAAGCTTAATGATTTTTAAGAAATTACTGATGTTGGATTTATTGACCTCGGGTCTGTATTTTGGTTTCGGAGCCCGGTATAGGTCCACTATAATATTTATGACTTGTCTGCCGAATTTGGTGAGAATCGGAGTTGATTTGATGTGATTCGGACGTCCGGTTGTAAAAATATAAGTTTTAAAGTTTTCTTGAAAATTTTCTTTGATTTGGTGTCCGATTCATAGTTCTTGGTATTATTTTGGCGATTTGATCATGCGAGCAAGTTCGTATGATGTTTTAGGACTTGGGTGCATATTTGGTTTGGAGCCCCGAGGGCTTGGGTTGGTTTCGGGTGGTTAACGGATCATTTTTGGACTTGGAAAAAACTACAGAAATGTGCTTCTGGTATCCTTCTTCGCGTTCGCGAGAGGGGGCTCGCGTTCGCGAAGAAGAAACTGGAGGCAGATGAAAATTACTCTTTGCGTTCGCGAAGGAGGGGCCGCGTTCGCGAAGATTTGAGGTGCGAAGCTTCGCGTTCGCGATCAAAGCCTCGTGTTCGCGAAGTAAAAGAGGCTGGCCAGGAAAATTAGCCTTCGCGTTCGCGAAGGGCATCTCGCGTTCGCGTAGGCCAAGCCAGGCAAGCATCATGTTCGCGAGGCAGCCCTCGCGTTCGCGAAGAGTAAAAATTGGACAGCACAAATTTGTGCTTCGCGAACGCGAGGCACTGACCGCGTTCGCGAAGGGTAAAAATCCCAGAAACAGAACTTAAGTTCTAGAAATGGGATTTCGACCCATTTTCAACTCTTTTCCATTTTTGAGCTCGGGTAAGGCGAAATTTGGGCGATTTTTACGGGAAAACATTGGGGTAAGTGTTCCTTATCCTATATTGATTATAATTCATGATTTCATACTTATTTATATCATGAATCCGTGAATTTATGGAAGAAAAATTAGATTTTTATAAATTCTTCCAAAAACGAAAATGTAAGATTTGAAGGTCCATTTCATATCGGAATTGGATAATTTTTATATGGTTGAACTCGTAGCGGAACGGGTGTTCAGATTTCGCAAGTTTTTTCAAAATTTGAGACCTGGGTCCCACTGTCGAATATTTTAATGAATTTTGGATTTTTATCCGGAAAATTAGTAAATTCATATGGAATTAATTCCTATGATTCGTATTGAGTATATTGAATTGTTTATGAATAGATTTGAAGCTTTTGGAGATAAATTTAAAAGGAAAAGCTGTGGTTGAGTAATTGATTGGAATTTGCAAAGCGAGGTAAGTGTCGTGATTAACCTTGACTTGAGAGAATAGAACCCTTAAATTATTTGTTATATGAAATGCATGTGAATGACGTATAGGCGAGGTGATGGGTGTCTATACGTCGTCAAATTAATTGTTGCATAATTACTCGAAAAATCATAAATCATTTTAAATCATGAATTAATTGTTATAATAATTGTTTCTCTCCTATTCTTTGTCAAATATTAATTCTTGAATTCCTGTATTAATTGTTACATGCTATTTGAATTATGTACCTTAATTGTTATTTGACATTTAGCATATTAAATATTAAACTGCATATTTTCTCTCTGATTTTCATAATAATTTGCTATTTGCCTTGTTTGTTTCATAATTAAATCATAGTTATTGTATGCTTGTTGTCTTATAATTTTATATTAATTGTTGCATTTATTGGAGAAATTTCTTCTATAAGAATTGGTAAATGAATATGTTGGAGGAACAGGTTGCACGCCACAACAGAATTGATTATAATGAATATGTTGGAGGATCGGGTTGCACGCCGCAACCGAATTAATTATAATGAATATATTGGAGGATCGGGTTGCACGCCGCAACAGACTTATTAAAAAAGTCCATATTGGAGGATCGGGTTGCACGCCGCAACAGACTTATTAAAAGTCCATATTGGAGGATCGGGTTGCACGCCGCAACAGACTTATTTAAAAGTCGACATACATATATATATTGGGGGATCGGGTTGCACGCCGCAACAGACTTATTTAAAAGTGGGGATCAGATTGCACGCCGCAATAGACTTATTTAAAAGTCTATATATATACTTGATTGAAATAAATATATAACAGACTTGATTAAAATGAATATATTGGAGGAGCGGGTTGTACGCCGCAACAGAACTGAATGTGAATATATTGTGAGAGCGGGTTGCACGCTGCAACTGAACTGAATGTGAATATATTGTGAGAGCGGATTGCACGCTGCAACAGAATTGAATGTGAATATATTATGAGAGCGGGTTGCACGCTGCAACAGAATTGATGGAAATGATAATTGGTTATGACTGCTGAGTTAGCTTCAATTATTATAAATGAGTTACATGATTTATTTCTATTATTGTTATTGTTGCTAATATTGCGTACAGGTAATGTAAGTGACCCGCCTTAGCCTCGTCACTACTTCGTCGAGGTTAGGCTCAACACTTACCAGTACATGGGGTCGGTTGTACTGATACTACACTCTGCACTTCTTGTGCAGATTTTGGAGTTGGTCCCAGCGGCGTACCATAGACTTGCTCGGATTTCAGCTACTCAGAGGAGACTTGAGGTATAACTGCACGACGTTCGCAGTTCTGAAGTCCCCGTCTACTTTACTTTAGCTGTGTGTTTGTTTCCAGACAACTTTATTTTATTCAGACCTTTATTTGTATTTATTCTAGAAGCTAGTGCACTTGTGAGACCAATTTTGGGATGGTATTTAGATACTGTTGTCTTTTATGGATTAATCACTATATTTCAGGCCGTACTTCCGTGTTTACTTATTTGTTATTAATAAATTTAAAGATTGTTTAAAAATTGGTTAATATCATTCTAACATTGGCTTGCCTAGCAAGTGAAATGTTAGGCGCCATCACGGTCCGAAGGTGGGAATTTCGGGTCGTGACACCAACACACTTAAGCAAGTGAGTTCATTTTCTGAAAGTGTGGACAGATCTACAACATATATGTTGTTCAATCTTTTTCCCTGCAAAACTATCTTGTTAGTGGTAAGATTAATTACAAAGCATTTGATAGATGTGAATGCTACCATGTTACCTCCATCACATAATTATGATACACTTATTAGACTGTACTTCAGTCCATCTATCAAGTAGACGTTCTCAATAGAGTGAGAATCAGTCTTACCTACCTTTCCAATCCCAATTATCTCACTTTTCTTCCCATTTCCAAAGGAGACATTACCTCTTTTAAGGTCCTCAAGTGAAATGAACTGGTTCTTGTTTCCTGTCATGTGCTTTGAACAGCCACTATCTATGTACCATATTTGGCTGCTCCCCTTCACTTGGACCTATAAAAGGAAATCAGGGGTTAGTCTTAGGAATCCAAACTAGTTTGGGTCCCTTTCTATAGGCAAAAGGATGAATCAAATTCTTTTTAGCCCAACTTGGTAGCCTATTCTTCCCTTGAACAAATTCTTTGTTCTTTTGACTTGCCTTTTCTTTTGTAGTGTATTCACTTTTATAGTGACCTGTTTTACTACAGTGTGTGCAAATCTTGTTCTCAGGAAATGTGAGGTACTTGCTTTTGGGATTCCATTTAGGTGCGAGATTCCCAAAGCCACGTCTTCTTCTATTGCTACTATGGTGTTCCTATAGCCATGAAAGTACATCGGAGGAACTGTTCTATTTACAAGTTCTGTCTAGCTCATGCTTGACCTTGCTTAGATCCTCCTTTAGGATTCTCACCTGCTCATCCCTTTTATACAACTCACCTTTCATTTTTCTTACATTTTCTTCTAGAGTAAGTTGTGTGTGATCAACTGTCTTTTTACCAGTACCTAATTTCAGTTTTAGATTTTCAGATCTAAGTTCTAGAACAGTTGAGTCCAGTTCATGGACATGGTTCTTCAATACAATATTTTTAGTTACAGTCTCACTAACCCTAAGTTCTAAATTTTTGCACTTAGCCTTCAAAATCACACATTCTTTAGACAACTGTTCCTTTTCATTGTTTACATCCTCAGATTCATCAATTAGTTCTAGAAGTAAATCAGATAACCTTTCTTTAGACAATAATTTAATCTTGTATTTGAGATGAATTACACTTACCTCAGTTTCTTCATCAGATTGTCCAATGGCCATAAGTGCTTGTTCATTCCCATCATCATTATCTGAGCTTTCATCTGAGCTTTCTCCCCAAGCAACGACTATAGCCTTGGTTGATCCTTTGCTTTTCTTGGGTTGAACTTGTTCCTTCTTCCTATTCGTTCGTTCAATTCTTTCCTTCTTCCATTCAATTTCCCATTGATAACAGTTCTTGATGTGGTGATCAGTGTTTCCACACTTGTAGCATCCATCACTGATTTGCTTCTCAGGAACTTTTGACTTACTATAGCTTCCACTTCTTGAAGGACCTTTTCCTCTCCTCAGGTACTTCTTGAAGTCCTTGTTGATCATAGCCATTTCGTCATCTTTTAGATCAGAACCTTCAGTGATTCTGAGTGCCAGACTCCTTTCCTTCTTAGGTACATCCATTTTCATGGTTTGTCTCCTAAGTTCATAGACAGTAAGATTTCCAATTAATTCATCCAGTGGGAGGGTGGCAATTTTATTTGATTCCTGAATGGCAGTGATTTTGCTCTCCCAAGTAACAGGCAGAACCCTTGTCAATATGTTCTCGACTCTATCTTCTTTAGGAATAATCCTTCCAAGAGACTTTAGTTCATTTGTCAATGTAGTGAACCTTGTGTACATCTCTTGAATGATTTCTCCTTCCTTCATAGTAAAGTTCTCATATTGAGAATACAGTAAAGTTCCTCTGGATCTCTTCACCGGAGGTGTTTCTTCATGAGCCACTTGCAGAGTGTCCCAAATTTCCTTAGCAGTGGTACAACTTTGGATCCTGCTGTACTCATCTGGACCAAGTCCACAAACAAGCCATTTCTTAGCTTTAGCATTCTTCTCCCATTTCCTCAAGTCCTCAGCAGTGCAATCTGCTCTTGTCTTTGGCACCTCTACTCCTTCAACATTTATCTTCATGGTAGCCAGTGGACCATCGGTGACAATATCCCATAACTCATAGTCCTCTCCTTTAATGTGATCTCTCATCCTATTTTTTCACCAAGAGTAGTACTGGTCGTTGAAGAGTGGTGGCCTAGTAGTGGATTGCCCTTCCTAGTTTCCAGGTAGTGCACTCATCTTGATTTTCTCCTAAGGTGTTAGCCTCTTCAAGGATAACTCGCTTTGATACCAATTGATTTTTTATACGTCAATTCCATACAAGAGGGGGATGGGTGATTTGTGTGGTGTTCAATTTTTACGTGCACTGATTATAGAAGGACCTGGTTATTCTAAGTGTTCCTTATACTATTGTTGCGAAAATAGTAAATGCGGAAAGTAAAGAACACAAGTATTTTTACGTGAAAAACAACGGCTCAAAAGGTGAAAAAACCACGACCTACTACTCAGTAAAATATTTTCCAACACTTCACTAAATCACTGAGCCAAAACAGTATTTACAAAACTCTTTGTAAACCTAAGGATTAACTCTAATCCCGTTGTGGCAACCAGCCTCTAACTGTTGCGACAACTTCAAGTTAACTCTAACGTGAATACTTAGAGTACCTAATTCAATTGCTTCTAGATAAAGCTAAGAGGTACAATTTGAAAATCACCTACTACAATGAAATTAGAATAAAAGACAGATGCTTGGAACTGGTTCTTCTATCTGATTCATGTAACTTCAGGTTCACACATTTGAATCACACAGGAATTGCTTGCTTAATGCCTTGCTATTTTACTCTCAACTCACGTTTAACTTCAGCTTTTGTGCGTACCAGTAGAATGAGAACATCCTGCAATATATAGAGTTAGTAGATTAAGAAATAACTAGAGTTCCAATGTTATACTCTTCCTTGATGGAAGGGTTCTAGTTATCTTCAACTTTTAACTCCTCTCTTATCTTGGATAAATTTCTCTTCGAGTAAGGAGTCCTTCTCCTTATCATTTATGCAACCTTTTCGATCAGGAGATATCAGATATAACAGGTTAAACTTATCTCCCTCACGTGTATCCCTTATGCTCGAATTCTGCCCGTGTCTGTGTACACTGTGGATGGACCTGGTTCATGCACAAGTTTCTTTGTCAATCATCAAAACAAAACTTCACTTGGGCCAACAAAACTATATGATAAACTTGAGTAGACGCACACACAAAACACACACATAAATTTTGCCCATATGAATTTCCGTTACCATAGATTGATAGTATAGTTTGGAGCATCCAAATAATGGGTAAAAAGGTGATTATCCTAGCAGAATGCTAGTGAAAATAGGGAATATAAAACCTGCATCTTCTCGAGTGAATCATCTTAGTGCACTCTATACTTGAATATTCGAACGTACATACACATATATACCAACAAAATAGCGATACCAAAAGATATAGCATCATACCTTTGTTCTTATCATCCATATCACATAAGATATACTCTCTATTTCAATTTATATGAGGATTAACCTATTTGGGGAGTCAGATAGCTCTTTCTTTGACTCAATTTCAAACATAGATTCTTCGAGTATTTTTTAATAAAATTTACATATTTGATAACTACATAAAAAGTACTATAAGTTTGCATAATTAATAATTCACAGTATATGAAAAGAATTAGAGAAAATCATAGTCAAAGAAAGAGTTGTTTGACTCCGGAATAGGTCAATCCTTATATAAATTGGGACAGAGGGAGTAGCTAAACTTTAATTTGGTCTATTAAATCAAAGACTCGCTTTCTCTATTTACGTGTTTATGAAGTTGAGATTTAAGATTATTTTCTCAATAAATCAATCAGGAACATGAACATACAATGCAGAGTAACACGTATATTGAAAAGAGTAATTTATCAGAGGTACGTATCCATTAACAACTCTTAATTTAGTTCTAAGCTCCCTATAAGAGTCTTAAAGGTGTCAGCCTAAATAATTGCTATTTAGAGTCAATGATCTGTTTTTTCTTCACCACGCTCGGAGTGTTGTATTGAAGAGAAGTTATGCGAACCAATGAGTTTCTTTTTAAAATTTGTGTCCAACATCTTTGTGATAGACTTCTTCTAGTTTTATATTATGGGTTTTTACTCTTTATTTTTCGTTGGATACAATCTTCTCTAATTTTTTAACTTTTGAACTTTTTGAGAGAATACGAATCTTAGTGGTTAGCACGTAAAAATCCTTGTTTGTACCGTCACTATATTTTTCTGCCATGGACTTTAAAGTCATTCTCAAGTGCCCTTTTTTCATTTCTTTATCTCCTCTTGAATTTGACCATTTGCATTAACATATGAAGTTAGATAAAATATCGATGACTACACGAAATGACCAACTTAAGGTCTACAACAAAGTTTTTAACTCTCACCAGCGAAGTACGCCTAAGCATCTGATCAGAGTTTGACTCCTATTAAAAGACAGTTTGCAAAGTGTTAAATCCTCAAAAATCAACAATTATCTCCTAACCAAATTTTATGGAAATATAGATGTTATTATATGCTTCTCTTTGCATAAGAGAATTTCTAAACATATTGAGCATTTAGTTGTGAAGTTGGAAGTTTTTCAATTATTATTATTCCCGATAAATATTTATTTGTAAGAAAATAGTACGATGGTATAATTTAAAGTAATTCTGCAATATTCCTTACAATTAGATATTTGCAAATGAAGAATAAGCACAAGAATCAACATTTAGTATGCAAGTTTGAAAATGTAGAAGAAGAACGCACAAATTGGTTAATTGAAGGATGCACCCAACAGACAGTAGAATCAACAGAATCCTTTTCTTCGTCATATGAAGTGTTTTTCTCTTTCTGTAGTAGAAAATCTTGATCTTCTTTGTTAAATGCTTTGACTTTATTGATGGTGATAATCCCCTATTGCGCCTAAAGTTAAACAAAAAAAGAAAAAAAAATAGTTTATTTAGAGGAAGAATGAAGAATCCACAAAAGATGCAGTTAAAATAAGAGGAGATTTTAATCCAAACAACTGCAGTAAACATATAAGAATCTGGGCAACATTTTGCTGCAGAAACAGTAATTTATTTTTATAAACATAACATAAACAAAATTTAAAACGTAAAGAAGTGAAGAAGTGTTATTTAAAAAAGAATAAAGTTCCCTTACTTAAATCAATATGCTTGCTTTCAATGTAGAAGAGAGTTCTCTTAGAACCTTGATTGTTCGGTGTTCCCTTACCCAAATCAACCCCTTCTTCTATACTACTTAAAGCATAGTGTAATATTTCTTCTCTGTGTTATGGTAGATGTGAACACCTAATTTTTGACTATATTTAAATTTTTACCATCTTCTACTATGTAAATATTTTTGGAAATTTAATATATATTATTTTTAGCTTTGTTACATTTTTTTTATATAGGGTAAGAATTAAAAATAATTTAAAAGGTCAAATTATTACTATTAGTATTATTTTTATTTTTTATAATAAATTTAAAAAAACCCGAAAAAACTAAATATTTTTTTAAAATTTTCAGATAGGAATAAAATAATGAGAAAATTAAAAGTATAGAATAAAAAAGTAAAAGTAAAAGTTGGTGGAAATTGTTTAATATAAAAGTAAAAGAAAGTGGCAAATTAAAAAAAATAAAAATGAAAGAGTGTGAAAATTTTAAAAATGAAAAGTAAAAGAAAGTTGGAATTAAAAAATAAAAGTAAAGGTAGCTGAAATTTATTTTTTTTAAAAAGTAATTGAAAGTGAAAATTTAAAAAAGAAAAGTAAAATAAGTGGAAATTTAAAAAAAAGAAAAGAAAAGTAAAATAAGTGAAAAATAAAAAAAATAAAGTAAAAAGGCGAAAAATTAAAAAATAAAAGTAAAGAAAAGTGGGGAATTATTTTTTTTAAAAAAGAAGAAAAATGGAAAGTGAGATTTCTTTTTAATAAAAAAATAAAAAATAAAAAAATCTGAAAAAATTCGGAATTTGTTTTCTATAAATAGAAGAGAAATGTGAGTGAGAAAGAAAAAAAAAGAAGGGAGGAGGGAATTGAGAGAAATTATTTTTCTTCTTCTACGCTAAGGGAATTTCTACTCGTGTCATTCTTTCGAAAAATCCAGAAAGTCATCACCCAAAATCCAATAAAAATACTTCAAAAATATCCATTTTCACATGCCAAACAGTGGAGTCAATAGTCGAGGTCGAGAATTTCGTTGGAGCTCTGTTCACTAGCTTTGATATTCTTCTTCGCTTATGCTTGTTCGGCGTTCGTCTTAGTTATTGTACCTGTTCTTGAAGACTCATTTAATTGGAAATTTTGCATTAAAGGCTTATTCTTTCCTATCTTATTTCATGTGATTTTATTTTTTTGCCTTTAAATTTTATAAATAATAATGTAAATTTGTCCTTAAAAGTTATATGCTTAATTATGTTTCTAGAAATATGGTATTCAAGCTTGCTTTAAAGTCGGAAAGATTTGGACCTTAATAAGTTTAGGCTTTAATTGTTGGGCTATAGGGTATTGGTATATGATAGTTAATTTATTCAAATATCTAAAATCATACACTTCTTCCACAAGTAATTCCATAATTCATGACCTCACAATAATCTCAAAGTTTAGGAAGAATAATGAACATCGTTAGAGTGCTTTAGGCACGCTTTTAATTAGTTTATCACGATTATGTATACCTTCACATGACATAATTATGATTTTCAAAATTAAAATCGAAGTATGTGTTCGCGCAACTTTGGTCAAAACAATCTTAATATAATAAAATATTATTAATTGTGTACACTTACGCGTGACATGATTTTGGCACAATAAACAAAACGGATTCACACACGTAATTCGTTTCAAAGATAATTTCATATTTTAATAATTAAAAGCGGATAGATAAAGTATGGAAACCAATAAATTACAGTTTATCCAAAATTAGTTCAAGCCAAATGTAGTCAATAAAGCGACCGTGCTAGAACCACGGGACTCGGGGAATGCCTTACACCTTCTCCCTGGTCAACAGAATTCCTTACCCGGACTTTGTTTTCGCAGACTAATAATAATAGAGTCAAACCTTCCTTTGACTAGGGATTCAAATAAAAGGTGACGTGGAACACCCAAAAAATCAATTCCAAGTGGCGACTCTGTAAATAAAATAATCCCTACTCAAATTTGTCACTTTAATTGAAAAAACTCTTTAACCCACAACAAGCCATAATATATATCTTTTGGGTGGGGAGGGGGGGGGGGGGGGGGTGAGGGGAGGGGGGGGGGGGGGATGTAACAGCTCTAACGACTCTATTGGGGCTCTCAACTAGAATTCGAGCTTGTACATATTGATTTTTATTTGACTTTATTAATTTTGTATATATTGTGATTTATTGGTGCCTAATGTGCTATTTCCCCACTTTTTATCGCTTTGATATTGTTGAACTGTACATATAAATTGTCTTCTCACGCACCCCTCTGAGTCTTCTTGAAATTAATTGGACATTTGCTTGACATAGCCCGCTTTCTTTGCGATAGCCAAGGTGCTTGTCACCCGGTGAAGTATTTAAGTCACACATATTTTAGGCAAGGAGCACCACCAGCTAAGCCGGAAAGCAATATTACCAGTACGCTGACCCTCCTCGGGTCGATTTGTCCGCTCGAGTAAGCCCGTCTAGATACCTTCTCCATCAGGATTTAAACCTAGAAGAATAAACCTCATGTCGGATATTCCTAGTAGGTTCACTTTATTTGCATCACGTGCATTTGACTTAGCAATGGTCGGCACAGGAGCCGAGTTCTGCTTTAGGACATGTACCTTGTTGAGACTATTATGTCATGTTATGTGCTATTTGTTGCATTATTTGGGAGGCTTGCATATTGATCGACTTTAGCATAAATCAGTTGAATAAACAGATTAAAAAAAATGATGTGGTCTAATGCGAATAGTTTTTAAAGATTAATTTTCATAAAAATAAAAAAGAAAAGAACATAGTCGATTTTGACCGAACTACACGGGTCTGATTCTCACCGGATGTGAGATACGTAGGCAAATCTCATAGGTTCCGGGCCCAATTTTTAAAAATCCAAAAATATTTTCATTTAATTCCTTCTTTAGAAATCTTTCATTAGAAAATCCCAAATAAAATAAAATAAAATAAAAAATCAAAAATATTTCCTTTCTTTTTAGAAGTCTTTCATTCGAAAAAGAAAACCAAATCAAAATCCAAAAATATATTTTTTTTCTTCTTTAGAAGTCTTTCTTCGGAAAACATAAAATAAAAATCGAAATTTAAAAAAAAAATCTTTCTTCTTTAGAAGTCTTTCTTTTAAAAAATTCTCAAAAAAAAAATCAAAATCTAAAAAAAAAATATTTTCTTTCTTTTGAAAATTACCAAAAAAGAAACATAAAAAAATATATATATAAAAAAAGAAAAACTCAAAATCCAAAAATATTTTTTTTATTCTTAAAGAAGTTTTCCTTTCAAAAATTTTCCAAAAAAATAATAATCAAAATTCAAAATTTAAAAATATTTTCTTTGTTAGAAGTTTTCGTGATCTGTTTTGTATATGAGTAAAAAAAAGGGTTAGTTTATTTACTATTCCTGATTTTCTCTTGAACTACGCGGGTCTGATTTTTACCGGATGTGAGATACGTAGGCAATCCCCATCGGATTCGATCACAGCCATAAACAAATTGAGTAAAAAATAAATCGAAAAAAAAGAAAAAAATATTGAGTGAAAAAGAAAGAAAAGTGTGACAAAAAATAACAGAGAAAAACAAAGAGCGAAAAACAACAAAAAGAGAAAGAAAAAGAAACCAAAATATGAAAAAAAAGAACCCCCCCAGAAGGAATCAGTTCACCCCTGTTGGTGAATCATACTCGAGCTTTTTCCAAAAGCTAGTCAGGCTAGGTCTACTGTAGCCAATAGCCCCGAACCGGCCAAACCCCGAGTCCTCCTCGTAACGGGCTAATCCTAGATGTGAATACCACTCTGGAGTAGTGAGACATGATACAGAAGACTGTTGGACTCTTAAGAGAGCAGTGGAAGACCTCATCGAGATCAAGGCAATAGTGCTTAAGGGAGGAAGAAGCCCCTAATATGATGAACAATCCTCTGCCTACTCACACCAATGGGCCAGTAGTTGGAATGATCTGTGAAGATGAGGAATTTGATCCAGTGCTGAAAACCTCAGTAGCCATAGCCGCGGCAGAAGAGAAACCTAAAAACGGGCGCCAAACCTGAAAAGTTCCCTGTCAGATGGGAGTCTCGGTAGCCGGTCTTGCTATCTTTTCTACGTCTAGATTATTTCAGGGCGTAATCCAGACGCTTTATTTTTATTGTCTTACTTTCTGATGTAAACCCTTCTATCTTTAAAAATTAAAAAAAAATCAAATCAAATAAAATTAATATTTCATTGTAAAGGAATGTCTCTTTTCTTAATCTTGTCACCTTCCTTATTCTCTTTTCAGTTCTGTTAATGTAGATTTTAATAACATAACATGCTTGCGGACTTCATGCCCAGATCCTAAAACGCTGTCAGGCCTCGAAATAATGAATCAAGAAGCAGAATGTGTTGAAGATAAGACTTGTGAGAAAATAAACAAAGAATTGGAACAGTAGGCCTAAGCCAAGTCCAAATGAAATCAGCAAAAGTTGAAATTCCCTCTATTCGGATCATTGTTGAAACCGAGATTGACGATAAAGATTGGGTCAAGAACCGATTGGAATAATTGACACTGATTGACGAGAAATGATTGGCCGCAGTTTGCCACAGGCAGTTGTACCAATAAAGAATGACCCGTGTCCACAACAAGAAAGTGTGGCCCGAGAAATTTGAAATAAGACAACTCATTCTGAGACGTATCCTCCCACCTCATGAAGAAGCTAAAGGGAAATTGGCTCCAAATTGGAAAAGTCCATACGTTATAACGAGAGTACTGCCAAAAGAGAGCGTTGTACCCGGGAAGCATCGAAAACATATCCCTGAAACAACTGTTAATGTGGGTGCAGTCAAAAGGTACTATGTTTGACCCTATATGTAGCATTAATGTTCTCTGATTAGGATGACGAAGGCTTTCATTATCGCTTTCCAAACACCATCAACCCTTTGCTAACACTTTTGAGCCGGTTACCTTTTTTTGATTACCCTCTTTGGAACCTAAAGATATTATTAAAAAAAAGAAGAAACAAGAAAGAAAAAAGAAAAAAAAAGGAAAAAAAAAGAAGAAAAAAAAGAAGAAAAAAAAAGAGGAAAAAAAAAGAGAAAGAAGAAGAAAAAGAAAACAAAATAAAAATCCAAACAAGTTCATTCACTTGAACTACGTTCGACTTGATTCCGAAAGGATACGTAGGCAGTCTCTCTCTGGGGTTTAGTCACACCAAAATAAAAATCCACATTTTCAAAAAAAAAAAAAAAAAACTAAAACTGTGGGAGATGTTACGATAGTTCGTCGATGGTTTAGCCTTAAAGGTTCCAAAGTTGTAATTTAATCCAAATTCTTTTTACCCAAATCCTTTTCAAGTCCTTCCGATCAATCATCGAGAATGTTCAAGAATTTGAGGATATAATTATTTGGATCTGATACAACCAAATGAGAGAAATAAAATAAGAGAGTCTTATAGGTGAAAACCCTCACAGGCACCATAGGGCGATGGTGAACATATAAAATGAAAATAAAAGAGTCTTGTTAGTGAAAACCCGCAAAGGGCACTATAAGGCGATGCTGAGAAGAGAAATGAGAGAGGTCAATTAGTGAAAACCCGCAAAGGGCACTACTAATCGAAAAGAGGATCTTTACATCCATTGGTATGGACATTCCTGGGCAAGGATTCTCAGTTTCGAGGCAAAAGTTGTGATGAATTTCTGAGAGTCAGACAGTTTACACAGATCATGCATCCAGTCCAAAAGGTATGTCATGTTCATTGAAGTCTGTATGTAATCCAGATAAGTCCTTCTTTCCTTTCCCCGAAAGGGATACCTCTTGTCTAAATTCATTGTCCATTCCATTGTTTGTTGTTCTTTGAATCCCTTTCGGTCTAACTCTGTTTTAAAAACTAAGGCAAATAAGGGATGGCAAGACTGATTTACAGGGTTCTCGTTTGATACAAGCTAATATGAAAAAAGGCACCCAGACTCGACAGGAGCATCAAGTTGATCCCGACTGGCCATGGAGGCCGATGCTTAGAAAGCAAAAACTCTTGTAAGGAGGAAATCAAATTTAAAATGCCTACAAGGCAAAATGAAGTTGAATAGGTTAAGTCCCAAGTGGCTAACCATTTTGGCAAAGTTTGAAAATCCAAAGGTTCCCCAATGCTCTGAAATTGAAAGTTTTGGAGGAAATAAGTCGAAAGTGAAATGCCACAAAGGCAAAATAAAGTTTAAAAGGTTAAGTCCCACTCGACCAACCGTCATTTAAAAGGTTGAAAACTCAAAGTCTCTCTAGGGCCAGAAATGCAAGTGGTATTCACGAAACATCTAGTGGCAGGTTAAAATCATCATCAAAAGAAGTTGAGCACAAAGCCAAGATACCAAAGACATCAAGGTCACAAAACGACCACCACTTTTAAAACTCACATTTTTTTTTATTTAAAGTAGGAACAAAGCAGTGCAGAATGGCAATTCCTAAAGGACGAATGTCACCAAAGGTGAGTTTCACAAAATCTCTATTTTCTTTTATTTTCAGCATACATGACTATTACAGATTATTTACGTAGCTTAACCCAGGTAGAACTTTTTTTCCTGGGGGGATCCATCTCATAGTTCAGGGTAGAAGTACTCTTCGCCCAGGCTCTTTTTCGTAGCTTAACCCAGGTAGAACCTTTTCGCCTAGGGGGATCCAGCTCATAGTTTCGGGTAGAAGTACTCTTCGCCCAGGCTGTTTTTCGTAGCTTAACCCAGGTAGAAATTTTTCGCCTAGAAAGGATCTAGCTCATAGTTTCCGGGTAGATGTATTCTTGGCTTAGGTTGTTTTACGTAGCTTAACCCAGGTAGAACCTTTTTGCTTAGAGGGATCCAGCTTATAGTTCTGGGTAGAAGTACTTTTCGCTTAGGATAGTTTTCGTAGCTTAACCCAGGTAGAACATTTTTGCCTAGGGAGATCCAGCTCATAGTTTTCGGGTAGAAGTACTATTCGCTCAGGTTATTTTACGCAGCTTAACCCAGGTAGAACCTTTTCGCCTAGGGGGATCCAGCTCATAGTTTTGGGTAGAAGTACTCTTCGGATGTTTTACGTAGCTTAACCCAGGTAGAACCCTTTAGCCTAGGGGGATCCAGCTCATAGTTCCGGGTAGAAGTACTCTTCGCCCAGGTTATTTTTCATAGCTTAACCCATGTAGAACCTTTTCACCTAGGGGGATCCCATTCATAGTTTTCGGGTAGAAGTACTCTCCGCTCAGGTTGTTTTACGTAGCTTAAACCAGGTAGAACCTTTTCGCCTAGGGGGATCCAGCTCATAGTTCCGGGTAGAAGTACTCTTCGCCCAGGATGTTTTACGTAGCTTAACCCAGGTATAACCTTTTCGCCTAGGGGGATCCAACTCATAGTTATGAGTAGAAGTACTATTTGCTCAGGTTATTTTATGTAGCTTAACCCAGGTAGAACCTTTTCGCCTAGGGGGATCCAACTCATAGTTCCGTGTAGAAGTACTCTTCGCTCAGGTTGTTTTTCATAGCTTAACCAAAGTAGAACCTTTTCGCCTAGGGGAATCCAGCTCATAGTTCCGAGTAGAAGTACTCTTCGCCCTGGCTGTTTTTCGTAGCTTAACCCAGGTAGAACTTTTTCGCCTAGAGGGATCCAGCTCATAGTTACGGGTAAAAGTATTATTCGCCCAGGCTGTTTTTTATAGCTGAACCCAGGTAGAACCTTTTCGCCTAGGGGGATCCAGCTCATAGTTTCCGGGTAGAAGTACTTTTCGCTCAGGTTGGTTTACGTAGCTTAACCCAGGTAGAACCTTTTTGCCTAGGGGGATCCAACTCATAGTTTCCGGGTAGAAGTACTCTTCGCCCAGGCTTATTTTTCGTAGCTTAACCCAGGTAAGAACCTTTTCGCCTAGGGGGATCGAACTCATAGTTTCCGGTTAGAAGTACTCTTCGCCTAGGCTGTTTTTCGTAGCTTAACGCAGGTAGAACCTTTTCGCCTAGGGGGATCCAGCTCATAGTTCCAGGTAGAAGTACTCTTCGCTCAGGTTGTTTTACGTAGGTTAATCCAGGTAGAACCTTTTTGCCTAGGGGGATCCAGCTAAGAGTTTCCGGGTAGATGTACTCTTTGCTCAAGTTGTTTTACGTAGCTTAACCCATGTAGAACCTTTTCGCCTAGGGGGATCCAGCTCATAGTTTCCGAGTAGAAGTACTCTTCGCCGAGGCTGTTTTTCGTAGCTTAACCCAGGTAGAACCTTTTCGCCTAAGGGGATCCAGCTCATAGTTCCGGATAGAAGTACTCTTCGCTCAGGTTATTTTTCGTAGCTTAACCAGGTAAAACTTTTTCGCCTAGGGGGATCCAGCTCATAGTTCCGGGTAGAAGTACTCTTCGCTCAGGTTGTTTTACGTAGGTTAACCCAGGTAGAACCTTTTTGTCTAGGGGGATCCGGCTCATAGTTTCGGGTAGAAGTACTCTTTGCTCATGTTGTTTTATGTAATTTAACCCAGGTAGAAACCTTTCGTCTAAGGAGATCCATTTCATATTCCGGGTACAAGTACTCTTTGCCAAGGCTCGCTTTTCACAGTTTAACCCAAGTAGAACCTTTTCACCCAGGGGATTCATTTTCATTTCAGTAATACAGGGCACCAACCTCTGGTTATATTTCTTTTCCGTAATACAGGGTGCCATCCCCTAGTTACATTTCCTTTCAGTAATATAGGACGCCATCGCATGACTACATTCTTTTCAGTAATACAGGGTACTAACCCCTGATTATATTCTTTTTTTGAAATACAGGGTATCAACCCATGATTACATTTTCGCCAATATCGGGCTGGGGGGGGGAGGGGGGAGGAAACGCTGGAGTTTGGGGTTGGGGAAGAAGACATGGGTTGTATTTTTTTCTTTAATTTGAAAAGGAAATAGTTAAAAAAAAGGAAAAAAAACTTAATTTCAGATGAATTTTTAGTTTTCACGCGCATATTTTATGTGTAATACACGCGTGTGACACATGGCAAAAAAAGTGTGTAATTGACACAATTTTAAAAGTTTAGATGTGTAATACTATTTCTGTATTTAATAAGTGTGTAAAAGAAATTTGAGTACAAGTTCGATGGGTAAAATATGTATTTTGCCTTTCAGAAAGAATGGTTGAAAACATTGAATTTTTTTCTTGAATTCATAAGCCATTAGCTGTTACACTACAATTCCAAAGGTACCTCTACTTCCTTATTTATCATTCATACAACTGATGAGCACATATTTCATGCATCTTTACATGAGATTTCTACTGTTGAATGATTTTTAGTGATATATTCGGTTGTCTGGAGTTTGGACTGCATGATTTTAGCATTTTTGGTACAATACATGAAAACATGTGGAGGAAATTTTATTATAAAATGGTTGTGGAACTAGATTGAATCAAGATCCAGTAAAACTATCAAATAGTAATTCAGAATGTCTGACTAAAAGAATCTACAGAAAATGTCCAAATATGTCCTTGTACTATACGAAATTGAGCTCATTTTCCCTTCGTTAATACCTTAGCTCAAATATACCCTTACCGTCACATAGTTGGTCCATATATGCCCTTAGAGTTTATACAGTTGGCGCATATATGTCCTTTTCAAAACGGAATCCACTCAAACTAATTAGCTCTTTCATTAATTGTATTAAAGTGTATTACAAACACTATTTCCTTTTTATTAGTACTTTTTTTTCTTTACCTTTCTCTTTTCTTTCTTCTTTTTTCTTTTCTTCTCTTTTTTTTTCCTTTTTCTTTCTCCCTTATCCGATTTTCTCAATTACTGATGTCTTCTCCATTTTCGTCACCAATTTCACTTGACAAAACTCATGAATTCCAATTACTAAGAAAATTCTCCCATAAGAATATTTTTATAGATCATATGCTGGCCAATTTTTTAATTTTTGCTGAACATATATTTAGTTCTAAAAATTTTAACAAAGTAAGATTGAAATAATATTTATGTAACAAAAAATCCGAAAAATTCAACAAAACCGAACAATCCAAACCGATATAATTGCTTTGGTTTGATTTTGATAAAAACCAAACCAACCCGTTCCATGTATACTCCTAATTTACATAGTTAATAAAAAATAGAAAATGTCCAGCTGAAAAAAGATAAAAAAAACTAACAACTCAAATTTATAACACTACAACTTGAACTCTAGGCTTTTAATCATTAAATTATCTTTCTGGAAATAATTTAAATATTTTGGTCTTTTGAGTATTATTAAAGGATGAGATGTTTTTATTATTTTAAAGTTTAAACCATAATTTTTGGAATAATTTAATTTCGTTTATTTAGAGAGCCAATGAAATTGGAACTTGATTACCTTATGAGAGAATTTTCGTAGTAATTAGAATTCATGAGTTTTGTCAAGTAAAATTGGTGACGAAAATGGAGAAGACATCAGTAATGGAGTAAACGGATAAGGGAGAAAGAAAAATAAAAAAAAAGAGAAGAAAAGAAAAAAGAAGAAAGAAAAGAGAAAGGTAAAGAAAAAAAAGTACTAATAAGAAGGAAATAGTGTTTGTAATATACTTTAATACAATTAACGAAAGAGCTAATTAGTTTGGGTGAATTCCGTTTCGAAAAGGGCATATATGGGCTAATTGTATAACTCTAAGGACATATATGGACCAACTATGTGACGGTAAGGACATATTTGAATTAAAGTATTAACGAAGGTCAAATATGCTCAATTTCGTATAGTACAAGGGCATATTTGGAGCTTTGCCCAAGAATCTATTCAAAGAGTTTAACTGCATACCTCCATAAAAGCCCTTACTTCTTTCCTCAACTCTTCCTGTCAAATGAAATATATGCAATCATATGTCAAAAGAGATATGAATGTCTAAACAATTCAAATGACATTATCGAAAGTAACTTACTTGTGATTGATTACTTAGTTCAACCTCTCTCTGCTCAAATAGAAAGAAAAATGTATCAACTCTTGTATATACGTACACAGTTTGTATTTATTTCATCAACAAAATTAGAGTTGCAAATTCAGGTTACTGTTATATTAACCTTCTCAACTTTCGAATTTCTTCAAGCACCATCGTCTCCTCCTGGTCTCTGTATACAAACAATATTTAAAGATATTGAAAAGAAAAAACTCAGTTATATTTTCCTTGGGACATAGACATCCATAACGAAAAAGCATAGGAAATCATGTCTAGTAAACCTCTCATCTCCGTGTTTCCAACTAGGTGGTGGAATCCACAATGCAAAAGCAGTTGAAAAGATGTGTAATGCTCAAGACATGACTGAAGCCACGAGCATTGGAGTCCTGTTTTGATTAGAAGAAGCTATAGAACAATGAACTAGCACCTAAAGCTAGCGAGCATCAAGGTTTAGATCAGAGTCTGCATGAAGAACAGTCAATATTCAAGATCAAGTTTCAGAATACTTATAGATAGAAATCTTGTAACCCATAGCTGATAGACTTGTTTAGTTTCTTTTTATTATAATAGTAGGATCGCGGACCGGAGCCTCGACGAAACCTCACTCGACTCCTCAACTTATCATTCCACCATTCTCCTTGAACTACACGTGACCTGATTCCCCTATAACCCGGGATATGTAGGTCGTCCAAAATCAGGACTCGGTTACACCCTATCTTTTATTTCTTTTCCTTTTGAATAACAGTTTGGTCAAAAATTAGTCATATGGCTCACCTAGTCTTTTGCCTAAAAACTTTTCATGTTTCCAAGCAAAGAGAGGCAGCTGTGAACACCTAATTTTTTACTATATTTAAATTTTTACCACCTTTTACTATGTAAATAATATTAGAAATTTAATATATATATATTTTTTAGCTTTGTTATATTTTTTTTATATAGGGTAAGAATTAAAAATAATTTAAAAGGTCAAATTATTACTATTAGTATTATTTATATTTTTTATCTTTATTTTAAAATAAAATAAATTAAAAAAACCGAAAAAACTAAATTTTCTTTTTTAATTTTCGGATAGGAATAAAATAAAAAAAAAATTAAAAGTATGGAATAAAAAAGTAAAAGTAAAAGTACGTGAAAATTATTTAATAAAAAAGTAAAAAAAAGTGGAAAATTAAAAAAATAAAAATAAAAGAATGTGAAAATTTTAAAAATAAAAAGTAAAAGAAAGTTGGAATTAAAAAATAAAAGTAAAGGTAGCTGAATTTTTTTTTAAAAAGTAATTGAAAGTGGAAATTTTTAAAAAAAAAGTAAAATAATTGGAAATTAAAAAAATAAAAAAGTAAAATAAGTGGAAATTAAAAAAAAAGAAAAGTAAAATAAGTGGAAAAAAAATGCAAAGTAAAAAAAGTGGAAAATTAAAAAATAAAAGTAAAGGAAAGTGGGGAATTATTTTTATTTAAAAAAAAAAAAGAAAAATGGGAAGTGGGAATTTTTTTTAATTAAAAACTAATAAAATAATAAATAAAAAAATCTGAAAAAATTCCGAATCTTTTTTCTATAAATAGAAGAGAAATGTGAGGGAGAAAGAAAAAAAAGAAGGGAGGAGGGAATTGAGAGAAATTGTTTTTCTTCTTCTACGCTAAGGAAATTTCTTCTCGTGTCATTTTTTTCTTCGTCTTTCTTTCGAAAAATCCAGCAAGTCATCACCCAAAATCCAACAAAAAATATTTCAAAACATCCATTTTCACGCGCCAAACAGTGGAGTCAATAGTCGTGTCACGACCCAATTTTTCCTCCGTTGGGTATCGTGATGGCACCTAGTCTTAGGGACTAGGTAAGCCTAACATTAATTAAAACAACAACATTATTTAACTAGAATCTCTTAAAATTCCCAAAATCGGTGGTACAAGTCATAAGCTCTAGAGAGTGTTTGCTAGAAAACTTCTAAATATAACTGTCCAGAAATAAGAATAAACAGTGCAAAACGAAACTGGAAGGTGACTCCGAAGCCTGCGAACGCAGCAGCAGGTTTACCTTGAGTCTCCACAGCAACAGTCCACACAGTTAGCTAACGAACAAGTACCTGGATCTGCACAAAAATGTGCAGAAGAGTAGCATGAGCATACCACAGCGGTGCCTAGTAAGTATCAAGACTAACCTCGGTGGAGTAGTGACGAGGAACAGTCAAGAGACCTACCGGTCCAATAAACTGTACAAATATAAGAACATGAATAACAGAAGTATGATGTCTACATAAAGACTATGCAATATGGCTCACAATACAGTAATGGCATTTAAGCAACAAACAACAAATATCAGCGGAATATTATGAAAACGACGCAGACAAAGTGAATGGAACACAACCTAAATCCGAAATCACGAATACAGCAAGGACAAGTAATAATTCAGTAATTACAACCGCTTTTACATCAAGTGTTAGTCAACAACTCCTCGAGGTACTGAACCTCGGACAAATTCACAACTTACGGGTCTAAATACCCAAACCCTAACACTTGGCATCCTGTGCCCTCATAACACCTCATAACCACACTAAAGACTCACATGCCAATAGAGCCATTCTCACATAGAAGGCAAGTAAACAAGGGTGAGCATCAATGCTCAACAATATCAAGAACACCTCTTATTCGATAAGAGTGCTTAACTACGTGTATGCTTGTGCAAGTGTCCTAACATAGTCCATACCAGCAAATAAGCATAAGGAAGAAGAAGAACAGACAACACGTAGAATATTTTCTCACAGCTTTCACAAGATAAAGCTCACACAGGTACGTAGACTACTACACAAATATCAACAACAAGAATGCCCCCAGGCCATAAATCATTACAAATCAATCCCTGACACAGCCCACCTTGTCTCGCCACGTGTGCAATAATAACATAAATGCCCGCCTAGTCTCGCCACACGTACATGATAATGTTCCCACCTTGTCTCGCCACACACACACACACACACACACACACACACACACACACACACACACACACACACACACACACACACACACACATATATATATATATATATATATATATATATATATATATATATATATATCGCCACACGTACATGATAATGTTCCCACCTTGTCTCGCCACATGTGCAACCCCCCTCGCCACATGCGCAACCCACATATATATATATATATATATATATCTCGCCTTGTCACGCCGCATGTGCAAATATCAATAGTAACAATAGCACGACAGAAACCTCGTGCAACCCCATAACAACAACCGCACGGCAGAAACCTCGTGCATCACAATAATAACAACCGCACGACAGAAACCTCGTGCATCACCACAACAAATGCAACAATAACAATGGCAATAATACAAAGTACGACAAGTAAATCAACTCAAGAACTTTTAAATCACAGAAAAATGTGGGACCAAATCACAAGGAATAACCACAGTAAAGAATGCTAGGTGTAAAGAGAACAACTCAACAAAGGAAAACTAATGTGTATCAACGATCCCACAATATACATTTCAACAATAGAAAAACTAACCCGAGTCGAATAATTTCAAATAAAACAAGTCGACTAAGATATAGGATATCTAAAACTTCTTTTAAGGTTGAGAAATTACTAAGGATTTTCAATAATTTAATTAAGGATAATAGCGAAAAAATAATCATAACCTCAATTAAGACTGAACAAATTATAGGATGAAATAATATAAATTCCAAATAAAGATAAGCAGTTATGAAAAGATAGCGTGGCTATAAAAGAGATAACAGTTTCAATTAAGGCACATATGAATCAAGTAACGATAATAGTGGATCATGAAGCAATTTATTCTAATTAAGCAGGTAGATGTGAATCTAGTAATTAAGATATATAATCATAACAAGAACAACTGCATATTCAATGAATACAAGGACCTAAGAACCCTAAAAGGCCAACTTTTCACAAATAAGTCCGTGCACGCACTCGTCACCTCGTGCATACGGGCTACAATCAACATAAAAGATTCAAATCCTAGGGGGAGGAGTGAATCCTCCACACAAGGCTAGGCAAGATACTTACCTCTAACCAAGCTCAATCAGTCTGTAAGAATTCCCTTTTCTCAATTATCCGACTCCGAATGGTCCAAATCTAGCCAAACACAATTGCATATCATGAATACAACCATAATAGACTTATCTAATTAATGAAATCAATATTTTAACAAAAATTCCGAAATTCGCCCTAAAAGGTCGACCCGGGACCACATCTCGGAATCGGGTAAAAATTATAAAATATGAACACCCATTCACCCACGAGTCCAACCATATAAGAATTACTCAAATCCGACAACAAATCCCCTTTCAAAACTCGAAATCTTTATTGAAGGAGTTCTTCCAATTTTTTCCAATTTCAACCCCAAAAATCCGAAACTAAATGGAGAAAACAACTATAGATTAATGGAATACAACCAAAAATGATTTAGGAATTATTACCCCAAAGCATCCTCTGAAAATCCCTCGAAAAATTGCCAAAATCCGAGCTCTCAAGTCCAAAAACGAAGAATGAAATCAAACCCTCGAATTTCTCTTTTCTGCCCAGGCGTGACCGCACCTGCGTCTAATTAACCGCATCTGCGCGACCGCGGGTGCGCATGTCCAACTGCACCTGTGCGTCCTCTCGCTTCTGCGTGCCAAAATCCGCTTCTGCGGAGCCCCTGATGCGCACATATTCTCCGCACCTGTGGAGACTGTCAAGTCCAGCTCTTCTCGCACCTGCGCCTCAATCTTCGCATCTGCGGGCATCACAGATGCGGAATTTTTCTCGCACCTGCGGCCCCTGGCACTCCTCCACTTTTCTGCTTCTGTGCTTGCCTTTCCGCACCTGCGCTCTCGCACCTGCGCTGAAGACTTAGAAATAACACAAATCAAACTTTTAATCCGTTAAGCACCCGAAACTCACCCGAGGCCCCCTGGACCTCAACCAAACATACCAACCAATCCTAAAACACCATACGAACTTAGTCGAGCCCTCAAATTACATCAACTAACGTTGAAACTACGCATCGCACCATGAATCAAACTTATAAATTATAAATCTTTCAACTTCTAAAACCCATGCCGAAACCTATCAAATCAACCCGGAATGACGTCAAATTTTGCAGGCAAGTCCCAAATAACATAACGGAGCTGTTCCAACTCTCGGAATCGCATTCCGACCCCGATATCAAAAAGTCCACTTCCGGTCCAAATCTCCAAAAAATCGACTTTCGCCATTTCAAGCCTAAATCGGCTACAGACCTCAGATTTACAGTCCGAACACACTCCTAAGTCCAAAATCACCCAACGGAGCTAATGGAACCGACGGAACTCCATTCCGGAGTCGTCTTCACATAGTTTCGACTACGGTCAAAATCCTAAGACTTAAGCTTCCGTTTTAGGGACTAAGTGTCCCAAATCACTCTGAAACAATCGGTAACCGAATTCAACCACGCACGCATGCCAATACACATAATATGAAGCTGCTCAGGGGCTTATGCTGCGGAACGAGACTTAAATTCTCAAAACGACCGCCGGGTCGTTACAAGTCGAGGTTGAGAATTCCGTTGGAGCTCCGTTCACTAGCTTTAATGTTCTTCTTCGCTTATGCTTGTTCGGCGTTCGTCTGAGTTATTTTACCTGTTCTTGAAGCCTCATTTAATTGGAAATTTTGCATTAAAGGTTTATTCTTTCCTATCTTATTTCATGTGATTTTATTTATTTGCCTTTAAATTTTATAAATAATAATGTAAATTAGTCCTTAAAAGTTATATGCTTAATTATGTTTCTAGAAATATGGTATTCAAGCTTGCTTTAAAGTTGGGAAGATTTGGACCCTAATAAGTTTGGGCTTCAATTGTTGGGCTATAGGGTATTGGTATATGATAGTTTATTTATTCAAATATCTAAAATCATACACTTCTTCCACAAGTAATTCCATAATTCACGACCTCACAATAATCTCAAAGTTTAGGAAGAATAATGAACACTGTTAGAGTGCTTTAGGCACACTTTTAATTAGTTTATCGCGATTATGTATACCTTCGCGTGGCATAATTGTGATTTTCAAAATTAAAACCGAAGTATGTATTTGCGCAACTTTGGTCAAAACAATTTTAATATAATAAAATATTATTAATTGTGTACACGTACGCGTGACATGATTTTGGCACAATAAACAAAATAGATTCACACACGTGATTCATTTCAAAGATAATTACGTATTTTTATAATTAAAAGCGGATAGATAAAGCATGAAAACCAATAAATCACAGTTTATCCAAAATTAATTCAAGCCAAATATAGTCAATAAAACGACCGTACTAGAACCACGGGACTCGCAGAATGCCTTACACCTTCTCCCCGGTCAACAAAATTTCTTACCCGAACTTTATTTTTGCAGATCAATAATAATAGAGTCAAACCTTCCTTTGACTAGGGATTCAAATAAAAGGTGACTTGGAACATCCAAAAAATCAATTTCAAGTGGCGACTCTGTAAATAAAATAATCCCTACTCAAATTTATCATTTTAATTGAAAAAATAATTTAACCCACAACAAGCCATAATATATATCTTTTGGGGGGTATAAAAGGGGTGTGACAGTAGTTATCCTCTAAGAAACCGATGGAGATAAATTGAAAGGATTCATTGTAAATGTGTTTATAAAGATGACAATTATTTAATATTTGATCTTTCTCCTTTTTTGCCATGTAATGTCCTATATTTTAGTATGCATGTATGCAGGTGGTTGTGTGTAGGGGTGTTCAAAATCGAAACCGAAAATCAAACCAAAACTGAAACTTAATAGCTTATTGGTATCGGGTTAACGGTTTAACGGACGGGGAAAGAATTAATTTTTTTTTATTAACGACTTATCGGTTTGGGGAAAAATTTTATATATATATATATATATATATATATATATTACTGCTCTGGACAATATATATTTTTTTCCAGAAAGATTACCATCTTCCAGAATCATTCATATTTTGTTACAAAACTTTAACTTTAAACAGTTTACTATATAGCCAAAGCAAAGCCAGGAGACACTGCAACTTCTAACTAGTTTCATGTCAACTTTTCTTAGAAAAATCCGGAAGAGTAGCAGCAGAAAGGACACAAGCCAGTTACAACAAAATTTACAGAGCAACAATAGCCTCAACCACAACCAGCAGTGATAGTTCTCAGGTTAATACTGCTAATATCAACCATTGCCATAAAGCTAAGCATCATAGTTGAAAACACAATTCATCTGTTACAAAAAAGGCATTTACATGTGCAGGACGCGATCTCCCCCTAAAACCCCAAAATGAGATCCAACAAAATCTAGCCCTCCCACACACGACAAAAGATAACCTCAGTATCAAGCCTGCACATGATGAGTAAGAAGATGCAGTTTCCACTAATATGGAGTGGAACCATCTTTACATAACAGATATATAGTATATATTTACAAGTCTGAATCATAATATATATATATATATATACAAGTCTGAATCATAACTTCACCGCTTATAATTAAACCTCATTTTGACCAAGAATTGCAGCTTTACCTGCAGAACATACAAATTAAAAGCAGCCAGTCCATCAGTGTGTTCATCTATGTACGTCACATCCCTACCCACAACCGAAGAATGTCATCATTTCAATCAACTGAAACTAAACCGATAATCGCTCGATAATAGCTAAACCGATACCAATCCGCCCGATATCTTATCGAGTGGCTAGCGGATTAATACATTTAAAAACCGACAAACCGTTAAGAATAAATAACCGTCCGATCCGCCCGTTAAGCCGCCCTAGTTGTGTGCAAGTGGACGTACAAGCGAAATGGGGGATGGGAAGTGGGTACATGATTTAGAGGATTAAATTAGGTTTTCCTTATTATTTGTTTCAGACTTTTTTTATGTATAATATTTTTAAACTCCAAAATTTCTGGAGTTTTGTCCTAAAGGATGCCATGTGACTTTTTTCTAGGCTGCCACTTGGCTTAAGAAGATAGATTTTTTCTCTCCTTTTAATAATATATATATATATATATATATATATATATATATATATATATATATATATATATATATATATAGTGAGAGAGAGAGAGAGAAGAATAAAACAGAAAAAAAGAAGAAGATGAGTAGCAGAACAAAATTTGAGCCAAAAAGAAGAAGAAAGAAGACGAGGAGCACGGGGACGGGGGATGGAGAAGAAAGACGAAGGGAAGAGGAGGGGGGGGGGGGGGAGGAGAGGGGGGAGGAAACGCTGGAGTTTGGGGTTGGGGAAGAAGACATGGGTTGTATTTTTTTCTTTAATTTGAAAAGGAAATAGTTAACAAAAAGGAAAAAAAAAAACTTAATTTCAGATGAATTTTTTAGTTTTCACGCGCATCTTTTATGTGTAATACACGCGTGTGACACATGGCAAAAAAGGTGTATAATTGACATATTTTTAAAAGTTTAGATGTGTAATACTATTTCCGTATTTAACAAGTGTGTAAAAGAAATTTGATTACAAGTTCGTTGGATAAAATATGTATTTTGCCTTTCAGAAAGAATGGTTGAAAACATTGAATTTTTTTCTTGAATTCATATGCCATTAGCTGTTACACTACAATTCCAAAGGTACCTCTACTTCCTTATTTATCACTCATACAACTGATGAGCACATATTTCATGCATCTTTACATGATTTTTAGTGATATATTCGGTTGTCTGGAGTTTGGACTGCATGATTTTTGCTATTTTTGGTACAATACAAGAAAACATGTGGAGCAAATTTTATTATAAAATGGTTGTGGAATTAGATTGAATCAAGATCCAGTAAAACTATCAAATAGTAATTCAAAATGTCTCACTAAAAGAATCTACGGAAAAGATCCAAATATGCCCTTGTACTATACGAAATTGAGCACATTTGCCCTTCGTTAATACCTTAGCTCAAATATACCTTTACCGTCACATAGTTGGCCCATATATGCCCTTAGAGTTATACAGTTGGCGCATATATGCCCTTTTCAAAATGGAATCCACTCAAACTAATTAGCTCTTTCGTTAATTGTATTAAAGTGTATTACAAACACTATTTCCTTTTTATTAGTACTTTTTTTCTTTACCTTTCTCTTTTCTTTCTTCTTTTTTCTTTTCTTCTCTTTTTTTTCTTTTTTCTTTCTCCCTTATCCGATTTCCTCCATTACTGATGTCTTCTCCATTTTCGTCACCAATTTAACTTGACAAAACTCATGAATTCTAATTACTAAGAAAATTCTCCCATAAGAATATTTTTATAGATTATATGTTTGCCAATTTTTTAATTTTTACTGAACATATATTTAGTTCTAAAAAGTTTAACAAAGTAAGATTGAAATAATATTTATGTAACAAAAAACCCGAAAAATTCAACAAAACCGAACAATCCAAACCGATATAATTACTTTGGTTTGGTTTTGATAAAAATCGAACCAACCCATTCTATGTACACTCCTAATTTGCATAGTTAATAAAAAATAGAAAATGTCCAGCTGAAAAAAGATGAAAAAAGACTAACAACTCAAATTTATAACACTACAACTTGAACTCTAGGCTTTTAATCATTAAATTATCTTTCTGAAAATAATTTAAATATTTTGGTCTTTTGAGTATTGTTAAAGGATGAGATATTTTTATTATTTTAAAGTTTAAACCATAATTTTTTGAATAATTTAATTTCATTTATTTAGAGGGTCAATGAAATTGGAACTTGATTATCTTATGGGAGAATGTTTTTAGTAATTGGAATTCATGAGTTTTGTCAAGTGAAATTGGTGACAAAAATGGAGAAGACATCAGTAATGGAGGAAACGGATAAGGGAGAAATAAAAAGAAAAAAAAAGAGAAGAAAAGAAAAAAGAAGAAAGAAAAGAGAAAGGTAAAGAAAAAAAAAGTACTAATAAAAAGGAAATAGTGTTTGTAATACACTTTAATACAATTAACGAAAGAGCTAATTAGTTTGGGTGAATTCCGTTTCGAAAAGGGCATATATGGACCAACTGTGTAACTCTAAGAACATATATGGACCAACTATGTGACGGTAAAAGCATATTTGAGTTAAAATATTAACGAAGGGCAAATATGCTCAATTTCATATAGTACAAGGGCATATTTGGACCTTTGCCCAAGAATCTATTCAAAGAGTTAAACTGCATACCTTTATAAAAGCCCTTACTTCTTTCCTCAACTCTTCCTGTCAAATGAAATATATGCAATCATATGTCAAAAGAGATATGAATGTCTAAACAATTCAAATGACATTATCGAAAGTAACTTACTTGTGATTGATTACTTAGTTCAACCTCTCTCTGCTCAAATAGAAAGAAAAATGTATCAACTCTTGTATATACATACACAGTTTGTATTTATTTCACCAACAAAATTAGAGTTGCAAATTCAGGTTACTGTTATATTAACCTTCTCAACTTTCGAATTTCTTCAAGCACCATCGTCTCCTCCTGGTCTCTGTATACAATCAATATTTAAAGATATTGAAAAGAAAAAACTAAGTTATATTTTCCTTTGGACATAGACATCCATAACGAAAAAGCATAGGAAATCATCTCTAGTAAACCTTTTAAGTACAGAAATCTCATCTCCGTGTTTCCAACCAGGTGGTGGAATCCAATAAGGATCTACACTGGCCTCCTTTCTCGAGCAAATGATCAACCAAATCAGGATCTTCAATGAACTTCAGCCCCATCGCTTTCAACAGAGGCTCAGGAATAGGGATACTAGCTAGCCCAATATTCACCCTTTGCCTTTTTCATACTAGTCGTTATCAATTCGAGTCGTGAAAACAGTCTCTTACAGAAATTTAGGGTAAGACTGCGTACAATAGACCCTTGTGGTCTGGTCCTTCCCCGAACCCTGCGCACAGCGAGAGCTTAATGCACCGGGCTGCCCTTTTAGTTATTAAGTTAGTAGTATATCTTTTTCTCTTTAGGTTCATGTCCTCCTCCATTGTTGCATCGCTGATTTCATCAAATACGAAACGCTTTAAGGAATTCCTCCTTCAGCAACCAGAAGAATAGAATATGCTTCCTCTCTGCATATTTCTACATTCTTTTAACACCATACTGAAAAGTTGTACTATAGCATCAGGTTATTTTCTCACCATTGCTACTCTGATGAACTTGACTTGAACTATCCACCGAGGTAGATATGGAGGTAGATTTATATGATTATTAATCTCATAAATAGAACCTACCTCTATCAACTTGTCATTGCGAATTTCATGATCAGCTGCTGAATACCAAGAGAAGCAATCAATGGAACCAATTTCTTGGAAAGTAGATAGTTACTTCTGAATACATAACATATAGTAGTGAAAATCCAAATGGTGGAATGTACACTACTAAAATCAGTGCAAATCCGTCCATCAAATCCGACCGAAATCGGTCGGAAATTGATAAAAATCGATCGATTTCCGACCGATTTTAAATGGTTGGAAAAATGATGGTCGCTAACGTGTACCGACCGAAATCGGTCGGAAATTTCCGACCGAATTTCGGTCGGTAATCTGGGTAAAAACTGGGCAGAAAATGCCTGCTTTTAAGCTACACCACCTGCCAATTACAACCAATATCTATCCTATAATGGCAGCATTACATTGCTGCCATTAAACCGTAATTAATCAATAATAATTAACTAACTAACTAACTAACTAACAACAACAACAACAACAACAACAACAATTAACTAACAAAAACAATTAACCAACACTAACAACCATTATCTAACAACAACAACAACTAATAACAACTACAACAACGCCAACCACAACAACTACTAAAATGTTCAATAACAAAATAATATCAACAATACAATCATCATTCAAAACTAGTCTCAACTAAATATTGACAAGTTCAATACTTTATTTAGCAATACACACCATTCAATGAATGTTTTATCTAGCATCATCTCCATCTTCACTCTTAGAACCTTCATCATCGGCACATGGGGAAGGCTCACGAGACCGGGAAATGGGGAAAGCACCACTAGCAAGAAGATTGGCCAGCTGACCTTGACGGAGATTAAATTGTTCGTCCCTCCTTTCTAGCTGAACTTGAAGGGTACCAAATTGTTCATCTCTCTTTTGTTCTCTAGCCTTTGTCTCTTCAAGCTCTGATGTCAGTATCATGACCCAAAATCCCACCGCAAGCGTTGTGATGGCACCTAGTCTCTAAGACTAGGTAAGCCGATTTTTAATTACATTTTGAAGCCATTTTTTTTAATAAGTAATCAAAACTAACAGCGGAACAAATATAAATATACAACCTTCCCAAGACTGGTAGTACTGATTCACGAACTCTAACTGAATACATGGAATGATCACGAGGACCGAATATACAATACTGTTTGATTAAAAATTAACAGTACAATGAAATGAAAAGACTCCAAGGGATTGCAACGACCAATCAGCTCTACCTTGAATCCTTACGATCCCGCTTTAACTCCGCTCAAGCCCGATATCTCCAATACTTGGCTCTGCACAAAAATATATAGAAGTGTAGTATGAATACACCACGGTCGGTACCCAGTAAGTATCAAGACTAACCTCAATGGAATATAGACGGGGTACAGTCAAGACACTCACTAGTCTAATAACCTGTGCAATATAATATACAAAATAATAGGAAACAAATAACATCAAGGCAACATAAAATAATCAATAATATGTACAGTAAGATAATAAAATCATCATTTAATATCGCTCATCAATTAATAAATATAATTACACCCAGTTAAATCAAGTTCTTCAATTAAATATCTTTCACATATAATTCTTACGAATAAAACTCTTTTTCAATTCTTCAATCAAGTTCTTTAATTCTTCTTGAATAAAAATCCTTTCAATTAAATATTTTGAATATAATTCTTTCGATTAAAGAGTTACCATGTGACATCTCATTTCAAATCATAAAAATACGGGTCTTAGCCCATTTTCATATATTTCATAAACACGAGTCTCAACCCATTTTTCATATTTCCACGGTACCTAGTACCCATAATTAAATCATCATATTTTCCTGACACCCCGTGCCCTCATTTCATGTCACAACTACACGGACAATTCACGTGCCAAATATCATTATCATTTCATCACATCACCTCGTGTCCACATTTCATATCACAACTGCACGGACAATTCACGTTCCAAATATCTTCATCATTTACTCACGACACCTCGTGCCCACATTTCATTTTATAATCCGCCTAGCAATAGCCACATGCTCTCGATTTCAACATAATTCAGATTGTTATCAATTTATCAACAACAAGACAAATTGCATAAGGTATAAAAATAAACACAAGAAAATCGTAATATCAGATGAAAATCATCAACACTACAACCCCACATCATCACATATCGTCCATGACAATAGCCACCATTATCGCTCCTATTGCCACCCTTATCACTCCTATAGCCACCCTTATCGCTCCTATTGCCACCCTTATCACTCCTATAACCACCCTTATCGCTCCTATTACCACCCTTATCGCTCTGCCCAGACAATATTCTAACAAATACAACCACAGTGAAATGCCACCCTTATTCCCACATAATATCAATGGTGAAGTGTTACCCTTATATCCTCACAATAATAATTAACACAACACAATAATTTACACGGAAAATTATCATGGCAACATAACAAAATCAATTCATATCACAATTTGCCCAATGGCCACAACCAAATTTCAAAGCTACAACCAAGTCAATTAATTTCACAACAAATAGCAGAAGGCTCCACACAATGTGTACAATACCCAAAAATAATCAACAAAGATAGAAATTTCTCAACATAAAGCAAAGTCTTCATTAACTCCAAATTTTCAATAATTATATAAACATCTCTTCTTAAGCTCATTTAATTAATTATTTACAGAGAGAAAAATCCAAAATGAAATTAAATTCCAATAATTAACAAACCAGCAAATTCACGGAATTTCATAAATAATCAAGTAACAATTACATCAAATTGTCATATAACAACAAATTCAACAACAAGGATTTAGGCACGACGAATAGATGATTAAATATATGTCAACAATTATCCAATTTACTACCCAATATGCTCGAGACTTTAACTCAATAAAATTTGCACATATAAACCAAGTACGTACTCGTCACCTCGCGTAAATGGTTTTCAATTACACAAATTGCACATAAGACTCAATGCCTAAGGGGTAATTCCCCTACTCGAGGTTAAGCAAGACACTTACCTTTTTGAAGTTATGCCGATATTCCAAAATCTCCTTCTTGCTTGAATTGACCTGCGGACCGCTTAAATTTATCCAAATTAATTGTATAACTTCATTAAAATTCATCGGAAATAATTCCGGATAATAATACGTCGACTTAAAAATTTATTCCAAAAAGTCAACAAAAGTCAACGTGGGGCCCGCCCCTCAGAACCTGACAAAATTTTCATGAAATCCGAATACCCATTCCGATACGAGTTCAACCATACCAATTTTATCGAATTCCAATAACAACTCAACCTCCAAATCTTAAATTTGTGGTTTATGAAGTTTCTACAATATTTCCCAAATTTTCATCTCAAAGTACTAATTAAATGATTAAATCAGTGATATATTCATGTATATTAACCAAATCCGAGTTAGAATCACTTACCCCGATGAAATTCTTGAAAAACCTCGAAAAATCGCCACAAACCGAGCTCCCTAGGTCCAAAATGTGAAATAATGCCCTAAATCCCATTTATATAGTGCACCCTATGAACTCCCTTACGCGGTCCGTGAAATTCCAAGAGCGGCCGCGCCCCATGTCCCGCGGTCGCGAAATTCTTGGGGCTGCACTGCTAGGCTTTAGTATTTTAGCAATAACATTCTCTATAGATGTCCAAATGATGACTTCTTTATGTTTCTGGAAACTAGACATGAAGGGCTACAACTTTCATTTTTAAATCATCTTAATATTCCTTGTAGATCAAAAGATATAGGCTTCCGAAGTCGGACCAGCGGATCTGCAGAACTTCCTGGAGCGCGGCCGCGGACAGAATTGCGCGCTCCGCGAAAGTTTGAGCACGGCCGCGAAATTCTGCTGCTGTCGGCCCCCCCCCCCTTCGCCTCAACGCCCCAAAATGCGCGGTCCGCGTTCCTCCTTTGCCTCAGCGCCCAAAAATGCGCGGTCCGCGCCCCCGAAAGTGCCAGAACAATATTAGAGTGTCGAAATATCCGGACTCGCTCAAAACTCACGTCAAATCTCATCCGGAACCTCCCGGACACAAACCATATATAAATTTCAATCATAACATATGCTACGGACCTGCTCGTGCACTTAAAACACTGAAAAGAGGTCGTCTTGACCCGATATTGACTATGGTCAAACTCCCAAATTTATTAACTTTATTAATCTCTCAACCAATGATCCAAAAATACACCCAAGCCCCTCGGGACCTCAACCAAATATACCAACATGTCCCAAAATATAATACGAACTTAGTGGAGGCTTCATATCTCGTCAAACAACGTCAAAATTATGAATCGCGCCTCGAATCGAATTATGAGTTTTCGAATCTCCCAACTTCTATGTTTTGCGCCGAAACGTATCAAATCAATCCGGAATGACTTTAAATTTTGCACACAAGTCATAAATGATATAATGTAAGTATTCCAATTTTCAGAATTGGATTCCGACTCCGATATCAAAAAGTCAATTCCCCGGTTAACTCTTTTCTTTTAAGCTTCTTAAATAAGAATTGTTCTTTTAATTAAATTTCAAATCTTCCGAAAATCAACTTGACCACACCCGCGGGTCATAATTCTTATTACGAAGTTGCTAGAGACCTTAAGTCACTGAACGGGGCGTTAATTCTTAAAACGACAAGTCGGGTCATTACATTCTCCACCTCTTACACAAACGTTCGTCCTCGAACGTTCTAAGAATTATTCTGAGGTTACCAAATTGATAATTTTACTTTTACACATATACTCACGGTTGATTCTACACTACCGCATTTGAGATAAGCTCGACAACACCATCTCATTTGAGATTATTTCTTTTATTTATACTTGTAAGCCTTTAAGACAATTCCTTATACTCCAATTAAATTTCAAATTCCCTACATCAAGACACGGTGTTAGTCTCAACCGGCTAGAGCAAAATCGTGCCTACGCACACATCAACTTTCTTGATAGTGTTGAAGTACTTTAAAAAATTTTCTGGGGTGTTACATTCTCCCCCGCTTATGATCATTCGCCCTCAACCACATAACATAACTTATCTATTCTTTTGTACGTCTTAATCTCCCAAATTTTTCTAACTCCCAAATTTTTCAGAAATTTCGGTAGAGTCTCCCCTGTAATTGGGCCTATCCACCTGCGAGACTAACACTAAAACAACTCCTAACAATACATCCACAATGTATATATCAATAACACCAATCTCAGCATTACAAGCCCTACATTATCACAATGATGTCAGAACATGAAGCACATCATATGTATGCTCATCACCACATTTCTAGTCTTAAAATCTATTCATAATTAATTCCAGCATCATCAATTAATCTCATATTAACCACCACCTCATTTCGAATTTGCACAATACTGACAACAGAATGTGAGGCATGAAGACCTCATGATCACTTACTCGGATTAATGAGTCACATTTAACGCTACCTGAGCACTCATCTCATAGGCTAAAACTCAATGTTTACAGCACAAAATTGGCTGAATATGCACAAAAAATATACAAGAATTATTAAATAAGCCTAACAGGCATGACTCCCTATTAATATTATTGTACAAATTAAATTTCATAAAGGGAGAATTTAAACTCATAAATATTTTACCACAAGGACCTTGTCCTTTCATAACCTCCACCGCGGCTTGCAGTCCGGTTTAAATATTTCACATCATATAAAAATGCGAGGATCTCGTCCTCAACTCCGAATCACAAGTATGTTGCACATTGTGCCAACTGAAAATTTCAATTTCCTTCCTTTCTTCTTTTCAATAAATTTCGTAAACATTTTTCATAACACATAACGAACCTCCATACCGGTAGGGCATATAATTCATAAAATTGAAATCAAATATCCCGAAATCACATCAAAACCCACTGTAGTGAGTAATAAAATTTACTTTTGGACTTATAGTCCTCAATGGTGCCCAAAAATAAAAATGACTGACACGGGCTCACACCTTCAAATCTCCCAACAATGATAAACATATAAGTGAGTCACAAATTTACGAAGCTCACCTATAAGTGGAGCATAATAGGAGGACTCACCTCAATATTCAGAAACGAATCAAATTAAGAAAAATATCCTTTTATAATAAAAAATCAGGATCGTACATGTAACGACACCATCTGGTATATTGGCCTCAGCAAAATCATAGTGATTAAATCAACGGGTCGGGCCTCCACCTCTTAGGCGCCCACTACCCGCCTGTCCTCCACCTCTAGTTGACTGTGCACGTGGAGTATCAACTGGAATAAAGCTTTTAGCTGGAGTGTTCTGATGAAATCCACCCATCCCAAGTCTGGGACAATCTCTCATGATATGCCTAGTATCACTACACTCATAACAACCCCTCTGAGGTCGCGACTACTCGTACTGAGTCTGTGCCGGATAACTGGAATAACCACTGTAAGAATCTCGTGTCGGTGGTGCATGGTAAAAACTTACTGGAGCACTACGAGTAATCTGATGTGAGGACTGAGCTGGCCGACTACTCGAGCCTCCGCTATAATGGGTCCTAGCTGAAGAGTAAAATCCACTGAACCCTCCAGATCTTCGAGACCTTTTGGCCTCCTTAGACTCCTTTTCCTCGCCTAAAACACCCTCAATCTTCCTTGCAATCTCCACTACTTATTGAAATGGAGTATCAATTTGCAACTCTCGAGCCATGCATATTTTAATATCATAATCGAGCCCCTCAATGAATCTGCGGATCCGTTCTATGATTGTAGCAACTAAGATAGGTGCATGACGGGCTAACTCACTGAACCTGATAGCATATTCTGACACTATCATAGTGTCTTGACGCAACCATTCAAACTCTGTGCGCCATGCATCTCGAAGAGTTTGGGGAACAAACTCTTTCAAGAACATTTCCGAAAATTGAGCCCAAGTTGGTGGTGTTGCATCGGTTGGTCTACCTTCTTCATAGATTTTCTACCACCGATACGCTGCGCCTGACAGTTGAAATGTAGTAAAGGCAACTCCGCTCACTTCCACAATACCCATGGTACGGAGAATACGGTGATAATTTTCTCGAAATCCTTGGGCATCCTCTGTAGCTGTGCCACTGAAAGTAGGTGGACTATACTTCTTAAACCTTTAAATTCTCTTTTGTTCTTCTACTGATGCCCCTGGCCTGACCTCAGGCTGAACTGGAATAACAGGTTGTACTGGTACTACACCCGAAACCTGACCAATGTGATCCTTCTCCTCTGAAGTCATGGTAGGAGTCTGAGCTACTCCCCAATCTGCCAAATATTTGGTGCAACCGAGATCAATCCCGCCTGAGTTAATGTACCAAACATACTCAGGAACTGTGCTAAGGTTTCCTGAAATCCGGGGGTAACAACAGGTGTTTCTGGTTCCTGTCCCCCAACTGGAGCTACTAGTGGCTCCTCAACTATTGTTCTGACAGGTGCTCTAGTCGCAGCACATGCCCTTCCTCGACCTCTACCTCGACCCCGGCCTTTTGCAGCCCTAGCAATATGTGCGGATGCCTGCTCAGCTAACCCGGTAGCTTGTCCTCACCATTTGTGAGAGAATAGAGATACAAAGGCTCAAATTCCAAAATCAACAAATTCCGCACGACAGAAATGAAAGAAGTGGAAAAATTCCTAACAGTTCTATAGCCTCTCGAAGATAAGTACAGACGTCTCCGTACCGATCCGCAAGACTCTACTGGACTCGTTCGTGACTCGTAGAACCTATGAACCTAGAGCTCTAATACCAACTTGTCACGACCCAAAATCCCACCGCAGGCGTCGTGATGGCACCAAGTCTCTAAGACTAGGTAAGCCGATTTTTAATTACATTTTGAAGCCATTTTTTTTATAAGTAATCAAAACTAACAGCGGAACAAATATAAATATACAACCTTCACAAGACTAGTAGTACTGAGGCACGAACTCTAAGTGAATACATGGAATGATCACGAGGACCGAATATACAATACTGTTTGATTAAAAATTAACAGTACAATGAAATGAAAAGACTCCAAGGGACTGCGACGACCAAGAAGCTCTACCTTGAATCCTTACGATCCCGCTATAACTCCGCTCAAGCCCGATATCTCCAATACTTGTCTCTGCACAAAAATGTGCAGAAGTGTAGTATGAGTATACCACGGTCGGTACCCAGTAAGTATCAAGACTAACCTTAATGGAATAGAGACGAGGTACAGTCAAGACTCTCACTAGTCTAATAACCTGTGCAATATAATATACAAAATAATAGGAAACAAATAACATCAAAGCAACATAAAACAACCAATAATATGCACAGTAAGATAATAAAATCACCATTTAATATCGCTCATTAATTAATAAATACAATTACACCCAGTTAAATCAAGTTCTTCAATTAAATATCTTTCATATATAATTCTTACGAATAAAACTCTTTTTCAATTCTTCAATCAAGTTCTTTAATTCTTCTTGAATAAAAATCATTTTAATTAAATATTTTGAATATAATTCTTTCGATTAAAGAGTCACCATGTGACACCTCATTTCAAATCATAAAAATACGGGTCTCAGCCCATTTTCATATATTTCGTAAACACGGGTCTCAACCCATTTTTCATATTTCCACGGCACCTCGTGCCCATAATTAAATCATTATATTTTTCCAGCACCTCGTGCCCTCATTTCATATCACAACTGCACGGACAATTCACGTGTCAAATATCATTATCATTTCATTACAACACCGCGTTCCCACATTTCATATCACAACTGCACGGGCAATTCACGTGCCAAATATCCTCATCATTTACTCACGACACCTCGTGCCCACATTTCATTTTATAATCCGCCTGGCAATAGCCACAGGCTCTCGATTTCAACATAATTCAGATTGTTATCAATTTACCAACAACAAGACAAATTGCACAAGGTATAAAAATAAATACAAGAAAATCACAATATCACATGAAAATCATCAACACTACAACCCCACATGATCACATATCGTCCATGACAATAGCCACCCTTATCGCTCCTATTGCCACCCTTATCACTCCTATAGCCACCCTTATCGCTCCTATTGACACCCTTATCACTCTTATAGCCACCCTTATCGCTCCTATTGCCACCCTTATCACTCCTATAGCCACCCTTATCACTCCTATTGCCACCCTTATTGCTCCGCCCAGACAATATTCCAACAAACACAACCACAGTGAAATGCCACCCTTATACCCACATAATATCAATGGTGAAATGCCACCCTTATATTCTTACAATAATAATTAACATAACACAACAATTTATACGGGAAATTATCACGGCAACATAACAAAATCAATTCATATCACAATTCACCCACTCGCCAAAACTAAATTCCAAAGCTACAACCAAGTCAATTAATTTTACAACAAATAACTTAAGGTTCCACACAATGTGTACAACACCCAAAAACAATCAACAGAGATAGAAATTTCTCAACATAAAGCAAAGTCTTCATTAACTCCAAATTTTCAATAATTATATAAACATCTCTTCTTAAGCTCATTTAATTAATTATTTACAGAGAGGAAAATCCAAAATGAAATTAAATTCCAATAATTAACAAACCAGCAAATTCACGGAATTTCATAAATAATCAAGTAACAATTATATCAAATTGTCATATAACAACAGATTCAACAACAAGGATTTAGGCACGACAAATAGATGATTAAATATATGTCAACAATTATCCAATTTACTACCCAATATGCTCGAGACTTTAACTCAATAAAATTTGCACATATAAACCAAGTACGTACTCGTCACCTCGCATAAATGGTTTTCAATTACACATATTGCATATAAGACTCAATGCCTAAGGGGTAATTCCCCCACTCGAGGTTAAGCAAGATACTTACCTTTTTGAAGTTATGCTGATATTCCAAAATCGCCTTCTTGCTTGAATTGACCTTCGGATCGCTCAAATCTATCCAAATTAATTTTATAACTTCATTAAAATTCATCGGAAATAATTCCGGATAATAATACGTCGACTTAAAAATTTATTCCAAAAAGTCAACAAAAGTCAACGTGGGGCCCGCCCCTCGGAACCCGACAAAAGTTTCATGAAATCTGATCACCCATTCCGATACGAGTTCAACCATACCAATTTTATCGAATTCCAATAACAACTCGACCTCCAAATCTTAAATTTGTGGTTTATGAAGTTTCTACAATTTTTCCCAAAATTCCATCTCAAAGTACTAATTAAATGATGAAATCAGTGTTATATTCATGTATATTAACCAAATCCGAGTTAGAATCACTTACCTCGATGAATTTCTTGAAAAATCCTTGAAATATCGCCACAAACCGAGCTCCCTAGGTCCAAAATGTGAAATAATTCCCTAAACCCCATTTATATAGTGCACCCTCTGAACTCCCTTACGCGGTCCACGAAATTCCAAGCGCTGCCGCGCCCCAGGTCCTGCGATCGCGAAAAGATGGTGCGGCCACGAAATTCTTGGGGTTGCACTTCTAGGATTTAGTCTTTTGGCCATAACTTTCTATACAGATGTCCAAATGATGACTTCTTTACTTTTCTGGAAACTAGAGACAAAGGGCTACAACTTTTATTTTTGAATCATCTTAAAATTCGTTGTAGATAAAAAGGTATAGGCTTCCGAAATCGGGAGAGCGGATCTGCAGAACTTCCTGGAGATCGGCCGTGGACAGAATTGCGCGGTCCGCGAAATTTTGAGCGCGGCAGCGAATTCTGCTACTGTCCATGCCCCACCTTAGCCTCAGCACCCCAAATGTGCGGTCCATGTCCCTCCTTCACCCCAGCGCCCAAAAATGTGCGGTCCGCGCCCCCGAAAGTGCCAGAACAATATTAGAGTGCCAAAATGTCCAGACTCGCTCAAAACTCACCCCGAATCTCATCCGGAACCTCCCGGACACAAACCATATATGAATTTCAATCATAAAACACGCTACGGACCTGCTCGCGCACTTAAAACACTGAAAAGAGGTCGTCTTGACCTGATATTGACCATGGCCAAACTCCCAAATTTCTTAACTTTATTAATCTCTCAACCAATGATCCAAAAATACACACAAGCCCCTCGGGACCTCAACCAAATATACCAATAGGTCCCAAAATACAATACTAACTTAGTGGAGGCTTCAAATCTCGTCAAACAACGTCAAAATTATGAATCGCGCCTCGAATCGAATTATGAGTTTTCGAATCTCCCAACTTCTATGTTTTGCGCCAAAACGTTCCAAATCAATGTGGAATGACTTCAAATTTTGCACACAAGTCATAAATGACATAATGTAGGTATTTCAATTTTCAGAATCGGATTCCGACTGCGATATCAAAAAGTCAACTCTCCGGTCATCTCTTTTCTTTTAAGCTTCTTAAATAAGAATTGTTCTTTTAATTAAATTTTGAATCATCCGAAAATCAACTCGACCATACCCGCGGGTCATAATTCTTATTACAAATTTGCTCGAGACCTTAAGTCACTGAACGGGGCGTTAATTCTTAAAAAGACAAGTCGGGTCATTACAGTTAACTTTGCGATCTTCTGTTCCATAGACAAGATAGTCGACCTATCAATTCCCTCGCCTTGGGCGGAAGTCCCTATACCTTACAATCCAGCCCTGTAGTGCCGAAATAATTTCTCTGAAAGGCCATATGTTATCCCCTTTTTAGGACCACCGATAACATCCAACCATATCCTCTGCGCTTCTTCGTTTGAAAGGGGTGGTCGCTCGCCTTGCTCATTCGGTGGCAAGCTCTGAGTGTAGTCCTCCACATTAATCTTGCAGCGACCCTTTATTTAAAAGATAGAAAATTATTAACTATATAATATTATAAACATTTATAGTAGTTATGAAACTTACATATGCAGTCTCCTCCTGGTCCTCGACCCATCTAGTTGGATCTGTCGGTGCCTTCTTCTTCCGGATGTGAGTCTCCATGAAGAACTCATCATGAGTAATCTTTCTCCCATATATTTTTTCCTACAAATATAATAAAATATGTTAACTAAATTAACATATATAAATATAGTTCGTTAAAAATAGACCGAAATATTTTAAGGAATTGCCAGTAGTCTCCTCGTAGCCCCCATGCTCCTTGCACCCACACAGTGCAAGGAGCCACCCTTCTCAGATGCTCGGGCCTTCTTTCCCAGTTCACCCCGCTTCTCTAATTTCTCGGTGGTCCAATACCTGTCACGACCCCAAATTAATTCCGTAGGATGTCGTGATGGCACCTAGCCACTAAGACTAGGTACGCCTATCAATGCGGAATAAAAATAGAAATCTGAAACTTTACTTAATTACAACTCCCAAAACCAAGTCACAAGCTTCTAAGAATTTTATCCTCAATGTCTCTATATATCAAGATCTAAAGAAAAATAAGGAAGCAACTTAATAATGATATAAGGGGACTCCAGAGTCTGTGGACGTTGGCAAAAATACCTCGAAGTCTCCGTGCACAGGTAACTCACTGAAGACGGGGCTGGTAAAGAGTACCTGAATCTGCACAAAAAGATGTGCAGAAGCGTAGTATGAGTACACCACAACAGTACCCAGTAAGTGCCAAGCCTAACATCGGTAGAGTAGTGACGAGGTCAGGTCAGGCCCTACTGGAAAATAATAATTTTATGGTAAAATGTTTAACAATATAATAAAATAAAATAACAATGTAAATGAATCAAGTAGCATGCCACCATTTAATTACACAAAATAATGGCAAATAATATCTCGTGGAATCAAAACAGAATTCATTTCAACTTTATGAAAATCACACCAAATAATCAAAGGCAACTATGGCCATAAATCAATATCAACAAGGGCACTCATGAGGTACCACCTCGTACTCCCAAATCATAAATAAATTCATAATATCTCATTTTTTTATCTCACCGCAGGAGCCTTTACAATTTATTTTAAAGAAAATATTTTTTTCCTGAAATAGCATCCCGCGTTTTAGCCATTCTTATCACACCGCATAACTTATAGTAGTTCCCCCTACTAGCCACGGATATCAAGCCACCCTTATCTCACCACATGCGTTTCAATACCCAGACCTTATACCACCGCATGCGTATCCATATCACAATATATCACAATTTGCACCTCAAGTGCTCAAATAATTTAACTTGCCAAAATAATTCAACAACAATATTTTTCCACAATAAAGAGCTCACGGCTCATGCCAAAATAAATCATCAATAATATTTTTCCACAATAAAGAGCTCACGACTCCATCACAATGAGTACAAAAATCTTACGAAAACATCCAGGAATAAATAATTCAGAAAAATAATATTTCAAACTCTTTAATACGTTGCTTCAATATCAAATTTAAAAATGTCAAATACTTCATATTAATAATATTTAATTTAAAGAAAATCAACCTTCAAATAATGCACAGTATAAAAGAAACCAAGTTTCAACTAAACAGGTAAAACAATTAGGAGGAAAATGTCAAACAAATTTAAAGTATATATCTCAGATCGATGATGAAGAATATAACAAGATAAAATAATTTAATAAATGCGCAACAATGATCTACACAATTTAAAAATATAATCTTTCATATTTAGCCCGTGTATACACTCGTCACCTCATTTAAACGACTTTCAACACATTACAATTTATCACTTCAATACCAATCCTAGGGGAAATTTTCCCCACACAAGGTTAGACAAGTCACTTACCTCGACTTGCTCCAATTTAATCACGTAGTATGCCTTTTTCTAGATTTTCCGACTCCGATCGACTCGTATCTAGTCATAATTAATTCGATATAGTCAACAAAAATTATAGAATCAATTCCATAAGAAAATACTATATTTTTCAAAAAGAATCTGAAATTAACTCAAAAATGGCCCGTGGGGCCCACGTCTCGAAAATCCGGCGAAAGTTACGAAATATGAATGCCCATTCAACTACGAGTCCAACCATACCATTTTTACTAAAATCCGACATCAACTTGACCTCCAAATCTCAAATTCTCATTTTGAAATCTCTAGGCCCAAATCCTCTAATTTCACCTAAAAACATGTAATCTATTCGAAATATTCAATGATAATCCAATATAATTGACTAACAATGATCACATGTGACTTACCTCAAGTTTCTTTGTGAATTCTCTATTTAAACAATCGCCCAAAACCGTATCGAAAATGTCCAAAATGATAAAAATGTCGAAACCCCTCTGTTTTGTAATCTGGTCAGTGCTTTCGCACCTGTGGAACATGGTCTGCTTCTGCGCAACCGCAGGTGCGACTGTGCCTTTCGCTTTTGTGGTGGGTTCAATCGCAGAAGCGGCTTCGCTTCTGCGGAGCTCTTTCTGCTTTTGCGGCTCCAACTGGGCAGCCCTTTGTCCGCTTCTGTGCGCCACAACTTGCTTGTGCGAGTCCGCACCTGCGGTCAGTCCCTCTGCAGGTGCGATGACACCAGAAGCTACAAATTTCAGAATTTGCCTAAGTCCAAAAATTGATACGATTTTGATCCGGATCGCACTCGAGACCCCATCTGAAAATACCAACAAGTCCTAAAACATCATACAAACTTAGTCGAAACTTTAAATCACATCAAACAACGCAAAAATCACAAATCACACCCCAATTAAAGCTTAATGAAACTTAAGAATTTCCAACTTCTACATTCGATGTCGAAACCTATCAAATCAAGTCCGATTGACCTCAAATTTTTTACATAAGTCATAAATAACATAATAGAGCTGTGAAAATTTCCAGAACTGGATTCCGACCCCTATTTCAAAAAGTCAACTCCCCCGGTCAAACTTTCAAACTTAAATTCTTATTTTAGCCATTTCAAGCTTAATTTCACTACGGACTTCCAAATAAAATTTAGATCACGCTCCTAAGTCTAAAATCACTATACAGAGCTGTTGGAATCATTAAAATTCTATTCCGCGGTCGTTTGCATAAAATTGGATATTCGATCACTATTTGAACTTAAACTTTTAATTTTTTTAATCAAAATTCAATATCTCGGGCTAGGGACCTCGGAATTTGATTCCGGGCATACGCCTAAGTCCCAAATCACGATACGAACCTACCAAAACTGTCAAAATACTGATCCGAGTCCGTTTGCTCAAAATATTGACCAAAGTCAACTCAGTTGAGTTTTAAAGCTCTAATTCACATTTTAATCCATTTTATTTTCACATCAAAACTTTCCAAAAAATTTTATGGACTGTTCACGCAAGTCGAGTAATGATAAATAGTGCTTTTCGAGGTCTTAGAATATAGAATTAATTATTAACTTTAAAGATGACAGTTTGGGTCATCACAATACCTTTGCAGAGCCTCCCATAAATGCGGTAGAACCCATGAAGGCTTCTTGTTAAACTTTCGAGCGGAGGAGAAGGAAGCAGAGAGTCTCTTACGGCATTTGTACTCCCAATTTGCACAAATTTCACGGTTATACCGGTCCTCCCAGGCACACTTAGTCTGCAAATAAAGTATGTAACGTTAGATGAAAATATTGTTAATATAATGCTTAAATAAATAATAATTGTATTAAAACCTTAAATCGGTTGAACATTTATGGCACGAGATCCTCTGGAAAGTCACTCCAAGTCGGATAGGGTGCATTATACAACTGACCAAGAATTTCAGTGATTGTCTTTGTAACCTGATGATTAGGTATGAACCTGCAACATAGCAATTACATTAAATAAACAAGAGTAGCTATTATAATTAAGCAAAAATAAAGAAGTAATAAATAAATCTTACCCATTGCCCTTAGGCCTGATGATCATCCTATGATAACGATTATAACACACTTTATTTGGATCATCATCCTCCGATGAATCTGAAGTCTGCGCAGAAGGGGAGGTATCTGGATCAGTGCTACTATCCCGAAGACGAAGTCTAGAAATTCTAGGAGACGAACTCCGCGGAGAGGGAGACGAGGTCCCTGATGAAGATGGCTGCGATCCTGTCACAACCCGAAATTTCCCACCGACGGGATCGTGATGGAGCCTAACATTTCACTTGCTAGGAAAGCCAACGTTAGAAAATCATTAAACCAATTTCTTATTTCCATTCAGTAAATAACAATGATTAACTAAGATGAAATATAAGAGGTGCAGAATTTTATAAAACTGTATTAATTACTACCACCCGGATCTGGAGTCACGATTCATAAGCATTCTAGAATTTACTACAAGTAATAGTCTGAAAGAAATACAGCCGTCTGAATGGAAGAAAACAATAGTGACATAAAAGGTAGACGGGGACTTCAAGGTCTGTGAACGCCGACAGATCTACCTTGAGTCTCCGGACATCGGACCAATAGAAAAATCTCGATCAACCTGAGCCGGTATCAAAGTCTGCACCGAAAGTGCAGAGTGCAGCATCAGTACAACCGACCCCATGTACTGGTAAGTGTCGAGCCTAACCTCGGCGAAGTAGTGACGAGGCTAGGACAAGACACCCACATATAACCTGACAGTATAATCATACTAGTGGCAACAACAGTAAATAAAAAAATAACACAGAAATAATGGGAAGGGAACATACAGTGGGGGAATACAACATAAAGAGTGAGAATAATGTAAAGACAGAATTAAACCGAAAATCCTTAAACGAATTGAACAATTAAAACAGCAAGGAAAACTGCACGGCCTCACCCTTCGTGCTTTTACTCTCAACCTCACCAAATAAATAAATAGAACGGCACGACATCACCCTTCGTGCATTAAACCTCTCATAATATATACGACATCACCCTTCGTGCTTTACACTCTTCCTCACAATATAAATAATGCATGCACGGCACCACCCTTCGTGTTTTACACTCTTCCTCACCGTACAAATAAATCACGCATGGCATTATTCTTCGTGCTTTACACTCTTCCTCACAATTCAAAAAATCAATAACAACGGATAGAGAGAAGTTTCACAAAGAAATCAATATTTCATCAATTATTACTTTCACAATTTAACATCTCAACCTCGAATCCATATTCACAATTTTATCAACCTTGGTGGAACTGGATACAAATCTCCTAACATTTTAACAACAACAATAAGCAAGGATAACAAGATTTAAGACTATAAATTTGCAAGAATGGAATTTCAATCGCATGCTATGACTCGACCACAACGCATAGATGCTCGTCACCTCAACTATACATCATATTCAACAACAAAACACGTAGCAATTACTCATACAATACCTATTCCCTCAAGCCAAAGTTAGACAAAACACTTACCTTGCTCCGAAGACCACTAAATTCTCAATCACAGCTTTTTCTTTAGAATTCATCTCCAAACCACTCGTATCTATTCAAAAATGACTCAATAACATCAAATATTGCTAAAGGAATCAATTATATTTCATAAATTAAATTTTCCAAATTTCCTCCAAAAGGTTGAAAAATCGATCCCGGGCCCGCTTGGTCAAAACCCGAGGTTCGGACCAAAATCCTTTTACCCATTCACCCCCGAGCCCGAATATGTAATTAGTTTTGGAATCTGACCTCAAATTGAGGTCTAAATCCTCAAATTTTGAAATTCCTAAGTTCTACCCAAAAATCCTAATTTCACCATAAAACTTCTAGATTCTAGGTTGAAATCTTGTTATAAGATGTAAAAGATTGAAAGAAAAGAGTTAGGAATCACTTACCTATGATTTGGGAAAGATTTGGTCTTTGGAAAATCGCCTCTTAATGTTTAGGGTTTTGAAAATATGAAGAATGAAAAATCCCGTCTAAGCCCCTTTTACTCAGCTGCAGGTGTCGCAATTGCGACCTGAGCTTCGCAAATGCGAACCTCGCAATTGCGAAGGAACAATCGCAATTGCGATTCCCTTCACAATCTCGCTGCCTTCGCAAATGCGAGGAAAGTATCGCATTTGCGACCACTGAGCCTCGCAAATGCGAGTAAATGTTCGCATTTGCGAACCTGCCCTTCCCAGACTTCCTTCACAATTGCGAAGGTAACCTCGCAAATGCGAGGACTACTGGCCAAGGCTTTTGATCGCAATTGCGATGAAAGCCTCGCAATTGCGGACCCTGTTATGTTCGCATTTGCGATGCCTGATCTCGCAATTGCGAGATCAAAGGCCTGCAACAGGTCCAGTTATACCAGCAAAATTTCTAAGTTCAAAATATCTCGTGGCCTATCCGAAACTCACCCGAGCCCTCGGGGCTCCAAACCAAACATGCACACAAGTCTAAACACATCATACGAACTTGCTCGCACGATCAAATCGCCAAAATAACACTTAGAACTACGAATTTAGAACCAAATCAAATGAAATTCTCAAGAACACTTTAAAATTCATATCTTTTCAATTGGGCGTCCGAATCACGTCAAATCAACTCCGTTTCTCACCAAATTTCACAGAGAAATCTTAAATATCATAATGAATATGTACCGGGCTCCGGAACCAAAATACGAACCCGATACTAACAATGTCAAATATCAATCAATTCTTAAAAACAAATAATTTCCAAACTTTTAATTTTCATCAAAAATTCATAACTCAAGCTAGGGACCTCCGAATTCAATTCCGGGCATACGCCCAGGTCCTATAATTCGATACGGACCTAACAAGACCATCAAAGAATGGATCCGGGCTTGTTTACAAAAAATGTTGACCAAAGTCAACAAAAATTAACTTTTAAGGCAAAATTTTTTATTTTCATTAGTTTTCCGGAAATATGTCCGGACTGCGCACGCAAATCGAGGAGGGTAAAAATGAGATTTGTAATGCTTAAGAGCTCAGATTCGAGTTATAAAACATAAGATGACCTTTTGGGTCATCACAGATCCAGACCCCTGCATCGATCTAGACCCTGCTGCGAACCAAACCACTGCTGCGATCCAGCCGGCTGAAATCTAGATGGATGCGATCCAGCTGAAGATGAAGCAAATTGAGCAGATGACGGGTGTACCACATGGCTCTGTGACTGCTGACTCGATGGACCCATGCAACTACTTGTAGGATCATATGGAGGAAGCGAGGTATAGCCCTGTGACGGAGAATGGTAATAATACTGCTAGGAGGGCGAATGGTGGGTAGTATGATGAGTAGATGGATGTGGTGGAATATATGTTTGCCTAGAAGATTTTCGCTGGCCATCAGCAGCAGACGAATGCAAGTGTGGAGTGGAAGGAAGCGAGGGTGTAGCACCATCATCATAATCAATAGGACTTTTATCCTTCCTAGACCTACCTCGACCCCTACCGGTCATATGCATAAATTAAAGAAAATGTTAGAATTGAGAATTTAAATCTATATAAGTTGAGAGCGCTTGAAAAAACTAACATGCTATCGTCTTCGTCGACGTATCCTTCCTCGTCTGAAAATCCTTCCTCTTCACTTATTTCATTTTTATTAGGTGATTCTTCATCCTTATTTTCTATGATTGTTATTTCCTCCATATCAACTTCTTCTAATATGCATTGAGGATGCTCCAAGTAATTTTCTAACTGACCATCCACCATTTGGTTAACACTTGAGGTATCATTTTGGTAAGCAACATCTAGCACATTCTCAACTTCCACCCTACCAACATGCCTTTTTTTGATTACAACCAACCAATCAGCCTTATCCCTCCACAATGGATATGGAGCATAGTACACTTGCCTAACTCTTTCTGCAATTATAAAAGGATCATAGCGATCATACTCTCTCTTTTTATTAACCTCAATTATGTTGTACTGAGAGTGTACATTTGTACCTCTTCTAGGTGTTTGGTCAAACCACTTGCATCGGAAAAGTATAATCTTCTTATTTGGCCAACCTGAATATGACAATTCTAGAATCTCTATGATCACACTATAATAATCATTTTCCCCATCCTAGTTGCCTTCACCACCTTTGACACACACCCCACTATTATTGCATTTTTTATACTTGGAGCATTCCTCGGTGTGAAATTTGTAACCATTAACATAATACTTAGACATAGTTGTAACCGTAGGTGCATGTCCCCAAGATATGTCTTTCAAAAATTGATTAACACCGTTGTTTGGATTATTGACCTACATGTAGTGTTAAATAAATCATAAGTGAGCAAGTATATTAACAAGTATGTATATTCACATGTGAGAAAGTATGTAAGATGAACTTACACACTCTTTAAACCATGCCTCAAATGTAATATATACAGCACCATGACCAAATTGACTCACGAAGTCACTAAGTGACGCATTGAAAATTATTTATTAGTTGCATCAACCAAATTAAATAGTAGCCCATATAAATTAATCTTACGTCAACACTTACTTAAGAAAGGGTTGAACTTCCGGACAATTTAGCAACATATGATTTGAAGCTGATTTGTACTCCATATTACTTAGGCCCTTTTTTGTTCGATCTTTAGAACCTCGGCCTGGTTGATTGAATATGGATATTGGTGGATATAATGGATCAATCTCAATCACCAAATTGGGCCTATTTCTAGCACATGGCACATGACAGTCAAAGTAGTAAGAACAAAAATGGGCAGTTTCCTTTGCAAGATAGGCTTCGCATATGGATCCTTCAATCCTATTCCTCTGTTTAACAAATAGTTTACACTTGCCGATAGTCCTGCACATTGTCATATTAGACGATAACGTTAAATAAAATTACAAGAATAAATCAAGGTTTGACCATTACTTCTCGAATGGATATATCCACCTGCATTGAACCGGGCCTCCAAATCGCGCCTCGTGTACAAGGTGAATTGGAAGGTGTTCCATCACATTAAATAAACCACATGGAAAAATCCTTTCCAGCTTATTACTAATTACATGAATGTTTTGATTCATTTGAAGTAGGTTTTCTTCCCTTAATGTGGTAGAACAAAACTCTTTGAAGAACAAACTTATCTCTGTGATGTGTTTCCATATATTTTCAGGCAAACCACAAAATGCAATAGGGATTAAGGTTTCCATGAATATATGACAGTCATGACTTTTCATATGAGTCAGATTTTCCTCAACCATATCGGCACATTTTCCCAAGTGCGATGCATATCCCTCGGGTATCTTTAGGTTTGTAACCCACTCACAAATCTGTCGTCTTTGTTCCAAAGTGAATGTGTAGCTGGCCTTGGGCTTGAACACCTTACCATTGTTCCCAGACTGCAAATGTAATTCGGGTCGCCTGCAATATTCTTGTAAGTCCAGTCTAGCCTTCGGGTTATCTTTTGTCTTATTCTTATCATCCATTCGTGTGTTAAACAAATTGTCAAAATAGTTCTTCTCAATATGCATGACATCAAGATTGTGTCGGAGAAGATTATCCTTCCAATATGGCAACTCCCAAAATATGTTCTGTTTTGTCCAGTTATGAGTAACACCATATCCAGGAAATCTAGAAGGTAGGGCCTCGGTAACTTTAGTGAAATTCTGAACCCTCTCCCAAATTTCCTCATCGGAATAAATTGGAGGTGGCAAATCATGTTCAACTGTATTCTTTTTTAATGCGTTCTTCATCCTTCTGAACTCATGATCAACTGGCAAGAACTGACCATGACAATCAAACCATGATTGCTTTCGGCCATGTCTTAAAGTGAACGCTTTACCATTTTACATGCAGTAAGGACATGCTAACTTTCCGGCAGTCATCCACCCAGACAACATTCCATACGCAGGAAAATAATTAATGGTCCACATTAAGTTAGCACGTAAGTTAAAATTTTGCTTAATTGATATATCATATGTCTCAACTCCATCATACCATAATTGTTTAAGCTCATCAATCAGAGGTTGCAAATATACATCAATCAAACTCTTTAGATTGTGGGGACCGGGAATAACACAATTTTAAAAAATATATGGACTAGTCATACACATTTAAGGTGGAAGATTATACAGCGTAATAAAGACCGGCCAACATGAATATGGTGTTGCATAAATAGAAAATGGCGTGAAACCATCAGCACACAAACCCAACCGAATATTCCTCGGTTCACTAGCATAATCCGGATACATTCTATCAAAATGCTTCCAAGCTTCCCCATCTGAAGGATGACACATAACACCGGGCGGCCTTCTACTTTCATAGTGCCATCTCATATGAGGAGCGGAAATCATCGATAAGTACAACCTCTTTAATCTAGGAATAAGAGGTAAGTAATGCATCGACTTCACAACAGCCTTCTTCCCGCTGGAAAGCCGCTTAAAATGAGGTTTTTCACAAAATTTATAACTTTCTAAAGCAGTATCACCCTTATAATACAACATGTAACCATCTTCACAACAATTGATTCTCATAAATGAGAGTCCTTACTTAGAAACCAATCTTTTAGCCTTATAGAAATCTTCAGGTATGTTGAAAATTGGGTCAACTAGTTCACTCATAAGGACAATGAAAGAATCCATTCCCGCTTGAGAAATATTGGTATCTGATTTGATACTTAATAATCTAACCGCAACAGACAACTGAGAGTGCATACTCCCTTCCCTTAGTGGACGACTAGCGGTCTCTAACTGTTCATAAAAATATTTTGCCTCTTCGTTAGGAGGTTGTTCAACAGTTTCATGGGTTTAAAAATCGAAGTGCATCCCAAAAGCATCTGCAACCATTTCATGGTATCTAGGATGTTGAACGTTATTCCCAACCGACCTACTACTTTTACCAACAACTACGTTATGAAATACACCATCACTACCATCAATCTCTCTATGACTAGTCCACACAAAATAATTATCCATAAACCTTTTTTATAAAGATGAGTCTTAACATCCTCCGATCCAAAAAATGCAAACACTTGCACTTCACACAAGGACACCTAATCAACCCTCCAATCCGAAACGGTTCAAGTGACATTGCATGCGTAATAAATTCCTTAACCCCTTCTATAAATTTCTCCCTCAAAAACCGACGACTAGGATAATTCCTATTATACATCCAACTACGATATTCCATCTACAAAAAGAATGAATAAATTACATGATATATTGATCATAATTCAAATTAATTTCTAGAATTAAGTTGCATAATAAATTATAATTTGTTAGCCCACTCAATTAATCTAGCATAATTAGTTAAGCATAATTAGCATAATTAGTTAAGCATAATTAATTAATTATAATTTGTTATGCATAAATAGCATAATTAGTTAAGCATAATTAGCATAATTAGTTAAGCATAATTAGCATAATTAATTAATTATAATTTGTTAAGCATAATTAGTTAAGCATAATTAGCATAATTAATTAATTATAATTTGTTAGCACACTAATAGAACAATATTATCCCCTATTTAAATCTAATGTAGTTCAAAAACCCTATTTAGTCACACAAATCCTAAATATACAAAAACCCTAAATAAATATATAAAATTAAATTCCGAAAATTAAAAGAGTAATAAGGTAGAACACTAACCTTGAAAGAGATTTAATGGTAGTGACAATGGTGGAGGTGGCGGCAGGTGGCAGGTGGCAGGCGGCGGCAGGTGGGGGCTGGGCGAATGGGGGGCTGGGGCTAGGGGAGGAGGGGTGGAATTTGGGTGGGATTTGGGTAGAAGAGAGATGGAAGAGAGAAAGAAGATAGGGATTGAAAATAGGAAAATGGGGAGAAAACCCGTCTTGTGTTGGTGAAGATACACAAATTTCTAACCGAATTCGGTCGGAAATAATAAAAAAATGTTGACCGTTTGACCTCGAGATTTCCGACCGAATTCGGTTGGAATTTAATTAAATATTATATTTCCTTTTTTTCTCTCTCTCTCTCTCTCTCTCTCTCTCTCTCTCTCTCTCTCTCTCTCTCTCTCTCTATATATATATATATATATATATATATATATATATATATATATATATATATATATATATATATATATATATATATATATATATATATATATATATATATACTAAGTGTATAATATATAAGCTATATTCGATATAACATTAGCTATATTAAGATGTATATATATGTCACGACCAAAATCTCATCTGTCGTGATGACACCTATCTCAATACTAGGCAAGCCAAAAATCCCAATAAACCACCTTTGTTTTTTAAATTTGAAAACAAAATAATTAAATTCAGCGGAAGAAATCTCAATTTTTCAAATATATCACTCCCAAAACCCGGTGTCACTGAGTACATGAGCATCTAATATGAATACAATATTTGACTGATAAAAACCTCTGCCTGAAAGTATAGAACATTAAAATAACTGAAGGAAAGATAGACAAGGTCAGCGGACTCCAAGCAGCTACCTTGATAGTCTCCAACTGATAGTACTCTGAAATCTAACAATCTCCGTATCCGAAAGCACCTGGATCTGCACACGAGGTGCAGAGTGTAGTATGGGTACAACTAACTCTATAAGTAAGAAGACTAACCTCTGGGCTAAAAGAAATGATGAGCTCCGCAGGTACAGTCCAGTAAAAATAATAGTACAGAAATGTAGGCATGCTTTCAAGTTCAACAGTTAAACTGAGTACAAGTAAAATAGATCAATACTGCATGATATAAGGAATATGACATCTCAGTAGCAAGACCTCATATAGATACTGGTCACCAATTATTCGGTCATTCGGTACAGTTTATGGCCAGTCCAGCCCCGGGGTGTTCCAACCCGTATATATATACACATCGACTGACAGTCAGTCATTCAGTACCATATAAGGCCAATCCAGCCCTGGGTTATTTATCTCCAAATGCAAATGATACAGACAAGATCCATGTCCAGATAAATTCATTACAATCTAAATAAGTAAGGCAAGTCATTCCCAAATATATATATATATATATATATATATATATATAAGCAGTAAGTAAGGCAAGTCCATGCCCTGGGAAGTCCATCCCGAATATCGGCAAGTCCATGCCCTGGGAAGTAAGCAGTAAGTAAGGCAAGTCGACCACGCTCACTAGGGGTGTGTGCAGACTCTCGGAGGGGCTCCTTCAGCCCAAGCGTGATATAAAGCCAATATGGCCTACTGCAGGCGGGCAGTCCAGATCCATATAATAATAAAGCCAATGAGGCCTGCTGTAGCCAGGCAACCCCGATCTATTTAATAATAAAGCCAATAAGGCCTGCTGCAGGCGGGCAACCCCGATCCATAAAATAGTAAAGCCAATAAGGCCTGCTGCAGGTGCGTTGCGCAGCTCAATCCTATAAATATCCTCACAATGGACAAATATTACTGAGTGTGAAATGTATATTGTAGAACAATTAATTCAACAGCATCACGACCCCATGGGTCCTAAAATATCGGCACATAGCCTAAACATGATATTTATTACTAGCCTCAGCTTAATTCCTCTAACACGTGCCACATGTTTAGATAATAACATGATTCTTTAATTTTACTACTTCACAGGATTTATTCAAGACACACTTTCTGTGGTGCACGTCTACATGTTCGTTACGTATCGTGTGTGTCACTTCCAAATAATTCATATCATACCAAATTCGGGGATTCATACCCTCAGAACCAAGTTTAGAAGTGTTACTTACCTCAAACCGTGTAATTCTTTATTCCGCTTTGCCCTTGCCACGAGAATTGATCTCTAAAAACCTCGTATCTAGCCACAATCAATTCTATTGAGTCAATACCAATTATTGTAATAATTTCGTACGGAAATATTAATTTTCCAATAAAAATCCAAAATTGACTCAAACATTGCCCGTGGGGCCCACGTCTCGGAACCCGACAAAAGTTATAAAATATGAAATCCCATCCAACTATGAGTCCAACTATACAAATTTCACCAAATTCCGACATCAATTCGACCCTCAAATCTTCAATTGAAGTCTTTGAAGATTTCTATCATTTTCAACCCAATCTTTACCCATTTGAACTCAATACTCTTTCCATAAACCTTATTGGTACGTATAAATAATACTCTTACACGCAAGAATCATACTCTTAATCACCCATCATTACCCAAACTCGAAATTAAAGATTAGGAGTTAGAACCTTACCTCTTTGATGAAGAACTTGAGGGATTTCTTGTTGGATTTCAAGGCTTGGACAAGAATTTGATGAACAAAACACTTCATCTACTTCCTCTCTCTAGAACACCCTCACTTCTCTCTAAAATCATCAGATAATGTCCCAAAATAAGCCCCAAAGCCTATTTATCAAAATGGGGTCGGGTAATAAAAATAGAAAAATTACCCTTCCGAAAACAGGTATGCGGTCGCACAATGAATCGTACAATGGGTATGCGGGTCTCACAATGGACCGCAAAAATCGCTGCCGAAAACTGGGCTGCTCTGGGCATATCGGCGACCATTTTGCGGTCGCACAATGTGTCATTATGCGATCGCATAATGATTCTGCGGTCTCACATCTGACCGCAGAATCGCATTGTTCCAGCCTTTCGTAATATAGTCATAACTTCTTGTAAGAATGTCCAAATGATGTACGGTTTGAAGCGTTGGAAACTAGACACATAGACCTTTCCTTTTATAGGTAACACATATTATAACTCTTCATATCAATAGAGTTATGCTCATTTGAAATTAGGTCTTGTACGAACTCACTTGAAACTCTAGTCTTATGAAATTTCCAACTTCTACATTCGATGCCGAAACCTATCGAATCAAGTCCGATTGACCTCAAATTCTGCACACAAGTCATAAATGATATAACGGAGCTATAAAAATTTTAGAAACTAAATTCCGACTCCGATATTAAAAAGTCAACCCCCTGGTCAAACTTCCCAAAAATTCAACTTCCGACATTTCAAGCCTAATTCCACTACGGACCTCAAAACAATTTTCCGGACACGCTCCTAAGTCCAAAATCACCATACAGAGCTATTGGAATCATCAGAATTAAATTCCGAGGTCGTTTACATATAAGTTAATATCCAGTCAACTTTTTCAACTTAAGCTTCCAACATGAAACTCATTCTTTCAAGCTAACTCCGAAATACCTAAAAAATCAAAACCGACAATTCAAACAAGTCATAATACCTTGTAGGAAGTTATTCAAGACCTCAAATAGTTGAAAGGAGCGTAAATGCTTAAAACAACCGATCGGGTCGTTACAATCTCCCCCACTTAAACATACGTTCATCCTCGAACGTGCCAAGAATTGTTCCTAAGCTTTAAATCACGGTTCCTCCTTACCATGCACATACCTGGGGGTGATCCTACATCACCCTATTCTATATAGGCCTGACAACACAATACAACTGAAAATTCTTAATTTAACCTTAGCCCAAAAACCTTGGAATTCAATTCCCAACCTTCAGAATTTCTTTTCAAGACCCGAATCTTACATTTACACGATGTATAAGCCTGAAAAAGCTGTATCCAGCCATAACCATAATCCCGAATATAATTGCATAACATACTATACAACTCGCATACTCGTAACACCATTTCTGATCACAGTAACTACTCAAAACCAACCAAGTGCTAGCATTAAACCCCATATCGAACAAAGCCTCATCCCAACACCTTCGTACACTGTTAATAATGAAAGAAACAATCAAAAACTCATAACCACTCATCAGATCAACTAGCAATGGAGCCCTCTAATCCCAACCAGGACCATAATCCTCTCCTAAGCTGGCTTTCAATATTATCCTCCCACTATATCGGAATCAAACCTGATATTATCTGTTCTAAGTCCAATGATCTTATATTATTAAACACAACTATCCTATTGACATGCCACACCAATATAACTCAGGCCACAACTGCGCAATTTGTTTACCCAAATATGGAAAATGTCTCAAAGAAGAGAACTGTATTGTGAGTTCAACAAGCACCACCACAACTGCAATGCTATAAGCTCATTATATATAGTAGAACCAAGACACATAAATTTAATAACAGTAACCAACTCTTCTAGAGCTCACATTAACATCACTCGCACGGACAACTCACGTGCTATAATATCAATATCTGGACCCGCACGGATAACTCACGTGCCAATAATATCAGTATATGGATCCGTACGGATAACTCACATGCCAATAATATAATCCGCCTGGCATGGTCACAGGCCTCCAGTCCAAGCATATCATATATGAGCAATCAAATAAGTACACATGTATATGATAAATGAAATAAGATTTACATGCTCCTGGACTGGTATAAATAACACGCCATAGCATAAGCATGTGCAAAGTCTGTTGTCATACTTCAAATTGGCAAGTTAACACAAAAATAGTAACTACCCCGTTTATTCAGGGGAATTAACCTCTTTGTAACCTCAAATGTAGCCCAGATAGTTCTCAACAAAGGTACGAACATGAGAAACATTATAACTTTACGCTTAACAGTCAACTCTAGGCATATCATAGCCTAAGCATTCTTTCGAGTATGAGTACTTGCCCTGATGCCCGTACATTGGCTCAAACCTCACATATATGCACACTTATAGCGCGCAACTATCACAAATAATTAACGCAACTAGTGCCTCCACTGAGTTAAAAAAATAAAATACTCACCTCAAACAGGCCGCAACTCGAAACAATATACTTCTGAGAACTCCCAGTCTCTAAATTCATCAAACACATGAATCATCGTGACTGATCCCAACTCCAGCACTAAAATGACTAACACATCTTCCATTCACGATCTTCCTATGAGGAATACTTTCATAATTCTTTCGTGCCACATAGAAATAATTTGAATATTAGCAGTCTATCAACCAGGTGAGTACTGCAATACCAATGACATCCGTAAATCAAAACACAATGCGCCTTTTGAAATGTGCACCCTTCTCAAGGATTACCGAGCAGTTATAACATTCATCTAAATATATAGCCGATTCTGGCAATATACAAATTTCGAAAAATTTTCAATCGACACATATACATTTTTGAATCCTTTAGAACTCTTTCGAAAGTCACCCACTATGCTCAAATCTAAATTGCACCGCCCAAACGGGCCGAAAGGCACAAGCCTCATTATCACAACAACCCCTAAAGAAGTAACCATGCCTTAACACCACCAATCAAATTCATACTTCGTGCGCACTACGTTCTTCAAAATAATAATTTAATCATTCCATGATTTCCGTATTTATATAAAGTACCATATAACCCGTATTCAGGAATTTCCTTACTCGAGTCATCCTCGATCTCCATCTCTACAAGTCATAACTGATCCACAAGTATGTCTCCGACCAAAACTAAAATTTAACACATAACCATGAAATCAAATTGTCAATAGAAGGCTCCCCCACTTGGCTCAAAGCCATAGAACAAAACATTCCATAACTCATAATATCCATACTCTATTACTTCCATAATACTGCAGCCAGTTCAACAAAAATTCTTCACAAGCTTAGGTAACACAAAACCATAGAATACTTCAATTCATCTGCTAAGCTCGCCTTCATTCTCATGACGGTCAAGTCAACTTTCTCAACTATTCCAAACTCAAATCTCAACACCTATACCCCGCTGGGAGAAAAGAAACTCTCTATTCACATCATAAGGAACACACCTACATAGATTACTGCGCAGGAGATAACCACCTGCTTAGTCTCAAATTGGCATCTTGTTATACCCTTTCGCAACCACAATTACTATGAAATCACTTAATCTTTCTAAGTCCAAACTCATTAACCAGACACGAGAATTTAATTTTCTCCAAAATTTAACAACGTGAAAGATCTTTCAAAATATTCACATTCAAGATTGTACGTCACATCAAAACGAAAATAAAGCACTTCATGGCCTTCCTTTACATTTCAAGGAAACACTTCTCGTCACATTCAAATCATCTTAACATATCTCACAGTTACATCATACTCATCACAAAGCCATTCCACCGCTTATCGAGCCACAAATTCCACTCGTAGGGACATTACCAGACATATGAGTCCAAATTTACAGGTTACAACTGAAGCTACCAAGCCTAAGCTGTGGTCTAAACCTGGCCTCAAGTCCTCCAGACTGGCCCATCACCAGAACACGGAATGCATATCTCAAACATCGTTCATGGAATCGCAAGTCGTCGATGCACAGCTGATACCGAGCGCTCATGTACGCATACGAATGCGTGGAAGGAATTCAAAGAGTTATGTTTCAAGCTAAAGCAACTCTGCATGATAGAATACAAGAAAGTGAAATTTTCCTAAGGGTTCGGCAGCCTCTCGAAGATAAGTACAGACATCTCCGTACCGATCCTCAAGACTCTACTAAACCTGCTCATGACTCGTGAAACCTATGTTACCTAGAGCTCTGATACCAACTTTTCACGACCCAAAATCTCACCTGTCGTGATGGCGCCTATCTCAATACTAGGCAAGCCAAAAATCCCAATAAACCACCATTTCTTTTAAATTTGAAAATAAAATAATTAAATTCAGCGGAAGAAATTTCAAATTTTCAAATATATCACTCCCAAAACTTGGTGTCACTGAGTACATGAGCATCTAATGTGAATACAATGTTTGACTGATAAAAACCACTGCCTGAAAGTATAGAACATTATAATAACTGAAGGAAAGAGAGACAATGTCACGACCCAATTTCCCCCTCCGTAAAGTATCGTGATGGCACCTAGTCTTAGGGACTAGGTAAGTCTAACATTTACTGAGTAATAACAATAACAAAGGAAATCTAACAGTCTCTATATATAAATCTTTACAAAATTTACCAAATTCGGTAGTACAAGTCATAAGCTCTACAGAGTTTGCTATCACTTCTAAATACAACTGTTCGGAAGTAAGTAAAAATAGTGTAAATACAAAATAGGAAGGTGACTCCGAAGCCTGCGAACGCAACGGCAGGTTTACCTTGAGTCTCCTCAGCAAGGATCCGCACAGCTACTAACGATCGATACCTAGATCTGCACAAAAATGTGCAGAAGAGTAGCATGAGCACACCACAGCGGTGCCCAGTAAGTATCAAGACTAACCTCGGTGAAGTAGTGACGAGGACTAGTCAATACACCCACTGGTCTAATAAACTGAACAAGTATAAGTATAGGGATGACAGAACATGACATCTAATCTGAGGACCCCACGATATGGCTAACGACATAACAACTACAATAAGGAAGGAAAGACAGCAAGTAACAGCGGAACACCAGAATAAGACACAGAAGAAAGAACGAAAGCACAACCCAAATCCGAAAATCACAATACAGTAAAGGCAAGTAGTAACTCAGCAACTGCAAAATTTTTCACATCAGGACTCAGCCAACAAACCCCAATAAATTAGTCAAATCCTTCAAGTGTAAACTTTCACCCTTAAGTTTTTAAATTGAGGTCTTTAGAATATAATCCTTTCCAATAATAATTGTTTTTTTTTGAAATATTCTTCCTTCAAATAAATATCTTTCAAATATAGTTCTTTCAAGATAAAAACCTTTCAAATATAAACTTTTCTAGTTTTTCGAGTATAAGTCACCCTGTGACACTTAAGCATGGAAGATTAGAAGCTCCGAACACAGATATAATCACAGGGGAATCTATCGGGATACCGTCCCGTAGTCCCGAATTAAATATGCAAGATAGGGGGATCTCCCGGAATACGTCCATAGTCCCAATTTAAATATGCAGTGCTGGGGGATCTCCCGGAATACGTCCGTAGTCCCAAAGTAAATATGCAAGACAGGGGGATCTCCCGGAATACGTTCGTAGTCCCAATTTAAATATGCAGTGCTGGGGATCTACCGAAATACGTCCATAGTCCCAAAGTAAATATGCAAGACAGGGGGATCTCCCGGAATACGTCCGTAGTCCCAATTTAAATATGTAGTGCTGGGGGATCTCCCGGAATACGTCCGTAGTCCCAAAGTAAATATGCAAGACAGGGGGATCTCCCGAAATACGTCCGTAGTCCTAATTTAAATATGCAGTGCTGGGGGATCTCCCGGAATATGTCCGTAGTCCCAATTTAAATATGCAGTGCAAACAACAGAGATAACAACTATAACACGACAGAAACCTCGTACATCACCACAACAAGTGCAAAAGCAACAATGCCAAAGATGCAAGGTACGATGAGCAAATCAACTCAAGAACTTAAATCACAACAAAATAAAATATAGCAACGATCCCACAATATTCAAGTCAACGATAAGAAGCCAACACGAGTAAAATAGTTCCAAATAATAGCAAGTCAACTAAGATATAGGTTATCTAAACTCCTTTTGAGGTTGAGCAATTAGGAGGAATATTCAACAATTCAACTAAGGATAAGCAACGGAAGATAATCATAACTACAATTAAGACTAAACAATTATAGGATGAGAAAATAATGATTTCAATTAAAGATAAGCAGTTATGAAAAAATATAGCACGATGATAGAAGAGGTAAAATCTTTGGTTACGTCGAATAAGAGTCAAATAGGCAGTAAGAGTGAATCCTAAAGCAATTATCTCTAATCAAAGCATGTAAAGGTGAAACTAGCAAATAGGAATTTAAGCGTATCAAGAACAACATCATACACAGTGAATATAAGAACATAAGAACCCTAAACGGCCAACTTTCCACAAATAAGTCTGAGCACGCACTCGCCACCTCACGTACACAGACTACAATCAGCATAGATGACTCAAATCCTAAGGGAAAAATCCCCCACACAAGGTTAGGCAAGATACTTACCTCAAACTGCGCTCAATCAGTCAAGTAGTATGCCCTTTCCTCGATTTTCTGACTCCGATCGGCTCGAATCTAGTCATAATTAATTAAATTCAATCAATACAAATTGTAGGAATAAATTCCATATGAAAATACATCTTTTCTATAAAAATCCAAAATTTAACCCAAAAATCGTCTGTGGGGTCCACGTCTCAGAACCCAATAAAGGTTACAAAATATGAATGCCCATTCCGATACGAGTTCAACCATACCAATTTTATTCAATTCCGATAACAACTCAACCTCCAAATCTTAAATTGAATCAAGAGGTTTTCACAATTTTTCCAACTTAATTCACCGATTAAATGTTAAAAACAACCATGGATTCGAGTAATTTAACCAATATTGAGTCAAGAACACTTACCCCGTTGTTTCCTCTGAAAATCTCCCAAATATCGCCTCATCCCGAGCTCCAATCCGTCAAAAATGGAAAATGGGACGAAGTCCCATTTTCTGAACTTAAACTCACTGCCCAGGCTTTTCTTCTTCGCGTTCGCGTGACCAGTGTCACATTTGAGAAGGCCTGACCATGCACAGCATCGCGTTCATGTTCGAGCTCTCGTGTTCATGGTAGCCAACTGCCCTCCTTCTTCGCGTTCGCAGTCCATGCGTCGCGTTCGCGAAGGGTTAATGGCTCAAGGTCCCGGCTCCCCTTCCTTCTTCGTGTTCGCGACCACTGCGTCGCGTTCGCGTAAGCTTGACCAGACCTTGCCTCGTGTTCGCGGAGGTCAAATCCAGCACCCCCAAAAAATTTTCTTTGCGAACGCTTGACTTTCTTCGCGTTCGCGAAGAAGGAAACCAGACACCAGAATCAGCAGTTCCAAAACAGTTCCAAATGATCTGAAACCACCCCGAAACACACCCGAGGCCCCCGGGACCTCAACCAATCGTACCAACCAGTCCCATAACACATTACAAACTTGCTCGAGGTCTCAAACCGCATCGAACAACATCAAAACGACGAATTGCACTTCAAATAAAAAATCCATGAACTTTGAACTTTGAAATTCTATAACTTGTGCCGAAACACATCAAATCAATCCGGAATGACTTCAAATTTTGCACACAAGTCATAAATGACATAACGGACCTATTCAAATTTCCAGAATCGGATTCCGACCTCGATATCAAAAAGTCAACCCCCCGGTCAAACTTCCCAAAAATTCAATTTTCAGCATTTCAAGCTTAATTCCACTACGGACCTCCTAATAATTTTTCGGACACGCTCCTAAGTCCAAAATCACCATACAGAGCTATTGACATCATCAAAATTTCATTCCGGAGTCATTTTATTATAAGTCAACTCTTTCCATTTAAATTTCAAATTAAGGATTGTTCTTTTAATTTAATTCCGAATCTTTAGTAAATCAAACTCGACCACACCCGCGGGTCATAATACATATTGCGAAGCTGCTAGAGACCTAAAGTCACTAAACATGGCGTAAATTCTTAAAATGATAAGTCGGGTCGTTACAGACAAGGTTAGCGGACTCCAAGCAGCTACCTTGATAGTCTTCAACTGATAGTACTCTGAAATCTAACAATCTCCGTATCCGAAAGCACCTGGATCTGCACACGAGGTGCAGATTGTAGTATGAGTACAACTAACGCAATAAGTAACAAGACTAATCTCTCGGCTGAAAGAAATGTTGAGCTCTGCAGGTACAGTCCAGTAAAACTAATGGTACAGAAATGTAGGCATGCTTTCAAGTTCAACAGTTAAACTCAGTACAAGTGAAATAGATCAATATTGCATGATATGATGAATATGACATCTCAGTAGCAAGACCTCATATAGATACTGGTCACCAATTATTTGCTCACTCGGTACAGTTTATGGCCAGTCCATCCCCGGGGGTGTTCCAACCCGTATATATATATATATATATATATATATATATATATCGACTTTTAAGTGTAATGACCCGGCCGGTCGTTTTGAGAATTTAAGTCCCGTCTGGTGGCATAAGGCACTGAGCAGCTTCATATTATGTGTATTGACTTGCGTGCATGATTGAATTCGGTTACCAGATATATCAGAGTGATTTGGGACACTTAGTCCCTAAAACGGAAGCTTAAGTCTTAGGATTTCGACCGTAGTCGAAACTATGTGAAGACGACTCCGGAATGGAGTTCCGTCAGTTCCATTAGCTTCATTAGGTGATTTTGGACTTAGGAGCGTGTCCGGACTATAAATCTGAGGTCTGTAGCTGATTTAGGCTTGAAATGACGAAAGTCAATTTTTTGGGAGATTTGGACCGGAAGTGGACTTTTTGATATCGGAGTCAGAATGCGATTTCGAGAGTTGGAACAACTCTGTTATGTTATTTGGAACTTGCCTACAAAATTTGAGATCATTCGGACTTGGTTTGATAGGTTTCGGCATCGGTTGTAGGAATTTAAAGTTTCAAGTTCTTTAAGTTTGAATTGGAGGGTGATTCGTGATTTTAGCATTAGTTGATGTGATTTGAAGGCTCGACTAAGTTCATATGGTATTTTAGGATTGGTTGGTATGTTTGGTTGAGGTCCCGGGGTCCTTGGGTGAGTTTCAGGTGCTTAACGGATTAAAAGTTTGATTTGTGTTGCTGTTAAGTCTTCAGGCTTCTGGTATTTTCGCACATGCGGTGAAGAGACCGTAGTTGCGCGAGCACACGTGCGGAGAGGGAAGTGCAGAAGCAGAAAAGTGGAGGAGTTTTAAGGGTCGCAGGTGCGAGGAAAATTCCGCATCTGCGATGCCCGCAGATGCGAAGATTGAGGAGCAGGTGCGAGAAGAGCTGGACTTGATAGTCTCCGCAGGTGCGGAGAATTTGTGCGTATCAGCGGCTCCGCAGAAGCGGATTTTGGCGCGCAGAAGCGAGAGGAAGCGCAAGTGCGGTTTGGACGTGCGCACCTGTGGTCGCGCAGATGCGGCTAATTATGTCGCAGGTGCGGTCACGCCTGGGCAGAAAAGAGAAATTCGAGGGTTTGATTTCATTCTTCATTTTTGGACTTGAGAACTCGGAATTTGGCGATTGTTCGAGGGATTTTCAGAGGAAGCTTTGGGGTAATGATTCCTAATTTATTTTTGGTTGTATTACATTAATCTATAGTTGTTTTCTCCATTAATTTCAGATTTTTGGGGTTGAAATTGGGAAAAATTGGAAGAACTTCTTCAATAAAGATTGTGAGTTTTGAAGGGGGATTTGTGGTCGGATTTGAGAAATACTTATATGGTTGGACTCGTGAGTTAATGGGTGTTCGTATTTTATAATTTTTATCCGATTCCGAGACGTGGGCCCGTGTCGACGTTTTTGGGTGAATTTTGGATTATTTGTTAAAGTATTGATTTAATTAATTAGATGAGTTTATTGTGATTGTACATATGATATGTAATTGCTTTTGGCTAGATTTGGGCCATTTAGAGACGGATATTCATGGAAAGGGCATTCTTACGGATTGATTGAGCTTGACTCGAGGTAAGTATCTTGCCTAACCTTGTGTGGGGAAACTACCCCTTAGGATTTGAGTCATCTATGTTGATTGTAGTCTGTGTACGCGAGGTGACGAGTGCGTGCTCGGACTTATTTGTGGAAAGTTGGCCTTTTAGGGTTCTTATGTCCTTATATTCACTGTGTATGATGTTGTTTTTGATACGTTTGAATTCCTATTTGCTAGTTTCACCTCTACATACTTTGATTAGAGATAATTGCTTTAGGATTCACTCTTACTGTTTATTTGACCCTTATTCGACTTAACCAAAGATTTTACCTCTTCTATCGTCGTGCTATATTTTTCATAACTGCTTTTCTTTAATTGAAATCATTATTTTCTCGTCCTATAATTGTTTAGTCTTAATTGGAGTTATGATTATTTTCTGCTGCTTATCCTTACTTGAATTGTTGAATTTTTCCTCGTAATTGCCGAACCTCAAAAGGAGTTTAGATAACCTATATCTTAGTTGACTTGCCATTATTTGGAACTATTTGACTCGTCTTAGCTTCTTATTGTTGACTTGAATATTGTGGAATTGTTGCTACATTTTTGTTTTTTTTCCCTTGTTAAGTTGTTCTCCTTGTGAATAGAATTCTTTACTTTGGTTATTCCTTGTGAATGAGTTCTACCATTCTTGTGATTTAAATTCTTGAGTTGATTTGCTCGTCGTACCTTGCATTTCTGTCATTGTTTCTTTTGTACTCGTTGTGGTGATGTACGAGATTTCTGTCGTGTTATAGTTGTTATCTCTGTTGTTTGTGCTGCATATTTAAATTGGGACTACGGACGATTCCGGGAGATCCCCCTTTCTTGCATATTTACTTTGGGACTACAGACGTATTCCGGGAGATCCCCCGATACTGCATATTTATTTTGGGATTACGGACGTATTCCGAGAGATTCCGCAGCACTGCATATTTAAATTGGGACTATAGACGTATTCCGGGAGATCCCCCAGTCTTGCATAATTAATTCGGGACTACGGGACGGTATCCCGGTAGATTTTTCCTGTGGTTATATCTGTATTCGGAGCTGCTAATCTTCCATGCTTAGGTGTCACAGGGTGACTTATACTCGAAGGATATTACTTGAAGAGTTTATATTTGAAAAGTATTTATCTTGAAGGAACTATGTTTGAAGATATTTATTTGAAAGGGTTATACTTGAAAAGTATTTATCTTGAAAGAACTATGTTTAAAGTCTAATTATTTGAAAAGTTTATATTTGAAAGGTTTTATCTTGAAAGAACTATTTTTGAAAGATATTTATTTGAAGGAAGTATATTTCAAAAATAATTTCTTATTGGAAAGGATTATATTCTAAAGACCTCAATTTAATAACTTACGGGTGAAAGTTTAAAATTGAAGGATTTGACTAATTTATTGGGGTTGTGGGCTGAGACCTAATGTGAAAACTATTGCAGCTGCTGAGTTACTACTTGCCTTTACTGTATTGTGATTTCTGGATTTGGGTTGTGTTTTCGTTCATTCTTCTGTGTCTTATTCTGGTGTTCCGCTGTTACTTCCTGTTTTTCCTTCCTTATTGCAGTTGCTATGTCGTTAGCCATATCGCGGGGTCCTTAGATAGATGTCATGTTCTGTCATCCCTATACTTATGCTTGTTCAGTTTATTAGACCAGTGGGTGTCTTGACTAGTCCTCGTCACTACTTCACCGAGGTTAGTCTTGATACTTACTGGGCACCGTTGTGGTGTGCTCATGCTACTCTTCTGCATATTATTTTTTGTGCAGATCCAGGTAATGGTTCGTTAGCTATCTGTGTGGACTGTTGCTGCAGAGACTCAAGGTAAACCTACCGCTGCGTTCGCAGGCTTAGGAGTCAGCTTCAACTTTTCGTTTTGCACTGTTTATTCTTATTTCTGGACAGTTGTATTTAGAAGTTTTTTTAGCAAATACTCTGTAGAGCTTATGACTTGTACTACCTGTTTTGGGAATTATAAGAGATTCTATTTAAATAATGATGTTGTTTTAATTATTGTTAGGCTTACCTAGTCCTTAAGACCAGGTGCCATCATGATACCACAACGGAGGGGAAATTGGGTCGTGACAAGTTGGTATCACAACCCTAGGTTCATAGGTGCTACGAGTCATAAGCGAGTTTAGTAGAGTCTTGCGGATCAGTACAGAGATGTCTGTACTTATCTTCAAGAGGCTACAGAACTATTAGGACAATCTCACTTCTTTCGATCCTATCGTGCGAGATTATTGATCTCGGAGGTTGAACTTTTATCATTCCATTCTCTCACAGATGGTGAGGGCACGAGCTACAATTATAGGCGACGATGCTCCCGGAGCAAGTATCGCTAGAGACAGAGGCAGAGGCCGATGAGGAGTAAGTGTCGCAGCCAGAGCACCTACCAGAGCAGCAGTTGAGGAGCCGCCAGTAGTTCCAGTTAGGGAGCAGGTACCGGAGGGGCCTGTTATTACCCCCGGACTTCAGAAGACGTTAGCACAGTTCCTGAGTATGTTTGGTACATTGGCTCAGGCGGGGTTGATTCCGGTTGCACCAGCTACTTCACAGACCGGGGGAGGAACCTAGACTCTCGCAGCCCACACCCTAGAGCAGTGAGTTCATGTTGGTCAGGTTCCAGGTGTCATGGCGACACAGCTTGTGGTTCTAGTTCAGCTCGTGGTCAGGGAAGCAACATCTGAGGAAGAGCAGCTTAGACTTGCAAGGTTCAAGAAATATGACCCTCCTACATTCAGTGGTTTGGCTTCCGAGAGTGCACAGGGTTTTCTAGAAGAGTGTAACCGCATTCTCCATACTATGGGTATTGTGGAGACGAGTGGGGTTGCTTTTACTACGTTCCAGCTCAGGGGAGCGTCTTACCAGTGGTGGCAGGCATGTGAGTTGGGTAGCCCAGCCAAGTTAGCTTCACTTACATGGGTTCAGTTTTCAGAGATGTTCCTGAGAGAGTTTGTACCTCAGTCCCTTCGAGATGCATGGCGCGCGGAGTTTGAGCAGCTGCGCCTGGGCACTATGTCAGTGTTATAGTATGCAGTGAGATTTAGTGATTTGGCCAGGCATGCACCTACTTTGGTCCCCATAGTTAGAGAGCGTGTCCGTAGATTCATTGAGTGGCTCAGGCATGAAATTTGGTTCAGCATGGCTCGGGAATTAGAGTCAGATGTTTCGTTTCAGCAGGTGGTAGGGATCGATCGCCGAGTAGAGGGCATGTAGGACCAGGAGAGAGAATACATGCGAGGCCATGAGAGAGAGTACATGCGAGATCAGGAGAGAGAGGACAGGGAGGTGAGGAGGCCTCGTAGACCGGAGAGATCTACTGGTCCTTATTTTGGAGGCAGGGTACGACATGGTAGAGGTTTTGTGGGTCAGCCAGTTCAGTTTGTACTTCAGGCTTCGCATTGTGTTTCAAGTGCTCATGGGTCTCAGAGTACCTGTACCACACAGTTCCCACAACCACGTCAGCATAGAGGTTGCTTCGGGTGTGGCGATACCAGCCACAGGGTGAGAGATTGTCCTAGACTCCGGATACGTGTGTCACAGCGGAGTATTCAGGCGAGTAGAGGGCGCCCAAGAGGGGAAGGCCCGACCCGTTAATGTGTTTCATATAGTAGGCTTGAGGCCACTGCGCCAGATGATGTCATACAGGTATTCTTTTTTTGATTTGTTACAGAGGGGCACCATCCGTGTTTTGATTCGGTCCTGCTTATCGGGGCGAGTTTCCTACTTGTTGTCCCACCTATGGGTGAGTTCATGACATAGTATTATGTATAGGTGTTTACCCCTGTTGGGAGACTCTATGAGTGGTAGCCCGTGTCTATCATTTGTTTCTATTCATTTTTGAAAGTTACGAGACTAGAAGTGAATTCATGTTGTCCATTATGGCAGGTTTGATATGATTCCTGAGTAAATTGGTTACGAATTGTAATTTGATACTCTACTGGGGTGAGGGTTTAGTAAGTGTTGCGATTTTATTGGCAAGATTGAATGAGCGGAAGGTTTCCATTGGTATGATGTGTATTCCACTTCTGATTCAGAGTTGAGGGTGAGACCCTCGCGATTCCATGTGATTCGATATGTTTGAGCCGGGCTGCGTGCCACGGTAGAGGGTGATACCAGGATGAGATCCTTATGATTTGTTCATGTACTTTGATTTTTCCTTTTGAATTGATTCGTAGTATGGTATTGTTAGAAAGTTGTGCCTGTCGGGTTTGTTTGATATTTATCTTATGTGTTTCTCTTTACATATTAAGTCAATTTCGTTATGTGCTTCTTGAGTTTTAGCTTGTGAGGTGTGTGCCAGGTGGTGTTAGTTGTGACTTGTTGATTCGGGTGTATAGTTATGAGGTCTTCGTGTTTCTTGCATCATTGTCAGCGTTGTGGTGGTTTGAAATGGGTTGCTAATGGATATGGGTCTAATTGTCGGTGCTGGTTTTGATTTCGGGCAGCTAATGTGATCAGAAATATTATTATGAGCCTATATATGGTGTGTCTTATTGTGTGGTCGTACCTTGTGGATGTAGGCATGAGTTGTTACAACTGGTTGAGACTTATACCGGTTATGGATTTAAAATCGGGTCTTTTGAAGATAAATGGAAGGTGAGAATTTTGACTCTAAGGATTATCGGTGTTGATAGAAAAGATAAATTACAATTGGGATGGTGTCGTCAGGCTTATATGGATTGGGGTGATGTAGGTTCCCCCGCGGGTGTATGTTGGATATGTACTTTCAGTGATTCAAAGATCTCGAGGCGATTCTTAGTACGTTCGAGGACGAACGTTTGTTTAAGAGGGGAAGGATATAACGACCTGTCCGGTCGTTTTGAGAATTTAAGTTCCGTCCGGCGGCATAAGGCCCTGAGCAGCTTCATATTATGAGTATTGACTTGTGTGCATGGTTGAATTAGATTACCGGATGTTTCAGAGTGATTTGGGACACTTAGTCCCTAAAACGGAAGCTTAAGTCTTAGGATTTTGACCCTAGTCGGAACTATGTGAAGACGACTCCGGAATGGAGTTCTGTCGGTTCCATTAGCTCCGTTGGGTTATTTTGGACTTAGGAGCGTGTCCGGACTGTAAATCCGAGGTCTGTAGCTGATTTAGGCTTGAAATGACGAAAGTCAAATTTTTGAGAGATTTGGACCGGGAGTGGACTTTTTGATATCGTGGGTCGGAATGTGATTCCGAGAGTTGGAACAACTCCGTTATGTTATTTGGGACTTGCCTGCAAAGTCTGAGATCATTCGGAAGTGGTTTGATAGGTTTCAGCATCGGTTGTAGGAATTTAAAGTTTCAAGTTCTTTAAGTTTGAATTGGAGGGTGATTCGTGATTTTAGCGTTAGTTGATATGATTTGAGGGCTCGACTAAGTTCGTATGGGTGTTTTAGGATTGGTTGGTATGTTTGGTCGGGTGAGTTCGGGTGCTTAACGGATTAAAAGTTTGATTTGTGTTGCTGCTAAGTCTTCAGGCTTCTGGTATTTTCGCACTTGCAGTGAAGAGACCGCAGGTGCGGGAGCGCACGTGCGGAGAGGCAAGCGCAGAAGCGGAAAAGTGGAGGAGTGCCAGGGGTCGCAGGTGCGAGGAAAATTCCGCATCTGCGATGCCCACAGATGCGAAGATTGAGGCGCAGGTGCGAGAAGAGCTGGACTTGACAGTCTCCGCAGGTGCGGAGAATTTGTGCGCATCAGCGGCTCCTCAGAAGCGGATTTTGGTGCGCAGAATCGAGAGGAAGCGCAAGTGCGGTTTGGATGTGCGCACCTGCGGTCGCGCAGATGCGGCTAATTATGTCGCAGTTGCGGTCACTCCTGGGCAGAAAAGAGAAATTTGAGGGTTTGATTTCATTCTTCATTTTTGGACTTGGGAACTCGGAATTTGGCGATTGTTCGAGGGATTTTCAGAGGAAGATTTGGGGTAATGATTCCTAATTTGTTTTTGGTTGTATTACATTAATCTATAGTTGTTTTCTCCATTAATTTCAGAATTTTGGGGTTGAAAAGTGGGAACAATTGGAAGAACTTCTTCAATAAAGATTGTGAGTTTTGAAGGGTGATTTGTGGTCGGATTTGAGAAATACTTATATGGCTGGACTCGTGAGTTAATGGGTGTTTCTATTTTGTGATTTTTACCCGATTCTGAGACGTGGGCCCGTGTCGACTTTTTTGGGTGAATTTCGGATTATTTGTTAAAGTATTGATTTAATTAATTAGATGAGTATATGTAATTGCTTTTGGCTAGATTTGGGCCATTCAGAGCCGTATATTCGTGGAAAAGGGCATTCTTATGGATTGATTGAGCTTGACTCGAGGTAAGTATCTTGCCTAACCTTGTGTGGGGGAACTACCCCTTAGGATTTGAGTCATCTATGTTGATTGTAGTCTGTGTACGCGACGTGACGAGTGCGTGCTCGGACTTATTTGTGGAAAGTTGGCATTTTAGGGTTCTTATGTCCTTATATTCACTGTGTATGATGTTGTTTTTGATACGTTCGAATTCCTATTTGCTAGTTTCACCTCTACATGCATTGATTAGAGATAATTGCTTTAGGATTCACTCTTGCTGTCAATTTGACCCTTATTCGACTTAACCTCTTCTATCGTCGTGCTATATTTTTCATAACTACTTATCTTTAATTGAAATCATTATTTTCTCATCCTATAACTGTTTAGTCTTAATTGGAGTTATGATTATCTTCCGTTGCTTATCCTTACTTAAATTGTTGAATTTTTCCTCGTAATTGCTCAACCTCAAAAGGAGTTTAGATAACCTATATCTTAGTTGACTTGCCATTATTTGGAACCATTTGACTCGTGTTTGCTTCTTATTGTTGACTTGAATATTGTGGAATTGTTGCTACTTTTTTGTTTTGTTTTCCCTTGTTAAGTTGTTCTCCTTGTGCCTAGCATTCTTTACTGTGGTTATTCCTTGTGAATGAGTTCTACCGTTCTTGTGATTTAAATTCTTCAGTTGATTTGCTCATCGTACCTTGCATTTCTGTCATTGTTTCTTTTGTACTCGTTGCGGTGATGTACGAGGTTTCTGTGGTGTTATAGTTGTTATCTCTGTTGTTTGCGCTGCATATTTGAATTGGGACTACAGACATATTCCGGGAGATTCCCCTGTCTTGCATAATTATTTCGGGACTACAGACGTATTTCGAGAGATCCCACAGCACTGCATATCTATTTTGGGACTAAAGACGTATTCCGGGAGATCCCCCTGTCATGCATAATTAATTCGGGACTACGGGACGGTATCTCGGTAGATTTCCCCTGTGGTTATATCTGTATTCGGAGTTGCTAATCTTCCATGCTTAGGTGTCACATGATGACTTATACTCGAAGGATATTACTTGAAGAGTTTATATTTGAAAATATTTATCTTGAAGGAACTATGATTGAAGGTATTTATTTGAAAGGGTTATACTTGAAAAGTATTTATCTTGAAAGAACTATGTTTGAAGGCTAATTATTTGAAAAGTTTATATTTGAAAGGTTTTATCTTGAAAGAACTATGTTTGAAAGATTTTATTTGAAGGAAGTATATTTCATAAATAATTTCTTATTGGAAAGGATTATATTCTAAAGACTTCAATTTAAAAACTTACGGGTGAAAGTTTATACTTGAAGGATTTGACTAATTTTTTGGGGTTGTGGGCTGAGACCTGATGTGAAAACTATTGCAGCTGCTGAGTTACTACTTGCCTTTACTGTATTGTGATTTCTAGATTTGGGTTGAGTTTTCATTCATTCTTCTGTGTCTTATTCTGGTGTTCCGCTGTTACTTCCTGTTTTTCCTTCTTTATTGCAGTTGCTAGGTCGTTAGCCATATTGCGGGGTCCGTAGATAGATGTCATGTTCTGTTATCCCTATACTTATGCTTGTTCAGTTTATTAGACCAGTGGGTATCTTGACTAGTCCTCATCACTACTTCACCGAGGTTAGTCTTGATACTTACTGGGCACCGATGTGGTGTGCTCATGCTACTCTTCTGCACATTATTTTTTGTGCAGATCCAGGTAATTGTTCGTTAGCTAGATGTGTGGACTGTTGCTGCGGAGACTCAAGGTAAACCTGCCGCTGCGTTCGCAGGCTTCGAAGTCACCTTCAACTTTTTGTTTTGCACTGTTTATTCTTATTTCTGGACAATTGTATTTAGAAGTTTTCTAGCAAACACTCTGTAGAGCTTATGACTTGTACTACCGGTTTTGGGAATTATAAGAGATTCTATTTAAATAATGTTGTTGTTTTAATTATTGTTTGGACTACCTAGTCCTTAAGACTAGGTGCCATCACGATACCCAAACGGAGGGGAAATTGGGTCGTGACAAGTTGGTATCAGAGCCCTAGGTTCATAGGTGCTACGAGTCATAAGCGAGTTTAGTAGAGTCTTGTGGATCGGTACGGAGACGTCTGTACTTATCTTCGAGAGGCTATAGAACTATTAGGACAATCTCACTTCTTTCATTCCTATCGTGCGAGATTATTGATCTCGGAGGTTGAACTTTTATCATTCCATTCTCTCACAGATGGTGAGGACACGAGCTACAGTTATAGGCGACGGTGCTCCCGGAGCAAGTATCGCTAGAGGCAGAGGCAGAGGCGGATAAGGAGTAAGTGTCGCAGCCAGAGCACCTACCAGAGTAGCAGTTGAGGAGCCGCCAGTAGTTCCAGTTAGGGAGCAGGTACCGGAGGCGCCTATTATTACCCCCGAACTTTAGGAGACCTTAGCACAGTTCCTGAGTATGTTTGGTACATTGGCTCAGGCGAGGTTGATTTGGGTTGCAGCCCACACCCTAGAGCAGCGAGTTCATGTTGGTCAGGTTCCAGGTGTCATGGCGACACAGCCTGTGGTTCCAGTTTAGCCCGTGGTCAGGGCAACAACATCTGAGGAAGAGCAGCTTAGACTTGCAAAGTTCAAGAAATATGACCCTCCTACATTCAGTGGTTTGGCTTCGGAGAGTTCACAGGGTTTTCTGGAGGAGTGTCACCGCATTCTCCGTACTATGAGTATTGTGGAGACGAGCGGGGTTGCTTTTACTACGTTCTAGCTCAGGGGAGAGTCTTACCAGCGGTGGCGGGCATGTGAGTTGGGTAGCCCAGCCGAGTTAGCTTCACTTACATGGGTTCAATTTTTAGAGATGTTCCTGAGAGAGTTTGTACCTCAGTCCCTTCGAGATGCATCGCACACAGAGTTTGAGCAGCTGCGCGAGGGCACTATATCAGTGTTAGAGTATGCCGTGAGATTTAGTGATTTGGCCAGGCATGCACCTGCTTTGGTCCCCACAGTTAGAGAGCGTGTCCATAGATTTATTAAGGGGCTCAGGCATGATATTCGGTTCAGCATGGCTCGGGAATTAGAGTCAGATGTATCATTTCAACAGGTGGTAGGGATCGCTCGCCGAGTAGAGGGCATGTGGGACCAAGAGAGAGAAGACATGCGAGGCCATGAGAGAGAGTACAAGCGAGATCAGGAGAGAGAAGAAAGGGAGGTGAGGAGGCCTCGTAGACCGGAGAGATCTACTGGTCCTTATTTTGGAGGCATGGTATGACATGGTAGAGGTTTTGTGGGTCAGCCATTTCAGTTTGCACTTCAGGCTTCGCACAGTGTTTCAGGTGCTCATGGGTCTCAGAGTACCCGTACCGCACAGTTCCCACAACCACGTCAGCATAGAGGTTGCTTCGAGTGTGGCGATACCAGCCACAGGGTGAGAGATTGTCCTAGACTCCGGATAGGTGTGTTACAGCGGAGTATTCAGGCGAGTAGAGGGCGCCTAAGAGGGGAAGGCCCGACCCGTTGATATGTTTCATATAGTAGGATTGAGGCCGTTACGCCAAATGATGCCATACAGTTATGCTTTTGATTTGTTATAGAGGGGCACCATTCGTATTTTGTTTCGGTCCTGCTTATCGGGCGAGTTCCCCTACTTGTTGTCCCACCTATGGGTGAGTTCATGACTTAGTCTTATGTATAGGTGTTTACCCCTGTTGGGAGACTCTATGAGTGGTAGCCCGTGTCTATCATTTGTTTCTATTCATTTTTGCAAGTTACGAGACTAGAAGTGAATTCATGTTGTCCATTATGGCAGGTTTGATGTGATTCTTGAGTAAACTGGTTATAAATTGTAATTTGATACTCTACCGGGGTGAAGGTTTAGTAAGTGTTGTGATTTTATTGGAAGAATTGAATTAGCGAAAGGTTTCCATTGGTATGATATGTATTCGACTTGTGATTCAGAGTTGAGGGTGAGACCCTCGCGATTCCATGTGATTCGATATGTTTGAGCCGGGCTGCGTGCCGCGGTGGAAGGTGATACTTGGATGAGATCCTTATGATTTGTTCATGTACTTTGATTTTTCCTTTTGAATTGATTCGTAGTATGGTATTGTTAGAGAGTTGTGCCTGTCGGGTTTGTTTGATATTTATCTTATGTGTTTCTCTTTACATATTCAGTCAATTTCATTATGTGCTTCTTGAGTTTTAGCTTGTGAGGTGTGTGCCCGGTGGTGTTAGATGTTACTTGTTGATTCGGGTGTATAGTTATGAGGTCTTCATGTTTCTTGCATCATTGTCAGCGTTGTGGAGGTTTGAAACGGGTTGCTAACGGATATGGGTCTAATTGTCGGTGCTGGTTTTGATTTCGGGCAGCTAATGTGATCAGAAATGTTATTATGGGCCTATATATGGTGTGTCTTGTTGTGTGGTCGTACCTTGTGGATGTAGGCATGATTTGTTACAGCTGGTTGAGACTGATACCGGTTATGGATTTAAAATCAGGTCTTTTGAAGATAAATGAAAGGTGAGAATTTTGACTCAAAGGATTATCGGTGTTGATAGAAAAGATAAATTATAGTTGGGATGGTGTCGTCAGGCTTATGTGGATTGGGGTGATGTAGGGTCCCCCGCGGGTGTATGTTGGATATGTACTTTCAATGATTCGAAGACTTCGAGGCGATTCTTTGCACGTTCGAGGACGAACGTTTGTTTAAGAGGGGAAGGATATAACGACCTGGCCGGTCATTTTGAGAATTTAAGTCCTGTCCGGCGGCATAAGGCCCTGAGCATCTTCATATTATGTGTATTGACTTGCGTGCGTGGTTGAATTCGGTTACCGTATGTTTCAGAGTGATTTTGGACACTTAGTCCCTAAAATGAAAGCTTAAGTCTTAGGATTTTGACCATAGTCATAACTATGTGAAGACGACTCCGGAATTGAGTTCTGTCGGTTCCATTAGCTCCGTTGGGTGATTTTGGACTTAGGAGCGTGTCCGGACTATAAATCCGAGGTCTGTAGCTGATTTAGGCTTGAAATGACGAAAGTCAAATTTTTGGGAGATTTGGACCGGAAGTGGACTTTTTGATATCGTGGGTCGGAATGCGATTCCGAAAGTTGGAACAGCTCCGTTATGTTATTTGGGACTTGCCTGCAAAGTTTGAGATCATTCGGACGTGGTTTGATAGGTTTCGGCATCAGTTGTAGGAATTTAAAGATTCAAGTTCTTTAAGTTTGAATTGGAGGGTGATTCGTGATTTTAGCGTTAGTTGATGTGATTTAAGAGCTCGACTAAGTTTGTATGGGTGTTTTAGGATTGGTTGGTAAGTATGGTTGAGTTCTCGGGGGCCTCGGGTGAGTTTCGGGTGCTTAATGGATTAAAAGTTTGATTTGTGTTGCTGCTAAGTCTTCAGGCTTCTGGTATTTTCGCACCTGCGATGAAGAGACCGCAGGTGTGGGAGCACACGTGCGGAGAGGCAAGCGTAGAAGCGGAAAAGTGGAGGAGTGCCAGGGGTCGCCGATGAGAGAAAAATTCCGCATCTGCGATGCCCGCAGATGCAAAGATTGAGGCGAGGTGCGAGAAGAGCTGGACTTGACAGTCTTCGCAGGTGCGGAGAATTTGTGCGCATCAGCGGCTCTGCAGAAGCGGATTTTGGCGCATAGAAGCGAGAGGAAGCGCAGGTGCGGCTTGGACGTGCGCACCTGCGGTCGCGCAGATGCGGCTAATTATGTCGCAGGTGCGGTCACGCCTGGGAAGAAAAGAGAAATTCGAGGGTTTGATTTCATTCTTCGTTTTTGGACTTGAGAGCTCGGAATTTGCCGATTGTTCGAGGGATTTTAAGAGGAAGCTTTGGGGTAATGATTCCTAATTTCTTTTTGTTTGTATAACATTAATCTATAGTTGTTTTCTCCATTAATTTCGGACTTTTGGGGTTGAAATTGGGATAAATTGGAAGAACTTCTTCAATAAAGATTGTGAGTTTTGAAGGGGGATTTGTGGTCGGATTTGAGAAATTCTTATATGGTTGGCCTCGTGAGTGAATGGGTGTTCGTGTTTTGTGATTTTTACCCGATTCTGAGACATGGGCCTGTGTCGAATTATTTGGGCGAATTTCGGAATTATTTTTAAAGTATTGATTTAATTAATTAGATGAGTCTATTATGATTGTAAATATGATATGTAATTGCTTTTGGCTAGATTTGGGCCATTCAGAGCCGGATATTCGTGGAAAGGGCATTCTTACGGATTGATTGAGCTTGACTCGAGGTAAGTATCTTGCCTAAACCTTGTGTGGGGGAACTATCCCTTAGGATTTGAGTCATCTATGTTAATTGTAGTCTGTGTACGCGAGGTGACGAGTGCGTGCTCAGACTTATTTGTGGAAAGTTGGCCTTTTAGGGTTCTTATGTCCTTATATTCACTGTGTATTATGTTGTTTTTGATACATTTGAATTCCTATTTGCTAGTTTCACCTCTACATGCTTTGATTAGAGATAATTGCTTTAGGATTCACTGTTACTGTCTATTTGACCCTTATTCGACTTAACCAAAGATTTTACCTCTTCTATCGTCGTGCTATATTTTTCATAACTGCTTATCTTTAATTGAAATAATTTTTTTCTCATCCTATAACTGTTTAGTCTTAATTGGAGTTATGATTATCTTCCGCTGCTTATCCTTACTTGAATTGTTGAATTTTTCCTCGTAATTGCTCAACCTCAAAAGGAGTTTAGATAACCTATATCTTAGTTGACTTGCCATTATTTGGAACCATTTGACACGTATTGGCTTCTTATTGTTGACTTGAATATTGTGAAATTGTTGCTACATTTTTGTTTTGTTTACCCTTGTTAAGCTGTTCTCCTTGTGCCTAGCATTCTTTACTGTGGTTATTCCTTGTGAATGAGTTCAACCGTTCTTGTGATTTAAATTCTTGAGTTGATTTGCTCGTCGTACCTTGCATTTCTGTCATTGTTGCTTTTGTACTCGTTGTGGTGATGTACGAGGTTTCTGTTGTGTTGTAGTTGTTATATCTGTTGTTTGCACTGCATATTTAAATTGGGACTACGGACGTATTCCGGGGGATCCCCCTGTCTTGCATATTTACTTTGGGACTACAGACGTATTCCGGGAGATCCCCCAATACTGCATATTTATTTGGGGACTACGGACGTATTCCAGGAGATCCCCCAGCACTGCATATTTAAATTGGGACTATGGACGTATTCCAGGAGATCCCCTTGTCTTGCATAATTAATTCAGGACTACGGGACGGTATCCCGGTAGATTTTCCCTGTGGTTATATCTGTATTCGGAGTTGCTAATCTTCCATGCTTAGGTGTCACAAGGTGACTTATACTCGAAGGATATTACTTGAATAGTTTATATTTGAAAAGTATTTATCTTGAAGGAACTATGTTTGAAGATATTTATTTGAAAGAGTTATACTTGAAAAGTATTTATCTTGAAAGAACTATGTTTGAAGGCTAATTATTTGAAAAGTTTATATTTGAAAGGTTTTATCTTGAAAGAACTATGTTTGAAAGATATTTATTTGAAGGAAGTATATTTCAAAAATAATTTCTTATTGGAAAGGATTATATTCTAAAGACCTTAATTTAAAAACTTACGGGTGAAAGTTTACACTTGAAGGATTTGACTAATTTATTGGGGTTGTTGGCTGAGACCTGATGTAAAAATTATTGTAGCTGCTGAGTTACTACTTGCCTTTACTGTATTGTGATTTCTGAATTTGGGTTGTGTTTTCGTTCATTCTTCTGTGTCTTATTCTGGTGTTCCGCTGTTACTTCCTGTTTTTCCTTCCTTATTGCAGTTGCTATGTCGTTAGCCATATTGCGGGGTCCTTAGATAGATGTCATGTTCTGTCATCCCTATACCTATGCTTGTTCAGTTTATTAGACCAGTGGGTGTCTTGACTAGTCCTCGTCACTACTTCACCGAGGTTAGTCTTGATACTTACTGGGCAGCGCTGTGGTGTGCTTATGCTACTCTTCTGCACATTTTTTGTGTGCAGATCCAGGTAATTGTTCGTTAGCTAGTTGTGTGGACTGTTGCTGCGGAGACTCAAGGTAAACCTGCCGCTGCGTTCGCAGGCTTCGGAGTCATATTTAGCTTTTCATTTTTCATTATTTATTCTTATTTCTGGATAGTTGTATTTAGAAGTTTTCTAGCAAACACTCTGTAGAGCTTATGACTTGTACTACCGGTTTTTGGAATTATAAGAGATTCTATTTAAAAAATGTTATTGTTTTAATTATTGTTAGGCTTACCTAATCCTTAAGACTAGGTGCCATCACGATACCCAAACGGAGGGGAAATTGGATCGTGACAGACAGTCAGTCAATCAGTACCGTATAAGGCCAATCCAGCCCTGGGGTAATTTTTCCCCAAATGCAAATGATACGGACAAGATCCTTGTCCAGATAAATTCATTACAATACAAATAAGTAAGGCAAGTCCATGCCCTGGAAAAATCCATCCCAAATATATATATATATATATATATATATATATATATATAAGCAGTAAGTAAGGCAAGTCCATGCCCTGGGAAGTCCATCCCGAATATATATAATCATCTACGCTCACTGGGGGTGTACAGACTCTGGAGGGACTCCTTCAACCCAAGCGCTATAAGTCGAATGCGCTCACTGGGGGTGTGTGCAGACTCTCGGAGGGGCTCCTTCAGCCCAAGCGTGATATAAAGCCAATATGGCCTACTTCAGGCGAGCAGTCCCGATCCGTATAATAATAAAGCCAATGAGTCCTGCTGCAGGCGGGCAGTCCCGATCCATTTAATAATAAAGCCAATAAGGCCTGCTGCAGGCGGGCAGCCCCGATCCATAAAATAGTAAAACCAATGAGGGGCTCCTTCAGCCCAAGCGTGATATAAAACCGATGTGGCCTGCTGCAGGCGGGCAGCTCCGATCCATATAATAATAAAGCCAATAAGGCCTGCTGCGGCGTGCAACCCCGTTCCAGAACAATAATAAAGCCTATAAGGCCTGCTGCAGGCGGGCAGCCTCGATCCATAAAATAGTAAAGCCAATAAGGCCTGCTGCAGGCGGGCAGCCCCGATCCATATAATAATATTGTATAAAGCCATTTTGGCCTGCTGCATTGCGCAGCTCAATCTTATAAATATCCTCGCAATGGAAAAATATTACTGAGTGTGAAATGTATATTGTAGAACAATTAATTCAACAGCATCACGACCCCATGGGCCCTAAAATATCGGCACATAGCCTAAACATGATCTTTATTACTAGCCTCACCTTAATTCCTCTAACACGTCTCACATGTTCAGATAATAACATGATTCTTTAATTTTACTACTTCACAGGATTTATTCAAGATAAACTTTCTATGGTGCACGTCTACATGTTCGTTACCTATCGTGTGTGTCACCTCCAAACAATTCATATCATACCAAATTCGGGGATTCATACCCTCAGAACCAAGTTTAGAAGTGTTACTTACCTCAATCTGTGTAATTCTTTATTCCGCTATGCCCTTGCCATAAGAATTGGTCTCTAAAAGCCTCGTATCTAGCCACAATCAATTCGATTGAGTCAATACCAATTATTGTAATAATTTCATCATAAAATATTAATTTTCAATATAAAAATCCGAAATTAACTCAAAAACTCACGTCTCGAAACCCGACAAAAGTTACAAAATATGAACGCCCATCCAACCACGAGTCCAACCATACAAATTTTACCAAATTCCGACATCAACTCGACCCTCAAATCTTCAATTGAAGTCTTATGAAGATTTCTACCATTTTCAACCCAATCTTTACCCATTTGAACTCAACACTCTTTCAATAAACCCTATTGGTATGTATAAATAATACTCTTACACCCAAGAATCATACTCTTAATCGCCCATCATTACCCAAACTCGAAATTGAAAATTAGGAGTTAGAACCTTACCTCTTTGATGAAGAACTTGAGGGATTTCTTGTTGGATTTCAAGGCTTGGACAAGAATTTGGTGAACAAGACACTTCATCTACTTCCCCTCTCTAGAACAATCTCACTTCTCTCTAAAATCATAAGATAATTGCCCCAAAATAAGCCCCAAAGCCTATTTTTGAAAATGGGGTCGGGTTATGAAAATAGAAAAATTACCCTTCCGAAAACAGGTATGCGGTCGCACAATGGACCGCACAATGGGTATGCGGGTTGCACAATGACCGCAAAATCGCTGCCAAAATTTGGGCTGCTCTGGGCATATCGGCGACCATTTTGCGGTCGCACAATGTGTCATTATGCGATCGCATAATGATTCTGCGGTCGCACATGTGACTGCAGAATCGCATTTTAACAGCCTTTGGTAATTTGGTCATAACTTCTTGTAGGAATGTCCAAATGATGAACGGTTTGAAGCGTTGGAAACTAGATATAATTTGTACATTATATACAAGTATGACTAGGTGTTGGTAAAATATTGACCAATTTCCGACCGAAATCGTTTGAAATTTTTATTTGAAATTTTTTTGTTGACTTTTGCAACCAAATACACTTATTTCCGACCGATTTCGGTCGGTTTTGTTTCCGACCTATTTCGGTCGGTATGACTTGGACAAGAAAAGCCTGTTTTCTAGTAGTGGTAGTATATGAGCTTGATCCTAATCCTTTTAAGTTATTGGATTTTAAATTTGTAATGACTCAACCGGTCATTTTAACTTTTAGCACCTCGTTCCCTAAAATAAAATTTTCCGTATGTGCTTTTAATGATTATTAACTTGCGGGGATGGTTGGTTCGGGATTTGGAAGCGTGTGGGTTGAAATCGGAACACTTGATTCCTTAAGTTAGCCTTAAAATGTCAAGTTTGACTTCGGTCAACATTTTGAGAAAACGACCCCGAAATTGAGATTTGATGGTACCAATAGGTTCGTATGATGATTTTGGACTTGGGCGTATGTCCGAATCGGGTTCTTGATAACCCGGGAGCATTTTGACGCTTAATAGTAAGGACCCCTTTGACCATAAATTTTGCCAAAATAAACTTGGGTTTTATTTGGCAAACACATGTTTGGCCATAGATTTTGCCTACATTTTGGCCAAATCCCAAATTCCAAATCCCAAATTGAGCTGGTTTTGTGCCAAAATATCACTATTATATTTTTTTAAAATTGCCTCAAACTTTTGTATTGTATAAAAGAGTCCACCATTTATTATTTGTTAACGATGTTGCTTCATCTTCTCGGTCATCTGATAGTGTATCATGTAGTTCATTATAAAAATGATAATTTTGTAACAAATTTATTTATGTTCAGGAATATGGTTTGCGATAATATAATGAATGTTATTGATAATGGTACTGTTGGGTATTTGTGATAGTTTTTAAAATTTGTGGGTATAAGTCATGTTTAATATTTTTCCAAACTAAACTTCACCCAAAACAAATGTCCAAACACATTTTCATCTTCAAACCAAATTTCACCCAAATCAGATTTTTCAGAATAAATTTGGGAATTTATGGCCAAACGCTAGCTAAAAATCAACTATTTGAAGGTTTAAAATTCTTTAAATTTGGTTTGGAGTAGGATTTTGAGTAAATTGGAGAACTTGAAATTCTTCAGTTTGAATCAATTTGGTTTAGGGTATGATTCTTAGATTTGATGATGTTTTACACGTTCCGAGAGTTCGAGGAAGTCCATTTTATGATTTCAAACCTGTTGGTATGTTCGGGCAGGGTCCCGGGGACACCGAGTGTCAATCGGACGAGGCTCGGACCAAGTTGGAAGTTGGGAGCCAAAACTGAAGCTCCCAGCTACTGTCAGAATCGCACCTGCGCTTGGCCAGACGCAGGTGCGACATTCGCAGATGCAACAGAAGCTCGCAGGCGCGGCACTCGCATATGCGAGATTTTGAGCGCAGAAGCGGAAAAAGGGAAGGAGCAATCCACCGCAGATGCGGACGATTTGCGCACCTGCGAACGCGCAGGTGCGAAGCTTTGTGCGCAAATGCGAGAATTGGCCAGGCAAGTGAAACTCGCACCTGCGAGGATTTTTCCGCAGGTGCGGAGCCGCAGGTGCGTTCCAACTTCCGCAGGTGCGAAAGACCTGTCTGGCAGAAAGTATAAAAGAACGGGAATTCACCATTTTTGCCAATTTTCTTCCATACTTGGGCGATTTTGGAGCTCTTTGTGAGGAGTTTTCAACTAACAACTTGGAGGTAAGTTAATTCTACACCATTTGAGTTAAATACATAGATTATGGGTAGATTATAACTAGTAAATCTTAGAAATCAAGGGTTTAGGTGAAAAACCTAATTTTTTATAAAAATGAGATTTAAACCACGAAAATGGTTTATGGAATTGGATAGAAATTATATATTTAAGTTCTTGAGATTATGGCTAACATTTTTATCCAAAAATTTTCGAAATTCGGGCACGTGGGTCCGAGGTGAATTTTAAAAATTTTACCATTTTGGATAGGGCAATTTATTTAATATATGAATTTCGAATTATTAAATATATATTAATTATTTTATATACTTTTGGATAGTTTCGAATTTTTTGGCATTGAATCGAGAATTTTACGCGACGCGATAATCGGAAAGTGGACTTTGAGACGAGGTAAGTCTCTTGTCTAATCTTGTGAGAGAGAAAATTACCCCCATAGGGATTAAATTGAATAATTATTGTTAATTGCGGGGGCTACGTACGCACGAGGTGACTAGAGTCCGTGCGTAGCTACTATAAATACTAATGTCCGGGTAGTTAGGACTCAAAGCATAAATTACTTGTGTAAATTGTATTTCCTGATTTATTAATATTAAATTGATATATATGAATATATTGTAAATTGTTAGATAAAGATATTAAATGATGAAAATCTCATATGCTTGATTTTTTGTTTAAATCAATTAATTGTTAAAAGAAATTGTTCTCCTCCCGAATTTATCTCATAATAAATATACTCTCCTTCCGGAGGTACACAAAAAAATGTCCTCCTTTCTTGTGGAGCGGGACGAATGCCTCGGCAGGATAGATGCATCTATGGATCGCGCCGCATGTCCCTCGGCAGTATACACGACACTCTGGATCGGGTCGTACGTACTCGGCAGAAATCGTGCTTAATAATAATAATAATTACACAATCCTTGGAATTTAATAAATTATTATTCTTGCTTGTTAAAGAATTAATTGTTATTCCTGTAAATGATATTTAATTGATAAATTGGAAATTATTTGAATTGAAGGAATTTAATTAATATATTGAGAATTGTTGCATTTGAAGGAATTTGATTATTTCCCGTTGATTAAATAAATTATTTTAAATTCTGTAAATCATGCTAATTTAAATATCCTAGTTGTATTTTAATTATTATTATTGACCCATAGTGAGTGTCGAAGTCGGCCATCTCGTCTCTACCACTTCGAGATTAGGCTTGATACTTACTGGGTACACGTTGTTTACGTACTCATACTACACTTGCTGCACTTTTTGTGCAGGAACTGAGGCAAGTACTAGTGGGAGACCTATCGTCTTACACCCACGTTATCCAGGGGCATAGTGGTGAATTATTTCTCTGATCCGTTCTGCAGCTACTAGTGTCTCTCTTTGTATTTTTTATTCTGTCTATTTTTATTTCAGCCAGTATTTGAGGTTCTGTATAATCTATTAGATGCTCATACACTTGTGACACCAGGTCTTGGTACACACATTGGTAGACTTTGGGTTTTATTATATTTTTTTGGTTTTAAATTTTATCAATGTGTGCTTAATTTATTAGTTGGCTTGCCTAGCTGTAGTGTTGGGCACCATCACGACTTATAGGTGAAATTGGGTCGTGACAAAATTAATAATTTATACATATTTAATGAAAATTATAAGACAAATACATGATTTGAACCAAAGCTATTGGGTTCGACCGAACCCATAACCGACGTTGTGGCTCCGGCTCTGACAGACAATCTGCTTTATTTTCAAGATTACAAATCCATACTATAACTTGCCTTATTTTCAAGATTAAAAATCCATCTTTTATGAATACTTACCTGATGATTTTCTTTGCGTGACCTGATAATTTGTACATAACTTAAACTTTCTGACATATAGTATGGACACAACAAAAAGAGAGATAGAAAGAGTGCGTGGGCACCATTGCTTTGCTCTTTTTCTTTCGAGTAATCCATTTCCTGCATGTATGTATAATGTTGTATTACAAAAGATAAACACCAATTACCCTTATAATCCTACTCAAACTAATTAATGTGTTGAATCTTAAATCTATCTATATACATATATTTCTTGATAACCAAGAAATTGGGGTATTATAGGCCAGGTTCGTGTTGGCCTGCCCCTGGACCCTGATCCTACTCAAATACTACCAAGTTTTGTGCTTACTCCATATCACGCACTGCATCCTTATCACTTGAATCCATTTATATATACGTCACACAATATACTTTACACAATGTTATATATATTATGATTTCTCAAGATCATCAATATATTCTAGACAGTTGTTAGACATATGCTTTAGAAGCTGCTCTCAATAAAATTATTTTACTGTTTCAGCTTAAGAGTTATTTACTGCAGTAATTTAGTTTGAATTTGAAATAATTTTGAACTAGTCTTTAGGAGTGAACTATTCTCTAGGAGTTTGTTATTTTCAGCAGATTTTGTGCTGAGTTTTAGGTCATTTAAGTTAGTATTTCTCTTATAAATTGTAGTCCAAATGCAGTAAAATAACCTAGAATTTTCAGCTTTAGTTCCTTTTACATCTATTCCAGTATACTCTTTTTATTTTCTTGTCATCTTCCCCTGTTATTTCCCTTAGTTTCTTTCATCAAGAACCAACAATTGATATCAAAACCATCTTCTTAAGGGACCTAAGTAAAATCTTTTCTTGAGTGAGATGGAGACTGAAACGAGTTTTTCTCAATTGGCTCCTCCAGTCTTTGATGGTAAAAATTACCAACTATGGGCAGTGAGAATGGAGACTTACTTAGAGGCTTTAGATTTTTGGGAGGCCGTGGAAGAGGATTATGATGTTTTTTCGCTGCCTAACAATCCCACCGTAGCCTAGATCAAGAGTCATAAGGAAAAGAAAACCAGAAAATCAAAGGCGAAAGCAACTTTGTTTGTTGGTGTGTCTGCAATAATTTTCATGAGAGTTATGGCTCTCAAATCAGCAAAAGAAATTTGGGATTATCTGAAGGAAGAATATACAGGAGATGAAAGAATACGTGTATGAAGGTGTTGAATTTAATAAGGGAATTCAAGTTGCAAAAAATGAAAGAATCTGAGACCGTCAAAGAATACTCAGATCGGTTGCTTGGCATTGTTAACAAGGTAAGGTTGCTTGGTACTAAATTTAAAGATTCAAGAATTGTTGAAACAATTCTTGTTACGGTGCCTGAAAAATATGAAGTATCCATAACTACCTTGGAAAATAAGAAGGATCTATCTAAGATTACCTTGGCAGAATTGTTAAATACATTGTAGGCACAAGAGCAAAGGAGGCTTATGAGGCAAGATTGTATGGTTGAAGGAGCCTTGATAGCCAACCACAAAACTCAAAGCAAGGGTAATAATGTAAAGAAATATTACCCACCTTGTTAGCACTGTGGCAAAAAAGGTCATCCACCAAATGTTAGACAAGGCCAGATGTAAAATGCAAAATCAACAACCAACTTGGTCATGAAACTGTAATTTGCAAAGGCAAATCTCAAAAGCATGAAGCAGATGCCCATGTCGCCAATGAAGAAGAAGATTATTTGTTTGTGGCAACTCTTCTTTCAACCAAAAAATCTAATTTTTTGGATAATTGATAGTGGTTGTACAAACCACATGACATATGACAGAAATCTTTTTAAAGAATTCACGTCTATGAAAAATAAGAAATTCAGAATTGGGAATGATGATTATATTCTTGCTAAAGGAAAAGGAACTGTTGCAATTACAACAAAATCAGGTACTAAGAAAATTTCAGATGTTCTTTATGTTCTTGATATTGATCAAAATTTATTGAGTGTTGGGCAACTAATGGAAAAGGGATTTAAAGTATTCTTTGAAAATAAACATTATTTTTATTTATGATGCAACTGGACTTGAGATTTTAAATGTTAAAATGAGAGGTAAAAAATTCTCATTTGATACAACAGAAGATGAAGAATGGAGCCAAAAGAATCTGCAAAGTATAGATAATCCTCCAACTGAGGACATATGTGAAAATGAGGCAAGGAAGAAGTTGTCAATATTTCAGAAAAACAAAATCTAGAAGAAAGTTAACAAGCCTCAAGGGAAAATGCAAATCTGGAAGAAAGATGACAAGGCTCAAGGGAAAATGCAAATCTGAAAGAAAGTTGACAAGTCTCAAGGCAAGATGCAAATGAAGCCAAAAAAAGAGCCAACTTATTTCATTGACAATCATGAGATGCAGCAAAATAGAAAAGTGAACTCGATTTAATACAAGTCCAAAGATCAGTTGGCAGATTTACGTACAAAGTCTCTTCCAGTTAAAGGTTTACAAAGCACAAATTCAGAATTTGCAGCTTCAAAAGCAAGGAGGAGTGTTAGAAATATGCTTTAGAAGCTACTCTCTGTAAAATTATTTTACTGTTTCAGCTTAAGAATTATTTACTGTAGTAATTTAGTTTGAATTTGAAATAATTTTGAACTAGTCTTTAGGAGTGAACTAGTCTCTAGGAGTTTGTTATTTTCAGCAGATTTTGTGCTGATTTTTAGGTCTTTTAAGTTAGTATTTCTCTTATAAATTGTAGTCCAAATGTAGTAAAATAACATAGAATTTTCAGCTTCAGTTCATTTTACATCTATTCCAGTATACTCTTTTTATTTTCTTGTCATCTTCCCCTGTTATTTCACTTAGTTTCTTTCATCAAGAACCAACAATAGTTCGTAGTTTTTAAAATTTAATTAGTAATTTTATACGGAGAAGAGACTCACGCAACTTCAACTGCTCAATGTTACTCGCGCCAAAAACTATTTACATCTGGTAGCCTGTCACGACCCAATTTTCCCTCCGTGTGACGTAGTGACGACACCTAGTCTCTACAACTAGGTAAGCCTAATATTTTGCGGATTAATAAAATAAAAATATAAATTTAACCAACTATTCAAAAATGCACAACAAATCCCAAAACCCGAAATATCGTGAATCACAAACTATAGAAGGAAAGATCTAGTATCTCTAAACATCAAAGTCTAACAAGAAAAAATACAGAAGATAATTAACATGGGAAAGAGTAGAAGGGGACTCCGAGGTCTGCAGACGTGGAAGATGTACCTTAAAGTCTCCAAAGCTGTCCCGGCTCACTGATAGTGCGGCTGATAAGGTGCACCTGGATCTGCACACGAAAAACATGTACAGCGAGTAGCATGAGTACACTACAATGGTACCCAGCAAGTGCCAAACCTAACCTCGGTCGAGTAGTGACGAGGTCAGGTCAAGGCCCTACCGAAGTAAATATAATAAATTAAACAGTAAAAGATATAAGTAAAGTTTACGGTAATACAGTTAAAGAAATTCTCGAAAATTTAACAGTTAAGGGAGCCCTCGGCTCAGAACAAGGTAAACACAATGTGGAAACTCTCGGGATACCGTTCCGCAGTTTCGAATGAATATGCAGTACATGGGGAATCTCCCGGAATACGTCCGTAGTCCCAAAGTAAATATGCAATGCTGGGGGATCTCCCGAAATACGTCCGTAGTCCCAAAATAAATATGCAAGACAGTGGGATCTCCCGGAATACGTCCGTAGTCCCCAAATAAAAATGCAAGACAGGGGGATCTCCCGGAATACGTCTGTAGTCCCAATTTAAATATTCAACGCAAGATGAAATGACAGGTATGGCATCGAGTTATACAGTTTGCACTGAACACAGATAATGAAGGTAGGGACTTAACTAAGCATGGCGCACACAATGTCAAATAGGCAGTTAAAACACGTAAGCATGCTTCTTTAATCTAAGCTAAACAATTAAAAGTATTAGTTCAATTTAATAAGGGAAAATAATTTATGATTTAGAAAGGAAAAACGGGATTTTTTTTAATAATAGCCCGTGTACGTACTCGTCACCTCACGTACACAGCGCCCACACATCAATTAATATCAAACATCCTAAAGGGAAAGTTCCCAACACAAGGTTAGGCAAGCCATTTACCTCGATCGCTCAAATTAACTTGATATCACGTTCTTCCCACGAGTATCCGACTCCAAATGGCCCGAATCTATTCAAATTAATTTCATAATGTAAATATAACTACAAGTAACTAATTTAACTAATTAATTTGAAGCTAAAACGTGAAATTAGGAAAAACGCTCAAAAAGTCTCTTCGGGCCCATGTCTCGGATCGGGTAAAAATTACAAATTATGAACACCCATTCACTCACGAGTTCACTCGAACAAAAATCATCTAAATCTGACTTTAAATTCCCATTCAAATCTCAGATTTTCAATTGGGGAATCTTTTCCCCCATTTCCAAACTTCTACCCTCAAATTCCTTAATTAGACGAGGAAAATAACAATAGATTAATGAAATATAAACGAATTAGAGATAAGAATTGTTACCCACTGATTTCCTCTTCAAAACCCTTGCAAAATCGCCTTCTCCCGAGCTAAAATTCGAATTGGTGAAAAAATGAGGAATGAACCCTCGAATCTGCCTCTTCAACCCAGCGATTTCCGCACATGCGGACCTAGGACCGCACTTGCGGTCACGCACCTGCGGACAAACCCATCTCAGGTGCGATGTCCACTTACTTGGGCTGGGTCCGCACCTGCGACCCCTGGGCCGCATCTGCAGTTCCGCTTTTGCGGACAACTAGCCGCACCTGCGAGCCCAGCTTGACAAGCCCATTTCCGCATCTGTGAGCTTCCCATGCGCACCTGCGAGCTCGCAGGTGCGATCAAACTTATGCACCTGAGCTCCATCACCAGCCCCAACAGTTCTGTATATGCGCACTCCCTCCGCTCCAGCGGCTCTCGCACCTGCGGCCTCCCTTCCGCAGGTGCGAAACACCAGAACTAGCAAAGGCACCAGATTTTCCTAAGTCCAATTTCATTCCGTTAATCATCCGAAACACACCCGAAGCCCCCGGAACCTCAACCATACACACCAACTAATCCTAAAACACAATACGAACTTAGTCGAGCTTTCAAACAACATCGAACAACACCAAAATCATGAATTATGCACGGATTCAAGCCTAAGAATTTAGAATTTTTCAAATTCTACAAACGACGCCGAACCACATCAAATCTAGTCGGAATGACCTCAAAATTTACACACAAGTCACAAATGACACTACAAACCTACAACCACTTTAGGAACTCCATTCCGAGCTCGATATCAAAATTTTCACTATCGGCCAAAATCGCCGAAAAACTAACTTTCGCCAATTCAAGCCTAAATATACTACAGACCTCCAAAACACATTTCGGACGCGCTCCTAAGCTCAAAATCACTCAACGAAGCTAACATAGTCGACGAAATTCCATTCCGGATCCGTCTTCACACAGTTCCGACTATGGTCCAATTTCTAAGGCTTAAACTCACAACTAGGGACTAGGTGTCCCAAAACTCCCCAAATTCCATAACCAATCACTCCAGCAAATCCCAAAAGCAGAAACAAATGTGGGGAAAGCAGATATTAGGTAATCGGGGCTCTAATTATCAAAATGACCGGCCGGGTCGTTACATCCTCCCCCTCTTAAAATAATCGTTCGTCCTCGAACGAGTATAAAGACATTCCTGAAACTGTGAAAAGATGAGTGTACTGGATGCGCATATCCTGTTCGGTCTCCCAAGTCGTCTCCTCGACCGACTGACCCCTCCACTTGACCTTTACTGAAGAAATATTCTTTGAACCGATTTTTCTAACCTGCTTGTTCAAAATGGCTACTGGCTCCTCAACATAAGATAGATCCTTGTCCAACTAGACTGAGCTAAAATCCAATACATGAGTCGGATCACCGTGATACTTCCGGAGCATAGACACGTGGAATACTGGGTGAACTCCTGCTAGGCTGGGAGGCAAGGCAAGCTCATAAGAAACCTTCCCAACTCGCCGTAATATATCAAAAGGACCAATGAATCTCGGGCTCAACTTGCCCTTCTTCCCGAACCTCATGACGCCCTTCATAGGTGATACCCGAAGCAAGACCCGCTCACCAACCATAAATGCCAAATCACGAACCTTCCGGTCTGCATAACTCTTCTGCCTGGACTTGGCTGTGTGAAGTCTCTCCTGAATCACCTTCACCTTATCCAGGGCATTTTGGACCAAATCCGTACCTAACAATCGGGCCTCTCCCGGCTCAAACCATCCCACTAGGGACCGGCACCGCCTACCATACAAAGCATCATACGGTGCCATCTGAATGCTGGACTGGTAACTGTTATTGTAAGCAAACTCTGCAAGTGGCAACTATTGGTCCCATGACCCTCCAAACTCCATCACACAGGCACAGAGCATATCCTCAAGAATATGAATCGTGCGCTCGGACTGCCCATTTGTGTGAGGGTGAAAGGTTGTGCTCAGCTACACCCTAGTACCCAACTCCTGCCGTACGGCTCTCCAAAACCATGATATGAATTGTGTACCTCTGTATGAAATGATGGATACTAGAATACCATGAAGGCGGACAATCTCTCTGATATAAATCTCAGCCAACCTCTCAGAAGAATAGGTGGTCAACACTGGAATAAAATGAGCTGACTTGGTCAGCCGATCCACGATCACCCAAATAGCATCGAACTTTCTCAAAGTCCGTGAAAGTCCAACTACAAAGTCCATGGTGATCTGCCCCCACTTCCACTCTGGGATCTCTAACCTCTGAAGTAATCCACCCGGCCTCTGGTGCTCATATTTTACCTGCTGACAGTTGAGACACTTGGCCACAAACCCAATTATATCCTTCTTCATCCTCCTCCACTAGTAGTGCTTTCTCAAATCCTGGTACATCTTCGTGGCACCGGGATGAACGGAGTATCGCGAGCTATGGGCCTCCTCGAGAATCAACTCCCGAAGCCCATCTACATTGGGCACACAGATCCGGCGTTGCATCCTCATCACACCGTCATCACCAATAGTCACATCTCTGGCATCACCTCGCCGAACCTTCTACTGAAGAACTAGAAGATGAGGATCATCATACTGGCGCTCCCAGATACGGTCATAATGAGAAAACCGGGCAACCACACAAGCTAATACCCGACTAGGTTCTGAAATATCCAATCTCACGAACTGGCTAGCTAAGGCCTGAACATCTAAGGCTAAGGGCCTCTCAACTGCCGGAAGATATGCCAAACTCCCTAAACTCTCTGCCCGGTGACTCAAGGCGTCGGCCACTACATTGGTCTTTCCCGGGTAGTACAATATAGTGATATCATAGTCTTTAAGTAGCTCCAACCACATCCGCTGACGCAAATTAAGGTCCTTCTTCCTGAGCAAGTGCTACTAACTCCGGTGATCAGTGTAGATCTCACAAGGAACACCGTACAAATAATGACGCTAGGTCTTTAGGGTGTGAACAATAGCTGCTAACTCGAGATCATGGACCGGATAATTCTTCTCATGCACCTTCAATTGTCTAGACGCGTAGGCAATCACCCTACCGTCCTGCATCAATACCGCTCCAAGGCCAATCCTCGAGGAATCACAATAGATAGTGTAGGACCCCGAACCTGTAGGCAATACTAATACTAGGCTGTAGTCAAAGCTGTCTTGAGCTTCTGAAAGCTCTCCTCACACTCCTCGGTCCACCTGAACGGAGCACCCTTCTGGGTCAGCCTGGTCATAGGTGCTGCAATGGATGAAAATCCCTCCACAAAGCGACGGTAATACCCCGCCAAACCAAGGAAACTGCGGATCTCTGTAGCTGATGACGGTCTAGGACAACTCTGCACTGCCTCCACCTTCTTCGGATCTACCTTGATCCCATCACAAGACACTATGTGGCCCAAGAATGCCATTGAATCAAGCCAGAATTAACACTTAGAAAATTCTGCATACAACCTCTTCTCCCTCAAAGTCCAAAGCACGGTCCTCAGGTGCTGCTCATGATCTTCCCGAGACCGGGAATATACCAGGATGTCATCAATAAACACAATGATGAAGGAATCAAGATAAGGCCGGAACAAACTGCGCATCAAATGCATAAAGGTTGTTGGGGCATTGGTTAGCCCAAATGACATGACAAGAAACTCATAGTGACCATATCTGGTCCTGAAAGTAGTCTTCGGGATATCCGGCTCCCGAATCTTCCACTGATGATAGCTAGAATGCAAGTTAATCTTGGAAAACACCCTGGCACCCCTGTAACTGATCAAATAAACCATCGATGCGAGGCAAAGGATACTAGTTCTTCACTGTAACCTTGTTCAACTGCTGATAATCAATACACATACACATAAAACCATCCTTCTTCTTCACAAATAAGACCGGAGCACCCTAAGGTGATACACTGGGCCTGATGAAACCCTTATCTAGAAACTTGTGCAACTCAACTCCTTCAACTCAGGAGGAGCCATACGGTAAGGAAGAATAGATATGGGCTGAGTGCCCGGCAACAAATCAATGCCGAAATCAATATCTCTATCGGGCGGCATACCCGGAAGATCAGCTGGAAACACATCAGGGAAGTCCCTTACTACTGGGACTGACTCAACTGTAGGGGTATCAATACTGACATCTCTCATATAGGCCAAATACGCATCACACCCCTTCTCAACCATTCGCTGAGCCTTAAGAAATGAAATGACCCTGCGGGGAGTATACTCTAAGGTACCTCTCCACTCTAATCTCGGCAAGTATGGCATAGCCAGCGTCACGGTCTTAGCGTGACAATCAAGAATAGCATAATGGGCGACAACTAGTCCATGCCTAAGATAACATCAAAATCTACCATACTGAGTAATAACAAATCGGTTCTGGTCTCAAAACCACTAAGAGAAATCAAACACGACCGATATACGCGGTACACAACGAGAGAATCTCCCAGGGAGTAGATACATAAACATGGTAACTCAAAGAATCCCGAGATATCCCCAAATGTGGAGCAAAATAAGAAGACACATATGAATACGTAGAGCCTGGGTCAAATAATATTGATGCATCCCTATGACAGACAGGGATGATATATGTGATGACTGAATCTGAAGCAACAGCCTCGGAACGGGCTGGAAGGGCATAGTACCTGGCCTGGCCTCCCCCTCTAGGATGACCTCGACCTCCCCGACCTCCACCTCGAGTTGGAAGAGGAGGTGGGGTGGCAGCTGGGGCTGGAAGAATGGTCGGAGGACCCGTTGGAGCACGTGGAGGCTGATAAGTCTGTGAAGGTGAACCCCTCCTGGCTCTGGGGCAATCTCTAACCATGTGACGAGTGTCACCACACTCAAAACAACCCCTCGGAGGACGCGGCGGCTGAGACTGACTCGGACCTGGCCTGCTGGACTGGTCGGTAATAGCACCTCGAGCAGGAGGCACACCGGATACTAGCGGTGCATAATAGGGCTCCTGAGGTCTAGGAGGAGATGGAACACCGCTGGCTGCACAAAGAGCTGAATGAACAGGGCGACTCACAAAACCCCTACCATAGCGTCCTGCCGGTGCACGAGCTCCTGAGTAATGACTAGTCTCTCGAGACCTCTTGGCCTCCCTCTCCTCTCTGTCCCGGGCAAACATTCCCTCCACTCTCCTGGCACTGCTCACTGCCTGCTAATAAGTGATGTCCATCTCCAACTCCCTGGCCATACTGGTCCGAATACTGGGGTGGAGTCCCTCAATGAAGCGACGAACCCTCTCTCTGACTGTAGCAACCAGAGCCGGTGCATGGCGAGCTAACTCACTAAAACAGATTGCATACTCCAACACAGTCATAGCACCCTGACACAGATGCTCAAACTCTGCGCGCCAAGCATCCCTGAGGCTCTGAGGAACATACTCACACAAGAACATCTCTGAAAACTGAGTCCAAGTGAGTGAGGCTGCCTCATCCAGACTTCTCAGCTCATAGGCACGCCACCATTGATATGCCGCTCCCCTCAGCTGGAAAGCGGTGAAAGAAACCCCACTTGTCTCCATAATGCCCATAGTGCGGAGAATACGATAACACTCCTCAAGAAAACCCAGAGCATCATCTGAAGCTAGTCCGCTGAAAGTAGGTGGGTGGTAGTTCTTGTACCTCTCAAGTCTGAGCTGCTCTGCCACAGAAGCAGCTACCCTGGTCTCATGCTGAACCGGAGCCACTGGGGGCATAGGAATATACTCTGGGGCCTGATCAACCTGGACCCTCTGCTCAGGAGTGCGGGCTGCGGGAGTCTGTGCCCCTCCCCCGTCCTGAGATGTAGCGGGAGCTATCAGAAATAGTCCAGCCTGAGCCAGAGTGCTGAACATGCTCATGAACTGAGCTAAAGTCACCTGGAGGGCTGGAGTAGCAATAGGGATCTCCGGTGCTAACCTTCCAACTGGAGCTGCTGGGGGCTCCTCTGACGCAGCTCTCGCAGGTGCTCGGGCTGCACCGCATGGTCTTCCTCTACCCCGAACCCGGCCTCTGGCGGCTCTGGCAAGGGGCTTGGGTGCCGGATCGTCGGTCCTCCCGGTACGGGTCCTCACCATCTGTGAGAAAGAATAGAATAGAGTTTTAGAATTTGATGTCAATAACTCGCACGACAAGGAAATCAAAGGAATATGATTGTTCTTAATAGTTACATAGCCTCCCGAAGATAAGTACGGACGTCTCCGCACCGATCCGCGAGACTCTACTAAACCGGTTTGTGACTCACGACACCTATGAACCTAGAGTTCTGACAGCAACTTGTCACAACCCAATTTCCCCTCCGTGTGACGTTGTGACGGCACATAGTCTCTACAACTAAGTAAGCCTAACATTTTACGGAATAATGAAATAAAAATATAAATTTAACCAACTATTCAAAAATACAAAACAAATCCCAAAATCCGGAACATCATGAATCACAAACTACAGAAGGAAAGATCTAGTATCTCTATACATCAGAATCTAACAAGGAAAAATACAGAAGATACTCGTCACCTCACTTACACAGCTCCCACACATCAATTAATATCAAACATCCTAAGGGGAAAGTCCCCAACACAAGGTTAGGCAAGCCACTTACCTCGACCGCTCAAATCAACTTGATATCACGTTCTTGCCAAGAGTATCCGACTCCAAATGGCCCGAATCTATTCAAATTAATTGCATAATTTAAATATAACTACAAGTAACTAATTTAACTAATTAATTTGAAGCTAAAACGTGAAATTAGGAAAAACGCCCAAAAGGTCTCCCCGGGTCCACGTCACGGAATCAAGTAAAAATTATAAATTATGAACACCCATTCACTCACGAGTTCACTCGAACAAAAATCATCTAAATCCGACGTCAAATTCCCATTCAAATCTCAGATTTTCAATTGGGGAATCTTTTCCCCCATTTCAAAACTTCTACCCTCAAATTCCTTAATTAGACGAGCAAACAACAATAGATTAATGAAATATACACGAATTAGAGTTAAGAATTTTTACCCACTGATTTCCTCTTCAAAACCCTTGCAAAATCGTCTTCTCCCGAGCTAAAATTCAAATTGGTGAAAAAAATGAGGAATGAACCCTCGAATCTGCCTCTTCAACCCAACGATTTCCGCACCTGCGGACCTAGGACCGCACTTGCGGTCACGCACCTGCGGACAAATCCATCGTAGGTGCGAAGTCCACTTACTTGGCTTGGGTCCGCACTTGCGACCCCTGGGCCGCATCTGCATTTCTGCTTCTGCGGACAACCAGCCACACCTGCGAGCCCAGCTTGACAAGCCCATTTCCGTATCTGCGAGCTTCCCATGCGCACCTGCGAGCTCGCATGTGCGGTCAAACTTGCGCACCTGTGCTCCATCACCAGCCCCAACAGTTCTGCATCTGCGCACTCCCTCCGCACCAGCGGCTCTCGCACCTGCGGCCTCCCTTCTGCATGTGCGAAACACCAGAACCAGCAAAGGCACCAGATTTTCCTAATTCCAATTTCATTCCATTAAGCATCCGAAATACACACGAGACCCCGAGACCTCAACCAAACATACTAACCAATGCTAAAACACCATACGAACTTAGTCGAGCCTTCAAACCACGTCGAACAACATCAAAATCATGAATTAAGCACAGATTCAAGCCTATGAATTTAGAATTTTTCAAATTCTACAAACGACGCCGAACCATATCAAATCTAGTCCGAATGACCTCAAATTTTACACACAAGTCAAAAATGACACTACAAACCTACAGCCTTTTTCGGAACTCCATTCCAAGCTCGATATCAAAATATCCACTATCGGCCAAAATCGCCGAAAAACTAACTTTCGTTAATTCAAGCCTAAATCTACTACAGACCTCCAAAACACATTCCGAACGCGCTCTTAAGCTCAAAATCACTCAACGGATCTAACGGAGTTGATGGAATTCCATTCCGGATCCGTCTTTATACAGTTCCGACTATGGTCCAATTTCTAATGCTTAAACTCACAACTAGGGACTAGGTGTCCCAAAACACCCCAAATTCCATAACCAATCACTCCGGCAAATCCCAAAAGCAGAAACAAATGTGGGGAAAGCAGATATAAGGGGATCAGAACTCTAATTCTCAAAACGACCGGTCAGGTCGTTACATAGCCGAAAAAGCATATTAAATTTGTATAATTATTGTATATAACATACATAATGCATATATCAGCTATTATTTTTATAGCGGCTATACAATATCATTTTTCCTAAAATATTCGAGGAATTTATCATATATATATATAAGTTTGTGTCACAACCCAAAATCTCACCCGTCGTGATGGCTCCTATCTCAATACTAGGCAAGCCAAAAATCTCAATAAACCATAATTTCTCTTAAGTTTGAAAATATAATATTTCAATAAAATCCATAAATCGTACAATTACCGATACAACCACTCCCAAAACCTAGTATCACTGAGTACATGAGCATCTAATCTGAATATAAGTCTGGAAAATACGGTCTATAATAGTTTGAGACCAAATACAATAAACAAGGAGATAGGGAAGAAGAGACAAGGTCTGCGAAATACGACAGCTACCTCTGAATCTCAAAAAAAGTCAACTGTGCGAGAGAATCAACACCCGCTATGACCGGGAACACCTGGATCTGCACACGAAGTGCAGGGTGTTGTATGAGTACAACCAACTCAGTAAGTAACAATAATAAATAAAGAACTGAAGATAGTGATGAACAACATAACTACAGTTCATATTCAGTAGTTCCAGCAAAGAATAGATATGCTTTCAAATCTGGCAGCTTAATGTCAAATCAATTTTTATACAATTCATGTTTATGTAATCCGTATATAAAATCTTTCAGAGACTTCACAATAATGATAGATAGCAACTAGGTGCAACAACAAATGGAAATCAAGTACAACCTCTCAGGACAACACTCACTCACTGAGCTCCCAGCCCTCATCACTCGTTGGGCTCCCAACCCTCATCACTCACACTCAATGGGTACCCGCGCTCAGTGGGGGTGTACAGACTCCGGAGAGGCTCCTACAACCCAGGGGCTCCTACAGCCCAAGCGCTATAATCTACACGGACAACTCACGTGCCATAATATAAATATCTTGATCCGCACGGCCAACTCACGTGCTATAGTATAATATAAGGATCCGCACGGCCAACTCACGTGCTATAGTATAATATATCACGTGCTATAGTATAATATAAGGATCTACACGGCCAACTCACGTGCTGCACGGACAACTCACGTGCTATAGTATCAATATCTCACTATCAGGCCCTCGGCCTCACTCAGTCATAAATCTCTCCAGTCTCTCGGGCTCTCAATAATCATGAAATCAGCCCAAACAATAATGATATGATGTATCAATAATAATAACAGAGACTGAGATAAAATGTGCAAGTAAACACTGAGACTGAGTACATATAGCATTTAGCAGGCAATTCAACAAGTACGCGACCTTTGTGGGTCCCAACAGTACTATCAAATAGTCTAAGCATGATTTCTAACATGATTTACAGTCAAATTTTATCAACACATAGAGAGCATATAGCTAACAACAAATTATTCAACTTTACAGTTTCCCGGGACGGACCAAGTCATAATTCCCTCGGTGCATGCCCACACGCCCGTCACCTAGCATGTGCGTCACCTCCAAAATAATCACATGATACCAAAATTCGGGGTTTCATACCCTCAGGACCAGATTTATAACTGTTACTTACCTCAAACCGTGTAATTCTTTATTCCACTATGTCCTTGTCATGAGAATTGGTCTTCGAAAGCCTCGTATCTAGCCACAATTAATTCAATTCAGTCAATACCAATTATTGTAATTAATTCTATAAGGAGATACTAATTTTCCAATAAAATCCGAAATTAACTCAAAAATTGTCTGTGGAGACCACGTCTCGGAACCCAATAAAAGTTATAAAATATGAACACTCATCCAACCACGAGTCCAACCATATAAATTTCACCAAATTCCGACATCAACTCGACCCTCAAATCTTCAATTAAAGTCTTTGAAGATTTCTACCATTTTTAACCCAATCTTTACCCATTTGAACTCAACAATATTTCCATAAACCTTATTGATATGTATAAATAATACTATTATACCCAAAAATTACACTCTCAATCACCCATCTTTATCCAAACTCGAAATTGAAGACTAGGGGTTAGAACCTTACCTCTTGGGTGAAGATCTTGTGATATTTTCTTGTTGGATTTCAAAGCTTGAACAAGATCTTGATGAACAAAGCACTTGAGCTTCTTCCTCTCTCTAGAATACTCTCCCTTCTCTCTAAAAATATCATATTTTTGCTCCAAAATAAGTCCCAAAGCCTATTTATCGAAATGGGATTGGGTTATGAAAATAGAAAAATTAACCCTCCGAAAGCAGGTCTGCGGTCGCATAATGGACCGCAGAATGGGTATGCGAGCCGCAAAGTTGATCAAAAAATCAGTGCCCAGAACTAGGCTCTTCTGGTCCATTCTGCGACCAGTTTGCGGTCGCAAAAGCAGTTTTACGATCGCATAACTATTTTGCGATCGCATAATTGGTCGCAGAATTGTATTTTTCCAGCCTTTGGTAATTTGGTCATAACTTCTTGTAAGAAGGTCCAAATGACAAACGGTTTGAAGTGTTAGAAACTAGACTCAAAGATCTTTCATTTGATAGGTAATACACTATATAACACTTCGTATCATGAGAGTTATGCCCATTTGAAGTTGGTTCTTGTGCGAACTCACTTGAACTTTAATCTATTATGAAATTTTCAACTTCTACATTCGATGCCGAAACCTATCGAATCAAGTCCGATTGACCTCAAATTTTGCACACAAGTCATAAATGACATAACAAACCTATTCCAATTTCCGGAATCAAATTCTGACCCCGATATCAAAAAGTCAACCCCCGGTCAAACTTTCCAAAAAATCAACTTTTGCCATTTCAAGCCTAATTCTACTACGGACCTCCAAATAATTTTCCGGACATGCTCCTAAGTCCATAATCACCATACAGAGCTATTGGAATCATCAAAACTCTATTCCGGGGTCGTTTACACATAAGACAATATCCGGTCAACTATTTCAACTTAAGCTTCCAACATGAAATTCACTCTTCCAAGCTAACTCCGAAATACCTTAAAACCAAAACCGACAATTCACACAAGTCATAATACCTCGTAGGAAGTTATTCAATACCTCAAATAGTTGAAAGGAGCGTAAATGCTCAAAATAACCGGTCGGGTCGTTACAATTTGGGTTTTGGTTTGGGCTTTTTGAGTGCTGAGCTATTGGCTGAGCTGACTGCTAAGAGGGTGATTTGCAAAAATAGCTACTTTCAACGATACTATTTATAACATGGTCACAAATTAAATATTAATGCAGTTTTAGCTATTTTTATCACCATCTACTGCAATTTCACCTATTTATTAGTCCAGTATGATCTGAACTTTTGAATCGGTTTCCTCGAATATATTGTTCACCCTTTAGTCCAACTTATTACCTACATCCTTTCCCCTCTGTATAGTATAATTGCCTCCGTTTTTACTATATTCATTTCATCCTTAACTGGCCCCGAAATTCTACATCAGTTGTGTCACACCACTTTTTTCCGAACAATAGGGAGTTTTCCTAATTAAAGTGACATTATTTGAAATGAGATTATTTATTTAATTAGAGTCGACACTTGGAATATTTATTATGGTGTCCCAAGTCACCGGTTTATTTTAAAATCCCAAATCGAGGAAATTGACTCTATTTATGGTCCGCGAACACACAAGACCATGTAAGGAATTCTGTTAACCCGAGAGAAGGTGTGAGGCACTCCCGTATTTTGTAGTTTTAGCACGGTCGCTTTAATCATACCTGGCTTAATTAATTGTTTAATTACATATTTTTTTAAAACCTATGTGTATTTTATCTTTTACCACTATTAATTATGACGTTTATGGATTTATCGTTGAAACAGATCGCATGTGCATAAATCCGTTTTATTTGGTGCGCTAAATCATGTAACGCATACGTGTACACAATTAATCACGCTTTATTAATTATCAAGATGGTTTTTAGCCAAAGTCGCACGACCGTGTACTTTGATTTTATTTTGGGAATCATAATCATGTCACGCAAACGTGTACACAATCATGATAGTAGATTAAATGCGCGGCTAAAGCATTTCTACGATGCGGATAATTCAAAACGGTATGAAATAAATTATTGTGGTTTACTTATTTAAGCTAGAATGGGACTGTCAATTAACTTCTAAATCACCTCATCTTTATATTTAAGGCTACTGGTAATGTTTAAAAGCTACTCAACTTTAAGAAAAGGCATTTAGGCAGTGATGAAGGGAAATTAGTCGAGGCATTTTAAAAGGCATCTAACAACAACTTAACACATTATTATCTTATCAACATGGATTAATCAAATAAGATAGCCAAATGGGCTCAAGCGAGAATCCCATCTTTGTATCACTAAGGACAGCATTGAGTTCCAAATCTGCGGAACTCTAGGCCCACATCAAACCTTATAAGAGTAAAGTCATAATTTCAATTTCACTTGCAACTACTAATTTCGAAAATGTCCGCTACTCTTAGTTTAACAAATTTAATGATGATTTCAAACCTTTGGATACATCAAAAATAGAAATTAACCTCAATAAACATTATCGCTTTTAGGCATGCATCTGTCACGACCCAAAAATCTAACCATGGTCGTGATGACGCCTATCGTGTTACAAGGCAAGTCTATTTCCCAAAATATTACTACTAAATCGATTATAAGAATTTAATAAAATATTTCCAACATTTGAATTTTTCATAAACTAAATCAACTCTAAATATAATTATAGAAAATACGGAAACGAGCCCCAAACATCGGGGTGTCACTAAGTAATGAGCGTCTAAATCTATGAACTAAGAAATAAAACTATCTAACTGTCAATACAGTCCAAAAGAAGGAATGATAAAAGGAGTAACAAGGTCCTGCGGACACTAGCAGCTACTTGCAGTCTCCAACGATAGCCGGCCTGAACTCAACGATCGTCGCGCTCTAACTCACCTGGATCTGCACATAAAGTGCAGGGTGTAGTATGAGTACAACCGACTCAGTAGTAATAGAAATAACTAAGGAACAGAGTAGTAGTGACGAGCTAAGTAGACCAATTCAATTATTTCTTTATCACAATTTAAAATAAACAGAAATAAACAGGTAAATTTCATCAACTCAATAAATGCTACAAAGAAATTAACGGGTAAAATGCAGCAGCAGCAAAAGCAATGAATCCTCACAGCAATGTCACTCCATCACTCAGCACTCGGCTCTCGGCACTCGCACTCAGTACTCAACACTCAATAGGTACCTGCGCTCACTAGGGGTATGTACAGACTCCAGAGGGGCTCCCAAAGCCCAAGCGCTAAGCACGGACAACTCACATGTTGCATGAACAACTCATGTGCCATAGTATCAATCCCTGGATCCGCACGGTCAACTCACGTGCTACGCGAACAAGTCACGCGCTATGGTATCAATACCTGGATCCACACGGACAACTCACGTGCCTCAATCAAATACCTCACAACAGGCCCTCGGCCTCACTCGGTCACATACCTCTCTAGCCTCACCATCATCAACAAATAAGGGAAACACAGCCCACGTCAAGTATCACAACATATCAGCAAAATAATAGGGACTGAGGTAAACATGTACAATAATATCTATGACTGAGTGCAATTAATGTGAGCATGAATAAAGCCTAAGCATGCTCTCTAACATGAAGGCAAACAAGTTCAACAACAAATAAACACATAATCACAGATAATAGCCATTAGGCCTCACAGCCTCACGGGACGGACCAAGTCTCAATCCCTCGCGGTGCACACCCACACGCCCATCACCTAGCGTGGGTATCACTTCCAAACAGTCACGTGATGTCAAATTTCTGAGTTTATACCCTCAAAGCCAGAGATAAAAGTGTTACTTACCTTAACAGCGTAAAATCCTACTCCGGGATGCCCTTGTCTCTGGAATCGGTCTCCAAAAGTTCTGAATCTAACCAAAATCAGAATACTACTATCAACATAGGCTAAAGAATCGAATTCCACAATAAAAACTACATAAATAGGCCAAAAATCAGAAATTAGCCAAAACCCGGGCCCACGTCTCAAAACCAGTCAAAAAATGGCAGAATAACAAACCTCGTCCTCAACCGAGTCTAACCATATAAAATTAGTCAAAATCGGACTTTGTTTGGTCCCTCAAATCCTCACTTAAAACTCTCCAAAACTCAAACCCTAACTCCATCAATTTCACCCTAAACCCCTACTAATTTCATGGCTAATCAGTGGAAAAACATCATAAACGCGTGTAAATAAACCCAAGCGACTTACCTCACTGATGTCTCGTGATTCTCCCTTTAAAAACACTGCCCTAGCTCAAAAATCCATTCAACAATGGAGGAAAAAGGGCAAATATTCGCGAAGTGTGATATATATAGGTTCTACCCAGAGGTTTCGCACCTGCGACCCCATATGCGCATCTGCGGATAATTTTTGCTTCTGCAGATTTTCATTAACTCGCCAGGCTTCACTTCTGCGGTCACCTTACCGCACCTGCGGTCATCGCAGATGCAGAGATGTCACGACCCGAAATTTTCCACCGACGGGATCGTGATGGCGCCTAACATTTCACTTGCTAGGCAAGCCAACGTTAAAGAATCATTAAACCAATTCCTTATTTCCATTCAGTAATTAAAATTAATTAACTAAGATGAAATATAATAAGTGTGAAATATCATAAAACTGTATTAATTACTACCACCCGGATATGGAGTCACAATTCACGAGCATTCTAAAATTTACTACAAGTAATAGTCTGAAAGAAATACAACTGTCTAAATGAAAGAAAACAGTAGGACATAAAAAGATAGACGGGGACTTCAAGGTCTGTGAACGCCGACAGATCTACCTTGAGTCTCCGGACAGCGGACCAATAGCAAATCTCGATCAACCTGAGCCGGTATCAAAATCTGCACAGAAAGTGCAGAGTGCAGCATCAGTACAACCGACCCCATGTACTGGTAAGTGTTGAGCCTAACCTCGACGAAGTAGTGACGAGGCTAAGGCAAGGCACCTACAATCAACCTGTACAATTTAACATTGTATACGCAAATAACAGGAATGAAGAACTAAACAGGAAATGTCGGGAGGGGAGACATACTAAGGGGAATATAGATAAAGAACTACATCAGAATGATCACCGGAGCAGTAAATATACCATGAATCAACAGGAATAATGAATACAATAAAGAAAAATGCACGGCATCACCCTTCGTGCTTTTACTCTCATAGCATGGTACGACATCACCCTTCGTGCATTAACTCTCATATCATGGCACGGCATCACCCTTCGTGCATTAACACTCACAATATGGCACGGCATCACCCTTCGTGCATTAACACTCACAATATGGCACGGCATCACCCTTCGTGCATTAACACTCACAATATGGCACGACAATCTCACCATAAAATTAATAGAAACGGCACGGCATCACCCTTCGTGATTTTACTCTCATAGCATGGCACGACATCACCCTTCGTGCATTAACGCTCACAATATGGCACGGCATCACCCTTCGTGCATTAACACTCACAATATGGCACGGCATCACCCTTCGTGCATTAACACTCACAATATGGTACGGCATCACCCTTCGTGCATTAACACTCACAATATGGCACGGCATCACCCTTCGTGCATTAACACTCTCCCTTACCATAAATATAATGCATGAATAACAACAGGGAGATAGAATAACAAGTACAAACCTTACTTCAACATTTGGTTCCATAATATCAATCTCAACTTTGAAATAAAAACTCAATTATCACCAGAAAATTCCGTAAACATGATAAGAACGATAATTTGAACAGCACCAGTATAACACGTAGCAATTTGGCATAGGAATATATAAGAAAAACAGAGAAATATGAAAAACAAGTAAATTGGCGGCGCATAAGTACTCGTCACCTCACATTTATGCCGCTCACATGAATTTCACTTAGCAAATAATCTAAGGTTCCTAATTCCCTCAAGTCAAGGTTAAACACAACACTTACCTCTCTACGAAGGCCACTTAATTCTCAATCACAGCTTTTCCTTTGGAATTTACCTCCAAACCACTCGTATCTATTCAAAAATGACTCAATAATATCAAATATTGCTAAAGAAATCAATTATATTTCGTAAATTAAATTTTCCAAATTTTCCTCCAAAAAGTCAAAAAATCGACCCCGGGCTCGCTTGGTCAAAACCCGAGGTTCGGACCAAAATCTTTTTACCCATTCACCCCCGATCCCGAATATGTAATTAGTTTTGGAATCCAGCCTCAAATTGAGGTCTAAATCCCTAAATTCCCGAAATCCCTATTTTCTACCCTAACCCCTAATTCTATCATGAAAACTCTAGATTTTAGGTTGAAAATTCAAGAAATGTAATGGGTAACTGAAAGAAAATGGTTTAGAATCACTTACCAACAATTTGGGGAAGGAATGACTCTTGAAATATCGCCCCTCACCGTTTGGTTTTTGAGAAAAATGAGTTTTTTGGCAAAAATCCCGTTTTGGAATTCTGTTAAGTGTTAGGCGACAGTGTTCATCGCGTTCGCGAGAGCACTGTCACGTTCGCGAAGTGTATGGCCTGCCAAGCCTTCGCATTCGCGAGGCGGTGCTCGCGTTCCCGTAGGCTACCCTTCCCTGGTCTTCGCGTTCGCGATGAAGAAAAGGCTCACTTCCCCTCCCCAGTGCCTAACGCTACGCGTTCGCGATGGGCTTGTCGCGTTCGCGAAGGGTAACGCCCCCATCGCTTCGCATTCGCGAAGAAGAAATCCTCAGCTGCCCAGTTTACTCTTCGCGTTTGCGAGAGTGCCTTCGCGAACGCGAAGAAGGACATGCCAGAACACAGATTCTTCAGAAAAACCAGATTTCCAAAGTCCAAAACATCTCGTGGCCTATCCGAAACTCACCCGAGCTCTCGGGGCTCCAAACCAAACATGCACACAAGTCTAAAAAATCATACGGACCTGATAATACCTAGAACTCTAAATTTAGCACCAATTCAAATGGAATTCTCAAGAAAAATGTAAAATTTCTATTTTCTCAACTGGACGTCCGAATCACGTCAAATCAACTCCGTTTCTCACCAAATTTCACAGACATGTCTTAAATATCATAATGAACCTGTACGGGCTCCGGAACTAAAATACGGACCCGATACTAACAATGCCAAATATCAATCAATTCTTAAAAACAAATAATTTCCAAAATTTTAATTTTCATCAAAGATTCATAACTCAAACTAGAGACCTCCAAATTCGATTCCGGGCATACGCCCAGGTCCCATAATTCGATACGGACCTACCGGGACCGTCAAAGTACGGATCCGGGCCTGTTTACCAAAAATGTTGACCGAAGTCAACAAAAATCAACTTTTAAGGCATAAATTCTTATTTTCATCAATTTTCAACATAAAAACTTTTTGAAAACCTGCTCGGACTGTGCACGCAAATCGAGAAGGGTAAAATGAGATTTTTAAGGCTTAAGAGCGTAGATTTGAGTTCTAAAATATAAGATGACATTTTGGGTCATCACAGCAGACCAAGCCGCACATGTGGTTCCTCTACGCACTTGCGCCTCAAGCCCGTACCTGCGAAGCTCGCACCTGCGGTTCCCAATCCGCAGGTGCAGACACACCAGAACAGCAGCTCCAGTTGCATTTTCCAACTTCCAGACTCCCCGATACCCATCCAAAATCATCCCGAGCCCCTCGGGACCTCAACCAATAATTCAAATAAGTCATATACCACTACCCAAACTTAGTCCAACCTTCGGAACGCCCAAAACAACACCAAAACACCAATCCAACCTCGAATTCAAGCCTAAGAACTTCTAAACTTCCAAAATTCGTCAACGACACCGAAACCTATCAAACCACGTCTGATTGACCTCAAATTTTGCACACGCGTCAAAATGACACTACGAACCTACTCCAACTTCCAAAATTTCATTCCGACTCCGATACCTAATTTTCCACTGCCGACCAAAATCGCCAAATTTCTAACTTTCGCCAATTCAAGCCTAATTCTAACATGGACCTCCAAATTATATTCCGGACACACTCCTAATTCAAAAATCACTCAACGAAGCTAACCGAATCATAAAAATTCAAGTCCGAACTCGTTTACTCATAAGTCAACTTCCGGATGACTTTTCTAACTTAGCTTTCTAACTAAGAGACTAAGTGTCTCATTTCACTCCAAAACTACTTCGAACCCAAACCTACCAACTCGATACAACTCAACACAGCTGAACAACACATAAATAAGCAGAAATGGAGAAAACGGGGCTACAACTCTCGGAACGACCGACCAGGTCGTTATAGGGGATCTCATGATAGATTAATTAATTAGTTTCTCCTTAATTTGTGCCGTGATTTGATCAAACTATACAACACATCAAGTTCTAAATTAATAGTACAAACCAAAATGGGATATTTATACTTCTATGCTAAACTATCTACAATGGCTTCGAACGCCTCCGATAATCTATTTTTGTCTTTGAGGTTTGCAGACTTGACCAATTAATGGCTAGATCCATGAACTACAACCATACTCGTCGTAATAGTAGCCTTCCACATCATGCCTTTATTATTAAACACCACTTAGCAACATATTAGGAATATATTTGAATCGAACTTCATGCTCAAACAGTCAGAAATTAATAGAGTCAGTATATGCTTTTACATCCCACTTTTATACACGTTGTTTGAAGTAACACATCAAATAGGATTACAAAATAACTCATATTGCCATACTAACACAAATATCCAACAAACCAAAGCAGAAATCAGAAATTTCATTCACATAGTAATATGAGTACATGAGTGTTCGAACCGACCTATTCAAAGCGAGAGGAATATGCAGGGCCAAACAAAGAATAGAAAATAAATCTCTGAAGTTGGAAGGAAGCAGCAGAAAGAACAAACACAGCAGCAGAAACATCACAAAACAGCTTCAGAACCCACTCCCAAAAATCCACAAAGAACCCAGAACTAATGAAACAATGTTGATGAATTCGACAATTCTTTTTCTTATTTTTAGATCTGATTTCAACTTTCAGAGCATTTTCTGTGAGAAAAGTGAGTGGGGATGAGGATATTTGCAGAGAATCAGTGTGTGTGAATGAGGGAATGTGAGGTTTGTTATATAGAGTATGAGGGTGTGCTATATGAGAGAAAATGAGAGGGGGTGTAGGAGAATCTGTCAGCTGAAAAATAGGAAAGAAAGCATCTGTTTCTAACAGATTTTTGGACAGCTGTCCATTCAGAGATTTCACTCTATTTTTCAGCCCTTCCTTCTTCTGTTATTTACTCTTAAGTCCCCAAATAACAACCCATTCCTACTTCTTTAATTACTAAACCAGTCCTTTTCATCTTCTAGAAACATCTCAATTAGTTAAGCAAGATTCTCCTAAATTTCTTTATTTCAATTAACTCCCTCAAATTCCTAATATTTACAAACAAATTTTAACAGGAACATCTGGCGGATACAGAGATCAAACAAGGCAGACAATTATGCAAATTAACTAACAAACAATATGTTTCAACATCTAAATTCAAAATCAATTATCCTAAGACATCATGTAATTAAACTAACTACTATATAATTAAATATTAACCAAATCATGCAAAACATGAGATCATCTAATCTTGAATCCTCATTAATCTGAATTATTTTTAACATTATAGAAGAGCGGCATACTCTAAGAAAATTGGAAGAAAAGAAAACTACTTAATCGAAGAGGAAAGAAAAAAAAGAAATTACCTATTGATATTTAAGCAAAACAACGAAGAGTTGCAAAGGAATCTGGGCGTTCAAACAGCGGCTTCGACCAAAATTTGACCTCCGAGATAAGGCATGAAACTTACATCAGCGGACAATCCGATCTCATCAAGAGCTTTCGAATGATGTAAATTTCAACTGTAAACGGATGAAGACAATCGAGTGGTTAAAAAGGGGAATGGCTACGGCTAATCGACAAGAACAAGGAAGTTTAAAGGAAAAGTTAATAGATTCGAGAGAGGGGAAGGTGGGGATTATTTGGTGAATGTTTGAGGGTGTTTGGAGGTAGTGCCGCCAGAGGCAGTTTTGGGTGTATGGGCGGCTAGGGTTAGAGGATTTGAGAGACATGAGTGAAAGAGAGGGATCTGAGAGGGTTTTTTTTTGGGGGGGGGGAGGGGGGTAGGTCTGATCTCTTAGGACAAATATATGGGGGAAAGGGAATTAGTTCTCAACCATTGAATAAACTGAGATAAAGAGCCGGGATTGAAAGGGGGGTAAACGAGGTCGTTTGGTTGTTTAAAGAGCTGGACTAGTTTTGGAGTGGACTGGGGCGGGTATTGAGTTGGCATTGGGCCTGCGAAATTGGACCAGCAAGCCTCTCCTCTTTCCTTCTTTGTTTCATTTTTAAATTTGAACACTTATTTAATACTCTAATTATACCTATTTTGAACATACAACTAAACTAATTAATTAGCTAAATTTGTGAATTAATGCAAAATTCTAAAACAAAATCCTTCAAACTAAAATGACTAATTGTTTTTTTTTATATTCTAGAAATGCAATTAACATGTGATTAAGATCTAAAAATGCAAAGAATAAAATATAAAATATTTTTGTTATTTTCATGATTTGCAATGCCACTAAATATGCTAAAAATGCAAATGAATGCCAAACCAATAAAAATAAAGAAAATTCCTAAAATTCCATAAAGGCAATTAAACTATTTTGGAGTATTCTTAGGAGTATTTTAGGCATGGGGCAAAATAACGTGCTCACTATTGCCCCTCTTTGCTCGAGAGCATGAAGAGTTTTCGGGCAAAGATAAAGTGAGCAATTATGATCAATTTTGCCTATTTGACACTCCATGGGAAGCATTTTGAAAATGTTTGACCGAACCTTGATTCCGAGGTTGCCTACATATCCTTGGCTATAAAGGAATCAGGTTAGTGTAGTTCTGAAAATTTTGGTAGCTGGGACTACCGGGAAGTTGTAGTTTCATTGTTGTTGCTGCTATTACTGCTTTTTGAACTCCTTATTATACCAAAATTAAAATGAAAAAAAACTAAAAAGCTTATTAGTTATGAGTTACAAGATTCCTATCTCTAAGTCTTTTGAAGCTTGATCTTGAGTCTTGGCTGGTTCTTCACGCAGACTTCGATCTGAACCTTGATGCTAGCTAGCTGCAGGTGCTAGTTCATTCTTCTATAGCTTCTTCTAATCAAAACGGGATATGCAATGCTCGTGAGTCCACATCTTTTCATCTGCTTTTGCATTTTGGATGTACTTCTTTTCCTTTTCTTTTCTTTATTTTAGGTTGAGACTTCTTCTTTTGGTTATCTCGAACCCCGTGCCTCGAGGTAAAACCTGCTCAGACACCAAAACAAACAAATGAACGAATTGTTCTGCCCCAATTTTCACTAGAAATATTTCATGAGTTATTTGTAACAAAATTTATATTACTTCATTATTGAAAGAAATAAAAGGCCAGGATTGGTGTACCCTGATTGTCTAAATGGTGCCTCAACTAAGGATTGATGTACCTTATATTGGGAAACATCAACTACGGAGTAGTGACCTTATATTGAAAAAAACACAGCTAGGGGTTGATGTACCCTAAATTGGCGATGAGACTAGGGAGTGGTGACCCTATGTCTAAAATAACATCAACTGGGGAGTGGAGACCCTATGTTGGAAGAGACAACAAGGGAGTGGAGATCCTGTGTCTAAAATAACATCAACTAGGGAGTGGAGACCCTATGTTAGAAAAGGAGACTAGGGAGTGGAGACCCCATGTCTAAAATAAAATCAACTAAGGAGTAGAGACCTTATATCTAAAATAACATCAACTAGGGAATGAAGACCCTATATTGGAAAATGAGACTAGGGAGTGGAGACCCTATGTATAAAATAAAATCAACTAGGGAGTGGATACCCTATGTTAGAAAAGAAGATTAGGGAGTGGAGACCCTATGTCTAAAATAACATCAACTAGGGAGTAGAGACCCTATGTTGGAAAAGGAGACTAGGGAATGGAGACCATATGTCTAAAATAACATCAACTAGGGAGTGGAGAACCTATGTTAGAAAAGAAGACTAGGGAGTAAAGACCCTATGTCTAAAATAACATCAACTAGGGAGTGATGACCCTATGTTGGAAAGGAGACTAGGGAGTGGAGACCTTACGTCTAAAATAACATCAACTAGGGAGTGGATACCCTATGTTGGAAAGGAGACTAGGGAGTGGAGACCCTATGTCTAAAATAAAATCAACTAGGGAGTGGAGACCCTATGTCTAAGATAAAATCAACTTGGGAGTGGAGACCATATGTCTAAGATAAAATCAACTAGGGAGTGAAGACCCTATATTGGAAAGGAGACTAGGGAGTGGAGACCCTATGTCTAAAATAAAATCAACTAGGGAGTGGAGATCCTATGTTGGAAAAGAGACTAGGGAGTGGAGAACCTATGTCTAAAATAAAATTAACTAGTGAGTGGTGACCCTATGTTGGAAAAGAGACTAGGAAGTGGAGACCAATGTCTAAGATAAAATCAACTAGGGAGTGGAGACCCTATATTGGAAAGGAGACAAGGGAGTGGAGACCTATGTCTAAGATAAAATCAACTAGGGAGTGGAGACCCTATGTTGGAAAATGCATCTAGGGATTAGTGTGCCCTATACTACCATGATTTTGAACTTTCTTCCCTTTTTCTTCTTTTTTACTAAGAGAATGAGTAAAATGCGGGAAAGAATTTGGAGAAGACTTCCCTTTTGGAGTTGTTGTTTTTGTAGAGTCGTTTCTAGCCCCCGCGCAGTTTCGTTTGGTTGCACCTGCTTCTTGCAAGGCTGCTTTTGGATTGCACCTATTTCCTGTTTTTCAAACAAATAACAATTTTAAGTTTGAAATGGTGGTTGGTTTTGCGGCCTTGAGTATTTCAGTCACTTGTTCTCGGCCCGGCTTCTTTGATGATAATTTCAATCGCAATTGGTTGTCTCCTGAATACCGATTGCAATTATAGCCCCGGAGAACCTTTGGCTTTTCCAAAATTTAACATGATGGTTGGTCACGTGGGACTTAACCTTTTCAACTTTATTTTGCCTTCGTGGGCATTTGACTTATTTCTTCCAATTTTTAACTTCAGAGAATTGGAGAATCCTTGGCTTTTCAAACCTTGCCAAGACGGTTAGTCCCATGGGACTCAACCTTTTCCACTTGATTTTCCCTTGTAGTCACTTCAATTTTATATCTTTCTTTCGAGAGTTCTCGATTTCAAAACATCAGCCATCATGGCCAGTCAGGGTTGCCTTGATACCTTTGTCGAGGCTGGGTGCCTTTTTACATATTAGCTTGTATCAAATGAGAGCCCTATAAATCAGTCTTGCCATCCCTTTTTCACCTTAGTTTTGGAACAGAGTTAGACCGAAAGGGATTCAAAGCAAAACAAATAATGGAATGGACAATGAATTTAGACAAGAGGTATCCCTTTCGAGGAAAAGAAAGAAGGACTTATCTGGAGTACATGCGGACTTTAATGAACATAACTTGAATTTAGGACTGGATGCCTGATCTATGTAAACCGTCCGACTCTCAGAAATTCATCACAACTTTTGCCTCAAAACCGAGAAACCTTGCCCAGGTGTATGTTGATGCAATGGCTTTGAGGATCCTCTTTTCGATCAGTGGCGCCCTTTGCGGGTTTTCACCAGCTGACCTCTCTCATTTCTCTTGTCACCATCGCCTTATAGTGCTCTTTGCAAGTTTTCACCAACAAGACTCTCTCATTTTGGTTTCTTTACTCACCATCGCCCTACGGTGCCCGTGACGATTTTCACCAATAAGACTCTCTCATTTGGTTGTATCAGATCCAAGTAACTATATCCTCCAATTCTTGAACATTCTCGTCGATTGATCGGAAGGACTTGAAAAGGATTTTGGTAAAAAGAATTTCGATTGAATTACAACTTTGGAACTATTCAGGCGAAACCATCGCCGAACCATTATAACATCTGCCCCAGTTTAAACCTTTGGGGGAATGTGAATTTTTGTTTTGGTGTGACTGAACCCCAGAGAGAGGCTGCTTACATATCCTTTCGGAATCAAGTTGAACGTAGTTCAATGAACTTTGTTTTTTATTTTCTTTTGTTTTTTTAATTATTTTTAATTTGTTTTTCATAATAACCTCCACGTTCCAAAGAGGGAAATCAAAGGAAGGGAACCGGCTCAAAGGATTTGCAAAAGGTTGATAGTGTTTAGATAGCAAGAAACGAAGGCCTTCATCATCCCAATCGGAGCATACTAAAGCTTGTGAAAAAGGGTCAAACGTAATACCTTTTGACCGCATATGCATTGACAGCTGTCTCAGCGACATTTCCTTCGATGTCCCCCAAATACAGCGCTCCCTTCGACAATGCTCTTCTTATAATATACCGACCTTTCCAATTTGGAGCAAAGTTTCCTTTGGCTTCTTCATGATGCGGGAGAATACGTCTCAGAACGAGTTACCCCACTTTGAATTTTCTGGGTCACACTTTCTTGTTGTAGGTGCGGGCCATTCTTTGTTGGTACAACTACCTATAAAAAACGGCCATTCTCTTTTCATCAATCATAGTTAATTGTTCCAACCGGGTTTTGACTCATTCCTCATCCTCGATTTCGGTTTCAACAATGATCCAAAGAGAGGGAATCTCAACTTCTGTAGGTATTACGACTTCAGTGCCATAAACCAATAAGTAGGGAGTGGCCCCGACTGATGTGCGCACGGTTGTGCGATATCCCAGTAGTGCAAAAAGAAACTTTTCATGCCATTGTCTAGAACCCTGAACTATTTTCCTGAGGATCTTCTTGATGTTCTTGTTTGCAGCTTCAACGACACCATTAGCTTTGGGCTGATAAGGGGTAGAATTACGATGCGTAATTTTAAATTATTCGCATACCTCCCTCATCAAATGGCTATTCAGATTTGCAGCATTGTCTGTAATGATAGTTTTAGGAATACCAAAACGACTAATAATATTGGCATGCACGAAGTCCACCACTGCCTTCTTGGTGACAGATTTGAAAATGACTGCTTTGACCCACTTTGTGAAATAATCAATGGCAACCAAGATGAATAAGTGCCCATTTAAAGTTTTCAGCTCGATTGGCCCAATAACATCCATGCCCCAAGCAACGAACGGCCAAGGCGCTGACATAGAATGTAGCTATGAAGGTGGTGCATGAATCAGGTCACCGTGTATCTGGCACTGATGGCATTTCCGGACAAAACTGAAGTAATCATTTTCCATAGTCATCCAATAATAACCTGCCCAGAGTATTTTCTTTTCAAGGACACACCCGTTCATGTGAGGCCCACATACTCCTGAATGCACTTCGTTCATGATCTTTTCAGCTTCTCGGGAATCTACGCACCTTAAAAGGTTCAAATCTGGAGTTCTTTTATATAGGATCTATCAACTCAAAAAGAAACTACTTGCAAGCCTTCTGATAGTTCACTTTTGATCTTCACTAGCTTGCTCGGGATATTCTTTTATTTTCAAAAACCTCTTGATATCATGAAACCATAGTTCACCATCTGGCTCCATTTTAATTGCGTTACAATAACCATACCTTTCTTGAACCTGAATCTCTAACGGGTCAATATGAACATTACCCGTGTACGGCAGCATTAAGGCCAAAGTAACTAATGCATCAACTAGCTCATTGTGGAATCGAGGAATATACATGAACTCGACGGACTTAAACCATTTGCTGAGATCCTCCACGTGTTGCCTATAAGGGATAAACTTTATGTCTCGAGTCTCCCATTCACCTTGGGCTTGCCGAACGATTAAATAAGACCAATTAGAATCCCCCATGATTAATAATTCTTGTACATCCAGATCAACTACCATATTTGTAGCAACCCCTTTGGGAGAGTGCTACTTACGAAACAAATCTAATTTACTACTTACAACATTAAGAAAATATTAATTAAAAAAATATTCAGAATAATTTAATAGCGGAAATAGGCCCATGCGATGAGGTCCAAAGTGCAATATTTATTTCTTTTTGAAAATACTCTTCATAATTTTATTTTATTTTTAAAAATAAAATACAATGTCAAAATATCAACATAAGGTGATATAACCCTTCTTGAATAATCAACATCACTGCAAGTTTATATTGTACATAAATTTCAAACTATCGGGTATAAAAAGAAAAACTAGTTTTCTCCTTTGTACATATATATAAGACAAAGTGTAAATTTAACATATTACAAGACTTGAGTTATTAACACACCTTAAAACAGCAAAATAAGTTACCAAATTCAAGTTACAAGATTTTGGTCTTAATATCCAAGCCTCCAAATAACATACATAAGTGTGACATATATATCATGTACAAGTCCCAAAACTATACAAAACCATGGTGCATATGCAAATGTGATCTCCATAAGTGCTCCCAAAAAGACTACTTCATAAGGCCTTCTTCAAATTTTATCTCGTACATTACCTATGATAGAAAACAACTATCGCTAAGCATAAAGCTTAGTGGCGTATAAACTTTGGGCTTGGAGCCATTAACTTCTCCAATTTCTATTTTCAGTCATAGGTAGATCAAATGAAATATAATTTAAAATAAGTGAACAAATATATCAGAAGTATCAAATATCAACCTTGAAGTGTTTCCAAATATCAATAACAATGTTCAAGATTCAAGAGTTGAGAAAGCGTATACTATCAATCCAAGAACGCTTGTCAAATATCCATTTTTCGCCCAATATATACGTCATGCCATTACACTAAGCAAAATCAGATATCAATATGGACTGAAGCCCCAAATCAAGTAGGGTCAAAACCCAATAGTCAAGAGAATCAAGAACTATATTAAAAATGGCTTCCTAGTTCATACTTAACACGGACAAGTTTTATAATTTAAGAGGAATTACAAATCCAAAGTCAAGATGGCAAAATATCCAAATCAAGAGGCATGCCAAGATGAGTGACAAAGTCACTGCCACAAGAAGGACAAAGTCTCGACAAGAATGCAAAATGATCAAACAATCCGTACGAGTGGGCGATTTAGCAAATATCTTGCAATACTTGATATAACATGAATGCAATGCTATTAATTGAAGACAAGAAAAATAAAATATCACGTTATTTTAAAATATTCCAGCAAATAAAAATAATACAAAGTTTATGCACAAACCTTGGTGTTTTACCACAAAATAGTTCAACCACAACTTGAGGACGTTCGAATCGTCTATGCCCTAGACAAACCAAATCCGTCCACTTCCTCAAATACTTCCCCTTAGCTTTTACAAGGATATATATACCATAAATACATAATAAAATATCTATATAATTTCAATGATTTAACATGTCAAACGAAACATGATATTGGTGAAAATTACCCAAAATGTTTGAAACAGAAATTCTGGACAGTATCACTGTCTCGTGTTGTGATTAAGATTTGAAGATGAAAAAGGAATATTAGACTGTATGGTCTTCTTTACAGTTGTAGATATGTGTTTTAGCATTTCAGAACATCTTGAATCACCCCCATGTCAATTTTGTACAAAACGTTATGCTAAACTTACTAACAGTAGTACAGGGAGGGTTTGTAAAACAGAAAATCTGGGCAGCACCTACCCTGTACTTCATCGCCTATTTTCAGGTAAATAAAAGACAAACCAGGTTTTGATTCCTTTATAAGAGTTATAGATCTATAAAATAGATTTCAAGAAAGTCTTAGATCACTTAACACGGAGCTCTATACAAAAAGATATAAAGAAAACACTAATAGCTGTCTAGTGTAAAAACGAGTTTAGTAACTTACCACAAAAGAGAGGAGCAACTTGAGCTTTACCAAGAACGAATTTTGCTGATTGTTTTAGTGGAAATTTATGGTGCTTTTCATGAAGTTTTCAGGTGATAAGAAGGAGAGAGTGTAGGGGTTTTCTTTTTCTTGAAAGAATGCAAATGTGGAGTTTATGGAAGACTAAGTCAATCAAAGTTGTCTTTAAGAATTTTGGATAAATATGAAATAAAAATGGCTGCCCAACTACTAAATATCCTTAGATAAATATAAAAGGGTAGCATCCCAAAAACTTAATTATAATTTATTTAACAACAATTCATCAAAATAATATTAAGTGTTACACATAGCAACACCATAGAACTTCTTTGTCAATATTAACACAACCTAGAGTAAGGAATTTTTATGTATTGTCAATTTCACGTTTAGGAAGTGCAAAGTAAAAAATATCTCCTCATTATAAAGATGTTCAATAAAAAATGCAAATATTAGTAAACATTTAGGGTGTTACAATATTTATGCCCATGATGCAGACTTCATACTCGACGGTATTGTTTGTACAGAAGAACCGAAGACGGGATGCAACCGGATAGTGTTGACCGGTGGGCAAAATCAGAATTGCCTCAATCCCCATGCCTTTTGCATTTACAGCCCCATCAAAGAACATTTTCCGGGCATTGATGTTCTCTAGAATTACTTCAACTGAGTTTGTTTCCTCGTCTGAAAAATAAGTGCTTAATGGCTGGTATTCATTATCGACCGGGTTCTTAGCTAGATGATCCGCCAAGGCTTGATCTTTCATCGCTATGCGAGTGACATAGACAATGTCAAACTCAGGAGAAGCAGGGGTGGGCATAAAATCCGAAAAACCAAATTCCAAACCGGACCGAATTAATTCGGTATTTCGGTTTTGATTTTTTCGGTATTTCGGTATTATATTTTTGGTATAACGGTACGGTCCTCGGTATTAAGATTTTGATATTTCTGTATACCAAAATACCAAATTTATAAAGTATTCCATGTGCTTCCTAATTCCTAATTCCTTGTCCTACACTGCCCTAGCCCAACTCAAAATTTTAAGTTTATTTCTAGCCCAATAACTCAAGACTAAGCCCAAGTCTATTACTCTCTTATTCTTTTCCCCTTATTTCTAAGGATTGGAATTAGAATTAGGTTTCTCAATAAGTGAAGAACAGATCGGCTGTGAGCTTGTGGCTGCGAGTGTTGCGATTGCGATAGAGATGGAGTCACGGCGACTTAACGACCTCGGCGCCGACGACTCTCAAGTGTGACTGCTTGTTTCCTCATTTTTAACCTTCAATCTTCAACTCTTCAACAGGTTCACAACTTCTTCAATCTTCATTAAGTTAGTACGTTAAACAATTGACTCAAGGATAATATAGTAAGTACAGAAGTAACATTTTGGTGTCTAGTTTATAGTTAAGTCGTGGAGACTTATGGGTAGTTGGACGCCATTTACAAAATACATTTTACCACTTGGCCTGGGCGAAATTAAGAGGGAAAGAACTAACTTATTTTCTATCTGCAACTTGTTATTAAGCTTTTTAGTAGTTTGGGTGTACACAAACAGATTTAAGGAACTATTTTATAGTAGCTATTATAGTTTTCACTGGGTCTATTTTCCTTAGGCATTGTGATACTAAACCCAGTTATTTATTTACACTTATCTATTTGTATGACATATATATTTGGTCGAATTATCTTTAGATATGGAAGATAATGGAAGCACTACTACCAGTGTTAGATCACTTTGGCGTATAGTTGCAGTGGTGAGTTTAATATTCTATTTGTTTGGTGATATACTTTTGTATTTTTTTTCTTTTATCATCAAAAAATAATATTCTAACTTATGATTTTATCTTCTTTTTTTAGGTTCAAGTTCAATAATGCCCTGTGCTCCTAAAGCTGATTCGAGAGTCGAGATTATTTATGTTATTTTGATTTTTGAGAATTTGTTAAACTTATTTAAGCTTAATGTGTTAGACACTTAGACTTATGCTATGGGCCAGTGTTCTTATCATTTTATGTTGATGTTAATGTTGTTGCTGCACTGCTTATTAGTTAAACTTACAACTTTATGTTTGGCAGAATGGCTGTAACCAGTAGGTTTGCAAACTTTGCATAATGTTATTGCTACTGTGAGCGTGACACTTTAGTTGTTATTACTTATTGGTGTAAACTTGAATTCTCTCTGTTTTTGTTGCATTGTGTTTAATGCTGCTGCTACTCGTTAGTAATTTTTGATTGATGCATCTATGCTTTTGTTGCATCTGTGTAAAGTGTAAAGTTGAATTAATAATTCTGCTGCTGGTTGAGCTGCTGCTCAGAGTTCAGTATGATTTTGTAGTCCATATTTGGTTTTAGTGGTGCTGACTGATGATGCCTATGGATTTGATTCATTTAGGAAAGATTTTCCTTTTAGTCAGAATCTTTCGGTTCATATTAGTATTAAATTTAGTCATTATCATTTTAATTTCCAAAGGAAAGATATTACTTATTAGTGGTGCTGAATGTTGATGCCTCTGTATTCTATTTCCTTTCAATAAGAAATGAAAGGAAAGATTTTCCTTAATTAGGAATGCACTAAAATTTTATTTCTGCTTGCTAACGCTCTTAGCACTTAGCAGTACGTGACACATGAATATGTATCAAACCGAAACCGTACTGAAATCGTACCGAACCAAAATAATAAATACCGAACCGTACCGAATTAATTTGGTACGGTATTTGATATACACAATTGATAAACCAAATACTGAAATACCGAACCGAAATTTCTAATACCGAACCGAAATACCGAATGCCCACTCCTAGTGAGAAGGATCTGCCATTTCGCTAACCTTCCAGTGGGCATGGGTTTTTGGAATATATACTTCAAAAGATCCATCTGGTTATGAGATATGTTGTGTAAGCCAACAAGTAGTGTCTTAGCTTTTGGGTGACCCAAGTTAGGGCGCAACAAGTTCTTTCTAGCAAAGTGTGCTTGGCTTCATAACTGGTGAACTTTTTGCTCAAATAATATATGGCTTATTCTCTCTTCCCGGTTACATCGTGTTGCACCAGGACACAGCCAAAAGAATTTTCCAGGACTGTCAGGTACAAGAACAAAGGTCTTCCTGGCTCGGGTAGAACCAATATCGGCAGATTTGACAGATACTCTTTGATTTTATCGAAAGCTTCTTGGAACTCATATTTCCATTTGATTGTCGTATCTTTCTTTACCAGCTTGAATATGAGCTCACAAGTGGTAGTAAGATGAGCGATGAATCTGCTGATGTAATTCAACCTCCCTAGCAGACTCATGACTTCTTTCTTGCTCTTCGGGGGTGGCAAGTCCCGAATAGACTATATCTTTGTTGGATCTAATTCGATACCCCTCCGATTGACTATAAACCCCAGGAGCTTCCCAGACGGAACTCTGAATGCACATTTAGCTGGGTTCAATTTCAATTTATACCTGCGCAAACGCTCGAAGAACTTTCTCAGATCCCGCACATGGTCATCCTGTGTTCTAGATTTAATGATCATATCATCCACATACACCTCAATTTCCTGGTGTATCATGTCATGGAAGATGGCAGTTATAGCTCTCATATAAGTTGCCCTAGCATTCTTTAAACCAAACAGCATGACCCGATAATAGTAGGTTCCCCAGGGTGTGGTGAAAGCGGTCTTTTATGCATCTTCTTCATCCATCAGAACCTGATGATACCTAGCATAACAATCCACGAAAGACTGTATCTCATTTTTAGCACAGTTGTCAACAAGAATGTGGATATTTGGCAATGGAAAGTTGTCCTTGGGACTCACCTTGTTCAAATCCCGAAAATCAACACACACTCGGGTTTTTTCATCTTTCTTTGGCACCGGTACCACATTAGCCAGCCATGTGGTGTATCGGACCACTCAGATCACACCAGCTTTCAGTTGTTTGATGACTTCTTCCTTGATCTTATCACTGATGTCAGTTTTAAACTTTCTTTGCTTCTGTAGAATGGGTGGATAACTAGGATAGGTAGGCAATTTATGTACCACCAAATCAACGCTCAGCCCTGGCATATCATCATAAAACCATGCAAACACATCTTTGAATTCAAATAAAAGTTGGATCAAGGCATCTCTAGTTCTTTCATCAGCATGAATGCTTATCATGGTTTCTTAGATCTCTTCTAAACTGCCCAAATTAACCGACGTGGTTTCATTTAAGTTTGGCTTAGGCTTATTCTCAAATTGTTCCAATTCTCAATTTATTTCCCTAAAAATCTCATCTTCATCATATTTTGTCTCTTGATTCATTATTTCAAAGTTAGACAGCATTTTAGGATCTAGGCATGAAGTCTGCAAGCATGTCATGTTATTTAAGTCCGCATTATTAGAACTGAAAAAAAAAAGATAATAAAAATAGCAAAATCAGAACAAAAGAAAAGAGACATCTATGGACGATGAAATATTGATTTCATTTCATTGAATTGAAAGATATGAGGGTTTACATCAGAATTAAAAGACAATAAAGTAAAACATTCGAGTTACACCCTAAAATAACTCGTAATGCAGAAGAGATGGCAAGACTGAACTACCAGGACTCCCGCCTGACAGGGAATGGGGTAGCCTCCCAGTTTTCGAGAAAGAAATTCGGCCCCATATATTGCCCCTCGGCATGGCTCGTGTCTTCCCCTGCCTGGACCATGTGGGACTCATATAGCATTTGTTTTAATGCTTCGCAGATATCGTCGATTTCTTCAGCCGTGAAGGCCTCTTCTTCTTCCTCCACATACTTTGGTTTGACAAATGATGGGGCGAGATATGGAATGGGCTGGTATAGGACCCACCCGTTTTCTTTGCATTTGTCAGCCCATGTTTTGTCGGCCTCTGTAGCTCGGAAGCCCAAGCAAAAACACTTCTCATTGACGATTGGGTAAATTAGCTCAGTAATGCCCTATATAGATACTCTGAGCCCCTTTTCCGGGCTTGTACCCATTTTTAATTATTTGGGTGGCGACCATGATCGAAACATTAGACAAGCAAGGTTGAGGCAATTAGGCCCTTTCTTCAAATTGTTCAGCGACCACAATTTCAAAAGCTTGATACACAATGTGCTCACTACCTTCCCTAGCTTCAAGACACGGGACCGAGGGGTCCCGGTAGATGGATTGCTCATCTTCTCCATGGACAACAATCTCTTGATTATCATATTCAAACTTGACCATTTGTTGAAGAGTGGAGGGAACAACTCCGACAGCATGAATCCATGGTCTACCAAGGAGGAAATTGTACGAGGTTTCCATGTCCAAAACTTGGAAGGTCACCTCAAAGTCTACAGATCCAATAGTTAGAATTAGATCAATTTCTCCTATTGTCTCTCTCTTGACCCCATCAAAAGCTCGTACGCAAATGTTGTTAGCCCGAATTCTTTCTGTTCCAATCTCCATTCTCTGGAGTGTTGAGAGAGGGCAAATGTCTACCCCAGACCCACCATCTAACATCACTTTTTTCACATAATAGCCCTCACATTTGACAGTCAGGTGGAGGGCTTTGTTGTGGGAAGCTCCTTCTGTGAGCAAATCATCGTGGCTGAAGGAAATATTATTGACCTCAAAAAGTCTTTTGGCCAATTGTTCGACAGAAGTATCAACCGGGACATACGCTTCATTTAATGTTTTGAGGAGAAATTTTTGATGTTCATCCGAACTCAGCAACAAATATAAGAGTGAGACCTGGGAAGGAGTCTTACGGAGTTGGTCAACTATTAAGTACTCTGAAGTTTTCATCTTTCTAAAGAACTCTTCCGCTTCCTCGTTGCTTACAGGCTTCTTGGATGGCATCTGTTTATCCCTGTTCTGTTTGGACTTCTTTAGATCTTCTAGGGTATGGTACCTCTCAAACTTATTCATCCCATTCACTTTCCCCATAATTTATTTCCCTTTGTATGTAACCACGGTTCTGTTGTAGTTCCAGGGGACTGTGGTAGGATCTTTCATAAGACTCTGTGGTGTGGGTATGATAACCACGGGCTCAGTCAGCCTTGGTGAAATTACCTGCCCCCGCGCCACAAATGTCCTCTATGGTACATATAATCTTGGCACATTCAATGTAGCTTTCCTTTCATCGAACTTCTTGGGAGTGTTGGGGATAAGCTGTTCTTTTCTCGGGGCCTTAGGAACATAAAGAACCACGTTCTTGGCAGGTGCTGCCCCAATGTTTATTTCAATAGACCCAGTTTTATTAACTTCTGAGGCAGACTGGAATAGGATTCACCAATGGGGGTGAAATCATTTCTTCTGGGAGGCTCTTATGTCCGAATATGAAACACTTTTTTGGCCACTCAAACCTTGCATGTTTTTCAAGCTCTGTTCCAAGATTTTCATCTTCTGATCCATTTCTTCCTGCTTGGGATTTCTAACTTTCTTTCTTACTCAATCGGAGACTCATACTATGGTTGTAGAGCATACGAGTTCGGAGTGACATGAGTCATATCAGGTTGAAATTTCGGACCTTAGAAGGTGAATTTTGGGGGTTCAAAGCATGGCTTGGGCATAGTTGGTTGTGCCATGGTGAAAACTAGTAGTGCGGAGAACAACGTTGAAGGTTCCCCGGAAAACGGTGCATGGGGGCGAACCATAGAAGGCATACCGGTAAAGTTGGATGATATTGTAAGGTACCCATACGGGATAAATGGGTTGGTCATAGGGATGTTGGTGGTTCCACGCGTCCTTGGGATCAGCTCGGGGAATCCAGAAATTTTACTTGGCGTTTCCCTACCATTAGACCAGGCGTCCCACATTTCCAGCATGCGGAGACGCATCATCTTATTTTCTTCGACAGTTGCCAATTCAGGTTGTGAAATAGCCAATTCAGGGCTATCCTCAGGATTAATAATGCGGAGATTGATTTCTAAAGCCATTGGAACCTTTCCTTTGGATCTTGTAAAATAGGGGTGAGAAGTCAGATTACCGACAAAACCAACCACCTGAACAGAACCTGGCTTACAACACACACAACAACCTTGTCAGTTTTGAGACATTTAACAGATAGGGAATCGCACATTGGGGATGCAACGCACCTGAACAGTTAAACGCTTCTAAATTGTTTTTGCAACGGCTGCGTGTTTCATCCTGGCTTTCACTATCTCTTTTCCACTCTGTAATTCTTTTCTTTCATTTCCACTCTCTTTTGCTCTTTTGTTTTGTCATTCCTGGTTTTCTCCTGTTGTCTTCACTCCTGGTTTTCTCTTTTGTTTTTTATCACACTTTTCTTCCTTTTCTTTTACTTATTGTCTCTCAATTTTCTCTCTTTTTTGTTGATTTTAACTTAAATTAATTCTGGATATGATCGTATCCGATGGGGATTGCCTACGTATCATAACACCGCATGAATCAGACCATTACATAGTTCAGGGGAATAAATGCAAAATAAAAGTAAAGAAATTTTTTTGGGGTTTTCAATATTTCATTAACAAAATCTTTTTGGCTTTTCATTACAAGACTCGAAGACATTGATAACCGACTTGAAATAATAACATACAGATTCAAAACAAAATAACACAGACTCGAAATGGATGAAAAGACAAACAGACTTGGTGCGAGGAAAAAGTAAAATACAGACTCAAAGACTGAACGATCAAGAACACAGATGAGCCTTAAATGTTATTCCGGGAGCTCGAGTGACTTCAGACGGTCTCCGTGCAGGGCTGCTTGTAAGCTCTTCTGGAAGGAACTCGAGGTCGGCCATGACCTGGCGAGCAAAAGATAGCACCGAAGCAAATAACATAGCTCGAGTCATATTTTCACACTCATTGCATTTCATTGCCGTGTAGTCAGTTATTTCCTTGATTCTGAGCTTGATAGCACCCTTCTCCTGGAGCAGTCGTCCAATCTACTGTTCTTAGACTTCCACTATTTGCATGGCCTCGTTATTGTGGTTTTGCAAAGTCAACACACTCTCTTCCAATTTGTTAATCAAGGTATAGCAATCCTCCCTCTCTGTCCTGAAGTCTTTCACTTGTTGACCCATTTCGTTTTCAACAACATCCAAATCTTTCCTTAAGATCGCGACTTCTCGGTCATAACTTTGCTTCACCTGGGGGGATAACCTTGTCTGTTCTTCTGCATCTTTCCCTAGCTGGATCATCCTTGCGTGAGCTTTTGCTAAATCTTTCTCGGCCTTTGTCAGGTCGGCCGCATAGTCATGCACTTTTCGCCTCAAGTTGCTCATGAATTTTTCATCCCTTTCACTCCTTACAGGCATTTCAGCAGCTATTCTCATTTCCCGAATTTAGGCTCGGAGCATCTCGTTCTCACGGGTTAGACTTTTCTTTTCACCTTCAGCTTCTTGCGCTTATAAGTCATTCTCAAATTTGAGGTTTCTCAACTTTTCTTCTAAGGCTATGGTTGCTTGGTATTCCTTTTCATTTTCTCCCCAGGCCAAACGTTCTCAGATTTTATCATCAAAATCCTGAACATGAGGCCTTTTGGCGGGACTTTCAGGCTCGGGCTCAGGCTCATCATCAATGCGAGACCTTTTCTCAAACCACATAGCATAACTTGGGTCTACCTCACCTCTCGCAGGATCTGGCACCTGGGTATCATCTTTCAAGTACCGACAGCCATTCCAAATTTGCTAGATTAAAGTCTCGAGGAGTGGAGCTTCTAGGTGTATCTCAATGACTTGGACACTCAAATCTTCATCCTCGGGCACCACTTGGTACCTTCCCAGCTATCTTAGAACTCTTTGCGGTGCATATGGTTGGACACTTCTTAAACCCATCAGCAACAGATAGCTTTTCAAAGCCGATATGTGTATCACTTCCCTTACCGGGAGCCATCCCAAGGTCCACGCAATTTGACTTGTGTTTAAATATCTTAAGTAGGATATCCATGCTTCCACCCCTTCTGGAGAATTGTTATCTTTAACTCTTTCCTCGTAACTCTCGATGAAGTTGTTCTTGCTCGGGCCATAATTCATGAATTTAGGGTGATGACAGAGATGCTCAATCAACCACATCTGCAATAAAATATTTTAGGCCGGGGAATGGCACATATGGTAAAAGTAATGCCCAATTGACAGACACGTTTGTTCTTGCAAGAATAGCCCTTCAACAATTTTGGAGATGTTCTAAGGCTATTCCGACAGAAACGGCTCGGGATGCAACCGAAGCTGGGTCAGCTTACTCATTTGACCAAAACACTGGACACATTTTATTATTTTGGGTTATTTTTTCAAAAATGAGGCCGAACCTTATGGAGGTTGCCTACGTATCTCATATCCGGTAAGAATCGAACCTACGTAGTTCGGTCAGTTTTGACACAACAGGAAAACATGCCTTTTGAAATGACTTTTCTTTTTATTTTTATTTTTATTTTTTCAAAATTTTGGCAGAGTTTCGGAATTTTTCAAATACCGGGGTTTTTTAGAACCGGGTAAATTTTCTCTCTCCTACCTTACTCTTGTTTTGTTTTCTTGATTTTTTTTCCCTATTCTAGAAGTCGGTCAACATGCAAGTCGAAACAAATAAATGCACAAATAGCACATAGGATGCATCAGGATGGTCTTTTATTTTGGGTACACCTGTCCTAGACGGACCCAACCCTTGTGTTGAGTCCCCAAAGTCAAATGCACGTGATGCAAACAAACGTTCCTACTAGGGATTCAGCATGAGGCTATGTCATTCTAGGTTTAAAATCCTAGGGGTGTGTTTTAGACTTGGCTTACCCAAGCGGACAGCTTGAGCCGAGATGGGGGCAATGTAACGGGAGCACGAAAGTCTACCCGGCCTAGTTGCTGATCCAACCTCGTTCTAATTGGTATGACCTCTAACAGAAAAGTGGGCCACGCGCACGTGTGCACCAATAGTTCAGAAGACTTAGAAGGGAGGCGGAAGAAGGCAGTTTATACAGTTTAAATAATATCAAAGCGGTAAATGAGCGGCAATTAGCACATTAGACCCACAAACACAATAATATCAATAATCAAGAAAGTTAAGTATAGATCACATTATAATCTTGAATTCTGAACCCTGAACTAGAGATTCTGGATTCGTATCCCCGGCAGAGTCGCCAGAGCTGTCACACCTCCTTTTTCCGAAGAATAGGGAGTTTTTCCAGTTAAACTGATATTATTCGAAATGGAATTATTTATTTAATTAGAGTCGCCACTTAGAATATTTATTATGGTGTCCACGAACACAGAAGCTCGTGTAAGAAATTCTGTTAACCCAGGAGAGGTGTGATGCACTCCCGGATTTCGTGGTTTAAGCACGGTCACTTTTAATCATATCTGGCTTAATTAATTATTTAATTACATATATTTTTAAAACCTATGTGTATTTTATCTTTTACTACTTTAATTTTGGCGTTTATGGATTTATCTTTGAAACAGATCACATGTGCGTAAATTCATTTTATTGGATGCGCTAAATCATGTCACGCGTACGTGTACACAATTAATCATGCTTTATTAATTATCAAGATGGTTTTTAGCCCAAGTCCCACGACCGTATACTTTAATTTTATTTTGGGAATCATAATCATGTCACGCGAACGTGTACACAATCATGATAGTAGATTAAATGCGCGCCTAAAGCATTTCTACGATGCGAATAATTCAAAACGGTATGAAATAAATTGTTGTGGTTTACTTATTTAAGCTAGAATGGGGTTGTCAATTAACTTCTAAATCACCTCATCTTTATATGTAAAGCTAATGGGTAATCCGTTTAAGTCTAGACTTATTAGCATATTTGTAATGTTTAAAAGCTACTCAACTTTAAGCATTTAGGCAGTGATGAAGGAAAACTAGTCAAGGCATTTTAAAAGGCATCTAACAATAACTTAATATATTATTATCTTATCAACATGGATTAATCAAATAAGATAGGCAAATGGGCTCAAGCGAGAAGCCCATCTTTGTATCACTAATGACATCTTTGAGTTCCAAATCTGCGAAACTCCAGGCCCACATCAAGCCTTATTAGAGTAAAGTCATAATTTCAATTTCAATTGCAACTATTAATTTCGGAAATGGCCACTACTCTGAGTTTAACAAGCTTAATAATGATTTCAAACCTTTGGATACATCAAAAATAAAAATTAACCTCAATAAACATTATCGCATTTAGGCATGCATCCAAGTCTTAACACATCTAGATTTTGGCATTACTGTCATGTCTGCTTTGATCAAACTATACAACACATCCCATCTTAAATTAATAGTACAAACCACAATGGGATATTTATACTTCTATTCTAAACAATCTACAATGGCTCTGAACTGTTCCGATAATCCATTTTGGCTTTGAGGTTTGTAGACTTGACCAATTAATGGCCAGATCCATGAACTACAGCCATACTCATTGCAATAGTAGTCTTCCACATCATGCCTTTATTATTAAACACTACTTAAAAACATATTAGGAATATATTTGAATCGAACTTCATGCTCAAACAGTCAGAAATTAATAGAGTCGGTATATACTTTAACGATCAACGTTTATACACGTTGTTTGATGTAACACATCAAATAGGATTACAAATTACCTCATATTGCCATACTAACACAAATATGCAACAAACCAAAGCAGAAATCAAAAATTTCATTCACATAGAAATATGAGTACATGAGTGTTCGAACTGACCTATTCAAAGCGAGAGGAATATGCAGGGCCAAACAAAGAATAGAAAATAAATCTCTAAAGTTGGAAGGAAGCAGCAGCAAGAACAAACGCAGAAGCAGAAATAGCACAAAACACCTTCAATGCCCACTCCCAAAAATCCACAAAGAACTCAGAACTAATGAAACAATGTTGATGAATTCGATAGTTCTTTTCCTTTGTTTTAGATCTGATTTCAACTTTCAAATTATTTTTTGTGAGAAAAATGAGTGAGGATGAGGGATTTTGCAGAGAATTAGTGTGTGTGAATGAGGAAATGTAAGGTATGTTATATAGAGTATGAGGGTGTGCTATATGAGAGAAAATGAGAGGGGGTGTAGGACAATCTTTAAGCAAAACAACGAAGAATTCCGAAGGAATCTGGGCGGTCAAACAGCAGCTTCGACCAAAATGTGACCTCCGAGATACGGCGTAAAACTTACATCAGTGGATAGCTCTCATCAAGAGCTTTCGAATGATGTAAATTTCAACCGTAAACTGATAAAGACAATCGAGTGATTAAAAAGAGGAATGGTGGCGGCTAGGGTTTAGTTTCAAGATCTAAAAATCGACAAGAACAAGGAAGCTTTGAAAGAAAAGTTAAGAGATTCAGAGAGATGTGAATGTGGGGATTATTTGGTAAAAGTTTGAGGGTGTTTGGAGGTGGTGCCGCCAGAGAAGGTGCCGCCAGAGGCGGTTTTGGGTGTGTGGGCGGCTAGGGTTAGAGGATTTGAGAGAGATGAGAGAAAGAAAGGGATCTGAGAGGTTTTTTTTTTTGGGCGGGGGGGTTCTGGTCTCTAAGGATAGTTATATGGGGGAAAGGGAATTAGTTCTCAACCGTTGGATTAGCTGAGATGAAGGGCCAGGATTAAAAGGGGGGAACGAGGTCGTTTGGTTGTTTAAAGAGCTGGACCGGTTTTGGAGTGGACTGGGGCAGGTATTGAGTTGGCATTGGGCATGCAAAATTGGCCCAGCAGCCCTCTCCTCTTTCCTTCTTTGTTTCATTTTCAAATTTGAACACTTATTTAATACTCTAATTATACCTATTTTGAACCTACAATTAAACTAATTAATTAGCTAAATTTGTGAATTAATGCAAATTTCTAAAACAAAATCCTTCAAACTAAAATGACTAATGATTTTTTTTATATATTCTAGAAATGCAATTAACATGTGATTAAGATCTAAAAATGTAAAGAATAAAATAAAAAATACTTTTGTTATTTTCATGATTTGCAATGCCACTAAATATGCTAAATATGCAAATGAATGCCAAACCAATAAAAATAAAAAGAAATCCTAAAATTTAATAAAGACAATTAAACTATTTTGGAGTATTCTTAGGAATATTTTAGGCATAGGACAAAATTACGTGCTCACAAGTTGTTCCTAACGACGTCTGTCTCTTGTTACATGCATTATTCGTGAAAGTTTAGCTTGGCCTATAGAAATCACAAGAATATTTAGCAGACGAACTTTAACAAAAGGAGGAGAGAATTAATTGAGTTCAAGATGATATATATGGTCCATCTGTTGGCAGTTTTTATATGAAGAATTTCATAATCAGTTTTCACATTGCTAAGAAAACTCAAGCTCTATAATAAGGGTAGGATTATCGGTTACTAGCTAGTCAAAATAACAAAATCTAATCAATCAATAGTGATTGACAAGTATCGTTGCATTTATTGCCGTAAATCTAGTTGTGAGAACGTGAGAGCATTTTTCTAAAGAAATGTAGGGTACATATATCATGGCATGTGGCCCATGAAATTCATGAATTCTTTTAATTTAAATTTACAGATAGCATCAACAAACTCCGTGATGAGGTGGCGAGTAACTCTATGTCCTTAACCAAAAGTTCCAGGTTTAAGCTCTAAGAATGAAGTCGTAGAAAACGTTTTAGCCTCCAAAATACAGATTAGTTGGCCTCCGAAATGGGTCCTGGATACCGATGGAAATTAAAAAATAATAATAATAAAAAAGAATCTACCAATAATATAATGCAACTCTTTATACATAGCCACCATATATTAATTATCAAAATATTAATAAGACAAATGATACAAGTATTCACAGTGCAGAACTTTAAAACCACAACTGTATTTTATTTCACAAAATGGACTAATGAAGTACAATATCTATATGTATAATCATTTACTATGTTTTGGAACAGAGAAAACAATATGAAGGTGATAAGAAAAGGAAAAAAATTAAAAAAGAAGAAGTTAAGTTGTAACATTCCACTTTGGCAAAAAGTTATCTGGTATACTGAGGAAATAAAAGCCTCTTCAGACATTATTGGTGATTCATCCAAGCCACAAAAGATAAATGTTACTGTATATAACTGTTACTATATCAATAACAAATTAATAACACTTGCAATATTTATCTTCAAGCAATCCCATTTACTGCAATAGCCTCTGGTTGATGAATGCCATTATTGATCAGATGCTCTCCAGCACATGACTCAATTTTGCCAAATTTTGCAATTTTAGCCAAAATTGGAGTCAAGTCTCTAGGGGTCACATTCATAACTAGACCATACTTCATGAATAATGTCAGTGACATTTTTTGTTCCACCTTATGGCCTGGCGCCACCGCGAGCCGGTGGCGGAGTAGCACTGCTGCTACTATTGATTTCATTTGCAAATAAGCCAAGTCTTTACCTAGACAAATTCTTGGTCCTGCATTGAATGCTACAAATCTGAATGCATCTTGAACTTGGTACTTGTTACCGTCTTGTGACATCCATCTTTCTGGCTTGAATTCTAAACAATCTTCGCCCCATATGAATTTCATTCGACCAGTTGAGTATATTGAATATGTGATATTGGAACCTGCCGGTACAAATGTGCCATCGGGCAAATAATCATCACAAATGACATGTTTTGAGTCCTCAGGCACGGACGGGTAAAGTCTTAGGGTCTCGGATAATGCTGCCTTGAGATATGTCAATCGGTCAACTTCCTCAAACACTAGAGGTTCTTCTAACCACTTTGACGTGTCGTTGCCACGTGTTTCTGCCAGGACGGTGCAGAGTTCGACGAGTATCTTTTCTTCCACCCTCGGATTCAAGCTGACCAACCAGAAGAACCAGCTCAGTGCGACGGATGATGTGTCACGTCCAGCTAGGATGAAATTGAGCGCCACGTGTTGGAGGAATTTGTCCGAGTAGGATTCTTTTTTCTTCATGAACCTGGAGAGCAAGTCGTCGTGCTGGGGTCCACCGTTCTGATGATTCAACAACTCTAGCTTACGTGTATTGATGACGTTAGTCATGTAATCGTCCACTTGTTTCAAGCTATGGCTCAGGCTCACCTCCATTCCAAGTCCAAGCATTTTCTTCAACTTCCAAACGAACTCGGGCATGATGAATCGGTGCAATGAGGCTTCGGTGGCTCGGTCAAAGGACATGGCAAAATTATTTTCAGGTAATTCTGGAGAGAGCGTCTCCGGATCTTTGCCAAAAGCCAAGCCACAAATGTTATCAAAAGTGAGCCGAAGCAAAAGGTCTTGAAGATCAACCGGCTTGTCCTGAACCTGAGCCATCTCAAGAATCGGGCAGAACCGATTCTTGATGGCTCGGTTAACCCATCGACCCATGGCTTGCCTCAAGGTCCGGGTGGTAAATTCCAGCGCAGCAGTCTTGCGCTGGAAAAGCCACGTGTCACCATCTGAATTGAAGATACCCTCACCAAGCAAATCATGAAACACAGCTTGCCAAGTAGGACCCTTGGGATAATTATCAAACCTAACCTTCAATATATGCTCTAAATTTTTTGGATCGCACGTGACTGTCACGAGACCTTGCTTCCGGGCTAAAAATGGAATTGCAAATATGCAGGTTTGGTACGTACCGGTACAGGCCCGAAGATTTTCCGCGATCCATTCATGCATTCGGGTCCCATTTTCAAGAAGGCCGGGTAAACTTCCAACTATGGGCCACATTTTTGGGCCTTTGGGCCCTTTCATGGATTTCGTTATGGATTTAAACCATAGTAAGTAGGCTGCTACAATTGCTATAATCATCATGCCCGTTGATACATCCATATCTTCTAACAACACTAACCCCCTGTCCAAAACATAAAAATATTGTCAAAAAATTGAATTATTTGCAAAAATGGCCTTTTTGGCCACTTTTTAAATTATGTGTTAGCTCAATGGGTCAAATTTAAAACTAATTTAATGATTTTTTGCAAATAAATTTAATCCATCGGCCAAGCGGAGACAAAATTTAAATACAACAACAACAAACCCAGTGTAGAGGAGACAATTTAAATAATGACCACAAAGAAGACAATGTGTGCAAATGCCCCAAAAGAGTTTGTTGTTCATAATATTTGGTAAAATGATTTTGGAAAATGTTTGTGTTAGTATTTTGACTAAATGGAGTTTGGTGTTATTTTAATTTCCAAAGAATATTTTTATTTGTTTTTCAAGAAATTTTTGAACCAAATGTCCTTAAAAAAAAGAGTAAAGAACTAGAAATGTCATATGCTTACCTGCAACAATGGCTGTCTAACTTGAGAGATCCTAACACTTGAGCTTCAAGAAGATATAAATAAAAAAGATAACAACTTTATAAAGTAAATTAAAAAAAAAAGCAGAAAATTTGTTAATAAAAGCTAAGTGGGAGTTGAAGGGAAAGAAAAGAAGAAAGGAGAAGACCTGTGAGTGACAGAGAAGAAAGAAAATAAAGTGATTTATAGAAGAAGAAGTTAAGTGGAAGAGGAGGTAATAAATGAAGGGGCCGGATTGTTGTTGAAAAACAATAAACTCAAGAATATATAGACATATCACAGTACAAATATTAAAGATTTATATATATATATATATATAGATTCATATGCATGATACACGTAAATGTAAGTGTGTGAATGTGAGAGAGGGAGTGTGTGTACTATGTGTATAATCTTTTGATCATATATTGTATGCTAAAACACAGCTTTAAAAGCAAAGAACAATAAATGCCATCAGAGGTCGTTGGAGAGCCAAAAACAGACTTACTTAAAACCAGCTAACACTCTAACACCATTAACTCAGATTCACATGCACATATAATTAGGGGCGGAGCTACAATATCGGTTACGTGTTCGGTCCAATTCCGTAACTTTTGCTTAGATTAGTACTTGTATGATAAAAACCAATAAATATGTAGAAATATTTAACTGCAAATTCAGTAACTTAAACAGAGTTATATATTCGACGACAATTCAGAATCCATAAACTTTAAATTCTGACTCCGCGTATAATATATTGAGTATGATGCAAATTTCTCCAAAATCCTATTGATTCTTCTAATGGCTATTTCTTGAACTTCCCTCATTAATAGTCTCCATTATAGGAAACTGATAAAGATACCTTCTACGACTTGGCCTCTGAACAAATGATTAAAATACAGAAACTTTCTTTTTTTATTTCTCCTTTGCAACTGCAATTGTTATATTACTATTCCGGATTAGATGTGGGTTTTTCTTTTTGCCTTTTCTTTTAATGAAAACCAAGTGGAAGTTATTTTTTTTTCTTTCAAACCTAGCGTTGCTCCCATTATAAATTATCTGCAGAAATTTATATTAATCTTAGTAAGGGATTTTTAATGGGTGCATAAAAATCTTAAGACAAATAAAGGACCAGAGAGAGTAAAGTTTGGCAAAACTATTAAGAAATCATGTAATAATATTCATAAAAAATATTTGATTAATTAAATTGTTCTTATCCTTTCATGAAAAGAGTAATAGTTATAATTATTTGCCTTCATGGAGTAGTTATAAAGCCAAAAATGGAAAAACATAATTAATGCTTTCTTAATTTTCTAAAGTGAAAAAATAATATTTAGACAAAAAAAATTGGATTAAAGTAGGATAACAAAAGCAAGTAAAACACTATGATTCAACTCTTAACCTGCAAATCGAGTCATGGAAGCAGTCATTAATGTTTGTATTAGGATAAACTGTTCCTTCCCTAAACCATGCGTGACACAGAATACTTTGTATATCGAATTGCCGTGTATGCAAGAAAGAATAGAGAAATAAAATGCAGCATTCACCTAATTTGGCAGGAAAGAGTTTCTTCTTTAAATTCTAGCATTAAATGAAGAAGAAGAAAAAGTTAATGAGATTAGTTGAGAAAACTATACAAAGACAAACTATACTTAGAAAAAAAAGAATTATTAGCGGTAGTTTTCTTTCTTATTTTATGGGGAAAGATACATGGACCACCGGCATATGTTAGGGAGAAAAATCAGTTAGGTTTCAGTGAAGAATCCAACAATATATATTTTTAACACTTTAATGCTTTAAACTCTTGATCCTATGCACTGCTCACATTTTACATTCTTCGTCAAACACACTAAAAATAGAATATTGACAGCGAAAATTAATTTATATCATATTAATTTGGATTTCATATTCTTTTTCTTACGCAAAACTAGAGTGCATCTTGACGTATTTTTATATAGTTTAATTGACAGATAATTTTTTTACACTATAAGGGGTCGTTTGTTTGATGAAAAGTACAGAGATTATTGAGATGGAATTTTAATATGGGGATTAAATAATGATTGTTATATTTAATGGATATACTTTTATTGATAGTTATTTGGTTCATTGAAAATGAGATATATGGGATATAATATAAACTCCATGTTTGATTTTATGCTTAGATAAGTTGGGATAAACTTGTGTTTCAATTTTTAACCTTAGATTTTTTGAATGGACTTTGGAGAAGAGCCTTGAAGAAGGGCATCTTGGTTATTTTGGCATTTTAACTCAACATTAGTAATTTCATGATTGTTATCCCATATTAAATTAAGTTTGTATAAAATAATATTACAATTGCGCGATATAATTAATCCTAGAAAAGAAACTCAATCAAACACATGATTAAATAATTTAATAATATTTAATCCCTGAATTGTTATCTTTTATCCACAAAGCGAATGACTCCTCAGATTATAATTACCTAAAGGATAGCTATAGGTAATTGTCTACTATAAATAGGATCAATAAAATATAAGGTCGAGAACTATATATAATAACAAGTTAAAATATATTAATTGTGTAAACTTTTAGTTGAATACTCTTGGTCACCGGCTATCCTTTGACGACTAGAATGCTAAAATTAAACAAATTGACAAGCTAAATAAACGAATATGAAAAGTGCACGAAACTTCTTATTAATTAAATTAATTAAGAAAAAGCGCTTAATTGGAAATTAAACTTAGACTAGCCTTCTTGTTTAATGAATTAATTTTTAGAGATGCTTCAGGAAAACTTAATATTTTTAAGCAAATCCTGAGTTTTACCTGATTAAGATATGATTACACAGGCCTAAGACTGATCAATAATCATTGATTAGATTGGAATCCTAAAAGGACAAAAGTAATCCAATGTTAGTAGGACCAAAACTTCCACGTTTCAGCAATCTCAAATAATCTCTATAAGATTACAAATAATAGCAAATGGAGAGAGAGAGAAGGGAGTTAAAAACAACCTGTAATAGTTAACAAGTACCTATACTAATATGGAGGAAAAATAGTGTATTATGATTTCCCAAGCATGCGATATGTACTAATTATTTATAGTAATATATTATCTTTTGAAAGGGAAAGAAAATAAGTAGAATTATTGTATATTATAGTAACTAATAAACACTCAGTCATTTTGAAGTTATTGAATGTGATTGACAATATATATATATATATATATATATATATATATATATATATATATATATATATATATATATATATATATATATCTTTGCTTGTACTTGCAAAATTAAACATGTATATCTTATTATAAAAATGTGTCTCTTGAGTGAATTTAGCATAATCAGAGCTCAAATGTCTCATGTTTTAATCCTATATATATGAAGTTTTCTTTGTTTGGAGATTTTTTTGGTGCAAATTCACATTTAATCTAGTTCGAATGCCGGTAATGAAATAACTAAATAATAAAACTTAGCATAAGGAAGAAAAACAGCCATTGCGGTAAGTCAATATCTGTAAGTAAATAATGAATACGTAATGATAATTGAAGTTTATTTACAGTCGAGCGTCGTGCTGTATAGGATTCAAGTCATATGCAACATTTACGTCCCCTTATCCAAAGGGTAAAAAGGAAAAAAAAATTCATACAAAAGCAACAAGAAAATAACAGTAAATTTGTTCTTGAAATGTTATTAGCTTTTACTTTCCCCTCTTTTTATCAAATATTTAAAAAATTGAAATGATTAGTTCATTACTTTTTTGTATAGGGAAAGAGCTAGGGGAAATATGTGAGAATAGTGGCGGAGCTAAGGGGCGCAGAAAATTAATTACATTATGTATATAAGGTAAATTTTATATATATATATTTATGAGATGTTGAATCCTTTGACTTTTCCGCATATTTATTTATTTTTTATTTTTTGGATTCCTTGATGAAAATTCTGGTCTCGCCACCGTGTGAGGAGATGTATATATATCACTTCTCAAATACTTACGAAACCAACATATTATCTTACTATAACAGAATGTTTCTTGTGTGTGAAAGACTTGAGATAATGAAGAAAAAATAACCATTGTGGTAAGTCAACATTTGTAAGTTAATAATGAAATACATAATGATTATTGAATTGGCAGTGAAGAGGTTTGTGTGTAGATTTAGAAAATTAGAAGAATGGATGTTAATTGTCAAGTCATTGAAGTCCAAAAAAAAGATCTTATGGAGATTTGCATTGTAACAGTACACCAGATTTTATACAGTGTCTCACATAGGCAAAATACAAGAGGATTGTTGGGTATATATGTTAACAAGCCTTAAATTATAGTGACGCATTTTAAACCCGTAAAGGCCCAAGTCCAGAGCGGATAATATCACTAGCGGGCTCGGCTGTTACATATATGCCAAAAACTTGTGTCACACGACAATAAAGAGAATGTCCAATCGCTTTATAAAAATCAGTATCAGTTCTACGCTGAAAATAAAATTATATTATTTCTTTCCTTCATCTTAAAGAGAATGATACTGTTACTCGCAGCTAGATTAATAGATACTCCATTCGGTCCATAATAAGTGATTATTTTATCTTTGACACATTCATTAAGAAAATACTAACTCCTAAAAAAAAATAGGTATTCTGACTAAACTACCCTTAATAAAAATTTACATAAGTAGTTATAGTAGCATTCACCGTAGCTCTGTTTTCTAAGAATAAGTAAATAAGGGTAAATGTGGAAAAATAAAGTGCATTCTTTTTTTATTATATAAAAGGATATTTCTTTTGGACCAAAATAAAAAAGTAAAAAAGTCACTTATTATGAACCGAATGGAGAAATTAATCTTGAAATTTAAATACAATCAAAATTAAAAAATAGAATGATCTCGAAATGTAGTATGGAAATGGTACATATGCAATCAATAGTCATAGCCACCCAAGTGATTGCAAGATCGAAATATTAGACCTAAGTTTGAAAATAAATAAATGAGATTTGGAGTGGAGACCGAGTAAACGCGGTGGAAGCAATTACACCTAACTTTTATAAAGCAATTAATAGATCAATAATTGTCTATTAATTGCAAGAGATAAAATAGAGCACAAAAGGTAAAGAAAAAATATATTATATTTTTTTATTTTACTCTTAATAGTAATTGTTCTTGAAAATGAAAATAGCACATAAATAAAGTAAATATTAAATAGATTATATCATAAGACATAAATAAGGGTAAAATAATCCAACTCTCCTCCCAATTAATGTTTTTAAAAAGTCGTGTAAAAGAGAAACACAATACTCCCTCTGTTTCAATTTATGTGAACTTATTTTCTTTTTAGTCCGTGACAAAAAGAATGACCCATTTCCTTATTTGGAAACAATTTACCTTTATGCAATGATTTATAGCCATACAAAATATATGTGCCTCATTTTACACCACAAGTTCAAAAAGTCTTCTCTCTTTTCTTAAACTCTATGCACAGTCAAATGAGTTCAGATAAATTGAAACAAAGGAAATAGATAGTTTGAGACAAAGGGAGTATCATCTTAAGAGGTATGTAAAACAGAAATACGACATATTTGAGACGGAAAGAGTAATCAATATCAACAAGAAGCATAATAATGGAATGGTCGAGATGTTTTCACCTTTAGACAGTTGTATTGAATTTGAATTTAAACTCTACGAATTAAAAACCTTTTTGGTAATGAGCATGTTACTCTTCGAAATGAACCTAGCTAGTGCAACGCCAAAGGATGTGGTTGATGAATTATATATTTCAGCGGAAGCAATCTCAGTATCAAAATCACATGTAATTTAGGCAACTAGTATGTATACGGTCGAAATAGATTTCGGTCTTCGCACGTCCAATCGAGTTCGAATGATAATCGATCGAAGTGCGACTTCGAGATGGGTTCCGAAGATGTAACAAGCAAGTTTCGAACCCAAGGGGTCGATCAATGTTGAGTTCGATATTGTTATCGAGCTCGAATCCAAATCGAACTATGATACAGAGTAAAGCTGTCAAGCTCATGATCCAGAGACCAACCAGCATTGACCACGAATCAATTCAAGGGTCCGAGTCAGAATCGAGCTTAAGCCAAAGATCGAGAGCTCGAGTTAGAATCAGACTCAAGCCGAGATCAAGAGCCCGAGTCAGATCGGATTCACAGATAAAATCCGTTGCAATCCCACTAAGATGGGAGAATCTTGGCAGGAATTGTGGAAAAGTTGATTTATCATGGATCTCCCACTCAGTATTTTTTAATTATATTTAAAGTAAGATCCCTCTACTACAAAGAGGAGTTTTTATCATTTCTGGGAGCACGGTTTTTGGAAGCTCACATTGTAATTGAAGCACTATATTCTCTTATATTGGATAGTTATTCTTTTAAGCCTCAAAAACTGATTCATCTTGCTTAATCCCAAAAAAAATCGCTTTCGTTACAACTGTGTTTATTTTGTCTTCTCTGCGGTCCATATTTGATATTTTCTTTTATCCTAATAGTTTGTATTGAGCTATATCACATATCCTTAGAACTACGAATAAATTCAACTCTATCTGTTTTTCGGGTAATCATAGTATAAACGGGATTTATCGGATTACCTCTTGAAGCGTGAACAAGACTCCTCTATCACACGAGCCTCCAATTCCACAACAACTCGATGAAATCTCTACTACCCGCACGATCACGATCTCCGAACATTCCACGGTCTTCTACTATGTTATCCAAATAATATCTAGAAATAGCAATTTCATGTGGGCAAAATTTCTAGGAATAATGGGCTGAAATTCGGCTACCATGTATTACTCCCTCTAGGTGGAAAATCTTATGTATTTATAACACAAGATTTAAGGGTTAAAACCATTTTTCAAAACCTGTTGGGTTTTTCTTTCCACCAGGAAAATAATTCCTTTATTTTCTATTATTTAGGCATAACAAGGACCACAAAATTTAATTAATAAGGCTTCTAATTATAGAATTAATTTGTAATTTTCGAAATTAATATCCACCATAAATAATTATAAATTATTCCACTAAAAATTCGTAATTGCACTCCTTATTCAATTTCGAAATTCAGTGGTGAAGCGGATGGGGCCACAGCCATAAGTAATTAGACGGCAATGGGTGCAAAAAAGAAAGATGGACAGACAACCTGGAAGCTTTAAAAGTAGTTGTAGTTGGACAACCTTTCACAACACATAACATTAAACATTAAACATTAAACATGGACTTGTCTGACTTCTGAACAAGCTCATCCATTCAATATTTCTCATGCTTTTTCACTGCGATCAGACGTATAATTCTTTCTTTGTCCACTCCATTTATTTATTCAGTGTATCTTACTCTAGAAGAATTTCTTCTTATCTTTTCTGTCACGACTTTACTAAGATAGAACTACCTAAATTAATCACGCCTAAATAAGAATTGGAACAAGCCTTAAAAATGTGTGACTTTTAGTGGTTAATGAAGTAGATGAAAATCACGAGATATTAGGAGTATGTTTGGTATCAAGGAAAATATTTTTCTTGGATGTTTTCTTGAAAAATAAATAGTTTTCTTACTTATTTTTTGGTGTTTGGTTAGGTAGTAAAACATATTTTTGGAAAATATATAATTTAGACAAACTCTATATGAGATAAAATGGGTAAGAGCGGGGGAGGATGGTAGATCGGAGTCTAGGAGCGGAGTGGTGGTGGCGATATTGGGAGGGTGGTGAGGGGGAGGTGGAGAGTGGGGTGGTGGGCAGGGGTAGGGGTGGGGAATAGAGTGGGAAAGTTGAGAAAAAGTTTTTAAAAATATTTTCACCATTTGGTGATTTAACTCATATCAAATATTTTCTCGAATTCGCGTTACTTTTGTAAGTACAATAGCACCATTAGTCACGAGTCATTGGGTCTTTGGTGATTTAACTCATATCTAATGTCGTTGTTGCACGCCGTGTAATATACTCATATTTGTAGAAAACTCAATCAAAGCATGACTTTATGGATCATTTAGTCACTTATTTCCTAAACTTTTTGTAATATAACTTTGTCAAATTCTTAATATAATAATAGAGGTAGAGGTGGCAGTCAGGCTCAGGCAATGGAACGGAGCAAGAGTGAGGTCGTTTGTTTGTAAAGAAATTTTCAGAAACTACTATTGTTTAGTGGTTATTAATTTGCTATAGCTATCATTTACTTAATTACTTTTTATAGCTATCTTTTTAATTATTATAGAGTGTATTCGATGTATTCAAGCTACTGTATTCATGAATACAGTAGCAAAACTTGGCGGAAAACAGGGAAGTCCACCTAACATAGACTGTATTCATATGTATTCGCGAGCTGTATTCGTGAATATAGTAACGGAAATCTGCGAAAAAAAAGGTCTCTCCAACTGTTTAAAAACGGTAAATGAATCATTTAACGCGATAGACTCCTAATATAACTCAGCAAACTCAATTATACTTATTACAGTGACTTTTGACTATTGTATTTAGATGTATTTTATTTCATTCAACAACTTTTTAAAATACACTAGTTGCTCTAGTTTTAGTTATGTATTCCAACTAAGTGTTTTCATCTGTATTCTCAAGCCAACAGCAAAACTCGACGGAAAACAGGAAAGTCCAGCTAACATAGACTGTATTCATATGTATTCGCGAGTTGTATTTGTGAATACAGTAACGAAAATCTGCGGTAAAAAAGGTCTCTCCGGGTGTTTAAAAACGGTAAGTGAATGAATTAACGTGATAGACTCCTAATATAACTCAACAAACTCAATTATACTTATTACAGTGACTTTTGACTATTGTATTTAGATGTATTTTATTTTATTCAACAACTTTTTAAAATACACTAGTTGCTCTAGTTTTAGTTATGTATTCCAACTAAGTGTTTTCATCTGTATTCTCAAGCCAACAGCAAAACTCGACGGAAAACAGGAAAGTCCAGCTAACATAGACTGTATTCATATGTATTCGCGAGTTGTATTTGTGAATACAGTAACGAAAATCTGCGGAAAAAAAGGTCTCTCCAGGTGTTTAAAAACGGTAAGTGAATGAATTAACGTGATAGACTCCTAATATAACTCAACAAACTCAATTATACTTATTACAGTGACTTTTGACTGTTGTATTTAGATGTATTTTATCTCATTCAACAACTTTTTAAAATACACTAGTTATTCTAGTTTTAGTTATGTATTCCAACTAAGTGTTTTCATCTGTATTCTCAAGCCAACTGTATTCTGTTGTATGTATTTGCTGCTGAACCTGCAAATACATGTTCCGCTTGAGTGATTTGCAATTCGAAAGATGACCCTTCGAAATTGAGTGCTTTGGTGGGTATACCTCGGGTAACCCTCTTCTGAGTTGTTGAATCAGCCATTGGAGATGAAATTTTGAGTTTTCTAGTGAAAGCATAACAATGGTGATTATTTATAAAAAAAAATTAGTAAAGAGAAACAGAAGAAGTACAGTACCAGCGAAAATCTAACAACTTTAACACTTACCACAACCTTTTGGAGCAAAGAATATTGAAAATTGAGAGAGGCAATGAAGATGAATCAGTGGAGAATCGTGGATATAGAATGGGAAAGAGATTGGCGTTGTGAGAGAGATAGTGGAGAGAGAAGTTGGATACTATACGATGATCTTGTGAGAGAAAGAACAGAAAGTAAGAGAGAGAAAAATATTACACAACGTATTTAATGGCTTAACGGTAGGAAATAACCATAAATACATATTTTGCTATAAAAACTAAAAGGTAGCTATAGAAAATAATATTTTAAAAGGGTATTTATTTATAATAAATAAGGTGTAAAGTTTTGCTATAGGAGGTAAAATTTTCTAATTTTAAATAATATGGATAAAAGAAGTGGGCTTTAAGCCCATATCTTATGACGGGTCAAATGGGGTGGAAATGACGTGGGGTGGCCAGTTTTTAAGATGCTATTTAGTATTTGGCCAGCAATTTCAATGTTGAGCATATATAGCCACTACTTTGTTATAATTAATATGAATAGACATTTTTACCCTTTCTTCGTCTTTTTTCTTTTCTACTCTTTTTCATTATCAAAATCTCAAAACCCTCGTTTCTCTCCGGCACTTAAGCTCTCTTTTCTTCTCTGAAAATTTGGGTATTCAAAATCAATTAGGTGTTCAAAATATATGTTGAGAAATACCTTTGTGAGTTGATTCTACATATTTGGACCATTTGTGATCTAATTTGCTAGGGTTTGTCGAAAATTTGCGAAGCCGATTTTGGAGAAGACGACCACTTAGGCTTTGTTAATTTCATGAAAATTGAATCAATTTAGCTACTGGGATTTGTTTGTACTGCTATTGGGATGTTGTATTCCTTACTTGAGTTTGTTTTGTGGGGATTAAACGAGAATCAAATTCAGTTTCTAAAATGTCCTTAACTTCTGGACATTAAACGAAACAAGTAAACATTAGGACATAATTTTCTAAGCGTCCTGAAATATTGAACTAAGAATCTAATATTGAGGACAAACGTGTCAGAAATGTCCTTAACTTATGGGCATTAAGCGAAACAAGTAAATGTTAGGACATAATTTTCTAAACGTCCTGAAATATTGAACTAGGAATCTAATTGTCACGCCCCGACCTGGAAGCGAGACTGGCACCCGGTGCCTCAACTAACCTAGTGTACCAAATTACGACTAAGGGACTCTAAACATATAATGTCATAATTTGGCCAAGGGGCCACCTTGCAAGACAATTTGCGAAGCAAAATATAAAACTGAATGGATACTAGCGCTGACTAAACATCAATATAAAGTTGGGCCGACAAGGCCGTCATAACTACTACAACTGACAAACCACCAAAATATACATACCAGGCCTACAAGCCCAACATAATGCACTAACTGACAAGATATGTCTACAAGCCTCTACTGATAGATATATTGTGATCGGAACAGGGCCCTGACCTACCCATAACATATATACATACATACAGAAGATGTACACGAAAACCTAGATCCGATAACTCCGAAGGATGTGGAGCTTACCGATCAGGCTGAACTCTGGAAACACCTACTGAGGAGGTATACCCGTCTGTCTATCTGAACCTGTATGCATAAAATGCAGCGTCCCCAGAAAAGGGACGTCAGTACAAAATAATGTACCGAGTATATAAGGCGATAACATAAATGAAAGTTGAAACTGAACTGATAATATAATAACTGAAAGTAATTGGGAGTCAAAGATGATCTGGAGATATACTTACCTGTTGATACTGACTCAACTCCTTCAATATAGTAAGTAAAATAATTGTCTGGCCTTATAAGGCTCGGTATATATAACTGCTCTGCCGTAGTAGGCTCGCTCATAGGCGCTCGGCCATACTAGGCTATGTATCTCGACCATGCTGGGCTCGCTCATAGGCGCTCGGCCATAGTAGGCTCGGTATATAACTTTCCATCTGATCAGAGGTTGCCCAATAGGGGCCTGCCCATCGATTATAGCTCGATGGTAATGAAAATACTGTAATACTGTATATATAGGCTTGCTGCTCTCTTGACTGGAAGAAGACAATACTAAAATTAAATATAGAGTCTCGATAAGGAATAATATTATAACTTATGAGACTAGAATAATGTGAATAAATTCATGAATACGAACTTCTCTTTATGTCTCATTACTAACACATGTAGCTACGAGATCATGCCAAAATGAAGGAAGGCTTAGCCTTAACATACCTTATCACACTCTTTTCAATCACCAAGTTGAACTCGCCTCTTCTCACCTTAATCTACAACAACGATAATAATACTATCATTAAGTTATGAAACGTATAACTATCGCACAACGAACGACATGCTTATTTTGTATTAAAACGGACAATATTTCCCCTATAATCCTTACTTCCTCCAAATTCAAGATAATACCAACAACACCAAAAACAACAATAACAACATATTTCCAACCTTATGTATACCACACAATACTACAAAATAGCCCAACACACCCCAATCTCTTCATACACAAAATGACCACCGTAGTAGTGTCAATAACCTGAAAATATTACGACGAACGACCAGCCCAACATCCTGCATTTATGTGATGTTTCTCCACACCCTTCCTCCTCCAAAACTCCACAAAACAGTAGTAAAACACGCAGCCCAACAGCACTACAAAATAGTACACAAAACAGTCCGCTACAAGTGAATAACTCGAACTCACGGCTTCCGATCACCGTCCCGTGAGTTCTTACAAATATAGAATGACTTACTATACATCTAAAACAGAAAAAAATGGATGAAAGAGAGAAGTAAACTTACCTTATTTGTTTGATAACTCGACTCCTATCTTGGTTCTTCAAACTCTAGGCTTTACCTCCGATTAGAACTTGAAAGGGGGAGGAAATCAATTGGGGTTTGGGGGAAATATTTGGGAGGAGTTTTGCAGAGAATGAGTCAGGTTATTTTGCCCTATTATCAGACTAATATATGAAGGGGATAGGACTTTAAAAAGGCCTCTTTGAACGACCCGAACTGGCCCATTTTTGGGCGACCCGAACATGCCCAGTTTTGGCTTCTCGTTTAAGCAAGTAGGTGACAGTTTGCGCATTCTCACAAAAATGCTCATATCTCTCTACTCAGATATCGTATTGACAAACGGTTTAATGCGTTGGAAAGTAGACTCATAGATATTTAATTTGATGGGTGGAAAACTCCAACTCTAAGTATATTGGGAGAAAATTGCAGTTACATTTGACCTAAAGTTTCAGTAAAACTTATGAACGTAACTTGTGATGACTTTCATCGACTTTTGTTCCACCACTCACTTGACTTCAAAACATAACACACGACTATCATACGAATAACATAACTCGTAACATAACCTCCTTATCATGTAAAATACCCTGGTCTCATCCCAAAAGTGCATGCTATAACATTCCCAATTTGTCGGCTTTCGACGAAACATTATTTTTTTCAATTCCTTTAGCTTCTAAACCTTCCAACCCTCTTTGTACTTGTTGTTCATGATCTTCAATATTTGTAAATTTCAAGGTAACATGATTAACTTGTTTTATATATTTTCAAAGATGATCTCATTTCTTTGGGTCCTACATTAGTTTGCTCACGATGCAGTTTTATTTACGAAAATATAGGGTGTAACATCATTCCCCCCTAGGAACATTCGTCCTCGAATGTTTACTTCTAGAGACTTCGAAAAAATTTTGCCAGAGTTTCCTCCGTACACTAGACTATAACCAACTTGCATGCATCCAGAAAACATACTATGCATGCTACACATGGCCAATGTCTATAAATAACAACACTTTGCCTCAAAGAGTCGTAAATCATAAATACTGAAAGTCAGAAAATAAGAGCTTACCTGATGACCTACTAGCCTGAATAGAGTTGTGCTGTAGCATCCCATCTCGAGCCATATTTTCAGTTTGAAATAGATGGGGGGTATTTATACTTCATTTCTTCCTCCGCTTCCCATGTCATCTCTTCCACATTATTGCTTCTCCATAAAACCTTCACGGAGGCTACCTCCTTATTTCGTAGCTTGCGAATTTGTCGGTCTAAGATGGCAACTGGAATTTCCTTGTATGACAAGTCCTCCGTAATTTGTACATCATCTGTGGATACCACTCTGGTAGGATCTCCAATGCACTTCCGTAGCATAGATACGTGAAAAACCGGATGGACTAACTCCAATTCTGAGGGCAATTCTAACTCATAAGCTACTTGGCCCACTCTCTGAATAATCCTGTAAGGCCCAATATACCATGGGCTAAGCTTGCCTTTCTTGCCAAACCTCATCACGCCCTTCATAGGGGATACCTTTAAGAATACCCAGTCATTAATCTCAAACTCTAAGTCTCATCACCGCATGTCAGAATATGACTTCTGGCGACTCTGAGCTGTCAACAGTCGCTCCCGGATGAGCTTTACTTTCTTTACGGCCTGCTGAACTAGGTCTGGCCCATATAACCCAGATTCTCCAACATCAAACCACCATATAGGAGATCTGCACTTACGCCCATACAAAGCCTCGTACGGAGCCATCCGAATACTGAAGTGGTAAATGTTATTATATGCAAACTCGACAAGAGGTAGATGTTCATCCCAACTTCTTTTAAAATCCAACACACATGCTCGTAACATATCCTCGAGCGTCTGAATTGTGCGTTCGGCTTGTCCATCAGTCTGTGGATGAAAAGCTGTGCTGAGATTCACCTGAGTCCCTAGACCTCTCTGAAATGACCTCCAAAAATGTGCTGTAAATTGAGCCCCACGGTCAGATATAATAGATACTGGTACTCCGTGTAGCCGCACTATCTCCTTAATATATAACTTTGCATAATCTTCTGCTGTATATGTAGATCTGACAGGTAGAAAATGAGCTGATTTAGTGAGCCTATCGACTATCACCCATATAGAATCGAACTTACGATGAGAACGAGGTAAACCCGTAACAAAGTCCATGTTTATCGCCTCCCATTTCCATGTCGGGATCTCTATAGTCTGCATTAGCCCTCCGGGCTTCTGATGCTCTATTTTCACCTGCTGGCAACTAGGACACTGGGCGACAAACTCAACAATGTTCTTCTTCATATCGTTCCACCAGTACACATCCATAATGTCATGATACATCTTCGTCGACCCAGGATGAACGACCCAAGATGAATGGAGTACTACGAATAATGTGCCTCTGACATAATCCTGTCTCGTAGCCCTGCTACATCTGGAACACACAAACGACCCCTATATCTAAGAACTCCATCTCCTTTGAGATCTAATAATGGATTCTTCTGCTGCGGAACTCGCTCTCTCAACTCGACCAACTCTGGGTCATCGTACTGCCTTTCCTTAACTTCAGCTATGAGAGATAATTTTGCAGTGTTTTGTAGTACAACTCCACCATTGTCGAAATCTACTAACCGAACCCCCAAACAAGCCAATTGATGAATCTCTCTAGTTAATTGTCTTTTCTCGGCCTTTACATGTGCTAAGCTACCCATAGATCGGTGACTTAAGGCGTCTGCTACAACATTAGCTTTCCCTGGATGGTAGAGAATATTAACATCATAATCTTTCAATAACTCAAGCCATCGCCTCTGTCGCAAATTCAACTCTTTTTGCTTGAATATATATTGCAGACTTTTATGATCGGTAAATGCATCAACATGAACACCATATAAATAATGCCGCCATATCTTAAGTGCATGGACAACCGCAGCTAACTCGAGATCGTGGGTTGGATAATTCTTCTTGTGCTTCCTTAACTGCCTTGAAGCATAAGCAATTACCTTCCCATGTTGCATCAGGACACATCCTAACCCAACACCTGAGGCATCACAATACACGACATAACCCTCTGGACCCTCTGGAAGTGTTAGAACCGGCGCTGAGGTCAACCTGTTCTTAAGCTCTTGGAAACTCCACTCGCAAGCCTCCGTCTACTGAAACTTAGTTGATTTCTGCGTCAACTTCGCCAATGGTGCCGAAAGGGAAGAAAATCCCTCTACGAATCTCCGGTAGTATCCTGCTAAGCCTAGAAAGCTACGAACCTTTGTCGGAGTGGTAGGTCTAGGCCAAGATTTCACGGCCGCAATCTTTTGAGTGTCTACCTTTATACCTTCATCGGATACAATATGCCCCAAGAATGCTACAGACTTCAACCAGAACTCACATTTAGAAAACTTAGCATACAACTTATGATCACGGAGGGTTTGGAGTACCGCTCGCAAGTGGTCCACATGCTCATCCTCTGAACTTGAATAGACCAGAATATCATCAATAAATACTATCACGAACAGATCTAAAAATGGATGGAATAGGCTATTCATCAAGTCCATAAATACGGCGGGAGCATTCGTCAACCCGAAGGACATGACAAGGAACTCGAAGTGGCCATATCGGGTCCTGAAGGCTGTCTTCGGAATATCTTTCTCCCGAACTCTGACCTGGTGGTATCCCGATCTCAAATCTATCTTTGAAAAGAATCTAGCCCCCTGCAACTGATCAAACAAATTATCAATCCTTGGAAGTGGATACTTATTCTTAATAGTTACCTTGTTCAGCTGCCTATAATTGATACACATCCTCAACGAGCCGTCTTTCTTCCGCACAAAGAGTACCGGTGCACCCTAAGGTGAGGTACTAGGCCTGATGAAACCTTTCTCCAGCAAATCTTTTAACTGCTCCTTCAACTCCTTTAATTCGGCAGGTGCCATTCTATACGGAGGGATGGATATTGGTTGAGTTCCTGGAAGCAAATCGATGCTAAAATCAATCTCTCGCTCTGGAGGAATACCTGGAAGTTCATATGGAAACACATCTGCATACTCATTGACTACGGGAATAGACAGAAGTGTAGATATCTCAGCATTTGCATCTCTAACTCACACAATATGATAAATTCATCCTTTTGCAATCATTTTCCTCGCCTTCAGATAGGAAATAAACCTACCTCTGGGTGCCGCTGTATTACCTACCCATTCAAGGACTGCCTCACCTGGAAAATGAAATCTAGCTGCCTTTGCTCGGCAATCAACTGTAGCATAGCAAGCTGACAACCAGTCCATGCCCATGATAGCATCAAAATCCATCATCTCTAACTCAACTAGGTCGGCTGAGGTCTGACGACTACAAACTGTCACCGTACAACCTCGGTAAACCCGTCTAGCAATAATCGATTCTCCGACCGGTGTAGATACCGCAAAAGGATCACTTAGTATTTCAGGCACTATACCAAATTTCCTCGCGACAAATGGGGTAATATATGATAAAGTAGATCCTGGGTCTATCAAGGCATAAGCATCGTGAGAGCAAATGGTCAATATACCTGTCACAACGTCTGGTGAAGACTCCTGGTCATGTCGACCCGCTAAAGCATAAATACGGTTCTGATTAACACCTGAACTGGAACCTCTACCTCTGCCTCGACCTCTACCAGCCGAAGATTGAGACTCGCGCCCAGAAGGATGCACAGACATAGATGATCCTATCGCTGAACTTGCTGGTTGTGCCATACCCCCAGAATCTCTGTTTAGGCAATCTCGTATCATATGCCCCGGACGCCCACATGTATAACAAGCATCAGAACCTGCTCGGCATTTGGCCCAAGTGTCCTCTACCACAGATGTCACACCGCGGCAAAAATGACCATGTCTACCTTGAACCTCGTTGTTGTTGCAAAACTGACGCCCGTGAGCTCTCACCTGGTCCTGACTGAGTATAGCGGTCATACTTGTAACCCTGCAACTGAGGTGGCGGAGGCCTAGGTGGCCGTCCGAAGTACTGGGGCCTATAACTACCCTGAGACTGCTCCTGAAACCTAGGAAATCGCATCCTCTTATGCTGCCCTTGCTCAGTCCTCTTTGTACCCTGCTGTCGACGCCTACCCCTTTCTATATTTTGAGCGAATGCCTGAATCCGGGAGATATCCATATTATCATGCAATGCAGCGGTGGCACATGCCTCGGTCAAATCTGGGGCTAACCCTGCTATAAACCTGTGGATCCTATCACGCATAGTAGCAACTATGGATGGTGCATATCTGGCTAATGAGTCAAAAACGGAGACTATGCTCTCGAACACTCATATTGCCCTGCTTAAGGGCTAGAAACTGATTGACCCGAGCCTGTCGGATCTCCTGCGGTAAGTATTGGTCAAGGAAAGCATCTGAAAAATTCTCCCAACTAGCTGGAGGTGCATCACGTGCCCTGGACCTCTCCCATCCCTCGTACCAAAGGATGGCTATATCTCGGAGTCAAAAAGTTGCTAGCTCAACTGCTTCTTTCTCTGTGGCATGCATAACCCTAAAGATCCTGTGAAGCTTATCTATGAAATCCTGCGAGTCCTCTCTCTGATCTGACCCCGTAAACTCTGGGGGACTCAAAGCAATAAACTCTCGGGCCCTTGAACTCCCAGACCCCTCAGAAGATCCTGCACTAGCTGATACCCTAGCTTGTTGCTGGGTAGCTACCAATTGTGTCAACAAATGCACCGCACTCCTCAAGTCCTGATCTGGTGGAAGTGGAGGGGGAACTGGATGTGCGGTATCCCTAGGAATCTCCTCAGGTGGTGGAGGAGCCGGTAATGGCTGAGTAGGGGTCTCGCCTTGGGCCTCAGACTGTGACCCATCTACTGGGGGTACCCTTGCTGGTCCCCTCACCTGTTGTTGTATCTCCCCTCTGGCTAGCCGTAGTCTTCCTAGTCACCGTCATCTGTGTATGAAAACACGAACACGTAAGTTTAACTCAAATTTCCTATAACTCAGTTCTACAGCACGATTTAGATTTGAAAGAAGAGTAACCAACTCCTAAATGCCCTATAGCTCCCTGCTTATATAATGTGGTTCATAACAAATCTATAAACAAGATCCTACTAGACACGGCTTGTAGACTCCCTAGGATAGAACTGCTCTGATACCAAGTTTGTCACGCCCCGACCTGAAAGCGAGACTGGCACCCGGTGCCTCAACTAACCTAGTGTACCAAATTGCGACTAAGGGACTCTAAACATATAATGTCATAATTTAGCCAAGGGGCCACCTTGCAAGACAATTTGCGAAGCAAAATATAAAACTGAATGGAAACTAGCGCTGACTAAACATCAATATAAAGTTGGGCCGACAAGGCCGTCATAACTACTACAACTGACAAACCACCAAAATATACATACCAGGCCTACAAGCCCAACATAATGCACTAACTGACAGGATATGTCTACAAGCCTCTACTGATAGATATATTGTGATCGGAACAGGGCCCCGACCTACCCATAATATATATACATACATACAGAAGATGTACATGAAAACCTAGACCTGATAACTCCGAAGGATGTGGAGCTTACCGATCAGGCTGAACTCTGGAAATATCTACTGAGGAGGTATACCCGTCTGTCTATCTGAACCTGCATGCACGAAATGCAGCTTCCCCAGAAAAGGGACGTCAGTACAAAATAGTGTACCGAGTATATAAGGCGATAACATAAATGAAAGTTGAAACTGAACTGATAATATAATAACTGAAAGTAATTGGAAGTCAAAGATGATCTGGAGATATACTTACTTGTTGATACTGACTCAACTCCTTCAATATAGTAAGTAAAATAATTGTCCGGCCTTATAAGGCTCGGTATATATAACTGCTCTGCCGTAGTAGGCTCGCTCATAGGCGCTCGGCCATACTAGGCTATGTATCTCGACCATGCTGGGCTCGCTCATAGGCGCTCGGCCATAGTAGGCTCGGTATATAACTTTCCATCTGATCAGAGGTTGCCCAATAGGGGCCTGCCCATCGATTATAGCTCGATGGTAATGAAAATACTGTAATACTGTATATATAGGCTTGCTGCTCTCTTGACTGGAAGAAGACAATACTAAATTGAATATAGAGTCTCGATAAGGAATAATATTATAACTTATGAGACTAGAATAATGTGAATAAATTCATGAATTCGAACTTCTCTTTATGTCTCATTACTAACACATGTAGCTACGAGATCATGCCAAAATGAAGGAAGGCTTAGCCTTAACATACCTTATCACACTCTTTTCAATCACCAAGTTGAACTCGCCTCTTCTCACCTTAATCTACAACAACGATAATAATACTATCATTAAGTTATGAAACGTATAACTATCGCACAACGAACGACATGCTTATTTTGTATTAAAACGGACAGCATTTCCCCTATAATCCTTACTTCCTCCAAATTCAAGATAACACCAACAACACCAAAAATAACAATAACAACATATATACATTATTTTCCAACCTTATGCACACCACACAATACTACAAAATAGCCCAACACACCCCAATCTCTTCATACACAAAACGACCACCGTAGTAGTGTCAATAACCTGAAAATATTACGACGAACGACCAGCCCAATATCCTGCATTTATGTGATATTTCTCCACACCCTTCCTCCTCCAAAACTCCACAAAACAGTAGTAAAACACACAGCCCAACAGCACCACAAAACAGTCCACAATACAGTACACAAAACAGTCCGCTACAAGTGAATAACTAGAACTCACGGCTTCCGATCACCGTCCCGTGAGTTCTTACAAATATAGAACGACTTACTATACATCTACAACAGAAAAAAATGGATGAAAGAGAGCAGTAAAATTACCTTATTTGTTGGATAACTCGACTCCTATCTTGGTTCTTCAAACTCTAGGCTTTACCTCCGATTAGAACTTGAAAGGGGGAGAAAATCAATTGGGGTTTGGGGAAAATATTTGGGAGGAGTTTTGCAGAGAATGAGTCTGGTTATTTTGCCCTATTATCAGACTAATATATGAAGGGGATAGGACTTTAAAAAGGCCTCTTTGAACGACCCGAACTGGCCCATTTTTGCGCGACCCTAACATGCCCAGTTTTGGATTCTCGTTTAAGCAAGTAGGTGATAATTTGCGCATTCTCGCAAAAATGCTCATATCTCTCTACTCAGATATCGTATTGACAAACGGTTTAATGCGTTGGAAAGTAGACTCATAGATATTTAATTTGATGAGTGGAAAACTCCAACTCTAAGTATATTGGGAGAAAATTGCAGTTATATTTGACCTAAAGTTTCAGTAAAACTTATGAACGTAACTTGTGATGACTTTCATCGACTTTTGTTCCACCACTCGCTTGACTTCAAAACATAACACACGACTATCATACGAATAACATAACTCGTAACATAACCTCCTTATCATGTAAAATACCCTGGTCTCATCCCAAAAGTGCATGCTATAACATTCCCAATTTGTCGGCTTTCGACGAAACATTATTTTTTTCAATTCCTTTAGCTTCTAAACCTTCCAACCCTCTTTGTACTTGTTGTTCATGATCTTCAATATTTGTAAATTTCAAGGTAACATGATTAACTTGTTTTATATATTTTTAAAGATGATCTCATTTCTTTGGGTCCTACATTAGTTTGCTCACGACGCAGTTTTATTTACGAAAATATAAGGTGTAACACTAATATTAAGGGCAAACATTTCTGAAATGTCCTTAACTTCTGGACATTAAGCGAACCATGTCCTTAATATTTACACAACACTCATGAAGTTAATGATACTATGTCTTTAACATTTACACTGCACACATGAAATTAAGGACACCATGTCCTTAACATTTACACTGCACATATGAAGTTAAGGACATGATGTCCTAAAGTTTAACAATAGAAGGTGCAAATACATGATACTTTGTCATTAATATTTACACAGCACTCATGAAGTTAAGGATATTATGTCCTTAATATTTACACAACACTTATGAAATTAAGGACACCGTATCCTTAACATTTACACTGCACATATGAAGTTAAGGACAGAATGTCCTAAAGTTTAAAATAGAAGGTGCTAATTCAGGACACTTTGTCCTTAATATTTACATAACACTCATGAAGTTAAGGACATCATGTCTAGCACAGGGGTATTTTTGTCCGGACGGGTAAAAATTTATTAAAGCACTGGCTAAAGAGTAAATACATTTTAAACAGTGGCTAAAGAGTAAATATAGCTCTAATTAGTGGCTAACTATGCACTTTTCCCTCAAATGGGATGAGTCAATGAATGAGTGGGTCAATAACCTGCCCAAAAGTTATTAGGGCTGAGATGAGTTGGGTCAAGATGGTCTAAAATTTGGCTTATAGCCCAACCCGCCTATCTCTTACCAAACTTTAATTCATGTGTTGTTTTCTTTTGAATTGTATAATTACTAAACAAGATTTGTTTTTCTTTTGTTATGGTCATATATAACATATTAGATAAAAAAGAATTATTTCTAACATATTTTGGCAAAGTTACTCATGGATCAATTTGGACTAAAAATAAGTCCAACTTTAAATGGGTTAAGATGAGTCGGGTCAAAATAAGCTAAGTTCAATAAATATCCAGGTCAATAACCAGCCCAACCTTGGGCGGATCATTTGGGCTTGGGCCAAATTTGTCTGCCCTAGGGGCAGAGCATCACTTTCACTACTAAAAATTAAGAATTAGACACGGACAAATTACGTAGCTAAACAACAAAATTCATCGTTAATCCTACTTAACGATGAATTTGCGACAATTATCAAAAAAAATTGTTAGTTACCAATAATTTATCGATAGCTATGAAGTTGGTAAATGTTAGTGGGACAGGATCGGAAATATAAGTTGTAACTTGTAATTGCATGAAGAAAATATACATGCCTCAACGAGCTGCTTATGTTTCCGCATCAGATTTAGCATTTTTTTGTACTTTTTATTTTCCGTGATATATGAACATGATTGAATATTTTTTGGCTTTAGTGCAGTAAATTAAAAATTGGATGACCATCAGCATCTTAACAATGAAAAAAAAAACATATAACAAATCTTTCAATTGCATTCCTAATTGAGAAATACAGGTAATAGTAATTGATATGACGAGTCAAGGATATTAGTAGATATGTTATAACTATGTAGCTTAATTTTACTTTAATTGTGAATGCTCATAAAAAGTAATTTTAAAAAAATATTTTCCTTCGTATCAAACACACCTTAAAATTCAAATTTCGATAAAAATAAAGTATACTTGGTAATTAATTTTGTCTAAACTTTAATGGCCGGCCAAATTAAGAAAAGTTGGAGTGGACGCAAACTGGACCTGAGCACCATCTTTATTACCCTTGGTAAAAGTCCTGCTATTTTGTGATGTATATGTTGGATAAAAGTTGGCAAGACCTTTTTCTACATAACATTGTACTTTCAATTTTCAACCTCTACTCACTTCTTAGTCGTCTAAACTCTAGACATGACAATTGACAATTGACAATGGACTAAGGTATTACTACCAACTCCAATATGATAATTTTCACCCTCCATCTATGAAAGCCTATTACTAATAAGAGTAATTGGCCGTCAAATGTGGTTATTCTCTCAAAATTACTCGGGAGCGACTCTATAGTCGAAGTTATAAGTTTGGCAGAAGTAAGTAATTTTAACTCAAATTTTATATATGCATTAAGAAATCACATAATATGTTTAAATAATCTATACAGAACCTAGTAAATAAAAAAATAGTATCTAGGATCCCAAAAATTAAAATCTCGAATCCGCGTTTGAATTTACTTTTGTAAGTACAATAGCACCATTAGTCACGAGTCATTGGATCTTTGGTGATTTAACTCATATCAAATGTCGTTGTTGCACGCCGTGTAATATACTTGATGTGTAGCTATAATTTTATAATTTTGTACATTATGTGCCTTGTATTTTACATGCTTTAATGATAAATTATACTTTATTTGTGCATAATGGAGTTTATTTTATGTGTAGGTGAATTGGAGATTAAAGTAGAGCAAAAGGGATACTTAAACGTTGAAAGTGTGCTCGAGAACAGTGAAAAAGAGAGACCAGGCTTTAGCTTGGCGAGGCCAGCCTAAGGCCAGGCTGGACCAGGCTTTAGCCTGGCGAGGCCAGCCTAACGCCAGGTCCAATCCGAGTTTTTGAAGACTTAATTCGTTCCGGGTTTTGACTAGGACCCGGCCCACACGTTTAGGGTTTCTTTTACACATATAAATAGACCTAAAACACCACTTGGAAGGGGGTGGTTTTCAGCAGCCAAAGGGGTTCTATTTGCAGCCACGTTTTTGGGAAGCTAGAGGCAAGGAGAGCTGGTGGAATCACCTCTTGGGAGTTAGAATCATCTATTTGTACATCTTTTCATCTTTACTCTGTATTTTAATTATGCAAAATATTTGGGATATTGTTAATATGAGTATGAGTAGCTAACTTTCTAATCTAGGGTTTTGATGTAACCTATTGAAGGATGATTTTCTTGTTATGTTAATATAGATTTGCCGTAGTATTTTCTCTATTTGTTCAACTATATTATTCTTGTGGTTGATTGAAGGGCTCTCAATTAGCTGTGCCTATTTAGTATGTATTACTCGGGAGAGAGTGCATATTTAGGTAGTTGTTGAACAACATCACTCCTAAACGTATATGAGGGATCAATACGGAGGTTTAAAGGTGGGATTAGGGATAACGAAACCTTGGTGCGATCTGAGTGAGCTGTACTTAATGCCAGCTAGCGTAATTCGGGAGAATATATCTAGTAAATTGTGATAATTACTCGGGAGAGAGTTACGACAGTTAGAGTGCTCATGGTCGATAGAGAAGACTTGGGCAAATTTATAGGAAACGTAGCAGAAAGGATTCCGACAATTGGAAAAATCATAACTCTAGACCTCCTTAGTCTTGTCTATAATTTCATCTATGTTAATTGATAGTTTTAGTGCTTTCTAGTATTTGTTAGTTAATTAGATAAAAATAAATATTATAATCTTTATAATTAGAAAATTACTTGATCTTGTATTTTTTTGCAATATTGAACAGTTGTAGCTAAGCCTTAGTTCTCTGTGGGATTCGACTCCGGACTTGTAAACCGGATTATATTTGCAACGACCGCTTAATCCTTTTTATAAGGTATAATTGAGCGTAATCAATACTCATATTTGTAGAAGACTCAATCAAAGCATGACTTTATGGATCATTTAGTCACTTCTTTCCTAAACTTTTTGTAATACTAACTTAGTCAATTTCTTAATGATAATAATACAAGTAGAGGTGGCAATCAGCCAATGGACCAGAGCAAGAGCGAGGTCGTTGTTTGTAGGGTTAGGGTGTTTAACGAGATAGGGGTGTCAAATCGGCGGGTTGGGTCGATTTTGGACGGGTCAAATGGGATGAGTCAATGAAGGGAGAAATTTAAAAATAGCTAGATTTACAAGTGGTAATTGAAAAATAGTCACAGTTTCAAAAGTAATCGAAATTTAGCCACTTTTCATGTAAAGAAAAATCTAAACGAAAAAATTATTCAAAATTCGAAAAATATTCCAGCGTAATATACTGGAGTTCCAGTATAATATACCGGTCCAGCATAATATGCTGGAAGTTCATACACAGGTGCTCCAATCTCCAGTATATTATGCTGGAACTTTCCGTGTGTTGGAGTTCCAGCATAATATGCTGGAAGTTCATACACATGTGCACCAATCTCCAGTATATTATGCTGGAACTTTCTGTGTTGCAACAAAATAGTGGCTATTTTTCATGGACTTTGCAAACGATGGCTATTTTTCAATTACCAATCCGAAAACTGGTTAGCCCGTGCTATTTTCACGGAAAATTAGGTCCCAAAAAGTTACTAGGACTGTGATGAGTTAGGTCAAGATAGGTTAAAATTCGGGTCATAGCCCAACCCACCCATCTCTTACTAAACGTTAATTAATGTGTTATTTTCTTTTGAATTGTATAATTACTAGACAAGATTATTTTCTATAGTTATGGTCATATATAACATATTAAATATGTCACGACCCCATTTTACCTAAAGGTCATGATGATGTCTAATACTACAGCTAGGCAAGCCAATTAATAAATTAAACATGTATCAATCATTCTTTAAAAATTTCTAAGTAATTCTATTCTTTTTCCTAGCAATATTAATGAAACTAGAAAAGATAATGATAATTTAAATCCAAAAAAATAATACACATCCAAATTCTACCAGTGTGTGTGTCAAGACCTTGTGTCACAAGTGTATGAGCATCTAGTAGATTATACAAAACTCTAAATACTGTCTGAAACAAAATAAACAGAATACAAATACAAGAAGAGGCATTGATAGCTGCATAACGGCTCAGAAAGGCAGCTCACCACTATAGCTCTAGATAACGTGGGTGTGCGTACTAGTGCCTATCTCAGATCCTGCACAAAAAGTGCAGCAAGTGTAGCATGAGTACGTAAACAACGTGTACCCAATAAGTATCAAACCTAATCTCGAAAAGATAGAGACGAGATGGCCGACTTTGACACTCACTAAGGGTCAATAATAATAATTGAAATAAAAATAGAATATCTAAATCAACATGTTTCACAGAGTTAACAATAATTTTATTTAACCAGCAGAAATAATTAAATTTCTTCAAATGCAATAATTTTCAATCTATTAATTAAATTCACAACTGCAATTTAAAATATCAAGGTATCGTATAATTATTATTATTATTATTATTATTATTAGGCACGATTTCTGTCGAGGTCGTACGGCCCGATCCAAAGTGTCATGTACACTGCCGAGGGACGTGCGGCGCGATCCATAGATGCATCTATACTGCTGAGGCATTCGGCCCGCTCCACAAAAAAGGAGGACATTTTCTTATGTACCTCCAGAATGAGAGTATATTTATTATAAGATTAATTCGAGAGGATGAACAATTTCTTTTAATAATTAAATTAATTTAAACAGAAAATTAAGTATATAAGATTTTCATCTTTTACTATCTTCCCTAACAATTCTCAATATATATATATCAAATAATTTAATTAAATAAAGAATACAATTTACACAAGTAATTCATGATTTGAGTCCTAAACTACCCGGAATTTTTAGCATAAATAGTAGCTACGCATGGACTCTCGTCACCTCGTGCGTACGTAGCCCCCACAATTAGCAACAATTATTAATTTAATCACCTATGAGGTAATTTTCCCCTCACAAGATTAGACAAGAGACTTACCTCAACTTGCTCCAATTTAATCCACTAGAAGGCCTTTTCCTCGATTATCCAATTCTTTCTGGCTCGAATCTAGCCAAAATAATTCGATACAATCACTAAAAATTATAGAAATCAATTCCATAAGAAAATACTATACTTTTTAATAAAAATCCAAAATTAATTCAAAAATCGTCTGTGGGGTCCACGTCTCAGAATCCAGCGAAAGTTACGAAATATGAACGCCCACTCAACCACGAGTTTACCCATACCAAAATTACTAAATTCCAATAACAATTCGGCCCTCAAATCCTCAAATCTATCCAAGAGGGTTTTCAAACTTTTCCAGCTTAATTCACCAATTAAATGATAAAAATAGTGATGGATTCGGGTAATTTAACCAATATTGAGTTAAGAACACTTACCCCATTGTTTTCTCTATAAATATCTCAAAAATCGCCTCAATCCGAGCTCCAAATCGATAAAAATAGAAAATGGGACCATTTTTAGAACTTAAATTCTCTGCCCAGTGATTTCATCTACGCGATCGCAAAGTAAAATTTCAACACTGCCAAAAATTATTTCTACGCGATCGCAGAAAGTCCCACGCGATCGCGAAGCACTGCTCCGCTACCCTACATGATCACGAACCTTCGCATGCGATCGCAAAACATTAAGCACGTTTGCCCAACTCCTCCCTCCATTCCTCTTCGCGAACGCGACCTTAGCCACGCGTTCGCATAACACAGCTACGCGATCGCGGACTTGCCCACGCGATCGAATAGAACAAATTTTTCTGTTGCCCAATTAATCCTACGCGATTGCAACCCCATTCACACGATCGTGTAGAACAAAGTCACCTTTGCCCAAATTACTCTACGCGATCACAGATGAACTTGCGCGATCGCGTATAAGGAAAATCAGAAGAAAATACCAGCAACTATTAGTTATCTTCCTAAGGCCAAAAATTGTTTGTTAGCCGTCTGAAACTCACCCGAGCCCCTCGGGATCTTAACCAAATATACCAACAAGTCCCAAAATATTATGCGAACTTAGTCGAACCCTCAAATCACAACAAACAACGCTAAAACCACGAATCATCCTCCAATTCAAACTTAATAAAACTTAAGATTTTCAACTTCTACATTCGATGCCGAAACCTATCAAATCAAGTCCGATTGACCTCGAATTTTATACACAAATCATAAATGACATAATGGAGCTATGAAAATTTTCAGAACTGGATTCCGACCCCGATATCAAAAAGTCAACACCCCGGTCAAACTTTCAAACTTAAATTCTTGTTTTAGCCATTTCAAGTCTAATTTAACTACGGACTTTCAAATAAAATTTTGAACACGCCTCTAAGTTCAAAATCACCATACTGAATTATTGGAATCGTCAAATTCCGATTCCGAGGTTGTTTTCTCAAAATGTTGACCGAAGTCAAACTTAGCATTTTAAGGCCAACTTAAGGAACCAAGTGTTCTGATTTCAACCCGAACACTTCCAAATCCCGAACCAACCATCCCTGCAAGTCATAAATTAATAAAAGCACATACAAGGAGTTTTATTTAGGGGAACGAGGTTCTAAAAGTAAAAATGACCGGTTGGGTTATTACATTCTCCACCTCTTACACAAACGTTCGTCCTCGAACGGGTTTAGAATTTTACCTGGAGTGATGAAAAAGTGTGGATATCTACTCCGCATATTTTTCTCGGCCTCCCAAGTCGCTTCCTCGACTGTTTGGCCCCTCCACTAGACTTTTACTGCATAAATCCTCTTGGACCTCAACTGGCGAACCTATTTATCAACAATGGCAACTGGTTCTTCTTCATAGCCCAAACTATTATCTAGTTGAACTGTGCTGAAGTCTAACACATATGATAGGTCGACATGATACTTACGGAGCATGGATACATGAAAAACCGGATGAACTCCTGATAGACTGGGAGGCAAGGCAAGCTCATAAGCAACCTCCCCAACTCGTCTCAATACCTCAAATGGGCCTATAAACCTTTGGCTCAATTTCCCTTTTTTCCCAAATCTCATGATTCCCTTCATCGTCGAAACTTTCAAAAGAACTTTTTCACCCACCATAAATGATAAATCACGTACTTTCTGATCCGCGTAACTCTTCTGTCTGGACAGTAATGTACGAAGTCGCTCCTAAATCAACTTTACCTTTTCCAAGGCATCTTTCACCCAATCAGTACCATATAACTTAGACTCACCGGGCTCAAACCATCCGATGGGCGAACGATATCGCTGACCATATAAAGCCTCAAATGGAGCCATCTCGATGTTGGATTGGTAACAGTAACCAATCTGAATTGTCCGCTCTGACTGGCGAGCCTTGATCTGCTCAAATAGTGAAGACTGAGCTACAACACACGCAAGAACTCGGCTAGGCTCTAAAATATCTAGCCGCACAAGTCTGCTGGCCAAGGACTGAATATCCAAAGCTAATGGCCTCTCCTGTGCTAAAATGAAATCCAAACTACCCATACTTTCCACCTTTCTACTCAAGGCGTCTGCAACCACATTTGCTTTGCCCGGATGATATAGGATAGTAATATCATAATCTTTCAGTAACTCCAGCCATCTGCGCTGCCTCAAATTTAGTCCCCTCTTCTTGAACAAATGCTGCAAACTACGATGGTCAGTGTAAACCTCACAAGACACCCCATAAAGATAATGCCTCCAAATCTTAAGAGCGTGAACAATCGCAGCTAACTCCAAATCATACACCAGATAATTCTTCTCGTGGGGCTTTAGCTGACGTGCAGCATATGCAATAACTTGCCCTTCCTGCATCAATACACAACCTAAGCCAACGCATGAAGCATCACAATACACTGTATACATCCCCGAACAGGAAGGCAATACTAACACTGGTGTTATAGTTAATGTTGTCTTGAGCTTCTGAAAGCTCACCTCACAATCATCGGACCATTCGGAGCGGAACACCCTTCTAGGTTAATTTGGTCAAAGGTGCTGAAATAGATGTAAAACCTTCTACGAACCGACGATAATAACCTGCTAAACCTAGGAAACTCCTGATCTCAGTCGTCGAAGTGGGACGATGCCAATTCTGAATTGCCTCAATCTTTTTAGGATCAACCTTAATGCCCTCGTCCGATACAATATGCCCCAAAAATGCTACAGACTCTAGCCAGAACTCACATTTGGAGTACTTAGCATATAGCTTTTTTCCCGCAATATCTGAAGCACCATTCTCGATCTATAGACCTTAAATTTCTAGGTTCAGGTTCTAATCTATCAAGCAGAACCAATTCCTTTAGAAGAAAATCTACAATTCCTTCCGTAACTTCTTCTTCAAAACCCCCTGGAGAGGAAAACAAAGCTTCAACCAAAAACATTACCAATAACGACAAAGGGAAAGTATCAGGAGTAGACTTCTCCTATGCAATCCCTAAAGTCTATTACCAAGATCATCCCGCTAGTCCAACCCCTAGTGAGATGAAACCACCTTCTCCAGATGTACCAGTCTTTCTCAAAATGATAAAATCAGAAAATACTTTTACTCCAGATCCCGAGACACTTGAACGTCTATGGACTCATCCTGATAAGAAAATCAAGAGAAAGTGGTATGTTGCCAAATATTCTCTTCAACAAAGAGAAAAATTCAGAGATTGTTGGATGTCAGACATGAGAAGAATTAGATGTGAAATCGACTTCTTTAAATGGTTTGAAATATCTTGCAAGATCGATGACCAAAAAGACTCCCTGCAAGTCTTGATCAACAAATGGTACACGACTACTAACAAAGTTGTTGAATCTATCACCCCTCCTTTAGAAGGGATAAAAATCCAGTATCCAACATTGTTATCTCCGCCTCTCCTTTAAAAACCAAAAGCGAAAAGCCTACTAGCGTGGTTGTTTATTCTGACGTTGATCGTATTATTGAACAAAACAACTATACCAATCAACTACTTCATGTTGTCTCTAGGCAGATAGAAGACTCCAAAGAAAAATCTATATTTAGTGGAAAACCAACTCTTTCACAACCTAGCACCAGTCAGAATATTGAACCAAATCCAGGTTTCAAAATTGCTGAGTTTTCCAGAAACAATTACCCTAAACTTAAAGATACCTTTGAAGTCTCTGGTAACATTCTTGATAAAATCAATGAACAACTAGCCAATTTCAATATCTCCGATAATAAGAAAATCTCTACTATCCAAGAAAAAGGAGCCCTTCTTCACAAACTTTCCAATGATCGCTATCATAATCAAAAAAATTATCATAAGCGTCCTTCATTTCCTGATATTCAGTATGAGGAAAATTATTTCCTTGCCTCTACTTCTCATGAAGGAAGAAGCATAATAGAATGGAATATAGATGCTCTAGCAGAATATCAGATATTCCATAAACTCCATGAAATGGGTGTTTGTATCACTGCTTACAAAATAAGAGGCTCCTCTGACAAGGAAGCCGCCTCCATGATCGTAGCTGGATTTACTGGCATGTTAAAATATTGGTGGGATAACTATTTCACTGAAAATGTTAGACAAGCCATTTACTCCTCTACAACCATCGAAACAATGGTAAAAACTGAAGGTACTGCTATGAAAACTACCTCTCAGGTTACTAGAGAAGACGTTTGTGCTACACTTCTCTACCACGTAGCGAAACATTTCATTGGAGAACCCAAACTATTCCAAGATAGAAGTTTACAAATCTTGAACAATTTATCTTGTCAAACCCTAGATGACTTCATCTGGTATAAAAACCAATTTATCAGCAAGGTCATGATTAGACCTGACTGTCATCTAGATTTTTGGAAAGAACGTTTTATCAGCGGACTTCCACCCGTATTCGCAAGCAAGGTTAGGTCAAAAATCCAAGATCATTGTGAGGGTAAAATTCCTTATCATCAAATGACCTATGGAGACCTTGTTAGCATTATCAACGTTGTAGGTCTTGAACTCTGCACAGACATCAAGCTCAAAAATCAGCTCAAAAAAGAGCAACACTCCTCTAGAAGAGAATTAGGAAGTTTCTGTCAAGACTTCGGATACGCCCCTATTGCTGCCCCTTCTACTCACTCTTCTAAAAGACACAAATCTTATAAATCTTCAAGGAAGATTCTTCGTAGCAAAACTCGAAGGAATTTCGAAGATTCTCCTAGAAAGAAATCCAAATTCCGAAGACATTCAAAGCCTTTCAAAAAAGCCAAAGATGTCTATTGGAACTATGGAAAAATCGGTCACAGGGCCAATGAATGCAAATATGATAAAAAGAGAAAGAAAATCAATATTCTAGAAATTAGTGATGATACCAAAAAGGAACTCTTCTCAATCTTAGAAGAAGCCAATTTCGATTCCTCTCCCATTTATTCATCAAATGAATATAGTGATGAAGAAGATATCAACATTGTCACACCTTCTTTTTCCCGAAGGCGATAAGGGGTTTTTCCAATTTAAGTGACATTAATCGAAATGAGATTATTTATTTGATCAGAGTCACCACTTGGGATAATTTATGGTGTCCCAAGTCACCGATGTATTTTAAATCCCAAATTGAGAAAATTAACTCTTATTTATGGTCTGCGAACACAGAAGATCGGATAAGGAATTCTGTTAACCCGGGAGAAGGTGTTAGGCATTCTCGAGTTCCGTGGTTTTAGCACGGTCGCTCAACTATTAATAATTGGCCTAATTATCTGAATTGTTACATGTTTTAGAACCTTTTGTGCATTACCGCTTTTATATCGCTTTTAATATTTATGGAATTTATTTCTGGAATAAGTCACGATGTCGTACACTTGTCATTTTGATACACATTGCAAACCGTGCCACATGAAATGCACCCGCGATTTTAACTTTTATTATTATTATTTAAAGTTATGGTCGAGTCACGTGAAACGCACACTCAAAATGGGGATTACACATCATGACTATGCCACGGGAACCGTACGCATAGTCACGATTATTTATTATTAATCGCGCCTAAAGCAACTAACGCATTTGAATTATTTTCATAATCTCTGAGATTATTGTGGAAGGTTTCACAATTATGAAATTATTTACGAGTAAGTGTGATATAAATCAAAATTATAGGGTCTATTAAAAGTTTAAAATTGAATTGGGAAATACGTAAGTGTGGCAGGAGTTTAAACAAACAATTGAAGTCCTTATGGGAGTCTTCATTAATTAACGAATGCATCAACTGAAATCTCACGGCCCGCACAATACCTCATTTCTCAGTTAATGGGTCACTGTTAAAAGCATCTCAAAATTTGATTCACATCACCAAACAATTAATTACTTATCTCAAACATAAACAAATAAGCTTAAAGTATTTAAACAAATTTGTTTCATGCCTTTTAATCATGTGATCAAACTGGAGACATCGAAAAGGTACAAAAATCACCAAGACGGAATCAAACCATTAAAACAGAGAAAAGATAAAATGTAAAAGACAAAGCAAGAAATGAACCTTTTATTGCTGAAATTTTCCGATGGGTATAGTAAAAGAAGCTCCAAAACAATGAATCTTGAGCGAGCTATAGGACAAACACTCGACCCGGAAACCTCGATCGGCAACAAGAAATCGAACTAGGAATGGACAGATCAACACTCTCATTTTTTATCCATTTGAGACCGATAGCTTTTCCCATATTTGCTCCACGAAAAAATCAAGCAAACGTTTGAGCTCTAGAAGAAACTGAGGTTCTGTAATAGGACTAGAATTCAACTGGGAAAATACTATAGTCTTGCCTCAATAAAGATATATTGGCAGTTCTTTGAGAAACGAAATGAGAGAAGCTGTTTTCTCTATTTTTCTTGCAAAGTTCGAGAGAGAGATGGGGGAAAAGGCCGCCGTTTTTGTCTTCTATGTATCTCGCTCACAGCTCTCAAAGATTGAGAGAGATCATGGTGCTTGAAAAGGAGGCCGTTCTTTTTTTGTAGTCTCGTGGTCCAGCCCTAGAATTAGGTCTCTTTTTATGTTATATTGGGGTGTTGGGATTAATAGTGGCCCTTAGATGAAAGTAGATCAATGACCATGATTAAGGGAAGGGTTTAATGGGTGAGAAAAGAGTTTGGGCTAAAAGGGATAGGGAAGAACGGCCTTTATCTTGATGGACCATTAAAATTCGAAAATGAGCTCCCAATTGGCCCAAATTTAATTCTTTCTCATTGAATAAAAATAAAAATACTACCAAAATATACTAATTAATCTTAGTTAATAATAATAAACTCTTAAAGTGAACTATATATATATAAAAATGAAAAAAAATTTGGTATTTTTTTAAATGTTATAAATATTATAAAATACTAATAAGCTTAAATAACGTTATAAAACTATTTTTGTGTTTTCTTTAAACTTATGTTTTAAAATTAAAACTAAAAGTTGACTGAAATCCTATTAAAATGAAAAATAAATAACTAATTTTTTTTTTAAAATACTACTTTTAAAAGTTGCGCGGGTCAAAAATTACGCGCTTACAGCTGCCCCTCTTTGCTTGGAAACACGAAGAGTTTTCGGAGCAAAGAACACTAAGCAACATATTTGGTTTATGACCCGACGCTTATTCAAAACGAAACAAAGACGGACAAAAGATTATGACCGAGCCCTGGTATCTGAGCTGCCTACATATCCTTGGCTATAAAGGAATCAGGCCACGTGTAGTTCAGAAGTGATGGAGTGTGTGGAGAGGATGAGAGAGTCGAGTGAGATACCGTTCCGTCGAGGTTCCGGTCCGCGATCCTGTTATTACATCAAAATCAAAAATGAAAAAGACTAACTAAGCCTGTCAACTATGAGTTACAAGATTCCTATCTATAAGTCTTCTGAAGCTTGATCTTGAGTCTTGAATGGTTCTTCATATAGACTTTTGATTTGAACCTTGATGCTTGCTAGCTGCAGGTGCAGATTCATCTCTTCAGCTTCTTCGGATCAAGACAGGACATACAAAGCTTGCGACTTCAGTCATGTCTTGAGCAGCCCATATCTTTTCTTCTGCTTCTACATTTTGAATTCACTTTTTTTTATTCTGGATTGAGACTTCTTCTTTTGGTCATCTCGGACTGTCGACTTGCATTCTTGAAACGAGCTTCTGTACTTCTAACTTGAATTGAATTCTGAAATGACTTCCCTCGTTCTTCAGGTGGGCGCCTGCAACTGACTTGAAATTTGAAATGAATTCCCTCGTTCTCCAGGTGGGCGCCTGCTAATGACTTGAAAATTGAAACAAATTCCCTCATTCTCTAGGTGGGCGCCTACCGCTAACTTAAAACTTGAAATGAATTCCCTCGTTCTCCAGGTGGGCGCCTGCTAATGACTTGAAAATTGAAACAAATTCCCTCATTCTCCAGGTGGGCACCTGCCGCTAACTTAAAACTTGAAATGAATTCCCTCGTTCTCCAGGTAGGCGCCTGATGCTGACTTAAAACTTGAAATAAATTCCCTCGTTCTCCAGGTGGGCGCCTGCCGCTAACTTAAAACTTGAAATGAATTCCCTCGTTCTCCAGGTAGGCGCCTAATGCTGACTTAAAACTTGAAATAAATTCCCTCGTTCTCCAGGTGGGCGCCTGATGACTTAAAACTTGAAATAAATTCTCTCATTCTCCAGGTGGGTGCCTGCTGAATTTAAAAACTTGAAATAAATTCTCTCATTTTCCAGATGGGTGCCTGATGACTTAAAACTTGAAATAAATTCTCTCGTTCTCCAGGTGGGCGCCTGATGTTGACTTAAACTTGAAATGAATTCCCTCGTTCTCCAGGTGGGCGCATGATGTTGACTTAAACTTGAAATGAATTCCCTCATTCTCCAGGTGGGCGCCTGATACTACAACAAAATAGACAAAACAAAAGAAACTTTTCTGCCCCAATTTGCACTAGAAAAACTAAAGATTGATAACTTAAGAAAACTAAAAATTGACCTTTTTTTTAATCCAGACTTCCCTTTTTTTTTAAACTTATTATCCTAGGAGAAAATTCATCAGACTAGGTCTTTTTTTTTATGGTATATTAGGAGAAAGATTCATCAAACTAAGATTTTGATCCTAGGAGAAAGTTCATCAGACTAGGTCTTCTATCTTAGGAGAAAGATTCATCAGACTAAGATTTTGATCCTAAGAGAAAATTCATCAGACTAGGTCTCTTTTCTTTTTTTTGGTATCTTAGGAGAAAGATTCATCATACTAAGATTTCTATCCTAGGAGAAAGTTCATCAGACTAGGTCTTCAATCTTAGGAGAAAGATTCATCAGACTAAGATTTCGATCCTAGGAGAAAATTCATCAGACTAGGTCTCTTTTTTATTATCTTAGGAGAAAGATTCATCAGACTAAGACGTTAATCCTAGGAGAAAATTCATCAGACTAGGTTTTCTATCTTAGGAGAAAATTCATCAGACTAAGATTTTGATCCTAGGAAAAAGTTCATCAGACTAGGTCCTTTTTTTATGGTATCTTAGGAGAAAGATTCATCAGACTAAGTTTTCTATCCTAGGAGAAAATTCATCAGACTAGGTTTTCTAATCTTAGGAGAAAAATTCATCAGACTAAGATTTCGATCCTAGGAGAAAATTTATCATACTAGGTCTTTTTTCTTTTTTCCTTTTTGGTATCTTAGGAGAAAGATTCATCAGACTAAGATTTCTATCCTAGGAAAAAGTTCATCAGACTAGGCCTTCTATCTTAGGAGAAAAATTCATCAGACTAAGATTTTTATTGGGAGAAAATCCATCAGACTAAGACTTTTTATCCTAGGAGGAAAAATGTGAAGAGCAATGGCAACATTTATGCACACTAGCAAGACAGATAAAGACAAATATTTGAGAAACTTACCTTTGTCGGCTCTTCTCTTCTTTTTTCTTTTTCTTTCTTTTCTTCTCTTTTTTTTTCTGAAACCCAAATTCCTTGCACTGCTTTCTTCCTGTTTCAAAACAAAGAAAATTTTGTCAGTTTTAAAAGTGGTGGTCGGTTTGCGGCCTTGAGTCTTGGGCAGCTTGGCTTTTGCTCAATCAGCTTGAGTCAGTTTCAAGAGACTTTTTGCTTTACATCAACCCTAATCGTTTCACACTCAGTACTATTTGTATTTGTGGCTCAATCATCTTTATCCCAACTGGAGATCTTTGCTTAGGTGACCTTTTCTAATATCTTGAATGGCTTCTTGCTTTTTGAGCAATTTGTTTGTCAAAGATAATCGAGAGTCCCTTATTAACCTTGAGGTTATTTTTGCTTGCTTTAGCCAAGTAGGCTGAAAAGAGTCTTTTGGGGAGATCCTTTGCATGAATCCCCAAGGCATGTTGACTGTAACACTTGAGTGTGCTGGCCAAATTTACTTTGCAACTGAAAAGTTGGTAGCAGATTTTGAAATCTTTTCTTGCTTGTTTTGACAAGGACTGACTCAAAGCAAAGGATATCATGATGCGAAGAAACAATATTAACAAGAAATGCCCCTGTCGGAAGGACAAAAGGAAGAGTTTTTTTTTTTTTTTTTTTTGCGGTAACTAACCTTAATGATCATGACATGCATTTTGGATTTAACGGTCCGATCTATCAAACTGACCAAATCTTCCCTTTTGCCATTCTTATGACTTTGAAGTAGGGCTTGTTCGTGCCAATCCTTTGCATCAGTTTCACGACTCACTATCGACTAATAGTGCCCCGAGGGGTTTTCACCAACAAGTCTCTCTCATTTATTCATCTCTGCTTATCGTCGTCTTACAGTGCCTGTGAGGGTTTTCACTAGTAAGACTATCTCATTTTTCTTCTTTATTTTTCTTTTTCTTTTGCTTTCTAGTGTTAGCAACTGACAGTGTTCTGTGTTACGTGACAAGCGTTGCTCATTGCATGCTTCTCTTGGCATTCTTGAAGGCATATCGGAAAGTCTTTATTCGGAAGGTTTTTGGATAGGGTTGGAAAAAAAGGATGGCATAAGGCTCAAAGTACACTCAAAATGAGGGGTTGTAGACTTACAACTCTTGGAATCGACTCTTTCAAAAGTGGAATAAAATCTTTGTCCCAGTTTCTGATATTAGGGATTTTTGGATTTTTTTTTTTTGAACTCTTATATGGTTGGACCGAACCGTGTAAGGCTGCCTACATATCCCTTTTTTAAAGGAATCAGGTATAACGTAGTTCAAACATCTGACCTAACTATTTTTTTTTCATCTTTCTTTCTTTTTCTTTTTCTTTTTCTTTCTTTTTTTCTCATTTTTTCCTTCTTTCTTCTCTTTTTTTTTTGTTTTCAAAACAAACTGCCCCAGCTTCTATTTTCTAAGGGCATGGACCTTCGAATGTTTTTTTTTCTTTTTTTTTTCACTTAAACTTTCTAAGAGTTGTCGGTTTGTACTTTGGGAGCATGGACTTTTCTTTTCATTTTTTTTCATTTTTTTTTAACTTTTGACTCTACTTGATTTTAAAAGAGGGTGATAAAAGAAAATAACACAGGCTCAAAAGGTGTAACAAAGGGTATAAAGTACTTGGGTAGCAGAACAAGGGCCTCCTAGCCTCTAGAGTGCCAATCATGGTTTCCTTTCGCGACACAGCATTGATGAGCATGTCTGTCTTCTTAGTGTGTTGTGGTCGGAAGACACTTTTCACCCATTAATGTCAAACTTTCCAATAAACTTCAATTGATTCTTCCTCAAACCCGACCTTCACAATGATTTGAAGGTAAAGATTATTAACCTCCACGGGTCATTTTATTTGAGCTTAATTCCAAAGTGTTTCAACTCTTTATTCATCCTCAAAAGTTTCTTTTTCTCATTTATCCAATTTAAGCTTAAATTAGTTTTCTAAGATCTGGCCAAAAATTTCGCATGCATGTCATATCACTAAAACTAGCGAGAAAAGAACTAAGCATGGAATGACACAAAATGACAAACTGTATTTCATTGAGTAAACAACAAGACAAACAACCTAAAATTCGAGTTACAACCCTAAAATAACCCGGCTAATGAAAATAGCAACAAAACGGACAGACACGACTCACACAAACAAAATAGAGGGATAGAAGGGTTTGACTCAATAAAATAAATAAAATTTGGATCACACCCTGGAATAACCCAGATAATAGAAAAAATATCAAAACAAGCTACCAAGATTCCTTCCTAGTGAGGAGGGAATGACTTTTCAATTGCTAAGCTTGACATTTAGCCACAAATTTGCTCATCAGAATCACCATGGCCTTCTCCAATTTCAGTCTGCAAGTTCCCGAGAGGATTCTCATACTCCATGTCACCACACATCATCCCCACAAAGTGTGCATCATCATGTGCATGTAAAGGATTCTGCGTGATATTCTGGGTGTTATTATCTTGGATCACAATCAGTTTTTCCTGGATCATCCTTTCTATTTCTCTTTTCAAATCCCGACAACTTTCAACATTGTGCCCCTGGGCATTGGAATGGTATTCACACCTTTTAGAAGGGTCAAAACTTCTTGCACGTGGGTCCACGTGATTTGGAGGAATAGGTGCAATCATGTCATAATGCTTTAATTTCTCAAACACACTTGCATAGGACTCTCCTATTGGTGTAAAATTATCTTTCAACCTTTGTTGCCCTCTATACCCTCGGCTTGGATGTGGGTTATAGGGCACTTGAAAATTTTGTGAAGGCTGGTGGAGATTTTGCGGTGCTGGTGCTCGCCTTCTGGGGTGTCTTAGTGGCTGGACAACATACTGAAGTGGAGCAATAGAGTATTGTGGGTTTTGAGGTGGATAGTAGTGCTCAGGGGAATCATCGAAAACCTGATGAGGCTGCTCATACCTTCGAGATATTCTCCTAGGACCTCTTCTCGACCTTATTGTCATCATGGTTTCTTCATCCTTCTCATTCGTGTCACTAAAATTATCAGATTCAATCTGGACAGCCTGAGTTGCAGCTTTGAGAACTGCTTGACTTATAATTTTTCCTGTCTTAAGGTCATTCTCAACCATTTTCCCAATTTTGATTGCTTCCGAGAAGGATTTGCACACTGCGGACATCATGTTTTGAAAATAATTTGGCTCTTGAGGCTGAAGGAAGACAGTGATTAGCTCGTGGTCATTCATGGTTTGCTTAACTCTAGTCGCTTGCTCTCTCCATTTAATGGCATATTTCCTGAAACTTTCAGTTGGTTTCTTCTTCAGGTTTGAAAGGGAATTGCGGTCTGGGGAGATTTCGATGTTGTATTGGAACTGTTTGACAAAGGCCTGGGCCATGTCATCCCAGACATGCCAGTGAGAAGTTTCTTGATCCATAAACCATTCAGAGGCTACCTCTGTCAGGCTTTCCCCGAAATAAGCCATTACTAGTTCTTCTTTTCTCTCCACACCTCTTAGCTTATTGCAATACCTTTTCAGGTGGGCTATGGGGTCTCCGTGTCCATCATACTTTTCAAATTTGGGAGTCTTGAAACCAAGTGGCAAACGAACACCGGGGAACATACATAGATCCTTGAAGGCAATACTATTCTGACCTGCCGACCCTTGCATGTTTTTCAACTTTTGTTCTAAGTTTTTCACTCTTTGGGTCATTTCTTCTTATGCCATATTTCGGGTAGGCTTCTCAATCTTTGAAGGAAGATCAAATAGGTACGAGTGGTACTCAGGAGAATGGTATTATCCTTGCTGGGTAGCAAATTGTGACTCATGACTTTTCTTTTGTACCACTGTTGGCTGTGGGATAGTGAAAACGGGCATAACAGCAGTGATTATCTGATTGGTTGTCAATGGCACACTTTGGGAACGCACAACAAAAGTTCCAGTTGTAGTCATACAGTTGGGATAAAGACTCAACCCAGGTGGATAAGATTGATCATGCAATGAGATCGGAATGGTAGTAGTCGAAATGGGTGTGAATTTTGGGAAAACATGAGAAAGGGGTGGTCCCTGACCATTGGCCAATGCTTGACACATTTCAGTCATTTGCTGTTTCGGTATTCTATTTTCCTCAACCACAGTAGACTCTTGTTGAACCCTCTGACCCCGAGTCTCTTGACCACTCGTAACAGCTTCAATGTCAGTTGTCAATGACATTTTTTCTTTGGATTTTGTGTTGCCAGCTTGCCACAAACCGACCACCTCAAACTTTCTTGTATGATTCAAAATAAGAGATGCGTTAGAATGGACTCAGTCGGTCCTTATTATCAACATCATTTTTATTTTTTTTTCATTTTTTCATTTTTTCGTTTTCATTTCATTTCATTTTTTATTTTTTTTGGTCGATCGAACCTGATGTGGGTTGCCTATGTATCATGTGGGAACATGAATCAGATCGTGCATAGTTCGGGAGGATTATGAATAGGTAAATAAGCTAACACTTTTTTTTTTACTTTTGAAAACACTTAAACAATGAAAGCATTTAGAAAAAGAATATGTACTTTTTTGCAATTTTGTTTTTGTTAAATTTTCGTTGGATTGTTGGTTTTGGTTTTTTGAATTTTGTTTTTAAAATATTTTTTTGAAAAAAAACTTCTGAAGAAGAAAAGAAAATATTTTTTGTATTTTTGATTTTTTTTTTGAATTTTGGGAAAAAGAGTTTTTAAAAAAGGTAGAAAATATTTTTTGGATTTTGATTTCATTTGTTTTCTTTTTCTAATGAAAGACTCCTACAAATAAAATATTTTTTAGTTTAAAAATTTTCTTATTTTTTATTTGTTTGGAATTTTCTAAAAAAAGGAATTAAAGGAAAATATTTTTGAATTTTTGAATTTTTTTTTAAATGGGGGCCGGAACCGATTAGGTTTGCCTACGTATCTCACATCCGGTGAGAATCAGACCCGCGTAGTTCTGCCAGTTTTGACGGAAGGAAATATGAATTTTGAAAACATTGGCTTATTTTCTCTCCTTTTTTTTCAAAATTTCGGCAGAGTTTCGAAATGTTTCAAATACCTACCTCACTCTTGTTGTTTTTTTCTTCTTGATTTTCTTTCCCTATTTTAGAAGTCGGTCAACATACAAATCGAAGCAAATGAATACACAAGTAGCACGTAATGCATCAAGATGGTCTTTTAATTTGGGTACACCTGTCCAGGACGGACCCAACCCATGTGTTGAGTCCCAAAGTCAAATGCACGTGATGCAAACAAACGTTCCTACTAGGGATCTGGCATGAGGCTATGTTATTCTAAGTTTAAATCCTGGGTGTATTGTTCTAGACCTGGCTTACCCGAGCGGACAACTCGAGCCGGGGGAGGGGGGCAGCGTAGGACAGCGTACCGGAAATACAAAAGCTTCACCGGCTTTGCAACTTGTCCGAACCTTATTGTAAAATTAGGATATGACTCTAACAGAAAAGAAGCACGCTTCCCAGAAGATTTAGAAGACTCAGAGAGAAGAAGGGTTTCGTAGCAGTTTATGTACAATTCACACAATATCAAAGCGGTAAAAAAAAGGTGGCATTTAGCACATTAGGCTCAAACACGTAAAAATTAGACAATCATGAAAGCCAATCATAACAGCTATTCTAAGCTCGAATTCTGAACCCTGAACCAGAGATTCTGGGTTCTTCTCCCCAGCAGAGTCGCCAGAGCTGTCACACCTCCTTTTTCCCGAAAACGATAAGGGGTTTTTCCAATTTAAGTGACATTAATCGAAATGGGATTATTTATTTGATCAGAGTCGCCACTTGGGATAATTTATGGTGTCCCAAGTCACCAATGTATTTTAAATCCCAAATTGAGGAAATTGACTCTTATTTATGGTCTGCGAACACAGAAGATCGGGTAAGGAATTCTGTTAACCCGGGAGAAGGTGTTAGGCATTTTCGAGTTTCGTGATTTTAGCACGGTCGCTCAACTATTAATAATTGGCCTAATTATCTGAATTATTACATGTTTTAGAACCTTTTGTGCATTACCGCTTTTATACCGCTTTTAATATTTATGGAATTTATTTTTGGAATAAGTCACAATGACGTACACTTGTCATTTTGATACACATTGCAAACCGCGCCACATGAAATGCACCCGCGATTTTAACTTTTATTATTATTATTTGAAGTTATAGTCGAGTCACGTGAAACGCACATTCGAATTGGGGATTACGCATCATGACTATGCCACGGGAACCGTACTCATAGTCACGATAATTTATTATTAATCGCGCCTAAAGCAACTAACGCATTTAAATTATTTTCATAATCTCTGAGATTATTGTGGAAGGTCTCACACTTATGGAATTATTTACGAGTAAGTGTGATATAAATCAAAATTACAGGGTCTATTAAAAGTTTAAAATTGAATTGGAAAATACGTAAGTGTGGCAGGAGTTTAAACAAACAATTGAAGTCCTTATGGGAGTCATCACTAATTAACGAATGCATCAACTGAAATCTCACGGCCCGCACAATACCTCATTTCTCAGTTAATGGGTCACTGTTAAAAGCATCTCAAAATTTGATTCACATCACCAAACAATTAATTACGTATCTCAAACATAAACAAATAAGCTTAAAGTATTTAAACAAATTTATTTCATGCCTTTTAATCATGTGATCAAACTGGAGACATCGAAACGGTACAGAAATCACCAAGACGGAATCAAACCATTAAAATAGAGAAAAGATAAAATGTAAAAGACAAAGCAAGAAATGAACCTTTTATTGCTGAAATTTTCCGACGGGTATAGTAAAAGAAGCTCCAAAACAATGAATCTTGAGCGAGCTATAGGACAAACACTCGAACCGGAAACCTCGATCGGCAACAAGAAATCGAACTAGGAATGGACAGATCAACACTCTCATTTTTTATCCATTTGAGACCGATAGCTTTTCCCATATCTGCTCAACGGAAATCAAGCAAACTTTTGAGCTCGAGAAGAAACTGAGGTTTTGTAATAGGACTAGAATTCAACTGGAAAAATACTATAGTCTTGCCCCAATAAAGAAATATTGGCAGTTCTTTGAGAAACGAAATGAGAGAAGTTGTTTTCTCTATTTTTCGTGCAAAGTTCGAGAGAGATAGAGATGGGGGAAAAGGCCGCCGTTTTTTTCTTCTATGTATCTCGCTCACAGCTCTCAAAGATTGAGAGAGATCATGGTGCTTGAAGAGGAGGCCGTTCTTTTTTTTGTAGTCTGGTGGTCCAGCCCTAGAATTAGGTCTCTTTTTGTATTATATTGGGGTGTTGGGATTAATAGTGGCCCTTAGATGAAAGTAGATCAATGACCATGATTAAGGGAAGGGTTTAATGGGTGAGAAAAGAGTTTGGGCTAAAAGGGATAGGGAAGAACGGCCTTTATCTTGATGGACCATTAAAATTCGAAAATGAGCTCCCAATTGGCCCAAATTTAATTCTTTCTCATTGAATAAAAATAAAAATACTACCAAAATATACTAATTAATCTTAGTTAATAATAATAAACTCTTAAAGTGAACTATATATATATAAAAATGAAAAATATTTTTGGTATTTTTTTAAATGTTATAAATATTATAAAATACTAATAAGCTTAAATAACGTTATAAAACTATTTTTGTATTTTTTTTAAACTTATGTTTTAAAATTAAAACTAAAAGTTGACTGAAATACTATTAAAGTGAAAAATAAATAACTATTGTTTTTTAAAATACTACTTTTAAAAGTTGCGCGGGTCAAAAATTACGTGCTTACAAACATCGCTTATAATTCAGATTCAAGCCAATCTGGTAGTGAATGCCACTGCTCTGATACAAGTAAAGATGGAACAAAGTGCAGTATGAAAACAATAAAGACACTATAAGAAACGACCTTAAAAACTTACAAGATTTTATTGAATGAACATTAGAAACATAGGAAAAGAGGAGAAGTAAAAAGATTCGAGAATACTAGGGAGAGAGGTCTTTGAAATTTGGGAAAATTTCTCTTGCCTCTAACAATGGGAATGGAGAGTCTTATATAGACTAGAGAAGATGCCTTTTTAATCTTAGGCTTACAAATGTACCGTTTAAATTCATTAGGCAAAATTTAGTGGTAGACAAAGAATAAAGTGGGTGATTTACTTTTGAAAAAGTAAAGTGGTTGCTTTTGATAAAGTGGAAGGATAAGATTCCTTCTGTTTTGTCCGTCTTGATGATGGATTTCTTTATTCGCAGTTGGGGTCCATGTAGGCCAAAGCTATTCCCTTTGAGTTGCACATGTCTCCGTTATTGCTTTCTCCTGATGAAGCAACATCTTCTATTAGCTGCATGATTTGATGTTCTTCGTAGTTGTCGATATTCTGCAGAGCTTGCTTGAGTTTCTCTTTGAGCGTTTCTTTGGAAGACGAAGCTTTTGTAAAGCTTTGTTGAACATTTTTTGTTGCTTTGAGGATTTGCTGCTTGGGAGTCCAGCCTTTGATCTTGATTTCTTTAGACAGATATTTAATCCTTTCAAATTCTGCTTTAGAAAAATTCTAACTAATAATGAAGGAAATTCTTTTTTGAATAAAATACTTGCACATTTTAATGTGCTCTGGTTAGGAAGATATTGCCTCTTTTGTCTGAAAGTCATCAAACCTGTTAAGGAATTGTTGGGGAAGAATTTCTTTGTTTCCTCCGAAAATGTTCCACCATTCGTAGAACCATCTGAGGATTAATGCCTTAGTGACTTCTAGACTATACTTAATAAACCAAGTATGTCCTGGCCTAAGGTATAAAAAATTGAATCAAGCAGCCTTGTAGTCATGCCAGTTGTAAGTTTGGGGACGATGCATCATAGATAGTGCTATAGGTGTGTGCAAGTGATCAGCAAATCACTCAAATGGTGATAATATTTTCTTAATGGTAATTCTAGAGTAGTTGATATACTCTGGACTTTTATCATTTAAAGTATGTTCTACTTCTATAAAATCAGTGTCAATAAGGATGACTTCATAGAACCTTCTTGTTTTATATGGATTTTCTGTATCCACGTAGTTAAAGTCTGTAAAACAAGGTTTAATAAGGTCTTCAATTCTGAGACCTTCATATTCCTTGTCTAGTGCTAGTAAAGGTAATACTTGGATGGTAACATAATCAAATTTCTCTTCTTTAGGAAGATCTTCTTGTACCTTCTTAGCTGAAGGATTGACTGCTTCTGCAAAAGTCTCAGGGACTTTCATAGTGTAACTTTTCTTGGTTTGAATTGAGGAATTAGAAGTTGTTCCTTTTTCAAAAGGTTTTGTTGGTTGGAGATTGGTCAGTTTCGCTGATGGAACTGGTATTGGGGCTAGTAGCTTGGGATACTCAGCTAGGGTTGTATATCTATTTTGAAAAGGAAGTTGGGGCCTTTGAGGGGCTATTGTTTTGTTGGGAGTAATAGGAGGAAGAACAAATGGTCTAGCCATTTGCGGATTATTGGTCTCTTTTCCTTTGGAAGGGGTGTTAGGCTTGAAGGGCCTAATTTTTTCCTTGTAAAAATTCTCTTGTTAGAAAATCAGGTAAAGAGTTATTTTCTCCTTTAATAAAATCTATTTTGAAATCAAAACTAGATAGTAGAGCTTGCCATCTAGCAAATATTTGTTTTGAAACAAGGTTTTTGACATCCTTTTGAAGAATCTCTTTAGCAGATTTACAATCAACTCTAACTAAAAATTCTTTGTTAATAAAATCGTCTTGAAATTTTGTAATACATAGTACTATAGACAAGACTTCCTTTTTAACAGTAGAATAGTTTTTCTGAGCGAAATTCCAGATTCCAAATGTAAAGCGGACAAGTTGTTCTTGGGCTTCTATGGATATCCTCTGCTTAAGGATTCCACCATAACCTATATCTGAAGCATCTGTTTCTACAATCATAAATGCCTCTGGATTCGGGATTCCTAAGCATGGAAGATTTTGTACTAAACCTTTTATTTGGATGACTGATCTTGTTTGTTCAGAGCTCCAAGGAATAGGGTTTTTCCTAAGTCTATTATATACAGATTCACAAACCTATCTAATGTTTGGGATAAAGTCAGCTACATAGTTGATACTTCCTAGAAATCTTTGAAGTTGGGTTTTATCAGTGATCTCATTAGGAAATTTAGAAGAGAACTCTATGGCTCTGCAAATTGGCTTGTAAGATCCTTGGTATAGGTTATGGCCTAAGAATCTAATGGCAGTCTGAAAGAGTTTAATCTTCTTAGCACTGACTACTAGACCATTTCTCTTAACGACTTTAAAGAATGTGTTGAGATGCTTAAAATGAGAATCTATATTCTCTGAAAAGATAAGGACATCATCTATGTAAATAATAGACATGTAACTATAATCATTAAAAATGGAATTCATGACATTCTGAAATTCAGAGGGGGCATTCTTAAGCCCAAATATCATAACGTTCCATTCATATTGTCCGAAAGGGACATTAAAAGCAGTTTTGTATCTGTCTTTCTCGGTTACTTGAATTTGCCAGAAACCAAATTTCATATCGAACTTGCTATAAATATTAGCTTTGTAAGTCCTCTTTAATAGATCCCTTTTGTTAGGAATGGGATATCTAATCCATTTAAGGACATCATTTAAAGGCTTATAGTTTATAACTAATCGTGGTGCTCCTCTTTCTTTCTCTGCACTATTATTTATATAAAAGGCAGAACAACTCCAAGGGGATTTAGAGGGGCGGATAATGTTATTTTTTAAGAGATTTGAAATCTCGGTTTTACAAGTTTCCATCATCTCTTGATTCATCTGAATAGGTTTTGCTTTGGTTGAGATGACATGTTCATTAAATCCTTCAATATAAGGAAGTTCGATCAAATGCTTTTTTCTTTCCCAAAAACCGTTAGGAAAATCAGAGCATATTTATTTTTCAAAAAGGCTTTGAAGATTGGCTATTTTAGTAACTATCTCTGGGGTTTTTAAAATCTGTTCGATTTTCTTAATTTTTATTTCATCCTTTAAAAAGGTGATATGTTGAGAAAGTTTATTAATACGAAAAATTATGTTTTTTCTTATGAAATTACTTTCATCATGTGAAAGTATTTTTATAAAAGGAAAGTGTAAATCTTTTCCTAAAATATGTGTGGAGATACCGTCTAAATTAGTGATGAAAGGTTTTTTTTTTGAGTAATAAAAGGAATTCCTAAAATGATATCCTCATTTATATCCTCAGTAATAATAAAATTATTTATTAAATAAATACCATTGTTACAGATATGGGCTTTAGAAAGCTTGTAATTAATATGAAATTGTTCTCCTGTAGCGGAATATAATTTGGAAGTACTTTTTTCTAAATACTGAGTAGGAACAATACCTTTCATGATGCAGTTACGGTCTGCACCACTGTCAAGTAAAATAATTTTGTTAATAACAAAGTTTTTGCTAATAACAATTTTAATAGGAATATGATAGCTCTGAGGTTTTATACTAGTTATAACAGTAATACTAGGAGCATTGGATGATGAAGGCTTATCTTTGGTAAGACTGAGATTGATAGGATTTTTATCATCATTTTTAGGATCCTTTTCAGGAAATTCAGGGAGTTCTTCTTTCTCAGAGTTGTACGAAGTCGCTCCTGAATCAACTTTACCTTTTCCAAGGCATCTTTCACCCAATCAGTACCATATAACTTAGACTCACCGGGCTCAAACCATCCGATGGGCGAACGATATCGCTGACCATATAAAGCCTCAAACGGAGCCATCTCGATGTTGGATTGGTAACAGTAACCAATCTGAATTGTCCGCTCTGACTGGCGAGCCTTGATCTGCTCAAATAGTGAAGACTGAGCTACAACACACGCAAAAACTCGGCTAGGCTCTAAAATATCCAGCCGCACAAGCCTGTTGGCCAAGGACTGAATATCCAAAGCTAATGGTCTCTCCTCTGCTAAAATGAAATCCAAACTACCCATACTTTTCGCCTTTCTACTCAAGGCGTCTGCAACCACATTTGCTTTGCCCGGATGATAAACCTCACAAGACACCCCATAAAGATAATGCCTCCAAATCATAAAAGCGTGAACAATCGCAGCTAACTCCAAATCATACACCGAATAATTCTTCTCGTGGGGCTTCAGCTGACGTGAAGCATATGCAATAACTTGCCCTTCCTGCATCAATACACAACCCAAGCCAACGCGTGAAGCATCACAATACATTGTATATATCCCCGAACCGGAAGGCAACACTAACACTGGTGTGTAGTTAATGTTGTCTTGAGCTTCTGAAAGCTCACCTCACAATCATCGGACCATTCGGAGCGGAACACCCTTCTAGGTTAATTTGGTCAAAGGTGCTGCAATAGATGAAAAACCTTCCACGAACCGACGATAATAACCTGCTAAACCTAGGAAACTCCTGATCTCAGTCGTCGAAGTGGGACGATGCCAATTTTGAACTGCCTTAATCTTTTTGGGATCAACCTTAATGCCCTCGTCCAATACAATATGCCCCAAAAATGCTACAGACTCTAGCCAGAACTCACATTTGGAGTACTTAGCATATAGCTTTTGTTCCCGCAACGTCTGAAGTACCATTCTCATATGTTGCTAGTGCTCTTCCTTATTGCGCGAGTAAATCAAAATATCATCAATGAAGACAATGACAAACGAATCAATATATGGCCTAAATACCTTGTTCATCAAATCCATAAACGCTGCCAGGTCGTTAGTCAAACCGAAGGACATTACCAAAAACTCATAATGACCATATCTAGTCCAGAAAGCAGTCTTCGGAACATCCGAATCCCGAATATTCAACTGATGGTACCCCGACCTCAAGTCGATCTTAGAGAACACCCTAGCACCCTGTAACTGGTCAAATAGATCATCAATACGCGGCAACAGGTACTTGTTCTTAATAGTGACTTTGTTCAATTGGCGATAATCAATACACATTCGCATCGTTCCATCCTTCTTCTTCACAAATAACACTGGTGCACCCCAAGGCGATACACTCAGTCTGACAAACCCTTTGGCTAGTAACTCCTCAAGTTGTTCTTTCAATTATTTCAATTCTTTCAAAGCCATGCGATACGGTGGGATAGATATAGACTGGGTATCTGGAGCCAAATCAATACAGAAATAAATATCACGATCAGGCGGCATACCTGGAAGATCTGAAGGAAATACATCGGGGAACTCCGAACTACATGCACTGAATCAATAGCAGGAGTCTCTGCAGTAGTATCCTAAACATAGGCTAGATAAGCCAAATAACCCTTCTCAACCATATGTTGAGCCTTCATAAAAGAAATAACCCGATTAAATGCACTAACAGACAGACCCTTCCACTCCAGCCTAGGCAACGCTGGAATAGCCAAGGTAACAGTCTTGGCATGGCAATCTAGGATGGCATGATATGGAGATAACCAGTCCATGCCCAGGATGATTTCAAAGTTAGTCATCTCAAGCAATAGGAGATCTGCTCTAGTTTTATAACCACAAAATGTAATAATACAGGATCGGTAGATCCGATTCACAACAACAAAATCGCCCACAGGAGTGGACATATAAATATGAGTACTCAAGGACTTACAAGAAACACCCAAGAAATGAGCAAATAGAGACGGCACATAGGAATATGTAGACGCTGGATCAAATAATAAGGAGGCATCCTTGCCGCAAACAGAAATAATACATGTAATCACGGCATCTCAGACCTCTGCATTTGGTCTGGCCGGAAAAGCATAGAACTAAGCTGGAGCGCCAACTGGCTGGCCTCCACCTGGCTGACCTCCACCTCTAGGACGGCCCCTACCCACCTGTCCTCCACCTCTTGGTGGTCAGACTACTGGTGGAGCAACTGGTGTGGTAATCATAGGCTGCTGACCCTGTTGCACTGGTCTACCCTGAAGCCTGGGGCAGAATCTCTGTATGTGACTGGGATCCCCACACTCGTAACAACTCTTAGGTACAATGGGCTGTTGACTAAGAATCTGGCCCTAGTGACCTGAATACCCACTGGAAAAACCCTGAATAGCTGGTGGGCAATAAGAACTCTCTGGTATAGCACTGAAATAAGGTCGCACTGGAGCACCCCGAGGAGGCGGTGGTGCTGGATATGGGGGCTTGCTGGACTGCCCTCTCACGAACTAACCTCTACCCCCAGACGGAGCACTTCTGAACTCTCCAAAATATCTAAACCGCTTATCTATCATAACCTGTTCTCGGCTCCGCTGACGCACACCCTCAATCCTCCGGGCTATCTCCACGACTAGCTCATAAGAAGTACCCATCTCAACCTCTCGGGCCATAGTGCCTGAATACCAGTATATAAACCCACAACAAATCTCCACACTCTCTCCGCCTCAGTAGGGAGTATCATAATCGGTCACTGACATCTGACCCTGCTGTAGCTGCTCAATTTGAAACCACAACTCTTCAATCTGGGAGGGTGGAATATACCTGTCCAGGAAGATACGGGTGAACCTGTCCTAAGTCATGGGAGAAGAATCTGCTGGTCTGCCAAGAAGATAAGACTTCCACCATCTACGGGCTTTGCCCTCTAGCTGAAAAGTAGCAAAGTCAACCCCATGAGACTCCAATATCCTCATATTTTACAGTCTATCCCTGCACCAATCAATGAAATCAGCAGCTGCATCTGGCCTGGGCTCAGGTATAGCTGCTACCACTGGCTGGGCTCCACCCACGGGTAGTGCACCCTGGTCTGATATACAGTAGTTGCCTGCCCATAAGCCTATGCGATCGGAGTCTGTGCTCCCCCTCCCGCCTGAGATGTGGTTGGGTCTGCCGGAAATAAACCGGCATGAGTCATAGTGTCCATGAATCGCAATATACGACCCATGACATCCTGGAATCCCAGTGCAGATGTGAAATCCACCGGAGCTGGCTCTGCCACATGCACCTCACCTTGTTCCTCAATAATGGGATTCTCTGTTGGACCCACTGGCGGCATAATTGGAACAGTCCTGGGACGTCCTCGCCCCCTACCAAGGGCTGGAGTCCTCCCTCGGCCTCTAGCAACTGTGGGAGTAGCTCTTCCCTGGTATGGAACCTCATTAGAGCGCGTTCTTACCCTGTGTGAGAGAATAAGAGAAAGATATTTAGTTCTACATAAATTGCAAGATAAGTACAGACGTCTCCGTGCCGATCCGCAAGACTCTATTAGGCTTGATCATAACTCGTGAGTCCTACGTAAACATAGTGCTCTGATACTATGTTGTCACAACCCCATTTCACCTAAAGGTCGTGATGGCGCCCAACACTACAGCTAGGCAAGCCAACTAATAAATTAAATATATATCAATCATTCTTTAAAAAAATTCTAAGTAATTCTATTCTTTTTTCCTAGTAATATTAATGAAAATAGAAAAAATACTGATAATTTAAATCCAAGAAAATAATACACATCCAAATTCTACCAGTGTGTGTGCCAAGACCTGGTGTCACAAGTGTATGAGCATCTAGAAGATTATACAAAACTCTAAATACTTTCTGAAATAAAATAGACAGAATACAAATACAAGAAGAGGCACTGGTAGCTGCAGAACGGCTCAGAAAGGCAGTTCACCACTACGCCTCTGGATAACGTGGCTGTGCGATGATAGGTCCTCCACTAGTGCCTATCTCAGATCCTGCACAAAAAGTGCAACAAGTGTAGCATGAGTACGTAAACAACGTGTACCCAGTAAGTATCAAGCCTAATCTCGAAGAGGTAGAGACGAGATGGCCGACTTTGACACTCACTAAGGGTCAATAATAATAATTGAAATAAAAATAGAATATCTAAATCAACATGTTTCACAGAGTTAATAATAATTTTATTTAACCAGCAGAAATAATTAAATTCCTTCAAATGCAATAATTTTCAATCTATTAATTAAATTTACAACTACAAATTAAAATATCAAGGTATCGTGTAATTATTATTATTATTAGGCACGATTTCTTCCGAGGTCGTATGGCCCGATCCAGAGTGTCGTGTACACTGCCGAGGGATGTGCAGCGCGATCCATAGATGCATCTATACTGCCGAGGCGTTCGGCCCGCTCCACAAGAAAGGAGGACATTTTCTTCTGTACCTCCGGAATGAGAGTATATTTATTATAAGATTAATTTGAGAGGATGAAGAATTTTTTTTAATAATTAAATTAATTTAAACAGAAAATTAAGTATATAAGATTTTCATCTTTTACTATCTTCCCTAACAATTCACAATATATATCAAATAATTTAATTAAATAAAGAATATAATTTACACAAGTAATTCATAATTTGAGTCCTAATCTACCTGGACTTTTTAGCATAAATAGTAGCTACGCACGGACTCTCGTCACCTCGTGCGTACGTAACCCCCACAATTAGCAACAATTATTAATTTAATCACCTATGAGGTAATTTCTCCCTCACAAGATTAGACAAGAGACTTACCTCAACTTGCTCCAATTTAATCCACTAGAAGGCCTTTTCCTCGATTATCCAATTCTGTCTGGCTCGAATCTAGCCAAAATAATTCGATACAATCACTAAAAATTATAGGAATCAATTCCATAAGAAAATACTATATTTTTTTAATAAAAATCCAAAATTAATTCAAAAATCGTCCGTCGGAATCCGGCGAAAGTTACGAAATATGAACGCCCACTCAACCACGAGTCTACCCATACCAAAATTACTAAATTCCAATAACAATTTGCCCCTCAAATCCTCAAATTTATCCAAGAGTGTTTTCAAATTTTTTCAGCTTAATTCACCAATTAAATAATAAAAATAATGATGGATTCGGGTAATTTAACCAATATTGAGTTAAGAACACTTACCCTATTATTTTTTCTGAAAATCTCCCAAAAATCGCCTTAATCCGAGCTCCAAATCTGTAAAAATGGAATCAAAACTTAAACTCTCTTCCCAGTGATTTCTTCTACGCGATCGCGAAGCACAATTTCAACACTGCCAAAATTAACTCTACACGATCGCAGAAAGTCTCACGCGATCGCGAAGCACTGACTCCGCTACCCTACGCGATCGCGAACCTTCGCATGCGATCGCGAAGCATTAAGCGTATTTGCCCAACTCCTCCCTCTGTTCCTATTCGCGAACGCGGCCTTAGCCACGCGTTCGCATAACACAGCTCGCCCAACCTACGCGATCGTGGACTTGCCCACGCGATTGCATAGAACAAATTTTTCTGTTGCCCAATTAAGCCAACGCTATCGCAACCCCATTCACGCGATCGCGTAGAACAAAGTCACCTCTGCCCAAATTACTCTATGCGATCGCAGACGAACCTATGCGATCGTGTATAAGAAAAATCAGAAGAAAATACCAGCAGCTATCAGCTATCTTCCAAAGGCCAAAAATGATCCGTTAGCCGTCCGAAACTCACCCGAGCCCCTCGGGACCTCAACCAAATATACCAACAAGTCCCAAAATATCATACGAACTTAGTCGAACCCTCAAATCACACCAAACAACGCTAAAACCACGAATCATCCTCCAATTCAAGCTTAATGAAACTTAAGATTTCTAACTTCTACATTCGGTGCCGAAACCTATCAAATCAAGTCTGATTGACCTCAAATTTTTCACACAAGTCATAAATGACAAAATGGAGCTATGAAAATTTTTGGAACTGGATTCCGACCTCGATATCAAAAAGTCAACACCCCGGTCAAACTTCCAAAATTAAATTCTTGTTTTAGCCATTTTAAGCCTAATTTAACTACGGGTGGGCTTCCAAATAAAATTTGGAACATGCTCCTAAGTCCAAAATTACTATACGGAGCTATTGGAACCGTTAAATTTTGATTCCGGGGTCGTTTTCTCAAAATGTTGACCGAAGTCAAACTTAGCATTTTAAGGCCAGCTTAAGGAACTAAGTGTTCCGATTTCAATCCGAACACTTCCAAATTCCGAACCAACCATCCCCGCAAGTCATAAATTAATAAAAGCACATACATGGAGTTTTATTTAGGGGAATAGGGTTCTAAAAGTCAAAATGAGCGGTTGGGTCATTACAAAATAAAAAAGAATTATTTCTAACATATTTTGGCAAAGTTACTCATGGATCAATTTTGAGTTAAAAATCAGCCCAACTTTAAATGGGTTGAGATGGATCGGGTCAAGATGAGCTAAGTTCAATAAATATGCAGGTCAATAACCAGCCCAACCTTGGGCAGGTTGGGCGGATCATTTGGGCTTGGGCCAAATTTGTCAGCCCTAGAGGCAGAGCATCACTTTCACTACTAAAAACTAAGAATTAGAGACGAACAGATTTTGTAGTTAAACAACAAAATTCATCGCTAATCTTTCTTAACGATGAATTTGCGACAATTATCAAAAGAATTTGTTAGTTACGAGTAATTTATCGATAGTTATGAAGTTCCTGTTGTTTGTTCTTTGTTTTTTTTTTTTTTTTGGGTAAATGTCAGTGGGACAGGATCGGAAATATAAGTTGTAACTTGTAATTGCATGAAGAAAATATACATGCCTCAACGAGCTGCTTATGTTTCCGCACCAGATTTAGCATTTTTTTGTTACTTTTTATTTTCCGTGATATATAAACATGATTGAATATTTTTTGGCTTTAGTGCAGTAAATTAAAAATTGGATGACCATCCGCATCTTAACAATGAAAAAAAAAACATATAACAAATCTTTCAATTGCATTCCTAATTGAGAAATACAGGCAATAGTAATTGATATGACGAGTCGAGGATATTAGTAGATATCTTATAACTATGTAGGTTAATTTTATTTTAATTGTGAATGCTCATAATACTAAATTTTCACATCCCTTGAACATTATCCGTTCCACATGTCCAAATAATTAAGAAGCACAAAAGTTTTTAACTGAGATATATCCAATGTAGTTAATGTACCTCATGACATCTTAATTTTGTAAGAAAAGTCATTTTCATGTTTTCCACTTTTTGGGGAAAAACTAGATAATAAAAATGGGAGATTTTCTGCCGACGTTTGGACATGCACCACAGCTTAATTCTTGCACCAACGACCTTTTTTCCTTGCAATAATAACCGCCTTTGCAAGTTGCTATTTTAAAGATCATCATTTATTTTTTTGGTTTCTTTTTTTAATTTTTATTACTATATTTTATTGACAAAGATTTACAACCTCAAATTGAAAGAAATGCCATTAATAGAATTTGCATTAATGGTCTCGTTTATAAACTACCAACAAACTTAAAACTAAGACGCATATGTGTGTAGACATTGACTTTCTGACTTTGTTGTATTTAGAAAAAATTGACCCAAACTTTGGTGTACATAAAAACTACATTAGTTTACCATGATTAAGCGGTACATTGAGGTGATTATATATACGCAAATATTAACTATTGTTAGTGATAAAAATGCATATAAAAACACATATCATGTGTTTAATAGTAGTTTAGTATAACACTGAGTGTGGATAAAGTTTTTCTCTGCCAAATCGTGGAATGATAAGGACTCAAAAGTAGCTGAAATATCAAAAGTCAACATTGAAGATGGAATGAAGGTCGATAACCGATATTACTACTATTATATTTGTGCAATAGGGTACATGTCAACCATAGAATTCTACCTATGTTTCACTTAAAGAACCAACCACCATGGATCCAAAACTTAAATTTAAAAGATTTAAATTTTAAGATTTTCAACATTTAACTTATTATACTGTTAACAATATGGGTTTAGGTCTAATATTTGTTGAGATATTATTAGATTTTTACATACATTCTATACACTGTGTCGAAAGTTATGAGTGAACCCGTAACCGGTAAGCTACACCCGCCCCTGGAACCAACTATCAAGGTAGGAAATGCAATATATTATATTGTTTAAGATGTATCAACGAGCCATCAGGGTATAATTATTCCAGATCGCACAAGATGTTTTTGTTGCCATGATCTATATACCCAATATTTTCTCTTATTCAAAACAACTTCTGAGAAAGCTAATTTAGATTGAAACAAATCTTCATACCTAGGCCACATTTTACCATATATATACATAGTACCAGGAGTTTGTCCTTGGACAGGGAAAAGAGAGCATTCATGTTAGTTCACATAATTCAAGCATATTCATATCCTTATAAGAGTTTAAGTATTATGCACGGATAAGCATCACTTATAAGGTAATCATATAATATGTAAATTTCTATGATAAACATTAATTGATAATCAGATAAAAAAATTGCTATAATATGACAGATTACAATACAAAACTTACCTCGTTCAGTTAGTCGTCTAAATATTTGACTTGCTAGTTAATTAATTCAAGTGTTAGTTCAAAGGTTTAACCAAGTAATGGAAGTTTGATGCTCTCTTTACCGTAAAAATAGCACGGGCTAGCCAGTTTTCGGACTGGTAATTCAAAAATAGTCAGCGTTTGCAAAGTCATTGAAAAATAGCCACTATTTTGCTGCAACACGGACCGGTCCAGCATAATATACTGGAGATTGGTGCATCTGTGTATGAACTTTCAGCATATTATGCTGGAACTCCAATACGCGGAAAGTTCCAGCATAATATACTGGAGATTGGAGCACATTTGTATGAACTTCCAGCATATTATGTTGTACCGGTATATTATACTGGAACTCCAGCATATTATGCTGGAATATTTTTCAGATTTTGAACAGTGTTTTCGTTCAAATTTATCTTTACATGAAAAGTGGCTAAATTTTGATTACTTTTGAAAATGTGACTTTTTTTGAATTACCACTTGTAAATATGACTATTTTTGAATTTCTCCCCTCTTTACCTTAGTCCATTACTTCAGCTAGCGCACAGACACCACAAGCCCAAGTTGTTATAAGTACATTGGTAATGAGTTATTATTATGGGAATCTACGTAGTATGCCCATTGAAAACATTAGTTATCATATACAATTAAAAATTTTATTTTACTCTATATATCTACTTTATAAAATTATTTTACCATGTATACCTACTTTATTCTAAAATATAATACTGTATATTCCAAATTAGAATATTATGATATATTTAATTTGGAATTGTATTCCAAATTAGAATACCATAGCATGTTTAGAAAAATTATGGCATATTTGCTTTGGATACTATATTCCAAATTAAAATGTTGTAGTATGTTTGGTTCGAATAGTGTATTCCAAATTAAAATATTATAATATATTTGGTTTGAATATTGTATTCCAAATTAGAATACTGTAGTATATTTTATTAGAATATTATGGTATGTTTAGTTTGGATATTGTATTCTTCATGAGAATATTATGGTAAGCTATGTTTGGATTTTCAATTGGAATATTGTGGTATCATTAGTTTGAATATTATATTTCAAATTAAAAGATTATGGCCTGTTTAGTTAGAATATTGTATTCTAAATTAGAATATTATGGTAAGTTAGGTTTGGATTGTATTCCAAAGTAGAATATCGTGATATGTTTTGGAATATATGGAGGTATAGCGTGTAATATTTTTGGGATATATGATGTAATTTTAAAACTTAGGTATACCGTGAAAGTGAGTTCTACAAATGGGTATATCATGTAACTTCCCCTTATTATTATTCAACTCAGCCAAATAGCCCAGCATTTTAAATGGCCCAAACCAAATAATGTTTCTCCCTCTATCCTTCTGCATATAAGAAAGTCTTTTATCTGCAGAAATTCAAAGCTGGAAGACTAATTCATAACTGGAGCAAGAAACTCAAATTATTTTGAGTTTGGTGTTAAGTAGTTTATTTAATTCATACCTAAAGAGGATTTGTAGTACTCAAAATAAAATATGCTTTATAGTACTCAAAATTAAATATGCTTTGTAGTACTCACTTCTTTAAGAATTTTGACATATATAAGTGAGCAGTTGAAATAATAGAACTGAAAACACCAGACTCCCTCAAACCTTGGATAATAACAAGCACATACAAAGTAGAAAACAATGAATAGTAACAAACAAGGCTATTGTTGTAATGAGGAATCAACATATTTTGACGTTTTAGAAAGATCAGATGTTGTATCAGGAACGGCGAGGACCCTCCTATTTGCACCTATGATCTTGTGAAAAAACTGGTAAAAGAAGAAAAGAAGACACCGATGAAAAAAGAAAGAAAGAAAAAACAATTTGATATATAAATTTCGGGAAATAATTTATTTGGAGGCCCATTTATTTATCAGAATAATACATGAGTTGAGCTTAAATGTAGAAACATGGTCCGGCCATGAGTATTCATATAGCCGACACCAACTTGTTTGAACTGAGACATAGTTGTTAATGGAGAAACATCACATGCCCAATTTATTTCCAGTTTCTGTTTTAACCACTTAGACAGTCACTATTAACCTTTTGAATTTGAATATGAGGAATCATAGCATGTATAATATTGTGTAAAGCATATTCTTTGTCGTATATATTTAGGGGTGTCAAACGGGCGGGTCGCGTCGGATACGGTTCAGGTAAAAAACGGGTAATGCAAAAACGGGTAAAATATCCGACCCGAACCATATTTAATACGGATAAAAACGGGTTAACCGACGGATAAAACGGTTAACCGTATTATCCGTTCATGGCTTCACATTAGCCTCAACTGTTCAGTGACCCAGTTGATCATCAAGCAAAACGGAGGATTATATATCTATGGATTCAAGTGGTAAGGACGCAACGCGAGGATGTGCGGATTAAGCACAAAGTCTGGTATTTGAGTGGAAGTAGGGTAGAGGAGTAGGCCAAACAACCCCCATGTTTCGAACCTGGCCTAATATATACACAGTGGATTTCTCAGTTATCAAAAATACACACGTATTACGGATATATAGATTCAAGATTCAACTTCATATTGCATATATAGCACTACTGCACTAGTCTGCTCCTCAACGAATTTGTGTCGAAGGACGGCCGCTTTGCTTGTCTGAGCGAAAGCTACGGGTTTAGTTGAACCCATAGCTTCTACACTACATACACCTCTGTAGTCTGTAGAGAACAACAATACGAATTCTTCTTCCAGTATCGTTCAAGAAGATGAAATTCCAACGGTGAGATGAGGAAGCGGATATTGAAATATCCTGGTGAGATTGATCAAGTGCTCGAGCAGCTGGACGGTGAGGTTTCACCTGGAGGGACTCAGCGTGTTCGCTAATGGTGCAATTATGAGGGAACAACGGAGTATTTGTTAGAAAATGTCAACAACAGGAAGGAGGGATTTGCACCTTCTGTATGTAGGATTTCAATTTCAGGAGATGAGAGCAGGGCTGAAAAAAAGTGAATGACTAAAGAATATAAGAATTAGTCAGTAGTTGCTGAAGTGAATTAGAGTTTATTGTGAAGAAGAAAAGAATATAAAAACTAGTACGACATCTTTTACATGTTATGTGTAGACATGTACCATTGTGAATTGTGAACGTTCCAAATTAGTCGGGGGAGTGAGTTTCGGATATCGAATGCCGAAAGATATTTTTCCTAACTTTTTGAAAAGAGAAAGAGAACCCCAATATACTGGTTAAGATTAAACATACATAACTTTCAGGTTTGCAAGTTTTTAATTTCTAATTTTGACAGAGGATCTGTGTTCTATTGTCCAGATTACGGCAGCTCGGTGCACGAAATATTTTGCGTTTACGCAGGATCCGTGGAAGGGCCGTATCCTAAGAGGGTGATGTAGGCAGCAGCCTACCGTAATACAAGCTTTAGTGGTTGATTCCAGGGCTCGAACTCGTGGCCTATAGGTCACACAGAGACAATTTTACAGTTGCTCCACGGCTCCCCGTCCTATTGTCCAGATTATCAGTCTGAAAAATTTCAGTCTCCAAACATGAATAGTCTCTCAAATTTTGGCAACTAGTTGCAAACTTGTTGAGCAATCAAAACCAACCAACATATCAAATTAACTATGCTTTATCTAAAGGCTAAAATGATGCAAAATCTAATTGAGGTACCAACCAGTTTATAAACTATGTGATTTCCTTTTACCATGTGGTTATATATAATTAACTCAATCAGCTGTTGACAACAACAATATAATCAGTATATTTCAACAAGTGGAGTATGAGAAAGATAGTATGCACGTAGTCCTAACCCCAATCAGCCGCTGACATGTTCACTAAATACAGAGAAAAGATTCCTCATCTCAGATTAAGTTTGCTGATTAGACTGATGTCTAGATGCCAGGCCAAAACTTTGGTAAAGCTGATGCCAATTAGTGGCTATAAAACAACATGACAATAAGTTTGGTAATTAAACAGATTGTCTAGGATACATAAGACAAAGCATTGGTAAAGCTGATGTCAATTAGTGGATGTAAAACAAGATGACAATTAACATAAGACAGAACATGGGCTTTTAAGCTTAAATGTAGTTTAAAAGAGGGTGAATGGAAAATGGAGAAAAATTAAAAATATTTGAGTTTCCCTCGTTGACAAAGGGACATTGTCCCATATTGGAAGTTTTAGGAAAAAGTTTTGATGGGTATATATACAATTGCACTTCTTCTAGCTCTTAAAGAGTTAAGAAGAAGACAAGCCTCGCGCCGTCGCCGTCGTCGTCGCTCGCTCGGCTCGGCTCGGCTTCGGTCAAATGATTGATTTTTTGGACCAAATTTATTTATTAATATTAAATCCAACTGAATAGTATATGCCCTTCGCTTTTTGTAAAAGACATTTACAATATGGCCGAAACAGTTTGCACCTCTTTGGATTTGAAGAAACAGTTTGCGCCTCTTCAGATTTGAAGAAACAATTTGCACCTCTTCGGATTTGAAGAGTTGCACCTCTTAAATTTTGAAGAGTTGCACCTCTTCAGTTTGAGCTCAACATTGGCTATAAATACCAGTCCATTCTTTCAGATTTTCCATACGAATTTCTGACTTCTCCTCCTTTCTTCTGCATTGTTTTTACTTCAAACAAAGCAACAGTAAGTGTGATTTGCTACCAACTTTGTGTTCGCTGAAACACTGGGGTTTGAAGTATCGCTACACCAGTGTGTAATTCGTTCTATCCTGAAAAGAAATAATCCACAACCTTGGGTACTAGGAGGTGATTAAATTCCTTAAGGAAACACTGTGAATTCAGTGGGTTTGGATTAAATTTTATTTCTTTTACATTTCTGTTTATATGTTATTTTATCTTCTCCAGAATTATTTTACAAATACAGAGTAATAACACTAAGATCCAAATAAAGCTTCATCACTTCCATCCTTTTCGATATAATATAATATCATTGACTCATTTATCCGGGTAGTTTCATATTCCATTAGATTTTTATTACTGCCAGATACTTTTGTTCTGGTTATTCTATTATCTTTTAGGTATTACTGTTTTTTTTTATTTTTTCACTACTGCTTTTCTCTCTCTATTCTGTTGTGATTGATTATGCATGCTTGCTAGAGCCGAGGGTCTATCGGAAAAAGTCTCTCTGTCTGCACAAGGTAGGGGTACCCTCTCCATACTCCACTTGTGGGATTATATTGGGTATGTTATTTTTGTTGTTTGACTCATTTAGCACTTTCTCTAATGAGGTGTCTCAACTAGGTGACTATTGAAAACCAGACTATTCAGCAACTGAAGTTTACCATTGGATTTGGAGCATTTATAAGCGAAAAGATATATATATAGTTTTCCTATTGACAAAAGAACAGTACCTTTTCTTACTTATCAGATGCTAATACTCAAAAAAGTTTGCAGGAACTCAGATTATCAACTAACACCATTAATATTCCTTCTCTTTGTTATCAGTGGCGGGTCCAGGATAAGGGGAATCAAAATATAAATAAACAAACTCACCAAAAAGTCAAGGGGTGTCGCTATATAGTATATATACATATTTTAAAAAAATTATCAAGTTATACAGTGTAATTTTCCGGCGAATGAGCCCCCTTGGTACATGTGGCTCCGCCACTGTTTGTTATTAATTTATGGCATAACTTTTATTTGACTCTTGAATAAATATGATATGATCACGAATATGCAGATACCGGATACCAGGTGAGAAACCAAAAAGGACAATAAAAGGAGAAAATTCAATGGAACTGTATTTGGGGGACTTGGCCGCTATTACTTAATTTATATTATTGAGATTTATTCTAAGCAGTCCCATAATGACAGAATCAAGTGAAAACTAAGAAACAATTCCACTTGTATTGTACAAAACACATATAACATGTGCTATATATGTCCCAGCAGCCAGCAAGATTTTCTGGTAAAGTAAAATAAGGAGCCCTCAATATCACAGCAAATTCAGACCCAAACAACTGGTGACAAATTGAAATTGAAATAAGCAACAACAACAACAACAATAAACGCAGTGAATTCTCACAAGTGGGGTTTGGGGAGGATCCTCGTGCCGAGGGTTTACTGGAAATACCCCCTCTACATTCACTGTAGGGGTAAGGTCTGTGTACTATCTACCCTCCCCAGACCCCACTTGTGGGACTATACTGGGTTTGTTGTTGGGGTCTGGAAGGGTAGTGTGTACGCAAACCTTACTCTTACCCGGAAGGGTAGAGAGGTTGTTTCCGTGAAATTGAAATAAGCGAGTCACAAAAACTCAGAAAATGGGAAGGCTGGAAATTGTGACAGTGGAATCATACATAAGGTAGAGAAAAGCAAGCTCTAGATGGAAGATATTGGCAAGCATATTATGTTTTGATATTCCACACTTCATATACATACAATTTTTTGCAATGAACTAAAGAAAGTATTTACAGATAAATAAATAAGAATCAGAAATTGAAAACAAGGTGGTTACTTAGTAAAAACAATTCCAGCTAATCTACTCTTCTACCAACTGAAACCACTCGACCGATCTCACTTGAAAATTGGTGTAAAAGTTGCCGAGCTTACCCTTTCTTTCTACTAGAGTCGGGCCGATCGGGTGTCTTCATTCAAGCGAAGAAGAACGAAATGAAGTGAAAGGCCGGGGCCAGGGAAAGCCAAAGCTTGTAAAATCTAAAATCCCCTTACTGAACTCTGCCAAACTTCAACATATTGCTGATCTTTTCTTGTAACAAACATTTTGTTCCCTCCAAAACTGAAGTGTGTTATCTTATTACCACAAATATCTTTTGCTCTTCCCATTGAGTTTTTCCTAAAGACTCTATCTTTTATAGAATTACCAATCAAAACCTCTGACCACAATTCAAGATTTCCTCCTTTACTACAAAATACTTGATTTCCATGACTCTCAATCTTACAACCAAAACCTTCTTTTTTACCATTTGTTACCTTTCTTTGATCACCAAGACAAGTCCAAGAATTCTCACCACCAATATTCCTCAAATCAGAAATGAAAACTTCACCCGAATGCACGCCAACTTTCAAAATGGCGGAAAGATCATCCGAAACTGTACAATCAGAGAAACAATCAACATTTTCCTTTATCTCCCACACTACATTCCCTGACCTTATATCCCAAAATCTAATATTCCCCCTTACACCAGAAGGTCCGCAATGCGATCCAGCCGCCATTAACAAGTTATGACTAGAAATCCAACTCAATTTAGTAGCTGGAATTGCTGAATCCAATTCAGCACCAAATATTTCATAATGTCCAATCTCAGCAACGGGCCTAAAACTATCATTAAGATCATATATCATAATGCAGTTAGAATTTCTCCTACTTGATTCAAAACTAGTAAACAAGAAATCTTTTGAGGATCCAATTGCTTGTACTGTTGAACCAGATTTAGTCACATTTTCCCAATTTAATGTCTCCTTAACAAACCCTTTACTAACATCAATAATTTGTAATCCTGAAAAGTCAGTAGCACCAGCTGCTACAATACTAGGGGACAAAGATAACATAGAATCAATTCCAGCGAATTGAGTCAAAATAGTGGATTTTCTCTTAAGTGACCAATCAAATGAAGTTATTTTACAACCATGAGCAACTTGAACTGAACCAAGTTGAGTTGTGGAAATAGCAGTAGGTGAATCCCTACCACTTAAAGGCAAAATAACAGATTTTTCAAGATCAAAAGGCTCAAACTGAGATGGGTTTGATTGAGAATTCAACAAAAGGTGTTCTACACCATAGAACTGAGATTCAAAAATCAAATCTTGAATATCAAAGGTTTTAGCTTTTGAGGGTAAATTTCCAGTTCTTAAAAGGGAAAGTAAAATAGAGAAAATTTCAGGGTCTCTATCAATAAAAGGAATGACATCAATATCAAAATTGGTAATTTCAGAAAGAAGGGATTTTGAACCTGATTGCTTTAAGGTCTGTTTGGTTGTTTGAAAAAGCTGACCTCCAACATCAATGGTGATAATATTTGAAGCTGAATCAATGGAGTTTCTTGAAAAACCATAAGAAAGAGGATTAGATCCAGCAAAAGGTGGCATCTTTTTGAGAATTCAAAAAGAATCAGAACCAAATAATTTTTTCAAGAAAATAAAGTTGGGATTTTTGGAATTCAATCAGAGGAAATATAAAGACTCAATTTTTATTGAAAATTTGGTAGTTTAGGTAATTCAAGAATGTTCCTTCAAGAGTATATATAGGGGCTTGATTTTCTAGAAAGTTAAAGTTGGGATCTTGGAATTCAACAGACTAACAAAAAAAGACTTATTATTTTTAGACTATTATTATTTTTAGAAGTTTCGTGGTTGGATGATGAATAAAGAATGGAGAAAAATAAGGGAAAATTAAGTTATTAAAAAAATGTGGATTTGCTAAAAAAGGGGCTCTAGAAATTAGAAAGTCAAAAAGACCGCAGCTGGTCAATAATGGCTTTTTGTATTTTGGTTTCTAGAATTTCAAGTTGTTGACTTTTATTGCACGAGGGTTAATGTAGCATTCCAACTTAGACCACATTTTTGTTTTTGTTTTTTATTTTTTTATTTTTTGTGGTTTGGGAATGGGGAAAAGGAACAAAAAGGAGTATAGTTTATAGACGAAAAGGGAAAGGAAAGAGGATTATATGACTATAGTTAATGATCTTTTAATTTTTTACTGTTCAATCAAGAATTTGAATAATACTAAAGGCTAGTTCTTTTAGAAAAATTATACTATATAATAGTTATCAAAATAATAGCCGATTATATATATATATATATATATAAATTTTATATACTTTTGCGGCTCTCAAATGTAAATAATTTCGGTTGTGAGTTAAAAGTGATCTTTGCCCTAGTCTTTTATAATTAAGTTCATCAAATGAAAGTTAAAAAAAGCTTGATTTATGTCTTGAACGAGTATTGAAATTAAAACATGAAATATTATGTGTATTAATATTATGACTATTTAGGGGAAGGTGGCACTGCAATTATTAAAATCCAAAACAGTGTCAACCCTATAATGAACTTTTAATTTAATAAATCTTTAGGGACACATCCCCTATAATTTGGCCAACATATGTTAATTACTCTCAATTGAAAGTTACAACTAATAGTCGCATATCTTGGGGACCAAACAATATTGGCGGCATGCTTATGGGTTTCTATTATATTGCTTCTTTCTTTTTCTTTTTTTTCTTTTTTTTCTTTTAGCTTAGTAGTTTGGTTGGCCAAATTTTTAAAGCTGCTTTCCTTAAAGTATTTTGGAAAAAAATACTTTTGCAGAAAATATAGTCTATGTTTTGCTAACTAATTTAAAAATTATTAATTGTCAATATTAGAGCGGTAATAGGTAAAAATAGCATGGGTTAGCTAGTTTTCGGACTGATAATTCAAAAATAGCTAGTGTTTGCAAAGTTATTGAAAAATAGTCACTATTTTGCTGCAACACGGACCGGTCTAGCATAATATACTTGAGATTGGTGCACCTGTGTATGAACTTCCAGCATAATATGCTGGAACTCCAACACGCAAAAAGTTCCAGCATAATATACTGGAGATTGGAGCACCTGTGTATGAACTTCCAGCATATTATGCGGGACCGATATATTATACTGGAACTCCAGTATATTATGCTAGAATATTTTTTGGATTTTGAACAGTATTTTCGTTAAGATTTATCTTTACATGAAAAGTGACTAAATTTTAATTACTTTCGAAATTGTGGCTATTTTTTAATTACCACTTGTAAATCAGGGTATTTTTGAATTTCTCCCCAGTAATTTATACTGGCCTAAGATTTCACAAAGTGTTTATAGGGAAAAGTTATTGTTTTCTTCTGAAAAATAGCTCCTGATACTACTCAAAAAAAATTTCTCTAAAAACTTGGTCAAACACCTTTTTATAATAAGTGTTTCTTTAAGAAAAATAAATATTTGTAAAATAACACTGTGTAGCCTCTTTTAAAATAATAATCAAAAAAGTGTATGTGTGTGTATATATATATATATATATATATATATATATATATATATATATATATATATATATATATATAATTTATATTTTATATAAATTTTATATATTTTTTCTGCTACCAAATATAAACTGTTTCTGACGCGAGTTAAAAGTGAAAAAAGTTCTAAATATTTTTGAAACAAAAGTTTGGCCAAATAGGCTTAAAGTAACGAGGGTGACAATATTTGAGATAATATTTGCTTCGTGCAATAATTCTATTGAGTTTAATTTTTATATAAAAAGAAAAGGTTTTATTTTTTTACAAAAATGGAACAATATTGGCGGCGCCCACTCATGTGCGTAGCTCCTCTAGTCAGCCCCCAAATTTTAATGCACAATAGTCATCATGATTCTTGAAGAAATAAATTAAGACCCTTAAACTATATTATCTTCTTTAAATCAGCTTTGATCCAATCTTATTTTTTATTTTAGTTTGAAATTTGCATTCCTTGCTTGAAAAAGTTAGTGTAATTATCATGATTTAACTCCATGTTGTTTGACAAATTTATCGATCTAAATTGTTTCTTATGGAAAACTTTCAGTCCAACATTATACTAAATGTAATTAACTTCTAATAATAAATTTTAAAGTTCTGCCAAAACATGTTAGTTAATCTATACTATATTAAAAGCACGAAGGTCCTTAACGAAATGTCGTTCGCCTTTTTTACCCTTTAAAAATAAATTTTACATTGGATAAAATTATAATTAAATTATCTTCCTAATATTTAGAACTTGAAAATTCACTGAAATTTTGATTATTAAGTATTTTCTTATTTGAAGTATATACCTAAATTTATGACTTAAAGGCAATTAATATTTTACCTTTAATAAATCATTAAAAAGGTCAAATATTTGGAAGGCCAGTACACAAATTTACGTCCATTTAAAGTAGTCAACAACTAGAGTAATATTATTGAAGAACAATTCTACTAACATTTAGTATTTTCAACAAATTACATTAATTTATTCTCATTAAGTTGTAAGATGATGTAAGAATAAAATTAAAACTATTAAATATATAGGAAAATAATATTTCACTCTTTTAATCTTGTCTTCTTTTATCTATCCATATACTATTATAATAGCACGCAACTCCAACAGGAAATTGATCGATCGATCGATCACATTCTTTATATAATTAAAGAACTCTCTCTCAATGCTCTCGGTGTAAGGTAGTTAACCTGCACCGGTGTGTCTATGGCAGGGGCGAGAGGCAGAGGTAGTGGTCAAGGAAGAAGGCGAGGTCGCCCAAGGAAGATATCGGTCATCAATTTTGGAAGTACAGCTAGGAATCATAGCGCAGATCCAAGGAAAAATGAAGAAGATATGCCAATATCCCCTCATGCACAAAGGGGGTCTAAAGAAGGGAATCAAGGAGAGACTTCAAATGGAGGCATGCAGGAGATTCAAATGAGTTCAAAAGCAGCAGTGAAAGGAACAAATCTAGAACCGGAAGCAACAAAGAAAATTAGTATCACTCCAAAAGCACAAAACAATGAAACAGTAATTCCAGTAGAGGTGAGGAAGGAGCAACCAAAGACGGAGGATAATCCAGCGTGGGTAAATCTATTTGCTAAGAATAGAGCAGCAGAAAATGGTGTGGCACTAACATATATCCCACCATAAGTTGTCAATGGTCAAATAATTGTACAATTGGATAGGGAAGAGATTGACAGAGAAACTGAGAAGTGGAGAGGGGCTTTAATAGCTTATGTAATTGGGGATTTCCCGGGATATAATGTCATGAAGAGATACATAGATATAAATTGGAACGCTATCCCAAAACCAGATCTGTTTATGCATGAGGATGGATACTACTTCATCAAGTTCAAAATGAGGGAAGACATGCGGGAGATTTTATTTTCTGGGCCATATACAATCAATAATAGACCTATTATTGCCTAAACTTCCTAAACTTCCATTATGGATCAGATTTCCTAAACTTTCATTGAATTGTTGGGGGGTTAATTCACTAAGTAGGATTGCCAGTTCAATTGGATCTCCTATGTATGCTGATGAATGTACTGCAAAACAGTTAAGAGTCTTTTATGCAAGGATACTAATCGAAGTTGATGTGACCAAACCTCTACTAGATGAAATAACTGTGGAGGATCCAAACGGGAGAGCCTTCTTGCAACCAATCATTTATGATTGAAAACCAAAATTTTGTGATAAATGCCAAGTTATTGGACATAAGTGTCAGCAAGAAGGGAGAAGACAGGAGCAGCAGTATAGGGTACCAATGAATGAAAAAAAGGGCCAAAGAAGATAGTACAACAGTGGATCACTAAAGAGAAAGGCAAAGCAAAGCAACAAATAGATGAGGAAGTTATGCCAGAGCAAAACCAAGTCATTCACCATCAGGTGGAAACAAATACTGTCATAGATGCAGGGCAAGGTTCAGGGGAGGTGAAGAACACTATGCAGGTGCAACAAAAAGATAAAATACCAATTGCTACAAACAGGAGTAAAGATGTGGAAAGAGCAAGTCCAGAGTTGAATGATATCAATTTTCCAGTGCTTGGTTCAGTACCAGTGAGGAATGGGTTTCAAATTTTGAGTAGAGAGGTGAAAGGGGCTCAAACTGAACCTCATGATATAGGAGGTAAAACAAAGAGATCAGTATGACTTGGCTTGTGTGGAACATAAGGGGACTGAATAAGAGGTATAAGCAGAAGGAAGTAAAGAAAATTCTGAAAACAAAAAAAATAAGAATAGTTGCTATCGTAGAAACAAGGGTTAAGGAGAATAAGGCTAAAATTATTAGTAAAAAAATAGCTCCAGGATGGGATAGATTATATAACTATTCAGCTACTAGTAATGGTCGAATATGGGTACTATGGGACACCAACAGATATCAGGTTACTAAGCTAGTAGAAGGTGCTCAAATGATGCATTGTGAAGTAAGAGGGCTTGCCACACAGATTGATTGTATGATCACTATCATCTATGGATTCAACATTATTGAGTAAAGAAAGGAGCTATGGGAATATTTGAAAACACTAGCTCAAGGCGTTACAAAACCTTGGCTAGTGATAGGGGATTTTAATGCAATAATGTGCTCAATGGATAGAGTACATGGGAATCCAGTCCATCAGGCTGACATTCAAGATTTTGTTGATTATATGCAAAGAACCAATCTGAGTGAACTGCTATGGAGAGGAGACTACTACACATAGACTAACAAACAACAAGTGAAAGACAGAATTTTAAGCAGAATTGATAGAGCTTTTGGGAACTATGAGTGGATGATGAAATGGGGTAATATAGTAATGGAGTATGACCTACCAGGAATATCAGACCATGCTCAAATGTTACTTGCAATGGGAGATGACCAGCTGAGCATCAAATGTCTATTTAGATTCTTCAATGTATGGGCAGAACATAAAGATTTTGAACATATGGTTGAAGACACTTGGAAGAAAATAAAAGACCCTTGGCTCATAAGGGGAATATGGAAAAAGTTGAAAGCACTTAGGCCCAGACTAAAGCAGCTGAACAATAGTGAATTCAGAAATGTAACTCAGAATATAGAAGATGCAAGAAATGAGCTTATGATAATTCAGAGTCAGCTGCAGCAGAATTATAATGAGATCATGCAGGAACAAGAAAGGAGTGCATTACAGAAACTAGAGAAATGGTCGATGGTTGAAGAAAGCATTATGAAGCAGAAAGCAAGAGCTAAATGGATACAGCTGGGGGATGCAAACACAAAGTACTTCTCAACTGTAATGAAAGAGAGGAACCACAGGAAACAGATAAAAGATTGACAACTTTGGAGGGAAGGAAGATTAATCAACCAGGAGAGATTAAAGAAGAGACCATTAGATTCTATAAGAGCCTAATGAGAACAGCTGCAAGGAACCTTCCAGCAGTAAACAGAATGGTAATAAAGAAGGGACTAACACTGAATCAAGAACAAAGATAATTATTATGTGCAGAAGTCACAAAGCAAGAAGTACATGAAGGTCTGAAAGGCATAGGGGATGACAAGGCCCCAGAAATTAATAGGTATAATGATGTGTTTTCCAAAAAAACATGGCACAATATTAGTAAAAAGGGTGACTAAGGCAGTGAGGGAGTTCTTTTCAACAGGAAGATTGTATATGGCCATTAATTGTACAGCTATTACTTTGATCCCCAAGACTGATAATCCAATAACAATCAAAGAGTACAGACCTGTAGCATGCTGCACAGTGCTATATAAACTAATCTCCAAGATCTTAGCAGCAAGATTACAAAAGGTAATCGATGGTATCATTTGTGAAGCACAGGCTGGGTTTATTCCAGGAAGAAAAATTAGTGACAACATCATAATGGCTCATGAATTAATCAAGGGATATACAAGAAAACATGTGACACCAAAATGTATGATAAAAATAGACCTGCAAATGGCCTATGACTCAGTTGAATAGAGCTACTTGGAACAAAGTATGAATCTGTTGGGATTTCCTGAACAATTTATAGCTTGGGTGATGGAATGTGTCAAAACTGTGAATTACACTATCATGGTGAATGGAGAGCCAACGGATCCCTTCAATACTGAAAAGGGACTCAAACAAGGAGACCCCCATGTCTCCATTTTTATTTGTAATTGTAATGGAATAACTGAGTCGAATCTTAAAGGAGATGACAGAGAAGCAACAATTCCATTATCATCATAGATGTGCAAAGCTGGAAATAACTCATCTATGTTTTGTAGATGATCTGTTGATATTTTTCAGAGGTGATATTTCTTCAGTAACTGAAATACTTAACAGCTTCAATCAATTCTCAAAGGCTTCAGGTTTGCAAGTGAATCTAGGGAAGAGCTCCATTTATTTTTGAGGGGTAACACAGAATGATCAGGAATTGATGCTAAGGAAATTGGGATTTACAAAAGGAGTGCTACTATTCAAGTATTTGGAAGTCCCTCTATCTACTAAGAAGCTGATAATAATGCAGTGGCAGCCTCTCATTGAGAAGATTGTGGCAAGAATCACATCATGGACAGCAAAAAAATTATCATATGCAGGAAGAAGTCAACTGATAAGTAGTGTATTGTTTGGTGTGCAATCCTATTGGGCTCAATTTTTTATTCTACCAGCAAAGGTGATGAAAGCAGTGGAAGGTTTCTGTAGGAACTACCTATGGACAGGCAACAATGTCATAACAAAGAAAGCATTAATAAATTGGGAGAGAGTTTGCTTCCCTAAAAGTAGTGGAGGCTGGAATTTAATAAACTTAAGAATCTGGAACAAGGTTGCTATTATAAAACTATACAGGGATCTGGCAAGAAAAGAAGATAGGATGTGGATAAGGTGAATACATGCATATTACATAAAAGGGCAGCAGTTGGAGTACTTAACAGTGCCAAAACAAGCAAGCTTGATGGTGAGGAAAATTATAGAGGCAAAGAACATTCTAGCACATGTGTGATGACCCAAAATGTTATCTTTAAATTTAATAAGTAATTTTGTGTTCTAAGACCTTGAAAAGCATCATTTATTATTCCTCGACTTGCGTGCGCAGTCCGTAAAATTTTTCGGAAAGTTTTCATGTGAAAAATGGATTAAAATATGAAATAGAGCTTTAAAACTCAACTAAGTTGACTTTGGTCAATATTTTTAGCAAACGGACCTGTATCGGTATTTTGATAGTTCCGTTAGCTCCGTATCGTGATTTGGGACTTGGGTGTATTCCCGAAATTTAATTTGGAGGTCTCTAGCTCAAGTTATGATCATTTAACGGAATTGGCAATTTAAAGGCTAAAGACTTCCAAGTTTGACCACGGGGTTGACTTTTTGATATCGGAGCCGGAATCCGATTCTGGAAATTTGAATAGCTCCGTTATGTCATTTATGACTTGTGTGCCAAATTTGAAGTCATTCCGGATTCATTTAATATGTTTTGGCACAAGATTTGCAAATTAAAAAGTTTAAAACTTAAAAGTTCGAATCGAGGTGTGAATTATAATTTTGATGTTGTTTGGCGGGAATTGAAACCCCGAGTAAGTTTGTATTATATTTCTGGACTTGTTGGTATATTCGGACGGGGTCCCGAGTACCCCGAGTGTGATTCAGATCGAAATCGGATCGAATTGTGAACTTAAGCCAATTCTGGAAATTTCTGCCTCTGATGTAATCGCACATGCGAGGGTTTTGGCCGCAGGTGCGGCGAAATTGCGCAGATGCGGGACTGGGCTGGCCTGGGGTCTTCGCAGGTGCGGCCATTTTGCGCAGAAGCGGATGTCGCAGGTGCGATAGGAATGTCCGCAGATGCGGAACTTAACCTGGCAGCGTGGCATCGCAAATGCGAGCCTTGTCTCGCAAATGCGAGTCCGCAAATGCCGAACTTTTATCCGCAGATGCAAAAATAACTGGGCAGAGCCCACAAATTAGGAAGTCGCCATTTTTACTCATTTTTGAGTTTTAAGTCTCGGATTTGGGAGATTTCAAGGGGGATTTTCACGACTTTGAATTGGGCAAGTGTTCTATAACCAAAAGTGATTATATTTTCCAAATTCATGTCTATATTCATCATTTATTTGGATTTAGATGGAAGAAATTGAATTTTTTAAAACTTTCCAAAAAATAAAAATTTTAGATTTGAAGGTCCATTTAACAACGCAATTGGATAATTTTTGTATGGTTGAACTCGTAGCGGAACAGGCATTCGGATTTCGTAAGTTTTTTTGGGATTTATATGAATAGATTTGAAGCTTTTGGAGACGAATTTAAAAGGAAAAGCTGTGGTTGAATAATTGATTGAAATTTGCAAAGCGAGGTAAGTGTCGCGATTAACCTTGACTTGAGGGAATAGAACCCTTAAATTATTTGTTATATGAAATGCATGTGAACGGCGTATAGGCGAGGTGACGAGTGTCTATACGTCGTCAAATTAATTGTTTGCCTGCTTACTTGAAAAATCATAAATTATTTTAAATCATAAATTAATTATTATAATAATTATTTCTCTCCTATTCTTTGTCAAATATTAATTCTTGAATTCCTACATTAATTGTTACATGCTATTTGAATTATGTGTTTTAATTGTTATTTGACATTTAGCATATTAAATATTAAACTGCCTATTTTCTCCCTGATTTCCACAATAATTTGTTATTTGTCATTGTTTGTTTCATAATTAAATCATAATTATTGTATGCTTGTTGTCTTATAATTTTATATTAATTATTACATTAATTGGGAAAAATTCTTCTATAAGAATTGGCAAATGGATATATTGGAGGATCGGGTTGCACGCCGCAACCGACTTATTAAAAGTCAATATTAGGGGATCGGATTGCACGCCGCAACAGACTTATTAAAAAGTCTATATATACTCCATAAATAAATATATAATAGACTTATTAAAAAGTTCATATTGGAGGATCGAGTTACACGCCGCAACAGACCTATTAAAAGTCAATATTGGGGGATCGGATTGCACGCCACAACAGACTTATTAAAAAGTCTATATATACTTGATTGAAATAAATATATAGCAGACTTGATTAAAATGAATATATTGGAGGAGCAGGTTGCACGCCGCAATAGAACCAAATGTGAATATATTGTGAGAGCGGGTTGCACGTTGCAATAGAATTGAATGTGAATATATTGTGAGAGCGGGTTGCACGCTCCAACAAAATTGATGGAAATGATAATTGGTTATGACTGCTGAGTTGGCTTCAATTATTATAAACGAGTTACCTGATTTATTTCTATTATTGTTGTTGTTACTAATATTGCGTACAGGTAATGTAAGTGACCCGCCTTAGCCTCGTCACTACTTCGTCGAGGTTAGGCTCAGCACTTACCAGTACATGGGGTCGGTTGTACCGATACTACACTCTGCACTTCTTGTGCATATTTTAGAATTGGTCCCAGCGACGTACCATAGACTTACTCGGATTTCAGCTACTCAGAGGAGACTTGAGGTATAACTGCACGGCGTTCGCAGTTCTGAAGTCCCCGTCTACTTTACTTTAACTGTGTGTTTATTTTCAGACAGCTTTATTTTATTCAGACCTTTTTTTGTATTTATTCTAGAAGCTAGTACACTTGTGACACCAATTCTGGGATGGTATTTAAACACCATTGTTTTTATAGATTATTCACTATATTTTAGACTTTACTTTCGCATTTGTTCTTTGTTATTAATAAATTTAAAAATTATTTTTAAAATGGATAATATTATTCTAACGTTGTCTTGCCTAGCAAGTAAAATATTAGGCGCCATCACGGTGAGAAGGAGGGAATTTCGGGTCGTGACAATAGGAAAGTATAACTATCTGTAGAAACAAGAGTGTCATTAAACAAATATATCTTCACTTGCTCGGGGATCAACCTAGAGTACCATGGAAATGTTTGATGTTTGGGAATGCCAAGATTCACACTCTGGTTACAAATGCAGAATAGATTACTAATAGCAGATAGATTGAGCAAATGGGGCATGGAGATTAAAACCAAGTACAGTTTATGTTAGAAAGCGGAAGAAACTAGAGATCATTTATTTGTGGATTGTGAGTATATGAAGGCAGTGATGAACAAGATTATAAGCTGGACACATAACCAAAGCATAGTAGCAGGGAATTGAAAGCAACATGTGCAGGAAGTGATCAAACGAGCTAAAGGCAAATCAAAGGAAACTCAACTATTCAAGATGCTATATACAGAGATAGTGCGCTATATATGGATAGAGAGAAACAGAAGAATTTTTGAGAAGACAAGTGTGGGATGGGAGAGAATAGCCAAGGAGATAGCATGTGTTTGTTGTGTGCGAGCTCCTCCTAGAATAGTGAAAATAGTTCATAAATATAGATTCTAAAATATAAAATTAGGATGAGAAAGAGATTACTATAAATATGATAGTTAGCTGAGGTAGCTAGCTATGGCTCTTTTGTACAGCTTATTACTGGTGATTAATAAAAAAAGTTAGTTACCAAAAAAAAGAAATTGATCGATCATTTTATCATTTAAAAATATATATCATATTGGACAAAAAAAGTCATTTAATTAGTATTTTCTACGAGTAGTATTAAAAACGATGAAGTTAACTAAAATTTTGACTATTATATCTTTCCTTATTTAAAAATATAGGAACACATAACATTTAGGAATAATTTAATCCCAGTAAGATTTTACTTATATTAGTTAATTAAGTAAATTTTTATGAAAATTTATTTTAGGAATTATTACTTTATCAAAAACAATAATAATCCATATGACATTAGAAATCTTTCACTTCAAGATGCAAAGAGACTCTTAAATTAATTTGTTTTTTTATATTCAAGTGCAAATAATGACAAGAGGAAGAGACGAAAACTCTAAAATCAAAGTATACGGAAATCTAACTCAAGAGCTCAAGATATTGTCGGATTGCTAAAATTTTGAAGATCTAAGACTTGGGTTAGCTTTAGAATTGTAAGTTTGATATCGTGTTAATTTGTCAATATTTTTATTAGATTGGGAGCTTTTGGTTAATCTTTTTGTAGAAGATTTAAAAAGAGAAAAATATAACATGCTAAGTAATTGAAACAGATAGATAAAGAAATTGATCTAAAATGACCTGACATTTTAACCGTTTGAATACATTCTCTCTGCCTCAAGGTGTCTTATTATATGTATGAGTTGGTCAATATGATCATATTCAAGTGAAGTACATGTTATTTTTAAAAATGAAATTGAAATATTCAGACACTATACAATAGAAATTATTATATTTTAAAAATATTTACGAAGTACATTAAATTAGTTTGATAAAAATAATAGGTTTTTTTATTTCAAGATCACAAAGAGGAGGCAATTAATGTGTAAATGCAAAAATTTCGTAGTTGCCTTATTTACTCTTTTCGGACTAATCCTAGGAAAATATATTCTTTTATCTAGCATTAACTAGGAATCATGTGTCTCAATTATAAGTTATGGTGTTAACCACTATGCCGGAGCGTATTTGTTATTTAGGTTGCTAGCTAATGTGAAAAATATTAATAGCTATTGTCAACTCAAATAATTTCTTTTTAAGAAAATATTTTATCAAAATATTATCGTGAAGTTTCGCAGTTCTGGCATCGATAAATTTATATGGGTGATAGCTATAGCATGTAATTAAAAATAAATATCAAGCTAGAAAAATGCGTGACTAATATTATCCATCATAATTGAGCTAAAGGAAGTAAAAGCGTTACTCAACGTAATCTCTTTATCCTGATAATAATCATAACCGCTTATAAAGGATGGTGCGAGAACCTAAAGATATTCCTAATAAAATTTCAAATAAAAAGGTATATGAGGACTTTTATAGAGCAGATATCTTCCTTCCTTTATTCAAGAATTTACTTTAAAAAAACTATTTGATAAATCATACAATGAAAATATCTACTATATAATTTTTAAAAATTATATTCATTGATGCGAGGTACACGTGCAACGCGCGTACTTTATGACTAGTCACAGTTAAAAGGTACAACTCATATTTGCATGGGGACCAAACAATTTTGGTGGTGCCCACGTTTCATATGGGTAGCTCCTCCTCTTGTCGCCTCCAAATTTTAAATTTTTAATGCACTCGTTTCTTAGCTGTATTTTGGCAGCTACATATTCCTAATCACTTGCGGCGTACATAGGTCGGGTTTGTTTGGATTTTTTAATTACAAAACCAAATCAATGTATCGAGTTTAAATTTATAAACCAAATCAACAAATTCGGATTTTTCAGGTTTTCAGATTTTTTTCCTGTAAAATCTTCATAGCATAAAATATGTAACTTGTGCTTCAAATATTTCTTAAGTCTTAGTAAGATACAACTATATAATGTATTTTTCAAGAAAATAACATAATAATATGAAATAAGTCATAGCACTATACTAAAATATTTAATAAGAAAGATAATAAAATTACATAAAGCAAATATTGATAATTAATAAGTCATAATGAAAATTAACGTAATCTAAAAATACTATAGGTCATGCTACAATAATTATAACTAATAAGTACTATTAATTACATTATTAAGCACTAAAGAAAAAGATAAATTAAGTTATGCATTTTCATTATAAACCAATGTAAAATTAAAAATAGATCCAACACTATCGTCACTCCTAGTGTTGAATTGAATTTCTTTTGTTAGCATTAGTATTGATTTAAACTTTGTTTGAGTTACTACATTTATGGGCTATAAAATTTATTTATCATTCAAGAATGTTAAGTCAAAACTAGAAATAAAACGTTAAAAGATAAAACTGTGAAAAAATTTAAGAAATATTAATAAATTACATTACAATAAATATTTATATGTATATAATATTTATAAAAATTATATAAATGTACTATCGGGTTGGTTTGGTTTCGGTTATACTTTTTTTTAGTTAAAACCAAACCAATTAAGGTCGAATTGTTTTTCCAATACCAAACCAAATCAAACCAAACCATATCGGATTTTATTTTTCTTGGTTTGACTCGAATTATCAGTTTGGTGCAGTTTATCGGTTTTCTTTGTACACCCTTACTAATCATCTTTCTTCCTTGTAATTTCAGATGTTTCTTTTTTCCACAAAATTTATTGAGAAGCAGAAAAGATTTAACTAGGGTCAGAAAACCATAAAAACCAAACTTATCACATATGATTGGAATTGTTACCAATCATGAATTGCACCAAGAATGTGGCTTAACAATCAATAAGCGCAACCTGACGCATTAAGCTCCCGTTATACGCGGGGGGTCCGGAAAGGGCCGAATCATAAGGGTTTATCGTACGCAGCTTTACCCTGTATTTTTGCAAGAGGCTATTTCCACGGCTCAAAATCGTGACCTCCTGGTCACATGGCAGCAACTTTACCAGTTACGCCAAGGCAAACTTTGATTATCAATGAAATAAGGGTATCAATTACTGACGTCATCAATTACTGATTGGCAGCAACTTAACAGTTAACAATCAATGAAATAGATAATTAGAATTGTTATCAATTACTGACGTCATGTTTCGCTAGACCAAAATTAAATGCCAACGAAAAGAAATAAAAGCTAAGTCACTTCTTCTCATCCGCTTAAATGTTGATGGACAGAGCTACCCGACACATGTGTTGGTACAAGATAGCAAATACCTGATAAAATAGTCAAGATAATACAAGTTGACGCGAAGCGAACACTACCATTACACAAAAAGGGGGGAAATTAGCTAGTCTACTATTTTATAAAGTATGGCTTGGATCAGATTTATTTTTAAGTCTTAATCTTATAAGCACATGGACATGTGCTAATTCATGACAACTTGTTGAAGAAAGATTGTATTCCAATGAAAACTACATGAAGATTATCATCATCATCATCTGCTACACTGTTCTAGCAATTATTTATGTTTTATACATAAAAGATGTAAAAAGCGAAAATGTAGATTCTAACTAGTTAAATGTAAAACTCACTGAGGGGAGCAAAACTAGTTTATGAAATGCATCCCTATCTACTATCATTTCCTAAGTTCAGGAAGTGCCCAAAATAACAGCCTTCGCATCAATTCCTATATCAGTCCTGCTGCACTTCAACACCTCATCCTTGTACATTTGGATATCAAGAGTTCCGGTATTTGCTGCTGGTTTTGTTGAAATGTAGGGCAACTGAGCAGCAGCTTATTAGTATGGTGTGGACTTACCAAAGCGATATAACCAGTTAGCTGATGCCGGGCTGCATCATAGGGAAGATCCAGTTATTGCTTGACCCACCCTGCTTCCCGAGAACCTTCTCGTTGGCCCACCAGTCAGAGCCAATAGTAGCTTTATCAGGATATCCTCCATCCACATTGTCAAAGTTAAATTCCTTAGAGGATCCAAGAGTGATCGATCTGTGCTTCTGGTGCCTCTGTCCATCTTCTCCATCAGCAGAAGATCCCTCACGTGTTTCACTGGAAGGCTCATTCCCGTTGCACTCCTGTCCATTTGACATTTCAGCCAGGCTTTCCTCTCGTTTATTGTTACGTTCTACATCCTGGAGAGACATAGATCCAGTTTTCATCAACATCGTTGGCTTCTTTTCCACACACCTCACTACGTCTTCTGCAGTTATCTCGAAAGAAACTCTATGGTCGACCACTGTTAGATCATTTTTCCATCCATTAAGCGGCTTTGAAAGCCGAGGAACACCAGAGTTCTGATGATTGAGAAGGAAACTGTCGTGATACTTGGGGTATACTGTATCAGGGGTCAAAGTCCCAGATCCTTGCCGTGATCCCCATTCGTGAGGGGCTATTTTCTCCAGGTTCAGGAACTGAGGGCGTCCAGGATTAGACTCACGGTCAAGAAACGGAGATGAGGTTCCAGATACAGAAATGGCTGACCCAGGCGATATCAAATTGCTGACTGGACTCCCTGGTTGAAGTTGATATGATTGAAATTCATACTGAGCAAAAGGAAATCTATTACCAGCATCAACATTTTGGTGATTGGGGTCAAGAAGCTTAGCAAATGGTACCTCAGGCGATGAGGGTGTAGTCAAGTGGACTGACTCAGGTGGAGGGGTAAACGGAGCAGTTGATGGTTCAGTGGTGAATGTAGAGAACACAGGTGGAGATACCAGTTGAGGTTCATGAGCATATGGCCCAATAGCAAAAATCGAGGCAGGTCCACTGGGAGAATATGTAGACATAGAGGAAAGGCATTTCGAGCCAACTGGTGAGTGGGTTGCGGAAGGAGGTTCTGATGGCAAGAAAGAAGCAGGAGATGAGGGAGGGGCAATGAAGGGAAGCACTATAGAAGGAGCTTGAGTTGAATTATCAGCAGCAGGTCTATCTGCCCCAGGGGCTGTTGTTTCAGGAACAAAAACTGCATGTCCGATTCGCTTTGTCTGTTTCTGAGACCCAAAACACCAATACATGCTCCAGCAGCTTCCCCATCTTCGTTTCTGTAGAACCAATTTGAAGTGCAAGAGATGATGAGATCTTCTCATAAAATAAACAAGTAACTTCAAAGCATTATGAAGATGTTAACACACAAAGTAAGTTTCTTCAGGAAAAGACCCGAAAGCAGAGAGGACAGGGAAGTAGAGAAAATAAAACAACCTTGTTTCTTGATGCTGTCTTAAAACAAGGATGAGTGCAATTTAATTGTTCCTTAGAATCAAATAGTCAAGGGAATAAAAGCAAAGAATATACACAAAGAACCTTGAATATGTTAGCCCTTCAATACAATTGAACAATCGAAGAAAATCGGAGGACAGATGATCTAATCTAGAGTAATATTCAAAGAGCTGAGAGAAATTATTATTAACCTTTAAGAATTAATTAAGTCAGTCCATTCAAACCAAATAATGTTCTGAGGCTGGAGGTCAACAGGCCTGGTCCTGGCTAAGGCAAGATGAGGTTTCTAAGCAAGGAACACCAGACAGCAGTGCGGGAATACAAACACTTGAGTTTGCAAATGTCACAAGAGTGTTAATCAAAATGACGGGATGCAGAAAAACTTCCCTGGTAGATTTCTACCTTGCATCCTTAAGGTGAAAGGTTCAATTCCCACCGCCTTCTTCCAATTCTTTTCCCCTTTCCCCTCCCAAAAATATTATAGGAGAAAGAGGGAAACAACAACACCAACAACAACAACCCAGTGGGATCCCACAAAGTATCATGCACATTCTAATATAAAAAGATCAATTGTAAACGTACAAGAACATTGAGAAAATTGTAAGCAACAACAACAACAAAAAAAAAAAACAGTGAATTCCCATAAATGGGGTATGGGGAGGGTAGTGTGTACGCAGACCTTACCCCTACCTTATAAAGATAGAGAGGTTGTTGTTGTTTCCAATAGACTTTGAGAAAATTGTAACAACAACAACATACTCAGTATTATCCCACATCGTGAGGTATGGGGAGCGTAGTGTGTACGCAGACCTTACCCCTACCCTGTGAGGATAGAGAGGTTGTTTCCAATAGACCCTCGGCAAAAGAAAATATTAAAAGAAATACGAGGCACCAGAAAACAAACTAGTATTTGTACAAATTTACTTAAGTGCCTCACATGCTGTGGCCTCTTCACTTGGCCTAGGAGGTATATCAACTCGCTCCTTGACTTTGACAAACTGGGAAACTGGCTATCATTTCAGCCTCATTTAGCGAAGCTATTCTACAGTTGATCTAATGAATTCAGGGAAGAGTTTTGACATCACAAACATGTACACTTCTAGCCTTTTGGAACATATTTAGACTTGTGAATGAAGCAATTTGTGGTATGAGACATTATCATCTTTGAGTAGGGGATCTGAGATTAAAACCTGTGGGAACTCTATAAACTGACCGCAGGTTTTTTTGATAGGTAATGTAATTTTTACTATAATAACAGTACCAAGAAAGTACTATAACAACAGTACCAAGAATTTTTGCTACAACACTCTTTCTGCACCAAAAGCAGAAATCACATAAGCATCTATATTTTACACGAGAAATATTTTCATTTTCTTCAAAAATAGAAATGCAGGTGTATTATATTAACTAGTAAGCTCAGTTGTGTAAATTCAACCGCTGGAAGAATATGATATCAGCATTTATTAAATCTGGAACCTCCAAGATTTCTGCTTACTTGAAAACGATAAATTACTCGAACCTCTGAAATCAGAGGCGGATCCAGGATTTGAAGTTTATGGGTTACTATTGTAATCTCAAATTAATATACAATAATAACTAGATTCACAGTTATATATTTATAGATATTTAATGGATTTTTTAAATAAAAATACAGGGTCTCCGCAAAAGTTACTGGGTTCCCGGGAACCCAATAACTATACTCTACATCCGCCACTGTCTGAAATGCATAACTGTGTATCGCATCTCTGCATCGCTTTAAGCAAGAAGGAACATACCTAATAACACTTTTTGATAGATAGCATTTTAGAACAAGATTAAGAAAAGATTACTACAGTTGACATGGCTGTAGATGCTATTTAAGGATGAGAAGGAATGTGGTGCCACTAGAAAAAGAGTTCATAAAGTGATAGATTTCCTTGATTTTGGATTGATTAAAAAGAAAGAAAGCAAATGATTTATGTATAAGTGACACTCCATTGACAGCATGCATATCACGAGCAGTGAAGAACTGAAGCATATTATCCAAACTTCCTAGTAATTACCTGTCTTACCATCACCAATTTCCAACAGGGGGTAAAGAATAAGAATACTTTCTTTTATGAGGGGGCAAAGAATAGTACTAACTTTCTCAATGAAGACACTTTTCTTTTAGTGAACTGCCATTCCAGAGAGTAATTTCTGTCATTGTGATTTTGTTTTTTTATGACCAAGAAATCCGTTTGGGGCCAACCCTTAGGACCAACCGCTGACTTCAAAACTTGGGAATAATGGACCTGCCCCTCCACCCTTCTCCACTTAAATACCAGGCTTACTTCGCATGGCACAAGGCTCAAACGTGTGACCTAAGTCACGAGTCCTTCAACCTTTGCCACTTGAACTAAGTCCCGGGGGGCTGTCATTGTGATAATTATCTGCACAATTCTTGAAAAGTTCCAAATATTTGCTATACAGAATGAAAATTGCAGATGTATCCCAAATTCGGACAGCGGAGACAGCATTAATACCAATTACAATCTTTCACCAGGATATACCAAGAAATTTCCAATTAGAAGATCAAATAACTCACATCATTCTTCACCAAATATAACAACATCTCTGTTCTTAATGCAAGGGACAAAAAATATACAAAAGTCCCCTGATCTATGAATCTCCATTGCAAAGCTTCAATTTTAACAAGTTAGACACCACCAAGACGCTTCAACTAATTTAACTTTGAGTTCAAAAATATTAATCTCGATCTACAAATTCCAAAAAGGAAACAAAACTGTAACCGGATTCAAATTCAAAGCGAAACACAAAACGATCTATAAATTCCAAAAAGACAAAAGAAAAACCATGATTTTTTCGTCAAACACACAATGATGTTTAAGCTCCTAAAAAAACTGTAACCGGATTGAAATCAAAGTGAAACATAAAATGACATTTATAAGTTGCAAAAAGAAATAATTAACTGTGACTGGATTCAAATCAAAGCGAAACACAAAATGATACTTAAAATTATTTTAAAAAACACGTAATCGGATTTAGATCAGAGTAAAACACACAATGATTTTTAAATTCCGAAAAAAAATGTAACTGGATTCAAATCAAAGTGAAACACAAAACGATCTATAAATTCCAAAACCCAAAATTTGCTGTAATCGAATTCAAATCGAAGTGAAATTTACCTGAACGGAAGCTTGAGGAACACGATTTTCAACCGAAGCGATCGCAGTAGCAGCAGCGTTTATAGTCTCCAGAGTACTATCCACTCCTCTCTGCTCTCCGTTCACTCCTCTCATCTTCTCCTCGCTTTGACACAACAAATCACCTCAATTCCTAAACTCCGACGACTCCTCAGCTCTATAACATCGCCGGACCTCACTTTTCCAATCGAAATACCAAAAATATATATATTCTCAGACAAAAAATCAAAGTAACCGAACAAATTTGTCTGCAAAATGTACACATATATATATCGTATATATTTAATATTTCATATGTATTATGTGTATGTATAGGCCATAGCTATGGTGGCTTTGGAGGTCAAACACGGCAATGACTTTAGCGTGATTTTTCTATAATTGGGAGCTATTATTATTAGTAAAAGGTAATTAAAAGGTTAATAAGTGATTGTGAAATGACGATAATGGGCTTCTTTGCAATTTAATAGAGGTAGGATGAATTGGGTGGTGTTTCACCTGAATTTTGCTAGCCACATTTAATGTATTTTCACTTCTTCTTTTTATCTTTTTTGCTTTAAATTTTATTTAAGATTTTGGTTTTCATTCTTAAATGCTAGGAGTACTACTTATCATTGTTGAATATGGTTGGTTTCGTTTAAAAATACAGTTGAATTTGAAAAATATATATTGATAATTTACTTTAGAAAAAAAATATTCCTAATCTTTTGTTATTTTGTGAGGTATAATATAGCAAGAATAATATTTTATTACTATCAAATGATCTATTCTGGATTTTTAGTTTGCAAGTAATTAACGAATTGAGCACAAGATCGACTTCGGCCAGTTTTTTTATCAATCTTCTGACATATATATTTTATATCTCTGTATTTAAAATTTGACACCGCAAATAGAATTGGTTAATTTATTTAATTGAAATCAACTATGTCTTGAATAGATCTTGAAAGAAATAATCTATTTGAAATCGCACATGATACTTACACTAAATTTATTAATTTATTATAATAAGTATTGAATTAAAGTGTGACAAGTGACTAAGCATGTCATTAGGATTTGATGCAAACATTAGACAAGTCGTTCTTTAAATCCTTTCATCCTTACTTTAATACATGAAAAAAATTAATAACTCAGTTCAAAATTTGATTTCTTTTGAAATAAATTAAATGCATGATAAAATAAATTCTACCTTATTCTTGAATTAGACAACCCATCATAATTTTTACATGAACTTAATTAATAATGACTTATCTCGACTTTCATGAGACTCACACTATATTAATAGTAAAGTTCAATTCAACCTAGAAAATATTAGACAATAAAAGATAAGAAGAAAATAAAATCATTGATAGTGACAATTCAAGAATTAAAAGAAACTATTAAAAACAAACAAGTCTAGTCAATATTGGCATCAATGTGCTATAAAATATGCTATCTTGAATTTAAAGTATATATGCAATAAGAGTCAACCTAATATTGGACCATACTTCTCATGAGGGAACAAAAATTTTATTATGCTTAGGGGATTAGTATAATTATTGAGGGTAATTTGGTCTTATTAGGACTACAACAAATTATTAATTTATAGATTAAGTAATAAAGTAGCTCATTTAAATTACCAAGGGAAACTTTTTGTTAGGCCAATGAGTGCGCACGTGTGCACATCCATTTTCTCGATGGCGTTATTATGCGCACCATCCTGGTTCTTTCCGGCGTAGGTTAGGCCCCACCCTTGAAAATTCTCGCTCGTTTACTCGCCCTCGCCCCCACTTGAACTAACGTGCACGCTTGGCTCATCGTTTTCTGCATTTTATAAAGTCGCTATTATTACTTCTTTTACTACTACTTGTTTATCATAGGCATCGACGAAAAGTACTTGGAGTAAATTACACTTAGAGGATTAAGAATATCTTTTTTTAAAAGCGGGCATAAAATATTTGAAAAAATATTTAATGGAGACTGAAATAGCAATAACAATAACAATGACAATAATAACAAACTCAATATAATCTCATAAGTAAAGTACAGTGTATTAACAATCTTACTCTTAATTTATAAAAATAAAAATATCTGTTTTTGTAGATCCTCGGCTCACAGAATGAGACCAAAATAGCCATTCTTGAAAATTGGAACAAGGCTTTTGTTTTCTTTTCTTTAATTTTTGGGCTCAATCCCCCTAAAAAGAAGCGAAGAGAAAAGAATAGGAAATTAAGAGAATAAATTTGAAAGACCTTCCTCTAAATTTGTCCTTGTAGCATTAATACAAAGATAAGAGATTATATTTTCGAGATAAAATATGTCTTGTAATTTTTTTGTTTTTTGGTATTAGCAATCTCGATATTTTATATTAATATTTTTGAAAAATTATTCCACGGAGACCGAAATAGTAATTCCTAACAAAATCTTGTTTCTCTCTTCTCCTTTCTTTCATTTCTTCACTCAAATCCCCCTAAAAAAAGCTTAGAAAAAATTAAAATAAATTGTAATAGTACGACATTACCTTTTTATAATTCTAAATGCGTTCTCACTTCAATTTTTGAAACTTTTGTGAAGTTAAAGTCCTAATTCCATATTTTTACCCTGTATCGTTGACATTTCCTACTTTTCGAGTTATAAATTTTCTTTACATTTTTTCCATGCGAACAGAAGTCAGTTATGGTATTGTAGAAATTTTCTAAAACAACACTGTAGTCATTCAAAAAAATTCTATCGAATTTTCTCTTTGCAAATTTCATTTCTCTTTTTCATTATTTAGACTCACTCTTCACATGTAAAATAAAAAATATCCAGATGCTATTTTTTCCTTCTTCTTTTTTCAATTTCATCTGCAGTCACAATCTCTCATCTTAAAATATTTAGAATAAAAAGGAAAATAAAAGGCAAGTTCCTCCTTTTTAGATAGTGATGAATGATAATGACAACTTGGAGTAAAGAACCTTTTCAAAACTAATAGCCTTTTCCATCTTTTTAACAGATCTTTTCACTATGATTTTAGACAGGACTTAAAAAGATTTACGGCTACTTTTCGAGATCATTACAGCTTTCATTAGGAGCTATAGACTAAGCAGGCGCTTGGACATAAAAATTAGTAGTATTATTTTTGGAAAAAAAAATAGTATTTGGAGTTAAGGTGAAAAATGGTATTTGAAATTTGAAATTATGTTTGGACATGCATTTCACTTGAAAAAAATTACAATTTAGTAAGTGGGAAAAATGGTTTTTCGGAAAATTTTGAAATTTGGTTTTTGAAAAACTTTTTTTCGAAATTTTTTTAAAAACTAGCAAAATTTCATGAACAAACACATTTAAAAAAAAATTATGGACAAACAAGGCCTAAGAAAAATTTGCTTTCGGTATGGATAAGTTTTACTCTCTTTTTCACACACATATAAAATGACTGATTGTTTGGATGCATAAGAAAAAATAATCGGTGTCATAACTAATGCATGTTTACTTAACGATATTAAATAATGTGGAAATCTATGTATTATTGCGGAGATAGAATGTGAAATAAGAATGTGTATATTAACAATACGACAATTAAACTATTTTAAAGATGAAAATACCTCTTACGGTAGATAATTCATGTATAAAGATTTTATTATTAGTAACCACCACAATTTATGTATTATAGTCTTAGCTAATATGTGAACCAAAAGAGTTATGGATAATGCTTTGGAGATTAAATAAAAATTGCCTTATTCTTAATTCTCTAATGATGGAGAACAAACCATGAATTATGGTCCAAACCTACAAATTGCCCTAATCATAGAAGGATATCTCGTCCTATCATATAAAAGAGAAGTTAAATATGGCATCTTTTTAAGTCGATATCATTCTCTCATTCACAACTACACAAGGAAAATGAAAGCTATACTCATGTACTTCATCAAAAGAGTAAATTCCCTACCCTCTTTTTTGCTATTTTTCCTTTATTCGCTTGATTCCTTTAACCCGAATGGAATAACAACAACAATAAAAAGTTCAGTATAATCTCATAGGGTGGGGTTTGGGGAGAGTAGTGTGTATGCAAACCTTATTCTTACCTTAAAAAAATAGAGAGGTTGTTTTCGGAAAACTCTCGACTCAAGAAAAGATAAAAGGAAGTCGTAGCAAGAAACAATATAATACTAGCACTACAATAAGACAACCGAAAATGGAGGAATAAGTCCAAGTAAAATTAAAAAGGACAGCTCCATACACAAAGTACTCCGTATTCATACAGAATCCGAAGAAGAGTCATATCTCAAGAGTATAATGTAGATAGTCTACGCTAATGCAAGTATCAGTGACCGGTTCTATGATAATATGTGCTTTATTTCCTCCTAATCTTCTTTTTTTTCTCTTTCTCTTCTCATAAGCCAAGTGTCAGAAGCTAGAGGTACTTTAGATTATTAAAGAAAACAACCAGGAGATATTTTTAAAAAGTTGGTGGGGAAGATGAGTATTTAGACCTGAATTTAGGCAAACTGATTATGACTAGCCATATTTATTTTATACAGACTCAGTAAACCATAAAAGTCAAGTTTGAAATCTAACCAAAATATTATTTGAGCAAAGTTACTCGGTATTCATGATGGTAGAAGATAATACGTATTCGACGAATTAGTCGATATGTGAACAAGTTAATTAGACCACAACTCAAAGGTAGGTCTTCACAAAATTTAACAAACATATTCTCGAAAATCAAATTCTAAAAAGGTAATATAAACACAATTTCTTTCCCAAGGATAATGTATTTTAAAAGAGTTTCTAAATTTTAATTTCAAAGACTTGTTAAAATTCACAAATCCAGATACCACATGTCCTTACTTGTAACCAAAATACAAGTGTTAGGATCCTAGAATTTGTTTCCTAGTATGCCTACTATTTGCAGTTGCCGTCATTTTTGTAAACTGATACGAAACAGTTGAACTTTCTTGTCAAACAGTCAAACTGTTTGTGTCAAGAGGAGGAAACTCTTGTATCATTCTGCACATCACTAGATGTGATTTTCTTTCTTTTTCTTTAAAGACAATTATGACTTTTTCAAACTTTTTAAAAAGGCAAATCGAGATATTAATTTACACCCATTAAAAAATACTAGTCACCTTTAATTTTGAATCATATGAGTTTAATTAAAACTCAGTGTTCGTTTATCTTAATCCAAGCAAACTTCACATAGATTGAATGAAGCGGAATCCACCTTAACACAATACATTTTGACCGTAACAAATTTTAAACAAGCTAATTATCAGTTAATTCAAAATTTCAATTTATTTTAACCCTAAATTTTTCTCTTTTTTGCTAACGGTGGTGCCTAGGTCAATTACATAGACTCAGATTATTTCATAGGTATGCAAGATTATATGCAAACATTGTTGACCTATTGACACAATTCAACTTGTGAATTTTGTCTTAAGTATATTTGTTTTCAAGAGTAACTTCTTTTTTACGACGGTGATGTCCGAGCCAATTCACTCGCACCTTACTATTTCACCGGTTACCCGCTACCTCCCAACAGCACAAGTACCGGGTAACTCTACCTACCAAGACTTAGACGGACGAAAAAAAATCACCTAGTATTTTGTTGTGATAGCTACAATTTGACATTTACTTTTTATTGTCTTCAAGGGTTATCAACTTATTATATATACAGTCAGACCCCTCTATAACAGCATTCTTATATAACCATTCACTATAAAAGCCATATTTTTCTAGGAACCAATTTTTATGGTACGGTATAATATATATCCTCTATCACAGCACTTCATTATAGCAGCCAAAAAATATCAGAACAAATAAAAGGCTGTTATAGAGAAGTTTGATTGTATAAGCATTGATTCTTAAGAATAGATATTTACACACATAAGGCAATCTAATGGAAGCTGCAAAGGAGAAGAAACTGATGCAAGAATGCAAGTATAAAACACATTTATTCACTAAGCACTGAATGTTAAACCAAGTCTGTGATCTGTTTCTAAATGTTTCTTGAAATCCTTAATCATTATAGCCTGTTCAGAATAACAAGAACAGTTCAGCTAACCGGAAAATGAAGAAAAACTTAAGCTGCTAAGCTCTTGGATGCAATTTCGAACACGTTCTCTGAGAGACCCTCGGTAGACAAGATCATCTCCAATTGTTCCTGTAAAACACAAGCTTACTTCTTTAGTCCTTTGACTTCTATGCAAACACACACTCAAATGGAAGCTCCGCAGCAACTAAAGACATACTAATGTATGATGTTTGAGCAAGCCGATACTAACCTTAGCAAGACTTTGTCGTGTTTCATCATAACGCTTCCATCTAGAGAACGCTGATACCATTCGTGAAGCCACCTGCAATCCAGTAGAAAAAGGAATTTTAACGCTCTCTCAGACTACTGTAAAACCGTTGTTAGTTAAATTGCGGGATTGAAGTTAGGAAATCCCTCTAAGTTTTCTTCTCTAGTTTCTGCTGTATGCTACATTATTGTTCGTGTGTTCAGGGGCGGAGCTAGAGTTTAGATTTGGGATTCATCCGAACACAATAGCTTTGGTCCAAACCCTATATTTGTCTTAAGAAATCTATTGAATATGTACAAATTATTAATTAAGAACACAGTAACTTAATAGATCCCGAACCCATAAACTTCAAATTATGGCTCTACCTCTGCGTGTATTAACTGTTGTTCCAAAGAGACCAAAAACAATTGAATAGTATTTATGAGACCTGTGGATTTATCTTGTCAAGCTGCACCACTAGTTCCCCTAAGAACTTGTAGCCGGAGCCATCCTTGCAATGGAAGTTGACAGGCGACCCACAAAATCCTCCAATCAATGAGTAAACCTGCATTTGTCCAAAATAAAACATTACATCTTGTAACTGACATAAACTAGAAAACATCAAACTAGAAAAGCACATACCTTATTTGGATTACGCAGGTCAAAGGCGGTATGGTTTAGAAGTTTCTTGACATTCTCAACATTACCAGGCACGTCTGACATAGCTTGAAGCGCAAACCACTTGTTTACAACCTACGGAAAAAAGAGCGAGACAAAGATTTCTTCAAGCTTATCTTGTTCATATCACTACAATATCGCAAAGCATGCAATGTAATACCACTTGTTTAATTGAAACTAGAGATGAATAATTTAAGTTACAAGGAGGTTAATCAACAATTCGAAGGCAAGAACAGGGCCGGAGGACAATCAGTCCAACGCAAGAGAATTGCAGGTTTCCTTTTATGGGGCCCAAAGATGATATCAAGTCGAGGTGCAGGTATTAGACGCATAGAGATGTTACCAAGAAATCATCCTGCCACTTGTTGTAGAAATCAGCCAAAATCTCTTCTCGAATTGCAGGTTGCTGATCAATAGCCACCAAAGCTGAAAACTGATCTGTCATGTTTGTGGCATTGCTGTATTCATTCAATAGAAGTTCTGTAATTTCTGGGCCTTCAAGCGATCCAAGATAAGCTGTAGACAAAATAAGGACAGTGGATTTGCAATTTGTTATTTGTCAAATATGAAGTTCCGAAAAAACACTGTCGCTAGAGAGATAAGAAGAAACAAAACGAGAATACACATGAAACGGACCAAGAGCAATATTTTTAAGAGCACGTCGTGCCATATTGTTATGATCAAACTCATATGCGCCAGAACTCCTGTTGTTTTTAGTCTGCAAAGTAAGTTTCAGGTTATATAATTATTTTTTTCCATTAAGAACTTTTCAAGTGAAATGAGAATCAGTATTCAGAAAAGTAACACTGGCATTACAGTGATAAGGAGGTCCTCTTTCAATTCAGAAGCCAGTTGCTTCCTGATGAAAGTCCGGACTGCATGAACAGCATCCGGGTCAGCAACTGTCATCATGTCCATGATTTCTCCTACACCTGGCAAAGTTATTGCCTTTGCAATGAATTCCTGAAAGGATACAGCAAAACCAATTAGTGAAACCTTTTTCTTCCGACATGAAACACACATTTTTACAAGAGGTGGGGCAAGCACCTTATCCAAGCTTGAGTCGGTGAGTATGCTTTTGATCCCCTGCACAAACTGAGGGTTAAGAACCAAAGCCTTATTCTGTTGGAAATCCGCTACCAAGCTGAGCATCAGCTTCCTTGCCAAGACTTGTCCCGCCTCCCAACTAAGGAACAAATAACATTAGTCTTTGATTATTTCAAATTTGTGATTAGCTAAAAGATATCGGACGAGAGATCAAGAAAATACAAACCGGTTAAACTCATCAGAATCATGAGCAAGAAGGAAAAGCAGATCACTATCAGTGAGATCAGACTCAAGCCGGATGGGAGCACTGAAGCCTCGTAATATAGATGGTGTTGGCTTCTCAGATATGTCATTGAACACAAATTCCTCCTCCTTCTGCATGGTACAAGCAAAAAATCCTTTATTACATCCTTATTAGAAGTTGCATAAGCATATTTATTTGAGCGAACTTATCATCTGCTATGCAATGAGACTAATATACAATTAGCAGAATATAAGCCAAGACTGATGTCTGAGGTTTCATTTTAGTTCCCTAAACAACAATTGAAACAAGAGAAAAAATTTATATTCTACTTTCTACTTAGTATTAAATAAACTCAAAATTAGGATATTGTATGAAGCCGTTCAAGACCTTTACCAACTATAGCAATCTTACATAAGCTAGTTGTTCTATTGGTAATATCAGCAATTAAGTTAATGAGTGACATTAGATGTAACCTTTGCTGTATTTCTTATTTTCCCAGGGAAAATTATAGAAGCCACACGCCATGTATACAGTTTAATCAAGTGGAATGCACTGGAACAAGTCCGTCAAAATTCCACGCTAACCTTTGTTATGCGGAGAACTGTAGTGTGCACATTTTGACCACTGCTTGTAAAACTCTCCAATTTCCCTTCATGATAAACGGAGGATAGAGGCATGTCCTTGCCACTTGAATCTAGCAGACCCACTGCAACAGGAATAAACATAGGTTCTTTTGCTGATTGGCCGGGGGTTGGAGGCACCTCTTGACTAGGAAAACATCAGATGAAATATGTCAGCCTAAACCAGAAAGGTTTGCAAATCTAAGCGAAAAATCCGTTCTATGTTGTTACCTAAACTTGAGGGAGAAAGTATGGCTTTCAGCATTATAATTAGTTGTAACCTTCACTACAGGTGTCCCAGCTTGTGAGTACCTGCATTTATGTTTCATTCAAAAGCTCAACTTTGAGAGAATCACGAATTTTAGTTCGAATGGCAAGAAGGAGGAATCAGTTACCATAACAAGAAATTAGCAAAATCTGCATTGTTGGCATCTCGCATGGCAGCAAAAAAATCTTCACATGTTACTGCTTGACCATCGTGCCTCTTGAAATATAAATCCATGCCCTGAAAGAGTAAGGATATATCAGATTTTCGAGACTCTCAAGTGCGGAATCAATTGTCTATATTACAAAAATAGGCAAGACATTTTTTTCATACTTTTCTGAATCCTTGGCTCCCTAACAATGTTTTGTACATCCTGACCACTTCAGCGCCCTGATAATGAAAATAGTGAATTAAATCAATTGATGGTGAATCAAAATATTCCCTCACACATGCATAAGCACACATAAGGTCATGGATATGTGGCAAAATAGGGGGGGGGGGGGAGGAAATGCAGCATAAGGTGGCAAGAGAGGAAGAGAATTACCTTCTCATAAACCTGCAAAATGGAAAATGGAACAAACAATAGTTAATAAATACCCTGGGAGACAAGAGATCAGTACATAAAGTTAGAACATGATTAAATAGAATTACCAGGATCTTACCGTAACTGCATGTTCGTGAATCATCAAAAAGGCCAGACCAGCCATCACAACCAAACATCAGTAACAAAAAATATCAGCAAAATTGGCTCAAAAGAAATTAAACCTCCTCTCAATGTAGACAATAAATTGAAACTTGCCTGTGTAGAAGTTATCCATCTGTCAACATAAAAAGGTGGAAAAGAAGAATGAGCAAACTTTCCAAGCAGGTGGCTTAAAGAAGGTGGGCCCAAGCATTTCCTAAACAAGAACCATCCATATTCAAAGAGATTATTGGTACCTTTATATAAGAATGCGGCCGGACAGGATGAGCCATTGGACCAGAATCCTAGAAAATCAGGATAACAGTTAGCACATGTAACTAGTCATCCACAATACAGTCGCTCATTCTGGAGCATATTGATTTGGCAATCCATGTATAAATATAAGAAGCAGGAATATTATAATGACAAGAACTCGAAAGAACTCTTTGAAACCTGTGGGTACTGATACATTCGAAGCTTTGAAACATCAGCAATCCTTTTCACTGTACGGCTTCCCATATCAGATGAGAACTCCTGCACGAATCATTCAAGAACTTGTAAGTTAAAGCTACCACAAAAATGTTCGTGTATCTATCTTCTCAAAGAATACATCCAACCTGATCACGGAAAACAGTAAGTCCTTCCTTTAAGCTGAGCTGGAACCAGTCACGACAGGTAACTCTGCATTGAGCTCAATAGTTAATATAATATAGACACGAGAATACTATCAAGGTATACAGCAAACAAGTACACTACCTTGTATCCAATTGTAAAAGCAGAGGAGTTGATTTCACTAAAGAATTTAACTTTAAAGTCTTTCTTGAAAGAAACATGAATTTTATTGCTCATCAGAAGCAACAGCAATGAGGAGCTAATTGTTTACAGAGAACAGGAAAAAAGGTATATAACTCCTGAAGTGTGTTGAGGAATTCGAGGAACACGTTCTTGTTATATAACATCATCCATTTTGCACCAAAGGAGCTAGAAGATACGAATAGTAATATAATGGAAAAGGTTAACTAATATATTAAATAGCTTTTTATTCTGTGAGAAGGGGGGATTCGGTAAATGACAAACCTGTTGCCTGTCCAGTTGTGGAAGTACTGCAACAACGATAAGAAATGGTAATTTATTCAGTATTTCAAGAATCTGCATCCAAGATAAAGTTTATGAATTTCAGTAGCTAATGAAAGATATCACACACCTCATGTCCAATCACACCCAATATTGCCGCATAATCAGCATCAGTCGCAGTTTCTGGGGACGCCAGGACAAGCTTGGAATTGAATATCTGTTGAAAACAAAGTCAAGCAATTAGGCTTAGTTAAGAAAAAGTCATAAGTAGAACAATGCAATAACATCTCAAATATCATACATTCAAGCTCTTGTTTTCCATCGCTCCCCTGGCAATGAGATAAAAACCAGGTTATGATCATAAAAATAAAAAATTTAGGGGGTGGCAGAAAAATGATAATGTGAAGAAAACAGAAAACTAACATGTTAAAATCAGGAACAGCAACAATATTAAAAAGATCCAGGTCATACTCCAGACCGAAAACCTGTTAGAAAAATTTAACAAAGAAAATTGCCATAAGACCATCAGACAAGAGAAGATATCTAACTTGATGTTTATCAAAAAACTGAAAAGCTCACATCTTCATCCCACTTCATAGCTGCCTTCAGCGAATACATTGCATGTGCTGTCTTGGGCAGATCTTGTGCAGGGGTCCAGATTCTCAGGGAGACGTTACGGCCTGAACGGGTTGTGAATGTATCATCTCTGCTCTCCAACTGACCGGCAACCAACGCAAAAAGATAACAGGGCTTCTTGAAAGGATCCTCCCAAACAGTAAAATGTTTTCCTCCCTGCAAAAAAAAAAGTGAGAAGAATAATTTGGAGTGGCATAAGGGTTACAATAAAACAACTTTCAGCAAAAAGTACAGCACGATCCAAATGTACCTCTAGATCTCCTTGCTCTATAAGGTTTCCGTTTGACAACAATACAGGGTACAAGGATTTGTCTGCCTCTATGCGACAGGTGTATTTAGCCATAATGTCAGGGCGATCCTAATGGTAGAAACGATCTCCATTAGCAAGCATTCAAGGAAAGACGATAACAGCCTAGAGGACAAAAAATGGCATACCTGATAGAATGTAATTTTACGGAAACCTTCAGCCTCACATTGGGTACAGAAATTCCCTGATGACTTGTAAAGCCCCTGAAGTAAATACGATAATGTCAATATTCTAAGCATAGAAACCATTCATAGTGTTACTGAAATTTGAAATGCAAGAAAAGATTGCAAATAAGACAAAATCCTGCCCTCCTATGTCACCTCTAAGGATGTGTTCTTCTGAGGATATATTTCTGTCACAATCTCTAAGGTGAATTTGCTACTTGGAGGAGATTTAAGAGTCAGGTGGCGCGAGTCCAAGTGGAAATCTTCTTCCTGAAGCATATTAAGTGTATCATTTATGAGCAAAAGTAACATCAGCTGAAATATGTGTAATAAAAATCTATGTACATCTTCGGACATTGTACGAGCACGACTTTGATAAATACCTTCAATGGATTGCCATTGATCTTTATCGATTGCAACTTTAAATCTTGCCCATTTAGCACAAGTGGGAAAGACTGACCTGTTCAAGATAAATTAGCAACAAAATGTGAGTTCTGGAATAAATACAACTATTGGAAAACTTGAGAAGCTTCAATCAGCCAAAAGCATCTATCATTTAGTTCAAGTATATCAACCCAACAAAACGTGGAAAAAATGTATTATGGATAAAAAATAAACAAATCCAAAGGGGTAACAAGATTTACCTTCAACTCTGGGGCTGACAGCAATTTTGGAAGCAACGAACGTACTTTCCTCACCCAGTGAGAATTTCAGATCCACCTAATAGTTATTTGATTTAGTCTCATAAAACAAGGAGAAAAATCCAGACCTTTACCAAGATTAAGGTCAAGATCAAGGGATATACCGTGTCAAAATAGTAGTCAGGTTGTTTGTAATCCTTCAAAAAGATTTCCTTTGGAGCTGCCATCTTGGTTTCTTCTACTTCTTTTGGCAGAGGTTCAGTTGCGACTGAACAGATTAATCTCCGGTCAGTTCTTCTCGGTTGCTGGGAAACATCCACAACATACAAAAGAAACGTCAGCATAGAAAAGCATTGTTGCCAAAATAGGCTAGTAAGTTTAAAATCAGGACATAATAGCTTACAACCAATGGAAAGCGTGGGATTTGACACCTCCTCCAATGCGTAACCTAGTTGCAAAAAGCACAAAGACTGAATATAGGAAAAGAGAAAAAAATGCACTAAACAAAGCAAGACAATGCATTAAAAACCAAAAGCAAATGAGGAATGCAATTTGCACGAGCCAGTCAAGAAAATATTCACAAACCTCCGAACTGATGTATTGTTTATATCTACAGATATTCCTCGAGCGCACAACTGAAGCAACACGGCAACTTGCCTGAAACTACAGAGAAAGAATGGAAAATAATTCTTCAGGCGACAACAAGTAATTAAATGCTAAGTATCTTACATTAACTAAATACACGTCAAAAGCAGCATTAGCACATCAAAGAAGCAAGACAGAGAATCAAACACCTAAAGAAAGTCCAAAGATTAAAATAATTATTACAAGTGTGGGCAAAATACTAGAACCAAATATAAGTACTTCATATCAAGCCAGAAACCTAAAAGGATAAGCTTTTCCTAGTGCCAAAGAATCAGTACATCTCAACGGACGTAGTTGGAAAACAGCAAAATTGATAAAGCTGGAAGTATTACTTGTTCAGTTAGTACAAAACATGACAAAGAAAAAGAACAAAATATACACACCACCCCTACTTGACTCTCAAATAGAACCTCTAATACCACTTTCAAGTTTTGTATTATTTGCTTATACAATGAAGAAAAGGGAGTTGGATAATCACAGGAGCATTGGAGATCAAACCCAAGAGACATGTCTTCGATAAACTTGAAGGCTTGCACGGTAGAACCAACCGAGCCATCGGCAAACCACACAACTCCTAAGTAGTAATCTACTATTGATAATAATAATAATAGTTAGTTCAATAATCAAAATTCACAAAATTTCCCCATAAAGTTTAAATCTTTACAGGCAAACCCAGCTAGTTCAGTAATCAATATTACCAAAAGAAAAAAATCCCTATAAAGGTCCAATCTTTATAGAATATAAAGCAACCCCAGTTAAAAATTACTTATAAATTCAATCTTTACAAAATATAAGGCAACCCCAGGTAAAAATTACTTATAAAGATTCAATCTTCACAAATAACAAGGCAAACCCAGGTGGTTTAAATTTGGACAGCAAACAAAAAACCCTTCAAATCAAGAAAAGACTACTAATACCCTAGTGAAATATGAGAAGAAATGGCTCTTAAAAGAGGTGGGAGATATATGGATAATCTAAGAATATGGACAAGAAAAAACAATAAAAAGGACATTTAAAATTAGAGATATTACCAGAAATTAATCAAAAAAGATTATTCAAAATTAAGCATTAATAGTTTACCTTTGTTGATGATCCAAAAAGGGTCGATCAGCAGAGCAAGAACACCAAAGAATTACTGTGTTAAAAGATATATTGGTAAAGATATTTGTGATCTGTGAAGTGACATATGCAAATTCACATAGGAGTACTGTCGTTTTATAGTGGAGTACTAGGTATTTTCAGTAAAATTCAGGTTTTTTTGTTTTTCAAGAAAAAGGTCCCATTGGTCAGCTAATTATAATAGGATTGGTTCTTTTTTGCGGTTGGTTTTTTGGTTTTAAAAAAAAGCCTTTTTTGGCAGGAAACTAGTGAGCAAAACTAATTAGGTTTTGAAGAAGAAAAAAACTGCAAGTTACACACTCGGCCAAAAATAGTTATATTTACCTGAATATATTTATTATACGCCAGTTTCTACGAATGTGTGTTGCATGTTAATACCATGTCAATTGAAAACATACGTAAAAAGAAAGAATTATTGTAAAACGTAGTTTGTATTTACATTAATGATTGACAAATGTGTTGAATCAAAAATGTTTTGTAAAGTATTATAAGTTGAGAAAGAATAATTAGGTGATAAGCTAAATTTGAAGACATTTACAAATTAACCAACAACCTAATCATAAGAAATTTTGGTCATTAAAATCATTGCAAATTTTGTTTTTAGGCACTTCTCCGAAGAGTTACTATGTGAAAATTTAGAGAAAAAGCTCAAAACAATACGGTACCTTTGGAATTGGACTCAAAGTAATCCTATTTCTTTCGGGCAGAGCATTAATAGTCCACATATTTTGAGAAAATGGTGCATTTTAAGTCTCAAATCTAACCATTGTTAGTCTTCCAACAAAAACATCAGAATATGCACGTGATATTTCCTTCCAAACAAACAAACTCCTCTCTCTATCTTAAAACAAAATAGACGACATCTTCTTAGTATCATTGTAGGGGCATTTACAATATATAGTTTTTTAAATTTTGGGAACAAACAGGTACTACTATTATGCATAATAGCTTGACAACATTTCAATCAACTCACAGTCCATTTTAATTAACTCAAAAGAAGTCACCTTATATGTGATAATATTCCGAACACTGAAATATTTTTGGCAATCACAACAAAGAAAACTTTATCTATAGCAGAAAATTCAAACAGCGCAGCACAGTAGCATCCCCCCCCCCCCCAACACCAAAAAAGAAAAGCAGAACAGTAACAACGTCATTTGAAACACGAGCACTTGAAAATGCACCAGAATAGCACCGCATGAAACTACAATTCATTAGCAGTTCTACATCACCATTCACCAAATATCGGAAAGCAACACAATAGCAGCACCAAAGAAGCTGATAGCAAAACCTGAAAAATGCACAGATAAGCACTTGAAATAAGGATAGGCTACCATTAACATTAAACACATATTAGCACTAGAAAAAACTAATTTACCATCAATCCATTTAATTTTGTTGTGTTTGTTGAGAGTATATCCAACCAGAATATATTTCAACTGCTACTTCTTGTCCAACTTCTTCTGGTCATATTTCAACTTGCCCCCGCCTAATCTGAACCATGAATACATATATTCTATGTTAGTATAAGTTTATTTAATAAATACCTAATTATAATATAGTTCCAGATATAGTACAGGCAGTTTTTCACGGATTGAAGTAATCTCTGGTTGCACAATATTATATTTGCAAGTTCTTTTATTGTGGCCAGGCTTGTTGCATATACTACAGTCTAGAGACTGTTGCTTCCTTTTCATCCTTGTTCGACTTGCTCCAACCTCATCAACTTCCTTTCTTCTCACTTTTTGTTTTCTTCCTCTCTTATTCTTTCTTACCATCCTTGGAGGCCAAGGAGGAATTTTAGTTGATTCAGTCCACATTTGTGGCCCATTTATCGGAAGAATTGCATGTTCATAAATTCTTCTATACGTTTCTACCTTGTCGCAGTCATCCACATAGTCAAGAATGTCATCCTTCTTAGCCCAAATTGCTGCAATAGCATGCTTGCAAGGAATTCCCATGATACTCCATTTTCTACAGCTGCATGTTCGATTCTCCAAATCAATTGCCCAATTATCACGAATAGTAGCTCCTATAATCTCATAATTCCACTGATTTGATTTTCGAGGAATATATTCACCGGCTGCAATCTGATTTTTGTGTAATATGTCCTTAATATTTGGACAAACATCACCCAAACTCCATTTCTGCCCTTTCTCCCTATTAGCTAGCATTCTAGCCATGAACAGATACCGCAATTTCTCCAAAAGTGTCAAAATAGGCTTGTCTCTAGCATCAAGGATCATGCTATTAAACACTTCACACAAGTTATTAATAAAATATCACACTTGACATCTGAAGAAAAATGTGACCTTGACCATTCGCTAGGTTTTGTCATTGAGCCAAGCAACAATATTCGTATCTAACTCTGTCATCCGTAACATGCAAGCATCAAATTCTTCCATAGTAGCAGCCTTTGCAGCAGCCCAAAATACTTTTTTTAATGTGAATCCACTAAAACCAGCTCTCTTAAAATTATTATGAAGGTGCCTCGCACAAAATCTATTGCTAACATGTGGTAAAACTTCATTAAAAACTTCAATAAGACCTTTTTGTTTGTCAGACATAAAGGTCAAACCACTCGCATCTATGTCTAAATCAGCTGCCAAATGGTTCAAAAATCATACCCATGTCTCTCTACTTTTTTTCTCAATAATGGCGTAGGCAATGGGAAATATGTTATTATTACCATCAATTCTGACTGCAGATAACAATTGTGTCCCATACATTGGACCTTTCAACCAACAACCATCCACACCTATTATCTTTCTACATCCAGCCTTATAACCTTGCTTACAAGCAGCAAAACATATGTATATTCTCTGAAATCTGTATGGCTTGTTTGGTACCTCATTATCAGTAAACTTCATGTGAATTGTACTGCCTGGATTTGTCCTATCAATTTCAATGCAATAATCCCACATCATTTTGTATTGATCCTTAATATCACCATCAATCAACGCAATAGCTTTCATCTTAGCTCTTTTAGCTTGAGATAAAGTCACTTTAGCTCGTAGATCTACACTCACCCTATCTCTGAACTCAAGTAAGCTCCAACCCCTGTTTGATTTAATTTCTTTGAGGTACTTTCTTGCAATGAAGGATGATGTTATTGTTCTATTTTTATAATTCCACTCCTTGCAAGTATATTTAGGTTTGTACTTCCTAATCTGAAGCGTCGTGTCCCTTTGCATTTTATATGCCATGATTTTCCATTCGCACTCCGGATGTATACAAACAGCCTTTATTCTTTCTTTATTATTTTTCTTCCACTTGATATACTTTCCATTATTTATCTCATGAGTAGCTACTGCATTCTTAAAATCTTGCTTGCTTGCAAAAGTAATTTCCAGAGCTAAAATTGGCTTATCTCCATCTGTATGTGGGGTTGAAGTGAGGAAAATTGGATTCCTCAGTCTCGGAATCGCTATGCAAACTATTTGTGTCTGCATAATCAATACAGTCAGATTCTCTTTCTGGAGCAACCATCTTTCTCTTCACTTCGACACTAAGAATCTCGCTTTCATCTATAATACTTTCTGCAATTTTTTCATGTATATCAATAAGTAGATCATCAGACAAATCATCTTCGGAGTTACTAAAATCATCACTAGATAAATTTTTCCGCACAAATTGATGTTTGTCATTATCTCTAGCATTTGATTTATATACCGAATCCATATTTTCTATACTGAAATATGAGTCCAAGTGTTCGAAGTAAATCTCAATCACATTGTCATTCGGGATCATTCGGGATGTTTCTGCCAACTGCATATGCTTCATTATCTGTAGATACCAACCTCCATTTATTACCGAATTTTTCATACCTATACCAAGAAGTTATTGAATCCTTTGAATATCCACAAATTGCTGCCATGTTCTTGAACTCATCAAGGTTCATTTTTTCCACGTTACACATAATCAATATAGTCGATGTTGCCCCCAACATAATATTTTTCTGGCATACGTTTCATAATTCCTCCATGGTATATTTTGATGCTGACAAATGATGCCTCGGCTATCGCTTCTGAAATAATAAAAAATATATTGTGATATTTAACAAAAATAATACATATTCAATAAGACTTTAACAATAGTACATATAGAAAACGTCTAGATTTTAGGCCTCATATATATTTTTTTAAACAATAACAAAGCCGCATAGGTATTTTTTCTGAACAAAGGGTTCTCTTTACATATTCAGAAACATGCTTATTGTATAGAATTTATTTGTGGGAAGGGGTTCGATAAAAGTAAATAAAAACTCAACATAAATTGGAGTCGATTCTCTGCCACTGTAACTCCTTAAAGATATTATTGCTTCCACGGTGTTCTAGGGTTTTTTGGAAGATAAGAAACAAAGAAGAGAGAAACTTATTTGCAGTCTGATTGTTTCAAGAGGAGAAGCCCAAAGGATGTTTCAGCAATAAGAGTTTGAGTTTGGAGGGAAACATATAAGGCACACGTGATAACTTTTGTTCCGTTAGAAGACTAACGGTGGTTAGGTTTGGGACCTAAAATGTACCACTTTCTCAAAATATGTAGACTATTAATGCTCCACCCGAAAGAAATAGGATTACTTTGAGTCCAAGTCCAAAAGTACCAAACTATTTTGAGCTTTTTCTCGAAAATTTACGAACATATTTCGAGCATCATGAGTTTTATTGATGATTAATTCTTTATAAAATATCTTGTAATAGGTCATAGATTTTTTAGTCATGTGCTACCAATCAAAAGAGACAAAAAATATAAATTTTCTTATGACTGTTGCATCTATTCAAATAATTGAGGATGAAGATATATCCATATGTAACTTTAGGTTAAAGTTCTCTTACAAACAATATGGTGAATGGTCAATGCATTATATACATGCAAGTAAAAATTCTCTAATCCACCGAAAGCTCAACTTCTCCCCACATCTGCAAGGATGTGATTCTCATTAACAAACTATATTAAGTTCGATTGATTTGTATTGAAATATCACAAAATTTATAATCACATTCAAAAATACTAAACTTGTTTTTTCATCTAACTCGACGTTTCTGCATGTATTCATATTTTAAAAATTCCCTTATTAGGAAATCTTCAACATTGTTGTCATCAATGTATTTAATGATCAATTATTATGGAAGAAGGGTCACATCACCTCTTAAAATTATTCGCTCTCCCTACTCGAAGTAATAAATCACAAAAATAATGAATATGTTCTTGATTTTATAGTATTTGTTAGTTGAATCTTTTCAATCTGATGTCATAAATATATTTTCATAAAGTTTATATTTACTGTCTTTATTTTTGTTGAAGCACTTCTAGTACTTAATGGGAATCGCTTTAAGAATTCATTACTTTTCCACAAACGATTTATCAATATTCCCTCTTTGATTGGTAGAAAAATTCAACCAAAGCTTCTTATCTCCTTCCCTAAAAAAGTTATTCTTTCAGTGGAATTTGATTTGGTATTGACATTAGAAATTATTTTAAAATTTGGGTTTAATCTATTTTTTGGTGAATAATTGTGATAACTCATATAAAAAACTATCTTTAGACTAATGTAATTCTTGAAGAATTATTTCGGTTTGCCTTTCATAGGCCAAAATATACTTTTAATTCGTATTAGTATATAATCATGAACATATAAGTGCATCTGAATTCAGTCTGTAAAATTAATTATAGTTCATCTAGCATTACTTATTAGTTTGTCTATCAACATCAATTGGCACCCGAATGTACTCATATTTCACGCCATTATTACAAAGTCTTGTGCAAAAAATAAGTGTTTAACATTAACAAATAAATTATAGAAACAAATAAGTTTCTTAGTTTAGTTGGATTATTAATTCAAATGATTAAAATCAACAATTTAGCATAAACTGTAATAAATTACTTAAGTAATGAAGAATGAAAATAATTACTATGAGCCAAGTGATATATTTTAACGGTGTAAAATAATTTTGCCATTTTATAGTTTAACTTATTATAATATGTTACTGATTTTATTTTTAAGTTTTCTAAACAATAGTTATCTATTATTGCAAGTAAATTTACCTATCTAAAGTGATCGACGAAGGAATTCCTTCTTTCATATAATCATTAGTTTCATGGAAAAAGACACAAGATGATCTACCTTATGCATGGCTCGGCAAAGACGCTTTAATACCAATCAGAAGTCTAGGTTAGTTTTAAAGTCCTAATACTAAGTATTGTAGTCCTAATATTTGTAATTGAGATAGTAAACTTTTGTAAAATTCAAAGTTTAAGTGATGTTAAAGTTTCAACTGATTAAATTATAATAATCATCAAATTGAGAATAATATTGATGTTAAGTTGAAAAAAACCAATTGGTGAAGCTATAAAATTTAGTTATAATACACACATTGAATTTGGAGAGCATTGTCCGAAAAAAAGATCTTTGTTATTAGATATGTATTGCAATCAATATTTGCATTTACAATTAGTATCGCATCCCCATCTTTCTATTTGTCGTTGCTCTTTTACACACATTTGTTCATACACCTTTGAACTCACAAATATAGTTGTCGTCAATAGACCACCTTCTATAAACTTCAGTAGATTATCTGCTGATATGTTCTGTTAATCTATATTTAATTTCTTAATATGAGATATACGATTTTAGTATATCCCCATTAGCATGGGGATGAACGTATGTAGTGGTGGTGCATAGGGTTCATAGAGTATGTAATAATACTAATTAAAAACTATATATACGGTAATTTCTGGTGATTGTAAATAATGTCCTTCTAAATAGTTTATTCTGATCTCAAATCCGACGCGCGAAAGCGCTCAGATTGCTTACCGGAGATTCAACATGTTGTCTTGAGGCTTAACTATGACCATCACTGTTAGATTTTGGAAGTCGGCTGTCTGAAGGATAAGAAATGAGAAAGATTAGGGTAAAAAATGGGTTAATAAGAGGTGACACGTGGCAAGGAGAGAAGATAGCTAATAAGAGATCAATGGCTTAGATAGTGTGTAAATCCAATGGGTGAGATATTAAAAGACAATTAGATCAAACGGTGCAGAAATTAGAAGCAGTTAGAGAGACTGGGCTGTTATAACAGAATTGGGTTGGCCCAACAGAATCAGTTTTGGACTTGTATTCACTCTTCCTTCTCAATCTCTCTCTTCGATCCTTCTCTTCTCTATTCTCTCTTCTCTCATCTCTCTTATTCTTTTTCTTCCTTTCATGTTAAAGTCATCACTGGAGTTGCAGATTAATTCAATAGATTTGTAATTTCCATTGTAATTCAACAAAGTTGTAATAATCATTGTATTGAATTCTGAAATCAATAAAAGTCTACTCATTCATTTCTCAAATATTCTTATAGTTACATTTCCAAGTGGCAAGTCCATTACACTTGGTATCAGAGCTATTTTCTGGCCAAATTCACGATGACAGAAGCAGAAACAAGATCTAAATCTACAGATGAATCAGTCAAAAAGTTAGAAGCACAATTACAGAGTTACATGTTATCAAATGATTCGAGAATTGATGAATTAGGTAACAAAAATCGACAAGCTATTGGAGAAAGAGATCTCTCCACAAGGAGGAATTCTGGGAAGTGCACCAACTGAAGTAATGCAGATTATGGGGTCTGGTAATCGCACATGAGCTGGGGAAAATGATGAATCTTCATTGGGTCGATCACAAGGGAATTTCTCTCATTCAATGTGGGAAATTCCATATTTTGAGGGAGTAAATCCATGTGCCTGGTTGCACAAATGCGAGAGATACTTCCAGTACAATCGCATAACAGATCCACATCAGACACTGGAGGAAGCTGTTCTTCACCTCAATGGTAAGGCTGAATCTTGGTTCTTTTCCTATCATGTTAGCAAGGGCATAGTTAGATGGATATATTTTACCACAGAAATCCGTAACAGATTTGAAGGTGCAGCTAACAGTAAGTTGAACCTATACTTGGAAGAATTTGAAGACTTGAAAGCTTGGGTGTTAATCAGAAATCCAACTATACCAGAGGAATTCTTCTTAGAGTTTTTCTTGAAGGACTTAAGGAGGAAATTAGATACTTTATTAAAATGTTAGACCCATATTCATTCAGTAAGGTTGTGGAGAAGGCTAGACATCAAGAGAACTTAATAGAATCCTTGAACAAAAAGGAAAAAGTGCAGAGAAATAGGAGTCCAGCTACAAATTACCCTTCTCAGACCACTAGAGTCCCCAATAACTGAGTGAGTAGTCAAGGTAATAAGTTGTTTGAAATGAGGAGGGCCCAAGGACTCTGCTACAAATGTGGAGAAAAATATCACCCAGGACACCAATGCAAACAAACGCAGTTAAATGCTATCTCTGCTACCACTGATCAAGATGCAAATGAGCCGTGGGAAGCATGGGTTGAAGAAACAGACCCATACTCACAAGAAGAAGAAGTTTCGGTGTCGGCATCTTTTCCTACTTCTAACTGTTCTCCTAACCGGGCGACTGTCGGTTTTTTACTAGGTGGCCGATGTCTTTGATGTTTTGGTTTTCGCAGGAAAGGGTAAGGGTTCGTTGATGAGGCAATCGGTCTAAATGCCTTATCAGGTACTGAGGTTCCTAACACTATTAAATTGAGAGGTGAATCTAAGAAGAATAGCATGTCTATCTTGTTAGACTCAGGTAGTACACACAGTTTTTTAGATATAGATACTGCCAAAAAAATGGGGTGTGCAATCAAAGAATCCTCTCCTATGAGGGTTACTGTGGCCAATGGGAATCATGTGATGAGTTATCACACTTTTTCCACCTTTAAATGGAGGATTCAGGGAGTAGAGTTTGAAGATTTAGTGAGGTCGATTAGATTGGGAGGGAATGAAATGATTCTGGGAGGTGACTGGATGAAAAAACATAATCCCGTACTCCTAAATTTTATAGAATACAAGGTTGAAGTTACTCACAAAGAAAAAATGGTGGAATTAAAGGGTATTTACAGTCAAGGGGAGCTAAAACGTATGTCTACTTATGGAGTGAAACAGTTACTGAAGAAAGGGAAGAAAGTCTAGGCTCACCTGTTTACTATTTCAGCTGCAGAAGAGCAAAATGAAGGAGAAATACTTGCAGAAATCAGCACAGTCCTCCATCAGTTTGCTGAGCCTACTTCCCTGAGCCTACTTCCCTGCCTCCTAGGAGAAATCATGATCACCACATTCCCCTGAAATCAGATGCAAATCCAGTCAGCATAAGGCCATACATGTATAATATTTTTCAGAAAAATGAGATAGAAAAGCAGGTCAATGAAATGTTGCATAATGGCCTAATACAACCCAGTCATTCCCCTTTCTCTTCCCCTGTACTATTGGTTAAGAAGAAAGATGGAAGTTGGAGGTTTTGTATTGATTATAGAGAATTGAACAGCATGACTATTAAAGACAAATTTTCAATTCCTCCAGTGGATGACCTAATGGATGAGCTGTGTGGATCAAGTGTATATTCTAAGATTGACTTAAGGGCAAGTTATCACCAAATTAGAATGGGGGAGGGTGATATCTATAAAACTGCATTTAGAACTCACTTAGGTCATTATGAGTTTAGAGTCATGCCCTTTGGCTTGACCAATGCACATGCCACCTTTCAATCCTTAATGAATCATGTATTTCAACCATATTTGAGAAAGTTTATCTTAGTATTTTTTGATGACATATTAGTCTACAGTCCTTCTATGGCATCTCATGCCACTCATCTCAGAAAGGTGTTGGAAACATTAAGAACTGAACAACTCTTCGCTAAGCTGTCCAAATGTTCCTTTGGACAACCTAAGGTGGACTACCTGGGCCACATCATCATTGGTGAAGGGGTGTCAACTGATCTTTCTAAAATTGAAGCTATGTCCAAGTAGACTATTCCTAAATCAGTTAAGGCCCTAAGCGGTTTCCTAGGCCTGACAGGATACTATAGGAGATTTATCAAGTCATTAGCAAGCCCCTAACAAACTTGCTGAGAAAAACTGCCTTCCAGTGGATCTCAGAAGCTGAACAAGCATTCTTACAGATTAAGGAAGCCATGACAACAGCTCCTGTACTGGCATTAGCAGACTTCACAAAAACTTTCATCATTGAAACTGATGCTTGTGATAAGGGTATGGGTGCAGTATTAATGCAAGAAGGCAAACTCATTGCCTTCTTTAGTAAAGCATTAGCCCCTAGACACATGGGGTTATCAACTTATGAGAAGGAGTACATGGTTGTACTATTTGCTGTTGACAGGTGGAGACACTACTTATAAGGGAGTCATTTTATTATCAGAACTTATCACCACAGTCTGAAATATTTGTTGGAACAAAGAGATTTTTAATATATTTAACTTATATTAAAAGAATTAAGTACTTTTAAATTTTATTTTCATAGTTTACTTAAATAAAATAAAAAGATTTAATTATTGTCTGTAATAACAAATTTTTAAGATTATTTATTTACTTATAATATTAACTATTAAGTAAATCTATTCACGTCCTTATTCGTAATTTGATACTTTAAAACACTTTCGGAAAAGCTTGGCCAAACACAAATTATTGCTCAAAAGTAATTTTCAGAGTGATTAGCCAAACACAAGGGTCTAACCAAGTTACTAGGGTTGGACTATGAGATACAGTACAAAAAGGGGGTTGAAAATAGAGTAGCAGATACATTGTCCAGAAGACAGAGGAAGCATGTGAACTCTATGCTATTTCTACTGTAGAACCTACATGGATGAAAGAGATAGAGATGAGCTATGAGCATGATCCGGTGGCCTCACAACTCATAACTAAGCTGATTACAATACCTGGGGCCAAGCCTAAATACACTTTAACTCAAAAAGTTATCAGGTTTGAGGAGAAGATTTTTGTAGGCAGGGGAGCTGACTTGAGGCTTAAGAACTTTGAGGCCTTACATTTATCTCCTCTAGAGGGTCATTCTGGGTAGCAAGGGACCTATAAAAGGGTTCAATCTATTTTCTATTGGCCTAATATGAAAGCTGATATACTTAAATGGATGTCTGAATATGACACTTGCCAAAGAATCAAGACTGAGAATGTGCATCCTGCAGGGCTTCTACAGCCCCTTCCTATTCCTGAGTTTCCATGGCAAGACATAGCCATGGATTTTATTGAGGGACTCCCTTCTTCAACTCAAAAGAATGTTATCCTGGTCATTATTGATAGATTAACTAAATATGGCCATTTTCTGGCCTTAAAACACCCTTATACAGCCAAAGATATGACCAATCTTTTCTTGAAGGAGATTTATAAACTTCATGGCCTTCCTAAAACCATTGTATTAGACAGAGATCCTATTTTTACTAGCCATTTTTGGCAGCAGCTGTTTAAAACCTTAGGCACTAAACTCACAATGTCCACTACTTATCATCCACAAACAGATGGTCTGACTGAAAGACTTAATCGATGCTTAGAATCCTACCACAGGTCTATGGTGTTCTCTGAACTTAAGCAATGGGTCACATGGCTTCTATTGGCTGAATGGTGGTATAACACCAACCACCACAGCTCTCTAAAGACTACTCCTTTTCAGGCTCTTTATGGGTTTGCCCCTCTCCAGATTCAATTGGGTTCTTTTTCCCATTCCTCACACTCACAGGTGGGTGCATGTATTGCACAAAGACAACAAATACTACAACAGCTCAAAGAGAATTTAGTACAGGCCCAAGCCCGTATGAAATTTTATGCAGACAAGAATAGGACTGACAGAGTCCTCAATGAAGGCGACCTTGTCTACCTCAAGCTTCAGCCTTATAGACACGCGTCCATGGTGATGCGGAGAAATTTGAAATTATGCGCTAAGTATATGGTCCCTATACAGTACTTAAAAGGGTAGGGTCAGTCGCTTACCAGTTAGATCTACCTCAAGGTTCACGGATTCATCCCGTCATCCATATTTCTCAGCTGAAGCGTCGAGTAGGACCATCCATAGTGCCCAGCCATCAACCACCAATATGTGACAGTGATGGTCGTGTTCTTGTGCAACCATTGACCATTTTGAAACGGCAAATGGTGAAGTTCAACAATGCTGCTACGGTCAAGGTGCTAGTCCAATAGACTAATCTGAGTATTGAAGAAGCGACTTGGGAAGACTGGGGGTATATTAAGGGACAGTTTCCAGCATTTGCAGCTCATTTCCGACCTTGAGGACAAGGTCGATTTCAACGAGGAGGTATTGTTAGATTTTGGAAGTCGGATGTCTGAAGGATAAGAAATGAGAAAGATTAGGATAAAAATGGGTTAATAAGAGGTGACACGTGGCAAGGAGAGAAGATAGCTAATAAGAGATCAATGGGTTAGATAGTGTGTAAATCCAATGGTTGAGATATTAAAAGACAATTAGATTCAACAGTGCAGAAATTAGAAGCAGTTAGAGAGACTGGCTGTTATAACAGAATTGGGCTGGCCCAACAGAATCAGTTTTGGACTGGTATTTACTCTTCCTTCTCAATCTCTCTTCGATCCTTCTCTTCTCTATTCTCTATTCTCTCATCTCTCTTATTCTTTTCCTTCCTTTCAGGTTGAAGTCATCAATGGAGTTGCAGATTAATTCAATAGATTTGTAATTTCCATTGTAATTCAACAGAGTTGTAATAATCATTGTACTAAATTCTGAAATCAATAAAAGTCTACTCATTCATTTCTCAAATATTCTTATAGTTACATTTCCAAGTGGCAAGTCCATTACAATCACCATAATGGATAAGCAACAAATTAGCAAGAACATCCTTCAAATAAAGTGCCCAGTTTTCTACAAAATCACACAGGAGAAAAAAACTCATAGTATGTCAATAAGAATGATAAACGTATAGCCGCATCCAAAAACAAAACAAGAGCTGGCAAGATTTTGATAGATATTTAAATTCTCATATCCGTAAGCTACAATAATCGAGTTCACTTACATGTCTATTTGATGTAGGAGATCCCTAAAGTTATTTGTATTCTAAGACAAAACTTTCTTGAGTTCAATTATGTGTCTAATTAAAGTTTTCTAAGATAACTTTTTAGTCGACGTTTTTGTACATTAGCATAATCTTATGTGAAGAGATAATTTATTTAATTTTTAAAATAAGTGTATATAAGTTTGTCAATATTATAGGTTATAGATATATAGATAAAAAAATATTATTCTTAGTGGACTTAAAAATTCTAATTTTTAAGTAAAATTCTAAACGTATAATTTTATCCAACAAAGATTATCTCTTGGAAATAACACTTTAGCTTTCAAAAGTTTAGTAGATAAAAATTGAGAATAAGCAAAAGTTGAACGATTAATATGAATAGGAATATTTTTCCTAAAAATCCAGAAGATTTGGTGAAAGATTTTTTGTTCTTAAAAAGACACTTTTTATAGAAGTGCCTTCCTAATCAAAGTTAGATTCGATTTACTTCATAATTGGTGGCAAGTATATATTCGATCGATTTACTTTATAATTGGTGGCAAGTATATATTCGGTCGATTTACTTTATAATTGGTGGCAAGTATATATTGAGCCGGTTCATCATATATCCTATCCTATATATTAACTCATCCAAAATTTAATATTATATTAGAAGTGATTACGATTCCGTCCTTATATAACTTAAATGTTTAAGGCTATTTTAGTTATACTAATTCATATTATCTATGTTATTAAGTTACCAATATTAAAGATTTCTATTTTAACATATTTGAGAATTCTTAATCTAGCTAATTCAGTACCCTTATATTTAAAGACTGGCGGTAATCCGCACAATCAGTAAGGATAAGAATTGAAATATACTTGAATTTTATATATAGTTTAATGACTGTATGGAAGGTTAAAAACCTTTACTCAAGCAAGGGGTCTGTCATAATATAATACATACTTTTATTGAGCCCATGTGTCTAGCAGTTCTAACCGTGAAAGAAGATGCCCTTTTAACTCCTTTATCGGGCTGAGGTTCACGGCTGGCTAGACGGAGCCACTAAGGCAAAGCCAATAAGAGTAGTGTTATATCAGACTGTACCAACCATCTTGACACCAAGTCAAAACTCTATATATAAAACTCATTTATATTTTAATAGATGCCGTCGCTTTCATAGTGTATATAGGAGAGAAGTTAGATACTCAACATAGATATGAAATATTCGACATAGATATGTTTCTGAAATATAGATTTAGGAGAAACTAGTATGAAAAATACTAGATTGGAAGAGGTAGATATACCTCAAAACCTTGATTTGTTAAACAAATGGACTATTCCTAAAGTCCCTATTAGAACAATCTATGATTATGGATGGTTTGATAAACTCTCTTCTAAACAACTTATTAAAACAACTGAGCAATCTTTAGCTTTAAGTTCGTCTGAACAGACTATTCGTTTGTTAAACAAACATGATGTAGATATTCATAAACACCAGTATAATTATTTGCATATTGGTATGGTTCAAATTGCTTTTAAGCCTTTAACCCTTAAAGGGTTACCAGAGACATTTTTGGCTGCTCTCAGAGATGCCAGAAATTTGAATTTTAGACAGTCTCTGATGGGTTCTATTGAATCTACTGTCGCCTATGGCCCAGTATATTTTAATACTCAACCCAATTTGTAATTATCTTTATCTGATGTTAATATACTTGATGCATTAACATTAAATGTGAAAACGCATGGTTATAATTATGCGCCTGGTTCTGAACTGATATGTTTATCGTATAGAATATATTTTAAATTACTATCTACGTTAAACCCCAGATGTAAATTATATGATACATCTGATCAGACTATTCTAGTAGAAACGAATTTTGCAAAGTCTAAGGTCACCACGAGAAGACCTATTAAGTGGGAAGAAATTAATTTTCCAACCACATGGACTTTGGATTCGGTTATATCCCCCAGTCAGATAACTGATACTGTTAGTAATACTGAGTATTCTCATATTACTCAAAATCCGGATGGTAGGATTTGCATTCAGTTTGACGATAATAGTTCCACTTATAGTAGACAGTCATTTTCTAATAATAGAATATTGCCTACTATTAATTCTAGTTATAACAGACATTCCTTTACTAGTCGTAGACTGTTGCCTGATATTCAACACATTTCTCCTGTTGAACCAGTCTATGGACCAGCTAGAAATCGTGCTGCATCTTTACACACAATTTCTACTAAAGTAGGTGATAAACCTGTTGAAAGGGTTAAGATTAACCCCAAAACAAATATTGTTCAGGATAGTGATAATATTTCTGATAAGGATATTCCTTCTGCGTCCGAAATGGATTTTGACCCCAATGATTCTTAATGATTCCATACCAAATTGATTTTAGTCCAGGGTCACAAGCTAGAGGTTATATTCAAAAAGAATTTTTTACTGATAAATGGAACCAGTTTAAAACTTGGTTTTTTGATACTTATAGTAAGGAAGATTTAAACAATATTTCACAAGAGTTTTATGAAACTTGTGCTTTACATAATCAAATTATGTATTTTGTTCCTTGGTTTATAACCACATATTTACCACTTTTTATAAAAGTTTTGGAAAGATCTTATAAAGACGGGAGTGACAATATTACTAAAGCCATTTACCCTCCTCAATCATCTTTTGTTTTACCTAATAATACAGGTATTACTTTTACTGCATTTCAAAAATTTATTGATGAAGATGTTGCTGCAGTCAGCATCACAGAAATTAATAAATTAATTTCTCAAAATAATTATTTGAGTTTATATGTTAAAGTTTTGGGTGAAAACGTTAGTTTTCTTAATAAAAAACTTGATGATTTAACAGTCTTGATTAAGGAGATGAATACGAAAAAGACTTTGACTGATATTGCCTCTTCTTCAGGAAGCAAATCAGAATCTCAGATTGTTGTTACTCATATTCAAAGACCTCCTGATATTCAGGATTTTAAATTTAAATCTTTTGGAGACTTAGAAGAACTTCTTGATAAAAAGTTATCCGGTTTGAATATCAAACCCATTGATTTATCAAATGATTTTGCTGATAAATTAGATTCTACTTTTGACTATAAAAAGGATGTTTTGTCAGAATTTAATAAACTCAGAAGTTACCCCAAAAAGAATAGTAAGTTTGCAGATAGCAGATATGCTGATAAACCTAGAATGCAGACTTATTATTACAATCGTCCTACTCCTCAAGATGTTTTAATAGAGGAACGTGATTGGAATCAGACTAATACGTCTTACAGTGGTTCCGAAATTTACGAATGGAATCTTGATGGTTTGACTGATAGGCAGTTAACTATTCTAGTACATAGAATGCTTATGTATGCAACTATCTGTAAAAGTGTAAAAAATACAGATAGGAATATTTGCAGAATGATTGTTGCAGGTTTTACTGGCCAACTTCGTGGCTGGTGGGACAATTATTTGTCTGTCGACGAAAGGGCAATGGTTATTAACGCTAAAGCCGTTGACGAAGGACTTGATAACTTAGGCATGGCCCTAGTGGCAAATAGAGAAGATGCCGTTTATACCCTTATTCTTACTATATTAGAACACTTCAATGGTAGATTTACCAACCAAAATGAAACTGTTCGTACTCTCCTTAATAGCCTTAGATGTAAGACTTTAAGTGAGTTTAGGTGGTTTAAAGACACCTTTATGAGTAGAGTGATGGAAATACCAGAAAATAAGTTTGAACATTGAAAAGCTAAGTTCATAGATGGCCTTCCCTCTTTATTTGCCGAAAGAGTTAGAAAGGTTTTAAGAGGTAGTTATGGAGAAATTCCTTATGCAGACTATACCTATGGTAAATTAATAGGAATTTGCACACAGGAAGGATTAAACCTGTGCAATGAATTAAGATTGTCCAGACAACTTAAGATGGATAAGCTTAAAGAAAGAAACCAGTTAGGGGACTTTTGCGCCCAGTTCGGTTTACCCGAAACTTCTACTCATAGGAAAAAGAAACATAAGTATCATAGATACCCCAACCAAGACAGTCCTTATAGGAAAAAGAGATCTAGATATAGATCCAAAGAAGAACGAGAAGCCAAGAAAGCACATCGCAAGTCTACTAGATTTACCAAAAATAGGTCTAAGCGAGATCTTGCTGACATTAAGTGTTATAAGTGTGGTAAATTTGGCCATATAGCTCCAAATTGTAAGCTTCAAAAGCTGAAAACCTTAGGACTAGAAGATGAACTACGTGATAAGGTTTATAGTTTGTTATATACTTCTGGATCGGAATCTGATTATTATTCTGAATCAGAATCCGAAGCTGAAATTGATTTGCTTGATTTATCTGATAGTGATAAAAATATTGATAATACTTGTACAACCTGCAAAGGTGATACATGTACTTGTGATGATGAATTTTATAAATTACAATCACAGTTTCAAGACCTAAAAATGAAAACTATTACTTCTGATAATGTAATAGAACTTTTAAAAGAAGTTAATGATGAAAAACTTCGTGAAAAAATTATTAATTTGGCTGCTAGTTCAAGTTCTAATTCAAGTTCGGGTTTTGCAAAACCTTTTGAAAAAGAATTTGAATATTCCCCGCCTTATTCCTTACTAGAGGTTAATAACCGTTTGTTAAACAAAAATGCATCTCCAGCAAGAGATTCTTCTTTCGATGATTTAAAAATTGAAGTTGAAAACTTAAAACGAGAGATCAAATCTCTTAAACAAAATCAAATGATTTGTGTTCATAGGATTACTCAGATTGAGAAAATCAATTCTCCAGCTGAGAAATCTAATGATAAAAACAAAGGTATTTTTGAAAATGATATTGAAGAAAAACCTATTAATTTTAATCCTAAACATGATATGTTTCTAGGAATGATGCAAATTATTACTGCTCATAAATGGTACATCAAATGTACTATTCTCATTGATATTAGTTTCTCAATTACAAACATTGCCATGATTGATAGTGGAGCAGATGTTAGCTGCATTCAAGAAGGTTTAGTACCTACGAAATATTTTCAAAAAACTACTCATATGGTTAGATCTGCATCCGGACATGCTTTAGATATAAAGTATAAACTTCCTAATACGGGTATTTGTCAGAATAAAGTCTGTATTCCTCACTTCTTTTTCTTGGTAAAAAACCAGTTATACCCTCCAATTATACTTGGAACACCGTTTATTAACGCCGTTTATCCTTTTACTAGCATAGACTCGAAAGGTTTTACTGCTACTTATAAGGATAAAGAGATAAGTTATACTTTTGTTACAGATCCAGTAACTAGAGATATTAATGCTTTAATTGATATGAAGCAAAAACATGTTGATTCTTTACAATTAGAAATGTTTAGTATGAATATATTTGATACTCTGAATTCTACTAAAGTACAGGAAAAAATCAAATTGATTTCCGAGCAGATTGCTATTGATATTTGTGCTGAGCATCCTAGTGCTTTTTGGAATCGAAAAAAGCATATTGTTACTCTTCCATATGAAGATAATTTCACTAAGGATGATATTCCTACTAAATCTCGACCTTGTCAGATGAATGCAGAATTGGTGAAATTTTGCAAAAAAGAGATTGATAGTCTGCTATCAAAGAGTTTGATAAAACCCTCAAAATCTCCTTGGTCTTGTACAGCTTTTTATGTTAATAACGCAGCTGAAAAGGAACGTGGTGTTCCTAGATTAGTCATTAATTATAAGCCTTTGAATAAATATTTGAAATGGGTTAGGTATCCTATTCCTAATAAAAGAGATTTATTGTCTAGATTATATGACGCCAATATATTTTCAAAATTTGATTTAAAATCTGGTTATTGGCAGATTCAAATATTTAAAGAGCATACTTATAGAACTGCTTTTAATGTTCCATTTGGGCAATATGAATGGAATGTTATGCCTTTTGGTTTAAAAAATGCCCCTTCAGAATTCCAAAAAATTATGAATGATATTTTCAACCCTTATCTAGACTTCGTCATTGTATATATCGATGACATTTTGGTATTTTCCAAAACACTTGAAATGCATATTAAGCATTTAGATATTTTCAAAAGAATTGTTATACAAAATAGTTTGATAATCTCAAAACAAAAAATGAGCTTATTTCAAACTAACATTAGATTCCTAGGACATTATATTTGTCAGGGGAAGATTACTCCTATTCAACGATCGATTGATTTTGCCTCAAAATTTCCCGATGTTATTACTGATAGAACTCAGTTACAAAGATTTTTGGGAAGTTTAAATTATATTTCACCTTTTTATAAAGATCTGTCACGTGATTTAGCCCCCTTATATGATAGGTTAAAAAAAATTATAAAAGCCCTTGGACTGATAGTCACACTACTTTGGTAAAAAATATTAAACAACGTGTTAAATCTTTACCTTGCTTAACCCTTGCTAATCCTACATGGCAAAAAATTATAGAGACTGATGCGTCTAATATTGGTTATGGAGGGATATTAAAATAGATAAATCCCAATGATAAACATGAATATCTGATTAGATTTTATTCTGGTAAATGGTCTGAAGCCCAGATTAAAATACGCTACTGTGGCACATGAAATGTTAACCATAGTAAAATGTGTTTTAAAATTTCAGGACGACTTATACAATCAAAAGTTTTTGATAAAAACTGACGCACAATCTGTTAAATATATGTTTAATAAAGATTTTAAACATGATGCCTCAAAAATGATATTTGCAAGATGGCAAGCTCAATTAGCCCCTTTTGATTTTGAAATACAATATAAAAAGGGAATTGATAATTTTCTGCCAGATTTCTTATCTCGTGAATATTTACATGATGGAACCCCCCTGGGGTAGGGGAAGAGGTAGAGGTTGGGGAAGATCATCCCCACAGTCCAAAGGAAGGTCATCACCTTCGGGATCGTCATACGGATCCTCATCAAACTCCCCAGTTATACAAATGGGAAGAAGGAGTTTAGTCAATGAGAGGATATCTCTCAGAGAAGAATCATCGATTGGACCATCCGTCCATCTGGAAGATATTCCAGAAGATAGTCCGTTATACGCACATTTGCAGGCATATTTGACTGCTCAAAAACAGAAAGATACTTCTGTTAAGCAAAGTAATACTTTTGCTTCCATTACTAAAGATGACAATGATGATATCAAGTCATACGAGAAAGTGCCAAAAAGAGAAATGATATTTCTCTTAGAAAATTCTGACATTCAGAGAAAAGAAGAACCATGGAAGATATTCCAAAGGTATTTGATAAATGGGTTATATTATCCGGGTGAGTCATACAAAACCCGTTCCTACTATGAAATGATACTGACCAGTACTGGAAGTGCAGATTTTCAGCACTTTTCTGGGTATAGCACAGACGAGAACGTTTATAACTTCTCGAAGATTATAATTAAACAGATTATATCTGTTGAAGACTGGGGTATATCCACAATGAAGGAAAGGCAGATAAGCCTTAACAAAAATAAAATGAATTTTACTTATTGGGATTATATCCAAGCTTTTGATAAAGTATTATACTATAATAATGATAGACACAAACATACTTGGTTTATAAAAGTATGTGCAAAGATATTTGCAACAACTGTTCCTAATTGGTTTCTAAACTGGTGGTCATACCACGGTCCAACAATAAAGATTTTACCAGATCCATTTCTCATGTTATACAAAGAATGGATAAAAATTTCTCCTTTTATTAACAATTTATACCACGCAGATCATATCTGCTACCCAGAAAAAATTAACCAAATATATTTCTTTCTGGAATTTTCTATCCCTTGGATACACAAATGGAATCCAGAAGTCGGATTCACTGAAGAACAAGTCCCCTGCTTATATAGGACTTTTTACAACAATTTTTGGGACAAGTTAATGAAGAAGGATCCCAAAACAAAGACCTTATATGGTCAAGAGCTCTTGGATTCAATCGAGATGAAGATCCAAGAATATTCCAGTAAACCTCAGAAAGAGGTAATTGATGACAGTTCAGTGAGGCATATTGCCAGAAGGATCTCCTTTCAAGAAGGAGATAAAACAGAGATGATTAACAGTTACTTGGAAGAGGTTAAAAGAAATTTACTGTCTTCCATTAATCAATATGAAAAGTCAGATACGTCAATGTAAAGTGAAACAAGCAACGATGATATTGCTGAAGATTCTCAGCCCATTGAAGCAGAAAGGATATTATCTGAAGAAGACTTACATGATACAGAAGAATTCATCCGCAAATTGAAAAAAGCGGAAAAGAAACCAGCACAGTGAAACAGCTGGACCCCACTCAAACAGTGAAGCCGCCGGACCTACAGTATAGTGAAGCCGCCGGACCCACTCGAACAGTAGATACACTATTCATCAACAGTAAATACACTGTTTCTACAGTAGAAACACTGTTACAGGGACCCACGGGGACCCACTTTTACTGTTCATAGATTCCTTTTCTTTTTCTATTTATAGAAGTCATTCGTTCATTCTTAAGAGGCAGACGTCAAGACTCCCTCTCTCTAGAACTCTCTCTCTCTCTCTCTCTCTCTAAGTGTAAGTAAAGAGTTAGTTTGAAGTTTGTAGATTGTAATAGAAGAACAAATAAATAAAAGTTTTCAGTTCTTCATCTTCAGGGCCTTGCTTCTTGGCCACAAGGTACATACTTCTGTCTTTCTTAGTTTAGATTTTCTTCTAGTCTCTCCTCTCTGGCCGTGACGATGTCCGGCTAAGAGACTTCATATCTACGTATTATTCGACATAGATATCAGAGCCTAGGTACTTTCATGGTATATATAAGATAGATATGAAATATTCGACATAGATATGTTTCTGAAATATGGATTTAGGAGAAACTAGTATGAAAAATACTAGATTGGAAGAGGTAGATATACCTCAAAACCTTGATTTGTTAAACAAATGGACTATTCCTAAAGTCCCTATTAGAATAATCTATGATTATGGATGGTTTGATAAACTCTCTTCTAAACAACTTATTAAAACAACTGAGCAATCTTTAGCTTTAAGTTCGTCTGAACAGACTATTCGTTTGTTAAACAAACATGATGTAGATATTCATAAACACCAGTATAATTATTTGCATATTGGTATGGTTCAAATTGCTTTTAAGCCTTTAACCCTTAAAGGGTTACCAGAGACATTTTTGGCTGCTCTCAGAGATGCCAGAAATTTGAATTTTAGACAGTCTCTGATGGGTTCTATTGAATCTACTGTCGCCTATGGCCCAGTATATTTTAATACTCAACCCAATTTGCAATTATCTTTATCTGATGTTAATATACTTGATGCATTAACATTAAATGTGAAAACGCATGGTTATAATTATGCGCCTGGTTCTGAACTGATATGTTTATCGTATAGAATATATTTTAAATTACTATCTACGTTAAACCCCAGATGTAAATTATATGATACATCTGATCAGACTATTCTAGTAGAAACGAATTTTGCAAAGTCTAAGGTCACCACGAGAAGACCTATTAAGTGGGAAGAAATTAATTTTCCAACCACATGGACTTTGGATTCGGTTATATCCCCCAGTCAGATAACTGATACTGTTAGTAATACTGAGTATTCTCATATTACTCAAAATCCGGATGGTAGGATTTGCATTCAGTTTGACGATAATAGTTCCACTTATAGTAGACAGTCATTTTCTAATAATAGAATGTTCCCTACTATTAATTCTAGTTATAACAGACATTCCTTTACTAGTCGTAGACTGTTGCCTGATATTCAACACATTTCTCCTGTTGAACCAGTCTATGGACCAGCTAGAAATCGTGCTGCATCTTTACACACAATTTCTACTAAAGTAGGTGATAAACCTGTTGAAAGGGTTAAGATTAACCCCAAAACAAATATTGTTCAGGATAGTGATAATATTTCTGATAAGGATATTCCTTCTGCGTCCGAAATGGATTTTGACCCCAATGATTCTTAATGATTCCACACCAAATTGATTTTAGTCCAGGGTCACAAGCTAGAGGTTATATTCAAAAAGAATTTTTTACTGATAAATGGAACCAGTTTAAAACTTGGTTTTTTGATACTTATAGTAAGGAAGATTTAAACAATATTTCACAAGAGTTTTATGAAACTTGTGCTTTACATAATCAAATTATGTATTTTGTTCCTTGGTTTATAACCACATATTTACCACTTTTTATAAAAGTTTTGGAAAGATCTTATAAAGACGGGAGTGACAATATTACTAAAGCCATTTACCCTCCTCAATCATCTTTTGTTTTACCTAATAATACAGGTATTACTTTTACTGCATTTCAAAAATTTATTGATGAAGATATTGCTGCAGTCAGCATCACAGAAATTAATAAATTAATTTCTCAAAATAATTATTTGAGTTTATATGTTAAAGTTTTGGGTGAAAACGTTAGTTTTCTTAATAAAAAACTTGATGATTTAACAGTCTTGATTAAGGAGATGAATACGAAAAAGACTTTGACTGATATTGCCTCTTCTTCAGGAAGCAAATCAGAACCTCAGATTGTTGTTACTCATATTCAAAGACCTCCTGATATTCAGGATTTTAAATTTAAATCTTTTGGAGACTTAGAAGAACTTCTTGATAAAAAGTTATCCGGTTTGAATATCAAACCCATTGATTTATCAAATGATTTTGCTGATAAATTAGATTCTACTTTTGACTATAAAAAGGATATTTTGTCAGAATTTAATAAACTCAGAAGTTACCCCAAAAAGAATAGTAAGTTTGCAGATAGCAGATATGCTGATAAACCTAGAATGCAGACTTATTATTACAATCGTCCTACTCCTCAAGATGTTTTAATAGAGGAACGTGATTGGAATCAGACTAATACGTCTTACAGTGGTTCCGAAATTTACGAATGGAATCTTGATGGTTTGACTGATAGGCAGTTAACTATTCTAGTACATAGAATGCTTATGTATGCAACTATCTGTAAAAGTGTAAAAAATACAGATAGGAATATTTGCAGAATGATTGTTGCAGGTTTTACTGGCCAACTTCGTGGTTGGTGGGACAATTATTTGTCTGTCGACGAAAGGGCAATGGTTATTAACGCTAAAGCCGTTGACGAAGGACTTGATAACTTAGGCATGGCCCTAGTGGAAAATAGAGAAGATGCCGTTTATACCCTTATTCTTACTATATTAGAATACTTCAATGGTAGATTTACCAACCAAAATGAAACTGTTCGTACTCTCCTTAATAGCCTTAGATGTAAGACTTTAAGTGAGTTTAGGTGGTTTAAAGACACCTTTATGAGTAGAGTGATGGAACTACCAGAAAATAAGTTTGAACATTGGAAAGCTAAGTTCATAGATGGCCTTCCCTCTTTATTTGCCGAAAGAGTTAGAAAGGTTTTAAGAGGTAGTTATGGAGAAATTCCTTATGCAGACTATACCTATGGTAAATTAATAGGAATTTGCACACAGGAAGGATTAAACCTGTGCAATGAATTAAGATTGTCCAGACAACTTAAGATGGATAAGCTTAAAGAAAGAAACCAGTTAGGGGACTTTTGCGCCCAGTTCGGTTTACCCGAAACTTCTACTCATAGGAAAAAGAAACATAAGTATCATAGATACCCCAACCAAGACAGTCCTTATAGGAAAAAGAGATCTAGATATAGATCCAAAGAAGAACGAGAAGCCAAGAAAGCACATCGCAAGTCTACTAGATTTACCAAAAATAGGTCTAAGCGAGATCTTGCTGACATTAAGTGTTATAAGTGTGGTAAATTTGGCCATATAGCTCCAAATTGTAAGCTTCAAAAGCTGAAAACCTTAGGACTAGAAGATGAACTACGTGATAAGGTTTATAGTTTGTTATATACTTCTGGATCGGAATCTGATTATTATTCTGAATCAGAATCCGAAGCTGAAATTGATTTGCTTGATTTATCTGATAGTGATAAAAATATTGATAATACTTGTACAACTTGCAAAGGTGATACATGTACTTGTGATGATGAATTTTATAAATTACAATCACAGTTTCAAGACCTAAACATGAAAACTATTACTTCTGATAATGTAATAGAACTTTTAAAAGAAGTTAATGATGAAAAACTTCGTGAAAAAATTATTAATTTGGCTGCTAGTTCAAGTTCTAATTCAAGTTCTGGTTTTGCAAAACCTTTTGAAAAAGAATTTGAATATTCCCCGCCTTATTCCTTACTAGAGGTTAATAACCGTTTGTTAAACAAAAATGCATCTCCAGCAAGAGATTCTTCTTTCGATGATTTAAAAATTGAAGTTGAAAACTTAAAACGAGAGATCAAATCTCTTAAACAAAATCAAATGATTTGTGATCATAGGATTACTCAGATTGAGAAAATCAATTCTCCAGCTGAGAAATCTAATGATAAAAACAAAGGTATTTTTGAAAATGATATTGAAGAAAAACCTATTAATTTTAATCCTAAACATGATATGTTTCTAGGAATGATGCAAATTATTACTGCTCATAAATTGTACATCAAATGTACTATTCTCATTGATAATAGTTTCTCAATTACAAACATTGCCATGATTGATAGTGGAGCAGATGTTAGCTGCATTCAAGAAGGTTTAGTACCTACGAAATATTTTCAAAAAACTACTCATATGGTTAGATCTGCATCCGGACATGCTTTAGATATAAAGTATAAACTTCCTAATACGGGTATTTGTCAGAATAAAGTCTGTATTCCTCACTTCTTTTTCTTGGTAAAAAACCAGTTATACCCTCCAATTATACTTGGAACACCGTTTATTAACGCCGTTTATCCTTTTACTAGCATAGACTCGAAAGGTTTTACTGCTACTTATAAGGATAAAGAGATAAGTTATACTTTTGTTACAGATCCAGTAACTAGAGATATTAATGCTTTAATTGATATGAAGCAAAAACATGTTGATTCTTTACAATTAGAAATGTTTAGTATGAATATATTTGATACTCTGAATTCTACTAAAGTACAGGAAAAAATCAAATTGATTTCCGAGCAGATTGCTATTGATATTTGTGCTGAGCATCCTAGTGCTTTTTGGAATCGAAAAAAGCATATTGTTACTCTTCCATATGAAGATAATTTCACTGAGGATGATATTCCTACTAAATCTCGACCTTGTCAGATGAATGCAGAATTGGTGGAATTTTGCAAAAAAGAGATTGATAGTCTGCTATCAAAGAGTTTGATAAAACCCTCAAAATCTCCTTGGTCTTGTACAGCTTTTTATGTTAATAACGCAGCTGAAAAGGAACGTGGTGTTCCTAGATTAGTCATTAATTATAAGCCCTTGAATAAATATTTGAAATGGGTTAGGTATCCTATTCCTAATAAAAGAGATTTATTGTCTAGATTATATGACGCCAATATATTTTCAAAATTTGATTTAAAATCTGGTTATTGGCAGATTCAAATATTTAAAGAGCATACTTATAGAACTGCTTTTAATGTTCCATTTGGGCAATATGAATGGAATGTTATGCCTTTTGGTTTAAAAAATGCCCCTTCAGAATTCCAAAAAATTATGAATGATATTTTCAACCCTTATCTAGACTTCGTCATTGTATATATCGATGACATTTTGGTATTTTCCAAAACACTTGAAATGCATATTAAGCATTTAAATATTTTCAAAAGAATTGTTATACAAAATGGTTTGGTAATCTCAAAACAAAAAATGAGCTTATTTCAAACTAACATTAGATTCCTAGGACATTATATTTGTCAGGGGAAGATTACTCCTATTCAACGATCGATTGATTTTGCCTCAAAATTTCCCGATGTTATTACTGATAGAACTCAGTTACAAAGATTTTTGGGAAGTTTAAATTATATTTCACCTTTTTATAAAGATCTGTCACGTGATTTAGCCCCCTTATATGATAGGTTAAAAAAGAATTATAAAAGCCCTTGGACTGATAGTCACACTACTTTGGTAAAAAATATTAAACAACGTGTTAAATCTTTACCTTGCTTAACCCTTGCTAATCCTACATGGCAAAAAATTATAGAGACTGATGCGTCTAATATTGGTTATGGAGGGATATTAAAATAGATAAATCCCAATGATAAACATGAATATCTGATTAGATTTTATTCTGGTAAATGGTCTGAAGCCCAGAAAAAATACGCTACTGTGGCACATGAAATGTTAACCATAGTAAAATGTGTTTTAAAATTTCAGGACGACTTATACAATCAAAAGTTTTTGATAAAAACTGACGCACAATCTGTTAAATATATGTTTAATAAAGATTTTAAACATGATGCCTCAAAAATGATATTTGCAAGATGGCAAGCTCAATTAGCCCCTTTTGATTTTGAAATACAATATAAAAAGGGAATTGATAATTCTCTGCCAGATTTCTTATCTCGTGAATATTTACAGGATGGAACCCCCCTGGGGTAGGGGAAGAGGTAGAGGTTGGGGAAGATCATCCCCACAGTCCAAAGGAAGGTCATCACCTTCGGGATCGTCATACGGATCCTCATCAAACTCCCCAGTTATACAAATGGGAAGAAGGAGTTTAGTCAATGAGAGGATATCTCTCAGAGAAGAATCATCGATTGGACCATCCGTCCATCTGGAAGATATTCCAGAAGATAGTCCGTTATACGCACATTTGCAGGCATATTTGACTGCTCAAAAACAGAAAGATACTTCTGTTAAGCAAAGTAATACTTTTGCTTCCATTACTAAAGATGACAATGATGATATCAAGTCATACGAGAAAGTGCCAAAAAGAGAAATGATATTTCTCTTAGAAAATTCTGACATTCAGAGAAAAGAAGAACCATGGAAGATATTCCAAAGGTATTTGATAAATGGGTTATATTATCCGGGTGAGTCATACAAAACCCGTTCCTACTATGAAATGATACTGACCAGTACTGGAAGTGCAGATTTTCAGCACTTTTCTGGGTATAGCACAGACGAGAACGTTTATAACTTCTCGAAGATTATAATTAAACAGATTATATCTGTTGAAGACTGGGGTATATCCACAATGAAGGAAAGGCAGATAAGCCTTAACAAAAATAAAATGAATTTTACTTATTGGGATTATATCCAAGCTTTTGATAAAGTATTATACTATAATAATGGTAGACACAAACATACTTGGTTTATAAAAGTATGTGCAAAGATATTTGCAACAACTGTTCCTAATTGGTTTCTAAACTGGTGGTCATACCACGGTCCAACAATAAAGATTTTACCAGATCCATTTCTCATGTTATACAAAGAATGGATAAAAATTTCTCCTTTTATTAACGATTTATACCACGCAGATCATATCTGCTACCCAGAAAAAATTAACCAAATATATTTCTTTCTGGAATTTTCTATCCCTTGGATACACAAATGGAATCCAGAAGTCGGATTCACTGAAGAACAAGTCCCCTGCTTATATAGGACTTTTTACAACAATTTTTGGGACAAGTTAATGAAGAAGGATCCCAAAACAAAGACCTTATATGGTCAAGAGCTCTTGGATTCAATCGAGATGAAGATCCAAGAATATTCCAGTAAACCTCAGAAAGAGGTAATTGATGATAGTTCAGTGAGGCATATTGCCAGAAGGATCTCCTTTCAAGAAGGAGATAAAACATAGATGATTAACAGTTACTTGGAAGAGGTTAAAAGAAATTTACTGTCTTCCATTAATCAATATGAAAAGTCAGATACGTCAATGCAAAGTGAAACAAGCAACGATGATATTGCTGAAGATTCTCAGCCCATTGAAGCAGAAAGGATATTATCTGAAGAAGACTTACATGATACAGAAGAATTCATCCGCAAATTGAAAAAAGCGGAAAAGAAACCAGCACAGTGAAACAGCTGGACCCCACTCAAACAGTGAAGCCGCCGGACCTACAGCATAGTGAAGCCGTCGGACCCACTCGAACAGTAGATACACTGTTCATCAACAGTAAATACACTGTTTCTACAGTAGAAACACTGTTACAGGGACCCACGGGGACCCACTTTTACTGTTCATAGATTCCTTTTCTTTTTCTATTTATAGAAGTCATTCGTTCATTCTTAGGAGGCAGACGTCAAGACTCCCTCTCTCTAGAACTCTCTCTCTCTCTCTCTAAGTGTAAGTAAAGAGTTAGTTTGAAGTTTGTAGATTGTAATAGAAGAACAAATAAATAAAGTTTTCAGTTCTTCATCTTCAGGGCCTTGCTTCTTGGCCACAAGGTACATACTTCTGTCTTTCTTAGTTTAGATTTTCTTCTAGTCTCTCCTCTCTGGCCGTGACGATGTCCGGCTAAGAGACTTCATATCTATGTTGAGTATCTAACTTCTCTCCTATATACACTATGAAAGCGACGGCATCTATTAAAATATAAATGAGTTTTATATATAGAGTTTTGACTTGGTGTCAAGATGGTTGGTACAGTCTGATATAACACTACTCTTATTGGCTTTGCCTTAGTGGCTCCGTCTAGCCAGCCGTGAACCTCAGCCCGATAAAGGAGTTAAAAGGGCATCTTCTTTCACGGTTAGAACTGCTAGACACATGGGCTCAATAAAAGTATGTATTATATTATGACAGACCCCTTGCTTGAGTAAAGGTTTTTAACCTTCCATACAGTCATTAAACTATATATAAAATTCAAGTATATTTCAATTCTTATCCTTACTGATTGTGCGGATTACCGCCAGTCTTTAAATATAAGGGTACTGAATTAGCTAGATTAAGAATTCTCAAATATGTTAAAATAGAAATCTTTAACTGGTGGAAACCTTCCAGGCATATAAAAGCCAGATGTGAGGTGTGAAACAAGTCTAGTTCCCGGTCAAACGGTGATTTCTGTTTTAATTTAATTGAGAAGGCATGGCGGATTACCGCCCGCCACTTGATCCTGTTAAATAAAAGTATGTATTATATTATAACAGACCCCTTGCTTGAGTAAAGGTTTTTAACCTTCCATACAGTCATTAAACTATATATAAAATTCAAGTATATTTTAATTTTTAAATCATCGAAAGAAGAATCTCTTGCTGGAGATACATTTTTGTTTAACAAACGGTTATTAACCTCTAGTAAGGAATAAGGCGGGGAATATTCAAATTCTTTTTCAAAAGGTTTTGCAAAACCAGAACTTGAATTAGAACTTGAACTAGCAGCCAAATTAATAATTTTTTCACGAAGTTTTTCATCATTAACTTCTTTTAAAAGTTCTATTACATTATCAGAAGTAATAGTTTTCATGTTTAGGTCTTGAAACTGTGATTGTAATTTATAAAATTCATCATCACAAGTACATGTATCACCTTTGCAAGTTGTACAAGTATTATCAATATTTTTATCACTATCAGATAAATCAAGCAAATCAATTTCAGCTTCGGATTCTGATTCAGAATAATAATCAGATTCCGATCCAGAAGTATATAACAAACTATAAACCTTATCACGTAGTTCATCTTCTAGTCCTAAGGTTTTCAGCTTTTGAAGCTTACAATTTGGAGCTATATGGCCAAATTTACCACACTTATAACACTTAATGTCAGCAAGATCTCGCTTAGACCTATTTTTGGTAAATCTAGTAGACTTGCGATGTGCTTTCTTGGCTTCTCGTTCTTCTTTGGATCTATATCTAGATCTCTTTTTCCTATAAGGACTGTCTTGGTTGGGGTATCTATGATACTTATGTTTCTTTTTCCTATGAGTAGAAGTTTCGGGTAAACCGAACTGGGCGCAAAAGTCCCCTAACTGGTTTCTTTCTTTAAGCTTATCCATCTTAAGTTGTCTGGACAATCTTAATTCATTGCACAGGTTTAATCCTTCCTGTGTGCAAATTCCTATTAATTTACCATAGGTATAGTCTGCATAAGGAATTTCTCCATAACTACCTCTTAAAACCTTTCTAACTCTTTCGGCAAATAAAGAGGGAAGGCCATCTATGAACTTAGCTTTCCAATGTTCAAACTTATTTTCTGGTAGTTCCATCACTCTACTCATAAAGGTGTCTTTATACCACCTAAACTCACTTAAAGTCTTACATCTAAGGCTATTAAGGAGAGTACGAACAGTTTCATTTTGGTTGGTAAATCTACCATTGAAGTGTTCTAATATAGTAAGAATAAGGGTATAAATGGCATCTTCTCTATTTGCCACTAGGGCCATGCCTAAGTTATCAAGTCCTTCGTCAACGGCTTTAGCGTTAATAACCATTGCCCTTTCGTCGACAGACAAATAATTGTCCCACCAGCCACGAAGTTGGCCAGTAAAACCTGCAACAATCATTCTGCAAATATTCCTATCTGTATTTTTTACACTTTTACAGATAGTTGCATACATAAGCATTCTATGTACTAGAATAGTTAACTGCCTATCAGTCAAACCATCAAGATTCCATTCGTAAATTTCGGAACCACTGTAAGACGTATTAGTCTGATTCCAATCACGTTCCTCTATTAAAACATCTTGAGGAGTAGGACGATTGTAATAATAAGTCTGCATTCTAGGTTTATCAGCATATCTGCTATCTGCAAACTTACTATTCTTTTTGGGGTAACTTCTGAGTTTATTAAATTCTGACAAAACATCCTTTTTATAGTCAAAAGTAGAATCTAATTTATCAGCAAAATCATTTGATAAATCAATGGGTTTGATATTCAAACCGGATAACTTTTTATCAAGAAGTTCTTCTAAGTCTCCAAAAGATTTAAATTTAAAATCCTGAATATCAGGAGGTCTTTGAATATGAGTAACAACAATCTGAGGTTCTGATTTGCTTCCTGAAGAAGAGGCAATATCAGTCAAAGTCTTTTTCGTATTCATCTCCTTAATCAAGACTGTTAAATCATCAAGTTTTTTATTAAGAAAACTAACGTTTTCACCCAAAACTTTAACATATAAACTCAAATAATTATTTTGAGAAATTAATTTATTAATTTCTGTGATGCTGACTGCAGCAACATCTTCATCAATAAATTTTTGAAATGCAGTAAAAGTAATACCTGTATTATTAGGTAAAACAAAAGATGATTGAGGAGGGTAAATGGCTTTAGTAATATTGCCACTCCCGTCTTTATAAGATCTTTCCAAATCTTTTATAAAAAGTGGTAAATATGTGGTTATAAACTAAGGAACAAAATACATAATTTGATTATGTAAAGCACAAGTTTCATAAAACTCTTGTGAAATATTGTTTAAATCTTCCTTACTATAAGTATCAAAAAACCAAGTTTTAAACTGGTTCCATTTATCAGTAAAAAATTCTTTTTGAATATAACCTCTAGCTTGTGACCCTGGACTAAAATCAATTTGGTGTGGAATCATTAAGAATCATTGGGGTCAAAATCCATTTCGGACGCAGAAGGAATATCCTTATCAGAAATATTATCACTATCCTGAACAATATTTGTTTTGGGGTTAATCTTAACCCTTTCAACAGGTTTATCACCTACTTTAGTAGAAATTGTGTGTAAAGATGCAGCACGATTTCTAGCTGGTCCATAGACTGATTCAACAGGAGAAATGTGTTGAATATCAGGCAACAGTCTACGACTAGTAAAGGAATGTCTGTTATAACTAGAATTAATAGTAGGCAACATTCTATTATTAGAAAATGACTGTCTACTATAAGTGGAACTATTATCGTCAAACTGAATGCAAATCCTACCATCCGGATTTTGAGTAATATGAGAATACTCAGTATTACTAACAGTATCAGTTATCTGACTGGGGGATATAACCGAATCCAAAGTCCATGTGGTTGGAAAATTAATTTCTTCCCACTTAATAGGTCTTCTCGTGGTGACCTTAGACTTTGCGAAATTCGTTTCTACTAGAATAGTCTGATCAGATGTATCATATAATTTACATCTGGGGTTTAACGTAGATAGTAATTTAAAATATATTCTATACGATAAACATATCAGTTCAGAACCAGGCGCATAATTATAACCATGCGTTTTCACATTTAATGTTAATGCATCAAGTATATTAACATCAGATAAAGATAATTGCAAATTGGGTTGAGTATTAAAATATACTGGGCCATAGGCGACAGTAGATTCAATAGAACCCATCAGAGACTGTCTAAAATTCAAATTTCTGGCATCTCTGAGAGCAGCCAAAAATGTCTCTGGTAACCCTTTAAGGGTTAAAGGCTTAAAAGCAATTTGAACCATACCAATATGCAAATAATTATACTGGTGTTTATGAATATCTACATCATGTTTGTTTAACAAACGAATAGTCTGTTCAGACGAACTTAAAGCTAAAGATTGCTCAGTTGTTTTAATAAGTTGTTTAGAAGAGAGTTTATCAAACCATCCATAATCATAGATTGTTCTAATAGGGACTTTAGGAATAGTCCATTTGTTTAACAAATCAAGGTTTTGAGGTATATCTACCTCTTCCAATCTAGTATTTTTCATACTAGTTTCTCCTAAATCCATATTTCAGAAATATATCTATGTCGAATATTTCATATCTATCTTATATATACCATGAAAGTACCTAGGCTCTGATACCATTTAACAGGATCAAGTGGCGGGCGGTAATCCGCCATGCCTTCTCAATTAAATTAAAATAGAAATCACCGTTTGACCGGGAACTGGACTTGTTTCACACCTCAGATTGAGAACTTAAAACGAGAGATCAAATCTCTTAAACAAAATCAAATGATTTGTGATCATAGGATTACTTAGATTGAGAAAATCAATTCTCCAGCTGAGAAATCTAATGATAAAAACAAAGGTATTTTTGAAAATGATATTGAAGAAAAACCTATTAATTTTAATCCTAAACATGATATGTTTCTAGGAATGATGGAAATTATTACTGCTCATAAATGGTACATCAAATGTACTATTCTCATTGATAATAGTTTCTCAATTACAAACATTGCCATGATTGATAGTGGAGCAGATGTTAGCTGCATTCAAGAAGGTTTAGTACCTACGAAATATTTTCAAAAAACTACTCATATGGTTAGATCTGCATCCGGACATGCTTTAGATATAAAGTATAAACTTCCTAATACGGGTATTTGTCAGAATAAAGTCTGTATTCCTCACTTCTTTTTCTTGGTAAAAAACCAGTTATACCCTCCAATTATACTTGGAACACCGTTTATTAACGCCGTTTATCCTTTTACTAGCATAGACTCGAAAGGTTTTACTGCTACTTATAAGGATAAAGAGATAAGTTATACTTTTGTTACAGATCCAGTAACTAGAGATATTGATGCTTTAATTGATATGAAGCAAAAATATGTTGATTCTTTACAATTAGAAATGTTTAGTATGAATATATTTGATACTCTGAATTCTACTAAAGTACAGGAAAAAATCAAATTGATTTCCGAGCAGATTGCTATTGATATTTGTGCTAAGCATCCTAGTGCTTTTTGGAATCGAAAAAAGCATATTGTTACTCTTCCATATGAAGATAATTTCACTGAGGATGATATTCCTACTAAATCTCGACCTTGTCAGATGAATGCAGAATTGGTGGAATTTTGCAAAAAAGAGATTGATAGTCTGCTATCAAAGAGTTTGATAAAACCCTCAAAATCTCCTTGGTCTTGTACAGCTTTTTATGTTAATAACGCAGCTGAAAAGGAACGTGGTGTTCCTAGATTAGTCATTAATTATAAGCCCTTGAATAAATATTTGAAATGGGTTAGGTATCCTATTCCTAATAAAAGAGATTTATTGTCTAGATTATATGACGCCAATATATTTTCAAAATTTGATTTAAAATCTGGTTATTGGCAGATTCAAATATTTAAAGAGCATACTTATAGAACTGCTTTTAATGTTCCATTTGGGCAATATGAATGGAATGTTATGCCTTTTGGTTAGGATCAAGTGGCGGGCGGTAATCCGCCATGCCTTCTCAATTAAATTAAAACAGAAATCACCGTTTGACCGGGAACTGGACTTGTTTCACACCTCACATCTGGCTTTTATATGCCTGGAAGGTTTCCACCAGTTAAAGATTTCTATTTTAACATATTTGAGAATTCTTAATCTAGCTAATTCAGTACCCTTATATTTAAAGACTGGCGGTAATCCGCACAATCAGTAAGGATAAGAATTGAAATATACTTGAATTTTATATATAGTTTAATGACTGTATGGAAGGTTAAAAACCTTTACTCAAGCAAGGGTTCTGTCATAATATAATACATACTTTTATTGAGCCCATGTGTCTAGCAGTTCTAACCGTGAAAGAAGATGCCCTTTTAACTCCTTTATCGGGCTGAGGTTCACGGCTGGCTAGACGGAGCCACTAAGGCAAAGCCAATAAGAGTAGTGTTATATCAGACTGTACCAACCATCTTGACACCAAGTCAAAACTCTATATATAAAACTCATTTATATTTTAATAGATGCCGTCGCTTTCATAGTGTATATAGGAGAGAAGTTAGATACTCAACATAGATATGAAGTCTCTTAGCCGGACATCGTCACGGCCAGAGAGGAGAGACTAGAAGAAAATCTAAACTAAGAAAGACAGAAGTATGTACCTTGTGGCCAAGAAGCAAGGCCCTGAAGATGAAGAACTGAAAACTTTTATTTATTTGTTCTTCTATTACAATCTACAAACTTCAAACTAACTCTTTACTTACACTTAGAGAGAGAGAGAGAGAGTTCTAGAGAGAGGGAGTCTTGACGTCTGCCTCTTAAGAATGAACGAATGACTTCTATAAATAGAAAAAGAAAAGGAATCTATGAACAGTAAAAGTGGGTCCCCGTGGGTCCCTGTAACAGTGTTTCTACTGTAGAAACAGTGTATTTACTGTTGATGAACAGTGTATCTACTGTTCGAGTGGGTCCGACGGCTTCACTATGCTGTAGGTCCGGCGGCTTCACTGTTTGAGTGGGGTCCAGCTGTTTTACTGTGCTGGTTTCTTTTCCGCTTTTTTCAATTTGCGGATGAATTCTTCTGTATCATGTAAGTCTTCTTCAGATAATATCCTTTCTGCTTCAATGGGCTGAGAATCTTCAGCAATATCATCGTTGCTTGTTTCACTTTGCATTGACGTATCTGACTTTTCATATTGATTAATGGAAGACAGTAAATTTCTTTTAACCTCTTCCAAGTAACTGTTAATCATCTCTGTTTTATCTCCTTCTTGAAAGGAGATCCTTCTGGCAATATGCCTCACTGAACTGTCATCAATTACCTCTTTCTGAGGTTTACTAGAATATTCTTGGATCTTCATCTCGATTGAATCCAAGAGTTCTTGACCATATAAGGTCTTTGTTTTGGGATCCTTCTTCATTAACTTGTCCCAAAAATTGTTGTAAAAAGTCCTATATAAGCAGGGGACTTGTTCTTCAGTGAATCCGACTTCTGGATTTCATTTGTGTATCCAAGGGATAGAAAATTCCAGAAAGAAATATATTTGGTTAATTTTTTCTGGGTAGCAGATATGATCTGCGTGGTATAAATCGTTAATAAAAGGAGAAATTTTTATCCATTCTTTGTATAACATGAGAAATGGATCTGGTAAAATCTTTATTGTTGGACCGTGGTATGACCACCAGTTTAGAAACCAATTAGGAACAGTTGTTGCAAATATCTTTGCACATACTTTTATAAACCAAGTATGTTTGTGTCTATCATTATTATAGTATAATACTTTATCAAAAGCTTGGATATAATCCCAATAAGTAAAATTCATTTTATTTTTGTTAAGGCTTATCTGCCTTTCCTTCATTGTGGATATACCCCAGTCTTCAACAGATATAATCTGTTTAATTATAATCTTCGAGAAGTTATAAACGTTCTCGTCTGTGCTATACCCAGAAAAGTGCTGAAAATCTGCACTTCCAGTACTGGTCAGTATCATTTCATAGTAGGAACGGGTTTTGTATGACTCACCCGGATAATATAACCCATTTATCAAATACCTTTGGAATATCTTCCATGGTTCTTCTTTTCTCTGAATGTCAGAATTTTCTAAGAGAAATATCATTTCTCTTTTTGGCACTTTCTCGTATGACTTGATATCATCATTGTCATCTTTAGTAATGGAAGCAAAAGTATTACTTTGCTTAACAGAAGTATCTTTCTGTTTTTGAGCAGTCAAATATGCCTGCAAATGTGCGTATAACGGACTATCTTCTGGAATATCTTCCAGATGGACGGATGGTCCAATCGATGATTCTTCTCTGAGAGATATCCTCTCATTGACTAAACTCCTTCTTCCCATTTGTATAACTGGGGAGTTTGATGAGGATCCGTATGACGATCCCGAAGGTGATGACCTTCCTTTGGACTGTGGGGATGATCTTCCCCAACCTCTACCTCTTCCCCTACCCCAGGGGGTTCCATCATGTAAATATTCACGAGATAAGAAATCTGGCAGAGAATTATCAATTCCCTTTTTATATTGTATTTCAAAATCAAAAGGGGCTAATTGAGCTTGCCATCTTGCAAATATCATTTTTGAGGCATCATGTTTAAAATCTTTATTAAACATATATTTAACAGATTGTGCGTCAGTTTTTATCAAAAACTTTTGATTGTATAAGTCGTCCTGAAATTTTAAAACATATTTTACTATGGTTAACATTTCATGTGCCACAGTAGCGTATTTTTTCTGGGCTTCAGACCATTTACCAGAATAAAATCTAATCAGATATTCATGTTTATCATTGGGATTTATCTGTTTTAATATCCCTCCATAACCAATATTAGGCGCATCAGTCTCTATAATTTTTTGCCATGTAGGATTAGCAAGGGTTAAGCAAGGTAAAGATTTAACACGTTGTTTAATATTTTTTACCAAAGTAGTGTGACTATCAGTCCAAGGGCTTTTATAATTCTTTTTTAACCTATCATATAAGGGGGCTAAATCACGTGACAGATCTTTATAAAAAGGTGAAATATAATTTAAACTTCCCAAAAATCTTTGTAACTGAGTTCTATCAGTAATAACATCGAAAAATTTTGAGGCAAAATCAATCGATCGTTGAATAGGAGTAATCTTCCCTTGACAAATATAATGTCCTAGGAATCTAATGTTAGTTTGAAATAAGCTCATTTTTTGTTTTGAGATTACCAAACCATTTTGTATAACAATTCTTTTGAAAATATCTAAATGCTTAATATGCATTTCAAGTGTTTTGGAAAATACCAAAATGTCATCGATATATACAATAACAAAGTCTAGATAAGGGTTGAAAATATCATTCATAATTTTTTGGAATTCTGAAGGGGCATTTTTTAAACCGAAAGGCATAACATTCCATTCATATTGCCCAAATGGAACATTAAAAGCAGTTCTATAAGTATGCTCTTTAAATATTTGAATCTGCCAATAACCAGATTTTAAATCAAATTTTGAAAATATATTGGCGTCATATAATCTAGACAATAAATCTCTTTTATTAGGAATAGGATACCTAACCCATTTCAAATATTTATTCAAGGGCTTATAATTAATGACTAATCTAGGAACACCACGTTCCTTTTCAGCTGCGTTATTAACATAAAAAGCTGTACAAGACCAAGGAGATTTTGAGGGTTTTATCAAACTCTTTGATAGCAGACTATCAATCTCTTTTTTGCAAAATTCCACCAATTCTGCATTCATCTGACAAGGTCGAGATTTAGTAGGAATATCATCCTCAGTGAAATTATCTTCATATGGAAGAGTAACAATATGCTTTTTTCGATTCCAAAAAGCACTAGGATGCTCAGCACAAATATCAATAGCAATCTGCTCGGAAATCAATTTGATTTTTTCCTGTACTTTAGTAGAATTCAGAGTATCAAATATATTCATACTAAACATTTCTAATTGTAAAGAATCAACATGTTTTTGCTTCATATCAATTAAAGCATTAATATCTCTAGTTACTGGATCTGTAACAAAAGTATAACTTATCTCTTTATCCTTATAAGTAGCAGTAAAACCTTTCGAGTCTATGCTAGTAAAAGGATAAACGGCGTTAATAAACGGTGTTCCAAGTATAATTGGAGGGTATAACTGGTTTTTTACCAAGAAAAAGAAGTGAGGAATACAGACTTTATTCTGACAAATACCCGTATTAGGAAGTTTATACTTTATATCTAAAGCACGTCCGGATGCAGATCTAACCATATGAGTAGTTTTTTGAAAATATTTCGTAGGTACTAAACCTTCTTGAATGCAGCTAACATCTGCTCCACTATCAATCATGGCAATGTTTGTAATTGAGAAACTATTATCAATGAGAATAGTACATTTGATGTACCATTTATGAGCAGTAATAATTTGCATCATTCCTAGAAACATATCATGTTTAGGATTAAAATTAATAGGTTTTTCTTCAATATCATTTTCAAAAATACCTTTGTTTTTATCATTAGATTTCTCAGCTGGAGAATTGATTTTCTCAATCTGAGTAATCCTATGATCACAAATCATTTGATTTTGTTTAAGAGATTTGATCTCTCGTTTTAAGTTTTCAACTTCAATTTTTAAATCATCGAAAGAAGAATCTCTTGCTGGAGATGCATTTTTGTTTAACAAACGGTTATTAACCTCTAGTAAGGAATAAGGCGGGGAATATTCAAATTCTTGTAATATGGGGCTAAAATATTACTCCTTATGTAACGACCCGGCCGGTCATTTTGAGTATTACAACCCCGTTTTCTCATTTACTACTCAATTTATGCTTTACATTGGTTATGTGACTTGTCGGAGTAATTGGTTCGGGTCCGGTGAGGTTTTGAAATGAATTGAGACACTTAGTCTCCAAAATGAAAACTTAAGTTGAAAAGGTTGTTTGGATGTTGACTTATGTGTAAACGACCTCAGAATAGAATTTTGATGATTCCAATAGCTCTGTATGGTGATTTTGGACTTAGGAGCATGTCCGAAAAATTATTTGGAAGTCCGTAGTTAAATTAGGCTTGAAATGACTAAAATAGAAATTTAAGTTTGAAAGTTTTATCGGGGAGTTAACTTTTTGATATCGGGGTCGGAATCCGATTCTGAAAATTGGAATAGGTCCGTTATGTCATTTATGACTTGTGTGCAAAATTTGAGGTCAATCAGACTTGATTTGATAGGTTTCGGCATTGAATGTAGAAGTTTGAAAATTCTTAGTTTCATTAAGCTTGAATTGGGGTATGATTTGTGTATTTAGCGTTGTTTGATGTGAATTGAGGCTTCGACTAAGTTCGTATGATGTTTTGGGACTTGTTGGTATATTTGGTTGAGGTCTCGGGGGCCTCGGGTAAGTTCCAGAATGGTTTCGGATCATTTCATCATGTTTTGCTATTGTTGTTGCTGGTTCTGATGTTGTTCTTCGCGAACACGAAGGGACTCACGCATTCGCGAAGAAGGAAATTTGGACTGGCCATTTTGTGTTTCGCGTTCGCGAGTGATGGTACGCGTTCGTGAAGGTTTGAGGGGCAAAGCTACGCGTTCGCGATTGGGGCCTCGCGTTCGCGATGGGGAAAGCCGACCTGGGTAGTTTAGTCATCGCGTTCGCGAGTGGGCTCTCGCGTTCGCATAGAAGGCTTTGGGGGTAGTAGCACTTTGTACTTCGCGAACGCGAGGGAGATGCCGTGTTCGCGAGGGAGATGCCGTGTTCGCGAGGGAGATGCCGTGTTCGCGAAGGAGGAAATTCGGCGGAACAAAATTGTGCTTCGCGAACACGAGGTAGTGGCCGTGTTCGCGAAGAAGAAAGGTCTGGACAGAATGTTTAAGTTCTTTGTCCCATTTTCCATTTTTTTCGATTTGGAACTCGGGGGGAGGCGATTTTCGAGAGATTTTCAAGAAAAATAACAGGGTAAGTGTTCTTAACCCAATTATGGTCAAATTACCCGAATCTATAGTTGTTTTTAACATTTGTGATTTAAGTTGGAAAATTGTGAAAACCCTTTTGGTTTAATTTGAAGATTTGAGGGTCGAGTTGATGTCGAAATTTGATAAAATTTATATGGTTGGACTCGTGGTTGAATGGGCGGTCATACTTTGTAACTTTTATCGGGTTCTGAGATGTGGGCCCCAATGACGATTTTTTTGAGTACAATTTCGGATTTTATTGGAAATTTTATATTTTCATATGGAATTAATTCCTATAATTTGTATCGACTGAATCGAATTATTTGTGACTAGATTCGAGGCGTTTGGAGACCGATTCGGGAGGCAAAGACATAGCAGAATAAAGAATTACACGGTTTGAGGTAAGTAATAGTTCTAAATTTGGTCTTGAGGGTATGAAACCCCGAATTTTATGATATGTGATTAATTTTGAGGTGACACACATGCTAAGTGACGTACGTGTGGGCATGCACCGTAGGACTTGTGACTTGATAAATTCCATGTAACTATGTGGTTGAATAATCTGTTGATATCCGTACATTTTCCACGTATTAGAGAAATCGAACTATAAATCATGTTTAAGATATGTGTTGACACTGTAGGGACCCACCGAGGTTGTGTATATGTAAATTATTTGCTAAATTACTATATTGCACTCAGTCACAGTTTTACTTGCACATTACATCTCAGTCTCTATTGTTCATTATTGATGCATCATATCATTGCTATTTGGGCTCCTCATCATGATTTCTGAGAGCCCGAGAGACTGGACAAGTTGATGACTGAGTGAGGTCGAGGGCATGATTGTGAGGATATTTATGGGATCGGGCTGCACGCCGCAGCATGTTTCATTGATTTATGACATGATTGGCTTGCTATAGCGCTTGGGCTGAAGGAGCCCCTTCGGAGTCTGTACACACCCCAGTGAGCGCATGTACCTACTGAGTGCGAGTGCCGAGTGCTGAATGATTGAGAGGAATAAGTGATTGTGAGGAAAGAGTGTTTGTGAGGTTGGAGTGAATGGGAGGACTGAGTGACTATTGCTTTGAGAGGATACATTGATTTCATTATTTTTGCACTTCAGCTGTCATATATCACTGTTTTGGAAATTTTTGAGGTATACTATTTTCTATTTCATTTGAACTTGATATGAACTTATTGTTTGGGTCTTAATGTTGAGCTTGAAAGCATGTATACCTCCTTATGTTGGAAATTACTGTAATTGGGCTTAGTTGTGAAGCTCTTTACTACTTTCAGTTCTCTATTTAGTATTGTTGCTTGCTGAGTTGGTTGTACTCATACTACACCTTGCACCTCGTGTATAGATCCAGGTTCTTCCGGACACGGTGGTTGCTAGTTCTCGGAGTTTTATCTGTTGGAGATTATCGAGATGGTTTCTTGACGTCTGCAGACCTTGACTCTCTTTCCTTTCAGTTTTTGTAATGTTCTATATTTTTAGACAATGTTTTTAGCAGTCAGGCTTTGTTATCATTTAGATGCTCATGTACTCAGTGACACCGAATTTTGGGAGTGTTTTTATATCCAGTATTTGTGGGATTTTCTTTAAACTTAATTATTATGTTTTCAAACCTAAAAGAAATTGTGGTTTATTGAGGTTGTCGGCTTGCCTAGTATTAAGATAGGCGCCATCACGACAGATTAGGATTTTGGGTCGTAACAAGTTGGTATCAGAGCCTAGGTTACATATGTCTCACTAGTCATGAGCATGTTTAGTAGAGTCTTGCGGATCGGTACAGAGACGTCTGTACTTATCTTCGAGAGGTTGCCGAATCCTTAGGAAAAATTTCACTTTCTTATATTCGGTCGTGCGAATTTGTTGATTCCGTAAACTAAATTTCCGCTATTCTATTCTCTTATAAATGGTGAGGACACGTACTACCGGATCAGACGGTCAGCCACGAGCCACCAGTTAGGGCCGCGAGAGGTCGGGGCCGAGGTAGAGGTCAAGGTATAGCTCGTACAACATTTGGAGCAGCACCTATAGCACCACCAGTTGCCCCAGCTCAGGAGCATATTCCAGATATAGTTGAGTCGGCAGGACCAGCTTAGGCACCAGCTGTGCCAATTGTGATTCTAGGCCTTCAGGAGGCTTTGGCTCAGATATTGACAGTTTGCACTGGCCTTGCTCAGGTGGTTTCGGCTCAGGCCGCACCAGCCACCTCTCAACCCGGGGGAGGTACTTATACCCCTGTTGCTCGTACTCCAGAGTAGGTAGTGCAGGGGCTTCAGATACCGGGGGCACTACCAGCCCAACCGGTTGCAGCTGCTTAGGCCCCGGTAGTCCCCGTTATGGCTGATGATGAGCAGAGGAGACTTGAGAGATTTGGGAGACTTCGACCTCCATCATTTAGTGGTGCTGAGTCAAAAGATGCTCAGGGTTTTCTGGATAAGTGCCAGCGGATGCTTCAAACAGCGGGTATTCTGGAGACCAGTGGGGTCTTGTTCACTATTTTTCAGTTTTCTGGGGCTGCCTTCAGATGGTGGGAGGCTTATGAGAGGCGCAGGCCAGTCGGTGTAGTACCACTTACATGGCAGGAGTTCTCTGTTCTCTTTTTGGAGAAGTTCGTGCCGCAGTCTCGTAGGGAGGAGCTACGCAGACAGTTTGAGCAGCTTCGGCAAGATGGCATGTCTATGACCTAGTACGAGATGAGGTTTTGTGAGTTGGCTCATCACGTAGTTTGGTAGGTTCCCACTGATAGGGAGAGGATTAGGAGGTTCATAGATGGCCTCACATACCAGCTGTGGTTACTTATGACTTGTGAGAGGGTATCTGGTGCTACTTTTGATGAGGTAGTTGACATTGCTCGGCAGATAGAGATGGTCTATAGCTAGGAGCGAGGAGAGAGGGATGCCAAGAGGCCTCGTGGATCTAGTAGTTTCACTGGTGTTCCTTCAAGGGGTCAGTTCTACCACGACAAAGGTCGTCCTTCCAGACACGCTTTGGCGGGTTGTCCAGTTCACTGTGGTGCATTATCCAGCCATGATTTATACAGTTCTCATCAGGGTCAGTCATCTCTCAGTGCCCTTCCAGCCCAGAGTTCGTCTCGTGCTCCTTCAGTTCAGGGTTCATTTGCACGGGTGCTTCTAGCGGTTATTCTGGTTCTCGGGGCCCAATTCAGTCCTCACCACCACCAGTACCGGGGAGTTGCTTTGAGTGCGGGGAGTTTGGGCATATGTGGAGACAGTGTCCTCGTCGCCCGGGAGGTCCAGTGCAACAGAGGAGTCAGGAAATGACTTCAGCACCAATTACTTCGCCACCCGCCCAGCCAGCTCGAGGTGGGGCTCAGTTATCTAGGGTTGCCCAAAAAGGGGAGGCCGATCAGGTGGCGGTCAGGCCCAATTCTATGCTTTTTCTGCCAGACCAGATGTTGTTTCTTCAGATGCAGTGATCACATGTATTGTCTCAGTGTGCCACAGGGAAGCTTCTATATTATTTGGCCATGGTTCCACTTATTTGTATGTATCATCGTACTTTACTCATTATCTGGATATGTCCCGTGAGTACTTAGTTTCACCTATTCGTGTATCTACGCCGGTAGGCGACACTATTACTGTGGACTGTGTGTATCAGTCGTGTGTGGTAACTATTGGGGGATTGGAGACTAGAGTTGATCTTTTATTGCTTAGTATGGTTGATTTCGATGTAATCGTGGGTATGGATTGGTTGTCTCCATGTCATGCTATTCTGGACTGTCACGCAAAAATCGTGATGTAGGCGATGTCGGGGTTACCGAAGGTCGAATGGAGAGGTTCTCTAGATTATATTCCCAGCATGGTAATTTCTTATTTGAAGGACCAACGTATGGTTGGGAAGGGGTGTTTGTCATATTTGGCCTTTGTAAGAGATGTTGATGCAGATACTCCTACTATTGATTCAGTACTGGTAGTGCAAGACTTTCCGGATGAATTTCCTGTAGACCTTCCGGGTATGCCGTCTGACAGAGATATTGATTTCGGTATTGACTTGGTTTTGGGCACTCAACCTATTTCTATTCCTCTGTATCGTATGTCACTAGCTGAATTGAAAGAATTGAAAGAGCAACTTCAAGAACTTCTTGATGAGGGGTTTATTAGGCCTAGTATGTCACTTTGGGGTGCACCAGTTCTGTTTGTGAAAAAGAAAGATGGTACTGTACGGATGTGCATCGATTACAAGCAGTTGAATAAAGTTACAATCAAGAACAAGTATCCTTTGCCGCGTATTAATGATTTATTTGACCAGCGTTAGGGAGTGAGGGTATTCTCCAAAATTGATTTGAGATCTGGGTATCACCAGTTGAAAATTCAGGATTCGGATATTCTAAAGACGTCATTCAGGACTCGTTATGGTCACTATGAATTTCTCGTGATGTCCTTTGGGCTGACTAACGCCCCAGCAACATTTATGCACTTGATGAATAGCTTATTCTAACCGTATCTTGATTCATTTGTCGTGGTATTTATTGATGATATGTTGGTGTACTCACGTAGTCAAGAGGAGCATGCACAACACTTGGGGTATTATATTACAGAGGCTGAGAGAAGAGAGACTTTATGACAAATTCTTTAAGTGTGAGTTCTAGCTTAGTTCGATGGCATTCCTGGGGCACATAATGTCTAGTGAAGTAATTAAGGTGGATCCGAAGAAGATAGAGGCAGTTCAGAGTTGGCCCAGGCCATCTTCAGCTACTGAGATTCAGAGTTTTCTCGACTTGGCCAGTTATTATCGTCGCTTTATGGAGGGCTTCTCGTCTATTGCATCGCCTTTGACTAAATTGACCCAGAAAGGTGCTCCATTCAGGTGGTCGGATGAGTGTGAAGAGAGCTTTCAGAAGCTCAAGACTGCTTTGACCATAACTCCAGTTCTAGTTTTGCCTTCAGCTTCAGGCTCTTATACAGTGTATTGTGACGCTTCTCGGATTGGTATTGGGTGTGTCTTAATGCAGGAGGGTAGAGTGATTGCTTATGCTTCGCGTCAGTTGAAGCCACATGAAAAAAACTACCCTGTTCATGATTTGGAGTTGGTAGTTATTGTTTATGCATTAAAGATTTGGAGGCATTATCTCTACGGGGTGTCTTGTGAGGTGTTTACAGATCATCAGAATCTCCGACACTTGTTCAAACAGTAGGATCTAAATTTGAGGCAGCGGAGATGGTTGGAGCTGCTAAAGGACTATGATATTACTATTCTGTATCATCCCGGGAAGGCCAATGTAGTGGCCGATGCCTTTAGTAGAAAGGCGATGAGTATGGGTAGCTTTACATTCATTCCTATTGGTGAGCAGTTGATGTTCAGACCCTGGCCAACCAGTTCGTGCGATTAGATGCTTCGGAGCCCAGTCGGGTTCTAGCATGTGTGGTTTCTCGGTCTTCTTTATATGATCGCATCAGAGAGCACCAGTATGACGATCCTCATTTGCTTGTCTTGAAGGACACAGTTTAGCACGGTGATTCCAGAAATGCTATTACTGGGGATGATGGGGTATTGAGGATGCAGGGTCGGATTTGTGTGCCAAATGTAGATGGGTTGCGTGAATTGATTCTTGAAGAATCCCATAGTTCGCGGTATTCTATTCATCCGGGTATCGTTAAGATGTACCAGGACTTGAGGCAGCACTATTGGTGGAGAAAAATGAAGAAAGATATAGTTGGGTTTGTAGCTCGGTGTTTAAATTGTCAACAGGTGAAGTATGAGTATCAGAGACCAGGCAGATGACTTCATAGGCTTGAAATTCTAGAGTGGAAGTGGAAGCGTATTACCATGGACTTCGTAGTTGGGCTCCCACAGACTTTGAGAAAGTTTGATGCTGTTTGGGTGATTGTAGATCGATTGACCAAGTCCGCACATTTTATTCCAGTTGGTACTACTTATTCTTCGGAGCGGTTGGCTGAGATTTATATCCGCAAGATTATTTGCCTTTACGGTATGCTAGTGTCCATCATTTCAGATCGGGACACGCAGTTTACATCATAATTTTGGAGAGCAGTGCAGCGAAAATTAGGCACACGGGTGCAGTTGAGTACTGTATTTCACCCTTAGACTGACGGACAGTCCGAGTGCACTATTCTGATATTGGAGGATATGCTACGCGCTTGTGTCATTGATTTTGGGGGTTCTTAGGATCAATTTCTGCCACTAGCAGAGTTTGCTTACAATAACAGCTACCAATCGAGCATTCAGATGGCTCCGTATGAGGCTTTATATGGAAGACGATGTCAGTCTCCGGTGGGTTGGTTTGAGCTAAAGGTGTTTAACGGGTGGGCCGGGCCGGTTGAGAAAACAATCCGGGCCGGTTATGGATTTTTCAATACCGGGCTTAACGGGTCCGGGTTCATCCGGATAAAAAATAAACCGGAAGGGTTACGCGTCCAAGGGGCCAGGCCGGGTTAGTTTTTTTTTTTTTTTTGTATTTTGTATAACTATCATAATTTATATTAATATAAAGTAAAAATATAAAACAAAAAAAATAATCTTATAAAAAGAGTGTTTGAATAAAAGGATGCAAAGGCTTTAAAATTTTTATATTTGAAATTTTGAATATTTCATTAAGAATATAAGATAATAGAATACAATGAAGATGGAAAAAAAATTGCACTTATAATTTGCAAGTATTTTTTTTATTTCAAACTTACAAATTGAAGTTTACATTTAACAACAAGTAAATTAACGAAAAAAGAGTAAATTCAAAGGTTTTGCATTGCCTTAGTAAGTTCTTCGTAATCAATATGAACTTCTTGGCCATCTTCTGGAGTGTTAAATTCATATGGGTTACCATGCGTTAATATATCTCCAAGTTCCTCGTCTTCTGGTCTATCAACATCTTCACGTCCCTGATTTTTTCGTTCCGATCTAATCCAATATCTGAAATATACTAAAACTTCCAAAGCATTGCTTCCCAATGAGTGACGACTGTCTCCAAGTTGTTGTCTTGCTTGACTAAATGCACTCTCTGATGCAACAGTTGAAATTGGCACATTCAGCACGTCCCGAGCCATAGCGGTAGGGGTGGGCATAATACCGACCGAACCGAAAAAATTGGTCGAACCGAAAATTTTGGTTTATTTGGTTTTGGTTTATTCGGTCGGTTTCGGTTTATAGTTTTAAAAAGTTCAGTGTTCGGTTCGGTGATCGATTTTAACGGTTTGGTTTTCGGTTAAACCGAAAAACTAAATTTCTTTACCTATTTTTTTACTCTTAATCCCTTACCGTTAATGTACGTTAACTATTATTAAATGAGATATATTTATAAAAGAAAACATAGAGTATAGACTGTTTATAATAAAATAACCAAGCATAAGAATCATACTACAAAAATTTTGTACGAGATAAAAATAATATATCATAGGTGTAGAGAGAACAAATTTAAAAACATATGAGGGGCTCCTTTACATCTTGTAATTCGGTTGGCGCTCCTACAAATTGGATTTTTTTTTTCTTTCATCTATATTAAGGTGTAATTTTTTTATGTTGTCAGACCGTCATTTCATAAGTCATTATACAACAACATGAGCAGTATAATAGCAAAGAGGGAAAGCTAAATATACAATGATTCAAATATGTTTAATTGTTCATTGAATTCGTAAAAGAATTTTCGAACTATCAAATCTATTTTTGGTATTCTTTTTTAGTGTATCCATAACTCTTGCACAAAGATTCTTATCTTTTTAGTGTATTTGATGTGATTTCTTATTTCTTTTGTTTTTTTCTGTCAACAAGTAATCTATTTTCGTTGTTTCGTTCTATTTTTGCCATGACTTGAAACCGAAAAAATCGAACCGATTAAACCGAACCGAACATGAATAAACCAAACCGAACCGAAGTTATTATGGTTTAGTTTTGGTTATTAAAATTACAAATCGAAAATCGAATAAACAGAACCGAAATTCTACAAAACAGAACCGAACCGACCGATGCCCACCCTACATAACGGAAAGAATAAAAAATTGCTTTTCATTCTCATGCCACCATCCCAACGGTGAAAATTTCTTTGTGCGAGACTCTTTTTGCTTTTGCAAGTAGAATTGAAGTTCATCAATGTTCCTGCTATTGGTTTGAGTGGTAGGAAATGCAGACCAAATATTAAAACTATCAAGGCCTTCATCATCATACATAGTAGTAGAAGTGGTAAAATGCATAGTGGGATTAACATTGCCTACATTAAGAGCATCATCATCAACTATATTTGCATAATAATTATATAATTGTTGTAAATAATCATTTAGCTTGTTCATACAATAATATATATCTGGGGTTTCAGTTGGTCCAATCTCCATATAAGTATATAAAGCATTGATTAATTGGTAACAATCAGACATCTTAATAAAAGGATTTAAAACAGCACCAATTAAGTAAATCGGAAGAATTGGAAAGAAATCTTTTTTGAATTTTGCTGTATTTTTTCAACAGCATCCTTATATTTTTCTTTCTTCTTAAATTCAGAGAGTAGAAAAGAAATTTCAGCTATATGTACTAAAGCCATAGTAACGGTAGGGTAATATACTCCAGAAAATTCAACAGTAGCTGTATAAAATTTATGTAAAAATTTAACAACATTATTAAAGGCCTCCAAAGTAGTAGTTGTTAACATACGGTTTGGATAAGTACAATGCGTATTAACAACTTCAGTTATTGGCAATCTATATTTGTAGCAACACTTTAAAAATAAGTATGTATAATTCCATCTAGTAACAATTTCGTCTGGCATGAATCTGGGGTTAAGGTTATGCTTGGTACACTTATTCTTAAATTCCCTAATTCTAGATTGTCTATTATTTCCTTGAATAACACCAGCTGCTCTTCTAACATGAGTAATCTCAGTTGAAAATAAATCAAGGTCACTTTTAACAATTAAATTATAAACATGACATGCACACCTAAGGTGAAACATTTCATCAAGTGGTGGTTGCAAATGCACTCTTAATATTGACATTGCGGCATTATTGTTAGAAGCATTATCAAAAGACATACACAATATTTTTTTCTTAAGATTATAAAATTCAACAACTTCGCAAATAGTAGTACTTATAAACATAGCAGTATGACTTTGATCTTCATCACATTTAAAAGCGATAATACGTTTTTGTATACAATAATCATTATCTATCCAATGACATGTAATTGTCAAATAATCATTTTCATTAACAGCATGGCCAATATCAGAAGTTAGAGAAACTCTACAAGGAAGGTGGTCAAATAAATAATGTATGTATGTTTGATATTGTCCATAAAGTCTAAAGATATCAGATCTACAAGTACTTCTAGGGATACCTTTAAATAAAGGATTATAGATCCTTTGAATATACATAATAAGATATGATGAAGAAGCAAAAGAAAAAGGTAGACAACCTAAAGCAATCATTTTTGCTAACTCCTCACGATCCTTCATTTTATCATATTTCATAAGTCCTCCAGTACTAGGGTTTAGAGTTCCTTGATTTTCATCTAATTCAGAGCCCCATTCTATAGGATGAGTAATTCTCATATGTCTACTAAGTGTCCCAATCCCCCCTAATTGTCCTCCCGTCTTATGTTTAAATTTATTTTTACAAAGTTTGCATCTAACTCTATCAGTATTCTCTATTTCGTCAAAAAAATTCCAAACCTTACTTCTTTTTTTCGATTAGTAGTCGGGGCCATAGGTGGTCTACTACTAGCACCACGACCATCACCCCTACTACCAACTCCAACACTACTAGGTGTAAGTAGTATCTCATCTTCAATTTCTAATTTATTATCTTCTATACCGAAATCTTCTTGTAATTGTTCATAATCTATATTATTATCAGATAATGTTTCAGAAACATGTGTAGTGTAATGACCCAACCGGTCATTTTAACTTTTAGAACCCCGTTCCCTAAAATAAAACTTTCTGTAGGTGCTTGTAATGATTTATGACTTGCGGGGATGGTTGGTTCGGGATTTGAAAGTGTTTGAGGTGAAATCGGAATACTTGGTTCCTTAAGTTGGCCTTAAAATGCTAAGTTTGACTTCGGTAAACATTTTGAGAAAATGACCCCGGTATAGAATTTTGATGATTCCAACAGCTCCGTATGGTGATTTTGGACTTAGGAGCGTGATCAGAATTTTATTTGAAAGTCCGTAGTGAAATTAGGCTTGAAATGGCTAAAATAGAAATTTAAAGTTTGAAAGTTTGACCGGGGCGTTGACTTTTTGATACCGGAGTCGGAATCCAGTTCCAAAAATTTTCATAGCTCCATTATGTAATTTATGACTTGTGTGTAAAATTTGAGGTCAATCGGAGTTGATTTGATAGGTTCCGACATCGAGTGTAGAAGTTGAAAATTTTAAGTTTCATTAAGCTTGAATTGGAGCATGATTCGTGATTTTAGCGTTGTTTGATGTGATTTGAAGTTTCAAATAAGTTTTTATGATGTTTTAGGACTTGTTGGTGTTTTGGGTTGAGGTCCCGAGGGCTTCGGGTGAGTTTCGGATGGTTAACGGATCAAAAGTAGGACTTAGCTGCTGCAAAAGCTGCTGCAATTTTTCTGCTGGAAATGCTGTCAAAATCGGGCTGCCTATCAAAATCGAGCTGCCTGACAAAAATCGAACCCCTGACAAAATCGAGCTCCCGAGAACGAGCTCCCGAGAACGAGCTCCCGAGATCGAACTCCCAAGAACGAGCTCCCGAGATCGAGCTCTCCCAAGAAAGAGCTCCCGAGAATGAGCTCCCGAGAACGAGCTCCCGAGATCGAGCTCCCGAGAATGAGCTCCCGAGAACGAGCTCCCGAGATCGAGGTCCCGAGATCGAGCTCCCGAGAACGAGCTCCCGAGAACGAGCTCCCGCGATCGAGCTCCCAATATCGAGCTCCCGAGAACGAGCTCCCGAGAACGAGCTTCCAAGATCGAGCTCCCAAGATCGAGCTCCCAAGATCGAACTGGGTAGATCGAGCTCCCAAGATCGAACTGGACAGATCAAGCTCCCAAGATCGAACTGGGCAGATCTGTAAGTTATAAAAACAGAGGCATCAACCCATTTGCCATTTTTGACAAACTTGAGCTTGAACAGAGACGATTTTTGACAGATTTTCAAGGAAAGACATTTGGGGTAAGTGATTCTAACTCGTATTTGATCAATATACACGAATATATCATTGTTTTCACAATTTAATTAGTGTTTTGATATTGAAATTTGGAAAAAGTTTAGAAATCTTAGAGAAACGAAATTTTGAGATTTCGGTATCGATTCAGAGTCGGATTTGAGTGAAACTGGTATGGTTGGACTCGTAATTGAATGGGTTGTCGGATTTCATAACTTTTGCCAGATTCCGAGATGTGGGCCCCGCGGGCGAATTTTTAATTAATTTCGGATCTTTTCTTTAAAATGTAGTATTTTCTTATAGAATTGATTCCTATAATATTTAGTGATTGTATCGAATTATTTTGGCTAGATTCGAGCCAGATGGAGTTGGATAATCGTGGAAAAGGCCTTATAGTGGATTAAATTGGAGCAAGACGAGATAAGTCTCTTGTCTAATCTTGTGAGGAGAAAATTACCTCATAGGTGATTAAGATTAAATAATTGTTGCTAATTGTGGGTGCTACGTACGCACGAGGTGACGAGAGTCCGTGCGTAGCTACTATTAATGCTAAAGTCCGGGTAGTTTAGGACTCAAAGCATGTATTACTTGTGTAAATTGTATTCTTTGATTAATTAATATTAATTGATATATATGAATATATTGTGAATTGTTTGATAAAGATATTAAAGGATGGAAATCTCATAGGCTTGATTTCTATTTAAATCAATTAATTGTCAAAAGAAATTGTTCTCCTCCCAAATTTATCTTATAATAAACATACTGTCCTTCCGGAGGCACATAAGAAAATGTCCTCCTTTCTTGTGGAGCGGGCCAAACGCCTCGGCAGGATAGATGCATCTATGGATCACACCGCACGTCCCTCGGCAGTGTACACGACACTCTGGATCGGGCCGTACGTCCTCGGCAGAAATCGTGCTTAATAATAATAATTACACGATACTTTAATAATTTATTTCAGCTTTAGAAGCTATTTAATAAATTGGAAAATCCTTGGAATTTAATGAATTATTATTCTTGCTTGTTTATGGAATTAATTGTTACTCCTGTAAATGAGATTTAAATTGATAAATTGAAAACTATTTTAATTGAAGGAATTTAATTAATATATTGAGAATTGTTACATTTGAAGGAATTTGATTATCTCTACTGATTAAACAAATTATTTTAAATTCTGTAAATCATGATGATTTAAATATTCTAGTTTTATTTCAGTTATTGTTATTGACCCATAGTGAGTGTCAAAGTCGGCCATCTCGTCTCTACCATTTTGAGATTAGGCTTGATACTTACTGGGTACACGTTGTTTACGTACTCATACTACACTTGCTGCACTTTTTGTGCAGGATCTGAGACAGGTACTAGTGGAGCACCTATCATCACATACCTACGTCATCCCGAGGCATAGTGGTGAGCTGCCTTTCTGAGCCGTTCTGCAACTACCAGTGTTTCTTCTTATATTTATATTCTGTCTATTTCATTTCAGACAGTATTTGGAGTTTTGTATAATCTACTAGATGCTCATGCACTTGTGACACCGGGTCTTGGCACACACATTGGTAGAAGTTGGTATTTTATTACTTTCTTGGAATAAAAGTTTAACCAATGTACGTTTGATTTATTAGTTGGCTTGCCTAGCTGTGGTGTTGGGCGCCATCACGACCTATAGGTGAAATTGGGTCGTGACAACATGGTATCGGAGCACTAGGTTCACGTAGGTCTCACGAGTTATGAGCAAACCTAATAGAGTCTTGCGGATCGGTACGGAGACGTCTGTACTTATCTTCGAGAGGCTATATGGTGTTAGGAAACTACCTTTCTTCATATTCTATCGTGCAATTGATGTAGTACTAAATATCTTTCTCTTATTCTCTCACAGATGGTGAGAACACGCTCTAATGAGATTCCAGACCAGGGAAGAGCTACTCCCCCAGTTGCTAGAGGCCGAGGGAGGGCTCCAGCCCGTGATAGAGGGCGAGGACGTCCCATATTTTAATCTTCATAAGATCATGTCATGCAAATATGACTAAGTCAAAATCAACATTGAAAATGGTGACAAGCCCCTGCATAGATAAGGAGCGAAAGGCATGGCTTTTTGTGAAATTGTAGTTTCAAGATATACAATGTTATATAGAAACCAGTGTAGTAATTGTAACTTAAACTCAAATAATGTTGTATCTCATTAAACGGATTAAAATATGATTAAATTACTTTTCTTTAGGCCTTTTATTTATAATGTGTTGTCAACCTTGTATTGAAGGTGTCACGATCCAGAATCCTAACCTGTCGTGATGACGCTTATCTCAATACCAGGCAAACTGACAACCTCAATAAACCACAATTTCGTTTAGGTTTGGAAACATAATAATTAAGTTTAAGAGAAAATTTCACAAATATTGGATATAAATACACTCTCAAAACCCAGTGTCATTGAGTACATGAGCATCTAAATGATAACAAAGTCCGACTGCTAAAACATTGTCTAAAAATATAGAACAATACAAAAACTGAAAGGAAAGAGAGTCAAGGTCTGCGAACGTCAAGCAGCTACCTCGATAATCTCTAACAGATAAACTTCCGAGAACTAGCAACCGCCGTGTCCGGAAGTACCTGAATCTGTACACGAGGTGCAGGGTGTAGTATGAGTACAACCAACTCAGCAAGCAACAATACTAAATAGAGAACTGAAAGTAGTGACGAGCTTCACAGTTAAGTCCAATTACAGTAATTTCCAACTATCACGACCCGAAATTTCCCACCGACGGGACCGTGATGGCGCCTAACATTTCACTTGCTAGGCAAGCCAACGTTAGAGAATTATTAAACCAATTCTTTATTTTCATTCAGTAATTAACAATAATTAACTAGGATGAAATATAATAAGTGCGGAATATCATAAAACTGTATTAGTTACTACCACCAGGATCTGGAGTCACAATTCACGAGCATTCTAGAATTTACTACAAGTAATAGTCTAGAAGAAATACAACTGTCTGAATGAAAGAAAACAACAGTGACATAAAAAGTAGACGGGGACTTCAAGGTTTGTGAACGCCGACAGATCTACCTTGAGTCTCCGGACAGCGGACCAATAGCAAAATCTCGATCAACCTGAGCCGGTATCAAAGTCTGCACAGAAAGTGCAGAGTGCGGTATCAGTACAACCGACCCCATGTATTGGTAAGTGTCGAGCCTAACCTCGACGAAGTAGTGACGAGGCTAAGGCAAGGCACCTACAATTAACCTGTACAATTTAACAGTGTATACGCAAATAACAGGAATGAAGAACTAAACAGGAAATATCGGGAGGGGAGACATAGTGAGGGAAATACAAGATAAAGAACTACGACAGAATGATCACCGGAGCAGTCAATATACCATGAATCAATAGGAATAGTGAATACAGTAAGAAAAAATACACGGCATCACCCTTCGTGCTTTTACTCTCAATCTCACCATAAAAATCAATAGAAATGACACGGCATCACCCTTCGTGTATTAACTCTCATATCATGGCACGGCATCACCCTTCGTGCATTAACACTCACAATATAGCACGGCATTACCCTTCGTACATTAACACTCACAATATGTCACGGCATTACCCTTCGTGCATTAACACTCACAATATGGCACATCATTACCCTCGTGCATTAACATTCACAATATGACACGACATCACCCTTCGTGCATTAACACTCACAATATGGCACGGCATCACCCTTCGTGCATTAACACTCTCCCTTACCATAATGCAATGCATAAATATCAACAGGGAGATAGAATAGCAAGTACAAATCTTACCTCAACATTTGGTTTCATAACATCAATTTCAACTTTGAAATAAAAACTCAATTATCACCAGAAAATCCGTAAACATGATGAGAACGATAAATTGAACAACACTAGTATAACACATCGCAATTAGGCATAGGATCGAGACAATATAAGAAAAGCTGAGAAACATGAAAAACAGGTAAATTGGCGGCGCATAAGTACTCGTCACCTCACATATACGCCGCTCACATGAATTTTACTTAGCAAGTAATCTAAGGTTCCTAATTCCTTCAAGTCAGGATTAGACACAACACTTACCTCGCTCCGAAGGCCACTTAATTCTCAATCACAACTTTTCCTTTAGAATTCACCTCCAAACCACTCGTATCTATTCAAAAATGACTCAATAATATCAAATATTGCTAAAGGAATCAATTATATTGCATAAATTTAGATTTCCTAAATTTTCCTCCAAAAAGTTGAAAAATCGACCCCGGGCCCGCTTGGTCATAACTCGAGGTTCGGACCAAAATCCATTTATCCATTCACCCCGAGCCCGAATATATAATTGGTTTTGGAATCCGACCTCAAATTGAGGTCTAAATCCCCAAATTTTCGAAATCTCTAGTTTCTACCCAAAACCCCTAATTCTACCATGAAAACCTTAGATTTTAGGTTGAAATCTTGTAAAATATAGTGAAAGATTGAAAAAAACCAGTTTAGAATCACTTACCTATGATTTGGGAAGAAATGGTCTTTGGAAAAATCGCCTCTTGTGTTTTAGGTCTTGAAAATTTGGGAAATGATTGAAAATTCCCGTCCAAAAGTCATTTTGATCAGTTGCAGATGTCGCATTTGCGACCTGAGCTTCGCAAAAGCGAAGCTCACAAATGCGAAGGAGTTATCGCAAATGCGAAGCCCTTCACAATTCTGCAGCCTTCGCAAATGCAAAGATAAGTTCGCAAATGCGAACCTTGAATCTTCGCAAATGCGACTAATTGATCGCATTTGCGATCACTGCCCTTCCCCGACTCCCTTCGCAAATGCGAAAATTATTGGCCCAGCTTCTCTTCGCATTTGCGATGAGAAGCTCGCAAATGCGAACCTCTCAGAGGTGGCAATTGCGATGCCTGATCTCGCAAATGCGAGATCAGAGGCTTGCAATATCATATGCACAAGCAGTGTTTTCCAAGCCAAATCTCACTCCGTAGCCTATCCGAAACTCACCCGAGCCCTCGGAGCTCCAAACCAAACATGCATGCAAGTCTAAAAATATCATACAAACTTGCTCACGCGATCAAATCGCCAAAATAACACCTAGAACTACGAATTTAGTACCAAATCAAATGAAATTCTCAAGAACACTTTAAAATTTCTATTTTCTCAACTAGACGTCCGAATCACGTCAAATTAACTCCGTTTCTCAATAAATTTCCCAGACAAGTCTTAAATATCATAATGAACCTGTACCGGGATCTTGAACCAAAATATGGAGCCGATACTAACAATGCCAAATATCAATCAATTCTTAAAAAACAAATAATTTTCAGACTTTTAATTTTCATCAAAAATTCATAACTCAAGCTAAGGACCTTCGAATTCAATCCCGGGCATAATTCGATACGAACCTACCGGGACCATCAAAATACAGATCCGGGCCCGTTTACCAAAAATATTGATCGAAGTCAACTAAAATCAACTTTTAAGGTAAAAATTCTTATTTTCATTAATTTTCAACATAAAAGCTTTCCGGAAACCTGCCGGACTGCGCACGCAAATCGAGGAGGGTAAAAATGAGATTTTTAAGGCTTAAGAGCGCAGATTCGAGTTCTAAAACATAAGATGACCCTTTTGGGTCATCACAATCTCCACCTCTAAAGCAACCGTTCGTCCTCGAACGGGCATAGAAAAGTACCTAAGCTGGTGAAAAGGTGGGGATATCTACTCCGCATATCGGATTCAGAATCCCAAGTAGCTGCCTCAATAGGCTGACCTCTCCACTGCACTCGAACTGAAGGGTAACTCTTTGATCTCAACTGGCGAACTTGTCGGGCTAGAATTGCCACCGGCTCCTCCTCATAAGTCAAATCCTTGTCTAACTGGACAGAGCTAAAATTTAACACGTGGGACGGGTCACCATAATATTTTCGGAGCATAGACACATGGAATACCGGATGAACTGAGGATAACACTGGAGGAAACGCTAGTCTATAAGCTACCTCCCCCACTCTCTCGAGGATCTCAAATGGCCCGATATACCTAGGGCTCAACTTGCCCTTCTTCCCAAATCTCATAACACCCTTCAAGGGCGATACCCGAAGCAATATTCTTTCTCCAACCATGAATGCAATATCACGAACTCTACGGTCGGCATAACTCTTTTGCCTAGACTGAGTTGTGCGAAGTCAATCCTGAATAATCTTGACCTTATCCAAGGCATCTTGTACCAAATCGGTACCCAATAACCGAGCCTCTCCCGGTTCAAACTAGCCAACTGGCGAACGGCATCGCCTTCCGTATAATTCCTCATATGAAGCCATCTGAATGCTCGACTGGTAGTTATTATTGTAGGCAAACTCCGCTAACGGCAAGAACTGATCCCAAGAACCTCCAAAGTCAATAACATAGGCGCGAAATATATACTCCAAGATCTGAATAGTACGGATTGCCCGTCCGTCTGAGGATGGAATGCTGTGCTCAACTCAACCCGTGTACCCAACTCACACTGTACTGCCCTCCAAAAATGCGAGGTAAACTGCGTACCTCGATCTGAAATAATAAACACGGGCACCCCGTGAAGGCAAACAATCTCACGAATGTAAATTTCAGCTAACATTTCTGAAGAATAGGTAGCTGCCACTGGAATGAAATGTGCTGACTTGGTCAACCTGTCCACAATGACCCCAAACTGCATCAAATTTTCTCTGAGTCCATGGGAGTCCAACAACAAAATCCATAGTGATACGTTCCCATTTCCATTCAGAAATTTCTAACTTCTGAAGCAACCTACCAGGTCTCTGATGCTCGTACTTAACATGCTGACAATTCAGACACCGAGCTACATAAGCAACTATATCCTTTTTCATTCTCCTCCACCAATAATGTTGCCGCAAATCTTGATACATTTTGGTGATACCTGGATGAATAGAATACCTGGAACTGTGTGCCTCTTCGGGAATTAATTCACGAAGCCCATCCACATTAGGCACACAAATACGACCTTGCATTTGCAGAACTCCATCTTCCCCAATAGCAACCTGTTTGGCATCACCGTGTCGCACTGTGTCCTTAAGGACAAGTAAACGAGGATCATAATACTACCTCTCTCTGATGCGCTCATATAAAGAAGTCCGAGCGACTGTGCAAGCTAGAACTTGACTGGGTTCTGAAATATCTAACCTCATGAATTAGTTAGACAAAGTCTGAACATATGCAGCTAATGGCCCCTCACCAACCGGAATATACGCAAGACTGGCCATACTCACAGCCTTTCTACTCAAAGCATCGGCCACCATATTGGCCTTTTCGGGGTGATACAAAATGGTGATATCATAGTCTTTCAACAACTCCAACCATCTTATCTGCCTCAAATTAAGATTTTTTGTTTGAAAAGGTACTGAAGGCAACAATGATCAGTAAATACCTCACACGAGACACCGTAGAGGTAATGCCTCCAAATCTTTAGCGCATGAACAATGGCTGCCAGTTCTAAGTCATGAACAGGATAATTCTTCTCGTGAACTTTCAACTGCCGTGACGCATAAGCAATTACCTTGCCATCTTGCATTAATACAGCACCAAGACAAATGTGAGATGCGTCACAATATACCGTATATGATCCTGAACCTGTGGGTAATACCAACACTGGCGCCGTGGTCAAAGCGATCTTGAGCTTCTGAAAGTTCAACTCACACTCGTCTGACCATCTGAATGGGATACCTTTCTGGGCCAATCTGGTCAATGGGCTTGCTATAGATGAAAACCCTTCCACTAACAGACGATAATAACCCGCTAAACCCAGGAAACTCCGGATCTCTGTAACTGAAGTAGGTCTAGGCCAATTCTGAACAGCCTCAATCTTCTTAGGATCCACATTTATGCCTTATGCCGATACAACATGCCCCAAAAAGGTAACTAAGTCTAACCAAAACTCACATTTTGAAAATTTGGCATATAACTGATTATTCTTCAAAGTATTAAGCACACTCCGAAGATGCTGCTCATGCTCCTCTCGACTGCTAGAGTAAATCAAGATATCATCAATGAATACAACCACAAAAGATTCCAAATAGGGCTTGAACACCCGATTCATCAAATCCATATTTGTTGCTGGGGCATTTGTCAATCCAAATGACATCACTAGGAATTCGTAATGCCCATACCGAGTCTGAAACGTTGTTTTAGGGACATCAGATGCCCTAATCTTCAAATGATGGTAACCAGACCTCAAATCGATCTTTGAAAATACCTTGGCATCCCTGAAGCTGATCAAATAAGTCATCTATTCTTGGCAGCGGATTTTTGTTCTTAATAGTTATTCATGATCGATTACCGAATTGCCAATTAACCTCATGTTAACAAAAATCTCGTTTTAAAACTTCACAATACTAATAACGAGATGCGAGGCATGAAGACCTCATAATTATTTACCCAAATTAACGAGTCATAAATAACGCCACCTGGGCGGGCACCTACCTCGTAGGTTTCAACTCAATATTACAATACGAATTTGGCAAGTATGCACAGAGAATTTCATACAAATATTTTTAAATAAGCCTAGCGGGCATGACTCTCTATTAGTACTATCGTACAAATTTAATTTCACAAGGGAGAATTTAAACACAAGAATTTTTATCACAAGGATCTCGTCCTTATATAACTTCTACAGCAGCTCAAAGCCCGGTTTAAACATATCAATTTATTTTAAATGTGAGGACCTCAACCTCAGTTCTGAATCACAAATAATATGCACATCTTGCCAATCTAAACTTTCCATTTTATCCTTTTAAATAACTTTCATTAAACAAAATCGCAACATATAATGAACCACACACTGGTAGGGCATATAATTCACAATTTGTAATTAATTATCCGGAAATACATCAAAACATACTGAAATAAGTACCAGAAAGGCACCTTTAGCCTCACAGATCTTATTAGAGTCCATCATGGAATGATAGGTGTAATTATCTCCATAAAACCTCCCAACAGAAGTAGACACATAAGTAGATTATAGAATTGCGAAGCTCACTCATAAGTGGAGCACAATAGGAGGACTCGTCTCGATACTCAGAACCGAATCAAGTTAAGGAAATTATTTCTTTATTTTAAATCGAGGTCGTACCCATAATGACACCATCTGATGTAACGACCTCTGCCATACCATAAAACAAATATAACAACGGCTGGGTCTCCACCTCTAGGACGCCTTCTACCCGCCTGTCCTCCATCTCTAACGGTCTGACCTCCACCTCTAGGTACCTGACCCCTGCCATAAGTACCCTGCCTCCAGATGAGGCACCACCGAAACCACTGAACTGACGAGGCCTCTTATCAGACCTCTACCTTCTCTCCTGTGCAAGAACCATCTCGATCCTCCTCGCGACATTAGCAGCCGCTTGAAAAGAAATCTCACTTCCGGTATCCTTGGCCATCTGAAGCCTGATAGGGTGAGTGAGTCCCTCAATAACCCCCCTCCCCCCAGTCTCTCTCCCTCAATAACCTGCCTGGACTGTACACGCAAATCGAGGAGAATAAAATGAGATATTTAAGGCTTAAGAGCGCAAATTCGAGTTCTAAAACATAAGATGACCCTTTTGGGTCATCACACCAACATAAGAAGGTAGGCATGCTTTCAAGCTCAGTGATATATGACAGCTGAAGTGAAAAAATAATAAAATCAATGCATCCTCTCAAAGCAACAATCACGCATTCCTCCCATTAACTTCAACCTCACAAACACTCTTTCCCCACAGTCACTCATTCCTCTCAATCACTCAGCACTCGACACTAGTACTCAGTAGGTATCTGCACTCACTGGGGGTGTGTACAGACTCCGGAAGGACTCCTTCAGGACAAGCTCTATAACAAACCAATCATGGCATAAATTAATGAAACATGTTGCGGCATGTGTCGCGCCCCATTTTCTCGCGAAAGCGGACTTCGACATATGACAACTCTTTTAAAGGAGGTGTTAAAAGAGAAGAGTCGCCACCTAATAATTTTTAAGGTGCGTTAGGGCACCTATTTGCAAATAACTCTGTTTGACTAGTCAACGCCACCAAAGATCGGGTAAGGGCTCAAATTATCTCAAAGAGAAAGTGTTAGGCACTCTTCGAGGTCCACAACTGTGGTTCCCGATCAAATTTTACACTATGTGGATTATATGATTAAACTAGGTGAGCATATAAGTAAAGAAGGATATGAAAGTTGAAAGTCCCATTATAACATAAACCAGCGTGAGGAAAAAAACCTATATGAATAATTGGTACAGGTTTTAAAGATCACAAAGAATTACAACTGTGTCGGTCTATAGCAAGCATATAAGGGAAATAGGGTCCTAAGTTTTTTAGCCTAAAGGATAACCCCGTGCAATATAAATAATACTTCGCAACTTCCTTTAGGTAGGAGTTGCTCATATTATTCAGCGGGCACAAACTATCATCTCTTCCTATCCGATTACTATGTTGAAGTTGTTTACCTAAAAGCATTCTAATTCAATTCTAAGTCATGCTCTATGCGTGCTCTACTTGTCCCATGCCTAGGGTCCAGGAGGCTTTGGACCTACTATTTGGTAGTTCTAGATTTAACTCAGTTACTCAAAATGATAAAACTAGGCGACAATCAAAAATAGATAGGACTGCATATAATTACAATAAAAGGGCTCAGGTAACCTCCACACATAAGCATGAAAAGCATGTAAATAGATTTCTGGTTAGGCAGTATTAAGACGTGTTGGAACCGTTAAATCCTATAGGCATGATTTCTAGGAGATTCAAGATTCCATGATTATATAGGTAGTACTATAATTTCTGGACTAACGTGTAGACAAATTAGAGTGTTGCAAGTCCTATAGATATGATATCTAATCATTTGTGTAAGTAGGCAGTGAAGTCGCCGATAAACATCCTATGGGTAGGTTTTATAACGATTGACAATTAGGTTTGATTTTATAACACTTTACTCCTATAGACATGATTTCTAGATGGGCAGTACACTTAAAAGTAATAGAAGAAATTGACCAATTGATTATTTGAAGTCCTACAGACATGATATCTAGGTCAACAAAGCATACACTATACTTCCTATAGGCATGTTGTCTAAATGTACAGTAGTAACATAGAAATGAGCATGGTAGATACTAGCGTGTTTGAACAGTGTGGAAGTGAGGGGTGCATAATAGGTACGATTTCTATTAATGTGCCACATACCAAACAAAATAACAAACAAGGCATGCTGAACGAAACAACCAAACATAACACAAAGACCCTATAGGCAGGTTTTCTACCCTTTCATGCAAATATTAGGATATACCTATTTTTCCAATTTCACTAGTACCCCAATTATTTGTTTACAAATTATTACAGGCCCAAGAATGAAATAATACAGACTTGGAAATAACAAAACATGGGCTGAAACGAATACAAGCCCACTAAAGCAATTACAGGCCCAACACAAAAGTAAACCAAGGATATCCCAGTCCTTCAATAGTTTTACTCTCCGGACAAATAGCAGGCCCAAACCACAGGCTCACAAGACAATCAGAGTGCACATGAATCCAGTTCCCCAGGTCCAACAACACACATGGCCCATTTTCAAGCCCAATGAATAACTTACTTACCCAAGCATATGCTAAATTTAGCTATGCAAGTGACACAATACTCATAAGACAACTTGAACACTTAGTTCTTATAGTTGTAACCATCAACAGTTCTAGCCAAGACATATAAATAGGATCATACTAAATAGAAAGGCACACAAGACACATATGAGGCAAGCTTATATTTGTAATTCCAGAAGAAGAGTTTGATAGTGACAAGGTTGAGCATCATAGGACAGCAAACCATTTCAAAGAGTTTCAAAGTAAAGCATGATCTAGAAACAACCTAAAGACCTTTAGCTAATAGTCTAAAAGAATCATGAACAAGAAGTAGGTAGAGTACAGTCTTTATATGAAAGTTTTAACATGAGAACCTAATGAGAATGTGGTTGCAAACAACATAACAACATGCTAGTGGGCACAATTTGGCAAACCTATCACTTAACTTATCATGATGGACATTAACTATAGCACAAAGACTCTAAAGAACTCATATTAGGTAAAAGAACATGTTAACACGACAAGCAAACATTGGGATTCAATGTCAGTCGACCTCACATGAGAGAAAACTACACATTGGTATTTATCCTAGAAGCAATGCTAAGAGTGCAGGATTGACAGGTCAAGGGACACAATCATCAGAGTTACAAATCGCAGACAAACATGCTTGGTTATATATTAAGACAATGCTATAACATGGGAGAGTCAAGAATCATTTTGCAGGAAATAGTAGATTAGCAGGGAGAGATTCATTAAAGCAGATTCTGAGCAAGCAATTTCTACAGAGATCCCAGAAATTCAAGGCATGAATGTGAACTCATAACAAGCAAAGGACACGACATTAAGGCTAACATGAGCATGACCAATCAGGCAAAACTTAAGAAGGCCAGAAACTACTTGAATCAAATACGCAAAGTGAAGGTCTACTACACATGTTAAAACCTATCAAGTTTGATACTGGGGAACATGAAATTGCAGAACAATTATAGAAAGCATACAACGGTAACATGCCGAGAGTTCACAAATAACAGAGAAGCTTAAGGCATGCTTGTCTAGAAGTTCAAACAATGTTAGCATACAGAATACACATACATGAACAATTAAATGAGTAATAATTAAGGATATAAGGGTCAAGAATGCTAATCAATTGCGAAGATAAACGAGCAAAAGAGTGAGTAACTCAAAATCTCAGTAGTGACGGCAAAAGAAAGACAACAGTGAGAACCCCCAAGTCCTAGTGCGTCAGAGTTCACAGGAGCTTCAGTGAGCCCCGAGCAGTGTTCACACTAGGGAGGTTAATAGAGAAGATTCTAGTGGCCTTGGCTTTCAGCCGTCCACAATCAAGAGAGGGCAGAAATAATATAGAAGGTGAAAGTAAGAGATTAACAGTAGTTCTTAGTCCTTCTAGTCCGTTCAAAGGGAATCAGGGGAGGGGTTTATATAGTGGTAAAATCAGGCGGATAAACAAGGAAAGAAATCAAGTAAACATGAACAAAAGGAGTAAAATCTCGCATGCAAATCAGTAGAGTAACCAGAAAGGAAAGAAATCAAACTCCAAACCCTAGTTGGGGCTTAGAACTCAAAATCGGCCAACTGGTATGAATAATCAAGTTATTCTTCATGTATACAGATGAGATTTTGTCCAAATCTCCAAGATTGAGTTGAATGGGAAAGTACTAAGTAACACCATTGTCGCGTAGATACTGATGCGATAACAAAAATAAGGAAGGTGAATCATGAAGAGATTCCACTGTTAGGTTGGAATTGGAGAGAAATTAGGAGGCGGCTACTAGGGTTTCTCAGAGACAGATGGAATAGAGAGGATTTAGAGGTGGCTGAAGTGGGAAAAATGGGATTAGGGTTTGGGTGAGAGGATATAAGGAAAGGTGGGGATTTATTGTGGGTCGTTGATCATTTGAGATCAACGGCCGAGATTAGAGGGTGCTAGGGTCGGGTAAAAACAGGTCGATGATGGGCAGACCTATTGGGTCATTTTGTTTGGGCTTCTGGGGGGTCAATTGGGATGGGCCTGTCCATTTGGACTTTAATTGGTCTGAGAAATAAGGCATAAATGGGCCAGATTTTAAAGTAGGGAATTAAGGGAAAATAATTTTAATAAAAATAGTTAAATAAAATATAAAAATGCTATTTATGCAATTCAATACTTTAAAACAATAGTTGAAGATTATAAAAAATGTAAAAATTGTTTTGACTTTAAATAAAATGACAGATGCAATTTATTGAAAAATATATGCTATTATTACAATATTATGTAAATGGCTCAAAAATACAAATATAATGAAATGAAGTAAAATGCCTTAAAACATGTATGTGGATATAAATAATGAATTTGGATGATTAAATCATCATAAAATAATTTGAAAGGGTAATTAGTAAATAATCAAGTAGTTTAAATGCAAAGAAATCTATTTTAAAGCTCTAAATATTATGGAAAATTATAGAAAATACTTGCATAAATCTTGTAAATTAAGTAACGATGCAAAAATGACATTTTGAAAGTATATATGCTTATTTAAAATATGAGGGCAAAATTGGGTATCAACAGCGTGCAACCCGATCCCATAAATATCCTTACAATCAGGCTCTCGGCCTCACTTAGTCATCAACCTCTCCAATCTCTCGAGCTCTCAGAAATCATGATAAGCAGCCCAAATAGGAATGATATGATGCATCAATAATGAACAATAGAGACTGAGATGTAATGTGCAAGTAAAACTGTGACTGAGTGCAAAATAGTAATTTAGCAGATACTTTACATGTACACAACCTCTGTGGGTCCCTACAGTGTCGACACATGTCTTAAATATGATTTATAGTTCGATTTCTCTAATAAGTGGAAAATGTACGGATATCAACAGATTATTCAACCACACAGTTATATGAAATTTATCAAGTCACAAGTCCTACAGTGCATGCCCATACGCCCGTCACCTAACATGTGCGTCACCTCAAAACCAATCACATACCACGAGTCCAACCATATAAATTTTACCAAATTCCGACATCAACTCGACCCTCAAATCTTCAAATTAAACCAGGAGGGTTTTCACAATTTTCCAACTTAAATCACCAATTAAATGTTAAAAACAACCTTAAATTCGGGTAATTTGACCATAATTGGGTTAAGAATACTTACTCCGTTGTTTTTCTTGAAAATCTCCCGAAAATCGCCTCTCCCTGAGCTCCAAATCGAAAAAATGGAAAATGGGACATTTTCAGAACTTAAACATTTTGTCCAGACCTTTCTTCTTCGCGAACGCTATCACTACCTCGCGTTCGCGAAGCACAATTTTGTTCCGCCGATGTTTCCTCCTTCGCGAACGCGGCATCTCCCTCGCGTTCGCGAAGCACAAAGTGCTACTGCCCACAAAGCCTTCTACGCGAATGCGAGAGCCCACTCGCGAACGCGATGACCAAACTCCCCAGGCCGGCTTTCCCTTTCGCGAACGCGAGGCCCCAATCGCGAATGCGTAGCTTTGCCTCTCAAACCTTCGCGAACGCAAAGCACAAAATGTCCACTGCAAATTTTCTACTTCGTGAACGTGTGAGTCCTTTCGCATTCATGAAGAACAGCACCATAACCAGCAACGCCAGTAGCAAAACATGAAGAAATGATCTGAAACCATCTCAGAACTCACCCGAGGCCGCCGGGACCTCAACCAAATATAATAAGAAGTCCCAAAACATCATACGAACTTAGTTGAAACCTCAATTCAGATCAAATAATGCTAAAAACATGAATCATACCCCAATTCAAGCTTAATGAAACTAAGAATTTTTAACTTCTACATTCAATGCCGAAACCTATCAAATCAAGTCTGATTGACCTCAAATTTTGCACACAAGTCATGAATGACATAAAGGACCTATTCCAATTTTCAGAATTGGATTCCGACCCTGATATCAAAAAGTCAACTCTCCGGTCAAACTTCCAAACTTAAATATCTATTTTAGCCATTTCAAACCTAATTTAATTACGGACTTCCAAATAATTTTTCGGACACGCTCCTAAGTCCAAAATCATCATGCGGAGCTATTGGAATCAACAAAATTCTATTCCGGGGTCGTTTACACATAAGTCAATATTCGAACAACCTTTTCAGCTTAAGTTTTTATTTTGGAGACTAAGTGTCTTAATTCATTTCAAAACCTCACCGGACCCGAACCAATTACCCCGGCAAGTCACATAACCACTATAAAACATAAATTGAACAGTAAATGGGGAAATGGGATTGTACTACTCAAAACAACCGGCCGGGTCGTTACATTCTTCCCCTTTTAAACAAATGTTCGTACTTAAACAGGTTTAGAATTATACCTGCAATCTCAAATAGGTATGGATATTTGCTCCGCATCTCTCGCTCAATCTCCCAAGTAGCTTCTCCGACTGGCTGGCCTCTCCACTGCACTTTCACTGAAACTTTGTTCTTTGATCTCAACCTTCGAAGATGCCGGTCTAAAATGGCCACCGTCTCCATATCATAAGTCAAATTACCATCCAACTGTACTGTGATGAAATCTAAAATATGAGACGGATCCCCGACATACTTCCGGAGCATAGATACATGAAACAATGGATGAACACTAGATAGACTAGGCGGCAATACAAGTTCATAAGCCACCTCTCCAATCTTCTTAAGAACCTCAAACGACCTAATATACCAAGGGCTCAACTTGCCCTTCTTCCCGAACCTTAACACACCCTTCATGGGCGAAATCTTGAGCAGAACCTTCTCCCCAACCATGTAAGCAACATCACGGACCTTCCGGTCGGCATAACTCTTTTGTCTAGACTGTGTCGTGCGAAGCAGCTCTTGAATCAATTTAACCTTCTCCAAAGTATCCTGAACCAAATTAGTACCCAATAGGCTAGTCTCACCCGGCTCAAACTATACCTGTTTAACGGGCCGGGTTGACCCGTTTTTTGACCGGCCCAGACCGGTTATAACCCGGCCCGGCCTAGACCGGTAGTTAGGGGTCCGGGTGGGCTAGGTTAGGGGGGTTGGTCTGTTTAAAAAAAATCTGGTTAACCGGACCGGTCAAACCCAGTCAACAAAAAAAATACTGTTGAATCGGTTAACCGGACTGGCCGGACCGGTTCAACGGCTATAAATCTGATTTTTTTTTTATTAAAGTGATATGACTGTTGGCAACGGTCAGCTTCAATTTGGCCGTTGCCCAACGGGTTGATTGCAAAAATAGCCCTTTTTTGGGCAATTCTTTTTAAAAAAAATAACACTTTTAGTAATTACTAATTTAGCCCTTTGAAAAACTATAAATACACCCCCCTCTTCTTCATTTCTTCACTCATCTCTCATTTCTCAAACTCATATTCTCAATTATCATTCTCTCATTCTTCACCTAAAGTGCAATCAACTATCTGGCTCTCATTTTTTTTGGAATTTAATTTATCGTATTATTTATTATTTGAAGTTTGAACAATTGAACTTCAAACTTTGAACAATTGACGTTTCTTCGTGGTAACATTGGAGTTGCGAAATCATCAAATGTTTAATTTATTGCCGAATTCGGTGCACTCCCTCCAACTCTTTCTCGTATTTACTATTTTATTTGCATATTTAATTTTTGCTAGTAGTTAAATTTTCACAATATGTTTAATGCTACAAAAAGAGTTTGTGATAAGGTTGCTAATCGGGGTAATCAAAAAAATAAAAAAAGTGGTACTACTTCAATATCTAGTAGTAATTTAAATGACTCTACATGTCACGACCCAATTTCACCTATAGGCCGTGATGGCGCCCAACACCACAGCTAGGCAAGCCAACTAATAAATCAAACGTACATTGGTTAAACTTTTATTCCAAGAAAGTAATAAAATACCAACTTCTACCAATGTGTGTGCCAAGACCCGGTGTCACAAGTGCATGAGCATCTAGTAGATTATACAAAACTCCAAATACTGTCTGAAATGAAATAGACAGAATATAAATATAAGAAGAGACACTGGTAGTTGCAGAACGGCTCAGAAAGGCAGCTCACCACTATGCCTCGGGATGACGTGGGTATGTGATGATAGGTCCTCCACTAGTACCTGTCTCAGATCCTGCACAAAAAGTGCAGCAAGTGTAGTATGAGTACGTAAACAACGTGTACCCAGTAAGTATCAAGCCTAATCTCAAAGTGGTAGAGACGAGATGGCCGACTTTGACACTCACTATGGGTCAATAACAATAACTGAAATAAAACTAGAATATTTAAATCATCATGATTTACAGAATTTACAATAATTTGTTTAATCAACAGAGATAATCAAATTCCTTCAAATGTAACAATTCTCAATATATTAATTAAATTCCTTCAATTAAAATAGTTTCCAATTTATCAATTTAAATATCATTTATAGGAGTAACAATTAATTCCATAAACAAGCAAGAATAATAATTCATTAAATTCCAAGGATTTTCCAATTTATTAAATAGCTTCTAAAGCTGAAATAAATTATTAAAGCATCGTGTAATTATTATTATTATTAAGCACGATTTCTGCCGAGGACGTACGGCCCGATCCAGAGTGTCGTGTACACTGCCGAGGGACGTGCGGCGTGATCCATAGATGCATCTATCCTGCCGAGGCGTTCGGCCCGCTCTACAAGAAAGGAAGACATTTTCTTATGTGCCTCCGGAAGGACAGTATGTTTATTATAAGATAAATTTGGGAGGAAAACAATTTCTTTTGACAATTAATTGATTTAAATAGAAATCAAGCCTATGAGATTTCCATCCTTTAATATCTTTATCAAACAATTCATAATATATTCATATATATCAATTAATATTAATTAATCAAAGAATACAATTTACACAAGTAATACATGCTTTGAGTCCTAAACTACCCGGACTTTAGCATTAATAGTAGCTACGCACGGACTCTCTTCACCTCGTGCGTACGTAGCCCCCACAATTAGCAACAATTATTTAATCTTAATCACCTATGAGGTAATTTCCCCCTCACAAGATTAGACAAGAGACTTACCTCGTCTTTCTCCAATTTAATCCACTATAAGGCCTTTTCCACGATTATCCAACTCCGTCTGGCTCGAATCTAGCCAAAATAATTCGATACAATCACTAAATATTATAGGAATCAATTCTATAAAAAATACTACATTTAAAAGAAAAGATCCGAAATTAATTAAAAATTTGCCTGCGGGGCCCACATCTCGGAATTCGGCGAAAGTTATGAAATCCGACAACCCATTCAATTACGAGTCCAACCATACCAGTTTCACTCAAATCCGACTCTAAATCGATACCGAAATCTCAAAATTTCATTTCTCTGAGATTTCTAAACTTTTTCCAAATTTCAATCTCAAAACACTAATTAAATTGTGAAAATAATGATATATTCGTAGTTGATCAAATCCGAGTTAGAATCACTTACCCCAAATGTCTTTCCTTGAAAATCTGTCAAAAATCGCCTCTGTTCAAGCTCAAGTTTGTCAAAAATGGCAAATGGGTTGATGCCTCTGTTTTTATTACTTACAGATCTGCCCAGTTCGATCTTGGGAGCTCGATCTGTCCAGTTCGATCTTGGGAGCTCGATCTGCCCAGTTCAATCTTGGGAGCTCGATCTTGGGAGCTCGATCTCGGGAGCTCATTCTCGGGAGCTCGATCTCGGGAGCTCGATATTGGGAGCTCGATATCAGGAGCTCGTTCTCGGGAGCTCGTTCTCGGGAGCTCGATCTCGGAAGCTCGATCTCGGGATCTCATTCTTGGGAGCTCGATCTCGGGAGATCGTTCTCGGGAGCTCGTTCTCGGGAGCTCGATCTCGGGAGCTCGATCTCGGGAGCTTGTTCTCGGGAGCTCGTTCTTGGGAGAGCTCGATCTTGGGAGCTCGTTCTCGGGAGCTCGTTCTTGGGAGTTCGATCTCGGGAGCTCGTTCTCGGGAGTTCGATCTCGGGAGCTCGATTTTGTCAGGGATTCGATTTTTGTCAGGCAGCTCAATTTTGACAGGCAGCCCGATTTTGACAGCATTTCCAGCAGAAATATTGCAGCAGCTTTTGTAGCAGCTAAGTCCTACTTTTGATCCGTTAACCATCCGAAACTCACCCGAAGCCCTCGGTTCCTCAACCCAAAACACCAACAAGTCCTAAAACATTATACAAACTTATTTGAAATTTCAAATCACATCAAACAATGCTAAAATCACGAATCATGCTCCAATTCAAGCTTAATGAAACTTAGAATTTTCAACTTCTACACTCGATGGCGGAACCTATCAAATCAACTCCGATTGACCTCAAATTTTACACACAAGTCATAAATTACATAATGGAGCTATGAAAATTTTTGGAACTGGATTCCGACTCCGGTATCAAAAAGTCAACTCCCCGGTCAAACTTTCAAACTTTAAATTCCTATTTTAGCCATTTCAAGCCTAATTTCACTACGGACTTCCAAATAAAATTTCGATCGCGCTCCTAAGTCCAAAATCACCATACGGAGCTGTTGGAATCATCAGAATTCTATACCGGGGTCATTTTCTCAAAATGTTGACCGAAGTCAAACTTAGCACTTTAAGGCCAACTTAAGAAACCAAGTGTTCCGGTTTCACCTCAAACACTTCCAAATCCCGAACCAACCATCCCCGCAAGTCATAAATCATTACAAGCACCTACAGAAAGTTTTATTTTAGGGAACGGGGTTCTAAAAGTTAAAATCACCGGTTGGGTCATTACATTCTCCACCTCTTAAACAAACGTTCGTCCTCGAACGGGTTTAGAATTATACCTGAAGTGCTAAATAAGTCTGGATATCTACTCCGCATGTTTTCCTCGGTCTCCCAAGTCGCTTCCTCGACTGGTTGGCCCCTCCACTGGACTTTTACTGCAGAAATCCTCTTGGATCTCAACTGGCGAACCTGTTTATCAACAATGGCAATTGGCTCCTCTTCATAACCCAAGCTATTATCTAGCTGAACTGTGCTGAAGTCTAACACATGTGATAGGTCGGCATGATACTTCCAGAGCATAGATACGTGAAAAACCGGATGAACACTCGATAGGCTGGGAGGCAAGGCAAGCTCATAAGCAACCTCCCCAACTCGTTTCAACACCTCAAATGGGCCTATAAACCTTGGGCTCAACTTGCCCTTCTTCCCGAATCTCATAATTCCCTTCATCGGCGAAACCTTGAAGAGAACTTTTTCACCTACCATAAATGATATATCACGCGCTTTCTGAACCGCGTAACTCTTTTGTCTGGACTGTGCTGTACGAAGTCGCTCCTGAATCAACTTTACCTTTTCTAAGGCATCCCTTACCAAATCAGTACCATATAACTTAGCCTCACCTGGCTCAAACCATCCAATAGGTTAACGACATCGCCGACCATATAAAGCCTCAAATGGAGCCATCTCGATGCTGGATTGGTAACTGTTATTATAAGCAAACTCGACCAAAGGTAGGAAACGATCCCACTGACCTCCAAAGTCAATCACACATGCCCTGAGCATATCCTCCAAAATCTGAATTGTCCTCTCTGACTGTCCATCAGTCTGCGGATGAAAGGCTGTGCTAAGCTCTACACGGGTCCCTAACTCACTCTGTACTGCTCTCCAGAAATGTGAAGTAAACTGAGAGCCTCTATCTGATATGATAGAAATTGGCACACCATGCAACCGAACTATCTCCTGAATATAAACCTGGGCCAACCTCTCTGAAGTATACGTAGTCACAACAGGAATAAAATGTGCCGACTTGGTTAACCTGTCAACAATCACCCAAACTAAATCAAACTTCTTCAAGGTCCGCGGCAACCCAACTACAAAATCCATAGTAATTCGTTCCCATTTCCACTCTGGTATGGTCATCTGCTGGAGTAGGCCACCTGGCCTCTGGTGCTCATAGTTAACTTGCTGGCAATTTAGACAACGTGCTACATACTCAACTATGTCCTTTTTCATTCGTCGCCACCAATAATGTTGCCTCAAGTCACAATACATCTTAGTAGCACCTGGATGAATAGAATATCGAGAACTGTGTGCCTCTTCCAGGATCTTTTTCCTTAGCCCATCCACATTAGGAACACATAGACGATCCTGGAGTAACACCATCCGCTCTAATAGTAACTTCCTTGGTATCACCTCGTAGTACCGTTTCATGAAGAACCATCAGGTGTGGGTCATCATACTGACGAGCCTTGATCTGCTCCAATAGTGAAGATTGGGCCACAACACATGCAAGAACTCGGCTGGGCTCTAAAATGTCCAGCCTCACAAGTCTGTTAGCCAAGGACTGAATATCTGAGGCTAATGGCCTTTCCTCTGCTGAAATGAAAGCCAAACTACCCATACTCTCCGCCTTTCTGCTCAAGGCATCTGCAACCACATTTGCTTTGACCGGATGATACAAGATAGTAATATCATAATATTTTAGTAACTCCAGCCATCTGCGCTGTCTCAAATTTAGGTCCCTTTGCTTGAACAAATGCTGCAAACTGCGATGATCAGTGTAAACTTCACAAAACACCCCATAAAGATAATGCCTCCAAATCTTTAGAGCGTGAACAATCGCAGCTAACTCCAAATCATGTACCGGATAATTCTTTTCATGGGGCTTCAGCTGACGTGAAGCATATGAAATAACTTGCCCTTCCTGCATCAATACACAACCCAAGCCAACGCGCGAAGCGTCGCAATATACTGTGTACATCCCTGAACCGGAAGGCAACACTAACACTGGTGCTGCAGTCAATGATGTCTTGAGCTTCTGAAAGCTCACCTCACAATCATCGGACCATCGGAATGGGGCACCCTTCTAGGTTAATTTGGTCAAAGGTTTTGCAATAGATGAAAAACCTTCCACGAACCGACGATAATAACCTGCCAAACCCAGAAAACTCCTGATCTCAGTCGCCGAAGTAGGACGATGCCAATTCTGAACTACCTCAATCTTTTTGGGATCAACTTTAATACCTTCGCCCGATACAATATGTCCCAAAAATGCTACAGACTCAAGCCAGAACTCACATTTAGAGAACTTAGCATATAGCTTTTGTTCCCACAATGTCTGAAGCACTAATCTCATATTCTACTCATGTTCCTCCTTACTGCGCGAATAGATTAATATGTCATCAATGAGTACAATGACAAACAAATCAATATATGGCATGAATACCCTGTTCATCAGATCCATAAATGCTGCTAGGGCATTAGTTAAACCAAAAGACATTACCAGAAAATCATAATGACCATATCTAGTACGGAAAGAAGTCTTCGGAACATCCGAATCTCGAATCTTCAATTGATGGTACCCCGACCTCAAGTCGATCTTAGAGAATACCTTAGCACCCTGCAACTGGTCAAATAGATCATTAATACGCGGCAACGGGTACTTGTTCTTAATAGTGACTTTGTTCAATTGGCGATAATCAATACACATCCGCATTGTTCCATCCTTCTTTTTCACAAATAATACTGGTGCACCCCAAGGCGATACACTCGGTCTGACGAACCCTTTGGCTAGTAACTCTTCAAGCTGTTCTTTTAATTCTTTCGGAGTCATGCGATACGGTGGGATAGATATAGGCTGGGTATCTGAAGCCAAGTTAATACAGAAATCAATATCACGATCAGGTGGAATACCTGGAAGATCTGACGGGAATACATCGGGGAACTCCCGAACTACAGGCACTGAATCAATAGCCAGAGTCTCTGCAGTAGTATCCCGAACATAGGCTAGATAAGCCAAACAACCCTTCTCAACCATGTGTTGAGCCTTTATAAAAGAAATAACTCGATTAAATGAACTAATAGGCGAACCTTTCCACTCCAGCTTAGGCAATGCTGGAATAGCCAAGGTAACAGTCTTGGCATGACAATCTAGAATAGCATGATATGGAGATAACCAGTCCATGCCCAGAATAATTTCAAAATTGGTCATCTCAAGCAATATGAGATCTGCTCTAGTTTCATAACCACAGAATATAATAATACAGGACCGGTAGATCCGGTTTACAACAACAGAATCACCCACAGGAGTGGACACATATACAGGAGTACTCAAGGACTCATGAGAAACATTCAGGAATTGAGCAAATAGAGATGACACATATGAATACATAGATCCTGGATCAAATAATACAAAGGCATCTTTGCCACAAACAGAAATAATACCTGTAATCACAGCATCTGAGGCCTCTGCATCTGGTCTAGCCGGAAAAGCATAGAACCGAGCTGGAGCGCCAACTGTCTGGCCTCCGCCTGGCTGACCTCCACCTCTAGGACGGCCCCTACCCACCTGTCCTCCACCTCTGGGTGGTCGGACTACTGGTGGAGCAACCGGTCTGATAAGCATAGGCTGTTGACCCCGCTATACTGGTCTACCTCGAAGCCTGGGGCAAAACCTCTGCATGTGACTGGGATCTCCGCACTCATAACAACTCTTCGGTGCGATGGGCTGCTGACTAAGTGTCTGGCCCTGGGGACCTGAATACCCACTGGGAGGACCCTGAATAGCTGGTGGGCGGTAAGAACTCTCTGGGATAGCACTGAGATAAGGTCGCACTGGAGCACCTCGAGGAGGTGGTGGTGCTGGATATGGGGGTCTGCTGGACTGCCCCTCACGAACTGACCTCTGCCCCCAGACGGAGCACCTCTGAACTCTCTAGAGTACCTGAACCGCTTATCTCTCATAATCTGCTCTCGGCTTCGCTGACATACACCCTCAATCCTCCGGGCTATCTCCACAACTTGCTCATAAGAAGTACCCATCTCAACCTCTCGAGCCATAGTGGCTTGAATACCAGTATGTAAACCGGCTACAAACCTTCGCACTCTCTCCGCCTCAGTAGGGAGTATCATTAGTGCATGGTGAGATAATTCAGAAAACCTCGCCTCATAATCAGTTACTGACATCTGACCCTACTGGAGCTGCTCAAACTGAAACCGCAACTCTTCCCTCTGGGAGGGTGGAATATACCTGTCCAAGAAGATACGGGTAAACTTGTCCCAAGTCATGGGAGGAGAATCTGCTGGTCTGCCCAGAGCATAAGACTGCCACCATCTACGGGCTCTACCCTCTAGCTAAAAAGTAGCGAAATCAACCCCATGGGATTCCAATATCCTCATGTTGTACAGTCTATCCTTGCAACGATCAATGAAATCCTATGGATCCTCATGTCGCTCACCCCCGAAGATAGGAGGATGTAGTCTAGTCCATCTGTCCAATAGTTTCTGAGGATCGGCGGCTACAGCTGGCCTGGGCTCAGGTGTAGCTGCTGCCACTGGCTGGACTCCACCCACGGGTAGTGCACCCTAGGTCTGATATACAGCAGCTGCTTGTCCATGAGCCTGCGCGGTAGGGGTTTGTGCTCCCCCGCCCGCCTGAGATGTGGCTGGGTCTGCCAGAAATAAACCGGCCTGAGTCATATTATCCATAAATCGCAGTATACGACCCATGATATCCTAAAATCCCGGTGCAGATGTTCATTTTCCTGATATTTAGGACCTTGAAATCACCTAAACATTTGCCTATAATATCTTTTCTTATTAAACTAGATACGAAGTCCTACTATTTAAGAGTTTAAAATCTATCAATATTTTACCTTATATAAAGTGTATTATTTGAAAATAAATCCATATATGTAACATGTAGGATGTTTAACGTGATTGGCAAATAATTTATATGAAATCATCAGTTCATCACGAAGCACTATAGAGAAGATATAAAATTCATTCGAAGCACTATAGAGAAGATATAAAATTCATTCGAAACACTAAGCACGTAAAATTGTCTCAACAATAAACAATTAATTATGCATTTTAAAGACTTTTATTTTTATCGTACAAAATAAATAGTTCATGTATGTGTGTGTGCGTGTGTGTGTATATATATATATTAAAAGCACGAATACCTTTAGCGAAATATCGTTCGCCCTTTTGACCTTTTTAATATAGAGTTCACACTAGACAAAATAGTCATTTGATTATTTTTCTAATATTTATGCCTTTTAAATTTTGACTATTAAACCTTTCCTTATTTGAGTTAGATAAAACTCCTAACACTTAGAAATCTAATATCGAATAAGATTTTACTTCAATATAAATATAAATTCTTTTCTTATTTTAACTATCTTTTTTTTTTGTAATATTACTTAAGTTTTTCGAAACTTCCACAACAATAGTCATTCAATGACTCTAGAAGTCTTTCGCCACAGAATACGAATTGTTATCCAAGTTTTGAAAAAATATTTTTTTTTTTAAAAAGAAGAATGTGTGTGCCTGTCAAAGAAATAAAAAAATATATTATAATAATTGTTCTATTTACTTAAACAATATAGTAGGTGGCTTTAAGCATTTCAAAAATGTTATGAAGTTTTAAACCAATGGCAACTTCGTTATTTTGGCTATATCTTTTTAATTAAGCAAGACAATAAAAAAGCTCTAGCCAATTTTTCTTTTATGGATTTGATCCGAAAATAAAATACACAATTAAAATAAATAGTCATTTGCATCTAACAAAAAATAATAAATATTACACCATTAGTACTTTATTATTTTAGCTAAAACTATTTTTATTTATGGTGAAACTCCAGCTAAGTTTTTACAAATTTATCCCCCACAAAATAAAATATACAATTGGATCAAATAGCCATTGTATTTAAAAAATAAATTAAAATATAAAGTTAGATAAAGTATGCATTGTATACTAAGATGAAGCAAGAAGAAATACACAATTATATTCTAACAAATAAACAATTATATTAACGATTGAAAAATATTACATCTGAAAGTTGATTTTTAAATTTTTCTTCACATGCCTAAAGGAGAGTGTATATATCCATGCACTTTACCATGTCAGTGTCCAGGAGCAACAACTATCAAATAGCCAACTTCGGGGGTAACTAAGAGTATAATTTGTTTAGGCGTGTAACTAATTTCGTGCAAAGCATAGGGATTTTTTTAACATAAGCTCCATATTTTTCGCTCATAGATAAAAATGAATCCTTTAACGGTAAGCAATTCCATTATAATTTTACTCTTACTTCCATAAAAGAAAATCTTCAGATGCATATGGCTATGTGCTTGAACGAAGAAAGAAAACTCACTCCAAAACCAAGAAATAGTAGATTAATCAAAATATAGCGATTGAATAATATCTTTTGCAATAGTAATTTAGTCTTTTCTAATATGTTGAAATAATTCATATGAGATTTCTTATTTATCATAGAAATAGAATAATTGTAATTTTGTCCTAAGAGTTTCTTCTTTCGTTGAAAGTTAGTAGCTAATTAGGATCAATAATGTTTAGAAACTTACACTTTTGTTAATTTTAATTTTATAATTCTAACACAAGTTTTAATAGATTTTTTATATAATCTTTTAAAGTTTATATTTATTGAAATAGGATACACACGCAACGCGCGTATCCTAAAATTAGTTTTTAAAAAATGCTTTGGAAAAAGTCAGTTTTTGCGCGATATATAATGTAAATCACGGTATTAGAAATGAATCCAAACTTTGTAACCCCTTTTGATCTTACAAAATTGTCTAACTGGAAATTTAAAAGATGGAATATTTTGTTACTTTCTGACCAACGATTACGATAAATGGAGGAAAAGAAGAATTAACCCAAATAGCCGCTCACTTAATTTGTTAAACTAAAAATAGTCGGCGGATGTATAATATATGTAAAATTCATGTATAATCTATTTATATTTATATTTATATCTATATCTATCTATCTATATCTATATCTATATCTATATCTATATTATTATAAAAGCACGAATGTTCCATGCTAAATGTTGGATGACTAAAATATCCCTAAAATATTGATCGACTTTTATGCCCTTAAAAAACTAAAGTATTTCTTTAAAAAGTAATTCCATGTTGGATAAAATCTTAACATTTAAAACTTTACTCAATTAGAAATTATATGGGTTTCTAATCTTAATTAAATTAAACTTCTCACATGTTAATGTCCACCTATTCCGAAGTTCCAACCTATACCAATTCTACATGAACAAGAACAAGTTCAATCACATCTTTCGCCACTATATATATGTATAGTAATTTACTTCTTCAAGAAAAGGATTCTTTAAAGAAGTTGTCTATATTTAATTATAAAATTATAAAAATCAAAACGTGAAATGTTGACACTTTTTTGCACTTTGTAAACATATTCCATGTTGGAATAAAATGTAACTAGAATTAATTTTTAAAAATATTATTATTTATCGTATTATAATCAATTATGATTCAATATATGTATCTGATTTGAAAACTTAATATCCAATTGAATAAAATCATATTTTATAGTACCAATGACGTTCTAGCTTTTCCATTATTACTTGATATATTGTATAAAGATATACTAATTTTACATGAACTGAAATACCTTGAACCACCTATTAGACTATTAACACTCCTTATAAATGTGGTTACGTAATTATTTATTACATGAGTTTTATTTTGATACACACTCTTCCTACGGAAAAAAGATACTTACAAAATTGTTACGTTGTAGCAAAATATACTGCCCACAACCAGAGAATCACTATCACATCAAATTAAATATGATCAAATTTTTGCTCTTGATGTTTAGCACCGTCTTCACATGTCGATGAAAGTATGAGAAAAATTAGAGTTTGGTTTTGAGTTCTTAATGAGATTGTGATAAATTGTATCGCATGGATTAGAAAATTAATCTTTCTTTAACTTCAAAAAGTTTTAGCACTGTATTTTCATGTTATTTTAAATGTGCTAAATAAGATTGAATGCACTTCAGAATTGGATTTGTAATACAGTTGTAACACTTTTCGAAATCTCGGCCTAAATGTTGAAAATTTTAAAAGTTTTCAATCTTAGTCGAGAGGCCAATTTGATATCCTATTCCGATTGAAAAAGCATCATAACATTCAGTAACTTTTTAAGTTTGAGTAGAGATTTTTCATACTTACTATTAATAGTCTATTTCATTGGAGAAATCCAATCATAGAAGTCTATGTAATAATTAAAAGTACTAGAAAGTGTTAATAGCCAGAGCAAAATCTATTAGTTATGATTTATATTAATTTTATCATATGTCTTTGAAGGGACTATGATTTATATGATTAATCCTTTATGAAAAAGAAAATCACAACTACCTAATAGAAGATTAAAAAAAGAAATCACAACTACCTAATAGAAGATTAAAAAAAATATAGTTTACAAATACACGAATTGCTAAACACATGATCAAAATAATGCATCCACGTAGATTATTTACAAAAGAAAAAACAAAAGAAAAGAGGAATCGAACACTAATTGTATGGCTTTTATATATGTATTGAAGAATCTAAGGAACAAAAAACACTAATGAACAAAATCTATTTTCGCTTAAACGTGTTTTTAAATGTTTGACAAACAACAATGCTTAAGATATTCATGCAAAACACGAACATACGAACTAGAAATAATTTAATTTCTAAATAATTTAGATTAATATTTATTTTATGAGGTTTTAAGTATTATTAGATCGTATCCACTTAATACTTTTTAATTATAAAATGGAATCTAGGGTATATTCTTATATGTTTTAACCCATGTTAATATTGGGGATTGGGCAAGCATTTCTATATTGTATTTATTATCATTACACAAATAAAAAGTTTTGGAAACTCTAACTCAACAAATTAAAAGCATATCAATTATTTTTTTTGTACACGTTTATTTTTTGGGATAATTTTAGAAATCTTTCTTCAAATTTTATTTCGTAAGCTTAACCGTCCATATAGTTTTCAATATTATGCTTATCTCCCTTATAATTTTAATTTGTTTGAAGCGGTTCTTTTAGCTTATTTATTATTAAAATAAAAAGTATAATTTGACTAGTTTACCCTTGCTATTATACTTTTTATTTAACTATGTTTTACAAACATCTTTTATGAATATCTACGTCTAATCATTAACGTGCAACGCACGTTCATAGAGACTAGTATATATATAACTGTGTATAATCTATGAATACCGGCTAGAAAAAGTAAATAGTGAATCTGACCGGCTATTTATGTAATAATTTCGGAAAATCCACATAGCCCAATCTTCACAAAAGTATGGGCTAGCTTGATGAAGTTTTCTTGGGCTTCAGGCCCATTTGCATGCACATAAAATGATGAAACCTTTTTTCTTACTAATTTTAATAGATGAAGATGTGTATGTTCCATTGAAGCATTATAGTACCTAATTTCTTAACATTTACCAATCACAGATAGAAAATATGATTTTGTTTGGAATAAACAATAAAGCTTCAAAAGGACAAGTAAAGAAATTCTTTTGTGTTTACTTAGGTATCTTCACGATTATGTTATTTTTTTCCTTTTCTTAAATTAATGGATTTTTATGACTTCTTAATGTTTGGCCTCATGGGTTAGTCTAAATCATGAGGCTAGCAGACTGACTGAGTCTGGGCAAGAAAACATCTCAATGTTAATTGTTGAAAAGGGATTTTTGTTATACAATGGCCGATCGAATTCACAGTTTATTTTTCTTTAACCAGTATACATATATTATATATGGATTATACACGATTATACACGCATTATATATATATAAATCGACTGTTATTTAAGTTAATTCTTTTGAAGCTCTATAGTTGTCTTTCTACACATTCATATTTCCAATGGGGTACTGAGAAAAGCCATTACAAAATTGTTCTATCATCTAACTTTTAACATTTGATCCATTAACTCCAAAACCAATCTAATTAATTAGCTATACTTAAATAAGAAAGGGAAGAAGGTAGAAAAAAAAAAAGGAAGGGAAAACGAAAGAATATGGGTAGACTATGCTTGAAATAATGAGACATCCCGTCCATCATTGTTTCACTTCAAATAGAATTTTTTTTTACATTTTAAAATCTATTTGAATTATTTCTTTTTGACGTTTAATTCCTTTTGTTGACCAATTTAGACTATGCTTGAAATAATGAGACAACCCACAATTGGTCCCATACTCCCATTTTTGAAAAAAAAACATATGTTCACAAATTTAAAGTGCATTCATAAATTCAGCAATAAAAAGGGTAACAATTTAAATCGTAATATTACAAGTTCAAATGCAGTAATATGTTGACTATTATTATTTAGATGATTTTCTATATTCATCTATTAACTACTCCTATATATGTTAAAAAAAATAAAGATCTAAAATCATGTGGGAAAAGATTATTTCAAAAATCTTTTCAAACAAATAAAAAGCACCTATAAAATATACTCATTGAATCTAAAACAAAATATATGATGTGCATACATTTTTGGATTTTATATTATTCAAACCAAAATGTCAACAATCTACTTAAGTTCTTCTTCCCAAATTATTTTATTTATTTAAACAATAAAAAACCATTTTAAGATAAGATCAAAGGACATCATTGTCTCTAATTTAGTATTACAAAGAGAAACATGCTGGCATGTTCAACTCATTCAAGGTTGTTGCCTTTTATTTTTTTGGTTGTTCTTTTTTTCTTTTTCCTCTTATATTCATTATATAGTTCATATCTTTTTTTAAAAAAAGAAGAGATTATGCTAATATAAGTGTAAAAACTTTTGGTCCCCTATGTAAATAGAAATGTTATGATTTCTTTTACTTACAATGATAACTCTCCTTTTTTTTTTCTTTTTTTATTGTCATATAATTTTCATAAAATGTCTTAACTAGATTATATCCAATATGATCCATCAATAATATATCTTATTATCACCAAGGGATGTAACAAGATTCTACCATCCTTATTTAGAGGTTTCAAGTTCGAATCATGAGAATAGTGAAATTTCTAGTAAAAACTAATATAAAAAAATAAAAAAAAATAGTCTGATGTACTAAACTCCCGTTATATGGGATATTCGGGAAAGGGTCGGACCACAATAATCTATTATATTCAGTTTTACCATACATATTTTTTTGCCAGAGGTTGTTTGCTTAAAAATACTGGGGAGGGGGTCTAAATGTATCTATGTTAAAAACAAAATAGAGTTACTGAAAGAGTAATGAGTTTGTCTTTTACTGTTTAAAAAATTACCGCACATGGGTTTAAGAACTGAGCTAGAAAACAAAGTAACAAGCAAAGGTGGATTAGCCTCTCTTGGACTATGTAAAAGTTTGAAAATTTTCAAACTAAAGGGAATAAACAATTCAGAAGCATATGCTTGATTGATAAAACCTTGATTGTTTAATGGGTAGGCTACATTGGGTTTGCAAAAATAACCAAACAAGAAAAAGAAACTGATTCTTTTTATTTTTTAATTTTTTGGCTGATTATGGGTCTAATTATGAGTAATGAAAAACTGTGCATTAACCTAATCATCCTTCTTTTAACACTTTCCAGGTGGATTCCTAGTGCATGTGCATGCCTAGCATAAATTACATTTCAAAAAATAAAGGCCAAATAAAACAATTTTAAGTAAATAGTTAAACCCCCACCCCCACCCCGCCTTAGTATATTAGGTGCATTTTTCATTGAACTAAAGAAATCACACGAGTTTCGTCTCAAGTTCATGTTGTTGGTAAGAGGATTAAATAACTTAGAATAATTAAGATTAAAAGTTCTTTTCGATAATATATGAATAGTATAAGAAAATTTAATGAAATCTAACTAGAGCAATGTGGTTCTAAAACAAACAAAAAAAATTGAGTTAAGTGCGTTTTCAATATGATTCTTTTTTATATGCAATTATATCTATTTCATGAAAATGCGAGTTTGTTTTATCTCAAGAACTATGAAGATGATGAATATATATTTATTTATTTTATATTCCACAGGTGCTATAATCATGAATCCTTTAATTTAAGCATTATTTTCAGTTCTTATTTGTTCTCAATTGTATTTTTTAAGTTTTTTTCTTTTTTGGTAGTCTTTGGCTTTTCTAGCTGCTCAGTGGGAGACATGCTGCTTAAAAGAAGACAATTGTCAAATCAAATAATATGTACTTGGAGAGCTTTATGATTCACCAAAAATGGAGAATCAGAAAATATGGAGAATGTCCATAATAATTAGTCGTGGGTCCAAAAAATGAAATGAAATTAATTAATGCATACTTAAACCTAAAGAGATTTGTGAACCTATTATTATTCTTAATTAAGCCACCCACCAAACATCATTAGAAGCCTTTGTTAATGATTATTAACACACTGTACTCTTAAGTTGCCTTTGTTAATGATTATTAACACACTGTTCTCGTAAGTTGTCTGCACGTATGTAGGCCTACTTTGTTGCAGCATAGAATTGTCAAATTAACATTGTTAGTAATAATTATATGATCAGATTATCGGAATATATATGAAACCAAATATATGAATTCTGATACCAGATTTTATTTGGAAGAGCAATATGTGAGAAAGATGATCAAAGTCATTCATTCCTGTGGTTTCTCACATGCAAGCATGTGACCATAAGGACTAGCAAAAGAGTGTTTTGGACTGATGTTGAAAGATCTATATGTAGTATCATTTTAGTCAACTCAATAGACCTTTTGAGATAGAGATGTAATCTAATTATATCAGTAATTTTGTAGAAAGAAAAATAAAGAGTTCTCGGATTCGAGCTCATTGTAATGCGTTATTTTTGTTAGTGAATATTAGCGAATATATTACCCTAAAAATACGAGATTTTTGGCGCGAATTTGAATTTTGTTGGGCCTTAATATAGATACCGGATTGTGTGAGTAGCCTGGTGTACGAAACATCCCATATTCACGCAGGGTCCGAAAAAAGACCGTACCCTAAGGGGTGTGCTGTAAGCAGTCTACCCTGATGCAAGCATCAATGACTGATTCCACGACTCGAATATATGGCCTATAATAAAAGTATCAGTGACTGATTTCACGGTTTGAAACTGTGACCGTGTGAGAAACATAAAAAAAAAAGAGAGAGAGGTTAATGATGTTTGATCGGTTTCATATATAGCTAGGTATATGATTGGTAGGTTGAAGCCTGAAGGTGAATTTTCTTTTCTAGGGTGTGATTGTTCATAAGTGTGTCTTTTGCTTTTCATATTTCTTCAAGTTTTCATCTCATATAGCAAAGTTTGCCTAACTTAGCAAGTGAACTAATAGAACAATTTACGTTACCAATTCAATCATTGTAATTTGCATGCATGGATATATTGTTCTATTTGAGTATTGCTAACTTTTGTACGTTTATTATTTCATTTGTCTTGATGTAATTATTTGTCTTATCGTGTTATTTTAAGAGTTCATCATCGTATATAAAAGTACAAACATCACATCATACATTATGATGTAATGTCTTACATGAATATTTACTTCTTTGAATAAGTAATTAATTAACTACACTTGTAATTTGGTGAAGAGGTCTATCCGTCGGAATAAAAGATATATGGAAATAATATCACGACCCAATTTCACCTGTAGGTCGTGATGGCGCCCAACACTACAGTTAAGCAAGCCAACTAATAAATTAAGCATACATTGATAAAATTTAAAACCAAGTAAATATAAACCCAAACTCTACCAATGTGTGTGCCAAGACCTGGTGTCACAAGTGAATGAGCATCTAGTAGATTATACAAAACTCCAAATACTGTCTGAAATAAAATAGACAGAATATAAATATCAGAAGAGACACTGGTAGCTGCAGAACGGCTCAGAAAGGCAGCTCACCACTATGCCTCTGGATGACGTGGATGATAGGTCCTCCACTAGTACATGTCTCAGATCCTGCACAAAAAGTGCAGCAAGTGTAGTATGAGTACGTAAACAACGTGTACCCAGTAAGTATCAAGCCTAATCTCAAAGTGGTAGAGACGAGATGACCGACTTTGACACTCACTATAGGTCAATAACAATTGAAATAAAATTAGGATATTTAAATCAATGTGATTTACAGAATTTATTTAATCAGCGGAAATAATCAAATTCTTTCAAATGTATCAATTTTCAATATATTAATTAGATTCCTTTAATTCAAATAAATTCTAATTTATCAATTAAATCTCATTTACAGGAGTAACAATTAATTCCTTAACAAGCAAGAATAATAATTCATTAAATTCCAAAGATTTTGCAATTTACTAATTAGCTTTACAAGCTGAAATAAATTATTAAAGCATCGTGTAATTATTATTATTATTAAGCACGATTTCTGCCGAGGACGTACGGCCCGATCCAGAGTGTCGTGTACACTGCCGAGGGACGTGCGGCGCGATCCATAGATGCATCTATCCTGCCGAGGCGTTCGGCCCGCTCCACAAGAAATGAGGACATTTTCTTATGTGCCTCCGGAAGGAGAGTATATTTGTTATAAGATAAATTTGGGAGGAGAACAATTTCTTTTAACAATTAATTGATTAAAACAAACAATCAAGCCTGTGAGATTTCCATCCTTTAATATCTTTATCTAACAATTCACAATATATATTCATATAGCTATCAATTTACACAAGTAATACATACTTTGAGTCCTAAACTACCCGGACTTTAGTATTAATAGTAGCTACGTACGGACTTTCGTCACCTCGTACGTACGTAGCCCCCACAATTAGCAACAATTATTTAATCTTAATCACTTATGAGGTAATTTCCCCCTCACAAGATTAGGCAAGAGACTTACCTCGTCTTGCTCCAATTTAATCCACTATAAGGCCTTTTCCACGATTATCCAACTCTGTCTGGCTCGAATCTAGCCAAAATAATTCGATACAATCACTAAAAATTATAGGAAATAAATTCTATAAGGAAATACTACATTTTTAATAAAAATCCCGAAATTAATTAAAAATTCGTCCGCGGGTCTCACATCTCGGAATCCGGCAAAAGTTATGAAATCCGATAACCCATTCAATTACGAGTCCAACCATACCAGTTTCACTCAAATCCGACTCCGAATCGATACCGAAATCTCAAAATTACGTTTCTATGAGATTTCTAAACTTTTTCAAATTTCAATCTCAAAACACTAATTAAATCGTGAAAACAATGATATATTCTTGTATATTGATCAAATCCGAGTTAGAATCACTTACCCCAATATTTTTTCCTTGCAAATCTGCCAAAAGTCGCCTCTGCTCAAGCTCAAGTTCGCCAAAAATGACAAATGGGACGAATATCCCCTGTTTTTATAACTGCCCAGCAGTTCGGAATTGGGCCTCGAACAGGGCCTCGATCGCGGCATCGAACATGTGCCTTCGATCAGGGCATCGAGGGTTGGGCCTTGATCCTAGCCCTCGAGCCATACCTTCGATCATGCCATCGAGCCTTACCTTCGATCGTGACTTCGATCACAGGCTCGAGCCTGGACCTCTGTCATGGCCTCGATCAGGGTATTGAGGTTGGGCCTTTGATCATAGCCTCAATCATTGCATCGAGCTTGAGCCTTCGATCATGGCATCGAGCATGGGTCTCGATCCTAACCCTCGAGCCTTATCTTCGATCATGCCCTCGAGCCTTGCCTTCGATCGAGGCTTCGATACTGAGCCTCGTCCCTGGCTTCGACTCTGGCCTCGATATCTGGGGCTTGATCTGAGGCTCGATATCTGGGGCTCGATCTGAGGGGCTCGATCTGAGGCTCGATATCTGGGGCTCGATCTGAGACTCGATCACAGCCCAGAAAATGCAGCAGAAGAGAAAATTACAGCAGCTTTTTAAGTCCAACTTTTGATCCGTTAACCATCCGAAACTCACCCGAGGCCCTCGGGACCTCAACCAAATATACCAACAAGTCCTAAAACATCATACGAACTTAGTCGAACCTCTAAATCACATCAAACAACGCTAAAACCCTTAATCATACCCCAATTCAAGCTTAATGAAACTAAGAGTTTTCAACTTCTACGTTCAATGTCGGAACCTATCAAATCAACTCTGATTGACCTCAAGTTTTATACACAAGTCATAAATTATATAATGGAGCTATAAAAATTTTTGGAATTGGATTCCGACTCCGATATCAAAAAGTCAACCCCCCGGTCAAACTTTTAAACTTTAAATTTCTATTTTAGCCATTTCAAGCCTAATTTCACTACGGACTTTCAAATAAAATTCCGTTCACGCTCCTAAGTCCAAAATCACCATACGGAGCTGTTGGAATCATAAAAATTCTATTCCGGGGTCGTTTTCTCAAAATGTTGACCGAAGTCAAACTTAGCACTTTAAGGCCAACTTAAGGAACCAAGTGTTCCGGTTTCACCTCAAACACTTCCAAATCCCGAACCAACCATCCCCGCAAGTCATAAATCATTACAAGCACCTACGGAAAGTTTTATTTTAGGGAACGGGATTCTAAAAGTTAAAATGACCGGTTGCGTCATTACAAATAATTAGTACATTATTATGTACTTCATATAATTCTACTAATAATAAGATTTATGAAGTTATTAATTACTTGATTAAGCACGAGAAATCTTAGTAGTATACATTAATTTGTTAAAGGGTTAGGGCATCTCAATCGTTAGATAGTTTAGGGATAATCTTTATTCACTTATAAATTTTATATTTTTATTTTTAATTATTTTTAATACTCCACACTAGGGCATAAGGATAATCATCAAATAGTTTTTGGAAAATCTTTAATTCACTCATAAATTTTATTATATTGCTTATTTAATTATTTTCTAATACTCCATGCCAGGACAAAAGGGATCTCAATCATCAAATAGTTTTTGGATAATCTTTAGTTCACTTGTAAATTTTATTGTTTTGCTTATTTAATTATTTTCTAATAGCATATCGCGGCATCTCAATCATCAAATGATTTTTGGAAAATCTTTAATTATTTTGCTTATTTCATGGATTCCTGATAAGGAAACTTCTCTGTTGTTTTTATGAGAATCTTGTACCATTAATGCAAATCTTTCTAGTAGATTTTACTTACTATAACACCATTTGAATTGAAGTTACAGCCTATTCCTAACTAGAAATAATGCATGCAACATTATTGTTAGATTTTGAGGACATATCCACAACTCGTCAAGCTATATAGTGTGGGAGTTGGACTTCAAAATCAATCAAGAAAATACGTATGACAAAAATCTCAAAGCGACCTAGAATTTTCTTTTATTTATTCGTATCAGAAATAAGTATTTACAATATAAGTGGATATCATGTTATTATTCATAGAGCTCGAAATAGTCCAAATTAATATCATGAGACAATCTCAAAACCATGTCAAGGTATTATTGTTTTTAATTATCTCATGTAATTAGTAAAACTTATTTCGATAAAATTGATCATCTTAGTTAATTATCTTAAAGATACTTATTTAGACAAATTGTAAATTCAAACCTAATTAATATGCTAGAATCAAATCTTTTTTTGTTTTGATTTGTTTTGTTGAAGGCTGCTAGAATCATTTCTTAAAGCAAGAAAATGATATAAAAAATTCCATAAAAAATTTAATTAATGGCCAACCATGTCTGCCAAAAGAGAAAAGAGATTTTTTTTATAGAAAATTCCAATAATTGGATGGAACAATTATTTAAAGCCCAATAAATCATGAGCTCAACAACTTTGGTTGCTATCTGATAATGATAGTGGCTCGTGTAGTTGTATCATTATGTTTTTAATTTACAGCAAGTACTATGAAAAAGTAAAACTTAATAAACCATTACACTATGCATAAATTCTTAAAAAACAATTATTATTACAAGACTTATGAATAGAAGTTGGTCTACAACCAACATCAACTTAAACGTCATTATTGCACTTATCAATACTCAAATTCTAAAGTCCCTTGTCTTTTATCCCATATATTAAGTATAGCCCACGAACATTAAAATTCTATTTGCTCAAAAATATAATAATTGTCGTACATATTGTCAAACAAAGAGCAAATTCTCTACATAAAGAAAACAACCTGGGATTGTGTTGAGTGAATAGGATCCCTCTCCATTTAACTAGAGCTCTCACATTCGAGTCTTACAACTTGTTTGGATGGTTATTATTTGTTGTATTGTATAGTATTGTTACGTTAAACATAATGCTTGTTTTCATTCTTACTTAAATTTTATTGTATCGTATATCCATCGTTACGAAACAATGAACAAATTAGATGTGTTGCGTCGTTACTGATCACGCCCAACTATGCCTTATAAAAAGGACTTAGCGGTCGTTGCAAATATATTCCGGCTAATAAGTCCGGAGTCGAATCCCACAGGGAATTAACCTATCAAACACAGCTACTAGACTCGCACAAATTCACGCAATCAATCTTCAGAAATATTTAAGTAACAATTTGGGTTTTTATTAACTAAATATTACGTAATGAAATTGTAATAATTAATAACTAACTACGAACGGGTTGTAAACAAGAATAAGAATGATCTAAGGTTGTGATTTCCCCTATTGTCGGAATCTTTTCTGCTACGTTTTCTACAAATTTACCTAAGTCTTCTCTATCGACCATGAGCACTCTAACTGTCGTAACTCTCTCCCGAGTAATTACCACAATTTACTAGACATATTCTCCCGAATTATGCTAGTTGGCATTAAGTACAACTCATTCAGATCGCACCAAGGTTTTGTTATCCCTAATCCCACCTTTACACCTCCGTATTGATCCCTCATATACGTTTAGGAGTGATATTATTCAACAACTACCTAAATATGCACTCTCTCCCGAGTAATACATACTAAATAGGCACAGCTAATTGATGGCCCTTCTATCAACCACAAGAATAATATAGTTGAACAAATAGAGAAAATACTATAACAAATTTATATTAACGTAACAAGAAAATCATCCTTCAATAGGTTCCATCAAAACCTTAGACTATGAATTTAGCTACTCATGATCAAAGTAACAATATCCAAAGTATGTTGCATAATTAAAGTACAAGATAAAGATAAAGTGATGTAGAAATTGTTGACTCTAACTCCCGATAGTTGTTCAATGAGCTATCATTGCCTCTGGTTGCAAAAGTCCACCCAAATGGTATTTTTAGGTCTATTTATATGTGTAGGAAAATGCCACAACGTGTAGGCCAAGTCCTAGTCAAATCCGGAAATGAATTAAGTCTTCAAAACTCGGATTGGACCTGGCCTCCGGCCTGGCATCGCCAGCCTAACGCCTGGTTCTGCTTGGCCTTTGCCTTGCGTCGCCAGCCTAATGCCAGCTTCAAGCCTGGCGTTGCCAGGTTCTCTCATTCACTGCTCCCGCGCACGCTTTCGACTTGTAGGTCTCCTTTTTCTTCTACTTTTATCTCCAATTCACCTACACATAAAATGGACCATATTACACGCAAATAAAGTGTATTTTATCATCAAAATGTATAAAAATGCAAGGCGAATAATGTGCTAAACCATGAATTATAGCCACACATCAATACCCCACACTTAAATATTGCTCATCCTCGAGCAATCAAATTACACTCATAGACACAACCTATTAAGCAATTCCCTTAACTCATCACACCAAGAATTTTTAAAATAGTCTAAGCACAAAGGTGTAACATCCTCACCTCAAGATTTGACTCACAAATACCATGCCTTATTCACAATTCACTTACTTACTCTAACATAGAGGTCAATGACATTACCTTTCCTTTATGAATCACGTGCCCTCACCCAACAAAGAGCTCAGTTCCACACACGATGAATTTTAAGAACGTTGGAACTCAAGATAGGAAAAATTCACTCGCTCTCAAAAATAACATTCATATGCCATAAATGATGCACCATAGGCTTGCCTGTAGTGTAATGCTCTACTAATCGAGTTCATTCAATCTAAGATCAAGTAGGACTTTCATTGGTTGTAATGTAGGTTGCGGGCCGGGTAGGATACATTTGGATATGAGTGACTACACCTCCCTTAAGCACTTTGATACATATACTTTAATACATAACCCATACTTATGTCAAACCCAACATTCCACCCTTACTTCAATTTATATTACCCCATATTTCTTTAAGTACACGTATATTAAGAGTCTCCACTTATCAAAGAATATTCTTTTTCACAGCAATACAACTATTTTTCTTTCTTTCTTTCATTTTTCAATTCAAGCGGCTCTTACTTTTTCAAAACAGTGCTCCTTTCTCCTTATTTCATTAGTTTCACTCAAAAAACCAAACTAACCACCATACACTTTAACTTTTACAAAGTTCATAACAATTCAAATGCTCATTAGAGGTGAAAATGTTCAAATAGATGGTTAATTCAAATAATTGGGTAAGACTTGTAGTGTGGTTGCCAAAGAAACATGATTACAAGCTCAAAGGGATTAACTACGTTACATAACTTTTAGGTGGGTAAACTATATATATATGGCTTAACAAAGAAACACATATATCACTTCTCATACTGAACAAGACTACTATTTCGCTTTGCACACACACAGGGCAAGTTCTAGACATCAAATGTAATGCATATAATACATACAAAACTCACACACACATGGCACATAACTCACTCAGGATTGGTTTCATCGTGACACTCCAGTCAAAACAGTTAAGCAAAATTAGGAATCTACGATTTAAGGTATTTATGCTAGAGTAAAAAACCAAGCCTAAGTGTCACGTCCATAGTACTAACTATTCTCAAGGCATAACAAAGCTAAGAGATATTGCTACAATTAAATACATAGCTTCGTGGTTCCTACTCCTAAAAATTAAAACTAACTACACCCGGTTCAACTAAAAGCCCTTGGAAAAGAACCGCGGCCCAAAGAAAAACCAAGGGGGAATTACTACACTACCTAAAAAAAAATCTTTTTGATGTTTTTTTCCTTCTCTAGACTTACTTCCCTCAAAAAAACTGTCTAGGAGATCCATCGTCGGGAAGAGTCTAATTTTCCTTTTTTGTGTGTGTTTTTTTTAACACACAGCCAAATCAATTACTAAACTAATACTAAAACACATACTAAAACAAAGCAAACAAATACTAAATAACTAAAATTAACATGTACAAGTCCCCACCCCACACTTAGATCATGCGTTGTCCTCAATGCATGCACAAAATGACAAAACACGAAAAATGAGTAGGATGTAAAGAAACTCCCTAATCAAGCAGCGTTTTCATCCTCTGACGCTCTCCACTCTTCATCATGTTTGTCCTCCTCCTCCTCATCATCTCCCTCACTATATGATTACTCTAGCTCAGCCTCAGACTGCTCCGGTGTATTGATATCCTCATCATCGGGGAGTCTGTATCTATCTCCTAACCCAACCAGCTGCTGGGCATGAGCATTGAGCGGGTATCTGTGCTCCAATTCAGTCTTCTCCTCAGATGTGGCCGGGCGACCTCCTATCCTTAGCTGCAAATCCATCATCCCATAGAGATGGGCCATAAAACTATCACCCCGAGCATTACGCTCGGTACTTGTCAAAGATGTCATGGCAGTCTCTTCTTTCAGCCGGAGACTAGTGATGTCCGTTTGTCGTAGGGGCTGATCGATGGTGTGGTCAAACTCTGGCTCCTCCTCAACCTCCTCGTGTCTTAAGTACTGAGTTAGAAAATTGGCAAATGGCATTCAATCGACCTTTTTACTCGTTCTGACTACAAACATCTGGTAGCGGATCAGATGACCCACATTTACTTTTGACCCGTCATAAGGAAGTAGAGCACACATGTCCTCTCACGGCTAATGAGTGTGTCATGATTGCACGGTAGGAGTCGTGCATTTATCAATTTAATCCATACTTGAGCCTACGCCCTCATCTTCTTCTTGGGGAACCTCTTGTGCCGATTAGTTTTCTTATCCCAGACCCATGATGCCGTAGAATCGGTACCACAAAGCGTGTGTCTCAACTCTCTATATGTAGGCCGATGAATGAAGTGGTCCAATGGATCCATAGGAACATCCAGAGCACCTAAAAAGTTACATATGGTCGTGGCTGAAAAATCTATCAATCGCCCACGAATCGGCACCATCTGTTCAGTACTCTGCGGATCAAACCCTGCATAGAATTCTCGGACTAAGTTGATATTAATGTCCCATGTGTTCTTGAATACATAGCTCAACCCCATATCCTGAATGCCCCTCCAAATTGCATAATACTTTGCTTTCAAGCTGCGTTCGTGGATAGCTGCTTTCGGGTGTACATGTTTAGGCCTACAACGCCTGTACCAATCCTTAGTATGCGGTGGTATGCTGTTGATGCCAAACACCCGTTGTCCTTGTGGTTGTTGACGCATGGCTGCTATAGCTGCCACAACTTGTAATCCACTTAGATTGGAGGTAGCTTCTCCCCCTTTTCTCTTCTTTGGTAGAGGTGCGGAGGTCGCTTTTGCTTTAGCCGGCGCAGTGGAAGTAGCCTTTCCTTTGCCTGTGTATTTTCTGGGAGGCATCTTCGTTCCTACACAAATAAGCAGTAGTCAGATAAAACTGCATTACACACTACACACATAATCTTGCCCAACTTTCCGAGGTTACTCGAACTTCATCTCGTATTTTCTTAATATTAGAATCAAAGAACAACACATGGGCTACCCGTGAGCTACCCCACACTTAAGATTTTTACGTGGTGCACGACTTTATAATACTAGTCTATTAATCCCGGAGACTTAGGCTCCAATGGGGACAAGGAATGCCATTGAGGCATTATATCAAACACTTAACATGCATTAGTTCCAAGGGAGTTCTTATGGAACTGAGGGATTGCCTCATCCACCCAAATCGGCTTGGGGGTTCCGTACTACTACATGTTTTCACAATCGCAGCACCATTCCTATGGGGTTCATGGGGTTGGGGCACACAAACTCAATACTACAATGAAGAACAACCACCAATTTTTGTGTGTAATTGTATACTTGTACCCAATTCAAAATTACAAAGGAAAGAGATCAAATCATACCTTTGAAGCTTTTGAGAGGAGGGATCTGCCTGAGAATTTATGATGAGTGTGAAAGAATAGCAAGACTAAGCTTGACTTCAATGGGGATGGGAGAGACAACTATGGCAATGTGCTGTTGAGTGTTTGTGGGTGAGCCAATTCGTGCAGTGTGTTTGGTTGAGAGTAAAGCTGATGAGTAGATGTGTGTGCTTGTGAATTTTTCTTTTAGAGCTTGATGTGTGTTTGGTTTAAGTGAGGTTAGTTTTTTTTTTTTTTTTTGTATTGTGTTCAGTGTTTAGGGCGTGTAATGTGAAGAGGTTCGACTAAAATAAGGAGAAAAAACATTAAACTAGGCTGAAATAACTTACCTGGCGTCGCCTGGCCCAGTACCTGGTGTTGCCCAGGCGTCGCCAACCTAACGCCAAAATTACATGGCTTTACCCAGGCGTCGCCAGCCTAAGGCCTGGTGGATCTGGCGTTAGCCAGCCCCAACGCCAGCTTTGCCTGGCGTCGCCAGCCCCAACGCTTGGTTTACGTCAGGTGATGTTGAAACCCTGCTCGACTTGCCCAAACTCACCTGCAAACTTGTTAGTTCCTAAAAACAAAAAGAAAAATTCTAACTACACTAAAAATCAACTACGAATTGGGTTGCTTCCCAACGAGCACCTTAGTTAATGTCGTGGCACGACGAATACAACAGTCCAATGGGTTGCCTCCCATGAAGCGCATGATTTAACGTCGCGACACGGCGCGGATAATTGCACTTAAGGCTCGCTTAACCTTAGTGGCTCGAGCAAATGAGTCACTGACACTACTTTCGCATCTTCCATGCCCAAATAATGTTTTAACCTGTGCCCATTGACTCTAAACGTGCGAGAGTCATTTGATGCAGCAATCTCTATGGCTTCGGTTGGGTGAATCTCTATCACACTAAATAGTCCGGACCATCGTGACTTTAACTTACCCGGAAATGACCTCAACCTTGAGTTGTATAGCAATGCCTTATCTCCGGGTTTAAAACTCCGCTCAAGAATATTTTTATCGTGCATTATTTTCATTCGCTCCTTGTATAATCTTGTGCTCTCAAAAGCGTGGTAACAAAATTCATCAAGCTCGTGCAGCTCTGTGACTCTACTTGTGCCCGCAACTTCTATATCGAGATTCAACTATTGCAGTGCCCATAAAGCTCTATGCTCCAACTTCACTGGTAGGTGACATGCCTTCCCAAATACCAATTTATACGGCGACATACTAATAGGAGTTTTGAAAGCGGTTCGATAGGCCCAGAGTGAATCATCTAACTTTCTTGCCTAATCCGTTCTTGTAGCATTCACAGTCTTTGTCAAAACACTCTTTACTTCTCTGTTTGACACTTCTACTTGCCCACTCGTTTGTGGATGATATGGGGTGGCAACTTTGTGACGTACACCATACTTTTCTAACAGCTTTGCGAAGGCTCGGTTACATAAGTGAGTGCCTCCGTCACTGATTATCGCCCTTGGAGTGCCAAATCGGATGAATATGTTCTTTCTCAAAAAGCCAATTACCCCCTTAGCATCATTTGTCGGGAGCGCTGCAGTTTCCACCCATTTCGACATGTAGTCCACAGCTACGAGTATGTATTTATTGCCATATGAGCTGACGAAGGGCCCCATGAAATCGATTCTCCACACTCAAACACTTCTACCTCTTGAATTGGGTTCATAGGCATCTAATGTCAGCGGGAAATATTCCAAGTTCGTTGGCATTTGTCACAACCTGTCACTCATAAGTATGCATCTTTGAACACTGTCGGCCAGTAGAAGCCCGATTCCAGCACTTTCGCAGTGATCCTTACTCCCATGAAGTGGCCACCATATGATGATGCATGACAAGCCTGCAAAACAGAAGATTGGTCTATCTTGGGGATACACCTCCGGATCATGTTATCAACACAAATCGTGAACAGGTAAGGTCATCCCAATAATACATGTGACAGCCACAAAAAAACTTTTTCTTTTGAACAGAGGAAAGATCATAGGGGACAATACCTCTTGCCAGGTAGTTTGCAATGTCTGCATACCATGGTGCCTCCTCCAATGTCACTGCTAGCAATTATTCATCTGGGAATGTCTCAGTTATATCTTCTACCTCGACTTTCTTTTCAGCTCCCTCCAACCTTGAAAGGTGGTCTGCCACTTGGTTCTCTGCCCTTTTTTTATCGCGGATCTCCAAATCAAATTCTTGTAGCAAAAGAACCCAACGGATCAAGCGTGGCTTTGACTCTTTCTTTGCTATCAGGTACCTAAGTGCTGCATGGTCAGTATAAACAATCACTTTTGAACCAATCAAATAAGACTTGAATTTGTCAAATGCAAACACCACAACCAGCATCTCTTTCTCAGTCACGATATAATTGAGTTGTGCACCGCTTAGCGTTCTAATTGCATAGTAAATTGGGTGTACTAGTTTGTCCTTCTGCTGCCCCAGGACTGCTCCTATAGCATAGTCACTCACATCACACATGAGCTCAAACGGTTGCTCCCAGTTGGGTGCAACGATGATTGGTGCAGTCACAGTCTCCTCTTCAGCTCCTCAAATGCTAACCTGCAGTCATCAGAAAACACAAAAGAATGATCCTTTTCAAGGAGTTTACATAAGGGGTTAGCAATTTTAGAGAAATCCTTTATAAATCGCCTGTAGAACACGACGTGCCCAAGGTAACTTCTTACTGCCTTGACTGAAGTGGGCGGTGGGAACTTCTCAATCACGTCAACCTTAGCATGGTCAACCTCAATACACTTACTGGACACTCGATGCCCCAACATTATACCTTATTGTACCATAAAATGGCACTTCTCCCAGTTCAGCACTAAATTTGTCTCTACACACATTTTCAACACTCTTCTTAAATTGTGAAGACAGTCTTCGAACGAATCCCCCACCACAGAGAAATCATCCATAAAGACTTCCATAATATCTTCAACATATTAGTGAAAATGGCTAACATACACATTTGAAAGGTGGCCGGTGCATTGCATAGGCCAAATGGCATTCTCCGAAAGGCAAAGATGCTATACGAACAAGTGAATGATGTCTTCTCTCTATCCTCATGGGCTATGAAAATCTGATTGTACCCCAAATACCCATCCAAAAAGCAGAAGTAAGACCTCCCTGCCAATCTATCCAACATTTGGTCAATGAATGGTAAAGGAAAATGGTCTTTCCGGGTGGCTGTGTTCAGTTTTCTATAATCCATAATTTGCCAACCCGTAACTGTACGAGTCGAGATCAACTCATTATTCTCATTGGGCACTACAGTCATTCCACCCTTCTTTGGCACAGACTGAACTGGGCTGACCCAGTTACTGTCAGAGATTGGAAAGATGATTCCCGCATCTAACCACTTGATCACTTTTTTCTTCACCACTTCTTTCATGTTAGGGTTCAGCCTTCTTTGATGTTCTCTGGAAGGTTTGTGCCCATCTTCCAGTAGAATCTTATGAATACAAAATGTCGGACTGATCCCCTTAATATCTGCAATGGTCCAGCCAATTACAGTCTTGCATTCTATTAACACCTGCAAAAGCTGTTCTGCCTGCACATCTAACAAACTGGATGAGATAATAACATGTAAAGTGGATTTAGATCCCAAGAAAGCATACCTGAGGTGAGACGGTAACGTTTTTAGCTCCAACTGTGGTGTCTCTTCAATTGATGGCTTAGCTGGAGGTGTTTTTCTTTCTTCTAAGTGTAAGGGCTCGAATTATAGCTCTGTTTTCCATTACCCTCACCCTTTAAGGGCCAAAACCCACTCTTCCAAGTTTTCACCATCAATTTCTTCTAAGTTGATGAGGCATACTGCTAGAGAGTCTTTTGCGTTCAGAGTCTCATCTTCCTCCTCCAAGATCACATCCACATCTTCTAGCAGAGAGCAGTTAGCAAACTCATTGGGTCGCCACATAGATTTCTGCACATTAAACGTTATCTCTTCATCGTTCAGTCTCATCTTTAGCTCCCCAGTTTCACAATCAATTAGGACTCTCTTAGTGGCCAAGAATGGCCTTCCCAAAATTATGGGAATCTCCTCGTCAACTCGGCAGTCTAGAATGACAAAATCTGCTAGGAAAACAAACTTCCTCACCTATACTAATACATCATCAAGGATACCATAGGGCCTTTTCACTGTCCGATCGGCCAGCTATAATAACATAGACGCGAGTCTAGCTCTTCCAATGCCTAACCTTTTGTAGATAGCCAAGGGCATCAAGTTTATGCTTGCCCCCAAATCACAAAGTGCCTTAGCAAATGCATAGTTGCCTATTGTGCATAGGATTGTGAAACTCCCTAGATCAGATAACTTCTCAGCTATAGGTCTTGTCACAACAACACTACATGTCTGAGTCAGTGTAACCGTGGCCAAGTCTTGAAAGTCAAACTTACGAGACATCAAGTCCTTCATCATTTTTGCATAACCAGGCATTTCCTTTAAGGCGTCAATCAATGGAATGTTCACCTGAATTTGCTTCAACATCTCAAAGAATTTCTTATATTGCTCATCCTTTTGATATTTGGCCAATCTCTGGGGGAAGGGTGCTTGAGGCGCTTCTTTCCTGTGATTTGATTTTGAACCTGCTCTGGCACTGTTTCTACTGCCTTCTCTTGCTCTGACTCAGTTTCCTTCGCGACTTCTTTTTCTTTGCTTGTTTAAGTTGGCGCATGTTGTACCGTCACCTCTGTTAACCCTGTTGAGTCATCTATCTCGATGGGTACTGGCACAAGTGTTTCAGTAGGCCGGCTTTCACGAGCCATCTCTTGCTCCAGATCTAGGTCTCTTCCATTTCGTAGACTCACTGCCATAAGCTGTTTCGGGCCATGTTCTTTTGGATTGACTTGTGTATATGCAGGTAATGTCCCTTGGGGATGATTGTTTAGGGCCATAGAAATCTGTCCTAATTGAATCTCAATACCCTTTATCGCTGATTCATGCGAGTCTACCCTCTGTTGCATTTTTCTCGTGGATCCAATCAATTGTTGCAGCATTCTATTGTTGCTGTCTAGCATTCCCTCAAGTTTAGTAAACCCATCATCTGGTCTCATAATCTGTTGTTGTTGAGGTTGTTGATAAATCAGCTACTGATTTTGCTGTATGTAGCCCTGTTGCCTTTGGTAAGGCGCAACTTGACCCAGTGGTCGCATAGCTCCAAGATTGTTGTTGTTATTGTACTGCTGCTGCGCCGGTCTATATTGTTGATTATGTTGACCCTAATTCTGACCACCTTGCCTCTGTCCCCCATAGTTGGCTACATAATTCATATCTTCCTGATATTGCAGGTTGTCACCTTCCGTACTCCACGAGCAAACATATGGTTGGTTAATGCATGATGTTCATAAGCCCCCATTAGTTTTGTCAACTATGTGAACCTGCTGCTTCTGGCCTGATTCATCAATCTTTTGGGTGATGATACTCATTTGTGTCATTAGAGTGGCCACATTCTCAGCTATGGAGTTATTTGGGTCCAAAACCACTAAGTGAACTACCGGAGTGATCGTAGAGGCTCTTGTCATCCATCCTGAGTTTTGGGCCATCTTATCAAGTAGGATCTTGCATTCCGTGAACGTTTTACTTAGAAATTCTCTACCTGCTGAAGCATCAACATTGGCCTTTAAGCTGTCAGCCAGTCCCATGTAGAATCTCTGCCCCAACATCTGATCTGGAATACCATGATGTGGACACTTAACCAGCATGCACTTGAACCTCTCCTACGTTTCTTGTAGTGATTCAGTTGGTCTCTGCTTGTAGCTCAATATATCATAAATTTGTTGGGCAGTTTTATTTGGTGGGTAGAATTTGTTCAAAAATTGCTTGACTAATTCCTCCCAAGTAGTGATAGAATTTATGGGGAGTGAATTAAGCCAAGTCTGAGCTTCTCCTGTCACTGAGAATGGGAACAACAAAAGCTTTATTGCGTCCGGTGTCACGTTAGGTTGCCTTTGCGTTAAACATATCGACAGGAAATTCTTCAGGTGCTGCTGAGGATCTTCAATGTGTGACCCTGAGAACATTCCCTTGTTCTGCAACAAATGTAGCATGTTGTTTATGAATTGGAATGATTCTGCTTGTATCTGAGGGACTGCAATTGCGGTTGCCAGATTGTCAGCGATGGATTGTGCCCAATCATATAATGATATTTCTGGTACAAGAGGCACCACACCCCGATTGTTTGGTTCATTCTCATTGTTTCTGTTGTTGATTGGATTTTCTATTCCGTCAGCCATGTCTGGTTCGATTTGTTCTGTCGAGTTTCGTTGTTGTTTCCTTTTCTTGTTTGCACGATTTAGTACCTTGAAAACTTTCTCAGGATCTGATAACACTTCGAGCAATTCACCAGTTCTTGAGGAGTTCCTAGGCATACACCTGTAATACCCAAGACTACAAACATTAAAATTTCAATGTATTTAGTTTAGAATGAAGAAAATTGACTACACTAAGAATTCTAGCACTTCTTTTAGCTACAATTAATAACATCGTTAATTCTCCGGCAACAGCGCCAAAATTTGATCATGCCCAACTATGCCTTATAAAAAGGACTTAACGGTCATTGCAAATATATTCCAGCTAATAAGTCCGGAGTTGAATCCCACAGGGAATTAACCTATCAAACACAACAACTAGACTCACACAAATTCACGCAATCAATCTTCAGAAATATTTAAGTAACAATTTGGGTTTTTATTAACTAAATATTATGTAATGAAAATATAATAATTAATAACTAACTATGAACGGGTTGTAAACAAGAATTAGAATGATCTAAGGTTGTGATTTTCCCTATTGTCGGAATCTTTTCCGCTACATTTTCTACAAATTTGCCTAAGTCTTCTCTATTGACCATGAGCACTCTAACTGTCGTAACTCTCTCCCTAATAATTATCAAAATTTACTAGACATATTCTCCCAAATTACGCTAGTTGGCATTAAGTACAGCTCACTTAGATCGCACCAATATTTCGTTATCCCTAATCCTACCTTTAAACCTCCGTATTGATCCCTCATATACGTTTAGGAGTGATGTTGTTCAACAACTACCTAAATATGCACTCTCCACCGAGTAATACATACTAAATAAGCACAACTAATTTAGGGCCCTTCAATCAACCACAAGAATAATATAGTTGAACAAATAGAGAAAAATACTACGGCAAATTTATATTAACGTAACAAGAAAATCATCCTTCGATAGGTTCCATCAAAACCTTAGACTATGAATTTAGCTACTCATGATCAAAGTAATAATATCCAAAGTATGTTGCATAATTAAAGTACAAGATAAAGATAAAGTGATGTAGAAATTGTTGACTCTAACTCCCGTCGGTTGTTCTATGAGCTATCCTTGCCTCCGGTTGCAAAAGTCCCTTCAAGTGGTATTTTAGGTCTATTTATATGTGTAGGAAAAGACCTAAACATGTAGGCCAAGTCCTAGTCAAACCCGAAAACGAATTAAGTCTTCAAAACTCGAATTGGACCTGGCCCCAGGCCTGGCGTCGCTAGCCTAACACCTGATGAACCTGGCTCCAAGCCTGGCATCGTCAGCCTAACGCCTGGTTCTGCTTGGCCTTTGTCTTGCGTCGCCATCCTAACGCCAGCTTCAAGCATTGCGTCGCTAGCTTCAAGCCTGGCGTCGCCAGGTTCTCTCATTCACTGCTCCCGCACACGCTTTCGACTTGTAGGTCTCCTTTTTCTTCTACTTTCATCTCCAATTCAGCTACACATAAAATGGACCCTATTACACGCAAATAAGGTGTATTTTATCATTAAAGCGTAAAAACATGCAAGGCGAATAATGTGCTAAACCATGAATTATAGCCACACATCAGTTACTTTATTTTTTCTCTTATCTTGACCTTCTTTATTATTAAATAATTCTATTTTATGTTTTACCCTACCTTTTTATATAATAATTCAACCTCGTATATATCTTACTTTTTCTTTGTAATTTTGCAAGTTTATTCTTTATATTGTTGGTGCATGATATCATGAAACGACATTAAACAATATAATCTATTCAATTATTATATGCATCAAAATGGTACAATACAATACAATACAATACAATACTATACGATACATAACAACCATTTAAACAAGTTATTATTAGAAATTAAAGGATCATGGTGGGGCGGTTGCTGTAACATCCCAACCCACTAGTGATATTGTCTGATTATGGCCTAGGCATGTGCGGTTTTAAAATGTGTCACTAGAGTCTAAAACCTGTCTACTTATAGACCCAACATATCTCTCGTATTTTGTCGATGTAGGATTCGCCTAGGGTGTTACATACACCTTCCTTTGGGGACTAAACGTCCTTGTTGATATTTGTCCCACCACCGTTCAAGGTTGCACGCGGAGTGGCTCTGATCATACCATATATAACAGCCTAGTTCACTAGTGATATTGTCCACTTTGGGCCTAGACCAGCACAATTTTAAAATGCGTCACCAGAGTCTAAGGCATGTCTACTTATATACCAAGCATCTATCCTGTGTTTTATCACTAGGTGGGTTGCTCTGATGGTAAGCACCCTCTACTTTCAACCAAGAAGTTGTGAGTTCGAGTCACCCCAAGAGCAAGGTGGGGAGTTCTTGGAGGGAAGGATGCAGAGGGTCTATTGAAAATAGCCTCTCTACCCCAGGGTAGGGGTAAGGTCTGCGTACACACTACCCTTCCCAGACCCCACTAGTGGGATTATACTGGGTTGTTGTTGTTGTTGTTGTTGGACTCAATGACCTTACAAATATTTTGAACCCCTTAGACCACTAAACTATGCTTTTGGGCTGTGTCAAGGGGATTCAAAACATAATATATAGAGGTAAAAAATAAATTTTGCCTTAGATATACAGTGTAATTTTTTGGCTAAAGGGTTCGGGTGAACCCTCTTCCGCGCCCCTATGTGGGATTCACCTAGGGAGTCACACTTTCTCTTGTAATGCGTCTTATACAATGCGAATCCGAATTAGTCGGGGATTAAATATGAATTTCGGACACTGGGTAAGAAATAAAAAATATATACGTAAAGCTCCAAACCAAATAAAATAAAATGAAAAGAAAACTAAAGGAGAATAATGAGACCAAAAAGATAAGAGAAATCCACAATGTTACATTGTTACTTCACATTTTGCACAAAAAAAGGTGGTGGTGGTTTGTGATACATGTACTAGGAGCAGTACTATAGTTGTAAATCCAAAGTGTGGACTTTGGAAAGAAAGCTTTTTGACAGCAGCACCATTCCTCGTCAGATCCGTCCTTTCTTGTTGGGTCCCATTTTTGTCAAACCCCACCCCCCTGACACTCCGCCTACCCCCACCCCACTCCAACAATCAAGAAACATAGCAGCACTAGTACAGTAGAAGAAAGAACCCTTCCCCGTCTCTAACGGTGCTCCTTTATTCTTGTCAGCCCATATTCTCAGTACCCTCTGGAAAAAAAAATAAGACACAGAAAAAACAGATTTTTATAAGTTTTATGTAGTTTTTACACATACCTATGTACTAAATATGAACTAGTTGGTAACAAGGGGTAGTGTGAAAAAGAGGGAGCTTTTAAAGTTCTATGTACAACTTTAAGTGAAGTTGGTGTCTTAGTAAAAACAAGAAAAGAAGAAAAAATATAAGGAAAGAAAGAAACAGCTTCATTGTCATATCAAAACTGAACCCTTTTAGTTATTCTTGAAAAGGTAAACCCATTTTTCCATCAATCAAATCTTTACTCATTTGTCACTCCCTTCCCATTGTTTTTCAAATTTTCTCTCTCTCTCTCTCTCTTAGTTCTCTGCTCCATTGTTGTGTATTGCTAATATTGAACTTACTTTCCTCTATGCGACTTCTTGATCCATGTCCAAGTAAGTAATAGTATGTGTTTGTTATATGTATATACATTTTAAAATATTTTTTTGGGTAGTTGATGTGTTTGAATATTCAGACTTATAGTTTATATTATTTTGACAGGTTCAAGAAGATATATTGATTGTGGTTGCCACTTAGATTTCTATTTTATTTGGATTAAGATTGGTTCAAAAGAATGCCCTTTTGGGTTGATTGAGGTGAAAAGATTGAATCTTTGGTTCAAAAGAATGCTCTTTTTGGTTGATTGAAGTGAAAAAGATTGAATCTTTGGACACCATTATTGATGACTGTGGTTCAAGTAAGTATGTTGGATCTGAGTTCTTGTAAAATTAGAGGCTTGGATTATTGAATTGGCAAATTGGTTTGTTTTAAGAAATTACTTTGTGGTTTTAAATTCTTCGCCAGATCTAATGCGGCAGATTTAGAAAGGCTCTTTGTTTCCTCTCTAGGTTTTGCTGTTCTAGTACAGCATTAATTATCTTTCTTTGATTGCTAAATAAGGATTCTTGAGCCAAATGACAAAACAGTATAAGTCATTAATGCTTTTACGTTAATCTAGATATGGCATTATTTTAACTAATTCCCTATTTTCAGTATGGTATCCTTCATTTGAAAAAATAAAGCAATCTTCATTTGGAAAACCTAGTTTAAAAATTATGCAGACCTTTGTGCTTGTGGCTGCATATAGTTAGCAGTTTTACACGAGGAGATTGTCCCTTCACTGACATTTTGATATTTTCCAATTTCAGAGGTTATTTGTTATCCTGGAGTCCCTGAATTTTCTTGTGTATGGGAGTGAGTGGTAGCTTTAAATATGGATCTCCGGGATGAAAGCTCCAGATTTGGCTCATTACCAAGCACGACGTCAAGAAACTTATCTTCGTCATCTTCAACCTTCTTTTCTGCGAACCAGTCGCCCTTCTTCTCTCCCAGGTCACCCAAGTCCCTGATATCAACATATTCGGATAATCAATTTCGTGATAGCGATGTTACTTCTGGTGCCTTAGATGCTAGTTTGGGCATTCCGGGTCCAGAATCATTTGCAAATGCCAGGTTGTCGGATGCTTATCCCGTTGCGTTAGCTAGTGCAGTTAATGATCTTCAGAAGTTGGATTTTGCGTCTTCTTCGACGTCAATTTCTAAGAGCACTATAGCGAGTTATAACATTGGCCCAGAACATGAATATTTGCGACCTAGAGGCAAGCAGAAAAAGAGTGGGAGAACACAGGAAACTTGTGTTACTCCAACATCAACTTCCTCCTTATCCAACAGAGTGAGGAGCTGTGATGTGTACATTGGTTTTCATGGCCGCAAACCTTTACTGCTCAGATTCATGAATTGGCTCCGTGCTGAGTTAGAAATCCAAGGGCTAAGTTGCTTCGTTTCTGACAGAGCGAGGTGCCGAAATTCCAGAAAACATGGCATGGTTGAGAGAGTAATGGATGCTTGTACATACGGAGTTGTGATCTTAACAAAGAAATCGTTCAGGAATCCATATACCATAGAGGAGCTGCGCTTCTTCTCTAGCAAAAAGAATTTGGTGCCTGTGTACTTCGATTTGCGTCCAGAGGATTGCCTTGTTCGAGATATAATTGAGAGAAGAGGAGAGCACTGGGAAAAACATGGTGGTGAACTTTGGCTTCTATATGGGGGATTGGAGAAGGAGTGGAGAGATGCCGTCAATGGTCTTTTGCGTGTCGATGAATGGAAACTAGAGGCTCATGATGGCAGGTGGAGGGAATGCATATTGAGGGCTGTAACCCTATTGGCATTAAGGTTAGGGAGGCGAAGTGTTGTGGACAGACTGTCCAAATGGAGGGAGAAGGCAGAAAAGGAGGAGTTTCCTTTCCCTCGAAATGAAAATTTTGTTGGTAGAAAGAAGGAGCTGTCCGAGCTCGAGTTTCGGCTTTTTGGTGATGTTAGCGGGGATGCAGAGAAAGACTATATTGAACTAAAGGCTAGACCCAAGCGGAAGAACGTGACAATTAGTTGGAGTCGGAGCAACTCGATCAATGAAAGACGATTTGAGCGGCCTAGTGACAGCAAGAAGAAAGGTAAAGAGCCAATGACATGGAAGGAATCTGAGAAAGAGATTGAAATGCTAAATGTTGAGGTTTCTCATACTCAGCAGCATACACCAAAGCAAATGAATACTAGGAAGCAAGGAAAGCGAAGCAGATCCTTGAAAGTTGTCTATGGAAAGGGCATTGCTTGTGTATCTGGGGAGCCAGGAATTGGCAAGACAGAGCTACTGCTCGAGTATGCATATCAATTCCATCAGCGCTACAAGATGGTCCTTTGGATTGGAGGTGAAAGCAGATACATTCGACAAAACTACTTGAACTTGTGGTCGTTTTTAGAAATTGATGTGGGGGTAGAAAGCTCACCTGAAAAAAGCAGGATAAAGAGCTTTGAAGAGCAAGAAGAGGCTGCTGTAGCTAGGGTTAGGAAAGAACTTATGCGAGACATTCCGTTCTTGCTGGTAATTGATAACTTGGAGAGTGAAAAGGACTGGTGGGACCACAAACTTATAATGGATTTGCTTCCCCGTTTTGGGGGTGAAACACATGTTCTCATATCCACGCGTCTCTCTCGGGTGATGAACATGGATCCAATCAAACTTAATTATCTGTCAGAGATTGAGGCAATGTCTTTGATGCAGGGCGCTGTGAAGGATTACCCGATTGCTGAAATTGATGCTTTGCGAGTTATTGAGGAAAAACTTAAAAGACTGACACTTGGCCTTGCTATTGTTGGAGCTATTCTTTCTGAACTTCCTATAAATCCTAGCAGGCTCTTGGATACCATCAACCGTATGCCTTTGAAGGAAATAATCTCGATTCGTCGGGAAAACCATCCACTGAGGCGAAACAATTTCCTTTTGCAACTTTTTGAAGTTTGTTTCTCGATATTTGACCATGCTGATGGACCAAGAAGTCTAGCAACAAGAATGGTTCTCGCAACCGGTTGGTTTGCTCCATCATCTATTCCAGTTTCTCTATTAGCTCTGGCTGCTCACAAGATACCGGAGAAATACCCACGAAGGAGGATTTTGAAGAAAGTTTTATGTTCTTTAACTTGTGGTTTCTCATCATCATATGCTAGGAAATCAGAGGCAGAAGCATCTTCTCTTTTGTTGAGATTCAACATAGCAAGGACTTGTAGAAAGGAAGGCTACATTCAGTTCCACCAGCTTATCAGAATGTATGCTCGAAAAAGAGGGGTCATCGGAGTTGCACAAGCCACAGTACAAGCTGTTGTTAGTCGCGGTTTAATAGCCCAGCACTCTGAACACATATGGGCAGCATGCTTTTTGCTCTTCGGATTTGGGAGTGACCCGATGATAGTTGAGCTTAAAGTTTCTGAATTGCTGTTTCTCGTGAAAGAAGTGATTCTACCACTTGCCATTCGAACATTTATCACATTCTCACGCTGTAGTGCTGCTCTAGAACTTCTACGACGTTGTACAGATGCATTAGAAGCGGCAGATCAAGCATTTGTCACTCCTGTTGACAAGTGGTTGGATAAATCACTTTGTTGGAGACCTATCCAGACAAATGCTCAATTAAATCCTTGCCTTTGGCAGGAACTTGCTTTATCAAGAGCGACGGTGCTCGAGATCAGGGCAAAATTAATGTTAAGAGGTGGACAGTTTGATATCGGTGATGATTTAATCAGGAAGGCTATTTTCATTAGAACTTCAATCTGCGGCGAGGACCATCCCGACACCATATCTGCTCATGAAACTCTCAGTAAACTTACAAGACTCCTTGCTAGTGTTCGAAATCATACATCAAATAGAAGTTAATTGTTTTAGAGTAGTTTAGCTAGAATTATAGAGAGTTATTGGAATAAGCTGGTTTAATAGTTCATAGGATAGAATTTTTTATATTAATGAGTAGCCATACATCTTATTCAAATTATTTCCATGTCTTTTTGGTATGCAAATATCATTTCCGTTTTTGTCTCTGATGTTGCTATTCTTATCCTGCTTCCTGTTTATCGTATGTCTTTTACTTCTGCTTTCTGTTTGTTAGATCTTTCTTCTATTAACAGGGTTTGGAAATAATGTACTCAGCCACTGAAATTTATTAATGGTTAGGTATTCCATTCTTAGAAGATTTTATATCATTATCCTCTTCAAAAGGAAAGAATAGCTAAACCCAGCTAATTTAGAATTGAAAGCAAATGCCAGTCTCCATACTACTTGTTACTTTCTTACGTTGTTACCCGCAAAAGAAAGAAATACTTTTTCCTATCACGGAAACCTGAATAGTATAATACAGTTTCTTCAAGAACTTGTGATGTATGGCTAGTGTGAGAACTTGGCTGGCGTAGATAATATGCAGAAGATGTTCAGCACCTCGAGACATTTCAAAGTAGCAAAATTTGTCAGAAAGTCAGAATCCTTTCACTTGAAATGAGCAAGGTTTTGGGTAAGACTTTATCACCATAATATTTGCTCCAAGTATGTTTCTATTCCTTATAACTGTTGCTGCTAAGTATTATCTATGCATTTTGCGAGATTTCCCCATCTCTGTTTCCAAGACTCGCTAAATGACACTTATCAGCTAAACCACACAAATTGGAGATGTCTTGCTAGTTGGCCGAATTCTTATCTAGTTCTATCTGGTCTCTGAAAGATTTTTTTACACTTGGATTGAAAAATAGTTAATTGTCTTTATACTAGTCTTCAATGTCTCTAGAATTCCAGATAAGATATTAGATGCACTGTCAGGATTATATTTATAACTTGCTTGATTTATCTTGAAAAGCAGCTGGTTCTTAGATCTTGTGGGACCGAGCTTTAAGTGAAATTCCGTCCAATAACTAATAAGTAGTTCGATCAAAGACTAGATTTCAATAATCATGTTTTGAAGGGTCAAGAAAATGTGCTGCGGCAAGTGCATTGTTCATGCAGACTTAACTAGCTAAGAAAGACTCCCTTTTTGTTACCAACCTTCTTCCCTTGCTTGGTGTTTTAGGTCTTCTTATCCAAGCGGACACTTTCGAATTATTTATCCTTTTGAGAAACTTTTCTTTTACTAGACATGCCCAAGTCACTATGAGATAATTCTTAAACATGCTACAAGTTGCTATTAAACATTATAAGGTGAAGGCATAGCATGTAGCTGCATTATTAAAAAAAAATTAGAACAATATCGGCCTTTGCAGTACTCTTCTTTTATTTGGCTACAAGGAAGTAAATGCGTTGTTCATCCATTCTTTAATGTTGACATGGAAGCCTATACTTGTCGAAGATAAAAGTAGTCGTGTGCCTTATCTGTGACTTTGCTGGTGTTTTGTATCAGCTATTGTACTTTTACCTCGATGTCATTTCAGGATCTTTCTGGATAATTCAACAAGACCTGCACAGTTTATGGCTCTTGATATTGGTCACAATATCTCTTATTAGACAGTTTGGCCAGTCAAGCTTAAACATTTTTTGCTGACTGACCGGCTATCATGGCCTGAGCCGAGGGTCTACCGTCTTAAAGGTAGGGGTAAAGTCTGCGTACATACTACCCTCCCCAGTCCCCACTTGTGGGACTACACTGGGTATGTTGTTGTTGACCGGCTATCATGGAGTCACAGGAGTCGGGCTAGAAAAGGACTTGTATAGTCATTGCAATATGATTTGGTCTTATGCTGGATCCAGAGAAGGTAGTTATGTGGAATTGTTGGCTTTATTTTCTATAATCAGTACTGGATTCTTGTTTTCTGTTCATCTAACATCTTTTGGTTTGAAGATTAAACGGTTGCTTCATTCTTACGTCAAGATGGATTACTACCTCAAAGTTCCGGTGTACAAAAGTTGAGCTGAAGTTGCACTAGAACTTGTGGAAAATATGAACATGGGCATTATTATTCAAGAGATAATAGCTTAAGAGTGAGGTTCTCAAATGAACTTCGGAACTTGGGACAACTCCGCGGATGGTCTTCATACAGAACTTCAGAAATGCATGTTGTTGGTCTCAAGCAGTCTTCTAAGCCACCTCCTTTTCCATCAGAATCCTAGGAACAATGCCTCCTTCCTAGGATGGCGACATCTGTATAATCTACTCAAATCACTTACCTCTGCGATTCGATATCTGCACGAGGGAATGAGATGAACAAGTCCTACATGCATCACATTATCTGCCATCATTATCTATCCAGATATGAATCCAAGGCTTGGTTTCTTTGCTCTTGCTGAATTCTTGACTAGAAATGAGCATGGCCATCATGTTGATAAAAACAGATCAGTTTGAGGAATTTTTGGTTACATGTCAGCATGGCATATGAGCCGAGGGTCTATCGAAAACAATCTCTTTACCTTCACAAGGTAGGGGTAAGGTCTGCGTACACATTACCTTCCCCAGAGCTCACTTGTGAGATTACACTGGGTTTGTTGTTGGTGGTGTTATGTCAGCAGGTCATATGGATTGGTGAAACAACAAGAATGGCTGATGTTTATAGCTTTTGTATAGTGCTGCTTGAGGTAGTCAGTGGTCAGATGGCAGTAGATTTTCGACATGAATTCTTAGGGGTCGTTTGGTAGGATATATTAGGGAAAATAATACATGTATTAGCTTTGGTATTATTATTCCCTTGTTTGGTAGTTTTTTTCAACCTATGTATAACTATTAGTTATACACCTTATTTAGTACTATTCTTATACATAGCAATCCATGGCATTCAATACCATGGTTTTTATTAAATGGATCAGCATGTACAAAGACAGAATTGCCCTTTCAAAACCTTTAGTATACTAAATCAAACAGTCGATAAGAAATAATCTCAGCATAACAACTCCTAGCATTACTAATCTCAACAATACATATACACCCTTTTTAGTACTGTTCTTATACACCCTACCAAATGACCACTTAGTATATTAGAGATACAACCACTAGAGTATATTAGAGAACCTCTACTGTTAGATAATCCTCAGGTACGGAGTATTTAATTATTATTATTCAAACATAACATTTATGATATCGAGGATTTATATAGTCAATCTCAACTAAATTTGTACTGAGGCGTACGCTCTTTTGTTTCTGTTTCCTTAAACTTTTGCATTGCAGTTATTTTTTCCAAAGAAGGATAGCTTCTTTATGTAATCAATAATACCTATTATCAAATATTTAAACAAATGAGACCAATAGAATTTAGTGAATAAAAGAAGATTCTCTGTGCTAAAAAAAGAAGGTAGTTTTAGTGTAAGTAGTAATATAAGTATCTATAACATTTCCTCTATTAGTTTGGTGTTTTTCCCTATTAAGTCAATCATTTTCAGATTCTAGAAAATAATCCTATCAAAACATTGTAGGAAAATAGAACCAATAAGAATTTATAGATCGGAAGTCTAAGCACTCTCTAATTCATTATCTTCTTTATTCACGTTCATTTGTTGGGGTTGGGTGGCTGGGATTTGGATCAATGAGAAAAGGGGAAATTTGTTATGAATGGATACTAAATATTTAGGTCATTTATAAAAGTTAAGTTAGATAACAGATGATACAAGATTTGAGAAGATTATAAATGATCACGTTCGACAAGAGGTGCAATTAACGCACAAAAAACAAAAAAGAAGAAAAAAAAAATCGTTTGAGATAGTTTGACCATGTCTTAGGTAGACTTCAGATGCATCAAACTATAAATGTGACACTGACGATATAAGATGTACATCAATCAAATAGAGGAAAGTTGCCCCAAAAGACCGAAAATCTCTTGAAACTAATACAGATTTAACTAATAAAAAAGCAAACAATCCCACAATCAGTTAGTTGGGATTAAACTAGTTAATTAAACGGTAAATGGTATTATATAATCAACTAGTTGGGATTAAATTATTTGGTATCAACACGAAATGGTAAATGATCGTTGTCAATCTCAAAAATCTGATTTTCAATATTATAATAGATGGAATAATTGTCTCCGTTCCTATCACTAACTAAAAAAGTGTTATAATTGTCTCCAATCCTATCACTAACTAAAAAAGTATTATCAAAAATAAAATTTCGAATGTCTTTAACCCCGAGTAACTAATGAACATTAATGCAACTAGAATTGTTACTATTCCTCAAATTATGAATATTTTTCACTTTTCAATTTGGATCTTCACTGGTATTTTTAATAGGACCAAGATTGCCATTGATTTCTTTAGCGCACACCTGCGTTCGACTTGATTCTATACAATAGCCAATTCAAAGTTGACAATATTATCGCACTACCTTTATGAGATGAAATTATCGAGCTTACTCTCGTCTTATTTGTAGTATTTAGAAAGAATGTGGTCATGCATATTGTTTACTCCAACTATTTATACTTCAACTTCTCCAATGTATATGTATGAAAATTTATTCTAGCATATAACTATATATGTCACCCCTGAGAGATCAAACTTTTAACATTCAAACCCTCCACTATCGGTTTTTACAGGAAATTAATATTTCTTTTTAAAACCAAACACAAAATATCCCCTCGACTATGCAACTCGTTTTCCACAAAATTTAAGTTTTAGCACGTCTAGTTTAAAAGAAAATATAAACCTACTCATCCACTAGGAATTAAGAGATTGTTTGGTAGGGGCACAAGTTATCCCAGGAATATAATACTGAGATTATAGTAATGACAGGATTATTTAGTGAATAGATTTTTATTAGAAAATAGACACGTGAAGGTGGTCTTCTCTTGATCTTTGGGGGCTATTTGTATTTGATCTTTAGACAAGAGGGGTTGCTCTGATAGTAAGCAATCTCCACTTCCAACCAAGAGGTTGTGAGTTCGAGTCACCCCAAGAGTAAGGTGGGGAGTTCTTGAAGAGAAGGATGCCGAGGGTCTATTGGAAACAACCTCTCTACCTCATAGTAGGGGTAAGGTCTGCGTACACACTACCCTCCCCAGGTTGTTGTTGTTGTTGTAGTCCAAATAGCCATCCAAGAAGCAATAAAAATCTCTCCCCGCTTACCTATCAAGCATTGATCCATGAAAGGTAGGAGAAGTGGTCCTTTCAGCCTTTCAGGTTGCATTGTTTAATTTCCGGTAATCCATGCACACTCTCTACCCGATCATCGTTCGCATTGGAATAAGCTTGTTCTTCTCATTTGGCATCACTGTTAGACCACTATTTTTTACAACACTGTTGAACTGGGCTCACCCATTAGCTATCTAGAATTAGGTAGATAACACTAACGTTCAAACATTTGATGATTTCTTTTTTTCACTACCCCTTGCATAGAAGGATCCGGCCTTCTTTTATGTTTGGTTCATTGGACTAAAAATACAATATATGGAGCATAATATAATCATGTGTTTGGTGTATACTAGATAAGTCAGGATAAATATTTATTTTTATTTTTAATTTTAACCTCGGATAATTTAAAAGACTTTGGGGGAAGAGCCTTGGAGACGAGTATCTTTGTCATTTTAGTATTTATTCCCGGATTAATTATTCTACCCTCAGTATGAGATAAAATAATACCTAATTGATACAAAGATCGACCAATATATCTAAATCAGTAAAGAATAAGCATTTCTCCTCATCAATAATTCCCTTAATCCGCCTGTTTAAATCTATATTTTCGTAATTTTTCAAATTGTCATTTCTTTGCTAGAGGGAAGTAGAGAGTGAAAAGGCACCTCATACATTTGTAACATAACCTGGATTTGATAAGACTGATATTTGTAACCAGTATTAAGCCCATTCGTAGTAGATATAGCTTTCAAAGTTTGTTCATCTTCAGTAGAGTTCAAAGACTTTTGATTGACCATTGACACTGAAATTTTGATACAAAAGAGAATTACTGCACTTGCATTCTTTTCTACTCAAAGTCTGTTGATTTGCAAAAGATGAACTAATGATCATGCCACAAAATAAGAAAAACAAGAAGGCAAAGGATACAAGGAAAAAGTTTTTTTTGTGTGTGTGGAATGCGTAGCGTTCTTTTCCACATAGTAAGAAGTGGGTCAATATTTTTTACGAATCTTCAAAGTATAAAAATGGCTTAAAGAATTACAGGTAATTTCATTTTTTGCGTGCAGACGATGGCACAATTACAGGCTCTTTCCAATCGAATACATAAGCAAATTAGAGATACATGGATCGAAGGAGGGGAGTTAAGACCACTTACGCGTGAGAGGCCGCCGAATCCAGAACCGGATCCAATTTCGGTAGCCAGCGCGCCGCCACCAGCAGGATAATTTTCTGTTTCTTAAAGAATAATGAACATTGGTCGTGTTTTTTTCCTTTGTTTTTTCCAACTTTTTTCTAGGATTTGTTTCGCCATAATTTTAGACAACAGTGAGTTGCTCTAGCGGAGCACACTCCACTTCCAACCAAAAGGTTGTGAGTTCGAGTCACCTCAAGAGTAAGGCGGAGAGTTATTGGTGGGAGGAAGCCGAGGGTCTATCGGAAACAGCCTCTACCCCAGGGTAGGGGTAAGGTCTACGTACACACTACCCTCCCCATATCCCACTAGTGAGATTATACTGAATTGTTGTTGTTGTTTGTTGTTTCGCCGTAATTTCCCAAACTAAAATATGCCAAGGGGTGCTACAAAGTTGCATTGCTCGACAAGAATCATGTGACTTGGCTGAAGACCGAGATAAAATACCCAAAAGGACACAACCAAATCTGCTTCACCACCATAGAAACATGGACGGCCCAACCTCACCAGAGGCCTAAAGCAAAATCTTAATAAGAGGCCTTAATATATATATATATATATATATATATATATATATATATATATATATATATATATATATATATATATATTATTTAATGAACATCGTTTTTAAAAAAATTAGACAAGTGAGGATGTAGAATTAAAAAAAATGAGAACTTAGTTTTATAAAATACAGAAAATTAAATGAATTTAACGTTGATTGCATCACAACTGAAATGGGAGAACCCAAAAAACATAAGTGACTCCTTTTTTTTTAGTAAATCCCTTTCTATATTTGGTAACAATTCAACTTTAGATTTTTCTTTTTACCATTAATGAGATGATTTCTAGCCCAAAAACTTCAATGATTTATTTAAGATTACAAGTTTCAAAAGCCTTCCTTTATTTCATAAAATCCATGTCCAGTCAAACACTTTCATATAAATTGGGACGGAGAGAGTATAATTTATGTAAGGAAAATAAATAATAAGTTAGATTATTAGATATAGTTACGTGACCAACTAATGAATAGAGAAATATAATTAAATAAAAAAGTAAAATAAGATTGACAGAAAACTATTTAAGTTATATTAATTACAGGAAGAAATCGAGTTATTAAAAATTAATATGACAATAAAGAAATAAATTTATCAATAATAAAAGATAATTATATAAATAATATACTACTATATATAAAGAATACTAGTAATTTTGGGGCCCTTAAATTTTTGAGGCCTAAAGCAAGTGTTTCACTTGCTTTATGGTTGGGCCGCCCCTGCATAGAAAACACGTACATTTAATCTTTCAAAGAGGCTGCTAATTTTGCAATACCTCCGAGGCTCTTCTATCATAGAGAAATAGGCTGGTTTGAGCTTCCTCTCTCTCTCTTCATGAAAATAATGCTCAGAAGAAGCAAAAAAACAGGTGAAAGTCAGTTGCATCTCAACTATTTGAGCAATTCGAGATGCAGAATCTGGAGAGTTCCTCAACATGCATTAGCATTCATCAAGGTATAGTATTGGAAGCCGACAGATTATCCATCGTTTTGCAAGGTGAAAACCATCCGCAATATATATAAGGCAGAGCAGAAATTTTCTTGGATCTACATGGGAAAAGGGTCTCCGCCTATAGATTTAGATTTTCGACAAAAAAAAATAAAAATCCATAGCAATCTGGAAAAGAGGCTGCGAGGAGAAGGGTATCCAGAGACTTCTTAAGGAAAAAGTTTTGAACTTGTTTATGACGATAATATTCGAGCCATCTTATGTACATCTCTATCATTAACAAAAACTGATATAATATTTTAAGAAATATTCAAGGTTAACATAATAATTTTTAAAATTTTCATCGCATAGTAATTTTACTCTTTTACCATTAAGTATAACGTTAAATTTTTATTAATAAATTTTGAATAGTTCAAATCTATTTTTAAGTAAATAATAGATTTGTACTTGTTTTCTCTAAATCCTTATCATGTAATAGTCCCATTTTTTACCACTAATGTCTACAATTTCATACATTTGGGTAATTCAAATGTATTTTAAAGTGAAAAGTGCTTATTTCACTTAGCTTTCAATTTTGGGATTTTAACCTTCATGTACACTATTTGAAACTTTATTACCATTCCTACTCAAGTTTTAATTTAATTACATAGTCATATATAATTTACCAATTATATACATTTTAGGAATTTAATGAGAATCAATTAACTCCTATAATCTCGCTAACTTACATAACCTACTCCCTTCACGTTTCTCTGTCCATACCCCCTACGATTCTGATACCCTCTCCCTCCATTAACGCTCTCTTCCATTTTTTGTTCAAAAATCTTTTATAATCTCTCTCAAACTTTCCGATTTCTCTCTCAAAATCCTATAAAATTAGTAACAGCTTAAAATTTTCCTTCTCTTACGATGAAGAAGAATGAATTTTTAAAGAATAGCCCTAAAAAAGCTCATGTTGGTGATATTCCTACTTTTGATCTGTGTGTTTTCTCACAGGATTCACCCAAAAAAGTAGTGAAATTGACACATGCAAAATCAGAGATAAAGTCCAAGCTTTCCCCTCGTGAAGCTAGGAAAGAAGTTCGAACAAAACTCAAGCATGACAAGGATGCCGGTGAAGCTTCGGCATCTGCTAAATCAGTAAAGAGAAAGGGCAAAGAAATTGCTCGTGATGATGATTTCGTCGAAGAAGAAGTTATCCCGAAACCTGGAAAAAAAAATCAAAGTTTCTCCTACTGTCAAACCTTAAAAAAAGAAGAAGTTTAAAAAATCTCCTAAAAACATACCCCAACAACCATTGGAGAAGGTAAACTTTTAGTATTTACAATTTTTTTTCTTCTTTTTAGTTACAAAACCTGTTTTCATTCTCATGACTATACCCATTTTTTATTTTTCTGTATTTGTAAAAATTTTGTCTACATTGTGTATATTATTGTTGGTTATTAACCTTTCTACATTTTCCTGTAAATTGTAGATTTCTTGTATATTATTCGAAATAATTTTGTTCGGGAATATACTACTTGATTTAGTTAGTTTTATTGGTTATTATTTGCTCTATTTATAGATGTCAGTTTCATTTTGTGTAAACAAATTGTATATATTATATCTAGTTGTTAGTTTCTACTTTCTTGCTCTAAACATAATTTTGTCAGTGCATTTGTAGCTTCAATGTAGTTCAGTTGTTATATATGTTTACTAATTTTGCAACTTATTTGTATGTAATGTATTAATGTCTTTCTGGCTGTAGCTAAAGTGTAGTAGAATTATTATTATTTTATTTTTTGGACTTTAAACATGTTTTATTAACTTACTGTTTCTTTTGATGCAGAATCGGATATTTTTTGCACCACATGATGTTGATTATGACATCACTAGATTCCAGACATTATCCGACCCTATTGTTCCTACCCAAATCAAGATATTATTGTTTGAAAATAGGTTAAATTTATTTAAGAAGACATGTTTTGGGCACTTTCTCATGAAGTATGAATTGAACGCATCTGGTTCTCATTTTTTTACAACGGAGATAAAGGGTGAGAAGCTGAACTTTGGGTTGAGGGAGTTTGCCCTTATCACTGGACTTAGATGTTTTACAGAAATAACGGACTTTGGTTACACAACTAAGTATGACAGTAAAACAATGAGGAGCTATTTTCCGAACAAGGAAAAAGTTGAAAAGTCATACTTGAAACAAATTGTAACCAGCCGTAGTTGGGTGAATGATAAGGATGCAGTCAAGCTGTATATTCTCTATCTTATAGAATTCTTCCTCTGTCCTTCAGAGAAAGATATTGGTTTGATAGATTTTTTTAGGTTCTATTTGGTGGACACGGGGCAGTATGCGAATTTTGCATGGGGTATTGAAACTTATACACAATTGCTTCTGTCTGTTAGGCATAAGCTGAACCCTTCTGTGCATTTTTATCTCATTCGAGGTTTTCCACTCGCTATGCAAATCTAGTTGTATGAGTGTTGCTCTACAATCAACACTAATATAGCTACAAGGGTTGGTAATTCGGTCTCCCGCATACTTAACTGGGCAGCTAGTAAGGACAAGATATGAATTTCTGTATTGGAAGAGAGGATGATTAAACCATCATGGATCAAGGTAAATATTTTTCACTTATGTACAGATAATATAAATATAAATTATCTACATATTTTATACATATGATGACTAGGTCCCTCACATTTTTATTTCACTCAGTCCACTAACATGATTGAAGCCCCAGAAGGGCTTTCTAGAATGACTTTGCCAGATAAAGTTGAATACATCCTTGAAGAAGCTGAAACACAGGCCGAGCATCCGACAAATGCTCCATCTCCATCTGGCAATAAGCAAGCAATGGAAATAGATGACAAGAAAGATATTCTGAAACAACTAAAAAATTAAGAAAAGATGTTGATAAGGTAACAACTGATGATATTCCTAACTGATTTCTTTAATTTATGTTATGCAAATTATTTCTTTAACTCTTTCTATTTTAATACGTAGGTCGGTTCTGACCTTGGATTGTTCAAGAAAGAGGTATATCTAATTCTTGATTTTTCATCTTCTTTATATATATATATATATATATATATATATATATATATATATATATATATATATATATATATATATATATATATATATATATATATTTGTAAGCCTCTAATTATCAGATACATTATAATAATTTTTTGTTCTTTAGGTTTTTGAAGAACTAGGTAGCATTCGAGTGCTACTCAATGATTCCATCAAGTCTGTGTTACATGCAATAAAAAGTCAACAGGATACTAACATTGGTGCTAAGGTTTCATTCAAAATATATTTATTTTGAAAAATATTATTTTACCATGTTTATGTTTATATTAGCATTCATAAAGTATATAGCCTAACAAATTCTGCTTGCAGTTTACTAGTAGTTCTGCGAAAAATGATGAGCATTACAAAGAAAAGAACAAACAACAGTATCGTGGCAGTAGTGCTAAACTAGTGTTGGCCAGTAGCAGTAAGACATGTATTTTAACAATTTAAACACAATTTTATGACAAATAATCTACATTATATTTATATTATATCTACATTATATCTACATATAGCCTAAATTACCAACAAATAATCTACATTATATTTTTAATTGTTGTCTTAGATACATGACACATGTGTGACATTCAAAATGAGGAGAATGTTCCTGTATCATGCCTTGTAGGTGATGACTTATCTTCTCAATTTCAAGGAACATTGGAGGAAGAAACTGCATGTATGATTTAGTACATTTTATCTACATATTTCACAATACATATAACATCTCTACCACAGGAAAACATTTTAACAAATTAATTACAATTAAACTATAATTTATCTACAGTGTTGTTTCTGTTTACTACAAATGATCTATAATTTTATTAAGTTGTACACATTTATTGTAATAGAGAAGGAAACTATGCATGTGGACTCTCCAAAATAGGATGCAAAAGTTGGCATACAAGGAGAGCATTTAAAGAGAAGGAGACTATGTATTTGCAATCTCCAATTCAAGAAGCAAATGTTATACAACAAGGAGACGATTGCAATGAAGATTTTAGTGGTATTATATATTACAATATAATTGTAGGCAAAAAACAATAGCTTTCATATAAGTTTCAGTTTTCCCAAAAGAACTGATGCAACCAAGATATAATGTTGTTCTTTTGTTTTTAATTTTGTAGGTGAACCAGTCGACTACATCAATGTAGGTGATTCGGACAATGACTCCAGGTCTGGAAAACGAGCAGTAACACTTGATGATTTTGAGCTGCCAGAGAACTTCTCACATATTGTTAAGTTCATCAAGGTTAATGAAGTTTAAACAACACCTGTGCATCAAGGAAGAACAAGGGTTCCTGAAAAGCATGCTAGATCCCCCTTTCTCCCTTATTTCAGTTCTGGGGGAAGCACTTCTGTTGGACCTCCTCCAATTTTCAACATCAAGCATCCATTTACTAGGGTTATTGGCGACGATGTTGATCCTGACTTGTTGTAAGAATTCAATAAGTGATTATATTTAGGTACCGATACGGTTTCAAAGAGGTTAGATTATACACTTTTTTCATATTATCGAGTGCATACAATTTATGGAATTTCAATTGAAACTACATAATAATTCTACTTGCTATGTCTTTAAATAGGAAGAAGACGCCTTATACTTTAAAATATAACTAGCTCAACCCGTGATTTGATCTTGGAGTGGAGAAAGTTGATAAAAAGAATTGGTTTTATACTTTGACACATCCCGGGCAAATCCCCAATAACACGGTACACACATACCCTGACAGAATTTAATAATTAGCTGTAGTATTCTGTTATTTTAGATATATGTAGATTTTCTGTTTGAAAATTATAGTTAAATTGTATTCAGCATTGAGAAATAATGATTTCTTTTTTTTTTCTTGCAGCACCATTGATGTTATTTTATACTATTTGAGGAAGAGAGGAAAGTACGGTCCTGAAAATAAAATATGTTTTACAACAACTAATTGTATCTTCAATACAAGAATTGAATAAATTTATGAGAGGTAGATTAATACTCCTGCCGATAGGAAGCTTGCTGTTGTCAAACCCCAGGACGTCGTATCACAATACATATTGGGGTACCGATTACTTGCAAATATTGCATGGGACAAAGTTGATTTTGTGATTATGCCCATAAATATTGTGAAGAAATTTTATTGGTTGTTGGTTGTGTTTGACATTACCGATAGGGTTCTATATGTTTATGATTCTATGGTCTCTTCACGAAATCACAAACTTGTTGAATCTGTTGTGGACAAGTTTGTTATTATGATCCCCCCTCTACTTGTCATGCACCGGATTTTATGGCAAGCGTCCAGACATCAACTACAAGAACACAAAGGCCTACATTGAAAAAGGTGTTACTGACCCTCTTGAAATTCAGTGGTTGGTCTGTGAGATACCCCAGCAAAAAGAGGGATCATTGTATGTGCTGCTTTTTCTTCTATTTAACCAATTGTATTTTATATTGAATGCTAAATCTTTTTCCCTATTATTTTTTGCAATGACTGTGGTGTATACGTGACGGCATTTACAGAATATGCCAGCATTAGAGAGCTATCGATTTCAAAGGAAGACCTTTCTGATATTGATCAACACCGTAGACGCTATGGAGCACTCTTTTGGGATTATGCTAGGAAAAAGCAAGAGCTTGGTGCAATTAGTGAAAGTGAGGTGACTTGCAGATTAGCAAGAAGAAAAGGTACACGAGCTGTGAAGGAGAGAATACGAGTCCGGAACAAAAAGAATTAGTTGCCCTTTTCGGTAGAAAAACTGTAGTTAAAATGTTTAGTTGTAGCTGGATTATAGTAAAGTTGTAGGAAAATTATTTATTGAGAACAAGTCAGCTACAATTTATTTGTAGCATATTTGTGCTATAATTGTTTTACCTTTTTATTTTTTTATTTTGTCTAGAATTCTACTACTTAGAATAGAAAACATATGTGGCATTTGTTTTGGTTGAAAGTTGTTAGTACTTGATCTCGATATTGGTACTATATAATTTCTTTACAGCATAACTACAACTATGTCTACAACTACTATACAAAAATACATAATCTATTCAATTTTAGCAGTGTTTTTAGGAAAGGCTGAAAAGTAATAAATAAACCCAGTATTTGAACAAAGCAACAACAAACCAATTGCATTAAGAGTTGAAATCTGTTTAGCAAACATTCATTATATGAGATAATCTTTATTCAAATTAGCAACACAATTATATCACAACTATAATTCTCCAGAACAGAACAAATACAACTTAATATGTCTTAAAGGACAGATTATCATCAACAGTACTCGGTAAAAAAATATTCTTTAAACTATATCAATTTTTACTTTCTTTTGGGAGCATTCCTACAAGATCTTTTGTTATGCCCTTCTAGTCCGCAGTTGACACATAAAACCTTGTACTTCTTTGCATTTACTTCATCATATGGCTTGTATCTTTATTTTTGAGGTCTCCCTAGATGCCTTTTTTCAGTAGGTGACATTACAACTTCTTCAGCTATATGTTGTGGCACATTTCATTTGCTTTTATAAGGCAGCGTGTCTACTGGTATTTCATAAGTTTGCAGAAGGCTCTCCCTCGTGTAATAAGGAGAACAATAGTTTTCATAAGACTCGTTCCTGTGCCTCAAAGTCGCCAAAGCATGTGGACATGGAAGTTCATCAAGCTGGAATTGTCCACAACTACATCTCTTGTTTTCAAAGCAAACAATGAAGTGCTTCAAACCATCTATCACAGTATGGATGTAATCTGTTGAAACCCTCACCTACAATTTTATTACAAACACATAATAAGTTGTCAGCAACAGATACAAAATAAAATAACAATAATTATACAACAACATTTCTACAATTATCTATATATATTTAGTTTGATAAAATTAATGATCTAATGTTATTGGCCATAACTTACTCTCATCTTCTGCGATACCGCCTGTTGTCCTCCAACTCTTTGTTGTATTTTTTCCCAAGGTATGTGAACGTACCCTTTGCATTCAATAACTTTTTATTAGTCCAACGTTCAAGAAGAGTCCTCATGTACTCTAATAGTTATACTACAGGCAGCTCTCTTGTATCTTTGGTTACCGCATTCAAGGACTCTGCAATGTTTGATGTCATCATCCATGTTCTGTTCACCGTAGCTGGTACCCGAGACCATCTGTGATCAGCCAATATCGTATAGGTATGCTTTAACACATGTGCTGATCTCTTCAATCTTTGACATTCTTTCATTAAATTCATCAAGCATGTATGATCATGCCGTGGAAAAGTATAATTTGCTTAACTTTAGATGACCTTTCTTGAACTTTGACCTTATATTTATCTAAATATACCACATGCAAGCATAATGTGGCATGCCGGTATAAACAATAGATGTTTCCTTCAATATACTCTTATTTCGGTCCGAAACAACACACATATTTGGTTTTTCACCATATACATGTTTGAATTGCTAAAAAAATCACCTCTATGATGCGTCATTTTCTGAATCAACAACGGCGTATGCTAGTGGTAATATGCTACCTATCACATATGTAGCAAAAAGAAATTCAATTTCAGTAATAAAACTTGAAAATATAAAAAATACAGTCTCAAAAATAACTTTATAACAATTGTTTTACAATTAATCTACATTACCTGCTGCATCCACTGTGCTAGTTGTTAACATGATTCCCCTATATGCCGAATTCAAGAAGGTGCCATCGACTACTACAACTGGCCTACAATGCTCTCAACCCTTAATGGACGTACTAAGTGTAATAAATGCATACAAGAAATAATCATATTCAGTCTTCTGCACTTTCACTACCGACTCCGGATAAGTCTTCTCCAGAATATACAAATAACTCGACAAGAGACTGTAGGAATCAACAGGATAACCTCTCAAAAATTTCAAAGCTTTTTCCTTTGCTCTCCAAGCTTGCATGTATGTTAAGTTCACACCATGATCCGACAACATGTCAGTTTGTATGTCTTTTGGTATGTATATTGTCTTATGATCCGCATATTTTGGCATCACCATGTTGTCACCATCAAAAGAGCATGTGTGCAAGCTGTTAAATTTTCGAACCTTGAACAATGCTGATTCATTTATGCTGGTGGACTTGAAGCGCCACGTACAATTGTCCCCAACACATACGAGGTAGTAGATACAGAATAAAAATAATTCAAAAAATATTATGCAAATTGGAGCTACAGAATATGAAGATGTTTATGCATAACAACTTATTTTAAACAATTTATATACAACAGAACTACAACTTATACACAATATAAATTTGACAAATAAAATGTTCCTACCTTCTTGCACTAGACCTTTTCACCCTAAATTGAAACTTATTCATGACAGAATAGTGCTTCATTGCACTGACAATTGCTTGCTTGTCTTGGTAAATTTGGCCTACTTCAATTACATTTGGCGTATATTCTGTTATGATGATACTTTCATATTCCACAATTTCTGGAAATGTTTGCATATCAATCAACTTCACTGTTCCTGATACTTCTCCAATTGTGTTACAATTGCTTGACAATTGTACCACATTAGTATTACGATAATCAGAAGAACCTGCACTCAATTAAAAGTATAGTAATTTAGACCTCTGTATATTCATGTGTTCAGTATTTGATAGAATACTTGTAGAGACATAACAGTTAAACTATATTTGTTATGTAGTATTATTGTAAATAATTTATAGTAAAATTGTAGAACACTTGAAATTGAAAAAACATAACCATTGGAAAAAATAGAGCAAACCTGCAATTGCGCTCGCATTCGACATACTGCATTCCAAATCGAAATCACGCACTGTTATACACAGCGGATACATTCCTATTTGTTTTCCTTTTTTGTCTCCATATACACTCGAACTCCCATATCGTTCCGAATTTCCATTGGAGGACAACGTTCGTTGACAATGTATTTGATTTCGATGATTTTTGCGGAGGTATCGATCATTAGATGCTCTGCAATTGCGGAATTCAATTGAGTATAATTTGAATCTTTATTGACTACAATTACGTCAACATCAAAATCTTTGTATCTCCTAACGCTATCCCACCGACATAATCGCTAATTTTGACATTATGTCGCAAAATTAAATTCAATTGTAGCTAATTGTTTGCAATTGTTATCTTCAAAACCTTTATTTATGGAAAACCAGAGGAAACCAGAGAAAACCAGAGAATAGAAGGATACTACAGATATGTTGCCTTGATTATGGTGCGATGATAACTAGAGAAAATTTGCGTAATAGAAGAATTCTATAAATATGTTTCCTTGATTATGGTGCGATGATTGCGTTAGTAAAATCTCTAACTGAAATATAAGCAATCCCAAAATCCCGCGTCTAAATAAGGAAGATTACCGCAGAAAGGAGTCTAGTTTAAACAAATGTATATTTTTTGTAGCTAAAACGTGTTTAGGTCGAGTAAATACCAAAACTGGGACATTTTTGGTAATAAGGTTTCAAATAGTTCCTTTAGTCCCTAGGCTTGAACCATCCTTATCTAGGATTTCCAACATCGACTGCTCCATCTCAAGTAAACACAACACACATTCTTTTTCTCTATGACTAAAAAGCTTAAATATGAGACTTTTTTTTTTACGGGTATCTTCAATCTTGGTTAAAGAATTTACTCTGACCATTTAGTTATTGTATGATTTTCATGGTATTACACATAGTAAATAAAATTTGTTATCCTAAATTTAATTTGTCAAATGGCAGCAAATATATTCCTTTTAAATTTAGTAATTCATAACATTTGACCTCTATGTAGAATGTCAACAATCTCATCTATTTGGATAATTCAAATATATTCTAAAGTGAAAATAGCCTATTTCACTTATGATGTTCAATTTTTAAGCTATAATACAATTTCTTTTGTGCCCTTTGTTTCTCTGTAAAATGATACAGTTGAATTTGTTTGTGGTTTCTAAATAGATGAATCAATTTGATTCCAAAAGATAATGAATTAATCAATTTTCGTACAAGATACTTAGCTCAAATGTAGATAAAATGATAGATTTGGAGAGACCTGGAACAAGGTTTCCGGGCACGATGATGATAAGAACAACAAGCTAGAGAGAAATTGTATCGAGATGCTGTATTAGAATATGTTCTTTGATGCCCAGAAAATCATGTCTTACAATGATAGTTGAGCCTATTATTTATAGCTCAGTGGGCATAATGGTCGGGCCCCCCACTAATGACAATTATTAAAGTACGATAATGGAAACCTAACGGTAAACATAAATGTCCAAATTCCTGTAATGGGTCGTTATTCTTTAATGCTATAGAATATTCTTCATTGAATGCTATCGGGCGCAGCATGCTCAATGCTTTTATGGACTTGCCTTTCTCGGTGACACACGAGGTAGATGTGCCCGATTTTACGTTCTCCCAGCTTCGATTCCACGTGTTCCCTTCTTCAATGGCCACGTACCGTGATATATTTTACCCAATACAAATAGCCCCCCTGTTTTCTGGTGACATAACTTTGTGTTACTGGGAAGTTGGTGAGAATCTTCTTTTGTCGGGAATTACTATAATTTCTTTTCAAGGTTATTGACAGTTGATTAGACGTTGGTCTCTCCGCATTTAATGCCTTGAACACACGTCCTCCTATGATTTAGCACGCCTTTTGCGGTTATCGAGTAATTGGGGCCAAGTATTTTAGCCGCCCAAATTTTTTACCTATAAATATCGACTCCCTTTTCCTTTAGGTTTCACCAGTTGCTTGAGCTTCCAACCTGCATCCCTGTTTTACATCTCTTCTCTAATTTCTTCCAAACACATAACCTTTTCTTCCCCTCCTCCAATGGCTTCTTTATCTAAACATTCTGGTTCTTCGAAGAGTAAGAACAAAACGAAGATTTTGCTCCTCCTACAGTAAGTTTCATAATCCCCAAAAGGCTTAGTACTTTGAAGGATTTGGAGGACATGGGCGGTTAACAGGTATCCATCTTCCATTTCTCCTTCCAGTATCCCTACTGTGAAGGAAGACTGCTGGTGCCCGAATTTGAACATCATCGCTCCCGACCTATCGGAGCGAGTGACCCTTCCAAGAGAGGGTTTCACATATTTTTACACGTACCCTTTTACCTTGGGTACATTCTCTTTGAGTGGGGAGCTTGATTCCGTGATAGCGAAATTTTATCTTTGCTACTAGGTATGTTTGGCACAGGTAAGCCCCTCTGTGTGGAGTGTAATGACCCGGCCGATTATTTTGAGTATTTTAGCCCCGTTCCACTATTTACTGCTCAATTTGTGCTTTACCATTGTTGTGTGACTTGCCGGGGTAATTGGTTCGGGTTCGGTGAGGTTTTGGAATGAATTGGAATACTTAGTTCCAAGGTTTAAAGCTTAAGTTAAAATAGTGACCGAATGTGTACTTATGTGTAAACAACCCCGGAACAAAGTTTTGACGAGTCCAATAGCTCAGTATAGTGATTTTGGATTTAGGAGCGTGTCCGGAAAATTATTTGGAAGCCCGTAGCTAAATTAGGCTTGAAATGGCTAAAATAGAAATTTAAGTTTGAAAGTTTGACCGGAGAGTTGAATTTTTGATATCGGAGTCGGAATCCAGTTCTGAAAATTTTCATAGCTCTGTTATGTCATTTATGACTTGTGTGCAAAATTTGAGGTCAATCGGACTTGATTTGATAGTTTTCAGCGTCGAATGTAGAAGTTGGAAATTAAGCATGAATTGGGGTATGATTTATGGTTTTAGCGTTGTTTGATGTGATTTGAGGTTTAAACTTAGTTCGTATGATGTGTTAGGACTTGTTGGTATATTTGGTTGGGGTCCCGGAGGCCTCAGGTGTGTTTCGGATCATTTTGGGCTACTTTGAATGCTGATTTTCTGATGTCTGGTGTTGATCTTTGCATTCGCGAGGATCCTCTCGCGTTCGCAAAGAAGAATTTGGCTCGAAGAGACTCTCGCGTTCGCGAAGAAGAAAATATCTGTTGTACAGGTTTGGTTTTGGAGACTTATATCTCACAATATGTAAGGAATTTGGAGATGATCCAAAAAAAAAAAGTTGTAGCCCTTTGTGTCTAATTTCCAGAAAAGCAAACCATTTGTCATTTGGAGTTGTGTATAAAAAGTTATAGTTGATACACTACAAACAGTCTCAGAAGAATTTGGAAATCTCTGTTGCACAGGGCTGACTTTGGAAGCTTATATCTCGCAATCTATAAGGAAATGGGAGATGAGAAATATATGAAAGTTATAGTCCTTGGTGTCTAGTTTTTAGAAAGTTAAACCATTTGTTATTTAGATTTATGTACAAAAGGTTATGACCATTATACTAGAGACTGTCTCGGAAGAGTTTGGAAATCGCGATTGAGGAAATTGTTCATCGCGAACGCGAAGGGTGGGTCGCGAACGTGAAGAACAAACCCATGGGCAACAGAATAAAGTCCAAATTCGTCTCATTCTTCCATTTTTGGACCAAGGAAGCTGAGGTGAGGCAATGTTTCGAGAGTTTTTCAAGGAAAACATTAGGGTAAGAATTCCTAACTAGATTTTGGTTAAAATACATGAATCTATTGTTGTTTTTATCATGAAATTAGTGAATTGGGTTGAAAATGATAAAAAAAATTTATACCTTAAATTGAGGATTTGGAGGTCGATTCGTTGTCGGAATTTGGTAAAATTGGTATGGTTAGACTCGTGATTGAATGGACTTTCGGATTTTGTAACTTTTGTCAGGTTCCGAGACGTGGCCCCCACAAGCGATTTTTTAGTGCAATTTCGGATTTTGTTGGAAAATTGGTATTTTCATATGGAATTAGTTTCAATAATTTATATTGACTGAATCAAATTAATTGTGGCTAGATACGAGGCTTTTGAAGACCAATTCACAAGGCAAAGGCATAACGGAGTAACAAATTACACGGCTTGAGGTAAGTAATACTTCTAAACTTGGTTATGAGGGTATGAATACCTGAAGTACGTGTTGTATGAATTGTTTGGAGATGACGCACATACTAGGTGACGGGCGTGTGGGCGTGCATCATAGGAATTGTGACTTAATTGATTCCGTGGAGTTTTATAATTAAATAAATATCATTATCCGCATATCCTTCACGTGTTAGAGAAATTGAGCTGAGACTCATATTAAAGATTATGTTTAAGCTACACGCCGATATATTTTGGGACCCACATGGGTCGTATTGCTGTTGAACTTTTTGTTTAAAATATAATTTTATACTCAGTCACATCTGTCACTTGCATATCATATCTTAGTCTCTGTTGTCATTTATTGATATTTCGTGTCATTGAGAGCCCGAGAGACTGGAGATTCTGAGTGATATTTATGTTTATTTATTTATGCCTGGATTTGGCTATTATAGCGCTTGGGCTGAAGGAGCCCCTCCAGAGTCTGCACCCCCCACAGTGAGCGCAGTTGATATATATATATATATAAATGGGATGGATCTTCCCTGGGCAGGGATCTTGCCATATATATATATACATGGATCTTTCCATAGATATATATATTGAGGGATGGATCTTTGCTGGGCATGGATCTTGCCCGAAGCATTTATATTGAGGGATGGATTTTCCCTGGGCATGGATCTTGCCCGAAGCATTTATATTGAGGGATGTATTTTTCCCGGGCATGGATCTTGCCTGAAGCATTTATATTTGGGGATGGATCTTCCCCTGGGATGGATTGGCCTTATACAGTATTGGGCGACTGACTGGCAGTTGATGTGTACAGATATATGAGGGATGTATCTTCCCTGGGCTGGATTGGCCATATACAGTACTGAGTGATTGAGTATTTTTGGATTGTGAGTACACAAAGTTTTCACTAAGGTGCATCACATACGGTATGTACAATGGCATGTAGATACAGAGATATAATATTCCTCATATTGTTCAGAATTGATCTATTTTTACCTGTGCTAAGTTTAACTGTTGAACTTGAAAGCATGCACATATTTTTGTACCGTTATTTCGTTACTGGACTGTACCTGCTAAGCTCGTCACTACTTTCAGCCCAGAGGTTAGTCTTGTTACTTATTGAGTTGGTTGTACTCATACTATACTCTGTACCTCGTGTGCAGATCCAGGTGGTCCTGGATACGGCGGTTGCTAGACTTGGTGATTAATCTGTTGGGGACTATCAAGGTATCTGCTTGGCGTCCGCAGACCTTGTCTCTCTTCCCTTCAGTTATTGTGTTGTTCTATATTTTTCAGATAGTATTCTTATCAGTCAGACTTTATTATTATTTAGATGCTCATGTACTCAGTGACACTGGGTTCTGGGAGTGTATTTTACATCAGTATGTGGGATTTTTTAATTAAATTTATATATTATGTTTTCAAACTTAAAAAGAAATTGTGACCTATTGAGGTTGTCGGCTTGCCTAGTATTGAGATAGACGCCATCACGACATCCGAGTTTTGTGTCGTGACAAGTTGGTATCATAGCCTAGGTTACATAGGTCTCGCGAGTCATGAGCAGGTTTAGTAGAGTCTTGCGGATCGGTACGAAGACGTCTGTACTTATCTTCGAGAGGCTGCCGAACCCTTAGGAAAATTTCATTTTCTTGTATCCTGTCGTGCGAATATGTTGATTCCGGAAACTAAAATTCTGATATTCTATTCTCTACATATGGTGAGGACACGTACTACCTGATCGGATAGTCAGTCACCAGTACCACCAGTTAGAGCCGCGAGCAGCCGGGGCCGTGGTAGAGGCCGGGGCCGAGGTAGAGGTCGAGGTGTAGCTCGTACAACAGTTGGAGCAGCACCTGTAACACCACCAGTTGCTCTAGCTCAGGAGCAGATTCCAAATATAGCTGAGACGACAGGACCAGCTCAGGCACCAGCTGTGCCCATTTTGATTCCAGGCCTTCAGGAGGCTTTGGCCGAGATAGTGACAGTTTGCACTGGACTTGCTCAGGTGGTTTCGGCTCAGGACGCACCTGCCACTTCTCAGGCCGGGGGAGGTACTCATACCCTTGTTACCCATACTCCAGAGCAAGTAGTGCAGGTACTTCAGATACCGGGGGCGCCACCAGTCTAACCAGTTGCAGCTGCTCAGGTCCAAGTGGGTCCTATTATGAATTACGAGGAGCAAAAGAGATTAGAGAGGTTTGGGAGACTCCATCCTCCAACTTTCAGTGAAACTGAGTTAGAGGATGCTCAGGATTTCTTGGACAAATGCAGTGGATGCTTCGTACAACGGATATTCTGGAGTCTAGTTGGGTCTCATTTACTACTTTTCAGCTGACCGAAGCAGCCTTCAGATGGTGGGAGACTTATGAGAAGAGCAGACCAGTTGGTTCAGCACCACTATCGTGGCATGAGTTCTCTGTATTATTTCTGGAGAAGTTTGTGCCACAAACCCATAGAGAGGAATTACGTCAGGAGGAATTGTCCTTGACTCAGTATGAGATGCGGTTTTCAGAATTGGCCCGTCATGCAGTTTGGTTGGTTCCCACTTAGAGGGAAAAGATCAGGAGGTTCATTAATGGCCTCAACCCTCAGTTCTGTTTTGTTATTACTCTGGGGAATGTAGCAGGTGCTAAATTCGACAAGATGGTTGATAGTGCTCGACGGCTAGAGATGGTCCATACTCAGGAGCGTGAGGAGAGGGAGGCCAAGAGGTCTCGTGGTCCGGGTAATTCCAACGGCTTTCCTTTTGAGGGACCTCCCTATCATAGTAGGGGTCGTCCTTATAGGCCCGCTCAGATGGCTCGTTCAGCTCATCGTGGCGCATCAACTAGCCATGGTTCATACAGTGCTTGTCAGAGACAGTCTTCCCTTAGTGCACTTCCAGCTTAGAGTTCATCTCGTGCACCATCAGTTCAGGATTCATCGGTACCAGGTTCTTCTGGTAGTTATTCTGGTTCTCGGGGTCCGCCTCAGAACTTGCCGCCATTTTCAGAGAGGGGTTGCTTTGAGTGTGGAGATTTGGGTCATATAAAGAGATATTGCCCTCGCCTTATGGGAGGTTCAGGTCAGCAGAGGAGTCGGGCTATGACTTCTGCACCAGTTGCTCTACGAATCGCCCGGCCAACTCGGGGTGGGGCTTAGTCAGCTAGGGGTTGCCTAAGAGGGGGAGGCCGATTAGGTGGCGGTCAGGCCTTATTCTATGCTTTTCCTTCCAGGACAGATGTTGTTGCTTTAGATGCAGTGATCATAGGTATTATCTCAGTGTGCCACATGGAAGCTTCTATACTATTTGACCCTGATTCTACTTATTCGTATGTATCATTTTACTTTACTCATTATCTAGATATGCCTCATGAGTCCTTAGTTTCACGTGTTCGTGTATCTACGCCTGTGGGCGATACTATTATTGTGGACCATGTGTATCGGTCGTGTGTGGTAATTATTGGGGGAACCTGCTATTGACAATTCAATTTTATGGTTATATGTTAAATTTTAGTTTTGGTTTGAGGCATACTTGTGGATTTGTTATGACCTGTAGAGGTTGAGATCGAGGATTTTTCTAGATTTGTGTATGGATGGAATCTGATATTTGCATTTTATGGTGACGGGACTTGAGGTAATTCTGTATGACTATGAATTCTATATTTTAGTATAATAAAGGTAAGAAGAGCAATTTTAAATTCACATAAGGTATTTTCAGAGTGAGTGTTACGGTTGTGGTATTTGTGGAGGTGCTTAAGAAGAATACAATGGCTTATGGGCCTTAGGGTGATGTGATTTTATGTTAGGATGTCTTATAGTGTGCTTTGGGTAAGGATCATAGTGTTCTGACAAGGAGAAGTGTTAATTTGAGGGTAATTCAGAAGAAACTCGGAGAAAGAAAAATAAATAGGACAACTTGGTAGTAGGCTAGACAGTATGGTAATGGCATGCTCGATTCTTTTGGATAATTATGGTGTGGTGAGGCTCTACAGATGTTTCGGTGACCTGCGTGGCTTGGTAGAGATAGGGAGATTTAGCTCTAATAGCTCGGTTATGTACATATGGGTTTTGAAGAGTTCTTGATGGTTTCTATCATGATTCGAACCAGATATTTTTCTATCGGTGTGGGGGACATGTTGTGTATTGTGATTTCCTCCTGGAAGGAAGCAAGAAAAATGTTTCTAACTAACCGGGTATGTAATTCGTTGGTGACTCAGAGTTAATAATGAGATTCTCGCGCTTTTCACATGATCGTGCATGAAAGATGTGTTAGTCATTCGAATGCTAGAATTGTGATCAGTTATGATGATTCCTGTGTCCTATGAATTTGGAGACTATAGTTCTCAGAAGCATATTGTTTCAGGGTTGCGGCATGGTTGAGGTGGGTATTTTATTTAAACTTAGTGGAGACACCAGTTGCGTTAATTATTTGTGATAGCTACGCACTATGAGTGCGCATATATGTATGGTTTGAGACCATGTGTGGGCGTCGGAGCAAATATTCATACTCAGAAGAATTCCTAGGCTATGATATGCCTAGAGTTGACTGTTAAGAGTAAAGTTATAACGTTTATCGTATTCGTACCTTTGTCGAGAACTATCTAGACTACACTTGAGTTTACAAAGAGATTAATTCCCTGAATAAATTGGGTAGTTACTATTTCTGTGTTAACTTGCCGATTTGAGTGGTGATAGCACACTTTGCACCTGCCTACTATATGTCGTGTTATTTATACTAGTCCAGGAGCATGAGAATCTTAATTCATTTATCATATACATGTGTACTTATTTGATTGCTCCTTTATGATATGCTTGGATTGTGGGCTTGTGGCAATGCCATGCAGATTATATTATTGGCACGTGAGTTATCCGTGCGGATCCATATACTGATATTATTGGCACGCGAGTTGTCCGTGCGTGTCCAGATATTGATACTATAGCACGTGAGTTGTCCGTGTGAGTGCTGTTAATGTGAGCTCTAGAAGAGCTAGTTACTGCTATTAATTTTGTGTGTCTTGGTTCTACTATATATAATGAGCTTATATCATTGCAGTTGTGGTGGTGCGTGTTGAACTCGCAATACGGTTCTTTTCTTTAAGACATTTTCCATTTTTGGGTACACGGGTTGCGCAGTTGTGGCTTGAGTTATATTGGTGTGGCTTGAGTTATACGGTTCGTAATCTTTTTCGAGATTCGAGATGTGGTCCCCACTGTCAATTTTTAAAGTGAATTTCGGATTTTTATCCGGATAATTAGTAAATTCATATGGAATTAATTCTTATGATTCGTATTGATTATATCGAATTGTTTGTGAATAGATTTAAAGCTTTTGGAGATAAATTTAAAAGGAAAAGCTGTGGTCGAGTAATTGATTGGAATTTGCAAAGCGAGGTAAGTGTCGTGGTTAACCTTAACTTGAGGGAATAGAACTCCTAAACTATTTGTTATGTGAAATGTATGTGAACGACGTATAGGCGAGGTGACGAGTGTTTATACGTCGTCAAATTAATTGTTTGCATAATTATTTGAAATTCATAAATCGTTTTAAATCATGAATGAATTATTATATTAATTGTTTCACTCATAATCCTTGTCAAATATTAATTCTTGAATTCCTGCAATAATTGTTACATGCTTATTTGACTTATGTGTCTTAATTGCTACTTGACATTTAGCATATTAAATATTAAACTACCTATTTTCTCCCTGATTTCCATAATAAATTGTTATTTGTCATTACTTGTTTCATAATTAAATCATAATTATTGTATGCTTGTTGTGTTATAATTTGATATTAATTGTTGCATTTATTGGGCAATTTATTCTATAAGAATTGGTATAAATAAATATATTGGAGGAGCGGGTTGCACGCCACAATAGAATTAATTGAAATGAATATATTGGAGGAGCGGGTTGCACGCCGCAACAACATTGATTGAAATGAATATATTGGGGATCGGGTTACACGCCGCAACAAACTTATTAAAAAGTCCATATTGGGGGGATCGGGTTGCACGCCGCAATCGACTTATTAAAAAGTCCATATTGGGGGTTCGGGTTGCACGACACAACAGACTTGTTTAAAAGTCTATATTGGAGGATCGGATTGCACGCCGCAATCGACTTATTTAAAAGTCTATATATATAATTGATTAAAATGAATATATTGGAGGGTTGAAAATGAATATATCGTGGAAATGGGTTGCACGCTGCAACGGAAATTGGTTGAAACAATAATTGGTTTTGACTGCTGAGTTGGCTTCAACTATAAAAGTCACATGATTTATTTCTATTATTGTTATTTTTACTAATATTGTGTACAAGTTAATGTAAGTGACCTGCCTTAGCCTTGTCACTACTTCATCGAGGTTAGGCTCAGTACTTGCTCGGATTTCAGCTACTCAGAGGAGACTTGAGGTATAACTACACATCGTCCGCAGTTCTGAAGTCCCCATCTATCTTATTTTAGCTGTGTAATTGCTTTCAGACAACTTTATTTTATTCAGACCTTTATTTGTATTATTTTAGAAGCTCGTGCACTTGTGACACCAATTCTGGGATGGTATTTAGACACCGTTATTTTTATGGATTATTCACTATATTTCAGACCTTACTTTCGCATTTGTTTCTTTGTTATTAATAAACTTAAAAATTATTTTAAAATGTCTAATATTATTCTAACGTTGGCTTGCCTAGCAAGTGAAATGTTAGGGGCCATCACGGTCCGAAGGTGTGAATTTCGGGTCATGACAGAGGTTTGGCTTGATATGGGGAAAGGTTTAATACTATTACCGGGTTAGTTTGGAGTTGTTACTGTGATCAAGGAATGGTGCAACAAGTATGCGAGTTGTGTAATATGTTAGGTGATTATATTTGTGGTTATAGTTATGGCTTGATACAATTTGGTTCATACTTATACAGTGTATAGATGTGAGATTCAGGTCCTAAAACAAATCTGAATGTTGGAAATTGAATTCCAAGGTTTATGGGCTAAGGTTGAAGTAATGATCTTCAATTACATGGTATTGTCAGGCCTATATGGAATAGGGTGGCGTGGGATCACCCTCGGGTATGTGCGTGGTAAGATGGAATAGTGATGCGATGGCTTGGAAACAACTCTTGGCACGTTCGAGGACGAACATATATTTAAGTGGGGGAAAATGTAACGACTCGGCCGGTCGTTTTGAGTATTTCAGCCCCGTTCCCATATTTACTGCTCAATTTGTGCTTTACAGTTGTTGTGTGACTTGTCGGGGTAATTGGTGAGGGTTCGGTAAGGTTTTGGAATGAATTGGAATACTTTGTTCCAAGGTTTAAAGTTTAAGTTAAAATAGTGATTGGATGTCGACTTATGTGTAAACGACCCTGGAACAAAGTTTTAATGATTCCAATAGCTCCGTATGGTGATTTTGGACTTAGGAGCATGTCCGTAAAAATATTTGAAAGCCCGTAGCTAAATTAGGCTTGAAATGGTTAAAATAGAAATTAAGTTTGAAAGTTTGACCGGGGAGTTGACTTTTTGATATCGGAGTTAGAATCCAGTTTTGGAAATTTTCATAGCTCCGTTATGTCATTTATGGCTTGTGTGCAAAATTTGAGGTCAATCGGACTTGATTTGATAGTTTTCGGCGTCGAATGTAGAAGTTGAAAATTAAGCTTGAATTGGGGTATGATTCGTGGTTTTAACTTTGTTTGATGTGATTTGAGGTTTCGACTTCGTTCGTATGATGTGTTAGGACTTATTGTCATATTTGGTTGGGGTCCCAGGAGCCTCGGGTGTGTTTCAGATCATTTTGGGCTACTTTAGATGCTGATTTTCTGATGTCTGGTGTTGTTCTTCGCGTACGCGAGGAGCCTCTCGCATTCGCGAAGAAGGATTTGGCTTCTGGGATTTTGTTCTTCGCGTTCGCTAAGAGACTCCCACGTTCGCGAAGAAGGAAATCTCTATTGCACAAGTCTGACTTTGGAGGCTCATATCTCGCAATCTATAAGGAATTTGGAGATGATCCAAAAATAAATTGTAGCTCTTTGTGTTTAGTTTTCAGAAATGTAAACCATTTGTCATTTGGAATTGTGTACAAAAAGTTATGGTTGATACACTACAGGCTGTCTGGGAAGAGTTTGGAAATCTCTAATGCACAGGGCTAACTTTGGAAGCTTATATCTCGCAATCTATAAGGAATTGGGAGATGCGAAACAAATAAAAGTTATAGCCCTTGGTGTCTAGTATTAAAAAAGTTAAATCATTTGTTATTTGGAGTTGTGTACAAAACGTTATGACCATTCTACTAGATACTGTATGGGAAGAATTTGGAAATCGCGGTTGAGGAATTGTTTCATCGCGAACGTGAGGGGTGGGTCGCGAACGCGAAGAACTAACCCCTGGGCAGTAGAATAAAGTCCAAATTCGTCCCATTCTTCCATTTTTGGACCAAGGAAGCTGGGGTGAGGCAATTCTTCGAGAGTGTTTCAAGGAAAATATTGGGTTAAGAATTCCTAACTCGATTTTGGTTAAAATACATGAATCTATTGTTGTTTTTATCATGAAATTAGTGAATTGGATTGAAAATGGTAGAAATTTTCTATACCTTAAATTGAGGATTTGGAGGTCGATTCGTTATCGGAATTTGGTAAAATTGGTATGGTTAGACTCGTGGTTGAATAAGCTTTCGAATTTTGTAACTTTTGCCAGGTTCAAGACGTGGGCCCCACGAGCGATTTTTAGTGCAATTTCGGATTTTGTTGGAAAATTGGTATTTTCATATGGAATTAATTCCAATAATTTATATTGACTAAATCAAATTAATTGTGGCTAGATACATGGCTTTCGGAAACCAATTCGCGAGGCAAAGGCATAGCGGAGTAAAGAATTACACGGTTTGAGGTAAGTAACACTTCTAAACTTGGTTCTGAGGGTATGAATATCTGAAGTACGTGTTGTATGAATTGTTTGGATATGACGCACATGCTAGGAGACAAGCGTGTGGGCGTGCATCATAGGAATTGTGACTTAATTGATTCCGTGGAGTTGCATAATTAAATAAATGTCATTATCCGCATATCCTCCACGTATTGGAGAAATTAAGATGATACTCATATTAAAGATCATGTTTAGGCTACACACCGTTATATTTTGGGACCCATATGGGTCGTATTACTTTTGAACTATTTGTTTAAAATATAATTTTGTACTCAGTCACATCTGTCACTTGCATATCATATCTCAGTCTCTGTTGTCATTTATTGATACATCATATTATTATGTCAGGTTGATTTTCGTGTCATTGAGAGCCCGAGAGACTGGAGATTCTGAGTGATATTTATGTTTATTTATTTATGCCCGGATTTGGCTATTATAGCGCTTGGACTGAAGGAGCCCCTCCGGAGTCTGCACCCCCCACAGTGAGCGCAGTTGATATATATATATATATATATATATATATATATATATACATGGATCTTGTACGAATCATTGATATTTGGGGATGGATCTTCCTCTGGGATAGATTGGCCTTATACAGTACTGGGCGACTGACTGTCAGTTGATGTGTACATATATATGAGGGATGGATCTACCCTGGGCTGGATTGGCCATATACAGTACTGAGTGATTGAGTATTTTTGGATTGTGAGTACACAAAGTTTTCACTAAGGTGCATCACATACGGTATGTACATTGGCATGTAGATATAGAGATGTAATATTCCTCATATTGTTCAGAATTGATCTATCTTTACTTGTGCTGAGTTTAACTGTTGAACTTGAAAGCATGCCCACATTTCTGTACCGTTATTTCTATACTGAACTGTACCTGCTAAGCTCGTCACTACTTTCAGCCTAGAGGTTAGTCTTGTTACTTATTGAGTTGGTTGTATTCATACTATACTCTGCACCTCGTGTGCAGATCCAGATGGTCCCGGATACGGCGGTTGCTAGACTTGGTGATTTATCTGTTGGGGACTATCAAGGTATCTACTTGGCGTCCGCAGACCTTGTCTCTCTTCCCTTCAGTTATTGTGTTGTTCTATATTTTTCAGATAGTATTCTTATCAGTCAGACTTTATTATTATTTAGATGCTCATGCACTCAGTGACACCGGATTTTGGGAGTGTATTTTACATCAGTATGTGGGATTTATTTATTAAATTTATATATTATGTTTTCAAACTTAAAAAAAATTGTGGCTTATTGAGGTTGTCGGCTTGCCTAGTATTGAGATAGGCGCCATCATGACATCCGGATTTTGGGTAGTGACATGGAGGACGGTTACCTGTCTTCGGCGCTTGTGCTTTGAAATAAGAGAAGAGCTGACCCTGGCTCACTTGATGAATTTGTACTCCCCCAAGATCTTCCGCGGAGGGATGATAAATCTTTGCAAGCATAGTCACCATGCTTTGATTTCCAGCATGGATGATGACAATGACCGAGGGTGGATAGAATGGTTTGTTGTAGCTGCCTCCGGTGACATTATTCCAACAACGGCCTCATCCTTTCCGGTTGCTTGGAATCGTTCCCGTAAGTTTCTTTCAATACGTTCTCCCCTCCTAAATGTTTTTTACGCCTGTATTGATCTTTCAACTTCTGTATGTTATAGAGACCCGATGGCCCCCACCGGTGGTAGAAGGCTTGGACCGGTGGGTTCAAAAGATTTTGGACATCACCACACCCGAAATTCGCTTTTGGAAAGAACTATCCATCAAATACGGGTGGAAGGCCAAGAATCATAGTAATTATGATTTTATTTGCTTTAGTTTTTGTATATATGGATTTTGGCTGAATCTCCTGACTTGTTTCTCAAGTTAGATCTACCCCCGGGCTCAGTCAGGATATTTTGACCGACCCTGCTGATGCAGCGAGGCTGCTCCAGGAGGTGCTTGCTCGAACGGGTGCCACCATGATGAAGAAGCTAGTGATGAGGGAGCTTCTCTTCATAGAAGACAACGATCATTATCCTCTCAACGGGAAGCTCAACCTATTGATGCAGTCACACCCGCCGAGGATGATGTCTCGACACTTTGGGAAGAGTTTGTTTTGGTGGAAAATGCCAACTCCTGTTCTCGGGCCCCAATCGTTGTGCCCGGTACTACGAGGCAGAGTATTATGTCCTTTCCGTCCTCTATTGATGAGAACCCAACAATCAGTGCTGCCTTCAGTGCAGCTGCTTCCCGTTCTTCTCCTTTACAAACTTTATCACCACCTTCTTCGCCACCAGCGACTGCTACATCTTTTCCATCTTCTTCCTCGCTTTTCCCAACAACATCATCTCCAACGGTCGCACCTGGTCGTGCTGAAGGCGTTCCTCTTCCCCAGTCTCCTGTTCGTGGGATTTTGGGGCAAAATTATGCTGCCTCTTCTGAAGATCCTCACAGGAGGAGGAATGTTACCCTCTCGGTCTCTACCGGATGCAACCTTCTTTCCCGGTCGATGGAGCTTGCAAATTATCTGAAGCCCTTGGCTTCATAGAAGGATTGGGAAAAGTTTCAGACACTCTCGGGAGAGTGTTTGTTGAACAATGCCATGCATAATTCTGCAGCGGTATGCTTCTTTCTTTCTCTGCTATTTTTTTCAGCTTCTGAATGAGTGCATTTTAAGCTTTACCTCTTTTTATCTTGCAGGCCAATTTTCTTGCTTCCGAGGGATTACAAAGGTTAATCCGCGAGAAGGAGGAACTCTCTTCTGAATGGGATCAGCTTTTGGCGGAGCGGGACCGGACGGTTCTTTGCCTCTCAGAACTGGAAACCAGAGCCACTGAGGTCGATCAAGAAGTGGTAACCCTCAGCCAGGAAGTTGGGCCGCTGAGGGCCGGTTTTGATGAAGTCAAGGCTAAATGGGCTGAGGTCCAAAAGGTCATTCTTACTGCCAATGATTGTGAGGTTACTGCTGCTGAAAGGGTAACTAATTTAGAAGCAGCCTTGAATTCTAAGGCCGAAGAACTTGTTGTCGTGGGGACGATTCATGCCCGGTTAGAGAAGAAGTATAAGTAAACTATCGAGCACAACAGGCTCTATAGTTCAACTGTCCATGATCTAGATGTCAGTCTTCAATCTGCTAGGTCCACCTGGGACAATCTTTCTACCGAGATCACTCAGCTCAAAGAAGAACTTTGGCGCTGAGAGGCTTTCCTCGTTGTTGAAACAACTTACGCCATGTACAACATGAGGAGAAAAACCTTGGAATCAGCTAAAGCTGGCATTATTGATATTGATGCCGAAACTGCTAAGGCACGCGAGCTTGAGTTGGCTGTAAAGAATGGACTCCCGGTGCGGTCTGACACTCCCGGTTCTTTTGATTCTAGTTCCGATATTTCTGATACTGAAGAGGAATCAGAAGGCGATGATGCCGAAGACCTAGTTGGAGAAGATGTTGAGTCATCAGTGGCACCACCTACTGCTCCCGGGGATATGGATACTTCTCTTCCTCCCGATTCCAGTGACATTGTAGCTTAGCTTTTTCTTTCCCTGTTTTGTATTTCCTTTTGGTACATTCTTGTAAATAAAGACGTATTGTTGCTCAACTATTTGGCTGAGTCTTACCTTGCTTGGATATATGTGCAGATTTTTTAACCCTTGTGCATGTCTATCTGTTTTTCTGCATGTGGTCTCGGGCACATTTTCTTCGATGCATTTTTGTTGTTGAGAATTATCCCTTTTACATGAGGGTTTCAATAAGTATTTGTGCAAGTTTGGTTTCTGCGTCTTTTTCATATGTGGCATCGGATGGATTTTTTCCCGATAGCATTTTCGGTTTCGGGCATATATTATTTCGGAACAAACCCTTTAACATGAGGGTTTTAATAAGAGAGGGCCCTCTTATATTTACGGTGCTCTTGAAGTGGACGTCTCCTGTTCATTACGACACTAACATTTGAAGTACTTGTTTAACGTTCAAATGACAAAAGTAGCTCATCATGTAGACAAGAAACAAGATAAAAGGAAAAGGATTTCATTTCATTCCTTCCGTTTTCATAGTTTACATAGGCATTTTGCTATGTAGAAAAGAAGCTGCCATGACTTGTGGCTATCTTGTATAACTTATTTTTTCGGGGCTGGCTGTGCAGTCCCCGGTCCCGATGATGCGTGGCATTCAGTGTTGCCTTATCGGATGCTCGATCCCGATTGATGTGGCATTCAGTGTTGCCTTGTAATCATATCATTATCCCCCTAGTGTTCTAATGCGAAGAATGCGAGTTGGAACACTGGAAGTCCTGTACCTTCGAAGGTTCCAACGATGAATTGCTACGTAACCCTTCGCTCGGTAACATATTTTGCTTTCCCCTTAGGAATTCATGCTGTCGAGCGAAAGAATACTTGACAATCCCCTATTGTTTTGTGCTCGTGAACGATCGTGTAACCCTTGTTCAGTAGCAAACTTAACTTCCCGGTGAGAATTTGCTACTGAAACAAAGATTACCTTATTGTCCTCGAGTGAAGACTTGTTTGTTTTTCCTTGTCATCAAAGGTCTTATTGTTGTTGTTATTGTAGTATGCTTGTGTTCACTGCCTCGTTAAAAAACCTTGCCTGAAAAAACCCAATTGGGATAAAAAGCAGAATGAAGGATAAAAGAGTGCAGCAAATACTTTCAGTCTGACTGTTGTTTGTCAGCAGTAATATATTTTGAGATGAGCCACGTTCCAGTTGCTGGGCAACTTGTCTCCATTGTGGTTTTCCAACTCGTATGACCCTTTATCGGTGATAGCTGAAACTCGATAAGGGCCTTCCCATGTAGAGGTTAACTTGCCAGCATTGAGTTCTCGGGTGTTTTGAGTCACCTTCCTCAAGACCAAGTCTCCTACTTTGAAGTAACGAAGGTTGGTTCTTTGATTATAATTTCGCTTTATCCTCTGCTTTTGAGCTGCCATTCTTACATGTGCCAGGTCTTTGCGTTCCTCGAGTAGTTCTAAGTTGATTAGTATTGCCTCGTTATTTGATTCTTCGTCTGCCTGGAAATACCTTAAGGTTGGCTCCCCTACTTCCACCGGTATTAAAGCTTCTGCGCCGTACACAAGGGAAAAAGGGGTTTCCCCTGTGCTTGACTTGACCGTTGTCCGGTAGGCCCATAGCACTCGAGGTAATTCTTCGGGCCAATAGACTTTTGCTGCTTCTAACATTTTCTTCAGGTTTTGCACAACTATTTTTTTTGTTAACTCCGCTTGGCCATTTGCGCTCGGATGTTAAGGTGAAGAGGTAATCCTTTTTATCTTCAAATCTTCCAGGAATTTTGTGACTTTTGTGCCGATAAATTGTGGCACGTTGTCACATGTAATCTCTTTCGGTATTCCGAACCTGCAAATTATGTTTTCCCACAGGAAGTCGACCACTTCGCGTTCTCCAATCTTTTGATAAGGACCTGCTTCCACCCATTTTGAAAAATAGTCAGTCAAAATCAAAAGAAACCTTACCTTCCCAGGAGCAGTGATAACGGTCTGACGATGTCCATTCCCTATTTCATGAATGGCCACGGGGACAGAACTAAATGCAGGGGTTCCGTCGGTCGATGTACTAGTGGTGCGTGGCATTGGCACTTATCACATTTTTGTACGAAGTTTTTGGCATCTTGTTCCATACGAGGCTAGTAATATCCTGCTCAGACCAACTTCAGCACCAGAGAATCTGGACCCGAGTGGTTACCGCATATCCCTTCATGGATTTCTCTCATGACATAATTGTCTTCTGATGCACCTAATCACCGGGCCAACGGGTCTTGAAAGGATTTTCTGTACAATTGGCCTTTCTTAAAGCTACAACGTGCGGCTTTGGCGCGCAACACTCTCGATGTTTTAAGGTCTTCGGGCAACTTTCCATGCTCGAGTTAATTAATTATCTTGTTTCTCCAGTCCCAGACCAGACTAGTCGAATTTACCTCGTAATAACCATCTGTGTCCAAGGCTGAGTTTATCAGTTGTATGACCGTACATGATTCCGGTCCTTGGGTTTATGTTGATGAGCCCAGATTTGCTAATGCATATGCTTCCGAGTTTTCTTCCCTCGGGATGTGGGTTATTGACCACTCTCGGAATCGTGTCAGTAAAGCCTGAACCCTTACTACGTATTGTTGCATACGCTCTTCTTTGGTGTCAAAAATTCCGTAGACCTGATTTACCACCAACTGTGAATCACATTTCACTTTGATGGCTTCAGAGTCAAGTACCTAGGCTAATTCGAGCCATGCAATCAAAGCTTCATACTCTGCCTCATTGTTAGTTAGAGGGATCGTTCTGATGGCTTGCCTTAAGGTTTCCCCCGAAGGCGTGATCAAGACTATTCCGAGTCCGGACCCTTTCACGTTTGAAGCTCCATCCGTGAATAAGGTCCAGACTCCCGGTACTAGATCTGACATCATTGTTGCCTCTTTGGCAGCCAGAGGCCATAGTCCAGGGCTGAAATCAGCCACAAAGTCAGCCAGGACTTGTGATTTAATCGCTGTCCTCGGTTTATACTCTATGTCGAACTCGCTCATTTGAACGACCCATTTGGCTAATCTGCCGGAGAGTTCGGGTTTATGAAGTACATTCCTCAAAGGAAAAGTAGTCACCACCGTTATCGGGTGCCATTGGAAGTAGGGCCTTATCTTCCGGGCAGCTACCACGAGAGTTAAGGCCAACTTTTATAGATGTAGGTAGCGTGTTTCTGCTCCCGTTAAAATTTTGCTAACGTAATATGTGGGGAATTGAGTACCTTTTTCCTCCCGGACTAAAACTGCGCTTATCGTAACTTCTAAGACCACCAGGTAGACCAGCAATGACTCTCTTTCTTTAGGTTTCGAGAGCAATGAAGGGCTTGACAAGTATTTCTTCAATTCCTCCAAGGCTTGCCGACACTCTGTCATCCACTAGAAGTTGTGTTTTCTTTTTTAGCAGCGCGAAGAAGCTATGACACTTCTCCGATGATTGGGAAATGACACTTCTCCAATGATCGTGCCCGGCCATAGCGTCGATCATTTGATCGATATTTGCAAATGAGAATGAGTCTTTCAGGCATGTCTTATTAAGATCTTTATAATCTACGCACATGAGAAATTTATTGTTCTTCTTAGGAACTATTACCACATTAGCTAGCCAGTCCGGATATCTTACCTCTCGGATTGAACCAATCTTAAGTAGACGGGTTACCTCTTCTCTGACAAATTTATTCCTTGCTTCAGCAATATGGTGCTTCTTTTGTCTTACCGGAGGTGTGCTTGGGTCCAAGCTTAACTTTTGCACGGCTATCTCTGTTGGAATTCCTGTCATATCCTCGTGCGACCATGCAAAACAATTAGCGTTAATTTTAAGGAATTTAATAAAATCCTACCTGAGCTCTGGGTGTAGTCCTGTTCCCAAATAAAATTTCCTTTTTGGGAATTTTTCAAACAGTGCAACCTGCTCTAGTTCTTCTGCCGTGGATTTTATTGCGTCTGTTTCTTCCGGTACTTGAAAATCCCTTGGTATATGATATTGCTCCAACTTTCCTACCCCCGGGAAAACTTTCTCTGGTTCGGGGTCGGAAGACGGTTCCGATAACTGCTATGTCGCATGTTCCTTTCCCTTGATATGAGAGACTGAGATCGCATTCATCTCTCTCGCTGCTAGTTGATCACCTCTTATCCGCTTGATCCCCTCGGGTGTCAGGAATTTCAGCAATTGGTGGTACGTTGAAGGTACAACTTTCATCTCGTGTAGCCATGGCCTTCCCAGGATGATATTATAGCCCATGCCCCCATCTACTACTTCAAAGACATCTCCTCTTTGTTACGCCCTCGGCATCCGTAAGCAGTAAAATTTCCCCTCGGGTTGTCACGCTTGCGAGGTTGAATCAGGTAAGGAGCTTTGTTGCCGGGACGATGTTCCCGGTGAGTTTAGCTTGATCTAGAACTCTCCATTATATGATATTAGCAGAATTTCTTGGATCCACTAAAACACGTTTAATTTTAAAACTTAACATATTTAACGAAATTACCAGTGCGTCATTGTGCGGTAGTAGTAATCTGTCCGCGTCTTCATACGTGAACATGATATCATCCTCCCAGAATCTCTTACTATATGTTGTCGATACTTTATTCTTTTTTGTGGACGAGAAGGTAACCCCATTAATCTCGTCCCCTCCGTAGATCATGTTGATCGTTTGATGTGGAGGTTATTCTCCTACCTTCGAGGTTTGCGCGTCGCCCCTGTCCTGACCATTATTATTTTTGGCTCGGTCACTCAATAGTTCTCTGAGGTGACCATTCTTCAACAGCGTTGCCACTTCTTCCCGGAGGTGCCGACAGCCTCCAGTCCGATGGCCATTAGTGTTGTGGTATTCACACCATAGATTTGGGTCCCTATGGCTGGGATCAGACCTCATAGGTCTCGGTAATCATGCCTCTTTAATATCTCTCATGGCCGAAACTAACTCTACCATGCTAACGTTGAAATTATACTCTGATAACTTTGGATAAGAACAACCTCATGGTCCCGAGATTTCTCTATCTTGCAGCAATCTATTGTTCCTGCCCATGATCGGTCATTCTGTCAATGGTGAACTTGTCCGATGTCCGGAAGCTCCTGTCACGACCTTCCGTCCGCTCGTAGGGCAGAAACCGGCCCCTTGAAACATGTCTATGTGAGTCGACATCATCCTTTATTTTTTCTTTGTTCTTCTCCCGACCCTTTGCTGATGACGGAAAGTCAACCTGATCATCTTCGATCCTTATCTTTGACTCGTACCGGTTGTGGACATTCGCCCAAGTTGTTGCTTGAAACTCGAGCAGACTTTCCTTCAACTTCCGGGAAGCATCTGAACTCCTCAGGTTCAAACTCTTAGTGAACGCTTCAGCTGCCCATTCGTCCGGGACGGTCGGTAACAACATCCTTTCCTTTTGGAACCGGCTAACAAACCTTCGTAATAGCTCAGATTTTCCCTATGCAATCCTGAATATGTCAGCCTTTCGAGCTTGTACCTTTCTGGCGCCAGCATGGGCCTTAATGAACGAATCCGCAAGCATTTCGAAAGAATCTATAGAATGCTCGGGCAATAATGAGTACCATGTCAAGGCTCCCCTCGTGAGAGTCTCACCAAATTTCTTCAATAACACGGACTCGATTTCGTGAGGAGCCAGATCATTTATTTTCATCGCCGTTGTGTAGGTGGTGATGTGTTCCTGTGGATCTGATGTCCCATCGTATTTTGGCACTTCAGGCATTCTGAATCGCTTTGGGATTAATTCCGGAGCCGCACTCGGTTTGTACGGTAATTGGATGTACTTCTTCGAGCTCGGGCCTTTCAATATCGGGAGTGCTCCCGGGATTTGGTCCATACATGCGTTTATTTCCTTCATGAACCGCAAGAGTTCCTCCTTGAACGGATCGTTATCGCTGTTGAGGCTAGATCTGCTCCCCTAGCCCCGTCGGAGCCAACTTCACCCCTGGGAGTGTTGTTGCCGACCCTCTGCGTCATTTGGTTCGTTGGAACAACGGGAGGAACTGGATCTCGCATGTTTGCATTATTTGAAGCGCCTGATAGCGCTTGTTTTAACTCCGTCATAACCTGATCCTGCCATGTGAGGTGGCCTAGAATGATTTCATGTTGCTTTTGCAGGATCCTTACCGTGTCTGCTACGTTCCCCTGGTCAGCATCATTTGGAGTCGCCTCCCGTACTTGCCTGAGGTACCGCCCGTCATACACCGGTATGGCATCTTCCCCCCTCATTGCGAGTGTCAGTGATTGAGTCCTCAAAATGGGGATGTTCCCCCTGAACCTCAGGATCGCGAGTGTTAATAACGGTATTGATTGCCATTTTTTGGTGATTTTTTGCTAAGATAGAAAGCGATCAAAGCTTGTCTATGGAGAAAAAGCAAGGACCAATTTTAATCGCAGGTCTATCTAGGCCCCATGGTGGGCGCCAAACTATTTACCCGGAAAATGGTACCGTTGAATTTGTTCGTGGTTTTTAGATAGACGAATCAATTTGATCCCAAAAGATAATGAATTAATCAATTTTCATACAAGATACTTATGTCAAATGTGGATAAAATGATAGATTTGGAGAGCCTGGAACAGAGTTTCCGGGCACGATGATGATAAGAACAACAAGCTAGAGAGAGAAATAATATCGAGATGCTGTTTTAGAATATGTTCTTTGATGCCCAGAAAATCGTGTCTTATAATGATAGTTGAGCCTATTATTTATAACTGAGTGGGCGTAATGGTCGGGTCCACCACTAATGACAATTATTAAAGTGCGATAATGGAAACCTAACGGTAAACATAAATGACCAAATTCCTATAATGGGCCATTATTCTTTAATGCTATAGAATATTCTTCATTGAATGCTATCGGGCGCAGCATGCTCAATGCTTTTATGGACTTGCCTTTCTCGGTGACACACGAGGTAGATGTGCCCGGTTTTTCATCCTCCCGACTTCGATTCCACGTGTCCCCTTCTTCAATGGCCACGTACCGTGACATATTTTACCCAATACACCCTTAGTTCTTAACCGACCTTGTTCAGGAGATTAAAACTTTCAATATCGACTGCTTTCCACTTCAGGTAAATACACACACATACACGCACATTTCTGTGACTAAAAAGTTTAAACCCAAGATTTTTTTGTTCATGAGTATCTTTAGTCCTAATCAAAGAATTTGCTCTAACCGTTGAGTTATCGTGTGATTTCTATAGTATTAAACACAGTAAATTAAATCGGTGATTCTAAATTTAATTTGTTCAATGACTGCAAACATATCCTTTCTAAATTTGGTAGTTCATGACATTTGGCTTCTAATAATATTACGTTTTGATGTTTTTGGGTAAATGGCGAAATATACCCCTCTACTTTTGGATATTGTTTACATTTAACCTGCGTTATACTATCCGACCAAATTTACCCTTACTGTTATACTCTAGGGCCAAATTTACCCCTATTGTTAGCAAACTTTTAAAAATTACCCATCAGTCCGTCAAGTGATCCAGAATCTCCCAAATCATTTTGATTAAGTCACATATTCTTCTTCTTGATCCACTATATTCGAAATAATTGGCAATTTACCTGTTTTCTTAATTGAAAAAAAGAGAAAAAAATATTAAAATAATACAACAGTTAGTAAACAAAACATAGTAAATTGAAGAATCTAAATTACGTAGCTTGTCTAAATTTCAAAAGTATTTACAACACCCCAACTTTAATGAATTTGTTGCACCAAAGGTATAGAGACTTTGCAAGTATTAGTGATAGAAGTTGAAGTTCCTTGGAGACTATACATGTACATACATGATGAACAACTGCATATAATACATAATAAATAGACCCACTGAATTATATGTGTGCATATAGTTGAAAAATAATTAATTTTTAAACTAATTCCAAACCTATTATCCAAAGAAGAGAAGTTGGTGCATTGGTAATTAAAAATATCAATGAATTATTTGTATAGTCTAGTACCTTTAGCATTCACATCAATAGTAATTTCTGAAAATAGTGGAGCAAGAAGAACAATAAGAGATTTAAATAAAAGAAAATTGAGAGATTTTGGATTACCTAACAGATCAAGGGGTAATTTTTAAAATTTTATTGATGGTAGGGGTAAATTTGGCAGGATAGTATAACGGTAGGGGTATATTTGACTAGATAACATAACGAAGGTTAAATATAGACAATATCCGAAGTAGAAGGGTATATTTGGCCCTTTTCCCATATTTTTTCTATACCTTTCTTTTCAATCAAATAACGAGTATCTTGTGTTGAATAAATTTGATCTCTTTCAGTTCTTTTCTTTTTGTTTTGAGTCTGAAAAATTAATTTCATGAACCACGATTACAAGTTTGGTTGATTGAATATAACTTTAAAGAGTAATGCTGAAGTAACCCGACCGCACAAAATCGAAACGTAAAAGTGAAAAACCGAGTCATACCGGATTTATTTCGATACGGTATTGGTATAACATTTTAAAACGAAAAACCATAAATCTAACCAAAATTTTCAAAAGCGTACCAATCGACCGATGAACACCCTTAGCTCAGATGAACTTTTAAGGAATTAGGACACAATGTAATCACAATAGCAGTACAAATTTAACGATAGAAGGAACAGAACTATTTCCCAAGTGAACTGTTTATCTTAAGAGAAGTTGATATCATGTACAGACAATGGAGGGGTTTAATATTGTCCCTAATTCCAATCCCTTAGAGATCTGCTTTGCCAGCAACTTCCTCATCACTGGAGGCATATTCTTCTTCACTCCCCTCTTCATCACTAGATTTTTCTTCAGGTACAGCCCCAGCATCTTCACTCTTCGCATACTTTTCGCAATACTCTGAAAATATATCTTATACCATAAGTAATGAGGCAACTTAAACTGGTGTAAATTTTTTGATAATTTGGAAAGGAAGGCGGGTAACCTCAACACAAGGTTGAATACATCAAAAGTACGCTATGGGCAGTCGAACTTTTTCAACCGGAGCAATAAGGTATAGAAAAGGTAAAGAGCAAAAACAGCACCTAAAAGTGTTATAACAGCATCCAACCAGTCCAACTACTTAATTCTTCAACAGAATAAAGTGTTTGGATAAGGAAGTACAAACATTTGTATCTAATGGACAATTAGGAAAGCAATCAGTAGAAACAAAGGAAATAATAGCTGTTGAGTTTCGTTAAAGTGGAGATCTGTCTTCTAATGAATCAAGAAATATTCTGGTAAAGACATAGTCTCCTTGCAACCAACATGACAAGCGAATAAGCGATATAGTATATCTTAATTAGTGGAAGAAATGCTTCCAATCTTTTTTCAACTAATGGAAGTACTGAGTTCGTGCTTATAGCTGTGCTTTCGCTAAGTTGTTTTAAGCCGTTTCCAACATAACCCCTTAATAGTGCGTGCACCTGGTAGAAAAGATCCGGGAAGTTGGAGAGTTAGGGATGGGAGCAGATGAGAGAAAGGTTCATAACGGCAAAGAGAAGAGCCAAAGTTAAGGCCAGAAAAGCAGTCGTCGTTCCGAAGTCAAAGGCATAGCATCAACGTTATAGTAAAGTTGAAGGGCACACCAAGAAGTCGGAATATTGGCGATTGTGAACAGCAATTGGGCATTAACCAAAATCATTCAGTTAAGGATAGAAATCTTTAGCCCTGGTATTGAAGGTCAAGGTCATGCAGGATGTGTACCCTGAAGGACGAATCATACATTCCACCAGGAATGCCAGAAGCCACAGTAGGTCCGGGGGGCCGGGGGGATGAACCATACATTCCCCAGGAACCAAATTCGAAGCTTTATATATTTTGAAAGGGAAAACTGAGATAACCCAAAAACTACACAACTTGAATAGAGATGACATCATGCAGGTTATTTGAGCTTTCGTTTTGGACTTAAAAGAGGGTTCCTCTCATGTGTAGATTGGAGGCAGTAGCTAAGAGCGACAAGACACATCGATAAAAAGGAAAAACGGGCAAAGTTAAGCTAAAGGTAACAAGATGGCCAAATATCCCATTTACATTTGGATTTAATTCCAAATCTAGCAGATACATTTGAATGAGAACTATGGCCATAAAATAAGTTTCTTTTCTTATATTTCTTACCACATGAAAGGATATATGGACATACCATCATCTGATTCAAAAGCTTAAATAGATTCTGATTTTGTTTTGCCTTTCAAACTACATCTTGTCTGCTAACTTACTCAACACAAATGAAGCAATTCCCTTGGTTTTCATTTGCCACCAAAACATTGTAGTAAGTACCTTCACAAAGGCAATCATTTTAACACCAAATCATGTAACTCTGTACCCTTCTACTGGGCATCCAACAGCCCCTAACTCACCACACTCAAGTTACCTTCAAATTCCATCTGCCACACAATTCCTTAATCGACCATTATCCTCACACCACCTATACATGTGTAAACTGTCTCAAACAAGCTGCATTCGTCTTTTCCTGACCTTCAATGTCATATAGCAAAGACCCTATTACTTGGAGCAGATATATTAAAATCATTCCTCTATTCCGTCTATCACGGTCTATGAGATAGCAATTTGCAACATTTAGTAGCTGCCGATGTGGCATTCATGTCTCTAGTAAAACCATAACCTACTCTTACCTTGAGTCTCCTTTAGCACAACCTACACCCATGGTCACATGCTCAAAAACCCTACACGCTTCCTTGCACCCTGGCACATAGTACTTAGGTGCTTGTACGTACAGAGATTGCATCTTCTTATCTTTCTCCCGACCACAATTGCGCCTCCCATGGACTATGGCCACAAAACAGGTTGGGAGGCTAGCATTAGCATATGCACAGCCTGTTTCATGTGGCAAGGCTTCAACCTGGACTAGCTAGCTTGCTCGTAGCACACATACATACAATGTGCACATATACATATATACACATACACATGCAATATTGCGTAAGCACTGCGTATAAAATAAGTTGTGATGAGCACTGAGGATCTCTTGCTCTTTCCATCTTTCAGCTGGGCCCAACTACAGGAAATCAATGATCCATGGGCACTTTCTTTGCTGCATTGACCAGATCTTCATCAATCAATGATTTTACAGCATTAAGGTGAAAGGCGATACTATCTACTATCAACAATGCCTCAATCCCAAGCTAGGCGAGGTCCTCTACATGAATCACTATTAATAACCAAATTTGTCTTTACAGCAAATTATGAGCTCTCTCAAACTAGACATTCTCTATATCATACTTATTCCAATACTAACATAAAAGTCTTTATGGGTTATCAAAAATCATACAAGTCTTTATTTATAGATAACAAAAGGGATACAAGTCAAACCAAATTAAAAGTATTCCTGGCAAACACCAATTTTCTACCCAAAAGGTTCAGGAAGAGCATTCAAATATATCACATGAGCTTACTCAAGCTACACATTATATCACATCCTAAGCGTGCAAACAAAATTTGGTGATAGGCAAGGCAACTAAAATATGTATATGTTCCATTCAGGGCATCACACAAGTCAAATCCACTGCGAGTGCTAGATTGATAATTTGAAGGTTTTTACCTTTCACCCTTTGATCATAAGTAGTACGATCACGCATCATGAGAGCTGCAGCCTCGCCATTCAGAGGATCTGATGGGTTAGGATACAGAAGAAGTTGGGGAAGAAACACTTCAAAAACATTTACAAGATCTGCAAAAATGAAAAAGATAAACATGAATTGTTGAACCCAAAAGTATCACTCGAACGGGCAAAAGAAACTTAGAAGCACGAAGAACTGTAGAATGTCAAACTACCAAACATGGGGCTCCAGGTCTGATTGATAACATCTAAGCAGACTGAACCTGACCTGTAAATTTAAAGAACATGAAAATGTAGATTCAGGATGAAGTGTCTTTCACAGGTGTCACATTCAGTGCCAGAAAATGAGCTAATAAGCAAGATAGGTCTCAGCACCACTCACATTTCATCAACATTTGGATGGTAAATCCTGTTGACAAAACCAATGGAAGGCGACTTGTAAGGATAGGCATCCGGGAGCCCTACCCTCACTTTCCACACACCTCCCTGATAAGGACCTATTGTAAGCATCAAGAATCAACATTGTTAGACACAAGTAAAGACGGTCATTTTGTGATCAAACTTCCAAAAACAATCTCAATAAGCAAGCAGCTGACACTAATCAACAATCTCGCATACTACCACTACAGCCACAGTAAACTATAAAATACATAAATCTAATCCAAAGACAGACATAGAAACACGCAGAGGCGGAACCAAGATTTCAACTTTATGAGTTCTGGATTTCGGAACGACGGTCAAGTGCTAATAACTGGATTCTATATTTAATTTTTTATACATATTTAGAGAATTTCTTGACACAAATACACCGTTTGAGCATAAGCTATTGGGTTCGGCCGAACCCATTTCCAACCTTCTGGCTCCGCCCCTGGAAACAGGGTTCTTAATTTGCAATAAAAAATAATTAAAATTGAGTAAGAGCAACAAAACAACTCCCAAAAATTCTTTACCAAATGTAGTTCAAACGGCTAATTCGCAAGTGAACATTAATTAATGTGATCAGTACTCTACAACAGGAATGAAATGACATGAATAGAGTTGGAGCAAATACAAGGGATTCATATAGTTGACCCCAACTAGTTTAGAATTGAAGCATAGTTGATGGACTGATAGTGCTCAACAACTTAATATGAACCAAAACATTCACAGACAATCAAGTTTTTTTGGGTGCAAAATTGAACTTCACAGCAGCCTACTTTTTCTTCTCTTTAGTGAAAGTTCCTATTTTTACAGCTAAATCAGTGACATATAAGCTAAACACAGCTAACCAAATAAATGACCAAAGCCAGAATCAAGAAAAAGAAACCTAGCTCAGATAAAAACACATAAATACGCATTTGCACACAAAAAAAAATCAAAAAAAGTGAGCAAAAAAAAAAGGCGTAAAGAAACAGAATTTACTCTCTTTGGGACCATGAAATTCCACATAGAATTCTTGCATTCCATCATTGATCATTTCTACTTTGTAATCAGTCATCATCCTATTTTTTCACAAAACAAAAACCCATTTAAACACAAATAAAAATAAAAAATACCCATCAAGAAAAGATTAAATTTTGAGTTCAAAATTTACAGTTTCATCAAGTCCATTTCTCTGCGTTTGCTAGGGGAAGACATGATTTTGGTTACTCCTTTTTTCCTTTTTCTTTTCTTTTTCCTCTTTTGCTTTTACAGATTGAAATTAACAGCAATTGGGATTTGAGAGTATGGGTTTTATTAGGTATATATAGGTGTGAGAAGTAAGAGGAAACGTAGAGAAAATTCTTCAGAGAGCTAACAATAGGGCGGTTTCAGACATGAATGATCAAAAGGAGGGACTTCTTATGCTATTTTTCCAGTGGCTAATTTGCACTTTTGAGTCCTTGTACTGTTAATGTCTTTACACTTTTGACCCTCTTCGTTTTTTCATTTTTTAATCTAACGTATAACAATTTTCGTTTTTCTTGAAATTGTGACATGTCAAAGCATAAGATAAATCAAATGACTTGGGACGAAAGTAATAGATAACAAGAATTAATGAAAAGGCGCATAAAATCTGGTTAAACATGAAAGTTACTCAAGAAATTTAACCTTTTCAAATTTAAAATATTAGTAAAATTTCCTTCGTTACCACTATTAAAGAAAATAAATCACGAGTTCTAAAAGTTGTTATATTAACCATCAATCAATACTATATATAGACTATATCTAAAAAGATATACCGTAGTTATTTTTCCTAATGTCAAATTTTGATGTATCATAAAATGCCAGCTTTGTGATAGCGCATTTAAATTCTTAAATGATCATTCTTATAGAAACTAAAATTACAAATATATCATATCCAAATCAGAGTTTAACCATGGAATATTGTTGAGTATTAACCCTTTTGAAAATATCCTAACATATATTCGGTTTCACTTTCCATGGAACAGAAATTGAAATTACATATCAAAGATTTTATATATATATATTTGAAACCATATACAATTTCTTTCTTTTTGGTTAGGCGAAGGTATTAAGAAAGACTACAATTTACTAGGTGTGTCACTGCTTTTAGCACCTAGACATGTGGCATTGCCACCATTACACGATCTTGAAACAAATCCACTACAATCTTTCTCTATTCTTTCGTCAATGAATTAAACTGAAACCATAACTTCGGACAGAGTATGAATCTATAGATAAAAATTTATTAAAATTTTAATAAATATTAAATTTAAATTTATAATTTTAATATTATAATGAATGTCATGCTAAAATAATTGAATTCGTTAAATTTTAATTCTGAATCCGTACCTGTCACTGTAACCTGTGCATACATTACTTATATGTTTATTGTTCCCACTGTAGTGAGCATAATTGAGTTTTCCAACAAAAGTAGGCATTGGATAAGTAGGATAAGATAAAAAAAATTAGAAGTAAACTAATTAATAATTTGAGAGATGAAGAACCGTGGAGACAAAAGGAATTTAAAAAATTGTACTCTTTTTTGGTTTGCTCTCAAGCCTACAAATGTTGAATATTCTGAATCTGCTCAGTGACACTCTAAAATCATTTGAATATTTTCACTTTTTGCGAAATCTAATGGTTGTTAAATATTGTTGAAGGAGCATAATTACAAAGTCTCTTCGGTTCATAAAATTCTTTGTGTGTATAGGAGAAATACTGAAATTGTCTTTGGGCGATGTAAGGAGATTAACTAATCATTAACATATAGTACGAAAAAATTAGAGTCTAAACAAGGGCAGCTAATAAGGATTAGTGTGGATCACTTAAGGCTCTTTGTGAGTTAGATAATTATAGAGTCAATTCTTAATATTCGAGAATTAAATAATTATTCTCAGAGACCTATTATTTCGAGTGTAATACAAAGAGTGGAGTCCGGAACCAAAGTACTGTTTATTTGGACTCAAAGCATAAAAATAGATAATAAAAAATCAATTGATGACCAATTTATATATAACGCATGAGTTGAATGCGCTATACATTAACGGCATGTTTGTCCGTTAAAGTATAGCGCATGCAACACATGCGTTATATTTGAATTTGATTGACCCACCAATAATTGGTGGGCGTAGCGCATGCATTTATTGCGCTACATATATAACGCTTATAATGAGTGCGCTATACCCATAATTATTGAACCCCACATTGATTTTTTTCTTATTTAAGGAGTTTCATTGTTTCGTTAAAAATTCATTCAAGATAGGTTAGTCCTCTACATCCTTTTTATTTTCTTTTACTCATTCCGAAATATTTGTTTACTTACATTTTTATGCATTTTGTCATAATGTCCGAAGAGCGAAAAATTAGGGTTGCATTACATTGGGGGAGGGGGGGTGAGGTTGTCGTGGAGAATAACTCGGTACACTATAGTTGTTCTCCACAGTGTATTATTAAGTTGCCACTTACAATGGAGTACGATAGATTGGTTTCGTTGTTATGTAAAAAATGAGTGTGAGAAAACGTTCGGTTAATATTAAAGTAACCGGAAAATATCCATATTTTGTTACTTCGCAAGGGGTTGCTTGTTATGGTGAGTTTAACATCGAAGACGATGAAACTCTGACATATTTTTTGAGGACTCCGGATGAACACCGGGAACTTCTTTTGATAAAAAATATTGGAAATGTATGTCAAGTCTGAAGACATTCGCAATATTGAGGTTCCGCAAAATAGGGATAACCTCAATCACCGGGTGGTATTTTTGGAGCAATTTTATCCGAACAGGTTCTGTTTGAAACAGTTTGGCCAGCTCTAAACTTATCTCCACGGGCGAATGAGGAGCGAGGACATAATTTCTCCCCAAGTTTACATAATCCACACGTCGAGTGGTAAATTTTAATTTTTCTTTGTATTACTATATTTTTTTTATGTATCATATTTGTATTAACACTCATATATTCCAAAGGGGGTATCAGCCAAATATGAATTTTAAAAGTTATGAACCAACAGACAGTTGGAATATGCCCAGTTTTAGTGTCTTGGATCATGGTGGTCTATCCGGGAGTCATTAACAACTCGATAATGTGCATCATGGGATATCAACAGATTATGATTTGTAAGTTAAGAGATAAAGTTTTTATATAATGTTGGGATGAATTTGAGAAACTTATTATTTTATTGATTGTGTAGTGAAAACGAGCAAATTGAAGGTCATGTCCTTACTCAATTGCCCGAAAATGATTTAATCAATATCTGGAAGATGCACAGAGTCATGAAGATGATAGTGATTATGACAACAATGCTGATAAGTCTAGAGATGACACACCCTTCCCTTATGAGGGTGATGATGATGAGAATGAGAATGAGCAACCTGATTTGTCGAGGGAGCATGATGCCACTAATGAGCATGCTCCATATATGCAGACTCCACCTCCCGTTAGACCCAGAGTATTCGAGTCACATATGCCCTTTCATTCAAGGGGGATTTCGTACCTTGATCAGTTGCCTAGTATGCCGTATGTGGATGCCTTCACAAGGGATCTTGATGACATTCGGACAACAATGTGGGATGAATCTAGACAAACAGTGTTGTCAAAGAATATGCTTTTTTGCTGATAAAGCGCGTCTAAGCAGGGCGGTGCGAATGTACAACATAAAAGAGTGTCGCGAGATCGAGGTTCATGAGTCATCTCTGAAAGTATACAAGGTTATTTGTCGTAGATGGTTTCAAGGTTGTACATGGATGTTGTTTGAGAGAAAGTTGAAAACAAATATGTGGATTGTGGGGAAATACATTGGCACCCACACTTGTGATATGGACACATTTAGTGGGAATTATTTTAACTTGAATGCTGACTTGATTTCTCTTGTCTTGATTCCACACATTGAATCGTCCATAAGGTACAAGATTAAAGAGTGTATAACATTTGTCCACCAGGTATATGGATGTACCATCAACAAAAGAAAGGCATTTCTCGGGCGTAAACGTGCGTTTGAGATTATTTATGGTAACTGGGATAAGTCTGTTGCCGCTCTACCCAGGTACATGGCTGCATTGCAACACTTTAATCTCAGTACTGTTGTTGAATGGAAGCTTGAGTGGAGTAGAGGAATGCAAGAATTCATATTCAGATATGTGTTCTGGGTATTTAAACCAGCCATTGATGGTTTTGTGCATTGTCGGCCGGTAAATATCCATATACGACACTCATGTCTATGGAAAGTATGATATTAAGTTGTTGATCGTCGTTGCAGTAGATGCTAATGGAAGCATATTTCCCCTCACATTTGCTATTTGTGCCAATAAAAGCCAAGAGACTTGGATATTATTTTTGAACCACTTGAAGGAGCACGTTGTCAAACAACGTTCAGGTATTTATCTAATATCTGATCGACATGGTGGTATTTTAAGTTCTGTATAGAATTTGCGTGCATGGCAGGAACCGTATGCCTACCACTGTTACTTTTTTAGTAACTTGAAGGCCAACTTCCAGAGGGTTCATCTGAATATGAGCTTACATGATTTAATGTGGATAGCTTACATGAATGGACTTGAATAGGCAGGAAGACCCAGAAGCCTATCGTTGGTTGATGCGACATGAACTTGACAAGTGGACTTTGCATAAGGATGGTGGTAGAAGATATAAATTTTGACTACAAACGTGTCAGAGTCATTCAACGGGTTGTTTAAGTCTTCCCGTGAATTGCCTATCATTGCTATGGTGCGGATGTCATTCAAGCAGATGGTAGAGAGGTTTGTTGAAAGATCCATAAGTGCATCATCATTGATGAAAAGGGGTGTTGAATTTATGCCAAAACCGATGAAACGATTTACGAAATATAGGAAGCGAGCACAATGGCATATAATTTTGCAATATTGCAGCGAGAGAAATATTTTTGAAGTTCGCACTGGTCTGCATCAAAATCGCAATAAAAATACCCACACTATCAATGAATCTAGAAGATTATGTTTGTGTGGGAAATGGTCGATCTATCACTTGCCATGCTCACATGACATGGAGTTCTTTCAACATACCAGTTTTGCGGCGACGAGGTACGTTGATAAAGAATATAGTGTTGCTGCATACGTAAACACCTATAGTGGCCACCTCCAACCAGTGGGTGCTGAGCATTATTGGCCGCCAGAACCATTTAAAATAGTGTGTAACAAGGATTATATGTGTCAACGACAAGTGCAAAAAAGAACACGGATACAGAACTAAATGGATGTTGGTTATACCATTTATGCGCGTAAATGTGGCATATATTCCCAAATAGGACACGATCGCCGTAAATGTCCTTCAGTTGGTTTGGGAAGCGGTGGTAATTTAGCTCCCAGTGGCAGTTCATCCAATGTGCCCAATTATCAAGGATAAACTTAGTATTTTGTTGCAGTATTTTTGTGGTACTAAATATCTATAAAGGTTCAGTTTGAAATATTTTTGAAATAAAATTATGTTTCCAACAGGGTTAAATCTAATTGACATTTAGTATTGAAGATTCAGTACAACAATTTAAAATATTCCCCAAGAAATAAATAACAATTTTCATTCACCATTATCGTCATTGTGTGGCACTATTTCATTGTCATTATCTTCATCTTCTTCGTCAACATCTTGTACGCACCCGTCCAGATCGAGGGCATCGTAATCTAGGCCCCAGTTGACACATATTTATTGTATTTTATCGTTATCATCAATAAGACCACTTGCTTGATTTCTACAATAATATGAGACTCTTACGTCCAACGTCTGCGGTAGAAACTTAGGTAGTCCCTCCCACTCGACAACTGTTGGAAAAACATGATAATCAATGTCTCTATGTAATTTTTCATTTTCTAATAAATCCTAATACTGATCCTCAATTCCCTGCAAGTAGTTAAGATCATCCAGTGTATGATGAACGGTTAGTGCCTTTTTCATCTCTAAAATATACTTCATCAAATGTCGAATCACTTCTAGTTCATCTTTGTGTGTGTTTGTTTGGAAGGTTGCAAACAGTGCTTGTGGTACAGCTAGCTCATGCCAGTGGCATAGTACTTCATAATCACACCTTTTTTAGTAAAGGGAACCCATTGTAGGTTTTCGCCCCAAATTCGCATACCTTCAGGCTTTGTAGAATATGCTTCGCCCTCAATAATATGCCCTGCAACTTTGAGATTAGTATGTGTATTGATAGATTTATTTTCCAAGGGACATATAACATCATACCACTTGTCATCAACAAAATTAGTATAGCAACCTAGCATATTATTTTTAAGGTAGGGATCGATTGTGTTATGATGTGTTCCATGTGGATCTGTTGAACTACCTTCACCTTTTTGCCTCTTTTTAAACCACTTATTAAATATTAGTGGCATTTCTGAAATGGATGTTGTAATGGTTCTGGAAATGGTTTTTGAATACTGGAATGTTGGTTCAACTTAAGAAGAACTAAACTGCACGAACTTGTATGTTAAACGTAGCACATCACCATGAGTTATGTGTATTGTCATGTCGATCTGAAAAAGTTGTAGACCTGCCAAAGCTGCACTCACTTGTACCCTAAAGAATCATTAACATGCGAAACGTAGCGCATCACCAATATGCATTATGGGTATTATCATGTCGACTTGAAAAAGTTGGCGACCTGAAAAGCCGCACTCACTTGTACCCTAAAGAATCATTAGCACGCGAAACATAGCGCATCACCAATATGCGTTATGTGTATTGTCATGTCGACCTGAAAAAGGTTCACCGACTTGTACCGTAATGAAATATTAGCACGTGAAACGTAGCGCATCACGAATATGCGTTATGTGTATTGTCATGTCGACCTGAAAAACTGTCGACTGAAAGGGTTGCACCAACGTGCACTGTAAAGAATCATTAGCATGCGAAATGCAGCGTATCACCAATATGTGTTATGTGTATTATCATGTCGACCTGAAAAAGCTGTCGACTTGAAAAATCTGCACCAACTTGTACCGTAAAGAATCATTAGCACACGAAACGTAGCGCATCACCAATATGCGTTATGTAATCTAAAATCACTCTTAGCTACCTTTAAAAATCCCGCACATTTTGCATTAATATTTGCGGCATAACCAAATGAAGAAAACAACTTTCTATAAATTTTTCAATTTCGAGAATTACATGTCTGGACGCAATGACGTACCAAGGTGTTACTGTGGCAAACGTGCGATTATGAATCCTTGTTGGTCAAATTTCAATCTAGGACATAGACGTTGGATGTGTAAACAAGTTGTAAGTTATTATTATTGAAAGTTATGTTGGTTAATAGATTTTTTTAACACGTTAATTAATAGTCTTTTGTTATCATCCCCATTTGTAGGACGAAAATCAGTGTGGTTTTGAAGAATGGTATGATGAACCCATTAACGAGGAATACTACAAATCATGTTTGCTAAATATTTGAGATCTGACCAGTGAGTACGAACTCCAGATCTTGAAACTGCAAGAACAAACTAGCGACAGTGAAGGAGAAACTAAAAGAGGCAGAAGAAGAAAATAATCTGTTGGAAGAAAAATTTCAGTGGTTGAAGCATAGAATAATGGGCGATAGTGACTAAACAACACATGGATGCGTTAAGTGTAGTTTTTATTTTTATGTTGTATGAGTCATGTTTTATCTGTAATTTTTAACGAATTTAAATTTATGTTAATCTATCTTATTTTTTTTGTGTTCTAGTGTTAAACTAATAAATAATCCAAAAAATAAAAATACATGCGCAAATTATGTAAAACATCAATAATTTTACTATTATATATTTAATGTCATATATACAACTCAAAATACATATCAATGAGTCCCACAACCTGTATACTTTAAAGCATTGGCTGGACTGAGGTGCATCCCATCCCGCCGGGCTACGCTATAAGGATCATCCTCATCATGTCGCCTCTTTATCGGAGGATGCACTGCATCATGATCGTCAGTAAGGCTGGCAGGCTCGGTATAAGCGGTCGTTGGACCATCAGTAACCTACAAAATAATAAGATATTTAAGTATATGAAATATAAAATACTAACGTACGTGTTAGCAAAAAGGTTTAATGGTCATACCATGGTCTCAGCGGGCTCGTGAATAAGATCATCCATCTCCGACAAGGGAGTATCGCACAATGTGGCCTCCTTGACGAGAGATGACAAAATCTTTAAAAAAATATAAACACTTTAGATATTACTGACTAATCTATAAGGTAAAAATAAATTAAAATAATAGTAATACAAAAAAACTTGCGCCTGAGTAGCCACACAATGCTTTGTGGGAACATCGAGGTGCACTGGAATAGATGAAGGCTGTGACGTCTCGCCCCAATGTGATGTATCCCTATCTATGCCTGAAAGATCCTCAATAGCCATCGGTGATGAGCCATAACTCAACCATCGCCCACTATGCACCTCCCATATCAGACGATCAACAGTAACCCTCGATGGCTCTAGACGATCAGAAACTACTAATCCCAATCATACTGCGTAATGGTCGTGCCCGCGATCAACACTGGAGCTGACAGGGTCAACTGTGAAGTCCCTGGTGATAGTTGAAGGCTGAGTGATGGCATATAATGAGGAGCATCGTGTGGTTCAGGGTAGTCACCTAGCTGATCATCTTTAATATCCTCCATGGGTGCCTCAATGCCCCCTTGCTGGGGACCCCGTGCTCGCCGACCACCACGATCACGTGGGCCACCCCCTTCCTCTCTGGCCACGCCTACCACGTCTACCATGTATTGGGGCCACTTGTGGCCCATGTGGTACTTCACGGGTGGCACATAAGCAGCCTCGTATCCTAGGCGCGCATCCTCTCGGGCACGTCTCAATGTGGCAACAGTAAGATCGGTAACCCGACGGCCAAGCTCGTGCACAACTGTCGCTCTCTCGCCTGTATGTTGTAGCATCTCCGGTCCCAAGTGGTAGAACTGGTGTAAGCCAATAGCCTGCATATCATATAAAATATTAATTAAGGAAGGATGTTAAAGTAATGTAACATTATAAGTAAGTATAACAAATAATATACGAGTGCCTCATGCCTCTCGGCGTATGGAACGTACCAACCACCAGCGCGATGAACAGGATTCCCGATGAGAAGTCGGATAACACTGCGATACCAACCCATGTACTCATGCTTCCTGTCCAAACGGTCAGTGTAGGGTATGGCAGAATCAGGCCATACCTCTGGTCCCAATCCTCTATCTAGGACTCTAGCTAGGCCAAGTATGTTTGGTCGACCTTGCGGCGATCATCCCGCTGGTAATGTGTGGAATGCCAAGTGGGCAGAATAGGTATAAGTTGTCGTCGACCAAGCTATCGAAGGACTCGCTCGTTGGCATGATGCTCGACTATATCGAGACATATAAGTGGGACTGAAGACATCCACATAGCTCAATCGCATGAGGAATAATCTAGCAATTCACCTATGAGCGTGTCGTTGTATGGCCTCCATATGAACTATTTATTAAACACAAGAATCATGAGTAAACGGAAGACATATCAAGCCAGGCCAAGTAAACTTAAGTATATATGTACCTGAGCGCTTTCAAGTAAATCCAACAAATCCCTATAATAAGGGAGATAATTTCGAGCCTCGACCTTGCGGGCGTGGCCTCGCCTATCTACCCACCTCCTAGATAGTGGGAGAAACAGTGGAGGTGGTGCATCTGGAGCTATCGGTGGAAGAGGTGGCTGGAACTACAGGAATCGCTCCCAGACCCAAATCTAATAATGATTGTAGATGTAAAATTTAAGTCATTCTTTACTATATTTTTATAATCATGAAAAGAATTGACTATGTTTTCACTTGCAACGGCGGTATAAAATCGAAAATGTCTCTCACGGTGCCCATGGACGACCGACACAGCTGCCTATAAAGGTAAGCTAGAATAACTCCACCCCAACTATAATAAGGTAAATCATCTTGCCACTCCTGATGATGTAGAAATCGCAAGCTGACTAGGTTTTCTGAAGTGTCCAGGAACAGAATACCACCAAACATCATCAGTAGCAACAACCTTGTCTGCCGATCGATATCCTCTGGCGCTGAGTCATCAGTAAAAGTGGTTTAGAGAAATGCCAAGGTGAACGACCTGATCCCATAATAGTGGTTTATAGAAATACAGAGGCGAACAACCCGATCCCATAAGAATATGATACATGATACTGCCGGTGCGAATGGCCCGATCCTATAAGAGTGTGTTGCAATATCCTGCCGAGGCGAATGACCTGATACCATAAGAGTGTTATAATATCCTGCCGAGGCAAATGACCTGATCCTATATGAGTGTGTTACAATATTCTGCCAAGGCAAACGGCCTGATCCCATTAGAATAAGAAGCTTTAACAGCTCCTTGAATATAGCGAGGGAAGCACAATTTCCATGCCGAGGGAAGCACAATTTCCATGGCTAATCAAGTAGCTCGTCAAATTTTTAATATAGCGAGTCCGTTACTCTACGCGAGTCTAGTCTCAGGCCATAATGCGAATTAAAACATTAAACAAACAAGAATAACTCAAATAGTACAACTAAGGCATGACGTGAGTCTAAGTCTACCCGGCATAATCAGGAATTCTAGCATATGCACGGACACTCGTTACCTCATACGTGCCTAGCTCTCACAACATGTAGCATATAATAGATATAACACCTACGGGGGAAATTCCCCCTCACAAAGTTAGACATGAGACTTACCTCGCTCCGAAGTTTCATAACCGGCTCCAACGCCTCTCTAGCACCTCAAACCAATGCCCATCGATCCAGAACTAGTCAAACAATCATGAAAACCATTAAAAATATACTCCAACACTCATAACTAATCAGTTTATAACAATTCCCAACTCCGTTCGAAAAGTCAATAAAGTCAACCCTCGGGTCCACATGCCCGGATTCCAAACATTTTCAAAGATAAATATTACCCATAATATCACAAACTTAAATATATAATTTATTCCCAATTCCATGTCCAATTTCGTGGTTGAAATCCAAAAATACCAATTTTTAGGTTTTTTTCAAAATCTCACAATTACTACCAATTCCATGTTTAAATCCTTGTAGAATCCATGTAGTTAACTAACAATACGTGGGAATTACTTACCTTGATATAGATAATGAAAATATTCCCTCCAAGAGCTCCAAAAATCGCCCAACCAAATGAAAATGTGAGAGAAATGGGCTAAGTTCCAAAATAAAGGCTCACTGCCCAGCAACTCCCTTCATCGCAATCGCATAAATCTCCTTGCGATCGCGAAGGCCAATTAGCATCGCCCATGAAATTACCCAGTGCGAACACGAGGTCCTACTCGTGATCGCAAAGCATAGCGTGCCCAGGCCTCTGCGAACGCGAGCCCATTATCGCGTACGCGAAGGCCAATCTTAGCCTCCGTTGATTCCTCTTCCGCGATCGTGTGAGTCCTTCCGCGATCGCATAGCTCAACTCTCCCACACAGCCCCGCCTCCACAACCCATCGCGTTCGTGACTCTGCCCACGTGAACAGAAAGAATAACCTGCTCCAGCTCCACGATCGTGTTCCCTTCTATGCGATCGTGATGAACAAAAACTCTACCAGCCAAGCTAACCCTTCGCGATCACGTCCTTACTGTTACACGGCACCTTCCTGAAGTTCCTTGGAAGGGCGACGTAAGGTTAAACAACCGATGTCAGAACGGTTGCTATGCGCCAATTGAGGTCCCCTCCGTACGCTAGACTAGATTGTTAGTGCCGTACGGAAAAAACCAATGTCGTAAGCAATTGAGCAGCGGAAATGAGCAATGATGATGAAAGCTAATGATTGTATTGATGATGAGGAAAGCTATTACAAAATGCTATGCGGTGTCGGGGGGAGAGACACCAGTACAGAGAATTGTTTGATTGCTTGAATGCTTTGGTCCCCCTTAATAATGCTTAAAACAAATAAACCAAAGTTACATGAGTAGACCTATGAAAGCTGTAGAAGCACACTAAAAATGAATGGAGTAAAACTACTCTAAATTACAATGAAAAGGACTTAGTATTCTACAAGGTAGAAGCAAGTCCGATGGCAGCAACTTTGTCTTGAGCATCAGGGTCTGCGCGCGCATTGCTGTTGGCACGCGAGAGACTATTTGGATATGCCAGCGGCTGGGCGCTAGCGCTTGGCATTGGATCTGCGCGCGAGGCACTGTCTGTGCATGCGGCGCTGTTGGCAACATGATGGTTTGTGTGCGCGGCATTATCGGTACACGCAGCACTATCGGCACTCGCCAGCCGTTGGGTGCTGGCACTGATTATCGGTGGGGCGACAGAGGCGCATGCATGCTTGTCACTCGGCGCTGCCGAGACCACGGGGCCGAATGTGATGCTAGGCATTGGGAGGTTTGCCAGGACGCCACAGGGCGCGTCTAAGGGGTCATGGGTCAATGATGGAAAGTAGCCCATGACATTCTCCCCCACCTGAGTTGGCGACGTCCTCGGAGCCTTACCTGCGTGATGATGATTATTGGTCAGGCTCTTGTTGGCTGGGAGGTCTGTTCCCCTCAGTGTAGTGAGGTGGCTTTCTAAATGATCTTCCATGTATTTATGAAATGACCTGAGGCGGCTGACATGGAAGATTGGATGGACTTTCCACCAGGTTGGTTTGTTCAACTGGTATGTAAATTTCCCGATGCGCCTTTCAATGGAAAAAGGGCCCGATGTATCTTTGCAATAGGCGAGGGTCTTGGGTCCTCTTTGCAAACAAGTTCGGCCTCGGTGTTCTCACCATCACTTTGTCTCCTGCATGATGTTGGACAAAGCAAAGGTTTTGTTCTGCATACCTCATTGCCCTCTTTTGGGCTTTGACAAGATAGCTCCGCACTATCTCCAAAGTTTTCTCCCATTCTTTTGAGAAACTAGCAGCTCGATGTGATGTTGGCATGTTTGGTGCATTCACCATCTGTGGGAGTAGCAGTTTCTGTCCGGTAACAATTTCAAAGGCGCTTTTGTTTGAAATAGAGCACTTTTGAGAATTGAAACACAATTGAGCAGCATCCAGAAGCTTCACCCAATTTGTTTGCGATTCGATTGCAAATTGTCAGAGATATTCCTCTAGCATGTCATTTAACCGGTTTATTAGGCCATCTGCTTGTTGATGGAAGTTTGAGTTATTACTCAATTTGGATCCGAGGCAACTGAAGAGATGGGCTAAAAATTTGCTAGTGAAGCGTGAGTCGCAGTCACTAATGAAGTCTTTGGGCATGCCCCAATATTTGACAATATGAGAGAAGAAGAGTCAAGTTGTATCTTCTACAGATATATTTTGTTGGGCTGCTATGAAGGTAGCATACTTGGAAAACCGATCTACTACCACTATGATGGTTGCAAGATTCCCGACATTGGGTAATCCTGTGATGAAATTCAGGGAAATGCTTTCCCAAGGTCTCTGTGGGACAGGTAGAGGCTCCAAGAGTCCCGCTTGTGCTGAGTGATCCGACTTGTCCTTTTGGAATGCTTAACAAGTCTTCACACACTGAGGGGCACCATGAGTTGTTGGACGCCAATGATCTGATGTTTGATTGATGATGTTGAGGGTAGCCGGAACCATAGGTTCAGGTCTGTTGATTCCCTTCTTTGACTGCATGGCCGAGATGCTTTCAGTGGGCATTTTTATGGGTATGCACGGTATGGTGCAGGTTTTGGCCTCGTTGTATCCCATCATTAGGAGCATATTAGCATATGGTACCGGGATGGTGTTGGGTCTACCTGAGGAATTCCAGTCCCACTATCAATTTGAAATCATCGATGATAGCTATGCGTAGGTCGAATATTCCCTTGTATGGGCCAAGCTTCATTGGCACTTCTTTGGTTATTCCACTCACTGGCTGAGATGGAGAGTTGATAGCCTTGACACGACCCCTACTCTTTTTCACCGCTAGACCAAGGTGCTGCACTTGAGTTGAGGCCAGGTAGTTGTGGGTAGCACCCGTGTCTATCAATGCCCGAATAGGTTTGCCGTTGACTTTCATGTCGACGAACATTAAGGTCCTCTTTTGTATGGTGGGAGGCCTTTCATCCGCCTTTTCTTTCCCTTACCTGGTGATTAGTCATGTGTTCTTCTTAGGGTTACCAGCACTGGTTCCCGTTAAGGTGTTATGAATGGAGCCAACAAATGCGTTGAAGGTACCTACTTGCTCTGCGTTGTCTGAGTCGTGAGGATCTGACCCTTCTTCAACAGTCTGTTGAGCATTGATATGTGTATTTGGGCATTGATTGTTCCAATGTTCCCCACCGCAATGACGGCATTCTGAAGGGGGCTTTCTCCCCTGATTGTTGTTGACTGATGCAACACTGTTGCTGCTTGAGGAATGAGTCTTAGATTTGGATGCACCTCGATCTCCTCCGTTTCTGTTAGGGCCACCGTTGCTATGTTGGCTCCCGTTGTATCCCCCTCGGATAGGAGGCTGTGGCCTATCCTTCTGAGTTTCCAAATGATAATCCCCAAGGCACTCTGCAGCTTGAATGGCCTTGGGCAAGGTATCTACCCTTTGTCTTTGCATCTCCATACGAGCATGAGGTTTCAAACCTTCTATGAATGCGAACAGTTTGTCTTTGTCCCCCATATCCCGTATGTTTAGCATGCGTACGGAGAATTCACGCACGTAGTCCCACACCGACCTGGTGTGGCGGAGTTCGCACAACTTTCTTCGTGCATTATATTCTACGTTTTCGGGGAAAAACTGCAGGCATATGGCTGCCTTCACTTCTGCCCATGTGTTGAGAGTATCTTCACTGGCTCTGATGGCTTCGTATTTGACTCTCCACCAAAGTTTAGCATCACCCTGAAGATACATGGAAGCAGTTGCTACCTTTTTGGCTTCTTCTAACTATCCTACGGCCTCGAAGTATTGTTCGATGTTGAAGATGAAATTTTCCACTTTTTTAGCATCCCGAGCTCTGTTGTATGGCTTTGGCTCTGGGATTTTCAGCTTTTGTGGCATTGGGGTAATGTTCATGGCAAACACTGATTTGGTTTTCGCCTCCTTTGAGTAGGCTTTGAAGGGCAACATTGACAATATTGAGCTAGCCTATCAAGTTGTCTATGGTTTGCTGCATGGCAGTCAGTCTGTCTGCCTCTAGTTCCTGATGGGCTAAATCCTCGGCACGCTCCTTTTGGAGGTCCTCGAATTTTCCATGAATTTCGGCTGCCTCGATGGCTGTTGTTTGTCGGTCTTCCTTAGAGTCGCGACTGATGTTTGCTATGTCAACTTCGGCCTGCCGCATTCTGCGGTCCAGGTCGTCCAACCTTTGCACTAGGCTGGTTTTTAGATCAGGCACCGTATCCACGATGGGCCGTAATATGTCAACCGTCTCTTGAAGGGTCGCGATGCGATCCCCATAATTCACCATGGTCAGAAATGGTGATGATGACAATAAGTTCCCTCGTCCGATGTCGAGCCTAGGCTCTGATACCAACTGTTATGAGGCACCTTCCTGAAGTTCCTTAGAAGGGCGGCGTAAGGCTAAGCAACCGATGTCAGTACAGTTGCAATGCGCCAACTGAGGTCCCCTCCGTACACTAGACTAGATTGTCAGTGCCGTACGAAAAAACCAATATCGTGAGCAATTGAGCAGCGAAAATGAGCAATGATGATGAAAGTTGATGATTGTATTGATGATGATGAAAGTTATTACAAAATGCTATGCGCTGTCGGGGGGAGAGACACCAGTACAGAGAATTGTTTGATTGCTTAAATGTTTGAATGCTTTGGTCCCCTTAATAATGCTTAAAAAAAATAAACCAAAGTTACATGAGTAGACCTATGAAAGCTGTAGAAGCACACTGAAAAAAAATAAAATAAAACTACTCTATAATTACAATGAAAAGGACTTAGTATTCTACAAGGTAGAAGCAAGTCCGATGGCAGCAACTTTGTCTTAAGCATCAGGGTCTGCGCGCGCATTGCTGTTGGCGCGCGCAACACTATTTGGATCTGCCAGCGGCGGGGCGCTGGCGCTTGTATTGGATCTGCGTGCGGGGGACTGTCTGTGTGTGCGGCGCTGTTGGTAACATAATGGTTTGTACACGCGGCATTGTCGGTGCATGCAGCACTGTTAGCACTCGCCAGCCGCTGGGCGCTGGCACTGATTATGGGTGGGGCGACAGAGGCACATGCATGCTTGTCACTTGGCGTTGCCGAGACCACGGGGCCGACCGTAGTGCTAGGCGTTGGGAGGCTTGCCAGGACACCACGGGGCGCGTCCAAGGGGTCATGGGTCGATGATGGAAAGCAGCCCATGACATCCGCGATCGTGATGCACACCAAACACACCAGAAACTAGTAGTGACAAAACGAGAATTGATCTGAAACTACCCCAAAACTCATCTGAGGCCCCCGGAACCCCGTCCGATCACACCAATAAGTCCCAATACCTTATCCAAACTTATCAAAAGGCTCGAAATACCACGAATAACATCAAAATCATGAATCAACGATCAAAATCCTTTTTTTGACTTTCAAACTTCGACGAACACGTCCAAATGATACTTAAACATCCCGGAATAATGCCAAACTTTATGCACAAGTCATAAATTACAATATGAACCTATTCCAAGGCTCAAAATTCTAAACGGACATCGATAGAATCAAAATCCACTTCAAACCAAACATATGAAATTCTAAAACCTTCAAAATGCTAACTTTCTATAATAAGCGCCGAAATGCTCCTAGGTCACCCGATACTCAACTCGAACACACGCCCAAGTTTGAAATCATAGTACGAACCTATTGGAACCTTAAAAAATCTCAATTCTACGGTCATTTACTCAAAAATCAAACCTTGGTCAACTCTTCCAACTTAAAGCTTTCGAATTAAGAATTTTTCATCCGAATCAACTCTGAACCTCGTGAAATTCAATTCTGACCATACGTACAAGTCATAAAACATGAAGTGAAGCTACTCAAGGTCTCAAACCGCTGAAGGATGTGCTAGAGCTCAAAAAGATCATTCGGGTCATTACAAATGCCATCCTTAAACTTTATTTGATCTTACGCAACTCTAGATGAGATGAGATGAGATTTTATCAACCAAAAAGTAAAACATATATATATACACACAAGTAGAGGGACCTATGCATTGAGAAGAGGGGTTGTCGACCCTGTTAACCTCGATAATTGTTTTGAATATATATGTGTATTTATGCATTAGGTTAGGCTGTCTACGACACACCCCTTTGGGTGCAGTCTTTTCCTGACCCTGCGTGAACACAAAATGTCTTGTGTATTGGGCTGCCCTTTTTTATGTGTATATATGCTAAAAACGATCATATATTTTGCTTGGACCTTAAGATCAAAAGTTCGATGTGTGCACTGGTTGAGCAATCTACTCATGTGCCCCCACTTCCTTTAAATCCTGGGTCCGCCTACGTATACAAGTCAAGTACCCACTTGATGAAGCATATGTGGATCAAGTACTCTAACTTTAGCAATAACACAAAGCTAGAGCAACGAACAATGATAATATATATACCGAGAGGCGTATTTAGGATTTTAAGAGTATGGGTGCACTATATTACTGTTTGGTTTGACTCCATCAAAATTTTTCCATGACAACAACTTACCGAGCAAACTATGGCTAATACTATTATCTCAAAAAAATATTCGATTTACAATTTTTCTTAACAAATTTTTATACATTAAAAGTGATCAATATAACATCATTATTTGAGAAAATCCGCTTCATAAATAAAAATAAATTGAAGAAAAATATAAAGGAGAGAAATGATAAATTGGTTCTAGAGTGACCGTTGTTCGTAAAAATGTTGAGACACAAAGAGAGGTGAGGAGAAGATATGAATTTTGATTTTTTAGGAATTTTAGAACTCAAGAATAAACCAAAAAAGAAAAGAAAAAAAGGAAATAAAAATAAACATAAAAGAAAGAAAAGACAACAATTTAAAAAGAACCACGAAATGGAACAAAAAAAGGAAAGAACAAAAAGGAAGACAAGAAACAAAAAAAGAAAAGATAAAAAATATGAAGAGAAGCAGAAAGCGGGATAAAATTTTGCAGCCCAAGGACTCGAACCCTTAACTTGGAATAATAAAGGGGAAACAGCCACCAACAGACCAAAGTGGTGTCTTGTTGATGGGTTCACCCAGATATTATTAAGTATTATACCAGAAGGATTACAGTGTTGCACACAATCTAGGGACGGGAGCATGGGTTCACGTGAACCCATACCATTTTATGTAAATTCGCCCTTGAATATACCTATGATACGTATTTGTACGTAATAACCAAATTTAGGGGAAGTAATCATAGTTAAATCCATAGTTAAATTCTAAAGAGTGATCGAATATTAGTTAAAATTGTTAGTTGAAGTTAGTTGAAGGTTGTTAAGAGTGGCACGTGTGGGTCATGTGACTTCCAAAAGTTAGTTATAACTAACTAACTACACATCACATGGAATCCACCTATACAGCTCACAAAACTCTCATGTTGTACTCATCTATTGTTGTGAAGATTAATAACATTCTCTCTTTTCTATTGTCTCAAATCGATCGAGCTTCATTGAGCTCTTGGAACCACTGTTCAAGCGTAGTTCTTCTCGTTACTCTTTACGTGTTCCTTTCTCTTTTTAATTCCCGAAGTTTTAGTGCGTGCCATTGGTATCATAGCAGTGATTCATTGGTTGTGACAATGGGTGATCATAGCACGCGAATGACGCAAGGATGTTGATAACCTCAAAGGCTCTATAGATTTTGTAGTTCACACAGTTGCAGAATTGACCACTTCACTAGATGCAAAATTTGCCCAAGCATTAGAAGAGATTAAGAAGATGATGCTTGCCAATGGTGAAAACCATGTTCAGAATGAACCAGTAATAGATAGAGATAAGGAGATTTTAAGAAATCGCGTAGAGAATCAAGTAGCCAGAGTTGTCAAACATCAACCTCCATTTAGGAATTATCAAATGGATGTGGCCATCTCCAAATTTGATGGAACTGGACTGAAGGATTGGCTCTATAAGTATGGGCAATTTTTTGATGTGGACGAGACTCCTGAAGATTCAAAGGTGAAGTTAGCTTCTTGTAAACTTGAAGGCCGAGATCTTCAACGGCAATAAGGATTCATGCAATCAAGAGTTATAAGAGAGTGGCCTTACTGGGGGGAGTATGTAGGGTGTTTCTATTCCAGATATGGAACAGAGTTGTTTGACGATCCAGTGATATATCTCAAAGGCCTAAGGCAGGTAACAACTGTTCAAGAATACATTGACATTTTTGATGAATTGCTTAATAGAGTAGAATTGCAAGATGAATATGTTGTTAGTTGTTTCATAGAGGGGCTGAAACCTGAAACTGGACTGCCGGTTAAAATGTTGAATCCTAGATCATTGGCCAAAGCCATTAGCCTAGCACGAATACAGGAACAAACTTCAAAAATCCAAAAATAAGTTTTCTTTTCAATGCCTATTTTTCCAAACCTCAGAAATAATCCCAGAAACCTTCATGTAAAACTATCTTATTCTTACCTTGGACCCAACCAGCCTCTCACCTAAACCACTGCTTAGATTTTCCCAAAAAAACAACGCCCTCACACCATTAATCCTAAACTACCCTACAAAAATGTTAAACGCTTAACTCATGCTGAAATGGAGGAGAATAGGAGTGAGGAATTATGTTTCAACTGTGATGAGAAGTACACTCCAGTCCACATCTACAAGAAGAGAAGACAATTCTTTTCCATGAAAGTGGATGCGGGCATTGAACCAATAGAGTTATAGGAAGAAGTGATGTTGGATCCTGCAGAGTTATTGATCATGATAGCACATGGTTTAGAAACTGATTCTGAAGGTTCCATCATACCCCATGTATTTGTGCATGCTATGAATGGTATTCATTATTTTAGAACCATAAGAGTGACATTCTATATTAAAGGAAAGGCAGTACATGTACTTATTAATACTGGCAACACCCATAATTTCTTGGATCTCAATACTGCCAAGAGATTGGGATGTGTTTTGACTGCCATCACACCCTTCGTAGTTTCAGTAACTGATGGTAATAAGGTACACAATAACGATGTGTGCAAGAAGTTGATATGGAAAATGCAAGGTGTTTCCTTTGATTCAGATATGTTAGTGTTGCCTATTGGAGGATGTAACATGGTGTTAGGAATTCAATGGTTGATCACACTTGGAGATATCATGTGGAATTTTAGGAAGCTCAAGATGGAGTTCACTATCATGGGTCAAAAGATATCCTTGAGAGGTATCCAACCTCCCGCTGCTAAGCTAATCCAATCTGGCAAGATGGATAAGTTGCTAGCTAAGCCTGCAGAGATACGTATGATATAAGTAGGCATTCTAACATAAGAATCAACAGATTAAGATGCCAACTTGTTTTCTTTAAAAGCTCAGTTGGAGACTCAAAGTGAACCTGCAGATCTGCAGTTGGTACTACAGAAATATGGTGATCTGTTTGAAGAGCCCAACAAACTTTCTCCTTCTAGGATGCATGATCATAAGATTATCCTGAAGGAAGGTACTTCTCCAATCAACAAGAGAACATATAGGTATCCAACCATCCAGAAGAATAAAATAGATAAAATGGTGGATGCGATATTAGCTTCTAGTGTAATCAGACATAGCACCAACCCTTATTCCTCACCAATTGTGATGGTGAAAAATAAATATGGCACATGGAGGATGTGTGTGTACTATAAGAAATTGAATGATTGCACAGTGAAGGACAAGTTCACAATCCCTGTCATTGAGGAACTATTAGATGAATTATATGGAGCTAAGTATTTTTCTAAACTAGACCTTAGATATGGATACCACCAAATCAGAATGTATGAGCCTGACATTCCAAAAACTGCTTTTAGAATTCATCATGGTCACTATGAGTTCATGGTCATACCCTTTGGCCTAATCAATGCACCCTCAACATTCCAAAGCCTAATGAACCAGATATTTCACGACTTTCTTAGAAAATCAGTCTTAGTTTTCTTTGATGACATTCTTATATACAGTTCCAGCTGGGCAGATCACTTAATTCACATTGAGGAAGCTTTTCAAGTATTGAGATCACATGTGATATATGTCAAGAAAAGCAAGTGTGCTTTTGGAGTGAAACAAATAGATTATACATGCCATGTAATCTCTAAAAGGGGAGTTGCTATGGACCATCAGAAGGTGGAAGCAGTAGTGAACTGGCCTCAACCAACTACCCTAAAGAGATTATGGGGTTTCTTAGATCTCACTAGGTACTACAGAAGGTTTATAAGGGGGTATGGTATGATTGCAAGACCCTTGCATGACCTACTAAAATAAGGGAACTTCATCTAGAATTCTGCTGCCACTCAGGCAGTTGAAGACTTGAAAAAGGCACTCATTACGTCACCTGTTCTGGCACTACCTAATTTCACCAAAGAGTTTATAATAGAAATTGATGCTTCTGATTTTGGCATTGGGGCATTACTGGCTCAAGATAGCAGACTTATAGCCTTTTTCAGCAAAAGGCTTATCAGAGAAAAACAAAGCATTATCAGTCTATGAGAGGGAGTTGTTGGCATTGGTCTTTACAGTCCAAAAATGGATACCTTGCCTACTGGGGAGATATTTTATAATCAAGACTGACCACCACAGTCTCAAGTATCTACTAGAACAGAAAATTACCACTCCCAACCAACAAAAATGGTTAATCAAACTATTAGGTTAAGATTACACCACCTCTTACAAAAAGGGCAAAGACAACATTACAATTGATGCTCTTTCCAGGAAGGAGGATCCAATTGAACTATTCAGCATCTCTGGTATTTTTTCTGAGCTCTTAGAGGCAGTTAAGCACAACTGGACCCAATATCCAGCACTCCAAAAACTGGTTCAAAGACTGCAAACTGGTACCAGTCCTAAACCTCACTACTTGCTTCAAGGTGGTATCCTTAGTATGAAAGGAATAATAATGGTAGGTGCGGATCCTGAACTGAGGAAAAGATTGTTGTCATTCTATTATAATAGTGTTATGGGAGGGCACTCTAGTATCACAGCTACCCTCAACAGGCTAAAACAGGATTTCTACTGAAAAAAGATGAAGCAGGATATGTATCACTATGTAAGAGAATGTGATGTGTGTCAAAGGTGAAAGGGAGAGAATATGGCTTACCCTAGGCTATTGCAACCTTTACCTATCCCTGCAGGAGTTTGGCAAGATATCTCTATGGATTCATAGAGGGGTCGCCTAAGGCTGCAGGTAAAGAGGTCATTTTTGTAGTAGTAGACAGGCTCAACAAGGCTGCTCATTTTATGGCCTCAAACATCCCTACACAACCTTAGATGTGTCTAATAGGGACAAAGTATTCACAAGCAGATTTTGACAGCAGTTGTTCAAATTGCAAAAAGTCTCACTTTTGACTTCTTTTGCCTATCACCCTCAAACAGATGGCCAAACTGAAGTTGTCAATCTATGTTTGGAATGCTATTTGAGGTGTATGACCTTTGATAAACCAAAGGAATGGCCGCACTGGTTGGCTCTTGCAGAATGGTGGTACAACATCACCTTTCACTCAACTACCAATATGACTTCATATGAGGCTATTTATGGTCAGAAACCACCTCATCTACTTCCTTACCAACCTTTTGATTCCCAGCTTGATGTGATAGACAAGAGCTTGCAGGCAAGAGAAGCCACATTAAGAGCTTTGAAGGCTCATTGGAGAAAGCTCAACACAGAATAAATGTGCAAGCAGATAAGGGCAGAACTGATAGAAACTATCAAGTTGGTGACTGAGTCTTTATCAAGTTACAACCTTACAGGCGACTCTCCTTAAAGAACCATTCTTATCAGAAATTATCTGCTAAGTTCTTTGGGCCCTTCCAGATCATTGCCAAAGTAGGACAGGTGGCCTACACTCTAGCTCTACCTCCACACTCTAAGATCCATCCAACTTTCCATGTTTCACTGCTCAAGAAAAAGCTGGGAGCTCACACTGCTTCTGTGACATTGACTGTGATCCATTCTGACTCAGGGCATGTCCTACTAGAACCTGAAGCAATATTGGATAGGAGGCTGGCCAAGAAGCATGGCAAGGCAATAGCACAAGTCGTTGTCAAATGGATGAATGTTGCACCAGAGTACAACACTTGGGAGGATCTACAAGATATGCAGATCTTATCACTATTGTATGAAGGTAGAGAAACTGTTTCTAATGAATTCTTCGCTCAAGGAACGTATAAGTACAACACTAATAAAAAAGAAAAACGTTAGTGTAGAAGCCATAAAAAGAAACATTAACAACATCAAAATAATACGATGATCGAAACAAAAGAAATAACATATACTGCATCAAAGTTATTTGAGTCTCGACCAAACCCGCAATCGGCACCCTAGCCCCGTGTGAGGAAAAATAGCTGGTGAGTGGTGAGGGTAAGAATAGCATTAGGGATATAAGTAGAGTAGTTGGAGTTGAAGGGCGGTTTTCTATTCTTGCCCTTACTTATATCTTTGGAGATCTCGTCTTTCTACGGTAAGATTCTCTTTTATCTTTTATGCATGAAAATTGAACAAATTGATTCAAAATAATATTTCAGTTCCTATATAATGCTATGTTAATTCAAATTTGCATAAAGAGTACCTTTATAAAGAGTACCTTTATAACATTATATAAATTAAATTTGCAAAAAAATAAAAACAATGGGTTACAGTCATGAACAAGGTTGAATTTAAAAAGTTAATTTCACTTTTGTGTATTATACTAGTAGCAGTGGGAGGTCACAAATCTAAAAATGAATCACTAAATAGATTTATAATCTTGAGATTTCTAAAATTATACAAATTAATGTTATTAATAAAAATGATGTCAACCATAGTAAAACATCGAAAATGCAAATAGTGTCATTTAAACTAATAGAGGATAATTTTTAACGCTAAATTACTTCAAATGTAGTGTATATGTTTTTCTTTTCCAAAACGAGAAAATAATTGTTGCTAATTAACCATTAATAAAAATACTAGTTTTAGACCTATTATCTTTGAGATAAATGTATATGTTTAGCCGCTCTAAAAAATAATAATCAGTAAATATTTTATATATATATATATGTGTGTATGTATTATATATATATAATATACATATTTTATACACTTTTGGCTAGCGAATATAATTAGTTTTGTCCCACCAACCACTTTGTTTTTGCACCTTATTTTGACTGGGGTTAGAGTTTTTCTTTTCCTTAATAACCATTAGTAGTGTTGTTTAATTTGGTTGATTTTATTTTTTAAAATTGTCTACTACGGAGTATATATTTTTGCATTGGACTCTCAAAATTACGGATAAAAGAGCATAGTTGGAAGTGATAACTACACATGATATGTACAGTTCCCCCCCCCCCCCAACCCCCCAAAGTTACCACCTTCTTATTAAAGCATATGCTGTCCAATTATCAGTCTCTATTCATAGGGGGAGGAAATTTTATAAATTCATGAAATATTACAACGTTTTTTATTTTAAAAAAATATGACGGTGTTTATTTATCTATACTATATTAAAAACACGAAAGCTTTTAGTGAAATGTCGTTCGCCTTTTTTACCCTTCGTAAATGTATCCCATGTTGGCCAAAATTGTAATTATAAATTATACTAGCTTTTTAGCAAAATATGTTAAATTCTACACGAGTTTGTTAAAGATTTCATTCCAAATTTGGAGACTTGAAGAAGTCCTTCGTATATAAGGAACCTCCAAGTTAATTAGAGTATCTCCAAGTTCTATCGGTTTATGTATAGTTTGGTGCTTAGAATCTGATTTCATTAGTATTCTGCAAAAAGTATAAATTTACTTATAAATTCCCTTAGGCTTATGTATATTTAGGTGCGTAGGATCTGATTTTGTTTGTGCATGATCATAACAGATTTTTGTGTTTTCATGAACGGTTTGTGCTTTTAACTTCATTGTTGTGTTTCTTTGGATGCGCAGTCAAAGTTTCCAATCTTTTCTCTACCACTCTTATTTGTGATCTAATTTATTGTTTTATTTTACCATTTTTTTTTTGTTCTTTATTGATCTTTATAGTGTATTTTCATGAATTAACATTAACAATAACTTTGACTTTCGATTCAGAACTATACGGAAACCTTCGTTCCACTTCTTGCCTATGCTTTGCTTGCTTTTGTTGGAAATCTAAACTGGTTAAGTATGGTTTTTTAAATCATTCAAATCTCTAAGAATCTTTTGCTTATGAAGTGGTTTCTCATTTATAATAATATGGAATATAATTTTACTCTCAGTTTGGCTTGTTCAGTCCCTCTACAGAGTAAATTTATCCTTTTTCGTAAGATGCAATTTTTTTAATAGAATTATAATTTCTTACCGTGATTATTAAATTTATTATCTAATACGTAGGGACTTCCTAACGGGTTATTAAATATGCTAAAACTGTCAAATCTAATCTCTTTCTTTGATGCTTTGTGGTGCATGTCTCTATATGTGTGTTTGTGTAAGTGTGTGTTCCTGTATATATTTCTGGATAGCGTATGGAATATGAGTGAGAGATTGTGATTAGTGTGAATGTTAAAGATCTACCAATTAAGAGAAAAGGTCTCCGATAGCACGTAGTTGGACAATTTCAATGACTAATAAGCAAGTCAATTAGAATAAACAATACGAGAACATAAATAAGGAGAACTTATAAAATACTTTCTATGTTGCTTTATTTAACATAGAGTTGTTTTTATTTTTTGATATTTTATAGTAGCTTATTGTCACGTAGGAGTCTCCCCTAGGCTGTTGCTTGCACTCTCCTTGCTATTATCACATCTTACACCTGATAACTTTTAAAATGAGCTCCTTCATTTTAGTTCTTTAAACTACTGTTGGTGACTGCATTAGTATTGGTATCTAAAGAGTGGCATTTGTGTTTTTTATCCGGGTATTAATGTAGAGACTTAAGATTGCCTATTCACTTGAATATTTCTGCTTTCTGAATGATACTTGCAGTCAACACCATTCTTTTTATGCATGTAAGTGTTTTTTACTTTCTAATAAGTGCACTACTTTTCCTCATTATTAATCATATGTGTGCCTGTCCAGTTAACCAAAAAAAAAAGTCGCGTGCCTGCATCCTTTATATTTCAATAAGGTTTTTAACATGACTAAAATATTTTATGTTCAAGATAGGTGATGTTGACCCAGTTGACATAGACTTGACTATTTAATATTTTCACATGGAAACACAAAAAATTAACAATCAACTTATGAACCAAAGATTAAACTCCTTGCCCAGTTTAGGATTTACTATTCTATGACATTTGATGAGCATCTTGAGCAATTAGGCAAAATTTTGTTGTACTATAGCAAGAAACATTATTTGCTAATTTGAATAAGTACACCTTTTGCTTTTATTCATTACAATTTTGTATCTTTAGCACAACAAAAAATATTTGATATCTTCATAGCCCATATTTTACCTGTTGTTCTTCTTTGCTAGCTGCTTTATTTTTATTCAGAAAATCCTAGGAAATTTAACTACGTGATTATTCAAAAAGTTATAATCCATTATTTTTTTCTATTTCAGCTTTAAGCATAAGTATTGTAGTATATAGTATCTTACTAAAGCAAGAAGCTTCTGCAAAATAAAACAAATGAAGAAATATATACCTCATTAAAGCAAGAAATTTCTTCAAGTTTTTAGTGACAACGAATTGCAGCCCTTGATCTTATTATGAAGAGTTTACCCGAGCAAAGTGGAGGAAGAGTCGCTTGATTGGATCCAAACATTTATACAGTAACATCATTTGTCATCTTTTAGGAACTTGCAAAGTTTTTAATTTATATGTCATAAGTCAAGAAAATATTTGAATATTATTTATGCCATTTAAAAAAAGTAATTTTCATTAATACTAGGTACACGCACTAACGCGCGTACCCTAAAACTAATGTATATATAAACGTATTGATGATTTCAATTAGTTAGTGGCTAAAATCTTATGAATATATTCATATTTCAATCATTTACATTAGAGCTTCAATTACAAACTAGCAAAGATCCATTATATATTATGATTTCTCTATATTTATTTCAGTCTATTGGAACTCTCGTTTCTATACTAGATAATGCATGTTTCAAGACAAGGTTGGAATCTTTCTAAAATTTGTGCTCCGTAAAATTACATAATTATACCTTTCTAGATGACTGAGTTGGTTGAGTAGGGGAGGTTTAGGGTTCCAAGTCCACTTGTATATATGATGACCCGATAGGTCATCTTATATTTTAGAACCTAATTCTGTGTTTTGAGATCTCAAAAAACTCATTATAGTCTTCCTCGATTTACGTGGGCAGTCCGGGTGTTCTTCCGGAAGGCTTATATGTTAAAAACTAATAAAAATAGGAATTTTTGCCTTAAAAAAAATAATTTGAGTTGACTTTAGTCAACGTTTTGAGTAAACGAAATCGGATCCGTATTTTGACGGTCCTGGTGGGTCCGTATCGAAATATGAGACCTGGGCATATGCCCGAAATTGAATTCGGAGGTCCCTAACTCGAGTTATAAATTTTTGTTAAAGATTAAAAATCTGAAAGTTTAATGGTTTTTAAGAATTAACTGAGGTTTGGTTTTGTTGATACCGGGTCCGTATTTTGATTCCGGAGCCCGGTACAGGTCCACTATGATATTTATGACTTGTCTGTCGAAAGTGGTGAGAAACAGAGTTAATTTGACGTGAGTCGGACGTTCGGTTGTGAAAATAGAAGTTTTAAAGCTTTCTTAAAAATTTCATTCGATTTGGTATTTATTTCGTAGTTCTAGATGTTATTTTGGAGATTTGATCGCGCGAGCAAGTTCGTATGATGTTTTAGGACTTGTGTGCATGTTTGGTTTGGAGCCCCGAGGGCTCGGGTGAGTTTCGGATAGGCTATGGAAACTTTTTGCACTTAGAAATCTGGTTTTTGTGCTTTAGCTGATATCTGGTGTGTTCTTCTTCGCGTTCACGAAGGTACTCTCACGAACGCGAAGAGTGAACTGAGCTGGGGAAGGTGTTTTTCTTTGCGAACGCGAAGGCTGGGTCGTGAACGCGGAGCGATGTGGGCCTTACCATTCGCAAACGCGAAGCTTGAGGGACCTGGGTGAGGGGACACTCGTTCTCCTACGCGAACGCGAGCACTGGCTCGCGAACGCGAAGGCTAGGGGAGAGCAGCCTTAGCGAACGCAAAGGAGGACTCTCGAATGCGAAAACCATTTAGGTTGCTGCACATCGCAAACGAGGCATGCCCTTCGCGAACGCGAAGAAGGCCTGACTCCCAGACCTTAAAACATTTTAAAAAAAAAACGGGATTTTACCTATTTTTCATAAACTCTCCATTAGAGCTCAACCTAGGTGCGATTTTGAAGGGATAACTCAACACCAATTCATAGGTTTGTACTCTTTAACTCATTTTATACAATTTCTAACATCACCCATTAAATTTCTAGCCCTAATCTTTGTTCTTTCATGGTAGAAAACTAGGGATTTAGGAAGAATTTGGGTTTTTGCAAATTGGGAATTTAGACCTCAATTTGGGATCAGATTCCGAAACTAATTATATAATCGAGCTCGAAGGTGAATGGGTAAATGGATTTTGGTCCGAATCTCGGGTTTAGACCAAGCGGGCCTTGGTGTTGACTTTTGTTGACTTTTTCAATAGTGACCTAAATTGAATCTTTTGCAATCGTGGGTGATTTCTAAGGCTTATTTTGAATCGTTTGGTTGGTAATTGTGGATAGATACGAGTGGGTTGGAGATGGATTCTAGAGGAAAAACGATAATTGAGCATTGAGTGGCCTTTGGAGCGAGGTAAGTGTTGTGTCTAACCTTGACTTGAGGGAATTAGGAACCCTCAGACTATTTGCTATGTGAAATTCATGTGAGCGGCGTATATGTGAGGTGACGAGTACTTATGCACCGCCAATTTATCTGTTTTCCCTGTTTCTCCCATTTTTCTCATATTGTCTCTTTCCCTCTCTTAATTGTTACATACTCTACTTGTGTTCCCATACTTAATTGCTACATGTTAGACATTGTTTCCTCCGGTTAATGATATTAGTTCTTCCATAGTTTCATTATCTCTTATTATTTACTTAAGTTGGTTTACCGGTACCTTTCTGTTGTAGATTCTGAATTGGTCTTGATGTGTAGTATTACTTATGTGAATTTTCATGGTGTACAAGTTTCCTATTTGTTTCGATTTGGAGTTTAATTATTACGAAGGATATCTGTAATTTACATTGTGAAATTTCTGTACATACTAAGTAATTAATATTGATATGGTGGGATCGGGTTGCACGCCGCAACAGGAGGAATAATGGTGATATATATTGAGGTGGAATAAGGGTGAATTTATACTGTACGGTGAGAACGGGTTGCACGCCGCAACAGGTGTAATAAGGGTGGATTGTTTGGTGGAATAAGTGTGAACTATGATTGTGTTATTGTGATATAGTGGGATCGGGTTGCGCGCCGCAACAACCTATATGTTTATGTTTTCCTTGAGATGTGTTAGCCTTACGGTATTCTCTTTTGCACTTAAGGATCGGTAATTTCTGAACACTATTGATATATCTCCGGGAGTTGTTGTATTTCTTGCAATTTACTGCTTTCTTCTATTCTGCATTTCCTATTCTACTTTTATTATATATACCGTACAGGTAATGTAAGTGACCCGCCTTAGCCTCGTCACTACTTCATCGAGGTTAGGCTCAGCACTTACCAGTACATGGGGTCGGTTGTACTGATACTGCACTCTGCACTTCCTGTGCAGATTTTGGTGTTGGTCCGAGCTGATCGTAAGGTTAGCTGCTGGATTCATCCGACAGGAGACCCAAGGTAGATCTGCCGGCGTCCGCAGACCCTGGAGTCCCCTTCTAGCCATTGTATTTTACTGTTTCTTTCCTTTCGAAAATAGTTGTATTTCTTTCAGACATTTACTTGTAGAAAAATCTTAGAAGTTCGTGAATTGTGACTCCAGATCCGGGTAGTAGTATATATATATTGAGGTTTTTATATATATATATATATATATATTGAAGCTATTATATATTTCCGCACTCATTTTTAAACTCGTTTTAGCTTATTTACTGTTATTTACTGAAATGTATAAGAAGTGGCTTAATGATTCTCTAACGTTGGCTTGCCTAGCAAGTGAAATGTTAGGCGCCATCACGGCCCCGACAGTGGAAATTCCTGGTCGTGACAAGTTGGTATTAGAGAACTAGGTTGCCTAGGTCTCACAATTCATGAGCGAGCTTGGAAAAGTCTAGGGGATCGGTACGGAGACGTCTGTACTTATCTCCCAGAGGCTATGAAGTTTAGGAACAAATTTCACTTCCATTCTTCTCTGTCGTGCGATTTTGTTTCCTCAATACTGATTGAACTCTTCTACTCTTATTCTCTCACAGATGGCGAGAACAAGTACCGCTTCTTCAGCTGAGCAGTAGGCAGAGCCTCCAGTAGTAGCTCCTACGAGGGGCAGAGGTCGAGGCTGGGGTCGTGCCAGAGGCCGAGGCAGGGGCAGGGCTCAGCCCAGAGCCCGAGCAGTAGCCTCAGCAGCGGAGCCTTAGGTAGAGTTTGACGAGGAGGTTCCAGCCCAGACTATTTCTGCCGGACCAGCTCAGGTTCCGGAGGGGTTCATTTCCACCACAATGCTTCAGAACGCTTTGGTCCGTTTGGTGGGCCTTATGGGGAGTGTGGCCCAGACTGGCGTATTTCCCATGGCACCAGCCATCTATCGGGCTGGAGGAGAAGCCCAGACTCTTGCTACTCACACTCCGGAGCATATGGCTCCCCAGTATCAGACTCAAGCTGCTCATCCAGTCGGAGCAGTTCAGCCGGTTGTTGCGGCACAGGCCGATGATAGGTCAGCTATGTCTTCTGAGGCTTTGTGGAGATTGGACAGGTTTACTAGGCTTTTCCCAGTTCACTTCAGTGGTGCTTCTTCAGAGGATCCCGAGGAGTATCTTGACAGCTGTCATGAGGTGATACAGAACATGGGTATAGTGGAGACTAATGGGGTCCACTTTGCTGCATTCTAGATGACTGGTTCCGCCAAGAAATGGTTGAGGGATTATTTGTTGACCAGACCAACTGGGTCGCCTGTTCTTACTTGGGACCAGTTCTCTCAGCTCTTCCTAAATAAGTTCCTGCCTATCACATTAAGAGAGGAACATCGTCGTCAGTTCGAGCGTCTCCAGCAGGGCAGTATGAATGTTACTCAGTGTGAGACCCGTTTTGTGGATTTGGCCCGCCATGCTCTTCTTCTGCTTCCCACCGAGAGAGAGAGGGTGAGGAGGTTTATTGACGGACTTGCTTATCCTATCAGATTACAGATGGCTAAGGAAACTGGGAGTGAGATTTTTTTTTCAGGCGGCTGCCAATGTCGCCAGGCGAGTCGAGATGGTTCTTGCACAAGGAGGTCAGGGGTCTGACAAGAGACCTCGTCATTCTGGTGGGTTTAGCGGTGCCTCATCTGGAGCTAGGGGTACTTTTAGTAGGGGTCATCCTCCCAGGCCATTTCATTCAGCGCTTCAGGCAACCCAGAGTGCTTCAGGGAGTCGTGGTCCTTATGTGCCTCATTCTGGACAGCCAGCCTACAGTGCACCACCAGCTTCTATCAGTGCACCTCCTATTCAGAGTTATTACCGTGGTCATCTGGCTCGTTCGGGTCAGTTCCAGTTTTCACAGTCACAGTACTAGGATGGATGTTTCAAGTGTGGTGGTTATGGGCATATCAAGAGGACCTGTCCGAGATTATTGGGCGTCCCACCACAACATCAGGGTTCTCGTTCTATGGTTCTGACACCAGTTGCTGCACCGCCTGCTCAGCCAGCCAGAGGCAGGGGTCAGGAAGCCAGAGGTAGAGGCCAGACTATTAGAGGTGGAGGTTAGGCCATTAGAGGTGGAGGCCATCCAGTTAGAGGCCGTCCCAGGGACGTGGTTCAGAGTGGTGGGGCCCAGCCCCGATGTTATGCTTTTCCAGCCAGGCCTGAGGCTGAGTTATTCGATGCTGTTATTACAGGTACTATTTCAATTTACAGTAGAGATGCTTCAGTTCTATTTGATCCGGGATCTACTTACTCCTACGTGTCATCTTATTTTGCTTCATATTTGGTTGTGCCTCGTGATTCTTTGAGTGCTCCTATATATGTGTCCACACCTATGGGGGATGCTATTGTTGTAGATCGTGTTTATCGTTCATGTGTGGTCATCATTGGGGGTCTTGAGACTCGTGTAGATCTTCTACTTCTCGATATGGTCAATTTTGATGTCATTTTGGGTATGGACTGACTGTCACCTTATCATGCTATATTGGATTGTCATGCCAAGACGGTGACCTTCGTCTTGCCGGGATTGCCTTAGATAGAGTAGAGAGGGACTCCTGGCCATTCTACCAATAGGGTTATCTCTTATATAAAGGTTCGGCATATGGTCGAGAAGGGGTGTCTAGCGTATTAGGATTATGTCCGCGATTCTAGTGCGGAGCTTCCTTCCATGGATTCTGTACCAGTTGTCCGAGAGTTTCCAGAGGTATTTCGTGTAGCCCTGACGGGGATTCCACCCGACCGGGATATCGACTTCTATATTGACTTGGTTCCGGGCACCTATCCCATTTCCATTCCACCATACCGTATGGCCCCGCTAGAGTTGAAAGAATTGAAGGAGCAGTTGCAAGATTTACTTGATAAGGGCTTCATTAGACCTAGTGTCTCGCCCTGGGTTCACCTGTGTTGTTTGTGAAGAAGAAAGATGGATCGATGAGGATGTGTATAGATTATCGGTAGTTGAACAAAGTCACCATCAAGAACAAGTATCCATTACCAAGGATTGATGATTTATTTGATCAGCTTCACGGTGACAAGGTATTTTCGAAGATTAATTTGAGATCTGGCTACCATCAGTTGAGGATTAGGGCATCCGATGTCCCTAAGACAGCTTTTCGGACTCGGTACGGGCATTATGAGTTTCTGGTGATGTCCTTTGGGTTGACAAATGCCCCAGCAGCATTCATGGATTTGATAAACCGAGTGTTCAAGCCTTATTTGGACTCCTTTGTGATCGTGATTATTGATGATATCATGATCTACTCCCGCAGTCAAGAGGAGAATGAGCAGCTTCAAAGGATTGTACTTCAGACTCTGAGAGCCAACTAGTTGTGTGCTAAATTCTCAAAGTGCGAGTTTTGGTTGGATTCAGTCGCTTTCTTGGGGCACGTTGTATCAAGAGAGGGTATTTAGATTGATCCTAAGAAGATTGAGGCAGTTCAGAACTGGCCTAGACCCACTTCAACTACGGAGATCATGAGTTTCTTGGGTTTGGCGGGCTATTACCATCGATTTGTGGAGGGGTTTTTATCTATAGCAGCCCCGTTGACCAGGTTGACCCATAAGGGTGCCCCGTTCAAATGGTCAGACGAGTGTGAGTCGAGCTTTCAGAAGCTCAAGACTGCTTTGACTACAGCGTCGGTGTTGGTGTTGCCCACAGGTTGAGGATCTTATACGGTATATTGTGATGCATAACGTGTTGGGCTCAGTGCAGTATTGATGCAGGAGGGCAGGGTGATTGCGTATGTGTCGCGGAAATTGAAGGTTCATGAGAAAAATTACCATGTCCATGACTTAGAGTTGGCAGCCATTGTTCATGCACTGAAGATTTGGAGGCATTATCTTTATGACGTGTCGTGTGAGGTCTTCACGGATCATCGGAGCCTTCAGTATTTGTTCAAGCAAAAGGATCTCAATTTGAGGCAGAGGAGGTGGTTGGAGCTATTAAAAGACTATGATATCACCATCTTGTATCATCCCGAGAAGGCCAATATGGTGGCCGACGCATTGAGTAGAAAGGCAGAGAGTATGGGCAGCCTTGTGTTCATTCCAGTCGGTGAGAGGCCGCTTCCATCAGATGTTCAGACTTTGGCCAACCAGTTTGTAAGGTTGGATATTTCGGAGCCTAGCCATGTTCTAGCTTGAACAGTCACTCGGTTTTCCTTATTTGAGCGTATCAGAGATCGGCAGTATGATGACCCTTATTTGTTGGTCCTTAGGGACACAGTGCGGCATACTGGTGCCAAACAGGTTACTGTTGGAGATGATGGAGTCTTGAGGATGCAGGGTCGTGTTTGTGTGCGTAATGTGGATGGATTTTGTGAGTTGATTCTTGAGGAGGCCCACAAATCCCGGTATTCTATTCACCTGGGTGCCGCCAAGATGTATTAGGACTTGCGGCAGCATTATTGGTGGAGAAGGATCAAGATGGATATAGTTGCTTATGTAGCTCGGTGCCTGAATTGTCAGTAAGTGAAGTATGAGCATTAGAGACCCGGCGGTTTGCTTCAGCAGATAGAAATTCCTGAGTGGAAGTGGGAGCGTATCACTATGGATTTCGTTGTTAGACTCCCACGGACTCAGAGGAAGTTCGATGCAGTTTGGGTCATTGTGGACAGGCTGACCAAGTCAGCGCACTTCATTCATGTGGCAGTTACTTATTCTTCAGAGCGGTTGGCAGAGATTTATATCCGCGAGTTCATCCGTCTTCACGACGTGCCCGTGTCTATCATTTTTGATCGAGGTACGCAGTTTACCTCGCACTTCTGGAGGGCAGAACAGTGTGAGTTGGGCACGCGGGTTGAGTTGAGCATAACATTTCATCCTCAGACGGACGGACAGTCCGAGCGCACTATTCTGATCTTGGAAGATATGCTCCGCGCATGTGTTATAGACTTCGGATGATCGTGGGATCAGTTCTTTCCCCTCACAGAGTTCTCCTACAACAACAACTACCAGTAGAACATTCATATGGCTCCCTATGAGGCATTATACGGTAGGCGGTACCGGTCACCAGTTGGGTGGTTCGAGCCGGGGAGGCTCGGTTATTGGGTACAGATCTAGTACAGGATGCCTTGGATAAGGTCAAGATTATTCAGGATCGACTTCGCATAGCTCAGTCCAGAAAGAAGAATTATGCCGATCGTAGAGTTCGTGATGTGGCATTCATGGTCTTGGAGAGAGTGTTGCTCCGGGTATCACCCATGAAGGGTGTAATGAGGTTCGGAAATAAGGAAAAGTTGAGCACTAGGTATATTAGACCTTTTGAGATTCTGGAGAGAGTGGGAGAGGTGGCTTACAGGCTTGCGTTTCCATCGGGGTTATCAACAGTTCATCCGGTGTTTCACGTGTCCATGCTCCGAAAATATCACGACGATCCGTCCCACGTGTTAGATTTCTGCTCTGTCCAGTTGGACAAGGATTTGACTTACGAGAAGGAGCCTGTGGCTATTCTAACCCGGCAGGTTCGACAGCTGAGGTCTAAGAGTTATCCTTCAGTTCGAGTGCAGTGGAGAGGTCAGCCCGTTGAGGCAGCTACTTGGGAGTCCGAGTCAGATATGCGGAGTACATATCCACATCTTTTCACCAGTTCAGGTACTTTTCTATGTCCGTTCGAGGACGAACGGTTGTTTTAGAGGTGGAGAATATGATGACCCGATAGGTCATCTTATATTTTAGAACCTAATTTTATGTTTCGAGGTCTCAAAAACCTCATTCTATCCTTCCTCGATTTGCGTGTGCAGTCCAGGTGTTCTTTTGGAAGGCTTATATGTTAAAACTGATAAAAATAAGAATTTTTGCCTTAAAAAAATTAATTTGAGTTGACTTCGGTCAACTTTATGAGTAAACGGACCCGAATTCGTGTTTTAACGATCCCGGTGTGTCCGTATCGAAATATGGGACTTGGGTGTATGTCCGGAATCGAATTCGGAGGTCCCTAACTCGAGTTATGAATTTTTGTTGAAAATTAAAAAAATTGAAAGTTTAATGGGTTTTAAGAATTAACTGAGATTTGGTGTTGTTGATACCAGGTCCGTATTTTGGTTCCGGAGCCCGGTACAGGTGCACTATGATATTTATGACTTGTCTGTCGATAATGGTGAGAAACAGAGTTGATTTTGACGTGATTTGGACGTTCGGTTGTGAAAATAGAAGTTTTAAAGCTTTCTTGAAAATTTCATTCGATTTGGTGTTCAATTCACAGTTCTAGGTGTTAGTTTGGCGATTTAATCGCGCGAGCAAGTTCGTATGATGTTTTAGGACTTGTGTGCATGTTTGGTTTGGAGACCCGAGGGCTCGGGTGAGTTTCGGATAGGCTACGAAAGCTTTTTGCACTTACAAATCTAGTTTTTGTGCTTTAGCTGATATCTGGAGTGTTCTTCTTCGCGTTCGCAAAGGTACTCTCGCGAATGCGAAGAGTGAACTGGGCTGGGGAAGGTGTTTTTATTCGCGAACGCTAAGGATGGGTTGCGAACGCGGAGCGATGGGGGCGTTACCCTTCACGAATGCGGCTAGCTTCTCGCGAACGCAAAACTTGAGGGACCTGGGGGAGGGGACACTCGTTCTCCTACGCGAACGCGAGCACTGGCTCGCGAACGTGAAGTCCAAGGGGGGAGCCTTCGCGAACGCGAAGGAGGACTCGCAAACGCGAAAGCCATATAGGCTGCTGCACATCGCGAATGCGGCAGGCCCTTCGCAAACGCGAAGAAGGCCTGACGCCAAGACCTTAAAACATTTAAAAAAAAAGGTATTTTACCCATTTTTCATAAACTCTCCATTATCTCATGTTATTTACTTAAGCTAGTTTACCGGTACCTTTCTGTTGTAGATTCTGAATTGGTCTCGATATGTAGTATTACTTATGTGAATTTTTATGGTGTACAAGTTTCCTATTTGTTTCGGTTTGGAGTTTAAGTATTGTGAAGGGTTTCTGTGATTTAAATTGTGAAATTCTTGTACATACTGAGTAATTAATATTGATATGGTGGGATCGAGTTTCACGCCGTAACAGGAGGAATAAGGGTGATATATATTGAGGTGGAATAAGGGTGAATTTATACTGTATAGTGGGAACGGGTTGCACGCTGCAACAGGTGTAATAAGGGTGGATTGTTTGGTGGAATAAGGGTGAACTATGATTGTGTTATTGTGATATGGTGGGATCGGGTTGCGCGCCGCAACAACCTATGTGTTTATGTTTTCCCTAAGATGTGTTATCCTTACGGTATTCTCTTTTGCACTTAAGGATCGGTAATTTCTGAACACTGTTGATATATCTCCGGGAGTTGTTGTATTTCTTGCAATTTACCGCTTTCTTCTATTCTGCATTTTCTATTCTGCTTTTATTATATATACCGCGTACAGGTTGTAGTGTTAGTGACCCGCCTTAGCCTCGTCACTACTTCGTCGAGGTTAGGCTCCGCACTTACCAGTACATGGGGTCAGTAGTACTAATACTGCACTCTGCACTTCCTGTGCAGATTTTGGTGCTGGTCCAAGCTGATCGTGAGGTTAGCTGCTGGATTCATCCGACAGGAGACCCAAGGTAGATTTGCCGGCGTCCGCAGACCCTGGAGTCCCCTTCTAGCCATTGCATTTTACTGTTTCTTTCCTTTCGAAAACAGTTGTATTTCATTTAGACATTTACTTGTAGAAACATCTTAGAAGTTCGTGAATTGTCATAGAAGTACGTGAATCGTGACTCCATATCCGGGTAGTAGTATATATAAATATTGAGGCTATTATATATTTTCGTACTCATTTTAAAATTATTATAGCTTATTTGCTGTTATTTACTAAAATGTATAAGAAGTGGCTTAATGATTCTCTAACATTGGCTTGCCTAGCATATGAAATGTTAGGCTCCATCACGGCCTCGACGGTGGAAATTCTGAGTTTAGTATTATTAGTAGCAACTGCTACATTGGTGCTTTCATTGACATTAACAGGACCGATAACTGGCTGTAAGTGAATAGCATGATCTTGGGATCATTCTGGAAGTAGACCTTGAGATTTCTGAAAGACATCCTCAAATGAATTGAGTAGTTCCTTAAGGTCAGCTGGAGTATTTTCGGAGGTGATTGTATCCTCTTGCACCAACTCCAAACAAAAGAATGAAGATATGGCATCGGTAGCCGTTTGACAGCGTAAACTATGTAGTTGAACTGGTTGGACCCCCGTCGGCAGTTCCCCTTACCAACGATAACTTATTCCTTGGAAAGAGAATTCAAAAATGCGAGTGGAATAATCTTTGACCACTAGACCTAATGTAGCAAGCCAAGAAACTCCTAGAACTAAATCAGCTATGTGTAGTGCGAGCGCATAAAAATCAAGGCAAAGTTCACAGCCTTGTACATTAAGAGGAACCTGACGCATCAGTCCATCGCAATGGAGGCGCTGCCCACTTCCGACGAGAGCGGGGATATTTGGAGTTGGTTCAATTGGCAATTGCAAAACTTTAGCAACACAAGCCTGAATAAAATTATGTGTGTTTCCCCCATCGAGCAATACCTGAACCGGAGATCCATTGACATAGCCAGTGAACCGAAGAGTATGGGGTGAATGCCCTCTAGCTAATACATGATAAGAAATAGAGGAATGTTCCTGAACCTCTAAACATTGGAGTTCCTCTGCCAAGGCTTCATCAATAATGAGGGGTTCCGAAGTCTCCCCTTCGTTCTCCTCAACCAACAAAAATAATTGAGGAAGAGATTTGCATTTATGAGAAGCAGAATATATCTCGTCACAATAATAGCAAAGGCCCTTCTCATGGCGATTCTGAATTTCGGACGGGGTGAGGCATTTAAGAGGGAGGCGATTGGGGTTTGTATATGTTTTTGGACCTGGGAGGGCCAAAAGGGTGGAGCAAGGATTAGAGGTGGAATAGAAAGTCAATGGCATTGAGGTGGGAGTGGGAAACAGAGGTTGGGTTTTAGGAAAAATGGGTCGGGGTGGCCCTTTTTCAGCAGCTATTCTTCATTCATGTAGTTGGGCTACCTTAATGGTCTCATCTAAAGTTTTAGGCTCATGTATTAAGACAGATGAATTAATGTTTATTTTAGTCATAAGGTCTCCACTCCCTAGTCGCTTTTCCAACATAGGGTTTCCACTCCCTAGTTGATTTTATTTTAGACATAGGGTCTCCACTCCCTAGTCTCTTTTCCAACATAGGGTCTCCACTCCCTAGTTGATATTTCCCAACATAAGGTGCACCAATATTGAGTTGAGGCATCATTTTGACAAAAAGGAACACCATCCAAAATAAAAGAAAAAAAATCCATCATCATGATCTTTTGAGGGTACACCATTCCCGACCTTTTATTGCTTTCAATAATGAAGTAGTATAGAGTTTTGTTACAATTACGCACGAAATGTTTTTAGTGAAAACTGGGGCAGATAAATTTTGTTTGTTCATTTGTTTTGGTGTCTGAGTAGGTTTTTACCTCGAGGCACAGGGTTCGAGATAACCATAAAGAAGTCTCAATACAAAATAGAGAAAGAAATGGAAAAGAAGTGAGCTCAAAGTGCAAAAACGGAGAAAAGATGTAGACTACTCAAGACATGATTGAAGCCATAAGCTCTGCATGTCCCATCTTGATTCGAAAAGCTGAAGAAGAATCAACTAGCACCTGCAGCTAGCAAGTATCAAGATTCAGATCAGAGTCTGCGTGAAGAACCAGCCAAGACTCATGATCAAGTTTCAGAAGACTTATAGATAGGAATCTTGTAACTCGTAACTGATAGGCTTAGTTAGTCTTTTTCATTTTTGACTTTGGTATAATAAGGAGCTCCGCAAGCAGCACCAGTAGCAGCAACAGTGAAATCACAGCTTCCCGGTAGTCCCAGCTACAAAAACTTCCAGAACTACACTAACTTGATTCCTTTATAGCCAAGGATATGTAGGCAACCTCCGAAGCAAGGTTCGATCAAAGTTTTTCAAAATTCTTCCCATGGAGTATCAAACGGGCAAATATTAATCACAATTGCTCACTTTATCTTTGTCCGAAAACTCTTCATGTTTCCGAGAAAAGAGGGAAAACTGTGAGCACCTAATTTTTGCCCCACATAAGAAATTACTCCTAAAAGTAACCCAAAATATTTTTTTATTGTTTGGCATAAAAATCTGTAAGAGGTTAATTTTGCAAATTAGTTAGAATTAAGAGTGTTTAATAAATGGTTATTTTTGAAAATTAAAAGAAGAAAGAAAGAGGTTGTTTGGTCTTATTTTGAACTGGGCCAAAGCAATCCCAGTGGCCCATTTCCTCCAAATACCCGCCCGGTTCACCACCTAGCCTAATCCCCTTCCCCTCATTAAGACACCCTAATTTCACTCCTCAAAAGGGAGAAGAACCCTTCCCCATTTTCAGAACCAGCAGTCGCGACCCTTCTCCTTCCTAAGCTCACCTATTCTATGATCTTCAATAGAAAACCGAACGGACTCCCTAAAAATACCCCAACCACCCGCCGCCCCTCTCTTTCCATTCTTCATTCTCACGGATACTGACCTCACTCACTGCACTCATGCATAATAGCAGCTGAAATGCATAAACTAGAAAAACTTCAAAATCTGAGATCTAAAAAAAATGAGCTCTAAAGAGGAGAAGGAAAACCAGAGGCCGATTTTATTCTCAAAACACTTTAAAACCTATAGCTGTTTCAAAAGCTATAGTTTCTCTTGTATTTTTGGGTTTTCGAAGTGGATTCAACTAGATTTATCGTTGTTTGTTACTGCCTCTCTCATCGGTAGTTGTAGCTGATTTTCAACCTTTATTTGGTTATTCTTAAGGCCTTACTACTGTTGTCAAGCCTTTGTTTGGCTATTTGCAATTTTATTGCTACTGTTAAGAAGCTCAGCTTTGTGATTGTTGTTGTTGCTCCTGCCGCAACTATTATGATGGGCTTCATTTTGAAAGATTCCAACCTTTACTTGGTTTTCTTGAAATTTGCTTCCGTTTTGCTGCTAGGTATGTCAAGACCTCTCTATAATTCCTTTCAGTTAGGCAAATGAAATTTGAACTATTCATATTGTTGTCCATGTTTAATTTTGCATGCTCATTATATTTGCCTTGTTATGTTTGTTTATGTTCACTTGTCTTTTAAAGATCGAATGAGATTGTTTTCATTTTAGCTGAAAATTGCAATTGGAATTATCCATTATAACTAATTTTAATATTGAGAACTGGATCAGGATTGTGACTTATTAACTATTCGCCTAGTATGAAGCCCCTTCAACTAAGTTTCCTCTGTATTCTCGTACTCCAACAGTGTCATTGTTAATATTCCATAAGGTTCACATCAACCGAGTAGGTACAAGTTGTTCACAAATAAACTTCCATAGAACTAGACCTTTATAATTAATCTTAAAATATAGGAAAATAGTTCATGAATATGTTAGATTATTTTTAAACACGCTCCTAGTTTGTATCAAATCATCGTGATTGTGTACACGTTCGCGTGATATAGTCATGACTTCTAAAAATAAATTAAAGTACGCGTTCGCGCGACTTTGGTCGAACAATCTTAAATTAATAAAGCACTATTAATTGTGTACACGTACGCGTGATATGACTTTAGCGCCCCAAATAAAACGGATTTACACACATGTGATCCGTTTCAAAGATAAATCCATAAATGTAATAATTAAAAGCGGTAAAAGGTTAAATACACATAGGTTTTAAAATACGTAATTAAACAAATTGACTAATCCAGGTATGATTAAAGTAACAGTGCTAAAACCACAGAACTCGGGAATGCCTAACACCTTCTCCCGGGTTAACATAATTCCTTACCCGGTCTTCTGTGTTCGCAGACCAAAAATAGAGTCATTTTTCCTCGATTTGGGATCCTAAAATAAACCGGTGACTTGTGACACCATAATTATCCCAAGTGGCGACTCTGAATTAAATTAATAATTCAATTTCGAACAATGTCACTTTAATTAGAAAAACTCCATATCCTATATCCCTTCGGGAAAAAGGAGGTGTGACATTGTGTATGGTTGAGCTCTTATAATGTTGTTGTCCTGGGATCATCTCTTTACTTGCTTCAGATTCTTTAAATTAGCCTATGCCCAAAATTTATTACTTCATGCTGAGTTATCTGTGTGAAACTTATGGTTGATTCATGAATCATGTGATTTCTAAGTGCAAATATTGCCTGAACCTATAAACAAACATGACAGGCTTTCCTGCTACTTTCATCTTCAATGTGTGCTCCTTGACTAGTTCAAACCTTATATTCCTCAATGTTGCCTAATACTTCTAGTTGAATTTCAATATATGTGGCTTCTTCTGTTATGCATGATCAACTGGCATAAGACCTGGAGTTTGCATGTCCTAGTAGCCTTAAGTTGATATGTTTTCCTCACCTACCATGAGTTCTTTTGGGTTCTGGAGTGTCGCGACCCAAATCAGAGAGCCGCAACGAGCACCCAATGCCTTACTCAACCGAGTACCAACGTAACGTATCTTTCTTATCGCACCATTATGGGTAAATGGGCCAGAAGGGCCATCATGATATAACCACAATAAAACATAATGGAATACTATACATAGGATGACCCAACATGAAATAGAAACTTATACATGTGACATACATGCCTATAAGGCCGACATAATCATTTGTACACTCAAAATATTAGCCGGTAAGGCCATACAAGTATCCATATACATGACATATATCTACAAGTCTTTAAGAGTACATAAACTTTATAAAGGTCGGGACAGGTCCCCGCCATACCAATCAATACATGTCCAAATCATACTGACCAAATAGGCAACTCTGGAGCAAATGGAGTGCAATAACACCTTCCGCTAAGCTGATAGCTTACTAGGAGGACTGTCAACCTGTCTATCGGGACCTTCAGGCATGAAACGCAACATCCCTAGGAAAAAGGGACGTCAGTACAAATAAAGTACCGAGTATGTAAGGAATAAAAAGCAGTATATAAAAGACATGAAAGAAACATGGAATAAAGGACTCAACTTGTAAGTGTGAATAGCTCTATGAATCAGGAAACATTTATAATGTCATGCATGTGCGTATAAATGTCATATCATGCATAAGTATATACGTACATAACATCATCAAACCTTTAAGGGCATCCCATCATATCATCTCGGCCTCTGTGGGCGAAACCATAAACATATACCAGCTGATCAGGTGGTGCGTATATAACACCATAACCTTTTCCTATACTCCATATATATATAATATATCTGCATATAATGCCATCTGGTCATGAGTCAATGTACATATATAAATGAATGCAATGGATAAGAAGTAAGTCAATAAGATCTCTCAGGATGTCATAAGATCAATATGCCTTCGGTTAATATCATGAAATAAACTTTATCAAATTACATATTTTCTGAGACCCATGAACAGACGATATAATAATAGGACATATGGAGAATCAAGAATATAGGCACCCCTAGTACTTCTAAGAATAGAGTCATTTGTGAAAAATTTGTGTTTGCTTGTTTCGTTGTATCATATGGATCATGCCAAAAGGAAAGAAGGGATAACCTTAACATACCTTAACTACATTGAGTCCTTAATACCTTCCAAGCAATTCTTCAAACAACTCAACTCAATCTACCATAGCATAAGAAGATTCAAAATCAGTGTTGAGTAAAGGCTAAGTCCGTAACTTAAGCTATTAGCTCGTTGATGTAAATTCGACAGCATCTCCCCTAGAACAAGGGACTCCTCCAATACCATATATCAACAACAACAACCAGAGAAATCCATCAACATATAAATATCAATAACATGACACCATGTAACAACAACAAGTCACAACTACTTCACGACGAGCGGCAAGCTCTGATTGAAATCCATATACCCCATATCACCCCTTATAGACTTCTTACTTTAACTTAACAGTATCGTTAATATGATAATAAAGTCATTCATCAATGATTCCAGCCTTATACCATATATTTATAACAAAGAAAATAATCCACAACTCCATCTATCCTCAATTAGCAACTTTATTCACTAGTTCATGTCTAGTCCATCAATTTAACTTAATCAACATCAAGATAACCTTAAGCACATTCAAGAACCCAACAACATACCTCCTACAGTATCTTCAAGTCAAAATTCAAGTTACATCTAGCTTACAACAACCCTCAATGGCAATACAACACCATAAAAGTGACTTAAGCTAATCTTCGATTCTAATCTCAAGTTTCATATGTTTCTTTCACCAATTCACTTGATAAACATGTAGACATGCATAAAAACAGAAACCATATCATAATAAAGTTATTTTCCCCATTTTCAGCCATAACATATATATATATATATATATATATATATATATATATATATATATATATATATAAGAAACAACCCAACAAAAGATAACAACATCTTTTCTCATGTCAAGTGCTATATTGTAATCTTTCACTCCAACACCACAAACAATATGTAATTAGCCTTAAACACTATCAAAAATATGCTAAAGATACCTTAGGTAGTAGATAAAATTCTAACACTAAGCTTAACTTAGCTCACCATCATCCTTATTCACATCACAACACCATAGAGGGGTTATTCTTCACCTTTTGGCTAACTTTGATGTTGGATTATGGTGTATTTTTTTGAAATTTGTTTGGAGACTTGGGATAACTATTTGGGAGGGTTTGGAGAGTGTTAGGTGGAATGAGTACGTAAAATGAGCAAAGCGCTACCCAAAAACGAGATAAAAACAAGTGAAGGCCGGCCACCGACCAAGTGGGTCCCATAGGGGATTCCTGCGTAGTCTCGCAAAAACGTGAATATCTCTCTACACCGATGTCATATTGATGAACGGTTTAATACGTTAGAAACTAGACTCACAGATATTTAATTTTGTAGGTGGATTATCCCGTAATTCCAAGTACATTGGGAGAAAAGCTCACATACATTTTATCTAATTTTCAACACATTTATAAATGTAACTTGTGATGATCTTTGCCAACTTTTGTTCCACAAATAGATTGACTTTAAAACATAACTCACTACTATCATAAGACTTAAATAACTCATAACATAACCTGCTTATCATGTTGAGCTCCATAGTCTCACCCCTAAAGTATATGTTATAACATTCCCATCTTGTCGACTTCCGACGAAATTTATTTTCTTCAATTCGTATAGCTTCTAAACCTTCCAACCCTCTTGGTACTTATTTTTCATAATCTTAAATATTTGTAACATCTAAGGTAATATGATTAACTTACTTTATGTACTTTCAAAGGCGAACTCATTTATGAGCTTACATCAATTGACTTACGACGTACTCTCACGTACGAAAATATAGGGTGTAACATCATTCCCCCCTTTGGAACATTCATCCTCGAATGTTTATTGATGCGCTTATCAGTCTTATGACCTATAGCTTTTACGAATACTTTTATATTGTCCTTTCCATGTAGGCAACTATTCTGTGAATAAATCTAAACGCCAGGGCATTCCCCTCTTTAGGCCTCTTTCTCACACCACGACTTGTGGTCGGAATTCTTCCAATCTTATAACTGTTGCTACCTTATGTCATGTAGCCTGTACGACTCTGTCTTTGTATGAGCTCCTATGTGAGTATTCTCTCCTTTTTCCTCTAACTTTTAGCCAATCTCTAGGCCTCACTTTGTGAACATATACAGAACCATGACAAGTTGTCCCTCCAGGCATCTATAGGTGTACTAAAGTTCTTCGCTTAGTACTTTGTCGAACTTACGACTGTTGATATATCTTGTTTCATAACCTTGGTTATCTATGCTTATGGCTTTAGTACATCTAGGTAGGTCATACTATATCATAACTCTTACTTCGGTTTATTGTTATCGAGGTCTGCTACCCAACTCCAGGTTACTCTCTCGTTGCTTATCCTATATGTACAAATCTAAGTCCTTTAATGCTTCCTTATTACTGTTCATCTTAAGAATGACGACCTAATCTCATCTCATACTTTATAACTTTTATCTATCCATTGTTGATTCAACTTAATGTTGATCCATAATCTACCACTGATAACCTGAAACCTCTTACATAATACATTGTCTCTAGGGATCACGTTGCATCGGGGAACATTTGAAGTGATTTGCCTAATCTACCTACGGATGATACTATACTTCAATAACTGTATTTCATAGCATCCCAACATTATTCATCTTATGTTGATACCCAATTTTACCCTCATATTTTTATAAATGTCATATATGCTTTTAAAATATCATTCGTACATCATCACCAATTTATAAGAATCATACAAGTATTTTCTATAATGTTTCATACTTTTTAAAGGCTTAAAATTGATTTCTTGCATTTAAATTATTTGAATATGTACTAATTACCCCTTTAAAATATTGTTGTGATGACTTATTTGCACCTACGTATATGTTTCATGAAATTTTACTTTATTTTATACAATTATATTTGTATTTCTAAAGCTATTTACACAATTTTGCAATAACGGCTAAAATAATATTTCTTATATTTTTATAATATTAAGCTATTATTTTCAAGTATTTACTGCATAAATAATATTTTTAATTATTTACTAGTCATTTTTATAATTTATTTTTAATGTATTTCGTATATTTAATCTATAGACACAACATATGGCTAATTTCGGACCAAATTTGGCCCAAGTTATTAGCCCAATACGCCCACAGCCCAAACCAAGCATATCTTTAATGAACTCGATCGCGACCCGTTTAACCAACCTGCCCCGTTCCCTTTTTTATCCTGGCCGTTGATCTCAGATGATCAACGACCCATAATAAATCCCTACCTTTCCTTATATCCCCTCACCCCAAACCCTAATCCTATTCTCACACTTCAGCCGCCTTAAATCCTCTCTAATCTCTTCTTCTATAAGGAAACTCTAGCCGCCATATCCCTTAATCCTCTACGATCCCGACCTTAATATGGAACCCTTCCATGATTTCCTTTCCATATATGTTCTGTCATCTTGTTACTTACACGATTTTGGTATCACCTAGTACTTGCCTATTTTTGGCAAGTACCAGGCCCGGAGTTATGTGCAATCGTCTTCAATCTTCAAGATTTAGACGGTATTTCGTCTATATACGTTCATGACAAGGTGATATGAGGCCGATTGGCCAAGATCTTTGGTTGATTCTTTGATTTCCGTCGAACTAGGATTTGAAATTTCTTTTTTTTCTTTACTGGTTCTATTATCGATTGCATATGTTATTTTCTTTCTTTATTTGTGTTTGAGTTATTGTTTTCCATGTTTGCTTGTTTGATTTCTACTACTATATAACCCCTCCCTAATTTCCCCTTTGGACGGAACTTAATCACTGAAACTACTACTTTTCTATTATTCTTTCTTGTCTTATACTACTCTGAGACTTAATCTTTTGGCCGGCTGAAAGCCAAGGCCACCAGAATTCGATTATCGAACCTTTCTCAGTGTGAGCACTGCCCGAGGTTCATTTGAAATCCTTGGGAACTCTGACGCACTGAGATTCCTGGGTTCTACTATTTGTTTTGCTATTGACTCTAGAGTGTTGCTGAAATTATTCCTCTTGTTTACTTGTTCATTCATCTGTAACTGGTAAGTATCTATGACTCTTGTAATTTCATTTCTTTCTGTTTGAATTCCTGCTATGCATATCTATGTCTCTGAGAATTTTTATGAACCAACATGCCAATATATGCTTTGAAACTCTTCTTGAGGCTTTATACCTTCTAGTAGTCCAACTTGCCTATTTGTTGCCTTGATTGTGCCTTTTTAAGCATGCTTGCTAATGTATGTGCTCGAATGCTTATTCTGAGTTTGGTTTCTTGCCTTGTTCTGTACTCTTGTGATGAGTCGAGTCATTCCCAGAACCTGTTCTAATTCTTAAGTCATTCATGCGCAACTTGATACTTTTCTAGAATTAACTCCTTATCTTGTTATTATCCCAGACATGCTTTCCCTGCTACTTGTGAACTAATGCTCGTTCCTTGCCTTGTCATGTACCTTTGTGATGAATCCTTGCATGTGTTTCAGACCTTGTTAAGTCATTCATGTCCAACCTGCTAAGTTCTTGATGTTGTACAGATTAGCTAGGGCCTGTTTTCCATGTCATTTAAGTTTTAATGTATGCTTTAACTTATGCAATCATGTTTGAGACCTTAGGGAAAACCTCATGTCTAGCCTCTTCCCCCCATATGTGACTAAGCCTAGTGCAGGATAGTCCCGTTAGCCTATATTTGACAAACCCTTGCCCATTATGAGTCCTAGTGCTATTTAAACCTTCGTGTATGATTGATAATCTTAAAGTCTTCATGCCCAGTTTAGTGGATTGTTAGAGACTATGTTCATTAGCCTGTTTGTTATTAATCATATTTGCACCAGACCCTCATGCTAGGTATCTTACTTGTTTTCGTCTGTGATTCTGCAAGATATCTCTTACAAGATTGTGTTTAAGTTAATCTTAGATCATATTATATCCTGAAACTCTATTTGGGATTGTCTGTTGGTTTGTGATGTTCCATCCTGTCATATGAACTTCTAGCATCTTATGTATATAACTCTGTGTGATCTCATCTACCTGCTTTGGTTTGAACTACTGTTAGTTGCAGTCCTAAGAATTAAGTGTGTGGACTTCGAGTGGTTTGATTAATTTATGAATAACTTGTTACTCATGTGGTTAAGTATGGCATTGCTGGGTAAGTTAGTTCCCCTTTTAGACTTGGTATGGGTCTGTGTTCGAGTCATGCAGTTGATACACTCTAATGTCCTGGGATCTACCTATACCTGAATTTACTATTTTGTGTGAAGAATAAGATCACTGAAGAACTTGAGGTTGCTGGGATATTCCTATTGGGACTATTCTGCTTATTTGGCTTGTACTCATTTAGCTTGTAATATTCGAGCATGTATTCTTCATTTTGGGCCTATTATGATTTGTAAACTAATAATTGGGGCGTTAGTGAAAATAGGTAATGGGTGTGCTTTATTCTTGCATAAAGGGTAGAGAACATGCCTATAGGGCCCATGTGTTTTATTTGCTATTTTGTTTGACTTGCTCTACTTCTGCACGCTAATAGAAATCATGTATGTAGGAACCGCACATATCTAACCTAATTTGACTAATACTCACTACCTTAAACATGATAGCGTCACTATACTTGATTTCTATGTTATTACTGTGCGTTTGGACAACATGCCTATAGGATGTATAACATATGCTTTGTCAACCTAGAAACCACGCCTATAAGATTTCAACTAATCCATTGTTCAATTGATTCTACTACTTTTAGTGTACTGGCCATCTAGATATTATGACTATATGACCCTAATCTTTTAATCAACTACTTTTGTTATTTTCATTACACTGCACCACCTAGATAACATGCCTATAGGAGTAAAGTGTTATAAAATCAAGAATAGTTGTCAATTGTTTGAAATCCTGCCTATAGGATGTCGTTACTCGCATAAGAACTGCTATGGGATCAATGTTGTTAATACTAGACTCTCAAGGCTGTTTCATTGCTACTACTAGAAATCATGTCTATAGGACAGTGTCACACGTCCTAAGACGCCTATATAAAATCAGTGCTAATAATCCTGAGTCTGCAAATAGTTTACTGCCTCCTCACCTAAGCCATTTAGAATAATAATGATGCATATACGATACTGGAATTCAGAATCACCTAGAAACCATGCCTATAGGACTCTAAGTCTCGATTCTGAAACTATGTACTGCCTAAGCTGCCCATGTGCATTTGTTGTTTATGTGTGGAGGATAACTTGGGCCTTTAATTGTCTTTATGTGAAGTCCTATCTGTTTTGAATGTCGCTTAGTTTTACCATTTTGAGCAACCTAGGTGAATTCTAGAACCATCCAAATAGTAGGTCCAAAGTCTCTTGGACCATAGGTATGGGACGGGTAGTGCACTTATAGGATATAATTTAGAATTGAATTAGAGCGCCTTTAAGTAACAACTTCAACATAGTAATTGGGTAGCAGGAGATGATAGTTTGTGTCCGTTGAATAATATGAGCAACCCCTACCTTAAGGGAGTTGCGAAGTATTATTTATGTTGCACGGGATGATCCTTTAGGTTAAAAAACTTAGCACCCCCCCCCCCCTTTCTTTATATACTTGTTATTTACACTTAGTCATTTAACATAAACCAATGTAGTTGTATCCTTGTAATCATTAAGGATTTGTACCGATTCTCATGTGTCATGATAAGACTCTTTGACTTCTATATTTTCCTTTATTTATTTGATCACTTAGCTTAATTATATAATTCGCATAGTTTAAAATTCTGTTGGGACCAACAGTTGTGGACCTCGAAAAGTACGTGATACCTTCTCTTTGAGGTAATTTGAGCCCTTATCCGATCTTTAGTGACACGGACTAGTAAAACAGAGTTATTTGCAAATAGGCGTCCTAACGCACCTTAAAAATCATTAGGTGGAAATTCTTCTCTTTTAATGCCTCCTTTAAAAGAGTTATCACGCGTCAAAGCCCGCTCTTGCAAGAAAATGGGGTGTGAAAGCATTGCGACTCTGCTGGGGATATATACTTAGGCTCTTATCATAACAAACTTGACTTATGTGGATTATTTTCCTTATTTTTCTTCATTTGTTTTAAACTTCTATGACATGCACATCTCTTTCTTTATTCACCTTTATTTGTTTTAAACTGCTATGATATGCACATCCCTTCCCTTATTCATCTTTATCTGTTTTAAATTTCTATGACATGCACATCCTTTTCCTTATTCTCCTTTATTTGCTATGACATGTATGGCATCTCTCCATCTCCTTCACCTTGTCTAAGACTGCTATGTTATGACTCTCACATCCCTATTTCCCTACCTGCTTCATTACGTTCTCGTGCATTTTCATGAGCTAAACTGACTTCTCTCTCTTATCTTTCTTTTCTTCTTTTCATGTTCACATTTACTATGTTATTTACTGCTTTTACGTGCTTTTAACATGCAAATACTTGGTAATGTGTTATTATTTCTGCATAAAGCATGCTCTTCATCATACACCACTCGTTCCAGTTATCCACATAGTGGCGCTTAATGAGTGTCTGTGCTTTCCTAAAATCATAATTTTTAAATCGGAAAGGCTTATTTGCGGCAGACTAGTCGATCAGCGATTCAGTCGATGGTCATGTGCCTTTCCCTCTCAAGTTGTCCACTTGGGAGTACCAGTCTAGACCCTTATAGAAACCCCAACTCCAATTTGAAATGTACATGCATCATGCTAAACCTAGTACGAGTCAAAGCGTTATTGACATAACAACCTGCTTAGATAAACCTTGTCCAAATTCCTAAGAGATTTCCATAATCCCGAAGGACACTATCATGTCATGTGCATTACTTGAAGAAAATATGCCAACATATTGATCAGTATTGTGTAAGTAGCCAAATTTGGGGGGGGGGGAACGGGTTAACTTTATTTGCTTGCAGAAATGATGCGCGAAATTCCCAGGTTTGGTATGGTCCAGAACATCTCGCCTTTGCTACTTGACTGGTGGAAAGACCTTGCACCTTGTGACAAAAATCATGTGAGGAGAGTACTTGGTGACCTGCCATCTTTGCTGAACATTCAACCAAATAGGGAATTGATCGAGGCTGCTACCATGTCATGAGATGAGAAAAGAGTTGTTTTTCGATTTGGAAATATATAAATGACTCCTTTCCTAGAAGAAATAGGGGGTTTCTGAAAATGTTGGGTTTTATGAAGAATGATGAACTGCTTTGTCTAAAGAAGTCATACATCCCCTTTGAGTTTCTCTACGAGGTTTATGGGCATAGAAAATCATATCGCCTTCATCATGACGAACTAGCTATTACTTCCTTAGGATGGGTGCATCGCCGGGTTTATGTGTTCATTGTCTGCTTCTTAGGGTTGTTGATATTTCCAATGCAAGGAGAAAGGATTCATACTCGCTTAGCCATGGTCTCCAGGACCTTAATGGATGGCATCAAAGGACAAACTTACTCTATTATACCCATGATCTTAGCTGAGATATGCCGCGCTCTAGATCGGTGCAAGCAGGGATTCAAACACTTTGAGGGTTGTAATCTATTGCTACAAGTTTAGTTGCTGGAACACTTTCAAAAGGGAGAGTACCGTCAAGAGCTTCTGTGAAGGCCATTGAATGACAACATAGCCAACCATCACTCAAAGATAATGACCTTTATTCCAAACAAGTTTGCAAAGCTTGGAAATGGTGTAGGTTGGGTGCGTTTTGTCAGCAATCTGACAGACGAGTAGGTGCATTGGATGTTTGAATGGTTTCCTAGTAGTGAGTTCATCATCAGATCGAAGGGGACTACTCACCTGGTGTTGATCGAGCTGTGAGGTATCTACCCGTACGCTCCTATAAGGGTAATGAGACAAGCTGGAAGGAAATAGTTCATACCTAGGGTTTCCAACATGGTCCAATACAAGGCAGATTTCAAGGGAGATGTCATCTCGTTCAAGTTCGAAGCGCAATACACGTGGAACCAAAAGATCATTGTGGAAGGAGAAACTATTGAGGATATGTATTACGCCAGTCATATGTACTTCTATCTATCATGGCTAGAAGATGACGTAGCTGGGGACGTTAAACCAGAAGTCAATCTAAAAGATAGGATCATAGATGAAGTGGTTAAGGCACAAGTGAAGTATAAGAGGCTACGCAAAAGGGTGTTCGAATCTGAAGCTAAGCATCTGGAGCAACATAAGGAAAACATAGAGGCGATAAGGGAATGGAAAGAGATTTCCACTAAGTCGACGGATAGATTAGAATACTTGGAGCAAGGATTGATGGAGTTAGAAGGTAAGCTGAGGAAGAGACTTTGGGATTGTCAGGGCATGGACGACGACGAAGGAGGAAAGCTGGCAAAAGCTTACTTATTGTTGGACATGCACGATCTGGGGAACATGATTGATAGGGTCAAGAGAGCCAAGCATGGAGAAGGTCCTTCAGGGACCAAGTAGATTAGGAGATGATGTTTTTTACTGCTTTCTAGATTAGATTAGATTTCGATGTAATAAGGCTTAATGCCATTAGTAACTTTATTATTATTATTCTCGATTTAGTAAAAGATTGTTTTGGCTCATTTTCGCATTAATGAAATGAAGCAAACGTTGGCACCAATTTTCTTCAAGTCTATGTGTCGCTTAGGCCTACCTCAGGCACAATGAGGTCCCCACATTAGGACGTGAATTATTGCATGACTTTGTGAAACATGTTTAAATATTGCGAACACTCTTTTATTTCACCTTACTAACTAGGTTACCTTTTGCTTTTTTCTTTCTTTCTGATTATTCTCATTCCCAAAGTTTGGTTCTAGCATACTGGCATCATTAGCATACCACACTAGATCCAGAGGTCCTTCACCTAGCGATCCGAAAGGCAAAGTCAAGGGCAAAAGGAAAATGGATAATTTAAGTGGTATCCGGAAAGATAATGTTGTTGTGGCGAAAAATGTTGAAACTTCAGATGGTAGAAGCACTCCGGGGCAGAATGAGTTGATCTTACATTTGGAGCAAAAAATCCTGGAACTACAGGGCGAGCTTGAGCAGGTTCAAAATCTGGCAAACCTTTCCCTTACTCTCAATATTCCCGACATCAATCTGCAAAACCTGACTACCCAAAACCAAACACCACCACAAAACACACAAAATCAAAATCCGCCACCCATAGCTCAGAATCCTCCCGTACAACACCAGTATCATAATCCCACACCTCCCCAGAACCTTAACGCACCACCGGTGCAAACCCCTCAACAACACCACCATCATCCAATTCAATACCCACAAATCACTATTTATCACACTCCCCAAAATGCACAACAACCTACTCTCAATCCCCAAAACTTGACCAATGATCACCCATATACCCAAGTTCCAGGAACTTATCAGAGCAATCTGATATATGTGGAAACCTTACCCTATATCCCGCAGCAAACCCTATACATACCCGAATCGACTGAGAAGGACCTGCTCATTAGAAACATGGCAGAGGAACTCAAGAAATGCAGAGGGAGAGTCTATAGCGTTTAACGTGGGAAAGATGTTGGAGGACTAAATTATGAAGATCTATGTATTCGGCCAGATGTGGAACCGCTAGAGGGTTACAAACCTCCAAAGTTCGAAATGTTTGATGGCACTGGTGATCCGAAGGTGCATTTAAGAACATACTGTGACAAGTTTGTAGGACTGGGTAAGAATGAACAAATCTGCATGAAACTGTTCATGCAAAGTCTTACAGGAGATGCCTTGTCTTGGTATATCAGTCAAAACCCGAATAAGTGGGCAAATTAGGTAAGTATGGCATCAGACTTAATGGACAGATTCGGGTTTAACACAAAAAATGCGCCATACATTTTCTATATTCAAAACCTCAAGAAGAAGCCGATAGAAACCTTTTACGAGTATGCTACTCGTTGGAGATCAGAGGCCGCAAAGGTAAGTCTAGCACTCGAAGAAGAACAAATGAACAAGTTCTTTGTTAGAGCTCAAGATCTGCAGTATTATGAAAGATTGATGGTCATCAAGAATCACAAGTTCTCAGACATCATCAAGTTGGGAGAGAGAATAGAAGAAGGAATCAAGAGCGGGATGGTGACTAATTTCGAGGCGCTGCAAGCCACAAATAAAGCCTTGCAACTATGAGGTATTTCAAACAAGAAAGAAGTGGGTGTTGTGATGGTAGCCCAGGGCCCTAAGTATCCCCTCATATACCAAAGACCTCCACCCACATATCAACCCTCACCCCTAAAATACCAATACCCTGCCACCTCCTACCATACTTACAACACTCAACATGTGTATTACCATTCACCTCCACCCGCCCGCCAAAACTACCCAAAGCCACGTCCAAATTTCGACTGCAGACCTCCTAGACAATACACCCCAATTGATGAACCCATAGCATAACTGTATGGGAGATTGAAGGTCGCTGGTTACGTCACCCCTATTCCTATTATTGTTGTGGAAAGTCCTTCCCAATGGATCAACCCTAACAAAACATGTGCTTATTATTCATGCATGAAGGATCATACCATTGAGGAATGCCGCACGTTGAAAGACAAGATTCAGACGCTGATCGACACTAAGGTTATACAAGCAAAGGAAGTTGTACCGAATGTCCGCAATAACCCTCTCCCGGACCACAGAGGTGAGGGAGTGAACGTGATAGAAACTGATAAGGAGTGGGATCAGGAAAGGTCCATCAGACTCATTCGAGAGGGAGACACTCCTAAAACATCTCAGGTCACCCTCACGCCAGTTGTAGTATAAACCCACGCGACATTTAAAGTTGAGGTAGCTACACCCTTCACTATAATGGTAGCTCCCACACCTTCTTACAAGTTTGATGCCATCCCGTGGGATTATGTTACGGAAGCAAGCAAAAAGGGAAAAGCCAAAATGGAAGAAACATGTGTCGCACAAGGTATGACTAGAACTGGCAGAGTTCACACACCCGAGAATATGGGAGGAACGAGAAAAGAAGTTACATCTAAGTCACCCGTTGTTGAGGCTGGCACTGATGACCTTTGAGGAAGATACAAGCAAGAGAATACTCTATTGTTGACCACTTGAACAAGACACCCGCTCAGATATCTATCTTATCACTGTTGCAAAACTCAGACGCACACAAGAATGCCTTGATGAAAGTGATGAGTGAAGCTTATGTACCCATTGGCATTACTAGTAGAGAGATGGCTAACATGGCCGGACAGGTACTGGAGAGTCACAAAATTACTTTCCACGAAGATGAGTTACCGCCAGAAGGGTTGGGTCACAACAAGGTGTTTCACATCACAGTGCAATTTAAGGACAAGTTTATTGCCAGGGTCATAATAGATGGAGGTTCAATTCTGAACGTATGTCCACTGAACACCCTGAAAAGATTAGGTAAGGGCCTACACGAGATACGAATGGGAAGCATGAATGTGAAGGCATTCAATGGATCTCATAGAGCCACTATCGGAGAAATCAATCTTGATCTACATATGGGGCCGACTTGGTTTGATGTTGAGTTCCAAGTGCTAGATATATCGACTACTTACAACCTATTGTTGGGACGACCATGGATACATGCAGCTGGGGCAGTGGCTTCTACTCTGCACCAGGCTGTGAAGTTCGAAGTAGAATCATCAGGAGGTGATCATTCATGGAGATGGAAGCAACCCCATCTACACCAATCAGACCGTTCTGGTCATCAAAAACAAGAGGAAATTGGGGGGAGAAGCATATCATCGCATTGAATGGGTTAACGCAATTGAAAAGGATCGATGGTGGAGCAACAATATAGAAAGCATATTGTTGTGGACATGATATGAACCAGGCAAGGGTCTTGGTAAAAAGCTTCAGGGAATCACCAAACCCATACAACCACAGTATCATGTCACTACCTTTGGACTCAGGTATGAATATACCGTGCAAGAACATCAGGATTGGATGCCGCCATGGTGTGCCCCTTATTATCTACTAGAACAACCCATACCACCTTTGCACCAGATATTCCACCAGGCTGACATAATGTGGGGATGTGAGGAAGATGAGATTTTAGATGGCATGAGGAAGTTTTTTCTATATGAAGAAGACATGGACTGCAGTGCAATTATTGAGGAGGATGAGGAGGAATACCTTACCATTCAGACAATTGTTGAGGAGGAAGAGGGAGTTGTTCTCAAGAACTGGACCACTGCACCATCCCGGGCTCGCCGAGTTCCTGGGTAGCCTGGTTAGCATGACTTATTTTTCAAATTTTTTTGAACATTTAAGATATTTTCAGTATTTTATTTTGAAATAATTACTAAAGCCATCGAGTCGTACTTGTTGACATTTTAAAGTTTTATTAATGCATTATTGCTCTTCATATTTATTATTATATTTCTACATTCTTTTCAGCATAATTATTACATATCCTGATAAACCTACGACTGTGACATGTATTGAGACAACGTAATATAAGTTCAGAAGGTTTGGAAGATTATGTAATACCTGAGGAAATTGTCGAAGAAGTAGAGAATTTTGAAAACAAACTGAAGTCTAATTTGGAGAAAACTGAGGGCGTTAACTTAAGGGATTCCGAAACAATCAAGGAAACTCGCATAAGCCTCTATCTATCACTGACAGAGAAAGAAGAGTATATCAGGTTTCTAAAAGAATATGAGGATATTTTCGCATGGTCTTACGACGATATGACTAGGTTGAGCACATCCTTAGTAGCTCACAAGCTACCTACCAATCTCATGTGTCCACCGGTTAAACAAAAGCTCAGAAAGTTCAAGCCGGATATGAGATTGAAGATAAAAGATGGGGTCATAAAACAAATTAAAGCTAAGGTTCTTCGAGTGGTCGAATACCCAACCTGGTTAACCAACATTGTGCCGGTTCCAAAGAAAGATGGGAAAGTTAGAATATGTGTCGATTATCGAGATCTGTACAGAGCAAGTCCTAAGGATGATTTTTCGCTGCCTAACATACACATATTGATTGACAATTACGCCAAGCATGAACTCCAATCCTTTATGGATTACTTCACAAGATACCATCAGATTTGGATGGATGAAGAGGATGCCGAAAAGACTGCCTTTATCACACCATGAGGAATATATTGTTACAAAATAATGTCGTTTGGTTTGAAGAATGTTAGGGCCACCTACATAAGGTCCATGATGACTATCTTCCACGACATGATACACAAGGAAATAGAGGTGTACGTGGATGATGTTATCATCAAATCTAAAAGGAGTTCGGATCACATAGCAGACCTGAAGAAATTTTTTGATCGAATTCAAAAATACAACTTGAAGTTGAACCCTGCAAAATGTGCCTTCGGAGTCCCTGCTGGAAAATTGTTAGGTTTCATCGTCAGCCGTCGAGGTATTGAGCTGGACCCGTAAAAAATCAAAGCTATCCAAGACTTGCCACCGCCAAAGAATAAGAAAGATGTGATGAGTTTTCTAGGGTGCCTCAATTATATCAGATGTTTTATAGCACAATTAACGGTGATATGTGAGCTAATCTTCAAAATGCTGAGGAAAGATGTTGTAACAAGTTGGACTGAAGAATGCAAGAAAGCCTTCGACAAAATCAAAGAGTATTTATCTAAACCGCCCGTGTTGGTCCCGCTAGAACCAGGAAGACCTCTGCTGCTTTAACTGTCTGTGTGGGATAGGGCCTTTGATTGCGTTCTAGGACAACATGATGAAACTGGAAGGAAGGAGCAGGTGATATATTATTTGAGCAAGAAGTTCACGCCTTACGAAGCCCGGTACTCTTTGTTGGAACGCACATGTTGTGATTTGACATAGATAGCCGAGAAATTGAGACATTATTGTTGTGCATACACTACATATCTCATATCAAGGACGGATCCACTAAAATACATCTTTTAGAAATCCATGCCTACAGGTAAGTTAGCAAAGTGGCAGATATTGTTGAGTGAGTTCGACATCATCTATGTAACTCAGAAGGTAGTCAAAGGGAAAAAATTTGCTGATCACTTGGCAGAAAATCCCGTAGACGGAGAATACGAACCACTTAAGACGTATTTTCCCGATGAAGAGGTATCATTTGTAGGATAATATATTACCGAAGCATACGAAGGTTGGAGGATGTTATTCGACGGAGTAGTAAACTTCAAGGGAGTGGGCATCGAATCTTTCTTAGTATCAGAAACCGGTCAACATTACCCGGTATCCACAAAACTCAGGTTCCAGTGCACCAATAATTTGGCAAAATACAAAGCCTGTATCTTGGGACTCAGGTTGGCCGTCGACATGAACATTCAGGAGTTGCTAGTAATCGAAGATTCTGATCTATTGGTGCACCAGGTTCTAGGAGAATGGGCTACTAAGTACACCAAAATATTACCATACTTGTATTGTGTACAAGAGTTGATCAAGAGGTTCACAAAGATAGAGTTCAAACATGTTCCAAGGATTCAGAATGAGTTTGTAGATGCATTAGCCACTTTGTCTTCCATGATACAACATCCAGACAAGAATTTTATCGATCCTATCCCAATAGGAATTCATAAGGAGCCAACCTATTGTGCTCATATTGAAGAAGAGTTTGACAGAAATCCGTGGTTCCATGATATCAAGGAGTACTTGGAAAAGGGACAATATCCATAGAATGCTACACACACTCAAAAGTGCACGCTCCGAAGATTGGCCAATCATTTCTTTCAAAGCGGAGGAATTATGTATAGAAGAACTCTTGACTTGGGATTACTTCGATGTGTCGATGCCAAGGAGGCATCTAGATTGCTCAAAGAAATACATGTCGGAACTTGCGGACCCCACATGAACGGTTTCGTTTTGGCCAAGAGATATTAAGAGAAGGGTATTTTTGGATGACTATGGAAACATACTACATCAAATATGTTCAAAAGTGTCACCAATGCCAGATACATACTGATATGATACGAGTACCGCCCAACGAACGCAATGCAATGAGTTCACCCTAGACTTTCTCTGCTTAGGGCATGGATGCCATCAGACCAATCGAACACGCTGCTTCAAATGGACACATGTTCATTTTGGTAGCTATAGACTACTTCACAACATGGGTTGAAGTCGCATCCTATAAGGATGTAACTAAGAAAGCCGTATAAGATTTTGTTCGGGACCGCATTGTTTGTCAATTTGGAGTACCTCAGTCAATCATTACTGACAACACCACCAATCTTAACAGTAACCTGATGAAATCTATGTGTGAAACATTCAAGATTAAGCATCAGAACTATACAACATACATGCCGCAAATAAATGGAGCCATAGAGGCCGCCAATAAGAACATCAAGAAGATACTAAGGAAAATGGTGGACAACTACAAGCAATGGCACGAAAAGCTACCATTTGCTTTGCTCGGGTATCGCACCATTGTTCGCACGTCCACGGGGGTAACCCCCTACCTACTGGTCTATGGTACCGAGGCCGTTATCCCTGCCGAAGTGGAAATTCCTTTCTTAAGGATTATAAAAGAGGTCGAGCTCAGCGACACAGAATAGGTACCGAACCGGTATGGACAACTAGCTCTCATTGATGGTAAAAGAATGAACGCATTGTGTCATGGTCAACTCTACCATAACATAATGGCAAGAGCCTTCAATAAAAAGGTTAGGTCAATGCAATTCACACCGGGGAAATTAGTATTGAAATAAATCTTCCCACATCAGGATGAACCAAAGGAAAAATTCTCACCCAACTTGCCAAGGCCCTTACATGGTTCATCGAGTACTAACAGGAAGAACACTTATACTCGCAGAGATGGATGGAAATATTTGGCCAAAACCTATCAATTCGGATGAAGTCAAGAGATACTATATTTGAGACTATGTTTGCACTATTTATTTTATGTAACCTGCACTACGTTTGACCTGATTCCCGTTTAAGAAGGGATACGTAGGCAGCCCTATGGGTTCGGTCACATCATAATAAAATCTTCATTTCACCTATGGTCAAAAATTGGGGCAAGATCTCGAGTTTGCCTGATCTCATCATATTTAGAATCATTAAGGAATGTGTCGCCAGAAGCATGCATTTAAACTGGGGCAGAATTTTGAGGAGGATCCTCAAAATTCCGAGTTAAGGAGGTTGCAATGTCTCAAAAGCGTGTCACAATCATCAATTCGACAAAATTATTCGCTCTCATACATTATCACATATTTCAAACAACTACATTTTATATAAACAATTTATCACAAATGCATGTTTTTCAAAAATTTTATTTTTTATAGTAGCCAGACGTTACCCGGGGTGACTCAAGCAGGACCTCAAGACAAGAGCAAAGGCAAAGCAAGGAATCGAGAGTACGAACCAACCTTCCCCCCTCCAAACTCACAGTTTTCCTTTGGATACAGGCACAATGGATATAACAGGAACGTCCGCAAATACACACACAACAAGATCACTATCTTTACACTGACAAAAGTCACCAAACGCAAACGCGTCAAGCTAATAAATACTTTGCCCTCTCGTATTTAGTCATTGCTTTTCTTGCATAGGGCTAAGAACTGCCCTCATCTTCGCATAAGGCTAAACGTTTCCTTTATTTGCATGAGACTAAGCATTGTCTCCATTACTCGCATGTGGCTAAGCACCACCTCTATTATTGCATAAGGCTAAGCATTGCCTCTCTTTGCATGAGACTAAGCATTGTCTCCATTCCTCGCATGTGGCTAAGCACTGCATCCATTATTGCATAAGGCTAAGCATTGCCTTTCTTTGCATGAGACTAAGCATTGTCTCTATTCCTCGCATGTGGCTAAGCACTGCCTCAATTATTGCATAAGGATAAGCATTGCCTTTCTTTGCATGAGACTAATATTTGTCTTTACTCCTTGCATAGGCCTAAACACTGACCTCACCTTGCATGAGGCTAAACACTGCCCTCCATAATGCATAAGACTAAGCCCTGTCTTTCCTTGCATGAGACTAAGAACTGTCTTCATTCCTTGCATGAGGCTAAGCGTTGCCTCTATTATTGCATAAGGCTAAGCACCGCCTTTCTTGCATGAGACTAGCACCGTCTCCATTCTCCCCATGAGGCTAAGCACTGCCTCCATATTGCATAAGGTTAAGCACTACCTTTCCTTGCATGAGACTAAGTATTGTCTCCACTCTTTGCATCGGGATAAGCATTGCCCTCATCGCATACAAGACTAAGCCTTGTCTCGTCTCGTTCTCGCATATGACTAAGCATTACCTGTTTTCTCTATCAAACGATCGATATCACCGCATCTTTGAATTTCATGGGCTGAAATATCGCCACGATGTCCGAAGACTTCATGCCATGGCCAAAGGATCTCTCGAAACTACATATCATTATTCAAAGACGTCATAGTCCAAAGGCACCATCCTCATGGTCCGACGACAACCATTTCATGACCTACGAATCCCTTATCATACGTTTCATGGCCCAGGACGTCATAGCCTAAGGACATCATCCTCATCGTCCAAAGAGAACTCTCATGGTCTGATGGGAATTTGCATCATGTTTAAATTTTTGCGATAACCCATATATATTCGCGTGCATCATGTTCTAAGTTTTGCAAGTAACTCGGGAGGTAATCGTTCTACAAACAGGAACAATTCTCGTCCTGATTTTCGTTCACAATGTTCACATCCTTCGATCACCTAAAACGTAATCGATAATCAGCAATTGATTACCCTTTGTTCTATAACCGTTCAAATATCTGCCTTGTACATCTGTAACGTTCAATTTGCATTCATAGCCCCACCTGAAATTATCCATTATTCACGACACTATGCAACTCAAAAGATCCTTTTCCGAAACACACAACAACTCTTATAACAATTACATCGGTTTAGTTCGTCGTTGGATCCATAACTACACACGGACTGATTCCCGTACCACCAGGGATATGTAGGAAACTCAACAACTAGGGTTCAACCCCCATTATTTTTTCAACACACATCATTCTTCACTCACTTCGGACAAAATTGGTCATTATTTTCTTTACCCGACAACTCTTTCATCATTCTCGGGTAAAGAGGGACAACTGTTGATACCCAGTTTTGCCTTCATGTTTTTATAAATATCATATATTCTTTTAAAATATCATTCCTGCTTCATCACCAATTTACAAGAATCATACAGTTATTTTCTAAAATCTTTCACAATTTTTAAAGCTTTAAAATTAATTTCTTGCATTTAAATTATTTGAATATGTATTAATTACCCCTTTAAAATATTGTTGTGATAACTTATATACATCCACGTATATGTTTCATAATGTTTTACTTTATTATACAATTATATTTGTATTTTTAAAGCTATTTACACAATTGTGCAATAACGACCTATATTCTATACATAATTGTACTTATTATATTATTTATGCTAAACTAATATTTCTTATATTTTTATAATGTTAAGCTATTATTTTCAAGTATTTTACTGCATAAATAATATTTTTTATTATTTACTAGTCTTTTTATAATCTATTTTTAATGTATTTCGTATATTTAATTTATAGCTCCAACATAGGGCTAATTTTGGATCAGATTTGGCCCAAGTTATTAGCCCAATACCTCCACAGCCCAAATCAAGCATCTCTTTTAATGAACCTGGTCGCGACCCGTTTAAATGACCCGCCCCATTCCCTTTTTTATCCTAGCCGTTGATCTCAAATGATCAATGGCCCATAATAAATCCCTATATTTCCCTATATCACCTCACCCCAAACCCTAATCCCATTCTCAAACTTCAATCACCCCTAAATCCTCTTTATTCTCTTCTTCTCTAAGGAAACCCTAGCCGACATATCTCTTAACCCTCTCCGATTCCGACCTTAATATGGAACCCCTCCATGATTTTCTTTCCATATATGTTCTGTCACCTTGTTACTTACACGATTTTGGTATCACCCAGTAATTGCTTATTTTTGGCAAGTATCAGGCCTGGAGTTATGTTCAATCATCTTCAATCTTCAAGATCTAGACGGTATTTCGTCTATATACATTCATGACAATGTGATATAAGGCCGATTCACCAAGATCTTTGGTCGATTCTTTGATTTCTCTTGAACTAAGGTTTGAAATTTCTTTTTGTTTCTTTACTGGTTCTATTATCGATTGCATGTGATATTTTCTTTCCTTATTTGTGTTTGAGTAATTGTTTTCCATGTTTGCTTGTTCTATTTCTACCACTATATAATCCCTCCCCAATTTCCCCTTTGGACGGAGCTTAATCGCTGAAACAACTATTATTCTCTTATTATTTCTTGTCTTATACTACTTTGAGGCTCAATCATTTGGCCGACTGAAATCCAAGGCCACCAGAATTTGATTATCGAACCTTTCTCAGTGTGAGCACTGCCCGGGGTTCATTCGAAACCTTTGGGAACTCTGACATACTGAGATTCCTGGGTTCTACTGTTTGTTTTGCTATTGACTCTAGAGTGTTGCTGAAATTATTCCTCTTGTTTACTTGTTCATTCATCTGTAACTAGTAAGTATCTATGACTCTTGCAATTTCATTTCTTTCCGTTTGAATTCCTGCTATGCATATCTATGTCTCTGAGAATGTTTATGAACCAACATGCCATTATATGCTTTGAAACTCTTGTTGAGGCTTTATACCTTCTAGTTGTCCAACTTGCCTATTTGTTGCCTTGATTTTGCCTTCTTAAGCCTGCTTGCTAATGTATGTGCTCGAATGTTTATTACTGTTGCTTATTCTGAGTTTGGTTTCTTGCATTGTTTTGTACTCTTGTGATAAGTCGAGTCATTCCCAGAACCTATTCTAATTCTTGAGTCATTCATGCGCAACTTGATACTTTTCTAGAATTAACTTCTGATCATGTTATTAACCGAGGCATGTTTTCCCTGCTACTTATGAACTAATGCTCGTTCCTTGCCTTGTCATGTACCTTTGTGATGAATCCATGCATATGTTTCAGACCTTGTTAAGTCATTTGTGTCCAACCTGCTAAGTTCTTGATATTGTATTGATTAGCTAGGGCATGCTTTCCATGTCATTTATGTTCTAATGTATGCTTTGACTTATGCAATCCTATTTGAGACCTTAGGGAAAACCTCATGTCTAGCCTCTTCCCCCCATATGTTACTAAGCCTAGTGCAGGATAGTCATGTTAACCTATATTTGACATACCCTTGCCCATTATGAGTCCTGGTGCTATTTAAACCTTCGTGTATGATTGATAATGTTAAAGTCTGCATGCCTAGTTAGTGGATTGTTAAATACTATGTTCATTAGCCTGTTTGTTATTGATTATATTTGCACCAAACGCTCATGCTAGGTATCTTACTTGTTTTCGCCTGTGATTCTGTAAGATTTCTCTGACAAGATTGTGTTTAAGTTAATCTTAGATCATATTATATCCTGAAACTCTATTTGGGATTGTCTGTTGGTTTGTGATGTTCCATCCCGTCTTCTGAACTTCTTGCATCTTATGTATATAACTCTGTGTCATCTCATCTACCTGCTATGGTTTAAACTACTATTAGTTGCAGTCCTAAGAATTACGTGTGTGGACTCCGAGGGGTTTGATTAATTTATGAACAACTTGTTACTCATGTGGTTAAGGCTGGCATAGCTGGGTAAGTTAGTTCCTCCTTCAGACTTGGTATGGGTCTGTGTTCGAGTCATGCAGCTGATACACTCTAATGTCCTGGGGTCTACCTATACCTGGGTTTACTATTTTTTGTGAAGAATGAGATCATAGAACACCTTGAAGTTGCTGGGATATTCCTCTTTGGGCCTGCTTTGCTTATTGGGTCTGTACTCATTTAGCTTGTAATATTCGAGAATGTATTCTTCATTTTGGGCCTGTAATAATTTGTAAACAAATAATTGGGGCGTTAGTTAAATTGGGGAATGGGTGTGCTTTATTCTTGCATAAAGTGTAGAGAACAAGCTTATAAGGCCCATGTGTTTTATTTGCTATTCTGTTTGACTTGCTCTACTTTTGCGTGCTAATAGAAATTATGTCTATAGGAACCGCACATATCTCACCTAATTTGACTAATACTTACTACCTCAAACATGTTAGCAGTCACTATACTTGATTTCTATGTTATTACTGTGCGTTTATACAGTATACCTATAGGATGTATAATATATGCTTTGTCAACCTAGAAACCATGCCTATAGGATTTCAAATAATATATTGGTCAATTGCTTCTATTACTTTTAGTGTATTATATAGGACCCAAATCTTTTAATCAACTACTTATGTTGTTTTCATTACACTGCACCGCCTAGATGACATACTTATAGGAGTAAAGTGTTATAAAATCAAGAATAGTTGTCAATTGTTAGAAATTCTGCCTATAGGATGTCGTTACTCGCATAAGAACTGCTATGGGATCAATGTTGTTAATACTAGACTCTCAAGGCTGTTTCATGGCCTAAGTTATGCCACTACTAGAAATCATGTCTATAGGACAGTGTCACCCGCCTAAGACGCCTATTTATAAAATCAGTGCTAATAATCCTAAGTCTACAAATAGTTTACTACCTCCTCGCCTAAGCCATTTAGAACAATAACGATGCATATACGATACTGGAATTTAGAATCACCTAGAAACCATGCATATAGGACTCTAAGTCTCGATTCTGAAACTATGTACTGCCTAAGATGCCCGCGTGCATTTGTTGTTTATATGTGTAGGCTAACTTGGGCCTTTAATTATCTTTATGTGAAGTCCTATCTGTTTTGAATGTCGCTTAGTTTTACCAGTTTAAGCAACCTAGGTGAAGTCTAGAACCATCCAAATAGTAGGTCCAAAGCCTCCTGGACCATAGGTATAATATCGGACATGTAGTGCACACATAGGATACGATTTAGAATTGAATTAGAGCGCCTTTAAGTAACAACTTCAACATAGTAATTAGGTAGCAGGAGATGATAGTCTATGCCCGCTGAATAATATAAGCAACCCCTACCTTAAGGGAGTTGCGAAGTATTATTTATGTTACACGGGGTGATCCTTTAGGCTAAAAAACTTAGGACTCCCCTTTTCTTTATATACTTGTTATTTACACTTAGTCATTTAACATAAACCAATGTAGATGCATCCTTGTAGTCATTAAGTATTTGTATAGATTATCATGTGTCATGATAAGACTCTTCAACTTCTATATTTCCCTTTGTTTATTTGATCACCTAGCTTAATTACATAATCCGCATAGTTTAAAATTCGGTCGGGACCCACAGTTGTGGACCTCGAAGAGTGCCTGACACCTTCTCTTTGAGGTAATTTGAGCCCTTACCCGATCTTTGGTGACACAGACTAGTCAAACAGAGTTATTTGCAAATTGGTTCCCTAACGTACCTTAAATTTGTTAGGTGGCGACTCTTCTCTTTTAATTCCTCCTTTAAAAGAGTTGTCACATGTCAAAGCCCACTTTCGCAAGAAAATAGGGCGCGACATCTTATAGGGGTATTCTAGTCCTATGCAATTAATGAAATCCCTTTTTTTTAAATCATTACTCAATCAAAGTCCTAAACGTCATCCTCTTATCTATCACCATTACACTCGTATTCTACTACCATGGCAGCATTTCATCTCTTCTAATTTCTCTTAGTCTTATACTCCCCTAAGTTCATTCAAGCTATACTGAGCTTTCTATAACTTACGAAAATCATCAGCTCTCTTGTTTTGATGGGCTTAATTCCGAGGTGTTACCTATTCTTGTCACATTCTCACTCACCTTTTCTTATCCTTACTCCTATCTACCAAAAATAATTATCTCTCTACCATACTTTAGCTTGCGACCTACACATATCTATTTATACTACTCGCAACCTTCCTTTAACTTTCTAGCACTATAGATTTCCTTTTATGCCTTCTCATTTGTCTTCAAATGTAAGCAATTACTTTTCCAGGTCGTTCTGTCACTTGCTGCATGGATACTTGGCTTATCATGTTACCCATGAATACTGGAATTCCCTGTAACTCGTATGATCTCAAATATCACTTTTGACTTCCCGTTCATTAGTTACGATAGGTGTCACTTTCTTATAGAGTGCATATAATTTTGTAGTAAGACTTTGTTACAAGATCATTTCTTCTTCAAGTTACTATGCTTAGATGAAGCCTTCTCCATTATTTCCTCAGCTAGTCTTTCATGGTAGTACTTAGGGGAGATCCTCTGACTCTTGTAAAGCTACGAGCTTATTACATCATATACCCGACTGAATTTTTGATGTTCTTGCTCGCCTATAATTATCCCTAATTACTTACTTCTGCGCCCTTATGCTTGTAAAGTTGCTTCTGAACTGAATTTTTTGACTGTCTTCCTAGTGACACTCTCTTTTATTTCCGTAATACTTGTACGGTACCTTTAACTACCCTAACTTCTATCTGAATATTTCTCAAGTATTACGATGTCATTTCTGCAAAACTGAATTCACTATGTTAGGGTTCACTACGTTTATCTTGCACGATTTGTTGATTTGTCTGTATCCTCTTGTCTAGCTATAACTAGGCTCTTTCTGAATCAACTACTAACTACTCATTTATCCATTCTTATATCTATAATCTACGTAATCTCTCTAGGGATATGTCCCTTGTCTTAACTTATCTCTCGCACTGGCTCCTGATGTATCAAGTGTCCATTCGCACTTATTTATCAATAGCATCCTGGCTGGAAACTCTTACTGCCTCTCCCCGACATTGTACTTTTATAATGTTCTAGAGTCGTAACATATTTGTAGAATCTAAATAAATGCAATCTCATTCCTTTAGCCTTTTTACCACATTCTCCCCTTACTATTCCATAGTTACCTAAACCATATAACTCCTACTTAATACCATATCACACCATCGTCCCCACTCTCTTCATCTTTGGCATCTTTTCACATCTTCACTGACTCTTACTCGCCTTGCGGTAACCCTTCTGTACCAAGGATAACGAAATTTCTTACTCACGAGGGTGACACATAGTGTAACTGGCACACTTAGTCCCTTAAGCTTAACTCTACTCATATTGCTTGCTTTAGGGAAGCGTCTTCCTGAATGAACTTTAAAGGTTATTCTTTTGTTGTCCATTCTATTATTGCCGGAACACATCTCTGAAATTTTCACAATGCCGACTATTATCAAATCCTTCGGTCCCCAATTCATGTTCAATTTGTCTTGTTTACTAGCCCATACTAATTTTTATTACTCCGAGGGTCTAACTTAGCCTTCTAGTAATCACGTTTGAGTCACCAACTCATTTCTCGAAATGAGGGTATGACTTTATGGCTTATGCAGTTTTATTGTCTCAAGGCATATCACCTCTTGTCTTTTCCTTCACTTGACTATAGATTCTATCATTTTGTCATATTTTGATTTACCGTTATCACCCATTTATCACACCTTACTCATGATGCTTCATTTACTCTCATCTTATTCTCCTACTAATAGTTTTGTCTATCACCTTATTTTGAAAACTTCAACAATACATTCTTTCACTTTTAGCTCCCCTTGCTCCATCTCTATCTCACTGGTTCTTCGGGTCGCCTAACATTCTCTCTTTACTAGGGGCGGGATCCATACAAAGGTAAATACTTATCCCTTCTAGGATTCCACTGCCAATCTTCTAATTTTTTTCTGGACATTCTAGTATTTCATATCTAAATGTACTATTCTAGAGTGAACCATCGAGGTGTCTCACAAGGAGAACTAGTACCATGTTTGCAATATCCTTTGAAAATATCAGCTAATACTAACAATCCAACCACCATTTTGAGTTACTCTAACCTAAGCTGGATCATGATATTCCATCCTTCTCTTAAACTATATATGTTAGCTCCCATAGGGCATAACTGAGATGGGTGCGGCCAATTGTATATATCTTTGTTATTGTTGAAGGTAACTCAAAATACTTATATTTCTCTACCAGAATTGTAAATACTGATAATCTTCACTAACTGGTTACCTCGTACCCTTCTTCGCCTTGCTTCTTTTACTTGTTGAAACTTGTATCTACCTTCTAATTCTCTTGTTGCTTTTTACCATATGGGTGGATAGATATTCATGCCTTAGGGCTCCTTATCAAGAATCTTACACGTCTTTACACACATAATCTACTGAAGACCTTACATTTACCATCATAAACATGATACAAAATCGAGTTCCTCTTACTCAACTCTTCCACAGCCACATTCAATCTCTTGCGAACTGCCTATCTGGACGTAGGTGCCGTTTTATTACGAATAAAATAGAATTTAGGAGTTTGAATACTTAAAACTGAGCTGTACCACACGATCTAGTATAAGAAGAAAGATTGACATTCATAAATGCCATGTAGCCTCCTACTTATAAGTGTGGTGCACAACACACCTATAAACAAGACTCTATTAGACATGACTTGTAGACTCCCTAGGACAGAACTGCTCTGATACCAAGTTTTTTCACGACCCAAATCGGAGAGCCGCGATGGGCACCCGGTGCCTTACTCAATCGAGTATCAACGTAAGGTATCTTTCTTATCACACCATTATGGGTAAATGGTCCACAAGGGCCGTCATGAGATAACCAAAATAAAAATAAGGGAATACTAGACATAGGACGATCCAACATGATATAGAAACTTATACATGTGACATACGGGCCTATAAGGCAGACATGATCATTTGTACACTCAAACCATTGGCCGGCAAGGCTATACAAGTATCTATATATATGACACTAGTCTACAAGCCTCTAAGAGTACATAAATGTCATAAAAGGTCGGGACAAGGCCCCGACATACCAATCAATACATGTCCAAATCATATTGACCAAATAGGCAACTTCGGAGCAAGTGGAGTGCATCAACACCTTTTGCTGAGCTGATAGCCTACTAGGAGGACTATCAACCTGTCTATCGGGACCTGCGAGCATGAAACACAGCATCCCCAGGCAAAAGGGATGCCAGTACAAATAAAGTACCGAGTATGTAAGGAATGAAAGTAGTATATAAAAGACATAAAAGAAACATGGAGTAAAGGACTCAACCTGTAAGTTTGAATAGCTCTGTGAATCATGAAACATTTATAATGTCATCCATGTGCGTATAAATGTCATATCATGCATAGGTATATGTGTGCATAATATTATCAAGCCTCTAAGGGCATCCCATCATATCATCTCGGCCTCTGTGGGTGAAATCATCAACGTATACCAGCTGATCAGGTGGTGGTGCGTATAACGTCATCACCTTTTCCCATACCCAATATACATATAATATACGCGTATATAACGTCATCTAGTCATGGGTCAATGTACGTGTATAAATAAATGTAATGCATAAGAAATAAGTCAATAAGATCTCTCGGCATGTCATAAGATCAATATGCCTTCGGTTAATATCATGAAATAAACCTTATCAACTTACATATTTTCTGAGACCCATGAACAAACGATATAATAATAGGACACATGGGGAATCAAGAACATAGACACCCCCCCCTCCCCCCCCCCCCAGTACTTCTAAGAATAGAGTCATTTGTGAAAAGTGTGTGTTTGCTTGTTTCGTTGTATCATATGCATCATGCCAAAAGGAAAGAAGGGATAGCCTTAACATACCTTAACTCCGTTGAGTCCTTAATACCTTCCAATAAATTCTTCAAACAACTCAACTCAATCTACCATAGCATAAGGAGATTCAAAATCAGTGCTGAGTAAAGGCTAAGTCCGTAACTTAAGCTATTAGCTCGTTGACGTAAATTCGACAGCATCTCCCTTAGGAAAAGGGCCTCCTCCAATACCATATATCAACAACAACAACCAAAGAAATCCAGCATCATATAAATATCAATAACATGACACCATATAACAACAACAAGTTACAACTACTTCACGACGAGCGGCAAGCTCCGATTGGAATCCATATACCCCATATAACCCTTTATAGAATTCTTACTTTAACATAACACTATCGTTAACATGATAATGAAGTCATTCGTCAATAATTCCAGCCTTATACCATATATTTATAACAAAGGAAATAATCCACAACTCCAACTATCCTTAATTAGCAACTTTATTCACTAGTTCATGTCTAGTCCATCCATTTAACTTAATCAATATCAAGATAACCTTAAGTACATGCAATAACACAATATACATACCTCCTACAGTAGCTTCAAGTCGAAATCGAAGTTACATTTAGTTTACAACAGCCCTCAATGGCAATACAATACCATAAAAGTGACTTAAGTTAATCTTCACTTCCAATCTCAAGTTTCATATGTTTCTTTTACCAATTCACTTGATAAATATGTATACATGCATAACAACAAAAACCATATCATAATCAAGTTATTTTCCCCATATATATATATATATATATATATATAGCCTTAAAACAACCCAACAAAAGATAACAACATCTCTTCCTCTTCCATGTTCTATCTTGTAATCTTTCACTCCAACAACACAACCAACATGTAATTAACCTTAAACACTATCAAAAAGATGTTAATCATACCTTAGGCAGTAGATAAAATTCTAACCCTAAGCTTAACTTAGCTCACCATCATCCTTATTCACATCACAATACCATAGAGGGGTCATTCTTCACCTTTGGCTAACTTTGATGTTGGATTACGGTGTATTTTTTTGAAATTTATTCGGAGACTTGGGAGAACTGTTTGGGAGGGTTTGGAGAGTGTGAGGATGGAAGGAGGATGAAAAATGAGCAAATCTCATCCCAAAAATGAGAAAAAAACAAGTGAAGGTCGGCCACCGACCAAGTAGGTCCCATAGGGGATTCCTGCGCAGTCTAGCAAAAATGTGAATATCTATCTACACCGATCTCATATTGATGAACGGTTTAATGTATTAAAAATGAGACTCATAGATCTTCAATTTGGTAGGTGGATCATCCCGTAAGCTCACATATATTTGACCTAATTTTTAGCACATTTATGAATGTAACTTGTGATGACCTTTGCCAAATTTTGTTCCACAACTTGCTTGACTTCAAGATGTAACACATGGCTATCATAAGACTTAAAAAACTCACAAAATAACCTCCTTATCATTTTTAGCACCATAGTCTCACCCCAAAGGTACATGTTATAACATTCCTAACTTGTTGATTTTCGACGAAACTTATTTTCCTCAATTCGTTTAGCTTCTAAACCTTCAAACCCTCTTGGTACTTGTTTTTCATGATCTTAAATACTTGTAACCTCCAAGGTAACATGATTAACTTACTTTATGTACTTTCAAAGGTTAACTCATTTCCGAGCTTACATCAATTGACTTACGACGTACTCTCACGTACGAAAACATGGGGTGTAACATGGAGTCTTTGTGTTATGACTAATACCGAGCATGTTAGGTTCTTTGCTCAGGTTTCTTGTTATACTATTTATGATTATATTAGGCTCCCATGTTAGAGGATTTCATGAGAAAACTGTTATCCTCTTTGACTGTGATTCTACTAGACTTTCATGATTAGGACTCTTGTATCTAAAGCCTCTTTTAGGCTGTTATGGATCATGCTTCGCTTTGAAATTCTACTTGGAATGTTTTGCTATCTTACAGTGCTTAATCTTGTTACTGTGAACCTGTTTGTCCTGAAAAACATAGCAAGAACTTGCTTCACATGTGTCTTGTATGCCTTTCAATTTAGCATAATCTTGTTTATGTGTCTTGGCTAGAGTTGTTGATGGCTACAGCTTTAGGAACTAAGTGTTTAAAATGTTCCATGAGTATTTCATCACTTGTATAATCTGGCATCCATTTGGGTAACTAAGTTATTCATTGGGCTTGGGATTGGTCCATGTGTGTTGTTGGACCTAGGAACTGGATTCAGGTGCACTCTAGTTGTCTTGTGAGCTTGTGATTTGGGCTTGCTGTTTGACTGAAGAAGGCCTAAGGATACCCCTGGGTTACTTTTGAATGGGCCTGTAATTACTTTAGTGGGCTTATATTTGTTTTAGTCTGTATTTTGTCATATTCAAGTTTGTATTATCTTAGTTGGGCATGTAATAACTTGTAATAACAAATAATGGGGAAATTAGTAAAAAAAAAAAGGGGGGGATGAGGTATTCTAATGCTTGCATGAACGGGTAAAAAATATGTCTATAGGGTTTAATTGTCTTGTTTGATATTTGTTTTGACGTGCTTTGATTCTACACACTAATAGAAATCATGTCTATAGGAATCACACACACTTCAATTAACTTGTCTAATACTTGTACATTATTCAAAGCATGTTAGTTTAAGTAATTACTACACCTGTTTACGCTCTTAGACAACATGTTTATAGGGATCAAACACATTGCTTAATTATTAGACAACATGCCTATAGGATGTAACAATACATGCATTTGCTAATGCTCATCTAGATACATGACTATAAGGTTTTAATTAATCAATCAGCTATTTCTGTTACTTTCATTATACTGCCGCACTTAGATGACATGCCTATAGGGATAAAGTATTATAAAATCAAGTCCAATTGTCAACTGTTAGAAATTCTACCTATAGGATATTGTCACTCGCATAAGAAACATGTATATAAAAATCAACGATGTTAATTCTGAGCTTTCAAACAGTTGTACTGCTTCATTGTACAATAATTAGAGATCATGCCTATAGGATATGCAATGCCTTTAATCTAGCAATCCGTTAGTTTGGAGCTGCAGTACTGCTTGTACAAACTACTGGAAATCAGAATCACATAGAGACCATGTTTATAGGACTTAATGACTTTAACATGTTCTAATGTGAAACTGTCTGCCGCCTAATGTATGAAACTGCCTGCGTGCAATTTGCTGCTTATGTGTGGAGGCTAATTTGAGCCATTTATTGTCTTTATATGAAGTCCTATATGTTTTGAATGCGTTGCTAGTTTATCATTTTGAGTATCCTAAGTAGAGTCTAGAACCACCCGAATAGTAGGTCCAAAGCCTCCTAGGCCATAAGTATGGGACGGGTAGCGCACGCATATGAGACGGTTTAGAATTAAATAAGAGCACTTTAAGTAAATAACTTTAACATAGTAATCGGGTAGCAGGAGATGATAGTCTGTGCCCGCTGAATAATATGAGCAACCCCTACCCTAAAGGAGTTGCAAAGTATTATTTATGTTGCATGGGGTGATCCTTTAGGCTAAAAAACTTAGGACCCCCTCTCTTATATGTTTATTGTTTGCACTTAGTCGTTGAATTTAAAATAATTAAGTTGTACCTTGTAACCTCTAAGAACTTGTACTGATTATCTTTATAGTTTGATTGTTGTCCGATTTCCTTTACACTTGTTCATATTAGAACCTTTAAATTCCTTATCTCCATCGCTTATATAATCACATAGGACAATTATAATTTAATAATCCCACATAGTGTAAACTTCGGTCGGGACCCACAGTTGTGGACCTCAAAGAGTGTCTAACACTTTCTATTTGAGGTAATTTGAGCCCTTACCCGATCTTTGGTGACGTAGACTAGTCAAAACAAAGTTACTCGCAATTAGGTGCCCTAACGCACCTCAAAATGGTTAGGTGGCGACTCTTTTATTTTAATACCCACATTTAAAAGAGTTGTCACATGTTAAAACCCGCTTTCGAAAGAAAAGGGGGCGTGAAATGTCTCACTCATTTGCTCATTCTCATATTGTCCTCAGTAGCATCCTTCATGAACTCCACATCAGCACCCAACTCGACAGCCCAGTCAGCAAGTTAATTTTGTGATTCTGGATTCATAATATTACCCCCATCTCCAATGAGAACCTTGTCCTCAAGGTTTAATCCAGTAAGCCTTTCATTATCAACAAAATCAGTCAAGTGAAGTGGTGTAATCTGATTATCTGGTTGCCCTGAACATTTCCTAAGCAGTGATATATGAAAGACTAGGTAGATTTTCGCAGCTACTGGCAATTCTAATTTGCACACTATTAGAATTGCCAGTAGCTGCGAAAATCCTAGTACTTTCTTCCTAGTTTGTGTTGCCTTTGAAGTCGAATTGATGTTTGTTTGTATGGTTTGAGCTTCACAAAGATCCAATCTCCTACCTCAAAGTGAAGTTCAATGAAAGCTAATGGAGCAGTTAGTCATTCAGATGTTAAAAAAGGCATCATTCGACCCAGTACTAGTCCATTCTCTTCTTCGATGCTACTAGTTCTAAAGAAGGATGGAACATGGTGATTTTGTGTGGATTATCGGTCCCTCGATGCCCTAACTGTGCGTTATCGCTTTTCCAATTCCTACGATAGATGGGCTTTTTGATGAATTACATGGGTCTCGGTACTTCTCTAAGCTGGACTTATATACTTTCTAGGTACCACCAGATACGTGTTCGAACAGAAGATATTGGGAAAATAACATTTATGGCCATTATGAGTTTTTAGTTATGCCGTTTGGGTTATCCAATTCGCCCTCCACATTTCAAGCCACCATGAATGACATATCCTGACCTTATTTACGACGTTTCGTGTTGGTTTTCTTTGACGATATACTCGTCTATAGTCCTGATTGGATTGCTCATTTGGCACATCTTCAATTGGTGCTACAACTACTCCGACATCACCAATTAGTAGCCAAAATGAGCAAATGTTTATTCGGCCAACAAACCATTGATTATCTTGGTCACATACTATCTCATCAAGTATTGGCAGTCGATCCGACAAAAATTATTGCCATCCAGCAATGGCCACCTCCCAGTAATGTGAAGGATGTTCATAGTTTTTTGGGGCTCGCTAGATATTATCGTAGATTCTTCTATCATTATGCTTCCATCGCAGCTCCTTTGACCGACCTACTGCGCAAAGATGCCTTTCAATGGAATGAGCAAACACATGAAGCATTTGAAACCTTGAAGAAGTGTCTAAGTTCGACTCCTGTTCTTGCACTTCCTGATTTCAGTTAGGAATTTCAGCAAGAAACAGACGCAATTGGTGTAGGGATAGGTGCAATCCTATCTAAGAGGGGTCGTCCCGTGGCTTTATTCAATAGAAAGTTAAGCTCTCGCATGCAACGAGCTTCTACTTACCACCGAGAGAAGTTTGCTATCACCCCAAGCAGTTGGTAAATGACAACGATATTTACTTGGACGCAAATTTACAATACTCACTGACCAACAGGCACTTCAAAATCTTACCACTCAAACGATCCAAACTCCGGAGCAACAGAAGTGGTTGAGCAAATTACTAGGCTATGATTTTCGCATTATCTATAGGTCGGGAAAACAAAACATGGCTAATGATGCATTGTCGCGTAATCCTGAAGCTAATTTTATGGCTATTTCTATTCAAATTCCGGCATTAGTTAATGAGTTAAAGGAATTGAACCGAAGCCATCCCGAATTACTAGAAATTCAACTACAACTTGACCAACATCCCGAGTTGCACAATGATTATGTTTTCAAAGAGGGGTTGCTCTTTTATAAGGGACGTTTGGTAATTCCGGCAGATTCACCACTTCGTCAGCAACTGTTACATGAATTCCATGCTTTTACAGTTGGTGGACATGATGGGGTTGCTAGGACCTATCACCGTGTGGCCTCTAATTTTTACTGGAGAAACATGAAGAAAGATGTGCAGTCTTTTGTGTGCATTTGTCAGATCTGCCAACAAATGAAAGATATTCATCATCATCCCCTGGTTTCTTACAGCCTGTACCAATGTCGGATATGGTATTTGAGGATATATCCACAGACGTTATTACTTGCTTACCTTGTTCCAAAGGAAAAACCACCACTATGACAGTAGTTGACCGGCTCACAAAGTTCGGCATTTTATACTTTTACCATCCATTTTTTCTGCTCGTACGGTTGCTGAGGCTTTTGTGGTTGGTATTACAAGATTACATGGTCCTCCTAGAACTATTGTGACTGATCGTGATCCTCGATTCATCCATTCTTTTTGGCAAAAGATCAATAAAATGCAAGGTACCACTCTTACTATGAATACAACTTATCACCCGCAAAACGAAGGACAATCTATTACTCTAAACAAGTGTGTCGAATAATATCCATGCTACCATGGGCTGAGTACTGGTACAATACATCACTTCAAATATCAACTGGCATGACCCCTTTTCAAGCTCTCTATGGAAGAGAACCATCAACAATTGCTAGGTATATTTTGGGCAGCAACATTAGTGATCTTGTGGAGCAAATTTTACTCCAAAGGGATGAGGTGTTTGGCTAAAGCCTAGCGAAGAGTGAAGGCGCTAGCAGATAAACAAAGAACTGAACTGAACTTTGAGGTAGGAGATTGGGTTTTTGTGAAGCTCAAACCATACAGACAAGCATCAATTCGACTTCAAAGGCAACACAAACTGGGAAGAAAGTACTTTGGTCCATTTCGTGTTCTCAAAAGAATTGGAGAAGTGACGTATAAATTAGAATTGCCAGTAACTGCGAAAATCCACCCAGTCTTTCATATATCACCGCTTAGAAAATATTCAGGGCAACCAGATAATCAGATTACACCACTTTATTTGACTGATTTTGTTGATAATGAAAGACCTACTGGGTTGAACCTTGAGGACAAGGTTCTAAATGGAGATTGGGGGGGGGGTAATATTATGAATCAAGAATCATAAAGTGAACTTGTTGACGGGGCTGTCGAGTTGGGTGCTGATGTGGAGTCCACGAAGGATGCTACTGAGGACAATATGGGAACGGGCAAACGAGTGAGACATATGCCTTCAAAGTTATGTGATTATGTAGTGAGACGTGGGTAATGTGGTTATAGTGGTTGGTTATATAAGGCCGAAGTTATCGGGAATATTCTCTTCTCATCTATATCTCTGTAATTCTATTTCTCATCTCTTTCTTCTTTCAGTTGTTACTCTTTGCAACTCTTTGTTAATTCATCAATGTAGTTCCATTTGCATATCAATATAAGTTAGTTCTGGTGTGGTAAGTATTATTAGTAGCAACTGCTACACCTCCTCGGTCGAATCCATCGTATGAGGCTTGCCTAGCACGATTTACGCTCCTGTGTAGGGGTTTACCTATATACACCCCAAAGGATAGCGGCCGTAGATTCTTTTTATAAAAAAAAAATTGCATTATCATCTCGACATACAAAGTCTTGAGCTAGATCACAAAGACTCCTCACAAACAAAGGCGGATGCACAATATAAAATACAAGTTTAGCTAAACTTAATAACTTTAGCTATTGATATTCTAAATTTATAAAATTTATATCTTGAATTTACGCTTAGGCCACTAATATAGCTAGAAAAAAAAAAACAGGGACCTAAGTATATTCATATTTCTTAATAATTAAAAAAGAAAATGAAGTTAAAAATAAAAAGGAAAAAACGAAGAAATGACTGAACACATAAATAAATAAATAAACTAAACACTTGGTGTTTTTAAATTAAAGTGAAAATCTCCACTAAATTGAAACGCTAACGGAGTTATACGCTCCTGCCTTTTTTTCCCCTTCCCCTTCTTCTTCTTCTTCTTCTTCTTCTTCTTCTTCTTCTTCTTCTTCACTGAAACACACAACAAACACCTTGTGAACAATTTCACAAATCCGATAAAAATTTAGCGACCCATTTCATCGTATGTCGTCTATATACTCCAATTAGCTGAGTATTATAAAAAAGTAACAGTTTACCACTGAAACAGATGCAAAACCCATAAAAATTTAGCAGTAAAAATGACAGAAGTAGACAATTTATTGACAAAAAAAGTAGCAGATCGTTACCTAAAACGTGAAGTTTTAGGTGAAGGTACTTATGGTGTTGTCTTCAAGGCCATTGATACTAAGGTACTTCTTGTTATAACGCTTATGGGTTTTTCTCCGTTTTTCATTTTGCAGTATTTGGTTTTGAAGATTTTCTAGGGTTTTGTTTAATTCATGTTTTGATTGTTAATTCTTTGAATTGTTGATGTTTTTTCCTTGAAATTTAACATTCTTTTATGTTGACTGATTGAAAGCTCTGAAGGTTTTTGAATTTTAAAAAGAAAAAGCGGTTAGTGCTAGCTCGTGGGTGTGACGGTGCTTTCCATTTTCCATCTTTGGTTTCAATAATTCTAGAATTTGTAAAATGCACCTCGACCATTGGGTATCTGGTACCTCCCACCAGTGTAGATAGCGGCAACTCTGTCCACCAGAGTTTAGGCAGATGGAAGAAGTTACCTAGTGTTTTTTGTCTCGACTGGATTTGAACCTGGATTCCAAGGTTTGCACCTACTTCATTGAGCACTAGGCGACACCCTTGGGTGCTGAAGGAATTCTATAATAAATGCCATGTTTGTTGTTTCTATCTCCAATCTTCACATAGCTAGTCCCGAGTGAGGAAAGGAGTCCCAAGTCCTGTCTCCATAAAAGAGGAGGGTTGTTGTAGGTTGACGTTCAGCATAAATTAGTCAAGCTATTACACCTAGGCTAGTTTGGGATTAACATTTGACCATAGTTTATTGTTGAATGTTAAATGCCATGTTTGTTGTTTCTATCTCCAATCTTCACATAGCTAGTCCCGCGTGAGGAAAGGAGTCCCAAGCTGTTCTTTTGTTGATGTCTATGAAAGCTGGAATATGTTTTCATATAAATTTTATCGTGCAAAGTTGAATGTTAAATTGAGCTTTGTAAGCTTTGTATTGTGCACCCAAAAAAAATGCTGTTAGTGCTAGATCTTAGATGGATGCTGGTGGTTTTGGAGCTCACTTTGTACCTAATCGCAGTAAGGCATAACCCTATAAGCTGTATGAGATTTTGAGAACCTCTAATTTAAGAGAGTGGTTAATTTGCCTTAATAGACAAATTAATTAGAAGTATTGGGATGAAATGGGCTTGAATAAGGCGGAATGGATATAAAGGACTCAATATAGTGTGACCCCAGATGGTTTCGGATTGAGGCTTAGTTAAATAGCTGATTAAACATTTGGTTTCATTTTGTCTCTTGAAATAATGATTTATCTGATGTATGCTTTAATTTCATTTTCTGCAGAGTGGCCAAACTGTTGCTATCAAGAAAATTCGTCTTGGGAAACAGAAAGAAGGGGTGAATTTCACTGCCCTTAGGGAAATAAAATTATTGAAAGAGCTGAAGGATCCTCACGTTATTGAATTGATTGATGCCTTCCCTCACAAAGGAAACTTGCATCTTGTGTTTGAGTTCATGGAGACAGATCTTGAGGCTGTGATTCGTGATAGAAATATCTTCCTCTCACCTGCGGATATAAAATCTTATATCCAGATGACGTTGAAAGGACTTGCTTTTTGTCACAAGAAATATGTCTTGCATAGGTATGTGTTTGTATGTTCTCGCTTTCACCTTATTCCAACTTGTGTTCAGCTTCCTTAAATTTTTGCTGTTTCTTCCTGACAGAGATATGAAACCAAACAATTTATTGATTGGACCTAAGGGGCAGCTTAAACTTGCTGACTTTGGATTAGCACGTCTATTTGGTAGCCCTGATAGAAGATTCACTCACCAGGTATAACTCTTGGAGCATGTATCCTGTCAGAAGTTACTTTTATCTTGCTACTTCATTGCAGTTTTTTTATTTGTCTTCATATTATGGTTCTCCTTGTGGAAATTCATGACATGACTTCATCAAACCTAAAAATAACCTGGAATGATCCCACTCATTAAAGTTGCCTTTGATATGAGTTATTAGTTTCTCCCACTTGTCTAAACAAATATGGAGGTATATGTTTTGAGAATTGGACTTTCTTTGGAGGATTTCTTCTTTACCAAATTTTTTTTGTTCTTTTATCAAAATGCGTAATGGAAAAAAAAAAGAGATGTGATCCGATACTGCACCTTTCTATATCTGAGATGATCAAACCTGACATGGTTACTCCTATCTCTTTATATAGTTAGTGTTGAACAGTACACAATTTTGTTACTGTTCAACGAAATTTGTATGTACTTTATTTAGTCCATACCTTTCATTCCACAATAATAAAGAATGTTTGTGCAAATTACTGATGGTATGCCCTTGTTTTTGGAGACTTAAGAATTGTCCTATTGTGGTATGCATACGACAAATTCTGAACAGCTATACAAATTTGACCAAGATGTTGTCAAATTAGTGCATGTAGCAGTAGAATCCAGATTCATTTTCCCCCGTCTCTACTTCTGTTACTGTTACTGTAAAGAGCACTTTTTAATCTGATGGGTACTGTTAGGTCTTTGCCCGGTGGTACAGAGCACCAGAGTTATTGTTTGGTGCAAAGCAGTATGGACCTGGAGTAGATGTTTGGGCCGCTGCATGTATCTTTGCTGAGCTCCTCCTGCGTCGACCATTTCTGCAGGTGAATGTCTATAGTCATGGCAATCCCTCTCACAAATTATCCTTGTCCTTTTATATGAAATTGGTCGATGCAATCATGAGTTTCCATGACTCAAGCTACCTGGTTTATTTGATGTTTTGTATAGTACTATGTAGGAAATGCTCTTCTCAGGAAGAGTTTCTCATGTTAACTCCTGAACGTGGACTGTCTTATTTTCTCAATAATATAACCTTTGTTAATAACTTTCTCCATTTCTGGGAGAAACACTCTTTTTATATGCATCTTTTACTGTAAGACATGTATATATTTTCCTCTTCATCTTCAATAAGCTGGGTCTTTCGGAAACGTCTCTGCCTTCTTGAAGGTAGGGGTAAGGTCTGCGTACATACTACCCTCCCCAGACCCACTTGTGGGATTACACTGAATCTGTTTTTGTTGTTGTTGTATCTTTAATAAGCTGTAAACCAGTTGTCCCTTGTAGTTTTATTCTAGAGAGCTTCACATGCAGTTGGACGGTTGACAATGAAGCCATAGCAAAAAGGCAAATTACTTACAGGAACTAGACTGAGCTTTTTTTCCTTGTTCCTGTGGTGATCCCTTTAGTGCGATAAGTTCCTTCCAATTTCCCAATAATGGTTTGAACTATTTTTTTTTTATGAAGTAAATTAGATTCATTAAAGGGCATCAAGAAGATGCAAAGAGTACAAAAGAGATAGGATAATTAGCTCCAGTACAAAAGCCTATGCTACTATCATGGAGCTAATAAAATCCACAAAAATATCAGCACTGTTAACAGGGGTGAGATAGTTCCAACTAAACAGATTAACTAAACACGCAGCCTTGAGGGAGTAGATTGGAGTTGAAATGCCATCAAAACACCTTCGGTTTCTTTCTTTCCAAATACACCAAAAAATTACTGCTGGCACCATTTTCCAAATTTTTTTGATGGAATAATTGTTTGAACTTCTGTCATACTTTACGTACTACCTTTACTATTCCTATCTGCCTGTTGTTACTTCAACCAATAATTTGTTCTGTAATCTGAGCCTATATTAGGGAAACAGTGATATTGATCAGCTGGGAAAGATTTTTGCGGCTTTTGGGACCCCAAAGCCTTCGCAGTGGGCTGATATGGTCTACTTGCCTGATTATGTGGAGTACCAATATGTCCCTGGACAGCCACTTAAAACATTGTTTCCAACGGCTACTGAGGATGCTTTAGATCTTCTGTCAAAGATGTTCTCATACGACCCAAAAGCTAGGATATCAGCACAGCAAGCATTGGAGCATAGGTACGTTTCTTCTTTGTCTTGTTTAGTCTGCGGACTTGCAGTTGATGTGGGTGCTGAACTTTCCCTTTTCATTAGGTACTTCTCATCAGGACCTCTACCTACGGAACCAGTTCTGCTTCCAAGACCTCCCCCTAAGCGGGAATCCGCAAACCCTAGGGTTTCAGATTTCAATTCACGTGATGGTCCTGTAGTATTGTCTCCACCAAGAAAGTCAAGGAGAGTGATGCCACAGCGCGAAGGATTTGAGGCTAATATGCGTCCAGAGAAGATGGATGACCATGGAAATGCCGGTGAGAGGAGTGAACAGGTACCCATGTCACTGGATTTCTCAGTCTTTGGGATGAGACCACCTACTAGGCCGACCATTAACAGGTATAGCTCATATGCTTTGCAATATCTTTTACTAACCATTTAGGCTACTTGCATTGTTCTTGATCTCATTTTGGTAATATACTGTTGGTGTCATCCTGTTGGTTTAAAATGGGTGGTTTTATGGGGTGGGGGGGAGTAGAGTACTGATATGGTTATGCACCAAAGACATCCATTGCCTATGAACTCACACACTGGTGGGCCTCAAGTAATAAAGCTTTATAGATTCTCAACGTATTATTATGCAATTTCTTTTAGCCTGTGTCTTATTGTAAGATCATCTAACTAGGGACTGTAGTACTTTCTTTCCGCTGATTATCATAGAAATCATGAAGGGAAATAAGTCCGGGATGTATTTCGTTATTAATGCATGATTAAGAGTTTGAATGTTTTGATTTATAATATTTTGGTTTCTTTTGTTCTTTAGTACGATTGTTCATTCAATAGAAAAATTGGGTATCTGAAGCAGATATTGTTTTGGCATTGTATCTGGCCTTCTTGATATGTTAAACTTATGCACGTCTTGGGTTTTTTGTTTGCATTTTCTATACATTGCATGGTTTTGTGTTCACAATAAGTGGGACCTGTGTTATTCGAAACCACATGCGCAGGGGAGAACAGGAATAAATGGCGGGGTGTTCAGCTAGTGGCCAGGTTACTGTTATCCCCAAGGAGATAAACTTTTTGCAAAAAATGGAGAACGAACTAAAACAGATGTTATATTGGTGGATTGTTTTTAAGGAAATATCCCAGTGTGCTAACTGCTAGTGAATTGTAATATCTGAAAAAATAAAGTAATATCTGTGGTAGTCAAAGAAATAGTAATATCTATGATAGTCATGATAAGGTCTTGTAAACATTACTAAGATGATTGCTCTTAAGATCCTGTGCTAGGCAATGACTATATGAATGCTAATACTGACACAACCAAATATTATCAAGATTTTGGATGTGGGAAGTTATCATTTAGTCGATAGACACTCTATGGACCTGTAACTACTTTGATGTGGTATCATTATAAATCTCTTGAACTTGTTTTCACCTGCAGTGCTGACAGATCACATTTAAAGAGGAAATTAGATCTTGAATTCCAACCCGAAGAGGAATAACATATCTGTCTTGAGTTTTTCGTTCATCTGGATGAGGGTTGCTGTATTGCTAAAGAGGTGCATGACAATTTATCACTTGAATATTACATTCTCTTGGAATCATTTGTTCTTATATCCAGATTGATCTCAAGTTCAGGTGCTTATCCATTTCAGGTCATGTGCACTACTTCCATAATTTGCAATTTTGGTGAACAAAGGAGAAGAATCCTTATCAACATAGGGTACACTATTGCATCAAATGCCCCATCTTTTTTTTTTTTGGTTTGGGTGAAAGTCGCCATTCGCCAATATAACGAATGATCTTGCAGAGTATATTGAAACAGGGTAATAATGTTTGCCTAATTCATTCTTTATCGTCGAGAGGATGTAATTGTTATGCGGGTATACCAATTCTAGCATTCCGTATAAACTCAAATTTAAGATGCTGTTTGTAGAATGACATAATTGATATCTGTCTGCTGTTCGAGAATATATCTAACTTGGCAAATGTGAGCTTGTGACTTAATGTATTGCTGTTTGGAGTTGCTGAGTTTTAACTTATTGTATGTTTTGTCTGTTCATACAAATCATGATATTTTCATCTCTGCCATAGCTGCATAACATTGCACGTTGGTCACATTTTGGTAGATGTTGATAATACATGAAGTGGCAAATGTATTATGTTAGCCACTGTTGTAACTATTCCCTTCTATTCCAAATATTAGTCATTTTGATATGTTAAATTGATTGATTCAAGCAAGGTTTACCTTTTTTTCCCTCTCAAATCTATCTTTACTGTTTAAGATAGATATGAAGGGTGATTTAGACAATCTTATAATTAAGGTTATTGAATGTTTCTCAAGGTAGTTTAAAGAATGTAGGGTGTTTAAAATTTTAAAATACAGAACCGAAGGATTTAACTGGGTTTTTTTTGTACGAAATTCAAAAATAGCCAGATTTACAGGTGGTAATTAAAAAATAATTACAGTTTCAAAAGTAATCGAAATTTAGTCACTTTTCATGTAAAGATGAATCTGAACGAAAATATTGTTCAAAATCCGGAAAATATTCCAGCATAATATACTAGAGTTCGAATTTTTTACATGTGAACTTCGAGCATAATATATTGGAGTTCAAGTATAATATACTGGTCCAGGATAATATATTGGAAGTTCATACACAGGTGCTCGAAATTTAGCCACTTTTCATGTAAAGTTGAATTTGATGAAAACACTGTTCAAAATTCAGAAAATATTTCAGCATAATATACTGGAGTTCCAGCATAATATACTAGAGTTCTAGCATAATATACTTGTCCAGCATAATATGCTGGAAGTTCATACACAGGTGCTCTAATCTCCAGTATATTATTCTGGAACTTTCCGTGTGTTAGAGGTCCAGCATAATATGTTGGAAGTTCATACACATGTGCACCAATCTCCAGTATATTATGCTGGAACTTTTCGTGTTGCAACAAAATAGTAACTATTTTTCAATGTCTTTGCAAACGCTTGCTATTTTTCAATTATCAGTCCGAAAACTGGCTAGCTCGTGTTATTTTCACTATTTTTTTTTGTTTGTCCTATTTTGTATTTCAGTTCGTTTCACACACTAATCTCTCCTTCAATGGCCTATCAATCTCAAAGGTCCAAGTATAAGAATAGTGTTGAATATAATGTATGTCGAATGTCCAAATATACTTCTGTATTTTCGAAAATAGTAAAAGAATACTTCTGGTTATACTATTGGGTTATCTATACCTCTGCAGTCATACTTTGAGTTCAAATATACCTCTCATATTTAAACAGAGGGACACGTGTCCTCCTCCTGTTGGCCAATTCTAAATATCTCCTAATTAATTAAAATAATTTTTTCGAAAAATAATAAGGGGTATATTTGAACCAAGACGATGACACGTGTCCCTCTGTTTAAATGAGGGGTATATTTGAACCCAAAGTATGACTACACGGTTATAGATAACTCAATAGTATAACAAGAGATATTCTTACGTCATTTTCGAAAGTACGTATATTTGGACCTTTGTCGATCTCAAAAACTTTAAAATTGACATATAATAATACTATTACTTTTGCATTATCTTTGTTTTGGTATGTCATTTTAAAATTTCCGCACGTCTTCCAATCACATTATCGTGTATATATGTCAAATTCTATTTCAATCGGACATTTTTCTTTGATATGTCATTTTAAAACTTTCTCGCATCTTCTAATAACTATATATCATGTATATTATCAGATTCTAATTTAATCGGACATTTTTCTTTGAAACTTTGTAAAAGACTACGAACCGGTACTACGTTAAAATAGGATTCTTTTAACACGAATAATGAGCGAAACATGTCAACAAGAAAACCGAAGTCATCGTGCTTTAACCTGGTCATTTAGACTTAAGAGATTTAAATAATCTTTAGTGGAAAACTGTTTGCACAAATGGCAACATTAATGTCTTAATCTTATCATCTTTGTTTGGTATTGTATGGGCCAAAAAATATCTTTCCTATAGGCAAGCCACGTCGGCACCATTATAATCTTCATCGACCGCTACGTGCTATCAGTAAGGTCCCCACAAAGATCGGCTTCAGAACGAAGAAGTCCCGAAGCAATGAAGGGTGCAGTCGAAGACTCAACAAAGATCAAGGTTGTGAAGTTACCGTAGTTCAAGGTCGAGGTCGAACATCTTAGACAGAGTTATAACGGTCAGTTCTAAGATAAGACATAAAAGAGAATATTTTAGTAGATATTCTCTTCACATGTACTATTAGGGTTTCTAGAAACATGTTATCTATAAATAGAAAGAGACACAATGATAGGTGACATGAGATATTCATTTTAAAAAAAAAACATATTGACTTTATAGAGAGAATCTAGTCCTATTGCAAGCATACAAAACAACCTTTTTACTAAGATTCTTGTCTAGCATTTCCAATGGATCCAAGAACAACCTAAGTGTTCAAAGATTTATCAATCATTCATCATTGTCAGAAAGAATATCCACTGATCTCATCCTTTTTCGGGTGACTCACACGTTTTATTTACTTAAATGCTATTTATTGTCATTCATTACTATTTAATGCCACATTCCATCTTTTGGGATCAATGAATATTGTTATTCTTGCTTATCTGTTGCCATCCGGACAAATATACGAGTTATTTGTCACAACGCCGATAACTTTATTCTTAGGATATTATTTTTAGTTAAGATTAACTCTTCTTTATTTAAATCTAATTGGTTGAACCAAGATCTATATTTTTGGTCAAACATTTTGGCGACGTATGTGGAGATTTCTTAGTTTCCTTTGGATCTACAGCTAATGTGAGTCACTAACCTCACAAACCCTGAGATCTTTCTCTTTCTTTGCACGTACAAAAACCTACATGGCAGATAACCAAGGAGAGAGGACAAAAGTAATAGGTGATTTCCCTAGCAACCTCATGAACGCTATCAACGAGAGCTGTGAAACATTGGGCAAGGACGTGACGCCCACTGCCTCCCCTAGGCGCGAGAGGTCACCTCCGCCCCATTGTAGCATAACAAAATCAAATGAAAAAGGGGCCTCTACGTCCACAGAAGAAGGGACGCCACCAGCCGTGAAAAAGCTCCTCAAAGCATGGCTGACCGATACGCTAGTATGCGTGCTCAACAAGCCCAATCCATGCACGGCTACAGAGACTGCAAGAACCTACACAGTACAACGAGCAGACGAACAAGGCGACCAACCAGACCCTCCAATACCAGGTATAACTCACAATGTTACTAACAATGAGGGTGACAGCGCCCTCGCCGCTGTTCTAAAGAGGATGGAAGAAATGGAGAATGAAAATAAAGCACTCAGAGATCAAATGAAAGAATACCAAGAACGAGTCGACAAGATAATGGGCGTCCCTAAGCTATTGCCAAAGAGGGATGCCGGCAGGTTCGTAGAGCATCCGTACAGCGAAGAAGCAGCTCCACATGCCATACCAAAGACCTTCAAAATGCCGTCGTATCTCAGAATATACGACGGAACGATTGATCTCGAAGACCACGTGACTTATTATGTCACCGCCGTGAATCCAATGACCTCACCAAAGAACAAATGTCTTCTATTTTGCTGAAGAAATTTGGCGAAACTTATATGGGATAGGAATTAACATGGTACTCACAGCTACCGGCCCGCTCTATAGAAACATTCGAGGAAATGGCCAATAAGTTCGTAACGGCGCATGCCGGAGCCAGGAAAGCCTAGACAAGAGTAAATGACATATTCGCCATCAATCGGTCCTTAGGAGAGGGACTTCCTCGACCGATTCAACAGGGTAAGGATGACCCTACCAAACCGAGGGGATGGCGGTCGCGGCTTTTCAAATAGGGTTGAGAAGAGATGGTTCGAGAGCGACTAGAAAACTATTGAGCCGATTGATGAAATACCCTCCAACCGCTTGGGACGAGACCCATAATGCTTATTGTGCCGAATTCCGAGCAGATGAGGATGACCCTAACGGACCAACTCATCGGCTCATCTCGGTACAAGCCGAGTCCAGGAAAGAACGAATAGACAACATCAGGAGAGATCACCCGGTCTCCCGACCCAACAGGGAACGACACCAGCCATACTTCAGGGCCCCCGCCTTATCTTCTCTCCACCATGAGGAAGGCCCATCCAGGACGAGAACGGGGACTCACCGGAATGAGAGAGGTATGCCCCCTTATTATCTGCTCATAATTTTTGTGTTTCACCTACAGAAATAGTCTATGCCCTGGAGAAGCTCGGAGCGAAGGTGAAGTGGCCGCCAAAGATGAGGTATGATCCGAGCACCAGAAAATCCGATGCCCTATGCTAGTTCCACCAGGAGCGTAGACACAAAACAAAAGATTGCATCGCCCTCAGGCAAGAAGTTGTAAACATGTTGCGGCAGGGACACCTCAAAGAGCTGCTAAGCGATAGGGGAAGCAATAACTTCGCCAGAGGACGAGAACACCAAGGTCCGCCGAAGCTGCCGTCACCAACTCGTACAATCAACATGACGAGAACACAAATGATTGCATCGCCCTCAGGCAAGAAGTTGTAAACATGTTGCGGCATGGATACCTCAAAGAGCTGCTGAGCGACAAGGGGAGAAATAATTTCACCAGAGGATGAGAACACCAAGGTCCGTTGAAGCTGCCGTCACTAGCTCGTATAATAAACATGATCATCGGCGGCAGCGACGATGCCTCCATCAACGACGTTAAATTCACCACCACTCACAAACTCAAACGATCTATCATCTGCGAACGGTATGACGGACCCGAAGAAAGTATCATCTTCGACGATTCAAATGCCGACAATTTGACTTTCTCTCATAATAATTCTCTCATCATTACTTTGCACATTTTAGATATTGATGTCAAACGTATCATGGTAGACGATGGAAGTAGAGCGTGCATTATCCATCCCCGAGTCCTCGCCCAGATGAGACTCGAGGATAAAGTAGTGCCACGCTGCATCACACTAACCGATTTTAATAATGCAGTTGAACAGACATCGAGAGAAATTACATTCCTCGTCTTGGCTGGCGACGTAATGCTGGAGACGACATTCCACATCATGGACCAGGCCACCGCATATAATGCCATAATAGGACGACCGTGGATACATTCTATGAGAGCCATCCCCTCCAGCGTATACCAAGTAATCAAATTCCCAACACCTTGGGGGATATTCAACATACGGGGAGAACATTGCACGTCCAGAGAGTGCTACCGCATCGCCTTGGACATCACGACAACCCAACAGAAAAAAGATAAGGAAAAAAAGCCATAGAAATCAACAGGGCCGAGGTCAACACAAGAAGATACTAGGGACATCAACATGGATCCCGAAATGGTCGAAGTTGCGGACTCGACTGTAGAGGACCTCGACCCAGTTCAATTAGACCCTAGTGACTGTAGCAAAAAAGCCTACATCGATTGCAAACTCCTTCAGCAATGCAGATATGCTGGGCGTCCCCAAGGAGATCGCTATACAGAAATTAAACGTCGACCTTTTCTACCCCCCGGTAAGGCAGGTGAGACGTAAGTTTAATCCCGCCATCAACGATGCCGTCCACTAGAAGGTGGAAAAACTATTAGAAAATAGCTCTATCAGGGAGTCGAAGTACCCCAAATGGATCGCCAACGTAATGATGATCAAAAACAAAAATGGGAAATGGCGGATGTGTATAGACTTCACGGACTTGAACAAAGCATGCCCAAAGGATTGGTACATGTTACCACATATCGACCAACTCATCGACGCAACGGTTGGGCACGAATTGTTGAGTTTTTTGGACGCGTACTCAGGCTATAACTAGATACTTATGGAAAAAGAGGACCAGGAGAAAACCGCGTTCATCACCCATCGAGGAACATATTATTATAGGGTCATGCCATTTGGGCTGAAGAACGCATGGGCTACATATCAAAGATTAGTCACGAAACTGTTTAAAGATCAGTTCGGGAAGACCATGAAAGTATATATCGACGACATACTGGTCAAATCCGTAAAGGCAGAGGAGTATATCGACCATTTGAAGGAAGCTTTCGGCATACTGAGACGGTACGGAATGAAATTAAACCCATAGAAATGCGTGTTTGATGTAGCCTCTGGGAAGTTCTTGGTCTTCTTAGTATCACAACAGGGGTTCGAGGTCAACCCAGACCAAATCAAAACCATTGAAGGAATACCGGAACTCTTAACTACCAAGAAGCAAGTCAAAAGGTTGACTGGTCGAATTATCACCTTATCGAGATTCATCTCGCGGTCGTCTGACACATGTCATAGCTTTTTTGGCGTACTCAAAAAGGACAACGGCCTCGAGTGGACACCCGAATGCGTACAAGCTCTGCGACAACTGAAGGCGTATCTTTCATCACTACCTCTCTCTTAAAGCCCGAACCGGGGGAACATCTCCTCGTCTACCTGGCTGTCTCCGAAGTAGTTATATGCACTCTTGAGTCGAGAAACCAAAGGTATGCAATCTCCCATTTATTACATTAGCAAAACACTCGTCGATGCCGAGACGAGGCACCCGCACCTCGAGAAACTAGCCCTGCCACTAGTCATAGCTTCACGAAAACTTAGACCTTATTTCCAGTTCTACCTTATCTCGGTCGTTACCACCTTTCGCCTAAGAGGCATCTTATATAAACCCGAGCTTTTGGGAAGGCTGGCCAAGTGGGACATCGATCTAAGTGAGCATGATAGCACGTATCAGCCGCGAACGGTGATAAATTTGCAAGTGCTCACCGACTTCGTCGCATACTTCAGTGAAAAAATAATGCCTTAAGTCGAAAAGAAAGTCATCCAAGATTCTCCCCAAACACAAGACCTCTGGGTCCTATACACCGACGACACATCTAACGCCTTTGGATCCAGATTAGGACTCGTACTCGAGGTCCATACCAGCGAAGTAATTCCAGTCCATAAGATGCCCAGATATGACTAACAACGAGGTCGAGTATGAGGCCGTAATTGCAGGATTGAGGTTAACACTCAATTATGGGGAAAAGTGGTTGAAACTGTGCTGTGATTCCCAACTCGTAGTCAACCAAGTCACAAGGACTTTGCAAATCAAAGAACAAAGGTTGCAAAAATATCAGACCGAAATCTGTAAGTTGCTGCCCGAGTTCGACGAATGCCAGTTCGACTAGATCCCGCATGCGCAGAATGCTGAAGTTGACGGCCTCGCCAAATTAGTTGCAGCTACCAAAAGCACCACAACCGGGGATAAAAGTGTAGTCCACCTCCTTAACTTCAAATTGTGAAAGGAACAAGGAAGGATCTTTGGGATGGATGAACAATGGTGGTGTTAGTTTTACCATTACCCTGTTGCTTTTCGTTTCAAATTCAAAATACTTGATTTAAAGAGCATCTGATCGACCCTCCTTGGCAACTCAAACCAGGGTGAAGAAAAACAGAAGAGCTACTAGAAACTAAAAAAAACTAGCCAGCTAGGTAAACAACAAAGTTCAGTATCCACAAACACAAAGTGCCCAATGTTTACAGACGTAGCCGCCTGACTGGAACTTAAGTAGCCTTCTGAAAATGCTGGGTTAATAGCCTCGCAATCTCTAGAAAACCAACTTTGTTCTTGCCATCAACAATGTATCTCTCGCTTATTTGTAGGATTCTTTAAATCGCAAAGTTACAAGCACCGTGTCAGGAATTAAACCAAAGGGAGGTGATAAACATTTATTTTAGCTAAATCAATAATACCCGTTGCACCAAAAAAGAAAAACTGGAAACAAATATAGTTAGCGGTGATCAAATTGACCAACTCAATTTCTTCTTGCACACATCAGAAATCTCTTGGATTGAGTTGAGTCATAGACGAGAAATACCAACTCCCAAACGCCAATATTCTTTTTATAATGGCGATGATTGGGGCAGATTGCGCAAATTCCACCTGATACCACCTGCAACCTCCGTGCACAGGTACCAGATAACTCTGCCAATACCCTTGGATGAAAATGCCAAACATAAATTTCTTCATTTATTTTTGTACGGGGGAAGGAGCAATTAAATAGTGAATACTTTGATGAACCATGGCAATCATCGGGTCATGCAGCTATGACGTATGTACAGATTCCAAATTCAAAAAGTGGTGAAAAACTCTGTCCAGGCAATGCTGGCATTCCCGACAAGTAATTTCATCTCAAAGTGGACCTGTAGATAATCATGGTTGCCTTCATTGTGATTCCACTCAATGCCATCTAAGGTTGATCTCAAAATTACAACACTCGGAATTCTAATTTGTAACACTTTACCAATCAGATGCATAGTAACAAAAGTGAAGCTAGCATGACGGACCAACCTCCATTGTTGGTTGTCCTCAAGCTTCTACAGAGAGAGAAAGGGAAGGTTCGAGAGAGAGGAAATTAGGGAATTTTCTGTGTGTTCTTTTTCTTTATTAACTATAGTACATATATACATGTATATTGAAAAATAAAATACTAATGACAGTTAATTACTAAACTACCCTTGTAACTATCCAACAATTCTCAGCTAACTAACTGATAAATATAATACACTGATGTGCTGCAATTCTATAATCTCAATACCCCCCCTCAAGTTGGAGGTGAGGAACTCACTGCCAGCTTGTCTAGAAGGTCTGAATGTTTAATTCCTGTGAGAGCCTTTGTTAAAATGTCAGCTAGTTGATCATGAGTAGAAATATGATGAAGCATAATTAGACCATCATGTAGCTTGTCTCGCACAAAGTGATAATCGATTTCTATGTGCTTTGTCCTTTCATGAAACACAGGGTTCCTAGCAATGTGTACAGCTGCTTGGCTATCACAAAACACTTGAATGAGATCAGTACATGGAACTGTGAGTTCCTCCAATAATCTCTGCACCCATACCAGCTCTCCAACCACCTTTCTCAGTAATCTGTACTCTGCTTTTGCAGAAGATAGTGAGACAGTAGTCTGCTTCTTTATTTTCAGCTAATAGGGCTACCTCCAAAGAGCACTAGATACCCACTTACAGATCTTCTTGAGTCAGGACATGCTGCCCAATCTGAGTCACAATAGGCTGTGACCTTGTAAGAAGGATTATTGGACAGAAAGATGCCTAGAGTAGGATCATTCTTCAGATACCTGAGTACATGTATAGCAGCCTTCAGGTGAGGCTCTCTTGGTGCCTGCATAAATTGACTTAGGTGTTGTACACTGTATGCAATATCCAGCCTTGTGTTTGTGAGAAAGTTGAGTTTCCCAACTAGTTTTCTATAATATGATGGGTCAGACAGCAGAGTGCCCTCTTCAGCCCTCAGTTTGATTGAAGACTCTAGTGGAGATGAAACAGCAAAATACCTCAGGCAATCATACTCTTTCAGTAGGTCAGTGGTGAATTTCCTTTGGGAGATCAACACTCCATGATCCTTGTAAAGCATATCTAGCCCTAAGAAGTAGTGTAACTTGCCTAAGTCTTTTATTTTGAATTGATTATGCAAGTAAGTCTTCAGTGCCTTAATTTCCTCAAGATTAGTCACAGTAAGGATCACATCATCAACATATACAACTACAAAAACTGATGACTCACCTTGCTTTTTGTAGAACAAGGAGTAATCATTGGTTGAATGTCTGAAACCTCTAAAATACAGGGACTCTGTCAGCTTGTCATACCACTGTCTACTAGCCTGTTTGAGGCCATACAAAGACTTCCTTAGTCTGCAGACAAGTTGTGTGTCTTCTACCTTCAGACCCTGTGGGATTTCCATGTATACCTCTTCATGTAGGTCTCCATGTAGGAATGCATTATTCACATCCAGCTGATAAAGGTCCCATCCTTTCTTTACTGCAGTGCTAATCAGGGCTCTAACAGTGGTCATCTTCATCACTGGGAAGAAAGTTTCTGTATAGTCAATCCCAGCTTCTTGTGTGTATCCCTTTACCACAAGCCTTGCTTTGTATCTTTCCACACTTCCATCTGCTTTGTGCTTTATCTTGTACACCCACTTGCATCCTATGGCCTTCTTTCCTATAGGTAACTTAACTAGATCCCAAGTATGGTTAGTATATAAAGCTTCAAATTCTTGTGTCATTGCTACTTGCCAGACAGGATTCAAGGCTGCCTCCTCATAAGAGTATGGTTTACACTCATGTGAAATGTTCTTAACTAATTGCTGGCTATCATGGCTCAATATGTTAAAGGACACAGAATGGTTGTTGGAGAAAAGGGAAGTAAGTGAATTAGGAGTAAGTGAAGCAGGAGCTAATTGATGTTCAAGGTTTGTGTTGTTGTTTAAGTGACTGTTTGGTTGTAAATTGGGCAGTGTATAGACAGAGTCTTTGAGGTGTGAGGGTGTGCTAAGTGTCCTGCTTGATCTTCTATGTTGATTGGTTGGTTGATCAATATTAGGCTCTATGTTATGTGGTGCTTGGTTGAAAGGTGCAGTGTGGAGTTCTGAGTGTTCTACAGATGAAGCATTTGATTCTGGATTTAGGCTTACATGTGAAATATGATTTGGTGTGCTTGTAGAGTTTGACAAAAGGTTAATGTCTGGTGTATCAGATATAGGACTTTCAGTGACAAAAGTTGATGCATCTCTATCATAATTACAATGATCATCAAGTGTATTTACTGTGGAATTGGGACATGGGGAATTGCAGTTTATCATATGCAACACAGAAGGGAAAGAGGAATGTTCAGGTGAAATGGCAAAAGGGAAAACATCTTCATGAAACATAACATCTCTAGACACATGTACCCTCTTTGTGGCTAAATCAAGGACTTTATATCCTTTGGTCCCAAAGGGATATCCTACAAACACATGAGGAGTGGCTCTAGGTTCAAATTTGTCTTTGTGAGTTTTGAGTGTGGTGGCATAACACAAGCAACCAAAACTTCTAAGATGTGAATATGTTGGTTTTCTGTTGTGAAGGAGCTCAAAAGGGCATTTATTGTTGAGAATTGAAGAAGGCAGTCTATTTATCAAATATGTAGCAGTTAGTATACACTCTCCCTAGTATCTCATTGGCAATTTGGATTGATAAAGTAAAGCTCTAGCTGTTTCTAGCAGGTATTTGTGTTTTCTCTCAACCACACCATTTTGTTGTGGTATGTATGGGCAAGTTTTCTGGTGGATTATGCCTTTCTCTTGAAAAAATAACATGGCTTCATTGTTCACAAATTCCAGCCCATTATCTGACCTGACAGTCTTGACTGATGTACTAAACTGATTTTCAATCATAGAAATAAGAGCTTTGATGGCTTGAAGAGTGTTACTTTTTCTACTTAAGAGATGAATCCAGGTTGATCTACTAAAGTCATCAACCATGGTAAGGAAGTATTTGTAATTGTCATGTGTGGTTGTGTGATAGGCCCCCCATAAATCTATGTGTAAGAGTTCAAATGTTCTGGAAGTGGATGAAGTTCTTTGGCCAAAAGGTAACCTTGTCTGCCTTGCCATGGGACAAACATGGCAAGTGAATGGCTGCTTGTGGGAAAATTCAACAGGTATAGTAGAGATAGTTCTCATTTTTACAAAGGGTACATAGCCCAGCCTGTTATGACATAGATGCTCATTGTTATTTTCATGAGATGATGAAGACAACAAAAGAGAACTCACATTAAAGGAAGAGTCAGTTTTATTGCTTGAGTGAAGAGTATTTACATTGACATTGTTATGTGACTGAGATGACTTATTTATACTTGACAAGGATTGTATGGGTGAATTGTGACTCTTTCCTGTATTTACAATATCAGTCAATGCAGGAAAACAAGAATGCGAGTAAAGATTGACAGGAACAGAAAATGAACCAGACTCTGAACACCCATGACACTCAGGGCAAAGGAAGTACAATCCACTCCCTGCCTTACCAATCTCCAGAGGCCTCTTTATTGAAGGGGCCTGCATCATGCAAAGGTATGTACTGAAGTTAACTATGCAATTGAGGTAATCAGTTAAGGAGTGAATAGAGATGAAGTTGTATTTGAAAGTAGGCACATATAATACTCTAACTAAGGTTAGCATAGGACCAAGAGATGCATCTCCAATTTCTGTCACTTTCACTCTATATCCGTTAGGTAAGGTAACTAGGAAAGGATAGGGCAAGGTTCTAACATTCTTTAAAAAGGATTTTCTATATGTCATATGATTTGAGGCTCCACTATCTAATATCCACAAGTCAGCAATTGATTTAGAACATCTACACACGGTTGTTTCAGCAATCTCTTTATAGGTAGAGCAAGCTAGAATACCTGCGAAGTTTGTAACTCCACAAGTCATGTTGTTGTTAGGACCTTCTCCTGTGTTTCTTCCTCGGAATTTCTCCAGTAAGCTAAGTAATTGGTTGTACTGCTCCTTTGTTAGGCTCTGAAGTCCCTGACTTTGATTTCCTTCTTCCATCTCCTCACAATCTACACGAACATTTGCAGCAGATGCTGCATTTCTCCTTTTTGTGAACTTGAGTCCTCTAGGAACCATGAATTCTGTAACAATTGTCCCTGGTGTGTCCTGGCCTTTTACAATAGTCATAGAACATCCGAGACTTAGCAGTTGGATAGTTTGATTTGTTTGAATTGTATGGGTTTGGCCCAGTACTGCCTCCTCTCTGATTGTAATTGGTCCTAAACTTGGCATTGTCGGGTCCATTTGCACTCAATGAGGTAGACTCCATGACCAATTTGTTGTTTGGTCTGACTTCTCTCTGTTTTTCTTCCTGGATAAGGATAGAGAAAGCCTGAGCTATGCTGGGCAATGGATTCATCATCAATATACTACCTCTCATAACTGTATAAACTTCATTCAGGCCCATTAGGAACTGAATTAGTCTTCGATCCTGCTTAGCTTTATGCATATTTGCCTTTGCACCACAAGTGCATTGGCAATTGCACTGTGCATGTGCATTCAAGGTGTTCAATTCCTCCCAAAGTCGTTTCATTTTAGTGTAATACCCTGTGATGTCCAAAGCCCCTTGACTAAGGTCACTAATTTCCTTTTGCAGTTGATAAAGTTTTGCTCCATTAATTTGATAATATCTGTCTTCTAACTCTTGCCATAACTCCTTAGTGTCGTTGACATATTGTAGACTATCAGCTAGATCCTTTAAGAGTGAATTCAAAATCCACGATGTAACCATATCATCACAACGAGCCCACTGATCGTAGGTCGCTTCATCAGTGTTAGGCTTCTTACACTTTCCTGTGATGAATCCGATTTTGTTCTTTACTGACAAAGCCCTAAGGACTCCTCTTCTCCAGGATCTGTATCCGGTTTCGTCAAAAATAACAGGAACTAGCATCGTTCCGGCACTTTTCGACGGGTGCATGTACAGTGGGTTAGTCGAATCCAAATTATCAGTTGTACTTTGAGTTTCCTTGTCTCCAGCCATCGATTGAAGTGGATCGGAGCAATTGATTGCTCAATTTGAAGAAATTAGATAAAAATTTTCAGAAACCCTTCCGTCAAGGCGTGAGCTCGTACTTGTTGATTTTGAGAATCGAGAAGAGAAATTGATGAAACTTAGGAGGATTTATGTTGAGAAATTAGAGCTAAGCTCTGATACCATAACAAAAGTGAAGCTAGCATGACGGACCAACCTCCATTGTTGGTTGTCCTCAAGCTTCTACAGAGAGAGAAAGGGAAGGTTCGAGAGAGAGAAAATTAGAGAATTTTCTGTGTGTTCTTTTTCTTTATTAACTACAGTACATATATACATGTATATTGAAAAATAAAACACTAATGACAGCTAATTATTAAACTACCTTTGTAACTATCCAACCAATCTCAGCTAACTAACTAATAAATATAATACACTGATGTGCTGCAATTCTATAATCTCAACATAGCACACACCCTTGTAGCACTTATTTGACTATACATCAGCTATGCTTCCACAGATTATAAGATGCATAGCTAGCATAATTACCTCGGCAAAGACAAGTAAGATAAAAATATTAGCAAAACAAGTACACAAGCACTAAATTCCGCATTTGACCTTGTCTTAGGCAAAATTTTGGAGAGTTGAAAGACTGATTGAACTTCAGTGGTTCAAAAAGAAATGTTTATTTACACAAAATAGAAGTATAATGTCTTCATGGACGACCATAAATTTCTCTCAAGTTCATCCAAGTAATTAACAAGTGAAAAGAATCTCCAAAAGGATACAACATAAATGATACAATTCAAAAACAATCGAAAATAAGAAGTTAAGGCAACTCAAGAGTGTAGTTTAATGGTACATGAAGTGGGAGTAGAACCATGAGGTATGAGGTCTCAATTTCAAATCTCAATAGGAGCAAAAAATAATACTACGTGATTTCTTTCCATCTGCCTAAGCCTTGGTAGTAAAGTTGGTGCTGGCCCTAACACCCCATCGTTAAGAGAAAAACAAAGTTGACAGGAAAAATATCTTTTACCATGCTCTACAAAAGAGCCATAGAGGCTTATCAAGTTTACTAATGAACTGCAAAAGAATGACGTGATATTGAGCAAAAGGAAACAGACCTGAAGATTATGAGTTTTGATGTATTCCCAACTTTTTTGACAGCGTCAGGGAGGCTTCAGCAGTACCTGAAGATTACTAATGTTTGTATTTTATTTTATTTTTAACAAAGAGCTAACGTCTGTAATTTTACCAAAAAGGATTAGAACATGACCAAAATCATTTATGACACGAAGAGATCATCTTGTGACAAAATAATTTGTCAAGCACAAGTTATAGAAGGTGAAACGAACAAATGAGTTATATTTGCAGTTAAACCTTCTATCTCAAGTTTGTTCTATTTAAATACTTTAACCGGGTCTTTATTATGTCATTTAGACACAAAATTGATAAGCACCAAAATACAAAAGTTGCGTGTAATTCACATGTCATTGTAACGAATAAAACGTAAACCGGTGAATTTAACTAAAACAAAAAAAGTTTTAAAAGGTTATGGCCGAGTTCTTCTTCCATTCTCGTCAATCATTCATATTTCTTTCTCCATCTCAGTTGGATTTCCACATCTAGATTTGCTAAGAGGTCTCCTTTTTTTATTTTTTTTTAATCTTTTTCAAATTTCTCCTAGTTTGCTCGATTGAAGAAGGCTATCAGTGCAATATCGAAAAGAGCACCGGGCTCTCAAATTTTTGCGTCTTGTGATGTGAAGAACTGAAAATATCTTCGACAGAAGCAAACTCAGGTAGCAGATTTTACAACTGCAAAATCGATCAAGTTAGTGTTTTCGCTAATTTTTTGAGTTAAGGTTGGGCCTGTTGTGTCGTCTCACCACGATTTCCGACCAGCTGAAGCTATAAAGAAGAAGAAAGATTATGATCAGCACTTATCTGCTTGCAATCCGGCATCAGTTGGAACTTTAGGATTAAATTTCACAATTGGTCTTATATAACTGTGACTATTTTGTACTATGATTTTTTTTCATCAAAATCATATAACTTTGTTTTCTCACACAAAAATCATAATACTTTTACTAACTCACACAAAAATTATAGTGGTCGAAAAATAAATTTTTCGGTAATATTTTCTTAAAATAGGAGAAATATGAGTATATTTTTAACCGTTCCCAAAAATAATAGCCGATAAAATATTTATCCGATAAATATTTTTTTTAGATATATGTGTATTATATACATATAATATACACATTCTATATATATTTTGGCTAGCAAATGCAATTAGTTTCGGCCGATTGATTAATTTTATATTTTTCCCTTAAAATAGGAATGACCCAACAATTCTCATATACTTAAGTTAAAATAATACTAAACGTAAATTCTTCCCCCATAAGAAACTTAATTCGGAATGCATGAGATTCTGACAAAAATAAGAAAATAAAAGGTATAATTAGAGAGCACTTGAAAATAAATGCTATTGATTTGAATAAAAATCTTGAAAAGAAAAATAAAAGATAAAAGTATCATGTTTTGAAGGATTTATTATTTACTTTTAGTATTATTTTAATTTTTATATATGAGTTATTAGACTGAAAATAAGAAAATAAAAAATCACAAAATAAGAAAATACTACTAAAAATTTATATTTTTTAATCATTATGATTTTTGTATGAATTAGTAAAAGTTTTATGATTTTTGTGTGAGAAAATATAGTTATATGACTTTTTAAAAAAAAAAAATTATAGTTATATTATTTTTGCGTGAAAAAACTAAGTTACGTGAAAAAAAGTTGTAGTTATATGATTGTGAAATTTACGACTTTAGATGAGTTCTGAAGTCCTTTAGCACCAATTTGTTGCTATATAACTGGTGGGAATTCACTGTGTCATTTTGTCGAATAACTTGTATGCTCGGAACAGCTGAAATTTCTTTTTGCATTATCATGGAGTTTGGCTGGATGAAGTAAGTGGGAGAAAGCTTAGACACATTCGCCATGACAGCAGAAAAGCTTTTCGCATTGGATTTTTTTCGATTTGGACCGCCGGAACTCCATTTCCGGCCAATTGAAGCTTTGTCGGTGTTCAATATAATGTCGGAGCTGACATTTCCAACAGTAAAATGGTTACTTACAGTTTATAAGATAGTCAATAATACTAGGAATGATTCCTCGAAGATGCTTCACTCCATCGGTGACGAAATCAAAATTTTAATACCACCAGTCAACGAGCTGTAAAACCACCAGGAACACTTCGATTCACCTTCACTTGTTCGAAGCGAATTCAATAGCCCGTGAAATTGGAAACTAAATCAGCTCCAACATTTTAATTGATAGCAAATTTTGGATTTGATATCAGACCAGCAAAAATTACATTTTCCAGCAAGAAGTACGAAGAGTTCGTTATCGAGTACTTCATGTTTTCGACAAATGTGAGTAACACTTACCTTGCCATGTTAGCTTTTTATGTCTAAATAACACAGCAAAAACATGGTTAAAGTGTTCGAATGGAACAAACTTGACATAAAATATGAAAACTGTGGACAAATTAAAGTGATTGTCGATGTATTTTGTCTTTGCTAGAAAATGATAAAAGAGTTGTATTTCATAGAGATTTGGCGATCCAACTAAATGTTTAATTATTTATCGAGGAGATTCACCATAGATATTAATTTGACTCAATATTGTCGAGATAATAGTACACTTTTTCACATCCTTCATGTAATATTCAAGTTTTTTTTTATTAAGTTAAAAAATCACCAATATGGTGTGAGTTTTAGACTGGACCTCAATCTATATATTAGAATCCAAAAGGTAAATACATTGAGGATTGGGACAACTAATGTCCTTATCCTGAGCAATTACTAGTTTGGGGCATTCCCTTAGGCAAAATTCATATTGGGATGCCTTATAATACACTTGGAAAGTATATAAGACAAAAAGGACAAGTTAGACATACCATATAGTAACAAAACTATATATCAGAAAATTTCTTTCTAGCTCTGATTTACTTGTCAATTGAGACTTGCATGTGAAAACCTCTACTTTCCTTACCGAGAAAGGTGACAGCCTCAATGAAGACAGAAATTTTCTTAACTAGTTGGTTGATTTGCCTAGGAATAAACGACTGTCTGTTTATAGCATTAATCAGATACATCACTTCCTATTGCATCAATCCAAAGGATTGCATAGGCTTTTAGCCTTTTAGGACCGTTTAGTTGCAACAATAGGAGAACGAAGGTTCTATACACAAATTTGCTGTCTTCGTTTTTCTTTTTGGGTTGTTAATTTAGCAAGACATCAAGTTGTGGGCAAGTCAAGTCTCGCAACAATAAGATACGATGTGTATCTATTTTTATAAACAAGCCCTTTTCCTGACTTCAACTCAATATATATGCTCTCTCTGCAAAAAACATGTACTAAAGAAACTCTCATTCACGAACATGGATTACATCCATTTTCCCCAAGTAATCCTTCGAAATTAAATGTATATACAAGCAGATAATTTACTTTTAAGAGTTCAAATGTTAGATTATGCGCTGTTGCTTTCAAGAAAATGTTAGACAGAGGGCGTTACTATAGCAGAAGTGAGAAATCTAGCCTCGTCATTTAAGAAAACAAAAATACCTTAAGATCATTATGGAATATTATGTTATAAGTGCCTGTTGTGTTCTGTTTGAACTGGCTGCACTGCAGTGTATCATGAATAAGTTTGAAGAACTCCACGCAGAAATTTGAAAAAGAAAATATTGAGTAGAAACAAGAACCTCCTGCACCTTGCAAAAGGTGAGCAGCTTTGAAGCACTAATAATTTGGATACTGAAAAAAATGTAAACACTTTGGAAAAATTAGCAGAAAATAGAGGCTGAGGAGGGAGGAAAAACCCATAGTATTGTATTGCAATGCAGAACAAAGAGTTAGTGTCTTAATCCTCTTTAAATTGAAAAATGACCGCTCGTACACCCTCTCCTCCCAGTAACTATACAAGGTACATTCCTCATATTATCATTTCTAATTGAAACAGTTCAGTAGCATCTCCAGTCTCTTGATAGTGCACCAATACGTCCAAATAGCACTTAGCCTAAAGCTTAGCAAGTTAACTAGACAGTTTAATGGCCTGTTACAACTAAAGAGAAGAGAATACTTAATCTGGAGTAAATATCATAGCCAATAGAATCAACTGGCGCAGTCACTAAATGTTTAGAATTTTTGGTCAAGCTCTTGGGCCTTCGATCTATATCTTGAGCTTGCACATCAAATATTGATCAACATCCTCCCTCAACCTCAAAATGTCAACTTGAATTTGAGGAAGGTTGTTGATCACAATTCAATGACTCAATATTTATTCTGATAGGTATGGTTGATCTTGCTCCAGCATTGTTTTCTTCTAAACCTGCTACCTCCCACCCACACAGGTATCGAGCAACTCTATCCCCTAAGGCTTAGACATATGAGAAATAATCACCTAATGTTTACTATCTGGTAGGGATTTGAACCCTGGTCTCCAAGGTTTACACCAACTTCATTAACCACTAAGTTACACCTTAGGTACCTTATTCTCCTTTTCTAAAATGCCTGAGTGGTCTGCTCAGCAAATGTACAAAGTGGACTCAATCTTATCGCAAGTATACATAATTTATTTAGCACTAAGTATGTCTGCACATGGACTTATCGTAACAAGCCAGCACTATACGCCAAGAACAGCCGCCTGCGGTTGTCCTTGAACTCATAGTTAACTTGGAACTAAAAGTTATAGCTAGAGACGCTCTATCAAACTCAAATGTGACAAGAAAAGAGTCAAATGTTAAGTTTACCATAAAGGGGGGAAAACATATGTCTTATACCATGTAAAAAAGTGGTTCCAGTGAGAAGAAATTCATTTATGTAAACATCTTAAGCAAACAACACATGCGCAAAGCCAAATTCTTTAATTGACTAGCATATCAAATATCTTGATGGCATTCCAAGAGTCAATACCCGTCTCAACACTTCCATCATGTTGATTACCCACTTATCTAAAATTTCAGATATCAAAGAGTCAAATCTGATGTTATTCACAACACTTGTATACTGTATGACAACACAACCATAGACCAGTTCAACTTTTCTCTTGTCATAACGGAAAAGCACAAAACAACACAGCTACGAACATAATATCTCTAGGGTCCAAGAAAACAAATGCAAGCATGTCATCAAGCATAAGAGACTTTGTATTGAATTAGCCATTTATTATGCCTTCATGAGGTAAATCGCTGCACCTCCCAAACCTAAACAAATTCAATTCTTCAAGACCACAACACAGCATGTGAGAAAGCCCCGACTTTCTGAGCAAGATCATTTTAATGGAAGCAAAAAGTACAACAACAGAAACAACAGGTACGGCTCAATTACCCAATCTAGTTGAGGAATGGAATCGAAAAGTAATTTATGTAAAACATCAGGGAAATACAAGAAGACGAGGTAAGACTATACCAAGAAAAACTCAGAGAAAAAACAAAACTCAATTTATTGCAGGAAAAGCATAAATATGATATGACAGATTGTCCCATCATCAACTCAATAACTACTCAAGAAACTCAAAATTATGTTGGAAACAATAAGCGTGCAACTTACACAAAAACTTCACTATCAGAGGCTATGGAAAGGAAAAGCAACATTAGAAATAATAATACATTCATGTGCGCATGCCTAAGACAGAATAGACGATAATAGGGAAAGATATCACCATACCTTTGCTTCCACAAATGCAGAGCAAGAATCAACGATATCCAAGTTATACTCCACATTTAAGAAAATAAGAACTATACTATAATACTGGCATGGAGAAAGAAAACATAAAGCAAATGAAATGCAATCATCTAACCGAGTTTAGAGTCTTAAAAAATGCAATCATCTAACCTACTTTGGCTCATACCCGGTATGTGTTAAAAAGTGCACTAAATAAGTACAAATAATATAGTTCGAATGTAGTAAATCAAATAAGTTGTGGTAGAATAATGAACTCAAACCTATAATGCTCAAATCGGCTCTTTGATAAACAAGTTTCAAACTTGATTTGCTAATATTATTATCTCTCCATAAACTTCATCCAAAAACATAATAATCTTAAACAAACAAATATCCATCAAATTACCCAAAAGAGACCTACTTTTTTCTCTTAAGAGGCCCAGTTTTATACCCAGATTTAGTAGGTTTACCCCAAGGAGTCAACGAAACCCTGCCATGACTTCCACTACTCTTACTCCTCCCTTCACCACCCCCATGTGGATGATCCACCGGGTTCATCGCCACACCTCGAACTGTCGGTCTCCGTCCTAGCCACCTGGCATGTCCCGCCTTCCTTAACTTCTTCGTCCCGTGTTCCGGGTTAGATACTTGCCCTATCGTAGCCCTACATTTAACGTCAATCAATTTCTTCACACCGGACGGTAACTTCACTTCGCAGTACTTAGTTGAAGCGCTGGGTTCGGTTAGGATTTTCGCGGACGTACCAGCTGAACGAACTAGTTTTCCGCCTTGTCCGGGTCGGATCTCGATATTGTGAATTAGGGTTCCAATTCGCATCATGCCTAATGGCATGCAACTTCCGATTTGGGAACTGATGTCTAGACTGAATTGGCTCATCATTGATTCCAGCTCCTTTGACGGTTTCATTTTGGACGCCAATGCTTCAAATGGACCTGTAAATTGTAACAAAAAAAGAGAGGTTAAATTGTAGAGATTTTGTATTGATTTAGAGAGATATGAAATTCAATAGAGAGAGAGAGAGAGAGAGTTTACTGGTAGAGAAAGAGCGGTGGATGGCATTGCTGAGAAGAGAAGAAGAAGCAGCAATTCGAGCTCTGAAGAGAGCCATTTTTTTGGAAGTTTTGTGTGTAATGAGAGGAGTAGGGTTTAAGAGAAAATTTGAGTGTCTGGAGATAAAACGGTGTCGTTAAATGAAGCTGTATACAGTAGCTCTAGTCTCCCTCTCTCGTTTACTTTCTCTGTTGTTTTTTATTTCACTTTGTATTTGTATGTATAAATTCTATTAACCTGCCCTTTTGATGAATCACAATGCAAGAGTCTGCTTTCTAATTTTTTAGAAAAGATACAAAAGATCCAATCAAAAAACACAAGCTCAAACAATTTTAATGCAATTTTTCCAATTAAATTTGTCCTCAACTAGTGATAGTAATGTGCTTTGACAGACTTATCCAAAAAGGTTCAATTTAATTCTCTCTTTGGAAAATCTTTGTTATTTATATGATAAGTCTGCATTTCAAAAGATAAATGCATTAGTGTGTATATACAGAAGAGGATCTAATATTTAAACTTAATAAAATCAATCTACTTTTGAAATTATGGGTCAAGTATACTATTTTCAAATCAAAAAATTACGAGGATCTTTTTAGAATCACCATTGAAATTTTAATCTTGTTACATAAGTCTTGAGAAAATAGGCTCCAGCCAAAATTTTGAAGTGCGGTGATCGGATTTTTGGGAAGCAATCTTAGCGACACCAGAATTTTGAAGCGCCGAGAATTCAGCGACAATGCAAAAAAGGATTTTGGTGATCCATTAAAACTCGTGGTAAAATCCTGACAATTACCAAAACTTGCTGAAATAGCATGCTTTAAAATTTGATGCCGGACTATCATAAAGTTGGAGAAAAAATCCAAAACAATCCGGTATCTTTAAAATAATAATCCTATTACATAATGGTCCATATTTTTAACTAAACTGCGTGAGAATTCTAAGGAGGCCAGACCTCTAAACTAGAATCAATTTCATCTAAGTATTGGTCTCCAAGAACTTGCAGGAAACTAGCAAAGGCAGAAAGCTTTAAAGAAAACAACTGTATGATATTTTCAACCAGAAATTTAGTCTACAAACACGTTTCAAATGAAGATTGAGTAGTTCTCCAGATTGTTTTAATAATTTCCATGAAATGAATCTTTCAACCGAAAGAACTCAATTTTCGTTCTCTCCAGCAGCGAAGCAAGATCTTTTTTCGGAGAAAAATTGGCCACAATTGTTGCAATTCCACACACAAGATTTCGCTCTCTTCGTTTTTCTTCAACTAAAATCTTGTGATCGCACCTGATTTCCCGTTTAGGTCTCACCAATTTGCAAGCTATGGTTCTAAAAATTTGGGGAAAATAGGGAACAAGCTCGATGGTTTTTGTTCAACGATGCTGAGAGAATTCTGTTGTTTTTGAAAGAAAAAACACATGATCGAGGCTCATGCGAGATGTGGCTTTCGTTAGAATTCTCACGGTGGTTTGGTTCAAGACTGAAACTGCACCACTTTATCAAAGAATATGGAATATTAGTGCTTCATAGGACTATTTTAAACCCAAGTCCAAAGATGCCCAACTGTTTTGGGCCTTTTCTCCATAAATTTGCATTCACTCTGCAATTAGGAGAAGCATAGAGGCTGGTAACCTAAAAAGGGAAGCCAAAGAATCCCAATTTGATAGCCACACAAGATGAAAACTTTGCATAGATACCGTGAACGTCTGTGTCTGTTACTCCTTTTTCGATGCCGGTCATTATCATCGTCCTCTGAACTTGACTCAGAATGCTTTTTCTTCCGTGAATGTCTGTGTCTGTTATTCCTTTTCCGATGCCTGTCATTATTATCGTCCTCTGAACTTGACTCAGATTCTTCACCAAATATGATCTTTATCGGCCCTATTCTGCAGGGGCTAAAAGAACATGGATGTTTTTGAGTCCAAAAGATATTGCCATGAGCAAAGAGGATGATCCCTCTAATGTCTTCCATGCCACATTGGCACTCAACAGTTAACTTGAGTTGTACCAGATGAATCTTATCACCAGTCTCCTTTTTTCTTTTCTTTTTTTAATGGAAAGATAAAGATTTTATTGAAAAGGTACCAAGAAGGTACTGATAGAATACAACAAAAAAGAGCACATCCTTCTATAGTTAGGAGTGCAGAATCTTATCACCAATCTCTCCTTTCTTTATTTTTAACAAATGTTGGTGTCCGCATCTTGACTATTCCACCAAGTAAATGTTACCTTCCACCAACACAGGAATCGGGTAACTCTACCCACCAAGGCTTAGGCAGATGAGAAGAATTTCACCTAGTATTTTGTCTCTACTGACATTTGAACCCTGCTCTCCCAGGTTTGCACTTACTTCATTGACCATTAGCCCACATTGTTAAAGGACTGTAGAAGGCCTAGGGGATGGGCTTTTGAAGATCAAGCATCAACCTCTTACCAGGTTCACTAAATGCACATGAGCAGCCGATGCTCATTTCTGTTTGTGGCAAACGCTCATTAAGCTTTACAATTTGATCTTGGATCCATGCTATTCTTATCGTTATTTCATAAATTGTTTGGCATTCATCTCGAAGAGTAATCTGCAACATATTGGCAGAAGAAGGGGGCGCAATCTTGGCGACTCTCTACACCTTGTCTTTTAAAAAAGATAACTTTGTATTCACAACTTTAGCACTAAGGAACTGCTGTAAGTTATGAACAAGTCAGGCTTACCCCTGCATTGAGACAATGAAATCAAAAGTTCATGAACACGATCTACAAAAAGCTCAGGTAGTCTGACAAAGAGCTTAAGATTTTCTTTCAAACATTTGAGATTCCTTTCCTTCCTTCCAATGCCGACCGGAATTGTGAATCATGCTTTCAGCAGTTGTTTTGAAGTCTTCTTCCCAAACCAGCTCCAAAAGACTTCTCCTAGAAAGTTCTTGGCATCTGATGCCCAAAAATTTAAAAATATGTACTCCCTCCCAATCCCAATTTATATCACTCTCTTTGCATTTTGGAACGTCTCAAAATGCCTGTCATCATTCCATTTCAATACACCTTTAACAACTATAAGTTTGATGCGATATCCTCTTTATCAAATCAACATTTCGACAATTATTTTCATACCATCTTCCATTAGTACTAAAATAGAATATACGCTAATTTAACATCTTAACTCTGTGTACAGTCAATCACTCATATAAAATGAGCTGATGATTTTTCAACCAGCAAATAGACGCGCACTAATGTATGGGTCAAAATCCATCTTAAATAAAAAAACAGTGCTAGTAAAGCATTCTTAGGACACCGAGTGCCGAAATAATCTAATTATCAGCAAAGGCCGTGGTCGAGGAATCAACAAGGACCAGGGCCGAGGTCGAGGACTCTTAACAGAAGTATAACGGCTAGTTTTCAAGATAGGACATTAGAGAGAATATTCTTGTGGATATTCTCTGCATTTATACTATTAGAGTTTTCCTTTTAGGAACATGTTCCCTATAAATAGAAAAAGACATAATGATAGGGGACATGTGATATTCATTTTGTAAAAAATACACTTTGACTTGAGAAAGAGAATAGGATCTCATTGCTAACATACAAATATTACCTTTTCACTCAGATTCTTGTTTACACTTTTCCACCAGATCCTAGAATAACTCAAATATTCAAGGGGTTATCCATCATTCATCATTGTCAAAAAGAACATTTACTTATTCCACCCTTTCTTGGGTGACTCATTCATTTTATTTACTTAAATGTCATTTATTGTTATTCATTGATATTGAATGCTACACTATTGTCTTTGATTTTCGGAATATTTATTGCATACTATCACCATTGACCGACTATATCCGTACAGTGTTTGTTGCTTTTTTAAGAATTCCGTCTTAGGGATATTATCGTTAGCTAAGATTAACCCTCATTTATATAAATTTAATTATTTGAACCAATATCTATATTTTTTTGTCAAATAATTTGGCGCCGTCTGTGGGAATTTCTTAGTTAAATTTTTAGTTTCCTCTAGATCTACAATTAACGCAAGTCACTAGCGTCAAAGAACTCTGAGATCTCATTTCTTTGTGTATACAAAACCCTACATGGAAGGCAGCCAAGGAGAAAGGACAAAAATAACAAGTGACTTCCCAACCAACCTCATGAATGTTATCAACAAAAGCTGTGAAATAGTAGATGAGGGCATGACACCCGACGCGTCCCCTAGGCGAGAGAGATCACCACCCCCACACTGCAGCATAACAAAACCCAGCGGAAAAGGGGCCTCCACGTCTACGGAGGAAGGGACGCCCCCAGCTATGAAAAAACTCCTCGAGGCATGGCTGACCGACACGCTAGCAAGCGTCCTCAACAAACCCGCTCCAGGCATGACTGCAGAAATCGCAAAGGCTTGCACGATAAAACAAACAGACGATCAGTGCAACTGACCCCTTGCTCCAATGACAGGTATAACTCATAATGTTACTGATAGTGCAGGTGACAACGTCGTCGCTGCCATTCTAAAGAGGATGAAAGAAATGGAGATTGAAAACAAGGCGCTCGGAGACCAGATGAAAGAACACCAAGAACGAGTTGAAAAGATACCGGGCGCTCCTAAGCTGCTCCCAAAAAGGGACCGGTAGGTTCGTAGAGCTGTCGTACATCGATGATGCAGCCCTGCATGCCATACCAAAAACCTTCAAAATGATGCCCTACCTCAGGATATACGACAGAATGACCAATCCTGAACATTATGTGACTTACTACGTCATCACCGTGAAAGGCAACGACCTCGCCAAGGAACAAGTATCCTTCATTTTGCTGAAGAAATTTGGAGAAACCCTCACGGGATGGGCATTAACATGGTATTCGCAGCTACCAGCCCGCTCCATAGAAACTTTCAAAAAAATGGTCGATAAGTTCGTAATCGCCCATGCTGGAGGCAAGAAGGCCGAGGCGAGAGTAAACGACATATTTGCTATTAAGCAGTCCTTGGGAGAGGGACTAAGGGACTTCCTCGCCCGATTCAACATAGTAAGGATGACTCTGCCAAATGTATCCGAAGGGATGGCGGTCGCAACTTTTCAGAACGGGTTGAGTAGAGAGGGCAACTAGAAAACCGTTGAGCCGATTGATGAAATATCCTCCAACCACTTGGGATGAAATCCACAATGCTTATTGTGCCGAGGTCCCAGCAGACGAGGACGATCTTAACGGACCAACTCACCGGCTAACCTCGGTACAAGCCAAATCCAGAAAAGAATGATGAGATAGTACCAGAAGAGATCATCCGATTCAGCGACCTAACAGGGAAGGGCACCAATCATATGTCAGGGGGCCGTCACACCCTCCCTCCACTATGAAGAAGGCTCGTCCAGGCCGAGGACAGGGACTCATCAGAACGAAATAGGTATGCCTCCTTTATTATCTGCTCACATTTTTTGTGTGTCGCCTACAGAAATAGTCTACGCTTTTGAGAAACTCGGAACAAAAGTGAAGTGGCTGCCGAAGATGAGATCAGACCCAAACACCAGAAAGTCTGACGCTCTCTGTGAGTTTCACCGGGAACGCGAGCACAAAACAGAAGATTGCATCGCCCTCAGACAGGAGGTCGTAAACATTTTACGGCAAGGGCACCTCAAATAGTTGTTAAGCGATAAGGGGAGGACCAACTTCTCCAGCGTCGAACATCAAGGCCCGTCGAAGCTGCCATCGCCAGCTCGTACCATCAACATGATCATCGGCGGCAGCAATGATGCCTCTATGAATGACGTGAAGTTCACTACCACTCACAAACTCAAGCGTTCTATCACCCCGCAAACGGTACGACGGACTCGAAGAAAGTATCATCTTAGACGAGTCGGATGCCGATGGTTTAACTTTCCCTCAAAATGATGCCCTCGTTATTACTTTATGCATTTTAGATACTGATGCCAAATGCATCATGGTAGACTATAGAAGCGGTGCATGCATTATCCACCCCCGAGTCCTTACCCAAATAAGGCTCGAGGAGAAGATAGTGTCGCTCTGCATCACGCTAATCGATTATTATAATGCAGTTGAGCGAACATCCGGGGAAATCACACTCCCCGTCTTGGCCGACAGTGTGACTCTGGAGACGACATTCCACATCATGGACCAGGCCACTACGTACAACGCCATAGTGGGACGACTATGGATACACCCCATGAGAGCCATCCCATCCAGCCTATATCAAGTAATTAAATTTCCAACACCATGGGGGATATTCAGCATACGTAAAGAACAACGCATTGGTCGGTTCTGACAAAAAAGAAGTTGAACCAGAATTGACAGCTAGATTTGTCGTCCATCTTCATCACCAAGAACTTGCCCCCTCGGTGGCGAAGATTCAACATCTTCCCCTATAAAAGTTAAGGGCGAACATATGTATTAAGTGTCGAAGTGTCAACTCGACCCCGGCTAGCTCGACAAATTTGGTAAGCATATTTATAAGTTTATAAACATACAGCGCAAGCTGAGTTGGGCAAACGCCATAGTAACGACAGAACTCCTCAACCAACGGTAGGAGAGGAAGGGAATAGCCGACTTGGAAAGGGTAAGCGTAGAGGGCACAGGCCGAATTTCCCACAGCGGGAATCTACTCGACATGAGCGGCAAGACCGAATTTGGCCTTAAGCTCCACCAACTACTTTACCGTCATCATTGATCGAAAATCACCACGTACGGCCTCAGGGGCTTTGGTAAAGTCGGATCTAGACTCAGGGTTGTGTGGTACTATTTCCTCCACCGACGGGAAAGTTTCATCCTCAACGGCGATAGAAACACTCCCCACGAGAAGGGAACACCATTGCCAAGGGGGCAACGTGACTCCCCTCCCCAGTCTCAGAAGGTAATGTAGACATGATTCAAATAAAGGAAGGAGATTAACAAGCAAGAAGGAGTGAAGAATAATGAGAATCGCTGAAACAAAAGGGTTCAAAGAGTTCAGCAAAGAAGACAATTGAGAGGCTACTGCTTAAAGAAATGAGAGAGTTGGGAAAAAAGTTTCAAACTTGACAAATTTTCCCCTATTTATAAGGTTGAGAGGCACCAGAATCGAAACGGCAGGCCATGATTAACACAAAAATTGAAGCAACAGAGCTAATCAAAGGTCACACCCAAATCGATACAATGGGTCGGGAAACAGCATAATTATGACACATGATGTCATGACATCACCTTTTCACTTGGCCCAAACGGCTCCAACAAACTTCCTAGAAAATTAAAAAAAAATCAAAATATGCGGACCTCAGAAGGCCACGTAGCCTTGTCTCCATGACCACGGCTCCAGACAATACGGAAGAATTGTTTCATGAATAGCATTGTCCACTCACCGACCTCGTCCGCAGGAATGACCTCGATAAGCGAATGGACTAATTGTATGGGTCAAAATCCATCTTAAGTCAACAACGGTGCTAGTAAAGCATTCTTGGGATACCGCGTGCGAAGTAATCTAATTATCAGCAAAGGCCGTGGTCGAGGAATCAACAAGGACCAGGGCTGAGGTCGAGGACTCTTGACAGAAGTATAAAGGCTAGTTTTCAAGATAAGACATTAGAGAGAATATTTTAGTGGATTTGCTCTGCATTTGTACTATTAGGGTTTTCCTTTTAGGAACATGTTCCCTATAAATAGAAAAAGACATAATGATAGGGGATATGTGATATTCATTTTGTAAAAAATACACTTTGACTTGAGAAAGAGAATCAGATCCCATTGCTAAGATACAAACATTTCCTTTTCACTGAGATTCTTGTCTACACTTTTCCACCAGATCCGAGAATAACTCAAATATTCAAGGGGTTGTCCATCATTTATCATTGTTAGAAAGAACATTCACTTTATTCCATCCTCTCTTAGGTGACTCATTCATTTTAGTTACTTGAATGACATTTATTGCTATTCATTGATATTGAATGCTACAATATTATCTTTGATTTCTGGAATATTTATTGCATGTTATCGTCATTGTCCGACTATATCCGCACATTGTTTATTGCTTTTTTAATAACTCCATCTTAGGGATATTATCGTTAGCTAAGATTAACCCTCATTTATATAAATTTAATTATTTGAACCAAGATCTATATTTTTTTGTCAAACAATTAGCTGCATCATCACCTAAGCTCAAAGAGAACACCATATCTTTTAAAACAAGATCATATACTATAGCTCCCTTTCAACTCCGCTATGCAAAGATAGGTGTTTTGTATCATTCAGCCCCCTTCTTCTTAAGTATTCTTGTGTTTAACGAACTTCATGCAACCAAAATAAGATACTTTCCCAAGGGCTTTTTTCTTCCACTGAATTTTCCATGGCCATTCCTTTCCAATTCTCCTAGGCCAGGTTCACGTCTTAATGAAGACTCTCCACCCCTTAATTAATGAAGTTTAAGAATTTGGTTTTCCATGATAACTACACACAATTTGTAATAGTAATATTTTTTGTCCATTTCCTTTTTTGGGGGAGCGGGGGGTGTTTCATTT